>NC_133411.1:184477500-187090000 GCF_049350105.2 Macaca mulatta | reverse complement strand
GGCTGGCACGTGACCCAGACTGGAGACTGAGGACAGCTGGCACCCCAAAAAGAGGGAAGGCTCTGGGGTCAGCAGAACTGAGCTCAAAGCTCAGCTCTGCCACCTGCCAGCTGAGTGACCCGGATCAAGTCACTTTGCTCCCTGAGACTCCGTTTCTTCAACTGTGAACGGGAGGACAGCCCCCACCCCAAGAGGTTGTCGTGGCAGTTAAAAGGTAGTGGGAGCGGCAGTGTAGAGCGGGGCTGCAGCTTGTGGTCAGGGCTGGCCCGGCGCCTGCGCCGTACCTCTGCGGCCCTGAGCTGTGAGCAGGAGCAAGGAAGGGGGCTGGCCAGGCCAAGCCCCACAGACACAGCTGCTCTGTGCCAGCCACATAAAGCTGGTGAGATTGCTCTGCAGTCAAAGAAAGGGTCTCGTGCTGAGTTTTAGCTGCTGAGAAAAATCCTTCTGCTTGCTTCCTGGTGGGTGTGTGGAGCTGATAATCCAAAGCGGATGCCCTCTCCTCAACAGACTAGAAGTCCTGAGGCCCAGAGGTCATGGAAGAGGGGATCTCCTCCCAAGCCCCCAGCCCTCTTCATGGATACCTTCCCTATGTTCCCAGTGTCCCAGTCATCGGGAACATCACCCCCCAACACACACACACACACACACACACACACACACACACACACACACACACACACACAGTTTAGTGGCTTAATGGCCGGGCACAGTGGCTCGTGCCTGTAATCCTAGCACTTTGGGAGGTCGAGGCAGGTGGATCACTTGAGGTCAGGAGTTCGGGACCAGCCTAACCAACATGGTGAAACCCTGTCTCTAGTAAAAATACAAAAATTAGCAGGGTGTGGAGGTAGGCGCCTGTGGTCCCAGCTACTCGGGAGGCTGAGGCAAGGGAATGGTTTGAACCTGGGAGGCAGAGGTTGCAGTGAGACGAGGTGGCACCAGAGCGCTCCAGCCTGGGCGACAGAGCGAGACTGTCTCCAAAAAAAATTTTTAAATAGTGGCTTAAGACTCCAATTGCCATTCTCTCTCATGGCCCCTGAGTTAGGGTTAGGCTGTCTTGGGAGGTTGTCGGCAGCCAGGCCGGGAGCCCGTCCCGTGGCCGCGGGTGACGTGGATGCTGGTGGGCATTCCACTGGTGAGCGGCCCTCCCTGGAGAAGGAGTCTGCACACTGATCACCTACTCGCCTTTCTCTGGGCTTGGTGAAGTGGCTTTGCCTCCAGGTTTCAAAAAGCCTTGTGGTTTTTCAAATCACCTTCCTGCCTTTCTGACCACACGACCTGTCTGCTGACTAGATGGTTTTCCCACGGCTCAATCCGGGCTTTATGAGTAGAGACCATCACCTGTACAATCGCCGGATCCTCAAGGTAGACTGCCTGAGTGGGGGCCTGGGCCTGATGACTTGCTGTGTTACCCCCAACTCACCCCACGTTTGCAGGGTTAGACCTCAGCCATCCTACCCTGAGGGAGGAGCAGGCGGGCTGGCCGGGAAAGAGCCTAAGAATCTCTCCCAGGACCGGCTCCAGTGTCAGGCCCATTTTCTGTCTTAATAAGTAGAGTCCAGGCCAGTAGTTCCCAGCCTGAGGGCCTTTATAAAAGGAACAGCAGGGAGCTAAAGGGGTATCTTCAAATTCTTCCTGATTCAGTGCAAATTAAAACAGGAATTACCTGTCACCATCACCACCCATGCCTGGTGACCTAACCAAGCTGTCAGTTTTCTTCCCTTTTGTCTGGAGCTGTAACATTTTGATCAGGACCCTGGCCATGCCAGACCAAGAGGAAGACCTGAGTGGCGGGTGTTGAGAACTTCTGCTGATTTTTTTAATTGGGAAAGCAAGTGAATTTGTGTTAAGTGCAGTTTGCTAGAGAGGTGAACTATTTCAGATCAGGGAACATCTGTGGATGAAAAGAAGTGTCTCAAAGGGACCTCTTTCCTTGGCAGTGAGAGGAGGCTCTGCCTTCCCTAGCTCTGTAACCCTGGGCAACTGACCCTCTGACCCCCAACCCCAGCCATTCCATCTGTAAAGTGGGACAATAACAGTGCCCTGGCCAACTCATCGCAAAGGTTGAATAAGATCATGTTCGACCAGGTGTGGTGGCTCATGCCTGTAATCCCAGCACTTTGGGAGGCCAAGGCGGGCAGATCACTTCAGGTCAGGAGTTCGAAACCAGCCTGGCCAACATGGTGAAACTCCGTCTGAACTAAAAATACAAATAATAATAATAATAGTAATCCCACCTACTCGGGAAGCTGAGGCAGGAGAATCGCTTGAACCTGGGAGGTGGAGGTTGCAGTGAGCCAAGATTGTGCCACTGCACTCCAGCCTAGGCAACAGAGCTAGAGACTCTGTCTCAAAAAAAAAAAATCATCTTCAGGCTATCCTTGCTAGCTCAGTGCTATGTCTTCCTTTCTTTGTTACAAGAAGGTTGAGGGCCACTGGCACCATGACGTGGGTGTACTCCATTCCTGTGGCTCCACCCTGTGCCAGTGCAGGGTGGGCCCTGCTGGGGCAGTGGGTAGGTGCCAGTCACAGTGGTCTTCCTTCCTCTCGGGTTGGGCTGTGAGGTGGGGCTCTGGCTGCCTGAGGTCTGACCCAGTGCTAACATCAAGTTCTAAAGTTGGGGATTTAGTGCTGCATGAGAGAAACTGTGTGGCCCTTCATCATCCTTTTTTTTTAACTTTTATTTTGAGATAATTGTAGATTTACATGTAATTGTAGTAAATAACATCTGTGTACCCTTCATCCAGTCTCCCCCAGTGGTGACATCTTGCATCTCTGAGTACAATCTCACAACAGGAAATTGGCATTGATACAATCCACCAACCTTATTCAGATGCCCCCAGCTGTACACACACTTGTTTGCGTGTTTAGTTCTGTGCAGTTTTAACACACTTGTAGATCTGTGTAAAGCACACAAAGGTCCCTCATGCTGTTCTTTTGTAGTTACAATCACCTTCATCCCCCCATCCCTAATGCCTGGCAACCAGTATGGGTTCTCCATCTCTATAACGTTGCCATTTCAAGAGTGTTACATAGATACAACCACACCGTATTAAGCTTTTGAGATGGACTGTTTCACTCAGCGTAATTCTCCTGAGATGCATCTGAGGTGTTGCATGTGTCGTGGCCTGTTCCTCTGGGTTGATTGCTGAGTTGTGTTCCATGACGTGGATGTACCCCAGCTCCTTAACCTTCCACCTACTGAAGGACTTTTGGATTGGTTTCCAGTTTGGGGCTGTTACTAACCAAGCAGCTGTGAACAAGGATAAATGCCCAAGAGTGCACCTCCGTACTTCAAATGAAGCGAGAGTTGACCAGAAAAAAAAAAAAAAAAGGTCCTCCAGGAAAGTCCTTCAGGAGATACTCAGGCCCCACTCTAGAGAGAGGAAGGGGCAGCTGGACACACGTGTTTCCCCCCACATGCAGCACGTGCCATCTCTCTCCTAAACACTGGATCTGGGCTTCAGGTGCTGAAGAGCTGGCACATTCCTTGGCATGTAAAAGGTCCCGTAGGGCCTCTGACACCAAAGTATGGGGATCTGTTCGGTCGTGCAGTCCCCAGTAAGTGGCAAGAGGCCCAGTCACAAAGCCCTCCCCTTTGAGCCTGCCCCAAGGGCTGGGAAAGGGGATGGCATGGCATGGGGCTGCCCATCTGAGGGTTTCTCTCTGGAGGCTGGACCCCCTCCCGCTCAGAGTCATGCCAAGCCCCATCTCTTTCAGGGAGACCAAGGACAAGATGGAGCTGCTGGGCCTCCGGGGCCCCCTGGACCTCCTGGGGCCCGGGGCCCTCCTGGCGACACCGGGAAAGATGGCCCCAGGGGAGCACAAGGCCCAGTGGTAAGAGAGGGCCTGGAGTTTGGCCACCCAGAACTTGACCAAAACCCCAAATCCGGATTCCAGAGCCAGCCCCATCCCCATCCCCGTCTCTAGTGCAGACCCCACGCCAGCCTTAACCCCAATCCACACACTGAACCTGGGCCCAAACTTAACTCCAACCAAGATCCAACCCCAATTCAGATCCTGACCCTGACCCTGACCCCAGACCCAAACCCAACCCTAACCTCAACCCAGACCCTTATCCCATTCGAACCTTAAATCTAACACTAACTGGGTCTCTGATCCCAATCAAGACCTTGACCTCAAACTCATTCCCAAATCCTGGTCTACACCCCCAATTCAGACCCTAACTCTGACCCTTCCAGACTCTGACGCTGACCAAACCAACTCTAACCTCAGATAGACCCAGACACCCTAAGTTGACCTTAGTTGCAATACCAGTCCCAATCCTGACTCAACCCTGAGCCTAAGACCCTCCTGGGGGCACTGTCTCTGCAGACCTTTATCAGCCCCTCCCCTCGCGCTCCCCAATATAATATCTCAGCCTCAGCTTTCCTCCCAAGCGTCTCCAAAGCCTGGAGGCCAGGCCCCATCCTACTACCCTTTCCCTAACCCAGAAACCCCAGGCTGTCCTTCCCTCCAGTGTGGAGGCCACACCACCACCAGACTGCCACCAGGGTCCCCCCCAGTCAGATGGATCCCCCACCAAACTGCCACCAGTTTCCCCCAGGACAGCTGCTCAGTTGGCTCATCCATTACTTGTCACGCCAGGCCAGTGGCTTCCCCAGCCTAACGTTCTCTTCTGTGGAGTGGGGACAGTGATACTCGCTCTTCAGGTTTGGCGAGGATGAAATGAGACAATGTACTTAGAGCCCCAGCCCAGGGTCTGGCCTGAGATTTGGGCTCAGTTCAGTGTGACGACCTGCATCCCTCACTGCTGTCCCCTCACACTTCCGCAGGGCCCCAAAGGAGAGCCTGGACAAGACGGCGAGATGGTCAGTATCCAGGGCATTCCAGAGGCCTGGGCTGGCAGGACTGTGGTTCCCAGACCTGGAAGCCCTTTTCCCACACACGCTGACAGCAGGGTCACGCGCCCGTGTGTGTGTGTGCACGCCTCTGCATGTACATGTCTGCATGTGTGTGCACCCCTGTGCACCTGCCCCTCCACCCACCCTGGGGAAACGGCCAGGCGAGACACCAGTCGGAGGGAATTCCAGCAGCTCCACATTCCTGTGTGGAGGCTGTGGTCCACTTGCCACCGCCTGAGCCCTAATGCAGAAGCTGTCCCAGGCTTGAGGAATCAGGCCTAGGGTGGGCAGCTCCAGCCTGCTTCCGACGGCAGCCCTGCCTCCTGGTCTCTGGGATGGGTGTCACCTTTTATAAAGCCAGGATGCTAAGAAGGACAGGCCCAGGATCAGCCTCCAGTATGACATTTAACACCTTCTCTTCTCTTGTTCCAGGGCCCGCAGGGACCCCCAGGGCCCAAGGTGAGTGTTCCTCATTCCCCATGCCCCTCCCCGGATCTGGCGGGATGGACTCACCCACCGCCACCTCCTTTCTCTTCCCCCCACCCCCAGCGAAGCCAAGGCAGTAGGGTCAGGAGACCAAACTCCCAGACCATGGAGAGTTACTGCACCTCTCTGGGCCTCAGTTTCCTCATCCATTAACTGGAGGCACAGTAAACCTTTCCTGCCTTTTTCACACTGAGTTGCGAGAGTTGAATCATAAAACACATTAGCTTTTTGGTTTCAAATAAATTTTCCCTTTTTTTAAATTTTTTTATTATTTTGAGGCAGAGCCTCACTGTCATCCAGGCTGGAGTGCAGTGGCACGATCACAGCTCACTGCAACCTCCACCTTCTGGGTTCAAACAGTTCTCCTGCCTCAGCCTCCTGAGTAGCTAGCTGGGTCTACAGGTGTGCGCCACCACACCATGATTATTTTTTATATTTTTAGGAGTGGCGGGGTTTCACCATGTTGGCCAGGCTAGTCTCGAACTCCTGACCTCAGGTTATCCGCCCACCTTGGCCTCCCAAAGTGCTGGGATCACAGGTGTGAGCTACCGCACCTGGCCCAAATAGATTTTGTTTGTAGAACAGTTTTTGTTTCACAACAGAACTAAACAAAGTACAGAGTTTCCATATCCCCCTGCCCTGGCCCATGCCCCCGCTCCCCAGCTATGAGTACCCCCACTTGTTAGAGATGATTTGCCTGCATGGACAGGTCAACATCACCCAGATGCCATTGTTCACATTAGGGTTCACTCTTGCTGGGGTACTCTCCGGATTTGGACAAATGTGTGTTGACAAGTATCCACCACTGTGGTGTCATGGAGTATTTACCCTGCCCTAAACATTCTCTGTTCTCTGCCTGTTCATCCCTCATTCTCCCTAGCCCCAGCACCACTGATCCTTTTATTTTATTTTTTTATTTTATTTTATTTTTTATTTTTTTTGAGTTGAAGTCTCACTCTTGTTGCCCAGGCCGGAGTGCAATGGCACAATCTCGGCTCACTGCAACCTCTGCCTCCTGGTTTCAAGCAGTTCTCCTGCCTCAGCCTCTCAAGTAGCTGGGATTACAGGCGTGCCCCTCCACACCTGGCTAATTTTGTATTTTCAGCAGAGATGGGGTTCCACCATGTTGGTCAGGCTGGCCTTGAACTTCTGACCTCAGGTGATCCACCCACCTCAGCTTCCCAAAGTGCTGGGATTACAGGTGTGAGCCACCGTGCTCGGCCACTGATCTCTTTTCACTGTCTCCATAGTTTTGCCTTTCCCAGAGTGTCATCTAGCTGGAATCAGACTGTGTGTGGCCTTTTTGATTGGCCTGTTTTACTTAGTAATACACATTGACCTTTCATCCATGTCTTCTCATGGCTTGACAGCTCATTCCTTTTTAGCACTGACTGATAGTCCATGTCTGGGTTTATTATTTATTTAATGATAAGCCACAGTTTATTTATTTATGCACTCACCTACTGAAGGACATGTTGGCTGCTTCCAGGTTTTGGCAATTTGGAGTAAAGCTGATGTCAGCATCCATGTGCAGGTTTTCATGTGGACATAGTTTTCCACGTGTTAGCGTGTCCAGCCCTCTGCAGATGTCAGCTCTTTCATTTTTGCCCTCTTTGGAGAGGATGTGAGTGGGGAGGAGGGCTCTGGTCCTCCCTGATGGAGACGGAGCCTCTGGCCTGAGGAGGAAGGATGGGAAAGCTGCTCAGCCAGTGCCTCGTCCTCCAAAACCCTCTGAGACGGCAGGAGTCACCTCCCCACTTTGAAGAACAGTGCCTTGCCAGGGTTGCTGAGCTTGGGAGTGAGTGGCTCAGAAGTGGAATTCAAGACTGTCCGCCCCAGCTCTCTGAAGCACTCAGGGGTCTCTGGGCTGGCCCGGGGCACGGGTCATCAGTGCCACTTCTACCTGAGGAACAAGAGGCCTGGGGTCTGGGCCACACTCCTGCGGCTCTCACCTTGCTCTTGAACCCCCCATTGCCTCCCCCAGGGTGAGCCTGGAGTACCCGGAAAGAAGGTGAGAGGGGCCGATGGAGGAGCATCCGGGTCAGTGTTGGGAAGTGGCTGGAGAGAAGGGCAAGGGCTGGGATGGAATGGGGATGGGGATGGGGATAGGATGGGGTGGGGTGGGAGCCAACCCACGGGGAAAGTGGCCCTGTCTTCCCCAGACCTGAGCCCTCACTGTGGGTGGCTGCCCTGTCCTCGCTCTCCGTGAGGCCAGAATTTATTTTATTCATTCATTTATTCACTCACTCATTCTTTCCCTTCCTCAAACACATCAAATTCATGCCCACTTCAGGGCCGAGCACACTAGTTCTCAAAGTGTGGCCCTGGGACCCACCCCAGACCCACTGAATCAGAGACTCTGGGATGGGCCAGAGTCGGTTTGACCAGCCCCTGGTGCCACTGATGTGAGCTCAAGCTTAAAACCATTGAATGAGTGTTATCCTCTCCAGCCTCTTCTCCTGGGCCAGCCTCCTCCTTCACCTCATTCAGGTCTCAGCAAAACCCTCCCCCAAGGCCAGCAGGCGCACTGGCTTATACCTGCAATCCCAGCACTTTAGGGGGCCAAGACAGAAGGATCACTTGAGATCAGGACTTCAAGACCAGCCTGGCCAACATGGCAAAACTCCATCTCTACTAAAAATCCAAAAATAAATCAGCCAGGCGTGGTCACAGGCGGCTGTAGTCCCAGCTACTCTGGAGGCTAAGGCTGGAGAATCAGTTGAACCCAGGAAGCGAAGGTTGCAGTGACCCAAGATTGTACCACCGCACTCCAACCTGCTGGGTGACAGAGTGAGACTCGTCTCAAAAAAACAAAAAAAGACCACCCTGGACAATACACCAAGACCTCATCTCTACTAAAAATCAGAAAAACTAGTCAGGTGCAGTGGCATGCATCTGTTGTCCCAGCTACTTCGAAGGCTGAGGTGGGAGGATTGCTTAAGCCTGGTAGGTCGAGGCTGTAGTAAGCTATGGATTGTGCCACTGCACTCCAGCCTGGATAACAGAGCAAGACCCTGTCTCAAAAACCAAAAAATCAGGCCAGGCGCGGTGGCTCATGCCTATAATCCCAGCACTTTGGGAGGCCGAGCCGGGCAGATCACGAGGTCAGGAGATCGAGACCATCCTGGCTAACATGGTGAAACCCCATCTCTACTAAAAATACAAAAAACTATCCGGGCGTGGTGGCCAGTGCCGGTAGTTCCAGCTACTCGGGAGGGCGAGACAGGAGAATGGCGTGAACCCAGGATGCAGAGCTCGCAGTGAGCCGAGATTGTGCCACTGTACTCCAGCCTGGGCAACAGAGCGAGACTCCATCTTACAAAAAAAAAAAAAAAAAAAACTCTCCCATCTTCTAGGAGACCTTCCCTGGCCACCTGCTGCAACAAGCTCCCCCTGCAGTCCCTCTCCGCCTTGCCATCCTCCTCTCTTCTCAACACTACTCCACTTCCTGACATGGTGCCTAGAATTTATTTGCATGTGTGTGTGTGTATGTGTGTGTGTGTGTGTGTGTGTGTGTATATATGATAGGATTTCACTCTGTCACCCAAGCTGTGATGCAATGGCATGATCACAGCTCCCTGCAGCCTCAGGCAATTGTCCCACCTCAGCCTCTCAAATAGTTGGGACTACAGGCGTGTGCCACCATGCCTGGCTAATTTTTTATTTTCTGGTTTTTGTAGAGATGGAGTCTTGCTCTGTTGCCCGGGCTGGAGTGCAGTGGCTATTCACAGGTGCCATGATGGGGCACTACAGCCACAAACTCCTGGGCTCAAGCAGTCTCCCCGCCTTGACCCGCCAGAGTGCTGGAGTTAAGGCGTGAGCCACCGTGCCAGCCAACCTTGTATTTATTTGAACGTTTCTTTTCCCTTGGCCTCCTCTGACTCCACCTGAGCAGGGACCTCAGCTGCCTGGCCCACAGGGGGAATGAATGGATGAATGTACCCTCATCATCTGCCTATCCGTTCTCTCTGCAAATGCCAGCCCTGGGCTGGTGGGGTCAGGCGACACAGAGAGATGGATCTGACCCCACCTCTGCCCTGGAGGGGCAAGGAGGGTGGGGAGGAGCTGCCTGGTACCGTGTGCCAGTGCAGGTGCCAGGAGCAGACTGGTATACTGGGAAGCCCAGAGGAGGGAGGGGCCCACTGGCCACCCGAGGGTCTGACCGGCAAGCCCCAGGTGTCCTCTCCTCAGGGCGACGATGGGACACCAAGCCAGCCTGGACCACCAGGGCTCCCTGGACCACCAGGGCCCAAGGTGAGTATCTGCCCCTCCCCTCATGGCCCCCTGCCCCCACCTCCCATGGTTCCCGTCTGCCTGGTGAAGTCCCTACCCTGGACCTTTGGCACCATGAGGTCCTAGGCCAGTGCCCGGTGCAGGCCAGAGAGAGGCAGAGGAAGGCCCTGGCCCCACCACACAACAGGCCTAGCGTCTCACCCAGTCCATGTGTCTCCCTGACTCCATCAAGCCCTCGTTTCCATCTCAGGGGCCTCACTTCCTGCCGTGTCCCCAAGCCAAGAACTGGGTGTCATCCTCACGCCTCACTCCCCCAACCCCTCACAACAGCCACCAAATCCTGGCCAGCCAGTCTCCAAAGTGCCCCTTGAGCCCCTGAGCTGCCCCAAGTAAGTGCCAAGGCCCACACCAGAAGGTGGCAGCCGTGGTCCTGTGTCCCCTGGGCTAGCGAGAGCCCTGAGGTCCATCCGCGCACACACCCCATGGACTCAGTAACAATTTGCCAGGAGGCCTAATCGCAAGGCTTCGGGCAGCCCCAAGGCACCTGCCACGTGCCCGCTCACACTTGCTTTCACTGCAACTGTTTCTATTTCAGGGCGAGCCAGGGAGCGAGGGGCCTCAGGGCGAGAGTGGTGTGGGTGGTGCCCCAGGACCAAAGGTGACGTGAGAACTTGCTGCTCTGGCACCTGTGGGCCCTGCTCAGACCTTCCCCCAGTCGAGAGTGGGAGACATGGTCTCAGCTCTCATTTGCCCTTTTAAGTGAGGAGTCCCAGGAGGACCTGGCCCAGGGGTCTCCTTCAGCACTGTTGGAGCTGGTGTGGGGGCAGCAGTGGTGAATCTGGACAAGTGGCAAGGCCTCCACTGGTGCCCAGCTCTGTGGCCAACTCACCATGCAGCCTCCAGCTCCGGGACACCAGCGTCCCCACCTGTATACAAAGTGATGTCAGAGGAGGGTCTCGCAGGCCCCTCCGGGAGCCCCATTCCTGGAGTGCTCTCTCATACATTCGGCTGCGAAGGCTCCAGCACTTGGGACCTGGGCCCTCCTGGGAAGAGGGGACTGGGAGGCGTGGTTTGGCTTCACACCTGCACCGTGTGTCTCCACAGGGGGAGCCTGGCCACCGAGGCACGGACGGAGCTGCAGGGCCCCGGGTAAGCTGCCGCCTCTCAGGCAAGGCCTCAGGGATGAGATCTAGGGGCCCCATAGCTTCAGAAGCCCCTGTCCCCACAGAGACCCCAGAGGAGCAGTGGAGCTACAGGAACTGGGAGGATTTTACTTTTTAAACCAATGTATTTGTGATTTTTGAAAATTCATAGTACGTGCCTTTTTTGGGTAAAATGTTCAAATATGGAAGTATAAGAATAAGAGGCCCGACCCGTTATTATGAAGCCAGATCTCTCTCAGTCCCCTCCAGCGCGTGCCCATCTAAATTCCTTTCTCTATATATTCAGACACAGGTCCTCCGTTTGTCCTATGCCTGATCCTGCCGCAGCGGGCTGGGCCTTGCCTTTTCCCCACCCCACAGGGAGGTTTGTCCCTGCCACCAGGAGCACAGCGCCCCAGCCCGCCCCAGATCTTTTGTGACCAGCCCCTATCAACATACCTTACCTTTAGGGTGACGTCCAGGATCCTGGCCTCGGCTCTGTCTCCTCGTGCTCCGGGAGGCTGGTTTCTTCCTCCAAAAAAAATGATCTGAGCCCCTGCCTGGCTGTGCAGGTGGTGGGGAGCGGGAGAGGGTTGGATTAGGCAGCCAGTGAGCCAGGCTGTTCTGGGCAGGCTGTGACGGGACGGGGGAGGGCTGGCAAATGAGGCCCAGGCAGGGGTCTCCAGCCTGCACAAGGGATCGGCTCGGGCCTGAACCAAAGTGCTCCCCACCCTTCACCGTACCCCAAGCAAAGAGCAGCCTGGGTGGGGAGTGAGGCTCACGAGGGGAGGGCTGGCCAGCAGCCTTGCGTGAACGTTGAGTGTGCACGTTGGGTGTGCAGCATGGGCATGGGCACGCTTACGTGCACGTGTAACCAGGCGGGAATAGGCGTGTGGGTGCGCGGTGTGTGCAGCCTCTGCCAGAGGCTGGGAAATGGAGGCACAGGGGCCCGATCCGGCCTGCTCATGTTTTTGTGTTTTGGAGGGTTTGGGGCTTTTCTGTGTGTTGCGAACATTTAAAAATCTGAAGCGCGTCACATCAAAATCAGGCTTTCCATTTTCCCCCGAGGACTCGGGTCAGGCCTGAACGCCCACACGAAGGCAATTCCAGCCGCCCCTCAGACCAGGTGGAAGCAGGTCCCTCAGCAGGCCCCAGGGCCCGCCTCCCCTGCCCTCCCACGCTGGGATCCACACTGGGGAGGGGCATGCGTGTGGCCTGGGTGACAAGGCTCTTCCATTGCTTTGTCTCTGGGTGTGACGCAGGGACAGCTGCCACTTCACCCCCCAGCGTAGCTCTTCCCTGAAAGTCTTACTCTTCTTCCTGCCTCAGGGTGCCCCAGGCCTCAAGGGCGAGCAGGGAGACACAGTGGTGATCGACTATGATGGCAGGATCTTGGATGCCCTCAAGGTAGTGTTCCTGGTGGGACCAGGATGTGCCTTAGATATGATTTTCCTTAGGGAATAATCACTTCCTTTGTGATTAATGCTGCACTTTTTTACACAAGGGACTCGAGGCAGCTTAGCACAAAGACCCCAACCGTTCCTAGGTGTCCGATGTGGAAATCAGGGCTATGTCGAGACCTGCCTCAGAGAGCCCCTGTGAATGTGGCCCATGTGGACTGAGCTCCCTAGAGGCCAAGTCAAAAAGGGAAGCTCCTCGCTCAGGGGCAGGAGCCAGAGCATTTCCTGGGGTCTGTTCCCACCGGTGTCTCCTGGGACCTTCCCAGAGGACACTGGGTGGAAGGGACACTGGGTAGAGGGCCAGGTCTTCTAATGATGTCATGGAGAGGATGAGAGTGGCAAGCCCGGCCCCCGGAGTCTTGGGAGATGTGTGACCTCCGAGTCCAGTGGCTGGTAAACTTGGGACTTACCACCAGTGGAGAGAGGCACTGGGTGCCAGCAGCTCATGGGTACCCCAGAAGGGAAGTGGGTGAGGAAGGAGTGGTCACCAGAGACCAGACCGGGAAGGGGGCCCTGGCCCCACCTGAGCATCATTTCCAGTTATGTCCCACAGGCTTTGGGGAAGTACAAGTTGGCAGTAACTGTGGCACCCACCCCCAGGCATACGTGGTGTGGCATGGCGTGGTGTGGCATGGCGTGGCATGGCATGGCATGGCAGGCAGGCACATGCATGGTGTGTCCCAGGCTGACCGAGCCTATGAGTGCAGGGAGTTGGGAGGTAGACTTTGTTTTGTTTTTATTTTTGTTTTTGTTTTTGTTTTTGTTTTTGTTTTTTGAGGCAGAGTCTCGCTCTGTCGCCCAGGCTGGAGTGCAGTGGCGCGATCTCGGCTCACTGCAAGCTCCGCCTCCCGGGTTCCCGCCATTCTCCTGCCTCAGCCTCCCGAGTAGCTGGGACTACAGGCGCCGCCACCACGCCCGGCTAATTTTTTTGTATTTTTAGTGGAGACGGGGTTTCATTGTGTTAGCCAGGATGGTCTCGATCTCCTGACCTCGTGATCCGCCCGCCTCGGCCTCCCAAAGTGCTGGGATTACAGGTTTGATGTTTTTGTTTTTGAGATGGAGTTTCACTCTTGTTGCCCAGGCTGGGTGTGATCTCAGCTCACTGCAGCCTCCCCCTCCCAGGTTCAAGCAATTCTCCTGCCTCAGCCTCCCAAGTAGCTGAGACTACAGGTATGCGCCACCACACCCGGCTAATTTTTGTATTTTTAATAGAGGCGGGGTTTCACCATGTTGGCCAGGCTGGTCTCAAACTCCTGATCTCAAGTGATCATCCCGCCTCGGCCGCCCAAAGTGCTGGGATTATAGGTATGAGCCACCATGCCTGGCCAGAGATGGACTTTGGATGCCAGACTGAGATGCTGACTCAATTTGATGGGCAGCAGGCAGCCATAGTCCACATAGTCCATGCAGGGGATGGTGTTAAAAAAATAAAAACACGCCGGGTGGGTGGCTCACGCCTATAATCCCAACACTTTGGGAGCCTGAGGCAGGCGGATCACAAGGTGAGGAGTTCGAGACCAGCCTGGCCAACATAGTGAAACCCCATCTCTACTAAAAATACAAAAATTAACTGAGTGTGGTGGTGTGCACCTATAGTCTCAGCTACATGGGAGGCTGAGGCAGGAGAATCACTTGAACCCGGGAGGCGGAGGTTGTGGTGAGCTGAGATCGCACCTCTGCACTCCAGCCTGGGCAGCAGAGGGAGACTCCATCTCAAAAAAATAAAATAAAAAATAAAAACATATTGGGGGAAGGCTAGCTAGGGAATGGTAAGGACAGTGAACGAAAGCGGGTGTTGGAGCAGGCAGCAGGGGGACCCCAGGCAGGGAGGTCCTAGGCCTGGGCCTAGAGGAGGGTGGATAAGATGGAGGCCACGGGCATCTCAGTGGGACACCAACAAGAAGAGCACAGGATAGGGAGGCGGGAGGGGAGAGACCTAGAGCTTGTGGGACAGGGGCTGGGCAGGGTGCAGTTTTACAGAAGGGAGGGGAGGGGAGTGTGGAGGCCGAGCAGGAGGCCTGCAAAAAGTCTGGGTCAGGACAGGAGCTTGAGAGCGGGGTCGGACCTGGACACACTGGAGACCCCACCCCTACCTGCGAGACAGGAACTCCCTAGGTCCAGCAGATAGCAGCCAGTGGAGCCAGAGGGTCAGAGAGCTCATAGGACAGTCAGAGAGCGTGGTGCTGGGCCACTGTTGGGGGTGTCATTCTTGGCAGGCCTTGAATGCCAGCAGGGGATTTAAGCTTGCTTCAAGAGGCAATAGGGAGCCAAAGCAAGATCTTGAGCAGGGGAACATCGTGACGAAATCTGGATTGGGGCAGAGGGTGTCATGGCAGCAGACACCTCCTGGCCTCCCCCAAATCTGGGTAGCCAGATAAAGCCATGCACAGTGTGGCCTGACCTGACGGGAAGAAGCAGTCCCCGAGGACCCTGCCCCTGCTCAGCTCAGCTGGACGGGGACTTTGTTCCAGGTGGGGAGCTGGGCGGGCAGCGAAGGGAGGCCCTGCCTAACCAATGACACTGACTGGCTTCACTTTCACACACAGGGGCCTCCCGGGCCACAGGGGCCCCCAGGGCCACCAGGGATCCCTGGAACCAAGGTCAGTGCCGACAGAGCTGTGTGGTCCCCCAAGCGTTTGTCTCCAGCGCTCACCTCCCACTTCCTGTCTGCTCTGTGATCCTCTTCCACTTCCCTCCTGGTGTCCTGGCCCGGCTTCTGGGAGCTCAGAGAAAGGGCCTCGGCTTCCAGGCTGAGTGCCTTCTCCCTGGGCTCTGTCTAATCTGGGAGATTTCCCTGGGAAGCCTCGTTCATACGTTTAAACTGAAAAATCATGCAGCTATAAAAAGGAATGAAATCCTGTCATTTGCAGCCACATGGATGCAGCTGGAGGCCATTATCCTAAGTAAATTAATACAGAAAAGAAAATGGGCTGAGTGTGGTGGCTCACACCTGTGAATCTCAGCACTTTGGGAGGCCGAGGCAGGTGGATCACCTGAGGTCAGGAGTTTGAGACCAGCCTGACCAACACGGTGAAACTCTGTCTCTACTGAAAATACAAAAAATTAGCCGGGCATGGGGGTGTGTGCCTGTAATCCCAGCTACTTGTGAGGCTGAGGCAGGAGAATCGCTTGAACCTGAGAGGTGGAGCTTGCAATGAGCCAAGATTGTGCCATTGCACTCCAGCCTGGGCAACAAGAGCAAAACTCCATCTGAAAGAAAGAAGGAAAGAGGAAGGAAGGAAGGGAGGGAGGGAGGGGAAAGGAGAAAGGAGAGAAAAGAAAACCAAATACTGCATGTTCTTACTTAAAAGTGGAAGCTGAGCCAGGCGCGGTGGCTCACGCCTGTAATCCCAGCACTTTGGGAGGCTGAGGCGGGCGGATCACCTGAGGTTGGGAGTTCGAGACCAGCCTGACCAACATGGTGACACCCCATCTCTACTAAAAATACAAAAATTAGCCATGTGTGGTGGTGACCGGCACCTGTAGTCCCAGCTACACGGGAGGCTGAGGCAGGAGAATTGCTTGAACCCGAGAGGCGGAGGTTGCAGTGAGCCGAGATCACGCCACTGCACTCCAGCCTGGGAGACAGAGCAAGAGTCCATCTCAAAAATAAATAAATAAAAGTAGAAGCTGAACATTGGGTACATGCAGACACAAAGATGGGAATAATAAATACTGGAGATTCCAAAAGGGAGGAGGTGGGAGGACAGGGATTGAAAAACTACCCGTTGGGTGCTATGTTCACCACTTGGATGACAGAATCATTAGCAGCCCAAACCTCAGCATCATGCAGTACACCCAGGTGGCAGCCCTACCCATGTACCCCCGAATCTAAAACCTTTCTAAAAGCTATGAATTTTCCCATAAGCACTGCTTTAGCTGCATCCTACAAACCTTAATATGTTGAATTTTATTTTTATTCAATTCAACCTAATTTCTAAGCTCTCTTTTGATTTATTCATGGATTATTTAGAAATACTTGGGGATTTAGAAATACTTGGGAGATTTTTTTCCAGATATCTTGCTTTTTTGTTTGGTTTTAGTTTTTTTCATATTTAATGTATCCAGCTGACCATATATTTTATTAATTTCTTATTTAATTATCATGCAGCCAGGCATGGTGGCTCACGCCTGTAATCTCAGCACTTTGGGAGGTGGAGGTGGGTGGATCATAAGGTCAGGAGTTCAAGACCAGCCTGGCCAATATGGTAAAACCCTGTCTCTAATAAAAATGCAAAAATTAGCTGCGCGTGGTTGTGCACACTTGTAATCCCAGCTACATGGGAGGCTGAGGCAGAAGAATTGCTTGAACCCAGTAGGCGGAGCTTGTAGTGAGCTGAGGTTGTGCCACTGCACTCTAGCCTGGGAGACATGGCGAGACTCTGTCTCAAAAAAAAAAATTATCTTGCGGTTAGAGAACATATTCTTTTTTTTTTTTTTTTTTTTTTTGAGACAGTCTTGCTCTTTTGCCCAGGCTGAACTACAGTGGCGCCATCTCAGCTCACTGCAACCTCTGTCTCACGGGTTCAAGCAATTCTCCTGCCTCTGCCTCCTAAGTAGCTGGGATTACAGGCCTGTGTCACCAAGCCCAGCTAATTTTTGTATTTTTAGTAGAGACGGGGGTTTCACCATGTTGGCCAGGCTGTCTCAAACTCCTGACCTCAGGTGATCCACCCACCTCAGCCTCCCAAAGTGCTGGGATTACAGGCGTGAACCACTATGCCCAGCCAGAACATATTCTTTTTAATACAACATTGATCTTTTTAATGTATTAAAACTTGTTTTAGAGTCAAAGTGTTCTTTCTTGTTGAATGTTTTATATACACACAAATTAAATGTATATTTAGCTGCTATTGGGTATAGTGTTTTATAAGTATCCACTAAATAAAAATAAAGAACTGAAAACCCAGCCCCTGTGGCCGCATACCAGTCCGGTGGATGGACAGCTATGCACACCCTGTGGCCTGTACCATTCGTTCGCATCCTGCCCGTTTGTCTCAAGAGAAAGAGCCAACAGCTTTGAAGTCAGGCAGATCTGGTCCTGGCATCGTCGTTCCTGGGCTCTGTGGCCTGAAGCCAGTCACTTAACCCTCCAAGCCTCAGCACCCGAATCTGTGACATCACAACTTACCGGTGATAGCCATGGGCTACATCTGCTCGTGATGGACTGAGGAAACAGAGGAGGTGGTGGGTACTGACCCACCCTGGGCCGGGTACACAGTGTGTCTTGGCCCTCTGGCTGCTGACACCTCTCTAGGAAAGGAAGGCATAACCCCTCTTGCCATCTGTTTCCTTCCAGGGCGAGCTTGGATTGCCTGGTGCCCCAGGAATCGATGGAGAGAAGGTCTCTGGGCCTTTCATTTCCTTGGTGATGCCAGTGCCTGGTATTGGGCTCTGTGTGTGTGTGTGTGTGTGTGTGTGTGTGTGTGTGTGTGTGTGTACAGAGTTCAAGACCATGTGTGAGAGAGGCAAAAATCATGGATTCTGGCGCCAGGCTGCCTGTGTGCAAACCCTGGTCTGCCCTCAGGCCCCGGGCAAGTTGCCTGCTCTGGGGCAGGGCTGAGTAACTGTGTATGGAGAACACTCAGCACAGTGCCTGGCACGTGGTGAAAAGCCATAAAAGCTAAGAGCATCAGTGCCATCGTAGGTATTGCCCCAGTTCTAGTGTGTGTGTGTGTGTGTGTGTGTGTATCTGTGTGTGTGTATCTGTGTGTGTGTGTGTATCTGTGTGTGTGTGTGTGTGTATCTGTGTGTGTGTGTGTGTGTGTGTGTGTATCTGTGTGTGATATCCTATACAGACGTAAGCATATTCATGGGGTCACTGGCTATTCGAGGGTAAGTCTTTCCCACTGGGTCCGCAGTGTGTGTCTCATCCTGGACGTTATGTGATTGGTTGAATGGAGGGATTCGGTGGCTGGAAGAGGTTGTGGGGGTGGGGAGTCCCACCACTAGCTTCTGAGGTGTGGGCACAGAGAGATGTGGCCCCATGAGTGCCCCCAGAGGGGCAGCTCCAGGCTTACATGCTTCACCCGTCTGCCCCTGGCCCCTGCTCTGAGGTGCCCGCACCCGGATGCAGTGAGCCAGGAATGGCATTGCCCCCATCCCCACCCACTGCACTCAGCTAAGGCTCCCAGCCACTGTGGCTGGAGGTGAGGCTCCACAAAGATAAAGTGGGGACCTGCCATGAACTAAGCTCTGGGGACCTGCTGGGGTGGGGAAAGGGAGAGGACCTCCTGAGCCCTACTAATCCCTTGTTCTTGTGGCTTTCAGGGTCCCAAAGGACAGAAAGGAGACCCAGGAGAGCCTGGGCCAACTGGACTCAAAGGGGAAGCAGGCGAGATGGGCTTGTCCGGCCTCCCGGTATGTGACTGGGCTGGGCCACACATTGCGCCTCCTGTGTGGAAGCCCCGTGCTGTGGGGAGGCCAGGGCGTGCCTCTGACAGCCCCTGCAGTCTCAGTGCCCAGCCGGCTGGGGACACTCTAGGCTCTGGGCCAGCACTGCCCTCTTCTCTCCCGGCCTCCACTCCTCATCTGGAAGAGGCCTTCCGCCTGCCTTGGATGGCAGCTAAAATCAGGAGGTGTGGCCATGGAAGCGCGTTGGCCAGATGGTTATGCCACATGCTCTGACCTAAGCTGCCCAAGTTTGCATCCAGCTCCAGGCAAGCAACCTAACCTCCTGGGGCCTTGGCGTCCTCACTTCCAAAGTGGAGTGATCATCCCCCTCCCTCAAGGGCATGCGTGGCTGGGCTGACGGTGGCTGGTACACAGCAAATACCCACTGTTGTCGTCCTCATCATTTCTGTTGTTGCTTTTGTGGCCCGATTGGGAAGAGCCACCAGGTGTTACGCCACCACTGGGATATCCACTATCCATCCCTGATGATCACTGGGCTAGAGGGGGCACTGGAGTTTGACCCCGGGGTCTTTGCTTCAGAGCCCCTGGTGGTTCCCTGCACCCCAAGAAAACAATCTGCGCAGCTGCTCCTGTGCTCTCTGAAGCCCATGCTGCTCACCACCCAGGGCATGGCCCACGGATCCAGGGAAAACTTCTCAGTTGCAACAGCTAACTGAGGACTGCTCCCCGAAGCCACATGGGGGAAGGAAGGGAGGTCACTAAGCACCGTGGGTGGTGATGTAGGTGCTGGACACAAAGGACTCACAGGCCATGCCGTCCTGCAGGGCGCTGATGGCCTCAAGGGGGAGAAGGGGGAGTCGGCGTCTGACAGCCTACAAGAGAGCCTGGTAAGGGGGTGTAGGGGGTCAGGGCTTCCCCCAACACCCAGTCCAGGCTGGGTGGGGACCCTGCGCCTTGGGACAAAAAGGCCACCTGGCCTGAGCAAACCCAGGGCAGTAGGGGAGGGAGAGCAAGGGGAGCGAGGCCCCTCTGAGAACCCACAGGCCAGCTGCCCCCCGCTCACCAGACTCTGCCCTCTGGGCACAGGAAGGAGACTGTGGATCCAGCAGTATGTGATGAGCTGGGGTGCGGGTGGGTGAGGGCGACAGGCGGGGGGTGATTAACTTGTCTCTCATCCTCCCTAGGCTCAGCTCATAGTGGAGCCGGGGCCCCCTGGCCCCCCAGGCCCCCCAGGCCCCCCTGGCCCCCCAGGCCCCCCTGGCCCCCCAGGCCCAATGGTAAGGACAGTTTGCTTTGGTTTGGTTTGAAGCAGCCAGGAAACCAAGAGGCGGGATGGGGGCTAGGTCCCAGAGCCGTGACCCAGGAGAGAGCGAGCGTCGTCATTCAGGGAGGGGCACATGGGCAGAGGGCAGAGCCCAGGACAGGGCCCCAGGGGCCAGTGAGTGGCCCCTGCAAGAGGGTCCGGAGCCAGCCTTCTTATCTGCTTCTTCCTCCTGCAGGGCCTCCAGGGAATCCAGGGTCCCAAGGTGAGTGGGCATAGCCCCCTCTACTGACCTCAGACTCACAGCCCAGGCAGTTTCTAACAGCCTTGCCAATGGGCAAAGCAAAGGGCCTGATGCTCCGCCCTGGCCCATCCCTGAGTCTTCCTAGCACCTGAACGTCCCAACTCCCCAGGGCATAACCTCCCTGATGTCATCGGGGTCAGTGCCCCCTCTCCACACTTGGGGCTCTCTTCTCCACTTTCTCCCTCTGCCTGGAACCCCAGTCTGTACCTCTCTCCTCCTCGGGTCCACCACCCACGGTTCCTACTGCTTGTCCCCTTCTCCTTTCTCTGTGCCTCTCAGTTCCTTGCACTGTCCCCACCTCTCCCCATCCCAGCCCGCCCCACACACATCTGTCTCTCAGCTGCCACAGCCAGAGCACAAAGTCTTGGGCTTGGTGTGTATTACATAATGGAGTGTTGCCTGCTCTTACATTAAATCCTCGAGTGTGGCCTGCCTGCATGCCCTGCTCCAGGGAGGCAGACACAGACGGGGAGGCCATCTGGCCTCACTCTTTGTCACACCACCCTCCTGGCACGAGCACATCTCTGCTTCCCCAGCTCAGAGGCCAGATGTGGGATTAAGAGTCATGGAACCCCAGGCCTGAGCCCGCAGCCCCACCAGATGCACTGCTTCTGGTTCTGTTTTCTCTTAAGGCCGCCACAGTTCATGTTTCAAAGAGGCAGCTGCTATCAGGGACAGGGTCCAAGGCTTGCCGCAGAAGCCTGATGGGGACCCAGCTCTGCTGCCTCCCACTGTGTGGCTGGGCCCGTCCCCGCCCCTGTCTGCACCTGCTTTCCTCATCTTTGAAACAGGTGTGACCGTAATCACCTTCCATGGGGTTGAGGGATCCTGTTCGGGAAAAGGCGCAATGTGCATGGCCAGACCTCCTCCTGGTCACCCTCACCAGGGAGTAAGCTGGGGTCAGGTCTGGTGGAGCCTGGATCTGTTCCTCTGTCCACTTCCCAGCTCCCTTACAGTCTCCAAGCTTGCCTGTCCTCCTCTCTGTCTAACCCCTTCCCCTTGACTGATTTCCCTCCTTTGCCTCCAGGGCTTGGATGGAGCAAAGGGAGAGAAAGGCGCGTCTGGTGAGAGAGGCCCCAGCGGCCTGCCTGTGAGTCTCACAAGCCTTGTTTGGCCCACAGGTGTTAATTCCTGTAACTAGCATGCCTCTTGACTCACTCCTTTTCTATCCAGGGGCCAGTTGGCCCACCGGGCCTTATTGGGCTGCCAGGAACCAAAGGAGAGAAGGTAACCACTTCATTCGGAACTCCCTCTCCAACTATGGCCGCATGGTCACGGTGGCGCTCAGCCCGGGGACCCCAACCCTGTACCTCACTGGGTCCCTGCACTTCACAGGGCCAGAGTTCAGGCTCTGTGGATGCCAGGTCTGTCGTGGCCTCCATCTATGCCTGCGTGGTTGGTGGGTCTCCTCGCCTCCATGTCTGTGCCCAACCCATGGGGCTGGACTTCCCAGCAGCTGCGTTCCCAGCCCCCCTCCCCAACCCCTCTCACCCGCTCTATGTCTCTCCTCAGGGCAGACCCGGGGAGCCAGGACTAGATGTAAGTGTCTCATCATCACTTTGAGTAATCGGGTGCCTCTTGTGTGTATCTTCTGCCTTCATGCAGTAACCTGATCTGGCTACTCAAGTGTGACCCCCTTCCCCGGGGCTGGGACCGCAACTGACTGGTTCCCCCTGTGTCCCCATTGCCAAGTCCAGTGCACAGCCCAGAGTAGGTCCTTTGTGGATAGATGAATGGATGGATAAAGGATGGATACATTGGTAGATGGATGATGGATGGACAATGGAAGATGAATCGATGGGTTGGTAAATGCATAATGGCTGCAGGATGGATGGATGCATGGATGGATGGATAAATGGATGGATCGGTGAATGGATGGATGGATGATGGATGAGTGGATGATGGGTGGGTGGATGATGAATGGATGATGGATGGATGGATGGATGGATAAATGGATGGATGGGTGAATGGCTGGATGGATGATGGATGAGTGGATGATGGGTGGGTGGATGATGAATGGATGATGGATGGATGGATGGATGGATAAATGGATGGATGGGTGAATGGCTGGATGGATGATGGATGAGTGGATGATGGGTGGGTGGATGATGAATGGATGATGGATGGATGGATAAATGGATGGATGGGTGAATGGCTGGATGGATGATGGATGAGTGGATGATGGGTGGGTGGATGATGAATGGATGATGGATGGATGGATGGATAAATGGATGGATGGGTGAATGGATGGATGGATGATGGATGAGTGGATGATGGGTGGGTGGATGATGAATGGATGATGGATGGATGGATGGATGGATGGATAGATGGATGGATAATGGATGAATGATGGATGGATGGAGGGGATGATAGATGATGAGTGGATGGATGGATAGATGGATGGATGATGCATTGTAGCAAGAAAGCGAAGAGAACAGTGAAGAACCTGTTACAATATCCTGGTGACAGATAATAAGGCTTTACCTAGAGCAGTAATTTGAGAAGAGGAGGAAGGGAAGTATTAGCCCAGGCTGATTATATCAAGTCTCTCTGGTAGCATACATAGAAAACATAGTTTAAGGCCGGGCGTGGTGGCTCAAGCCTGTAATCCCAGCACTTTGGGAGGCCGAGACGGGTGGATCACGAGGTCAGGAGATCGAGACCATCCTGGCTAACACAGTGAAACCCCGTCTCTACTAAGAAATACAAAAAACTAGCCAGGCGAGGTGGCGGGCGCCTGTAGTCCCAGTTACTCGGGAGGCTGAGGCCGGAGAATGGCGTGAACCCGGGAGGCGGAGCTTGCAGTGAGCTGAGATCCGGCCACTGCACTCCAGTCTGGGCTACAGAGCGAGACTCCGTCTCAAAAAAAAAAAGAAAACATAGTTTAAACTGGCTTAAAATGACCCATAATTGAAAAGTATGGAGGTTCAACACATGGATCCAGGGCTCAACTGTGTCAACACAGCTCAGCCTTTCGCCCTCTCTTGTCCGCTTTCCCTGTGGAAATCAAGTTCCGCGTGGCGGTGAGGTAAAGCCAGCAGTTCCGCGTGGCGGTGAGGTAAAGCCAGCAGTTCCGCGTGGCGGTGAGGTAAAGCCAGCAGCTCGAGACCATCATCCTCCCAGGCCCAAACTAAGAAGAAAGAAAATTTGACTCACTCCAGTGTTCTACAGGAAGTCTCACGGGCTCTCCCTGGTCCCAGTTAGGTCAACACTGAACTGTCACTTGACCGTAGGAATGCAGTGCCCTGACCAGTCAGACCATGGACTGGGGCGGAATCAATGGGTTGTGAGAAGGGAGGTTTTTCTCAGGAAAATCAGGTAGCTATTTTGAGGGACATGGGACCAGATGCAGGGCTGCAAGGACTCTGGTGTCCACCCTAGACTTTAAAAAGAGAACATTACCGGCCGGGCACGGTGGCTCATGCCTGTAATCCCAGCACTTTGGGAGGCCAAGGCGGGCGGATCATGAGGTCAGGAGATCTAGACCATCCTGGATAACACGGTGAAACCTCGTCTCTACTAAAAATACAAAAAATTCGCCAGTCGTGGTGGCGGGTGCCTGTAATTCCAGCTACTGGGGAGGCTGAGACAGGAGAATGGCATGAACACAGGAGGCAGACGTTGCAGTGAGCCAAGTTTGCGCCACTGCACTCCAGCATGGGCGACAGAGCGAGACTCCATCTCAAAAAAAAAAAAAGAGAGAACATTACCTGGGAGAGCAACTGGAGGAGGGAAAGGAAGAGCTGTAGCTTGTGTTTCTGACTGGGAGGGCTGGGATCCATTGATGGGAAGGGACGGGAGAGGACAATGCTGAACCAACTGCAGGCTCTGGGCCCAGTTGGGGATGGAGCTAAAGAGACTCCATACCACCATGAATGTGACTACAGCTGCCTTCTAGGAGGCCTGGTGCTCAGGGTGGCATCTCAAAGCCATGCCCACCCTGCTCTACCTGGCAAATGCCAGGCCCCTCCTCAACCCCAGCAGGCCCAGCTGTAATAAGGACTGTGCTCAGAAACTCCCTTTGACCCCCTACCTGTGATAGAACAGCCCTTCCCCCCAGAGTCCCACCACCCGTTTCAACCTCTGTCACTGAGCGTTGACTGTCATCAGCACTCTCTTGCCTGCCCCGTTACACATGAACAAGGGAGCATGTCGAATCCAATTCTCTTTTTTAAATTGTTTTCTTTTTCTTTTTTTCTTTTTCTTTTTTTTTTTTTTTTTTTTTTTTGGAGATGGAGTCTCACTCTGTCACCCAGGCTGGAGTGCAGTGGTATGATCTTGGCTCACTGCAACTTCTACCTCCCGGGTTCAAGCGATTCTCCTGCCTCAACCTCCCAAGTAGCTGGAACTACAGGTACACGCTGCCAGGCCGCTAATTCTTTGTATTTTAGTAGAGATGGGATTTCACTGTGTTGCCCAGGCCAGTCTCGAACTCCTGAGCTCAGGCAATCTGCCCGCCTCGGCTTCCCAAAGTGCTGGGATTATAGGCAGGAGCCACCATGCCTGGCCTCTTTGTTTTTTGAGACGGAGTCCTGCTCTGTCGCCCAGGCCAGAGTACAGTAGCATGATCTTGGCTCACTGCAACCTCCCCCTCTCAGGTTCAGGCAATTCTCCTGCCTCAGTCTCCCAAGTAGCTGGGATTACAGGCACACACCACCACACTCAGCTAATTTTTGTATTTTTTAGTAGAGATGGGGGTTTGCCATGTTGGCCAGGATGGGTCTCAAACTCCTGACCTTAGGTGATCTGCCCACCTCGACCTCCCAAAGTACTGGGATTACAGGTGTGAGCCACCGTGCCCAGCCATGATGAATCCAATTCTCTGCCCCTAGTGTCCAACCAACAGCCCAGTTCCTAGTGGATGTTTAGCCACCTTGGTTGGGTGGATGGACAGATAGATGAATGGACAGATGGCTGTTGAACCAAGGGCACAGAACAGAGGTCACCATTTCTCATCCCATCAGACAGCGACGTGACTTCCATGGTTTCCAGGGTCTCTGTCCCCAGCCAAGCCTAGACCAGCGCCAGCTGCCTCTGTGATGTGAGAGAAAGCCCCTCGCCAGCAGCTCTGCCTGAGTGTTGGTGTCCAGGGACTACTTTGGAGCAAGCCCAGCTGGCATCCTAAATGCATGCTCTTCCTACCTCAGCCTTGTGCCCAGCAGTGCATCACTACAGCTGGGGCTGGGCCGGCGTGTGTCACGAATATGCAGGGGGGAAGTGGGCGTGTGGATGGGAGAGGAACGGAGATGAGCCGGTAACAGAGGTGCAAACCTCCAGCCTCATTTTCGGGTTTAGCCTCTAATCCTTTTGTCAGGGTTTTCCTGGACCCCGAGGAGAGAAAGGTGATCGGAGCGAGCGTGGAGAGAAGGTGAGGGCAGCTGGACGGGGACTGGGGCAGGAGGAAGGGGGGAAGGAGGCAGGTGGGAGTGGAGGCTCAGGTGAAGCAGGCAGAGAACCCGGGCTGGGCAGGTGGGCGGGAGGCAGGGGGAGGCTGACCCCAGGCGCGTCTCTCGGAGAGGTGTTGGAGGTTCCTGAGCCTGGCAGCAGATGGCCAATACCACCATCTCCCCTCCTGCACAGGGAGAGCGAGGGGTCCCCGGCCGGAAAGGAGTGAAGGGCCAGAAGGGCGAGCCGGGACCACCGGGCCTGGACCAGCCGTGTCCTGTGGTAGGTGTCGGAGGAGGGCCCTGCCCCCAGGTCTTTTTGGCCTCCAACCATGGTCAGACCAACACGTTCCCTGTCCTCAGAGCTCAGCTGCAAGTCCCAGAGGCCCCATTGGTCACGCACCGGCCTTGCTCACTGTCAGGGCCACTGCTGCTGCTACTGCCATCACCAGGTTTCCCCTTGCTCTGGTCCTAACCACCCCCAAACATGGGCGTGGCTCAGGGAACCCAGCCCCTCATTGTTCAGCCCCAGGACAGGCCTGGCTTGAGTAGGAGCCCATTGTGGGCCATCTTGGGCTAGAGATGAACAGGGTCTAGACACGGAGTGGAGGGGCTTTACCTGGAGTCGTCAGCACCATCAGCGGTGCCCTGGGAGGGGCTGGGCCCTGAGGAGGGAACCAAAGTCAGCACAGGCACACTGCTGCTGGGGACGGAGGCAGTGAGTTCCCAGCCCCCCGCTCTGGCTGCCTGGGGTCAGAGTCGGGGTCTGACTCACACTGGGCTTAAGGCCAAGTTGGGCTGAAACTCAGCTTCCCCAAGCATAGACGGTGGGACCCCTCTGACCTCTCTTGCTGGCTGTCCCTCCCCTTCCTTCATCCTTCCCAGAAGAGTCTCTCTGGGCTGGGGCAGCACCTCCCTCTTCCCCGCATCCCCTCTGCCTGCCCCCGCACCCTTCCTTTACCTCCTTCCCTGCTCTCTCAGTGGCCCGTGGTAGCCCACCAGCCCCAGTGTCCAGTGCCTGAAACAACCACAATTCAAAAGTCAGTTCCCTTTATTTCTTTCCGGAGACAGAGTCTCACTCTGTCGCCCAGGCTGGAGTGCAGTGGTGCGATCATGGCTCACTGCAGCCTCAATCTCCCACGCTCAAGTGATCCTCCTGCCTCAGCTTCCCGAGTAGCCAAAACTACAGGCATGCAGCACCATGCCCAGCTAATTTTTAATTTTTGTAGAACTGGGGTCTTGCAATGTTGTCCAGGCTGGTCTTGAACTCCTGGGCTCAAGCGATTGCCCCACCTTGGCCTCCCAGAGTGCTGGGACGATAGGTGTGAGCCACTGTGCCCTGCCTAGTTCCCTTTTTCTAGAAAGTAGGGAGGGTTTACATGTCACACTCTTCCAGTGGCGCTCAGAAAAGACAGGAAAAACAAACCAGCTGGGTTTTCCTACTAAAAGTGGACAGATACTCATACCTGGCCACTCCAGCCACGGGAATGGGGAGGGGGCCTTCCGCGGGGATGTGTGCAGGCCAGCCTCAACCTCCAGTGGTGCCAGAGTTAGAGACCCCCTCCCAGACCTCTGGCCTCTGTTCCTCAGTGTCCTCATCCCTGCAGTGGGGGGTACCCCTCCCCTTGGACAGTTTTGAGAAGTCAGAAAAGGACTTGAAGAGGAAAGTGCAGGGACAGCAGGGGCAGGGTGGCCCAGCCCTGCAGCTCCAGCCCCTGGCCCAGGACTGCCCTCCAAGTCAGTAAGCCCCTGTCTCCTTTGAAACAGGAGAATCCCACCTGCGGAGACCGGAGAGGGGCACCAGGCTGGCGGGGCCCTGCGAGGGGCAATGGGCCATGCCCTGCGGTAGGCGGTCTGGCCTGCTGTGTGCCGTGTGCCGTGTGCTGTGTGGGCCTTTGGGGCAGCCAGGGCCCCGGCCTTCCTCGCTTCTGCCTTCCTTTCCATTCTGCCCTCCTCCTCACCTTCCCTTTGGTCCCCAGCCTGGTCCCCTGGTGTACACATGGGAATATTCCAGGGTATGCCCAGGGTCTAAGGCTCATGCCTGTGCTTTGGAACAGAATGACATGTTTTGTGCCTTGGTGTCCCTGATGAGTTAGCCTTTATTCTTCTCCAGTTTCCCCACCCTTCAGGCTGCCTGAGGAAACCCAGACCCTGCGTATGTCTGGCTGCTAAGTGGGCACCACAGGTGCCACTAGACAGCCCTACCCCCTGCCCAGCCCCAACCCCCAACAGCCTGAGCTTGCCCTGTGCAGGGCCAGCACAGGCTGAAGCAGGATGCCAACTCCTGGGCCATCCTTAAAACCTTCCAGGAGCCACTCCTGCCCAAGGCCTGAAAGCTCGCAGGCCCCAGGGTGAGGAGCCAGAGTCACTGTCACATCAGGCAGGAAGCCACACAGCTCTTGGCAGGACCCAGGCCAGCCTGTGCATGCCTGGCACAATGCCCATCCCTTCCTAGTGCCCTCCTGTTCCTGCCCACTGCACAGCAGTCCCCACAGAGCACAGAGGGAACACAGGACAAGCTCAGTCAGAGGCCGTCATGTCCTCAGGACCCCACTACCTGGGTGGACAGAGGAGGCATTGTGGCCCTGCCTCAGTGGGGCCCAGCAGCCTCACATGGCAGCTCCCTGACCTTACCTCCCTACAGACCAGGGGAGGGTACGTGGGGTGTAGAGGAGCTCCCCAGGCCCCATCCCCATCACTGAAACCTTCTTCCTTTCCAGGGCCCCGACGGGCTGCCTGTGCCTGGCTGCTGGCATAAGGTACCTTGCAGGGAAGAGTCTCCAGGGCAGGCTCAGGGGAGGCAGGGGAGGGTGGCGGAAAGGGGAGGGCCCTGGAGCCTGGGTGCTGTCACTCAAACCTCTGGGTGCCTGTGGCTTCCCGCACAGTGACTGAAGAGCCAAGTTCCCCATCGTGACCCTGGTTTTGACTCTCCCGTCTTGCAGCTGAGGCGTGGGACTGTGGTCCTGGGTGATGGTGTACAGCCCACCCTGTGGGTCACATGGACTCAACTGACACCTGGCCCAGGCAGAGCAAAGCCATCAGTGCCTCCTGGGACATTGTCCAAATAGGCCCACGGAGAGGGAGTGGTGGGGAGGGAAGAGAAGAGGGGTCTGCACCTGTTCCCGAGGAAATGAGCAGGATGGGGGATGCCAGAGCAAGGTGGCCTGGATGGGGGCGGGGCCTCTCGGGCTCCTCATCACCTTCAGTCTCTTCCTCCTCTTCCAGTGACCCACAGGCCCAGCTCACACCTGTACAGATCTGTGTGGACATTTTTAATTTTTGTAAAAACAAAACAGTAATATATTGATCTTTTTTCACGGAATGCGCTACCTGTGGCCTTTTAACATTCGAGAGTGTGCCCACCCAGCCCCAGAGCCACTGGCGTGTGAAGCTGCTGGAAAGTGGACAGGCCAGACCCGGGAGATGTATACCTGAGGGGCACCCTCGGGCCTGGGCTTTCCCAGGAAGGAGATGACGGTAGAAGCATCTGGCTCGGGCAAGGCTAGAAAGATGCTACATTGGGCCTTTAGTCACCTGATCAGCAGAGAGACTCTGAGCTGTGTAAGAACCTGCCCCCAAACACTCTGGAGTCCCTGGGACACCCCCTATCCAAGAAGACCCAGGGGTGGAACAGCGGCTGCTGCTCCCGGCCTCACCAGCCTCCAAACTCAACCACAACCAGCTGCCTCTACAGTTGGACAAGACTTGGCCCCTGGACAAGACTCGCCCGGCACTTGCAGCTGGGCCCGGGGAGCAGTGAGTGAAAATCCCCCAAGAGGGTCTAGCTCCTACTGCATTCAGTCGGCCTTGGGAGGCCAGCCTGCCCTGAGAACACATGTCCTCTGGCCCGAAGTAGTGGCTGAGCTGTGATCGCTGTGATGTGGACCCAGCTCCAGGGGGCAGAGTGTCGGGGAGGGAGGGGCCCAGGCTGGACTGACTGCTCCTTCCTGTGTCTGTTTCCATATCACCCAGAGAGAGACAAGATGGGACATGGCCTGGCCCAGGGAGGCAGGCCTCCCACTCAGAGTCTGGGTCTCACTGGCCCCAGGTCTGTCACCCAGAACTCTGGCCAAAAATGGCTCTCTAGGTGGGCTGTGCAGGCAAAGCAAACCTCAGGCTGGTTCGCAGCTGTCCTGAGCAAAGGGCCTGCCACCAGACCCACCCACGCTCTGACGAGAGGCGTTTCCACCTCCAGCAAGTGTTCCCAGCAACCAGCTCCATCCTGGCTGCTTGCCTTCCATTTCTGTGTAGATGGAGATCACTGTGTGTAATAAACCACAAGTGTGTGTCTGGGTGTGCCTGTCCTTGCGGACTGTCCCTGGGGCACCTCTGGCTGTGGTTTCATCCTGGCCACTGATGGGTGGGGAGGGAAAAGGGGACTCTCCCTAAGAACGATCCCAGAAACCAAAGGAGGAAGTTCAGGGTGAGGGCAAAGATGGGATTTGGAGTTCGGAAGACAGATTCATCGCCTGGTCCTGCCACACATCAGCTGAGTCTTCTAGCAAGTCACTACCTGTCAAACTGAGCCCCTGTGTGCTCCTCTATTGCGGTTACCAGACTGCTGCATAACAAATCTCTTCAAAGCTTATTGCCTTAAAACAGTGGTCATTTTGGCCAGATACAGCAGCTCATGCTTTTAATCCCAATACTTTGGGAGGGCAAGATGGGAGAATCACTTGAGCCCAGGAGTTCGAGACCGGGCTGGCAGCATAGTGAAACTCCATCTCTACCAAAAGTAAAGAATTAACGCTGGTAGGCTGGGTTAATGTATGCCTGTGGTCCTAGCTGCTGGGCAGGCTGAAGCGAGAGAACTGCCTGAGCCCAGAAGTTAAAGATCAGCCTGAGCAATGTAGAGAAATTCCTCTCTTTAAAAAAAAAAAAAAAAAATTCAATTTCTCTTGTACAGTCTGTGGTTAATGAGCTCAGTGTGGGTGCTTCTCACTCAAACTCTCACATGGTGGTTGCTGCTGGCTATAGCAGGGACCTCAGATGGCAAATACTTATTTGTGGCCTCTCCATGTGACCCAGGCTGCCTCCCACATGGTGGCTGGATTCCAAAAGTGACTGTCCCAGGTCAGCCAGTTGGAAGCTGTGTCACCTTTTAGGGCCAAGTCTCAGAAGTCACGTGGTGTCATTTTCTGAAAGAGTGGAGGGAGGAGAATTAGACCCCACCTCTCCACGGGAAAGTGTCAACATCATATTTCAAGGAGAAAATGTGGAATTGTAGATCTTGTTGCAGCCCCCTCTGAAAAAATGCAAAGTGCCACCTCAGCTGTGAAATGACAGGGCACTGCTTAGCACTCAGATTGTGGTTCTGTGAGGATCCAGTGCAGAGTATGCGAAGAATGTAGGGTGTGTCCCTCACCCAGAAGCACACTTGGTTCTGATTTTCATCTCTCCTGACTCCAAGGCTGCTGAGCAAGGGCCACAGTCCTGCAAAGTGTTCCCACTTCTCACCACAGCTGGTCCCTATAACAACCCTAAGAGAGAGACCCTCTTACAGATGACAAAACCAAGCAAACCGAGGGTGGCCTAGACCAGAAGGGCCATGGGCTGGGTGTGGTGGCTCACGCCTGTAATCCCAACACTTCGGGAGGCTGAGGCGGGCGGATCACCTGAGGTCGGGAGTTCGAGACCAGCCTGACCAACATGGAGAAACCCCGTCTCTACTAAAAACACGAAATTAGGCGGGCGTGGTGGCTCACACCTGTAATCCCAGCTACTCGGGAGGCTGAGGCAGAAGAATCGCTTGAAACCGGGAGGCAGAGGTTGCGGTGAGCTGAGATCGCACCATTGCCCTCCAGCCTGGGCAACAAGAGCGAAACTCCACCTCAAAAAAAAAAAAAAGAAGGGCCTGCAGTGATGGTGTCTCTGACAGTGCTGGTGCATTGCACTGACGGTGTCTGAGTCTCCAAGGACTGAGGCCTAGGGCAGGCCACAGTATGGGCGGTCCCCCTCAGACTTCTGTGACATGGCCTTGCTAAGCAGAAGAGGCCCGGCCACACACTGGCTAAGGAGGGAGGGATATATCCAGTCCCCTCCTCTGTCTCCCTAAGGAACTGGCAATAAGTGGCAGGCCACATCACTCAGCCAGTTGTCTGAGTCAACAGGGAAGCCAGTAGTAGGAGAAGGAAGAGAAACACAGTGGGGCTGTGATGATGGATGGAGGTCACTGGGTGTCCACACCTCCTCTGGAGTTCCAGCGTAACCTCACCATCTGCATGCTACACTTCACAGTTCCCTCCTCCCTCCATCCAGGAACCTCACTTGATCCCCTCGCCAGCCCTGCGAAGCCCAGGGCTTGTGTGATAGGTGTCGCTATTTCCATTTTACATAGGGAAAAACTGAGGCTCAGAGAGGGTAATCACCTGGCCAAGGATGCACAGCCAGGACATAGTGGCAGGCTTGGGACTGCACCTAGGCTCTTGGGTTTGTCCTCTAATTCGTCCTCCCGAAGCTTGTCTGGCAGAGCATAGAATCTGATAGGCAGCTCCATGAGGCTGGGTGGTTGGCAGGTAGATCCTTGTGGGGGTAGAAGCCATGTGTTCCCCTACTTCCCCAGTCTCCTGAGGGCGTTGTCTCCTGCTCCTTTGGGCAGGATGGGGCATTTTTTGGCTCACTGCTGCCCCCTTGCGGTCTCATACCTTGTATCCTAACGCCTGTAAACTTGTCAGCTGCAAGCTTAAACATTTAGAGTCTGCTGAGTCCTCAAAGCTCGCAGGATGAGCACAGAGGCAGTAGAGGAATCAATGATTTGTTCGAGGTTCCAGCTGAGACACTGAGGAGCACCCTGCTTCACAGCTGAGCCTCAAGGGCTGGGGGGCCTCAGGCCTCCTGCCAAGAAAGGCAGTAGAGCCTCAAAGTACCCCTTTCTGGAAGAGAGAGAAGTACATTTACTGAGTCCTGCTGTGTCCCATGACAGCTAAACTAACCACAAGGATAACTATCCCTTTTTATAGCTGAATCTGAAGTGGACTTACCCAGGTCTCTCTCCTCCTGGTCCCTAGGAGACCACTAGAAATACATGGGATGCTTTTGGTCATCACAATGATTGCAGGACACCCTGGCATTCAGGGGGCAGGGCCAGGGATAGCAAACACCTAAAATGAAAGGACCAGCCTACCCAATGACAAATCATCTCAACAAGAATGCTGGTGCCAACCCTGCTGAGAAACGCCATGCCCTGGGTTCAAATCCTGGCTCAGCCACTTCCATCCCCTACCCTCTTGGTCTCCAACATTGCCTAGAGGGCCAGGCATGAGATAAAGGACAGATGATTGCTTGCCACGGGGCCAGAGTCAAGGAGTGGGCTTTTCTGAGCAGGAAGAAGGTGAGGCCTCCTGATGCTGTCCTGTGCCATGCTATAAGATACTCCTGGCCCGGGAAACGGCTCAGCCTGGTCTGACCTCCAACTGTATCACCTCTTGACCCAGGAGCAGGTGAGATGTTAGCTGGGCCCAGCTACAGCCTTCTCACCCTCTGCCTTAAAGTAGGAAAAGCCCCTGAGCCAACCTGATTTCTCTGAGCTGCACGGGGCCACAGTTGTGGCTGGAGTTTGAGCTGCAAGACAGGGCTGAAAGGTGGACCCCAATAGGACTCTCACACACACACACACACACACACACACACAACTTTAAAAGCTGGAACTGCAGGGCATGGAGGCATCATAGGTCTCTCTACTAATGAGGAGGAGCCAATCCACTAAGAAAACAGTGACCATGGTCCCACTCACACACACAGGGTCTGTGAGGCCTTGATCCTCAGAAACGAAGTACAGGCTGGGCATGGTGGCGTGCACCTGTAGTAGCAGGTACTTGGGAGGCTGAGATGGGAGGATCACAGGAGCCCAGGGAGGTAGAGATTGCAATACTGCACTCCAGCCTGAACAACAGAGTGAGACCCTGTTTAAAAAAAAAAAAAAAAAATACAGACCACAAGCAGTTAACCTCTCAGTTAATTTGGGAAGAATGTTTTCCAAAAATCATGTAAAATATTCAATTCAACTTTACAGTTAAAAATAAGAAACTCCGGCCGGGCGCGGTGGCTCAAGCCTGTAATCCCAGCACTTTGGGAGGCCGAGACGGGTGGATCACGAGGTCAGGCGATCGAGACCATCCTGGCTAACACGGTGAAACCCCGTCTCTACTAAAAAAATACAAAAAACTAGCCGGGCGAGGTGGCGGGCGCCTGTAGTCCCAGCTACTCGGGAGGCTGAGGCAGGAGAATGGCGTGAACCCGGGAGGCGGAGCTTGCAGTGAGCTGAGATCCGGCCACTGCACTCCAGCCTGGGCGAAGGGAAGATGAAAAAGTCCTGTTGCATGGATGGTGGTGATGGTTGCACAATGATGTGAATGTACTTTTGCCACTGAATTGTATGGTTAAAATGGTAAATTTTGTTATGTATGTTTTACACAATAAAGAAAAAAGGAACTCCAGACGTTCTTTAATAAATGCCTTAAGTGGCCGGGCGCGGTGGCTCACGCCTGTAATCCCAGCACTTTGGGAGGCCAAGGCAGGCGGATCATCTGAGGTCAGGAGTTCAGTAAAATTTAAAAAATAAATAAATTCCTTAAGCATCTTACAACCGTATTGGGAAGAGAAGAAGAAATCAGCAATGAGGGAGTGAACAGAGGCCTGGGAATCATGAAGATGTGGACAGAAAAGGAGGAACAATCAGGAGCCTCCCCTGCCCCAGCCCACACCGGCTGCAGTCCCAGGCCCGTGTTCCAGGGTTCTCCAAGGTAGAAAGCTCCAGTGCCCCACCCCAGGAGGGGGCTTCTCTCACATCCCAGCCCCTTGGGACGCTTTTTCTTCACTCCCTGGGCTGGGAGTCAAGAAGTCCTCAGTAGGAGTCCAGCCTCTGCAGCCTTGCTGCGTGTCTGCCAACAAAACCCTTTCCCTTTCTGGGCTTCACGGTGATGCACATGTACCACAAGGAGGCTTCCCAACCTCTCTTCTTGCCCAAACACCGCATGATTCTCTTAGCGTTGATATAGCTCGTCCAGTTCACCCTGCCTGGATTCTAGAAGGAACCATGGTGCCCCGAAGATCAAGCCCACGGTGATCTCCTCGGTCAGCCCCAGAAGGGACCCTGGGCTCTCCTTCTGCCCTTCCTGCTGCCCCCTCACGGGGCTGGGAGAACCTAGGACCTGCTTCTCCCACCCTGAGGCCCCTACTGTGTACCCGGGCCCGGGTAAGCTACCAGTCACATACTCGCACTTAGGCCTCACAGCTGATCCCATTTTATGCACAAGCTGACTCAAAGACTGAGTCCGGCCCAAGGAGGCGTGCAGTAGCTCCGAGCCCCGCCTAGGCCCCAGGAGCAGGGGCGGGGTCGTCCGGGGCCCTTTCCCGGAAGGGAAGCCGCGGGAGGCTGCAGGACGAGGCCTGCGGCCCGTCCCGGAACCAGAGACGGGGCAGCGCTCGAGTTCCTGCGCGGGACTGCCAAGGCACGACCACGGGCCAGAAGGCTGCCAGGCTCAGTGGGCAAGCGAAGAATCAACCACCGCTACACGGGCGCTTGGGGGAGGGGCCCGAGCGCGAACCCGAGCCCCAAATCCCGACCCAGGCAGGGGCGGGGCCTTGGAGGACCAGCCCGCGCGGCAACGTCTCCGCGCGGCGTCTCGACAACCACTGACAGCCACCCGCCATGGCCGCAGACCGGCGCTCGAAGGCCGACACCCTGGCCCTGAGGCAGCGGCTCATCAGGTACGCGGGCGTGCGGCGGGTGGCGCGGGGCTGCGCGGGGTGGCACGCGCACGCACGACGCACGCACGCACGACGCACGCGCCTCCGACTAGGAGGTCGCCGCTCTCCAGCCCGTGCGACCCCGGACCCGGCCACAGGGGAGTTTCGCAGGGCCGGGAAGGAGGCGGCGCTGGGCCGTCCCGGTGGGTGGTCTCCGGGGGCTCCTCCCGGACAGCGCCGTCTCCAGGCCGCCCCGTTCAGGAGTCGGCCCCGCCGTCACCGCTGTCCAGTCTGTGGCAGCCTCGCTTGGCAGCCTTTACCCCGGAAAAGACCTTCACCCTGGCACCTAGGAGGACCTCACCCAGGGTGGCCCGTCAGCCGCACGCGGGCCTGTCTCCAGAGTGACCTGGGAGGGGGCTGGAAGCGCAGACGAAGGGAGAGTCGGGGGAGTCGGTTCACAGGCAGCATACTTGACCTGCGAGGGGCCCTCGGTGGGAAGGTGGGTGAGGTAGCCTCCCACTGGAGCTTAGGGCTGGCACCCAGCGAGGGGCAGCAGGACCACGTGGCTGGCAAGGAGCGTTTAGGGCTGAGAGCCAGCCACCTAATGTTGGTGCCCTGCCCCATCCCAAGGAGGACACGTAGCCCGGAGCCCCGTGGGCCGGGGCAGCCACCTTTTCTCAGGATCCAGGAGACTGACGTGACCACATGCAGAAATGAGCCAGGAGGCCACTGAGACTTAAAATGCTTTAAGAAACAATTCTAAGTTTCCGCAACTTGGTACCCCATCTGCTTCCTCCTTTACAGCCACCTGTGGAGTGAGGAGACAAGGCAGGGAAGCAGCACCTTGCCCTTCAAGCTTTCGTTTTTTCCCCCAGAAACTGGGAAGGGGTGGGCGGGGGCCTGTGATGAGTGGACTTCACCCTTTCGGTCTTCAGACATGGCTGTCCACTCCTTGCCTGTCCCCACAGCTCTTCCTGCAGACTCTTTTTTCCCGAGGATCCTGTTAAGATTGTCCGGGCCCAAGGGCAGTACATGTACGATGAACAAGGGGCAGAATACATCGACTGCATCAACAATGTGGCTCACGGTCAGTATCATACCTCAGGTTGGCAGGGCAGGAGAGGAGGCCAAGGCTGTGAGCCTGGTCCCAAGATGACCTGAGATTGCCTGAGATTACCGAGAGGTGTGGAGAACCTGGGTTGAGTTGAGGCACTACCAATATGCAGAGGAGGCTCAGCCTTTGCAATGTAGCTGTGGAATTCTGCAGTCTGGAGCTGTGCTAAACCAGGCAGGAGTCAGCAATCTAGGTCTGTGGGTCTAGTTCCACTTGGGACTGATGATGAGCTCACAGAGTGGCAGATGGCCCAGCTGTGACCAGCAGCGTAGCACAGTGCTGGCCAAGTGCTGGGGTCAAGATGGCGCTTCAGCCTCACTGGCCATCTCAGGTGCTGGGCAAGGGAGCTGAAGCAGGAATTCAGTCCTCCTGATAAGGCTGCCAGAGCTGACGGAAAGAAAGGGAGTCTGAGACTCAGCAGGGACATGGAAGATTAATAAAGTCGAGATTTTTTTTTTTTTTTTTTTTTTTGAGACGGAGTCTTGCTCTGTAGCCGGGGCTGGAGTGCAGTGGCCGGATCTCAGCTCACTGCAAGCTCCACCTCCCGGGTTCCCGCCATTCTCCTGCCTCAGCCTCCAGAGTAGCTGGGACTACAGGCGCCGGCCACCTCGCCCGGCTAGTTTTTTGTATTTTTAGTAGAGACGGGGTTTCACGGTGTTAGCCAGCATGGTCTCGATCTCCTGACCTCGTGATCCGCCCGTCTCGGCCTCCCAAAGTGCTGGGATTACAGGCTTGAGCCACCGCGCCCGGCCTAGTCGAGATTTAAAAAAAAAAAAAAAAAAAAGGCAGAGACTCTAGTCTTAGACTGCTTGGGCTCAAATCCCCTACTTACTAACTTTGTGATCTCAGGCAAGTTACTTAATTCTCTGTGCCTCCGTTTGCTTATCTGCAAAAGACAATGCTACTAGGTAGCCACTTGAAGGTATTAGGAGAATTCAATGTGTTAATGTATGTAGCTTGCTCTGAATGTGCCTGGCACATGGTGAGCTCTCAGTACATACTCACTGTTACTATCCTTGGCCTTTGGCAGTCAAGATTACCACCAGCCCCCTTGGCTTGAAGTGAAAAAGTTGACAGTCACTCCCTACCCCACCTTTGTCATGCAAGCCTCAAAAGGCCTTACAGCCTGGGCAACATAATGAGACCTTGTCTCTACAAAAAAACTTAAAAATTAGCTAGGCATGGTGACTGGTGTCTTAGTCCCACCTACTCAGGAGGTTGAGGTGGGAGGATCACTTGAGCCCAGGAGTTTGAGGCTGCAGTGAATGCCATGATCACACCACTACACTCCAGCCTGGGTGACAGCGTAAGGTCCTATCTCAAAACAAAAAAAAAAGGCCTCCTTAAAGACATGGGCTTTCTAGGCCAGGCGCAGTGGCTCACGCCTGTAATCCCAGCACTTTGGGAGGCCAAGGCGGGCTTGCTGACCTCGAGGTTAGGAGATGGAGACCATCCTGGCTAACACAGTGAAACCCCATCTCTACTAAAAATACAAAAAATTAGCCAGGTGTGGTGGCAGGCGCCTGTAGTCCCAGCTACTCGGGAGGCTGAGGCAGGAGAATGGCATGAACCCAGGAGGTGGAGCTTGCAGTGAGCCGAGATCACACCACTGCACTCCAGCCTGGGCGACAGAGCAAGACTCCGTCTCAAAAAAAAAAAAAAAAAAGACATGGGCTTTCTAGACAGGGTTCTTCTGCTGAAGAACATTTCCTTCTGCCAGAATCTCAGGAACTCCTGGATCTGCCTTTCCAGAACTAGCTTCTCTCTCCCTGCTCTGCCTTCAGACTCCCCTCTTTCTACCTCTCTCACTAGAACTGCGTCTCTTCTGGCTGGGTTTATAGCTTGGGGCTGGGGGAGGCCCAGTGGGACTGGCTGAGCGGAGCCAGCTGTGTGATGGAGGTGGCCTTCTTCCAGTCGGGCACTGCCACCCTGTCGTGGTCCGAGCAGCACATGAACAGAACCAGGTGCTCAACACCAACAGCCGGTACCTGCACGACAACATTGTGGACTATGCGCAGAGGCTGTCGGAGACCCTGCCAGAGCCGCTCTGTGTGTTCTATTTCCTGAATTCCGGGTAAGTGACTGTGGCCAGCCCCCGGGAAGAGGGTGAGATGGTAACAAAGAGAGTTGCTCACATGGGCCCGGTGTAGTGTAGCCGACCGAATGTGGACTCAGGGAGAGGCAGCCCCCATTGCACCAGGCTCCTGAGATTCCCGGCTCTAGGCCCTGATGCTTTTTCTGTTGGATCCAGTTTCCTTGTCTCTTACTGAAGGATGTTATTACTTCCTTTCTAGGATCATTGCTGGGGCTTAGTGAGGTAATACATTTCTTTATTTCTGCCTTATGGATACAGCCAAAATCCCTGTCTGTGGGTTGCTCAGTAAGGAACAAAAACACCAAGTGATTCTTCAAAGAAATACAGAATTCCAAGGAGGGCTCTGGAGGAAGCGTACAGGGTATCATGAGGCCTAGAAATAGTGAGGGGACCTGACCTATTCTGGGGGTACAGGGAAACCTTCCCTGAGGAAGGGATGTTAAGCTAAGAGCTGACTGGGAGATAACTAGAAGAGGAGGAAGGAAGGGTGCTGCCACTGCATCAGAAGTCTCATCAAGGCCGGGCGCGATGGCTCATGCCTGTAATCCCAGCACTTCGTGAGATCGAGGTGGGCAGATCACCTGAGGTCAGGAGTTTGAGATCAGCCTGGCCAATGTGGTGAAACCCCATCTCTACTAAAAATACACAGAAATTAGCTGGACGTGGTGATGGGTGCCTGTAATCCCAGCTACTCAGGAGGCTAAGGCAGGAGAATCGCTTAAATCTGGGAGGCGGAGCTTGCAGTGAGCCAAAATTGTGCCACTGCACTACAGCCTGGGAGACAGAGTGAGGCTCTATCTCAAAAAAAAAAAAAAAAATTAGTCTCGGCAAAACTCTTGTCAAAGTTGGTCACCACACACAACTGCCCATGCAAAGGCCCTGAAGCAGGAAAGGGTATGGTACCCAGCACGCTTGAGGAACCGAAAGAAGTCCACTAAGGGAAAGCAGAGGCTGTGAGCTGTTGGGAGGGAAGCAGGGCCCGTCACCTAGGGCCTTCTCCGCCAAGTGACTGTCTTTATCCTAAGAGCATTGGGAAGCCATCGGAGGCTTTAATCAGGAAATGATGTCTTACAGGGAACAGAGCGCAAGAGTGGACACTGTTAGGTGCCAGTTCAGTGGCCAGGTGAAAGGTTATGGTAGCTCACACTAGGATCAGCAGTGGAGACAAACAGGCAGGTGATTACAGCGTATCTGGGAGAGAACATTCCAGCGAATCGTAGGTGGTGGCGTTGAATTATAGTAATGATTATTGTTGCCATTCACATAGTACAGTCATCTCTGCCCCCCAGATAATTTCTAGGAAGTGGAATTCACCATCTTCATTTTGCAGATGGGGTGATAGCAATTCAAAGAAAGGAACTTGAGCCCAGACATTTCCCATGTCAAGAGCTGGAGCCTCTGGAAACAGCAGGGAGCTGGTGCTTCCTCAGTGGTGGTGGAGGAGGGGCATTCTTATGCCACCAGCTTTATTCTGTGTGGATTCCAGTGACTTCCATGTTGCCAAATCCAAAGCAGTCTCTTTGCTGCGTCGTCTTACTCTGTCCCGGCAGTAATGGACAGTTACCACTCTCCAGAAGTGCTGTCTCCTCTTGCTTCCAGGGCGCTGTGCTCTCCTGTTTTCTGCCAGTTTCTCTAGCCACTCCTTCCCTGTCGTCTTTGCTGATTCCTCCTCTGTTCCTTGGGGCTGGTCTTGGGCCACTTTTCTCTGAGCCCGCTCCTCAGGTGATCTCTTCCATTCTCTTGGTATTAAATAGCATCCATGTGCTGGTGACTCGCAAATTTTTTTGAGCCCAGACATTTTGCATATGTTCCAACTTGAGGTTCTAACTGCGCCTGTGACATCTGACAAACATCTCCAGCTTCATGTGTCCACAAGGCAAGAAAGGGTTGATTGGACCGTGGTACTGTTCTCCCTAACCTGCCCAAGAAGACTGTCCCCACTCACCCTGCTCATCTTGCCTTGTAAAGGGCATCACCACCTATATCTGCTCAAGGCAGAAACCACATGCTCCCCAGTCCTGCATCAATCCTGCCTCCTCCATCTCCATGATGCCTCTTAACTCCCTCTACCTCTCCATCTCCATGGCCACCACCTGCTCTCACCTGGCATCCTCTTCCTTGGTCTTCTCACTTCCACTTTTATTCTTGTCGACTCCATTAAACACAGCCAGAGGCCACCTCTTAAAATGGGAGCTGACTCATGTTCCTTTTCTCATTAAAACTCTTCAGTGGCTTCACATGGCACTGAGAAGAAAACTCAGGCTCCTTCCCAGCCCTGTGCACCTGGCCCCTGCATGTCTCCCCGCTTCCTCTCCTACCCTGCCCTCCTTAGGCGCTGGCCTCCATCATCTTCTCCTGGTTCCCTGAGCATACTGAGCTCTTTTCCTTCACAAGGCCTTGGTGCGTGCTGCTCCATCTGTCTGGAAACTTCTCCCTCAGGACTCAGTACACGAGTTACCTCCCCATAGACGCTTCCACTGACCCTCTCTGTTGGTCTACTCTGGCTGCCATAAGAAAATAACAGAGACTGAGTGGCTTAAACAAGAGACATTTATTTTCTCACAGTCCTGGAGGCTGGAAGTCTTAAGATCAAGGTGTTGGCAGGGTTGGTTTCTTCTAAGGCCTCTCTCCTTGGCTTGGAGATGGCCCTGGTTGGTCTTCCGTGTGTAAGTGTCCCTCGTGTCTCTTTGTCCAGATTTCCTCTTATAAGAACACTAGTTAGATTGGATTAGGGGCCCCCTGACAGCCTCATTTTAACGGAATCACCTCTCTTATCTTCATATCCATTCACATACGGGCCATTCTGAGCTACTGGGGATTAGAGGTTCAACACATAAATTGGGGGTGGGGGGTGGCAGCTCAGCCCGTAAACATGCTCCCTCTGGCTTTCTCCCAGAGCATCCATCATAGCACTTAGAAAAAGGATCACTTTTTCTTTTTTGGCTTTTGTGGTGGTATATATATGTGTACACACACATATATATAAATACACAGACACACATATATACATACACACACATTCATTTTTATTCACAGTTCCTGGCTCATAACTCCCACAGCCCTTGTTACACTCTTTTGTTACAACATTGGATGTCAGGCCTCAGGAGACAATCACTCTAACCTTCTCCTGCCTTCCTTTCACCTGCCCAAGGCGGGACTCTAATCTTCCCCACCTTTCTGATGGTGGGTCATAAAACTCTCATTCCAGAGAGGGTCCTACCCCATGTCCTGGGAGAAGGAATGCTGCTGTCATGAAGCTTCCATAAAAACTAAGGGGACTAGATTCAGAGAGCTTCCAGATAGCTGAACATACACAGGTTCCTGAAGGGTGGTGCGCCCAGGGTGGGCACGGGAAGCTCCATGCCCTTCCTTCATATCTCCCCCTATGCATCTCTTCATCTGTATCTTTTATAATATCCTTTATAACAAACCAGTAAATGTATTTCCCTCAGTTTTGTGAGCCACTGCAGCAAATTAATTGAACCTACAGAGGGAATTGTGGGAACCTCAACTTGAAGCCAGTTGGTCAGAAGTTCCAAAGGGGGGCTGAGTGCGGTGGCTCCCGCCCGTAATCCCAGCACTTTGGGAAGCCGAGGCAGGAGAATTAGGAGTGTGAGACCAGCCTAGCCAACATGGTGAAACCCCATCTCTACTAAAAATACAAAAAGTCAACTGGGCATAGTGGTGGGCGCCTGTAATCCCAGCTACTCAGGAGGCTGAGGCAGGAGAATCCCATGAGCCTGGGAGGCAGAGGCTGCAATGAGCCAACATCAGCCGCTGCACTCTAGCCCGGGCAACAGAGTGAGACTCTGTCTCAAAAAAAAAAATTTCCAAAGGTGGCCACCACGGTGGCTCATGCCTATAATTCCAGTACTTTGAGGTTGAGGTGGGAGGAATGCTTGAGCCCCCAGTCTGGGCAATATAGTGAGACCCCATCTCTACAAAAAAAGAAAATTAGTTCCAGAGGCCGACTTGCTACTGGTGCCCAGGGGGCTGTGGGGCAGTCTTGGGCACTGAGCCCTCATGCTGTGGGATCTGATGCTGCCTCCACGTAGAGTGTGTTGGAATTGAACTGGAGGACACCCAGCTGGTGTTGCTGCAATCCGATTGCTTGCCTGCTGGCAGGAAGAAATCCTTACATATTTTTTGGAGTCACAGAAGTCTTCTGTGTTGATTGTCGTAGTGTGAAAGCAGAGGAAAAACAATGGTTTGAGTTTTTTCCAAACAAGTTTCATGACACATACGAGAATGTAAATTCCAGGAGAGCCAAGAGGAGAGCCAAGGCCGTGTGTGTTTTACCTTTTTTTTTTTTTTGAGGCAGAGTCTCACTGTCTCCCAGGCTGGAGTGCAGTGGCGTGATCTCAGCTCACTGCAAGCTCTGCCTCCCAGGTTCATGCCATTCTCCTGCCTCAGCCTCCTGAGTAGCTGGGACTACAGGCGCCCGCCACCATGCCACATTAGTTTTTTGTATTTTTAGCAGAGACGGGGTTTCACCATGTTAGCCAGGATGGTCTCGATCTCCTGACCTCGTGATCCGCCCACCTCGGCCTCCCAAAGTGCTGGGATTATAGGCATGAGCCACCGCCCCTGGCCTGTTTTACCTACTCTTTTTGCCCCCAGCTTCTAGTACATAGGAGGCATTTGATGTATACCAAACAAATAAGCAAGTGACTGACTAGTTGATGTCCTGAGAATCTTCTTGCTGCTAGAAGGGTCCTCTTGCCCTCAGCATTTCTCTCTGGGAAGCTCTTGGACCACTGTCTCAGTCATGCCCACCTTTTCGGTCATAGGTCAGAAGCCAATGACCTGGCCCTGAGGCTGGCTCGCCACTACACGGGACACCAGGACGTGGTGGTATTAGACCAGTAAGTGCAACTCACAGCCCTACCATTTCCAGAAGCCTGGCGCACAGGCTGCTTGGGGATCTGTGCGACTCACTCCGGGTGCCTTAGGCAGGGAGGATAAGGGGCCTGGGCTACTGAAGACAAGCGTGGCAGGCAGAGGACCAGGCCTGAGACCCCCCGGAGGCTCTGTCACCCTGGGCCACCATTCTGGGAAGGCAGCTCTGGGGAGCAGAGTGCGCTTTGTAAGGGAGTCAAAGGTGGTCCCACAACATTTTGCATGTTCAAACTGCCACAGCAGTAGCTCCCATGAATTGAGTGTGTGATGTGCACAAAGCTGAGGCTGACAGTATCAACACATTTAAGATTCATTATAAACCAGAAAGAGGAACTCCCACCCCATTTCACAGCAGAGAAAACAACCCCAAGAGGTTAAATGATGAGCTGCTGTCACATAGCCAGTCAGCAGTCTTGCAAGAAGTGTTGCTGACTCCAAAGCCCGTGCTCTTTCCCAAGTTCCCAAGAACCTGGGGGCTCTGTCAGGAAAGTTGGCCTCCCCTGTGTGTCTTCAAGGGTGGGGAGACCATGGTCAGACTGGGCCAGGGAGTAGGAGCTGCCCGGACCCGAGCCTACCCTCCCTTCTCCTCCCCAGTGCGTATCACGGCCACCTGAGCTCCCTGATTGACATCAGTCCCTACAAGTTCCGCAACCTGGATGGCCAGAAGGAGTGGGTCCACGTGGTATGCACTGCCCAACTCAACAACAGGTCGGTGCCTGTCCCCAAGCCCAGATAACGTGGCGCTGTCACTCCCCACAGGCACCTCTCCCAGACACCTACCGGGGCCCCTACCGGGAGGACCACCCCAACCCAGCCGTGGCCTATGCCAACGAGGTGAAACGTGTGGTCAGCAGTGCACAGGAGAAGGGCAGGAAGGTAACTATGTCCGCGCCTGTCCAATCCAGCAAACAGTTAATGTCACCTCCATTGTTGTCACCACCACTGTGCTAGATGCTGGGAACCCAGAGAGAAAACCAAACGAGGCCCTGCCCTCCAGGAATCTGGGGTAGGGGCAGTTCGGGCTCAGCAGAGGGTCTGAGTGCACTAGCATGGGCATGATAGGCAGCCAGAGCCTGAGCAGGCCTTGGGGAATGTCAAGGGGGGTCCTTGGAGGAGGTGCTCCCTGACACAGTAGGGGTCAGCCACTCCAGATGGGGTGGGGAGTAGCAGAGGAAGGGCATCCCGACGGGTGGCTGAGGAACCGTGTGAATGTGTGGCCAGGAGCTGAGCCTGGAGAGGCAGGCAGGGTCCACATGCCAGAGGGCACCAGAACTAGGCTGAGCAGCTGCAGTTCTGCCCTGGAGGCCCCCGGGAACCACCAGAGTCTTAAGCGGGAGAGCGCTAAGCTCTGGGGCTGGCGCTGCTCTCCAACTCCAGGGCTATGTGGGGGATAGATCTGAATGGGGTAGCTTGAGGTCAGGTGACCACGAAGTGGCCAGTAGACCCCAAGTGAGCTGTGGGGAGGCCTGACAGGGGCAGTAGAGTGGAGATGGAATGGAGGTGCAGACGTCGGAGAGAGAGGTGTGTTACCCACGGTGATAACAGAGGGAAGACTGTTGGCGACAGGTGAGGGCTCTCTGAAGGCTTCACTGAAGGAGCGACAGAGCCAGACACAGGAGGTACGACAAAGAAAGGCAGCCTGTGGGGCCGGAAAGGTTATCTGAACCCGACCAGGGAAGCCTTGCCTATGCGTTTCAGGTGCTCCACGACCACTTCTATAAAACCTAAAAACGGAGATTGCTCTGATTGCAACGGGTGTGGGGGACTAGTGTCCCATCCCATTGCCCTGCCCTCCCACCTGTAAGGCAGAATACAGTTGGGAAATCATTGCCATATGCAGAAGGGGTCACTGAGGGGTTTTAAACAACAGTGACATGCTCAGCTCTCTGGGTTGAGGCATCATCACCCTGGTGGCCATGTGGAGGATGGACTGGAAGAGTCATTCAGTTAGAAGGCCTCTGCAGGAGTCCAAGGAAGAAACGGGCAGATCTGCAGGAGGCAGGCATGTCCAGGCAGAGAGCAAGGAGTAGGTTTAGCGAGGGGGCTGAGGTAGAATCCTTGGGCGTGCTGACTGATGGGTTGAGGGAGGGGGCGTGGATCAAGAATGGGGGACAGGGAAGGAACAGGCTTATGGGGGAAAACTCAGTGCATTTAGTTTGGAGCATGCCAAGTACTAGGGGCCTGGAGGCATCCGGGTGGTAAGAGTTGGCCGGAGGCCTGAGAGAAAACTGAGTCGCAAACCTTCAGATGTAACATGGAGCCCAAAGTAGGGGTGCAGCAATGATGGTGACTTGTCTTGCTCAGACTAAGCTAGCACTAGCAGGGCAGGCTAAGCTGGTCATTGCGCACGTCCATGGTCGTGTCCCCAATGTCCATCTCTTCACAGATTGCAGCCTTCTTCGCTGAGTCTCTGCCCAGTGTGGGAGGGCAGATCATTCCCCCTGCTGGCTACTTCTCCCAAGTGGCAGAGTGAGTAGGTGGGCAGGGTCTGCCCTAGGGAGGGCAGGGCTCTATGGGGTTTTCCAACGTCCGGTCCAAATCCCAACCTCAGCCTGGCCTGACTGCCAGAATTTTGAGGCAAAGCCCTTAAAGAAATAATGGCCCAAAGAAGGCCAGCCATTGCCCAAGGCCCCCACCTTACTGCTGGCAGAGCCAGGATGCAAAGCCCCGAGACCTCCTGACTCCTGATCTTATCCCTCCCAACCACAGCCCCCATGTCAGTCATCTGTCCTCTGCCACAGGCACATCCACAAGGCCGGAGGGGTCTTTGTTGCCGATGAGATCCAGGTTGGCTTTGGCCGAGTAGGCAAGCACTTCTGGGCCTTCCAGCTCCAGGGAAAAGACTTTGTCCCTGACATCGTCACCATGGGCAAGTCCATTGGCAATGGCCACCCTGTTGCCTGTGTGGCCACAACCCAACCTGTGGCGAGGGCATTTGAAGCCACCGGCGTTGAGTACTTCAACACGGTGAGTGACGGCTCTAAGTTAAGGGAGCAACATTGGTTCTGATAGGCCCCCAGTGATCAGCCTGTCCTTAGTCAGCAAAGGCTACAGGGCTAGCGCTGTGCCCAGCACACACTTCCAAGACGCTATCCTTAAGGAGATTATAGCCAGGTCAGGTAAGAAAACATAAAACATCTTTTAAAATTAGTGTCAATCCAAAAGCTGTCACAAGGGACCTTGTCTTATAAAATATATATAAAACTACGAGTCCCTGTCTTCCTTCCAACAGATGCCACCCATTCTGTGCCAGGCCCTGTGTCAGGTGCTGGAACTTGAGCTGGTTAAGAGGCGTGAGGAGTGTGGTCTACTTGGGTAACACATGATCTAGGAGCAGAGTTCACACTGCAGTGGCTCCCTGTCTTTGGGGTACAGAGTCAAGAGCTTCCCCTGAGTGAAGCTGACACACAGCATATTCAATGGCCCTGAGGCAGCAGTTACAGAGTAGGTGAGAGGACCATGGCAGGCAGCAGCAGACCCACAGGAAAGAGCCAGGGAGTCTGCACTGATCCTGAAGACTGAGGACAACAGGAGGATTTTAATCCTGGAGAGAGTACCCTTTGGAAAGATCTCTGGTGCTCAGTGTGGAGAAAGAACTGGAGGGAGGGAGACTGGTCCAGGGAGGAGAGGAGGAGGCCCAGAGGAGGAAGGGCAGGGACAGAGGGTTGAGAATTCACTAAGTTCCTCAAAAAGAGCCAGTTTCAATTGGGGACTGAAACATGTCAGGATTTGGCAAGATAGATAAGGCAGGATAAGGTCCTTAGGGGTGAGGGAAGTGACACTTCGGTGCATTCAGGCAAAAACCATCACTCTGTGTCCACGTGACACAGAGCCTCGGAAGCTCAGTCAGCAAAAGACAGGCTCACAGACAAATGGTCATGACAGTGTGGATGACAGTGGAAGTAGTGTGTTCACGGTGCTGTGACAGCACAAAGGACATCCCAGGCAAGAGGTGAGTGAAGAGCTGTGGGACAAGCAGTGCAGGCTTCATACAGAAGGCAAGACCAGATCTGAGTCTGGCTGAGCAGGAAATCAAGTAGATTGTGTAAGGGGAACAACAAAGGCCCAGTGGAGCAGCATCCCAACTTTTGTTTATTTCTTTGTTTTACTTGACCCTCAAGTGTACATCATTAGATAGAATCCTTGGTTCGTGGAAGACTCTCAACATCTGTCTGTGCATAGCCCTCTTTTAGTTATTCAGTTAACCTTTATTAATGTTCTAAGCACCTGAGAAGCCAGCATCCCTAATAAAGCTAGGACCTTGATAATATCCTGCATCTCTCCAGATGTTTCCCCCAATTCCCTCTCATTGCCTCCTCCACCCATCACTCCAAATAACCATGGTAACCATCACTCTCAATCCCATATTATTTAGTTGTTTTTTGACTTTATATGAAGTCTATCATGCTGTATATACTCTTTGGGGATTTTTTTTTTTCTGCTAACATCACTAAGAATCCTTCCTATTGCCTGTCACTGAAGTTCATTTGCTTTGACTGCTTTATAATCTTTGTATAAATGTACCACAGTTCAGTCATCCATTACTATTGATGTGCTTTGAGCTTGTTCCATTTTTTTTTTTTTTTGCAATTATGAAGAGTGCTGCTCTGAACAATTTTCATAAGTCTCTGTTGTACATGTGGCAAGAGTTTTTCTTAGGACTGTACCTGAGGGTGGAATTGCTGGCTCATATGGTATGTGTTCACCCTTAATTTTAAAAGATAATGACATTTGTTTCTAAAGTAGTTCACAAGTTAACACCCCACCAGTAGTGTATATAGTGTATATCTTTTTTTTTTTTTTTTTTTTTTTTTTGAGATGGAGTTTTGCTCTTGTTGCCCAGGCTGGAGTGCTATGGCACAATCTTGGCTCACCACAACCTCTGCCTCCCGGGTTCAAGCAACTCTTCTGCCTCAGCCTCCCTTGTAGCTGGGATTACAGGCATGTACCACCATACCTGGCTAATTTTGTATTTTTGGTAGAGATGGAGTTTCTCCCTGTTGGTCAGGCTGGTCTTGAACTCCTGACCTCAGGTGATCTGCCCACCTCAGCCTCCCAAAGTGCTGGGATTACAAGCGTGAGTCACTGTGCCCAGCATCTTTTTTTTTTTTTTTTTTTTTTTGAGATGGAGTCTCGCTCTGTGGCCCAGGCTGGAGTGCAGTGCCCGGATCTCAGCTCACTGCAAGCTCCGCCTCCCGGGTTTACACCACTCTCCTGCCTCAGCCTCCCGAGTAGCTGGGACTACAGGCGCCCACCATCTCGCCTGGCTAGTTTTTTGTATTTTTTTTAGTAGAGACAGGGTTTCACCGGGTTAGCCAGGATGGTCTCGATCTCCTGACCTCGTGATCCGCCCGTCTCGGCCTCCCAAAGTGCTGGGATTACAGGCTTGAGCCACCGCGCCCGGCCCCTTTTTTTTTTTTTTTTTGAGACAGAATCTCACTCTGTCACCCAGGCCAGAGTGCAGTGGTGCAATCTCAGCTAACTGCAGCCTTTACTTCCGGAGCTCAAGTGATCCTCCCACTTCAGCCTCCCCAGTAACTGGGACCACTGGTGTACGCCACCATGCCCAGCTAATTTTTTGTATTTTTGGTACAGGTGGGGTTTCACCATGTTGCCCAGGCTGGTCTCAAACTCCTGAGCTCAAGCAATCAGCCCACATTGGCCTCCCAAAATGCTGGGATTCCAGGCATGAGCCAGACTGTATCTACTTCAGTGCCTTTTAATTTTTGCCAGTCAAGTGGAGCGTAAAACAGTAGCTTGTGTGGTCTTGATATGCCATTCCTTGATTTCAGATTACATGAAGTATCTCTTCATGTGTTTATTGACGATTTGTTTCCTCTTCACTGAAATGCCTGTGTCTTTTGCCCATTTCTTGATTTGACTTACTAGTGGTTAATTTGTGCGAGTTTTGTGTCTGTTTGTATATGTGTGTATCTGTGTGTGTATACCAACACATACATATCTATATATTTTTGATGCTAATCACTTGTCAGTTGTGTATTTGTGAATATATTCATCCAGTTTATAACCTATCTTCACTCCCTTTACATATTTATGATAAAGTTTTAAATTTTAACATTGTCAACTCTATCATTTTGTTTTATTTTATAGACAGGGTTTTTCATATATTGTTTAAGATCTCTCTCCCTACTCCAAGTTACAAATATATTCATTTACGTTTCCTCTTAAGTCTTTTAACACTTTGTTTTGACATATAGGTCCTTACTCCATCTGCAGTTCATTTTTGTACATGATGTTAATCAGGAATCCAATTACATCCTCTGTGCATGTGATACCAGTGTTTTCCTTTTTTCAAAAATCTTTCTCTGCTCCCTTTGTTCTCCATTCATCTTACATTCCTCCTCTGTTATGTAACCAAAGTTCACACATGAGAAGATCTGTTTCAGAGCTTTTATACTTTTTTGGTCAGTTTTGGTCAGATTACTGTTCATGTACCACATTACTACTAGAGCTTCATAATAGGTTTTACATTCATAATAGCTTCTGATATCTTGTAGAAAAAGTCCCCTTTCACCTGTGACTATTCCTGTCTCTTTTCTTTTTGATTTAAATTTTAAGGCCGGGCGCGGTGGCTCACGCCTGTAATCCCAGCACTTTGGGAGGCCGAGGCGGGCGGATCACAAGGTCAGGAGATCGAGACCATCCTGGCTAATATGGTGAAACCCCGTCTCTACTAAAAATAGAAAAAAATTAGCCGGGCGCAGTGGCGGGCGCCTGTAGTCCCAGCTACTCGGGAGGCTGAGGCAGGAGAATGGCGTGAACCCGGGAGGCGGAGCTTGCAGTGAGCCGAGATTGCGCCACTGCACTCCAGCCTGGGCGACAGAGCAAGACTCCGTCTCAAAAAAAAGAAAAAAAAAAAAAAAATTTAAGAGTTACCTTTAAACATTTTATGAAAAACCCTGCTGGGATTCTGATAGGGGAATTGCTTGATCTTTAGATCAGTTTGAGGAGGTTTTTTTTTTTTTTTTTTTTAGACGGAGTCTCGCTCTGTCGCCCGGCTCACTGCAACCTCTGCCTCCGGGTTCAAGCGATTCTCCTGCCTCAGCCTCCTGAGTAGCTGGGATTATAGGCATCCGCCACCACGCCTGGCTCGTTTTTCATGCTTTTAGTAGACACGGGGTTTCACTGTCTTAGCCAGGATGGTCTCTATCTCCTGACCTTGTGATCCACCCACCTCGGCCTTCCAGTGTACTGGAATTACAGGCATAAGCCACAGCACCAGGCCAAGGAGAATTGATTTCTTTACAATATTCCTTTTCCTATCCATGAATATGGTATGTTTTATAATTTTCCCTATAAAGATCTTACACATCATTAGATTTAGTCCTAGATATTTGATAGTTTTATCATGAAATGGTGATGTCTTTATATATCTATTGTTTGCAGCTGATGTATAAAATACTTTCTTATACTAATATCTATCCCCTTGCTAAACTCTAGTATTTCTAATAATTTATAGGCAGACTTTTTTTGGTTGTTTTGTCTATGTAAACGATTATATCATCTCCAAATAATGGTAGCTGTCGTACTACACTGGGTGAGAGACTGCTAGGAGATAGTTGAATACAAGCAGTGACAATGCTTGTCTTGTACTTGTCCAGTTTATGGGAATGCTTATTTGTCCATTTAGGATGATGTTCGTTCTAGATTTTTACTATATATATACTTTTTTTTTCTTTTTGAGATGGAGTCTCACTCTGTCACTCAGGCTGGAGTGCAGTGGCATGATCTCGGCTCACTGCAGCCTCCGCCTCCCGGGTTCAAGCAATTCTCATGCCACCAATTCCTGAGTAGCTGGGATTACAGGCATGTGCCACCATGCCCAGCTTATTTTGCATTTTTAGTAGAGATGGGGTTTCGCCATGTTGGACAGGCTGGTCTTGAACTCCTGGCCTCCAGTGATCTGCCTGCCTCGGCCTCCCAAAGTGCTGGGATTATACAGGTGTGAGCCATCGCAGCTGGCCTAGATCAGATTTTTACTATATGTTCTCAATCAGGTTAAGAAAATCTCCTACTACTTAACTTACTATGAGATTTTACTATAAAAAGGAATTGAATTTTATCCTGTTCTTTTTATGCATGTATTAAAGCAATATTTCTTCTCTTTTAATTTGTTATCATGGTGAATTATATTTACGGCTTTTCTAATATCTTTGCAGACCTGGGACAAATTGAACTTGGGTATGGAATATTATCATTTTTCTATATTATTGCACTCTGTTTACTTATATTTTATGAATTTGGCCTCTATTTTCAGGAGTAAAATATTGGCTCACATTTTTTTCTTATACCTTGGGTTTTGGTAACTGGGTCCTACTAACCTTGTAGAATGAATTGGGAAATATTTCTTCTTTTTCTTTTACATAAAATTGGGATGATCTGTCCTTTGAAGGTAAAAACTCATCTATAAAGCCATCATCTGGGCCTTGTGTTTTGTGGGAAGATATTTAACTGCTGCTTTAATTTCTTTAAAAGTTATGTTTTAGGCCGGGCGCGGTGGCTCACGCCTGTAATCCCAGCACTTTGGGAGGCCGAGACGGGCGGATCACGAGGTCAGGAGATCGAGACCATCCTGGCTAACATGGTGAAACCCCGTCTCTACTAAAAAATACAAAAAACTAGCCGGGCGAGGTGGCGGGCGCCTATAGTCCCAGCTACTCGGGAGGCTGAGGCAGGAGAATGGCGTGAACCCGGGAGGCGGAGCTTGCAGTGAGCTGAGATCCGGCCACCGCACTCCAGCCTGGGTGACAGAGCGAGACTCCGTCTCCAAAAAAAAAAAAAAAAAAAAAAATAGTTATGTTTTAGTGAGTTCAAGATGCTATAACAAAATACTGTAGACTGGGTGGTTTATAAACAGATTCATTTCTCACTGTTTTGAAGGCTGCAAATCTAAGATCAGGGTGCCAGCGTGGTTGGGTTCTGGTGAGAGTCCTCTTCCAGGTTGCAAACAGCCAACTTCTCGCTGTGCCCTCATGTCGTCAAAAGGGTGAGAGCTCTCTGGGATCCCTTTTATAAAACCATAATCCCATTCATGAAGGCTCTATTCTTGTGACCTAATAACCTAAAGGCCCCACCTCTTAATACCATCACATTGGAGGTTAGGATTTCAACATATGAATCGGGGGAGACACATTCAATTCATTGCAAGTTATATAGGGTTTTTAAAGTTTTCGTATTTGTTCTGCCCCTTTCCTCTCTTTCTGGGACACTCAGTATGTTGGTGTGCTTGTGTCCTCGGGTCTATATGACTGTTTTTATTCCTTTTCCTTTCTGGTCTTAAGACTGTACAATCTCAATTGACGTTTTTTTTTTTTTCACTGATTCTTTCATCTGCCAGCTTAAATCTGCTGTTGCCAGGCGCAGTGGCTCACGCCTATAATTTCCTAGCACTTTGGGAGGCTAAGCTGGGTGGATCACTTGAGGTCAGGGGTTTAAGACCAGCCTGGCCAACATGGTGAAACTCCGTCTCTACTAAAAATACAAAAATTAGCCAGATGTAGTGGCACGCACCTATAGTCCCAGCTACTTGGGAGGCTGAAGCACAAGAATCGCCTGAACCTGGGAGGCAGCAGTTGCAGTGAGCCGAGATCACACCACTGCTCTCCATCCTGGGTGACAGCTAGACTGTCTCAAAAAAAAAAAAAATCTGTTGAGCCTCTCTAGAAAATGCTTCAGTTCATTTATTGTGCTTATCAACTTCAGATTTTTAATAATTTATCTCTTTATCATTAGATTATGGTAAGACATCATTTTCATGCTTTGCTTTCAATCTTTTAGGTGTAGTTTCCTTTAGTTCTCTTAACATACTTGGTTTTGGGGTTGTTTCTGTTTGCTCGTTTGGAGATGGGCTCGCTCTGTCACCCAGGCTGGAGTCGTGGCTCACTGCAGCTTCAACCTCAAGCGATCCTCCTACCTCACCCCCCAAGCAGCTGGGAGTACACGCATGTGCCACCACGCCTGGCTGTTTTTATTTTTTGTAGAGATGGAGTTTCACTGTGCTGCCCAGGCCAGGCTGGTCTCGAACTCCTCAGCTTAGGCAACCCACCCACCTCGGCCTCCCAGAGTGCTGGGATTACAGGCATGAGCCACTGCACCCAGCTAACATATTTGTAACATCTGATTAAAGTCTTTGTCCAATAAGGTTAGTGTCACCTTCCTCAGGGACAGTTTGCATTGATTGCTTTTTTTCTCCCATGTCTGGGCCATGCTTCTTTGCATGTTTCAGAATTGTGTTAAAAGCTGGACATTTTAAGTAATGTAATATGGCAACTGTGGAGATCATATTCTCCTCCCTCCCCATGGTGGTTTTTTCTGGTGGTGTTGTGCCTTTTCTGAACCAATTCTGTAAAGTGTGTTCTCTGTCATGTGTGGCCACTATAGTCTCTGCTTGATTAGCTCAGTGGTCCTCTAACCATGAGATCGCCTTAATGACCTGGAACTCAGCCAAGAGCTTGTAACTGCCTTAGCCTTTACTTCCTCATTCTGCAGAGCCTCAAGGTAGCCAGTGGTGAGAGCTTAGGGCTTTCTAGATCTTTCCTGAGCACGCACACAGCACTCAGCATGAGCACATCCCTGTGCATATGAATGGTCTTCTAGATTCCCAGGAATATGTCACAGCCTTTCAAAGCCCCTTGTAGCGTCTCATAGTGACAGAAAGCAGATCAGTGGTTGCCTGGGGCCAGCAGTAGTGGGATGGGTGCACAAGGAAGTGATGAAAATGTTCTGTAACTTCACTGCGAGGGAGGTTACACAGGTACATACATTTGTCACCTCACATTGAACTTTATACTTTAAACACAGTTTATATGGAAATTATACCTCAACAAAGCTGATGTTTTTAAAGACGTAGTTTAAAAACAAAACAAAAAACATGGTCTGCAGGAGACACCTTGCTCGTGATCCTCTAAAAAACAGGTCTCCACTCAGATACCTGCAGAATAAGGACAGGGTGGGCAGGGAAAAGGAGCCAAAGACCTCCAGGTGTGTGTTAAGTGGCTTTCCCTGGGTGGGCCTTGGCATGCTGCGTTGACCCTCCTTGAAGGAGGAAGTGCCTAGTCCAGTGCTGTGGGTCTGGGCCCAGGAGATGGGGCCTTAAAGCCTCTCTTGGTAAAGACTAGCTCTGTGGGAACAAACAGGACACCCTCTCTTCTGATTCTGTATCTTCTAGGGGCTCCTACTGTACTTCAGGGGTACCTGACCTGGGTTGCAGTCACATTAGCTCCTGGAAAGCCAGGACAGCCCATGGGGGCCCCCATTGAACCCCATTTACTACCACTGAGGACTGTGCACCCTAAAGGGGTTTGGGGCCTGTGCTCTTGCCACTGGCCTTGGAACCCGTGTGGCAGTTCTGCCTCACCCTGACTCTGGGGCATGGCCCACTCTGCTGGGGCATCTGACATGTTCTTTGTCCCTGACTCAGTTTGGGGGCAGCCCAGTGTCCTGCGCTGTGGGGCTGGCCGTCCTGAATGTCTTGGAGAAGGAGCAGCTCCAGGCTCATGCCACCAGTGTGGGCAGCTTCCTGATGGAACTCCTCAGGCAGCAAAAAATCAAACATCCCATCGTCGGGGATGTCAGGTGAGACTCTGGGGGCAGCAGTCACCACCAACCTGCCAGGGCCCAGTGTGGTACCATTTTCTTCACCTAACAACCTGGGATGGTGGGGTTATGTCCGCTCTCAAGAGGACTGAGACACTGAGAGGTGCTATTGCCCAAAACGGCACTCCCGGGGAGGAGAAAGCCAGGATATGACCTGACCCCTAGCTATCCCCAAGCCTCTCTCCTCTGTCCACACCAAAGATCCCTCCCAGCCCAGTTATTCCCTGAAACTATTCTCACCACCTTCTGAAGGTGCCTCCTGTGCTCAGCCTCCCCAGGAGGCACAGGTAGGAACCCAGATGGGGTGAGGCGAGCACCCTGGCCCCTCAGGCATGGCCTCCTGCGATGTCATCACCTTCCCCTGCAGGGGTGTTGGGCTCTTCATCGGTGTGGATCTGATCAAAGATGAGGCCACAAGGACACCAGCAACTGAAGAGGCCGCCTACTTGGTATCAAGGTATTTTCTTGAAACAAGTTGCTTCCTGGAATAAGAGACACCCCAGGTGCTTCTTTGCAGGGCCAGAGGCCCTTAGTGGAAAGGAGGCTCATCTGTACCCCCAGCACTCTGGGCCACAGACTTGACTGAAAGAGGGCTGGGGCCGGGGGTGGTGGTGGGCGGGGGGACAGCTGATGCTATCAGCTGAGGACAGAGATAAGTGGTTAGTAGTTCTGTACCCAGTGCCTGACTGCGAAGGCTGCAGATGAGACACAGGCTGTTCCCAGACCAGAGCAGCACCTCTGCCTAGAATGCCCAAGCTAGCAGGGCACTCAGACCCAGGAACCCCTACTAATGCCACCTTGGCCTGGAGAAGGGAAGCATCTTCATTCACACCAGGGAGCTGTGGCAGCACCAGACTCAGGGTTGCCATGCCGCACGACAGGTGGTTGGGATGGACAGGACTCCTGCTCCTAAGCTGGGTTGGGGGGTGTTTCAGAACTCAAGACTCCACCAGTCCCACTGCCCTGGTTTGCTTGTCCTTTCACTTGGACCCTGAGGCCTCAGGACTTCTTCTAGTTTAATGATTATTCCCTTTTATCTCCATTCCCCAGGCCTCCCCCTTCCCCCACTGCCACCATGGAAAGCTCTTCTGGTATTTGATGTGTCCTTATTCAAATTGTGAGACATGCATGGTATTGATGTAAATCTCTCTGTGCTGTGTTTGAACTTGGCCTTTCCTAGTCCCTGCCTTCTCTCTGCTGTCAGTCACATCCCCAGCTCACCCCCACCCCGCTCCCAGGAGTCTCAGGGATTCGGAATGGTCGGGTGGCATGGAAGGAAACAGATCCCAAGTTCAGCCTACTCTTTCATCTCACAGTACCCTGGGGGTGCTTTTCCAGTTCAGTGAGGAAATGGGTAAGTCACCTGCAGTCACCCTGCTAGGTGGCAAGAGCTCAATCTGGCCCCAGGGCCGTCTAACTCCAAAGTCCAAGCCCTGTCCTTTCTGGCATGGCCATGGTCAGTGCCAGAAAGACTGGGATAGGAAAATGAAACCAGAAGGTAGACTCCCAACCCCCAAGAAATAAAAATAACAAGGTTTACAAAAGAATGGGAACAAGAATCAAAGAATATAAACACAACCATGCAGACCCCTCATCTCAGAGATGAGGTTAGACTGTGGACTAAAAGTGATTACTAGCTACAAAGGATGCTAAGATAAAGCCATCTTCCTAAGAAGAGGTGGAAATTTTCTACTGGAATTTTAAGATAACTCAGAGGACAGGCCAGGGAGATTCCTGAAGCTCGTGAGGGACACGTGGGGCCCATTACACCAACTGCGATGTTGGACATTCTTAAAAAAACAACATACATCACGTCAACCACACAGAAAACCAGAGAATGCAGGGACTCTTGTTGCAGTCTGCTGTTTCCCTGTGGACATTCATTCTTGGCTTGGACTGTGGCTCCAGGTGGTTAGGTGAGGCAAGGCGCCTGTTCTGTGGGGCAGCAGGCTCAGGACCAGGTACAGTGCACCCCAAGCAGGGGCGGCTGTGGGCCAGATGCACAGGACTTTGGTAGGGGTGACCAGTAGAGTCCTGGCAGGAACTGGCCCATGGAAGGCTCTGAAGGCAGTATGGCTGGAGCACTGGACATGAGGCCAAGGCCAGGCTGAGGAAGGCCTTGAAGGCCACATGAAGGGGTGTCCTGTCCTCACAGGCTGAAGGAGAACTACGTTTTGCTGAGCACTGATGGCCCTGGGAGGAACATCCTGAAGTTTAAACCCCCAATGTGCTTCAGCCTGGACAATGCACGGCAGGTGGTGGCAAAGCTGGATGCCATTCTGACTGGTGAGCTTGAAGCCTGAGCTTGGCCATGTCTCTAGAACCCAGCCTGAAGCCAGCAACTAGAGCCTCCTAGCATGGAACAGGGAGGGGACAAGAGTCCAAGAGCAGAGGCACGTGTCCTCTGGACAGTGCAAGGAGCAACAGAGAGGGTCTTTCATGCCCAGTCTGCTCCTATTCCTGCCTGTGCCTAAGAGCTTCCTGGGCTGTCAGCAGGTGGGAGCTGAGCCACCACCCAGCCTGCCTCGGCAGGCATCAGATGTACGCAGGACAAATCAGTGGTGGGCCTGAGAAACAGGCCATAAGAACTACAGTGGGAGTTGAGACCCCATTACCGCCAGCCTAGAATGTAGAGATGGCAGTCGTTTCATTCTGTATGAGGCAGGTCACATGAGGCTGCTGGGTGGCTGAAAGATTTGTACCACTGAGACTGGATGCAAAATGAAATTCTACCCCACATTCCCCATCACCTAGGATGGTCGTGGTCAACCCAGGGTCCCCCCCTAAATCCACTTACAAGGAAATCTCATGGCTGTGTTGCCATTTATAGCTCAGTGAGACCTCACATAGGCAAAGTTGCATCTCACAGTAGAGATCAGAGCTGCCAGCCAAGCAACCTGTGCCCTCCTACCTCTGGGTGATCACTGCTACCCACAGGCATGCCTAATCCCGGGGCTCTGGAGCTGGGGGCGGAGGCCCATCCCTGCTAGACACAAATTGGAAGCGGTAGGGATCTGATGAAAAGTAGTGTTTGTGGGGGGCAAAGGCTGGCCACAGAACAGGCTTGGGGATCCTGGACAGAGACTAGAAATCTCAGAGGAATTGAGGGCTGGCTTTGTGCTTTTCAGGAAACTGCTGCCACTCCTTTGGGGAATGGGACATGGGTGTGGATAGCCAGAGGGCCCAATCTCTAAACTGTCCTCCAGTTTGGACACTGAAGTCACAGGGCATCTTCAGCAGAGAAAGGTGACTGAGTCCGCATGGCTTTGTGGTCTTTTTCAGACATGGAAGAGAAGGTGCGAAGTTGCCAGACGCTGAGGCTCCAGCTCTAAGCTAGCCCTGCTCTGCCTAAGTGTACTCCAGGTGAGTGGGCCTTGCTTCTTACTCTTGGGAGATGCAAAGCGGGTTCCTTACCATCGGCAGCAAGCAGCCTCAGAAAACAGCCTTTTTTTTTTCTTAAGACATTTTTTGTTCTGGTTGATGCTCCTTCCCAAAGGTTAGTTTCTTCAACACTGGAAAATCTCCAATGCTTAGCTTGCACTTGATGGCAGAACAGCTATTTCCTCCCTTGAAACCTATGGGGCTGTATCCATGTGGAACCCCAACCCACCCTTGCCTCTTGTAACCACCTAGTCATACGCCCCAAATGCCAGACCTGGAGTTGGGCTCCAATCCAGCCAGTAAACATCCCCTGCTAGAGCAGGCTTTTCTTCACCAGCCAGGAGGGGCACTATTGTGCACCAATTCAGCTGGCCCTGGCACTGCCCTAGTGTGTAAAGAATCGATTTTCATTCATCAGCCAAGAAGGTTGGTGGTTCTAAGGTGTCCCAGGAGGGGACATGCCTGCTGGGGATGTGAGCCCTCACTGCCCCATCCTCACTCCCCATAGACCTCTTATTCCTTTCTTTAAAGAGGGCTCAGTTCTAAGCAGGGCAGTCCTTAAAGGACACCCCCACAACTGGGCCTGCTGCAGGAGGAAGCCCAAAGTCCAGGGCACCTGGTACCCCCCACCCTGAGCAAGAGGTCTCACACAGCATATCCCACACTCACCCAGGCTTGGGGGTTTTTAAATTTTATTTCAAAAGCTTGGATAGCTTCAATATCCAGGTTGTGGCAAAATCAGGACACGTGTAAAATACCTTACAATACATTAGATTCCCAAAAGGTACCAAAAAGTACAGTAAAATTAACACTTCCATTACAGGAAATGTATGACACAAATAATATAAAATTAAAAGGTGAAAAAAAGGTGACACTGGTTTCCTAAGATACAATTTACTCTTTACAACCAGGGTCCACAGGTCCAGGCTGCAGAGTGGCAGCAGGAAGCAGAGCCTCCCGCCTGGTTCTGGGGGACCTGGTAATAAAAATCAGCCCATAATGGCGCTCTGGCCTCTCAGACACCACACGCTGCCTAAACAACTAGAGCTCTGGAAATAGTAAATAGGAGAGTGATTTCCATGGGGGAGATTTTAAATAAGATGCACATGGGACAGGCCATAGAAAGTTTGCCAAGTTAAATTTGGTACATAATTGTGTTCACTCCATATCCAAACAAAGCATGTGTGCGGTCAGTTGGTCGCTCCTGCTGCCGCCTCAGTATGGCTTGTAGTTATTCTGATGGCCACCACGTCGCTGGCTCTTGCCGTAGTTTGTACTACCCTGACCTAGGGATAAGAACAACCATAGCAGCTACTATTTACAAGCATTTGCCCTGTGCCACGCGCTTGATACGCATCTTTGCAGGATCCTCACCAGCCCTGTGACAGCAGAGATTGCCTTCCTCATGTTACTAAGACCCGGAAGTCTAAGGCTCAAAACTGAGTAGCTCTCATAGCTGAGCCAGGCCTGTCTGACTCCAAAGCCCCTGCTGCCAGTGGCTCCTGCACTGTCTGTCCTGCCTCCCCTGGGGGTGGGTGAGCGGATGGGGCCTCCCTCTCTCCTACTTACTGTAGTCGTAGCCGGGGCCGTAGCCGTAATAGCCATAGGGCGAGTAGTCGTAGCCGCCATAGCCAGGCCCGTAGCCCTGCTGGTAGCCGTAGCCCTGGTTCCAGTAGTTGCCGTAGCCCTGATTCCAACTCTGACTCTGACCTGTGGGGGGAGCAGGGCACAGGGGCCCGTGGACCATTTAGCATACGCAGGAGCTAGGATGGAGGAAATCCTGCCCTTTGGGTGGCAGGGTTACTATGGCAACTCAGGCAGAAGCCAAGGGGCTGCTGTTCTGGTGTACAGGGCCCTGGGCCCAACCCTGCATCTGAGAGACCCAAGCAGAGGACCAGAGACCAGGACGCTAGCTTTACTTGGGGCAAACAAGGCAGCTCACTCACTCAGTCACTCTCTGATCACTCCCACTCTCCTTGGCAGCTTGGCCTTTAAAAAGATGCAGTTCAGGCTTTGGAGTCAGAGGGGCCTGGGATGGAAGGGGATAAATGCCTGGCACAGCTCTGCCCTACCCACCCTTCTGCCTACCTGCTCACAGGTGTACCAGACTCAGGACATCCACAAAGCCAAGACACCCATCATGTCCCCTCCCCCAGAGTATAACACAAATGCTCTCTCTGCCCTGGGCACCCAAGCCATTCCAAGGGGCAGCAGCAGCCTCAAGCACACAGCCCTGACCCAGAGCCACTCCTCTTCCTGCTCGTCCCCCACCTCACACAGTCTGCCCACCCCTGCTGCACAGCACCGGAGGGAGCCCCGAGACAGGTTTGGAAGGCTCCATGTAGGCAGGGAAACAGGACCCATCTTCATCCAGGTTCCACTCACCTCCACCTCCACCGCCACCTCCGCTGCCTCGGTTCCCTCGGTTGCGGTTTCCACGGCCCCCAGAGCCATACTGCTGCTGCTGATAGACTTCTTTGGGCTGGGCCACCTTGATCTCACACTAAAAGCCAAGAGGACAGTGGTCAGGCCAGTAGGACAAACTCAGGGCAGTGACTGCACAAAGATCTTCACTGCAACAAACATCAGATCAGGTCCATCTGCTCAAAAACAAAATATGCTAGTGTGGGAGGTCACCCTTGAGCTAAATAAAGCTCATGGAATCCCAACTAAAACCACGGGCCTTCCAGCAGAGAACCCTTCCCACAGAATGCACTTGAGATGGGCATCTCAGCCCCAGGGCAACTCCATGTCTAATGGAGGCAGGCAACTGGGCCAACTGCAGCCCAGGGAAGCAGAGGACAGGCTGGGAGCAGGCATCACACCTTGGTCCTACTGGGCTAGAGGGTCAGACAAGACTTCTCAGATGAGGCGCCTTACACAATGAGATTTTAACATCTTTTTCTCTTTACAGAAGAAACTCATCTCATTCAAATACATGCTATTGAGAAGGCGACCCTGACCTCCCTCTTACAGATAAAGTCTCAGAGGCTTTCAGAGGCTCAGGATGGGGGTCCTGCCTGAGGCCATAATGCTACCCACCCGCTCCTCCTAACCACTGGTCTGTTGGGATGACCCAGATGTCTGCATCCCCTCAAGTCAGTCAATTTCCTTTTTGTCCACTGAGGGTGGGATGGGGTAGGCTGGGGTACTTTCAATGCTCCTGCTTAAATAAGTTAGACCAGACCAGTGTATTTCTAAAGAAAATCCTGACACGCACCCCCATTAAAAATAGTACATTTTACAGTGTCCCCATATAGTCATACTTTTAATCGGCAAAATAATGCAATCTCATATATATTCTATCCTACTGAATTAAAAATACTGAATACAACCAACTAAATATACTTACTTCTAAGACTCACTACCAGTAGTTTCACTTAAACTTTGCCTCAGAGGCTCTTCCCACCCCATTTCCCATTATGGCACATAGAGAAAAAGGCCTCTTTATCACTGTCCAATGGAGTAATAACCAATGCCTCCCTTAACTGCCTCAAAGACTGTCACTTTATAGAAAATTTAAGACTATCCTAATCCAATCTTCCCAAACTCCCAGCCAGGACAGAGACTTCCAGGAGCTCCACCTGTCCTACGTTATCTGGCTGCCAACGCCTGCTCAGAAACAGAGCCTGCCACACCCTGCCACTGCAGGCCGCACCCACAACTCCCAACTGCCAACTTGAAGCCTGAACTACCCTTTCCCTGACCAGAGTTCAGGAGGAAGAGCTACACGTCTCTGCACATGATTCCAGTCATTTGAAAGCACAACTGACCCTGGATTTAAGCTGGCCAGGATCCTGGGAGATCTTTGGAAGGATTTTTGCCTGGGTATAGGGTTGACTTAAAAGAGGTGCCCAGAAGACCAAGTGAGGCAGTTCATGCCTGTAATCCCAACAGTTTACAAGCCTGATGCAGAGGATGGTGAGCTCAGACAACATGGTGAGACCAGGCTTTAAAAAAAAAATACAATACCAGGCGCAGTGCCTCATGCCTGTAATCCCAGCATTTTGGGAGGCCGAGAGACGAATCACAAGGTCAGGAGATTGAGACCATCCTGGCTAACATGGTGAAACCCAGTCTCTACTAAAAATACAAAAAAGTTAGTTGGTCATGGTAGCGGGCACCTGTAGTCCCAGTTAGGAGGCTAAGGCAGGAGAATGGCATGAACCCGGGAGGTGGAGCTTGCAGTGAGCTGAGATCGTGCCACCGCACTCCAGCCTGGGTGACTGAGCAAGACTCCATCTCCAAAAAAAAAAAAAAAAAAAAAAAAAGAAAATATGAGCCAGGCATGGTGGTGCATGCCTGTGGTGCCAGCTACTTGAGAGACTGAGATGGGAAGATCCCTTGTGCCCAGGTCAAGGTTGCAGTGAGCCATGATAGTGTTACCACACCCCAGCCTGAACAAAGCAAGACCCTGTCTCAAAGCAAAAAAAAAAAACAAAACAAAAAACACCAAAGCAGCAAAACGGATGGAAGTGGACAAAGATTTGGTTGTAGAAGGAGGTAAAAAGGCTCTGGAGCAAGAAAAACTTCACCACAGAGGAAAATCAGTGAGTTGCAGAAGTTCTAGGATCTTCTGAGACCTTAACTGCAGGCTTCATACACCCTGGACTCAAAAATCTAGAACACTCTCACCTCTAGCTTTAAATGACAAACTAAAGAGGCTACTCAACCTGCTCTATTCAGAGGCCACCTTCTCCTGCCTCCCTCACATCCTGTGTTTGTTTACTGGCAGTCCTCCCAGCCCGGGAAGTCTTTGAAGGATCAGAACACTGCCCCAACCAGGGCAGCATACACTTCAGAGAAATAGTTAGGTCTAACCAACCTGGAGAGCTCCTGCACCATGGCCCAACCCCTAACCCCCACCCCTCTAAGGGCCAGCTCTCCAGCAGCACAGGATGCCAAGCAGAGTTGGGGACACCTTACCTTGCTTCCACTGATAGTATGGAACTTTTTCTCCAGAACCTTCTTCACAGGTTCTTCTTCTTTAAAGGTGATAAACACAAAACCTCGTCTTTTGTTCAACTTTGGATCCATTGGAAGTTCAATGGCCTCAATCTGCAAAAAGCATAGGCAAACTCAGGCTCAATACCTCTCTACCCCAGAGCATATAGGGGACTCACAGGAGAAAAGACCCCACTGAAGGCAGAGAGTGAAAAATAAGCCCTGCCTGGGAGGGTCTACTCAGCCAAGGATACCAAGGACCAGAAAGAAGGCAGCCTTAGGGCAGCTGATGGGCTACTCCCAGGGCCACACTCACCTCCCCAAACTCGCCAAAGTACTCCCTGATCTTTTCCTCAGTGGCTTCAGGATTCAGACCCCCAACGAAGATTTTCTTCACTGGGTCCTTCTTCATAGCCATGGCCTTTTTAGGGTCAATGACACGGCCATCCAGCCTGTGCTCCTTCTGGTCTAGGACCTGTTCCAACAGAAAGGGGTCAGGCTGACTCAGCAGCATGAGCCAGACAAGGCCCTTCTCTCTAAGCCATGAAGACACCAGCACAGATACAAAAATGTGTTTCACCCCCTCCAAATTCTACCCCAGCTTAACTTCCCAACCCAATTTTCTTCAAACCTCAAGTACAGCTGGTTTACCTCGACACCTAGAAAGCAGTCCTCACCCTCAAGCCTTTGATCATGCTCTTTCTGCCCAAGCAGTCCCAGCGTGAGGCCCATCTCCAGAAGCAAAGCAGCAGGGACTCAGCACAGGCTGAAGATGGGCTGCAGGGGATGAAATCCTCGCTCCACTCCCTACTAGCTGTGACCTCTTCTACTTAAATGTCTGAGCCTCAGGGTTTTGGTTTTTGTCCTGTAAAATGGGGCTAACAGCCTATCATAGCAATCTTAGACTCTCTTGTAATCCTCCCAGATGTTTAGCACAGTGCCCAGAATAGGCACATAAAAGGTAATGAATGTCAACTATAATCTTCCCGAACCACTCCAGCACATACTCTCACTCCCAGCTTAATTTGTATTTTCATCCCCTCAAAAACCGGAATATAACCTCTGGCTTTGCCCAAAGCACTCAACCACATGCAGAACACACAAACTAGTCATGCTGTAAGAAAGGTGTCCTCTTAGAATTCAAATCGTTTCCACTGAGACTGCTGAAATCCAGCACCCAGCTTACCTTCTCCACACTGGCTGCGTCTTTGAACAGGATAAACCCAAACCCTCTTGACCGTCCAGTGTTGGGATCCATTTTTATTGTACAGTCAACGACCTCTCCAAATTTAGTAAAATAGTCTTTTAAATCTTTTTTGCTAGTATCCCAGCTCAGGCCACCAACGAACATTTTTCTGAAATGGTAGGGTGAGACACATGGCAACAAGTCTTATAAGCAAGCTGTGATTTTGGAAAGGACTGGCCCTGGCAAAGCTCTCACAAAGTCTACAGCTACCCTTAGAGTCTGCAAGGTGCACCTTAGAAGGATGTTAAATCTCCACTACCCTCCAAATTCAATTCAACCAGGACCCTAACGAAGCTTAACAAGGCTCTGCAGCCCCAGGCTGTGAGAAGCAAAGAAAGGACCACCTCACCAGGGACATGGGCCCTAACTACTCACAACTGGAAATTCATTTGTTATCTACAACCATGTATCAAAGGGCCAGCGTCTTCGCCACCTCCTGAGAACTCTTTTCAAGGAACTCGATGCTTCCGGGGGCCAAGCCCGCCCAGGGTTCAGACCGTGACTCCGCCCCCGGGAAAGGCGGAGGAGGGAGGCCTGGGCCCCGGCTCGCGCCAACTCCGCCCACGCAGCCCCGGCGCGGCCCGAGACGCCGCCCGGCCCTGGGTCCGAGCGCTTTCCCTCTTCCGGGCCATCCGCCCGCCCCTGCGCCGGCTCCGGCCCCGGCAGCGCACAAACGGCCCCGGGGCGGCGCCAAAGTTGACCCAACAAACTCCTGCAAACTCCAGCGCGAGTGGCAGCGCCAGGCCCGCCCGCGAACGCAGCGGCGACAGTCCGCGGGCCGCACCGGCCCCGACCCGGGCCAGGCCGCCGCCCCTCCCCCCGCCGCGTGGCGCCAACAAAAGGCGGCCCCGGAACAAAGGCGGCGCCCCCGTCCGCCCGCGCCCGCACCTACCCCGCGTCCTCCTCGTTCTTGCTGGCGTTGATCTGGTCGCCCTCGGCGCCGTTCTGATTCCCGCTCGGGGGCGCCGCGGTCGCGCCTCCAGCCCCCGCCGTGGCGCCCGTGCCAGCCCCGGCCGGGGACTCGCCTTCAGGGGCGGCCTCATGTCCGTTCTCGGTGGCGCCCGTCGTCTCCATGGGCTGCTCCTCGCCCGCTTCCGACATGCTAGGCCGAGGCGCGGCGGCTCCTGCAACCAGCGGCGACAGCGCGTCAGGCCGGCGCGGCTCCCGCCAGAGCTCCCGCCCGCCGGCCGCCGCTCACCTCGCCGCCGATGACGCCGCGGGGCCCGCTCGTCCCCACCAGCCGGGGAAGGCGCCGCGGGCTCGGCCGCACTCAAGCTCGCGCTGCTGAGGCCTCGCCCCAGTCAGCCCACGGAGCTGCTCCAACTGTGTCTCCTCCTCCTTGGCCGCCGCCGCCGCACGGGAACCCACCGACACAACCAAGCTCCCTCCCGCGCGGTGCCGCCGCCTGACAATGCCGACTCGTGGCGCCCTTTATAATGCCGGAGCCGGGGCCCACTTCGCAACAAACTGCACGCTCATTGGCTGCTCAAGTCCGTCACTCAACCTAGCGTCAACGTCCCATTGGCCGCAGCGGCGCGCGCGCTCTAGACCCGGGCGGGCTTTGTCCTCATTTTAGAACCCGCGCGACTACGGCCCGTACCGAGGGCTCCGGCAGCCGGGCCGGACCGGGCCGGGTCCAGGGCGGCGAGCAGCCACAGCACAGCGGTGGGAGGGCCTAACCGGACTGTAAGCTCGTCGAGGCCCTAGTCCCTTGCTCTCGAGCACTCCATCCCAGCATTGGCAGCCTCCGCCTCCCCATGTCCCAAAAGAGGAAACTAGGCTGGAGAAAGTTTCGCAGTCCAAGGACGCATGGCTGGAAGTGGCAGAACCCGGGCTTCCGAGGTTGGGAGAGTGGGGGTCCTCCAAAGCCCTCAGCACGGGTCGGAGGGAGGGGGCTGAACCCGCCATCCCCCTGGACTTTGGTGTCCTCCAAGCCCCGCGCTCGCGACCTGTCCGTCGCCTCCCCCCGAGATGCCCTGCAGGGACTATGAGACCTTGGTGTTTCCCGATCCTCGGTCCCCTGGCACCACCTTAACGATTGACATCGCATTTGTACTTTTGTTTACTTACATTTTTCCTTTAAATCGTTTGTCTTTTTCTTCCTTTCTTTTTTTTTTTTTTTTTTTTTAGATGGAGTCTTGCTCTTGTCGCCCAGGCTGGAGGCAATCTCGGCTCACTGCAACCTCCTCCCGCCCCGGCTTCAAGCGATTCTGTCGCCTCAGCGTCCCTGAGTAGCTGGGATTACAGGCGCCCGCCACCACCTCCGGCTAATTTTTGTTTTTTTTTGGTTTTTTTGTTTTTTTCAGGCTGGAGTGCAGTGGCCGGATCTCAGCTCACTGCAAGCTCCGCCTCCCGGGTTCACGCCATTCTCCTGCCTCAGCCTCCCGAGTAGCTGGGACTACAGGCGCCCGCCACCTCGCCCGGCTAGTTTTTTGTATTTTTTTTAGTAGAGACGGGTTTCACCGTGTTAGCCAGGATGGTCTCGATCTCCTGACCTCGTGATCCGCCCGTCTCGGCCTCCCAAAGTGCTGGGATTACAGGCTTGAGCCACCGCGCCCGGCTAATTTTTGTATTTTAGTAGAGACAGGGATTCGCCATGTTGCCCAGGATGGTCTTGAACTCCTAACCTCAGGTGATCCACCCGCCTCGGCCTCCCAAAGTGCTGGGATTACACGCAGCCACCGCGCCCGGCCTATGTTTCGTCTTCGTTTGAGACAGGGGTCTTGCCCTGTCGCCCAGGCTGGTCGCAAATGCTGAACTCAAGAGATCTGCCCACCACGGCCTCCCACAGTACTGGGATCACAGGCTAAGCCACCTCGCTCGGCGCCATTTATTTTTGTTGAAACTTTTTTTTTTTTCCCACTCTGTCGCCCAGGCTGGAGTGCAATGGCGCGATCTCGGCTCACCACAACCTCCGCCTCCCGGGTTCAAGCGATTCTCCTGTCTCAGCCTCCCGAGTAGCTGGGATTACAGGCACCCGCTACCACCCCCGGCTAATTTTTTGTATTTTTTTAGTAGAGATGGGGTTTCACCATGTTGGCCATGCCCATCTTGAAATCCTGACCTCAAGTGATCCACCCGCCTTGGCCTCCCAAAGTGCTGGTATTACAGGCGAGAGCCACTGCGTCCGGCCTTTTTTTTTTTTTTTTTAAACAAATACAACACTCGTGAACTCACGAGGTAAAGGACAGGGCGGGGGCATTGTTCTCTTCCTAATACACAAAACTCCTTTATATTATCTCCTTGACCACAAAACTTTAAAGGCCTGGGTAATCCCGTTATTCCTTTTAATCATATGGGTGGCAGGCCCCAAGGCAAGCAGGATTACAACCTCCAAGCCTGCAGGTTACCAAATTGCAACCCAGAACTCAAGCAGCTAGCGTTTCCAGTGGATTCCTGCAGCCAGGACCAGTGTGGTGGACTGGGCATTGCATTTTCTTTACTGTGTCTTAACAACCCAAGTAAGGTGGTACCGTCCCCAATTTTATTTTTAGTATTTTATTTTTTGACACAAGGTTTTGCTCTGTAACCCAGGCTGGAGTCCAGTGGCACCAACACGGCTCACTGCAGCTTCAACCTCCCAGGCTCAATTGAGCCTCCTGCCTCAGCCTCCCAAGTAGCTGGAACCACAAGTGTGGCCCCTATGCCAAGTGAATTTTTTGTAAACACAGGGTCTCCCTATGTTGCCCAGCTGGATCACCAATTTTTTTTTTTTTTTTTTTTTGAGACGGGGTCTCGCTCTGTCACCCAGGCTGCAGTACAGTGGCGCAATCTCAGCTCACTGCAATCTCCGTCTCCTGGGTTCCAGTGATTCTCCTGCCTCAGCCTCCTGAGTAGCTGGGACTACAGATGCACTCCACCACGCCCAACTAATTTTTGTATTTTTAGTAGAGACAGGGTTTCACCATGTTGACCAGGCTGGTCTCAAACTCCTGACCTCAGGTGGATCACCAATTTTAAATGAGAAAACTGAAGTCAAGAGCAGCGGCCCAAAGCTCCACAACCAACTCAGGCACTAACTCCACCCAGGCAGTGGAGTTGCCCTGAGGAGGAAAGATGAAAATACATGGACTTCAGACTTCTCTAGGAAAGTCTGAAGATTTAGCTCACACTGCACGGCATTCCCCTAAGGTAACAATCAGGTGGAGCTGGGATACCCGTACCCAGGCAAGCAAGTGCCCTCTGGTTCACCCCAAGGCCACTCTTCACTCTCCCAGGCTAGATTCCATAACAGGAAGTCACATATTTCCACACAACCTTACTCATGTCACTGAGATCTAGCAGCAAGGCTTTCAGGGAGGTCTCTAACAAACTGCTCACCCCACCTCCACCCCAGCCCTTGCCAACCCACAGAAATGAGGGCCAGGGCTGTGGCTTGCAGGAGATGATGGGCACAGCTCCCCAAGCAGTGAAGGTAATTCAGGAAATTAAGTTCAAAGTCAAATAGTGTAGGTGCAGCCCAAGGACATTACTGCAAATTCCCTTAATCTTCCACCTGGATTCCTTTAGCACGACTCAAACACTTTCAGTGACATGTAAAGTCTGAGGACACAACATTTGGACAGCGCTTAGCAGTTTACAAAATGCTTTCACCAACCTTGCTTTATTGGAGCTTCAAAATAGCTTTGTGCAGTTACCCATATTTTATTTTATTTTTTTTTTTTTTTTTTTTTTTTTTTTTTTTTTTTTTTGAGACGGAGTCTCGCTCTGCCGCCCAGGCTGGAGTGCAGTGGCCGGATCTCAGCTCACTGCAAGCTCCGCCTCCCGGGTTCACGCCATTCTCCTGCCTCAGCCTCCCGAGTAGTTGGGACTACAGGCGCCCGCCACCGCGCCCGGCTAGTTTTTTTTTTTTTTTGTATTTTTTAGTAGAGACGGGGTTTCACCGTGTTAGCCAGGATGGTCTCGATCTCCTGACCTCGTGATCCGCCCGTCTCGGCCTCCCAAAGTGCTGGGATTACAGGCTTGAGCCACCGCGCCCGGCCCACCCATATTTTATACACAAGAACACTGAAACCACAGCTAAAACTGTGGCCACAAAACCAACAGGTCCAACTCCACACTGGGGATGGTTTCCAGGTCTCCTGGCTACTGTGGGACAAGGTATGTCTGAGCTTCTGAGTTCCTTGATCTAAATTAGATCTCCAAAAGGAGATCTAATTTATTCTGAGGCTCAGCTGGGCATGGGGCCTCACGCCTGTGATCCCACCGCTTTGGGAAGCCGAGGCAGGAGAATCCCATGAGGCCAGGAGTTTGAGACCAGCCTGGGCAACACAGTGAAACCTCATCTCTACTAAAAATACAAAAAAAAGTCTGGGCATGGTGGCCCAGGCCTGTAGTCCCAGCTACTCGGGAGGCTGAGGCACAACCTCCCACCTGGGAGGTGGAGGTTGCAGTGAGCCGAGATCGCACCACTATACTCCAGCCTGGGTGACACAGCAAGACTCTGTCTCTAAATAAATAAATAAATAATAATCCTGAAGCTCAAATAATGTAATGGCTTAAAAAATACTTCATAAACGGCCGGGCGCTGTGGCTCACGCCTGTAATCCCAGCACTTTGGGAGGCCGAGGCGGGCGGATCACAAGGTCAGGAGATCGAGACCATCCTGGCGAACATGGTGAAACCCCGTCTCTACTAAAAATACAAAAAAATTAGCCGGGTGAGGTGGCGGGTGCCTGTAGTCCCAGCTACTCGGGAGGCTGAGGCAGGAGAATGGCGTGAACCCGGGAGGCGGAGCTTGCAGTGAGCGGAGATCGCGCCACTACACTCCAGCCTGGGCGACAGAGCGAGACTCCGTCTCAAAAAAAAAAAAAAAAAAATACTTCATAAACTAGAAAGAACTACAGGCAGGTAGGTGTCAGACTCAGCAAAAAATAAAAAATGCCAGACTGAGCACAGTGGCTCATGGCTGTAATCCCAGCACTTTGGGAAGCCGAGGTGGGTGCATCACGAGGTCAGGAGATCGAGACCATCCTGGCTAACACGGTGAAACTCCGTCTCTACTAAAAAATACAAAAAATTAGCTGGGCGTTGGAGGGGGGCGCCTGTAGTCCTAGCTACTCAGAAGTCTGAGGCAGGAGAATGGTGTGAACTCGGGAGGCGGAGCTTGCAGTGAGGGAGAGCTTGCAGTGAGGCAGAGCTTGCAGTGAGCCGAGATTGGGCCCCTGCACTTCAGCCTGGGTGACACAGCGAGACTTTGTCTCAAAAAAATAAAATAAAATAAAATAAAATAAAATAAATAAAGCCTTCATATTGTATCCAAGGGTGTTTCTGCCAGAGGCAAGACACCACACTGTTTGGGAAACAGTAGGAAGTCCTTTTCACACAGGCCTCCCTACTCTTGTTATTAGGTCCAGTTACAGACCCTGAGTAGAGAGCACTTCCATGACAGCGAGGTTCTCAAGTCAACCAGGAGCTCAGTTACCCCTGAAAATCTCTTAAAAGGCCCATAGAGTACACACTCCCCAGGTTTGGGCTATTCAGAATATACGCATAAAATGTGGACAATCTGCAATGTGGGAAAGGACATACACAAAATACTTTTGGATTGTTTTTTAATTACATGAATTAATTTTTCTCACATTCTTTTTTTCCGTTTGTTTTTTGGCTGAGCCTGCAAGGTGGAAGTTGCATGAGTTAACTACAAATATATTGTGCCTCTGCTGTGGCCAACTCCCGCCGCAGCCACTTCCCACACTCCAGCAGACCAAGTCCAGCTCCCCTGCTTCAGGACAGTCCTCTCGCCAGAGGAATCTTTCTAAAACACAAGTCATACGATCTGAGAGCTACAGTGAAAAAAGGAAAAATTTAAAATGCAAGTCCCATCTCGTCACTACCTCTGTGTGAAAACCCTGGCTGACTTCCCAGTGCTGTGAGGATGAAGTCTTAGCCTTGACTTCGGGTGAATATGAGTGGGAGAGACAGTGGGGGCTCCCAGAAATCTGTGTCCCCGCCTTGCCGCCTCCCTTGCTGTGTGGTCTGTGAGTGGAGGAGTCCCTTTCAGGCTGGGGCGATGGAGACTGGGGGCCTTCTCCAGACTTCCCTTCCCCCCGCGACCATGTGTTCTATATGGCTGAGCTACCTTATGGAGAAGAGCTGTTCAACCCACATCAGATTTGACACAAGCTGAAAATGAACCTGTACTGGGCCTGGCACTGAGATTTGGGATTTTTTTTTTTCCTCCAAACTGTGGCCTGGCCTATCCTGACCCTCCCAACTGGCCTGTAAGGTCCAGCATGAGCCGCCTCAGCTGCACCTCCTTGCCACCCCACTCCAGCTGTGCTGAATTTCTTTTACTTGCTGGAACACACCAGTGCCCTCCTTCTTTTGGGCCTTCGCACCTGCTGTTCCCTCTACCTGGAACAGTCACCTACCTACTGTACACATTGTGGTTGAATTGTGTGCCCCCACAAAAGACATGTTCACGGCCGGGCGCGGTGGCTCACGCCTGTAATCCCAGCATTTTGGGAGGCCGAGGCAGGCAGATCATGAGGTCAGGAGATCGAGACCATCCTGGCGAACACGGTGAAACGCTGTCTCTACTAAAAACACAAAAAATTAGCTGGGCGTGGTGGTGGCGCCTGTAGTCCCAGCTGCTCGGGAGGCTGAGGCAGGAGAATGGCGTGAACCCGGGAGGCGGAGCTTGCAGTGAGCCGAGATCGCGCCACTGACTCCAGCCTGGGCGACAGAGCGAGACTCCGTCTCAAAAAAAAAAAAAAAAAGATATGTTCAAATCCTGACTCCTGGTGCCTCTGAATGTAACCTTACTTGGAAATAGTCTTTTCAGGTGGAATCAAGTTAAGATGAGGTCAAACTGGAGTATGAGGATGAAAGGCCCACCCTGCTCCCATATGACTGGTGGACTTAAGAGGGGGAAAGACAGACAGCCACGCAGGAAAAATGCCACATGGCAACGGAGGCAGAGATTGCAGTGATGCATTTACAAGCCAAGAAACACTAAGGATTGCCGGCAACACCAGAAGCTAGGAGAGGGGCAAAGACCCTCCCCTGAAGCTTTCAGAAGGAGCACAGGCCCGGCTGGCAGCTTAATTTTAGACTTCCAGCCTCAAGAACTGAGAGAGAATACAGCTGGGTTGCTGTAAGCCACTCGGTTTGCAGCACTTAATCACAGCAGCCCCAGAAACTGAACACAGCACCCAGCAGACTTCCTCCTCCTCCTATGGGAAGTGTTTGGTCATGCCCCAAGGAAGGGTGCCCCTCAGAACATGGGCCACACTATTGCCATTGACTGTGAGTGCCCTGAGACCCTGCATCGGGTCTTTCTCCTCCACCCTGACTCCTACGGTTTCCACCCCAGTGCCTGCAGAATGAATACAAGATCTTTTTTTTCCTTTTTCTTTTTCTTTTTTTTTTGAGACAGAGTCTTGCTCTGTTGCCCAGGCTGGAGTGCAGTGGCATGATCGCAGCTCACTGCAACCTCTGCCTCCTGGGTTCAAGCGATTCTCAGACCTCAGCCTCCCGAGTAGCTGGGATTGCAGGCATGCGCCACCACACCTGGCTAATTTTGTACTTTTAGTAGAGATGGGGTTTCACTGTGTTGTCCAGGCTGATCTCAAACTCCTGACCTCAGGAGTTCGGCCTCCCAAAGTGCTGGGATTACAGGCGTGAACCACTGTGCCCAGCCCCAAATCTCATCTTGAATTGCAATCCCCATAATCTCCTTTTGTCATAGGAGGGATCTGGTAGGAGGTCATTGAATCGTGGGGGCGGTTCCCCCATGCTGTTCTCGTGATAGAGAGTGAGTTCTCACAAGATCTGATGGTTTTATAAACATCTGGCATTTCCCCTGCTGGCACTCACTCTCTCTCTCCTGCTGCCATGTGAAGAGGTGCCTTCCGCCAAGATTGTAAGTTTCCTGAGGGCTCCCAGCGCGCAGAACTGAGTCAGTTACACCTCTTTCCTTTATAAATTACTGAGCCTCAGATATTTCCTTATAGCAATGTGAAAACAAACTAATCTAATACTCTTTTTTTTTTTTTTTTTTTTTTTTTTTTTGAGACGGAGTCTCGCTGTGTCGCCCAGGCTGGAGTGCAGTGGCGCGATCTCGGCTCACTGCAAGCTCCGCCTCCCAGGTTCACGCCATTCTCCCGCCTCAGCCTCCAAGTAGCTAGGACTACAGGCGCCCGCCACCACACCCGGCTAGTTTTTTTTTTGTATTTTTAGTAGAGACGGGGTTTCACCATGTTAGCCAGGATGGTCTCGATCTCCTGACCTCGTGATCCACCCGCCTCGGCCTCCCAAAGTGCTGGGATTACAGGCTTGAGCCACCGCGCCTGGCCTCTAATACTCTTTCAAACCAGCACCTTGTGGACCAAAGTTGCCTCTTGGACCCACTTGCTTGCTCTATACAGTGTTTTGTTCTGTTTTTGTTTTTGAGAGAGGTTGCCCAGGCTGTAGTGCAGTAGCTGTTCACAGGCGTGATTGCAGCTCAGTGTAGCCTTAAACTACCGACCTCAAGTGATCCTCCCGCTTCAACCTTCCTAGCAGCTGAAACGCACACCACTTCACCCAGTCCTACGCAGTGTTTGGCTCATTTGAAAAAATTGTTTGCCAACATTTATGGATTGTGACATTTCTTTCATATATATGTGTGTGTGTGTGTGTGTGTGTGTGTGTGTATTAGATGGAGTCTCACTGTGTTGCCCAGGCTGGAGTGCAGTGGTATGATCTTGGCTCACTACTAAAACCTTCACCTCCTGGGTTCAAGCAATTCTTGTGCCTTAGCCTCCCAAGTAGCTGGGATTACAAGCATGCACCACCACGCTAATTTTTGTATTTCTAGTAGAGAAAGGGTTTCATCATATTGGCCATGCAGGTTTCGAACTCCTGACCTCATGATCCGCCCGCCTCAGCCTCCCAAAGTGCTGGGATTACAGGTGTGAGCCACCACGCCCTGCCAGATTATTTCTACACAAGGTTGTATGTCCAGTTACTTTTGAAAAATTGTTAGCTAAGGTGACATTGGGCCACAGTCTCTTATGTCCAGAATCAGCAGGAGCTGAGTCACAGTGACCCCCAGTGGATGAGGCAGGCACTGTCCAGCTGAACCCAGCCCCCACCATGTTCTAATGTCTTCCTCCAGGACCCCACTAAACCTATTCCCATTGACCAAAAGCATCTGAGATGTGGATCCCTAAGCAGACCTCCATGAAGTTCAGCTTCTTCATCTTTTTTTACATTTTTTCTGAGACAGGGTCTTGCTCTGAGTGCAGTGATGTGATCACGGCTCACCGAAGCCTTGACCTCCTGGGCTCACGTGATCCTCCCGCCTCAGCCTCCCATTTAGCTGGGACTACAAGCGTGCGCCGTCACACTCAGCTTGTTTATTTATTTAGCTAGAGACAGGGTCTTCCTGTGTTGCCCAGGCTAGTCTCGAACTCCTGGGCTCAAGCCATCTGCCTGCCTTAACTTCCCAAAGGGCTGGGATTACAGGCATGAGCCACCACTCCCAACCTACTTCATCTTAAAACAAAAAGAGGATGGCACCTGTCTCTCCACAGTCCTGCAGCGCTATGGGAGGACGGCTGCTACGGGTTTAGAACCGCGCCCGCTGTAAGTGAGAGCTGCTGTGACTGCCAACAGCAGCAACAGTGGAAGCATCCAAGGTAACATTCCTTTGCCTGCTGACACCCCCTCCCCCGCCACCGGCCCCCAGCCACCCCACAACAACATATCTCAAAATATATCTCAAGTCAAATCCTTGAAACAGGCAAGTAAGAGATCTGGAGAGACAACCTGGGGCAGCCTCCCTAAAATCACACTTTCTTGCAACAGCTACCCCACGCCCTGCTGAGTCTCAGAGGCAGCCTCCGTCCTTCAGAAACCAATCAGAAATGGCTAGAGCCCTGTTCTGTGGTTCCCATACAAACCCTCATCCTCCCAGTTTCCTCGAGAGCTCACAAAGCTGCATAGTGGGCACAGCTCACACAGGGGCCCAGCCTCGTCTGCAACACGATCTCCTGTGTAGTTTTTGAAACTTCAGACTCCCTGACCCCTGGGGCTGGACTCTCAGTTTTATAAAGCATTCTAGGCACCGGTCATTGCGACAGGGACAGATTTTAGGACTCACTACTGCAGATTAGGTGGAGAGAAAGCCTATTAAACTGGGAAATGCCTGTCGCCCTCTGAGAGGCAGCAGTGGCTCCTAAAAGAGGCTCTTTATGTTTATGTCTTCGCATTGCAACTAGGTCAGTGTGGACCTGCGGGCTCTTTCTTTGAGCCTTAGTTTCTTTTTTTCTTTCTTTCTTTTTTTTTTTTTTCAGACGGGGTCTTACTCTGTGACCCAGGCTGGAGTGCAGTGGCACCATCTCGGCTCACTGCAACCTCCGTCTCCCAAGATCAAGCGATTCTCCTGCCTCAGCCTCCCAAGTAGCTGGGATTACAGGTGCCCACCACCATCTCTGACTAATTTTTGTATTTTTAGTAGAGACGGGGTTTCACCATATTAGCAGGCTGGTCTCAAACTCCTGACCTCAGGTGATCCGCCCACCCCAGCCTCCCAAAGTGCTGGAATTATAGGCGTGAGTCACCGTGCCCAGCTTGAGCCTCAGTTTCTGATTCCGCAACAGTTCATGTATTCACTCATGTATTCACTCGATTGAATTGTTGAGGCTTCAATTGCCAACAACATGCCCTTGACCTCCAGGACAGACTGGGTCTCTGAACTCTAAACCCTCATGCATAACTGTCCCTTAAACATCTTTACTGAGGCTGAGCAGGGGTTCTCCAGCAGAGACGGGAAAGAAGGGCGCAGGCAGAGGAGATGGCGCCGCTCAGCTTCTAAGCCTGAGAAAGCAGAGGCTGCTTGGAGAACAAGTTGCCGCACACGATGAAGAGGAGCTGGGACTGCGCGGCTGGGCAAGGACTTTGGGTGCCACGACAAAGGGTTCAGATTTATCCCGCAGGAAACTGGAAGTCAGTGAATACTGCTGTGGCCGTGCTCCAGTGGAGGAGATGGGAAGGAGGGATGATGAGAGACCTTGAGGAGGGTGCGTTGGCAGAACGCTGTGTTTGTGTGTGGTTACAACCCCAACTCCATGCATGGCGCAGGACGGGTGGTGAGGCTGGAGCACCGGACCAGAACCGCTTGGTGGAGGGCCTTGGACTCAGAGGCTTGCTTCTCTCAAGGAGAAACCATTCCAACCCTTGCTTCCTGGCTATCCCTCCTGCTGGTGGCACCAATTGTCATGACCATTTCTTCTAGTATATTTGTCCCTAGAGGCTAGAGAAGGATCAAGAGATGATCCATTTGCAAGATCAAGTCCAAACCCCTTGGTAACAAAGGCTGGCAGAGGGAAAAGTGAGCCGAGCAGCGCCGGGCTGCCAGCCTCCCCGTGCCACGTCCTTTCAGCTCCTCCACCACACAAGGCTTTGGTCTGATCAGACCCGAGGGAAAGAGACAAGGGCACTCCGAGGTTTTCATCTTCCTACCCAAGTGCTGAGCCTGAAAGACCACAGAGACACAGACACAGAAAACCTGCCTTCCTCCTGCCAGCCGAGAAGCAGGAAGCCACAGACAGGACCATCCCCTCCGCACCTCCCACCTCCCTTCTCCCTGCACAGCAGAGGGGAAGGCAAAGCTGGTTCCGTGGGTGTGAACAGGAAGCGCAAGAAGCCCCAGCTCTGGCTGTTCCCAGCACAGGGCCAGACGGGGCAGGGCTCCCCAGGCAGGGCAGAGGAGGCAGCAGCGGGTGGGGTGTCGAGGACAGAGACTCAGCCTCCAGTCAACACAGGGAAAGAGCCAGAGGCCTTCTGCTGTGAAAACAAAGGATTCTTGGCTTGTTAGGGCTTCATGTCATGGATGTCTTAACATACGGTTTTCACATTCTGCCAGTGAACTGGTCAGAACCCTTCTCCAGTAGGGGCCAGGATGTAGGCTTGGAGTGGAAGACAAGGACATGCTGTGTGCTGATCCAGGTGGGTGAGAGATGGAAGGCCCTCAGGGCAGGGGCTCTCTCATACTCACCACCTGGTCAATTGCTTGGCAACATCTTGCTTTTAAAATTTTATTTATTTATTTATTTATTTATTATTTATTTATTTATATAGAAACATGGTCTCACTATGTTGATTAGGCTGGTCTCAAACTCCCGGCCTCAAGCAACCCTCCTGCCTTGGCCTCCCGAAGTGCTGGGATTACAGGCATGCACCACCATGCCCAGCCAACATCTTGCTTCTTGCCACCTGGCTTGCTGCACAGCCTCTTACAGATACCCCACAAACAGCTCAGTCCCTACCCGCAAAGCCCACACCGCTCCCTCAACTCGCTGCTGCAGAAGGCCCCTCAGTGTGTGCCTCCTGGAGCCCTGCCCCTCCACGTCACCTTAGTGAAATCCGGCTGTCCCTCTGTGACCCCACACCCCACTGCTGAACACCAGGCCACACCCTTCCACTTCCCCCAAGGCAAATTGGGGTCATCTCACTCTGGGCGCTCCAGCTTCACTAGTAGAGCAGCACTGTATACCAGATACAGATGCAAGCCACAAGTGCAAACACATGTATCATTTAAATTGTTCTAATAGCCACATTAAAAAGTGACTCAACAGTGGGAAGATGCTATGGTTTGGATGTGGTTTGTTCCTACCAAAACTCATGTTGAAATGTAATTGCCAATATAATGGCATTGACAGGTGGGGGACCTTTCAGGGATGTTTGGATCATGAGGGATCTGCCTTCATGACAAGATATTCATGCAGAGTCCCCCAGAAGCGAGTTCTCACTCTCTTGGGTCTGGATCAGTTACCTTTAGAGTTGGGTTGTCATCAAGCAAGGTCGCGTCTCATGTTTTCCTCCTTTCCCCCATGCACCTGGTCCGCCTTCCATTTCTCTGCCATGTTTTGATGCAGCACAAAGCCCTCACCAGAAGCTACCAGATGCAGCTGTCCAATCTTGAACTTCCCAGCCTGCAGAACCATAAGCTAAATAAACCTCTTTTCTTTCAAAATTATCGAGTCTCAGATATTCAAACAACAGAAAGTGGACTAAGACAAAGTAAAAAAAAGTAAAATAAAAAATAAAAATAAAAAACTGGGGGGTGAAGTTAATTTTAGTAATATATTTTACTTATTCTGAGATATCCAAAATATAATAAAAAGTTATTGGGATATTTTGTTTTTTATACTGTCTTCAAAATCTAGTGTGTATTTTACACCTAAGCTTTTTTTTTTTTTTTTTTTTTTTTTGAGACAGAGTCTCGCTCTGCCGCCCAAGCTGGAGGTGCAGGGGCACAATCTTGGCTCACTGCAAGCTCCACCTCCCAGGTTCACACCATTCTCCTGCCTCAGCCTCCCCAGTGGCTGGGACTACAGGCACCCACCACCACGCCCGGCTAATTTTTTGTATTATTTTTAGTAGAGACGGGGTTTCACCTTGTTAGCCAGGATGGTCTCCATCTCCTGTCCTCGTGATCCACCCACCTTGGCCTCCCAAAGTGCTGGGATTACAAGAGTGAGCCACCGTGCCCGGCCACACCTAAGCATATTTTAATCCAGTACAGCCACATTCCTTTCTCTCTTCCTCCCTCCCTTCCCTCCTTCCTCCCTTCCCTTCCTTCCCCCCTTTCTCCCTGCCTCCCTCTCTTTTTCTTCCTTTCTTTTGTTTCTTTTTCTCTCTTTCTTTTTCCTTCCTTTCTTCTTTCTTATGTTCTTTCCTTCTTTCTTTCTCTTCTTTCTTTCTCTTTTTCTTTTCTCTGTTTCTCCTTCTCCTCTTCCTCCTCCTTCTCTCTCTCTCTCTCTCTCTCTCTTTTTCTTTCTTTCCCTGTCACCCAGGTTTGGGATGCAGTGTTGAAATCATAGTTCTCTGTAACTTGAAACTCCTGGGTTCAAGCAGTCCTCCCACGTTAACCTCCAAAAGTGCTGAGATTACAGGTGTGAGCCATCGTGAGTGTCCCTGGCCACATTTCAAGTACTCAGTAGCTGCAGGTAGCCAGGGGCTACTATGATGAACAGGGCAGATCTAGACCAGAGGTTGGCAAACTATTGCCCATAGCCCAAATTTTGCTTACTGCTTGATTTTATATGATCCCTGAACAAATAATGATTTTTACATTTTTAAATCATTGAAAAAAAAATCAGGCTGAGTGCAGTGGCTCATGCCTGTAATCCCAGCACTTTGGGAGGCCGAGGCAGGCAGATCACTTGAGATCAGGAGTTCAAGACTAGCCTGGTCAACATAGTGAAACCCCATCTCTACTAAAAATACAAAAAAATTAGCCGAGTGTGGTGGCACATGCCTGTAATTCCAGCTACTTGTGAGGCTGGGGCAGGAGAATCGCTTGAACCTGGGAGGCAGAGGTTGCAGTGAGCTGAGATCACAGCCTGGGCAACAGAGCAAGACTCTATCTCAAAAATAAATAAATAATCAAAATAATAATATTTCATAACACATAAAAATTGTATGAAACTCCACTTTCAGCATCCATAAATTAACTTTTACGTTCTGTCAATAACAATCCCCCCAAATTATGGAATTTTGTTTTATTTCTTGTTACGTACTTACCTACTTAATACCCTCGATTTTGCCTGTTGGCCCAAAGCATAAAATATTTATTCTATCCAGGCATGGTGGCTCATTCCTGTAATCCCAGCAGTTTGGGAGGCCAAGGCAGGTGGATCACTTGAGGTCAGGAGTTCGAGACCAACCTGGCCAACATGATGAAACCCCATCTCTACAAAAAATTCAAAAAATTACCCGGACATAGTGGCACATGCCTGTAATCTCAGCTACTTGGGAGGCTGAAGCACAGGAATTGCTTGAGCCTGGGATGTGGAGGTTACAGTGAGCCAAGATAGCGTCATTGCACTCCAGTCTGGGCAACAAGAGTGAAACTCTGTCTCAAAAATAAAATAAATTATTTTTAAAATAAATAAAATAGAGATCATAAGACACAAAACAGATTTTTTTTTTTTTTTAAGACAGAGTTTCACTCTTGTTGCCCAGGCTGGAGTGCAATGGCATGATCTCGGCTCATTGCAACCTCTGGCTCCCGGATTCAAGTGATTCTCCTGCCTCAGCCTCCTGCATAGCTGGGACTACAGGCGCCCACTACCACATCCAGCTAATTTTTTGTATTTTTTTTTTTTTTTTTTTGAGACGGAGTCTCGCTTTGCCACCCAGGCTGGAGTGCAATGGCCAGATCTCAGCTCACTGCAAGCTCCGCCTCCCGGGTTCACGCCATTCTCCTGCCTCAGCCTCCCAAGTAGCTGGGACTACAGGCGCCCGCCACCACGCCCGGCTAGTTTTTTGTATTTTTTAGCAGAGACGGGGTTTCACTGTGTTAGCCAGGATGGTCTCGATCTCCTGACCTCGTGATCCGCCCGTCTCGGCCCCCAAAGTGCTGGGATTACAGGCTTGAGCCACCGCGCCCGGCCAATTTTTTGTATTTCTAGTAGAGATGGGGTTTCACTATGTTGGCCAGGCTGGTCTCAAACTCTTGACCTCTTGACCTCAGGTGATCCACCCGCCTCAGCCTCCCAAAGTTCTGAGATTACAGGCGTGAGCCACCATGCCCGGCTCAAAACAGGCTTTTTATAGCAATAAGATGCCAAATTTCTACCTGACTCTGGTACAACATCACATAACAGATAGCAGACCCTGAAGGAAATCAAAATACTTTACCCCAAAATATATTTATTTGACAATATTTTGAAATGGCCCTGCAAAGCTGTCTCCTGTGGGGGAAATTTGCATCTGTAGAGAATTTCCATTAATTCAGCCAGGACTTTCTCAGATTTAGGAGAGATTCAATGAGAGTCTGAAACCTTTGAAGGTCTGAAAAGAGACATTCACTATCTATTCTCAGGGTTGCTACCTGGAGGCCATCTACGTAACAAGAACCTCAGCTTCCACAACCCCCTTATCTTAAGCATTTCTTCCCACTGACTTCAACTCTGTTTTTTTTTTTTGAGATGGAATCTTGCTCTGTTGCCCAGGCTGGAGTGCAGTGCACCCTCCACCTCCCCGGTTTCAAGCGATTCTCCTGCCTCAGCCTCCAGAGTAGCTGAGACTACAGATGCCTGCCACCACACCCAGTTAATTTTTGTAGTTTTAGTAGAGATGGGGTTTCACCATATTGGCCAGGCTGGTCTCAAACTCCTAACCTCGTGATCTGCCCTCCTCGGCCTCCCAAACTGCTGGGATTACAGGCGTGAGCCCCCATGCCTGGCTTGACTTCAACTCTTTATTTTATTTTATCTTATTATTAGTATTTTTTTTGGAGATGGAATTTCATTCTTGTCGCCCAGGCTGGAGTGCAATGGTGCGATCTTGGCTCATTGCAACCTCCGCCTCACAGGTTCGGGCGATTATCCTGCCTCAGCCTCCAAAGTAGCTGGGACTACAGATGCCTGCCACCATGCCTGGCTAATTTTTGTATTTTTAGTAGAGATGGGGTTTCACCATATTGGCCAGTCTGGTCTCGAACTCCTGACATCAAGTGATCCATCCACCATGGCCTCCCAAAGTGCTGGGATTACAGGTGTGAGCTACTGTGCCCAGCCTATTTTATTTTATTTTATTTTTGAGACAGGGTCTCATTCTGTCCCCCCAGTTGGAATGCAGCGCTACAGTCATGGCTCACCATAGGCTTGACCTCCTAGGATGAAGTAACCCTCCCGCCTCAGCCTCCCGAGTAGCTGGGACTACGAGTACACATCACCATGCCCAAGTAATTTTTAAAATTTTTTTGTAGACACCAGGTCTCGCTGTGGTGCCCAGACTTGTCTAAAACTCCTGGGATCAAGCCATCCTCCTCAGCCTCTCAAAGTGCTGGGATTCCAGACGTGAGTCATTGTACCCAGCCACTTCAACTCTTTAGACACAGCTTAACTTTTCCAACCAATTGCCAATCAGAAAACCTCTGAATCACCTATGACCTGTAAAGCCCCCGGAGTTGTCCTGCCCTTAGAGGCCGAACCAATGTGCACCTTCTATGTATTGATTGATGTATTTGCTTGTAACCTCTGTCTCCCTAAAATGTATAAAGCCAAACTGTAACCCAACCATCTCAGGCACACTTTCTAAGGACCTCTTGAGACTGTACCCCAGGCCATGGTCACTCACATCAGCTGAGAATAAACTTCTTTAAATATTTTACAGAGTTTTGTTTGTTTGTTTGTTTTGTTAACACAGACCATTCACCTGGCCCCTTAACTCCAACAGAAACTCCAGATTTGCCTTTGGAATCAGGAGGCTGAACTTCCTGACTTTGCAGCTCTGGGATTTAGGACAAGTCACTTTTCCTATTGAAACCTCTGCTTTCTTCATCTGGGAATGGGGCAGGCACTCACGCAGGTTTGAGGAAGCCACCAGGGCTGGTTGCTCTTCACTTGTGTCCAGCATCCTATCCACCTCCCTGGCATGGCACCACCTCCCCCTGCAGCACTGGTCCATCTAGGGTTCCTCACACCTATGTATCTGGCCCTGATGCCCCTCACCAATCTCTGCCCCCACTGCGACAAAGGTGGAGCCCCGCATGGTGGTGACTCCTCCATTGCTCTAGCAGCACAGACCTCCATCTGCCTGAAACAGCCTCCCACCTTCCTCATCAAGTCCTGTTTTCTTGCAGGAAGACACCCACACGCCCCAGCCATCCCGTCCCCCAGGACTGGCCAAGCAGTTCCAGCACGCCTCTCAGGTGGTCTCCGTGTGTGCCCTTTTCCAGCTCCCCCGGGTCTGGGCCTGGGTCAGCCCTTTACACACACAGGGTTCCCAACAAGTAGCTTCCAGATGGCCTGGTGAGGATAGGCTGCAGGCCAAATTTCCAGGCCCATGCCCCGCTTCTCCACGCCATCCCCCAGGGACAAAAGCCTCCTCGATTCTAACATCCTAATCCTGCTGCCCCGTCTCCACAGATCTTCCCCGCAGAGAATCCCTGCCCATCCTGCCCTGGCCCTCTGCTTGCTTCTGCCTTCCCAGACCAGCTGCAGTCATCACTCCACCCAGCCATGGTCATTTTCACCATATTGGCCAGGCTGGTCTCGAACTCCTGACCTCGTGATCCACCCACCTCGGCCTCCTAAAGTGCTGGGATTACAGGTGTGAGTCACCATGCCTGGCTTGACTTCAACTCTTTATTTTATCTTATTATTTTTTTGGAGACGGAGTTTTGCTCTTGTCACCCAGGCTGCAGTGCAATGGCGAGCTCTTGGCTCACTGCAACCTCTGCCTCCTGGTTTCAAGCAATTCTCCATTTCAGCCTCCTGAAAAGCTGGGATTACAGGTGTGCGCCACCACACCCAATTAAATTTTATATTATTAGTAGAGATGGGGTTTCACCATGTTGGTCAGGTTGGTCTCAAACTCCTGACCTCAAGTGATCCACCCATCTCAGCCTCCCAAAGTGCTGGGATTATAGGTGTGTGCCACTGAGCCTGGCCTATTTTATTATTTTATTTTATTTTCGTGCCTGGTCACAAATTTACATTGGACTGGTTAGGCTCAAGCACCTGGCACACACATTTGCCTTTGTCGGGTCCCACAAATAAACCTTTGCTCCTGGGGAAGTGGTGCTTCTAAAACGGACCTTGGTTTTGGCTGCCAGATGAGAATTGCTTCCAGCAATGAAGAATGCTGTCCAAGGAGTTCAAGACCACCCTAAAAAAAGTTTTTTTAGGCCCGAGGCGGTGGCTCACGCCTGTAATCCCAGCACTTCGGGAGGCCAAGGCAGGCGGATCACCTGAGGTCAGGAGTTCGAGACCAGCCTGGCCAACATGGTGAAATCCCGTCTCTACTAAAAATACAAATATTAGCCGGTCGTGGTGGCAGGCGCCTGTAATCCCAGCTACTTGGGAGGCTGAGGCAGGAGAATTGCTTAAACCCGGGAGGTGGAGGTTGCAGTGAGCCGAGATCACGCCATTGCACTTCAGCCTGGGCAACAGAGCCAGACTCTGGCTACAAAAAAAAAAAAAAGGCTGGGCGCGGTGGCTCAAGCCTGTAATCCCAGCACTTTGGGAGGCCGTGATGGGCGGATCGCAAGGTCAGGAGATCGAGACCATCCTGGCTAACCTGGTGAAACCCCGTCTCTACTAAAAAAAAAAATACAAAACACTAGCCGGGCGCGGTGGCGGGTGCCTGTAGTCCCAGCTACTTGGGAGGCTGAGGCAGGAGAATGGCGTGAACCCGGGAGGCGGAGCTTGCAGTGAGCTGAGATCCGGCCACTGCACTCCAGCCTGGGCGACAGAGCGAGACTCCGTCTCAAAAAAAAAAAAAAAATTACAAAAATTACCCGGGTGTGGTGGCGAGAGCCTGTAATCCAGCTACTCAGGAGGCTGTGGCAGGAGAATCGCTTAAACCCGGGAGGCGGAGCTTGCAGTGAGCTGAGATCGAGCCACCGTGCTCCACCCTGCGCGACAGGGCGAGACTCTGTCTCCAAAAATATATACATATCTGTAGTGGGGGAGGGGTGCGGAGGATGGAGGCGGCAGCGTCCGCTGCAACGGTTGGGCTGCGCGTGAGAAGCTGGCGGTGCAGGCACCTGCGCTCGGGGAAGGCTGGCGGCGGCGGCCGGGCCGTGGCGGGACACCCCCTCCTCCGGGCTCCCTGAAGTCCCGGGAGCCGCGACCCATGGGATCGTCGAGCAGCCGGGTGCTGCGCCAGCCGAGGCGAGCCCTTGCCCAGCAGGAGCAGGGTGCCAGGGCGGGGGGCTTGGCCGGGAGGCCGGACCCTGGAGACCCTGCAGCGGGCTACGGCTTCTGTTACTGCCCGGGCAGTCACAAGAGCAGCGGGGCCTTCCGCTACTGTCGCCCTGACTCGGAGAGAGACGAGGATGAGGAGGAGAGGGACGAGCAGCAGCCTCTCCTCCACATCCCTGCAAGGAAAAAATTAAGGAGTACATCCAAATATATTTATCAAACATTATTTTTGAATGGTGAAGACAGTGACATTAAGATTTGTGCTCTAGGAGAAGAATGGCGATTACACAAAATATATTTATGTCAGTCTGGCTACTTTTCTAGTATGTTCAGTGGTTCTTGGAAAGAATCCAGCATGAATATTATTGAACTGGAGATTCCTGACCAGAACATTGATGTAGAAGCGCTGCAGGTTGCGTTTGGTTCACTGTATCGAGATGACGTGCTGATAAAGCCCAGTCGAGTTGTTGCCATTTTGGCAGCCGCTTGTATGCTGCAGTTGGATGGTTTAATACAGCAGTGTGGTGAGACGATGAAGGAGACAATTACTGTGAAAACTGTATGTGGCTATTACACATCAGTAGGGACCTATGGATTAGATTCCGTAAAGAAAAAGTGCCTTGAATGGCTTCTAAATAATTTGATGACTCACCAGAATGTTAAACTTTTTAAAGAACTCAGTATAAATGTCATGAAACAGCTCATTGGTTCATCTAACTTATTTGTGATGCAAGTGGAGATGGATGTATACACCGCTCTAAAAAAGTGGATGTTTCTTCAACTTGTGCCTTCTTGGAATGGATCTTTAAAACAGCTTTTGACAGAAACAGATGTCTGGTTTTCCAAACAGAGAAAAGATTTTGAAGATATGGCCTTTCTTGAAACTGAACAAGGAAAACCATTTGTATCAGTATTCAGACATTTAAGGTTACAATATATTATCAGTGACCTGGCTTCTGCAAGAATTATTGAACAAGATGCTATAGTACCTGCAGAATGGCTGTCTTCTGTGTATAAACAGCAGTGGTTTGCTATGCTGCGGGCCGAACAAGACAGTGAGGTAGGGCCTCAAGAAATCGATAAAGAAGAACTGGAGGGAAATAGCATGAGGTGTGGTAGAAAGCTTGCCAAAGACGGTGAATACTGCTGGTGTTGGACGGGTTTTAACTTCGGCTTTGACCTACTTGTAACTTACACCAATCGATGCATCATTTTCAAACGCAATACACTGAATCAGCCATGTAGCGGGTCTGTCAGTTTACAGCCTCAAAGGAGCATAGCATTTAGATTACGTTTGGCTTCTTTTGATAGTAGTGGAAAACTAATATGTAGTAGAACAACTGGCTATCAAATACTTATACTTAAAAAGGATCAGGAACAAGTGGTGATGAATTTGGACAGCAGGTTTCTGACCTTCCCTTTATATATCTGCTGTAACTTCTTGTATATATCGCCAGAGAAAAGAATTGAAAATAATCGTCACCCAGAAAATCCAGAAAACTGAAGATCTCATCAGTTGGAAACAGTAGCACTTTGAAAACTTTCTAGGCCAGCTTTAATTTAATGGCTCTACTGATATTCACATCTAAGGTGACTAACGATGGTATGTCTGTACAGACAATACAGAAGATTATTCTTATCCTCATTGCATTTCTCTGCATATATGAACAAAACATTTTAAAGCCAAGAAAATATCTGTCGAACCATTTCTGTTAGTACAATGTCAACTCATGCTTTTAATTTAGCAACAGCAGAAAATTACTGTAGGTAAATCTCACATTTATCTGCAACAAAATATAGATTTAATTTTTAGCTTAAACTTTGTTTCTACCTTATGTTAGTGGACCTCAGTTATCCATCAGTAAATTTATTTTTATTTGGCTAAAATAATCTAAAAGAATAATTTAGATGGCCAATTAGAAATGCTGTTTTGAGTTGGTGCATTTAAAGCTTTCTTTTAATATTTTAAACCGGCTTATTATGATTCCTCCTTTTAGTCTGGTATCTTTCCAGTTCATACGTGTTTTTAATCATTAAATGCTTTCTTCCTGGTTTTGGAGACTAAGCTGAGAAACTTTTTTAAACTTAAGCATTGTCATGCTATTTTTTAAAATTTGGCTTTCCTAGGATTTTAAGAACAATGAAAGTTAGCTTCACACCTTCAAATGATCTTGAATGAGTGAAAAATCAGTTTGATTCCAAGGATATTTCTTGCCTTACATGGTCTTTTCTTTGACAGTCTGTACACCTTTATTATTAGTTTTTGAATTATTTACATAAATATTATGTAATATTTATTATACTTTTAAATATATTTATTATATATTTATTATATTATAATAAATTATTATACTTTTAAACATTAAATACTTTTAAAACAGATATTATACTTTTAAACATTAATACTCTCTGATCTTTGGAATTATTTGTGTGCAAATTTTAGTTGGGAGTTTTGTTTCCTACTTAAGCTCAGGACTTTACACCCTCTGAGTTGAGTGCCTTTGAGTGACACATGCTAACAGAAATTTCATAGTAAATATAAATAAGGTCAGAGGATCTAATATAGAAGCTGATGAAGCATTAATGTAAAAATGGAACTCATTTTTGTCAAAATTGAGATGTATACTTGTCATGATTTAGATATGTTGACCTTTTGTGTTTATTGCTGTTTTGAATATAGCCATGTTCATTTTCTTTCCAGTTAGAGTAAGTACTTCTGTGGTTAATGTATATTTTTATTGTGGCTTTTAAAATGGGAATAATTTGTATGTATCTGTGCAAATAATAAATGCACATTTGGAAAAAGAATAAGTAAGCTCTTATATAAAATGGACCCAAAAAAAACCTTAATTGAAACCAACATTTTTTTTCTTTCTAGTTGGAATTTTTTCCAACTCCTTTTAACTTTTGGAATTTACTAATAATTTTTTTCTTTCTTAATGATATGTCCATAGGTTCATAAATTGCTTTTTCTTTTAAAATTCATCCACTTGGTTTAACTTAAAGGAACATTTTAAATACCTCACCCTTGACCCCCAAAGCTGGAATTTAAATGTTTCTAATACAGTGATTTGGCTGTTATCAAGAGGTTACATTTCAGCTGGGCGTCAGCCGGGCATGGTGGCTCACACATGTAAGCCCAGCACTTTGAGAGGCTGAGGCAGGTGGATCATTTGAGGTCAGGAGTTTAAGACCAGCTATGACCAACATGGTGAAACCCCGTCTCTACTAAAAATACAAAATAAAAATAAGCTGGGCATGGTGGCATATGCCTATGATCTCAGCTACTCAGGAGGCTGAGGCAGGAGAATCACTTGAACCCGGGAGGCAGAGGTTGCAGTGAGCGGAGATCACACCATTGCCCTCCACCCTGGATGACAGAGAGAGACTCCGTCTCAAAAAAGAAAAAAAAAAAGAGGTTACATTACTTCTTTTTATATTTGACTAGATTAGGCCTCTTTCACAGGAAGCTGTTGTTTTCTTTCCGTCTCATTACTGTATAAAAGGTTCCTGACACTTTTTGTATTGAAAAATATAGAAATACCAAACTTCAGTTATTTGGATAATTAAATTTTTGAAAATCTTGGAAGGAAAGATAGTGATAGTGTTTGAGTATATTAATGAATAAAGTTAACTGTTTCATTACACTTATATAAGTTAACTGGCCAAATTGGAATTCTATGTGGTTTCATCCACTGCTTCTGTCCTGGCCAAGTTGCTTATGTCATCCATAGACAGGATAATTATTTCTTCAATCACAAGTAGGTTAATGTTCTTAGTTGAGAAGTTGATCATTGTCAGTTCGTAATTCACATTGGTCGTAAAGATGTGCTTTTGTTTTCTTACCAAATACTTTTAAGTGTTTGCATAGTATGTTCTTTTCAATAGAAATATTTTCTATAGGTCGGGCGCAGTGGCTCACGCCTGTAATCCCAGCACTTTGGGAGGCCAAGGCAGGTGGATCATGAGATCAGGAGATTGAGACCATCCTGGCTAACACAGTGAAACCCCATCTCTACTAAAAATACAAAAAATCAGCCAGGCGTGGTGGCGGGCACCTGTAGTCCCGGCTACTCGGGAGGCTGAGGCAGGAGAATGGCATGAACCTGGGAGGCGGAGCTTGCAGTGAGCCGAGATCGCGCCACTGCACTCCAGCCTGGGTGACAGAGTGAGACTCTGTCTCAAACAAACAAACAAAAAAAGGAATATTTTCAATAAAGTGTTAATAGTGTAAGTTAAACTATTGTATAAACTATGGTTTATGAAAAAAAATTTTTTTTAGAAAATTACCTGGGCATGGTGGCACATACCTGCAGTCCCGGCTACTCTGGAGGGGAATCACTTGAGCCCAGGAGTTTGAAGCTGCAGTGATCTGTGATTGCACCACTACATTCCAGCCTGGGTGACAGAGGGAGACCCTGTCTTTAAAAAACAATTGTTTTTAAAAGAATGCTATTCAAGAAATGGGTTTCCAACAGGCACTCTTGGCCCCAATTAATGTTTCTCCATTTTGCCAAAAAAGTGAAAACTGGCCCCTCATGAGTGGGACCAGTGCTACGCTGACCTAGGGGTTGTGGGTGCAGCCAGCTGTGGCTGTGGCTGGAGTCATAGGCAGTAAAGGAATTTACTGAGACCGTCATAGGTAAAGAATGGCAGGGTTTTTTTCCTGTAGATATGGTGGTGTTGCTGAGGCTGGTCTTGAACTCCTGGGCTCCAGTGATCCTCCCACCTTCACTTCCTAAAGTGCTGGGATAACAGGCATGAGCTACTGCGCTCAGCCTAGACATTGTACATAAATGGAATCATATAATATGTGGCCTTTCACGTCTGACTTCTTTCACGTCGCATAATGCTTTCAAGGTCAGCTATACTGCAGCACGTATTAGTGTCTCTTTCCTCTTCATTACCAAGGAATTTTCTATATACATATTTTTTTTTGCTGGTTCCCCCTCAGAAGATGAACCTTTTTTTTTTTTTTTTTTTGAGTTTAAGTGTAGACGTCTAGGCCAGCGCAGTGACTCACACCTATAACCCCAGCACTTTGCACTTTGACAGACTGAGGTGGGTAGATCATATGAGGTCAGGAGTTCGAGACCAGCCTGACCAAAATGGTGAAACCCTGTCTCTACTAAAACTACAAAAAATTAGCCGGGCGTGGTCGCGGGCACCTGTAATCCCAGCTGCTTGGGAGGCGGAGGCTGGAGAATTGCTTGAACCCGGGAAGCAGAAGTTGCAGTGAGCTGAAATTGTGCCATTGCACTCCAGCCTGGGTGACAGAGCGAGACTCCGTCTCAAAAAAAAAGAAAAGAAAAGAAAAGAAAAGAAAAGAAAGAAAGAAAGAAAGAAGGAAAGAAAGAAAAGAAAGGAAAGAAAGAAAGAAAGAAAGAAAGAAGGAAAGAAAGGAAAGAAAGGAAAGGAAGAAAGGAAGAAAGGAAGAAAGGAAGGAAGGAAGGAAGGAAGAAAGAAAGAAAGAAAGAAAGAAAGAAAGAAAGAAAGAAAGAAAGAAAGAAAGAAAGAAAGAAAGAAAGAAAGAAAGAAGGAAAGAAGGAAAGAAAGAAAGAAAGAAAGAAAGCGTGGAGGTTTAATAGGCAAAAGAAAGGGAAAGGAGAATAGCTCTGTCCTGCAGAGAGACAGGGGCCCCTGAGTAGCTCTTCTGGTTAGGTGGTGAAATGCACTGGGTTTCATAGACAGCTTGAGGAGGTGGTGTCTGATTTACATAAGGCCCAAAGATTGGTTGGGCCAGGTGTGACGTTTATTGTCCACCCCACTGTAACCTTTTTTTATGCAAACGAGCTTCCTACCTGGAGCGCACCTTTTCCCGTTCGCACAGCTGCCAGCATTTCCCCCAGAGGATGAACCTTGAAATATGTTGGAACACACTGTAGCGCTTGGTCCTGGGTCTTCTGCCTTCTCTGTCTACGTTCCGCCCCTAGGTGAGCTCATCCAGTTTCCCGGCATGAAATTCCAGCAAATGATTCAAATCTCTCTCCAATCTGGCCTTTTCCCCGAGCTCCACAAATGGTCTTCCTCTCCGCTTCCTGACACATTGTACTTAAAACCCTAGGAATCTTCAGAGACATATGAGTGCCTTTTGTATGCTAATGAGATGACTGCTGGCTGGCGGACCCCTAGGTAGCTTCGGGTCACTGGAAAGACCAACGCACCTTTTGAAGACTGGGATTTTCAGCTCCACGCCCCACCCCCCAACCCCCCGCCCCGCCCCCAACCTCCCAGGAAGGGAGAGGGGCTGAAGGTTAAATCACTGGCCGGCGATTTAATCAATCATGCCTCCATTAAAACAAACAAACAAAAAAAACGGGATTCAGGGGGCTCCCAGCTGGCTGAACACGTGGAGGTTACTGGAGCCTGGTGCACTCCTTTCTCCATACCTCACTCTATGCATCTCTTCTGTCTGGCCTGTGTGATATCCTTTAGAGTAAATGGGTAAATGTGTTTCCCTGAGTTCTAGGAGCTTCTCTAGCAAATTAATAAAATCTAAGGAGGGGTCATGGGAACCCCAAAGTATAGCCAGTTGGTCAGAAGTTCCAAAGGTCTGGACTTGCAACTGACCTCTGAAGTGGGGGACACTCTTGTGGGACTGAGCCCTCAGTGTGTGGGATCTGACACTAACGTCAGGTAAATGGTGTCAGAGTTAAACTGAATTAGAAGACACGCAGCAGGTGTCTGACAGAGAATTGCTTGCTTGCTGTGTAGAGGGAAAATACACACGTCTGGGGTCACGGATGTGTTGACTGTTGAGTGAGAGACTGGGAAAAACACTTTAGCTTTTCCTATATCTCAACAACAATCCAATAGCACATTAATATAATTTAAAATGATATTCACGTGGACTTACTCCAGAAAGGCAAGGATGGTTTAATATTAGAAACTCAATTAATATAATTCATTACATAAATAGATAAAATGAGAAAAGAAACCAGTCTTATCAATACCTACTAACAAGGCAGTTGATAAATTTCAACTTTTTTTCTTCTTTCTTTTTATTTTTTTGAGACAAAGCCTCCCTCTGTCACCCAGGATGGAGTGCAGTGGCACGATATCATCTCACGGCAACCTCTACCTCCTGGGTTCAAGTGATTCTTACGCCTCAGCCTCTCAAGTAGCTAGGATTACAGGCATGCACCACCACGCCCGGCTAATTTTTGTATTTTAGTAGATACAGGGTTTCACCATGTTGGCCAGGCTGGTCTCAAACTCCTGACCTCAGGTGATCCACCCACCTCAGCCTCCCAAAGTGCTGGGATTACAGGCGTGAGCCATCATCTTTTTTCTTTTCTTTTTCTTTCTGTGTTTTGTTTTGGAGACAGGGTCTCCATATGTTGCCCAGGCTGGATTCGAACTCCTGGGCACAAGCAATCCTCCCATCTTAGCCTCCCTGAGTAGCCAGGACTACAAGCACACATTGCCCAGCTCAACATATACTTTTATTTGTAAACTTCATTGAAAAAAAATTTTTAGAGACAGAGTCTCACTCTGTCATGCTGGCTGGAGTGCAGTTGTAACTAAGTACCTCTCTTTATCTAAGGAATGATTTAATTATTTTTTTTCTCTCTCTTCTCTTCTTGCTTCCCACCTTCCCCGTTTCCTACTTAGCCTTTTAGAAATACAAATACAGCCTTCTACCTCCCCTTCACCAGACTCCCCCCAGGGAAAGTTTATCTAACTATGGGCTCCAAGACAGAACAAACCAAGGGTTAACAGTTGATTTGCAAACTGAAGCATGCCGGTAAGGAACTCTCACCCTGGAGCAGGCTGCCTGAGAGACACCAGCTTCCCCACAAAGATGTCAACAGTCACCAGCCCAGTGGCCCAGCAGGGAAGGCACCAAGTTCACAGAGACCCCCATCTTGCTCACTTTCTCCCTTGCTTTTTAAAAGTGCCTGCTTTTTGCTCCAAAGGCCAAGTGGCACATTTAAAGGCAGGATGCTTGTGGTGCCTTTTCCCCTAAACTAGCTTCATAATAAATTACTGTCTTTCTTTTTTTTTGAGACGGAGTCTCACTCTGTCGCCCGGGCTGGAGTGCAGTGGTGTGATCTCAGCTCACTGCAAGTTCCGCCTCCCGGGTTCACGCCATTCTCCTGCCTCAGGCTCCCAGATAGCTGGGACTACAGGCGCCCGCCACCACGCCCGGCTAATTTTTTGTTTTTTTAGTAGAGACGGGGTTTCACCGTGTTAGCCAGGATGATCACGATCTCCTGACCTCGTGATCTGCTTCAGCCTCCCAAAGTGCTGGGATTACAGGAGTGAGCCACCGCGCCTGGCCCATAAATTTCTTTCTTTCTATCAGACCTCCCTTTTGCTAATTGAACTCTGCATGCAGCAAGCAACTCACCTGCTATTGGGTTGCAATTCTGGTGGCCCGGACTGGGAAGTGCTGCGTGCTCCGGGTAGGCCTGTGCTTGACCACCTGCTTTCATTACTGGTGAGGACTAGGGTCACCTGTGCGCATCAGCTGCTCGTGGCTAGCAGACCCCATGATGGGGATGTTAGGGAACTTCTCAGAAGCTGCCAAAAATGCTTTGTTTGTGGGAAATCTCCCTTTTGCCTTCTGGCACAACGTTGGCTGCCTTCAATACTTCTCTGGTTCAAAGAAAGTGAACTTTCTTTGTTTACTTTTTTTTGGGGTGGGGGGCAGGGGAAGCCACCATCATTACCAGCTGGGTAACTTGGTCGGAAGTGCACCCGACTGCCCACTGCCTTTTTTTCGGGTGTCACTGCTCTACTTAAGATTTGGCTGGGCGGGGCGCGGTGGCTCACACCTGTAATCCCAGCACTTTGGGAGGCCAAGCTGGGCGGATCACCTAAGGTCAGGAGTTGAGACCAGCCTGGCCAACATGGCAAAACCCTGCCTCTACTAAAAATACAAAAATTAGCCGGGCGTGGTGGTGGGCGCCTGTGATTCCAGCTACTTGGGAGGCTGAGGCCAGAGAGTCGCTTGAACCTGGGAGGTGGAGGTTGCAGTGAGCCAAGATCATGCCACTGCACTCCAGCCTGGGCAACAAGAGCGGAGCTCCATCTCAAAAAAAAAAAAACAACCAAAAAAACAGATTTAGCTGTTAGTGATAGCATTTGAGTATCTGCATTTGTCTGCATGTGGGGCACCCTGAGAGCTCTACTTGGATGTGACTCAGCAGTCCGTGGAGTCATTTGCAACTGCGGAGGGAAATTCAAGACCCCACCTAGCCCCTTTGATTGGGACTCCTTTGGAAGTACGGTTTGTTTGCACGTATGAATGTGTGACTTTGTGGATGGGTCATGATCCCTTCTTCAACAAACAGGAACAGTGTGGATAGCGACCCCACACTCTTTAGTGGCTGCTGGGTTTTCTTTCGGTTGCTTCATCTTTTTTCCTTCCCCTCCTTTCTTTCTCTCATCCCACTTGTAAAACCTGGCTCCTATATGGAAGCCAGCCAGGCTCTATCTTTCTCTATTTTGTTTTCTACCTGCTTTAAATGAGTGTGTATGTGTGTGTTTATGTGTATGTACAGGTATTTTGTTACGTGTTGTGGCCACAAGGTTTCAAATTGGCTTAAAGTTAAGGAGTACTCATAAATTAAGTAAAGTCTTTAATAAATAAACTGGCTTTAAAATTGTTGGCAAAATAATATTAGAAATGTCTTAACTGTCAACATACATTTTTGTTTGGATTCCTTGATCAAGTGGTTTCATGTTTATCTCTGCCAGATATTATTAGCTGTAAAAATTTTGCATAAGAGTTATAAAACTATAATGCAAAATTTTGATCCAAACCGAATGATCTTTGTGAAATTTTTGATAAATAAGACATTTAATATTGTTTAATGAAAACAGGCTGCGCTCCTGCTTGTAATCTTAACACTTTGGGAGGCCAAGGTGGGAGGCTTGCTTGAGCCCAGGAGTTCAAGACCAGCCTGGGCAACATAGTGAGATCCCTTCTCTAAAAAAAAGGAAAAGAAAAAGAAAAAGAATAAAACAGCTAGGCTGGGCGCGGTGGCTCATGCCTGTAATTCCAGCACTTTGAGAGGCCAAGGTGGGTGGATCACCTGAGGTCAGGAGTTCAAGAGCAGCCTGGCCAACATGGCGAAACCCCGTCTCTACTAAAAATACAAAAATTAGCTGGGTGTGGCGGCAGGCACCTGTAATCCCAGCTACTTGGGAGGCTGAGAGAGGAGAATTGCTTGAACCCAGGAGGCGGAGGTTGCAGTGAGCCACGATCATGCCACTGCACTCCAGCCTGGGCAATAGAGCGAAACTCCATCTCAAAAATAGTAATAATAATAATAATAATAATCGCTTAAATCAACCATATGTTGTCAGAAAAATAGAAACTTTAGGCTGGGCATGGTGGCTCATGTCTGTAATCCCAGTACTTTGGGAGGCCAAGGCGGGTGGATCACTTGTGGTCAGGAGTTGGAGACCAGCCTGGCTAACAGGATGAAACCCCATCTCTACTGAAAATACAAAAATTAGCCAGGTGTGATGGCAGGCGCCTGTAATCCTAGTTAGTTGGGGGGCTGAGGCAGGAGAATCACTTGAACCCGGGAGGCAGAGCTAGAAGTGAGCCAAGAGCTCTTGCCTCCACTTCTCGCCATGTCTTCTCACAAGACTTTCAGGATTAAGCGATTCCTAGCCAAGAAACAAAAGCAAAATCGTCCCATTCCCCAGTGGATTCAGATGAAAACTGGAAATAAAATAAGGTACAACTCCAAAAGGAGACATTGGAGAAGAACCAAGCTGGGTCTATAAGATGGCACATATATTTGTGCTGTCTGAAGGTCACGATCACATTACCATATCAAACTGAAAATGTCACCACTCTCTGGAGAGTTCGACGTATTTTCTTCTCTGAATCTATTATGAATGTGTTGGTTGGCTGGGTTCAGTAATAAATATGTGAGGCCTTTCATTTAAAGAAAAAAAAAAGAAGTGAGCCAAGATCGCACCACTGCACTCCACCCTGGGCTACAGAGACTCCATCTCAAAAAAAAAAAGAAACATTAATGCCTTTTAGGTCATGTGTTTAAAGATTCTTGATAAAGTAAAATAAAACATCCTCAGAATTTATACATTTGGGCCAGGCACAATGGCTCATGCATGTAATCCCAGCACTTTGGGAGGCCAAGGCGGGCAGATCACCTGAGGTCAGGAGTTCGAGACCAGCCTGACCAACATAGTGAAACCCCGTCTCTACTAAAAATATAAAAATTAGCCAGACGTGGTGGCACATGCCTGTAATCGCAGCTACTCAGGAGGCTAAGCCAGAAGAATAACTTGAACCCGCGAGGTGGAAGTTGCAGTGAACCGAGATCGCGCCACTGCACTCCAGCCTAGGTGACAGAGCAAAACTCTGTCTCAAAAAAAAAGAAAAAGAAAAAGAAAAAAAAAAAGCCGGACACAGTGGCTCATGCCTGTAATCCCAGCACTTTGGGAGGCCGAGGCAGGGGGATCATCTGAGGTCAGGAGTTCGAGACCAGTCTGACCAACATGGAGAAACCCCATCTCTACTAAAAACACAAAATTAGCCAGGCATGGTGGTGCATGCCTGTAATCCCAGCTACTCCAGAGGCTGAGGCAGAAGAATCACTTGAACCCTGGAGGCAGAGGTTGCGGTGAGCCGAGATCATACCATTGCACTCCAGCCTGGGCAACAAGAGTGAAACTTTGTCTCAAAAACAATAAAAATAAAAAATAAATGTATACATTTGGTCTAAATTAGGCAGGCCAGATACTATCTGCTAGATGCTTTAAGGCCATAAACTGCTTCTATGACTTTTAATAATTATTTGACTTGTCTTTTTCATAGCCATTAGTGTCTAGGTATGGGCTAGGCATGTGACGTTAACCAGGTCCCCTGGACAGACTGGGAAGAGGCCTATGTTATCCGCAGCTCTGTCCTTGTCCTGAGCCTTACAATCTGATACATGGTTAACACTGCTACCTACCAGGATGTTCACTGAAAAGTACAAGCTGCTGAGAGGTCACATTGTAACAGGTACTTGAGACGACCAGAGAAACCGGTTTTACACACAAGGTGCATAAGGAAAGTAGAATGTTTTTTTGGTAAAATATTATAAGATATGAAAATATATTTTTTTGTTCAAGGGAATATAATTTTGTCTGATTCAGAGGGTTTTTAAGGATTGTCTAATCTAAAAGAGTAATGGGACAAAATTGAAGATTTAGACAAGTCGTAAAGGATTTCTGAAGGGTTGATCTTGTAAAGAAAATGCTGTGGGTTTGAGCAAGTTGGCTAAGATTTTGAGGGGATTATTTTGTCTTTCTGTGGGTTGAATACTGAAATAAAAGTACATTGGCCAGATATGGTGGCTCATGACTGTAATCCCAGCACTTTGGGAGGCTGAGGTAGGCAGATCACTTGAGGTCAGGGTTCAAAACCAGCCTGGCCAACAGAATGAAACGCCATCTCTACTAAAAATGGTATGGTGGCGGGTGCCTGTAATCCTAGCTACTCGGGAGGCTGAGGCAGGAGAATCACTTGAACCCAAGAGGCAGAGGTTGCAGTGAGCCAAGATTGCACCATTGCACTCCAGCCTGGGTAACAGAGCAAGACTCTTGTCTCCAAAAAAAAAAAAAAAAAAAGTATATTGATGCAGGGCCAAAATCTGGGCCCATGTGTCTGAGTAACAAGGTTTTCTTAGAGAATTGAGCTGCTGTTTAACAGAAACTTGTAAAGGGCTATAAAAAGGTTTATGGAAATGTTACATTCTGGTCAAACTAATTAGGATTGGATAGATTTGTCTATAAGGTTTTATTAAGAATCAGGCTTATAGGGCCGGGTGTGGTGGCTCACGCCTGTAATCCCAGCACTTCCGGAGGTTGAGGCGGGCGGATCATGAGGTCGGGAGATCGAGGCCATCCCGGCTAACATGGTGAAACCCCATCTCTACTAAAAATATTTTTAAAAATAGCTGGGAGTGGTGGTGGGTGCCTGTAGTCCCAGCTACTCGGGAGACTGAGGCAGAAGAATGGCGTGAACCTGGGAGGCGGAGCTTGCAGTGAGCCGAGATCGCGCCACTGCACTCCAGCCTGGGCGACAGAGCGAGACTCCGTCTCAAAAAAAAAAAAAAAAAAAAGACTTAAGTTTATCAGGGCGGGGTGGCTCACGCCTGTAATCCCAGCACTTTCGGAGGCCAAGGTGGGTGGATCACCTGAGGTCAGGAATTCAAGACCATCCTGGCCAACATGGTGAAACCCCGTCTCTACTAAAAATACAAAAATTAGCCGGGCATGGTGGTGGGTGCCTGTAATCCCAGCTACTTGGGAGGCTGAGGCAGGAGAATCACTTGAACCCGGGAGGCAGAGGTTGCAGCGAGCCGAGATCACACCACTGCACTCCAGCCTGGGGGACAAGAGCGAGTCTTTGTCTCAAAAAAAAAAAAAAAAAATCAGGTTTAACATTAATAGTACACTAATGCAAAGGTGAAATTTGACTTTCTCTTTTGAACAAGATTTTAATGTAATATTAAAAGTTAATAAAAGATTTTTGGCTGGATATGGTGGCTCACGCCTGTAATCCCAGCACTTTGGGAGGCCAAGGTGGGTGGATCACTTGAGGCCAGAAGTTCAAGACCAGCTTGGCCAACATAAAAAAAACCCTGTCTCGAATAAAAATACAAAAATTCGCCGGGTGTAATGGTGCACACTTGTAGTCCCAGCTACTTGGGAAGCTGAGGCAGGAAAATCACTTGAACCCAGGAGATGGAGACTGCAGTGAGCCAGGATCGTGCGACTGCATGCCAGCCTGGGTGACAGAGTGAGATTCTGTCTCAAAAATAATATTAATAGGCCGGGCGCGGTGGCTCAAGCCTGTAATCCCAGCACTTTGGGAGGCCGAGACGGGCGGATCACGAGGTCACAAGATCAAGACCATCCTAGCTAACATGGTGAAACCCCGTCTCTACTAAAAAAATACAAAAAACTAGCCGGGCGAGGTGGTGGGCGCCTGTAGTCCCAGCTACTCCGGAGGCTGAGCCAGGAGAACGGCGTAAACCCGGGAGGCGGAGCTTGCAGTGAGCTGAGATCCGGCCACTGCACTCCAGCCTGGGCGACAGAGCGAGACTCCATCTCAAAAAAAAAAAAAAAAAAAATAATAATAATAATATTAATAACAATAATAATAATGATGATGATGATGAAAGATTTTTGTTTGCCTTTTGAATAAATGACAAAAAAAAAGTGGGGGGAAGAGAAAGAGACAGAGTCAGCTGGCCTCATGCTGTCTTTATGGGGCCCCGTTCGGAAAGCTGAGTATTCCCTCTGCCAATGATTAAAGATTTTTCCCTTTTACTTATAATGACCTGGGATTCTATTTTGTAATATCAAGTGCTTAAACCTAGGCTGGGTGTAGTGACTCACGCCTATAATCCCAGCATTTGGGAGGCTGAGGTGGGTAGATCACCTGAGTTTACAAGTTCAAGACCAACATGGGGTTGGCTAGGTGTTAGTATTTGTAAGTATGCTTAATTTATGGCCATATAGTTATTTGCATAAGGTCAATACAAATCTGTTCTGTCTTTGTTTTTGAGATGGAGTCTCACTCTGTTGCCCCAGCTGGAGTGCAGCAGTGCCATCTTGGCTCACTGCAACCTCTGCCTCCCAGGTTCAAGCAATTCTCCTGCCTCAGCCTCCCGAGTAGCTGAGATTACAGGCGTGCTCCACCATGCCTGGCTAATTTTTGTATTTTTAGTAGAGACAGGGTTTCACCGTGTTGGACAGGCTGGTCTCGAACTCCTGGCCTCAAGTGATCTGCCCACCTTGGCCTCCCAAAGTGCTGGGATTACAGGCGTGATCCACTGCGCCTGGCTCAAATCTGTTTTCTTTTGTAACAGGACACCACTGGAGACACTTTACCAAGGCTTTGACTGGAATGGCTGCTTTCAGGTGTAAACAGACTCTGCTCTAAGGAATGAAAGTTGATTTACAGAGCCCCTAAAGCCCCTTGGAAAAGCTGGTCTCATACCTTGGCAACATGGTCCCTGTACAGTATCTCCTGACCCATGGTGAGTAAAGAGTATGACTTTTTTTTTTTTTTTTTTTAAGCAATGGAATCTCGCTCTGTCGCCCAGGCTGGAGTGCAGTGACATAATCCTGGCTCACCACAATCTCTGCCTCCCGGGTTCAAGCGATTCTCCTGCCTCAGCCTCCCAAGTAGCTGGGACTACAGGCGCTCGCCACCATGCCTGGCTAATTTTTGTATTTTCAGTAGAGACGGGGTTTCACCATGTTGGCCAGGCTGGTGTTGAACTCCTGACCTCGTGATCCACCTGCCTTGGCTTCCCAAAGTGCTGGGATTACAGGCGTGAGCCACTGCACCTGGCCAAGAGTGTCACTTTCTGACAGGTCCAGGAACCCCACGTTATCTTGGGACCCTGAGGAGGGGAATTCACCCAATTCCTATAGCATTTGCAGGCACAGGTAAATTCATGGCTGGATTCAAGACTTTAAAAAGTCTTCATCTGAGATTCCTTATAAAACAAAGTTCCAGTAAAGCCGATTTTTTAAAAAGCCAAGATGATGAATAATAATTCTTGCTATACTTTATGCAAATACTCAGGCCAAGTATTATAAGACTAAAACTTATTTTTCAAATAAATTTGTCCTACTATGATTCGTCTTTAGTAAAAACGGGAACTGGAGAGAGAAAAATCATGTTTCAGAGAAAACTATAGTATATCTGTTGTTAGATTCTAGTCTTGCCTACTGTTTTTCAGCTTTTCTTATTTTCTGCAATTTGGACTAAATCCTGAATTCTTTCCAGGCTACAATCCCAAATTAATGCTTTTAAATTTTTCTTCCATTTTTCTGAGTTGGACTCAGTGAAATTGCCACTATGTTATTCCTTGCAATACAGGTGAGAAAAACGTGTCAGACTGCCACTGCCTTCCTCCTCTGTAATTAAGGATGCCTTGAGCCTAACATCTGGACAAACTGCCCAACATTAACCTTTGTTTTTTTTCTGTTTCCATGGAAACACTTCTTATTAAAAATCTGTTTGCCTTCATCACATGCAGAGGCCTAGCCCATCTCCAATGCCACCTTCTGGATGAGACACAGCTATTTAAGCTGATCCTTTCTCAAAAACGAGACACTTTCATGAGGATTCATAGCTCTTTTTGGAGCCTGTCAAATATATATACCCAACCAACCTGTCACCATATCCAGTTACAATTGGCAGTGGCGAACCTGCATGATAATTAAGAGTTCAGGAAGTGCCTCAGATAGCCATGTGGAACATGCACCAACAAATCAAAGGTGTGTTTGCTAGACCAGCAGTTAGCATCCTGGTCCAGGTCAGAACCATCCTGGTGGCAAAGCTGCGTGTAACATTGGCCCTAATCGCAGGGACAGGCATATCCCTCTGTTGTAGGGTCCACTGCTGTTGCACCCTCTGTATAGGAATGCAAGACAGGCATTCTCTCAGAGGCTCTCGAGACCTCGCACCATATTACTCCGACAAACATCTCCAAATACATCAGGTCCATTCCGATGCCCAATGGCTATGATCCCTTTCAGCAAGAAGTAGCCAGAAGGAATATAGTGCCCAGATCCCACAGACATGGAATGGAAGTTGTCAGTGAGGAAATGTAACTGAGTACCTCCATTTTTCTAGAAGGTGGTTTTAATTTTTTCTTTCTCTTCTTTCCACTGGCTCCCCACTTTCTACTTAGCCTTTTAGAAATGGAAATACAGGCCGAATGCGGTGACTCACGCCTGTAATCCCAGCACTTTGGGAGGCTGAGGCAGGTGGATCACCTGAGGTCAGGAGTTCAAGACCAGCCTGGACAATAGGGTGAAACCCTGTCTCCACTAAAAATACAAAAATTAGCCAGGTATGGTGGCAGGTGCCTGTAGTCCTAGCTACTCAGGAGGCTGAGGCAGGAGAATGGCATGAACTCGGGAGGCGGAGCTTGCAGTGAGCCAAGATGGCGCCACTGCACTCCAGCCTGGGCGACAGAGCAAGACTCCATCCCAAAAAAACAAAACAAAACAAAACAAAAAACAAAATTAGCTGGGCGTGGTGGCGCATGCCTGTAATCCCAGCTACTTGGGAGGCTGAGGCAGGAGAATCACTTGAACCCGGGAGGTGGAGATCGAGGTGAACTGAGATAGTGCCATTGCACTCCAGCCTGGGCGACAAAAGCTAAACTCTGTCTCCAAAAACAAAAACAACAAACAAACAAACCCCAGAGCTACCATTTAACCCAGCACTCCCATTAGTAGATATATATTCAACATAAAATAGATTTTTCTACCAAAAAGACACATGCACATGTATATCACAGCAGTGTTCACAGTAGCAAAGATACAGAATCAACCTAGGTGTCCATCAGTGGTGGATTGGATAAAGATGATGAAGTTCAACTTGAGGTGGAGAAAAAGAGAAAAAAAATAAAACAAAGATATAAAACATTTAATAAATAAAAATAATTTTTTAATGTGGCACATATTCACCACAGAATACTGTGCAGCCAGAAAACCCAAAATAATGTCCTTTGCAGCAACATGGATGCAGCTGGAGGCCGTCATCCTAAACCAATTAACACAGGAACAGAAAACCAAACACTGCATATTCTCGCTTAGAAGTAGGAGCCAGGCCGGGTGCCCTGGCTCATGCCTGTAATCCCAACATTTTGGGAGGCTGAGACAGGTGGATCACCTGAGGTCAGGAGTTCAAGACCAGCCTACCAACATGAGAGGAGAGGAAGGGGGCGTGTAGTAAAAAACTAACTGTTGGGTACTACACTGAGTACCCGGGCAATGGGAAAAATTCTACCCCAAACCTCAGCATCACGCATTATACCCAGAATAGACCCAGGTAACAAACCTGCACACGCCTTCCCTGAATCCAAAATACAAACTGAAATTATTTTTTAAAAATGTTAAAAAGCAAAATGCAGAATGCTGTGCATAGTATGCTACTATTTCTGTGAAGAGAGGATGGACATTTACTAAGAAATAGGTGGAAAAAAAGGGGAAGCATAGTATTGTGTATTCATACAGAATATTTGCAGAATGCAATGTTGGAAGTGGATCCCATCGGTTGCTTTTTTTTAAATTTTTTTTTTTTTTTTTTTTTTTTTTTTTTTTTTGAGATGGAGTCTTGCTCTCTCACCCAGGCTGGGGTGCAATGGCACAATGCTTTTCTTTTCTTTTCTTTCTTCTCTTTCCTTTCCTTTCCTTTCCTTCCTTCCTTCTTTCCTTCCTTCCTTCCTTCCTTCCTTCCTTCCTTCCTTCCTTCCTTCTTTCTTTCTTCTTTCTCTTTCTTTCTTTCCTTTTTTGAGGGGGGGATTCTAAGTCTTTATTTATTTATTTATTTATTTATTTATTTTTTATTTTATTTTTTTTTTTGAGACGGAGTCTCGCTCTGCTGCCCAGGCTGGAGTGTAGTGGCCGGATCTCGGCTCACTGCAAGCTCCGCCTCCCGGGTTCACGCCATTCTCCTGCCTCAGCCTCCCGAGTAGCTGGGACTACAGGCGCCCACCACCTCGCCCGGCTAGTTTTCTGTATTTTTTAGTAGAGACGGGGTTTCACCGTGTCGGCCAGGATGGTCTCGATCTCCTGACCTTGTGATCCGCCCGTCTCGGCCTCCCAAAGTGCTGGGATTACAGGCGTGAGCCACCGCGCCCGGCCTGGGATTCTAAGTCTGTACTGGGAAGAATACCCACCCGCCTCCCTCACTGCAGACCACAGACACACTCAGTATCAGGGCAGGGGGCAGGTTCAGCTGTTACTTCTTTTCCAGAGCAGGTGGCACAAAACGACCCCTGGTGGCTTCTGGTAACATGGGTTGCAGATTTTTTGGGTGCTGTGAGGTAGATGAGCACGTCTGGCTGGATCCCTGCAGTGTTCCCTTCTCCACATCCCATCCTGAGGGAATGTTGATGCTGGCAATGGACGCAGTAAGTCCCTTCAGGACACTCAGGATGCCGTGGAACGGTTCCCGAACGTCACCCTTGAAGCTGAAGCCACAGGCGGCATCCACCACCAGCTCATACAGCTCAATCATCACGGGCTCTGAGCGCATTTCCCCAAGGAAAGGGATGTCCATTTTCTGACACTGGGTCACCAACGCAATGAAGAGGAGCTTGTTAGGCCTTTTGGGGTAATAGATGCTTGGCTGGTAGCCAAAGAGTTTGAGGTGTCCAGCACAGATCAGACCATCTCCTCCATTATTCCCCAGGCCACAGATGACCAGGACAGTAGAGGGCTCCTGAACATGGACGTGGGGGGTATGCCTTGGCGATGGCTGTGGCACAGCTCAGCCTGGCCAGCTCCATAAGTTGGTCCACGTTGAACTGGTACTGGTTAAACAGCTCTTGGTCCACAGCCTGGGCTTCCTGCTGGCTCAGGTACTTCACCGCTAGGCTCTCCATGACGGCTGAGTCCCAGCGGCCACCTGAGTTCACCACTGTGGTCCCCACCAGCTGGGTCCCGAGGGGCAGGCGCTGGTCTGGCTTTTGATCGCAGCAGGTGCAAGCCCGCAACCAGCAGCCTGAGCCCCAGCAGTGCCCGCAGGCCGGATGTCCTGCTCGCAGAGGGCGCGCCCCCAGCCCAGCCCGGCGCCACCCTGGGGCATCATTTTTTCTTTCTTTACTTTTGTTGTTGAGACAGAAGTCTTGTTTGTTGCCAGGCTGCTGATAAACTTCTGGGCTCAAGTGATCCTCCCACCTCGGCCTTCCAAAACACTGGGATTCCAGGCATGAGCCACGGCCCCCAGCCTCAGCTGAAGCATCTGATTGGAAAAACCGGTAGACGCCGCCACCAACATCCAAATCAGAGGTCAGCGAACTACGGCCAGCAGAGCCATGTTTTCGGTTTGTTTGTTTGTTTGTTTTGAGACAGAGTCTGGCACTGTCACCCAGTCTGATGTGCAGTGGCGCGATCTCAGCTTACTGCAGCCTCCACCTCCCAGGTTCAAGTGATTCTCCTGCCTCAGCCCCCCGAGTAGCTGGGATTACAGGCACCCGCCACCACGCTTGGCTAATTTTTTTGTATTTTTAGTAGAGACAGGGTTCCACCATATTGGCCAGGCTGGTCTCGAACTCTTGACCTCATGATCCGCCAGCCTCAGCCTCCCAAAGTGCTGGGATTACACGTGTGAGCCACCACGCCCGGCCCCCCTGTTTTTTATAAATAAAGTTTTATTGGTACATAGCCACCCCATTTGATTACATATTGTTTCTGGGTGCTTTCCTACTATAACAGCAGGGCTGAGTAGTTACAATAGAGACTGTATAGTTCACAGAGCCTAAAATGTTTACTGTCTGGCCCTTTACAGAGAACATCTTCTGACTCTGATCTAAATCAACGGGATTGACACCCAAGCCCTTTGCCTAGGAAGCCCCAGACACCCTCAGCCCAGTTCTCCACCCTCCCCCTCACCCCCCATTCTGGCCTGGCTGCTCTCCTCTCTGTCTTTCACAAAGAAGAGAAAAACAGATGCCTCCTTATCTCACGAGAAAAGGAAGGCCAGCAGCGCCAGGTGTCTGTTCCTGGAGAAGGAGCACAGGTCAGAAGCAGGAGGTGCACTGCTCCCTGCCTTCCCTCCTCTCCATGGCCAACTGGAAGCCAGAGGCTGAGCAGGTGCCAAGGAATGAATGAGGGAGGGCTGCCTGGGTTTTCCTCCCACCTCGGAACCTGATTTGCTCTCATTCCACTCTGTTGACAGGGGAGGGTGAATCAATGGCCTCTAAAGACCTTCCAGTTCTCACTTTCTAGGGCAGGAGCATGACCTCCCTGCCTCCTGCAAAGCAAGAGGCCGGATGTCAGTGGAGCACGGTCAGAAGAAGGAGGACACGAGAGGAGAAGACTCCCAGAACCAAAGCCCGCCGACTGACTGCTGGCGATTCCACACTGCTCCACGAGGTGGCGGTACAGGCGACGGAGAGGAGGCCACAGCGCGCTCCCGGGCGGCGGGGCCGCGCACGGTGGCTCAGGCAGCGCAATGCCCCGTTTTCCCCGCCCGCCCGTCACACCTCCGTGGCAGGTGGAGGCCTTTGTGCCACAACGCACAGATCTCCATTCCCGTTGCCACCGTAGGTCTCCCAGTCCCCGCTGCGGCCGCACGTCCTGTACATGCACTTGGCTCTCCCAACAGCCTGATGAGGTGGGGACCCTTATTATCCATCCCGAGTCCCCGGGACCTCTTTCCTCTGCCAGCCTGCCCTGCCTCGCCCTCTACATCGCTTTTCTTTTCTTTTCTCCCCCTTCCTTCCTTTTTCTTTTCCCTCCCTCCCTCCCTTCCTTCCTTTTTCTTTTCCCTCCCTCCCTCCCTTCCTTCCTTTTTCTTTTCCCTCCCTCCCTCCCTTCCTTCCTTTTTCTTTTTCCTTCCTTCCTCCTCTCCTCTCTTTTTTCTTTCCCAGCCTGCCCTGCCTCGCTCTCTACGTTGGTTTTCTTTTCTTTTCTTTCTTCTTTTTCTTTCTCCTTCCTTCCTTTATTTTTTTCTTTCTCTCTCTCTCTTTTTTTTTTTTTGAGATGGAGTGTCGCTCTGTTGCCCAGGCTGGAGTGCAGTGGGGCAATCTTGGCTCACTGCAACCTCTGCTTCCTGGGTTCAAGCGATTCTCCTGCCTCAGCCTCCTGAGTAGCTGGAATTACAGGTGCCCACTACCACACCCAGCTAATTTTTGTATTTTTGGTAGAGACAGGGTTTCACCATGTTGGCCAGGCTGGTCTTGAACTTCTGGCCTCAAGTGATCCATCTGCCTGGGCCTCCCAAGGTGCTGGGATTACAGGCGTGCGCCACCACACCAGGTCTCTATGTTGGTTTTCACTGCAGTGAATGTGTCCAGAAATCTGGTGTATGCGCTCCCCATTGCTGCTGTAACAACTGACCACTCAGTGGCTGGGAAAGACACCCAGGTATTATCTCATGGGTCTGTACATCAGAAGTCCTGGAGGGCAGGGCTTGGGCTGAAGTCTCACATCAAAGTCTCCATCCACCGTGATCTCATCTGGTGCTTGGAATCCCCCTCCAGGCTCACTCTTCTTGCTGGAAGGGTTCAGTTCCCAGTGGCTGTAGGACCTGGGTCCCGCCTCCTGTCAGCCAGTCACTCGCAGCTCCTGTGGTTGCTTTTTGGTCCTCACTCGTGGTCCCCCCATCCTCACAGCCGGGAGCAGTGTTCAGATCCTGCTTGCTCCTGAGATCTCCGCCACTGCCCCTCCGCCGCCAGTCAGAGAAAGCTTTCTGCTTTAAGGCCTCAAGGGATTCCACTGGGCTAACCCGGATAATCCTGGATTGTCTCCCCGTCTGAGTCAACTGTGCCAAATAACGAGACATGCAGGAGTGACAGCTCCTCATACTCACAGGTTCTGGGCAGGGCATCTCTGGGGGGCTGTCTCAGAAATTCTGTCTGCCTGAGCCATCCTCCTGTTCCACTGCCACACCCCGTATCTCAAAGTCCTGTCATGTCCTGTATATCGCTCTTGCCAACTCCCTGAGCGCAGCCTCACGGCCACCATCCTGGACCAGGCCACCCTTGAAGCTCCCTCGCTGCTCTCATTCTTCTCCCCCTTCCCCAGGCATCCTGCCCACCCTCTGTTTCCCCTGCTAGAGCCTAAACGCTCTTCCAAAACCACGAAGCTACCATGCCACTCCCCAATTTAAAATCCTGCAACGGTGCCCTAGGAGCTTCGGGGGATGAACAAAAGTCCATAAAAGTCGTTTGTTCAAATGATTTCTGAGCAGACTCTCCACCAGGCACCTCCTGCAGCTTCCTGCGCTGTAGGATGGGGAGGTTCAACTATGAAGAAGGCTGCAGTAAGCACTAAGGGTGGCTGTCCCATCGGGCCCTGCCCTCGTTCCCTCTTCACCCCTAGGTCTTCCCAGTACCCTCCTCCTCTGCCCTGTCACATCCAACAAATCCCGTAAGGAGCCCTTTTCCCATATCCCTTCCTAGGTTCCCTTTCTATATTGCTCTCCCGGCTGGCACTTTCCCGGGCGGAAGCTTGGGAGACCAGGACTCTCTGTCTAGCTCACCATGGCTTCCCCGATGCCTAGCACAGTGTTGGGCACATAAAGAGGCTCAGTAAGTTGTTCTGAATGAATGGAAAGTCCAGTATGCACGGTGCAGACCCAAACCTACTGAGATTCCCTTTACTTCTAATAATCGTCTGCCTTGTGCCAGTGATTTTTCAGTGAACCCTTAGGGGCCAATGGTCCTGGCCCCCACAGCTCCATGGCACAAAGTCTGGAAGGAGGCTGGGTGCAGTGGCTCACACCTGTAGCCCAGCACTTTGGGAGGCCGAGGTGGCAGATCACTTGAGGTCAGGAGTTCAAGACCAGTCTGGGCAACGTGGTGAAACCTCGTCTCTACTAAAAATACAAAAATTAGTCGGGCGTGGTGGCACATGCCTGTAGTCCCAGCTACTTGGGAGGTTGAGGCACGAGAATCGCTTAAACCCAGGAGGCAGAGGTTGCAGTGAACCGAGATAGTGCCACTGCACTCCAGCGAGGGTGACAGAGGGAGACTGTCTCAAAAACAAACAACGACAAAAAAAACAAAGTCTGGGCCAGGGGTGGTGGCTCATGCCTCTAATCCCAGCGCTTTGGGAGGCCAAGGCAGGAGGATTGCTTGAGGTCAGGAGTTTGAGGCCAGCATGGGCAACATGGTGAGACTGTCTCTACAAAAAATATAAAAACATGGCAAGACTCTGTCTCTACAAAAAATATAAAAATGAGCCGGATGTGGTGGCGCATGCCTGTGGTCCCAGCTACTCTGGAGGCTGAGGTGGGAGGATCGCTTGAGCCTGGGAGGCAGAGTTTGCAGTGAGCTGTGCTTGCGCCATTGTACTCCAGCCTCGGCGACCGAGCAAGACTCCATCTCAAAAACAACGAAAACAAAAACCAAATCTGTCTGGGAAAAGCTCAGGCTTTGGTTGGTGGCCCAGAGTAAAGCGTGTCTCCCACTGCAGTTGGGGATCTGTGGCTGATAATGGATTCAATGGCCACCCCGCTGCCCCTGGCCAGAGCCTGCAGCTGCCATCCCTCTTGTGGCTCACCTCCACTCAGAGCACCCTGGCAGTGAAACAACCCTGTGTGATACTGTAGTGGCGGATACATGTTAGAAATGTGTCCAAACCCATAGAATGTACAACACCAAGGGTGAACCCTCATGTCAACAATAGACTTTGGGTGGTTATGATGTGACAATGTGAGTTGATCAATTGTAACAAATGTACCCTCTGGTAGAAGATGATGATGGGAGAGGAGGTGCATGTGTGGGGCAGGGGGCAGATGGGAAATCTCTCTACCTCCCTTTCAATGTTGCTATAAGCCTACAACTCCTCTGTTGAGGCTAAAGCAGCTCCATCTTGGATGCTAAACTACTGTGTTATATAATAAACTCTAAGATTTCCAGTTTATCTGTTGTTCCTTGTGTATGAGGCTGTATTTACCATTATCCTGACGTGACGTCAAAGAGCCTTGATGTTATCACACTTCGCTTGCCCACACATCCCTTCTGAATAACCTGCTCCCTTGGGACAGAAGCTTTGGATCTGGGGATACTGCTGCGGGGAGCTACGATCTTGTCTCCCCACACCGGAGACACAGACATGGCTTCTGTTCATAAGTCCCTTTGAAACGTTTCTTTCCAGGAAACTGGATTTGTCAGATAACAACGTGTTAAAAATGTGAAGAAATTGGGACGTTTATACACTGTTGGTAGGAATGGTGCAGCCACTTTGGAAAACGGCCTGGCCTTTCCCCAAAACGTTAAACACAGAGTTACCGTTTGACCCAGCCATTTTCATTGTATCTACCCAAGAGAACGGCAAAATATACCCACACAAACACTTGTCCATGGATGTTCATATCAGCATTATTCATAATAGTCAAAAGGTGGAAACAATCCAATCCGTGAACTGCCGAATGGATAAAATGTGGCATATCTATACAATGGAAAATTATTTAATAATAAAGCACTAGGCTGGGCACGGTGCCTCACGTCTATAATCCCAGCCCTTTGGGAGGCAGAGGTGGGCAGATCATGAGGTCAGGAGTTTGAGACCAGCCTGGCCAACATGGTGAAACCCCGTCTCTACTAAACACACAAAAATTAGCCGGGCGTAGTGGTACGTGCCTGTAATCACAGCTACTAGAGAGGCTGAGGCAGGAGAATTGCTGGAACCCAGGAGGCAGAGGTTGCAGTGAGCTGAGATCGTGCCGTTGCATTCCAGCCTGGCCGACAGAGTGAGACTCCATTTCAAAATAATAATAATAATAAAGCACTAATAAATACTGTAACATGGACAAACCTTGAAAATGTTATTCTAAGTAAAAGAAGACAGTCACAAAAGACTGAATATTATGTAATTCCATTTCTATGAAATGTCCAGATCACAGAAATTGATAGAGACAGAACGTAGATTAGTGGTAGCTTAGAGTTCAGGAAAGATAAGGAAGTCAGAGGGTGATAGCTAAAGGGTACAGCGTTTCTTTTTTCTTTTCTTTTTTTTTTTTTTGAGATGGAGTCTCGCTCTGTCGCCCAGGCTAGAGTGCAGTGGCCGGATCTCAGCTCACTGCAAGCTCCACCTCCCGGGTTTATGCCATTCTCCTGCCTCAGCCTCCCGTGTAGCTGGGACTACAGGCGCCCGCCACCTCGCCCGGCTAAGTTTTTGTATTTTTTAGTAGAGATGGGGTTTCACCGTGTCAGCAAGGATGGTCTCGATCTCCTGACCTCGTGATCCACCCGTCTCGGCCTCCCAAAATGCTGGGATTACAGGCTTGAGCCACCACGCCCGGCCTTTCTTTTTTTTTTTTTTCTTTTTTTGAGGTGGGGGTCTCGCTTTGTCACCCTGGCTGGAGTTCGGTGGCACAATCACAGCTCCCCACAGCCTTGATCTCCCCAACTCAGGTGGTCCTCCTGCAGGCTGGTCTTGAACTCCTGGGCTCAAGAGATTCTCTTCCGGCCGGGCGCGGTGGCTCACACCTGTAATCCCAGCACTTTGTGAGGCCGAGGGGGGTGAATCACGAGGTCAGGACTTCTACACCAGGCTGGCCAACCTGGTGAAACCCCGTCTCTACTAAAAATACAAAAAATTAGCTGGAAGTGGTGGTGGGCACCTGTAATCCCAGCTACTTGGGAGGCTGGAGGAGAATCGCTTGAACCCAGGAGGCAGAGGTTGTGGTGAGCCAAGATCGTGCCACTGCACTCCAGCCTGGGCAACAGAGCAAGACTCCATCTCAAAAAAAAAAAAAAAAAAAAAAAGAGAGATTATTTCGCCTCAACCTCCCAGAGTGCTGGGATTACAGATGTGAGTCACTATGCCTGGTAATATCTCAATTTGTGGCTCGGCCCAGTGGCTCAAGCCTGTAATCCCAGCACTTTGGGAGGCTGAGGCTGGGTGGATCACTTGAGCCCAGGAGTTGGAGACCAACCTGGGCAACATGGCAAAACACCATCTCTACACAAAATACAAAAATTAGCTGGCATGATGGTGCATGCCTGTAGTCCCACCTGCTCGGGATGCTGAGGTGGGAAGATTGATTCAGTTCTGGAGTTCAAGACTGCAGTGAGCTATGATTGAGCCACTGCACTCCAGCCTGGGTGACAGAGGAGACCCTATCTATCACCTATCTATCTATCTATCTATCTATCTATCTATCTATCTATCTATCTATCATCTATCTACCTACCTATCATCTATCTATCTATTATCTATCTATCATCTATCTACCTACCTATCATCTATCTATCTATCATCTATCTACCTATCATCTATCTATCTATCTATCTATCTACCTACCTATCATCTATCTATCATCTATCTATCATCTATCATCTATCTACCTACCTATCATCTATCTATCATCTATCTACCTATCATCTATTTATCTATCTATCTATCTATCATCTATCTATCTGTCATCTATCTTCTATCATCTAATCTATCATCTATCTACCTACCTATCATCTGTCTGTCTATCTATCTCTCAATTTTAAAAAAATCCTCCCCAATTTTTAAAAAAATGTACCTTAGTCCATCTAGATCTAACTTTCTCAGTTTGTAGGTGAAGCACTGACGCCCAGAGAGGCTAAATGACTTGCCTAAAGTCATTTGTCATTTAGAGCCCTGGACTAGTGCCCATTAATCTTTAGTTATCAGTCATTGTACACTGCTTAAAGTAAGCTCAGCTGGGCACAGTAGCTCACGCCTGTAATCCTAGCACTTTGGGAGGCCGAGGTGGGCAGATCATGCGAGGTCAGGAGTTTGAGACCAGCCTGGCCAACATGGTGAGCCTCTGTCTCTATTAAAATACAAAAATTAGCCAGGCATGGTGGTGTATGCCTATAATCCCAGCTACTTGGGAGGCTGAGGCATAAGACTCACTTGAACCGGGGAGGCAGAGGTTGCAGTGAACCGAGATTGTGCCACTGCACTCCAGCTGGGGCAACAGAGCAAGACTCCATCTCAAAAAAAAAAAAAAAAGAAAAAGAAAAAAAAGAAAAAAGGAATAACTTCAAATAGTAGCCATTCCAACAAAATCAATAAAGCAATAAACTCACACAAAACAACTTGGGTTCAGAACAGATTTCTGAGTCTGGCCTTAGAAATACACAGTGTGTTGGCTGCGTGCAGTGGCTCATGCCTGTAATCCCAGCACTTTGGGAGGCCAAGGCAGGCAGATCACGAGGTCAGGAGATCGAGACCATCCTGGCTAACACGGTGAAACCCTGTCTCTACTAAAAATACAAAAAATTAGCTGGGCGTGGTGGCGGGTGCCTGTAGTCCCAGCTACTCGAGAGGCTGAGGCAGGAGAATGGCGTGAACTCGGGAGGGGGAGCTTGCAGTGAGCCAAGATTGAGCCACTACATTCCAGCCCGGGTGACAGAGCGAGACTCTGTCTCGAAAAAGAAAAAGAAAGAAAGAAAGAAATACACAGTGTGTTAACAACAAAAAAAGAAAACAGGCCAGTTGCGGTGGCTTACATCTGTAATCCCAACACTTTGGGAAGCCAAGGCAAGTGGATCACTTGAGGTCAGGAGTTCGAGGCCAGCCTGGAACAACATGGTAAAACCCTATCTCTCCTAAAAATACAGAAATTAGCTGGGCATGGTGGCAGGTGCCAGGATCACTTGAACCTGGGAGGCGGATGTTGCAGTGTGCTGAGATGGCACCACTGTACTCCAGTCTGGGTGACAAAGGGAGACTCAGTCTTTTTTTTTTTTTTTTTTTTTGAGATGGAGTATCGCTCTGTCGCCCAGGCTGGAGTGTAGTGGCCGGATCTCAGCTCACTGCAAGCTCCACCTCCCAGGTTTACGCCATTCTCCTGCCTCAGCCTGCCAAGTAGCTGGGACTACAGGCGCCCGCCACCTCGCCCAGCTGGTTTTTTGTATTTTTTAGTAGAGACGGGGTTTCACCAGGTTAGCCAGGATGGTCTCGATCTCCTGACCTCGTGATCCGCCCGTCTCAGCCTCCCAAAGTGCTGGGATTACAGGCTTGAGCCACCGCGCCCGGCTGAGACTCAGTCTTAGAAAGAAAGAAAGAAGGAGAGAGAGGGGGAGGGGGGGGAGAGAGAGAGAGAGAGAGAGAGAGAGATTGAGAGAGAGAGAGAGAGAAAGAAAGAAAATAAAACAAAACAGTGTGGTTTTCTGAAGACATATTTTTTCTCAGCACTTCATTGTCTTATGGCTCAAAATGCAGACACGTGTGACCTGGGCCAAACTGAGGTTCCTACACTTTCACTATTTACATATCCTTTTTAGCTAAACTCAAATGTCAAATCACAGGTATGGGTAAAGTCTGGGCTTGGAGACAAGTGGACCTGGGTTCAAATCCAGCTTTGTGTGAGCGACACCAAACTATTCACCTTTATGTGTGTCAGTAAATTGTTAATATAAAGGTTTTATTCCTGGTAAAGGGATGGTAAAGTCTTTACCTTTACCATAGAGGTATTTTTTGGTGAGCACTGAATGAGATATTGTATGTAATATGCTTGCCACATAAATGTTAACATGTTAACTGTCTTTTTCCTTCCATGTAAGAGCTGAAGGGACTCCACAACTGAGGCTCTGAGTGAGGTCAGTCAAGTGAGTCCATTTGTTTGAATTTGTTTGAATTGGGTTTCTCAGGAATGAAATTCTCCATCACTCTGCTGGACAGAGTTCATTGTGCCCCATGCACACAACTGGCAGTACTTCTCCCCTTGGTGAACCTGGCACATTTTCATCTGTCCTAAAAGGCAGAAACACCACTCAGAAACAAGAACAGAAAACCGCCCTGCAGAGTCCTGCCACTGTGTGCTCGGAGGAGGCCACAGAGCTGCTCTCACAGACCCACACGACACTCAAGAAAGGATTCCCAGGGAGGGGCAGAACCGCTATTACAAGACAGAAGAGGAGGAAGAAGAGTGGGGAGAGTATGGGGGTGGAGAATGGTACAGCAAAGTTGTCAGCAGGAAGGCAAAAGCTGACAGTAACCTAAAGCTCAGGAAGGAGCTATCTTTTCTCAAGAAATCGCAAAACAAAAACCTTTAAAGGATCAAATTATTTTTTACATTGTATATACAAACCTTATTTGCTTTTGAATTGTTTTTTATTGTTTATATAGCATGTTCATTGATGACTGATATATTTTTCTATTTGTGAAGAGTTTTGAGAAGCTCTAAAGTGAGCATGGATTACATCATAATTTCTCTTATTAAAATACTAAATTTTAGGTCTGGTGCAGTGGCTCATGCCTGTAATCCCAGCACTCTGGGAGGCCAAGGCGGGCAGATCACGAGGTCAGGAGATTGAGACTATCCTGGCTGACACAGTGAAACCCCATCTCTACTAAAAATACAAAAAAATTAGCCGGGCTTGGTGGCAGGCGCTTGTAGTCCCAGCTACTTAGGAGGCTGAGGCAGGAGAATGGCGTGAACCTGGGAGGCAGAGCTTGCAGTGAGCCGAAATCATGCCACTGCACTCCAGCCTGGGCAACAGAGTGAGACTCTGTCTCAAAAAAAAAAAAGAAAAAAAAGAAAAAAAAAGAAAAAAAATTAAATTTTAAGGTAGGTGCAGGTGCACCTGTAGTCCCAGCTACTTAGGAAGCTGAGGCAGAGATTGCTTGAGACCAGGAGTTCAAGGCAAGCCTGAGCAACAAATATACTGAGATCCCATCTCCCAAATAAGCAAATAAACAAACAAGATAAAATACTATTTTTTTTTTCTTTTGAGACAGTTTCGCTCTTGTTGCCCAGGCTGGAGTGCAATGGCGTGATCTTGGCTCACTGCAACCTCCGCCCCCTGGGTTCAAGCGATTCACCTGCCTCAGCCGCCCGAGTAGCTGGGATTACAGGCACCCACCAAAACTCCCAGCTAATTTTTTGTATTTTTTGTATTACCTCGTGATCCGACCGTCTCGGCCTCCCAAAGTGCTGTGATTACAGGCTTGAGCCACCGCGCCCGGCCAATTTTTTGTATTTTTGTTTTTTTTTTTTTTTTGAGGCGGAGTCTCGCTCTGCCGCCCAGGCTGGAGTGCAGTGGCCGGATCTCAGCTCACTGCAAGCTCCGCCTCCCGGGTTCACGCCATTCTCCTGCCTCAGCCTCCCGAGTAGCTGGGACTACAGGCGCTGCCACCTCGCCCGGCTAGTTTTTTGTATTTTTTAGTAGAGACGGGGTTTCACCGTGTTCGCCAGGATGGTCTCGATCTCCTGACCTCGTGATCCGCCCGTCTCGGCCTCCCAAAATGCTGGGATTACAGGCTTGAGCCACCGCGCCCGGCCAATTTTTTGTATTTTTAATAGAGATGGAGTTTCACCATGTTGGCCAGGCTGGTCTCGACCTCCCGACCTCAGATGATCTGCTGGCCTCGGCCTCCCGAAGTGCTGGGATTACAGGCATGAGCCACCGTGCCCAGTCAAAATACTGAATTTTTAAAAATATTTTTTGTTTTGTTTTTGAGGCAGAGTCTCTCTCTGTCGCCCAGGATGGAGGGCAGTGGTGTGATCTCAGCCCACTGTAACCTCCGCCTTCCAGGTTCAAGTGATTCTCCTGCTTCAGCCTCCCGAGTAGGTGGGACTACAGGCCCATGCCACCATGCTCAGCTAATTTTTGTATTTTTAGTAAAGAGAGGTTTCACCATGTTGGCCAGGCTGGTTTTGAACTCCTGACATCAAGTGATCTGCTCTCCTCGGCCTCTCAAAGTGCGGGTATTACAGGCATGAGCCACCACGCCCGGCCGTAATAAGCTATTTGTTTTGTTTTGTTTTGAGACGGAGTCTCACTCTGTCTCCCAGGCTGGACTGCAGTGACGTCATCTTGGCTCACTGCAAGCTCCGCCTCCTGGGTTCACCCCATTCTCCTGCCTCAGCCTCCCGAGTAGCTGGGACTACAGGTGCCCGCCACCACTCCCGGCTAATTTTTTTGTATTTTTAGTACAGATGGGGTTTCACCGTCTTAGCCAGGATGGTCTCGATCTCCTGACCTCGTGGTCCTCCCGTCTCGGCCTCCCAAAGTGCTGGGATTACAGATGTGAGCCACCACGCCCGGCCTGTTTGTTTTTATTTAATGCAAAACAAATAAAATTGATTGCACTTTAGTTCCAGAGTTAAAAGGTTTTTGTTGTTGTTGTTGTTTTGTTTTGTTTTGTTTTAGAGACAGGATTTTCCTCGGTGGCCCAGACTGCAGTGCAGTGGCTATTCACAGGTGCAGTCATGGCTCACTGAAGCCTCTAACTTCTGGGCTCAAGCGATCGCCCTCTCAGCCTCCTGGGTAGCTGGAACCACAGGCACGAATCACCACACAGGAGAAAGACCAACTTTTAAGTTGGTTTAACTGACCTGTGCTCCCACCCACAACCACAAGAACACTTCTAAGTTTCTACTTACTGGCCTGTTGCAGCAACACAAAAATGGCAGGCCTGCCACATCAGGATCAAAGGTAATTAGCATTACAAATTAGTAATTTGCAGCGATTATCTAATTAATATTCATCCAGAGTTCCAAAAAATAGTGGAAGCGGCTAATCAGAGATACCAAGATCCACTGGATCTCGGCCTGCCACCGCCCCCCACGCCCTGGCAGCTCTGTCCCTTAACCTTCTACCGACCCATGCAAAGGGCGGTTCCTCATAGCTCTCCCCGTGCACTACAGGGAGCTCCGTCCCCAAAGCTTCCCTCCGCTGTTCCCGGCTTCGCTGGAGCCGTCCTTCCCTCAGCCCCGGCTGGCTTCTTGGCTAGGCCCTCCGCATGTGTAGCGTCAGGCAATGGTAAGAACTGCGGGGAAAACAATGGTGAGGGCATGCCAGTTTGGAGAGAGAGGGGATTGCAATTTCAGATAAAATCATCAGGGAAACCTCTCCCATGAGAAACACTGGAACAGAACCCTGCGGGATGAGAGTGAGCCACATGCTATCTGGGGAAAAGCGGTGCAGACTCAGGTCAGTGGGGTCATTACTTGCTCTGTATCTTTCACACCTGCCCAACGGGATCCAGGGGTCAGAAAACAAAGTAAGAAAAATTATGCATGAAAGGAGGCAGCCTTAGGCCGGGCGCGGTGGCTCACGCCTGTAATCCCAGCACTTTGGGAGGCCGAGGCGGGCGGATCGCCTGAGGTCAGGAGTTCGAGACCAGCCAGACCAACATGGAGGAAACCCCCGTCTCTACTAAAAATACAAAATTAGCCGGGCATGGTGGCGCATGCCTGTAATCCCAGCTGCTCGGGAGGCTGAAGCAGGAGAATCGCTTGAACCCGGGAGGCGGAGGTTGCAGTGAGCCGAGATTGCTCCATTGCACTCCTGCCTGGGCGACAAGAGCGAAACTCTGTCAAAAAGGGAAAAAAAAGGGGGACAGCCTTTCCAGCACCCAGGGCCCCGCTCCCTCCGGCCCAGATTCCCACGGCTCCGCCCCCAGCCTCACAGTCCCTCGGCTCCGCCCTAATCCGTTCCGCCCCGTCTCTTGACCTGCGCTCCCACCCACAACCACCAGAACACTTCTAAGTTTCTACTTACTGGCCTGTTGCAGCAACACAAAAATGGCAGGCCTGCCACATCAGGACCAAAGGTAATTAGTATTACAAACTAGTAATACTAATATATAGGGGATGGCCCCGCCTATAGGACCATGACTCCGCCCCTCTCCGCTCTCCGTAGTCACGGAGCTGAGCATCAACGATTGGGCTGAGTCGGAGACGTCGTTTCCTGGTTGGCCGTGTTGTGCGGCGGCTTCTCGCGCAGCTGATGACCTGGAAGTGATGCCTGAAGCTGGGGACCGCGTGGGCTCGCCTCCCTGGGACTAGGTTTCCGTGGCCGCTGCGATGACCAAAATAAAGGCAGATCCCGACGGGCCCGAGGCTCAGGCGGAGGCGTGCTCCGGGGAGCGCACCTACCAGGAGCTGCTGGTCAACCAGAACCCCATCGCGCAGCCCCTGGCTTCTCGCCGCCTCACGCGGAAGCTCTACAAATGCATCAAGAAAGGTGAGGCGGGAGCCGGCGTGGCCGGAATGGGGTCGCGGGTGGCGGGGCGAGGCCCCCGACCGACTCTTCTGTTGTTGCAGCCGTGAAGCAGAAGCAGATTCGGCGCGGGGTGAAAGAGGTTCAGAAATTTGTCAACAAAGGAGAAAAAGGGTAAGAACCCTCCTTTAGATTTTGCATTTCTAAACGTAAACGGAGAAATCTCTGCTTAGTAGGTGCACAGTAAAAAGGTTGACTCCGACCTAGCCCCATATGCAGAAGCCAATCAAGCAGTCGGTACCCTTTGGTACAATACCGATACATCACGTATACGAGCTCAAAGTGAATTCCAAAGTGAAGCGAATCGTGTAAGCCAAGTTCCTTAGGGTAGACCCACCTTCATTAATGCAGGGACCTTCCTCCTCGGGCTCCGCTCCTTGCCTCAGATTACCTCGGGCCTCCGCCCTAATCCCCACAGCCCTGAATCTCAGTCCTAGGGATGGCCCTTCTCCAGCTCTGTATTTAAGGAGCTGAGCGTTAAAGTTTTTGTTTTTGAGATGGGTCTAGCTCTCACCGGGTTGGAGTGCAGTGGTGCGATCACAGCTCACCGCAGCCTCGTCCCCCTTGGGCTCAAGTGATCCTCCCACCTCAGCCTCCCAAGTAGCTGGGACCACAGGCTTGCACCGCTACGCCTGGCTGATTGTTGTTGTTTTGCAGAGACAGAGGAGGCTCGCCCTGTTGCCCGGGCTGGTCTTGAACTCCTGGGCCCAGGGGATCCTCCTGCCTCGGCCTCCCGAAGCGTTGAGATTACAGGCATGCACCACCGCGCCTGGCAGCCTTAACTGTTGAGTATACTCTTTTTCAGGCACTGTGCTGTGGGAGAAACAATGACATTCATTGATCAGATAATGACACACACACACAAATAATTACACGTTGTGATAGCCATGAAGGAAAATGACAGAGTGCAATGAGAATTACTTCTTCACCCCACTTTTCTTAATGGCATTTATCAAAGTTTGAAACTTACTTACATTTTTCTTCCCTGTATCACCCTCTCAGGCCAGATGGTAAGCTCCTTCAGAACAGGGCCTCCGTGCTTTATCCCAAGAAGTGAAACTGGGGGTGCTCAGGAGCTCAATAATGTTGGGCACACTTGATGCTCAATGGCGTCTAACCACGCTGGGGAGGGCACCTCAGGGCAAGTTTGCCTCAGCAGTCCCATTTGAGCTGAGCTCTTAAGACACAGGGATTAATTTGGAGGCCGGCGGTGGGAGGATCCTGCCAGAAGAAAGAGGCCTGGGGGCAGGAGAGGGTCTGGTGAGCAGAGGTGCTACCTTCTTAGGAGGCTTGTAGGCCACAGTAAATTTAGTTTTTATACTCAGTGCTTTTGAAACTATTGGGGGTTAAAGCCAGGAAGTGACATAATTTTTATTATTTTTTACACCCTAAGATTTTTCTGGCAGTTGAAGAAAGGATTAGAGAGGTACGAGTAGGTTGGGGAAAGTTCAGGCAGTAGACTACTGTAGTCGTGGAGAGGTGATGGTGGAGACAGAGTTAGAGGGGACAGATTTGAAAGGACTTTAGATGTGGAGAATGGGGAGGTAATGACAACTTTTAGGTTCTGGCATGCCCAGCTGGAGGGAGAGAGGGCCCAATCTGAGATGTGAACAGTGGAGGGGGACCAGATTTGTGTAGAAAGATCACAAGCTTGGCTTTGGATAAGGTTTTGAGGTGCTGTAGACACATGACTTCCACCCCTCCCCCCACCAGGAGAACTGTCAAATATGCAGATGGCTATAGGGGTTTGGAGCATGGAAGAGGGCCAGGCTGGAGATGGTAGGTAAATCTGGGAGTTTTCAGCACACAGATGGCACTTGACCCCACGGCAGTGGCTCTGGTCAGCCGGGAAGAAGGTACTGCGAGGGGATGGCAGCCGAGGACAAGGCTGTGAGGAACACTCACAGTTAAAGGCGCTTAATAGACGGGGAGCCGGCAGAGGAGCACTAGGTGTGGGGAAGAGCGCTTTCAGCTGAGGACTCTGTCCTTGTGTGTCTGCCTGTTACCCAATGTGGGAGAGCAGACTTTTCCTTCTGTGTCTTCAGGCTCCTGAGGCCCTTGCCCCCCCAGTCTTGACACTTGGCCAGCTAGGAACCCTGGCTGAGGCGTCTCTGGCAAGCTTTCATTGCCTCACTGTCACTCTTGGGACAGAGCCCATGCTTCTTAGCCTGGTACTCAAGGCCTTGGAGGTGTCCCCTGCCAGTCTCTCCGGTGCCATTCTGATTCTCCCACCTCATGCTCTCCCCACTCCCAACCCCTCCATGGGCTGCCTGACACAGTCATCATTTAGCGTGCTGTTCAAGTATCACCTCCTGGTTGAAAACTTTTTTGACTCTCCAAAGAGAGCTGAGCTTATACACCTTGGCACCCATCCTGTACTTCACCTGTCCGAGCACTACCTCACTTTGATGGCACTTACATGTTGCCAAGAGGTAGAGATCACCCCAGAAGAGTGCACTCACCAAACAGAGTTTTCTCTCTCTCCCTAAGACCCAGCCCAGGGCGGCACTTACAACTGAAAGGAGGGAGCAAAGCCAGAAATGACTGTTTCCTCTCATTTCAGGATCATGGTTTTGGCAGGAGACACACTGCCCATTGAGGTATACTGCCATCTCCCAGTCATGTGTGAGGACCGAAATCTGCCCTATGTCTATATCCCCTCAAAGACGGTAAGGAGCACATGGCCCCCTGACCTTGCTCAGCACTGGGGTGTCTGGGATCGTCTGCCGTAGCAGAAGAGTATAGGACAGAGCCAGGAGTGTTGGAGCTAAGACAGGCCTGGATGGATTCTCGGCTCCATGTCTTCTTAGTTTTGTGACTACAGATGAGTTACCTCTTGCATTTCAGTTCCCATCTTATAAAATGGGAATCCTAGCCCAGGCGCTGTGGCTCACACCTGTAATCCTAGTGCTTTGGGAGGCCAAGACAGGAGGATCAGTTGAGGACAGTAGTTCAGGAATAACCTGCGCAACACAGTGAGACTCCATCTCTACAAAAAAAAAATTTTTTTAATTAGCTGGGTGTAGTGGCACATGCCTGTAGTCCCAGCCACTTGGGAGGCTAAAGTGGGAGGATCACTTGAGCCCAGGAGTTCGAGGCTGCAGTGAGCCATGATCATACACCACCACACTCCAGACTGCATGATAGAGTGAGGCCCTGTCTGGGGAAAAAAAAAAAAAAGGCTGGAGGGTGGATCTTGGGTAGCCACAGTATCACTTGTTGGGATAAAGCAGGGAGAGGCCCTGTTCTGAAGGAACTTACCATTTGGCCTAAGAGTAAGAACCGAAGTCAGTTCTCTGTGGACTATGAGAATAAAAAGAGACAGATGTATGTGAGTAAGCTTTGTAAGCTAAGATGCTTCACCCATGTTAGTCCTGTTAGGTGGGTTTAGGCTCAGGGGGACCTCTAGCTGTCCTTATCTTACATAGCAGGGGCCAGATCTGAGGCACAGGAAGTGAGGGATGGCAGGGACCGGGACGGCCCCTGCTGGACTGGAGCCCTTTCATAGCTGTCATGTGGGAATGTAGGCTGTGTGTGGCTAGACCATGCCTTGAAAGTCTGATTGAGTTTAAATGATGGCAACCAATTCAAGATGCTTTCAAATAGAACATGGACCGAAGAGAACATGGTTGTGGGACAGATTAGGCTGGTGGGTCATCAGTTGGTGACTTCCTGGCATACAGGTTGCACAGCCTTTTTTCCAAACAGCACTTCTTTCTTCTCTGTAGGACCTGGGTGCAGCCGCAGGCTCCAAGCGCCCCACCTGTGTGATAATGGTCAAGCCCCACGAGGAGTACCAGGAGGCCTACGACGAGTGTCTGGAGGAGGTGCAGTCCCTGCCCCTACCCCTATGAGGGGCTCCGGGAGCACCTGGGCACCTGCCGCTGGGAGCTGCTGGGCTGGCGGCGGGATGACTGGCTGTCCTCCTGCCCACACACACTGACTGCATCTTCCCAGTTCCCCGAGGCTCGCCTTCTTCCCAGGCAGCTCTAACAGCCCTTTCATGAAGGTAATGCCAGTCTTCTGTCCATCAGTGCCATTTCCTGTAGAACTAAAGGCTGTTCCAAGAAAGTGGGGTGGGGAAAGTAAATGCTAAGACTAAAATGTGGTGAGTCTGTGGGTGTTTTCTTAAGCAGCAGCTGCTGGTTGGGCCGAGTTGGTGGGCGGGAAGAGTGAAGCGGTTTTCCTCGCCAGAGAGCCCGAAGGACTCAAAGGGTTCTGTGCTAATGCTCAGCTGCCCCGGCCAGATGCTTTGGCTCAAGCTGAGAACTGATCCTGCTGCTACCCCAGCGCTTTCAACTCCCTCCTCCAGGGTAGATGGGGGCTGTGAGGTAAGGCAGGGGGCCCAGACCCACTTCATGGAAGCCTAAAGCCCCCACATCAGGAACACCCCCATTCTTAACTTTCCCCCAGGAGCCTTAAATGCCACTGTGAAGCTTATGGAAGCGATTTATCCACCCACACAGCAAATTTTAAATAGGAATATGAAGCTAAAATGCATCCCCCCAGGCTATCTCTCTTGCTTAACATAATGGCCTTAGTAACCCAATCCCTTCAAACATTTTAGACTTGGGGCCTCTTACTGCTGTCAGAGGCCCTGCACAGGACTCAGTATACACAGCAACCAAGTTCAGGCACCCTGGAGTAAACTCACAGGACTCTATACACAGCAACCAAGTTCAGGCACCCTGGAGTAAACTCATAGGACTCTATACACAGCAACCAAGTTCAGGCACCCTGAAATAAACTCACAGGACTCTATACACAGCAACCAAGTTCAGGCACCCTGGAGTAAACTCACAGGACTCTATACACAGCAACCAAGTTCAGGCACCCTGGAATAAACTGGAAATAGCTTGGGCTTGAGGGTCAGATCTGGTTAAAACTCCAAGCTGTTTCCTTTCCAAGCTGTGAGCCTGTTGTGCAAGTTATTTCATTTTCCTGAATCCCACTACACGGATTTCTCCCATGGAGGTAATAAGATCTGGTAATGGGTACATGTAAAAGCACGTTGCCTGGGGTCTGACATCTAAGCTCCCCGCAGTCAGGGCTGCAAGCTGGGTTCTTTCTGCCTGGACACTGGACACCCGCTGGCCACGGTTCTGTGTGCGGCGGCCACCAGGCCGCGCCCAGTACCTGTGTGTGGTAGACATGTGGTCATCATTTGTCTGTGAGGCTAAAGGTTGGCCAGGAGAAATGAGAAGGGCAGCGAATAGATTTGTTCAAAGTTATAAAACCACGGCGTTCCATTCTAACTGGGACTATTTACAGTGGGAGATGGTACATACTGTTGAGGCTGTACAGTGGGAGGAAGAGGTGGGCCACCGCTGGACACCCTTGGGCCGAGGGGCAAGGGTGGACATAGCACTGGCATGGCAGCAAGAGACTCGGCTGAGGGCAGGGGTAGAAGGAGGTCTACTGCTGAAGACCAAGTGCCTTGCCACTGTCGGCCGCTACCAAGTCAAGGGCAAATAAAAACAGGGAGAGACGGCAGGAGCACAGAGGCCAGCATCTCCCTTTCCTTATGCCATGGAGCCAGCTGCCAGGTGTGGGCTGGTCCATCTCCCTCCTCAGTCTCTGCCAAAGGGCTGCTCCAGCCCTCCCCTCAGCGGAACTCCTCAGCCAGGTGCTCTGAAACCAGCCACAGTCCACTGGCGCTAACCACCCTCCTGAGACAGACCAAGGCTCACAGGTGAAAACTCCTTTCAACAACATTCCTTCCAGGTAGGAATCAGAATATGATGCGTTTCCCATCTGCCGGGTTCTGCTCCATGGGACAGTAGGGACACTTCAGCCTGTAAAGGGAGGAGAACCAAGAACGTTTCAGGGGTGGCCAGTAGGAGAGCCAAGCCAAGGTGGAGTAGAGCACAGGGAACTTACTTTCCTCCATTAATGAGCTTATTGAGTGCATCTCGGGAGATAACATGGCCACAGATGAGCTTGATGGGAGGGTTGGAATCTGACGTCTGCTGGCGGAGGATGGGGCAAGCGAACACGGAGTGGTACCAGCACTTCATGCCTAGTTCAATCTCAATCTGGGAAGGGCAGCAAAGGAGGTGAGTTCCACTTCCTGTCCTCCCCAGTGCCTCTTGCCCACGATTCCCCGGGCCAGGCCTCACCGGTAACTCGTCCTTGTGACTCCAGACCCCAGTGCACTGCCTTTGCTCAATCACAGCCTTGATGTTCATCAACACGGGCAGTGCCACACAGCCAGAGGCAAAGCTGCAGACAAGGAACAGAGGCTCGAGTGGCTCAGACCACAGCAGACAGGCAACAGGGCCAGCACGCCGCGCGTCAGCATGGACCTCGAGACCGGGCTCCAAAATGGTGCGTGGTCCTCAAAGATCCCTCACATTGTTTGTAAGGTGCCACATATGTGCTTATGTGTGTCTGACTCTAGAGACTCATTCTAATGCACCCCAAAATTTGAGCATCTACAGGGAAGACTTCCTATAGCTCTAGGGGCAGATATCTGCTCATTCTAATGACTGAAAAGTCCTTGGTGTGACTAGGGGACAGTGAGCAGTTCCAAAGGCCCCCAGCCTGCCTATAGGATGCACCCTGCTGTGTAGTCATAATACATCTTTATAATGGTGGCTACCAACTAGGCCGCCTAACAAGTGGAGGCTGGGGTTCCGTTCTCATGACAACTGCATGGGGAAGGGAGCCTACTGGCTGGAACCTCAGATGCTAAATACCCTACAATGCACAGGGTAATCCTGCACGACACAACCATCCTAAGGTGCTGATGTTGTTCTTGCTGGGAAATAACATTCTGTAACCTAAATCCACGGTCACAAATTAGATGAGCGTGGAATCAGTCCACTATATTGAGCTGCTGTATTCAGACTCCATAAACGGTCTAAATACACAGTAACAACTGTCCACTGTGGTGGAGTGTGTGGTTCTGGGGTCAGGTCCAAGTGCCTCTTATTCCCTGTGAGGCCTTGGGCAAGTGAGTGCACATCTTGACTCTCCATTTCTTCCAACTGTAGAATGAGGGTAACAGTGGCTGTCCCTCCCAGGGTTGCTGAGCTGTGAGGGAGGTGTCTGAGCAGCAGTGTTGAATACATGTTACTCAACCACTCACATCTCCCCTGAAGGCAAGTGGTATTGAAGACATGAGGTCATGAGGAAGGCAGGCTGCAGAGGGGCGTGGGCTAGCTGGGAACATCTTGCAGTGATCCAGGGTGAGGTGCAAGAGAGGCAGGGACCTCATTCAGGAGACCTTACAAAATGGGAACCGTGACCATGCCACTGACCTCATGGTGACCTCGGGCCATAACTCTTCCTAGTCTCAGTTTAACTGTAAAATCAGGTAATTCCTCTCCTGAAGAATGACTAAGAAAGCCAGTTTCAGTCTCTGAAAGCACCGAGCACTGTTCCTGGCACATGGCAGGGCCTTGGCAAAATGATGATTCCCTCTCCACCCTCCCACTTGTGCTGTCCTCACAGGGCTAGGTTGTACCTGACGCTAAGGGGGGACTCCACAGAAAGCCCCAGCAGGGAACAGGCGTCCCGGGTAAAGGTCTCACAGATCTCTGCCCAGTGGCTGTTGTCCAGCAGGTGGCAGTAGGGTGACTTCTCCAAGCCCAGCCGCAGGTACACCAGACTGCCCATCATCACCTGGATCTCTACAAGGCAACCAGGGGGTGCAGCTTAGGGGGTGCAGGGCTCTGGGTCCACCCCAAGCGGGCGGCAGGACTGTGCAGCACCATATACGGAGCCCAGCGGCTCCCAAGCCCCCAAGCACACTGAGCAGGGATGAAAATGCCCTCGGGCAAATGGGACTGTAAAACCCACTGGGGAGGTGGAGTCCAGGCTGCTTCTGCGGGACAAGAACAGGCGTTACCTACGTGGAATCGGGAAGGAGGACAGTTCTTTTCCAGTTCTCTTTCCTCCCCAACTGCATCAAGGATCAAATAAGTCCTCAGGTTGGCACTGGTGTCTCCACACTAATCTCCATTTAGAGTAACCCCAGGTTAAGAGCTTTCAAGAGGCAGCAGTATGTAGCTAAAACTTAAATCATGGCTTGGGGCCGGGCGTGGTGGCTCATGCCTATAATTCCAGCACTTTGGGAGGCCGAGGTGGGTGGATCACATGAAGCCAGGAGTTTGAGACCAGCCTGGCCAACATGGTGAAACCCCGTCTCTACTAAAAAATATAAAAATTAGCCGGACGTGGTGTCAGGCACTTGTTTTTTTGGTTTTTTTTTTTTTTGAGACGGAGTCTTGCTCTGTTGCCAGATTGGAGGGCTGGAGTGCTGGAGTGCAGTGGCGCAATCTCAGCTCACTGCTACCTCCGCCTCCCAGGTTCAAGTGATTCCCCTGCCTCAGCCTCCTGAAGAGCTGGGACTACAGGCGCCCGCCACCACACCTGGCTAATTTTTTGTATTTTTAGTAGAGATGGGGTTTCACCATGTTGGCCAGGATGGTCTTGATCTCTTGACCTCATGATCCACCCACCTTGGCCTCCCAAAGTGCTGGGATTACAGGAGTGAGCCACTGTGCCGGCCAGAGTCAGGCATTTGTAATCCCAGCTACTCAGGAGGCTGAGGCAGGAGAATCGCTTGAACCCGGGAGATGGAGGTTGCAGTGAGCCGGGATCACGCCACTGCACTCCAGCCTGGGCAACAGAGTGAGACTTTGTCTCATAAATAATAAATAAAATCATGGCTTGGTTTACATATTTATTTTGAGATAAAATTTAATAAATATAAGTGGAACTAAAAAAACAGGTTAGTACAGGTTACTACACGTAAGCATAGGTGAGACTCAGATTCCAGGTCTGGAAATTCTAGCATGACAGGAAGAGTGCTCAATTGAGTCTTTTTCATTTTCCTTTTTGTAGAGATGGGAGCAGGGGCAGGGCTTCGCCATGTTGCCAAGGCTGGTCTCCAGCTCAAGTGATTCGCCCCTTGCTTTGGCCTCCCTAAGTGCTGTGATTACAGGCATGAGCCATCGCGCCCAGACAAGTTTCTTTTTTTTTCTTTTGAGATGGAGTCTCACTCTGTTGCACAGGCTGGAGTGCAGTAGCGCGATCTCGGCTCCCTGCAAGTTCCGCCTCCCGGCTTCATGCCATTCTCCTGCTTCAGTAGCTGAGACTACAGGCGTCTGCCACAACGCCCGGCTTTTTTTATATTTTTAGTAGCTACGGGGTATCACCGTGTTAGCCAGGATGGTCCTGATCTCCTGACCTCGTAATCCGCCCACCTCAGCCTCCCAAAGTGCTGGGATCACAGGTGTGAGCCACCGCGCCCCGCCTTTTTTTTTTAAAAGGACTTTTCCATAGGCCAACCATGTCAGGGAAGCACACAAGGCATAACAGGTGGGGCTCTGAGTGTGGTGTGGCGCACAGCAGGCACGAGGACCCTGGGTGGTCTGCGCTGAAGCTATAAACTAAAGGTACGGCCGGGCGCAGTGGCCCATGCCTGTAATCCCAGCACTTTGGGAGGCCAAGGCGGGCGGATCACCTGAGGTCAGGAGTTCAAGACCAGCCTCAACATGGAGAAACCCCGCCTCTACTAAAAATACAAAATTAGCCAGGTGTGGTGGTGCATGCCTGTAATCCCAGCTACTCGGGAGGCTGAGGCAGAATTGCTTGAACCTGGGAGGCAGAGGTTGCGGTGTGCCAAGATTGCGCCATTGCACTCCAGCCTGGGCAATAAGAGCGAAACTCCATCTCAAAAAAAAAAAAAAAAAAAAAAACTAAAGGTATGGCAGATGTGAGAGAGGAGGAGCCTAGAGTTCATCCCGGACACAATGAGGGGTCAGAGAAGTTTCTAGTTGGGGAGAGGCATCTGCATGGGCGCAGGGACTGGAGCCTGATGTAACCCACCATATCCAGACATGTGTCAGGCCAGGCAGCACAACCCCAGCCCCCTGGGCACTCACCCCGCTGGTGCAGCTGGGCAAAGGGCTGGAAGTGCCGAGCATAGCTGAGGGCCTCCAGCTGCTTCTCCGGGCCTCCTGCCAGGAGGCGGATGAAGTGCAGTCGGTGCAGCTTGAACTCCAGGGAGCTGTTGAGTTCCAGCAGGCGCTGCCTGTGGGAGACGGCCCATCTGGGAAGAAAGGGGCCAGTTTAGTGTAGAGCTGGTGGGGGCTAGGACCTGAGAGCCAGGACCTGAGAGGAGGGCCCCAAAAGCCTGTGTGAGGCTCTTGAGACAGGGCTGGAGGCAAGTCAAGTACATCTGGGTGAACTGAAGACCGCAGTCAAGCCCTGTGCCCTGAGAGGTCGGAGAGCAGAGTGCTGCTGGCCCACCCAAGGGCCTCCTTACTCCAGCGCAGGACCGAGGTCTTGTTCGTGCAGGGCTTCTAGGATTCGATTCAACTCTAGGAAAGGCTGCTTGAAATCCAAGTCCACGTTCAGCGTTGATTCCTACAAGGAGAGAGAGAAGAGATCCCACCACTGCAAGATGGTGTTTCCAAAGTTCTCTGCTGTGCACATAATAAAAGCTCACCCGCCAAAGACAGGCCAGAGAGAGCTGGGCTTTGCTTGAGGAGCTTGGTCTCGTGCCAGCCACTTGGGCCTCTCTTGTTCCCATCTCGATCCTGGGGAGGCTGAGTAGACATGCTGACCTCCAGAGTGCGGACTGCAAACCCCACCCTACAACCGTAGCAGTGGAGACAGTCCCCAGGCTACACACGGAGTTGCATGGCGAGAAAATTATTCCTCTTAAATCCTCCTAGTACAGTAGGGAAAATCTTTACTTTTACCACCAGTGTGTCTTTAACACCTAACAAGTACTACTTTGTCATTTCACTCATCCATCTCCCTTTTCAATAAAGGGATATGAGGCCTCAGCTCTGAACCCTGGCTGGCAACCAACTCTAACTAGAAATGAGTAACTTCTCTTTTCATCATACACGTTTTTAAAGCTACCTTCTACTTCTGGCAGAGGCGCTGATTTCCTTTAGGAAATAAACGGAATTGAAGAATGGCAGGGACTTCATATACTGAAAACTAGCAGGTGAAAGGCAGAGCAGGCAGGTTGTCAGCACCTGCCCGGCCCGGCTGTACCTGGCACAGCTCCTCGGCCACGCTGAGCATGCCCTGCTGGTACAGGTGTTCCACGATGGCCATCTGCAGGATCTGCTGCTGCTGTTCCCGCGCGTCCCACACCGCATCTGACACAACACCACAGATCTCAGAGTCGAAGTTCTGACAAAGGAGGAGAGACAGGGCCTGGTGATGTGGGCACTCTTGCTGGCTCTCCTTCGAGTCCTTGTACATCCCAGCTTCAGGGTACTCCCAGCCCAGGCCTGGAGCCAGCCATGTGCTCACCCTGTCAATGGCTTTGCCCACTCGGGATACACTGCTGTGAATGTCCTTATGGTCCGAAGCCAGTTTCTGCACCGTATCTTTGATCTTCCGGCAGCATTGTGACATCACCAGAGAGAGGGTGGCTGAGAGAGGGGTCCCCTGGAGGGCTGCAGAGGAAGTGGAATAAGGACACAGAGGAGGCAGACTGGGGCACCTGCCTTGGCAGCAGACCTTAGCTCTGCCTCCTCTGTTCTAAATGCCAGCCCCGTGGCCCAGGAGGCAGCCCTAAATGCCAGGGTGAAAGAACTAGCTTCTCTTCCAGCTCCTGCCACTTTTTAACTGTCTGACTTGGAACTGGTCAAATGGGAAAAGCCAGTTCACCTCTGGAAGCCTTCATTTCCTCATCTGTAAAATTATAGTGAAATGAAAATGATTTGGCACTTACTATGGGCCAAGTGTTTATTTTAACTCACGCACTACAGCATGCATAGGGTTCTGTTTAACTGTGAAGTTAAACATAGAGTTACCATAGGATCCAGCAATTCCACTCCTAAGTATACACCAAAATAAATAAAAACATATGTCCACACAAACACTTGTAAGTGAATATTCATAGCAGTGATATTTATAATAGCCCAAAGGTGGAAACAACCCAAATGTCCATCAATCAGTGGAAGAATATGGCACATCCATACAATGGACTGTCATTCAGCCATAGAAAGGAACGAAGTGCTGATACAGGCTACAACATAGATAAGCCTTGAAAAGGTCACATTAATCAAAGAAGCCAGACACAAAAGGCTACATGTGATATGATTCCTTTTATATGAACTGTCCAAAATAGGCAGATCTATAGAGACAAAAAAGAGATTAGTGGTTGCCAGAGGCTAGGGAGAGGGAGGAATGGAGAGATAGTTAATGGGTTAGGTTTCTTCTGGGGGTGATGAAAATGTTCTGAAATTAGATAGTGGTGAAGATTGTACAATTCTGTAAATATGCTGAAAACCACTGAGTTGTACTTTATTTTTTAAATTTTCATCTATGTATGTATGTATTTATTTATTTTAAGACCGGGTTATGAGACTGGCTAATACTTGTATTTTTGGTAGACGGAGTTACCATGTTACCCAGACTGGTCTCGAACTCCTGGACTCAAGTGATCTACCTGCCTCAGCTTCCCAAAGTGCCGGGACTACAGACATGAGCCACCATGCCCATCCAGAGTTGTACTTTATTTATTTATTTGGATACAGAGTCTTGCTCTGTCGTTCAGGCTGGAGTGCAGTCCAGCCTTGGCGCAATCTTGGCTCACTGCAACCTCTACCTCTCGAGTTCAAGAGATTCTCCTGCCTCAGCCTCTCGAGTAGCTGGGATTACAGGTATGCGACACCACACCCAGCTAATTTTTGTATTTTTAGTAGAGACAGGGTTTCATCATGTTGGCCAGGCTGGTCTCAAACTCCTGACCTCAGGTGATCCACCTGCCTTAGCCTCCCAAAGTGCTGCGATTACAGGCATGAGCCACTGCACCCGGCCAGAGTTGTACTTTAAAAGAGTGAGTTTAATGGTAAGTGAATTGTAGCTCAGTTTTTAAAAAAGACATAGGAACCAGGGACTCCCGCTGGTCAGACCTAAGACAATTTGAACATTACATTAAATAACCGTAATGGATTATAACCTATTGAATACAATAAGAATATGAGTGTAAAGTGATAATAATGAAAGGAGAAGGGAAAGCTTTACAGTTGAATGCCAACTAATAAATGTATAAAGAATGACAAAGCAGGAAAAATCACCATGTTGCAGACAGCTTAGTAATAATTCACACAACAATCATTAATGGATAGTAAAACGAGTAGAGGCTGAAATTTGGTAAAGAGCAGGACATTTATAGGGTATCAAAATACCCTATAGGGTATCAAAATTTATAGGGTATCCCACATACCACTAGTTGTGTGTTTTTTTTTTTTTTTTGAGACAGTCTCGTTCTGTCACCCATGCTGGAGTGCGGTGGTGCAATCTTGGCTCACTGCAACCTCTGCCTCCTGGGTTCAAGCGATTCTCATGCCTCAGCCTCCCAAGTAGCTGGGACTACAGGCATGTGCCACCATGCCTGGCTAATTGGTTTTGCCATGTTGACCAGGCTGGTCTTGACCTCCTGGGCTCGAGTGATCTGCCCGCCTCAGCCTCCCAAAGTGCTAGGATTACAGCCCACAAACTACTTAGTGATTACAAAGAAAAATTAGGAACTTTACAGTGGAAAAACTTAGCAGATACCATCTTAACTAAGTGATCAAAGTGAAGATGAGGCCAGGTGCAGTGGATCATAATCCCAGCACTTTGGGAGGCTACACAGGAGGATCACTTGAACCCAGGAGTTCAATACCACCCTGGGAGACCCCATCTCTACAATAAAAAAAAATTAGCTGGGCGTGGTAGTGTATTGCTGTGGTCCCAGCTACTCCTGAGGCTGAGGTGGTAGGATCACTTGAGCCCAGGAGGTCAAGGCTGCAGTGAGCCAAGATCATGCCACTGCACTCCAGCACGGGCAACAAAGTGAGACCCTGTCTCCAAAATAAAAGTGAACAACAGCAATAATGCAATAAACCAACATCTTGTGTCTTCCAATGTGATGCACTGAGAAACAAATCACTTCTGAAGTACTCCTGGCAAAAATGCAAAACCTAAGTAATGAGAAAACATCAGACAACTCCAAATTGAGACATGTTCTGCAAAATTGGCTTTAATGCTTCAAAAATACCAATGTCATGAAAGATAAAGGAAGACAGAAGAAATGTCCCAGATTAAAAAAACTAAAGATTAGACAGGAGAAACGAAATGAAGTGTGTGATCTTGGATTGGTTCCTGGACTGGAAATCAAAATGCTTTATGAAAATTCCTGGGACAGCCAGGCATGGTGGCTCACAGCTGTAATCCCAGCACTTTGGGAGGCCAAGGCAGGTGGATCACCTGAGGTCAGGAGTTTGAGACCAGCCTGGCCAACGTGGCAAAACCCCATCTCTACTAAAAATACAAAAAAAAAAAAAAATTAGCCAGGCATGGTGGTACAGGCCTGTAATCCCAGCAACTTGGGAGGCTGAAGCAGGAGAATCCCTTGAACCTGGGAGGCAGAGGTTGCAGTGAGCAAAGATTGCACCATTGCCCTCCAGCCTGGGCAATGAGAGCAAAACTCTGTTTCCAAAAAAAAAAAAAAAAAAAAAATTCCTGGAACAATGGCAAAATTGAAATGTGAACTACATTGGCTGGGTGTGGTGGCTCACACCTGTAATCCTAGCACTTTGGGAGACTGAGGCAGGCAGATCACTTGAGGTCAGGAGTTCAAGACCAGCCTAGCCAACATGTCAAAACCCCGTCTGTACTAAAAAATACAAAAATTAGCTGCAGGTGGTGGCATGCGCCTTTAATCCCAGCTACTCGGGAAGCTGAGGCCGAGAATCGCTTGAACCCGGGAGGTGGAGGTTGCAGCTGAGGTGAGATCACACCACTGCGCTCCAGCCTGAGCAACAGTGAGACTCCATCTCAAAAAAAAAAAAAAAGAAAGAAATGTGAAGTATAGTTACTAGGCAATATTATATCAATGTTTCATTTCTTGGATTTATTTATTTATTTATTTTGTTTTTTTGAGATGGAGTCTCGCTCTGTTGGCCAGGTTGGAGTGCAGTGGCGTGACCTCTGCTCACTGCAGCCCACCACCATGCCCAGCTAAGTTTTGTACTTTTAGTAGAGAAGGGGTTTTGCCATGTCGGCCAGGCTGGTCTTAAACTCCTGACCTCAGGTGATCTGTCCGCCTTGGGCTCCCGAAGTGCTGGGATTACAGGCATGAGCCACTGCGCCTGGCAATTTCTGGGTTCAATAAGTATGCTGTTTTTATGCAAGAGAATGCCCTTGATTTTAGGAAATACACACTGAAGGCTTGGGGCTATGTTATCTACAACTTAGTTTCAAATGGTTAAAAAGTAATGATAACGGCAAATATGGCAACATATGAGCAGGTGGTGAATCCAAGTAAAGGGTATATATCAGTTCTTTATACTATTCTTGGAACTGGTCTCTAAATTTAAAATTATCTTTAAAATCTTAAAAGCTAAAAATAGGCCAGGCATGGTGGCTCACGCATATAATCCCAGCACTTAGGGAGGCTGAGGCAGGAGGATCACTTGAGCCCCTAGGAGTTCAAGACCAGCCTAGGCAACATAGACATTGTCTCCACAAAAAAAAAAAAAAAAAAAAAAAAAAAAAAAAAAAATATATATATATATATATATATATATATATATATAATGAAAAGAAAAAAGTTAAAAATAGAAAAGTAAGTTGAAAACAAAATGTAAATGGGAATCATCTCAGGTAAATTAATCATTTCTGTTGGGCTTTTTGAAATAGTTCAGAGACTGTCATTACCCGGTTTCAAGGAGGCCTAGAGATGCTGGTACCAATATCCTCATCATCTTCCTTCCGGAACCCTGTCACTCAGTAGCTTCGGGTCTCCCATGTCCTCAGGGAGGCTGTCGCAGGGCACTTGCAAGGGTGGCCACCCACCTGCACTGGCCAGCTCAGCCCGCAGCTGGCCCACGTAGTGCAGCAGCTCCTCCAGGCTCTGCTCGCAGTGCTGCCCGTAGGTCAGGAACTTCTGCAGGACCTTGTCCAGTTCTCTCTCCACGCACGCACACTGCTCCATGGTGGCCTCAGCCTGGGAAGGGTCAGCTGGGTCAGGCCCCATTTGGGCCACGGTGGCATGGCAGGCAGGGTGCTCAGACCACCTCTTCAGATCCCTCTCACCATTCCCACATCATGTATCAATGTTCCCTGCTTACCAAAACATAGGTTTTGGTAAGCATGTAACATCCCATCTCCTCACTCCAGTGGAGGATGCAGGCTGGTGTGAGGACGGGGTTTTTCTGAATCATGATGAGAAAATTATTCCATTTTCAACTCTTTTCATGCCTTAATCTTTGTTCATTCCCTTTTAAATCAGAATAGACAGCAGGCCTCACAGAGCCCTTAGCTGGCAATACTATCTAACTAGAAATCCACATACTGCATAACATCATATTACACGTATGTATTTTCTTTTTTTGAGACAGGCTCTTGTTCTGTTGCCCTGGCTAGAGTGCAGTGGCACTATCTCAGCTCATGGCAACCTTGACCCCCCAGGCCCAAGGGATTCTCCCACTTTAGCCTCCTGACTAGCTGGGACCACAGGAATGTGCTTCCACACCTGTCTAATTAAAAATTTTTTTTTGTAGAGACGGGGTCTCCCTGTGTTGCCCCGGTTGGTCTCCAACTCCTGGGGCTCAAACAATCTTTCTGCCTTGGCCTCTCAAAGTGCCGGGATTATAGGCATGAGCCACCATGCCTGGCCCATGTGTTTTCGTAGAGTCATTATGGCCACATTCTTACAGTTAAAGGAACTGCTTTTCCATGTACTACAGTAACATAAGCCATAAAAGCCGTCCTTGAGTGGCTGATATTTGGAAACACAGCTTGGGGAATAACTGCCAACCATGCCGGCCTGACGGGCTTGCCTACCACCCCTGCCTCACCCTCACCCGCTGCGCACCTGAGGACAGGCACAGAACCCTTGCTCTCTCATAGCCCCGTGCCCTGGTACATGCTGCTTCCTCACCTGGCCTGCTCTCCATCACCCTTACCTCCTCGACTACTTGAGAGGCTGGCCCATCACTTCTGAGTTAGCTCAGACGTCAGCATCTTCAGCAGCTGTCTCTAGCCTGTGACCACCTAGCTCCCTCTACTCTCACTTTGCACCCTTCTATTTCAGTTTTGGTCACTGGGCCTGCCTCCCCAACCAGACCAGAACCTCTCTTGCTGCAATACCAGCTTCCCTCCTCATTAGACCATTGAAAGAAAGTTGACTTTTCTTGTCCTGTCTCCTCTCCCTACCACTGGGGCTTCCTTGTCCTTTCTACCCTGGGCCACTGCTCCTTTCCATTTCAGAGCAGCCTTTGACACTGAACATGTGGGCAAATCTCAGAATGTCTGTGACACAGCTGATTTCCTTCCCCATCCTTCCATCTATGAGATTTGAAATGAGAGGGTTCTGGCCGGGCGCGGTGGCTCAAGCCTGTAATCCCAGCACTTTGGGAGGCCGAGACGGGCGGATCATGAGGTCAGGAGATCGAGACCATCCTGGCTAACATGGTGAAACCCCGTCTCTACTAAAAAATACAAAAAACTAGCCGGGCGTGGTGGCGGGCGCCTGTAGTCCCAGCTACTCGGGAGGCTGAGGCAGGAGAATGGCGTGAACCCGGGAGGCGGAGCTTGCAGTGAGCCGAGATCGCGCCACTGCACTCCAGCCTGGGCGACAGAGCGAGACTCCGTCTCAAAAAAAAAAAAGAAAAAAAAAAAAAAGAAATGAGAGGGTTCTGTCACATTTCCCTCTGAAAGATTCAAATCTAGCCCGATGCCCATTCTCTAGAAGGGTACAGAGGAACATCAGAAAGAGAAAGAGAATCTTATGTCCAAGGTGACCACCAAGATCTTCCCAGTTTCACAGGCTCTCTTCACTCATTCCCACCAGCATGAGTCCCGGCCTCAGCACCTTGGCCCATCTGTAGCCACTGTCACCCAACCTGACAGGGAACAAGTGATAGTGAAATGGCACCCAGGGCCTTGGGGGCTGTGTTTATTCCCTCTTTCCTTACAGCGAATGCTATTACACTGGAATCTATAGTCACGGAGTCCAGAAGCTAAGCCACCCCCCCCATCCCCTCTGTACAAACATCCTGCAACTGGATGTGATCCATTATGGCAAAATATAACAGGGTCTCCTATCTGAAATGATGTAATTATTATTATTGCTATTGTTAACAGCTGACATTCCAAATAGGAGCCTGTTCTGTGCCAGGCACTGCTCTAATGACTGCATACATTAATTCGTTTACCTAATGCTCATGGAAACACTATGAGGTAGGTACGATGATTAGACCCACTTTGCAGACGAGAAAATGAGACACAAAGATTAAATCAGTTGCCCAAGGTCAGGCATCTGGGAAGTGGAGGAGCTGGGAACTGAAGCCAGACAGTCTGGCTCTGACCTGGGAGTCCTTCTCTAAGTACTTCACATCACAGGCACTCCCAGGACCAGCTTCACAGGCCACTGTTTCACCAGGAAAGGAAAGCAGCAAATATCTGTGTTGGAATGAGTGTACAGCAACCATTAATGAAGATGAGAAACAGAAAATTAACCACAGAGCTCATGAGAATGATCAACTAGGGAAGACGGCAGGACACTAGAATGTTGGCCAAGAGTGTCTGGGAACTAGAATCACAATTTTTCAAAAATAAACATATCAAACATTTTGATATATTTATCAAAAATAAACATGGCTCAAAAAAGCCAGGACCTCATGAAGGTCAAACAATCTGGCCTGTCAGACCCCAAGAGCTACCAGGCTTATCAAAGGCAAGCTCAAATCAGCATCTTGAAATTGTATTTACTACACTTGATCTTAGCCAAAAGGCAATAAAATTGCCTTTATGAGAAGCAATAAAATTGTATTTACAAAGTTGAGGAAGGAGATGGTACAGGATTGCATTGTGGCAAGAAGTAGGAAACAATCTAGGGACCTCATCACTAGAGGAATCAAGTAAGTAAAATGTGGGGGATGCATCTATGGAAACCTGTGGAACATTTAGAAAGTGCGTCCCAAATATACCCAGAGCAACATCAGTAAGATCCACACATGGCACTGAGGTGGAAAAAAATGAGGTCTAGGCAGAATCCATTTATGTAAATTAAAAATATATGCGGCCGGGCATGGTGGCTCACGTCTGTAATCCCAGCACTTTGGGAGGTTGAAACGGGAGGATCACGAGGTCAGGAGATCGAGACCATCCTGGCTAACACGGTGAAACTCCGTCTCTACTAAAAAAATACAAAAAATTAGCCGGGTGTGGTGGCGGGCTCCTGTAGTCCCCGCTACTCGGGAGGCTGAGGCAGGAGAGTGATGTGAACTGGGGAGGCGGAGCTTGCAGTGAGCCGAGATTGCACCACTGCACTCCAGCCTGGGAGACAGAGCAGGACGCCGTCTCAAAAAAAAAAAAAAAAAAAAATTTTATATATATATATATATATATGCATGCATATAGGCCAGGAGCAGTGGCTCGCATCTGTAATCTCAGCATTTTGGGAGGTCAAGGCAGGCAGACTGCTAAGCTCAGGAGTTCGAGACTAGCTTGGGCAACATGGCAGATTTACCTGGGCATGGTGGCACATGCCTGTGGTCCCAGCTACTCAGAAGGCTGAGGTGGGAGGGAGGATTGCTTGAGCCCGGGACATCAAGGCTGCAGTGAGTCATGATTATGCCACTGCACTCCAGCCTGAGCAACAGAGTGAGACCCTGTCTCAAAAAAAAAAAAAAGAAGATATACACCAAACACATCAGAACGGTTTCCTGTGGTGAGAAGATGGGGGAAGAATAGGGACAAAAGGGAATATAAATACAAAGGAGAAAAAGGCCCTGCATGGACCAGTAAGTGTCACCCTGAGGAGTGTGATTAACTCAGTACTTTTTTTGTTTGTGTTATTTGGAGACAGTCTTGCTCTGTTGCCCAGGCTGGAGTACAGTGGCACTATCTTGGCTCACTGGCAACCTCCACCTCCCAGGTTCAAGCAATTCTCATGCCTTGGTTTCCCAAGTAGCTGGGATTACAGGTGCACCACCACACCTGGCTCATTTTTTTTTTTTTTTTTCATTTTTGTATTTTTAGTAAAGACGGGGTTTCGCCATTTGGGCCAGGCTGGTCTCAAACTCCTAGCCTCAAGTGATCCACCTGCCTTGGCCTCCCAAAGCGCTGGGATTTACACGTGTGAGCCAAATCACCTGGCCAAATTTTTAAAAATAAAATAAGTGAACTGAGAAAACAGAACTGTTTGCGGGTATTCTTTCCAAAAAATCCAGGAAGTTAATTCAGTCTGTCCAGAGCAAGCCACTCCGCCTGAATCATAGTCAGTCATCTGCACCAGGCACAAGGAATTGTGTTTGTCTTTGACAAACTTCATGATTAACAGAAGTACTGATGATTGAAATTTCATGTCCACGGGTCCTAAGCCTTCCTCCCCAAGGTCTCACATATACAGAAATTATCCACCAGGATGACCCTCCGAAACACACACCAGATCCTGTTACCTTGTGCCCAACACTGCCATGGTTGACATATAAGCCCTTTGCAATTACATATTTGCTTCCTTTGCACAAGTTGTTCCTATTTTTAGAGCGCCCTCTGCACTTCTTTGTATAGAGTACGTAAGCTGTAGTTAAATTATCACCTCCCTTGAGCCCTCAGTGAAATCTCCCTGCCTCTTTTTCTGCTTCATAACCTGGCAGGAGTGGCCATACCACACCCATCTGAGTCCTCAACCACTGCAGCACAGTAACGGCCTGTCCACGTCGGCCTCCCCCATTGGTCTGTGAGCTGCTCAATGGCTGGAGTGCAGTCTTGTCCATTCTCCCGCTCGGTGCCCAGACCAGGGCCTGGTCCATGGCAGATGCTCAGTAAACATTTGTTGATTGGGGCTGGGCGCGGTGGCTCACACCTGTAATCCCAACACTTTGGGATGCCAAGGCGGGCAGATCATGAGGTCAGGAGATCGAGACCATCCTGGCTAACACAGTGAAACCCCATCTCTACTAAAAAAATACAAAAAATTAGCCGGGCGAGGTGGTGGGCGCCTGTAGTCCCAGCTACTCGGGAGGCTGGATGGAGCAGGAGAATGGCGTGAACCCTGGAGGCAGAGCTTGCAGTGAGCCGAGATCACGCCACTGCACTCCAGCCTGGAAGAGAGTGCGAGACTCCATCTCAAAAAAAAAATAAAATTTGTTGATTGGCCGGGTGCAGTGGCTCACACTTGTAATTCCAGCACTTTGGGAGGCTGAGGCAGGTGGCTCACCTGAGGTCAAGAGTTTGAGACCAGCCTGAGCAACATGGTGAAACCTCGTTTCTACTAAAAATACAAAAATTACCCAGGTGTGGTGGCGCGCGCTTGTAATCCCAGCTACTCAGGTGGCTGAGGCAGGACAATAGCTTGAACCAGGAGGTGGAGGTTGCAGGGAGCCAAGACCACATCATTGCACTCCAGCCTGGGCAACAAGAGCAAAAATTCCGTCTCAAAAACAACAACAACAACAACACATTTGCTGATTAAATGACACATCCATTTCGTAACTTCGCCCTAGACAGCCTGAGCTCAAACGTGTAGGAGTGGGTAGAAAGAGACATGAGTGAAATATTAAATCTCCATGATGGCATGCATGGAGGTTTATCCTGGAGTATTTGGCATCCTGAAACAAGGGGCTCCTGTGCAGGGAGAAAAGAAGTTTGAGCAAATCACAAAGGTTCCTTTTGCCTGACAAAGATTAGACAACCTCCATTGACTCAATTCTTAATGCTTTTTTTTTTTTTGAGGCAGGGTCTCTTCAGTTACTAGGGTTGCTTAAAAATTAAGAAAAAAGGCCGGGCGCGGTGGCTCAAGCCTGTAATCCCAGCACTTTGGGAGGCCAAGACGGGTGGATCACGAGGTCAGGAGATCGAGACCATCCTGACTAACACAGTGAAACCCCGTCTCTACTAAAAAATACAAAAAAACTAGCCGGGCGAGGTGGCGGGCGCCTGTAGTCCCAGCTACTCGAGAGGCTGAGGCAGGAGAATGGCGTGAACCCGGGAGGCGGAGCTTGCAGTGAGCTGAGATCCGGCCACTGCACTCCAGCAAGGGGGACAGAGTGAGACTCCGTCTCAAAAAAAATAAAAAATAAAAAAATAAAAAAATAAAAAATAAAAAATAAAAAATAAAAAAAAAAGAGAGAGAGAGACAGGGTCTCAATCTGTTGCCCAGGCCAGAGTGCTGTGGTACAATCAGGGCTCGCTGCAGCCTCGACCTCCTGGGCTCAAGTGATCCTCTCACCTCAGCCCCCCACCCCAAGAAGCTGGCACTACAAGTGCACCATGTAATCCCCCCATGAACACTCCTGAGTTTATGACACATTTAATTGGTCCATGCAGGGCCTTTTCTCCTTTGTATTTATTTATGTATTTCCTTTTGTCCCTATTCTTCCCTCTCTCCCCACCACACCTGGCTAATTTTTTTGTTGTTTGTTTTTGAGATGGAGTCTCGTGGCATGATCTTGGCTCATGGCAACCTTCGCTTCCCAGTTTCAAGCTATTCTCCTGCCTCAGTCTCCTAAGTAGCTGGAATTACAGGCACCTGCCACCAGACCTGTTTTTTGTATTTTTAGTAGAGATGGGGTTTCACCACGTTGGCCAGGCTGGTCTTGAACTCCTGGCCTCAAGTGATCCTCCCGCCTCGGCCTTCCAAAGTGTTGGGGTTACAAGCGTGAGCCACTGCACCAGGCCTAATTTTTTGGAGAGACAGGGTTTCACCATGTTGGCCAGGTTGGTCTTGAAGTGCTGATCTCAAGCCATCTGCCAGCCTCAGCCTCCCAAAGGGCTGGAATTACAGGCGAGAACCACCGTGCCCAGCCAATTCTTAGACTTTTGCAGCCGCCATCTCCATCTATTCTCTACCCTACATGTCACTCCTCTTCTTAAAACCAAAAGATTTCCACTGTACTTAGAAAAAACTCCACATTCCTTTCTAAGACCTACAAGCTCTACGTGAGGAAACCCCGACTCTCCGACCTCATCTCCTACCACTCTTTCCCTTTCTTACCATACTCCAGCCACACTAGCTTTCTTTCTGTTCCCTGACGATACTCCCAGTCGATTTCTGCCCCGGGGCCTTCGCACTGGTTGTTCCCGCTGCCTGGACCACTCTCTCCCCATATCTTCCCATACCCTCCTCCTAATTTGGGTCTCAACGCAAATGTCACGTCTTCAGAGCCGCTCTGCTAGACCACAGTATCTAATGCTGACCCCTCTGCCCCACCCTCACACCAGTTACCCTGTCATATCGCCCTCTTCCATTTTTTTTTTTTTTTTTTTTTTTACCACACAGCCCTACTTGAAGTTTCTTTCTTTTCTCATTAACCAAAACTGGAGGGAGGAAAAAGCCCATCATTTTCCCTGGACAGCAGCGCCTACTGGGAGTTTGACCCGCATTAACATGCAAGCGACAGGAAACTCCTAGTCATCCTTCCAAAGACCCTGCCCCAAAGCCCTGCCGAGCCTGGTGCGCACCTGCTCACCTCCGACCCAGCGCGGTCGCACGAGGACGGGACGTTTGAGTCCGAGCTACTCCCCCGGCTGAGGCGGCTCTTCGGGGGCTGGGCCGGGACCTGAGTCTGGGACTCCAGCTCCCGGCCCGGGGCCGATAACTGAGAAGAGAACAAGCCCAAGGGCAGACTGTCCGGGGCTTAGTCGTGGATAGCAGGGAATCCGGAGAAGGCTGGGACCCGGGAGGCCGGCCGAGCTTTCCCCGCCGCGCGCCTCAGCTCTGCCGGCCGCCGTGCCCGCCCTCGGCCCGCACCTGCCGGCCCCAAGCCCGCGCGCTCTCACCTCGCCCCGCAGCCCCGGCCCCGACTTCCGGCGCCACTGTCATCGGAACCGGAAGCCAGGGCGGTCGATCGGCGGCCTGGGCCCGCCCACTGGCGGTTTCGTGGAGGGGTGGCCGTCCCACGAGCCCGCAGCTTTGCGTCCGGCCGCCGAGCCTCCCCGCCGCGCGTGCCGAGTGGAGTCGCCCGCGGGAACAGGGCGATGGCCAGAAAAGCCGCACCTGTAGTCCTTTAGGGGGTCGCGCCTGGTCGCCTCCAGGTTCCAAGTCCGTCCGGCCGGGCCGCGGGCCTCCCAGTCGGCGGAAGCCGCTGGCCGCGACCGCTCCTCGCCGGCGGGCGGGTTCCCCATCCAGCAGAGGAGGCGTCGGCCCCGCACTCAACCCAGCGCCTGGCTCCCGGGTCAGAAGCCCCAAGTGGTTACGCCTGCAGCGCTGCCCGCCCAGCTCAGTGAGGGCGGCGCGGGGGCCGTGAGCGGGGTAGCTGGGCTGTGCCCGCGGTGCGCTCTTGAAATACCAAGTGATACTTAAAAAAAATAAAACTCCAGGTCGGGCGCGGTGGCTGGCGCCTGTAATCCCAGCACTTTGGGAGGCCGAGGTGGGAGGATCACGAGGTCAGGAGGTCGAGACCATCCTGGCTAATACGGTGAAACCCCGTCTCTACTAAAAATACAAAAATTAGCCGGGCGCGGTGGCAGGCACCTGTGATCTCATAGTCCCAGCTCCTCGGGAGACTGAGGCAGGATAATCGCTTGAACCCAAGAGGCGGAGGTTGCAGTGAGTCGAGATCATGCCATTGCACTCCAGCCTGGGCGACAAAGCGAGACTCCGCTTAAAAAACACAGAAAACTCGTCTTTCCCGTCCCGGCCTTGCTGGTCCCCATGTCCCGAACTTAATCTGCCCACTGGGTATTCAGCAGAATTCGGTTCTGCGGACGAGCGGGTCCAGCACTACCCTGCCGCCCTCTGTTGGTCGCTGTCCTGGGGAAGTGGGGAAGGGGAGAAGATGGGACCTGCCCATCCTTCCTAAGGAGGAAGGGTGAAGGTTAGGGAGGAGAGAACAGGCACTGACCCCAAACCCAAGACCGGACTGAATTTTCTTTTTCTTCTTTCTTTTTTTGAGATGAAGTCTTGCTCTGTTGCCCAGGCTGGAGTGCAGTGGTGTGATCTCGGATCACTGCAACCTCCACCTCCAAGCTTCGAGCGATTCTCCTGCCTCAGCCCCCTGAGTAACTGAGATTACAGGCATGCTCCACCATGCCCGGCTAATTTTTGTATTTAGAGATGGGATTTTGCCATGTTGGCCGGGCTGGTCTGGAACTCCTGACCTCAGGTGATCCGCCCACCACAGCCTCCCAAATTGCTGGGATTACAGGCATGAGCCACCTCACCCAGCCCTAGATTGAATTTTCTATCCTTCCAGACCCTCTGCTCTAGAGGGAAAGAGTAAAGAAGTCCCCACTCCTCCTCAGGCCTCAGATGCTGAGACTAGGAGCAGTCCTGGAGAAAAAGCTAGGTATCTGTGTTGCCGACTTCTGCTCCCTTTTGGTTGGGCCTCATTCCAGGCCATCCTCCCCTTGAATCCTCCATGCCTCCCCATGCATCCCCCCTCTTCTTCCCCTTTGCACAACTTACTGTTTTTTGTTTTTTTTTTTTTTCCAAAATAGAGACGTGGTCTCCCTATGTCGCGCAAGTTGGTTGCGAACTCTTGGCCTCAAGAGATCCTCCACTCTCAGCCTTCGGAAGTATTGAGATTACTGGAGTGAGCCACCGTGCCTTGCCCTGTTTTGTTTTGTTTTCTTCTTTTCTTTTCTTTCTTTTTTCTTTTCTCCTTTCTTTTCTCCTTTCCTTTCCCTTTCCTTTCTTTGAGACAGAGTCTTGCTCTGTGACCCACGCTGGAGTGCAGTGGCATAATCTTGGCTCACTGCAACCTCCGCCTGCCAGGTTCAAGCAATTCTCCTACCTCAGTCTCCTGAGTAGCTGGGACTACAGGCACACACCACCATGACCGGCTAATTTTTTGTATTGTTAGTAGAGATGGGGTTTCACCATTCTGGCCAGACTGGTCTTGAATTTCTGACCTCGTGATCCGCCCACTTCGGCCTCCCAAAGTGCTGGGACTACAGGCGTGAGCCACCGCACCCAGCCGACCTGTTTTCTTTATAGCACTTGACTTGAAGTTATTTTGCATGTTTATTCATTCTGTCTTCTGGCCCCTACTCCCATCACCCTCTTTGGGGCCAGGCATGGCGGCTCACGCCTGTAATCCCAACACTTTAGGAGGCTGAGGAGGGAGGAATGCTTGTGCCTAGGAGTTCTAGACCAGTCTGGACAACATAGGTAGACCCTGTCTCTACAAATAACACAAAAGTTAGCCGGGTGTGGTGGCGCACATCTGTAGTCCCAGCTACTTGGGAGGCTGAGATGGGAGGCTGCCTAGGAGGTCGAGGCTGCAGTGAGCAGTGATCGCGCCACTGCACTCCAGCCTGGATAAGAGAGTGTGAGAGACCCTGTCTCAAAAACAAACAAACATGGGCCAGGCACGGTGGCTCATGCCTGTAATTCCAGTACTTTGGGAGGCCAAGGTAGTTGGATCATTTGAGGTCATGAGTTCAAGACCAGCCTGGCCAACATGGTGAAACCCCGTCTCTACTCAAAATATAAAAAACATTAGCCAAGTTGAGGTGTAGTGGCAGGCGCCTATAATCCCAGCTACTTGGGAGGCTGAGGCAGGTGAATCACTTGAGCCTGGGAGGCAGAGGTTGCGGTGAGCCAAGATTGCACCGCTGCACTCCAGCCTGGGCAACAGAGTGAGACCCTGTCTCAACAAAAAAACTCCACTGGGCGCACGTTTTGTCTTCATCACTGCCTTATCGCCAACACCACAGGCTTTGCGCACAGGAGGTACTCAGAGATAATCAAGAAGCCAGTGTCCTCCACATATACATAAGGAAACTGTGGCTTAATAACCTTATGATATATAGCAGGGGAGAAGGCCCACAGCAGGACTGCGTGCCCGCGGGGGCGTTGGGATGGCACATCCCAGAGATGCCTGCCCAAGCTTGAGGAGCCTGGGTGGCCCTGGCCCAAACAGAAGCCACTGGGGTGGAGAGTTGATTGAACCTTGCCTGGGGCCAAGGGGCCCAAGCCGCCTCCCAGCCAACCTGACCTCACAGGCTTTGGCAAATGCCCCAGGCTTCCCCACTTCCTCTCCGGGAGCCTTGGCCTGCCTCACAGCTAAGAAGGATGTGAGCAAAGTTGAGGTTCTCCCCCAGTATGTGGCCATCCTTGCATCTTGATATTATTTTCAAGTGTGCACCAAGTTGTATTAAATAGTTGATTTTGTCAGTCTTTCCCCATAGGGATTGTGTTTTTGTTTTTTGTTAGGGATGGGGAGGATTCCTTCAAAGCAATCAATTCTCCCATTAATTCAGTAGTAATCGAATTAACTTTTTGTCAGTGTAGAAGTTTTAAACATTCCCTGTATTCTCCGAAGTTTCAATAATTTGAGTCTCTGGAATAAAACTGACGGTAGACAGATGAACAGGAGAAAAGGCATGCAAATGTATTACATACATGCGCAGGAGTCCCACAAAATGTGAGACTCTAGTAAGGGCCAGATTGATGAAGTCTAAATAGCATTTGAGCTCCAAAAACTGGGGCCTGAGGTTTCTGGGAGGAGGTGGCGACAGATGCTAGGAGGTTGAGGGGAGGAAATGCATGGCAAACAAAGGCTGTCTTGTCATGCAGATAAAACCTCTCAAGTGGCTCAGTCCTCAGAAGAGATGGTATCACCTTCAGTATCCTTTCCTGTGAGTTAATCATCCATGTTTTATGAGATGCTAGGGAAAGGGCTCAAGACAATGGCATTCCTTCTGCAGGAACTTCCCTTAGAAACAAAAGATAACTTTAGAGAAGGCCCCTCCCTGCGCTTCAGGAGGGTTTTGGGAGGGAAGAGGAGTGAGCAATGGTCAGAGACTTTAGTTCAAAGCATTCAGCCTCCCACAGCTCCATACTTTGGGGTATCATTTTCTGAGCCCCAACACCAATTTCCTAGGATAGGATTTTTAAAATTTAACTCAATAAATGCAGGGTGGGCCAATCGCAGTGGCTCACGCCCATAATCTGAGCACTTTGGGAAGTTGAGGCGGGCGGATCACAAGGTCAGGAGATCCAGACCATCCTGGCTAACATGGTGAAACCCCGTCTCTACTAAAATTACACAAAATTAGCAGGGTGTGGTGGCGGGCGCCTGTAGTCCCAGCTACTTGGGAGGCTGAGGCAGAATTGCTTGAACCCGGGAGGCAGAGGATGCAGTGAGCCGAGATCGCGCCACTGTACTCCAGCCTGGCGACAGAGCGAGACGCCATCTCAAAATAAAATAAAATAAAATAAAAATAAATGCAAGGGTGGCGCATGGTATGACTTTTTTCCCAAATTTTTATCCAGTTATCCCAGCACCTCTTGTTAAAGAATCCTTCCTTACCCTTGTTTTGAAGTCCTTTATTGTGTAAGATTTTCTACAGAATAGAATCTATTTCTGGCTCTTCATTCTTTCTGTGAGGTGTAGATTATTTTTACACCAGTGTCGTATTTTTCTTGCTACTTTGTAATATGTTCTAATATTACATATTAGAGCAAAAGAATTAAACAATGCTCACAAAAAAGGAAAGATAAAAAAACCCATACAGTTATTGTGAAAGCAGATCAGTGGTTGCCAGGGGATGGGGTGGGGCAGGGGGGTGGACTAGAGGGCCACAGGAGAATGCTGGGGGGTGACAGAACTATTCTGTATCTTCATTGTCGGGTTCGTTATATAACTCTGCATTTATCAAAACTCTAAGTAGGTCCAGAGCAAAATGAAACCATGAGACCCCACCTCCTGGACGGATGAGTGAGCCAGCTGGGAACTCCTATGGCCCTCCAGCCTCTCCTCTCGTGACATAATCACTTTTGTTTTGTTGCAAGAAACATCGTTCTTGTTCTTTTCTGAATCCAATATGGATGCCTAAACCCCGACCCTCCAAGGGGGATGGGTTATCAATATCTGAACCGTCACTGCAGGGCCTGCGCCCTCTTTGCAGAAACCCCAACACCTACATCCCCTTAGTCTCAGAGAAATGCACCCAGCCTCCCAGATAGGCTTCCTCTGCCTGCTCCATGCTCTGCTGACCCACTCGCCACCATGGAGGCCCCTCTGTTGTCCCTAGTTCTGTCTGAGCACTTCTGGATCCTCCTCTGCTCTCCTTTCCTCCTGCCTGGCCCCAGTCGCTATTTGGAGCGGCCTCCCTCCTCCACCCACAGCTAAGTCCCATCAGGGCAGGGGACAGAGGGCCTTGGCCAGCTTGACTTCCTCACCTGAGAAGGCCCCGAATACATCACTGGAACGAATGGCAGCTGGCCCTGGAGTCCCTGTGCTTGCCACAGACCTGGTGCCCACGGATGTTGAACGAACATTCGGAGTAAGTCTCTTCCCCATCCACCCCACCCCAAGCTCAAACCCATTCTAGTATGGGGGGCTCTGGTTGCTCCTGACTCCACATCCCACCAGTGCCTTCTGGAGTTGCGGGGAAGACACCACCCTACCCTGGCAATGCCCACAGCTCAAAGGAGACGAGGCAAACCAACAATTACAGCAGCACGGAAAGCGCTGACGGAGAGAGGCATGGGGGCTGTGGGCGCAGGGAGAAGGGAGTGCCCAGGCAGGGGAGGTGGTGAGTTCAGGGAAGGTTTCTCAGAGCGCCGAGGGGCTCTGCCTGCAGGATGAGGGCTCAGAGGGCTCCAAGGTAAGAAGGAGGTACCACTATCAGTGACTAGAGGCCACTAGTGTGTCAGAAGCCTCAAGGGATGGACCAAGGGGCCCAGGGAGCTGCTGGAAGGGATGACACTGAGTGAAGGACTGGAGGCCCCAGAGGCAGGGAGCCCAGCACCAGAAGGCAGCCACCTTCTGCAGAGCTGGCTGCCCGGACCAAGCCTGCTGGGGAGGGGCTGCAGGGAAGGCTAAGCCAGGGCAGCTAGGAACCTGAGGCCCCACCAGCAGGAGGGAGGGGCTGCCCCGAGGTGGTAGCCACTACAGTGACACCTGTGATCAGTGACACCTGTGGTCGGTCGGCCCAGAGCCACCCAGCCGGCTGGGAGACCCAGGAACTGGTTTGTCCAGCCTGGATGAGCTGACGGGGATCCAGCTCCGAGACACCCCAGGTTCAGGTTCAGCTCTTGTGCCCTCCCCTTACATCTGGGCCTGGCTTTGGTTTCTGGCACACCTGCCAAGTTTTGGTACCTCCCACCCACTCCCACTGGCTGTACTGGCCAGCCCAGCTCCCTAATTGCTGGGTGGGGAACTGTTCTGCAGAGCTGGAATACCAAGGTGGACCCTGGCACCAGGTGTGTGGGCACCTGGCCTGATGGGCCCCTGGCCATGGAGGCTGTGATAAAGGCATCTGGCCAGCACCTGGCTCTGAGGGGCCCTCTGGAGGAGCCATTGTCTCAGAAATTTCCGTTTGGGGTTTGGAGGAGTTTGTGAAATGGGAATGGGTACCAAGGGGGTGTGTAGAGGATTGGCCTGCCTGACCTGGGCACTCCCCCTTTCCCTCCTCAGGCAGACAGGAGCTCAGGTGTGGGCCTGCAAGGGTCTCAGATAGGCCTACGGGATCTGTCTGGGACACAGGCTCCACCCCAGCCTGGCCAGTGCCAAGACAAGCTGGGGCTGACAGGAAGGAATGGGGTAGAGGGTGGGGCCAAGAAGGGGCCTGCACTGTCTCCAACCCAGACGCTGGCTTTTGGAGGCCAGGCTCCCAAACACACCCCCTCGGACACACCCACCACCCACAAGCACATCTTTACACACACCTGCCACTTACATGGCCATAAACACACCATCGCCACAGCAGGTAGTGCACACGCCTCACTCTCTGCCCTGAAAAGGCGGGGTCTCCCAGCTCATGCCTCACGCCCGTCCCCCGACATCCATGTGCACTAACTCCACTTCACAACCAAGACCCACCTGTGGGCCCTGAGGGGCTGCCAGGCATGGCCAGGGTAGCCAAAGGGAGTGATCTGTAGCTGTCTGCAGACAACTTCTCCGAAGTTCCCTGAGCTGCCCTGTCAGGGAAGGGACTGGTGAGCTGACCAGTGTGCAGGCCCCCCTGGGGCAGGAGCTCATCTAATTCAGCCTGTGCCCCACATTCACAAGGGCCCAGCACAGCCCCTGGCGCACAGTAAGCACGCAATGCCCGGCAGCCGGTCCAACGATGAGTGTGTAAGGAAGCTGAGCTTCCTCTAAGGAAGGGAGAGACGCCACTCGCACAGCCAGACTGAAGCTGTGTTCCAGGCCAGGCACCCAGCCGGGGAGCAAAGGCCCAGAGCGCAAGCCAGGCCTGTGAGAGGCCAGAGGCATGTGTGGGTTTTAGGGACCAGCCTCAGCTGACAGCAGGGATCTGGGAGGACTGACTGTCCTAGAGCCTGGTGCAGGAGAGAGGCAAGGCGGGGCGGGGAAGGCTTTCTCCTGGAGAGCTTTCCAGAATGCAAATCAGTCACATTTCACCCCTACTTAATATTGCCCCAGAGCCCCACTGCTGATGGGGAAATGCTTCCATTCCTTGCTGTGGTAAAGGTTCTTTACCAAGAAACCCATAAGCTTGCCCACCTCTTCTCCTGCACCTTCCTACGAACAGGGAATGAGGCAGAGCAAGGGGCTGGGAAGGATACTGTTCTTCCTGGCCCCTCCACTTCTAGGGCCCCCACTCCTATGGAGGGAGGGAGACAGGAGGTGGCTTCTGGGAGGGGCAGGGCCTGAGCCTGTGGATACTCCTGGGGCCCAGCCTTCCCACCAGTAAGACATTTCATGTTCTCAAGATGCCCTGGTTGACTTGCCCTTTGTTTTCTTGGTATTCCCTGATATTGTTCCTTCTGAAAAATCCACTGGTGCTAAAGAAAGGAATTCCAGCCCACACGGCAGCTAAGGAACTGTGTGGGGCTGAGGCAAGGAGTAGGATTCCTCTGCTCACAACATACATGCCCCGTGGCCACGAAGACAGGTGCAGGGCACACCCTCCCACTGACCACTGGCTATGGGAGGAGCTGCTGCCCAGGTCAACAGCCTCAATCCTGACCATCCATCATCCTCTGGTCTCAGGTCAGGGACAGGCTCAGCGTATTCTGAGCCTCTGGTAGAAAACGGTGGTTTTATTCTGGGGGAGGCTAATGTTCCCACCCCAGCATCCTTCCATGGAGGAAGGCCCCAGTCCAGGTCTTCAGCCTCCCTTTGACCTGCCCTTCGGGACCCTGGGGCTGGTGATCCCCCAGCCTCCTTCTCTGGGCCACATCCACTCCAGGAAGCAGGGCTGGGCCCTGCCTAGGTGCTCCTCTGCCAGGAGGGCCTTGTGCTGGCTCCTGCCAAGGCACCCTACCCAGCCCACGGCCCCACTGGATTCCTCCTCTCCTTGCGCCTCCCCAGCCCTGGCCTGGCCTCTGCAGGTTCCACCCCAATCAGTGCAAGGGAAGGCTGAGCCGGCCGTCTCAGGGCACCTTCTGACAGTGTTTCTGCTGTCAGCTCGCTCTGCTGGCCTCAGATCTTGGAGGACTCGAGCCGGGGACTCCAGGGCGTGGGGGGCTCCCGCAGTGCCCGCAGTTCCTGCTCCAGTGCCTGGTTGCGGCGGTACATGTCCATGTAGCCCCCCTGGATCTCCCGCTGGTAGCGCAGTACGCGCTCCTTCTCCTCCTGCCAAGTCCGCCGCTCCTGCTCGAAGCGCAGCGCCTGCTCCTGGCCCCGAAGTCGCTCCTGCAGCAGCTCAGCCCGCAGCTGCTCAGCACCATCCCTGGCCTCGCTGCCTCCTGCCTCCCCCAACAGGCCCCTGCTCTTGCAGTCATCAGTCTCACAGCTGCCTGGGGCTTCCTCCCGAGGGGCCTGCTCCTGCAGGCTGCGCACAGCCTGGCGCAGCCGGACCAGCTCTGCGTCCTGAGCCTGGGCTTGTGCCCTGCTGCCCCGAAGTTGTGTCTTCAGACTGAAGATCTCCGCCAGCTTCTGGGCCAGTTCCGCCTGGGCTTCGCGCAGCTGCTGCTTCAAGAGGCTAATCTCTGCTGTCTTCTGGCACACCTGGGGGATGGGGAGGACGCAAGCAAAGTAGGGTGTGGGGAGCAGGTTTGGGAGGGGGCAGGCAGAGGAAGGGACCGGCAATGGAGATGGGAGACTCTCGGAGCCCTGTGTCATCTCTCACCTCCCATCGGGCTTCCTCCTCTGGTCGTGCACTGGGGTCAGCCTCTGAGAGGGTGCCGGGGGCCCGAGGCTCTGGAGCCAGGCCCTGCTGAGCGCGCAACTCCTTGCGCAGGCGCCGCTGCTCCTGTTGAGCCATAAACAACTGCAGCTGGAGGTTGCGCTCGCTGCGCTCAGCCTTCTGGGTCACCTCGTGCAGCCGCTCCACATACAGGCGCTTCAGCTCAGCCAGCCACAGCCGCTGGCGCTCCTCCAGCACCTGTCAAGGGGAAGAGATGCATCCACCGTGGCCCTGCCCCCTAGACGCGACCCAGAGCTCCACCTGATACTCCAGCCACTGATCGCATCCTGTGCCCCTACACCACAGGACCCAGCCACACATGCGCTTTAACCCGGGATGCCCTCTAGGGTGAGGTGTCCCCATCACATGGCCCTCCCAGGGAGCCTCTCTCCTTCCTTCCCACACAACTCCAAGGCAAGGACCCCCAGTGACATGACATCCCCACCACCTGGGATGGAGGGGAAGGAAGCTGAGCCAGCCCCCTCTTTCTTGCTCTCTTGTGTCCATGGCCATGTGGGTGAGCTGGCTATGGCCCCTCTTTCTGGCCTGTACCCCAGTGCTGAGGCACAGAACAGGACTCCAGGGCAGGGGCCCCCTCACCTGCGTGAAGGGGTTGGAGCCGTCCTCATTGCCGAGCCCCCTCTTGAGCTCCTCGCAGGCCTCGGGCAGCACGGCTCCCATCTCCTCAGCAGAGGAGCAGGAGAACTCGTAGGGCGGTGGTGGCTCGGGCAGGCAGCTCAGCACAGCTGGTGGCCCAGCCTCCTTGGGTCCTCGAGAGGCCCGGTCCAGGGAGCCCCCGAGGTGGTTAAGGTGGCCCAGGGAGGAGCTGAAGGGGCCAGGGCCAGTACCAGGACTGCGACCAAAACTACCCCCACTGGAGGAGTCGGACAGGCTGGGCTCGGGCTCAGGGCCGCCCTCATCTAGGCTGAGGGCGTGCAGCAGCTGTGCCCGGGCCTGGCTGGCCTGGGGCCCGGGGCTCAGGGGCGGGTGGCAGGCCAGCGTGTGCAGGCTGCCATTGCTGCGCCACAGCTTCTGGCCTTTGTGGACTGCCAGGCTCTGCATGGACAGGAAGCCTTTCCCGTTGCCCGCCGTAGGCTTGAACACCGAGGGGCGAATGCGGCACTGCCAGAAAGGGTAGAGAGGGCAGGTGTGAGACCTGGGCAGCTGCCTGCTCTACCTCCTGATGCTCCCACAGCCCCTGAGGGATCCTCTTTGAGACCGCAGGGCACGTGCCACCAGGAGGCAGTGAACAAGTCTCAGGCCAGCCCATGGCACGATTTTCGTATCTCAGCATGCCCCATCCCCACCCCATCCCAACATCAGGGTCTCCAAGGAGACTCCACCCTCCCCACACCTTGTAAGGGGCATGGGCAGAGGTGCACCTTGTCGAAGCGGCCCCGCTCCGGCAGCGAGGTCTTGCTGAAGTCACCCGCGCGAGGATGTTCCCGGTAGTAGAGAGTGGCATAGTCCGCAGGCTCGTTGCGAGGGGCCCGCTTGGTGCTCTTGCCGTCCTTCTTGGGGAAGTGCAAGTAGCTGAAGAGCTCACGATGGCCCAAGCCCTTCCGGAGGAGCCCGTCAGGCTGGCGGGAGCCCTGAGACCCGGCAAGGGCCGCCCGCAGCTCTTCAGGGGACAAGTCGTGCCGTTCCAACAGGCTGCCCACGCTGCCCATGGCAATGCCAGCAGGGCCTGGGGCTGTGGCCATGAATTTTCAACAGGGCACAGGCAGCTGCTTCTGGGAATTGGAAAGCTCCATTAGGGGCAGGTGGGCACTGGCTACCCAACTTCCCTGGGGCCTGAAAACAAGGCACTTGCTCCCTGTAGCTCCCCACAACCTGGCCCAGGCCCAGGTCCAAGGCAGATGTGGGTCCAAGGGAGAACCCCGGGACAGGATCCCTTGACTGGCAAGAGAAGGAAGTACAAGCCCCAAAGCCACCTGCCCATCTGCCACTTGCTGGACTGAGTCTAAGAAAGAACAATGGCGCCCCAGCCATGCTCGGAAGGGCCAGCTCCACCTAGGGGCCTGTGTGGGATTCAGAAATACGGAGGGATAGGCCCTGAAGCAGCAGGACAGGAACCCTCCTCCCAGCACTGGGCCCGCACAGGGCTAAGGAAGACAAACTCAGCCTGGCTGAACCTGACCTTGCTTACCCTCCTGCCATGGGAGAGGGATCTGTGGGGTGGGGAGAAGGCACAGAGACCCAAGGCCAGTGGGACCCTCCTTCCCACGGGAGAGGGATAACCTCCCTGCAGCTCCTCTTCCTGCAAAGGGTCAAAGCTCCCCAAGGGAAACATCTGGCATGGGGTGGGGGAGGGTTGGGGGCTTCAGTGGGAGGGATACAAACAGGAAGGGCCCAAAAGGAGGAAGGATGACGTGAACAATGGCCACAGTTTCCGGGACAGGTGTTCCCGTCTGGGCAGTGGTGGGAGGAGGAGGGAAGGGGCAGCTGGACTCACGCCAGCCCCTGCATATGCTCTTATTTCAAAGCCCACCACCCGGCAGGGTGGGTCCCAAATCCTAACCCTGGCGGAACCAATCGGTGTGTGACCCCGGCTAAGCCACTAACTCAGTGAGCCTGGGCTTCCGCACACACGCCCTGGTGACGATAACACTTATCACTGGGATGCTGGGAGGATGGGGTGGGATAGCATGACAGAGCACCCAGTCCAGGGCCTGGGCCACAGCCAGGGTCAACAGGCCGGCTGGAGCCGAGCTCAGCCAGGCACATAAACATCACCAAGGGACTAAGCTGACAGACCAGCTTCCACCTGTGCTGGACCACACACTCTGGAGGCAGGGCTGGTACCTAGCCCCCTGGGGATCCTGTGAACAGCCCACTGCCCAGCATGGAGCGGGCGTGCAGAAAGGTCTGGCCGAGTGAACAAACGCCACCTTCTCTGCCTCCCACCTGAGCAGCTGCTCCCATTCTCGAACAGAAGTCCAGCAGGCAGGCTGCAGCTGTGAGTCCCCTACTGCCACCCATGCTTCCGGGCACCCACTCCTGCCCCAAACAATGGTCGTTAGGAGGTTCCATCTTCCTCAGCCATTTCCAGGTTTTGTGTTTGTGGAAGACAAAGGTCTTCGGGAGGGGGACCTGCCCCAACCCCACAGTCTCACCTCACCCTGTGCAAAAATGACCTCAGCTCTCCCCCCACCAACCCCCAGACCCAGGATGGGGCGAATCTGGGTTTGCATACCCCACCCAGCCCAGCCCCTGAGAACACACATTGCAGGCCACATAGGGGATGCATCCAGGTAAGGAATCATAGGGGCTGGGTTCGTACAGTGATTCAGCCCCGCATAGGGGTCCTGCTGAGTCTTTTTTTTTTTTTTGGAGACAGGGTTTTGCTCTTCACTCTGTCACTCAGGCTGGACTACAGTAGTGCAACCATAGCTCACTGCAGCCTCGAACCCCTAGGCTCAAGCCATCTTCCCACTTCAGCCTCCTGAGTAGCTAGAACCACAGGTGTGTGACACTGCCCAGCTACTGACCCTTCTTAAAGGTAAGGTCAGTGGGGCTCAGAAAGGTGAAGTAATTTGCCCAAGGTCACAGCTGGTCAGAGCTGCCCAATGTCTAGTGGGGACTTAGGATGTCACTATCTACAGCCAAAAGCATTGGAATGGAAGCATCCTGCCTCCTCGTCTGATACCTCCTTGCCACGACAAGCCCACCCAGCCAGAGACGTGGTTTGTCCACGAGCACACTCAACTCCTGTTGCTGCTTCTTGGGGAGGGGACAGCAGAGACCTGCTCTCCAGCCTGCCCTCACTCTCTCCAGGGGACTCCAGACACAAATGCTCCGCCTTTTGCCATGCCTCAGTTTCCGCATCTCTGAAGGGGGAAAGGGCCGGGCACGGTGGCTCACACCTGTAATCCCAGCACTTTGGGAGGCTGAAGCAGGAGGATCACTTGAGCCCAGGAGTTTGAAACCAGCCTTAACAACATAGCGAGACCCCATCTCTATTTATTTTAAAAAAAGAAAAAAAAACAATGAAGTGGGAAAGACCCTGCCTGCCCAGCCTTCCTCAAAGGATTACTCCCAGTCAGAGATGCAGGGGAAAGGGCTTGTGAACTGTAAGCCCCGTGTGGCCCTGGGGGCGGCGACATTGGCAGCAGTGTCACATACGTCCACCTGCACCCCAAATGCACACCACCTCAGCTTCCCGTGGGCAGATGCTCATTTCCTGTCTCGGGGAGAGATAACAGACCCCCAAGGTTCCCCACCAGACATCTCAGGTCCAGGGAGAGTCCTTGAGCTAGAGGTAGCCATGGGCCGCAACAGTGCATACAGCCACACACACCGCAGTGTGCCACATGTCAGCCCCACCCAGCAGCACAGAGAGCCCATGTTAGAGGACACGGTGCAGACAGTCACGTCCAGCAGCAAACACAATCATACAGCTGTGCACAAGGTCACCCACAGCACTGAGCACCTTCCAGGACACACTGACAAAGCAGGAGCAGCCCAGCGGCGTGATGACACAGTGTCCTTCCCAGCCCCTGGGCTAGTGAAGGAGCAGCAGACAGCCCCTTCCCTTTGTCTCTCCTTAGGCCCCCCACCATTCCCGCTGTGCCCCTCCTGGCTGACTTCTCTGACTGTATTATCGGCTCCCCCAGCAGGGCTGAGGCCCCCAGCTTTCAGGACGCTCCTCCCTGCCTGTGTCACAGAGTGAGGACAGTCTCTTCCTAAAGGGGTCCATCCCACCTCCACCCCCTCCCCCAACACACACATTCCTTCCTTCCTGTTGCTTGGAAGCCCAGGGATTGCCTGCTCAGGGCAGGGCAGCTGTGCAGGCTGGAGGGGATTTGGTGGGGGAGGAGGGAGGGACGACAGCAAGTGCCTTGCAGCCTTACTGGAACATCAGAGCAAAAAGCCGGGGCCTCTGCATGGGTCGTGGAGAGAAGGGTAGGGGGACAAGTCAAGTGCCTGGGCTTCCCTGCCCTGGAAGCTGCAAACCCCAACCACCCAGCTGGCTAGATTTGGGCCGGGACGCTCAAGCCTCATTCTCCACAGGTCCTGGCTGGCCCCAGTAAGGCCTCTTTACTCCTGCTCGCTGCCACCAGTCCCCTCACCCCTCTCCAGTCCCCAAGATTAGCGGGCAGCACTGGAATCTCTGTGTTCAGAGAGATTCCTGTCTTTCAGACCAATCCTTGGTGGAGATGGAAGACACAGCTGCCCTGGCCAGGAAGCAAAGGAGAGGACGCACTTTCTTTGAGGGGGGCATCCCAGAGCCTGTTGGTGCCTTTTTGGGTCACGCCAAGGGGCACTATCACATCCTCATGAGACACACAGGAGATGAGTTCTGTCATCCCCCACTTCACAAGAGGAAACTAAGGTTCAGAAAGTGAAGTAACGCGCCTAAGGTCATGTTCAGCCGCAGGGGAGAAAGCACACAGGCTCCCAGGATTAGAAGTCCTCTCTGACCCCACCTCGCATTGCCTCTGGGGTGGGACATTCCAGTCCCCACACGGGTAGGAGTGCTGCCTGCCCTGGCTACAGTCAGCCCCTCCTGAGCCCTGGCCCAAGGGAAAGGTCCCACCACCTGCTGGGGGATCAGCTCTGCTAAGGGGCGTGTCTGCAGCTGCCCCTAAGAATGGGACTGGAATGTCCCAGCTCCAAAAGAGGGGGTAGTAGGCAAGGGGGGCCCAGAGAGGGGTTTGGAGAGGCTGGCCCACCCCATCCCCTCTGTGACAGACACTTGAGGCAGAGACCAGGGGCTAAAGCCTGCAGAAGCAGTGCTTAGTATCACTATATAGTCCTTCACGGCTGTACCACACTCTACAATTTTTTATCAGTCCTTCTATTTCATTCTCATTTCATCTCCACAATAGCCTCGTGAGGGCAAACAGGACAGTAATTACCCTCAATCCATTTTACAGATCGGGAAACTAAGGCCTAGGAAGGCGAGGTGAGTTGTCCAAGATCCCACAGTGAGAAGCAGTCTCAACTTCCTGGGCAAGGTCCTCTCTACCTTAGTAGGTTGTCCTAAACCAGGGGTCACAGGTTCTCCTCCATGGGCACACACTGCTCTGTATGTATCGCATGTATGTCTGCCCGGGCCTTCACGCCTGTTTCTTCCAAGGACACCTGCAACCAGGCTGCTCTAGATTGCGGTCCACCCGGCCTGGAATCGAATCCCTCCTGCTGCCCCCCAGGTCAGGAAGAAATAGAGGAAACCTGCCCCATGGGGACTCCGAGTCCCTGTGCTAGCTCTAGCTCTAGAGGCGGTGGCAGAAGCAGGCTGGCCGCATTCATTGACAGTCTCGCACATGCACACCCACACGCTGCCAGCCGGTAGAGAAGCCCTGCCTGGGAGGGCCCTGGGAGGAGGCCGATCACCGCGCCCAGGATGGCCTCCTGCGTCGCTCCCTCCCGAGGATAGCCAGGCCCAATCTGTTCCTATGTAGTTGGGGTCAGGGGGCCGCCCGGTAGGAGACAACGGATCTCAGTTCTCTTTCTGGATACAGCCAGGGCCCTGATTTCGGCTCGGCCCCAGGCCAGCCCTCACTTTAGCCAAAGGCTGTGGCCGGGACTGGATCGGGTGCTCTGGCGGTCAAGACCTAGGAATGTCCCCTACCCGCAGACCCGCAGCTGCAGCCCGGTGGACCGGGAATACCTCCTTTATAGGAGATGTGAGAGGAGGCGAGAGATCTCATGAGGAAGTCAGAGGGGCAAATGAGGTTGGCATCCCCATGGAATTTGTCTCAGGAAAGCAGGGGTGAAGACGAGGGCTCCCCAGAGCTGCGTGAGGTCCCCGAGCTACCTGGGGGGCGGGGTGGGAGGCGCGTCTCCTCCTGGCCCCTCCCTGGGGCCTGCCGGGAGCGGCTGGGCAGGGGGGCGGAGGCCGAGGTCAGACTCCGGCGCCAAGGACGCCTGCCCCACCCAGCCGTGGCGCAGGGGTCCTGCGCGCTGCTCCCAGGAAAGCGCGTTTGCAGGGGTTGGGGACAGCAAGGTAGCCTACCGCCTGCCCCTCCAGCGGAGCCTCAGGGTCGGTCCCCGATCCGGCGCCTCGGTGACGGGGAGCAGGGGACACCTGGGCGCACGCCGCACCTTGCCACCCCCGCCCATCTCTCAGACGGGAGCCTCGGCCAGCGGGGCAGCAGCTTTGCTAAGGACGCCGGAAAACCGTACCTTGGCGACCCGCCCCAACCCCTCTCCACCCCCCGAGTCCAGCCCGGGTCCCCAGCCCCTCGCGCGCCCCACTTACCATGCTGGCGACGCGCTCGCCGGCCCGCGGCTCTGCAGCCCTGGCGCGTCGCAGCTCCTCCGCGCGGATTTGAACCCTCCTGCAAGGCGCCGGCTCGGGCCGGGACTGCGAGCCGGATCGGAGCCGCGGAGCGGCAGGCGCCGGGAAAACGCGGGCGGGCGGGCGGGCGGGCGCCGGCGCCGGAGCCGGATTGGCGAGGGACGGACGCGCTCCGCGGCGCTCGATCGCCTGCCCCAAAGGCGGAGGGAAAACCCGGCCTGACTCACCGGCGCGCGGCGAGCCCACAGCCCGGCCCCGGCCCCCGGATGTGGGGGGCGGGGCCGCCTACCCGCGAGCCAACCTGGGCCCCGCCCGGCCCCGACCGCGCCCCCGGCCCGGACCCGCCAAGGCGCCGCATGGCGGTGGCCGGGGGAACCTGGGCCGGCTGCACCTCGCGTCGCTGCCTCCCTGAGCGCTCCAGCTCGGACACGAGGGGTGGGCAGCCCCAAGCGCGGCCCACGCCCCAGAGAGCGCACAGCCAGCCGGCTCCTCCTCCCCCGCCGTTCGCCTTGCCCGCCTCCTCCAAGGGAGAGGCGCGTGAGGTCCCTCACCTCCCTAATTGTAGCCGCCTCCTCTCCGGAAAATACGATTTCCCCGCTTTGGGGCTGAACCACAGTAGCTGAACCACGGTAGTGCTTTGAGAAGTGAAAAGATTTTACCCCACGACTCTGGCTGAATTGGGCACAAAGTTATTTTCTTTTTGCCTCCAAAGTGTTCTAGGGGCAGCAAAATCAGGTGCCTTCAGGGGCCAGAAAAATTACGCAAATGAGTCGTGAGCTTCCTACTGTAAGACAGTAGGAAGACATGAAAACAGACACAGACACGTAAAGAATTCATATTCGAGAAATCAAAACACCGTTTCTAATTCAAAAGTTAAGCATAGAGTTACCATATGACCCAGCAATTATATTCCTCAAACAAGTAATGGTCTTAGAAGTACTAGTCACAATAGTCAAAGAGCCAAAAGGTGGAAATGGCCCAAACTAACGATTGATGAGAGTGTAAGCAAACTATGGTAGAGTCATTCAGTGGACTATTATTCAGCTATAAGAAAGAAATGAGGCCACGTGATGACTCATGTCTGAAATCTCCCAGCACTTTTGGAGACCAGGAGTTCAGGAACAGCCTGGGCAACTCGCAAAACCCCATCTCTATCTTAAAAAAAAAAAAAAAAAAAAAAAAGGCCCGATGTGATGTGGTGGTTCACCCCTGTAATCCTAGCATTTTGGGAGTCCAAGGCAGGCGGCTCACTTGAGGTCAGGAGTTTGAGACCAGCCTGGCCAACATGTTGAAATTCCGTCTCAACTGAAAACACCAAATATTAGTCAGGCATGGTGGAGCAAGCCTGTAATCCCAGCTACTCGGGAGGCTGAGGCAGGAGAATTGCTTAAACCCAGGAGGCAGAGTTGCAATGAATGGTGATTGCGCCACTACACTCCAGCCTGGTTGATGGAATAAGACTCTGTCTCAAAAAAAAAAAAAAAAAAAAAAAAAAAAGGAAAGAAGAAAAGAAAAAGAGGAATGAAATACTGATATGCTGATGATACCTGTTACAACATGGATGAACCTCCAAAACATTATGGCAAGTGAAAGAAACCAGACACAAAGCCCATATGTGTTAATGATGCCATTTATAATAAGTAAGTAAATCCATACAAACAGAAAGCAGATTAGAACCAGAGGCTGTGGGGAGAGAGAAAGGCAGAGTGATTGCCTAAGGAGCATAGGGTTTCCTTCTGGGATGAGGAAAATGTTTTGGAGCTTGATAGAGGTGGTGGTTGCACAACATTATGAATATACAAATGTCATTGAATTGTTTGCTTTAAAATGGCTAGTTTTATGGTATGCACACCTCAATTTAAAAAAAACTTGTCACTTGTGGAACAAATTTGGCCCACGGCACAAATTTGCAACCCCTTGTGTTCTGTGGTGTCCTTACGCATTCTTTTTTTTGTTTGTTTTTTTGTTTTTTTGTTTTTGAGACAGAGTTTCTCTCTGTCACCAGGCTGGAGTGCAGTGGCGCAATCCTGGCTCACTGCAACCTCTGACTCCCTGGTTCAAGTGATTCTCCTGCCTCAGCCTCCCGAGTAGCTAGGATTACAGGCATACACCACCACTTCCAGCTAATTTTTGTATTTTTAGCAGAGCTAGGGTTTCACCATGTTGGCCAGGATGGTCTCGATCTCCTGACCTCGTGATCTGCCTGCCTCGGCCTCCCAAAGTGCTGGGATTACAGGCATGAGCCACAGTACCCGGCTCCAATTCTTGTTTGGACAACATAGAACCTCTAGGAAGAACTTCTGGCGGGGCACTTTGGTGGTTCACGCCTGTAATCCTAGTACACTGGGAGGACAAGGTGGGCAAATCACTTGAGGTCATGATTTCCCTGCCTCGGCCTCCCAGTGTGCTGGGATTACAGGCCTGAGCCACCATGCCTGACCAGAAGAATTTTTTCTTTTCTTTTCTTTTTTTGAGACAGAGCCTTGCTCTGTCACCCAGGTTGGGGTGCAGTGGCGTGATCTCCGCTCGCTGCAAGCTCCGCCTCCTGGATTCACGCCATTCTCCTGCCTTAGCCTCCCGAGTAGCTGGGACTACAGGCGCCCACCACCACACTTGGCTAATTTTTTGTATTTTTAGTGGAGATGGGGTTTCACCGTGTTAGCCAGGATGATCTCGATCTCCTGACCTCGTGATCCTCCCCACTTGGCCTCCCAAAGTGCTAGGATTACAGGCGTGAGCCACTGCGCCCAGCAAATTTTTTTTTTGAGATGGAGTTTCACCCTTGTTGCCCAGGCTGAAGTGCAATGGCATGATCTCAGCTCACCGCAACCTCCACCTCCCAGGTTCAAGCGATTCTTGCCTCAGCCTCCCGAGTAGCTGGGATTACAGGCATGTGCCACCATGCCCGGCTAATTTTGTATTTTTAGTAGAGACGGGGTTGGTCAGGCTGGTCTTGAACTCCCGACCTTAGGTGATCCACCTGCCTCTGCCTCCCAAAGTGCTGGGATTACAGGCGTGCGCCCAGCCAGAATTTCTAAAGAAGTGCCAGACTTCAGAGAACTTGTCTAAGAAAACTCATTAATAGCTGCTCTGGGTCTCAGTCCTTGGTAGGGTTACTCATTGGGACAGATGAAGTTTCAGAGCAAGAACCTAGTTGGCTGTTTGGGGGACCGGAGGAAAGGCCTCACTGGAGCAATGGCTTTTGAGATGGTCCTGGAAGCATTTCCACTGAGGAGTGTCTCCAGCAGAGCATATAGCAGTGCTAGAGAAGGCAGGGCACGTTCAGCTCGCTAGTGAGGTCCAAGCCCTGGGTGGGAAAGGTTAGTGGCGGGAAAGGACGAAGGTGGCACCCGAGAGCAGACCCAGAGAAGCCTCTTGAAGTGGGTGCTGGGAGCCTCCGAAGTGTTGAGAGAGAGGAGCTTGTGCACGCAGCTGGACATGGGGCCTGTGAGGTGGCACAGGCAGGCAGGGAGGTTGGGTCCCCTGGGTCTCTAGGGAAAGAAACGGGCCAAGGAGGGCCTGGAAGCTGGAAGCTGCCGGGAAGGTGTTCGTTCTGTCAACTGAGTGGGACAGACAGAGAGAGAGGTGTTTTAGAGAGGGTTTGAACGAAGGTTCTTGTAAGAATCCACTTGCTAGAAGTGGCATGAGGAAGAGACAGAGGGGTCACAGATAAGTTCTGATGAAAACTCAGATTCTGAGTTGGGTGCAGTGGCTCACGCCTGTAATGCCAACACTTTGGGAGGCCGAGGCAAGAGGATTTCTTCGGCCCAGGAGTTCCCTGGGCGACATAGGAGGACCCCGTCTCTACAAAAAAATAAAAAATTAGCCAAGCCAGTGGTACCCGTAGTCCCAGCTACTCGAGAGGCTGAGGCAAAAGGATCCCTTGAGCCTAGTAATTCGAGGCTGCAGTGAGCTATGATCAAACGCTGCACTCCACCCTAGGTGACAGAATGAGACCCTGTCTAAAAAAAAAAAAAAAAAAAAAAAGGCCGAGTGTGGTGGCTCACGCTTGTGATCCCAGCACTTTGGGAGGCCGAGGCAGGCGGATCACAAGGTCAGGAGATTGAGACCATCCTGGCTAACATGGTGAAACCCCATCTCTACTAAAAATACAAAAAATTAGCAGAGCGTGATGGCGGGCGCCTGTAGTTCCAGCTACTCGGGAGGCTGAGGCAGGAGAATGGCGTGAACCCGGGAGGCGGAGCTTGCAGTGAGTGGAGATCGCGCCACTGCACTCCAGCCTAGGTGACAGAGTGAGACTCAGCCTCAAAAAAAAAAAAAAAAAAAAAAAAAGCAGGGCACGGTGGATCATGCTTGTAATCCCAGCACTTTGGGAGGCCGAGGCAGGTGGATCACCTGAGATCAAGAGTTCGAGACCAGTCTAGCCAGCGTGGTGAAAACCCGTCTCTACTAAAAATACAAAAATTAGGCAGGTGTGATGGCACACGACTATAGTCCCAGCTAGTCAGGAGGCTGAGGCAGGAGAATCACTTGAACCTCGGAGGTGGAGGTTGCAGTGAGCCAAGATTGCACCACTGCACTCCAGCAGCCTGGGTGACAGAGCGAGACTCCGTCTCCAAAAAAATAAAAATATAAAAGAAGGTGCTCAACTGCTACACTGCACTCCTGTCCATGCGGGCTGCCTCTTGTTCTCACCCCATCCCCTTGACCTTGGCCTCCCATTGGCCTTGCTGAGGCCTTTGGGAGAAGAAAGTGGGCTGGGCAGAGGTGAGGAGGTAGAAGCCAACAGGAGGCCAGGCCTCTTTTTTTCCCTCCAGCATTTCCCTGGACAGCATGGGAGAGGCCAAGCTGGACTCCTGCTGGGATGGGGGGAACTTGTATTCAGTGAACTTTGTTTACCGTCCTGGGCCTGCACAGCAGATGCCCCTGCAAGGGGCCACTTGCCCCCAGACATGACATTCCTGTAGAGTTGGCATGGGAGCCACACTGCTCAGATGCCAAGGGGTGGGGCACTTAGGGCACCAGGCCAGGGGAAGCGAAACCAACTTCCCTGGATGCACCCACTTCCTGAATTGGCTGACCTGGGACAATTTAATTTCTCTCTCTGAGCCTTAGTTTCTTCATCTCTAAAAGGGGAGGATTGAGTGAACCAGCACTTTGGGTTTGGTGCTCTAAAGCACCCTGCACAGTGCCCGGCAAGTGGCAGCATCTGTGAAGGTGAGTTGGTCCTTCTCCCTTTTCCTTATGGGGAAGGTTTGTCAGAAGGATAGAATGCTTATCATGGGCCTGTCTTGAAGTGCTGGAAGGCTGAGTCCTGCCCGCACCGGCATGCACCTTCGCTGTTGTGGGTCTGTGGTCTGTCTTCCTGCATCCACGCTGTCTGTGAGTGGCCAGGACTGGATCATCCTGCAGCCATCCTGGTGAGGAGGAGTTTCCTCATCTCTCTGGCCACCACCTCTGGCCTCATCACCTTTCTTCTTAACTGTTGCAACAACCTGCCTTGGCTTCCTGCTGCCCAGCCACCCCCTACTCTGCCCCCGAGGGAACCTTGTAGCCTATGCATTCTGTCCCCACACTCCTCCGCTGGAGAGGCGTAGTCCCAGCTTCAAGACTGGCTCTGCAACTCCTTTAGTCTTCGGGCCAAGCCACTGCTACTGCTTCCGTGCACCTCTGCTCTGGGGGCTGCCTCTGTGTCCTCATCCCTACGTGACTGGTTGTTGGGATAGCCCATTAAGAGCGCCCACTGTCCTCAAGGCCCCTCCTTCTACCCTCAAGGCAAAATTAATCACCCCATCCTCTTGCTGCTCTGGGCTTTTTCTGTTTCTTTGCTGTGATGGCGCTTGTCACAGTGCATCATCCTCTGTCACCCTCAAGAGACAGTGAGCCCTGAGTGTGGGGGACTGGTGGCCAGTGCATGTCCAGACTCCCCCAGTTCCTCTTCCAGTGCCTGACAGTTGTTGGCCATGCCCAGCTCCAAGCCACCATCTGCAAAAAGACAATTCAGGACTGTTTTCTAACCAGGAGGAGGAGCTGAAGCAAGGCAGCCCTGGCTCTGAATCCCAGTCCTGTCCGTGACTTCCTGGTGACCTTCCCGAGCCTTGGATTCTTCATTTGTAAAGCAGGCAGCATCCCCTGGGCATGTCCAGGGACCTGACAGCTGTATGTACCCTGGCCGCCCTTCACTCCTTGCCCTCCCTTGTCCTCTCTCCGCTGGAGCTGGGCCAGGCCCCAGCCTGAAGGAGGAGAGCTGGGTGTTCCTGGAGAGGCAGCAGCTAAGGGTTTCAGACCTTGCAAAGTGCAGGCTAACAGATAACTCCTGGTGCCGGCCCTAGCTCTGCCAGTCCTCCAAGACTGGTCTTTTAAAATTTTTTATTTATTTTTAAAATTGCTTTTTAGGCTGGGTGTGGTGGATCATGCCTATAATCCCAGCACTTCGGGAGGTCGAGGCAGGTAAATCACTTGAGGTCAGGGGTTCGAGACCAGGCTGGCCAACATGGTGAAACCCCATCTCTACTAAAAATACAAAATTAACCAAGTGTGGTGGTGCATGCCTATAATCCCAGCTACTCAGGAGGCTGAGGCAGGAGAATGGCTTGAGCCTGGGAGGTGGAAGTTGCAGTGAGCCGAGATCGCACCATTGCACTCCAGCCTGGGTGACAAGAGCAAAACACCACCTCAAAAAAGAAAAAAAATTTTTTTTTGTGAAAAATAGAGGCAAGGTCTATATTGCCCAAACTGGTCTCAAACTCCCGGGCTCAAGCAATCCTCCTGCCTCAGCTTTCAAAAGTGCTGGGATTACAGCTGTGAGTTGCCACATCCAGCCCAAGATTGTTTTAAAGCTGTGTCACAGAGGGATATTGTGGCTGTGGGGTGGAGCCAGTGGGGCTGTGCACCCACCCAGCCTCCCTAGCCCTCCCCACTCTTGCACCTGGGGTCAAAGTGGACTCCTGGACCTGAGTCAGCAGAGCTGGGGAGGCGCCTTCGTTCACTCCTCCTGCTTCCTCTTCCATGGGTCCCCCCACCCCCGGGGTGACTGGGGCAGCCCCAGGCAGGAGGTTGGGGTGGAAGTTGAGAGCTGCCATGACTTGCTCAGGTGCCTGCTCCAGGGCAGAGCTCAGACCTTCAGGGGCCCGTGAGGACTCACGCCCCGGAAGTCCAGGCAGTCCAACTGACCCACTCATGCGCCACTGGGATGACAGGTGTGAGATTACCTGCCTCAACCTCCCTAAGTGCTGGGATTACAGGCCACCGGAAACTTGGACCAGCCCCACAGCTAAGTCCAGGTGGAGCTACCACCCCAGATGGTAACAGGGTACTTTGCTCAGGAACTCCTGGGCTGCATTCCCTCAGTTGCAGTGATTTATGGCAAGGGGTTGGGGGTGGAAGAAGTCTGGAGGAGTCACTGTGAAACTACAACGGCAATACGAAGAGAGCTCTGGGGATGGGTAGCACACGGGTATGAATGTGCTTCACACCACTGAACTGTACCCTTTAAGATGGTTAAGAGGCCAGGTGTGGTGGCTCATGCCTGAAATCTCCCAGCACTTTGGGAGACTGAGGTGTATGGATCACATGAGGCCAGGAGTTCAAGACTAGCCTGGCCAACATGACAAAACCCCGTCTCTACTAAACATACAACGATTATCCAGGCGCAGTGGTGCACACCTGTATCCCAGCTACTCAGGAGGCTGAGGCATGAGAATCCCTTGAACCTAGGAGACAGAGTTTGCAGGGAGCTGAGAGAGGGCTACTGTATCTCAGCCTGGGCGACACTGCAAGACTCCGTCTCAAAAAAAAAAAAAAAAGATAGCTAACATGGCATGTTTTATGTGCATTTTACCATGATTCAAAATGTTTTAGGCCAGGTGTGGTGGTGCATGCCTGTAGTCCCAGCTACCCAGGAAGCTGAGCCAGAAGGATTGCTTGAGGCCAGGAGTTAGAGGCTCGTGATTGGGCCACTGCACTCCTCTAAAAAAAAAAATGGAGACAGAAAAAAGAAAAAAAAATCTGTATAATACAGAGACTCGGACTGTCATAGTCCAGAGTTGTCCAAAAGGTGCTGGTCATGGGCCACCATTTTTTTTTTTTAACCAATACTTTACCTAGATTATTTTTAAAGCTTAATTACAACAGCTTTCAAATATACACAAAGGTAAAGGGAGGGAATTTTTTAAAACTCTCAAGTACCCACTGCCTGCCTTTAAAAGTTACCCAGCAGAGGCTGATTTTATTTACTTCCACACAAACCCTCCCACACTCCAGGGTTCTTTTAAAGCAAATTCCATGCAGTATGACATTTCATCTATAGACGCTTCACTGCAGACAATTAAACTGTAATAATTATGCTTGTATTTTTATTTTTTAATTTTAATTTTTATTATTATTTTTTGAGACAATCTCGTTCTGTTGCCAGGCTGGAGTGCAATGGCGTGATCTTGGCTCACTGCAACCTCCGCCTCCTGGGTGCAAACGATTCTCCTGCCTCAGCCTCCCGAGTAGCTGGGACTACAGGCGCCTGCCACCATGCCCAGCTAATTTTTGTATTTTTAGTAGAGACGGGGTTTCACCATGTTGGCCAGGATGGTCTTGATCTCCTGACCTTGTGATCCGCCCTTCTCGGCCTCCCAAAGTGCTGGGATTACAGGCGTGAGCCTCCGCACCCGGCCAGTATTTTTCTTTTTTACTTTTTTTTTGTTTAACTTTTAACCTCTGTTGGACTTTATATTTTATTATTATTATTTTATTTTTCATTTTTTGAGACAGAGTCTCACTCTGTTGCTCAGGCTGGAGTGCAGTGGTGCGATCTCAGCTCACTGCAACCTCCGCCTCCCGGGCTCAAGCAACTCTCCTGTCTCAGCCTCCTGAGTAGCTGGGACTATAGGCACAGGCCACCATGCCCAGCTAATTTTTGTATTTTTAGTAGAGATGGGGTTTCACCATATTGGTCAGGCTGGTCTCGAACTCCTGACCTCAGGTGATCCACCTGCCTCAGCCTCCCAAAGTGCTGGGATTACAGACATGAGCCACCACCCCCAGCCTATTTATTTATTTTAGAGACAGGGTCTTCCTCTGTTGCCCAGGTGAAGTGCAGTGGTGTAGTCATAGCTCACTGCAGGCTCAAACTCCTGGGCTTAAGAGATCCTCCTGCCATGGCCTCCCGAAGTGCTGGGATTACAGGCATGGGTCCTGTGCCTGGTCTAAATTGTAGTAATTTTACAGTTTGCCTCAAACTGACGTCTGGGCAAGGTCTGCCGGGGGCCTCCCACATGCAGGCAGTCTCTGTGCTGTGCCCTCCACCAGCGCTGAGGGTCACTTGCCCACAGGCACCCCTCTCCTTTCCCCTCTGGGGAAGGCCAGGAGAAGTGACTTTTGAGGTGACCTGAAGGACCTGTTTGAGGTTATCTGTCTGGAAAGGGTGTGAAGCTGAAGCTGATGGCCTCAGTGCCCAAAGGGGAACGCTTCCCACAGGCGTATGGAAGCCACAGGCCTGACAGTGGGATCCTGGTCTTGGGGGTCTCAGCCACCTGCCCACCCATTCCCCCCTCACTTAGGCATCCACCTAGCAGGCTGCTCACACCCCCTTCCATCTGTCTGTGCTCAGCCAATCAGGCAAGCCAGGGTTACAGCCCTCCCTGCCCTGGGCCCTGGCTCCATGAAGCACCATGGGCCTTGGAAGACCGCCCCAAATCATCCCATGTCCCCAGTATCTTCTGCCAAGGCAGGAGTTTCCCTGGGACCCTGACTGGTCCACTTCCTTGGCACAGTTTGTAGCTGTGCCTGATACAGCCCACCTACCTGGCTTCTGTCCCAAACCCGCAGCCAGGCCATGTGACAGCCGCTGCCTGTGCCCAAACATTCATCCAGCCCCACCCAGGAGAGCCAGACACTCACACAATCTCACCCACACATCCTTACCCACCTGGCCTTGCCACTCCCCCACCCCACCCTCCCTCTAAACCTACTGGGGCAGCAGCTTCCCTACCTTCCGCTGGCTCCACCTCCTCCTAGAGCTGGGTCACACAGTTTCCCACGCCCTTGGCAGGTTGGTCATGGCCCTGGCAGGTCTGAGGACAGGATGGGCACAGGACTGGGTGCAGCATAGAAAGGTCAGGGAGGGCGGCCTTCTACTCTGTGCCAGCTGCCAGAGCTTACTAGGCTGATGGGGACAAAGAATGCACCAGAGGGGACAGTGACCAGCCTGGGCAACAGAGCAAGACCCTGTCTCAAAAAGGAAAAAAAAAAAAAAATTAGGAGGAAGGGGATTGGGCAGAGGGCACCAGCAGAGGAGCTCTGGATCTAAGTGCCTGACAGATGAGTCCCCCGTTAGATAGAAAAGGCCCTGATAGGCCGGGCGCGGTGGCTCAAGCCTGTAATCCCAGCACTTTGGGAGGCCGAGGCAGGCGGATCACAAGGTCAGGAGATCGAGACCACAGTGAAACCCCGTCTCTACTAAAAATACAAAAAATTAGCCGGGCGCGGTGGCGGGCGCCTGTGGTCCCAGCTACTCAGGAGGCTGAGGCAGGAGAATGGCGGGAACCCGGGAGGCGGAGCTTGCAGTGAGCCGAGATCGCGCCACTGCACTCCAGCCTGGGCAACAGCGTGAGACTCCGTCTCAAAAAAAAAAAAAAAAAAAGAAAAGGCCCTGATACCACTTGCTCAGTCACTGGCCAGCAGGGAAGAGGGTGACCTCAATCTGAGAGCTGAGGGGACCCCGAAGGTGCTGAAGGCTGGGCAATGATGAGTCCTTCTGAAGGGGCATCGCGCCTTCCCCACTCGGTCATGCTGGGCCAGGCCGGGTAGCGGGCGCCCTGGGCTGCAGATATTAAGCCTTTAGAATGAAAGCTGGTTGACGGCAGGACTGCGGCCAGCTAGACTCTGTCACCCCAGTCTGTCACAGGCCAGGACCCACAAGGCCCTCGGCATGCTGAAATGAATGTGTGCAGGAGTGAGGGAATGAACTTCCTCGAAAGAATCCTGGCGTGGGGCAGGGTGCGGTGGCTCATGCCTGTAATCACAGCACCGCGGGAGGCCAAGGCGAGTGGATCGTGAGGTCAGGAGTTTGAGTCCAGCCTGACCAACATGGTGAAATGCCGTCTCTACTAAAAATACAAAAATTAGCCGGGTGTGGTGGTGTGCTCCTGTAATCCCAGCTACTTGGGAGGCTGAGGTAGGAGAATGGCTTGGACCTGGGAGGCGGAGGTTGTGGTGAGCCAGGATTGCACCACGGCACTCTCGGCTGGATGACAGAGTAAGACTCCTTCTCAAAAAAAAAAAAAAAACGAACAAAAAACAAAAAACAAAACAACCACCAAGAATCCTGGCATGGTGAGATTCTGGAACTTGGCCTCAGGGACCTGCATTCACATTCAGCCCTAGCCCTTCTTAGCTATGTGACCTTTGACCTGCCCTAGGCCTTAATTTCCCTGTTGGTGAAATGAGAGTGATGATGCCTGTCATGATATTTCACTTTCTTTTCTTTTCTTTTTTTTTTTGAGACAGGGTCTCCCTCTGTCACCCAGGCTGGAGTGCAGTGGCACAATCGTGGCTCACTGAAACCCCTGCTTCCTGAGTTCAAGTGATTCTTGTGCCTCAGCCTCCCAAGTAGCTGAGACTACAGGCATGCGCCACCACACCCGGCCAATTTTTTTGTAGTTTTAGTAAAGACAGGGTTTCGTCATGTTGGCCAGGCTGGTCTCAAACTCCTGACCTCAAGTCATCCACCATCTTGGCCTTCCAAAATGCTGGGATTACAGGCATGCGCCACTGTGTCCGGCTGCCATGATACCTCAATGTAGTGATGTAGAATCGTGTGTCTGCCATGACCTTCCTTAGGTGGAGCAGAAATTGTCACCCCCAGGTAAGAGAAGGAACTGGAAGAAAATATGGCGGGATTTGCCTCTGGGTGATTTTTTTTTTTTTTTTTTTTTGAGATGGAGTTTCGCTCTTATTGCCCAGGCTGGAGTTCAGTGGCATGATCTCAGCTCACCGCAATCTCTGCCTCCCAGGTTCAAGCGATTCTCCTGCCTCAGCTTTCCTGAGTAGCTGGGATTACAGGCATGAGCCACTATACCTAGCTAATTTTGTATTTTTCATAGAGACGGGGTTTCTCCATGTTGGTCAGGTTGGTCTCGAACTCCTGACCTAAGGTGATCTGCCTGCCTCAGCCTCCCAAAGTGCTGGGATTATAGGTGTGAGCCACCATGCCCAGCCTATTTATTTAGGCTTTTCTTTTTCTTTCTTTTTTTTTTTTTCAGGCTTAATTCACTTTATTTTTCTCGTATAAAAACCCTGTGTTGTAGCCACAGCTGGAGCCTGGGTCCGCTGCACGGAGACTCTGGTGTGGGTCTTGACAAGGTGGTCAGTGAATTCCTGATAGGGAGACTTGGCAAATATAGTCTCCTTCCAGAGGTCAGGGGTCAGGTAGCTGTAGGTCTTAGAGATGGCATCAAAGGTGGCCTTGGCGAAGTTGCCCAGGGTGGCAGTGCAGCCCCGGGCTGAGGTGTAGCAGTCATCAATACCAGCCATCATGAGCAGCTTCTTGGGCACAGGCGCTGAGATGATGCCAGTGCCCCTGGGTGCAGGGATGAGGTGCACCAGCACAGAGCTGCAGCGGCCTGTCACCTTGCAAGGGACAGTGTGGGGCTTGCCGATCTTGTTCCCCCAGTAGCCTCTGCACACAGGGACAATGGAGAGTTTGGCCAGGATGATGGCCCCACGGATGGCGGTGGCCACCTCCTTGGAGCACTTAACACTCAGGCCAACGTGGCCATTGTAGTCCCCGATAGGAACAAAGGCCTTGAACCTGGTGTGCTGGCCAGCACAGGTCTGCTTCTGCACCGGCATAATCTTCAAAACCTCGTCTTTGAGAGAGGCCCCCAAGAAAAAGTCAATGATCTCAGATTCCTTAATGGGCAGGGAGAAGAGGTAGATCTCCTCCAGGGATTTGATCTTCATGTCGTTGATCAAGTGGCCCAGCTTGGTGACGGGCATCCAGTCCTTATCCTCGGCCTTGCCTCCGCGAGCTCCACGGCCTCTGCCCCGGCCCGTCCACGGCCGCGACCTCGGCCCTGGATGCCACTGCCCAAACCTCCGCAGAAGCCACTGCGGTTCCCCATCCCAGGGCCACCAGGACCTCCGGGCCCCCCTCCCCCCGCCTGCTGCACCGGCGTCATCCGCCATTTGCTGTTTTCTTGGAGCTTTTTTTTTTTTTGGAGAGTCAATCTCGCTCTGTTGTCCAGACTGGAGTGCAGTGTTGCAATCTCCGCTCACTGCAAGCTCTGCCTCCTGGTTCATGCCATTCTCCTGCCTCAGCCTCCCTGGTAGCTGGGACTACAGGTGCCCGCCACCACACCCAGCTAATTTTTTGCATTTTTTGTATTTTTAGTAGAGATGAGGTTTCATGTGTTAGCCAGGATGGTCTCGATCTCCTGACCTCATGATCCGCCCACCTCGGCCTCCCAAAGTGCTGGGATTACAGGTGTGAGCCACCGCGCCCAGCCTGTTTTAAGTTTTATTTTGAAATAGTTTTAAGATACAGAGAAAAGTTGCAAAAAATAGCATAGAATTCCTTCTGTAAACCAAAATGTGTGAGACAGGTCTCAATCAATATGGAATTTTATTTTGCCAATGTTAAGGGCATGCCCAGGAGAAAGGTCTGTGCCTCTCTCCAAAGATGATTTTGAGGGCTTCCCTATGAAAGGGGAAAAGTGGGCTGGAGGGAAAGAGGGAGGGTGTCGTGGGAATCCAGATATTGCAAGAGGAGCAGGCAGGGTAATAGCCTTAGTCTGAAATTTTTTTTTTTTTTGGAGACAGGGTCTCACGTCTGTCACCTAGGCTGCAGTGCAGTGACACAATCAAAGCTCACCACAGCCTCAACTTCAGAGCTCAGGTGATCCTCCCACCTCAGCCTCCCTGTAGCTGGGAGTACAGGCACATGCCACCATGCCTGGCTAATTTTCGTATTTTTTGTGGAGACGAGATTTCTACAAAACTCTACAAATCTCCATGTTGCCAGTCTCTTCTCAAACTCTTGGGTCCAAGTCATCCGCCTGCCCCAGCCTCCCGAGTGCTGGGATTACAGGCTTGAGCCGCCGCACCCGGCCAGCCTTAGTTTCCTTTCACACCTTATATGTTTCACTCAGCCTCGCCCAGTGTTAACATCTTATGTAATCATAGCACAAAGATCAAAATGAGGAAATTAACATCAGTACAATACTATAAACTCCAGTCTTTATGGTTTTTTCAGAGACAGGGTCTCCCTCTCTCCAGGCTAGAGTGCAGTGACCTGATCATGGCTCACTGTGGCCTCGACCTCCCAGGCCAAATCGATCCTACTACCTCAGCCTCTAGAGTAGCTGGAACTACAAGTAAGTGCCACCTCACCCAGCTAATGAAAAAAAAATAGTTTTTGGCCTGGCGTGGTGGCTCACGCCTGTAATCCCAGCACTCTGGGAGGCCGAGGTGGGCGGATCACGAGGTCAGGAGATCAAGACCATCTTGGCTAACATGGTGAAACCACATCTCTACTAAAAACACACAGGCACACACACATACAAATTAGCCGAGAGTGGTGGCGGGCACCTGTAGCCCCAAATACTCAGGAGGCTGAGGCGGGAGAATGGCATGAACCCAGGAGGCGGAGCTTGCAGTAAGCCTAGATTGCACCACTGCACTGCACTGCACTGCACATACAAAAAAAAATTTTTTTTTTTTTGAGACGGAGTCTCACTCTGTCACCCAGGCTGGAGTGCAGTGGCGTGATCTTGGCTCACTACAAGCTCCACCTCCTGGGTTCACGCCATTCTCCTGCCTCAGCCTCCTGAGTAGCTGGGACTACAGGCACCCGCCACCATGCCCAGCTAATTTTTTTGTATTTTTTAGTAGAGATGGGGTTTCACCATGTTAGCCAGGATGGTCTCGATTTCCTAACCTCATGATCCACCTGCCTCGGCCTCCCAAAGTACTGGGATTACAGGCATGAGCCACCTCGCCTGGCCAAAAAAAATCTTTTTTTTTTTTTTTGGCTGGGCACTGTGGCTCTCACCTGTAATCCCAACACTTTGGGAGACTGAGGCAGGAGGATCGCTTGAGCCCAGGGATTTGAGACCAGCCTGAGCAACATGGTGAAACCCTTCCTCTGCAAAAACTACAAAAATTAGCTGGGCATGTTGGCCGCACCTGTAGTCCCAGCTACTTGAGAAGCTGAGATGGGAGGATGGCTTGAGCCCAGGAAGTCGAGGCTGCAGTGAGCTGAGATTGTGCCAGCTGCACTCCAGCTTGGGTAACAGAGGTGAGACCCTATCTCAAACAAAAAACATTTTATTTTTTTTTTTGAGACAGAGTCTCGCTCTATCACCCAGGGTGGAGTGCAGTGGTGTGATCTCGGCTCACTACAACCTCTGCCTCACGGGTTCAAGTGATTCTTGAGCTGGAACTACAGGTACCCGCTGCCATGTCCGGCTAATTTTTGTACTTTTAGAAAGACAGGGTTTTGCCATGCTGGCCAGTCTGGTCCTGAACTCCTGACCTCAGGTGATCCACCCACCTTGGCCTCTCAAAGTGCTGGGATTACAGGCGTGAGCCACCACACCCAGCTGAAAAAAATTTTTTTTAATTTATTTAGAAACAGGGTCACACCATGTTACCCAGGTGGTCTAGAACTCCTGGCCACAAGCTATCTTCCCATCTCAGCCTTCTGAGTAGCTGGCACTACAGGCACCAGCGACCAGGCCCAGCTAAGCTTTACAAGGATTTAACCAGTTTTTTCATTAATGTCCATTTTCTGGTCCAGGATCCAACCTGGCATTGCTTTTAGCTGTCATGGCTCCTTAGTGTCCTCCAGTCCCTGAGGGTTCCTCAGCCTTGCCTCGTCTTTTGAGACTCACTTTTTGAGGAGTGCTGGTCAGAGGCTTTTAGAGTATCCCTCAGCTCATGCTGGAGGAGGCTCGGCCTCCCAAGGTATGGGGAAGGGTGACACCAAGGTGTACCCGCAGTGCATATCCAGACTAAACGTTATCAATAGATGGTGGAACTTACTGGTGATATCCACCTTCATCCCTTCCTTGGATGGTGTCTGCCAGGTTTCTCCACTATAAAATTGCTATTTTCCACTTTGGGAGGCCAAGATGGGCAGATCACCTGAGGTCAGGAGTTCAAGACCAGCCTGGCTAACATGGTGAAACCCCATCTTTACAAAAATATAAAAATTAACCAGGCATGATGGCAGGTGCCTGTAATCCCAGCTACTTGGGAGGCTGAGGCAGGAGAATCACTTGAACCCAGGAGGTGGAGGTTGCAGTGAGCCAAGATCACACCACTGCACTCCAACCTGGGTGACAGAGCAAGACTCCGTCTCAAAAATAAAATAATTAGAAAATAAAAATAAAATTGCTATTTTCCCCTTTTAACTAATATATATCTTGGCGGAGGAGGGAGGGTGCTTTGAGAGTATGCAGCTATCTTTCTCTGACTCTCTTGTGTCAGTTGGTGGATCTTGCCTGCAGCAGTTTTACTCCACCTTTGTGATGGTGATTTTTCTATTTGTCTTAGTCCTTCTACATTTAATAATTAGAATTCTTTTGTGTGAAAGGGCTGTCCCTCTCCCCTCATTTACTTATTTGTTCAGTCACTTGCTTATATCAGTGTGGACTCATGGGTGTTTATTTTATTCCATGGGTTGTTGTGGGAAGTCAGGGACCCTGAACGGAGGGACTGGCTGAAGCCGTGGCAGAACATAAATTGTGAAGATTTCATGGACATTTATCCCTTCCCCAATGAATACTTTTGTGATTTCCTATGCCTGTCTTTAATCTCTTAATCCCGTCATCTTCATAAACTGAGGGTGAATGTTGCCTCAGGACCCTGTGATGATTGTGTTAACTGCACAAATTGTTTGTAGAGCATGTGTGTTTGAACAATATGAAATATGGCACCTTAAGAACAGGATAACAGCGATTTTCAGGGAACAAGGGAGATAACCTTAAAGTCTGGCTGCCTGTGGGCCGGGCGGGACAGAGCCATATTTCTCTTATTACCAAAAATGGGTAACATAAATATCGCTGAATTCTTCCCCAGTAAGGAATATTAATAATTAACAGCCCTGGGAAAAGAATGCATTCCCAGAGGAGGCCTCTGGAATGGCTGCTCTGGGGGTGTCTGCCTTATGCAGATGTAGATAGGGATGAAACATGCCCTAGTCTCCTGCAGTGCCCCCAGGCTTGCTAGGATTAGGAAATTCCAGCCTGGAGAATTCCAGTCAGACCAGTTCTCTGCTCTTGAACCCTGTTAAGGTGTTTATCAATGACAATGCGTGCACAGTGGGACATGGAAGTTCATTAGTGATTCTAGTTTTGCCCTGACCTTGTGATCTCACCCTGACCTTCTGCCTTGTGATCTCTTGTCGCCCTTGAAGCATGTGACCCACACCCTATTGGTGCACTTCCTCCCCTTTGAAAATCGCTAATAAAAACTTGCCAGTTTTATAGCTCAGGAGCCATCACGGAACCTGCCAACATGTGATGTCTCTCCCCGACACCCAGCTTTAAAATCTCTCTCTTTTGTACTCTTTCCCTTTATTTCTCAGACCGGCCGACACTTAGTGAAATAGAAAAGGACCCACGTGAATATTGGGGGTGGGTTTCCCTGATAATGGGTCATAATCCAGTACTAACATTACTTTTAAATTTACTGTTTTTTGTTTTTATTTTTTTTGAGATGGAGTTTTGCCCTTGTTGCCCAGCCAGGCTGGAGTGCAATGGTGCGATCTTGGCTCACTGCAACCTCTGCCTCCCGGGTTCAAGAGATTCTCTCACCTCAGCCTGCTAAGTGGCTGGGTTCTCCCAGCTGAGCCTCTCAAATAGCTGGGACTACAGGTGTGCACCACCACACCTAGCTAATTTTTGTATTTTTGGTAGAGACAGGGTTTCACCGTGTTGGCCAGGCTGGTCTCAAACTCCTGACCTCAAGTGATCCACCTGCCTCGACCTCCCAAAGTGGAGGGATTATAGGCATGAGCCACTGCGCCTGGCCTGTTTTTGTTTTTTGAGACAGGGTTTCTCTGTGTCACCCAGCCTGGAGTGCAGTGGCACATTCTCAGCTCACTGAAACCTTGATCTCTTGGCCTCAAGCAATCCTCCTGTTTTCAGCGCCCCCAGTAGCTAGGACTATAGGTGCATGCTACCAGACCCTGCAAACTTTTGTGTACTTTTGTAGAGACAGGGTTTCACCATGTTGCCCAGGCTAGTCTCAAAGGATCCACCCACCTCGGGCTCCCAATGTGTTGGGATTATAGGCATGAGCCACTGCACCCAGCACCCTCCCCACTTTTGATAAAGAACTCTAGGTGATTTTTCTGTTGGTTTTGTTTTTGTTTTTGAGATGGACTCTCACTATTTATTTATTTATTTATTTATTTATTTATTTATTTATTTTGAGACAGAGTCTCGCTCTGTCGCCCAGGCTGGAGTGCAGTGGCCGGATCTCAGCTCACTGCAAGCTCCGCCTCCTGGGTTCATGCCATTCTCCTGCCTCAGCCTCCCGAGTAGCTGGGACTACAGGCGCCCGCCACATCGCCCAGCTAGTTTTTTGTATTTTTTAGTAGAGACGGGGTTTCACCATGTTAGCCAGGATGGTCTCGATCTCCTGACCTCGTGATCCACCCATCTCGGCCTCCCAAAGTGCTGAGATTACAGGCTTGAGCCACCGCGCCCGGCCACTATTTATTTTTGAGACAAAGTCTTGCTCTGTCTCCCAGGCTGGAGTGCAGAGGTGCGATCTCTCACTGCAATCTCTGTCTCTTGGATTCAAGCGATTCCCCTTCCTCAACCTCCTGAGTAGCTGGGACTACAGGCATGCACCACCATGCCTGGCTAATTTTTGTATGTTTAGTAAAGATGGGATTTCACCTTGTTGGCCAGGCTGGTCTCGAACTCCTGACTTCAAGTGATCCACCTGCCTTGGCCTCCCACAGTGTTGGGGTTACAAGCATAAGCCACTGCACCTGGCTGATTTTTAAAAGAAAATTCTTTTGTCTTTTTTATGTGTTCCAACTTTTTTCTTTAATGAACATGTACTCCATTTGTCTTACCTCTTAAAATTAATTTATTTTGTTAATTTTTTTGCACTACACAATATATCTGAATAGCTTAAAATCCAAAAGATAGACTGGTGTGTGGTGGTTCACGCCTGTAATCCCAGCACTTTGGGAGGCCAAGGCAGGCAGATCACCTGAGGTTAGGAGCTCGTGACCAGCCTGGCCAACAGGGCGAAACCCTATCTCTTCTGAAAATACAAAAATTAGCCTGGTGTGGTGGCACGTGCCCGTAATCCTAGCTACTCAGGAGGCTGAGGCAGGAGAATCTCTTGAACCCCAGAGGCGGAGGTTGCAGTGAGCCGAGATCTTGCATTGCACTCCAGCCTGGGTGACAAGAGTGAAATTCCATCTCAAAAAATTAAAATGAAATCCAAGGCCGGGCGCGGTGGCTCAAGCCTGTAATCCCAGCACTTTGGGAGGCCGAGACGGGCGGATCACAAGGTCAGGAGATTGAGACCATCCTGGCTAACATGGTGAAACCCCGTCTCTACTAAAAATACAAAAAACTAGCCGGGCGAGGTGGCGGGCACCTGTAGTCCCAGCTACTCAGGAGGCTGAGGCAGGAGAATGGCGTAAACCCGGGAGGCAGAGCTTGCAGTGAGCTGAGATCCGGCCACTGCACTCCAGCCTGGGCGACAGAGCGAGACTCCGTCTAAAAAAAAAAAAAAAAAAAATGAAATCCAAAAAATAGGGCTGGGCGTGGTGGCTCACATCTGTAATCACAGCACCTTGGGAGGCCAAGGTAGGTGGATCAGTTAAGCCCAGAATTTCTAGACCAGTCTCGGCAACACAGCAAAACTTATCTTTACCAAAAAATGCAACAATTAGCCGGATGTGGTGACACCCACCTGTAGTCCCAGCTATTTGGGAGGGTGAGGTCGGCGGAATGCTTGAGCCTGGGAGGTGGAGGTTGCAGTGAGCTGATTGCATCACTGCATTCCATCCTGGGTGACAGAAAGAGACCCTGTCTCAAAAATAAATAAATAAATAAAATAAAATCCAAAATATTTTGGTGAAATAGCTAGGCATGGTAACTCACGTCAGTAGCCCCAGCTACCGTGGAGGCTGAGGCTAGAGGATCGCTTCAGACTCCCAGGAGTTAAGAGTCTGCAGTGAGCTATGCTGGCGCCACTGCACTCCAACCTGGGTGACAGAGTGAGACCCTGTCTCTAAAAACAAAGAGTGCATGGGCAATGTCATTCCCCAGTCCCCCATTCCCCTTTCTGGAGGAACCGATGTTACTAGCTTCTTGCATGTCCTTCCAGAGACATCCTCCATGTACACTGAAAATAGGTATATCTGCTCTCCACCTACTTGCTTTTGTAAACAGAGAGCAGCATAGCATAGGCAGGGTTTTTGTTGCTTATTTTCTGTTACTTATTAGAATATCTTGGAGATTGTTAATATTGGTCCATAAAGAGTTCTCTCTCTCTCTCTTTTTTTTTTTTTTGTAGGTCCACTATGTGACATCCCACTATGTGGACCCAACCTAACATAATTTATTTACCCAGTCTCCTACTGATGGGATGTAGATCATTACCAGTCTTAGGTTTTGTTTTTGTTTTTGTTTTTGTTTTTTTTTGAGACGGAGTTTTGCTCTTGTTGCCCAGGCTGGAGGGCAATGGCGCCATCTTGTCTCACCGTAACCTCTGCCTCCTGGGTTCAAGTGATTCTCCTGTCTCAGCTTCCCAAGTAGCTGGCATTATAGGCATGTGCCACCACGCCCTGCTAATTTTGTATTTTTAGTAGAGACGGGGCTTATTCCTGTTGGTCGGGCTGGTCTTGAACTCCCAACCTCAGGTGATCCGCCTGCCTCAGCCTCCCAAAGTGCTGGGATTACAGGCGTGAGCCACTGTTCCCAGCCAGTCTTGGGTTTTAATAAGCAGTAGTGCGAAGGAAAACTTTGTACACACATCATCTCACACATATGTGAGAATGCAGTTGAGTCACAAGCTATGTGGACGTGGAATTTGGGTAGGGATTGCTATCAAACCACCACAGAGGTGGCACCAATTTACACTGCAGCAGCCATGCCTGACAGCGGTGGGAATGGGAGTTTGTGCTAGGGGCTGCTTACAAGGGTGTGTTCAGTTTGTGATAGTTCACTGAGCACTAGACTTACGTATACATGTGAGGCCAGGCACAGTGGCTCACACCTCTAATCCCAGCAACTTGACAGGCCAATGTGGGCGGACTGCCTGAGCCCAGGAGTTCAAGACCAGCCAAGGCAACATAAGGAAACTCTGTCTCTACAAAAAATACTACAATGAGCCAGCCATGGTGGCATGTACCTGTAGTCCCAGCTACTTGAAAGACTGAAGTGGGAGGATTGCTTGAGCCTGGGCGGTCGAGGCTGCAGTGAGCTGTGATCTTGCCACTGCACTGTAGCCTGGGTGGTAGATTCAGACTCTGTCTCAATAAGTAAATAAATACATTAATTAAATTAAATTTAAAAATATATACATATGCTTTGGGCACTTTTCTTTTTCCTCTCTGTCTTTCTCTCTTTCTTTCTTTTGACAGAGTCTCGCTCTGTCACCCAGACTGTAGTGCAGTTGTGTGATCTCACCTCCCTGCAACCTCCGCCTCCTCGGTTCAAGTGAGTCTCATGCCTCAGCCTCCCCAGTAGCTGATATTATAGGCACGTGCCACCACGCTTGGATAATTTTTGTATTTTTAGTAGAGATGGGGTTTCACCATGTTGGCCAGGCTGGTCTCAAACTCCTGACCTCAAGTGATCCACCCGCCTCAGCCTCCCAAAGTGCTGGGATTACAGGCGTGAGCCACTGTGCCCAGCCAGCTTTGGGAGATTTTCTGTGTGTATGTTACACTTCAATGAAAAGGTTTTAAAAACTCAATAAACGTTCAAATTAAAACAACAAAATCATGCCCTTTAGTATTCAGGGGAGGGAAGTGTGGGGAGAAAGGACTGGTTACCATCTCGTCCACACTGGGATGTTTCTGAGGCTTGCCCTTCCAACAAGGCTGAGAGTGGCTGCCTCCGAGTGACGGATTCTGACCCTGGGAGCAGGAGCCCAGGGCAGGGTGGCCCCTGACTGGTGACAACCATACTCTCTCATTAATTCCTGCCGTTTGGTCCCCCTTCCTCATGCCTTGACAGGCATCATAGCAACATGTTACTTTACTAACCCCCGAGACTAGAGGGGCCCTGCAGGAGAATGCGCTTAGGGAGAGCGGTGTTTCTGCCCCATACTGGCCTGTTGGGTCTACCTGCTGCCCTGCAGGAATCCGAGAGAAGTCACCTGTGGAAACCTGGGGCCCTGGAGGTTAAACCTGCCCTGTCTGTCCAAGATGGTTCCTTTCATTCATTGATTTATTTTTGTTGTTTTGTTTTTGAGACAGGGTCTCACTCTGTTACCCTGACTGGAGTGCAGTGGTGTGATCATGGCTCCCTGCAGCCTCAAGCTCCTGGGCCCAAGCGATCTTCCCACCTCAGCCTCCCAGGTAGCTGGGACCACAGGTGCACACCACCCTAGACTCAGCTAATTACCACAGGTGCACAGCACCCTAGACTCAGCTAATTACCACAGGTGCGCAGCACCCTAGACCCAGCTAATTAAAAAAAAAAAATTAGTAGAAATGGGGTTTTCCTATGTTGCCCAGGCTGGTCTTCAACTCCTGAGCCCAAGCAATCATCCTGCCTTGGCCTCCCAAAGTGTTGGGATTACAGGTGTGAGCCACTGCACTGGGCCACACTGGATCATTGTAGGCGCTGCCTCTGAAATTGCTCACTCAGCCACTCCTCAACGCCAGCAGTGCTGGTCCTCTTCAAGCCACTTTCCCATGTCTCTCGGATTCCTGCCCATGTCCTTCCAGAAATGTAACCGGACCTCATGTGTACCTGGGCGGCTTAGAGACTCCCTACATCTGACGGGAAGATTTCAGCCCCTTGTCTTCTCAACTTTGAGAGGTGATTCAAAAGTCCTGAAAGAAAATGCAGGTAAATGTGAAAACCAAAGGGATGGAGTGAGAATATAGAGTGAGATGGAGTGGGGGGCTCTTAAGTCCGTTTGTTCTGGGCTCGAATCCCACTGTGGAATTTATATATAGCATGGGACCCTCAGCCTCAGCTTACACTCTCTAAAATGGGGGTGGTGGGCTCTGTCTCGCAGGGTTATGAAGAACCAAAGAAATGGTGTTTTCACGGGGGCTGGCAGTGGCAGAACACAGACCGCCATCTTCAAACTCAAAGAGGCTCCGAAAATGAGAATCTGAATAGGATAGTGAGGAGCCTAGAAATGCCCTGTGAGGAAAAGAGTAGGAGACCCAGTCTCTGAAGAGTGGCCACAGAGGAGGGAGGACCGACGTGAATCCAGCATGTGAGCCTGGGAGATGACACATCCAGAACCAGTGGGTGCAAGGCCCAGGGCAGCCGACGTCTTCTCCACCTAAGGGGTTTCGGCAGAGTTGTCTAAAACTCAGCACTATGCCTTACTACAGACCGTGTTCCCCACCAGAACCTCACTACAGACCGTGCTCCCCACCGGAACCTCACTACAGACCGTGCTCCCCACCGGAACCTCACTACAGACCGTGCTCCCCACCGGAACCTCACTACAGACCGTGCTCCCCACCGGAACCTCACTACAGACCGTGCTCCCCACCGGAACCTCACTACAGACCGTGCTCCCCACCGGAACCTCACTACAGACCGTGCTCCCCACCGGAACCTCACTACAGACCGTGCTCCCCACCGGAACCTCACTACAGACCGTGCTCCCCACCGGAACCTCACTACAGACCGTGCTCCCCACCGGAACCTCACTACAGACCGTGCTCCCCACCGGAACCTCACTACAGACCGTGCTCCCCACCGGAACCTCACTACAGACCGTGCTCCCCACCGGAACCTCACTACAGACCGTGCTCCCCACCGGAACCTCACTACAGACCGTGCTCCCCACCGGAACCTCACTACAGACCGTGCTCCCCACCGGAACCTCACTACAGACCGTGCTCCCCACCGGAACCTCACTACAGACCGTGCTCCCCACCGGAACCTCACTACAGACCGTGCTCCCCACCGGAACCTCACTACAGACCGTGCTCCCCACCGGAACCTTACTACAGACCGTGCTCCCCACCGGAACCTTACTACAGACCGTGTTCCCCACCAGAAGAATTGAGCTCACTTACGCAGTCAACAAATACCACCTATGGGCTGTCCCCACTTGGATGTCAGCTGGGCTCCACAACTTCATAGGTCCTGAACAAGATGCTTGATTTCCACCTTCAAACCTGTCTTCTTCACTGCAGTCTGTGCTACGACCCTCCACTCCATAGTGGAAGCACAAACCCGGTAGTAGCCTCACTTACTTCCCTCACCTCGTATCACTCCCCTCCCATCCCATTCCCAAGCAAACTCTATAGATTCCCTCTCCAGATACGTCTCACATCCCTCCACTTCTTTCGTCTCTGCAGCCTTCAGTGCAAGCGCCTGCCCTCTCCCACCTGGCTTACTACAGGAACCACCCAGCTTGCCTCCTTGCTTCCCGTCTCACTCCACCCAGTCCATTCTCTACACAGCAGCCAAAGTGGCTTTCTAAGCCTCGAATCTGGTCATGTTCCTTCTCTGCTTCATTCTTTCCAGTGGCTTCCCACAGCCCCCTCTTCACCATGTCCTATGAGGTCATAGCTGCCGTGGCTGCAGCCTGATTCTGACCTCATCTTCTCCCACTGCCCCGTTATTCGAGCTCCAGTCACACTGGCCCACCGCAGGGCCTTGACACTTGCTGCGTCCCTATGGTCCTTACCTAGGGTAATTTTTCTCTAGAGCACAGGCCTCAGGGAACATACTGTAAGTCAGTGCTTCCCAACCATTTTAACATGAGGACATTCAGAAATTTTATTTCGTTTGAGGCTGGGCACAGTGGCTCATACCTGTAATCCCAGCACTTTAGGAGGCTGAGGCAGGGAGATGACCTGAGGTTGGGAGTTCGAGACTGGACTGGCCAACACGGTGAAACTCCATCTCTATGAAAAATACAAAAATTAGCCGGCTGTGGTGGCACACATCGGTAATCCCAGCTACTGGGGAGGCTGAGGCAGGAGAATCACTTGAACGTGGGAGGTGGAGGTTGCAGTGAGCCGAGATCACGGCACTGCACTCCAGCCTGGGCAACAGAGCAAGATTCCATCTCAGAAAAAAAAAAGAAAAAAAGAAAAAAAATTTACTTCATTTGTGTATTTTGAGGCCATGTTAACAGATGACTGAAAGTTAGAGATACTATGCCATCCTGGGAAATCAAACCTTTATTATTATATAGTGATGTGCTTTGTCTCTTTTTTTTTTTTTCACTGAGTCTATTTTTGTCTGAGACAGGAAGGAATCCCCTCTCCCACCTGCTAATCTCCCTTTAGTGCCTCTGATTGGCAGAAGCTAACAGGAAGTCAGCTGGCAAGGGGGCCTGGAAAATGTGGCTTGCAGACCCTAGCCCCAGCATCTCAGAGCAGATTAAAGAAGGGTGCAGAGACCTGAGGTAAATAACCAGCACTATTATCTGTTGTTTTTATGATTTTCTTGTTGTCTTTGATTTCCTACATTTTCACCATGATCGGTCAAGTGTGAATTTCTTTTTTAAAACTCTGCTTGGCGTCTGTTTGAGTTCTTAAATCTATAGATTGCTATCTTCCATCCATTCAGGAAAATTCTCAACCATAATTTAATATACTGTCTGGTCTGATGGTCTGGTTCCTCTTCTCTTCCTCTGAGACTGCAATTAAACGTGTGTAAGATGGTCTCATTGTAACTTCCAGATCTGTAATCTTTTCTTCTGCGTTTCACATCCTTGTGTCTCTCTATGCTTGTTTCTGGATTGTTTTTTCTGACCTGCCTTCCAGTTCTCTAACTCATTTTTCAGCCACATCATATCTGCTGTTAAATCCATCCATTGAGCTTACAGTTTTAGTTTGAATTTTTCTTTCTCTTTTTCTTTTTTTGATACTGAGTCTCGCCCTGTCACCAGGCTGGAGTGCAGTGGTGTGATCTTGGCTCATTGCAGCTTCCGCCTCCTGGGTTCAAGCGATTATCCTGCCTCAGCCTCCCAAGTAGCTAGGACTACAGGCACGTGCCACCACGCCCAGCTAAGTTTTTGTATTTTTTTTTAGTAGAGACAGGGTTTCACCATGTTGGCCAGATGGTCTCAATCTCTTGACCTCATGACCCACACTGCCTTGGCCTCCCCAAAAATACTGGGATTACAGACGTGAGCCACTGTGCCTCGCCTTTAGTTTGAATTTTTTAGTCATAGACTTTTGTTTTGTTTTGTTTTGTTTTTTTGAGACTGAGTCTTGCTCTGTCATCCAGGCTGGAGTGCAGCGGTGCGATCTCTACTCATTGCAACCTCGGCCTCCTGGGTTCAAGTAATTCTCCTGCCACAGCCTCCCGAGTAGCTGGGATTACAGGTGCACACCACCATGCCCAGTTAATTTTTATAATTTTAGTAGAGACGAGGTTTTGTCATGTTGGCCAGGTGGTCTCAAACTCCTGGCCTCAAGTAATCTCCTTGCCTCGGCCTCCCAAAGTGCTGGGGTTACAGGTGCAAGCCACTGCACCTGGCTGACTTTCTATTTATTTATTTTTCACATATGTTATATAATTTATAGAGCTTCCAGTTCCTTGCTGAAATTTTCAATTTTGGTATTTAATTTCTTGAACATAATAAGTATAATTTGTTTTATGGTCTGGAGTTCCTCTGGCTCTATTTCTATTGACTGTTATTTTTGGTGGTTTTAGCTCAAGGAATCTTGCTTCCTCGTGTGTCTGTTTATTTTTGTATGTTAAACATTGTGATTCTGAAATTATTTGTAGAACTAATTCACCAAAGAGAGTTTTCCTTTCTTTCTTTCTTTCTTTTTTTTTTTTTGAGATGGAGTCTCACTCTGTCACCCAGGCTGGAGTGCAGTGGTACAATCTTGGTTCACCGTAACCTCCGACTCCTGGGTTCAAGTGATTCTCCTGCCTCCTGAGTAGCTGGGATTACAGGTGACCACCACCACACCAAGCTAATGTTTCTATTTTTAGTAGAGATGGGGTTTCATCATGTTGGCCAGGCTGGTCTCAAACTCCTGATCTCAAGGGATCCTCTGAACTTGGCATCCCAAAGTGCTGGGATTATAGGCGTGAGCCACCGGGCCTGGCCAAACAGAATTTTTCTATTGCTTTTGCCAGGCACCTGGAGGGATCAGCAAACTGAGATCATCGGAGTTCATACTTAGGGTGTGGTGTTTTCTCGGGAACCTGGATGACTCAAACCTGGACTGTCATTCAGGTAAGGATGGCTTTACTTTCAGTTCACCTTTACTTCTGAAATGCAGTCCTTTGGGCCTGAATCGCGTGTGGGAGGTGGCTTATCACCCACAGGCTTGGCAGGCCCCAGACTTAGATGTTTATCTCCCGCCATGCAAAGCCACCCAAAGTGATTTTAGCCTCTCAGCCACTCTTTTCAATTGGCAAAAGCTTACAGGGCGACTGCAGCCTCAAGTATCTGGGTCACCTCTTGGGAGTCCTGTTCTCTCCCAGATTCAGCATAGCAGCTCTTCACTATTTTGTTAGTTCTTTGATGCTTTTTCTTTTTGAGATGGAATTTTGCTTTTTTTTACCCAGGCTGGAGTGCAGAGGCGCAATCTCAGCTCACTGCAACCTCTGCCTCCTAGGTTCAAGCAATTCTCCTGCCTCAGCCTCCTGAATAGCTGGAATTACAGGCGCCCACCACCATGCCTGGCTAGTTTTTGTATTTTTAGTAGAGATGGGTTTCGCAATGTTGGGCAGCCTGGTCTCGAACTCCTGACCTCAGGTGATCCACTCGCCTCGGCCTCCCAAAGTGCTGGGATTACAGGCTTGAGCCACGGCACTTGGCCTTTTTTTTTTTTTTTTTTTTTGAGACAGAGTCTCACTCTATCACCCAGGCTGAAGTGGTGCAGTGCAGTGATCTTGGCTCACTGCAACCTCCGCCTCCCAGGTTCAAGCTGTTTTCCTGCCTCAGCCCCCTGAATAGCTGGGATTACAGTTGCCTGCCACCATGCCCGGCTAATTTTTCTTGTAGTTTTAGTAGAGACGGGGTTTCATGATCTTGGCCAGGCTGGTCTCAAACTCCCGACTTCAGGTGCTCCACCCACCTTAGCCTCCCAAAGTGCTGGGATTACAGGCATTAGCCACCATACCTGGCCTCTTTGACGCTTTTAAGATTGTGTGTGTCAATTGGACGTGGTGGCTCATGCCTGTAATCCCAGCACTTTGGGAGGCTGACCTGGAGGATGGCTTGAGGCCAGGAGTTCAAGGCCAGCCTGGGCAACATGGCGAGACCCCATCTCTAGAAAAAATATAAAAAATTAGCTGGGAATGGTGATGTGTGCCTGTAATCCTAGCTGAGGCAGGAGAATCTCATGAGCCCAGGAGTTTCAGGTTACAGTGAGCTATGATCAGGAGACTGCAGTCCAGCCTAGGTGGCAGAGCAAGACCCTGTCTTTTTAAAAAAAAAAAAAAAAAAAAAAGATTTTGTGTGCATGTGTGTGTGTGTGTGTGTGTGTGTAAATTTTTAAAATGCTTTTGTAGCTGTTTTTAGCAGAAGGTTTTGGCCAAAGTACCTAGACTGCCTTTACTGAAAGGGGAGGTCCTGGTTTACTTTTTAAACTATTTTTATTTTAATTTAGTTTTTTTTGTTTTGTTTTGTTTTGTTTAATTTTTAGAGATGGGGTCTCACTATGTTGCTTAGGCTGGTCTCAAACTCCTGGCCTCAAGCAATTCTCCTACCTCGGCCTCCCAAAGCACTAGGATTACAGATGTGAGCTTCCACACCCACTCACTGTTTTAAACTGTTAAACCATGAGTGTGGGGGACGGATCAGGGTACAACAGTGGTTTTGAGGAGACTAGTTGTACGGAGAGCAAGAAGATGCCATGAGCTTGGATGAGGGCATTGGAAGTACAGCTGGAAAGAGGACAGATTTGAGAGATACCCTGGCTGTTGAGTTGATAGGACTTGGCATTAGGTTGTGGTTGGGGGGTGAGAGAAGTGAGGGTGGCGGGTACCCTGAGTTTTTGGCATGAGTAACTGGATGGTCCCAGTCCAAGACAGGGTGTCTGGAAAGGAGGACATGTTGATGAAAGAAGGATCAGCAGACCGGGCGCAGTGGCTCTCGCCTGTAATCCCAGCACTTTGGGAGGCTGAGGCAGGAGGATCATTTGAGGTCAGGAGTTCAAGACTAGCTTGGCCAACATGGTGAAACTCCATCTCTACTAAAAATACAAAAATTTGGCACGCGCCTGTAATCCCAGCTACTTGGGCAGCTGAGGCACAAGAATCTCTTGAACTTGAAAGGCGGAGGTTGCTGTGGACCGAGATTGCGCCACTGCACTCCAGCCTGGGCAATAGAGTGAGACTCTGTCTCAAAAAAAAAAAAAAAGATCAGCAGTTTGCCTTTGGGCATATATGTCTGATGAGGTTTTGGGACATCCAAGTGAGAATGTCCCATGGGCAGTTGGTTATTTGAGTCTGGAATTCAGGTAGTGATGTATAAAATTAGGAGTTTTCAACAGATGGGGGCATTTTCAACCTGCTTTAATTGGTGCTTATCTTGAATCGAACTATTTTAATTATAGTCTGAGCAACATAGTGAGACCCTGTCTCTACAAAACATTTTTTGAAATAGCTGGGCATGGTTGTGTGTGCCTGTAATTCCAGCTCCCTGGGAAGCTGAGGCAGAAGAACAGCTTGGGCCCAGGAATTCAAGGCTGCAGTAAGCTATGATCATACCACTGTGCTCCAGCATGGGCGACAGAGCAAGACCCTGTCTCTGAAAAAAAGAAAGGAAAGGAAAGAAAGGAATATTTTAATTAGAATATTTGCCAACACTGATTGTTTTGTCAATAAGGCATTCTTGGAACAAGATGCATTAAAGTAAATTAATTTCTTGATAAAGTGTAAATACAGAGCTGGGTGCAGTGGCTCATGCCTGTAATCCCAGCACTTCGGGAGATTGAGGTGGACGGATCACCTGAGGTTGGGAGTTCAAGACCAGCCTGACCAACATGGAGAAACCCCATCTTTACTAAAAATACAAAATTAGCTGGGCGTGGTGGCGCATGTCTGTAATCCAAGCTATTCGGGAGGCTGAGGCAGGAGAATTGCTTGAACCCGGAAGGTGGAGGTTGCAGTGAGCCAAGATCGCTCCATTGCACTCCAGCCTGGGCAATAAGAGTGAAACTCCATCTCAAAAAACAAAAAACAAAAAAGACACAATCAAACCACTTATTTTTTGCATAAAAATTTTATTTTGTTGGAAAGTATTTTCACTGGTATCAATTTAATTCAATTTTAATTTTAATTTAATTTGAATTAAATTTAATTTGATTCCATTTAATTTGATTCAATTTTTTTTTTTTTTTTTTGAGACAGAGTCTCACTTTGTTGCCCAGGCTGGCATGCAGCAGCGTGATCTCAGCTCACTGCAACCTCGGCCTCCCAGGTTCAACCAGTTCTCCTGCTTCAGCCTCCCAAGTAGCTGGGATTACAGGTACCTGCCACCACACCTGGCTAATTTTTGTATTTTTAGTAGAGATGAAGTTTCACCATGTTGGCCAGGCTAGTCTTGAACCCCTGACCTCAGGTGATCCACCCACCTCAGCCTCCCAAAGTGCTGGGATTACAGATGTGAGCCACCACCCGAGGCCTGATTCAATTTTTAAACAAAATTGATTTCTTCATCATCTGTTTGCCTTTCCTTTTGCAGCCATTGTTTCTACCAAGCTCCGGTCTCTTGGATAGGATTTTGCAGATCTAAGTTATTTAAAGAAGATTTGGCTTTTCTGTCATTTTAAAGTTAATCATAAATTTTACCCAGTGCAGGTTTAGCAGTTGTCAGTTTTATTTTGTGGTGTCAGGTGGAAGAGTGATCATTTCTATGCATTTCTTAGGGAATCCAAGAGAAATTTTTCAGCAGTTTTGTGAATAAGAGAGAGGAGGGGCTGGGCGCGGTGGCTCACGCCTGTAATCCCAGCACTTTGGGAGGCCGAGGTGGGCGGATCACGAGGTCAGGAGATCGAGACCATCCTGGCTAACACGGTGAAACCCCGTCTCTACTAAAAATACAAAAAAACTAGCCGGGCGAGGTGGCGGCGCCTGTAGTCCCAGCTGCTCGGGAGGCTGAGGCAGGAGAATGGCGGAACCCGGGAGGTGGAGGTTGCAGTGAGCCAAGATTGAGCCACTGCACTCCAGCCTGGCGACGCAGACTCTGTCTCAAAACAAAACAAAACAAAACAACAACCACCAAAACAAACAAACAAACAAAAAAAAACAAGACAGAAGAAAGGAGAAAGGGAGGGGAAGGGAGATTGGGGAAAGTGGGGATGCGCAGTAAAGCAGGTCGACATAGGGTTTACAAATGCCCTGCTGAAGTCCTCCGTATATTGAACCCCAGGATGGGACGAGATGGTCTGGAGAGAACAGAGAACAGGGCTCAAGGTCAAGGCCGGAGGGGCTGCCAGATGTGGGTGCAGGCAAAGGAGGGGGGGACCGGCAAGACCCTTGGAGGGAGCCATCAGACCGGGAGAAGGAAACCAGGCGCGGGCCCCGCCCCGTTCACCCCATCCCGGCCCGGGGTGCCCGCTGCGGAGCGCAAAGCCTGCTGCCTGCAGGGCAGGGACGGAGAAGACACGGGCGGCGAGTGCTTGCCCGTGCTGGGGAGGACAGGCCAGGGGAAACGACGGGCGCCCGCCTTCCTCATCTCCAGGCGCTGCAGGTGATTCAACCGCCTCTTTTATGCAGGATGGCCGCTAGTCTGGGTTTCTGGGGCCCGGTCCTCTCGGGAGACATTGCTGCCCTACCATGTTCCACGCCAGCCCACTGTCCGCTTGTTCAGTGTGCCTTGTCGAGTCTGCTGATTTAGCAAATAAAAATACAGAACACTCAAGTAAATTGCAACTGCAGATAACCAGGTTTTCTTTTTCCTTCTTTCTTCTCCTTCTTCTCCTTCTCTTTCTTCCCCTCCTTCCTCTCCCTCTTCTTCTCCCTCTTCTTCCTCCTCTCTTCTTCTGCTTCTGCCTCTGCCTCTGCCTCTGCCTCTGCCTCTTCCTTCTCCTTCTCCTTCTCCTTCTCCTTCTCCTTCTTCTCTGTTTGCTTTTTGAGACAGGGTCTTGCTCTGTCGCCCAGGCTGGAGTGGAGTTCAGTGGCGCCATCAGGCCTCACTGCATCCTTGACTTTCTGGGTTCAAGCGATGCTCCCGCCTCAGCCTCTGCCCAGCTAATTTTTATATTTTTTTGTAGAGAAAAGTTTTCCCCATGTTACCCAGGCTGGTCTCGAACTCCTGGCCTCAAACAATCCTCCCGCCTCTGCTTCCCAAAGTGCTGGGTAGTATTATAGGTGAGTCACTGTGCCTGGCAGCAATCAGTTATTTTTTTATACTATTTTTTTACACTTAAACATTTTTTGGCTGGGCGTGGTGGCTCACGCCTGTAATCCCAGCACTTTGGGAGGCTGAGGCAGACGGATCACGAGGTCAGGAGATCGAGACCATCCTGGCTAACACGGTGAAACCCCGGCTCCACTAAAAAATACAAAAAAATTAGCCGGGTGTGGTGGCGGGTGCCTGTAGTTCCAGCTACTCGGGAGGCTGAGACAGGAGAATGGCGCGAACCCGGGAGGTGGAGGTTGCAGTGAGCCAAGATTGAACCACTGCACTCCAGCCTGGGTGACAGAGCAAGACTCCTTCTCAAAAAAAAAAAAAAAAAAAAAGAAAAAAAAATTGTTATCCGGCTGGGTGCGATGGCTCTTGGCTGTAATCCCAGCACTTTGGGAGGCAGAGGTGGGTGGATCACTTGAGGTCAAGAGTTCAAGACCAGCCTGGCCAACAGGCTAGTAGAGATGAGGTGAACCCCATCTCTACTAAAAATACAAAAATTAGCTGGGTGTGGTGGCGGATGCCTGTAATCCCAGCTACTCGGGGGGCTGAGGCAGAAGAATTTCTTGAACCCGGGAGACGCAGGTTGCAGTGAGCCCAGATCGTGTCACTGCACTCCAGCCTGGGTGACAGAGTGAGACTCTGTTTAAAAAAAAAAAAAATTGTTATCTGAAATTCACATTTAACTGGGCATTCTGCATTTTGTCTGGCAACCTTACTTCTCTTCCAGTTCCCCTCCTCTTGCTCTCAGGCCCACCTGAACAATGCAGCCCACACCCTGTGGGCCGGCTGCTCCGGCTTGCTGGATGAGGCCCTCCCTGGGTGGATGCCACCTCCATGCCAGTCACCAGCGTTATCATCAGGCCATGCTTATCTTTGATATCGCCATTGATAACCTTCAGGATACACTTGGCAGGCTTTCAAATCAACCACCAGGGAAGGTGAAGGTCTTAGGATTCAGGGCTTATATCGTGTCCCAGGAAGAGTAAAGAATCTTCCTGTGAGCTCCTCTGTGAGTTCCTCATACCGTTAACATACTGATTAATACATAACCTACTGATGCTGACAACGACACTGATCTGTTTTTGAATCCTGAAGCTTTGCTGATTGTCCTGCATGAAGAACATGTTAGGCCGGGCACACAGAGGCGCATACCTGTAATCCCACCACTTCTGAGGGCTGAGGCGGGTGGATCGCTTGAGGCCAGGAGTTCGAGACCAGTCTGGCCAAATGTTGAAACCCTGTCTCTACCAAAAAAATACAAAAATTAGGTGGACGTGGTGGAGCGCACCTGTAGTCCCAGCTACTCAGGAAGCTGAGGTGGGAGGATCACTTGAACCTGGGAGGCAGAGGTTGCAGTGAGTGAGATGGAGATGGCACTGAACTCCAGCCTGGGCAGCAGAATAAGACTCTGTCTCCAAGAAGAAAAAATTTTTAGCCTGCATGTTGTCACCTGCAGCCCATGATTGTAACCTCTGTATTGTACCTCTAATGCAAAAGGACAACTCTGGTACGAGGAGTCCCTCTCTCTTCCCTAAACCTTCTTATAAAAACCTTCCACCTTGTAGTGGACTCTGGAACACACCCAGCTTTCTTGGAGTGACTTTGTTAGTGTCACTAACTTTGTTAGTGTCTTCCTGCATTGATCCTCGCATTTGGCTTCCAATAAACCTCTATCAAGTCATGTCTGCCCCAACAACCTTAAGTTTGGTCTGCATCATCTGAAACTCTGCCCTAGGGAGTGTGAACCGAAGACCCAAAAACCCTGTTTTATTTGACGGCAACGTTTTGTTCAGGAATTTTGACTATAAAGACTGGATTTCTGGCTTATTGAAGCTGTGGCGGCCCCACGCCCGGTTTTCCACTTGGCCTCATCACCAAAAGCTAAGAGTTCCTCTCCTTTTTAGAAAGTTGGTAGTCTCCGCTTCTCCTTAGCCACCCCTATAACCTGTTCTTGGCCTGTGGGAGCTTTTGCTTGACCCCACTTCACAGGCTGGGGTCCAATTCCCCAGCTTGACCCTCAAGTCCTTTCCCACTCAGGCAGCTTCGTCTCTCGCCGCTTTCCCTCCCTATTCCTTTCCTTTCTTCACCTTCCTCTCCTGGCCCAGGGAACACTGGATGACTCCGTCATATGTCCCATGCCACTGGTCTCCCTGTCTCTGCACCTGCAGGCCCCGTCGCCCAACAGGCAGTTCTTCCTGTGGTTACATCCTACTCATTCATCCAGGTCCTGACCACATGCACGTCCCCCAGAGACCCTTGCTTGTCTCTCTGTTGGAAAGTGCTCCCTGATTCCCTCCTCTGGCCACCCACAAAACCATTGCTATCCCTTACCAGCCCTTTTCTTTTTTTTTTTTTTTTGAGACGGAGTCTCCTCTGTCGCCCAGGCTGGAGTGCAGTGGCGCGATCTCGGCTCACTGCAAGCTCCGCCCCCCGGGTTCACACCATTCTCCTGCCTCAGCCTCCCGAGTAGCTGGGACTACAGGCGCCCGCCACCTCGCCCGGCTAGTTTTCTTGTATTTTTTAGTAGAGACGGGGTTTCACCGTGTTAGCCAGGATGGTCTCAGTCTCCTGACCTCGTGATCCGCCCGTCTCGGCCTCCCAAAGTGCTGGGATTACAGGCTTGAGCCACCGCGCCCGGCCACCAGCCCTTTTCTACATACACACACGCACACACGCACACCACACGTATCCCTTACCAGCCCCTTTTACACACACACACACACATGCACGCACACACACACGTGTACACACACACACATCCCTTACCAGCCCCTTTTACACACACACACGCACGCACACACACGCGTACACACACACATATCCCTTACCAGCCCCTTTTACACACACGCACACACACACACACACGGCTCAGCATCCACTGTGTAGATGATGCTGGGGAAGCAACTAGGAAAATGACCTTTGGGAGTGTTTAAGAAAAAGTGAGGCTGGGCGCGGTGGCTCACACCTGTAATCCCAGCACTTGGGGAGGCCGAGGCGTGAGGATCACTTGAGCCCAGGAGTTCAAGACCAGCCTGGCCAACATGGCAGGACCCGGTCTCTACAAAAAATTAGCCAAGTGAGACAGCGCATGCCTGTAGTCTCGGCTACTCTGGAAGATGAGATGGGAATGTTGTCTGAGCCCAGGAGGTCAAGGCTGCAGTGAGCCGTGTTGGTGCCTGTAGCAAAACAAAACAAAACAAATCAAATCAAAACAAAAATCATTCAATAATACTTGTTAAAGCACAGTAAAGGTTGGGTGCACACAAGGAAAAGGCAGGGCTCACGCCTGTAATCCCAGCACTTTGGGAGGCCAAGGTGGGCGGATCACCTGAAGACAGGAGTTCGAGACCAGCCTGGCCAACATGGTGAAACCCCATCTCTACTAAAAATACAAAAATTAGCTGGCCAAAGCAGGGCACGGTGGCTCACGCCTGTAATCCCAGCACTTTGGGAAGCCGAGGCGAGTGGATCACAAGGTCAGGAGTTCAAGACCAGCCTGGCCAATGTGGTGAAACCTTGTCTCTACTGAAAATACAAAAATTAGCTGGGCATGGTGGCAGGCACCTGTAGTCGCAGCTACGTGGGAGGCTGAAGCAGGAGAATTGCTTGAACCTGGGAGGCAGAGGTTGCAGTGAGCCAAGATTGTGCTACTGCACTCCAGCCTGGGCCACAGAGTAAGACTCTGTCTCAAAAAAATAATAATAATTAAAAAAAATAAAAATAAAAACAAAATTAGCTTTGTGTGGCGGCATGTGCTTGTAATCCCAGCTACTCAGGAGGCTGAGGCAGAGAGTCACTTGAACCTGGGAGGCGGAGGCTGCAGTGAGCCAAGATCGCACCATTGCACTCCAGCATGGGTGACACAGTGAGACTCCATCAAAAAAAAAAAAAAAAAAAGGTGTGGTAACGCAGACTTTATTCAGGACCATGGAGATAGACACAGGAACTGCTAGAGTGGGCTCTTGCGGTGGCAGAAAGAAACTGGGCTCAACTCCGAATATAGCACGGGTGAGTGGGGGTGGATAGCCAAGGGGCAGGGTGGGGACCAGGGGATGGGGAATTACTAAGAGCAACGTCGGGGGTCGGGGATTGTAGCTAAACTCATCTAACACGATTCCAGCTGAAGACAGGTAGGGTGACCAGACATCACCGGAGGGGTGGTGGGGATGAGGAGGCTGAGAAGGTATCAAGCGTGATCAGATATTGAGGGTGGGGGGTTTCTGCCACAGTGAGCTAGCAGGGTTCTTACTAAAACTGGATCGTATAAGGAAGTACACAGATGGGTCTAGGAGAAGCCTCAGGGGCCTGACTAAAATTGGATCAAGCAGAATCCTTGTCAGGAGCCTCCAGGTGACTTGTCTGTCCGCAGAGCTCAGGGTAGGAGAGGCCCCTGACCTGGGCTACCAGGCCAGACTGAGAATAAACTCCTCTACGGAGAAAACACTCAGCAACCTCTAACTGAAAAGAGGGCTTTCCAGACTGCAAAAACAACCAAAGCAATGTCACCGCGTGTGAAGGGGTATGGTCCACCTGGAGCCCAAGGCACCCTTCCTTTCTGGGAAAGCGGGGAGGGAGCTGAACGGGAACAGAGGCTGACCGCAAACTGTCCTGGAGGCTATGCTCAAGATTTTTTTTTTTTTTTTTGAGACTGAGTCTGGCTTTGTCACCAGGTTGGAGTGCAGTGCCGCAATCTCGGCACACTGCAACCTCCGACACCCTGGTTCAAGCGATTCTCCTGCCTCAGTCTCCGGAGTAGCTGAGATTACAGGCGTGCACCACCACGCCCAGGTAATTTTCATATTTTTAGCACAGACGGGGTTTCACCATGTTGGCCAGGATGGTCTTGATCTCCTGATCTCATGATCTGCCCGCTTTGGCCTCCCAAAGTGCTGGGATTACAGTCGTGAGCCACCACGCCCAGCCAAGACTTTTGTTGACTCCAGCATAATTGGAAAACCAGTGGAGTTTTTAAAGCAAAGAGGTTACATAGTAAGTCTGTATTTTGCTAGAATGTAAAACCCATCAGGGCAGGGATTTTGGTCCGTTTTATTTCCAGAACACCTGGTAATAACTGAATAAACGATTGTGTAATGCACGAGGGAGCGAATGAATGAATGGGTTGCAGGATGGTAGATCATGCTGGCCACAGTGCAGGGTTTGACTTAAGTGGGCAGAGTCTGGGAAGGGAGGTCAGGAAGCTGGGATACCAGGAGAGAATGAGACAGAGAGCAGCTGGGGACAGACTGGAGGGGACAAGTGGAGAGGTTTAGAGGTGACTTTACAATGTACTTCATACTTCAAAAGTCTGGCACAGACTAGCCATTTGCGGACATTCTAGATCTGATCAAAGGCAGAACCACCTGGTCCTTGACTCCAGCCATACGATGGCTGGCCTGGAATTTCCTCCCCGGCAACTGCCGTTCTCACAGCATTTCTTCCCAGTTTACTTGGAGCTTTCGCAGACATTGCCTCATCAGATCCTTATCACAGCCCTGAGGAGGGGGACTCATTAGCTCCATTTTACAGACTCAAAAACAGAGGCCAAGAGAGGTTATGTGACTTCCCTGGGGTAACACACGGGAGTCATGGAATTCAGATCCAGGTCCACCAGTCTCTGCCTCCAGGGCCCTTTCTGCTTCCTCGCTCAATTGGTTAGCAAATGTGAAAGACAGCACCAGGCAGCATGTGGGTTCAGCATGAAATGAAATGGGATATTAAGAGTGATATTAATAATAATGCATGATGCTGATGTTCACCAAGCACTGCTGTGTGCCAGCTTCTACTCCAAGCACTTGACCCGAGTGCCCGCATTCATTCCTCGACGCTCTTTGAGTTTGGTCTGTCATTCTCCCCATTTTACACGTAGTACTGGCCAAGCACATGAGGGACACCACTGGGGGCTTAGCCGCCAGGGAAGGCCTCAGAGAGGATGTAAGATGCGGGCAGGGGAGGATAAAGCACCCTGGAGGCAGGCTTGGCTTGAGCAAAAGTGTGGAGGAGTGGGTGAGAAAGGAGGGGAGAAACCCTGGCCTGCATGCTTTCCAGGAGGGGCCAGGCCTGGCATTGAGGTCTGGCCACCGTAGGTCCCTAGGGCAGGGGCTGACAACAGGGTGATGAGGGTGCCCTGGGCTTCAGTGAGGAAGACGGGTGGGAGAGGGAGACAGCTGGCTGGTCAGGGTACTGTGGGTTGGTTTGGAAGTCCTGTGCTCAAGCTATCCTCCCACCCCAGCCTCCCAAGTAGCTGTGACCACAGGCAATGCGACCGCACCCAGCAAATTTTATTTATTTATTTTTTTGAGAGAGGGTCTCACTCTGGTTGCCTAGGCAGGTGTGCAGTGGTGCGATCTCTGCTCACTGTAACCTCAACCTCCCTGGCTCAGGTCATTCTCCCACCTCAGCCTCCCAAGTAGCTGGGATGACAGGCACATGCCACCACACCTGGCTAATTTTTGTATTTTTAATAGAGATGGGGTTTTGCCACGTTGCCCAGACTGGTCTCAAACTCCCAGACTCAAGCAATCCGCCTGCCTCAGCCTCCCAAAGTGTTTGGATGACAGGCATGAGCCACTGTGCCCGGCCAGCATGCAGCAAATTTTATGTACCACATTTTAAGATGCCAGTAAACCAGAGATTGCACACTGGTGCCCATAGGTTTGTTTTGTTTTTTTGTTTCTTTTTTTTGAGACAGAGTCTTGCTCTGTCCCCCAGACTGGAGTGCAGTGGCGTGATCTCGGCTCACGGCAAGCTCCGCCTCCTGGGTTCATGCCATTCTCCTGCCTCAGCCTCCCGAGTAGCTGGGACTACAGGCACTGCCACCTCGCCCGGCTAATTTTTTGTATTTTGAGTAGAGATGGAGTTTCACTGTGTTAGCCAGGATGATCTTGATCTCCTGACCTGGTGATCTGCCCGCCTCAGCCTCCCAAAGTGCTGGGATGGTGCCCATAGATTTTTGTTTGCTGCACAAACAGAACAGTTGGTTCATATAATGTTGTTTTTGAAAAATTAATCGAGATCATCCTGGCTAACACGGTGAAACCCCGTCTCTGCTAAAAATACAAAAAATTAGCTGGGCATGGTGGCACATGCCTGTAGTCCCAGCTACATGGGAGGCTGAGGCAGGAGAATCACTTGAACCTGGGAGGCAGAGGTTGCAATGAGCCGAGATTGCGCCACTGCACTCCAGCCTGGGTGACAGAGCGAGACTCCATCTCAGAAAAAAAAAAAAAAAAAAAGAAAGAAAAAAAAAGAAAAATTAATAACCAACTCAAAAAATCAGAATATTTCAAATCCAAACCCAAATTATACCAATTCCTATTGGAAACTGAGAAGATCTGGGGATGCAGGGCCTCACTTCTGCATGGCAGCAATTGGCTGAAACACCTCTTGGCCACAGTCCCCACCACTTTGTGTTGTTCGCACCCATCTCACTCACTGATGCCACTTGCTTGGCCCCCTTAGGCACTGAGTTAGCAACACCCGATTTAGATGAACTGCAGCACGTTCAGAGAAGGGACTAGACTGTCTAGTGATTTGAAACTGTCATATGAGGACCAGCTGGAGCAGTGGGGGATATTTACCCTGTGGGGGCTTGATCACCACTTTCACATTCAAAGGGCTAAGATACAGAAGGGGTCAGATCTGTTCTGTGCCACCCCTTCCAAAAACTAGAACCAGTGGCTGTGCATGCAGGGAGCGAGGAGGGGAGGCAACAAGGAGGCAGATTTAATCTCAAACTGAGGCAGACTTTTGAACATCATAACCGTTTCAAGATGCAACAGGTCATGCCAGGAAGTGGCGAGCTGCCTGGCACAGAGGTGGGGCCCGTGTTGAGGCTGAGCCTGGGCAGCAGCTTCACCACAAATGTTTACAGAAAATCCAAGTGTTACATGGGCAGCTGAACTGGATGCCCTTTGCGGTTTCTCCCAGCCCACTAGGGCTAGGCTCTGTGCCCACAAATGGGATGCCAGGGTGAAGGAGAAGGAAGAGTTAAAAATGACTCCTCCACTGCTGGCCTGGAAGCCTGGAAGATGCCGCTGGTGGAAGCGAAGAACTTAGGATGAAATTGATTGGTGGGAGTGGCAGGAGAAGACATTTTTTGTGATACAGTGTCAGGAAAGCAAGGGGTTTGGGTCAGACCAGTCAGGTCTTTGAAGCTTTCCATGTGTCTGTGTCTTCCTTGGAGCACCTCCCAGTGTTGTTTTGGATGAAAACAGCCTGCCCAATGCTTTTGCTTGACTAGCAGAGGCAGCTGGATAAAGGTGAGTGCCCCACCCCCACTCCAGCCTAGGACACCCTAGGGTTCTGGAACTGTGAAGTGCCACACGTGAGTTTTGCTCTTGCCCTGGTGGCCAGAAGTCTGACGTCCAGTTTCTGTCAGCTGGAGGGAGAAGCTTGTTGAATGACCTCTAGGGCCCCTGCCAGCGCTGGGTCGCTTCAGTCCTGACAGGAACCTGGATGCCCGAGCTCTGTGTCCAAGAGCGCCAGGCTGGAGGCCGGAGCAGTGGAATTGGGAGAATTGGAGGCAGCTCCTGCAAATGCACTTCCGCCATGGGAAGGGAGACGCTCGGAGCTCACCTTTTGATATGGTTTTGACTTTCTTTTTTTTTTTTTTTTTTTGAGACGGAGTCTCACGCTGTTGCCCAGGCTGGAGTGCAGTGGCGCGATCTCGGCTCACTGCAAGCTCCGCCTCCCGGGTTCCCGCCATTCTCCTGCCTCAGCCTCCTGAGTAGCTGGGACTACAGGCGCCCGCCACCGCGCCCGGCTAATTTTTTGTATTTTTAGTAGAGACGGGGTTTCACTGTGGTCTCGATCTCCTGACCTTGTGATCCGCCCGCCTCGGCCTCCCAAAGTGCTGGGATTACAGGCTTGAGCCACCGCGCCCGGCCGGTTTTGACTTTCGAATCATGAACATTATCTTACATACTCAAAAAGTGCAGTTAAACCAAAAAAGAAAAAAAAAAAAGCAAACCTGAAATAGAATAAAACGGAAAAGAAGCCAGGAGCAGTGGCTCACACCTGGAGTCCCAGCATTTTGAGAGGCTGAGGTGAGCAGATTACTTGAGGCCAGGAGTTCAAAACCAGCCTGGCCATCATGGTGAAACATCATTTCTATTAAAAATACAAAAATTAGGCCGGGCGCGGTGGCTCAAGCCTGTAATCCCAGCACTTTGGGAGGCCGAGACGGGTGGATCACGAGGTCAGGAGATCAAGACCATCCTGGCTAACACGGTGAAACCCCGTCTCTACTAAAAAATACAAAAAACTAGCCGGGCGAGGTGGCGGCGCCTGTAGTCCCAGCTACTCGGGAGGCTGAGGCAGAAGAATGGCGTAAACCCGGGAGGTGGAACTTGCAGTGAGCTGAGATCCGGCCACTGCACTCCAGCCTGGGTGACAGAGCGAGACTCAAAACAAAAACAAAAACAAAAACAAAAAACAAAAATTAGCCAGGCGTGGTGGCACACATCTGTAATCCTAGCTACTAGGGAGACTGAAGCACAAGAATCGCTCCAACCTAGGAGGCGGAGGTTGCAGTGAGCCAAGATTGTGCCACTGCACTCCAGCCTGCGTGACAGAGCAAGACCCTGTCTAAAAAAAAAAAAAAAAAAAAAAAAAGAAAGAATACAAATAGAAAAGAAAATGATGCTAGGTATGTTGGCTCATGCCTGTAATCTCAGCAAGGCCAAGGCAGGAACATTGCTTGAGGCCAGCAATTCAAGACCAGCCTGGGCAACAAAGCAAGACCACCATCTCTACCAAAAAAAAAAAAAAAAAAATTAAATTAAATTAAAAGCCATGCGTAGTGGCATATGCATGTATTCCCAGCTACTCAGGAGGTGGGAGGATTGCCTAAGCCTGGGAGGTCAAGGCTGCAATGAGCTGAAATCGCACCACTGCACTCCAGTCTGGGTGAAAGAGCAAGAGCCTGTCTAATCTGGAACTCCTGGGCTCAAGTGATCCTCCGAACTCAGCCTCCCAATCTGGAACTCCTGGGCTCAAGTGATCCTCCGAACTCAGCCTCCCAAAGTGGTGGGATTACAGTCATGAGACACCACGCCCAGCCTCTTTCTTTATTTTGACAAGGTCGTACTCTGTTGCCCAGGAGTGCAGTGGCACAATCTTGGCTCACTGCAGCCTTGACTTCCTGGGCTCAAGTGATACTCATGCCTCGGCCTCCAGAGTAACTGGGACTACAGGTGTGCACCACCATGCCTGGCTAATTTAAAAAACTTTTTGTAGACACAGGGTTTTGCTTTGTTGTCCAGCCTGGTCTTGAACTCCTGGGCTCAAGTGATCCGCCCACCTCGGCCTCCCAAAGTGCTGGGATTACAGGCATTAGCCGCTGCGCCCAGCATGGTGGTGTGTTTCTGAAATGATTGCGTGTGTTTTGCAGGCTACATATATTTTTGTGATTTTGAATAACAGTGTTATTTGTCTGAGCTCGCTGGGATTGCTCATAGCAAAGCAAGCATTTTAACAAGTAGATACCTGGCAAATGATCCCCCAGCATGTGGGACTCAGCCCGGCTGGAAACAGCCGCAAGGCTGTTGTGGGTCGCTGAGTGGATAGCACCCCCTGCAGGACAAGGCTTGCCAAGCACCTGTCCCCGGAACATCTTGTCTAGCATGTTCATTACAATTTACAGTTTTTCTAACACCAAAAATTAGATCCTCCTCTTCCCCCATCAGGTTTTATGGGAGGCGTTGTTGGCATTCCTAGGGCCTGTGCCTTTTCTGTGACTCAGCGATGGGCCAGTGGAAACAGCCGTTTCCACAGCCAGACCGAACGAGGTTTGGGTCCTGGTGTTGATCACAAATGTCATAACCAGTCGGAGTCTGGACTCCACCACGTGGCGATAAGGAGAAGGTAGCTCTTGGGGTGGTGGTGGGATGAGATTAGATACGGGAAGAGGCTGTCCCAATGTGACTTGGGTTATAAACCCAAGGTGGGGGGGCATGGGAGCCGAGGAGGGGACCACATCAGAGGTCACCAGGATGAGGAGGGCGGGCTTTTCACAGGGGCCTGGGTTCATGGCTGTGATAAGCCCTGCGCTGTGGAATGCAGAAGGCCAAGGTCACTCAGTGAGTCAGGCAGGGCCATGTTTCGTGCTCAGGTCCACCTGACTGCAAATCTTGTGTTCTTTCCCCTGTGGGACCTTCAGGGCTTTGCAAATAAAGGTCCCACTCTCCAGGGGCTTCCTGTTGCACCGGGCAGAAGGGAGGGTAGAACCTGCCCAGCTGTGTCCTCTACTCTGAGACTTTCTCTGCCATTTCTTCACCAGATGCAGCTTCCTGCCTGGGAATGGAGAGCTTGAGTGGCCACTCAGGATGACTGGCAGCCTCTCCACCCACCCAACCTCATGGGAGGTCCCGTGGACCCTCCACCTCCATCTCACAGGGCCTGAAGCCCACAGGGGAATCCTAGAGCTGTTAAAGTGGGTCCTGGGGCCAGCCCAGGGCTGACATGGGGTTCGCATTTCATTTCTGGGCCATGACAAGCTCTGGTTCAGAGCCTTAGCTCAGCAGCAGCCCTTCTGCACCAAGTCACTTGGTCCCTGCTGCGGCATCACAGCCTGGAGCCCAACTGCATGAGCCCAGCTCATGCTTGTGAAGCGTGGCTGTTCTGACAGCCCTGGTCTTGGTTCTCATTACTTGCTTGTCACTGTGCTTTACAGGCATAATGGGGACAAGAGCTTTAAGTTCTATCATTATGATTCTTTTTTCTGCTGCAGTCCCTTATATGTAACCTCTGACTAAATACAACTTTTGCCTTAGTGCTATTGCTGGAATGCAAAGCTTCTACTTCAGGTAAGCACTGAGAGCCAACAAGGTTGAAATAGAAAAGGATTTCCTCAATGTCTTTAGCTCCCAGGTCAGGTAGATAAGCTCAGAGATTTTCACACTAGGGGTACACAGATTTCTGGGTACACAAAGTCTTTCTGGGAGGGAACAAAAAATAGGTTTTGCTACTTTATTGACTAGTGAAATGCAGCTCGTGTGGTGGGGGTGTGGCTCGCTTCTTCAGTGCTGCCTCTGCTCGAACCTCTAGGGGAGCATACAGATGGGCAGGTTGTGGATCTCCCACCCCACAGCACTGCCTAGGGGTGAATGTTTACAGCTCCTGATGCCCCAGTGGGCGTGTGTTACTGTGTCCGGAATTGGTGGGTTCTCGGTCTTACTGACTTCAAGAATGAAGCCACGGACCCTTGCGGTGAGTGTTACAGTTCTTAAAGATGGTGTGTCCAGAGTTTCTTTCCTCTGCTGGGTTTGTGGTCTCACAGGCCTCAGGAGTGAAGCTGCAGACTTTCTCGGTGAGTGGTACAGCTCATAAAGGTAGTGCAGACCCAATAAGTGAGCAGCAGCCAGATTTATTGTATACAGTGAAAGAATGAAGCTTCCACACTGTGGAAGGAGACCCAAGAGGTTGCCGCTGCTGGCTGGGGCAGCCTACTTTTATTCTCTTATCTGACCTCACCCACATCCTGCTGATTGGTCCATTTTACAGAGAGCTGATTGGTCTGTTTTGACAGGGTGCTGATTGGTGGGTTTACAAACCTTGAGCTAGACACAGAGTGCTGATTGGTGCATTTACAAACTTTGAGCTAGACACAGAGTGCTGATTGGTGCATTTGCAATCCTTTAGCTACCCGTAAAAGTTCTCCAAGTCCCCACCCTACTCAGGAGCCCAACTGGCTTAGCCTAGTGGCTCCCCAGTGGGGGCCGCGTGGAGCTGCGCGCCACTCCTGCCCTGCGCCCCACACTCCTCAGCCCTTGGGAGGTCAATGGGACCAGGGGCACAGCAGAGCAGGGGGCAGCACCTGTTGGGAAGGCTCTGGCTGTGCGGGAGCCCACACGGGGTGGGGGGCTCGGGCATGGCAGGCTGCAGGTCCCCAGCCCTGCCCCGCAGGAACGCGGCTGAGGCCTGGTGAGAATTCGATCGCCGTGCTGGCGGGCCGGCAGTGCTGGGGGACCCGGTGCACCCTCCGCAGCTGTTGGCCCGGGTGCTAAGCCCCTCACTGCCTGGGGCGGCAGCATGCTGAACCCACTGCCCAGTGCGGGGCACACTGAGCCCCCGCCCACCCTGGACTTGTGCTGGTCCGTGAGCGCTGGGCGTCGCCCTGGTTCCCACCCGCGCCTCTCCCTCCACCCCTCCCCGCAAGCAGAGGCAGTTGGCTCCAGCCTTGGCCAGCCCAGAGAGGGGCTCCCACAGTGTGATGGGGGATGAAGGGCTCAAGTGTGGCCAGAGTGGACCCCGAGACTGTGGAGGCACTGAGAGCATTCGAGGGCTGGTAGCAGGCTGTCACCTCTCATTACCATGTGCTCTTTTAGTTTAGCCATCCATAGGCAGTTCGTGTTAGTCAGCTCAATTAGACCCCTGCCTTATCAAAGAACAGAGGGCCAGGCACTGTGGCTCACGCCTGTAATCCCAGCACTTTGGGAGGCCGAGGCAGATGGATCACGAGGTCAGGAGATCGAGACCATCCTGGCTAACACAGTGAAACTCTGTCTCTACTAAAAAATACAAAAAATTAGCCGGGCGTGGTGGCGGGGGCCTGTAGTCCCAGCTACTCAGGAAGCTGAGGCAGGAGAATGGTGTGAACCTGGGAGGTGGAACTTGCAGTGAGCCGAGATCTCGCCACTGCACTCCAGCCTGGGCGACAGAGCGAGACTCAGTCTCAACAACAACAACAACAACAACAAAAGAACAGAGGGCTTTCTGTGTCCTGTGGTCCTTGCTTTGGTGTACCAGAAGAATCGAATCACACATGATATTGGCAAATGAGTGCAAGGTTTTATTGAGTAGAAGTAGCTCTCAGATGGGGGAGCCAGAAGGGAGATGGTTTTTTCCTGGAGTCGGGCCACTCAGTGGCCAGAGATCTCCAACTGCCCCAGCCAAACTCTACATCATTCTGGTTGATGGCCTGCCAGCGTGCCTGTCCGTGTGTTCCTCTCAACATCCAGCCTCCTGTGTGTCTTCCGGCTACAGTCTTGGGAGTGTTTCCAGGCACAAGATAGGGGTGTGGCAGGCTAGGGTGGTCTTGGGAAATGCAATATTTGGGCAGGAAAACAAAAATGCCTGTCCTCACCTAGGTCCGTGGGCACAGGCTGGGGGTGGAGCCCAGCCAGGGACCAGGCCCTCCTCTACCCAGCACTTCCCTTCCCCTCTTCTGTATCATTTAAAGGGACCACACTCTTCCCTTCCCAGCACTATCCTTCCATATCACTAGTATATGGAATTAAAAAAAAATTTTTTTTTGAGATAGGGTCTCACTCTGCACTCGGAGTGCAGTGGTGTGATCTCAGCTCACTGTAACCTCTGCCTTCCAGGTTCGAGCGATTCTCATGCCTCAGCCTCCCAAGTAGCTGGAACTACAGGCTTGCACCACCATGCCCAGCTAATTTAACGCCTGGCTAATTTTTGTATTTTGAGTAGAGATGGGGTTTCACCATGTTGGCCAGGCTGCTCTTGAACTCCTGACCTCAGGTGATCCGCCCACCTTAGCATCCCAAAGTGTTGGGATTACAGGCGAAAGCCACCGCACGTGGCCTAAAAAAATTTGGTAAAAGATTTATCTGTGATTGTTAGCTGAAGTGTCTTGAAAATTTGAGTAGTGCCAGAAAATATTGCAGTGATACTGGATGGTATGTTTACATTCCAGTGACATGCATAGCTTTAAGGGAATCAGTTTCCAGGACTCAACTTCCATATGTCTTCTTGCCTAAAGTTGGCCAGGCTGGAACAGCATCTGAGGTGACAGTCTCTCTCTTCTCCATGATGCCTGCCCCAGATGTCACTGTGTGGGGTTGTCCCTCTTTGATGAAGTTCTGAAGGCAGGGGCATGGGAGTGAGGTTAGGGAATTCATGGCAATTTTTTTTTTTTTTGAAACAGGGTTTTGCTCTGTTGCCCAGGCTGAATATATCACAGTGGCAATCATGGCTCACTGCAGTCTCAGACTCCCGGGCTCAAGCAATCGTCCCACTTCAGCCTCCCTAGTAACTGGGACTCCAGGCATGCACCACCATGCCCGGCTAATTTTTTGGTTTTTATGTTTATTTTTGTAGAGACAGGACCTTGCTATGTTGCCCAGGCTGGTCTTGAACTCCTAGGCTCAAGCGCTTCTCCTGCCTCGGCCTACCAAGTAGCTGGGACTACAGACCTGAATCACCATGACCCGCTAAGATGGCAATTTAAATTTAGTTAACTGCTTTGCATTTCCCACCTCCCCTTTTGTCTGGAAATGTATCCTTCTTGAGGGAATCCCCTAGGAGCAAAGCCAAGAGAGCACAGATAGAAAATACGGACCCCTTTGGAAGCACTTCTGTCCCTGTTCTCAGCAATCATCTTAGGACACGTCCTTAGGACAAGCCTCCGAGCATCGGGAGCAGCAGAGGGTGGTGGTGCTGAGTCTTGCGTGGAGTTGGCCTGTTCTCTGGGAATAGCAGCGTTTTCAGACATGCCGGCTGGAACTCACTGATGATAGTTTTGTGAGATTTATTTCAGATGCCGTGTGTTATTCAAGAATGGAGCCAAACTCTTTCATCAAATCATGTAATGGAATATATATATTTTTCCTTTTATTTCATCTTTAAAATGTTTAATATTTTCTTTGAACTAAAAACAATTAAAATTTTTAAAATATTTATTTTTTGAGATAGGGTCACCTGGACTGGAGTGCAGTGGTGTAATCACAGCTTGTTGTAACCTCAAACTCCCCGGCTCAAAGTCTCCCCTCACCTCAACCTCTTGAGTTGCTGGTACTATAGGCACTTGCCACCACACCCGAATTTTTATTTTATTTTTTTTTAGAGAGGAGGTCTTGTTATGTTGCCCAGACTAGTGCTCAAACTACTGGGCTCCAGTGATCCTCCTGCCTTGGCCTCCCAAAGTGCTGGGATTACAGACAAAAGCTACAGCCTTCTTTGCTTTGCTCCTAGGGGATTCCCTCAAGAGGAATGCATTTCCAGACAAAAGGGGAGGTGGGAAGTCGCCCTGGCTATAAAATGTTTAATATTTTCTTTTCTATTTCTGATATAAAAAGAGGCCAGGCACTGTGGCTCACACCTGTAATCCCAGCACTTTCAGAGGCCGAGTAGGGCGGATCATCTGAGGTCAGGAGTTCAAGACCAGTCTGGCCTACATGGTGAAACCCCGTCTCTACTAAAATACAAAAATTAGCCGGGCATGGTAGCGGGTGCCTGTAATCCCAGCTACTCGGGAGGCTGAGGCAGGAGAATTGCTTGAGCCTGGGAGATGGAGGTTGCAGTGAGCTGAGATCTCACCACTGCACTTCAGCCTGGCCAACAAAGTGAGACTCTGTGTCAAAAAAAAAAAAATCTGGTGGTAGTAAGAAAATGTTTCAATACTTAGATTTCATTGGGTCCATTTAAAAGATGAATGAAATAGTTTTTATTTTGATGTCAATCATTACAATAGTTGAGAAATCATATCTCTTGCAACAATTTAAATGTATAGTGAAAATTTTATATATCATCTTAAAAATATATGCAAGAGAACACACATAGTTTTAAAAAGTTTTTAAATTCATTTTTTTTTTTTTGAGATGGAGTCTCGCTCTGTTGCCCAGGCTGGAGTACAGTGGTGAGATCTAGGCTCACTGCAACCTCTGCCTCCCGGGTTCAGGCAATTCGTATGCCTCAGCCTCCCGAGTAGCTGAGATGACAGGCACCCATCACCACCCCCAGCTAATTTTTATATTTTTAGTAGAGATGGGTTTCACCATGTTGGCCAGGCTGGTCTTGAACTCCTGACCTCAAGTGATCCAACCACCGTGGCCTCCCACAGTGCTGGGATTACAGGCGTGAGCCACCGGGCCCAGCCAGAGAATACACATAGTTTTTAAAAACTTCTTTCAGGAGCTACATCAGTCAGAATCGTCCAGGGTACGCTGCAGTTATAAACAATCTCGAAATCTTAGTGGGTGTAAAAACGGAGATCTATTTCTTGGTCACACTTCCCTTCTATGGTGGGTTGGTGGTGGCTCTGAGTTGTGAGGGAGAGTGACACAGGTTTTGCTCTTGCTCCTGCCACATGGCCCACCCAAGCACAAGAGGGCAGGGAGCAATCCTCTCCCATGGCACTGGAAGGTGAGGGTGGGAGTAGGTGATGAACAGCCTCCGTGAGCTGCCACAGTGAGCACAGCGTTTGAAAACCACTGGACCAAATCATAAAACTTTTTTCCATGGTGTAGAGAAATCCCACTAAGGCTCCTGGGAAGAGGGGGATGTGGTCCAGGATGCCCCTTTCTCCTGCCCACAAAATGAGGGAAGAAAAAGAGGGGCAAAGAGAGCAGCGAGGGCCAGAGTGCATGTGCTGTTGGCTTCATTTGCAAGTTGAAACTACAATGGGGGAATGCCTGATAGATCCAGGTAGATTCAGGGAACCCCCGGTCCCCCAGGGTCTGCAGGTGCATGTGGAGAAGCCTTTCACAGCATGGTGCAGGACTGACAGGGAAGCAGCGGACAGACGAGCCCGAGGCAGGGCTCCCAGCAGCCCATGGCCTGGCTGAGGGCTGCATGGATCCAGAAGTTCCTGTAGGCCCCATGGGAGGACATGGAGTACGAAGGGCCAGTGGAGGCCGGGGGTGAGGACACATGGGCTCCAAGATGCGTGGCCTCCATGGTCACAGGCAAATGGCTGGAACCAGAGACTCCAGCAGTGGCCCACAGACCAGATGGGACCGGTCACCCCATGGCAGTCACTTGTCCAAGGCCAGACCAAACCAGACCCTCCACTGGATGGCATGAACCTCAGGGTGTCCCTGAGCCTTCTCTCCTTGCACATGCCACCTAAGTACCCCCCATCCCCACACGCATACATACATACACAGGGCTCGTTTGCACAAGGAGTGGATTCAATATCATTTCCATCCAAATGATAGAACATTCATCTGAAAGACATTGTCCTTCACAAGATACTGTTCACACATCTCTAGGTTCAAAGTTGGACTTTAAAAGAAACTCAGAAGAGACTGAGATGCTAAGCTAAAATCTTGGCACACCCCCCGCAAGCACCCATGCCTTGGGAAGAAGATTCACTTGAACACATCTTCTTTGCACATCTAAGTAGTGGTGTGAGCAAATCCCAGCCGTCCTCCATGATGTGTCCCCTACTGAAACCCTCACACTGCCAGAAGGGGGCGCTGATGTTCTCCCTCCTTCAGAGATGAGGAAAAGAGGATTTGTGGGATGAGTCGGTCTCACAAGCACATGCAGTTATTTGCAGAACTGGGGCTGTCCAGTTCCCAACTGGAGTGTCCCTCCACCAGGCTCACCTCTCTGCCCGAGGCGCCAGCGTTTCTGGGTTGGTCTCGGCTGTGGCCGAGCATAAGCCAGAAAGGCAGGGTATCCTCCAAGTCATGCTGGGAAAACACTACTTACAGACATGTATGCACTTCTGGGGCCCCCACAATGTGTATTTTGGTCCACTTGATGGTGTCTCGCAGGTCCTGTAGGCTCTGTTCACTTTTCTTCTTTTTTTTTTTTTTTTTTTTTTGAGAGACAGTCTCCCTCTGTCCTTCAGGCTGAAGTGTAGTGGCACGATCTCAGCTCACTGCACCCTCCATCTCCTGCCTCAGCCTCCTGAGTAGCTGGGACTACAGGCACACACCACCACACCTGGCTAATTTTTTGTGTGTTTTTAGTAGAGACTGGGTTTCACCATGTTGGCCAGACTGGTCTCAAACTCCTGACCTCAAGTGATCCACCCGCCTCAGCCTCCCAAAGTGTCGGGGTTACAGGCGTGAGCTACCGCGCCTGGCCTCTTCAATCCTTTTTCTTTCTTTCTTTTATTTTTTTTTTCGGAGACAGTCTCACTCTGTCACCCAGGCTGGAGTTCAGTGGCTGGATCTTGGCTCACTGTAACCTCCACCTCCCAGGTTCAAGCAATTCTTGTGCCTCAGCTCCCAGAGTAGCTGGGACTATAAGTGTTCACCACCATACCTGGATTTTTTTTTTTTTTTTTTGAGATGGAGTCTTCCTCTGTTGCTCAGGCTAGAGTGCAATGGTGCGATCTCAGCTCACTGCAACCTCTGCCGCCTGGGTTCAAGCAATTCTCCTGCCTCAGCTTTCCGAGTAGCTGGGATTACAGGCATGTGCTACCATGCCTGGCTAATTTTTTAAATTTTAGTACAGACGGGGTTTTGCCATGTTAGCCAGGCTGGTCTTGAACTCGTGGCCTCAGGCAATCCACTCACCTCAGCCTCCCAAAGTGCTGAGATTACAGGCATGAGCCACCACGCACAGCCAAGTTTTGTATTTTTAGTAGAGGACAGGGTTTCACCATGTTGGCCAGGCTGGTCTCAAACTCCTGACCTCAGGTGATCGACCCATCTTGGCCTCCCAAAGTGCTGGGATTACAGGCGTGAGCTACCACACCTGGCCAGACTTTTTTTTTTTAAATTAATCTTTGTAGTCTGTCTCTGTACCAACGATCAGCCAAAGCTATAAACTTAAGGTCTTCTCGAGTCTTCTCTGAATATGCGCCTTCCCTGGGGCACTCATGGGACTCTCTAATTTCCCCCATATATGCAGTTGCTTTTGAATGTCCTGGTCTTCAATGTCTGCCTCCCAAGAGGGGAAGAAGAGAAATGTGAAACAGGTGGGGGCAGGCCCACACTCCTTAAATCCTCTGGAAGTCACGTCAGTCAGAGGGGGAAGGGCTTACAACATTGGGGGCAGGTGCAACTACAATAACCACCACCTCTTTGTCTGCACCTCAGTGATCAGAAGCAGCAATCAGTGAGCAGTGCACAGACCTCCCATATTTGGAGGAGAGGGTCCTTTTTGTTCACCTGGCTCCCACCCACCAGCTGTCTGCAAGCTGCTCTAGGAACATGTGCACAGCTGCCTGCCTGGGGCATGGGATGGGGGATAGGTGGCTGCTGCCTACTGAGAGCTGAAATTGACCCAAATTAGCCACAATTGGAAGCCTTCAATAGGCTCCAGAGTTCCAAAATGGTTACATCAGACAGATTCTGCCAGCGCAATTGTTGTCTAGGTGAAGAGTCAGATTTCTGGAACTTGCTACTCCACTGTCTTAGAATCTTCCTCTCCCCAGTTTTTTATTTTGAAAAATTTTGGCCGGTAAGGTTTTTTTCAAAGGAAAGAAATTGGCTGGAAGATACTCATATACTAACGTGCTTTGGGAGGAAGTGTTCTCACTTCGGAGGCGCATGCCTGTCTCTCAGTAAAGACTGGCCTAAAGCAAGGTTGGGAAGTGACTTTCTCCCCGACAATATGTCAGGCTGGTGGGAAATCTCCTCTCAGGAATGTCCGTGAGAAGAAGCAAATGACCCCAAGCTGGGGATGCATGAGGAGCTCTGGATCTCGGGAGTGGGAACGGACCACTCCCATCTGCACCTGGCGTCTCACTGTTTCCCTGGCTTGTAGCGTGGAGATTTATGGGCACGTAACTTTTATGAAGTCACTTTTTTTTTTTTTTTTTTGAGACAGAATCTCACTCTGTCGGCCAAGCTAGAGTGCAGTGGTGCAATCTCAGCTCACTGCAACCTCCGCCTCCTGGGTTCAAGTGATTCTCATGCCTCAGCCTCCTGACTAGCTGGGATTACAGGTGCGTGCCACCACGCCAGTCTAATTTTTGTCATTTTAGTGGAGATGGGGTTTTACCATGTTGGCCAGGCTGGTCTTGAACTCCTGACCTCAAGTGATCTGCCCGCCTTGGCCTCCCAAAGTGCTGGGATTACAGGCGTGAGCCACTGCGCCCGGCCATGATGTCACTTTTATAGTAAGAGGTCTCCTTGTCTGTATTCAAGTCGGGGGAGGTAGAATGGGGAGCAACAGGTATGACCAGAAAAGTGCTCCCCACTCAGCCCTCCCATCTCTTTCTCCATCCCAGGAGGGTCCTCTGTGGCCTGTGGAGGGCAACAGTGCCCCACACTGAGAACCCTTTTCCTCCCAGATCTGAGCCCCTTCTGAAGGGGTGGGATCATTTGAAGGGGAGCTGCTCTGGCATTTCAGGAGGTTGAAAAAGGAAAGTGACCCTACATCTTGTGCTGGATTTCCTGGGCCTGGAGAGGACACGGGCCGTGGAATCCACAGGGACAAATGCTGGAGCCCACTCAGACCCTGCATTCTCAATGCAGGAGTCCCTCGGGGGTGTTTGTGCCCGGAAGGACTGGTGAAGCTGGCATTGCGTGTGGAACCATCCTCTTCTAGAAGCTTATGCTGCTAGTGATGTCACTGCAAGCAGGAGGGCAACCCTCAGTAGCAGTGCTTGGTGGCCCAAGCTCTGGTGGTCTGAGATGCGCTGGAGTTCTTCCCTACACGACAAGAAATGTTCAGAGTACTTTCCTTCCTCCCTGCTTCTCTCCCATCCTCTCTCCCTCCTTCCACACAACATTTCACACATACATCAAAGAAGAATGAAGAGAGCAAGAAACTCTCTTGTACCCATCAGGTAGCCACCAGCCAGCTACAGTGAGCATCTCAGGACCACTCGTTTCATCTTTTTTTTTTTTTTTTTTTTTTGAGATGGAGTCTCGCTCTGTCATCCAGACTGGAGTGCAGTGGCACAACCTCGGCTCACTGCAACCTCTGCCTCCCTGGTTCAAGCGATTCTCGTCCCTCAGCCTCCTGAGTAGCTGGGATTACAGGCGCCCACTGTCATGCCCAGCTGATTTTTGTATTTTCAGTAGAGATAGGGTTTCACCATGTTGACCAAGCTTGTCTTGAACTCCTGACCTTAAGTGATCCATCCTCCTGGCCTCCCAAAGTGCTGGGATTACAGCTATGAGCCACGGCGCCTGGCCTCTTGTTTCATCTTTATCCACTCACATCCACTCACACGATCAGATTATTTAAAAGCAAACCTCCATAGTATTTTATCCATAAATACTTTAGGCTGTATCTCTAAAGGATAAAATTTTCTTCTTAAGAGATGGGGTCTCACTCTGTTGCCCAGGCTGGAGTGCAGTAGTGTGAGCTTGGCTCACTGTAGCCTCAAACTCCTGGGCTCGAGTGATCTCCCTGAGTCAGCCTCCCAAGTAGCTAAGACTACAGGCACACATCAGCATGCCTGGCTAATTTTTTTGCGTGTATATATGATCTTGCTATGTTGCCCAGGCTGGTCTTGAACTCCTGGCCTCAAGCAGTCTTCCCACCTCAGCTGGGACTACAGGCGCATGCCACCATGAGGGTAAGAATTTTTTAAAAACCCAATCGCACTATCGCACTTTGGCATCTTTTTTTTTTTTTTTTTTGACAGAGCCTTGCTCTGTTGGCCAAGCTGGAGTGCAGTGGCATGATCTCGGCTCACTGCAACGTCCATCTCCCGGGTTCAAGCGATTCGCCTGCCTCAGCCTCCCTAGTAGCTGGGATTACAGGCACCCGCAACCATGCCCGGCTAATTTTTGCATTTTTAGTAGAGATGGGGTTTCACCATGTTGGCCTGGCTGGTTTCAAACTCCTGACCTCAGGTGATCCACCTGCCTCGGCCTCCCAAAGTTTTGGAATTATAGGCGTGAGCCACTGTATCCGGCCACTTTAGCATCTTCTAATGCCCAATCCTTATTTGCATTTTCCTGATTTTCTCAAGTACTTTTTTTTATACTGCAGTCCCCGCTTCTCCGAGGGGTATATGTTCCAAGATCCTGTGGATGCCGTGAAACCACAGATAGTGCTGAGCCCTTGTATACTATATTTTTTCCTATACATACACACTTATAGTAAAGTGTAATTATAAATGAGGCACAGGAAGAGTTTAACAACAATAATTGATAATATACTGTAATAAATGTTATGTGAATGTGGTCTCTCTCCCTAAAAATATCTTATTGAATTGTACCACAAGCAACTGAAATGCTGGCAAGTGAAACCACGGATCAAGTGGGACAACTGCAGTTGGTAGGTTTCAGTCAGAATCCACCTAAAGTCCACACGCTGCATTTGGTAGATGTGTCTCTTAGGTCTATTTTAATCTACAGTGACCTTCTCTGGACTGCGCAAGGCTGGGAGTCTCGGGATGAAGGAGTGCTGCTGGAGCTCTTCTCATGTAATTTCAGAAGGCAAGAGGAGTTCCATGCTTTGCATCCTGAGCATAGATTAGCTCATATGATTCTCTCAATAACCCCATCAGGTAGTAAGTAACTATGCCCATTTTTCAGACGAAGAAACTAAGTCTGAGGGCGGCTTTCCAAATAAGTAGAAGTGAAGGTTTCGCTTATTTCATCTCACAGACCATATCTATGTCTCTTCGGAATTTCTGGTGACCCTGGGACAAGCCACAGAGGTCGGTGCCACCTCCAACAACACGGGGCCCTCTTGCTGGTGGGTCCCATCTGGGGAACTTCTGAGATCCGAAGGGTTTGATGACGTGCAGACGACAGGCACTAACGGCTCGTGTGCTCCCCAGCTCTCCTGGAGCATCAACAAGAAAGCATTTTCATTTTTCATAACTGCTGCAGATACAGACAGTCCTCTTTTTGTTTAGATTAGATTTTTTCTTATGAGATTTTATTTTTCATATATATGAAGCATATATATTTCTACATGCATATATAAGGTGTGAAAAATAATGAAATGAGCCCTTATACACCCAACAGGCTGCTTAAGAAATAGAATGCTGACTGGGTACGGTGGCTTACTCCTGGAATCCCAGCACTTTGGGAGGCCGAGGCAGGAGAATCGCTCGAGCCCAGGGATATGAGACCAGCCTGGGCAACATAGTGAGATCCTATCTCTACAAAAAATTTTAAAATTAGGCTGGGCGCGGTGGCTCACGCCTGTAATCCCAGCACTTTGGGAGGCCGAGGCGGGAGGATCATGAGGTCAGGAGATCAAGACCACGGTGAAACCCCGTCTCTACTAAAAATATAAAAAAATTAGCTAGGCATGGTGGCAGGTGCTTGTAGTCCCAGCTACTCAGGAGGCTGAGGCAGGAGAATGGCGTGAACCCAGGAGGCGGAGCTTGCAGTGAGCCGAGATCACACCACTGCACTCCAGCCTGGGTGACAGAGCGAGACTCCATCTCAAAAAAAATAAATAAATAAATTTAGAAATTAGTTGGGTATGTTGGTGCATGCCTTTGTCCCAGCTACTCAGGAGGCTGAGGTGGGAGGATTGCTTGAGCCCAGGAGGTCAAGACTGCAATGAGCTATGATTGCATCACTGCACTCCAAACTGGGCAATGGAGCAACACCTTTTCTAGTAAGAGGAAAGGAGGAGGAGAGGGAGAGGGAGAGGGAGAGGGAGAGGGAAAGGGAGAGGGAGAGGGAGAGGGAGAGGGAGAGGGAGAGGGAGAGAGAAAGAGAAAGAGGGGAGGGGGAGGGGGAGGGAGAGAGGGAGAAGGAGAAGATCTTTGAAGCTACTGTTAGCCCTTCCCAAATGCATCCTCTCCCTCCTTATCCCCCTAATAATTTGCTCTGAGCTTTTATTGCTTCCTTGCTTTTGTTTATGTTACATATTGTTGAAGAATACATTGGTTAGTTTTGCTTGTTTTTGAACTTTATACAAAGGTATTATATTTTTTTTAATTTTTCTGTGATTTGCTTGTTTTTTCCCTCAACATTATGTCAGAGGGTTCATTCATGTTGATGTGTGCACATATGCAGTTTCCTTGGGTATTGCAATTTACTAATCCATTATCCCATTGTACACTTGGCTTGTTTCCTATTTTTATTTTTTCTTAATTACAAACAAGGTTACCTTGGGCCTTCCTACCTGTCCGTGGAGCACATGAGTAAGAGTTTCTCTAGCATGTATCGTTAAGAGTGAAATGAAGGGTATAAACGTGGCTAACATGCACAGGAGACTTCCAGTTGCTGTATGTCTTTACCGACACAGGATACTGTTGACTTTGAATTTGTGTCAATCTGTTGGGGATAAACTAGTATCTAACTATGTTTTTGAAATTTAATTTTATTTTTTTTGTAAGGTCTCATTATGTCGCCCAGGTTGGTCTCAAACTCCTGGGCTCAAGTGATCCTCCCAGCTTGGCCTCCCAGTGCTGGGATTATAGGCATGAGCCACTGCGCCCGGCTTGCTTCTTATTATTTTCATGATTGTTTCCTATAAAGAGGGAAATTCTATTTTTAAGTTGCCATGTTCAAATCAGAAACGTACTCCCTTTTCATCTCAGCTTTACATTGCCTTTTCTTTCTTCCCCCTTTGATTAGTGTTGCTAAAAAATGTGTCGATTTTATTAGTCTTTTCAAAGAGCCAATTTTTGGCTCTTTTGATTCTCTACTGCTTCTTTTTCTTCTCTTATTTTGCTGCTCTTATCTGTGTCTTCCTTCCTCCTACTTCTGTTCCTTCTTTCCTTTCTTTCTCTCTCTCCTTCTTTCCTTCTTTTCTTTTCTTTTTTTTTTTTTTTTTTTTGAGACGGAGTCTCGCTCTGCCGCCCAGGCTGGAGTGCAGTGGCCGGATCTCAGCTCACTGCAAGCCCCGCCTCCCGGGTTCACGCCATTCTCCTGCCTCAGCCTCCCGAGTAGCTGGGACTACAGGCGCCGCCACCTCGCCCGGCTAATTTTTTTTGTATTTTAGTAGAGACGGGGTTTCACCGTGTTAGCCAGGATGGTCTCGATCTCCTGACCTCGTGATCCGCCCGTCTCGGCCTCCCAAAGTGCTGGGATTACAGGCTTGAGCCACCGCGCCCGGCCTCTTCTTTTCTCTTTCTTTCTCTCTCTTTGTCTCCCTCTCTTTCTTGTTTCTTCTTTCTTAACAGGGTCTTGCTCTGTCACCCAGGTTGGAGTGCAGTGGCATGACCATGGCTTACTGCAACCTCCACCTCTCAGGTTCAAGTGATGCTCATGCCTCGGCCTCCTGAGTAGCTGGAATTACAGGCGTGTACCACCACGGCTGGCTAATTTTTGTATTTTTAGTAGAGACAGGGTTTCTCCATGTAGGCCAGACTGATCTTGAATTCTTTTTTTTTTTTTTTTTTTTTTTTTTTTGAGACGGAGTCTCGCTCTGCCGCCCAGGCTGGAGTGCAGTGGCCGGATCTCAGCTCACTGCAAGCTCCGCCTCCCGGGTTCACGCCATTCTCCTGCCTCAGCCTCCCGAGTAGCTGGGACTACAGGCGCCCGCCACCGCGCCCGGCTAGTTTTTTGTATTTTTTTAGTAGAGACGGGGTTTCACCGTGTTAGCCAGGATGGTCTCGATCTCCCGACCTCGTGATCCGCCCGTCTCGGCCTCCCAAAGTGCTGGGATTACAGGCTTGAGCCACCGCGCCCGGCCTGATCTTGAATTCTTGACTTCAAGTGAACCACCTGCCTTGACCTCCTAATTTTTATATTTTTTGTAGAGACTGGGGCTTGCTTTTGTTGCCCAGGCTGGTCTTGAACTCTGGGTCTCCAGCAATCCTCCCTCTATGGCCTCCCAAATAGCTGGCATTACAGGCATGAGCCGCTGTGCCCAGCCAACTCTCAGATATGTTGTCTAAATGAGATAATGCATCACTGAAAAGCCATGATTGGTTAATGACAAAGAAACAGGAATATAGTAGGATCCTTTTGGACAGGAGGAAGTGCTGAAGGATCTGATTAGTATTTCACCTGGGGACCTCCAGGAAAGGATCTTAAGGCACATAATTAGCTATTCTTTCCATCTTGGACTTGTCCACCATCGTTTAACCACACGGGAAGTGCAGGAGGCTTTTCTGCCAGCTCGGCATCTGCAGCAAGACTGCGGGCCGAGGGTCTCAGACACAAGTCCTGACGGCAGAGGGCAGTGTTGCGCACGATGGAGCCAGCGTTAAGTACAAAAAGGAGAATTCAAACAAGTGTTATAAATAAATAAATAAATAAATAAATATTTAGGCCAGGCGCCGTGCCTCACGCCTGGAATCCCAGCACTTTTTGAGGCCAAAGGTGGGTAAATCACCTGAGGTCAGGAGTTTGAGACCAGCCTGGCCAACATGGTGAAACCTGGTCTCTACTAAAAATACAAAAATTAGCCGGGTGTGGTGGCACATGCCTGTAATCCCAGCTACTTGGGAGACTGAGGCAGGAGAATTGCTTGAGCCCAGGAGGCGAAGGTTGCAGTGAGCCGAGATCGCGCCACTGCACTCCAGCCTGGGGGACAGAGCGAGACTCCGTCTCAAAAAAAAAAAAAAAAAAAAAAAAAAAAATTAGCTGGGCATGGTGGCGGGCCTCTGTAGTCCCAGCTACTGGAGAGGTTGCAGTGGAAGGATCACTTGAGCCCAGGAGGCGGAGGCTGCAGTGGCGTTATGGAGCCATGATGGAGCAAGACCCTGTCTCAAAAATAAGTAAGTAAGTAAGTAAATAAATAAATAATAAATAAATAAAGGCCGGGCCCGGTGGCTCACGCCTGTAATCCCAGCACTTTGGGAGGCTGAGGTGGGTGGATCACGAGGTCAGAAGTCCGAGACCAGCCTGGCCAAGATGGTGAAACCCCGTCTCTACTAAAAATACAAAAATTAGCTGGATGCGGTGGCAGGTGCTTGTAAATCCCAGCTACTCGGGAGGCTGAGGCAGGAGAATCCCTTAAAAACGGGAGGCAGAGGTTGCAGTGAGCTGGGATCACGCCACTGCACTCCAGCCTGGGCAACAAGAGTGACAACTATGTCTCCAAAAAAAAAAAAAAAAAAAAAAAGGGAGAAAGAAGCCAAATATCAAAATGTTACAAGCTCTGTGTGATTCCATTTCTATCACATTCTTGAAAAGACAAAACTGTAGTCATGGAGAACAGATCAGTGGTTGCCAGGAGGTGGGAGTGGGTGGGGGGTGACTGTGGAGGGAGGGCAGCATGAGCGAGATTTTGGGGTGATGGTACTGTGCTGTGTCCTGTTTGTGGTGGTGGTTGCATGACTCTATACACTTGTTAAGATGCATTGAACTGTAAACATCCCCTAAAAATTCATTTTACTCTATGTTAATGTAGAAAAGAGAGCAGAGAGAGACAGCAATAACCATTTTCCCAGAAATGGGATAATCTTTAAGCAAGAGCATTTTTTTTATAACTATGAATCTGATCAATGAATTGTGTGTCTCTTGCCTGTTACTGGTCTTTATTTATCTTTCATATTCACAGCAATTCTTGGCCCCTGTTTCACTCCATGTGTTTACCAGCTCCTCTCTTCATGGTGTTCCCCAAATGTGCTAGAATTTACCTCCTATATCTAAATGTCCTGGACACAGCACATAAGGACAGAAATTAAGTCAATGAGTGACCAGGAAAGAAGATTTAGTAAATGCAACATTTTAGAAGTCATTTTAAGAAATCCAGGTGGCTAAGCCAAATATTTTAATTCTCTAAACAACACCAACATTTAGAGAGGACAGTATTTCAAAGTTTACTTCTACCATGTATCATGTCTTTTATCCTTTTAAGAGACTTCTTTTTTTTTTTTTTTTTTTTTTTTGAGATGGAGTTTTGCTCTGTCATCCAGGCTGGAGTGGCACGATCTTGGCTCATTGCAACCTCTGCATCCCAGCTTCAAGCAATAAGAGACTTAAAATTATGTTGGGACATCACTGTAAAGTGCCTACCCAATTTTAGCAAATGTTAAGGGAGTTAAGGAAGCATCCAAATAGAATGATAAAAATAAAGCAGGTTCTGAGGTCAGGAGTTCAAGACCAGGCTGGCCAACATGGTGAAATGCTGTCTCTACTGAAAATACAAAAATTAGCTGGGAATGGTGGCAGGCGCCTGTAATCCCAGTTACTCAGGAGGCTGAGGCAGGAGAATTGCTTGAACCTGGGAGGCAGAGGTTGCAGTGAGCCAAGATCACACCATTGCACTCCAGCCTGGGCAACAGAGGAAGACTCTGTCCCAGAAAAGAAAAGAAGAAAAAAAAAAAAAAAAAAAAAAAAAGCAGATTCAACGGGTCCATGTTCTAAAGTGGAAGCCCAAGCTGGCAGTCCAATGGGAGGATGAAGGAAATCTACCCGGTTGCTTCTCATATTTGATAGTCTCTTCTCCTTATTCCTACTTTTGATTGCTTCTTTGATATGTTTGTTTATTTATTTATTTAATTTATTTATTTAGTGACAGAGTCTCACTCTGCTGCCCAGGCTGGAGTGGAGTGGCATGATCTTGGCTCACTGCAGCCCCTGCCTCTCAGGTTCAAGATATTCTCCTGGCCAGACGTGGTGGCTCACGCCTGTAATCCCAACACTTTGGGAGGCTGAAGGGGGCGGATCATGAGGTCAGGAGTTCAAGACCAGCCTGGCCAACATGGTGAGACCCTGTCTCTACTAAAGATACAAAAAATTAGCTGGGCATGGTGGTGAGCACCTGTAATCCCAGCTACTCGAGAGGCTGAGGCAGGAGAATTGCTTGAACCCGGGAGGTGGAGGTTGCAGTAAACCGAGATCACGCCACTGCACTCCACCCTGGGTGACAGGGCAAGACTCCATCTCGGAAAAAAAAAAAAAAAAAAAAAGGAAGACCAGGTCTTGGAGGGCTGCATTCCAAGCAGGGGTAACAGTGGATGCCTCCCTTCTGTAATTCTCAGTTCCTGCCTGGATGACTTCACTCATTAGGGCACTTACTTGGCTCTTGTAGACAGTTGAGTTTGAGATGTTTGCTGTAGACAATGTTACCCCACATTTACCAGGAAGCAGATGCCAAGAGATCTCCAAAATATTTGATCACACTAATGGATTGTCTGTGGTGTCTTGTGGTCTTTCTGTTGCCTTTGACAGAAGGTCATGGAATACCAGGTGGCAGGGCCAGGTGAGCTCAGAGGGTAAGGAGGGTTCTGACCCAGTAAAGGGAACTCTTTTGTGGCACAGAATCAAAGATCCCAGATGCCTGCCCCCTAACTAACGTGGCAGTATTCCAAATACCCATTGACCAGAAGCATCTTATAGCAGCAGGTGTAAGACCTGGGAGAATTCATTTTATTCCACCCCCAGGAAACAGATGCGCCCCACTCTGGCAACGTCACCAGGCAGAGCATCCACAGAGCAGGTGCCTGTTTTCCCTGGGCCACTTGACATTGGAGATACAAAAGCCAAAAGAGAAAGCTCACGGCAGCAGGCTGAGGCCTGGAGCGGGAGTCCGCAGGCTTCAGTTTGCAAGTTCCTTCTCTCTAGGCCTCAGAGTCCTTCCAGGTAATGTAGACTCTCTTGAGGCTTTTCCAGGTTCTCATCTTATGGCCTTTGGTCAGAGGGCATCTTTCACAAGTTAACAGGCGAGTTAAGGTAGGATCCCCAGAGCCCTGGGCTTCCCCCAGCTCCGCTTCATGGCCCCAGAAGAGACTCCACGGGTATACTTTGAATTACCTGGGCCAGATGATCCCTACAGCTTCCCTTCCCAGTTGAATAATCCAGGGCCCCTTGAGAAACGGGAAAAGGTCTTGTTAAGCCAGAATCCAAAGCAGATCTCAACTACCCAGGAAGTTTACATGGCCCTAATTAGACCCTCCAAGGGAGGGCAGCACAAGAGTGTGGACCTGGCGGTGGGCGTGAAGCTCTCCCTCCTGCCCGCCCCTCACTGCATTTCCTCCTTGCTCACTCCCCATGCAGGTGGTTCCAGGACTTGGTTCATTGGCTGTCTCCCCCAGGGAAAATGCAGGCTCTTGAGGGCAGGGCGTTTTCTGTTCCTGCAGGCTGTGTCCCCACCACCTGTCCTGTGGCAGCATCGGCACAGCTCACAGCAAGTGCTGAATAAACGCTCGTGAACTTTGGAAACTCCTCACCATGCAGGATGAAAAACAGTCATCCTCTCTTCCAGAGACACGCATTTTCCTGTGTCACGGGGCCATGCGGTGATACACAGAAGGCTGGCTTCTGCAGGAGCGGGGATTCAACCTAAATGCCCATAATAGCTGACTGAATCAAGAAAATGTAGTTCATATGCTCCATGGAATACTATGCAGCCATAAAAAAGAAGGAGATGACATCTTTTGCAGAAACATAGACAGACCTAGAGACCACTATCCTAAGTGAACTAACTCAGGAACGGAAAACCAAATACTGCACATTCTCACATATAAGTGGGAGCTAAATGACGAGAACGCATGGACACAAAGAAAGGAACAACAGACACTGGGGCCTACTTTAGGGTGGAGGGTGGGAGGAGGGAGAGGAGAAGCAGAAATAACTATTGGGTGCTAGGATCAGTACCTGGGTGAGGAAATAATCTGTATAACAAGCCCCATGACACGAATTTACCTATATGATAAACTGTCTGGTTTAACTACTTATAATAAACCTGTACATGTACCCCTGTTTTTAAAATAAAATTTTTGAAAAAAACGTTTTGCAGTAAGAAAAAGCTTATTTTTTTCATTCCCCTCCAGCTGTTAACTAATAGGGAGGCCTTCTTTCTCTTGGGGAAGTACAGAGGAAAATTAAGGGCTTCCTAGCGACAAGGCAGTTTGTCAGCAAGTCATGAGCGAGCATGGCAGGGCTGTGAGGGAAGTGTGTGTGGGACAACATGGCACACTGGCGTCTCACTGCTGCTGCTCTGATCAGTAATCCATGTTTGCCGAAAGCTTGTTTTTATGTACACAATGGACTATAATTACTGCAAAGGTCCACTGAGGCCTACTTTTAAAAGTGCCTTTGTAAGAAGCTGACGAAGTCCACGTTACAAAGCAGATGATGAAACTGTCTAAAAAGCGTTGAGGCCGTGTCTGCTGGACACACAGGCAGAACAGGCTGGCTCAAGATCCCTGTTCTCCATGTTGCACAGGAGCCAGAGCTGGCCTTCTCCAAGGCTCCATAAGAGGCACCCGGCGAGGCATGGGCAGGCCAGAGGCCTCGTCGCATTCTAACCAGCCTCTGGCCAGCGGTGCCCTCGGGCTGGGGCCCTCTCATGTGAGCAAGGCCCCAGGAGCTTGGGTGGGCACAGGCATGAATCAACTCACCGCTCCGAATGTGTCGTTACATGGTCCTCTGTAGCAAATGGGCGCTGGGGTCTCGGGCTCTGTAGCAAAGGGGCGCTGGGGTCTCAGGCTCTGTAGCAAAGGGGCGCTGGGGTCTCAGGCTCTGTAGCAAAGGGGCGCTGGGGTCTCAGGCTCTGTAGCAAAGGGGCGCTGGGGTCTCAGGCTCTGTAGCAAAGGGGCGCTGGAGTCTCGGGCTCTGTAGCAAAGGGGCGCTGGGGTCTTGCGCTCTCTCCCTCCAGCCCTAACAAGGCTGTGGGTTCCCTGGGGAGAGCTAGAAGTCTATGGCTGAGCCAGGACACAGAAGCCAGGTGTGGCTGTGACAGGGCAGTCTCCTGTTTGGTCACCAGCCCCACGCAGCACACAGGTGCATGCTGTCACTGTTGTAACCAAGTGAGTTACAGAGAAACGCCACACTTTGAGACAAATTATGGAGTCCTTTATTAGCCGGTGACCGAGAGGCCACTAGCGCTCAACATTCTCTCGGCCCCGAAGAAGGGGCTAGATTCTCTTTTATACTATGCTCTAAATAGGGGAGGGGGGCTCCACTGAAGCAGTTTTACAGAAGCAGAATAGGCAAAATGTTAAAAAAATTAATTGGTTACAGAAGCAGTTACAAAAAAAAAATAAACAGTTCCAGGTTCAGGGGCTTAAACTATCACTAAGAGATAAATGCAGGGGCTTTTAGGTACCTTCCGCCGAGCACATTGCCAGGAGCTGCTGGTACAGCCTGACCCAATATCTTATCAGCAGGTGCATTCCTGGATGTGCGTGGAGTCAGCTTGCACTCGTTCTTCCCTTAAGGGGGATAAAAGGGGCTGCAAGTGAAGAAAGTAAAATGGAGTTTGTCCGGCTCTCTCTGCTAGGAGAGAGTCACTCAGGTTAAAACAAGGTACGGTGTCACATCACCTGTGCAGATGGGAAGCCCAGACTCGGTCTAGGGCCTCGTGACTTTGTGTGCCACCTTCACACTGTACACTGGCTGCTTGGGCCTCATGGCCTCAGCTCCTCCAGCTGATGGGAGGGAGGTAGGACAGATGGGCCCTAAGGGGGCCACAGAGCCGAGCCAGGCAGTCAGCCTGTCCGGTGTCAGCCAAGGTCTGGCCAGAGTGGCCCCTGGCAGGTGTGGGGCAAAGACACAGAAAAGATAGCTTGTTGCTAGTGCCCGGCCCCATGAGAAGAGGCATAGACGGCCACCTCTCAGGAGGAAAATAGCAGAGAAATTGCAAACATGTTTAAAAAGCCACATGCAAATTCCTGTTTGAAAATCTCCAGCACAGAGATACCCGTCAAACATGGGATAAAAGACCTGCCGCTGTATGACCCAGACCAAGGGGAAGACAAGTGTGCGTTTTCCTGCTGCTTCAGCAACTGTGAGTTGACTGACAAGTACACACAGTCAGGGAAATTAACCGGAGGGTTGCGGAGTGACAGGGTGATGAAAGCTAACGCAGACCTGAAATGCTGCTCTACGAAGGAAGCATTCCATTCACTCCGTTAACTTAAAAAAATCACAAGATTTATACATTCGGAAAACAAAAGGAGACTTTTTTTCTTCGCTTCATTTTAGGTTCAGGGGCTTCACGTGCAGGTTTGTTACATGGGTACATCGTGTCGCTGAGGCCTGGTATGAGACTGCATTAAACTAAAGAGCTTCTGGCACAACCAGAGACTTGATTTCTTATGAAAGTTTATAGCGCGCAACGTGGCCATCCTGCAGGCTGGGACGTGTGCCTCCTGCCAAGGCCGGAGCCTGGCACACAGAAGGAGGGGGAGTTGGGGCAGGAGCTTTACGCTGGACAGGCTGGCTGAATAGAAACCTTCCACAGGTTACGGGGGAGCTGTGAATATTCATGAGGATGGTCCTGATGCATGCATACCAAACAAACATACATGCAACATATCACCCATGTTCACTATGGGGTGGAGACCTAATATTTAAATGTATTATAATTAGGCCCTATACCTCAAAAGGTCTTCAGGACACAAAGGCACACAAGTGCACAGCCTCTGTAAACCGGCCAAGTGCACAGCCTCTGTAAACCGGCCAGAGCCAGCCCGTGGCGGGTGGTCTCTTCCCAGGAGTGAGTTACTGAAACCGGTTTCCTGTGCAGTTGGAGCTGCAGTTACGGCTGCTGGAACAGGGCTTGGGGGCCAGTTACTCGGTGTCTGGTGGTGCTGCTACAACTGTTCATAGTGCTCATTTAGCTGCTAGAGAGAAAGAAACTCCGTGGCAGTCCGAACGGTTTATTCCTTGTTTAGGGGCATGTGACTCAGCCCCTGCCTGGCATGGCGGTAGGTGCTGCTTGCACGCTGGTACTTTACTGCCACAGAATCTGTTCTGTCCGTCTGGTGACCTCGATTGGAACATGCTGCTGGACACCGGCTGTGTCTAAACGTGAAAGGAAGGGGCAGAACGAGGCATCAGGTCGCCCACCCGCCATGGCCTGATGCCCGGCACTGAGCAGGTGTGGAGAGGCCTGGGGCAGGCTGGAGTGACGGGATGGTCCACAGGAGCCTCACTCTGGGAGCAGCGGCCTCAGCTCACGGCTCCACTGCCCAGCTGCACTCATCTACAAGCCAGTGCTTCCATCTGAAAACCCGACAGCCTGTCCTGTTCCCAGTGCCCTGAGTTTAAGCATCTCTCTGCCAAACCATCAAGAAAACCCTGGGCTCTGCAGATGCATGAACAGCCTAGTGCATACACTGGGCACTCAATAAATGCCAAGGACAGCTACCTCCCTGGTGTCCAATGAGGACAACAGTCACCGTCACGGCAGTGCAGTCTCAGTTCCAGACAAAAAATTGACTTTATACTAAGGCATTTTACGCTTTCATCTGGAACAAATTTAAAACTGCCGAATACAGAAATTACTGATGACTCAGGAGTAGTAAAATGGGTGGGGATAGTCTTTCAAATCCAGGAAGGAACCTCATTCTATTCTGAATGTGTTTTGACCCTCTTCACCCTGAAATTTTCACTATAGAATATATTTGGAAGGTGGGTCTTTTTTCCTCATTTAACGTTTATCTCATACACAGGGAATAGTACTGTGGGTGTGGGATTCAGATTTTGAAATGAAGCATGGACTCTGAGTGGCCCCTTGTCCTGTGAAAGTGCGCTGGTCTGGAGAGCGGCAGTTGGACCCCAGAGTGTGGCGCGTGTTCCTGCGTTCATTTGAACATTCTCTGATGACCTGTCGCTGAGGTCATGTGATGATGCGTATCCTGTCTCCACCCCAACTGCCGCTGGGTTTGAACTGCTGGCTGGACCACTCACCAGAATGGGAGGCAGCCTCTGCTGCTGTGGTGAAGGTAGGCTCACGTCCGTCTTCTCACTGCAGCTTCTTCACACGGGCCACTTGTACTTAAAATGTCTTCCTGATTTATTTATTTTTTCCCCAACTCCAGTTTGTCTACAGGTTTACAAATTGGTTTTAGAGTTTTATGACTCAGTTTGCATTTTTGATTCTATCAAGCTTTTGGCCTTAAATATTTTCCTCTGTTTAGAAAAATATTCTGTTTCCAAGGCCAATTTTATACACACTTCCATAGAATAGACCCAGAAGAAACGCAGCAGCATTTCCTTCGTCATGTCAGGAGGTCTCGGTACCAACTACAGTGTGGGACGTTCCGTGAAAGGCAGATGACAGGCCGACGTCCTCTACATTGAGACGTGAAAATCTTAATCAAATGTTGAAGGAGCTGGAATCCAGAGATTTTTTTGTTTTGTTTTGTTTTTTGTTTTTCTGAGATGTACTCTCGCTCTGTTGCCCAGGCTGGAGTGCAGTGGCGTGATCTAGGCTCAGTGCAAGCTCCGCCTCCTGGGTTCACGCCATTCTCCTGCCTCAGCCTCCCGAGTAGCTGGGACTACAGGCACCCGCCACCTCGCCCGGCTAGTTTTTTGTATTTTTAGTAGAGACGGGGTTTCACCGTGTTAGCCAGGATGGTCTCGATCTCCTGACCTCGTGATCCGCCCGCCTCAGCCTCCCAAAGTGCTGGGATTACAGGCGTGAGCTACTGCGCCCGGCCTGGAATCCACAGATTTTTAGAAAACAAACAGATTTTCTGATGGGAAACACAGTAGCCTAGTTAAGAGGTTTTGAGGGATTGTTTTAAATTAAAGACATTTTAAAAACATAAACACAATCAAGTGGATATACGAAGTTACAAAATAGAAAAAATTACTAGAGGGTTATAAAAGGTTTATGAAAATCTTACTTTTTAGTCAAAGCTGACTGGGGTAGATAGATTTATTGATAAGGTCTTATTAAAATTAGCTACAATATTAAAAATACAGTAATACCAAACTAAAATTTTGGTTTAAAAATAAGTTTTTGTTAAGATAGATAACCTGTTCTCAATGAAATTATAAGAGGTAATAATTTTTTATTCTGAAATCTGTTTTTTTTTTTTTTGTGAAACTTCTCAGATTTATGCCTCAGAGGTTCGAGTTTTACTGTCTCTTTACACCTAATTTACAGGCCCCACATCATCGCCTTCTGCTTCTTCTCTCCTGGAAAAGGCACATCTTTCTACTTGGCTTGGGTGATAACTCTTTACATTTTCATCTCCATTTTCATCTCCATTTTCATCAGTTCCTTTGACCCGTGGCCCCCCCAGGTTCTAATTCTGCTGCTGTAATACTAAAATGCTTATTTTAAAGGTCTGAAATACTAATGTTTGTCTCAGATGTAACATGATTTTGTACTCTTGGCCTTTTGCTATGTCTTGTTTTAGGTGATCAGGAAACCTCCCCATGCTGTCAGTTAGAGCCAGGTATCCCCCTGCTCAAGTTACTAGCACTTCTGTTTACATTTCTCTATAATGCAATATTCACTCATGACTGAACACACGCTGTGTCTCATTAAATTCGAGTACCCTTCTCATCAGGTGTGACTTCCAAGTTATTCAATAGGTTTCATTCAAATACTGCCCATTCTCAGGCAGGCCTTAGTTCGTCCTGCTCAGATAGTTGCTCAGATGAGTGGTCAGTGAGACAGTGGGGGTCACAGATTTAATTCATTAAATCACTTAAACACCAGCCCTGAGGGCCACATTTTCAGTGAACTCTCATGCAGGGTTGGTCAGTGGAAGGGAAGTTGATTCTCGGCACAGCCATCAGGTGGCGGTTGGCTTAGAATGTTCTGAGTTCTGAGCCATCTTGGGGACCAAGCAGACCGTTGGTCCCTTGGGGTGGTCACGGTCATGGGGGTGCTCACCACCAGGCAGCTGGCAGTGTGACGCTGCTGGGGAACGATGAACAGACATTTGAATTTGTTCATCAGAGAGACTTTGTTTGCAGGCAAGTGCCATATTTTAGGTGAAGAATGAAAATCTAGAGACAGAAGTTTTGCTTTGTTTGAATGATTTGAGCTCTTCTCTGGACTTAGCCACCTCCAGGCATCCACCTTCCTGAAGAGACCTGGGGCAGGAGTGTTGAGAAAGGGAGTGGAAAGAGCTCCTGGTTCAGGGTCCAGGCCATGCTTTAGAGGCCTCAGGGGTTCAGGGACCTCTGTCCCTAGAAAACCATCTACATTCTTGTCCCAGATCCATCACTCCTGAGTGCTGTGACTCTGGGCAACTCGCTTCAAATCCCTCATTTCACTTCCCTGAGCTGTCAACTCTGGGTGGCAGCCCCTGCCCCGCCCATCCCTCCAGGCTGATGTGGGCATCACAGGAAAGAACAGAAACTCTCATGAGCTCTAAAGCATCGGGCCCATATGAAGGAGAAAGGAAATTTCATCCTCTACTGCCCTGGAGCCCCTCAAGTGCCTTCTCTATATTAACCACTGTCACGGGCCTGGCTTATTCCTTCAGACGTGTAATGATTGAACACTTTATGGCACTCAAGAAGCACCTAGTTTCTTCAGACTTTACCTCTGTTTAATTACTTTTAGCCTTAGGACATAACATAGGCCATTATGAACATTTCCTTACTCAGAAGAGGGAACTGAGGCACAGAAGGGTCTATAGATCTTCTCAGTTCATGTAGCTTCCAAATAAGGACTTGAACCCAGACCTTCGTGCACCAGTTCCCCGTGCTCTTGGTCACTCCCATCTGCCGCCTTTCCACCTTGCCTTATCTCAGTACAGGGATTTGCTACGCAATCGGTCTGCACCATTTTAAGTGCAATCAACAGTGCAAGTTCTTCCTAATGCCCAACTCAGATTCAGGAGGCTTATCTCTGCAGATGGTGACAGTGGACAATGGATCAAACGTTGAACCCAGTGGTCCCCAGCCTTTTTGACACCAGGGACCAGTTTCACGGAAGATGATTTTTCGGAGGATGAGAGTGGGGTGGAAGGATGCTTTCAGGATGATTCTAGCACATTTATTGTGCACTTTATTATTATTACATTGTAATAATTAATGAAGTAATTCTGCAACTCACCATAATGTAGAATCAATGGGAGCCTTGAGCTTGTTCTCCTGCAACTAGACAGTCCCATGTGGGGGTGATGGGAGACAGTGACCCATCATCAGGCATTAGATTCTCATAAAGCGCGTGCAGCCTGGATCCGCGGCCTGTGCAGCTCACAGTAGAGTTTGTGCTTCTATGAGAATCCAACGCGGTGGCTAATCTGACAGGAGGTGGCGCTCAGGCGCTGCTGCCAGTGATGGGGAGCGGCTGTAAATACAGATGCAGCTTTGCTCCCAGCCGGCTGCTGGCCCCCTGCTGTGCAGCCCGGTTCCTAACAGGCCACACACTATCGATGGCCCAGGGGTTAGGGACCCCTGATTTAACCCATTTCCTATTTAGAAAAAAAAGTGCCGCTCGCTGGCTGCACAGTGTTCTCGGGGAACACACGTAATGGGTTGAACTGTGAATAAACGATTCCTCATTTCTCTATGGTCTTCTGCAGCAAGATGTCAACAGTTGTCTTTATTTTCATACATTTCCCAGGTTGTTGCCCCGATGAACCGGAATCCACGCACAGATTTAGAGCGCATATGCGCCGTGATCCTGATTTGCCCCCTGAAGGTCAGCTATATACAGGTACCGTGGAAATTCAGTTACCCTTGCAGGCATAAGGATTCCAGATTCTTCAGTGTCCCACACTTCAGACCACTCTGACATTGCTACACTGTATCTTCTTTATTTCATGTGTGCAAATTGACTAGCGTAGTACTAGTCAATCACTAGTCCTGCAAATGCGGAAGATGTATTTCCACTTCAAGTTTGGTTCACTTTTAATAGTAAAGAACATCTCAATGCAAGGTTTAGATATTTAGCTGATTGTTAGACATTGGCTAAAATGGAACTCTTCCTGATAAAATGTTGTTGCCTTTTCAAACAAATGGACATCATGTGAAACTTGTAAATTAACATGAAAATGGAAATACTACAGAAAGTTCGCATATACTCTCACCCCTCAGTATCTTTTTTGTGATCACATCTTACACGAATGTGGTGCATTTGTTATAGTGGCTGAAGCAATAGTCATATCTTCTTCTTAATGAACGTCTAGAGTTTGCAGTAAGGCTCACCAGGTGTTGTTCAGCCTATGGATTTTGACAAACTCATAATGTCATTCATCACCCAGACAGAAGAGTTTTGCACCCAAAACATGACCAGTGCTACACCTCTTAGTCCCTTTCTTCTTTTCTTAGGACCCCTGACTACCATAGATCATTTATTTTACTGCCTCTATAGATTTTCTTTCCCAAAATTCTATACAATTGGAATCATAAAGTATGCAGCCACTTAGGACTAACTGATATCACTTAGCAATACACATGCAAGAATTTTCATATCTTTTTGTAGCTTAACAGCTTACTGATTTTTATCAATGAATCATATTCCACTGGGTTCATGTAACAATGTGGGTTGGTGCACTCACCGCCTGAAGAGTATCTCAGCTGCTTCCAGTTCAGGCGATTATGAATATAGCTGCCCTCATTCTCATGCAGATTTTGCAATGGGCGTAATTTTAAAATGTAACTGGGTAAATGTTTAGAATTTTAATCAGTTGTTTATATAATAAGACTCTGTTTTCCCTTGTAAGAATTAGTTAGAATTCAGTAAAATCACCTGGTCATTTTTTTTTTTAAAGTTCTTATTGATTCAATTTCTATAATAGATATAAGCCTACTCAGATTATCTGAGTCTCCTTTGGGTACTTATGATATAGTTTCTGCCTTTGAAGGAATTTGTTATTTTTACCTAAGCTGTCAAATCTGTGAGCATAGATTTATTCTAAGTATTCTTTTATTGTTTGCTTGATGTTAATGGGATCAGCAGGAATGATTCTTCCTTTTATTTATATTATTTGTAAATTGTGTCTTCTAGCTTTTCTTGGTGGTTAGTCTGGCTGGAGGTTTATCAATTCCATTTATCTTTCCTATGAAGCAACCCTTGGTTTTGTTTATTTTTTCATTTCTATTACAATGATTTCTACAAATAATTTTTTGTTCTATTTTTCTGTCTGGTTTACATTACACTATAGTTTTTTCTCTAGCTTCCTAAGGTGGAAGGTAAGAAAACTGAATTAAGATTGTTTTTAGTTTTATTTGATTGTTTATTTTTTTAAGACAAAGTCTTGCTCTGTTGCCCAGGCTGGAGTGCAATGGCACGATCTTGGCTCACAGCAACCTCCAGTTCAAGTGATTCTCCTGTCTCAGCCTCCCTAGAAGATGCGATTACAGGCACCCACCACTATGCCCAGCTAATTTTTGTATTTTTAGTAGGGATGGGGTTTCACCATTTTGGTCAGGCTTGTCTCAAACTCCTGACCTCAGGTGATCCACCCACCTTGGCCTCCCGAAGTGCTGGGATTACAGGTGTAAGCCTCTGTGCCTGGCCTGTTTTTAGTTATTCTGTGCAGCATTGTGAATAGAACTAATGCTCCGAAGTGTGCACTTAATAATTAAAATAATACATGTTGTGTATTTTTCACCATGATAATGCTTTAAAATCCAATAATATCAGGAGGCTGAGGCAGGAGACTCGCTTGAACCCAGGAGGCAGAGACTGAGTGAGACTCAGTCTCAAGAAAAAAAAAAAAATTCAATAATAGAGGTGATAAGTGCAGAAGGAGCATATGTAGAGTCAGGAATGTTAAACACAGTAACTTTTTAAAAAATAAAGGATATTTACCAGGCCTCTTTCTGTGAGGAGACCCTGTCCTGGAGTGATGTCTCCTGCATTTGTGTGCTGCCTGTGTGAACACTGCCTACTTCACAGTGATGAGGGTGGCTTAGCCACAGACCCGAGACTCTGTCTCCCAGGGCTCTCCTGAGGGTGTCCTTTGCCTCCTTCACCACCAAGGAGGGTGGCCCAGCAGCAGCTCAGCCCGTGCTCTCGCCCACCTCCTCCACACACGCCAGCCCTGTGTGCTCAGCACCCAAGGCTGCCAGAGGTCCTTCAGCAGCTCCCACGGCTGACAGTGACTCTATGTTTCCTAGGCTTCTTCTACCTCCAGGAGTGGCAGTGGCCCTCGGTGACTTCCTGGGACCTGATCCGGGCAGCACACTCGGTAAAGTCTTCTGTCTTTGTCTGAGATGGCAATTTTATTTCTTTTGGTTTCTTTCTATTTTCTCTGAATTAAGATATTTAAATCTTACTACGTACTTTACAGATGAGCCACAGATTTCTTGGTGGGCAGAGGTATGTGAGCGCCCATTCATTGCCAACTTGGAACTTGTTCCAGATGGCACTCATAGATGACAGCATTAGTGATACCCTGCATGGCAGACAGCATTTTCCTCAGGAGAAATGCATTCTTGAAAATAGCGGTGACGTTGCAATCAAAAATTGTTTTGGAAATCTCATGCAGTACTCTTACTCATTTCCACAAGTGTCTTCTAGGCTTTATTTGGGGGCCATTGACTCGAGCACTATCTCCCAACTGGTTTTCTTTTTTTTTTTTTTTTTGAGACAGAGTCTTGCTCTGTCGCCCAGGCTGGAGTGCAGTGGCCGGATCTCAGCTCACTGCAAGCTCCGCCTCTCGGGTTTACGCCATTCTCCTGCCTCAGCCTCCCGAGTAGCTGGGACTACAGGCACCCGCCACCTTGCCCGGCTAGTTTTTTGTATTTTTTAATAGAGACGGGGTTTCACCGTGTCAGCCAGGATGGTCTCGATCTCCTGACCTCGTGATCCGCCCGTCTCGGCCTCCCAAACTGCCCAACCAGTTTTCTAACGTCACCAAGTGAAGAAAAGACCCACGAACACAGGACACAGCATGGTCTGATCCTCACAGTGTTTTCCTTTCTCTCTGCAGACGTTCTCAGCGATTCAGGAATACAGTACGTACTCTGGGATCTCCCATTTGATAAGAAAAAATCTTAGCTTTGAGAAAGGTGACACTTTCCTCCCGGCTTTTGCTGGAGAGCCACCCTGGTTTGAGCTTCCTGCTGGAAATGAGGTTTGGGTGGTTTGGTGTAAAAAAATGAAGAGTTTAGTCAACAACTGTGGCCATCCACTGTAGTTTCCAGAAGCAGTGATGTCATTTAAATAGGAATAGGGTGCATCGGGGTGGAGAGGTATGGAGGAGAGAGTCCGTGTGGAGTGATGGTGAATGCCTTTGGGAGTGTGTGTGCATTTCTCTAGAAAGCATGTTCCCCTGTGCAAAGCACGACCCAAGGATCAATGTTCTAGAAACAACATTCCATCCCCACATCAGTCAACACTTCATCCTTCACCACAGCTGTACCGGAAGGTTAGTTGAATATCCCCTGTCCTCAGATTGGAGATGGTGGAGAGATGAATTTCCCAAGCTCTCAATTTCCTGAATGGAAAAGGCCAAAGAGAACTCAGGAAGGGGTGAAATGTTGACGCGATGTGCTGCTGCTCCGCAGTCCTCACGTGGTCCTGGTATAACTCGTCACCACACCAGGGAGTTCCAGCATCTGTGTGTGCATGTGGAGGCATGACAGCCTAGAGAGATCCCAACACTGCCCAGCACTGTAAGATGTCCTCAGTGATGGTGAAAGGCAGGGTAGCAATACAGTGGACTTTGGGGTGGTCCTTAATGTGAAACACACGTAGGGGAGTCACAGGATTTTGGCTGCAGTGGTGGTGTCATTTCTCAGCTCCTGTTCAAAAGCAGAGAATAATCAGGGACATGTCCCATTGTATTTAAAGATATGATTGGACCCAGTGCGGAGGCTCATGCCTGTAATCCCAGCACACTGAGAGGTTGAGGCAGGAGGATCACTTGAGCCAAGGAGTTTCAGATCAGCCTGGGCAACATGGAAAAACCACACCTCTACACAACATACAAAAATTAGCCGGGCGTGGTGACGTGCTACTATAGTCCCAGTTTCTCAGGAGGCTGAGGCCAGAGGATTGCTTTGGCTGGACAGGTTGATCTTTAGTGAGCGATGATTGCGCCACTGCATCCCATCTGGGAAACAGAGTGAGATCCTGCCACAAAAACAAACAAAAATCATGATGATCACAAGCCTTAGAAATGCTCCAGCTTAGTGACACACGCACCCAAGAAGTAGCGCCCAATATGGTGTCAAAAACAACTTGGGTGTCAGCCTGGTGCCCTCTCTTCCCTGCTGGAATCTCCAACAGTTGGGTTAGAGAGGGTCAGCGCCCCCACATGCTGCCCACATGACAGGCAGTCCCAGTGTCAAAGCCAGTGTACGTGTGAGCAGCAATAGACTCCACGGACACACACACGTATGGAAAAGAGAGAGTATAGGACAGATAGCACGTGCTAAATAGGAGTTATCTTTAAATGGGAAGAAAACTGAGTATTTTCAAAGCTTTGTTTCATTGTCCTAAAAACAAATGGATAGTGAAAAAATAGAAGGTTTTGGTTCAAATTAATTCTTCTCTTTAAAGAAAGGCTGCTTCTTATCAAGTAGAAAACCTCTAGGAGGGGCCGGGCATGGTGGCTCACACCTGTAATCCCAGCACTTTGGAAGGCCGAGGCAGGCCGATCATGAGGTCAGGAGATGGAGACCATCCTGGCAAACACGGTGAAACCCCGTCTCTACTAAAAATAAAAATAAAAAAAAAATTAGCCGGGCGTGGTGGCAGGCGCCTGTAGTCCCAGCTTCTCGGGAGGCTGAGGCAGGAGAATGGCGTGAACCCAGGAGGCGGCGGAGCTTGCAGTGAGCCGAGATCGCACCACTGCACTCCAGCCTGGGCGACAGAGTGAGACTCTGTCTCAAAAAAAAAAAAAAAAAAAAAAGAAAGGAAACCTCTAGGAGGGATGATCGCCACAGCAGCACCACAGGTGGATTCTGGGGAGGAAATGACCTTGGAAGGACGTAGGAAGGGAGGGCAAGTGAACTCGGGTCAGATGAGGAGGCGGGAGCCCTGAGAGGCTGCAGGGACACACAGCCTGCCCTGGGTGCGGTGCCCTGTTCAAGATGGGCTGTTTCACATGGATGAGGCAGTCGGGGCTGGAAAGCCTGTCTTCCCTGCTCCTGTCCTGCACCTGCTGACGGTCACTGTGTCCTCCTAGTGGCAAGAGATTCTCTCTTGAAGAAACTCCGCAGGAAAAGCAGAGATGAAGACGCCGCAGAAGTGCAGGTCAGGCCACCTGGTTTTCTCTGGGAAAAAGTTACTTTCTTAGCTTTATCTTCTTGAGTTAAAATAAGACATAAGAATCTGACCCTATATCTCATAGGTGACTTACACAGTGTCGTTGGTGGGGGGGATTCTGAGTGAGTCTGTTCCCCACTGAGGGTTGATTTAAGACGGCAGGAGAAAATGACAGCGTCAGCCACGCCCTGAGCGGCAGTGAGCTTTCTCCTCAGCAGCTTGATTCTTTCCTTGGGGAAAATCACTGAATCACCAAGCAGCACGGAGTTAGAGGACACGTCCTCCAGGAGAAACTTTAGCATGAGTCAGTTTGTCCTGTTCTTCTTCTGTGTTCCTTTGATTTGAGCACTGTTTTCCATCTGGTTTCCTAATGTCACCAAGTGAAGAAAAGACCTGCGCGCTCGGGACTCGGATGGTCTGAAGCTCATGTTTTTCTTTCTCTCAATGCAGGCAGAGGAACAGGCCGAGGAGAAAGGTGTGTGTGCTGGAATCAGTCCTTTCTAAGGAAAGATCGTCAGTGTTGCAAAAGGTGGCACTTCCTAGTCTGCTTTTGCTGGAGAGCCACTTCGGTTTGAGCTTCCTGACAGAAATGAGATTTGGACAGTTTGGTGTTAAAAACACTGAGTCCAGTAAAGAACTGTGACCGTCCACTCGAGTCCGGGGAGGCAGGATTGTCATGTAGATGGAATAGTGTGTTGTGCATCAGGGTGGGGAGGTACGGAGGAGAGAGTCGTGTGGAGCGATTGGGAATGTCTTTGGGAGTGTGTGGGCATTTACTCAAAAAGCATGTTTCCCTGTGTGGAGCACAATCGAAGGAGCAATTTCCCTAAAAATAAAATTGCATCACCACTGCACACTTCACATAAAGTAACGCATTCATCCTCCACCACAGCTGTACCTGAAGGTAAATTTTATATCCTCATCCTCAGATAGAGACGGTGCAGAGATGAATTTCCCAGGCTCTCAATCTCCTAAATGGAAGAGGCGAATGTGAACTCAGGAATGGGAGGAGGATTGGTACAGTGGGTGACTATTGTGCATTCACCAGCCAGCCCTGGTATAACTCACCATTAGTCCAGGGAGTTCCAGCCTGTGTGTGTGCATGTGGAAGGATGAGAGTCTAGAGAGGTCCCAACACTGTCTGTCATTGTAGGCAGGTCTCAAAAGGTTGCCTAACCCAGGGTAGCAGTAGGTACATTTTACACTGGACTTTGGTGTGGTCATTAGTGTGAAACACACAGAGCGAGCTCACAGGCTTTTGGCAGTAGTGGTGAGGTCATTTCTCAGCTCATGGTGAAAAGCAGGGAATACTCAGGAACATGCTCTATTGTATTTGATAACATGAGTATCACAAACCTTAGAAACGCTCCAGTTGGCCAGGAACAGTGGCTCACGCCTGTAATCCTAGTAGTTTGGGAGGTCGAGGCAAGTGGATCACTTGAGATCAGGAGTGGAGATGAGGGTAGGCAGAGTGGTGGAACCTCGTACCTACTAAAAATACAAAAAGCTACCTCGGCGTGGTGGCCCACCCGTGGTCCCAGCTACCTGGGAGGCTGACTGGGGAGGATCACTAGATCCCAGGAGGCACAGGTTCCGGTGAGCAGAGATCGTGCCACTGCACTCCAGCTTTGGTAACAGAGACCCGTTATCGAAAGAAAGAAGGAAAGAAATGCTTTAGTTACGTAGCAAACACAATCAATACACAGCGCCAAGTATCATCCCAAGGAACAACTTGGGTGTTGGCCTCCCACCGTCTCCCCTGCTGGAACCTCCGGCACAGCTGGGTTGGAGATGGTCAGTGCTGCCACCTGCTGCCCCCAAGACGTGCTGTCCCAGTGTCACAGCCAGTGTGCGTGTGAGCAGCAGGGGACCCCGACACACAGACATCGCATTGAGAAGGCTGAGTGCAAGGACAGACAGCACTTGCTAAGTGGGGTTATCTTTAAATAGAATATAATTGAGTATTTTCAAAGCTCTGTTTTATTGTCTTTAACACAAAAGATTGGTGAATGTATAGAATATTGGGGCTGAAATGAAATCTCTCAGAACAAAGGCTGCTTTTTACCAAGTGTAAATATTCTAGAATGACTGATACACACAGAAGCACCACAGGTGGGTTCTAGGGAGGAAATGACGTTGGAAGGACTCAGGAAGGGAGGGCAAGTGAACTCAGGTCAGGTCAGGGAGCAGGAGCCCTGAGAGGCTGCAGGGACACACAGCCTGCCCTGGGTGCTGTGCCCTGTTCAAGATGGGCTATTTCACTTGATGAGGCGGCCTGGGGCTAGAAAGCTGTTCTTCCCTGCTCCTCCCTTGGACCTGCTGACCGTCACTCTTTGTCTTCCTAGATTCCACCGAGGATCTCCAGGAAAAGCCTCCTTGGAAAGTGAAGGTCAGACCCCTGCATTTATCTGAGGAATACAGTTGCTTTCCTAGCTTTATCTTTCTGAATGAGCCTAAGAGATGAGAATCTGACCGTATTTATCACAGGTGACTTACACAGTGTCCTTGGTGGGGAGAATTTAGGGGGAGAGTCTGTTCCCCACTGAGGCTTGATTTTAAACTGCAGGAAAATATGACAGCACCAGCCACGCACTGTGTGGAGTGAGCTTTTTCCTTAGCCGTTTGATTGTCTTCTTAGAACAAAATTACTTAATTACCAAGCAACATGGACTTAGAGGAAACATCCTCCAAGAAAAACTTGTGTCTTTAGCATGAGTCGGTTTGTCCTCTTCTTTTGGGTTCCTTGGACTTGAGCACTGTTTGCCATCTGGTTTTCTAAAGTCACCAAGTGAGGAAAAGGCCTGGGCACACAGCACACAGCATGGTCTGGCGCTCACAGCAATATGTTTTCTGTGATTACAGGAGGCCTGGAGAGAGCAGGAGAGTGGTATGTATGGGGGAATCCCTCCCGTGTGAATGAGGAATCCAGGTGATGAGGAATGTGCCGCTGTGTCGCTGGCTTTCCTGTAGACAGGCAGCCGGAGTGGAGCTTCCTGTTGTGACTGAGGACCCGGGCTGTGGCGGGAGAAGTGGTTGCTCCGGTGAAGGACCTGTGGGCACATTCTGCAGTCCCTGAGAGGACCTGCATTCTCTGTGTGTGGGGTGGGTTTGTGTGCACGGGACTGGTGTGTGTCTGTGTGAATGCGTGTAGTGTGATGCTGACTGTGCCTGGGGGTGTGTATGTGATCCTAACACATGTTTCCCCTTATTAGTGTCCACATTCTTAGTATAAAAATGCCATCAGTCTTGCAGCCTGATGAGAGGCACAGGCAGTTATTAGTGAAAATGTAAGCTTACAATGTGTGTAGTTTACTGCATGCAAAGAACACTTCAATTAATCCAAAGGAAATCCCATCAACACCCAGCAAATGTTCACTGGGTACTAACATAACAAAACTGTCTTAGGATCCCTACTAATTCATTTTTATTTTTCAATGGGAATCCCCTTCCAAACCTCATTTTTCAATAAACCTCACCTGGTAACAGGCCTTTCCATTTCCTCCTGGCATTGGAGTGGTCGTGTCACCTCACTGTTGCCACTTCCCTCCTTCACAAGCCTTTTCTACTGAAGTCGTCAGAACTCATCCTCCAGGACCCGTCTTCAGCATGGGGAGTGGGCGGGGCTTCTTTCTTTGCAGGGAGACCCTGGGCAGCCCCATGCTATGACCAGTTTTGGTAGGAGACTGAGAAAAGAGGAGCCTGCAGGCAGGGTTGGGGTGAAATCACCCGACTCTCCATTGTGGCCTCATATTGACCATTGGATAATGTGGCCCAGAACAGCTAATGCCGGGGTCATGTAGAGGCTCAGCCTTCAGCACTCAGCCTAGTCATGGTTTCTGTGTGCTCGGCTCAGGAAACACAGCAACAGGACAAGAGAACCAAGGGGTTTGCCTGAGGGTCTGAGAGGCAGGGTGAGCCCTTGCCTTCCTCCTAGCAGGATGGAGGGTGGCTTGTGAATTGCAGGTGGGGAAAGACAAACAGCTGTGGGACAGCAGAGGCTCCGTGATGCTCCCGTTGCCTCCACTGCTGACAAAAGTTCTTCTTTGCCTCTGAAGGCCTGTGCAAAAAACAAGTCAAGGTGGTTGGTTTTAGTCCATATGGATCTAAAATGAGCCAAACTATGGTTTGAGTTTCTTTGGAGTGTGCGTTTGGTAGAAACTGCTTATATGTCATTTGGATTGCTACGTAGATGACAGTGTTTTTCTACTTTTTAATAAATGAGGCTGTGTGATTTTAAAATGTCCCTTGTTTGCCCCAGAAAGTATATCCTCATAACCAAATTCCCCTAGTCATCTTTCCTCTCTAGAGTACAGTTTTTCTGTGGCACTGAGGCGGCCCTTCTGCTGTGTGTGATTAGAGGTACAAATCAGTGTTGCCAACACTGAGGTTCTAAACATTCACGGCCAGCTGCCCAGTGGGCTCCATGAGAGAGCAGAGCACAGCCTGGGCCTGGGCCTGAAAGGGAATATGAGTTAGAGGAGCAGGAAGAAGACATGAGGACATCCAAGCCATGGGGGAAAGCCAAGGTTGAAAGGTCAGGAGAGTCAGGCCAATGTCATGCCCTGGGCACAGCCAGGATGTTCGGGCCCATCTGACGGGGAAGGAGCAGAGCTTGGACTTCAGCACCGGCATGAGCACTGCCTGGCCATCTTTCCAAGAGCCTGGAGAGAGGAGCTGCGTTTTCATTTCTCTTCTCCATCTTTCTGTGTTGATGGCAATAACACAATCAGAAATTAGTGAGAGGCAAAGAAGAGGAGTGAATTCCCAAAATACCTGACTTAGACGCGGGGGATATGATGAGCAGGGGTGGACATCAGAGTCAGGCCAGGCACAGAGCCGTCCTCAGGCCTCTGCTCTCCCTGTGGCTGGGACAGAGAACAGCATTTACTTTTCACCAGCTTCTGGAAGTCACCTGACAGCTGGTCCTTGTGTAGATGCTGTTGGTCAAGGTTGATTTATCCCAGAATCGCATTTAACTGGAGGGAGCCTCACAGCTCCTGGCCAGGGCAGCTGCTTCACACTAGTTGAGGCAGAAGTGGGAGGGGAGCCAGTTCCAGTGTGGGATGAGCTAAGCAAAGGGAGGGGCTGCCCCAGAGGCCAGGTGTTCCTTGCAAATCTCCCTTGTGACCCACAAGACATCACTTTGCTTGTTTTTCTGAGATAGGCTTGGAATCATCAGTCCCAAAGTCTGTGTTCTTCACCCATGGGTGGAAGGATTCTGGCCATGGCTGGTCACTGTGAAGGCAGCGCTGTGTCTTTTTTGTTGGTTCTCATCCCAGAGCTCAGCCCTGGGCAGGCCATCTTGGGGCCCCAGTGATGTTCTGATGCACACAGCCCTGTCCTGAGATAGACCACGAGTGTGAAAAGGCTTCCTGCTCACCCTCTGCAGTCTGCTGAGTCCCACACAAATCCAGGTTCCCGTGTGGATTCTGATTCAGGGTCGGGAGAAGTGCGTGGCTCCCCTCTGTGTTTGCTGTTGTGGTCCTGTCTGCTCCTGAAGTGTGCAATTAAGGATTAAAATAATAAATATTATGCATAGCTCACCATAATGTTTTAAAGTCCAATGAAATGGATATTAATTGCAGCAGGAGCATAGGTTTATTTAGGAAAGTTAAGTAACATATAGTAATATTTTTACAAAAAAGAGGATATTTAGCGGGCCTCTTTCTGTGAGGAGACCCTGTCCTGGAGTGATGTCGTGCATTTGTGTGCTGCCTGTGTGAACACTGCCTACTTCACAGTGATGAGGGTGGCTTAGCCACAGACCCGAGACTCTGTCTCCCAGTGCTCTCCTGAGGGTGTCCTTTGCCTCCTTCACCACCAAGGAGGGTGGCCCAGCAGCAGCTCAGCCCGTGCTCTCGCCCACCTCCTCCACACACGCCAGCCCTGTGTGCTCAGCACCCAAGGCTGCCAGAGGTCCTTCAGCAGCTCCCACGGCTGACAGTGACTCTATGTTTCCTAGCAACGGTGACCAATCAGATCATCCCAGAAGCGGTTGTAGCTCGTCGCAAGGTAAAGTCTTCTTTCTTTGTCTGAGATGAGAATTTTATTTCTCTTGGTTTCTTTCCATTTCATTTGAATTATGATATGCAAATCTCACCATGGAAATTATAGATGAATTGCAGAATTTCTTGGTGGGCAAATGTAAGTAAGAGTCCATTACCAACTAAGAGCTGATTCAAGATGGTACCCGTAGGTGACAGCTTTAGTGACAAACTGCATGTCAGAGGGCATTTTCCTCCTGAGAAATTCGTTCTTGAAAATGACGGTGACTTTGCAACCAAAATCATTTCGAAAATCTTACACAAAACTCTTGTGCCTTTCCACAATGTCTTCTAGGCTTTATTTTGGGGCCATTGCCTCAGGCACTATGTCCTGTCTGGGTTTCTAATGTCATCATGTAAACAAAGACTTGTGCACACAGGACACAGCATGGCCGATGCTCACAGTATTTCCTTTCTCTATATGCAGCGAACAGGAGGACTAGGAGCTCACGTGAAAAGACGTAAGTATTCTGGACGCACCCCTTTCCTAAGAAAAAGTTTTCATTGTTGAGAAAGGTGGAACTTACTAGCCTGCTTTTGCTGGAGAGCCACTTTGGATTGAGCTGCCTGCCAGAAATGAGGTTTGGACAGTTTGGTTAGAAAACATTAAGAGTCTAGTAAAGAACTGTGACCATCCCAGTCTAGTCCCTGAAGCAGTGGTGTCATTTAGATGGAAGAGGGTGGTGTGCATCAGGGTTGGGAGGTGTGGAGGACAGAGTCTGTGTAAAGGGATCACAAATGTCTTTGGGAGCATGTGTGCATTTCCCCAGAAAGCATGTTCCTATGTGCAAAGCACAACACAAAGATTACTGTTCTAAACACAACATTCATCACCATTGTACACGCCACATCAATCAACCCTTTCATCCTCCATGGCAGCTGTACCTGAAGGTAAGTTTCCTGTCCTCACTCCTCAGATAGAGATGGTGTGGACATGAATATCCCAAGCTCTTGGTCTCCTAAGTGGAAGAGACAAATGTGAACTCAAGAATGGGTGAAACATGGATGCGACGGGCTACTATTGTGCATTTATCAGACAGCCGTGGCATAACTCATCACCATGCCAGGGAGTTCCAGCACCTATGTGCGCATGTGGAGGTGTGCTAGCCTGCAGAGATTTTAAGCACTGTCATTACAGGACGGTCTTAGTGGTCACCTAACACCGGGTAGGAATAGCTACATTTTACAGTGGAATCTGGTGTGGTCATTAACGTGAGGCACACTTGCAGAGCTCAGAGGGTTTTGGCGGCATGATGGGTTCATTCCTCAGCCCCCGGTCAAGAGCAGAGAATAATCAGGGACACATTCTGTTGTATTTGAGAACATAGTAACCACAAGCCTTAGAAATGCTCCAGTTCACTAGCACACACACCTAAGGCACAGCATCAAACAGGGGCTCAAGGAACAGCTTGGGCGTTAGCCTGGTGCCCGTCTCCCCTGCTGGAATTCCTGCACAGCTGGGATGAGAGGGTCAGCGCCCCCACCTGCTGCTTCCAGGACGGGCTCTCCCAGTGTCAGAGCCAGAGGGAGCCTGAGCAGTAGCAGACTCCCTGGACACGTGTTGTGTTGAAAAGAGAGGCCGGAAGGACAGATAGCACATGTGACATGTCATGTTTAAATGGTAGGATAAGTATATTTTCAAATCTTTGATTTTCCTTAAAACAGATGTTTGACAGATAAATGTTATAGAATATTTTGGCTGAATTACATATTTTGAAAGAAGGGCTGATTTTATGATGTAAGAAATCTTATAGGAGGGGTGATCCACACAGCAGTGCGGATGGGTCCTGGGAGTAAATGCCCTCAGAAGGGATCAGGAAGGCAGCATAGGCCAGGACCTGTGGCTCACGCCTGTAATCCCAGTATTTTTGGAGGCCATGGCGGGTGTATTGCTTGAGCCCAGGAGTTCGAGACCAGCCTGGGCAACCTGGAAAAACCCCATTTCTACAAAAAATACAAGAAATCAGCTGGGCACGATGGGGGCATCTGTAGTTTTAGTGACTTGGAGGCTGAGGCAAAGGATCCACCTGGGCTTGGAAGGTCGAGGCTGCAGTGAGTTGTGATTGAACCACAGCACTCCAGCCTGGGTGACAGAGCGAGACCATCTCAAAAAAAAAAAAAAAAAAAAAAAAAGAAAGAAAAAAAAGAAAGAAAAAAGTACAACTTAGCTCAGGTTTGAATAGAAGGCTCCCTGAGATGCTTTTGTTGAAACACAGCCACATTGTATGCTGTACCCTGTTTGAGATCAGCTTTCACACCGATGAGGGTGGCTTAGCTAGAGAACCAAGGCTCTGTCTCCCAGGGCTTTCCTGATGGTCTCCTTTGCCTTCCTTCTCCACTAAGGAGGACAGCCAGCAGCAGCTCAGCCCGTGCTGTTAACCCACCTTTTCCACACACGCCAGCCCCCTGTCCACAGCACCCAAGGCTGCCTGAGGGATCCTTCCGCAGCTCCCATGCGCTGACAGTGACTCTCGTGTTTCCTAGGTTTCAAGTTTCTTGCAGCAGAGCTTCCTAGAGAGAAGTCCACAGAGAAAGTCCTGGCCGTTTTCAAAGTGAGATCTTTCTTTGACTAAGATGGGAATTGTATTTCTCTTGGCTTCTTCCTATTTCATTTGAATTAAGATATGCAAACCTTACCATGGACATTATAGATAAGTTACAGAATTTCTTGGTGGGAAAATGTGAGAGTTCATGACCAGCTAGGTCATGATGGCACGCATAGATGACACCTTCAGTTACAAACTGTGTGCAGGTAACCTTTTCCTCAGGAGAAGTGCTTACTGTTTGAAAACAATGGTGGATTTACAACAAAAATCATATGAAAGTCTTAGACAAAACTCTCGTGCCTGCCTTTCCACAAGTGTCTTCTAGGCTTTATTTTGGAGCCATTGCATCGAACACTATTTCTCATCTGGTTTTCTAATGTCAGCCACTGAAGAAAAGACCTGTGCACACAGGACACAGCCTGGTCTGACGCTCACGGTGTTTTCCTTTCTCTCTGCAGAGGGACTCAGCGTTTCAGTCAAGCGGTATGTATTCTGCGGGTCACCCATTTGCTAAGAAAATATCTTAGTGTTGAGAAAGGTGACGCTTTCCTCCCGGCTTTTGCTGGTTTGAGCTTCCTGCTGCAAATGAGGTTTGGGCGGTTTGGTGTGAAAAAATGAAGAGTTTTGAGTCAACAACTGTGACCATCCACGGTAGTGTCCAGAAGCAGTGATGTCATTTAAATAGGAATAGGGTGCATCGGGGTGGAGAGGTATGGAGGAGAGAGTCCGTGTGGAGTGATGGTGAATGCCTTTGGGAGTGTGTGTGCATTTCTCTAGAAAGCATGTTCCCCTGTGCAAAGCACGACCCAAGGATCAATGTTCTAGAAACAACATTCCATCCCCACATCAGTCAACACTTCATCCTTCACCACAGCTGTACCGGAAGGTTAGTTGAATATCCCCCGTCCTCAGATTGGAGATGGTGGAGAGATGAATTTCCCAAGCTCTCAATTTCCTGAATGGAAAAGGCAAATGTGAACTCAGGAAGGGGTGAAAGGTTGACGCGATGGGCTGCTACTCCACAGTCCTCACGTGGTCCTGGTATAACTCGTCACCACACCAGGGAGTTCCAGCATCTGTGTGTGCATGTGGAGGCACGACAGCCTAGAGAGATCCCAACACTGCCCAGCACTGTAAGATGTCCTCAGTGATGGTGAAAGGCAGGGTAGCAACACAGTGGACTTTGGGGTGGTCCTTCATGTGAAACACACATAGGGGAGTCACAGGCTTTTGGCTGCAGTGGTGGTGTCATTTCTCACCTGCTGTTCAAAAGCAGAGAATAATCAGGGATATGTCCTATTGTGTTTAAAGATATGATTGGACCCAATGGGGAGGCTCAGGCCTGTAATCCCAGCACTTTGAGAGGTTGAGGCAGGAGGATCACTTGAGCCCAGGAGTTTCAGATCAGCCTGGGCAACATAGTAAAGCCACATCTCTACACAAAACACAAAAATTAGCCGGGCGTGGTGACGTGCTCCTATAGTCCCAGTTTCTCAGGAGGCTGAGGCCAGAGGATTGCTTTAGCCTGGCAGGTGGAGTCTTCAGTGAGCCCTGATTGTGCCACTGCATCCCATCTGGGAAACAGAGTGAGATCTCGCCACAAAAAAACAAACCAAAACAAACCAAAATCATGATGACCACGAGCCTTAGAAATGCTCCAGCTTAGTGACACACACACCCAAGAAGTAGCGCCCAATATGGTGTCAAAAACAACTTGGGTGTCAGCCTGGTGCCCCCTCTTCCCTGCTGGAATCTCCAACAGCTGGGTTAGAGAGGGTCAGCGCCCCCACATGCTGCCCGCATGACAGGCTGTCCCAGTGTCAAAGCCAGTGTAAGTGTGAGCAGCAACAGACTCCACGGACACACACACACATGTATGGAAAAGAGAGAGTGGAAGGACAGATAGCAGGTGCTAAATAGGGGTTACCTTTAAATAGGAAGAAAACTGAGTATTTTCAAAGCTTTATTTCATTGCCTTCAAAAATGACGAAGAAATAATTAGAATATTTTGGTTACAATTAAGTCTTCTCTTTAAAGAAAGGTTGCTAGGTGGGATGATATTTACAGCAGCAGCTGTAATTATCAGGTGGATTCTGGGAAGGAAATGACGTTGGAAGGACGCAGGAAGGGAGGGCAAGTGAGCTCGGGTCAGATGAGGAGGCGGGAGCCCTGAGAGGCTGCAGGGACACACAGCCTGGCCTGGGTGCGGTGCCCGGTTCGAGACGGGCTGTTTTACGTTGATGAGGCGGCCTGAGGATCAAAAGCCTTCCCTGCTGCTCCCCTGCACCTCCTGATGGTCACTCTGTGTCCTCCTAGGTCCCATGGAGGGTCCCGTGGAAAAATTCATCTATGAATCAGATGAGGAGGCCCCACGACAGTGGCAGGTCAGGCCACCTGCTGTTGTCACAGAAAAAGTTAGTTTCTTAGCCTTATCTTCTTAAATTAAAATAAGATATGATAACCTGGCCGTATATATCATTGGTGACTTACACAGTGTCCTGGTGGGGGGAATTCTGAGTGAGTCTGTTCCCCACTAAGGTTTGATTTAAGACGGCGGGAGAAAATGACAGCATCAGCCACGCACTGAGCGGCAGTGAGCTTTTTCCTCAGCAGCTTGATTTTCTCCTTGGGGCAAAATCACTTAATTGCCAAGGAACATGACCTTGAGAGGAAACATCCTCCAGGAGAAACTTTAGGCCGGGCGCGGTGGCTCCTGCCTGTAATCCCAGCACTTTGGGAGGCTGACACGGGCGGATCATGAGGTCGGGAGATTGAGACCATCCTGGCTAACAGGGTGAAACCTCGTCTCTACTAAAAATACAAAACATTAGCCACGCATGGTGGCGGGCGCCTGTAGTCCCAGCTACTCGGGAGGCTGAGGCAGGACAATTGCTTGTACCCGGGAGGCGGAGCTTGCAGTGAGCTGAGATTGCCCTGCACTCCAGCCTGGGCAACAGAGCGAGACTCCGTCTTAAAATAAAAACAAGGCCAGGAGCAGTGGCTCACACCTGTAATCCCAGCACTTTGGGAGGCCGAGGTGGGTGGGTCATGAGGTCAGGAGATCGAGACCATCCTGGCTAACACGGTGAAACCCCGTCTCTACTAAAAAATACAAAAAGCTAGCCAGGCGAGGTGGCGGGCGCCTGTAGTCCCAGCTTCTCAGGAGGCTGAGGCAGGAGAATGGCATGAACCCGGGAGGCGGAGCTTGCAGTGAGCTGAGATCCGGCCACTGCACTCCAGCTGGGGGGACAGAGCGAGACTCCGCCTCAAAAAATAAATAAATAAATAAATAAATAAATAAAATAAAAACAAACAAGCAAACAAACAAAACTTTAGCGTGAGTTGATTTGTCGCGTTCTTCTTTTGGGTTCCCTACTTGATCACTGTTTTCCATCTGCTTTTCTACTGCCACCAAGTGAAGAACAGACCTGTGCACACGGGACTCGGATGGTCTGAAACTCACAGTGTTTCTCTCTCTCAATGCAGGCCGGTGGACTGCCTGAAGAAAAAGGTGTGTGTGCTGGAATCACTCCTTTGCTAAGAAAAGATCGTCAGGGTTGCAAAAGGTGGCACTTGCTCGCCTGCTTTTGCTGGAGAGCCACTTTGGTTTGAGCTTCCTGAGAGAAATGAGGTTTGGACAGTTTGGTATAAAAAACACTGAGTCCAGCTGAGAACTATGACCATCACTCGAATCCGGGGAGGCAGGATTGTCATGTAGATGGAACAGTGTGTTGTGCCTCAGGGTCGGGAGGTACGGAGGAGAGAGTCATGTGGAGGGATTGGGAATGTCTTTGGGAGTGTGTGGGCATTTCCCCAGAAAGCATGTTCCCCTGTGCAGAGCACAACCCAAGGAGCAATGTTTCTAAGAAGTTGCATCACCACTGCACACTTCACATAAAGTAACGCATTCATCCTCCCCCACAGCTGTACCTGAAGGTAAATTTTATATCCTCATGCTCAGATAGAGACGGTGCAGAGATGAATTTCCCAGGCTCTCAATCTCCTAAATGCAAGAGGCGAATGTGAACTCAGCAATGGGAGGAGGATTGATGCAGTGGGTGACTATTGTGCATTCACCAGCCAGCCCTGGTATAACTCACCATTAGTCCAGGGAGTTCCAGCATCTGTGTGTGCATGTGGAAGGATAAGAGCCTAGAGAGGTCCCAACACTGTCTGTCATTGTAGGCAGGGCTCAAAGGCTGCCTAACCCAGGGTAGCAGTAGGTACATTTTACACTGGACTTTGGTGTGGTCATTAATGTGAAACACACAGAGCGAGCTCACAGGCTTTTGGCAGTAGTGGTGGGGTCATTTCTCAGCTCGTGGTCAAAAGCAGGAAATACTCAGGAACATGCTCTATTGTATTTGATAACATGATTATCACAAGCCTTAAAAATGCTCCAGTTGGCCAGGAACAGTGGCTCACGCCTGTAATCCTAGCAGTTTGAGAGGCCAAGACAAGCAGATGACTTGAGTCCAGGAGTTGGAGATCAGCCTAGGCAACATGATGAAACCGTGTATCTGCTAAAAATGCAAAAAATTACCTGGGCATGGTTGCATACCTGTAGTCCCAGCTTCCTGGGAGGCTCAGTTGGGAGGATCACTTGATCCCAGGAGGCAGAGGTTCCAGTGAGCAGTGATCATGCCCCTACACTCCAGCTTGGGTTACAGAGAGCCTCTATCAAAAAAAAAAAAAAAAAAAAAGGAAAAGAAAAGAAAAGAAAAAAAGAAAGAAAGAAAAAATGCTTCAGCTGAGTAGTAAACACAATGGAGACACAGCGCCAAATATGGTCTCCAGATAGAACTTGGGTGTTGGCCTCCCACCGTCTCCCCTGCCGTCGTCCCGGCACAGCTGGGTTGGAGATGGTCAGTGCTGCCTCCTGCTGCCCATGACGTGCTGTCCCAGTGTCACAGCCAGTGTGCGTGTGAGCAGCAGGGGACCCCGACACACAGACATCGCATTGAGAAGGCTGAGTGCAAGGACGGACAGCACTTGCTAAGTGGGGGTTATCTTTAAATAGAGGATAATTGAGTATTTTCAAAGCTTCGTTTTATTGTCTTTAACACAAAAGATTGGTGAATGTATAGAATATTGGGGCTGAAATGAAATCTCTCAGAACAAAGTTTGCTTTTTACCAATTATAAAATATTCTAGAATGAATGATACACACAGAAGCACCACAGGTGGGTTCTAGGGAGGAAATGGCATTGGAAGGACTCAGGAAGGGAGGGCAAGTGAGCTCAGGTCAGATTAAGAGGCAGGAGCCCTGAGAGGCTGCAGGGACGCACAGCCTGCCCTGGGTGGTGTGTCCTGTTCGATATGGGTTATTTCATATTGATGAGGTGGCCTGGAACTAGAAAGCCATTTTTCCCTGCTCCTGCCTCGCACCCAGTGACCATCGCTCTTTGTCCTCCTAGGTTCCAGGAAGGAGCCCCTGGAAGACAGCAACAAAGGCTCAGCTGAGGACGCTTCCCAATATTTGAAGGTCAGGCCACCTGCTGTTGTCAGAGAAAAAGTTACTTTCTTAGCTTTATCTTCTTGAATTAAAATAAGATATGAGAATCTGTATGTATTATAGGTGACTTATACAGTGTCCTTGGTAGGGAGAATTTAGAGTGAGAGTCTGTTCCCCACTGAGGTTTGATTTAAGACGGCAGGAGAAAATGACAGCGTCAGCCACGCCCTGAGCAGCAGTGAGGTTTTTCCTTAGCAGCTTGATTCTCTCCTTGGGGCAAAATCACTTAATTCCCAAGCAACATGGAGTTAGAGGAAACATCCTCCAGGAAAAAAACGTATGTTTTTAGCATGATACGGTTTGTCCTTTCCTTATTTTGGGTTCCTTTGACTGGTCTCATCATGACAGTCGATGTCCTGGTCTTCAGTGTCTATAAAGTACCTTTGCAGCCCTCCTGCCCACTGTCTTGGCATTGCCTCGATTCCTGGTCCCCAGGCTGCAGTGCTGAATCCTGTTGAGGAACCCCACAGGGTTTAGGCGGGGAGCCCGGCTGTGGTCAGAAGAGTTGGCCCCACCCTGCAGGAAGGGTTCCCAGTGACGTCTGGGTCTGCTGTGGCCGCCCTCACCTGCCGCCCCAGGGTTTTTGCTGCACTGGGGTCTCTGGACATGCGCAGTTGTTTTCTTCCTCCCAGGTACCAACAAGACCTCTCCCGGCACCTCCAGAAAAGGCAAAAGAGACAAACCCTGAGCAGGCAGAAGAAATGTGAGTGTGCAGGGGCGGCCTGACCAGGGGAAGGCAGACAATGCCTGTGTGCCCATGGCTGCCCTCACTCTCTTGTTGTCCCATCAGAAAACCTAGTGAGCTCAAGGAGGATGAGGATGTTAAAGAGCCTGAACTGACCTGTTGTGGCCTAACCTGTTGTGGCCTTTGTATTTCATGGTGGAAATCACTAAAGGCAAGTGAAGGATGCCCTGAGAACATCCTCCAGGCAACAGACACTCTCTCCATAGCAGCCCCTGAGCCCACTGGGTTGAGCCCTCCATAGGCTGCTTTAATGAGGGAGGGGCTGAGGTGCCGGTCAGGCTACCACATGTAGGATTCCGAGGGCCATGCACCACGTTCTTGCCTGCAGTATCAGGCAAGCTCATTTGAGGGGACCCAGCCCTGCTCTCCATGTTCCCACAAGACAACAGGGAGGGAGTATCATCAGTTCAACATAAGCAGCAGACTCTTAATCTCAGCGTTGTGGGTTCGAGCCCCACATTGGGTGCCAGAAGAAGGGGGCCTGTCCCTCCACACCTGTGGGTATTTTTCGTCAGGTGGAACAAGAGACTGAGAAAAGAAATAAGACACAGAGACAAAGTACAGAGAAAGAACAGTGGGCCCAGGAGACTGGCGCTTAGCATACGGAGGACCTGCACCAGCACCGGTCTCTTAGTTCCCTCAGTATTTATTGACTACTATTTTCCCTATCTCAGCAAGGGGAATGTGGCAGGAGAACAGGGTGATCATGGGGAGAAGGTCAGCAAGAAAACATGTGAGCAGGCTGGGCGCGGTGGCTCACGCCTGTAATCCCAGTACTTTGGGAGGCCGAGGCAGGTGGATCACGAGGTCAGGAGATCGAGACCATCCTGGCTAACATGGTGAAACCCTGTCTCTACTAAAAATACACACACACAAAAAAAATCAGCTGGGTGTGGTGGCGGACGCCTGTAATCCCAGCTACTTGGGAGGCTGAGGCAGGAGAATGGCGTGAACCCAGGAGGCGGAGCTTGCAGTGAGCCGAGATCGTGCCACTGTACTCCAGCCTGGGCAACAGAGCGAGACTCCATCTCAAAAAAAAAAAAAAAAAAAGAAAAAAGAAAAAAGAAAACTTGTGAGCAAAGGAATCTGTGTCACAAATAAGTTCAAGGGAAGGTACTATGTGTGGATGTGCACGTAGGCCAGATTTATGCTTTTTCTCCACCCAAACATCTTAGTGGAGTAAAGAGTAACAGAGCAGCATTGCTGCCAATACGTCTCGCCTCCTGCCACAGGGCGGTTTCTCTCCTATCTCAGAAGAGAACAAATGTACAATCGGGTTTTATACCGAGACATTCAGTTCCCAGGGACAGGCAGGAGACAGAGGCCTTCATCTTATCTCAGCTGCAAGACGCCTTCCTCTTTTACTAACCCTACTCAGCACAGACCCTTCATGGGTGTCAGGCTTGGGGAGGGTAAGGTCTTTCCCGTCCCTTGAGGCCATATCTCAGGCTATCTCAGTGGGGAGAAATCTTGGACAATACTGGGCTTTCCTGGGCAGAGGTCCCTGCGGCTTTCCGTGGCGCATTGTGCCCCTGGTTTATCGAGACTACAGAATGGCAATGACTTTTACCAAGCATACTGCCTGTAAACATTTTGTTAGCAAGGCACATTCTGCACAGCCCTAAATCCCTTAAACCTTGATTCCATACAACACATGTTTCTGTGAGCTCAAGGTTGGGGCAAAGCTACAGATGAACAGCATCTCAGGGCAAAGCAATTGTTCAGAATACAGGTCAAAATGGTTTCTTGCCTTCCTTTTCTACATAGACACAGTAACATTCTGATCTCTCTTTCTTTTCCCTACACTCCTGAAGGACCTGGTCTCGTCGTGACAGTCGATGTCCTGGTCTTCAGTGTCTATAAAGTCCCTCTGCAGCCCTCCTGCCCGCTGCCTTGGCATTGCCTCGATTCCTGGTCCCCAGGCTGTAGCGTTGAATCCTGTTGAGCAACCCCACAGGGTTTAGGCGGGGAGCCCGGCTGAAGTCAGAAGAGTTGGCCCCACCCTGCAGGAAGGGTTCCCAGTGACATCTGGGTCTGCTCTGGCCGCCCCCCTCCCCCGCCCGGGGGCTTTTGCTGCACTGGGGTCTCTGGACATGCGCAGTTGTTTTCTTCCTCCCAGATACCAACAAGTCCTCTCCCGGAACCTGAAGAAAAAGCAATAGAGACAAACCCTGAACAGGCAGAAGAAATGTGAGTGTGCAGGGGTGGCATGACCAGGGGAAGGCAGACAATGCCTGTGTGCCCGTGGCTGCCCTCACTCTCTTGTGCCCTCAGAAAACCTAGTGAGCTCAAGGAGGATGAGAATGCTGAAGAGCCTGACTCGACCTGTTCTGGCTTTTGTACTTCATGGTGGAAATCCCTAAAGGCAAGTGAAGGATGCCCTGAGTACATCCTCCAGGGAACAGACACCCTCTCCATAGCAGCCCCTAAGCCCACTGGGCTGAGCCCTCCATAGGCTGCTTTAATGAGGGAGGGGCTGAGGTGCTGGTCAGGCTACCACATGCAGGATTCTGAGGGCCATGCACTACGTTCTTGTCTGCAGTGCCACTTAAGCTCATTTGAGGGGACCCAGTCCTACCTCCATGTCCCCAGAAGACAACGGGGAGGGAGCATCACCGGTTCAGCATGAGCAGCCACTGGGGTTGATCATGAATCCCTCTGTTTCATGCCTCCTGGGAAAGGTGTGAGAGGGAGTGAGGCAGCCCCAGGTTTCTTGCCACACAAGCAGCCCACCCAGCCCAGCATTGCATACCTGCGGGCACTCAGTAGGGCCTGGCATCAAGAAGGGGAAGGGCGAGGATCCAAGACCCGCTGGGATGTGCCCAGTCCCAGGGACCCCTCAGTCTCCGTGGAGCCCTTGGTGCCTCGGGTGGCCTCATGGCCCCATTTCTCAAGATGAGGTTGGAGAATTCTGTGTGTAGAGAGCACTGGCTTGGGCATCAGTGGTTCTGTGTCTGTGTCAGATGCCAACAAAGAAACTCTTGAAAACAAGTCAGGGCCATGCTCACTTAGGAGGAGTTGAGAGGCAGGATTCAGGGAGCCACTGTTTTAAATGTACTTTCCAATTTGAAATTAGCATATACATATGAATGTGTATGTGTGTGTGTATTTTATACACACACACACACACACAGATTTTTACTCTTTACAACAGTGGTTTCTGTAATCTTTTATGCTGGAATGTATTAAGTGAAATGTATGTTTTACCAAAGCATTAATGATTTTTAAATGGAAATGCATAGACAGGGTTGGTGGGGATGTTGGAAGGATCACGTCTTATTGGGCGATAACAATGACATGCTTCAGGAAGCGGCACACATTCAACGTGCAGCTCTTCTGTCTGGATGGCATGGAGGGTCTGGGTGGAGGGGCAGGTCACCATCCCACCCTGTGTCATCAGACGTCCTGCTCCTCCCAGGGCCCGGGGGCATGAAACTCTGCCTGTTGATCCTTGAACCTCCTCCCTCCCTCTTTGTGTTTCAGTATCTGGAGGTCCAGCCCCCTGAAGGCGCCCATGTGCGTGCCTGGGCTCAGTGCCTCCTGCAGGACATTTATAGACACTCTGGGCACAGACAATCCCCTCAGCAGAGAGCAGCACACAGGCCTTGGTGCCCTGTGGATAGACTCTGGGGAGGCCAGGGGCCCAAGGCCACCTTCCAGGGCCGGAGGAGCCCTCTGAGACCTGCACACCCACCCTAGGGAGCCCCCCTCCCTCCGCCTCTGTGCCCCCCAGTGACCCTCGAACCTCTGTCTGTGTTGCAGATTTGTCAACCTCCGGAAGGGCCGAAACTCGGTAGATTTCCCTGGCCCGTCAGCCCTCTGGATCGTGCGAGTATTGGAGAATCCCCTTCCTCTGTAGTTTTTTTTGGCCTTCTTTAATTTTTTAAAAAAATATTCTTACTTTAACATGTTTACTTTTAAGACAGAAGCTGTCATTGTGTCATCATAGCTTACATTTTATTGCTGAAGTAATTTTTCCATTGTTTTATTAGGTTTTTTTGGATCTTTGTCCACTCATTTTGGAGTTTTTGTAATTTTGATAGGTGTTCTTTTATGCTTTGTATTGTTTTCTTAATGACTTTTAGCTTAGTTTTTAACAAATCCATAGTACAGTAAGTTATATTAAGACAGTATTTCAGCCAGGTGCGGTGGCTCACGCCTGTAATCCTAACAGTTTGGGAGGCCGAGGCGGGCAAATCACAAGGTCAGGAGATCGAGACCATCCTGGCTAAGATGTTGAAACCCTGTCTCTACTAAAAATACAAAAAATTAGCTGGGTGTGGTGGTGGGCACCTGTAGTCCCAGCTACTCGGGAGGCTGAGGCAGGAGAATGGCGTGAACCCAGGAGGCAGAGCTTGCAGTGAGCCAAGATAGCCCCACTGCACTCCAACCTGGGGGACAGAGTGACACTCCACCTCCAAAAAAAAAAAAAAAAAAAAAGACATAGTATTTTTTATGTTTTTAAATAGCGTATATTCTGTACATCTTTTCACATATATATATATATATATATAAGTGTTAATGGCCAGGCATGGTGGCTTACACTTGTAATCCCAGCACTTTTGGAGGCTGAGGCGGGAGAATCAGGAGGATTGCTTGAGCTCAGGTGGTTGAGGCTGCAGTGAGCCATGATCGCACCACCGCACTCCAGCCTGCGTGACAGAGTGAGACCCTATCTCTAAACAGAAAGTGCTTGTTTATATTAATATTAGTTAGGAGTCTACTTGTTTATAGCAGAATTAAACTGGTTTATAGCAGATATAAGCACTTGGAGGAAAATATCACATTTTCATTCCAGGCCCTGAGTCTTTAGTAACTGGCTGTGTGCCCTTTAGGGCTCTACGGTTCCTGGTTGAGGAGCAGAGAAATCAATTGCTCCAATGTAATGGGTGAAGAGTTCCTTAGGGAACGGCTGCGGGGCTCAGCTTTGCTATTGTCTTCGCTTTCTAGTAAGCCTTGTGTTGCTGAAGTCCAGCTGTGTGAGTATTAACACACTAACGGTATTGCGGTATTGCGAGCTTCTCCGAGCACGTGCAGGCACTGTTGCGAGAAGCTCAACACGTGTAAGCAGTTTGAGAGAAGTCTTTTCAGGGTGTTTTCTTGGGTGAGTCAGGTGGGGGAGATGGCATGGGGCTAAGAAGGAAACTGATTAATTCATATAAAACTGCCATCCCTTCATCACCTGAGTTTGATTTGCAAGCACTGAGCACACTGCAGATTGAGAATATACTTGGATCTTTATTGTAGCCTTGTGCTGTGCTCTTCAGAGCCGTGAGTGTGCTTCTCTTACTCACCATTTGGGTTCTTATAGATTGTTGTGCTTGATGCTGGAAAACAATTTGAAGACAAGACTCCAAACAGTGACGTAGGCCACACTAGCTGATTAGAAAATGAGAAACTTGCGTTATCGACAGGCTTGGAAGATTCTTGTGGTCCTGTAGTCACCCGCATTTCCCTGGTTTTCACCTTGCCACTCCGTTTTATTCTCATTTTCTGTTGCAGTAGCTATAATGCCACAACGTTTTGTTTTTTTCCCCCTTTTCTTCCTTCCTGCTGGCACTCAAATGACCACTCCTATTAAGTGATGGAATTCCAGAATTTTTTTCTGTATATTAAACCTGATACAGTTTCACTCAGTTTATCATCGTTAGGGTGCAAAGTAGTCACCTAGAGGTGCCACTCAGTATGTAGCCCTGTGTTTAGAAATTCAGGGAGCCGTGAAGTATTTCGCCTCTGCTCTCTGAGACTTCAGCCAGGTGCAAAGAGCAGATACAGAGCTGAATGTGAGGTTGGGTGACTTACATCCAGCAGTACCAGAACGTGCCTGGGAATCATGGGGGTGAGAAATTAACTCTGATTGAGGCAGGTATCTCTGATGCTTTCCGGAAGGAGGATGGGGTCTGTGCCAGGCCTTGGATGTGGGAGGACGAGGAGCTGACAGGAAGCAGCAGTGGCCTCAGCAACGGCACTGTTGTGAGGAACATGGGCTGTGTTTGGGGGACAGCCAGGGGTTTTGTGTGGCAGGTTTACAGCACCTGTAGGAGGCTGCACTGGTAAATAAGCCCAGAAAAGTAGGCTGGGGCCAAATTATGCAGGACGTTGAAGGTCAGTCTGATGAGTCGAGTGGGATAAATAAAAACTATAAGTAGCATCAAATCCATTGAAGACAGGTTTTGCTGCCAAAGGATTTTTCAGACTTTGTTGGATTGTGTAATTGTGGATAAAGAATTACTGACCCGAATGTATTTGATCTTTGGTTGTTTTAGTATGCTAGATTCTTGGAGGTGAAATTGCTAAGTCAAGGTGATGAGTGTTGTTGAGACTTAATTGCAAAATTAACCGCTAAAAAGGCAGTGCCGCTTAGAAGACCATGACTGATTGAGAGTTCTTGTTTTATCCTGACCTTGCAGAGCTGGGTGTCACAACATCAAAAACCCCTGCAGTGTCCTCTTTCTCGCACTCCCTCCCCCTTGGTCTCGCTCCCTCACCCCTGCCCTCCTTCTCTCCCTCTCTCCCTCCCTCCCTCTCTTCCTTGGTTCTTCTCTTTCTTCCTTTTACTTCTCCTATGACAGGCTCTCATTTTCTGAAGAGCCTGCTGCTCTCTTCCCATTTATTTATGATGCCACATTTATCACATTCTTTTTTTTTTTTTTTTTTTTTGAGACAGAGTCTCACTTTGTCATTGAGGCTGGAGTGCAGTGGCGTGATCTCGGCTCAAGTGAGTCTCCTTCTTCAGCTTCCTGGGTAGCTGGGATTACAGGCATATGCCACCACGCCTGGCTAGTTTTTATATTTTTAGTAGAGACTGGGTTTCACCACGCTGGCCAGGCTGGTCTTGAACTCCTGACCTCAGGTGATGCACCCACCTCGGCTTCCCAAAGTGTTGGGATTACAGGCGTGAGCCACTGTGCCCAGCCACATCCTAAGTTTTGATAACATGCCAGGATCTTTCTTTCCTGTCCTCTCAAAGAGGTTAAATACTATTTTCATAATGAGTTATAATTAAGAAGTTTTCTCATGTCAAATATAAAAACAAAATCATATAGTTCATCGACTCACTTATGTCTTACCAGCTTTTTTATTACAAATTATTGTTCAGTCAACACTTGAAAGTGTGTCCCATTTTTTCCTAAGGTTTACCAATAGATGATGATATTGATGATGAAATGTTTGATGATGACCATTTAAAGGTTTATTTTGAACAACTGGCAATTCCAGGAGTGATGGAATTAAACATATGAAGATCTAGAAGGACTGGAGCCTCCAGAAAAAGATCGGACATTACCTGCAAGTGCTCCTAGTCAGGAATGTTCCAGTCTTTGTGGCTTTTCCGAAATTTGACATTAGAAAATCACTATTGTTCTCACTGGATGTTCACATGAAATTTAAGCCTCTGGTTTTCTCTGGACTCCATTTTTTTCCAGGTATGAATTGATGAGGAATGCCTGCCTTTTCTTCCTTCTTCCTACCTCTCTCTCAACCTACAGAAAATTCAAAGGCTAACACAATGGAGATTTACATATTCTTCATGCAGATTCACCAGTTGCTAGTGTTTGCCACTTTTGCGTTTTTTCTGTCTTCATACTTTCTTCCCTGAATCACTTGAAAGTAAATTGCAGAGAACATGACATCTTACCCCAACACTTCAGCATCTATCTCTTGTGAATCAGGACATCTTTCTCCATAATCACAGTTCTGTTATCTAACTTTGATACAATAATTTAAATTAATGTACCGTCCACATTGAAATTTATGTGATTATCTCCCAAATGTCCTCTATTTTTACTGTTTTCGATTCACAGTTTAATCAGAGATTAACCTCGCCTTTGGTTGTCATATTTCTGTATTCTCTTTTAATTTGGAGTCATTCTTTCATGACATGAAACATTTTGTAAAATCTAGGCTCTTTGTTTTTCAGAGTGACTCGCAATCTAGATACATCTGATTGCTCCCCCACCTTGACTAGATTGGATTAAACCTTTTTGCAAGAATACACATTAAACAGTTTCCTCATGAGTGGATTCAGATTAAACATGGGCAGCGTGGTGTACTTCTCATTGCCTCACACCAGGAGACGTTTGAGTCTGTCTGTCCCATGATTTCTGGTGCTGTATTTGGTAATTTTGGCTAAGGTGGAGTCGGCTACACATCTCTTTGTGAAGGTGGCCTTTCCCCTTTGTTATCAGTCAGTCATCTGGGATGAGACATCAAGCCCTGTGAACATCCTGTTCCCTGACAACCCTTCAGAGCGGGGTTCTGCGCCCTGCTGAAGCCTCTGGGAAACATTGATTACACTCACGTGACGGTGGGAATTTCTCAGATTCCTTCTACGTTGACTGCCTGCGTTATTCAGTGAAGCAGACATTGCCCGCTCCCTACAGTTTCGCCTGCAAAATGTTCAATTTTAATTTAAAAGATTAATACAGCCAAGATATTCTTTCAACAGGCAAATGAAAACCGCAGTTTAAACTCTAAGTTTCAACCAGAATCTAACAGCTCCTGGATTTCCCGTGGCTCACACTCTTCAGAAACAACTCACAAAGAGCCTGAGGAAGCAGCTCTCCCTTATCAGTGGGCCAGTTTATTTGTCTCCCTGGGACTAGTAAGTACTGAAATGGTTCTTTTGTTCTTAAATTCTAAGTTTGACTTTACCTTTAAAAAATTATTTCTTTGGTATGATTTAGTATGTATTAACCCTTCCACTCCCTCAAGTCTAAAACTTTTCAAAAGAATTTTTAATAATACCTGAGTAAATTGGTGTTATTAGAAATACCATAGTCGGTATTTCTTGGGCTGAATGTTATGAATGATTGTGTTCTACCCAGACATCGAGAATTAGATGTGAATTCTCTCATATGGTAGCAGTTTATCATGTTTATTGTTGCCTCTTACTGTTGCATATTTTCTCTCTGGGCATTTTGTGCAATATGTCATATGAATGCTAAGTATTAGGTTTACATAAAAGAATATTTTGATGAGAAGGATGCAGTTATTATATTAGATTGCTCAGATTGGACATTGCTCCATTAACTGTATTTTTCAGGTAATTCTGTAGTTACTGGAGGTAGTAGAAGGCACACAGATCATGCCATTTCCCTCAAGTACTTGGATAACTGAGAAAGAAATGGCAGAAAATTGTGAGTGGTATTTCCAGCTCCTAACAGAGTAAGTTATGCTTTTTCCTTAGACGTCCTATGAAAGGGAATAAGGAGTCCTTTGCATTTGTATGATATCAGTTTATTTCCAAAGAAACAATTGCTGTTGACATCTGAAAACTATAGAAAAAGTATAAAAATTACTACCAATAATGTTTCGTATGTTTGTAAGTTTCTTTCCCATAATTTTCTTACATTTAAATATTTAATGTCTTGTGTTTAGATCATTCATGTGGAAAGCTCTTTGGCCCAGCGTCAAAACATTAAATAAAAAGCAAACAGACCTTTACCTCGCTCAAGCATATTTGTTTTTCATTGTTTCTATTTTTTTCTCTTGGTTAATAGCACCCCATTTTTCCTGTGCTTGAAACTTGGTCGTCATTTCTGACCCTTACCTATTCATTATGCCCTTTGTTAGTAACGTACGACTCACGACTGTAGAATGGGGTTTACTATTTGGAGGGAGTGTGTGTGCTATGGAGACAGTCGTTCCATCCTCACAGAATTCTATGAGTGGACTCAAGCAGCGAGAGACGGGATTGTCACCTTAAGGGAGATGAGGTTCAGAAGGCCTAAATCCTGTCAGTACAGCCTCAAGCCTGTGCCTTAAAGATTTGTTCTTTCTCGTTTATTTCATTTACACCAATTCAAGTTCAAGGTGCTAATTACCACATCTAATTCATTGCCCTATCAACAGTGTCTCGCTACTTTGTCATGTTTGAAACCAGCAGATTAATCTTGTTACAGTGACTTTTTTGTGTATAATATTCTCTGTTTCCCTATGTTTCAAATTAATATTTCTTAAGGTACTGTGTCATCTGGTCCCACGTTATCTGTCTCTTTTTTTTTTTTTTTTTTTTTTTTGAGACGCAGTCTCGCTCTACCGCCCAGGCTGGAGTGCAGTGGCCGGATCTCAGCTCACTGAAAGCTCCGCCTCCCGGGTTTACGCCATTCTCCTGCCTCAGCCTCCCGAGCAGTTGGGACTACAGGCGCCTGCCACCTCGCCCGGCTAGTTTTTTGTATTTTTTAGTAGAGACGGGGTTTCACCGTGTTAGCCAGGATGGTCTCGATCTCCCGACCTCGTGATCCGCCCGTCTCGGCCTCCCAAAGTGCTGGGATTACAGGCTTGAGCCACCGCGCCCGGCCTATCTGTCTCTTTTACTTTCTACATTTTTTTCCCTTCTGTCCCTAATCCAAATTAGAACCATCTTGCCAGTCTTAGGCCATGTCTTGGATTAGTTTTTAATCATTCTAGACCACATTAATTGATCTGAATTCCTATTACAGTAATTGTATTCCACAGTGTAGTACTTTATTATGGACAGAAATGCACACTTATCTAGGAGTTGCCTATTCGGCAGTTTCAAGAATTTGTAATTAACCAGAGGAGACAGTTACGTAGACATAAAATAAAAAGTCATGTTCTCAGGCAGCCGGGATGAGTGTTCCAGAGTCCACGGGTTTTCCTCCCAGTGCTGGGCTGTAGACACTTGGACATGTGCGTAATCATTGATGTGGATGTGTGGGCGACAGTGCAGCGTTTTGCTATTTTAATGTATTTAGTTAATGGATTTCCAGCCCTCAGCCAGTTGGAGGTAGCAAATTAGGAATAAGAAAGAGATAACAGGCCAGGCATGGTGGCTCATACCTGTAATTCTAGCAGTTTGGTAGGATAAGGTACGGGGATTGCTTGAGCCCAGGAGTTCAAGACAGCCAGGGAGACCCTGTCTCTACACACACACACACACACACACACACACACACACACACACACAGCATGGCTATAGTCCCAGCTACTTGGGAGGCTTAGGCAGGAGGATAACTTAGGCCTAGGAGGTGGAGGCTGCGGTGACAGAGTGAGAACCTATCTCACAAAAGGAAAAACAGAAGAGAGGTAGCATCTATTAGTTTTGATTTTTGTCAAACTGTGATTGTTGATAAGCTTTATAAATAGGTCAATCTGTGGTGACTTAATTTTGGGCTAAGATCTTGTTCTGCTATAGTACAGCAACTATGTGATAAATTAAATGACTATTGAGACCAATGTATTTAGTTTGAATATGGTTGAGTCTCACAAATTGTTGGGGAATCTTGGTCAGGTCGTTTCAGATGAGAGAATGGTCAGGAGACTTCTCAGTGGTAGGTGTGCTGCTTGGTGGTGTAGGCCATATGTGGATAATCTCCCTGCTTAAAACTTAGTAGAAAAACAAAAGAAATACTTGGATAACTGTAAAATAACTTGATTGAAGCAGAATCCTAGTCATTGAATCATGTAGCACCTGCTGAAAGAAGTTCTCAAGTTCTGATTGAGTTCTAAACATTTTTGGCTATTGGAATTCTTCATGTGTGAGTAAAAACATAATTTCTGATGATCCATTTCTAGTCCATCTCCTAAGAAAGTACTTAACCTGGACCAGGCATGATGGCTCACTCCTGTAATCGCAGTACCTTGGGAGGCGGAGGCATGAGGGTTGCTTGATGCCAGGAGTTTGAGAGCAGCCTGGGCAACATAGCAGGACCCTGTCTCTACAAAAAATTTAAAAACTAGCTGCCACGCCATTTTCTACAGCAGCTGCACCAGTTTCCATCCACCAGCAAAACGGCAGGGTTCCAGCTTCTCCACATCCCAACTGACACTTTTACCCCCTTCTTTTTATTATAGTTATCCTAACAGGTGTGAAGTGGGGGTACCCCATTGTGGTTTGGATCTGCATTTCCCTGATGACTGGTGATGGTGAACATCTTTCCACGTACTTACTGGCTGTTTGTATGACTTTCTTGGGGAGCTGTTCATTGAAGTCCTTTGCTCACTTTTTAACTGAGTTGTTTGGCTTTTGTTGTTGAATTGTCGAGCTCTTTATATCATGTGGATATTAATTCCTTAACAGATACATGATTTATAAATATCTTATTTCATTCTGTAGGTTGTCTTTCACTTTCTTGATTTTATTCTTTCATGTGCAAAAGTTTTTAATTACGATGTAGTATGTAGAGTTATTACCTATTTTTTATTTTGCTACCTGTGCTTTTGTTGTCATGTCCATGAAGTTGTTGTGAAATTCAGCGTTGTGAAGGATGAAGTCTTCATAAACACACAGGACGGATGCTTTCCATTTGTTTAGGGTTTCTTTCTTTTAACAGTGTTTTGTAGTTTTCAGCATGTCTTTTGCTTCCTTGACTAAATTTATCCCCAATACTTAATTTTCTAGATGCTATTACAAGTGGAATCACTTTCTTAATTTATATTTTAGGTTGTTTATTATTGGTGTTTAGAAACGTCTGATTTCTGTGTATTGATCTTGTGCCCTTCAAGGTTGAATTTATTTTCTAGCTCCAGTAGCTCTCTTGTGGATTCTTTGGGATTTTATGCATATAAGATGATGTAATCTGCAGAGAGATACTTTTACCTCTTTCCAATGTGCATGCCTTTTATTTCTTTCCCTTCTAATAGCTGTCTGTGATTCCCAGTACACTATTCAATAGCAGCAATTGGGCATCATTTCTTGTTTCTAATCTTATAGGGATAGCTTTCCATCTTTACCATTCAGTATGATGTTAGCTGTGGGTTAAAAAAAAATCCATTATCATGTTTAGGAATTTCCCTTCTATTTCTAGTTTTCTGAGAGTTTCTATTATAAAAAGGGATTGGATTTTGTCAAATGCTTTTTCTTGCATTGTTTAAAGTGATCATATAGTTTTATTAATGTGATTTATTATGTTTATTGGCTTTCTTATGTTGAACCACATTGTCATTCCTGGAATATATCCCACTTGGTTATGTTGAATACTTTTCTTACATGCTGTTCGATTTGATTTGCTGGTTGTTGAGGTTTTTTTCTTCCATATTATTGAGGGATACTGGTCTATAATTTTTTTTTTTCCTGTGAGGTCTTTGTTGGGCTTTAGTATCAGAGTGATTGTGGCCTCATACAATCAATTGGGAAGAGTTTTCTTCCTCTTCAATCTTTTAGAAGAGTTTGAGGAGGATTGGTGTTAATTCTTTTTTAAGTGTTTGATAGAATTCATCAGTGAAGCCATCTGATCTAGGACTACTTTTTGTTGGGAGTTGTGTCATTACTGATTCAGGCTCTCGTTAAAAGTCTCTCGAGATTTTCTATTTATTTTTGTAGGTCAGTTTAGGTGATTTGGGTGTTTCAGGGTATTTGTCCATTTCTTCTAAGTTATCTAATTTGTTGGACTATAGAAAATTTATAGTGTTCTTAGTATTCTTTATATGATGTAAAGTCAATAGTAATGTCTCCACATTTATTTCCAATTATAGGCATTTTGTCTTATATCTTTTTGGAAGTGTTACTCCAGCTAATAGTTTGTCTGTTTTGCTAATGTCTTCAAAGAACCAACTGTTTGGTTGTATTGATTTTTCCCTGTTTTAATAATATTCTCTATTTTATTCATCTTCATTTCAGTCTCTCTTATTTCTCTTTTTTGTCAGCCCTGGGTTTAGTTTGCTCTTGTTTTACATTTCCTTATGGCTTAAAGTTAGGTTATTAATTTAATGTTTTTCTTCTTTTTAACGTAGGCATTTAAAACTTATAAACTTCCCTCTGAGCACTGTGGGAAATGCTGTGTGTTCATGTATGTCTTAATTGTTTTCTAACTTTTCTTGTAATTTCTCTTTGAACTATTGGTTGTTGTAAATTCTGTTCTTGAATTTGCACATAGTTGTGAATGTTTCAGTTGTATTGATTTCTAACTTCAATCCATTGTGGTTGGAGAAGATACTTGGTATATCTTTTAATATCCATTAAGATTTGTTTTGTGGCCTCACGTGGTCCGTCCTGAAGACTGTTTCATGTGAACCTGAGAAGAATGTGGATTCTGTTGTTGTTGGGTGGAGTGTTCTGTCCATGTCTGTTAGGTAGAGCTGATGCGTTGTGTTATTTCGGTCTATTTCCATCTGATCTTAGTTGTTCTCTCTATTATTGACAGTGGGTATTGAAGTCTCCGGTTAGCATTATAGAACTTCCTATTTCTCCCTTCAGTTCTGTCCTGTTTTTGCTTCATTTGTTTTGAATGCCTGTTATTGGGTATTTAAATGTTTATAATTGTCATAACTTGTTATGTTTAATCTTTAAAAATATGTGACATCCTTCCTTGTCTCTTATAATGATATTTGGTTTAATAGTTTCAAAAATCGGATATTACAGCACTCTTTTGGTCACTATTTACATGAAGTATCCTCTTCTGTTCTTTTACTTTTGGCCCATTTGTGTCTTTGGATCTCAAGTGAGTCTCTTGTAACCAGGATTGTAGTTGGGTAATGTTTTATTCTACATTTAGCCTGTCTCTGTATTTTGATTAGAGATTTTAATACATTTACATTTAAAGTAGTTACTGATAAGGAATTACTTTTGCCATTTTGCTGTTTGTATTCTATAGGTGTATCTATGCTGCAGCTGTTTTTTTCTGTGGTTATCATGGAAATTATATGTAACGTCTAATGTGGTTTGAATACTTGTCCCTGCCCAAATCTCATGTTGAATCATAATCCCTGATGCTGGAGGAGGGGCCTTGTCCTTGCCCAAATCTCATGATGAATAATCATAATCCCCAATGCTGGAGATGGGGCCTTGTCCCTGCCCAAATCTCACTTTGAATCATAATCCCCAGTGCTGGAGGTGGGGCCTGGTGGGAGGTGACTGGATCATGGGGATGGATTCCTCATGGCTTGGTGCAGTCCGTTCCTCATGAGATCTTGTTGTAAAGGGTGATGCGTCCCCCTTGCTCCCTGTTGCTCCTGCTCTGGCTGTGTGATGTGCCTGCTCCCCCTTTGCCTTCTTCCATGATTAAAAGCTTCCTGAGGCCTCCCCAGAAGCAGATGCCAGCACCGTGCTTTCTGTAAAGCCTGCAGAACTGTGAACTAATTAAACCTCTTTTCTTTATAAATTACCCAGTCTCAGGTATTTCTCTATAGCAGCAAGAATGGCCTAACACAATATCCTAATGTTAAACCACTCTAATTTGAATTTATAGCAACTCAACTTCAATAAGATACGAAGTGTCTGCTTCTGGACAGCACCATTCTCCCCCTTTTTGTTATTAATGGCACAGATTGCATCTTTATACACTATGTGCCTAACAGCATAGATGGGTATTTTAAAATGCATTTGTACTTAAAATCATACGGGATATTAAAAAGTGGAATTCCAAACCAAAATGACAATAATATCAGCTTTTATAATTGCCCATGTTTTACCTTTACCTGAGATCTTTATTTCTTCATATGACTTTGAGTTAACCGTCTGGTGCTATTTCATTTCAACCTGAAGAACTCTCTCAGGCTTTTCTTGCAGGACAGGTTTAGTGGTAATACATTTCCTTAGCCATTGTTTATCTGGTAGTGTCCTGATTTTTCCCTTGAAGAACAATTGCCAGTGTCTTAGTCTCTTTTGTGCTGCTGTAATGGAACACAATGGACTGGGAAAGTCAGGCCTTCGCACGCATCGTCTCATGGTGGAAGGCGAAAGGGCAAAAGAGGGTGAGAAAGAACCAGAGCCAGAGAGGGCCACATTTGTCCTTTGATGCGGAATCCACCCCCATGATTATGGCATTAATCCTTTTAAGGTTCCCCCTTCAGACACCTCTGCATGAAGTTTCTAACACATAAACTTTGAGAAACACATTTAAACCCTTAGACCCAGACCTAAGACTCTTAGTTGAGAGGTTCCCCCCTGCCCCTCAGCACTGATCTGTCACCCTGGCTGCCTTCCGGCCTCCAAGGCTTCTGATGAGAAATCTGCTGACAGTCTGACTGAGGATTCCCTGTATGTGACAAGTAGCTTCTCTCTTGCTTTTTTCAAGATTCTCTCTTTGTCTTTGCCTTTTGATAGCTTGATGATAACATGCCTTAGGGTGAGATTTTTTGCACTTATCCTACTTTGAGTTTGTTATACTTCTTGGATTTTTAGAAAAATTTTTAAAAATAAAAAAAAAATGTTTGAAACAAGCCTTACTTTGTCATCCAGACTGAAGGGGTTCAAGCAGTCCTCCCATTTTAGCTTTCTGAGAAGCTGAGACTATAGACGCATACCACCACACCAGCTAATTTTTAATTTTAATTTTAGTTGTTTTTTGTATGTGTGGAGACAGGGTCTATTTCACCCAGGCTGATCTCACATTTCCTCGCCTTAAGCAAATGTCCTATGTCAGCCTCTCAATGTGCTGAGATTATAGGCATGAGCCACTGTGCCCAGCTTGGATATTTATATTAACATTTTAAATAAAATTGGGGACATTTTCACCATTTTTTCAAATATTCTTTTCCCCCCTGTTCTGTGATTCTCACAAACTGTTGTTGGTCCACTTCATGGTGTCCCACAGGTCCCTTAGGATCTGTTGGTTTTTCTTCAGCCATTTTGTTTCTGTTCTGGACACTGGATCATTTCAATTGTTCTGTCTTCAAATTTGCTATTTTTTTCTGTAGTTAGTCAAATTTGCTTTTAAAGCTCTCTAGTAAATTTTTATTTCAGTTACTCTACTTTTCAGTTGCAGAATTTCTTGCTTTCTTTTTTTTGAGACAGAGTCTCGCTCTGTTGCCCAGGCTGGAGTGCAATGGTGCAATCCCGGCTCACTGCAACCTCCACCTCCTGGGTTCAAGTGATTCTCCTGCCTCAGCCTCCTGAGTAGATGTGATTACAGGCACCCGCTACCATGCCCAACTAATTTTTTTTGTGTGTGTTTATAATAGAGACGGGGTTTCACCAGGTTAGCCAGGCTAGTCTCGAACTCCTGACCTCAGGTGATCCACCTGCCTCTGCGTTCCAAAGTGCTGGGATTACAGGTGTGAGCCACCGCGCCTGGCCTCAGTTGCAGAATTTCTTTTGGATTCCTTTTTAGTATTATCTCTTCATTGACTTTCTCATTTGGTTGTATGTCATTTTTCTGTCATTGTCCACGTCTTCCTTCAGCTCTTGTGCATCTTGCAGAATTGTGGTCAAGTTTTTGTCTAGTGAGTCTGATGTCTGGGCATCCTCAGGCACACTTTATATTCACTTACTTAGTTCTTTTTAACAGGCTGTGTTTTCCAGTTTCCTTGTATTCCCTGTGATTCGTTTTTGTTGGAAACTGGACATTTTAATCTTAAAATGTGATAACTCAGAAAGTCAGATTCTTACTTTCCTCTAAGGTTTAGGATTTTTACAAAATTGTGTTGGGTGCGTCTGGGCTGAGAATCAGCGTCTTTCCTTCTGTACGTGTGTAGGCTGTCCAAATTCTCCTTGTATACTTATTTATTTTTTGAGACAGAGTCTCATTCTGTCACCCAGGCTGGAGTGCAATGGCGCCATCTTCGCTCACTGCAACCTCCGCCTCCCAGGTTGAATCGATTCTCCTGCCTCAGCCTCCCGAGTAGCTGGGACTACAGGCAACCACCACCATGTCTGGCTAATTTTTTTGTATTTTTAGTAGAGACGGGGTTTCACCATGTTAGCCAGGCTGGTCTCGAACTCCTAACGTTAGGCAATCAGCCCACCTTGGCCTCTCAAAGTGCTGGGATTACAGGCGTGAGCCACCGCACCCGGCCTTAAAATCTCCCTGTATAGATGCTGGTTTTTGAATACAAAAAAAAAAAAAAAAAAATGCAGCTCCTTTAAGTCTTCTAAAGGCTGCTTCATCCAGTGGGTTAGAAACAGTGATGGGCAGCTTCTGTGCACCTATCCCGGGCAGTTAGAAGCAGCAATGTGCAGTCAGGACATAGAACCCTGATAAAGCGGAGGCAAGGTTCTGTTGCCAAATGTGGCTCCAGCCATCTGCCCTAGAAACACGGATTCCCTTCCCTACATTTGCTGGCCTTGAGCCTGGGGCTGGGGCCTGGGGAGCCACTGTTATGCTGAAGCCTGCAGTTGGTCCACATTCACTGCAGTTGACCAGCTGAGCTTTTTCCCTGGTAGCTGGAAGTGTTCAAAGAGACCCCAGAGTTCTGACAGTGACTCCAGAGAGTCACACTATGGTTGTGGACTAGGTGGAGACACACATTTCTGGCACTTTCTACTTTGCCATCATCTTTCCTAATGTCACTTCTTGTTATCTTTTCATTTCTAACGTTATGGGCAAATAATCAGAATTTGGTTTGGCAAATCTAATTTAAATATTTAATGTTATATAAATTAAATATATGTTTCATGGATATAAGAAGACGAACTAAATGCGGCTTTGAGGGGTTTTAGCTTTACATGATTTTGGTTCAGCATTTTATATGATTCCATTTTCTCTTTTATAGCATATGAGATATAATTCTTTGTTCCCACTTTTTTAGTGGTTGCTCTAGTGTTTGCAATATACATTTAAAATTAATCCATGCTCACTTCCAAATAACATTATCCTGCTTCCACAGTAGTTTGAGTACCTCATAGTAACAAAAGATTTCTAATTCCTCTCTACCATTCCTTGTATCATTGCTGTCATTCAGTTTACTGACCTACAAGTGTACATAAGCATATATATATGGTACACATATATATTTGTGCCCACCCACCCTCATATATGTACACACATAAACACATAACTCTACATAATTGCACACATTATTGCCAGTATTATTTTGCACACATTTTTATTTGTTAGACCAATTAAAAATAAGAAAAATACAAGTTTATGTTTTATTCTTTTATTTTTTTTTTGAGATGGAGTTTCATTCTGTTGCCCAGGCTGGAGTGCAGTGGAGGGATCTCGGCTCACTGCAAGCTCTGCCTCCCGGGTTCATGCCATTCTCCTGCCTCAGCCTCCCGAGTAGCTGGGACTACAGGCGCCTGCCACCACACTCGGCTAATTTTTTGTATTTTCAGTAGAGATGGGGTTTCACCGTGTTAGCCAGGATGGTCTTGATCTCCTGACCTCGTGATCCACCCACCTCAGCCTCCCAAAGTGCTGGGATTACAGACGTGAGCCACCGCGCCCGGCCATGTTTTATTCTTTATTTATTCTGTCTTTGATTATCATTCTTTCTTTGTAGATGCAAGCTTCTGAGCTATATTATTTTTCTTCTCTCAGAACTTTTTGAAAACATTTCTTGCAAAGCAGGTCTACTGGCAACAAATACCTTCATATTTTGCTTGTCTGAGAAGCTCTTTTCTTGTTTACTTTTGAAGGATAATTTATTAAGGAACAGAATTACAGGCTGGTGGTCTCTTTCATCTCTTTAAAATATTTCATTTTACTCAATTCTTGCTTTGAATAGTTTCTGAGGAGATTTCAGGTGTTAAGTTCTTTGTTTCTCTGTAAGTAAGGTGATTTCTTCCCCACCGCGCCACATGGCTTCTCCTTAGGATTTTTCTTTATCTTTGATTTTATGTAGTTTGAAAATAATATGCTTAGATGTAGTGTTGATTTTGGCCTTTATCTTCCCCCCTACCGCCCAAGAACATTTTTCATGACCACGTCATAACTTTTGGTTTTGGTCAACTGCTTGTGTTTGGTTTACATGTGGTCTGGAATACAGTAAATAGCGTATATTGTTCCTTCATATAATACAACTTTTATATCAACTATACAATTTTTCCCATACATTTTAGTATGAGTTATGAAACATAAAATTTACTATTGCTCTGTTACTGATTCTTTCTTAAAGGAAAATGCAAGAAAAGCTGTTGCAGTGAAGACCCTCAGGCAGCTTGTATGACACTCAGCTCTGTTCACTTTCATGACACAAATGCCCACAAAAGCGGTTTTGACCTGACTGACCCTGTACGCGGAGGCACAGTCTCCTCACCAGCATAAGCACGTGGCATCAGATGTGGAGACAGTTTTGGACATGGATGGATGTTACACACTGAGACCCCTTCAGCGTCCCTTCAAGAAAATGTGGACACAGTGTCTCTGAAGCCTATTAGTGACCATAGAATTAATTTCACTAGTATCCTTCAGTCACCAACTTGTGAAAAGAGAACATGTGAATGTCATGAGTCCATTGAAAAAAGACAGTAAGTGGCCTTGAAAAAACAGAATAAAAGAAACACAAGTTTTCATTTTGATCAAGGTTAAAATGATACAGTTAAGGAATAGCTGCCTTCCACCTAAATGAGTCACTAGATGCTAAAACACTTTTTTTGCTCATCTGTAAACATGTGAATACAATCAGGTTTATATTACTTTGAAGAAACTGTATTATGTTATCTAAATTTGTAACATCACATTTGAGAGACTCAGTGATTAAAAACAGCTGTTTTTGCTGTAAATATGCTTTTGATTCTGATTTTCAAACAAAAAGAAAACATACTTTTAGTAAAAATGTGTCTCAGAGGAACACTATTACAGTTTTTCCACTTTCATTAAGTGGTTCTCTGCTCACTCCCTTTTTCCCCACCAGAAGTGCGGATGACTCCGGTATTCCTATTAACAGATAAGTTACTCCCTTCCTAACTTCTTTTAAGATTTACAAGCGCATAGATTCCAAGCACAAACCTTTCAAAGTAGGAAAATATCCTTCTCAATATATTCCCTTGTTCTCATGGTTTTGAGACCCAGGGAATCTTATTTAAATTGGTTCACCGGAGGCAGTACCTACAGGGTGTTTACAACAAACATGAAAAATATGTCTCTAGTTACCAGGAAGGTACTTTTTCAACAAGTTTCAGCAAGTTTCATTGATTCGCATCATGTCCTTTCACTTACACCTAACTTGGTGAAAAAAATCCAAGAACATTTAAAACTCATCACGCCCACATTGAAAGGCCGTATTTGTCCTCTCTGAACTGACATTTATGTTGCAGTAGTTCTGTTGCACTTTCACGGTGTAACAGGACGTTAAAATCATATTCTTCCTCTCACTTTTGACGGAGGCTTTTAGATAGATACCAACCACTTCCAATAGGTACTAACCACTCCCAAATTCCAAGCTTGTGGTATAATTTTTAAAAGTACATTTAGGGTTTGTCCCGAGTTCCTGGCTCAGAGCTTCACAAACCCTAGAATTTTCCTGAATAAGAGTGTCTCTCGTTATTCATACAAACCCCTTTGGACCATACCTGAATTTACACCAGCAAGATGGCTCACGGATGTGGGGCGGGGGGACTGGCTGGATGGCTTCAGGATAAAGGCTGTTTGCCAGAAAAAACAATCATGTAATTAAGGGGTTGGAATTTTCACCCTCCCAATCTCTGGGGAGAGGAAAGGGGCTAGAATGGAGCCCAGTCACATGGTCAGTGATTTAAAGAATTATAACTATAAAATGAAATCTAGATAAAAACTCTCAGCAATAAGGCTTGGAGAGCTTCCTGGCTGGTGAATCTATTGATGTGCTAGACGGACAGATGAGCTGAAGAGGGCACAGAAGCTCTGTACCCAGGACCCCTCCAGACCTTGCTGCCCTGAGTGCATCTTCACCTGGCTGTTCATTTGTATCCTTTACAATAAACTGCCATTGTAACTATAAAAAAAGAAACAGATATTTGTCCATTTTGGATAGGGTATAGTTTCACGTGGACTGTGTCAGTCTTTTAAGTTGAAATATTTAAGTGTTTTATAGTTTAAACAAAATTTCCAATATACTAGTATAGGGAGAATTGCTCAGAAATCGTATCTTTCATCAGAGTTCTAGTGGACACATACCTTTCTATGTCTTAGCATTCTTCCCTTTATTTCTCAGTCTCAATTATTGACTTGTTTTCATGAGCACAGCTGGCTTGTCTGCCATCAAAGAGATACTTTCATTTTGGTAAACGGATTTTTCTTTTTCCAACACATTTTGGGCAGATTTCAGTGCTGTTGATAACTAAGGCAGTCATCTAGATAAAACAATTATGTGAGAATGTCTTATCATTTTAGTTGTTACATGTGTCAACGGATAGTTTTGGAATTTTGTTTTTTAGAAATGAATCTCACACAGAATGTGGTTTATGACAATGAAGAGGGCAGACGGGTCATGGACCTCGCCTGTCACACATCTTTCACCAGCAAACAAAATGTGATGAGACGTCTGGAGACTTGGGATCTGCTTGTAAGTATGTGGATGAGCTCATTTATTGTGTGGTTTTCATCGTTTCTGATGGCGTTTCCGAGGCTGCCCTGTATATGTTGCTCAGCTACGTCAGATCCCTTTGGGACTATCATTGTATTCTGGAAGCTCTTCAGTTACTTTCACAGGAACCGAGGTGTGAGTGAGCTGGTCTTCACCACTGTAGAAGCCGAACCATTTCTTTTTTTTTTTTTTTTTTTTTTTGAGACGGAGTCTCACGCTGTTGCCCAGGCTGGAGTGCAGTGGCGCGATCTCGGCTCACTGCAAGCTCCGCCTCCCGGGTTCCCGCCATTCTCCTGCCTCAGCCTCCGAGTAGCTGGGACTACAGGCGCCGCCACCGCGCCCGGCTAATTTTTTGTATTTTTAGTAGAGACGGGGTTTCACTGTGGTCTCGATCTCCTGACCTTGTGATCCGCCCGCCTCGGCCTCCCAAAGTGCTGGGATTACAGGCTTGAGCCACCGCGCCCGGCCTTGAACCATTTCTTGAAGCAAAGCCACTGAGCGCGAACTGTGCAGACCCCATAGTACTGCAGGGCTGGAAGGGACTTTCGGCTTTGCTTGTCCACCTTAAAAATTCTGTCCTGAGCAAAAGAAATGTTCTGGTAAATGCGTCATTGTAAACACCAGCAGCCCATTTTAGAGTACAGGCTAAGAAGTGTGATAGAAATGATAGAAGAAAAGTGGCACGAAGGATAAATGAAATCCGAAGGGATAAGGGCATTAAGGGAAGCTGATCATCATAATCCCGACAGTGAAAGTACAGCCTGGCTTAGGTCTGTAGAACGGTGGGTCGTGGCGTTTTGAGCCTGAGCCTGTGAAGACGCTGCGCCGCCAACCGCAGCGCCTGGGCTCCTCTGTAACTGCAAGGAGCCACGGTGCTCCCTGGCCTGCCAAGCCCAGCCTTATTGTGAGTACCCACTGCTTGTACTAAGCTCTCCCAAATGTCCAGTGGTGTGGAATTACCGCGATAAGTCATGCATTATTAGAGCCACATGCGTTTAGACACAGGAAAGGGATGGGTCCACATAAGAGTTAACATCTTTACTCTTCAAGCACAGGCAGCAGCAGGGACAGATGGGGGGTAGGGCCCTGTGAGCCAGCTGTGCCTCCGATCTCCACTCTGCCTCGTGACTAATGTATTTAGATTTTCATTATAAAGTTTACACAAGTCCCTTAAATTTTCAAAAACTTACTCAACTCTGGTCCTTTATCTATGTAAACTTCAGATATGACTGGTGTATACCTCCTGTTTATTTTCCTCATATTATATGTTTTACAAAGGAACAAACATAAATTTTCTAATAACCTGCATTTCCCAGTTGCAGAATAACTCCTTTGTGTAGACCACATCTATTTCAGAAAGATAACCCACGTAGATTCCTTTATTACCTCAGTTTATACCAGCATGACTTGAATTTGTTGTATTCAGTTTATCTGATTATTTTTAAAATCTTGTCACACTCAGAGTGACACCACTAGTGAGATGAGCACCACAATTTTTCAAGCCAGCCCAGCCCCGTCAGAGGAATAGGCTGTGGAAAAACTGGGAGAAAAAGTTCCATTTCAGAATATAGGAAAAGGAACATAAAGGAACATTACCGTCTATGATCACAAACAACTGTGAAATGAAAACATGACTGCAACTGCTCTGAGTAGCAAGCCTAAAGATGTAAAACCTAACCTTAGATCAAGTGAAGATCTTCCTCCAATGTGGAGATCTGTTGGAACCCGGTGAGGTGGATTGGACGTCAAACCTCAAGGAAGTAGACCCGATCAGGCTGGCTCTCCTGAGCAAGTCAGGTCTGAGTCGTGAGACAGGATCAGCCACTCACACCTCCTTGTGTCCTGCCAGGAGACTGTAGATGATGATGAAAGAACCATCACTAAAGCTACGTCAACTGCAAGTAGTGAGCTCAGAGGCCAGGACCTGTTCCCAGCGGAGCCATTCATGACTCTGCAGCTGAGATCAGAACATGCCTGCTGCGGTGCCTGCACTCTTGGTGTGACCCCTCCCAGCACAGCTTCCTTCAGCCAGAGATATTTAAGAACACTTCCTTCAGCTGGAAGGTGTCACCTTGCCTCAGTGCCAGGCTGGCAGGGCCGCAGTCTGTGGCTTCTCAGGAGGCCGTCCCTGTCCAGCTGTCACGGGAGAGCATGTGCAGAACCCTGCAGCTGTGGAATCTGGGACCAAATACCGGCTCTGGATGGATGGGTGCCTCTTCCGTCTGCAACCCATATTCTAATGCCTCACAGCGGAACCTGCTAAGCGCAGCGAAACCTTTTTCTGTGCATTCTGTTGGTGCAAACTGGAAATAAACCACGGGATTCAGGAATGACATCAGTACTGGGTGAGACGCTTTTGCTCTGTTGTTGTTGTTATTTCACAGTTGGATTTTTTCAAATGACCCCACAAAGCTAGTTTGTTTCAAGGAGTTACTGGTTGGCTTTAATTTCTTGTAAGTTTTGTGCTTTGTCCTAAACTGAGACCACCACAATCTATTTCTGTGCAAGGGTTCCCGAAGATGGCTGAGAACACCCCCAGCACCTATGCAGGTGACAGGCTGCCTGTGGCTTTGTCTTCCTTACCTCTCTTTTGCTCTGCTGTTGCAGTTTTGTGATGATTTCATCTAGGAAATGTCCGGTTTAGAGTTGATTCCTAGAGTGAGCGAGTGCTTCCAGCTTGCGAGTCTCTGGGTGGCTGTGATGGAGAGGCAGCACTCAGGTGCGCCCGTGAGGCCGCTTCTCTCTTGCTGATGGTCACTGTGCCCCCACAGCTGGGACCGATGCTTTTCCTGCTATGGTACACATGCTACCAGGGTGCTGTCTTCTCTGCCCTCCAGAGCAACTGTGTGAGGATGGGGCAAAGGCGGGTGGTAGTATTAGAATCGGATAGGCTCCACATCTGCAAAGTTCGAGCCTCTGCGGTTTTCTTTTAGGTTAAGCGGTGGCTTATGATTTGTGAGACAGAAACGGAAGCCATGACAGTAACATCAAACGATTCAGTGGCTATAATGGTGAGTTTGATCTAATCTTAATTGTTTTTCCTGGACTGGATGGAAGCAGGAAGAAAATGTTGGCAGGGCTCTGCCAAGGCTCAGGCAGGGGCAGGGACTCCTGCATCTGGGGCGCTTTGAACTGGAGCTTTGAGCTACAAACAAGCGGTTCATAGACTCATTGCCACTGAACCGACTGAGCTATTAGTCAGGGTTCTGGTGTCACTGGCATCGTGGACTGTGCCTTATTCTCACCCGGGGAGTATCTGTCTGAGGAGTGGAAGCTTCGTGATGCCTGTGGTGTTGGGACGGCTTCCCAGACCCGCCTTCATCTTCATCTGTGCTCAGTGCAGCCGACCCCTGGCTGCAGGTCAGCATCGGGGTCCTCAGATCAGTGTCAGTGGGGAAAAGCCGGCTTTCTAGGCCGCGCTCCTGGAATGTGACAGCTGCACTAGGAGTCAGTGCTTGATTTCTCCCTTCTCAGGGCCAGGCTCTCCCTACCCCTTTCCACCTCACGCCGGCATTGCCATGGAATCTTCTCTCAGGCCCCATTCTGTTGTAGTGCTTAAAATGTACAGTGAAAACGGAATGTTTTGCTTTTTCTGTCATGATTTATATTTCATTGTTATTTATTTATAACATTATACAAATTTGTTTGTGGCACTATCATTACAATCACTGAAAGCTCAGAGGTCCTGGTCCCTCTACTTGTTAATCTTGTAAAATGGGGCTGAATATAAATTATTGTCATTTATCAAAAGAGAGAAGGAGAGAAACAAGTTAATCTTGGGGCTATGCCTTCATTTGGAAAGGGGAGTTCTTTTTGACTAATTTATCTGATGACTTTCTTACATAAGCTTTTGAAATACCTTGAAATGCAGTTTTAACATGAACTCTGATGGCAAGGGCCTCTCACGTACTCAGTTGCAGCTGCTGTAACTCCAGACTCCCCATCTCCTTTCCTGGTTACAAGGATCATCTGAATGGCAGGGAGTGGGGAGGGGAATAGGGTCAGCAGCTACTGGTCCTCAGCATCCCGGTTTTGTGATTGCTACTTGCCAACTAGCATTGGTGGGTGGGTTTAGTCTTCCCACGTGCCTCTTAGTGACTCTAGTTTACCTGGTAAAATAAGATGCCCTCCCCCCTCCCCTTTCCTGGCTTTTCCCCTGTGCTTTCAGATCCTCAGCTTAGATGAAAAGCAGATGACCGAAGGAAAGGGTTGAGGGTGAAAGGTGGGCTGTGAGACTTCTTAGGGACACCCAGGAGTCTGGGAATGAAGCGGTGTTGTCTTTGGCAGTGGGGAGTAGAAGAGAAGATCCCCGCTGAGCATGACAAGGGAGAGGTGGCCAGAGCTGTCATCACAGTCGGGGTGGGGTGGAGCTGTGGGACCACAGTCATGAGCCTGACATTTCTGTCCCCACCGCGCTGTGCATTGATGTTTCTCATTCACCTTTTCTTTTTCTCCCTGAAACTACTAGTTGACCTTGTCAGCTGTTAAGATATGTTTCTTCATTTCTTCTCCAGGCCCATGAATTCTGGGCCCTCAAATCCTAAGTGAATATCAGCTTGCAGCCAGAGCTCTCTTGTCAAGAGTATTGAGCTTGCTTGTGTGACCCCTGGTTAAAGCGGAGTCTGCTCTGAGACACACGGGATTTCTCCCCCTGCCTGGGCGACAGAATGTCTGCTCTCAGGACCTTACAGAAGAACAGAAGAGTCCTGCCTGCAGCGGTGTGTACGCCTGTTCCTGGAATGCTTGCCCGCAGCTTCCCTGCGCTGGCTCCTTCGGGGAAGCTTTCCTCCACTCGGAATTCCCAGACTTCTTATAAACAGTGTTCCCGTAGCACCACGGCTGCTCACACCCCCTGTGCAGACGGCATTGTGATCGTCTCTCTCCTTGTCTGTATCCTTCTCTGGAGCATAAGCTCTAAGGGTGGGAATATCGTATCCTCAGCACCTAGCTCTGTCTTTTGGACGAAGGAAATATGTAGAAAATAGTTGCCAAAATAATTAGCTACAAGGACCTTCGATTCCGATTGCTTTCTCTGTTAGGATCTGGAAAATATTCGTGCAGCCATTTGGGCCTCAGTGTGCAGTGGTGTTAAAAGGTGAAGTCCACTCCAGCTAGCATTTGGGTTCCACTGCCAAATGCTAGCTTTATTTTCTTTCGTTTTTTTTTTTTTTTTTTTTCAGACGGAGTTTCGCTCTGTTGCCCAGGCTGGAGTGCAGTGGCGCAATCTCACCTCACTGCAAGCTCCGCCTCCCAGGTTCACGCCAGTCTCCTGCCTCAGCCTCCTGAGTAGCTGGGACTACAGGCGCCCGCCACCACGCACGGCTAGTTTTTTGTATTTTTTTTAGTAGAGACGGGGTTTCGCTGTGTTAGCCAGGATGGTCTCGATCTCCTGACCTCGTGATCTGCCCGTCTCGGCCTCCCAAAGTGCTGCGATTACAGGCTTGAGCCACCGCGCCCGGCCTGCTAGCTTTATGTTCTTTACGAGTTTCCTTGTATATCTATTGCTTCACTGTTACTGTGGGGAGTCAGGTTATGAAGGTGACAACTTGTAAATGAGTCTTTGTCCTACTTGAGCTTTCTCCCCGGCCCCCATTTCCCGCTTCACGGTCAGAGTGTGGGACGGAGGCAGGTGGGTTGATTCCGTGGTCTAGGATGTTCAGCTGATGTCGGTGTCTCCTGTGAGCTTGGAAGGACTCTTCTCGCGGGTGCAGAGCTCTTACATGTACTTAGCTCTGGCTTATTTCTCTGTAGTTCAAATCTTCGGAATCATTACTCATATTTTTGTTTGCTTAGCCTTTCAGCCTCTGAGAGATGGTTGTAGATCTGAAATTTCTCCTACAAGGAGGATTATACATCCCATCATTTTTTTTCTTGGGTATTACACAGCTATATTGTTACAGATGTTTAGGTTTAGGATTGTTTTGTCTTCTGTGTGGAATGGTTAATTTTTAAGTAATTCTTGGCCAGACGTAGCAACCCATAGCAACATAATTCCAGCACTTAGGGAGGCCTAGTGGGGAAGATCACTTGAGGCCAGGAGCTTTAGACCAGCCTGGGCAACCCAGTGAGACTCTGTCTCTAAAAAACAGTTTGAAAAATCAGCCAGGCTTGGTGGCTGAGGAGGTCCAGGCTGCAGTGAGCTAGGATTGCACTGCTGCACTCCAGCATTGGTGACAGAAAAAGACTGTGACCCTAAAAGACTTTAAAAGTAATAAAAGAAAGAAATAAAAATTCTCTTTATCCCTTTTGTCTTAGAGTCAATTTTGTCTGGTGTTAATATTATGCATCATCTTTTCTTTTCTTTTTTTTTTTCCTTTTTTTGGAGACAGCGTTTCCTCTTGTTGCCCAGGCTAGAGTGCAATGGCACAATGTCGCCCACTTCAACCTCTGCCTCCCAGGTTCAAGTGATTCTCCTGCCTCAGCCTCCCAAGTAGCTGGGATTACAGGCGTGTGCCACCACACCTGGCTAATTTTGTATCTTTATTATAAACAAAAGGGTGGAAATAGACATACCAGGAAATTCGTCAAAAAAATAAAGATGGGCCGGGCGCCGTGGCTCACGCCTGTAATCCCGGCAGTTTGGGAGGCTTAGGTGGGTGGATCGTCTGATATCAGGAGTTTGAGACCAGCCTGGTCAACATGGTGAAACCCCGTCTCCACTAAAAATACCAAAACTAGCCGGGCATGGTGGCGGGCGCCTGTAATCCCAGCTACTCGGGGGCTGAGGCAGGAGAATCGCTTGAACCCAGGAGGCGGAGGTTGCAGTGAGGCGAGATTGCACCATCGCATTCCAGCCTGGGGGACAAGAGCGACAATTTGTCTCAAAAAAAAAAAAAAAAAAGAACACTTCTGTGAATTTCTGGGCTTTATGTATAGAATTCAAATTTCATTTTAGCCTCTCCCTGTCCACAACAAGCTTGAAGTCACATCGATTGTTCTCTGGAAGGTATTAAAGCTTTACCATCTTGAGGGTCAATCTGGACCCAAGACCTTGCTGAGCCACCATGGCAGTCAGCTCCCTCTTGCCAGGCGGCCTTTGCTTTCCCTTTATTTTATGGTTGTATAAGACAAAGCAAAATGTGTGTGTGTTAAATATATTCAGCCCTCTGGATCTGTGGGTTCTGCATCCTCACATTCTACCAAGCTTGGGTGAAAAATATCCACACGCCCCAGAGAAAAGATGGTTGCATTTGTACTGAACAGGTACGGGCATTTCTTCCTTCTTGTTGTTCCCTACACGATCATGTATAACAACTATTTACGTAGCATTTACACTCTATTAAGTATTGTAAGTGATCTAGGAAGGATTTGAAGTATGAAGGAGAATGTGCCTAGGCTGCGGGCAGGTACTGTGCCATTTCATGTCAGGGACTTGCCCAGATTCTGGTGTCCAGCGGCGTTCCCATGTCTTCAAATGTTCCCGTATGTGGGGGTCTCAGGGGTCTCAGTTATGTCGGTCGCCCCTGATTAAGGAAGTCAGTTCTTCACGATCATAGGCCCTTTTTGTAATCTTTAAATAGATCATAGGCCCTTTTTGTAATCTTTCAATACATCTATTTTGATACATTTTAAACATTTTAAAATAAAATCGGACAATGCCAAGATACAAGGGATACTTTTGAACGGAATGGAGAAGTCATTATTGTAATAGTAAGACTCATTGTTAAAACCTTCTAATAATAGAGAGGAGGTCTATATAATTTATACAATTGTCACTTCATCTGAAGATTATATAGTCTTTTTCAAGCAACAGCAGCTTAATTCTCTGGTCTATTTGGGTATATAAAAGACCTCAAAAAAAGAATTTAACATTTATCTTTGTAGAAAATAAGCAATTGGAAAGTTCTCCTTCATGCTGACTCCTAATTTGTGGCTAGAAATGGCAGTGATATGAACATAAGTAGTGCTATTTATTAATATATTGCTTTTTAAAAATCAGTTTCTGTTTTGTAATTAGGTAGAAACAGAACAGAAAGACATTCTTGATTTTGGTGACTGGAGTTGTGGAGGCTGGAGGTCCCTGCCAATAAAAGCAATGAACCGGACACACACCACTTACCAATCAAGCTGATTCTCAGTGTTGTGAGTATGAACGTAGAGGAAAAAAATGCTGTTCACACAACACATTCTTTCTATGAACTGAAGTATTTTTGTTAAAGATTTTGTTAACACATTTCACATTCTTATTGCTATTGGCTTTACTGAAACTGAGCCTTCTGTTTCTGAACAGAGCACCGTGGCCTGGCAAGGACTGACGTTTTTCCAAGGAACCCGGCTGAGCTCCTGTGGGAGCTGCTCCCTGCGCTGATGTGGTCCCTCGGCTGGCAGGCTGCCCTGCAATCAACCACGTGACACCTGCCTGTTATGAGGGACAGGTAGGAGGGGATGGGCTTTCCATCAAAACAAAACAAAACAAAATAAAACAAAAACAGTAAGGTTTTCCAAACTGCTTTTCTTTCATTCAGATTTCATCTTAATACTAATGTATAACAATTTTTTATTTATATTTCATAAGGTCTAGAATTTCTGATAATTTTGGTTCTTTTCCAGAATCCAAAGAAGCAACTCGGCTTTTCAGGTATCATGTTTATGTTTTCTGGGAATTGCTTTTCTCTATGTCTAAATAGACCACAAATTTGAGACTGATTTCCTCTGCCAGTAAATGTGAATGCTTCCAGTCATCTGTCAAGTATCTTATGCTGTTCTGACGATGAGGCAGATGCCTGCTGTTCTGGGTCAAACCTAGGTGAATGTGCATGACCACAGCAAGTACCACTGAGGACCTATTGGGATATTTTCTCTAAATTGATCTCCTCTCGTGTATCAGTTGGATGTGCTCTTGCTTTTTCTGCTTCTCCACTCATTTCCAGTCCTCTTTAAATTCTTTAAAAAATCTTCTTGCCTACATTTTTCTGTGGCCCCTAAAGACATTGTTTTGGACTGCTGATGGCATGTACAATTCAGTGTGTCTGGTCTCTGAACTGAAAGAATAATCTTTTTGAATTTTAGAGATTCAGGACTCAGGAGGAGACTTCGTGGCGAGAGTTGACATAGAAGTTGACAGCCCAGACCCTCCACCGGTTCTTAGAAGTGTTGATCTCCAAGAAGGGGCAGAAGGAGCCATAACTCCTGCTCCCAGAGACTTCCAGGTACTCTCAGTCCTCCCCTCTGCCTCATTGTCTTGCTTTCAGACTGATGTCACTTTCATGGTGACAGATTGTTCAAAGGTCTGTCTCGCTCCATCTTCGAGATGATGCACTTGGTGGCCAGCATGGCTCCATCCACAAAACAGCCCTTACCTCTGAGAAAAGCTGGGAACGTTGCAGTTTATTTAGATATCAACGTATGAATTATTGTCAGAGCACCATAAGGTAGTCCTTCCTGAGACTGGAAGGGTTCCCTGCCTTCTGAGGGTCCCGGGGCCGCCTGCCCCTTCAGGGTGCGCTGAGGACCAGATGATGGAATCACTGAGAGTTTTAAACACTGGCTGTTTCTCTAGCATGAAGTATATGCTATGGGGCTCTCAGTGTAGACTCCAATGTCTTGAATGTGAAAAGCAAGTTCTAGATTGATTTCTGAAAAATGTGCATGTCAGCCTGTGGCTAGAATTGGGGAAGAGTGACCCACACACTTTGACCTCTTTTCTGAGACCTGAAGGTGAGTGAGGGTGCATTAGTGACAGGAAATTGGGGGTGCCATTTGTGGGACATTAGGTTTGTTATAGAAGAAAAAGAAGGAAGAGAGGCGCTTTCCAAGAGAACAGGATGAGTTGAGCCTGTGATGGACTGGGAGACAGGGAAAAATAGCCTCTCCTGGTAAATGAGAAAGGAATCTAAGGCAGGAGTCACTGAGTGAAAGCAGCGTTTTTCTAAGTCAGCATTTAATTATGATTCTGTCACTATTTAGGTCCCCGAATGAGGAAGTCCCTCTTTAGTGGATCCAGAGAATCTATTCATTAAACCTGGAGAAGAACAGGAGGTTGTAGTTTCTTTTTCTCCAAAGGATCCCCAAGTTTGGGAGGAAAGGTAACATAAATATGTGTATAATGACAAGGTTTTACTCATATCTCAAAACAGCCACTCGCTTGGATGTGCTTCAAAACCCACCATCTGAATGACAAAGTCCACATCTTACTTTTGCTAATAGATGCCATGAATCTGTGTAAACTCTTTCATTTAGCTTCAGATTTTCTTCTTTTTGTTACTGAGAATCTCCTTTCAAACCAGCTGAATAGATATTAAGAAATGATTATTTTAAGTATATTCTGACAAAAGTAAACAATGAAACAACAATTTTGATTTTTCTCCTTCACTTTTCTTATTCTCCCAGAAACTGCTGATTTTGTCAGCTGTTGAGCTGTATTTCTCCATTTCTTCCATGGGCCCATGAATTCTGGGCTTCCAAATCCCAAGTGAATATCAGCCTCCAGCCAGAGCTCCCCTGTCTAGGGTACCAAGCTTGCTTGTGTGACCCTTGCTTCAACGGCCCTCTGCTCGGAGACACAATGGCTTCTGCCCCTGCCTGGGCTACAGAACTCTTTCGTGTGCTCAGTCTGCTATTAGGATCTTAGGGAAGAAGAGAAGAGTCCTGCCTGCACCAGTGTGAACGCCTGTGCCTGGAATGCTTGCCCACGGCTTCCCTGGGCTGGCTCCCTCTGGGAAGCTTTCCTCCACTCTTCCCAGATTTCCCATGAACAGCATGCTTGTAGCACCATGGCCGCTTACACCCGCTGTGCAGATGGCAGTGGATTGTCTCTCTCCTTGCCTATATTCTTCTCTGGAGCACAAGCTCTAAGGGTGGGAATATCATTGTGTCCTCAGCACCTAGCTAGGTCTTTTGGGCAAAGGAAATATAGGAAATAGTTGACCAAAGAATTGAATTCAGAATCTTCAACTCAGATTTCTTTCTCTATTAGGATCTAAAAACTGTCTGTGCAGCCATTTGGACCTCAGTGTGAAGTGGTGTTAAAAGGTGAAGTCCATTCTTCAGGAAGTAAACCTCTGCCAGGCGGATCATGCTCAGACATTCGATTGAAGTTTGTCCAACAGTTTCTTGCTTTGGAAGGTGTCCCTCTTGGTGGAACACAGTAAGTGTCAAAGATGGACAACTAGTCAATCCCCTGTTTGTACATGTATAGGAGAAGATCCCAAATTAATGTTTGGAGGACAATTTTGTTGTAACAGACACTGTTGAGGCTCAGTTGTACAGAACTGGAAAAGCCTTTAGATGTGCATGTGTCTAGATTCAGCCTTTGTTTAACATATATTCCAATCCTGATCCTGCCTTCACCAGCTGCAAAGAGTAGCTGACATGTGACCACAACACAGGAGCTGCTGAAGAGGGAGTATTACCACCTCCAACTCGCGGCCACCTGGTATTTTCAAAAGCCAGCCGAGAGAGATTTACAGAGCTATGGAGAGAACGTGCAGTCCATCCAGGCATCTCAGCTAAATTTCTCAGTCAGTCACCCCGTGGGTTTAGCAGACCCCACAGAAGTGGTTTTGATGCACCAGCCTTGGGTGTCACACCGTGCCTGTACCAAATCGAGCACCTCAAAAGGAGCAGAGCCTAAGAAATGGGATTTAGTATTTACTGTAAAATTGGGTTTTTGAGACTCCCCATATTCCACAGATTCATCTCCAAAGGCCTCAGCTTTCTCTTTTAATACAAGGCAGAGAGGCACAGACCACAGCTTAAATAATTTATTAGCTGCTGATTTTCCCCAAGTTTGAGTAAGACCCTTCTTTTAACAGACAAAATGTGGTGAGATGGCAAAATAATTCACAAAAAACTGGTGCCTCTTCTTTTTTGAGGTGGTGATGGGCTTGTGGAACTCAGCTGGTGACACTTACCTTATAAGTGGACTGGAAGGTGTATGTGGGGTCATCTTTATCCTCTGGGATGTATCCTCACTGAATTAAACCGACTTCCATCTAACTGGAAAACTGTAAAGGCTCATTATAGAAGCCATCTGCTTCCACCAGATGGCTATACCTTCTTCACAGGCAGCCACGATCAATGTTGAGCTGCAAGTTGAGGCCTTGGCCAAGCACACGGCTGCAGCTTTGAGTAATACGCACCGTGCCCTTACCCTCCTGAGGACATCGCTCAGATTAGGCAGGTGGCCTTACCAAACCGAATGGCAAAGCCATTTTAACAGCAACTTAAGGGGGAACTTGTGCTTCGATCAAAATGAAATGTTGCAGCACATTCCAGACTACTCACATAATATTACCCAGGCTAAGAAAGCTTTAGACACTCGTATCTCTGCCACTGATGCACCGTCAGCCAACTCCATATCGGCTTGGTCCCAACAACTGCCCAGTCTTTGGAAAGCCTTCCTGTTAGTTTACCTGGGATAATTTTACTTATTTTTCTTTGATGTTGTCGAGTATGGTTGTACTCTTTGTATAGGAACACAAGATAAGCTTACTCGCTACTTTCTTAAATTGGACACTTATTAATCTTCCAGGTTTCACCTCTTGCTGGAACTCAGAAATGCAAATGATGCTTAACGTACCACTGCTTTCTGACTGAGCTCCTCTCTACCCTGAATACAAGAGACCCTAATAGTTATGTGGAAATGTCATCGCCCCTGTTCAGCATGAAGAAGTTACAGAAGACGGACCTTCATCCTTCTGCAACCCTGAGGATTAAGGGTCCTCTTGTAAAAGGGAGGGGGGAAATATGTAAGAAACATTCGGCCGGGCGCGGTGGCTCAAGCCTGTAATCCCAGCACTTTGGGAGGCCGAGGCGGGCGGATCACAAGGTCAGGAGATCGAGACCACAGTGAAACCCCGTCTCTACTAAAAATACAAAAAATTAGCCGGGCGCGGTGGCGGGCGCCTGTAGTCCCAGCTACTCAGGAGGCTGAGGCAGGAGAATGGCGGGAACCCGGGAGGCGGAGCTTGCAGTGAGCCGAGATCGCGCCACTGCACTCCAGCCTGGGCAACAGCATGAGACTCCGTCTCAAAAAAAAAAAAAAAAAAAAAAAAAAAAAAAAAAAAAAAAAAAAAGAAACATTCAAACCAGAGTGACTCCATTTTGAACAAGGGCTAAGAAAAATGAAGCTGGGGCCTGTTGAGCTGCATTCCCAGGAGGTTAAGCATTCCTAGCCTTAAGATGTTTACAACTGAGGGAACAGATTAATAATGTTTCCTAAACACACTCAGGACTTAACAGACCCAGGAATGTCTTGATACTTTGAGAACAAAAGCATTTGTAGTTTTAAATATGCACTGCACCTAGTAGGATGGATGCTTTTCTCTTCATAGTTTTGGAAATGCCCCACCCTGTCTATGGAGTCACTATTTGTTCACTCCTTTAATAAAGTTGCTTCCATTTTTCACTGTGGACTTGCTCCAAATTCTTCCTTGCATGAGATCCAAGAACCCCCTCTTGGGATCTGGATTTGGACCCCTTTCTGGTAACAGGTGGATCTACAATTCTGGGGTCTGGAGGATGGTAGCCCTCTTCTCACAGCTCCACTAGGCAGTGCCCCAGTGGGGACTTTATATGGAGACTTTAACCCCACATCTCCCCACCACACCGTCCTAGTTAGAGGTTCTCTGGATTTTGTATACATTTTCTGAAATCTGGGCAGAGGTTCCTAAGCCTCACTGTGCACCTGCAGGCTTAACACTATGTGGAAGTTGCCAAGGCTTACAGTTTGCACCCTTGGAAGCAGCAGCCCGTTTCACCTTGATCACTGTTAGCTGTGGCTGGAGCTGGAGTGGCCAAAGTGCAGGGCATCATGTCTTGAGGCTGCACAGAGCAGCAGGGCCCTGAGCCTGGCCTATAAAACCATTCAGTCTTCCTAGGCCTCCAGGCCTATGATCAGAGGGACTGTCACGGAGGTCTCTGAAATACTTCTGAGGCTGTTTTTTCATTGTCTTGTCGATTAGCAATTGATTCCTCTTTACTTGGGCAAATTTCTGCAACCTGCTTTAATACCTCCCCCTGAAAATGGATTTTTCTTATCTACTGCATGGCCAGACTGCAAATTTTCCAAATGTTTAAGCTCAGCTTCTGTTTTAAACATAAGTTCCAGTTTCAGGTCATTTCTTTAACTCAGGTATACGATCACAGGCTTTTAGAAGCATCTAGGTCAAATCTTGAATGCTTTGCTGCTTAGAAATTTCTTCCACAAGATACCCTAAGCCACCTCTCTCAAGTTCAATGTTCCACCGATTCTTTGAGCAGGAGCACAATGCCACCAGTCTCTTTTCTGAAGCACACGAGAGTGACCTTTACTCCAGTTCCCAATAAGGATTTTATCTCCATATGAAACCTACTCAGTCTGGACTTCATTGTCCATATCACTATCTATCTGCATTTTGGTCACAACAATTTAACAAGTCTCCAGGAAGTTCAATTTTCTTCCTAATCTTCCTGTCTCCTGAGCCTTCCAAACCCTTACAGCCTCAGATTATTACCAATTCCAAAGCTGCTTCCATATTTTAAGGTATCTTCAAAACAGTGCCCCACTCCCAGTACCAATTTTTGGCACTAGTCCATTCTTGTATTGTTATAAAGAAATGCCTGAAACTGGTTAATTTCCAAAGAAAAGAAGTTTAATTGGCTCATGGTTCCCTAGGTTGTACAGGAAGCATGGCAGCATCTGCTCAGCTTCAATTATGGTGGAAGGTGAAGGGGAAACTGGCACTTCACATGGCTGGAGCAGGAGGAGGGGGCAGGCACGACACACTTTCAAACATGATCTCATGATAACTTGCTATTGCCAAGAAAACACCAAGGGGGATGGTGTTAAACCATGAGAAACTGCCCCCATGACCCAGTCACCTCCCACGAGGCCCCATCTTCAACACTGGGGATTACAATTGAACATGAGATTTGGGTAGAGACAGAGATCCAAACCTTATGACTCTGTGAGCATTAAATATATGCAGAAAAAAGCATTTGACAGATTCAACACCTATTAGTGATGAAAACTCTCAACAAATTAGGTATATAAAGAATGTGTAGGCCAGGCGCTGTGGCACGTGCCTGTAGTGCCAGCACTTTGGGAGGCCGAGGCGGGTGGATCATGAGGCCATTTATATTAATTCTGAGAGTAAATTCTTATAGACCTTCCTTCAATGTTATTTATTAAATCTAAAAAGGGCTTATTTAAAAATCTGAGACTAGGTGCAAGAATAGCTAAAATCTCTTATACAGTTATTAATATTTTATTAGACAATGGTATGTTTTAAATAATACTATAAAACATTATTTCATTGTATACATTAAAATTTAACTATATTTATTTGTCTTTTTTTCTGCTATAGAACTTAACTAAAGGAAAAATATTTGTTTTCTAAGTTCTGGAAATGCTTTAATTGGACCTTTAGTGTTAAATATCCATTTCAGTGAACAGATTCCATGGTACTGGACAGAATATACATTTTTAAAAACTTAATTTAACTTTTAAGTTCAGGGTCACTTGACGTGCAGGTTTGTTATACAGGTAAATTGTGTCATGGGGGTTTGTGGTACAGAAGATTTCATCACCCAGGTATCAAGCCTAATACATCATAAAATCATTTTTTATCCCATAAATATATACAACTATAAATTGTTAATTTACAATAAAATTTAAAAAAGAATTATGCTTATGGGCTGTTTCGTAAAAACAAACAAACAAAAATGCCAGGTTACAAAGTTAAGTGCAAAAAAGCAAAATACAAAATTTGAGTCCAGTGAAAAAAGGCATAGAAAAAACCATGGAACAGAATACAAACAGATGTTAACATCGCTCTCTTGTGAATGGTAAGGTGGAATTAACAGGTGACTTTTTCTTCTTCATAATGTTTCTGTATTATCAAGATTCCCTAAAATGTACATTATTATTATTATTTTTTTTGGAGTCAGAGTGTCACCAGGCTGGAGTGCAGAGGCGTGACCTTGGCTCACTGCAACCTCTGCCTCGTGGGTTCAAGAGATTCTCCTGCCTCAGCCTCCGAAGAAGCTGGGAATACAGGCGTGTGCCACCACGCCCAGCTAATTTTTGTATTTTTAGTAGAGACGGGGTTTCACCATGTTAGCCAGAATGGTCTTGATCTCTTGACCTCGTGATCTGCCCACCTCAGCCTCCCAAAGTGCTGGGATTACAGACATGAACCACTGCGCCCGGCCATTCATTTTTATAATAAGAGAAAAACTTATGGTGTAACAAAGTCAGATCTAAACACATTGCCTTAATGCTTATTTAAAAAGCACTTATTAAAGAAACATGAATGGGTAGTGTGTAGAGGGCAAGGCCAATCAGAAAAGGTGACCTTAACCAGGTAGCTGCTGGCATTGCCACAGGTTTTTGTTTGTATGTTTTTGGTTTCTTTTGTTTTTGAGACGGAGTGACGGAATCTCGCTCTGTTGCCCAGGCTGGAGTGCAGGGGCACGATCTTGGTTCACTGCAACCTCTGCCTCCTGGGTTGCCAACTTATCTCAGACAGAATCCTATTACTGATTTTGCCAATGTTTCTGATCAAAAGCATTGGGATTTATATGAAAGAAATGCTTTTGTCGCGGTGGAAAAAATTTGAAAGTTCGGTTAAGAACAGAATATTTACATAGTCTCACTACAACTTCTCACAAAAGACTTACTCATTGCAAAGCAAAATCAAGTAACTTTTCAATACAAAAGTCTGGCATATACAGCCATAACTGAGTGACTGATGTGGATACTATTAGTAAGGGAACAAGTCTAAATCATGTGCCATCTGATAGAATGCAGTAGGAACACAACACCACCTTGTCGACGGTCCAGCAAAAGATGAGCGTCCTGAATCTAATCATGAGGAAACATCAAACTAAGAGACATTCTGCAAAATAACCGGCCTGTACTGTTCACAGGTGTCAGGGTGACAAAAGTCAAGGAAAGACTAAGGCACTATCTCAGAAAAATGAAACTAAAGAGATGTGATAAATGCAGTGAACAATTCTGAACTGAATTGTTTTCAATAAAGGACTTTTTGGGTTACTTGGGAAAACGCGAATGAGATCTGAGGATTAGAAAGCAGTAGTGTATCAATATTAATTTCCTAATTTCATGGTTGTATTGTAGTTATGCAAGAGAATGCCCTTGTTTGTAGGAAATACTCACAGATGTTTTTGGAAATTACGGTCATCAGTTTGGCAAATTACTTTCCCGAGTAATTAGAACTTTTCTGTAAGTTTGTGTAAGTTCGTGATTGTTTCCAAAAAGAGGATTCTAAAACACAAGAAATACACCAGGACAATTGGCATAAGCTAAATTGTTCTAAAAGATTGGACATTATCATCATCCAACTTAAAAGTAGGTTTAGTAATTAAATACTTCTTCAAGAGCAAGCATATTTACCTAGTATCACACCAAGGTATTAATATGTTACCCAAAGTGGTAGTAAATCTTTGCTTTGGTGGAACGAAAGGATTTATCATCCATTATAGGAATTTATGAAACTGTCACTATTAGGTGTAATGGAGGACTTCTTAGAATGTTTTATAAAACATTTTACTTCACACCTGGACTTGCATCCTGAATCCTCTTCATCCTAGCGAACCCAAGGAAAATTACGTAATCTCTGGGAGCCTTAGGAACGTAATGCCAAGCTCTCTACGAACAAATCTCTACGAACAAATCAAGCAAAACTACGAACACATTTGACCCTATGTGAAAGTTTAAAGTGTCCAGCACGCAGTCGTTAATGCCATATTTTACTGATTCCAGATCAGTTTTCACAGCATCCTTTTTCACATTTTATGACTTCTGAGGTCAGGATGTACCTTACAATGAATGGAAGGCCTTTTACAGTTGTGAACAGCCAGAGAGAGGCCAGAATGACTAGTCACTGTCCACATGTTTGCGAAGTTGGATATAAGTACTGGCAGCCTGGCTGGAAAACTACAACCCTTCTATGTTCCAGTCAACAAACTCTTTTAGGTTCATTTGAGGAAGGAACATTCGTATTGGTTCTAGAAACCTTTTTTTTTTTTTTTTGGCCCCTTCGGGTAAGATCAAGAAAGTGCCGTCCTAAGAACTTGCAGAATGAGAGTCAGTGGCTGTGATGGAGGCTTCTTTTCAAAAAATGCCCAGGCTGGGGTGCAGTGGTGCAATCTCAGCTCACTGCAACCTCTGCCCCCTGGATTCAAGTGATTCTCCTGCCTCAGCCTCCCGAGTAGCTGGACTACAGGTGTGCACCACCATGCCCAGCCAATTTTTCTATTTTTAGTAGAGACGGGGTTTCACCATATTGGTCAGGTTGATCTTGAACTGCTGACCTCGTGATCTGGCCGTCTCAGCCTCCCAAAGTGCTCTTTTAGGTTCATTTGAGGAAGGAACATTGTATTGGTTGTAGAAACCTTTTTCTGGCCCCTTCTGGTAAGACCAAGAAAGTGCCGTCCTAAGAACTTGCAGAATGAGAATCAGTGGCTGTGGTGGAGTCCTCTTTTCAAAAAACGCCATGTCCCAAGAGGACATTACTAATTGAAAACACATGGACACCAACAATTTTAAGTTGAAGTGATTTGGAAGATTCAAATTCGACGTGCGAAAAAGTTTTAGGGATGTATATATATATGGGTTTTTTTGTTTTTGTTTTTGTTTTTTTTTGAGACAGAGTCTCGCTCTGTCACCCAGGCTGGAGTGCAGTGGCGCGATCTCAGCTCACTGCAAGCTCTGCCTCCTGGGTTCACGCCATTCTCTTGCCTCCCCAGCAGCTGGGACTACAGGCGTCCACCACCGCACCCGGCTAATTTTTTGTAATTTTAGTGGAGACGGGATTTCACCGTGTTAGCCAGGATGGTCTCAATCTCCTGACCTCGTGATCCGCCTGCCTCGGCCTCCCAAAGTGATGGGATCACAGGCGTGAGCCACCACACCTGACTGTTTTTGGGAGATCTTAACCAATTAATTTCACTTCTGTTTTCCTGTTATGCACATACAAGAATGAATAAAGGCGGCCAGGCATAGTGACTCACTTTTGTAATTCCAGTACTTTGGGAGGCCAAAGCGGGTAGATCACCTGAGGTCAGGAGTTTGAGACCAGACAGACCAACAAGGCGAAACCCCGTCTCTACTAAAAATACAAAATGAGCCGGGCGTGGTGGTGGCACCTGTAGTCCCAGCTGCTTGGGAGGCCAAGACAGGAGAATCGCTTGAACCTGGGAGGTGGAGGGTGCAGTGAGCTGAGATCGCACCCCTGCATTGCAGCCTGGGAGAGACAGTGAGACTCCATCTCAAAAAGAAAAAAAAAAAAAGCATAAAGGTAAAATCCAGATCTAAATAAGTCTAAAAGATCTCTTTCAATAAGTACTTAGGAAGAATTCTAAGTTATGTTGATATAGTTCAATTGTCAGAGTTTTTCTTTCTTCATGGTTATAAAATAATTAGGCTTATTACAATGGATATGTGTCTTAGATTTGAAGAATCAGTCAGTGGTAATTTTTATTTTCCTTGAAATGGCATCACTTAAAAATAGTTGCCACACATAGGCAATAATCTGCAAAAACATGCCAGGTCCCTAGGATCGGTTCCTTATTATGGCAGAATTCACTTGGAAAAAATGTATAACCTCTGAGAGACTGTCTTTACCTAGAACTAAAGTGGTGCCCATCATGTCTGCATCATTAGGAATATACTTGAATTGCTGTTTAATATAGGAAAAAATGAAGATATAGTCTGGGCACAAGTTAGTAACATTCATCATTAATGAAGTAACAGGGTCTCACTGGGTGGTTGAGAAGTCAAAATACAGGCCTCAGGGGGCCAGGAGAATCTGTGCAAATATGGATGTATTAATATAATCCAATTTTAGAGTGTTAAAGGAGACCATGGCTGGCTAATGCGTTGGCCATGTGACTAAGAAGGGACTTCATGACATGATAAAACAACACGGAAGCACTCTGTGGACTGACGTATAGCTGGCCACGCTGTGTAGTAATATTGAAATCTCCTCTGGAAGGATGCACTGACAAAGCAATGATAGACTCCATCTCAACAGTGGTTTTTATCTCTGTGTGGTTTACCACAACCAGCATATTTGAGACTGGGGAAGAATGCATGGCATTTCCAAAGTCCCGGTTTGAAACCAGATCATTTGAATTTAGACTAAAGCAGAGGCCCTTCGCCAAGGGGTTACCATTTTACACCTTCGGCAACGACCCAGTACTGGCCATTTTACATTTGTCTAGCACTGGACATTTCCTGTGCAGGACCCGTTGGGCTACCCCACCTGCAAACAATCTGATATTGACTGTTTTACAAAAGAGATACCAGAATTTTGGAAATCGACCAGGTGAAGGCATATCTTTTTGTTTTGTTTGTTTTGTTTTGTTTTGTTTTGAGCTGGAGTCTCACTCTGTTGCCCAGGCTGGAGTGCAGTGGTGCGATCTCAGCTCACTGCAAGCTCCACCTCCCAGGTTCACACCATTCTCCTGCCTCAGCCTCCTGAGTAGCTGGGACTACAGGTGCCCGCCACCATGCCCGGCTAATTTTTTGTATTTTTAGTAGAAACGGGGTTTCACCGTGTTGGCCAGGCTGGTCTCGAACTCCTGACCTCAGGTAATCCACCCGCCTTGGCTTCTTTTTAAAAGTGCTGGGATTACAAGCGTGAGCCACCGTGCCTGGTCTCACCATTGTTTCTGATCAGAAATCAGTGGCTAATTTTATCGTGGTGCTCTTGTACATCAAGAGAAGTTTTTGTCTTACTGTTTTCAATGTTTACTCTTTGTCTTTTCATAGCTTGACACAAGGTGTGTACAAGTGGATATCTTGGTTTTTTATCTTACTAAAAGTAAACATTGATTCTATAGATAATGTTTTATATCAAATTTGGTAAGTTTTCAGCCATTATTTCTATAAATAATTATTTCTTTCCTCTTTCTTTCTGAGACTTTCATTCTACATATGCTTGATGTTTCATAAGTCATTTTTTTTTCTTTTTTTTTTGAGACACAGTTTCGCTCTTGTTGCCCAGGCAGGAGTGCAGTGGTTCAATCTCAGCTCACTGCAACCTCTGCCTCCCAGATTCAAGCGATTCTCCTGCCTCAGCCTCCCGAGTAGCTGGGATTACAGACATGCGCCACCACTCCCGGCTAATTTTGTAGTTTTAGTAGAGACAGGGTTTCTCCATGTTGATCAGGCTGGTCTTGAACTCCCAAGATCAGGTGATCCACCTGCCTTGGCCTCCCAAAGTGCTGGGATTACAGGCATGGACCACCGTGCCCAGCCCTTTTTTAGTTCTTTTAACATACAGTAACTGGTTTGAAGTCTTTGTTTGCTAAGTGTGACATCTAAGGACATGAAGACAGTTTCTAGTAACTGGTTCCCCCCACACTTTCCTGTTTCTTTTTGTTGTGTAACTTTTCTTTTTTTTTTCTTGAGATGGAATCTCGCTCTGTCCCCCAGGCTGGAGTGCAGTGGCCCGATCTCAGCTCACTGCAACCTCTGCCTCCCAGGTTCAAGCGATTCTCCTGCCTCAGCCTCCTGAGGAGCTGGGACCACAGGCGCCCGCCACCACCCCCGGCTAATTTTTTTTTTGTATTTTCAGTAGAGATAGGGTTTCACCGTGTTAGCCAGGATGGTCTCAATCTCCTGACCTCCTGATCTGCCCACCTCAGCCTCCCAAAGTGCTGGGATTAAGGCGTGAGCCACCGCCCAGCCTTGTCTTGTAACTTATCATTGAACACTGGGTACTTTAGGTTATAGACTGTTCTATGCTGGATTCTGCTTTTTTTCTCCTGAGAATTGTTGTTACTGTTTTGTTCATTTGTTTGTAACCTGCCTGTACTAAATTTGTAAATTTGGTCAGCAGTGTGTAGCCACAGCCGCCTCTGCTCATTTTTTGTTTGTTTCTGTTCTTATGCATGGCTTCCCAGGAACCGCTCCTTTATCTGCATGCATGGTATTCCGCCAACAGTTGTGTGAATTTGTGCACTAACACCTTGAGTCGGTGAGGCTTCCATTGCTGCTGATGGATCTCCCCGTGGACTGGGGCGTGCACACAGAGCTCAGGCCATCTGCTTTCCACAGGCATCTCCCCTCGCCATGTCTTCTCTTCACATGCGCTCAGGCACTGTCATCAGTCAGGGATGCTGGGTGGCTTGGGCAGGTTCTGGTCTCTGGGGAGACGAGCAGAGCTACTGGTCCTTCCTGTTTGTTTGCATCAATATCCCTGTTTGAAAATTCTCCAAATCATGTGAGTCCCTCTGGTGGTGACAGCAAAGCTGCTGGTTTCGTGGCGTTCAACAAATGTGTTTTATATTTAGGTCTATGGGCCCAGAGTGGTGGCTCAGGCCTGTAATCCCAGCACTTTGGGAGACTGAGGTGGGCGGATCACCTGAAGTCAGGAGTTCAAGACCAGCCTGGCCAACATGGTGAAACCCCATCTCTACTAAAAATACACAAATTAGCCGGGCGTGGTGGCGCACGTCTGTGATCCCAGCTACTCAGGGGGCTGAGGCAGGAGAGTCACTTGAACCCGGGAGGTGGAGGTTGCAGTGAGCTGAGATTGCACACAATAAATTAATGATTTAATGCCCATATAATGGAGTGCTGTGAAGCTCTTAAAAAGAATGCCATGAGGATGATCAACAAATACTGTTCTCCTGGATGAGGATTATTACCATCAGCTCCATTTTTCAGATGAGAAAACTGAGACTTAGGTTACATAATTTTCTGAAGGTCACTCCCTACTGAATGTAGGAGCGGGGATCTGACAGCCACCTGATCACACCCAAGAACAGCATTCTCTCCTCCGCTCTCCTCCATGGCCCCCTGTGACTCCCAGGAGACCTCCCCAGCTCTGCAGTCCCCAGGGCCCTGGTGTCCATAACCTGAGGAAGGGGAAGGGCCATGAGATCTTGGGCTTTCTCACTCTCCGAAAATGAGCAAGTGAGAATGAGGCTTTGCTTAGAAGTATAAATAAATGCGACATTTATTGCCTATCAAATATGAGAAGCAGTTTCTCTGTTTAACACATGTGTTAGTATCGGTGTCCCTTGTTATTCAAACTCTCCCTATTGAGCTCAAGAATCAAAGTCAGATAACTTTGTCGATAAATCCCTTCCTCTCTGCACCCTTGCTACTCACTGTCTCAAGACCCAAACTCACTGGGACAAGGCGCTGGCCTCCTGATTCTAGCCTGGTGTCTGCCTCTCACTACGCACATCGGGAGCCAGAGAGCAGAGGAGGGGCGGCTGTGAGTGCACAGAGCACACACGTGCGATGGGATTGCCCCCACCCCGCCCCCATTATCTCTATGGGTGTGATGATGAGAAACTTTCACCTTTCCAGTGAGCTACTGTGATGCTTGGACTTTCACAGGCGTGTTTACGTGATGGATTTTTGTCAATACCGCCGTCAGTGGAGGCCTCTTGTCCCCATCTCGGGAACCATAACCCAGATTCCCAAAGGGGAGCTTGCCCTCATGGATGGAAACTGAGGCCCTCAGAGATGCCATCGGCCTTGATCCCTTGCTGCTATTCAAAGATCTCGACGTTACCGGAGATTCCTTGGGGCAGCCGGACATGCCTGCGTTGAGGAAGCGTCCACTCACACGCCGTGGGAACGTTGTAGATTTTACTGTGATGCAAACACTCCCTGTGAGGCCCCCGGTGCCCAGGGCCCATTGTTGGGTGCTTTGGAGGGTGGGAGGTGGAGGCGTTTCCGTTTTGCTTGGGGGATCAGCATCACCCTTTCTTTCTCCTTTTCCTCTGGGCTGCTGCTCAGATGGTGAGAGCACAGTGCTGATGAGGTGGGCCCTGGGGTGGAACCCACTGCCCCCTCTGACTCCCAGGAGACCTGGCCAGCTGCAGCGGCCCCCGTGGACCAGCAGAGAGACAAGAGAGGAGCTGACGTGGAGCCGAGGCCCACTGGGGGCTCCGGGAGAGTCCGTCCGCCTGTGGACAGCAGCTCAGGGCTTCAGCTGCTTCCGGAGAGGAAACACCGCTCCCTAGACTGAGGCATCGTTCTGGTTAAAAAAAAAAAAAAAAAAAGTTGGTTTTTTTCACCTTCATGTAAATTTTTGTTTGTAACAATATGTTAGTTGTGACAGTTACCACTATGTTTTTTTTACATTTTTGAAATTATTTTTAGAGATGGGCTTTCGCTATGTTGCCCAGGCTGGTCTCAGACTCCTGGCCTCAGTGGTCCTCCCACCTTGGCCTCCCAAAGTGCTGGGACTACCGCTGTGAGCCATGGCAGCTGGCCTGTTTTTCTTTATTACTACAGATATTATATGGAGCCTTAAAGCCTCCTGGAGTGAGAGCTAGTTCATAACCACGCTGTTTGGAGAGAAGAGAACTAGCTGGAATTCTTGTTCTCCAAAGATGTGGAATTATCATCCCAACAACAGCCATCCCTCGCTCTGTCCTGAGGAGCCTCAGGTGTGGCCCATCCACCCCCTCAGTGTTTCCCTCTGTTTTGGAGGTCCTCAGGTGTGGTCCATCCTATTAGTGCTTTCCTTGTACTGGGGATGCTCAGGTGTGATCCATCCATCTTGTTAGTGTTTTACGTCTTTCCTAGAGACCCTCAGGTGCCATCCATCATCCCATTAGTGTTTTTCCGTGATCCTCGAGACCCTCAGGTGTGGTCCATCCATCCCATTAGTGTTTACCTCGGTCCTGGAGACCCTCAGGTGTGGTCCATCCATTTCATTAGTGTTTACATCGATCCTGGGAACCCTCAGGTGTGGTCCATCCATTTCCTTAGCGTTTACTTCTGCCTTGGGACCCTCAGATGTGGTCGATCCCCAAAGCGTTTTATCTCTGTTCTGGGGACTCTCCGTTGTGGTTCATCCATCCTCTTAGTGTTTACCTCTGTCCCGGGGACCCTGAGGTGTGGCCCATCCCCTTAGTGTTTACCTTTGTCCTGGGGGCCTTCAGATGTGGCCCATCCATCCCCTCAGTGTTTTACCTCCATCCTCGAGACCCTCAGGTGTGTCTATTAATTCCTTTAGTGTTTACCTCATGCTGGGGACTCTCAGGTTTGGTCTATCCCAGTAGTTTTTAATGTGTGTCCCGGGAACTCTCAGGTGTGGTTCATCCACCCCCTCAGTGTGTCCCTCCAACCTTGGTAAGCTCAGGTGTGGCCCATCCACCCCCTTGTGTTTCCCTCGGTCCCGGGAACTCTCAGGTGTGGCCCATCCACCCCCTCAGTGTTTTCCTCTGTCCTGGGGACCCTCAGGTGTGGCCCATCCACCCCCTCAGTGTTTCCCTCTGTCCTGGGGACCCTCAGGTGTGGTCCACCCCCTCAGTGTTTTTCCTCCCACGTTCTCTATGTTTTGTTTCCAATCTTCCCACACAGGTGGAGAGAGGAGGGGATCCCATTGCCTGTGAGGAGGACACGGCTCCTGGGTGGGCCCTGCAGATTGTGAAGTTCAAGTCACAGCTCCTGGGAAGGTCTCTGTGTGTCAAGATCGTGGGGGTGAGACAGATGCAGGGACCACACTGTGCCCTGCTCTGTACCTCTGAGTGTTGATCCAGCTGCCTTGTGACCAGGACACTTGGAAGAACCATGGACCCTACAAGAGGGCAGGTTCGGAGAGCGAGATGAGCACGCCTGAGGGATTAACGTGTAATTTGAACAACTGCCTTGCAAACTGCGTGAGGGCGTGCAGGCGTGTGTCTGTGCCGGGAGGATGTTTAGCAGCCTCACGGAGGGGTAACTGACATACAAGAGAACAAGGCCAGGCGTGGTGGCTCACGCCTGTAATCCTGGCACTTTGGGAGGACGAGGCGGGTGGATCACTTCAGGTCAGGAGTTCGAGACCAGCCTGACAAACATGGTGAAACCCCGTCTCTACTAAAAATACAAAAAATTAGCCAGACATAGTGGTGCATGCCTGTAATTCCAGCTACTCTGGAGGCTGAGGCAGGATAATCACCTGAATCTGGGAGGCGGAGGTTGCAGTGAGCCGAGATCACGCTACTGTGCACTCCAGCCTGGGAAACAAGAGTGAAACTCTATCTCAAAAAAAAAAAAAATTCTTTTTTGATCAGTGTTAACACACGTACACACCCGCAAAACCATGACAATAGTCAAGACCAAGAGCAGCACGACTCCCAAAGCTTCCTCGAGCTTCTTTGGAATCCCTCCCTACAGCCCTCCCACCCCACCCCATCCCAAGCAGCCACTGATTTGCTTTCTGTCACAGTCAGTAGATTTGCAATTTCCTTAATACCATTTCTGAGCCCAGGAGGCAAATACTTTCTTTTTATCCAGTGGAACTTTCATGGCATGCGTAAGCTTTTGAATTCAGAGAGTGAGAGAATGAGAAAGAAAAGGCTGGTCTGGGTCACTCCTGGGAGGCCTGGCCCTAACCACAGTGTGGCTCACGTGCCCTGGAGCCCCTGTGCACAGGACAGCCCTGACTGCCCTTCTACAAGCTTTGTAGCTCCCCCATTACCTTTCCTGGACCAGCTGGGACAATCTCAAACTTTTCACCAATTCTGACATCTAAACAACTCATGCCAGAGACAGGCGCTGTGGAACCAGCAGGTGCGACCTCAGCTCCGGTCCCCGGAACACTGAGCTGTTAAACGAATGGTGCGTCTTTTTTTTTTTTTTTTTTTTTTTTTTTTTTTGAGATGGGGTCTCACTCTGTCACCCAGGCTGGAGTGCAGTGGCACAATCTCGACTCACTGCAACCTCCACCTCCCAGGTTCAAGCGATTCTCCTGCCTCAGCCTCCCGAGTAGCTGGGACTACAGGTGCCCGCCACCATGCCTGGCTAATTTTTGTATTTTTAGTAGAGACGGGGGTGTAACCAGTCTCCTGGGACCTCCGCCTCCCAGGATGGTCTCCATCTGTTGACTTCATGATCCATCTGCCTCTGCCTCCCAAAGTGCTGGGATTACAGGCCTGAGCCAATGCACCTGGCCAGGTGCATCCTTCTTTCTCCCTTCCCAGGGAGAATGCTCTGCTCTTCTTCCTGCTGGATCCCTCCTCTACCTGCTTCTCTCCCACCTCTTGCAGCCCCTGGAGCCCCATGGCAATGCAGGCAGACTCATCTGTACCCTCATTCTGTTTGCAGAACCACGTGTCTGGCCTGGCTCTGCCCAAGGACACCACACCTTCTCCATTCCTCATGCCCTGTCCCTGTGGGGTGCAGGTGGGGCTGGGATGGGGCACCCGCCTGGCCCACAGTGGCATCAGGCCCACTCTCTCTAATTCAGGAAGCGTTTCAGATGCTGGGAGCCATGGAAATTGTCCTCATCCTGATCATATCCTGGCTTGGCAAATGATGATGAAGACAGTTTTCCCACAAGATAGACGTAGCCTCTGGGACAGTGCCTCATTTATTTTCTAGCACAAAATAGGCATTAGAACAGTGGGACTTTGTGGGCATATGGAGATTTTTAAGGCTCCTTAGGAGGCATGTAAAAATGTCCTCAATAAGACAAAACACTATCCCCAAAGAAAATGATTGATACGTTGGGCGATAGTAAAATTAAGAATTTTTTCATCAATAAGAGAGTAAAGAGATGGGGCCGGGTGTGGTGGCTCATGCTGTAATCCCAGCACTTTGGGAGGCCAAGGTGGGAGGATCACTTGAGGTCAGGAGTTAGAGAACAGCCTGAGCAACTTAGCAAGATCTTGTCTCTATCAAAAATGAAAAATTAGCTGGGCGTGGTGGTGCATGCCTGTGGTTCCAGATACTTGGGAGGCTGAGGCAGGAGGATCACTTGAGCCTGGGAGGTTGAGGCTGCAGTGAGCCATGATTGTACCACTGCACTCCAGCCTGGGTGACAGGGTGAGACTCTGTCTCTTAAAAAAAAAAAGAGGTGGGGCCGGGCGCGGTGGCTCAAGCCTGTAACCCCAGCACTTTGGGAGGCCGAGATGGGCGGATCACGAGGTCAGGAGATCGAGACCATCCTGGCTAACACCGTGAAACCCCGTCTCTACTAAAAAAAATACAAAAAACTAGTCAGGTGTGGTGGCGGGCGCCTGTAGTCCCAGCTACTCGGGAGGCTGAGGCAGGAGAATGGCGTAAACCCGGGAGGCGGAGCTTGCAGTGAGGTGAGATCCAGCCACTGCACTCCAGCCTGGGTGACAGAGCGAGACTCCGTCTCAAAAAAAAAAAGAAGCAGGACTGGAGAAATGTGAAAAGTAAATCACGGGTAGAGTATAAAGAGAATTCCTACACATTAATAAGAAAAATGTATGTGGGGCTTAATACCTAGGTGACGGGTTGATAAGTGCAGCAAACCACCATGGCACATGTTTACCTGTGCAACAAACCTGCACGTTCTGTACATGTGTCCCAGAACTTAAAGTAAAATAATTTTTTTTTGAGTCAGTCTTGCTCTGTCATCCAGGCTGGAGTGCAGTGGTGTGATCTCGGCTCACTGCAAGCTCCGCCTCCCGGGTTTATGCCATTCTCCTGCCTCAGCCTCCCATGTAGCTGGGACTACAGGTGCCCACCACCACACCTGGCTAATTTTTTGTATTTTTTAGTAGAGACGGGGTTTCACTGTGTTGGCCAAGATGGTCTCAATCTCCTGACCTCGTGATCCGCCCACCTCAGCCTCCCAAAGTGCTGGGATTACAGGTGTGAGCCACTGGGCCTGGCCTAAAGTAAAATAAAATGTTATAAAAAATTAAGAAAACAACTGGCAGACTGATAGGACAATGGGTGAAAGAAATGAAGAGGGACAAAAAAGGGAAGGAAGAAAGGGAGGGTGGAGGGAGAAGGGAGGAAGCAAGAGGAAAGAACAAATGAACATCCAAATGGCCAAAAAGCATATAAAACATGCTCAACCTTGTAAGCCATCAAATTTAAACCACAGTGAGAAACCAATATTACACCTACCAGAATGGCTAAAATTAAAAACACTGTTGATACCACGTTTGGGCAAGAATGTGGAGTAATTGAAACTTCATATACTACTTTTGGGAATGTAAAATAGCACAACTACTTTGGAAAACCCTTGGGTAATACCTACTAAAGGAGACCGCACCTGTGATCCCCACATTCCACTCCTATGCATAGACCCAAAAGAACTGTGCACTGTACATGTGTTCACCAAATGATGTGCACTAGAGTGTTTGTATCAGCACAATTCACAGTAGCCCCAACTTCCAACAGGAGAATGGATAAGTACCTCTCAGTGTATTTATAGAGTAAAATTCTTACAGCACTGAAAATGGATTAACAGCTACCATGCACAGTTGGTGAATCTCAGCAACATAATGCTGAGCAGAAGAAGCCAGACACAAATGAATGCGTACTGCATGATTCTGTTTCTGTGATGCTCTAAAACAAGCAAAAGAAACATCTGGTGAGAAGTCAGGATAGCAATTATCTTAGTGCTCTGGGGGAGGGTGGCTCTGGTAATATTCTATTTCTTGATCTGAGGGCTGGTGTCCAGACATATTCACTCTATGATAATTTACCAAGCTGCCCTCTGGGGATTGGTGGTTTCTCTGTATGTATATTGTACTTCAATTAAAAAAAATAGTCAACAACAAAAACCTAACAATCAAATTAAGAAATGAGCAAGGCCAGGTGCGGTGGCTCACACCTGTAATCCCAGCACTTTGGGCGGCTAAGGCGGGCAGATCACCTGAGGACAGGAGTTCACAGACCAGCCTGGCCAACATGGTGAAACCCTGTCTCTACTAAAAATACAAAAATTAGCAGGGCGTGGTGGCATGTGCCTGTAATAGCTCTTCGGGAGGCTGAGGCAGGAGAATTGCTTAGCCCAGGAGGTGGAAGTTGCAGTGAGCCGAGATCGTGCCACTGCACTCCAGCCTGGGTGACAGAGTGAGACTCTGTCGTTAAAAAAAGAAAAAAAGCAAATGAGGAAAGGACTTGAACAGACATTTCTCCATACTCAGCATCACTAATCATTAGGGAGATGGAAATGACAATGAGATACCATTTCACTCCTACTACATTGACTAATATCAAAGAAAATCAGAAAATAACGAATGTGGGTGAGGATGTGGAGAAACTGGAGCTGTTGTGCACTGCTGGTGGGAATGTAAAATAGCGCCGCCCCTCTAGGAAACAGTATGGCAGTTCTTCGAGAAATTATACCTAGGGACGCTCCAGCAATTCCACTTCTGGGTATATATCCCCCCAAAATCGAAAGCAAGGAAATAAAGAGACACTCGCCCGCCCATGTCCATAGCTGTGTTATTCACAGTAGATAAAAGGTGGGAGCAACTCATATCCATGGACAGACGAAGGGATCAATAACATGTGGTATGTACATACAATGGAATATTATTCAACCTTACAAAAAAAGGACGTTTGGACCCAGGCCTCAACATAAATGAAACTTGAGGACCATGCTGAGTGACATAAGGCAGACACAAAGGGACAAATATTGTATGTTTCCACTTATATGAGGTACCTAGTATACTTCATAGAGACACAAAGTAGAATGTGTCTCTGTGACGCATACAGGGGCAGACTTGAAGTATACTAGGTATGGTAGGAAGCAGGGGCTAGAGGGAGGAAGGAAAGGGGAGTGGCTGTTTTAACAGGCAGAGTTTCAGTGGGGATGAGGAAGGAGCTCCGGAGATGATGGTGGTGATGGTAGCACACACCAATCGAAGGTTCTTAACATTACTGAAGACTTGAAATGATGACGATGGGAAATTTCATGTTTTACATATTTTATCACAACTTTTCAGGTAGTTGCCTTTTTAAAAAGTTCCTTTAGAGTTTGTTTTCCTCCTTGACATGCATATTTGAATATTGGAGACAAAATTTCTGTACTGTTCTTGGTCAACAAAATGTTTTGTGAAAGTTTCAGGAGGAGGCCAGGCGCAGTGGCTCACGCCTATAATCCCAGCACTTTGAGAGGCCGAGGTGGGTGGTCAGGAGTTCAAGACCAGCTTGGCCAACATGGTGAAACCCCATCTCTACTAAAAACACAAAAATTAGCCGGGTGTGTTGGTGCACACCTGTAGTCCTAGTTACTTGGGAGGCCGAGGCAGGAGAACTGCTTGAACCTGGGAGGCGGAGGTTGCAGTGAGCTGAGATCACACCAATGCACTCCAGCCTGGGTGACAGACCAAGACTCTGTCTCAAAAATAAAATAAAATAGTAAAATTTAAAATTCAGGACCTCCTCACCAGAGCCATACTTTGAGTACACAGTAGCCATATGTCTATACCGCAGAAAACATTGCCATCCTCCCAGAACCTTCTCTCATGCAGCTTCTGTGAGCCTGACATCGATTCTGTTCACTGAACTCATCTAACTCAAGGCACATGCATCAGAGCTGGAATTTCGGGGTTATCGGACTGCGGGTGAGAGCCGTGATGGTCCAGTGGAAGTGTAAAGTTGGAAGGGAATGTCTTCAGCTCCTCCCTCTCACCTGAAGGCTCTCAACTGTGAAGCGTGCCTTGTTGACAGCCTCTGAATCCACAGAGCACAGGGAGAATCTGAGGACACAGAGGACAGAGCAGGGGACCTTGTGTCCTCCACGTGGTTGCACACAGAGCAGAAGAGCTGGGTGAGTAACTTTCTGGAATCACCTTTCTGCTGATGTTTGTGTCTCTACAGATGGGCTCAAGAACAAACTGCCTGAGTGCAGCCATGAGGATGAAGCCTCTTCAGGTAGAGAAGGCACTCCAGGTGCAGCCCGTGCAGAGGGTTCTGTGGGTCAGTAGGATGGAGACTATGAAATCAGTAAATGGAAAAGGAAATAGGTGTACGTGCAGAAGTCTGATTTATTCCTTTTATTTTTCTGGAGACAGGATCTTACTCTGTCACCCAGGCTAGAGTGCAGTGGTGCCACTGTGGCTCAACCTCCATCTCCTGGGCTCAATCCATCCTTCCACCTCAGCCTCCAGAGTAGCTGAGAATACAGGTGCATGCCACTACGCCTGGCTAAGTTTTGTACTTTCTGTAGAGACAGGGTTTCGCCATGTTGCCCAGGCTAGTCTTGAAATCCTGGAGTCAAGTGATCTGTTCACCTCGGCCTCCCAAAGTGCTGGGATTATAGGCATGAGCCACCGAGCCCGGCCTCCTTTTGTATTTTAATTAAGACCAAGTCCTAAGAGGTTGTGTTTGCACGGACATTGTGTGTGCTCTGCTTGTCATATTCATTTCTTGCTCTGGTGTTTTAAGATGACCTTTTGGCCGGGCGCGGTGGCTCAAGCCTGTAATCCCAGCACTTTGGGAGGCCGAGACGGGCGGATCACTAGGTCAGGAGATCGAGACCATCCTGGCTAACACGGTGAAACCCCGTCTCTACTAAAAAATACAAAAAACTAGCCGGGCGAGGTGGCGGGCGCCTGTAGTCCCAGCTACTCAGGAGGCTGAGACAGGAGAATGGCGTGAACCCGGGAGGCGGAGCTTGCAATGAGCCGAGATCCGGCCACGGCACTCCAGCCTGGGTGACAGAAGGAGACTCTGTCTCAAAAAAAAAAAAAAAAAAAAAAGATGACCTTTTGCAGAAAACCAGATCTTTCCTGCCTGTGCCACAGAAAACACGAAATCCTTGGGTTTTGATGGGTTGGCCTCCTTTGTGAATGTGGCTGTGGCGTTTGGTGCCATGCAGGGAGTGATGTGGGACCCAGCCCCTCACAGCTCCTAAGCCTCCCTGGAGACAAAGTCTTCCAAGTGTGTGTCAGGAGGTGGGAGGAGTCCACCCTCTCCCCGTGCACTCTTGGGACCAGCAGCAGCACCTTCCTGTCCCGTCCTCACCATCGGCTCCAGGTTGAAGGGCGCTCACAGGGTTGGATGATGCAGAGAATCCTTCCTCTGGGATTAATATGTACCCGCCCCCCGCCATACAGACACGAGCGGAAACCCATGCCTGAGCACATTGCTGGCCTTCACTCCTCACCCAATACCAAATCCCTGGGTTAGGAATGAAGCCTGAATTGGGTTTCGTTTGAGAAGTCAGTGTCCAGCTGTCACCAAGGCCCTCCATGGCCAGCAGGAATCCTAGGGGACATGCGTGGAGGGGCTGCTGTGTCGCTGCAGGCACTGGCTCTCACCCTCCCCATGACCTGGCTCCGGGAATCCACCACATGCAGGACAGGCCCACTGGGCAGTTGGCACAGGGGTCACTTTTTTGTCAAGCCCTTTGCTCTGGCCCGACAGCCTTGTTCTGTTCCCCGCGATGCCATCAGGCCAGCTTGTTCCCTGTGTCAGGCTGGCCAGGTGCCCTCCCGCCCAGTCCTCCCACAGCTCAGGCAAACCCTGGCAGGACCCCTTCATTCATGTGCTAACAACGCAGTCTCAACTGCGGATTAAGGCAATAGGACAAGGGGCTTTCCCTGGAATCCCGCTCGTCCTTGCCAACCATTGAGATGCTAGTGGGATTCTTGTGAGGCTTGAATATTTCACATTTCCAAGGTCATCCCAGGCTTTGGTCATTATCATCTCTCACAGATCCCAACCCAGGCCTGTGGCCACATCCCCGACCTAGGCTGGGATCCATGGATTTACCGGAGGGACTGGCAGTGCCCTTCTTTTTGTTGTTGTTGTTGTTTTTTGTTTTTTGTATTTTTGAGACGGAGTCTCGCTCTGTTGCCCAGGCTGGAGTGCAGTGGCACGATCTCAGCTCACTGCAAGCTCCACCTCCCGGGTTCATGCCATTCTCCTGCCTCAGCCTCCCGAGTAGCTGGGACTACAGGCGCCCGCCATCTCGCCCGGCTAATTTTTTTGTATTTTTAGTAGAGACGAGGTTTCACCGTGTTAGCCAGGATGGTCTCAAATCTCCTGACCTCATGATCCGCCCGCCTCGACCTCCCAAAGTGCTGGGATTCCAGGCGTGAGCCACCGCGCCTGGCCGACTGGCAGTGCCGTGCCCTTCTTTCCAACATTGTTCTGTTGGAGACCAGTAGCACTGGTGGAGGTTGACAAGGAGAAAGGAAATGGGCATCAATCAGGAGAACAAAATCAGGCTCTGACGGTTAGAGCAGAGAGGGAAGTCCGTGCCAGGCACAGAGCATCATGGAGACAGTGGCCACCTCCTGGGGAAAGGGATGCCACAGGCCTCCCCTCCCTGGGCACAGTTATGGAATTTGAGGGCCAGGAAAGCGTGTGGGAAACCCGAGGGCCCTCCCTCCCTGCAGGGAGGAAGTGATCCAGGCTGTGGAGAGAACTCTAGAGAAGAGCACACTAGAGCCTCTGGGGTTGGCGTCACAGCCCCAGGACAGAGGGGCCCAAATGCCCCCTTGACTCCAACTCTCCCCTTTCCTTCCCATGGCTGCCCCATCACCGCTGCTGCTCCGGACACCCTGAAGGTCATATGGCCAATTTAATGCCGACAGAAGAGGCCACCATCGGAATGTAATTTGTCTCCTCCTTCATCCCCTCTTCTTTTATATTTTTTATTTTTATTTTTTCTGAGACAGTCTCTCTCTGTCGCCCAGGCTGCAGTGCAGTGGTGCCATCCTGGCTTACTGAAAGCTCGGCCTCCCGGGTTCACGCCATTCTCCTGCCTCAGCCTCCTGAGTAGCTGGGACTACAGGCACCCGCCACCAAGCCCGGCTAATTTTTTTTTTTTTTTTTTTTTTTTTTTTTTTTTTTTTTTTAGTAGAGACGTGGCTTCACTGTGTTAGCCAGATTGGTCTCAATCTCCTGACCTCGTGATCCGCCCGCCTAGGCCTCCCCAAGTGCTGGGATTACAGGCATGAGCCACTGCACCAGGCCCACCTCCTCTTTTTTAAAAAAATTTTAATTAAAAAAAATTTAAACAGTGACGGGGTTTCATCATGTTGCCCAGGCAAGACTCGAACTCCTGGGCTCAAGCAATCCGCCTGCCTGGGCCTCACAAAGTGCTAGGATGACAAGCGTGAGCCCACCACACCCAGCCTCTCCTCTTTTTATCCTCTCTTTCTGACTCGTGGGCTTCTCTTTGAGCTCCGCCCCACTCCCTCTTCCCCTCTTTTATAATTGTCTTCTTGAGGGACCTGTTCTCATCTCGGCAGTTGACGTCCTTGGGTCTTCAGTGTCTATAAAATCCCTCCGCAGCCCTCCCCCGCACTTTCTTGGCACTGCCGTGGTTTCTGGTCCCCAGGCTGCAGCACTGAACGGTGCTAAGCAACCCTGAATGGCCCACGTAGGGAGGCCAGGCTGGGGTCCGAAGCGCTGGGCCCCACCCAGACATGCACAATTGTTCTCCTTCCAGATCGCAAGAAAGTCTCCTGTGCTGCATCCAGGAGAAGAGATGGAGAACCTAGAGGATGGAGGCCGGGCGCGGTGGCTCACGCCTGTAATCCCAGCACTTTGGGAGGCCGAGGTGGGCAGATCACGAGGTCAGGAGATCGAGACCGTCCTGGCTAACACGGTGAAACCCCGTCTCTACTAAAAATACAAAAACAAAATTAGCCCGGCGAGGTGGCGGGCACCTGTAGTCCCAGCTACTCGGGAGGCTGAGGCCGGAGAATGGCGTGAACCCGGGAGGCGGAGCTTGCAGTGAGCTGAGATCCAGCCACTGCACTCCAGCCTGGGCGACAGAGCGAGACTCCGTCTCAAAAAAAAAAAGATATATATGTGTGTGTGTGTGTGTGTGTGTGTGTGTGTAGTCTTTACTCTTTACAAAGGAGTATCTTCTGTAAGCATTTTGTGCTAGAATATACTAAAGTGAGAGCATTTGTTTTAGCACAGCATATGATTTTTAAAATTAAAATGCACAGACAGGGTGGCAGGGTTGGTGGGGATGTTGGAAGGACCAAGTCTTATTAGGGGACAACAATGACATGCTCCAGGAAGCTGTGCACATTTAATGTGGAGTCATTCTGTCTGGATGGCACGGAGGTCCGGGTGGAGGGGGAGGCTCACTTGTGTCATCAGACCTCCTGCTCCTCCCAGGACCCAGGGCATGGGACTCTGCCTGTTGATCCTTAAGATCCCCCATCCCTCTGCCTCTGTTTCAGCATGTGGGTGACCAGTGCCCTGGAGGTACCCATGTGAGTGGCTGGGTTCAGTCCTCCTGCAGAGCATTTATAGACACTCTCTTTGGACAGACAACAGTGTGATATCTCACAAAGTACTTCGTGGTTGTACTTTCCCACAGTCTGAGGAGTGAAGAAAGTAGGAGCTTCATCCCTGTCGCTGATGCGGCCATCACCTTTGGGGGGCCAGGTGGCAGGGCCAAAAGGAGCTCCCGTGGCCTGTTTAGCATCACAGACATATAGGGCGGGAGGTGCTGAATCTGGCACTGGGAAGAGGGGATGGTGAACCAAGGAATGCGCCACCAAGGGGAGATTCTTGCCGTGGTCCCCAGAACATGGTGCAGCTGAGCAGTGCAAGAACCAAGCCAACATCCTATCTGCTTGACCTGTCTTGAGAAGCCCTTGTATTTAGAAAGTGGACACAGCTTCTGCCTCCGTGGCTTCCCTCTGTTGGAGAAGAGGCCCTCGATGGGTGAGGTTTATTGTCCTCAAGTCTGTAGGAAGAAAATACGTAAGTCGCCCTATACCTTTCAGCTTAAATGACAAAATTTCCTTCATAACAAAATTTATGAGATATTTCATTGGACTTTGCTTGTCTAGGGCATGTGATCCTACTGTAAGCATTTGTAATTCACTTAGAGTCACAAAAATTAAATATATCAAAATTACTTTTGTGGGATGAAAGAAAAGGAGATTAACCTGGATATAGTGACACGAAAATAGATGTCAAACGTGATTAATTTATTATTTCTACGGTGATTGCCAAATAGTGGTATTCTAATTCCATCATTCCTTCTATATTTACTAACTGCAATCAGACCCATCTATATTTGAACCCTGGCTCTGCCCCTTGAGCCATGCAGTCTTGGGCTAGTGACAGGAAAGAAAGGAATGTTCATCCCTGAGCTTTATATCCAGAGAAAATCTTCTTCTTCTTCCCTTTCTGTTTCCGTTCTCTCTTCTTGGACTGCTTGTCATTTCCTTCCCTCTGCTCCTGGCCATGGAGGAGTTGGCATTGGTTGCTGTGTTCCCTTGGTAGTGGGGTTGGAGCACCCTAGGAGGCAGGGCAGTGAGGGAAACAGTGGGCAGAGCAGGTGTGTGTTAGTGGTGCATCCGCCAGCATCCAAGGATTCCCAATAGTGAGGGAGTGGGACGGGGGGCAGAGAGCCCCATGGAGGCATGTTGGTCGCAATCCAGCAAGCACCCGAGTATGTGGAGGTATTGGCAGAACGTGAGATGCAGGCAGACAACACACGCAGTGTGGATATGAGATTGGTTTTTCTCAGCACATAAGGTGCACAGAGCTAAATATATTGAGGTGAATGAGAGCCAGTTTCTCACTGTTAAAAGAGGCGTTAACAAATATGGGAAAGGAACACTCTATAAAGAATTCCAGGAGGTGGATCAGAATTAGAGACATTGTGAAAACCTTGTGGTTATATATATACATAGACACACACACACGCACACACAGTGAAATATAGAAACATATAGTATAGATGTTTGTATGTAGGAAATACATAAGTGTATTGGCTATGTCTACTGAGAGAGCCTAGTGACTCACCGGTAGGAATGATCACGGGTAATACTGGATCTCGAATTCTGCATAGCATGCTCTGGGAGAAGGAATATCTTGATGAAATTGCTGATAATAACATGGCACATGGAATGGTAAATGAAGAGCCTAGGACGCCTTGTGTAAAAATATGAGAGCTTTAGAAGTCTCCCACCTCCCAAATCTGGCAAAGAAGCATGAAATAAATGATTGTAACAAAATGCAGCTCATTGGATAACATACTGATTGAGGAATTTTTCTGATATGAAGATAGATAGATGATAGATAGATGGTAGATAGATGGATAGATAGATGATTGACAGGTAATAGAGATAGATAGATAGATAGATAGATAGATAGATAGATAGATAGATAGATAGATAGATAGACAGACAGACAGACAAACAGGTGATAGAGGAGAAGGGAATACTCTTCTTTAGAATAGATGGCAACTACAAAAAGCCCAGAGCTGCTGTTAGGCAATTATCACAGTGTTAGTTGGTTGAGAAAGGAGTTGTACAAAGAGGCTGGTTAGTGAAGGAACTGACCAGCTGGTTAGATGAGGAACAGCTTATGCACAGTGTGTTAGAATAACTCCCTACAAAATACTATTCAGAATAAAGTTCCCATTATAAATTGAAGGCGGGTGGGTCTGGCAGATGCCGCCCCACCAGGCCATGAATAGTGACATCACTGGGGCCAGGACAGGTGGCAAATGTGGGTCCTGGAGGGAGGCACCGAGCAGAGCGCAGTGTGGTTCCTTTGTTCGTCCTGCCAGGACAGCATAACCGAACCGGGTGGTGAGGGAGCCTCCGAGGCCCCAGAGAGGCTCATTCTGAGGAATGCAGAATATTGGGAATGAGAGAGGCAACAGGTGAAGAAGAGTTTGAGACTGGAAAATAAAGGAAAAGGCAGAGCCTATGAATGCAGCACAAGTTCCAGGGTGGGGACCCTGGACCAGAAAGGGAAGAAGAATTTGTCAGGTAGGAGGAAACATTTAAAGGGTGCCTGTGGACTGGACAGTAACATATCAACATTTGTGTTTTACTTAGCTGGTAGTAAGATCGTGCAGAGGGATTTTGAGCACGCAGAAAACACAGTTCATCAGCGGTGACAGCATGTCTGCCCGTAACTTTCATGCATTTCAGAAAAACAACAAGATGGCATAACAGAGAAAAGAGGTTACAGAGAAAATGAGTTAGTTTTGACAGGTGAACAAACTGGGTAAGGGACAAATATCCACCTATTTGAAATTATTTTGCGTTGCTTATTTTAAAAATTAAAAATGATCAGTTGGCATTTGCTAGGGGCTGAATTTGTCCCCTAAATATCACATGTTGACACTTAATTGCCCATGAGATAGTACTGAGAGGTGACTTGGGGGGTGATTAAATCATAATGGTGGAGTTCTCAGCGGGGAGAGGCCTGTCCTATTAAAATGGCCTGAGGGGGTGGGTTCCTTGCCCTTCTGCCCTTCCACCTTCTGCCCAGGGAAGAGGCACCTAGAGGACCCTCCCCAGACACTGAATGCTGGCCCTTGATCTTGAACTTCAAAGCCTACAGAACTGTGAGAAATAAATTTCTGATAATTAGAAATTAGTATCAGCTATTTTGTTAGAGCAGAATTAACAAAGTATGAGAACATTATATATATTTTTATTTTTATTTATTTATTTATTTACTCGAGACAATGTCTCACTCTGTCGCCCAGGCTGGAGTACGTTGGTGCGATCTTGGCTCACTGCAACCTCTGTCTCCCAGGTTCAAGTGAATCTCCTGCCCTCAGCCTCCCGAGGATCTGGGAATACAGGTGTATGCCATCACGCCGGGCTAATTTTTGTATTTTTAGTAGAGACAGGGTTTCACCATGTTGGCCAGGCTGGTCTTGAACTCCTGACCTCAAGTGACCTGCCCGCCCTGGCCTCCAAAGTGCTGGTATTACAGGCATGAGCCCCTGTGCCTGGCCTATTTTTGATTTTTAAAATGAGGTTAGATATTAATAAATATGTTTGAATTATTTTCCTAAATACAGTGGAATGATCTGCATTTCATCTCCACACAGATTTAATTAAGGTTTTAGTTTTATCACATTTCATTAACGTTTCTTTTTTTTGTCTTTGAGATGGACTTTTGCTCTTGTTGCCCAGGCTGGAGTCCAATGGTGTGATCTTGGCTTACTGCAACCTCCACCTCCCAGGTTCAAGTGATTCTCCTGCCTCAGCCTCCCAAGTAGCTGGGATTACAGGTGCCTGCCACCATGCCTGGCTAATTTTTGTATTTTTTTTTAGTAGGGATGAGGTTTCACCATGTTGGCCAGGCTGGTCTCGAACTCCTGACCTTGGGTGATCCGCCTGCCTCGGCCTCCCAAAGTACTAGGATTACAGGTGTGAGCCACCCTGCCCGGTCATCATTTCTTTTTCTTTTTCTTTTTCTTTTTTTTTTTTTTTTTTTTTTTTTTTTTTGAGGCAGAGTCTCCCTCTGTCGCCCAGGCTGGAGTGCAGTGATGCAATCTTGGCTCACTCCAAGCTCCACCTCCTGAGTTCAAGCCATTCTCCTGCCTCAGCCTCCTGAGTAGCTGGGACTACAGGCACCCGCCACCATGCCCAGCTAATTTTTTTTTCTTTTTTTTTTTGAGATAGAGTGTGGGCGGCAAGCCACCCAGGTGCCGAGGCAAGAGACCGAGGGCATGAACTGTTCCAGTGTAATAAAATATATAAAATAAGAATAGTTATACTAGATATAGATCATAGATATGATTATGAATATCATTAGTCATTAGTTTGTAGCAATTACTCTTTATTCCAATAGTATAATAATCCTTGCTCTACAATCATAACCTAGGAAAAACCAGCCCATACAGAGGTAGGAGCTGAGGGGACATAGTGAGAAGTGACCAGAGGACGTGTGAGCCTTCTGTTATGCCTGGGCAGGGCCACCAGAGGGCTCCTTGGTCTAGCGGTAACGCCAGCGTCTGGGAAGATGCCCGTTGGACGGACCATGGTCTAGCAGTAGCGTCCGTGTCAGGGAAAAACTCCCGCTGCTTAGCAGAAGGGGAGCCTCCCTTTCCCCGGGGGAGTTTAGAGAAGACTCTGCTCCTCCACGTCTTGTGAAGGGCCTGACAAGACCCTTTTTTTCACTTACTAATCCTGTAAGAGACAATCAGTTTGAGAAATAAAAAATAGGCCGGGCCCGGTGGCTCATGCCTGTAATCCCAGCACTTTGGGAGGCCAAGGCGGGTGGATCACCTGAGGTCGAAAGTTCAAGACCACCCTGGCCAACATGGTGAAACCCTGTCTCTACTAAATAAAAACTAGCCAGGCATGGTGGGGGGCACCTGTAATCCCAGCTACTTGGGAGGCTGAGACAGGAGAATCGCTTGAACCCGGGAGACGGAGGTTGTAGTGAGCTGACATGTTGCCACTGCACTCCAGCCTCGGTGACAGAGTGAGACTCCATCTCGAAAAAACAAAACAAAAAGAAAGAAAAAATAACAGCATTTTTGTGGGTTATCATATATGCAGAATTAAAATATATAAATTTAATAGCATACAATATGGGAAAGAGCATATTGATTTGTACTATTTTAAGGTTCTTTACACGGTCTGTGAAGTGGTAAAGATTTATACGGCCATGGACCCTGGAGCTGAAAGATTCCTATTGCCTATTGACATCATAGGCGTCATACCGTTGTAAGGCGGTACATTGCCTTTTGTGTGCTTGGATATGTTTAGATACAGAAATATTTACCACGGTGCTACAATTACCATCATGTTATAATTGAGTAGAGTAAAATGCTGTGCGGCCTTTTAGTCTAGGAGCAGTAGGCTGTGCCGTCCAGGTTTCAGTAAGTACAGTCAACAATGTCTGCACAAAGATGCAGTTCTCTGAAGGTGTAAGCCCTCGTGGCTGCAATTTAATTAGAACGTAATAATTCTGGAATACATAGTATCATGGGTACAATAATCACTAAACATGGTTACAGCATAAAGCCCTTCAATAAAATGAAATGGAATATTTTTAAAAGCCGAAAGAATGCAAAAGGAAAAAAACAGATGAAATAAACGGAAAATAAATTCCTGACTTCTGTTGTTAGTGATGAAACAGTCATCTGAGAGACACCCATCGATGCTGAATTCTTTGCCCACCTTCATATTTCTTGGTCCTTGTAATCATGAATCTTACTGAGGGTCAACCACATAAAAAAATCTGCAGGTTCACGCTTCCCTTTACCTCAGCACTTTCAGCACTGTTCATAAAGGTGAAGATATGAAATCAACCTGCGTGTCCATCAGCAGAGGACTGGATCAAGAATGTGGTCTATGTACACAGTGGAGGGCTATTCAGCCATGAAAAAGAGTAAAATCATGTCTTTTGCAGCAGCATGGATGGAACTGGAGGGCATTATCTTAAGTGAAACAGCTCAGACACAGAAAGACAGATACAGCACGTTCTCACGTATACGTGGGAGCTAAATAATGTGTATACCTGGAGGTAGAATGTGGAATGACGGCAGTGGAGACTCGGAGGGCGCTGGGGGCGGGAGGGGGAGGGTGATAAGAACTTACTCAATGGATGCAACGGCAATATGACTCCAGTGATCGATGCACTGCAGTTCTGACTTCACCACTACGCAACATAGCAGTTTCACAAAATTACACCCGCACCCCATACATTTATACAAATACGATAACAGAAGAAAATGTGCAGTTTCTGGAGGGGGAGTCTGCACACCATTGCTTTTCTATGTGACACCCCAGGGTTTTAAAAGAAATACAAGTAAAAAATCATGTAGCTAAAAAAACATATTTCCCATCTTCCAGTTTTCTTCTTATCTGGGAAATAAAATCTCTATGTACTTGGGGATAAAATTTATTGAATTATCAAAAATATATACGCTAATGTATGTGAGTCATTAGCTATATCCACATTGAAATAAAATTTGTGAAGACTCTTCAAAGTCTCTCAAAGATTTATTTGGCCGGGCGCCGTGGCTCACGCCTGTAATCCCAGTACTTTGGGAGGCCAAGGCGGGCAGATCACGAGGTCAGGAGATCGAGCCCATCCTGGCTAACATAGTGAAACCCCGTCTCTACTAAAAATACAAAAAATTAGCTGGGCATGGTGGTGGGTGCCTGTAGTCCCAGTTACTCGGCAGGCTGAGGCAGGAGAATGGCACAAACCTGGGAGGCGGAGCTTGCAGTGAGCCAAGATTGCACCATTGCACTCCAGCCTGGGTGACAGAGCGAGACTCTGTCTCAAAAAAAAAAAAAAAAAAAATTAAAAAGTGGCACTGGTAGGGGGAGAACTAATTCTTCAGTAATGTGCACAGTTTGGGGGCACATAATTTCATTGATAGATTCTCCAGTGCAGCATCAGTATTAATTTAAGATCATTGTGGATTTTTATGTTTAAAAGGGTACTCTGCAAATCTCTACTAGACAGAGAGATTATGGGGATTGTAGATGCTGTCATCTGTGTTTACCCTCTCAATTCAAAAGAAGAACTTAAGAGTTCTAAGGCCTCTAATGATCACCCGTGATGGGCAAGGAGTGAAGCCATGGCCAAGCGCGGTGGCTCACGCCTGTAATCCCAGCACTTTGGGAGGCCGAGGCAGGCGGATCATGAGGTCACGAGATCAAGACCATCCTGGTTAACACGGTGAAACCCCGTCTCTACTAAAAATCCAAAAAAATTACCGGGCGCGGTGGCGGGCGCCTGTAGTCCCAGCTACTGGGGAAGCTGAGGCAGGAGAATGGCGTGAACCTGGGAGGCAGAGCTTGCAGTGAGCCGAGATTTCGCCACTGCACTGTAGCCTGGGTGACAGAGCGAGACTCCATCTCAAACAAAAAAGGGAAAACAGAAGCCAGCATGTGAAAGCTGACAAGGATACGCCAACACCAGGATGACGTGGTGTCTCTGATTGTGGGGACGCTTGTGTGAGCCATTGGGACTGTGACTAGGCTACACTCTCTGAAGGTGTCTCAGCAGAAGCCCCATGGAGCAACCGGCCCAAATCCTGAGGCCAGTAAACGTGGCATGAGCGGGTGCCCACAAGAGGACAGGGCCTGCACGGGGACTGAAGCATGCAGAACCACTTGCCTTGCATGTGAGCATGAGCACACAGGTCCTGTGCATCTGTAACTTTCCTAATGCAGAGATTCACCAAGAAACAAAACCTCCAGAAGTTGCCAGAAGAACTGTGGCCCTCGGGGCCCTTTCTCTGCGCATCATCCAACCCACTCTTACAGGGATGAGGGTGACACACTGATGAGCTCAGAACACAGGTGGAGCGTAGGCTAGTTCTGTAAACCACTGGGTGGATGATAGACAAGTTTGCAGCCAACCCTGAACAGAGGATTCCTAAGAACAAAAGCTGCCACAGCATGGAAATCTCAATGCAGGAAAACTTAGGGAGGTTAGAGGACTGTGGGTTAGAGGTAAGAGAGCTGGTGGTCTAGACTCCAGCCTCAGAAGCCAGGAAGCTCTTAGTTTTCGCCACGATCACACATCGGCAAACAGGGAAGTCTTCTCAGAGGAGGTGACGTCTATGCTGGATCTTGAAGGCTGAAAAAAGATTCACCAATTAGGCAATGTGGAAAGAGCAGTCCAGGGAAATACAGAACAAATAAAATGAATGAATGAATGAATGAATGAATGAATGAGTGAATGAGTGAGTTCGGTTGCTCCCCGCAGCCTCTCCAACAATTGGTATTTTCTGATGTTTTCATTCTGGCCATGCTGAGGGATGCATTAAAAGCGCATAGAAAGTCCAGATGCCCCTGGGCAGCCCATAGATTCTGAATGTTTGGAGACAAGGACAACTGTCAACCTCTGTCAATGGTAGAACTGATTCTCAGTGTCTGACCCGGAGCTAGGAACTGAGGTGACGTATTCGATAGCATTGTCAGCATATGCCCTAGAAGTGCTCAGATCCTGGGACATACACAACCTAGGGATGGGACAAACGTGGACTCAGCACGGTCGGTTATCGCTTGCGTCTAGCACCTTGTTTCTGCAACCCTCACGTTCAGCCAGGGTAGGGCCCTGAATGAGCAGCACCCCGGCTTCTCGACCATCGCCCCGTCCACGCGGCTCCTCCGGAGGACGAGTTTGGGCGGCGTCCTAGGGCACCCCGAGGTCCTGACCATCGCCCCGTCCACCCAGCTCCTCCAGAGGACGAGTTAGAGTAGAGTAGCTTCCTAGTGCACCCCGAGGTCCTGACCATCGCCCCATCCAGGCGGCTCCTCTGGAGGACGAGTTCGAGCAGCATCCTAGTGCACCCCGATGTCCTGACCATCGCCCCGTCCACCCAGCTCCTCCGGAGGACGAGTTAGAGTAGAGTAGCTTCCTAGTGCACCCCGATGTCCCGACCATCGCCCCGTCCACGCAGCTCCTGCGGAGAACAAGTTCGAGGAACTTCCTAGTGGCAGGACAGATCAGGGGTCCCATCTAATGACAGGTTAAGATTGTCTTTCTTTTTCTGAGGTAGAAGCGGTGCTTTGCTGTCTTATCAATTGAGTTCAGTTATGAAAACTTGACTGCTTTGCTGTTTTATCAGTTGAGTTCAGTTATGGAAACATGGCCACATGCATTACAGAGGTTAGTGGCTGTTTCTTCAGTTGCTTGGGATGGAAGTCTCTTATCACACAAGCCCTGATTCGGGAGGGCACATTGGCCGGTGTGTCAGATTCTTCACTGTGCGTAGAGAGCCTTTTCCTCAGGAGCAATTCTTTCCTCCGTGGGTTAAGAATTTTGCAACTGCTGATTGAAGTAGACATGACAGGCCAGGCATGATGGCCTGTAATCCCAGCACTTGGGAGGCCTAGGTGGGTGGATCACCTGAGGTCAGGAGTTCGTGACCAGGTTGGTCAACACGGCGAAACCCCATCTACTAAAAATGCCAAAATTAGCTGAGCATGGTGGCACATGCCTGGAATCCCAGCTACTTGGGAGGCTGAGGCAGGAGAACTGCTTGAACCCGGGAGGTGGAGGTTGTAGTGAACCGAGATTGCATCACTGCACTCCAGCCTGGTTGTCAGAGACTCCATCAAAAAAAAAAAAAAAAAAAAAAGACATGACAGACACATCCTCCAGCAAAAGTCTGTGCCCTGTGGCAGGAGTAGGTTTTCTCTACCCTAGCTTTTAGATTCCTTTGACTTGGCCAGGCAGGGTGGCTCACGCCTGTAAACCCAGCACTTTGAGAGGCCAAGGCGGGCAAATCACAAGGGCAGGAGATAGAGACCATCCTGGCCAACATGGTGAAACCTCGTCTCTACTAAAATACAGAAAATTAACTGGGCATGGTGGCAGGTGCCTGTAGTCCCAGCTATGCAGGAGGCTGAGGAAGGGGATTCGCTTGAACCCGGGAGGCGGAGCTTGCAGTGAGCCCAGATGGCGCCACTGCACTCCAGCCTGGCGACAGAGCAAGATTCCGTCTCAAAAAAAAAAAAAAGAAAAGAAAAGAAAAAATAGATTCCTTTGACTTGACCCCTATTTCTCCTCTTGTTTTTATAAAGTCAACAAGAAAAAACAACAGAAACAACAACAACAACAACAAACCACCTGTGCCAAAAGAACACAGCAGAACCTATGGCACTGTAGTGCCTTCTTTTCTGTCACTGTAGGTGGCCTCAGGGGGGGAAATTCATGCATATTCTGCATGTGGCACTTGTGAAGGAGAGAGCTAGATGATAGGGAAGGTGAGTCTTCCTTGCTGGCTTTCATGTGGGGAGCCACCCTGATTCCAGTTTTCTGGTTGGAATGAGGATTGGTGGCAATGAAGGAACATTATTTTCCAGGTAAAGCACTGTGACCGTGTTTCCGCAAGCAACTGCGTTTCCTTTAGATAGTATGGGTTTGTGCGTATGGGTGGTGGGGTGTGTCTGTATGTGAATTTGTGTGGGGTGGCTGTGTGCATGCGCCCATGTCTGTTTCCCCTGGTGTTATACTCTGCTTAGACAGCAGAATTGCAGGTGTAAGCTTTCTCAACAAAGAATCCCGTCCCCACTATTCCACAGGATATATGTGGATCCAAACTGGGTGGACTGCATACAGTTCCAACCCTCACCACTCAGGGTTAGCACCAGATCCCACAACTCCAGAGCTAAGTCCCACAAAACTGCCCTTACTTCAGACACCAGCTGAACTTTGGAAGTCCCCAAGCCACCTGCACTTCCGACAAACTGGCTATAAATTCAAGGATTACCATGACTTCCTCAGGTTCAAAACTTCACTAGAAATGACTCAGAGAACTCAGAAAAGTGCTATATTTACAATTTGATTAGAAATGATCCACACAGAGCAAGGTGTATGGGTCTGGGGGATCCTGGATACGTAGCTTCCATGCCTTCTGTTTGGGGAATCGTAGGGTGGGGTGCTGGGGGTGGGTTCCAGGTCACAGATGGATTCAAAGGTTTCTTGATTGGCAGTTGGTTGAAAGGGTTAAGCTCTGTCTTAAGAGTTGAAATCAGCTTCAATTAGGTAACACGGTGCGGTGGGGGGTGGGAGTTTGGGGAGTTGTGGGAGCCAAGGTTCTTGTCACGTAAATGACACTTTCAGGCAGAGGGCTTCAGAGAGGATAGACGCAAACGTCTCTCAGTGGACTTAAATGGTGACAGACTTTCTGGAAAGACCTAGTAAGGGAGCCATATGCTCTACAGATTGCAAATTTCCCACAAAGAGACAGCTGTGTTGGGCCATTCCAAAAAATGTCAAAGAAATACATTTCGGGGTAAAATGCTTGGATTTCCTTCAGGACCTGCTTTCAGGGGATGCTATAATAGAGTGCGTTTGAAGTTTGGTATCTTACTGCTACAAAGCGTTTATTCCGTCAGTCATAGGATCTCTATTTTCATGTCACTGCTGTTTGGTTGGGTCTGAACCACAAAGTGAGGAGGGTATACTGAGGCGTGCACAACCCCTCTTCTCCCCCATGGCCTGAATGAATTTTTCAGGTTTATTTGGATCCCCTTGGCTGAGAGGAGGGTCCATTCAGTCCGTTGAGGGGCTTAGAAATTTAATTTTAATTTACATTGTAAAGTGTAAACATATACAATGTTGATCAATTGTACCTTAATAAAGCTGAGGGAAAAGAGAATAAAAGGAATCATGACTAACAACAATGAAAAGAAATGGAAGCTGAGAAACATTTACAATATTTATTAATCTGTTTAAAAATAACAGAAACAAGACCATTACATAGCAACATAAATAGCATATTTTTGTGAAAAATATTTTCGAAAGCAAAAGTAATTTGTGGGAAAAGTGGCATTGCCTTCCCGTCCTCTGAGAGTCTGTCACATCTGACAACAGGAGCTGGGTCCCTGTGCCTGCCTCAACTGGGGCACCGCACTCCCCACAGCACATAGCTTCTGGGCACTTGGCCAGGCAAGGCAAGGTAGCTCACACCTGTAAACCCAATTTTCTCTCTCTTTCTTTCTTTTCTTTTCTTTCTTTCTTTCTCTTTCTTTCTTTCTTTCTTTCTTTCTTTCTTTCTTTCTTTCTTTCTTTCTTTCTTTCTTTCTTTTTTCTTTCTTTCTTTCCTTCCTTCCTTCCTTCTTTCTTTCCTTCTTTCCTTCCTTCCTTCCTTGCTTTCTCTTTCTCTCTCTCCTTCCTTCCTTCCTTCCTTCCTTCCTTCCTTCCTTCCTTCCTTCCTTCCTCCATCCCTCCCTCCCTCCCTTCCTTTCTCTCTTTCTTTCTCTCTCTCTCTCTCTTTCTTTCTTCCCTTCTTCTGAGATGGAGTATGTCTCTGTCACTCAGGCTATAGTGTAATCTCGGTTCACTGCAAACTTTGCCTCCCGGATTCAAGCGATTCTCCTGCCTCAACCTCCCAAGTAGCTGGGATTACAGGCATGCGCCATGATGCCCAGGTAATTTTTGTATTTTTAGTAGAGATGGGGTTTCACTATGTTGGCCAGGCGGGTCTCCAACTCCAGATCTCAGGTGATCTGCCTGCCTCGGCTTCCTGAAGTGCTGGGATTACAGGCGTGGGCCACTGTGCCTGGCCCCAGTTTTCAATCATAAGGTACTATTCCCAAAGTATCAAATGCTAAATGGCTCATAATATAACATCTGTGGCACTCAAATGCCCAACATCTCAGCATCTTGTCTTATTAGTTTAAAGACTGCAAAAATGTACAAGACTTTAAAACTATGAAATAAGCTAAGTAAAACTAGGGCGACCCAAATAAAATTTAATGTACTTAAGGTTCAGTGCAGCTATAATAGAATACCTAAGACTGGGTAATTTATTTTTTAAATTATTTTATTATTATTATTATTTATTTTATTTTATTTTTTTGAGACAGAGTCTCGCTCTGTCGCCCAGGCTGGAGTGCAGTGGCGTGATCTCAGCTCGCTGCAAGCTCCACCTCCCAGGTTCATGCCATTCTCCTGCCTCAGCCTCCCGAGTAGCTGGGACTACAGGCGCCTGTCACCACTCCCAGCTAATTGTTTTTGTATTTTTAGTAGAGACGGGGTTTCACTGTGTTGGATGGTCTCAATCTCCTGACCTCGTGATCCACCCACCTTGGCCTCCCAAAGTTGTGGGATTACAGGCGTGAGCCACCACACCCAGCCAAGACTGGGTAATTTATTTAAACAAAAAAAAGAGGTTTATTTGGCTGAATATCCTGGTGGCTGGAAAGTCTGAGATTGGGCAGTGCACATGGTGAGGGGCTTATGCTGCTCCAACTCCTGGCAGAATGTGGAAGGGGAAACCAGCACAGGCAAAGAGAGCACACGGCAAGAGAGGAAGCAAGAGGGTCCAGGAAGCTGAACTCACTTCTGTAACACCCCACGCCTGGTAACTAATCCAGTTCCACGAGACAGCATTAATCTATTCATGAAGGATCTGCCCCATCACCCAAATACCTCCCACTAGCCCCCACCTCCCACCACCACCACACTGGGAATTAAATTTCAATGTGTGTTTTCGTGGGTACAAACCACATCTACACCGTAGCATACAACCCACCCCATGGGGCCGTGCTGTTGTGTCCTCCCCTCCCAGTTGCTGTGGCACCCTACCCCTTGGGGCCTGAGCTGATTTGTGCCCTGCTTTCTAGAGAATCAATGCCTTGGCCAGCCAAAGAAATCACAGTCCCTAATGCAAGAGCTGAAGAAGTGCCCCACTTGAAGGGACGTCCCCTAGCTGAGCTGAGACGGATGGAAAAGAAAAGCTCGTCTACATAATAAAGGCCATCTCTAAAAAACCCACAGCTCACATCATAATCAATGGGGAACAATTGAAAGCCTTTCCACTAAGATTGAGTTCAAGACAGGGATGCCTAGCCTTGTCACTTTTATTCAACATAGTACTGGAAGTACTAGCAAGAAAAATTAGACCAAAAAAAAGGCAACTAAAAACAGAAATAAATTATTTCTATTTGCAGATGACATGATCCATATAAAAAAACCCCAGATTTTCCATAAGGAAAATGTTAAAACTAATAAAGGAATTCAGTAAAGTTGCAGGATATAAACTCAAGACACAAAAATCAGGAGCATTTCCCTACACAAATAATAATCTAGCTGAAAAACAAATCAAGAAAACAATCCCATTTACAGTAGCACCAATCAAAATAAAATACTTTAGGAATAAATTTAGACAAGAATGTGAAAGACTAGTACACTGAAAACTATGACACACCAATGAGAGAAATTTAAGAATACACAATAAATGGAAAAACATCCCACATTTCTGTTGAGAACAAGCCCCCCAAAATCTGGCCATAAACTGGCCCCGAAACTGGCCATAAACAAAATCTCTGCAGCACTGTAACATGTTCATGATGGCCATAATGCCCACACTGGAAGGCTGTGGGTTTACAGGAATGAGGGCAAGGAATGCCTGGCCCATCCAGGGCGGAAAACCGCTTAAAGGCGTTCTTAAGCCACAAACAATAGCATGAGCGATCTGTGCCTAAAGGACATGCTCCTGCTGCAGTTAACTAGCCCAACCTATTCCTTTAATTCGGCCCATCCCTTCGTTTCCCATAAGGGATACTTTTAGTTAATTTAGTATCTATAGAAACAATGCTAATGACTGGTTTGCTGTCAATAAATATGTGGGTAAATCTCTGTTGGGGCTCTCAGCTCTGAAGGCTGCGAGACCCCTGATTTCCCACTTCACACCTCTGTATTTCTGTGTGTGTGTCTTTAATTCCTCTAATGCTTCTGGGTTAGGGTCTCCCCGACCCAGCTGGTCTCAGCACATTTCTGAATTCGAAAAATTAAAATTGTTAAAATGGCATACTATCTAAAGCAAATATACAGTTTTACTATCAAAATTTGAATAGCATTTTTCACAGAAATAGAAAAATACAATCCTACAATTCACATGGAACCACAAAAAACCCCAAGCTAACACAATACAGAGGAAAAAAATTAATATTGGAGGCATAACACTACCTGATTTAAAATTACATAAAAGCTATAGTAATCAAAACAGTATATGGTATTGGCATCAAAACAAAAACATAGACCAATGCAACAGAATAAGAAGCCTAGAAATAAATAAAAACATATACTATCGACTAATTTTCAACAAGAGCAACCAAGAGGAGACTGGAAAAAAGATAGTTTCTTCAATAAATGAGGCTGTGAAACTGGATTTTCACATGCAAAATAATGAATTTGGGGCCTTATCTTACACCCTGTAGAAAATCAACTCAAACTAGATAAAAGACATAAATAAGATATGAAACTATAAAACTCCTAGAAGAGAATGCAGGGGACAGGCCCCTTGATGTTGGCCTTAGCAATGATTTTTCAGATAACCCACCAAAAGCCAGGCTACATGCAAAAGTCAACAAGGAGGACTACATCAAACTAAAACACTTCTGCACAGCAAAGGAAACAATCAAAAATAAATAAATAAATAAAAGCAACCTACAAACTGGGAAAAATATTTGCAAGTCACTAGCTGATCAAGTGCTAATATCCAAAATCAGTGAAGAACCCTTACAACTGAAGCAGACAAATAACCTGTTAAAAAAGCTAACAAGGGACCTGAACAGGCATTTCTCTAAAGACAACAAAAACGATCAGCAGGAAATGGGTAGATGAAGGTCAAAACATGCAAAGTAGCAGACATGGGATGAACAAGGCCGGAGACCTAATGTATAACATGAAGACACTGTCTTTGGGATTTTTGTTGAATAAGTAGATTTTCACTGCCCCGTCACACAAAAAAGTACCTATGTGAGATGGTAGATATATGAACTTGCTGACTATAATAACTATTTTACTATTGACATGTACCTTTAACATCATGCAGTCAACCTCAAATATACACGGTAACATTTAGTTTTAAAACAGAGAAGTTTGACCAGGAGTGGTAGCTCACGCCTGTAATCCCAACATGTTGGGAGGCTGAGGTGGGTGAATCACCTGAGGTCAGGAGTTCGAGACCAGCCTGGCCAAGAAACCCCATCTCTACTGAAAATACAAAAGTTAGCCAGGTGTGGTGGCAGATGCCTGTAATCACAGTTATTCAGGAGGCTGAGGCAGGAGAATTGCTTGACCCCTGGAGGCAGAGGTTGCAGTGAGCTGAGATTGCACCACTGCACTCCAGCCTAGGCAACAGGAGCAAAACTCCATCTTGAAAAAAAAGAAAGTTTATCTCCAATTGGGAGAAAACCACTATTACCATGTTTTGTGTTCCTTTCCAAAATATTTTATGAATAAACAATTGTTCAATCAAATTTAATGTGAGATCTTATACCTGAGAATTCGAAGCACGTAACACATTACCTATAAAAGTGTCTGATCTCCTCTTTTCCTATTTGAATGCCCTTCATTTATTTCTCTTGTCTGGCTGCTGTGGCCAGGATTTCTAATATTATGTTGAAAAGGAGTGGTGAGAAAGGTGATCCTTATCTTGTGCTGGTCTTCAAGGGGAATGCTTCCACCTTTTGCCCATTCAGTATGATGTTGGCTGTGGGTTTGTGACAGATGGCTCTTGTTATTTATTTTATTTATTTATTTAATTATTGAGATGAAGTTTCGCTCTTCTTGCCCAAGCTGGAGTGCAATGGCACAAGCTCAGCTCACTGCAACCTCCGCCTCCTGGGTGCAAGTGATTCTCCTGCCTCAACCTACCAAGTAGCTGTGATTACAGGCGTGCGCCACCACTCCTGGCTAATTTTTTTTTTTTTTGTACTTTTAGTAGAAATGGGGTTTCACCATGTTCACCAGGCTGGTCTTGAACTCCTGACCTCAGGTGATCTGTCTGCTTCAGCCTCCCAAAGTGCTGGGATTCCAGGCATGAGCCACCATGCCCAGCCCATGGCTCTTGTTATTTTGAGGGGTGTTCCTGCAATACCTAGTTTATTGAGTTTTTAACATGAAGGGATGTTGAATTTTATTGAAAGCTTTTTCTGCATCTATTGATATGATCATGTGGTTTTTGTCTTTAGTTCTGTTTATGTGATGAATCACATTTATTGATTTGCATATGTTGAACCAACCTTGCATCCTGAGGATGAAGCCTACTTGATCGTGGTGGATAAGCTTTTTGATATGCTGCTGGATTTGGTGCGCTAGTATTTTGTTGAGGATTTTTGCATCAATGTTAATTAAGGATTTTGGCCTGAAGTTTTCTTTTTTGTTGTGTCTCTGTGAGGTTTTGGTATTAGGATGCAGACAACATGATTCTATGTCTGGAAAACCCCATATTCTCGGCCCCAAAGCTCCTTAAGCTGATAAACAACTTCAGCAAAGTTTCAGGATACAAAATCAACATACAAAAAAAAAAAATCACTAGCATTCTTATACACCAGCAACAGCCAAACCAGGAACCAAATCAAAACTCAATTCCATTCACAATCACCACACACATACACACACACACACACACACAAGAAATACAGCTCTAGTATTACAAATACACACTAGAAATACCCTCCCTAGAAATACAGCTAACCAGGAAGGTGAAAGATCTCTACAAGAATTATATAACACTGCTCAGAGAAATTAGAGATGATACAAACAAATGGGAAAACATTTCATGCTCATAGATAGAAAAATTGCCCAAAGCAATTTATGGATTCAATGCTATTCCTATCAAACCACTAATGATATTCTTCACAGAAATATAAAAACTATTTCAAAGTTTATATAGAACCAAAAAAGAATCCCAAATGGCCAAGACAATTCTAAGCAAAAAGAACAAAGTTGGAAACATCACACTACCCAACTTCAAACTACACTACAGGACTATAGTAACCAAAACAGCATGGTATTGGTATTAAAAAAAAAAGACACATAGGCCAATGAAACGGAATAGAGAATCTAGAAATAAGGCCACATACCTATGATCATCTGATCTTCAACAAAGCTGACAAAAACAAGCAATGGAGAAAGGACTTCCTATTCAATAAATGGTGCTGGGATAACTGGCTAGCCATATGCAGAAGATTGAAACTGGATCTCTTCCTTACACTATATACAAAATCAACTCAGGATGAATTAAAGACTTAAATGAAAACCCAAAACTATAAAAACCCTGGAAGACAACCTAGGTAATACCATTTTGAACGTAAGAACTGGCAAAGATATTATGACAAAGACGCCAAAAACAATTGCAACAAAAGCAAAAATTGACAAATGGGATCTAATTAAACCAAAAAGCTTCTGCATGGCAAAAGAAACTATCAACAAGAGTAAACAGCCTACAGAATAGGAGAAAATATTTGCAAACTATACACGTGACAAAGGTCTACTATCCCGCATCTATAAGAAACTTAAGGCCGGGTGTGGTGGCAGGCGCCTGTAGTCCCAGCTACTTGGGAGGCTGAGGCAGGAGAATGGCGTGAACCCGGAAGGCAAAGCTTGTAGTGAGCCAAGATTGTGCAACTGCACTCCAGCCTGAGAGACCGAGCGAGACTCCATCTAAAAAGTAAATAAATAAATAAATAAAATAATGAAACTTAAGCAAATTTCCAAGAAAAAAACCAAGCAACTTTATTTTGTTTTGTTTGATTTTGTTTTTTGAGATGGAGTCTCGCTCTGTTGCCCAGGCTGGAGTGCTATGGCACACAATCTCGGCTCACTGCAACCTCTGCCTCCTGGGGTCAAGCAATTCTCCTGTCTCAGCCTCCTGAGTAGCTGGGATTACAGGCAGCCACCTGTAATGCACCACCAAGCCAGGCCATTATTTTTTTTGTATTTTTTTTTAGTAGAAACGGGGTTTTGCCATGTTGGCCAGGCTGGTCTTGAACTTCTGACCTCAGGTGATCTGCTGGCCTCGGCCTCCCAAAGTGCTGGGATTACAGGCCTGAGCCACCGCACCCGGCCATAAAACAACAATATTCCAAAGTGAGCAAAGGGCGTGAACAAACACTTTTCAAATGAAGACAAACATGAGGCCAACCAGCATATGAAAAAAAGCTTGGACAGGTGCGGTGGCTCACGCCTGTAATCCCAGCACTTTGGGAGGCCGAGGCGGGTGGATCACCTGAGGTTGGTAGTTCAGGACCAGCCTGGCTAGCATGGTGAAACATCCCCATCTCTACTAAAAATACAAAAATTAGCTGAGTGTGGTGATGCATGTCTGTGATCCCAGCTACTCGGGAGGGTGAGGCAGGAGAATTGCTTGAACCCAGGAGGCAGAGGTTGCAGTGAGCCAAGATCGCACCACTGCGCTTCAGCCTGAGTGAGACAGAGCGAGACTCTGTCTCAAAAAAAAAGAAAAGGAAAAAGAAAAGAAAAGCTCAATATTACTGATCATTAAAGAAATGCAAATCAAAACCATGATGAGATACCATATCACATCAGTCAGAATGGCTATTGTTAAAAAATAAAAGAATAACAGACGGTGGCGAGGTTATGGAGAAAAAGGAATGCTTATGCACCCTTGGCAGGAGTGTAAATTAGTTCAACCATTGTGGGAGACAGTGTGGTGATTTCTCAAAGATATCAATACAGAAATACCATTCCACCCAGCAGTCCCATTACTGGGTATATACCCAAAGGAATATAAATTGTTCTGTTATAAAGACACAGGCACATATATGCTTATTGCAGCACTATTCACAATAACAAATAATAATAATAATAATAATAATAATAATAAAGACTCCAGGAGGCGTCCCTGGGAGCCTTTCTCCAGCCTCATAGCCCACCTTGCATCCAAGTGACAGTATGTAGCTTTCCTTTTGTGAGGGGAGCCCGTGGGATTCACTCCCTTTTCCTATTTCCTCTGGGGTGAAGCCTCATGTGTTGGGACAATGTGGGGTCAGGGACTATCTGGGTGACCCTGGCGAGCCTCTCCCCATGGAGTTCTAGGGGCCATCAAGGCAAGGGGAGTACGCCCAGGGCAGCCGTCCCCAGGGGTGTTTGGATACAGGCCAGGAGCAGGCTGCTTTGTGATGGTTGGGGGAGGTAATGAGACTCCCCCGCCAAGGCTCCCTTGGGCACTGGGAAGATGGGACATCTGGAACCGCCTCCTGCCTGGACCAGTTGATGCCCAGAGCCACTCCCTTGGGTCCTCACCCCTCCTTCCAGGCAGTGGGGACGTGGGTTTCCAGGGGAATCCAGGCCTTTAGGGAGAGTGGGAATCTGACTTTGATCTTACAGCTCCGCATTTTTCCTGCACATTTGCTGATTAGTTTATGCCTGTCAGGGGCCTCAGGGCCAGTGCTAAGTCCCAGGGTCTTAGGGTAGGAAAGATGATTCCTCAGATTTCCTGCAGGCATTCGAGCATGGTGGAAGGATCAGTGGAGCCTCCGGTGAAACTTGGCAGATTGAGCACTTCATTTATTTTCAGTCTCACAGGATCCTTCCAAAAGATTATCATAAATAAACAGAGAATTCTGAAACCTACAAAGAAAAATACAGCAAAAGAGCAATGAATCAGTTTCAAAGGCTAGGCAGAGAGGCTGTAGGATGACTGACAGCAACTCCCTGTGGGACTGGAGAGCAGACGGTTTGGTGGAAACAGCGCCCAGTCCCACAGAGGGAACTTGAGGAGAAGCAAAGGGACTGAGCCAGCAGAGCCGGCCCCAGACCCCCGCCCCAGCCTGGGGGAGCTGCAGGTGTGTTCTGGGAACACACTGTTCTGTCCCTTCTATTTTTCTCATCATATAAACTCTGGTTCTAGAAACAACTGACCTGCAGCCAGCTGGCTGGAGCAGCATGTGGTAATGGGGCTGGGCTATTTACAGCCCATTGTGACTACTTACAGCCCTACTTACAGGCTGTACCGTGGCCACCTCCCACCACGGTGCTCAGCTGTGACATCAAAATAAGGCAGAGCCGGCTGGATGAGGTGGGGCAGGGGGACGGGAGCTGTACACACACGTGCTGGGGGCTCAGGGACTCAATACTGTCCGGGGCCGGGGCTGTAAACATGACTGGGGTGGCCCCTGTGCCATGGGGAGGAAGCCCACAGGGAAAATGTCATTCTCATCACATCACACCAAGGGTATCTGCTATTAACATGGCTCATCACTTTTTAAAAATTGTAAGATTCAGTGGGTACATGTGCAGGCTTGTTACGTGGATAAACTGTGTGGTGCTGAGGTTTGGGCTTCTAGTGAACCTGTCACTCAAATAGTGAACACAGTACCCAACAGGTGGTTTTCCAGCCCTTCCCCTGCTCCTGCTCTCCACACTTTTTGAGTCCCCAGTCACATTTTTTTTTTTTTTTTTTGAGACGGAGTCTCTGTTGCCTAGGCTGGAGTGTAGTGGCATGATCTCAATGCCCTGCCACCTCCACTTCCCAGGTTCGAGTGATTCTCCTGCCTCAGCCTCCTGAGTAGCTAGGACTATAGGCACGCACCACCACACTCAGCTAATTTTTGTATTTTTATTTTATTTATTTATTTATTTTTGAGACAGCGTCTCGCTCTGTCACCCAGGCAAGAGTACAGTGGTGCGATCTCGGCTCACTGCAAGCTCTGCCTCCAGGGTTCACACCATTCTCCTGCCTCAACCTCCCAAGTAACTGGGACTACAGGTGCCTGCCACTACGCCTGGCTAATTTTTTGTATTTTTTAGTAGAGACGGGGTTTCACCATGTTAGCTAGGATGGTCTCAATCTCCTGACCTCGTGATCTGCCAGCCTTGGCCTCCCAAAGTGCTGGGACTACAGGCGTGAGCCATGGCGCCTGGCCCCATAATTTCTTTATCCAATCCACCCTTGATGGGCACCTGGGTTCATTCATGTCTTTGCTACTGGGGATAGTGCTGGGCTTACCACTGTGGATGCTGGCCTTAACCACCTGGTGGGGCTGGAGCTCGTTAGGTGTCCCTGCTCTGCAGTGGCTCCTCCCCACTTCCACACTGCACTCTTTGAAAGGAAGCCATTGACCACAGCTCCCACTTCAGAAGTGGGCAGTTACACACTCTCTCTGTAAGAGGGGGGTAGGTACATAACTTCTTTGGAATTCTCCTGCACAGAATATTTGTCCTGCATTAATTTCTTTATTCAGTCATTTATTTATGTTCATATCAATATTGGCTCATGGATATTGATCGTATACTCTGGGTCATAATCCAATACTACTTGATGTATTGTGGTGCTCAGATTGTTCCAGTTTTGACTCTTTTAATTGACCCCCACATCTCTTTGACATAGCCCTATCACAGGGGTTAGTTGGGTTGTTTGGTTTGTTGACTTGTTTTACCATTTTCTGACTTTCTGATGCTCCAGGTGCATCTCGAGTATTTTGTGGCCCAGCGCTAGAAGCAACCATTCTCCAAGGATCTCTGGTTCCTTTCCCTGGAGAATGGTATTAGAAACCAAGATCTAGGTGCTGGTGCGCTCATTGCTACTGGGGCATTGTTGCTTCTAGGCCTCCTCAGTGGACAGAGCACAAAAATCTATGTGTGGACACTCATCCATGTGTATACACGTGAGGGTTAATTTTGTCATCTTGGCTAGGCTATGGTGCCAGGTTGTTCGGCCAAACATTACTCTAGCTGTTGCTGTGATCGTATTTTCTGTATGTGATTAACATTTTAATCAGGATACTTTAAGTAAGGAGATTACTCTTCATAACATGTGGGGGAGGGAGGGCCTCATGCAATCAAAGAGCAAAAACTGAAGTTTCCTGAAGAAGCAGCAGTTTGCCTCAAAACTGCATCATAGAAACCCTGATGGTTTCCAGCCTACAAACTTCAGACTCAAGACTACAACTTGGCAGGGTGCTGTGGTTTACGCCTGTAATTCCAGCACTTTGGGAGGCCAAGGCGAGTGGATTACAAGGTCAGGAGATGGAGACCATCCTGGCTAGCACAGTGAAACCCTGTCTCTACTAAAAATACAAAAAAATTAGCCGGGTGTGGTGGTGGGCGCCTGTAGTCCCAGCTACTAGGGAGGCTGAGGCAGGAGAATGGCATGAACCTGGGAGACGGAGGTTGTAGTGAGCCGAGACTGCGCCACTGCACTCCAGCCTGGGCAACAGAATGACATTCTGTCTCAAAAAAAAAAAAAAAAAAAAGACTACAACTCTCCTCTGAATTTCCAGCCTGCAGGCCTACTCTACGTAATTCAGGTTTGCCAGCCCCCACAATCACAAGATGTGATACACACACACACACACACACAATCTATATTTATGTCTGTGTCCATCTCCAAAGAAGATATACACAGTAAGCACGTGAAAAGATGCTGAATATCATTAGTCATCACGGCATTGCAAATCCAGGTCATAAGGAGGTACCACTTCCCATTCACTAGGATGGCTGGAACCACACACTGGGGTAACAACAACGGGTCACAAGGATGTGGTGAAATCCAAGCCCTCTCGCTGCTGGTGGGAACGGACGTTGGTGCAGCTGCTTTGGAAAACAGCGTGGCAGTCCTTCCGACAGCCAGCAGAACTGCCACGCCGCCCAACAGTTCCACCTAAGAGAAGTGAAATGCTTTCACACAAAAGTTGGTACATGGTCGTTCATTAGCATCACCATTCACAGTCTTCAAAAAGTGGAAAGTACCAAAATATCCATCAACTGAGGGTGTTTATTTGGGAGGTGTTTTCAGGAGGCAGGAGGTGAGAGAGGAGGCAAGGAAAGCACAGGGCCTGGGGAGCACTCAGCAGCAGCTGGTGAGCCTACCCCGCCCGGCACTCCACCCGGTGCTCCGCGCCGCCATCAGTGGAGTGCCCGTGGAGACGTGAGATGAAACCTTGAGCAGCCGAGCACAGAGTCCGCACTCTGGAAAGGGCAGTCGCTGTGGTCATCATCGAGTGCCTGTGAGGATAGGACATCTACAGAGCCCCCGGCCAGCTCTAAAGCATTCAGAGCACACAGGGAGCCTGGGGTGTCTTCCCTTCCACTTCCTCACTGCTCTAGCCTGCCCTGCCCTCCTGCCCACCTCGCCGGCAGCTGCACTGAGCCATTGTGAGTCTCATGGCAGGTCTTGGAACCGTGTGTGTGTGTGTGAGAGAGAGAGACAGAGATGGAGACACAGAGCATGTGGGAGCTCATTTCTCCCTGGCTCCAGATGGCGGACGAGGACAAGCAAGATCACACAGGATCCAGGTTCTTTGGCACCACTGAGCCCTACTGCCCATCGTCCCACCCTCAGCCTTGGCCTGTCCGCAGCTTACTGCTGCCCCAAACTCCAGGCTTCCAAGCACTTACTGGAACCATTTTTTCTCACATAGCCGTCCAACTCTTAGTCAGGCCTTAGCAAGGCTCTGTGCACCCCCAGCCAATCAGTCCGTTTCCCCAGCCAGCGGGGAGTCTCTGGTTTGCCAAGACTCAGAGGCTGGTGGAAGCCAGACTGGGGAGGGGGTGGCTCTCCTGGCTGAGGAGGGGAGAGAGATGGGGCAGCCTCTCTTAGAAGAGGAGGCCAGAGGCTCTGACGGGTAAGGGAGCCAGCCGTGCCAGGACTGGGCAGAGCGTGTTCATAGCACAGGCGGTTGCAAGCGCACAGCCCTGAGGGTGAAAGGCAGAGCTGCGGTGGGGCTTAGAGGAGAACGAAGGCTGGAGAGAAGTGGGGAAGGGTGGCCAGGGGCCCAGTCGGACCAGGCCTCATGGACTCTGGTGGCCACTTCAGATTCTATTTTGGCTGCAGGTTTTAATCCCAACAGCAGTGTGACCTGGTCGCACTTGAGAAACATGGGCAGCTGCCGTGACAAGCACAAGTTGAAGCGGATGGATGTTAGGGGGCTTTGCTGTGGCGGGAGTGGGCATGATGATGGCATGGGCTGGGCATGGTGGGAAGGCTAGAGAGAAGCGGGAAGACTGGGTGCGTGAAGTGACCTCACCTGCCCAGGACTCACTGAAGTCACGGCGGGTGCGTGAAGAGGAACGAAATCTAGGGACTCCCGGGTCTCTGGCCTGCGTCTCCCGGGTCTCTGGCCTGCGTCTCCCGGGTCTCTGGCCTGTGTCTCCCGGGTCTCCAGCAGGTAGCGGGGATGTCAGTGCCGGCATGGGGTCAGCGTGGGGTTGGCCGCGGATAACGCGGGAGGGGCTTGGTGGACCCCTTGCTAGGTGGGGCCGGGGCTCTGGCCCTCTTGTGCGTCGCTTTTTGTACATCACGGTGTGGGCGGTACTGTCCTGGGGCAATGTGGATCCGTTATTCATTACAGCACGGCACCATTGCTATTTTCTTGTTTATTTGCTTAGTTATTGTATATCCCCCAAATAGAATGAATGGCTTGCTGAAGTATCCCTTGTGCCTAGAACAACACTGGCACAGGGCAGCGGCTCGATAGATATTTGCTGAACGGATGGATAAAAGGATGGATGGTGGACAGGTGGATGGTGGATGGATGGCCGAATGGTGGATGGATGGATGGATGGATGGATGGACGGTGGATGGATGGATGGCTCTGACAGGGGAATAGGAAGTTTGACAAGTTGCTTCAGAGCCCAGAGAAGTTGAGGGGCAGCGGGGCCAGGAGCAGCAGCCCTGCCATCCTTCCCTCCCTGAACCACCTGATTCTCACAGCCCGTCCCAAATGGGTAAGGGGTTCAGGCATCCAGGGAGACGCACAGTCGCTGCCACACCAGGGCTCAACAGTCTAGTCTCCTGCCCAGCGTGTCGTTTCTCCTGCCTACACCACCACTCTCCCTCCCACCCCAGGGCACAGGGGCCTCCCCTGGGATCTGACCCCTCACCTCCGACATGGTCTCCAGAGGGCCGGAAGGAGTGCCTGGGACCTTTTGCACAGCCTCCAAGGAAGAAGCAGCCAGGAGGCATCATAGAACTGAGGTTTTGCAGAGGCAGGACAACTGCCAGCACCCAGGGCCCTGCCCAAGGCGATGAGGAGCTGCTGCAGCCAAGAGGGTTCCCCTGTGGGTTCACTGCTGCTGCCCGCCACCCGGATCTGGGATGGCAAGACCGCTGGGGACACTTAGCTTAGCTGGGACAGTGTCTCAGGAAGCGGGAAACAGTTGGATCTGCAGAGTGGTGGCTGTGGAAAGTCAGCACACAAGGGAAGTCCGCTGCCCATCAGTGTTTCGCAGGAGGTCCTGTGTCCAGCCACGGCTTTCAGAACCAAGGGCTTCTGCAGGTGCCCCAGGCCAGGGCTGCTCTGACCCTCCCATTCCTTTCCCTCCAACCCCCTCCAATGTACAAAACGCGGCGCCTGCAGGTGTGCTCAGAAGAGGAACTCCGCAGAGTGGAGCCAAGTCTCTGACATGGGAGAGAGGGAGAGGATCCCCTCTAGATGCCTGGCCTGGGCTCGCATGATCCTGTCCTGGTATGTCACCATGTCCAGCAGGAACTTCTTGGGTCCAAGACAAATCTCCAGCTTCTGGCTCCCTGCGTGGCACTAGGTAGGTGCCTGAAAAATATTTGCAAGATTCTGTAGAATCAGAATTCCCGTTGTGCTATCCGAGGAGTCCGACAGAAAAGCAGAAGAGGTTGTACCAGTGGAGGGAAGGTGGCCTTGGGGTCTGAACAGTTCAGTCACTGCTGCTCAGGTAGGTAGTTTCACCCGGGTCAGTTTTGTCTTCAGGAGAGGGGCGAGGTGACCTGACTTCCTCCACCAAGGGCGCCTATCCCTTCCCTGCAACTGGAGAGCTGATGTGCTCAGGAACTGGCTGTCACCACCCCACCCCCCCTTCACCTTGCCAGCACTTAGGCCTCAGGCCCTGGTTCTTGGGGTGTCTTCTGTCCTCCTTACCCTACGGCAACATGGGCCCATCACACTGAAGAAAATGTTGGATTCTCCCAGAGGTAACCTGTCTACTAGACAAAATACAGTGACTACCTATGTCCCATTCAGAGGAACAAAGACGCCAGGTCTCAGGTGACTCAGGAGTCCTGCAACCAAATTTGATTGGTCCCTAAGCCCCAAAGCCTTCAACCATAGCCATATACAGATACTGAAAACCTCCCCAAACACACAGTCATTCTCTCCCCAACCTCCCCGACACCCACACACCTCGGCAATGGCCACTCTGTGCAGCAGACCCCTACCCCTCCTCCACCTTGGGCTGCTTGTTGGGTGCCATGACAGCAGTAAGGCGCGCCCTGGGCATCCAGATGCTGGCTGTGAGGGGGTGAATTGAGGGGCAGGCTGGAGGGAGGGGTGATCTCGGTGAGGTGGGAACTTGGAAGACTTCCAGGCTAATTTTGCCCAAATTCAAAAGAGGAGTCTCAGAGAGCTTCTTGAGTTCAGCTTCTTCTTCCAGCTAATAAGCGAGGGTGTGGGTGCTCCAGTTTCGGGGGAAAGGTTCAGATAATTTCAATAAAACCTGGAAAAAGGAGCCATTGTAATGCTCACCCAGCACAGTCTCAGAGCAGGCAGAGCCCCTGCTGTGAGGCCAGCATTGGAGAGCCCTGGGCCTCCTGCAGTAGCGCCTCTCTGGGGAGCGGGGCGAGTAGTTCCGGGAGCAGGGTGGGTAGTTCTCAGGGTCCAGGGCATGTGCCACCCCGAGCCGCAGCCCCTTCTCCCACTTCAAGCCCAGGGTCCCAGTGCTGGGATTCCCTGACCGAATGGCACCCATCCAGCTATTCCCGGAGTCCATCTTGCCCAGGGCAGGCCAAGCCTTGAGTCTCAGGGAGCCAAGTGGGGGTACCATTTGCGGAGGTGGGCGGTGTAGACCGCTCCAGGCCTTGCGAGTGGCCTCCCCCCTCGAGCTGGGAGAGCCCTCTCCTGGGGAGCCGAGCTGGGTAGAGACGCGCGACAGGCAGTGTGCCGGGCTTTTCACTTGTCCTCTGGCCGATCTTGGAGGCCAGGCGCCCGTTTCTGGAAGAAAAACCAAAGCTGGACTGGGAAGGACTCTTGTGGAGACCCGGACGTCAGGCGTGGCGCGCTGGGGAAGCAGCTCCCCGGGAACCCAGGAGGCGCCGGCCGGGTTGAGCCGGGCTGACCCCGACCCAAGAGAGCTCGTCTCACGACAAGCAGGTCCCTTTGCATCACGCGGGGCTGCCAGGCGCAGCTTTCACTGGGCCGACGGTGCGGAGATGGGCCAGAGTCCTGGGCTCATAAATGCCTGGAGCACACAGCAAGGCGCTGCCCTCGGCTCCGTGAAGGTGAGGGGGTAAAGCCGGCCCGGAGTCCCCTGGGGTGCAGGAGGGACCCCGCGGGTTGCAGCGGACCCTCGACGGAACGTTCCAGGCAGGCGAGATCTCGCACAGAATGTGCCCTTTTGAAGGCTCTGCTTTGTCCTTGTTAAACTTGCGTCTGGCAACGCGACTGCCGCGGCTCCGGAGCAAGACTGGAGTTTCCGCTCGCAGGGGCGCGCCCAGGGACCGCGCCTCCCCGCCGGGTCTCAGCGCCCTGGCCCAGGGCTCGTCTTCAGTGGTGAGGGGCGCCCAGGTCGCTGCATCCCCTGGAGCTGTGCGCCCGGCCAAGCCACCCGGAGCTCCCGCCCCGCACACCCACTCGAGCTCCGAGTCCTTCCTTTTCTAAACTCGAAGTTGGATGCTGCTGGGAAGGCCCCTTCCTGAAAGACCAGGGATTGCGATTTCCCAGCACAAAGTCGAATTCATGACTTCACCTTCAACCGGGCTGCATTCTCCCCTTGGCGAGAATGGGATGGAGCGAGGGTGGAGCTGCTGGAAGGACACTCGTGTTATTCTTTCAATCGCGAAGGGGCAACCACTTCTAACCCTCCGCCAGTTTTAAGCTTTAAGAGTCTCTCCTCGGCCGAACGCGGCGGCTCAAGCCTGTAATCCCAGCACTTTGGGAGGCCGAGGCGGGCGGATCACGAGGTCAGGAGATCGAGACCATCCTGGCTAATACGGTGAAACCCGGTTTCTACTGAAAATACAAAAAACTAGCCGGGCGTGGTGGCGGCGCCTGTAGTCCCAGCTACTCGGGAGGCTGAGGCAGGAGAATGGCCTGAACCCGAGAGGCGGAGCTTGCAGTGTGTTGAGATCGCACCACTGCACTCCAGCCTGGGCTACAGAGCGAGACTCCATCTCAAAAAAAAAAAAGACTAGCTCCTCTATCGAGAAGAGAAGACAGGGGAGTCCGTCGGGTGCGCACTCCCCTGTCGCCCAGGCTGAGTGGCTGGGGCGCCAGTCTGCAGTGCTGCGCCCCAAAGCCTCCAGCCTTTTCAGTCCAGGGTACTGCAGGCGCCCGAACTCCGGCGGGTGGGCGGCGAGAAGGGCTCTCTAGTGCGCGCCCCTCCGTTTCCTTAGCCCTCTCCCCTTCCCCGCAGGAGGCCGGAGGGTCGGGCTGCAGGAGAGGAGGTTGGCGAGGACTAGCGAATGTAGAATGGAAGGGCGCAGAGAACTTGAAACTTCCCGCCTTGTGCGCTTTCCAGGCCAGCTCAGGGGCCAGTGTGGGGAGGGCGAGGGAGACCCCAGGTCTGCGCCACCGCGGGCGTGAGCCTGAAAAGCTGCTGGGAGAACCCCCTCCAAAATAGAGTGCCCGGAAGAGATTGTAACATCTATGGAAATTTAATGAATTAATGAAGGGATCAATTTGATTCAGTGTGAGAATGTTAGTTTATTTAATAGCTGGTATAGTTGTCCATCTAGAAGAAACTCAGTCCTCTGGTTTTCGGTATACACAAAATTGGTTCTGGATTTATTATAGGGTTTTTGTTTTGCTTTGCTTTTGGTCAAATCGTTAAAGAAGTATTAGGGGGCATTTTTCTAGGCTTTATTATTATTATTAATTATTATTATTAGGTGAGACAACATCCTATACTTTTTGGCAAGCTAATCAGGCAGTATCTCTTACCATTTTAAATGCACATAACCTTTAACACAGCAATCCTAACTTGGGACAGCTATCCCACAAAAATACAACCAACTGGGTAAGAGGAAACTGTAGGGGAAACTGTTTTGACAGAAACCGGCATTAAGGCCCTCCTTTCCAGTTTTGATTCTATGGAGTCTCTGAGGCCTTCCTGGCCTTTGGGCTATTTTACAACATTGTAGCTGATTGCAATGCAAAAATAGCCCTGGCCCCTAGACATGTACATGAATTCTGTTCCGTGGAGCTCGAGTTGACTACCCTCTTCAACTGCCCAAGAGGCCAGTTTTGTGTCCATTCACACGTTCACTTTGCTATTCATCTATAAAAGTGTCTGTTCCTTGGATTGTCCTTGGTTTAAACATCTTCTTCACTGCCTCATTAATAATGAATTAAGATATTTATACACAATTATTTTGCATCTCTGAGTCATGATTTTACCTTAAAAAAATCCTTTAGCAATACAACTGCAGAGGCACAAAACAAAACACTAAACTCTGACTTGAATGGTAGAGGAATGGCTGAGAGGCCCATGAACTGCCAGTTCACAATGAAAACAATAAAATCTATGATCCACTTGCAAGATGTCCATAGGCTGTTAGTTTTAAAAAGACGTTAACGGGTTAATATATATGGCAGGATCCCATTTTTAGTTTTGTTTTTAAAGATGGAGTCTGGCTCTGATGCCAGGCTGGAGTGCAGCCGCGAGATCTTGGCTCACTGCAACCTCCACCTCCTGGGTTCAAGCGATTCTCCTGCCCCAGCCTCCCGAGTAGCTGCGACTACAGGTGTTTGCCACCACGCCCAGTATTTTAGTAGAGACGGGCTTTCACCGTGTTGGCCAGGAGGGTCTCGATCTCCTGACCTCGTGATCTGCCTGCCTCAGTCTCCCAGAGTACTGGGATTACAGGTGTGAGCCACCCGTGCCTGGCAGGATCCCATCTTTAATTTTTAAAAGGAAAAAGCCATTAGCCTGGGCTAGTATAACAAACACAAAGCCACCTAGACAGCACTAAGTACCTCCGGGTTCAGCTCCTATGTTACACTGTGCTTTCTACTTCTAAAACGTGCTGTCATTTGTGTGCATGTCTTCCAAGTTTACTTACTATGTATGCATTGGTGGAGGCCAAAGGAATTCTATCTTGGATGAGAAGCTGGTCATTCTATTTTGGATGCTAAGCCACCAAGTGGACTTCTGATTAACCCCGTTCTGGGAATGTCTCCAAGATTGTTCCTTGTGTAAGAGTAGGTAAGCAGATACTCACTGTAAATCTGCACTTAGGACTAAGTCGTACCCATTCCCTCTGAAGCACGGGTGCCCCTCCCCTCTAGTATAGAATCCCTGGGTCTTGAGGGGTTAGACACCATCTTCTCTGGCCACAGCCCAGGACACGGATGTGGCTTCTGCTGTCAGGCCCTGTTCAATGTTTTTTGTTTTTGAGATGGAGTCTCGCTCTGTCACCCAGGCTGGAATGGACTGGTGCGATCTCAGCTCACTGCAACCTCTGCCTCCCAGATTCAAGCGATTCTCCTGGCTCAGCCTCCTGAGTAGCTGGGATTACAGGTGTGTGCCACCATGTCTGGCTAATTTTTGTATTTTTAGTAGAGACGGGGTTTCACCATGTTGGTCAGGCTGGTCTCAAACTCCTGACCTCGTGATCTGCCCACCTCAGCCTCCCAAAGTGCTGGGATAACAGGTGTGAGCCACAGTGCCTGGCCTCAATGTTTCTTTTTAAGAAACTGAATTGGTCAGCCTCTTTCTTTGGCCTCTTAGCTTCCTTGGACTTTGGAGTGGATTTGCACAGGCCTGCCCACTGCGAATCAGCGCTCTAACATATACCATGCAGAAGTAAACATATAATCATTTTTAAACTTTTACATAATGTTTATTTTGCACATTTAAACACTTTATAAAAGGATATGATATATTGAAGTTGTTTTTTAAAGAAAAATTCTGGTCAGGCGCAGTGGCTCATGCCTGCAATTCCAGCACTTTGAGAGGCTGAGGTGGGTGGATCATTTGAGGTCAGGAGTTCGAGACTAACCTGGCCAACATGGTGAAACCCTGTCTCTACTAAAAAAAAATAAAAATAAAAATAAAATACAAAAAGTAGCCAGGTTTGGTAGCATGCACCTGTAGCCCCAGCTGCTCTGGAGGCTGAGACAAGAGAATTGCTTGAACCTGGGAGGCGGAGGTTGCAGTGAGCCAAGATCTCACCACTGCACTCCAGCCTGGGAGACAGAGCAAGACTCGATCTCAAAAAAAAAAAAAAAAAGATTTGTGTTTTTTTAAATTCCTGAAGGACATAAGAGAAGTCTGGAAGAAACGACAAGACACACCTTGTGTTTGGATAAGAAAATTAAACATTTTAAAGGTATCGATAATTCTTACATTTTCAATCATTAAAACACTGTGGTGCTGAACTAGAATAGAGAAACTGATGAAAAAGAATGAGGAGTCCACAGCTGTCCCATATATATATATATATATACACACACACACATATATATATAAAAATAAGAACTCAGTATATGAAAAATTATGATTTTACAAATCAGTAGGGTGAAGTTTGACTATTAAGTAAATGACATTGGAATAACTAATTAGCTGATTGAGGGAAACTGCAAGACTATTTTGCTGCACAGAGCAAAATAAATTTCAGGTGATTCAAGGCATAACATTTTGATCCAAATAATAAAGAAAACAGATCAAACCACTAAAACCAGATTTCTCACCTGGGGCTCTTCATCTGAACCACATAACACAGAAAATGAACTGAGTGACTGATTTCTAAAACATCTACCAGTTCTACAAAACTGGTGTCATTCTAGATGTTTAAGACAGAAGTTAATGCCTTACATACAACAGGTGTAGGAAATCAGTGTTAATTCTCTCAGGAAACTGTCACTGAGAAAGGCTAAAAGACAAATAACCACCTGTCGAAAATAGTTGCAACATGTGGCCCGGCGTGGTGGCTCATACCTGTAGCCCCAGCACTTTGGGAGGCCGAGGCCAGTGGATTGCTTGAGCTCACAAGTTCCAGACCAGCCTGGCCCACACAGTGAAACCTCCTAAAAATACAAAAATTAGTCGGGCATGGCAGTGTGCATCTGTAGCCCCAGCTACTTGGGAGACTGAGGCAGGAGAATCGCTTGAACCCGGGAGGCAGAGCTTGCAGTGAGCTGAGATGGTGCCACTGCACTCCAGCCTGGACGACAAAGCGAGACTATGTCTCAAAAAAAAAAAAAAAAAAGTTGCAACATGTATGAATAGGAATTCATATCCCTAATCCACAAAGCACTCAGACGCTAATAAAAGATGACTATATCAATATACAAATACACAACGCAGAGGCAATGCAGAAAAGAAAAATAGGCCAGGCGCGGTGGCTCATGCCTGTAATCCCAGCATTTTGGGAGGCCAAGATGGGCAGATCACAAGGTCAGGAGATCGAGACCATCCTGGCAAACACGGTGAAACCCCGTCTCTACTAAAAATACAAAAAATTAGCCGGGTGTGGTGGCGGGCGCCTGTAGTCCCAGCTACTCGGAAGGCTGAGGCAGGAGAATGGCGTGAACCTGGGAGGCGGAGCTTGCAGTAAGCCGAGATCGTACCACTGTACTCCAGCCTGGGCAACAGAGCGAGACTCCGTCTCAAAAAAAAGAAAAATGTAAATTGCCAATAAACATGAAACTGTTTTAACTCTCACTAGCAATTAATGAACATTTTAAAATAAGCAACTCTTAGAAGACATCACTCTCAGTTAACAAATTGTCAAAAATGGTACAGGTTAACAAGGAGGTACTGAAACCAATACCAGGTTCTTTTGCTGGAATTCAAATCAGTGTAATTTTTCTAGAAGGCAGTCTGGCCCAAGGACATAATTAGGTAGGAGTGCAAGTGTGTAATACAGGGGTTGTGACTCCAGACTTTTTAATAATATATATTAAAAGACTACACACGACTTGAGTATCCATCACTAAAGGCTTGTTTAAAGATTATTCTATGGGATGGGTGTGGTAGCTCATGCCTTTAATCCCATCACTTTGGAAGGTCGAGGCAGATGGATCACCTGAGGTCAGGAGTTCGAGACCAGCCTGGCCAACGTGGTGAAACCCCAGCTCTCCTAAAAATACAAAAATTAGATGAGGCCGGGTGCAGTGGGTCACGCCTGTAATCCCAGCACTTTGGGAGGCTGAGGCAGGCGGATCACCTGAGGTCAGGAGTTCAAGACTGGCCTGATGAATATGGTGAAACCCCATCTCTACTGAAAATAGAAAAATTAGCAGGCCTTGGTGGTGGGTGCCTGTAGTCTCAGCTACTTGGGAGGCTGAGAGAGGAGAATCACTTTGAACCCTGGAGGCGGAGGTTGCTGTGAGCTGAGATCACACCAGCCTGGGTGACAGAGGGAGATTCCGTCTCAAAAAAAAAAAAAAAAAATTATGTGGGCATGGTGGTGCATGCCTATAATCTCCCAGGTACTCGGTTGGCTAAGGCAGGAGAATTGCTTGAACCTGGGAAGTGGAGGCTGCAATGAGCCGAGATCACACCATTGCGCTCCAGCCTGGGTGACAAGAGCAAGACTAAGTCTCAAGAAAAAAAAAAAAATTCGGCCGGGCGCGGTGGTTCAAGCCTGTAATCCCAGCACTTTGGGAGGCCGAGATGGGCGGATCATGAGGTCAGGAGATCGAGACCATCCTGGCTAACCCGGTGAAACCCCGTCTCTACTAAAAATACAAGAAAATTAGCCGGGTGAGGTGGCGGGCGCCTGTAGTCCCAGCTACTTGGGAGGCTGAGGCAGGAGAATGGCGTGAAACCGGCGGGGCGGAGCTTGCAGTGAGCCGAGATCGCGCGCCACTGCACTCCAGCCTGGGGCACAACAAGACTCCGTCTCAAAAAAAAAAAAAAAAAAAAAAAATTCTTCTGTGAAGTGCTGTGAGCACAAGAATGCCAGCTGACAGCCGCCACTGCTGCCATCACCACCCACCTCTCTCCACAGGCTTCATTCTTCACTCCTTCCAGCTGCCTCCCCATCCCTTGTCCCCAACCTCTGCCCTGCTTCTGCAGAAGGTAACACTGCTGAGGGTTGGGGAGCAGGGCTGCAGGCACAGGGAAACTTCCTTCCCACTAAATGGGTAGCAAGGATGGGACAGGGAAGAGGAGTTGGAAGAGAGAAGAGGGATGAAAGAAGGAGGGGAAAAAAAACGAAGAATAAAAATCTTATCTAGAGGCACATGAAAAAATAAAAATTAAAAAAGAAAAATAGGCCTTGCATGGTGGCTCACACCTGAAATCCTAGCACTTTATGAGGCTGAGGCAGGTGGATCATTCGAGGTCAGGAGTTCGAGACCAGCCTAGACAACATGGTGAAACCCCATCTCTACTAAAAATACAAAAAATTAGCCAGGCGTGGTGGTACACCCTGTAATCCCAGCTACTCGGGAGGGTGAGGCAGGAGAATCATTTGAACACAGGAGGCAGAGGTTGCAGTGAGCTGAGATCACGCCATTGCATTCCAGCCTGGGCAACAAGAGCAAAACTCCATCTCAAAAAAAAAAATTAAAAATTAAAAAAGTAGTCTTCTATGAACCTGCCAATAAGAGAGGTAAGTCTACATGTAAATCAGTGAATTATGAGAAAATAAGTGCATAATAAGCAATATGATATAAAAATTGTACCATGAACTAGGCTCCATGCTGTTTCTTTTGAGAGGGTTCAGACCAAGGCATTTCCCAGACAAGGCAGGTCCCTTCCTGGGAATGGCCCCTTATCAGCCTCAGACGGTTTGGTGTTAGAAAAGTTTGCCCTAAATCAAATGGCTTCTTCTCCATCAGAAACCACATATGTTAAAATGTGCCGCTGATTTAAAAGTTAGTTGAAGGCAGATGTTGAAGACTTCTACAGGCAAAACTAATCAAATGTTATTTATGTATTTTTTATAAGACATTGGAGGGCATTCCTTGATGTTCAGATTTGTACAGGTTTGTTGGAAGTGGGATAGACTAGAGTTAAGGGAACCTATGCAGCCAGTAAGTCAGAAAATACGGGGTCAGAAAAAGCCAAGTCTCTGCTGGAATGGAAAGGAGAAGACACTCCCAAGAGATATTTCAGCCGGGCGCAGCAGCTCACGCCTGTAATCCCAGCACTTTGGGAGGCCGAGGCGGGCAGATCACGAGGTCAGGAGATCGAGACCATCCTGGCTAACAGTGAAACCCCATCTCTACTAAAAATACAAAACCAAAATTAGCTGGGCGTGGTGGTGGGCGCCTGTAGTCCCAGCTACTCAGGAGGCTGAGGCGGGAGAATGGTGTGAACCCAGGAGGTGGAGTTTGCAGTGAGCCAGAATCGCGCCACTGGACTCCAGCCTGGGTGACTCCGTTTCAAAAAAAAACAAAAATCCTAGGACAGAATAAACAAAAGTGAGTGACTGATTGGGATGGCGGGGTGGGCAATGGGGAAGGGATATATAGGTAGACTCTAAATCAGAAGCCTTACTGAAATCAGCCAGAAAGAGCTGGGATCTTCTTCAACTGTGATCTCAGTTAATGAAGGCCCTCACGTCCGAGCCCTTCAATCATCTCCACTCACCAGCAACTGTCTCCATCAATATCACCCTTCAGCAGGCAGCTCCACAGGGGCCTCTTTGCCTGTCTCTTCCAGCAGCTCACCTCCCCAGATTTCCTCCACTCATCACCACAGTGAGAATTCACCATGATCTCCCACTTTTAAATTTCCAATTGCTGAGCCGACCCTCACCATACTTCTGCTTCGCCCATAGAAGGAAAGGAAGCCACCCCAATTTCTTGTTTTGTCACGAGGGCCACAGGCTGGGGATCACCTTAGTGGTACTTGTTTCACCTCAGTTCCAGGACTTGGATGGCTCAAGGCTGAGGGGGAGCATGGGAGGGGGTGGGGGGCAGGGCAGATGGCCAGCAGGGGTTGGGTGCAAGGCAGGGTACCAGTCCTCAGACTGGTGTGGCAAAGCAAAGGCGCCTCCTGTGGAGGGCTGGGAGGGGAGGGCGTGGCTGTAGGGGTGAGGGAAGCAGGTCACTGGTGGCGGTGGTGGCGCGTAGGAGTAGGGGCAAGCAGGGGACTCTGGCAAGAAGCTGGAAAAGGCGGCAGGAGACAGATGGGCCAGGGGCTGAAGCAGTGAGCGCTCTTGCTTCCGTTGCTTAGCTCTGCGGTTCTGGAACCAGACCTGAGAAGGGGGAGCAAACACATCAGAGCCCACACCTGACATTGGTGCTGACACCCTACTCCAACGACAAGAGGTGCAGGGACAGGGAGCAGGCCTCTCCAGCATGGCCAGAGGAAGTAAAGCCCTTCCACAAGGTTGGCTGAGCCTGGTCTGCTGCCAAAGGAACCCACAGACTTATCCCCAACCTGCATCCACACGTGCTCTTTTCTACCACTCTGGGCGAATAAGAAATGTCAACTTCCAACAAGGAGATAAATATGGTGACAGTGACATTTCCCTTCCCCAGAGAATGGGAAATTTCCCCTACGGTTAAGTTTAACAATGAAGACTGTAGATAAATGTAATTGCTATAGACAAGCTTGAATTTAGGGTAGGGTTTATTAAAGCTAACCAACTCTGGGGTTAGGGTTGAAGGAGCGTCTGGCTCATTGAGTTTCAAGGCTATTATTAGGGACAAGGTTCCGAATGTGTGTGAACAGTTAGGATTGAACTTCCGTTGGAATTGGCATCACTATATATATATATATTTATATATATATATTTATATATATATATATATATAAATAAATATATATATATATATATTTTTTGAGACAGAGTTTCGCTCCTGTTGTTCGGCTGGAGTGAAATGGCACGATCTTGGCTCACTGCACCCTCTGCCTCCCTGGTTCAAGTGATTCTCCTGCCTCAGCCTCCCGAGTAGCTGGGATTAATGATAGCCATCTGCCACTATGCCCAGCTTATTTTTGTATTTTTAGCAGAGATAGGGCTTCACCATGTTAACCAGGCTGGTCTTGAACCCTTGATCTCGTGTGATCCACCCACCTTGGCCTCCCAAAGTGCTGGGATTACAGACGTGAGCCATTGTGCCCAGTCAGAATTGGCATCACTATTAAAAATTGAGGGTAGGTGTTGAAATTCAAGTTAGATTAGCATATAGCTAGGGTTAAACTCAAGTGATATGATAGTCTCAATGCAGACGCTCTGATGCTGGTGGTCTGATGAGGCCTGTGTCTGGTGACTGTTTAGGTTAGGGTTACAATGCCTAACATTCTAGGATAGCACCAAAGAAACCTGCATTTCTTCCCTGAGAGAGGAGGGATCCTGGAGCATCACCTGGATTCGGGCCTCGCTGAGGCCGGTGTCCCGGGCAAGACTCTCCCGGGCCCAGATGTCGGGGTACTGGTTCCTCCCAAAGGCTGACTCCAGCTGTTCCAACTGCACTGGGCTGAAGGTGGTGCGATGGCGGCGCCGGGAGTGCGGGCGGCCCCTCTGTCCTCCTTGCGGGGAGAACCTTGGTCTCCCGACTCCTGCACCAGGGAGCCTCCTGCAGGGTGGAGCACTCGAGTCTGAGAAGGGAGAGAAGCGAGAGGTGGCTTCTGAGGAGGACGCTCCTCAGTGCTGGACCACATGTGCCTGTCCCCGGATTCCGCTCAGTGCTTCCTGTGCTGCTCCAATCTTTTTTCTTTCTTTCTTTCTTTCTTTCTTTTTTTGAGACAGAGTCTTGCTGTCTCCCAGACTGGAGTGCAGTGGTGTGATCACAGCTCACTGCAGCCTCGAACCCCTGGGCTCCAGTGATCCTACTGCCTTAGCCTCCTGAGTAGCTGGGACTACAGGTAGGCACCAACATACCCAGCCAATTAAAAAAAAAATTAGAGATGGGGTCTTGCTATGTTGCCCAGGCTGGTCTCAAACTCCTGGCCTCAAGCAATCCTCCCATATCAGCCTCTCAAAGTGCTGGGATTACAGGACTGAGCCACTGGCCCCAGCCCTGCCCCACCAGGAATCTTTTAGCTGCCCATAGCCTGGTTCCTGCACCCTGCTCAGCCTCGGCCCTGGTTGCCTCTGAGTCTCTGACACCAGGCTGTGCTGTCTACGCAGGGCACACCCTCAGACTCATTCCTGGCCCTGGCACTCGTGCACTGTCTACCTGGCCACTCTATCGTCTGCCCGCTTCCTACTGCACCGCCAGACACACACCCCTCCATGGACATTCACCTCTCTGGACACACACAACCGCCTAGGGCTCACCCTGCGGGTCTGCTGTGTGCACCTGCACCCTAACCACCATCCCAGCGGTCTAGGGAAGACCCAGTGCTTGTCCCCTGCTGGCGAGGCTCAGGTTCAACCTGCGCCTTCTTCAAACTGCTGCCATCTCCTGCACCCCTCACCTGGGAAGATGAGCACCCCCCTCTTCCGCTCAGACACACCCTTCCCTACTTACTTTTCATCTTCTCCCTACCCCTGCCCTGGCCCAGCCACCAGCCTGCAGGAACTTGAGCTCGTGGGAAAGGCTTGCCTCTCCTCCCCACAGGCTCCCTAAGCCCCCACACTAATTAGTCTGAGAGCTGCTGGGGAGGAGAGAACAGGGAGGGAAACGGCACACCTGGAAGGCGCCCACCAAGAAAAGATGTTTGGAGCTGAGGCACCGTCCCCATGGGGGCCCAAGGGTGTGGACCCTCCTAGAGCTCACTGTCCGCCATGGGGACACACACGGAGCCCGCTCTCCCACCCGGGACCCAAAGCCCTGGCCCCTCCACCTGCCTTCATCAGAGAAGGCAGTGCCTTGGGCTGACCAATGCTGAGGTCAGGAGTGAGGGGACAAAGGTAACTGTCTCACATCCCCACCGCGATGTGAGCTGTTCAGCCGCCCCCGCCTGCCAAGGGCTCGGTTCCCCAGTCTGTAAAGCCGAGGGGTGCTCCAGTCCCTTACTTTTGAAGGTTCCCACAGTTTTAACATGCTGGGATTCTGTTTTTAGTTTCTCCTCCTAACCTTCTTCATGGAGCCTATACTTTCAGCCTCACACCCGCTACCTCCTCAGGGACCCACGCACACCGGGACAGTCACTCACCCACCATGGTGGTCAGGGTCCCAGCGGCCGGGTATCTCTCTGGCAAGAGGCTGCTGCCGACTCGTCCCTTCTTTGGCTTCTCGGCCTGGCGCCTCCTTTCTGCTTCCATGGCTCGCCACGGGGACCAAGTGTCCCTGAATCTCTGACTCAAGATTTCTCTGCTTCCGCAGCTCCTCTCCACACCTGTTCTCTCCCCTTCTCCCCCTGCGTGTGCCACCCTCTGGGTCTCTGTCTGAATGTGTGTAGGTGCAGGTAGCTATCTCTGGCTTTTCACTGTCTTTACCTTTTTTCTAATTGTTTCCTAATTCCCCCTTCCTTGGCTTGAGTGTCATCTCATTCTCCTGTCTCGGCCTCACCTGTTGCTCTGTTTCTGACTCTACTTTTCTCTGCCTGGCCCTTCTCTCCACCGGGATGCCGCTCTCTTCTGTCAGCTGCCTACTTTCCCATTCCACTCCCCAGTCTTGGAGGAGTGACCTCCTCCTCGCCCCTGCGGGCCCCTCCAATCACCACACGGTCGCCAGAGCCCCCTTGCTCAGGGAGGATCACAAGCCGGATGAGGGAAGGTGTTCTGTCGGAGGGTCCAGGGACTGGGGCCAAGGGCTCGTATTCCCAGAGGACGGGATTCTTTTGTCCTATTAAATCCCCTCCTGGGAGCAGGCAGGGGGAGGAGGAGAAAATGCATTCCTCCTGAGACCCCCTCCTCACAACCCCACTGTGGGGAGAGGAACAAAGAGCTGGGGAAAGGGACCCAGGAGTGGAGCCTGCCTGGCATCTCAGCATGGGGGTGACACCCAAGGACCTGTTTCCGGGAAACTGAAAAAGAAGAAGTCACAAGTGCACGCCAGCCCCACTCAGACACCCTGATAGTTCAGAATACACCAGCCAGTGCTCAGGCCAACCTGAACCCACTCCGGAGAATGGGCCTCCAGGACACCTTAGCTCTCAAGTACTGTCTGATTTCCTCCCTCAAACACCACCTCCTCATTCACCCGGAACCCTCAGGACACCATGACCTTCCGAGGTCACCCAGACCCTCCGAAAACGCTGACCTGAACATCTGCATTCCAGGTGCATCCTGACCCCCCATCCTGCCCCAGAAAGTGACTGAGATTCCCGTGGCATACTACATTCTGATTCTTCAAGGAAATCCTGACACCGGGAATCCCTGAACAGTCGGGACAGCCTGGTCCCACAGTAGTCTGTCCCTTGAGGTTACTTAGACCCAGGAAGTATATTCTGACATCCCTAGGACACCCTGACCGCTTAAGGATGATGCGACAGCCCAGTACCTTAGGATCCCCCGGGACACACTGACACCCAGAACACTTCACCTCTACTTCTCAGGACACATGGACCCCCCCCCGGAACACACTGTACCCACAGGACAGTCTGATTCCCAAGGTCATGCCATCATACAGGTCCTTTAAAAACACCCTGATGATTCAAGACAGGAAATCATAATCCTTTAGGATTTCGATGCTTACGGTGGTGTCCATGGATCAACAGCAGCAGCAGCAACGGGAGCGTGCTGGAAATGCAGATCCCCGGGCCCCACCTCCGTCCTGCTGAGTCACAATCTCCCCTGTACCAAGATCTCCAGGAGAACCAAGTGCACGTGGGTCTTGAGTCAGCTGGGGCTGCCATGACGAAATAGCACAGACTGTGTGGCTTAAACCGTAGACTTTTGTTGCTCACAGTTCTGGAGGCTGGGAAGTCTAAGATCAAGGGGTCCGCCTATTCGGCTCCCCTGTGAGGGCTCTCTTCCTGGCTTGCAGAGGGCTGGCTGCCTTCTCACGGTGCCTTCATATGGTGGAGAAAGAACCAGCTCTGGTTTCTCTTCCTCTGCTTTTAAGGACACTAATCCCATCATGGGCCCTCACCCTCATGAGCTCATCTAAACCCAATCACCTCCACAAATCCCCACCTTCAAATACCATCACATCGGGTGTTAGGACTTCAACATAGAAATTTTGGAGGCACACAAAAGTTTAGTCCATAATGTTAAAGTTGAGCAACACTGCTCTTAATATTAATCCTTCTCCCCTGCGGCCTCCTGGAGCACCTGGACCCCACGGCAGTCCTAACCTAGCAAGACCCAGTGACGCGCAGTCAGCTCAGACTCACAGGAGAACACTGAATTCCAATGCACCCTGCTGCCGGGGGTGCCCATGCTGGTCCTGTCAGGCCCTTGAATCACAAGGGCACTGAGGATGCATTCACTCTCTAGGACACATAGACCCTCCGAGAGGCTCAGACCTCTGTACCTTATACTCAGCACGAGAGCTTGGGCTCACAATGACTCTGTGACCCTCTAAGACACCCAGACCACAGGGACATGGTGAGATTTGGGAAATTCTAACCTTTTAAGGAATTCCTCACCTTACGGAATCTAGACAGTCAAGGCATCTTGCCTTCCTGCCCATTCAGAGCCCCCAATTTGCTTGAATCTTGCAAAGGTGATGCTGACACTGAAAAACCATTCAACACGCCAACCCCAACCCAGGAAATACCCTGACCACACTAGCCTGATCCACGGGACATTTTGACGAAGTAAAGACATATCCTGGTCTCCCAAAGCACTCTGACCATCCAACATGCCTTTGACACATGGGATGTCTTAATGCCAAGGCTCTCCAACCTTCCAGTGTACTCTGGCTGTCTCAGCCCTAGACTTGTCAGCAGGCACCCTAGTCGCAGTCACTCTCCCCCTCTCCTAACACACAGACAGCCCAGCACAGCTTCGACACATTAGGGCCCCCTGAATCCAAAAGGCGATTATTCTAACCCTCGAGAGATTCTGTCCTCTCAAGGCAACTATTTCCTGCAAGACACTCTGTAGAATACATCCCCAGAACTGCTGGAACATCTTCACTTCTGCCATACTCTCACCTCTGCCTAGCACGTTCTGCTCATCCAGGACCCTCTGATTTCCTGAAAATGCTTTGATTGTACAAGGATACCTTGGTATTCTACTCCATGACAGGTCCATTCAAGTCTACCCAAACCTTCGAGGACCACCAGAGATCCAGAAAACCTTGATTTCCTGCATTCAAATACCAAAAGGATATGCTGACCTACCTGAAAACCTTCACAGCTCTGGACTCCCAGGACATCCAGGAGTCTCTGAATCACGGAGCCAGACCCACCTTCAAAACATCTTAACTCCATGCAAGCGGTGTGATCTTCCAGGACAGTCTGACCTCAAAGCTGGTGATGTTGCAAGGATACTTCAAGTGTTCTGACATGATGAAAATTCCTGTAGGCCCAGAACAGCTGCCTCCCCTGACGCCCTCTCTCTCCAATACCCCTGCCTTCCCAAGATGTTCTAAGTCTCCCAGACTCTCTTTCACTGTTAAGATCTCTTCTGATCCTATGAGGTCTCTTTGGATCCTCTAAACACCCTGTTCCCCAGGGCCCTCTGACCTTTTAAAATCCTACAAGATGCCGGGCACTGTGGCTCATGCCTGTAATCCCAGCAGTTTGGGAGGCTGATGCAGGCAGAAAACCTGAAGTCAGGAGTTCAAGACAAGCCTGGCCAACATGGTGAAACAGTGTCTCTACTGAAAAAAATTAGCCAGGCGTGGTGGCACATGCCTGTAGTCCCAAATACTCAGGAGGCTGAGGCTGGAGAATCACTTGAACCTGGGAGGCGGAGATTGCAGTGAGCTGAGATCATGCCACTGCATTCCAGTCTGGGCGACAGAGCGATAACTCTGTCAAAAAAAAAAAAAAAAAAGAAGTCCTACAAGACACTTGGAACCTACATGGGCCTGCTTATCAAACCCACAGGACACTACGCTGACCGTACAAGGACCCCCTGAGTCTCCAGTGGATCAGGTCTCTATGACGACACACTGATTCCCCTGATTACTATAAACCGTAGCTTACTCTGAGCATATGAACACCCTACCTTCTAGGGTATTTGACCCTAGATGATTATGTGCGTGTGTGTATATATATATATACACACATACATATATGTATACACTTTTTTTGAGACAGGGTCTTGTCTGTCATCCCGGCTGGAGTGCAGTTGTGATCGTAACACACTGCCGCGTCAAACTCCTGGGCTCGAGCAATTCTCCTGCCTCAGCCTCCTGAATGGCCAGGACTAGAGGTGTGCACCACCACATCCAGCTAGTGTTTGCATGTTTTTGTACAGACGCAGTCTCACTACAATGCCCAGAGGAATATCTTACTGTACCAAGTCACTGTGATTCCTAGAGCATTTTAGCCATCCAAAGTTACTTAGACCTGCCAGTGCCTCTGACACCTCAGGAAACTCCAACCCCATCAGGACACCCTCCCTATCTAGTCCACTGTGATGCTGCAGAAAATCTATTGAACAGTAAAGAAATTCTATGGAAAAGAGTGTCCCTTAAGGACACTCTTATCCTAGAAAAACATCCTGCAAGTCGGGCTGTCCGAATTCAAACTCCAGAACCAGCCCTTGCTTGCTGTTATGTCATCACTTTAAGCCTCACCTTCCTCATTTGCAAAATGAGCACAGTACTGGAACTTTCCTTCTGTGTTCGAGCAGGCGTGAAGAATGCCCTATGAAGACTCTATCAAAGAAACGAATTCTAGTTTTTGTTTAGCTCATCTGTTCAGAAAAGACAATGTAAAGATAGTAGTATGTTGAAAAAAAAAAGGAAATAGATATACGAGTAGACTGAGGTCTTAGAAGGCTAAGGTAAACACCTTAGCAAAAAGAAGAAAATATACTCATAGTAAATAATTCATCACATCAACCAATAAAAAACCATATGATTATCTAGTATTTGCTAAAACTCAACACTTTTTTTTTTTTTTTTTTTTTTTTTGAGATAAGGTCTCAGTCTGTCACCCAGGCTGGAGTGCAGTGGCATGATCTGAGCTCACTGCAACCTCTGTCTCCCGGGTTCAAGTGATTCTCCTCCCTCAGCCTCCTGAGTAGCTGGGACTACAGGTGCGTGCCATCAGAGCCGGCTAATGTTTGTATTTTTAGTAGAGACGGGGTTTCACCATGTTGACCAAGCTGGTCTCAAACTCCTGATCTCAGGTGATCTGCCTGCCTCAGCTTCCCAGAGTGCTGGGATTACAGGCGTGAGCCACCATGCCCGGTCTCAATTTTATTTGTTTGTTTGTTTGTTTGTTTTGAGGCAAGAGTCTCGCTCTGTTGCCCAGCTGGAGTGCAGTGGCACAATCTCAGCACACAGCAGCCTCTGTCTCCTGAGTTCAAGTGATTCTCCTGCCTCAGCCTCCCAAGTAGCTGGGATTACAGGTGCCTGCCACCAATCCTAGCTAATTTTTGTATTTTTAGTAGAGACAGGGTTTTGCCAAGTTGGCCAGGCTGGTCTCAAATCCTAGCCTTAAGTGATCCACCCGCCTCAACCTCCCAAAGTGCTAGGATTATAGGCGTGAGCCACTATGCTCAACCTTATTCAAAATTTTTAAATGATATAACTATTAGCAAAATATTTAATAAAGGCCATCCATTGAAACCTACAAGATATTTTGATAACAGTGATCTGTCAAAAACTTGTCATTCTTAAATGATGAAATGTAATGAGCATTCTCCTAAGATCAGCAGAATCACAGGGCTGGCTGCCTCTACTCCTGCTGTGCAACATTGTCCTGATGTCTCAGCCAACCCAATTAGACAAGAAAAAAATAAGAGGTATAAGGATTTGAAAGAAAGAAAATTCTTTTCTTTTCTTTTTCTTTTTTTTGAGACGGATTTTTGCTTTTGTTGCCCAGGCTGGAGTGCAATGGCGTGATCTTGGCTCACAGCAACCTCCACCTCCCGGGTTCAAGTGATTCTCCTGCCTCAGCCTCCCAAGTAGCTGGGATTACAGGCATGCACCACCATGCCTGGCTAATTCTGTATTTTTAGTAGAGACGGGGTTTCTCCATGTTGGCCAGGCTGGTTTCGTACTCCCGACCTCAGGTGATCTGCCCGCCTCAGCCTCCCAAAGTGCTGGGATTACAGGTGTGAGTCACTGCTCCCAGCCTGTGTTCATTATTTATAGATCATATTTTTGTCAGTATAAAGCATTCAAGAGCATATACAGAAAATTGTTAGAACAAGACGATCAACACATTTCTAAATGCAAGATTAAAAACAAAATCAACTACATTTACATATACCAGTATACCAGTAATAGCCAATTAAATAATGCAACAGAAAAAAATTCACAATAGTACGTAACTAGCAATATTGTCAAAGATTTGTAAGAAATTTAGAGAATAAAGAAGCTATAAAAATGATACTGGGCCAGGCACGGTGGCTCACATCTGTAATGCCAAAACTTTGTGAGGTCAAGGAGAGTGGATCACCTCAGGTCAGGGGTTTGAGACCAGCCTGGTCAACATAGTGAAACTCCATCTCTACTAAAAATACAAAAAAAAAAAAAAAAAAAGCCAGGCATGGTGGTGCACACCTGTAATCCCAGCTACTCAGGAGGCTAAGGTAGGAGAATTGCTTGAACCCTGGAGGCAGAGGTTGCAGACAGCCGAGATTGTGCCACTATACTCCAGCCTGGGTGACAGAGCAAGACTCCGTCTCAAACAAAAACAAAAACATGAAAAACAAAAAAGATATTGAAGGACATGAAAGATAACTCAAATGAAAAGATAGTCCATTGACAGAATACTCAGTATTGAAGAGTGTCAATTCCCCAAGTTAATCTATACATTTAATATAATTTTAGCCAAAATCTAAAAAATTTCTTATAGATTTTGAATGCCTGATTTTAAAATACATATGGAAAAGTAAAGGTCCAAAAAAGTCAAGATTTTTAAAAACAAATAATCAGAGAAACAAAAAACAAGAGGAAGGAATTTGTGCTCCCAAATATTAAAATGGTTTTAAAGGATTTTTTTTTGAGACAGAGTCTCACTCTGTTGCCAGGCTGGAGGGCAGTGGCATGATCTCGGCTCACTGCATTCTCTGCCTCCCAGCTTCAAGTGATTCTCCTGCCTCCCAAGTAGCTGGATTATAGGTGTTCGCCACCACACCCAGCTAATTTTTTTGTATTTTTAGTAGAGATGGGGCTTCACCATGTTGGCCAGGATGGTCTCCATCTCCTGACCTCGTGATCCTCCCACCTTGGCCTCCCAAAGTGCTGGGATTACAGGTGTGAGCCACCACTTCAGGCCTTTTTTTTTTTTTTTTCTTGAGACTGAGGCTTGCTCTGTTGCCCAGGCTAGAGTGCAGTGATGCAATCTCGGCTCACTGCAACCTCCACCTCCTGGGTTCAAGTGATTCTCCTGCCTCAACCTCCCGAGTAGCTGGGATTACAGGCATTGCCACCACACCTGGCTAATTTTTGTATTTTTAGTAGAGAAAGTGTTTTGCCATGCTGGTCAGGCTGGTCTTGAACTCCTGACCTCAGGTGATCTGCCCACCTTAGCCTTCCAAAGTGCTGTGATTACAGGCATGAGCCACCACGTCTGTTCTAAAGTTTTAATTAAGACAGATTTGGGCAGAAATATTTAATAGTAAAGAGGATTAACAGAGCAGAACAGAGGGTCCTGAAACAGAACCAATAAAAGATGGGACCTTAATATACTATGGTAAGACAGCTTACAGAAAGTTAAAAGGAAAGCCAAAAACTGAAAATGAATCTGTAGCATATGTAGAAACACAGGAGATTAACATCCAAAATATGTAAAGAATAAAACAAATTGGCCGGGTGCGGTGGCTCATGCCTGTAATCCCAGCACTTTCAGAGGCCAAGGTGGGCAGATCACAAGGTCAGGAGATTGAGACCATCCTGGCCAACATGGTGAAACCCTGTTTCTACTAAAATTACAAAGATTACCTGGGCGTGGTGGTGTGTGAAGTGTAATCCCAGCTACTTGGGAGGCTGAGGCAGGAGAATTGCTTGAACCAGGGAGTCAGAGGTTGCAGTGAGCCGAGATCGTGCCACTGTACTCCAGCCTGGCGACAGAGCAACACTCTGTCTAAAATAATAATAATAATAATAAAACAAATTAATAAGAAAAAGATAAACAATCCATTAGCAAATGGGAAAAGGACACGGAAGGGCAATTTGGAGAAGAAAAGAGAATGTCCAAAGAATGCATGCAAAGATGCTGAATTTCTCTATTAACAAAGTAAGAAAAATGAAAATTAAAGCAGAGTTACTGTTTCGCAGCCATCATAGAAAGATAGAAATGAAACCAAGTGACAAGTCAGCTGTTGGCAAAAAACTAGGGAAAGAACTCCTCTGCCACCTATTAACTGGTGAGAGTAAATTGTTACAACAAATATTTAGTAAAATTTAATGTAAAAACCCACCTTCATGACCCAGTAATTCCTATTCTATTAAACATAAAAGGCTGGGCGTGGTGGCTCACGCCTGTAATCCCAGCACTTTGGGAGGCCGAGGCAGGTGGATCACGAGGTCAAGAGATTGAGACCATCCTGGTCAACATGGTGAAACCCCGTCTCTACTAAAAATACAAAAATTACCTGGGCATGGTGGCGCACGCCGGTAGTCCCAGCTACCTGGGAGGCTGAGGCAGGAGAATTGCTTGAACCCAGGAGGTGGAGGTTGCAGTGAGCCGAGATTGCCCCACTACACTCCAGCCTGGAGACAGAGTGAGACTCTGTCTCAAAAAAATAAGCAAGAAATTGCTATTTTTATAGGTCAAAAAGTTGGTCAGCAATTTCATATGGTTCACCCTCCGTGTATATGTTAGAATTCTCCCTGGGATGCGAGGACATATGTACACTGCATCGTCAGTTTTTCCAAATTTCTTAAATTTTTAAATTTTTTATTTTGTAGAGATGGGGGTCTCATTTTTATGTTGCCCAGGGTGGTCTCGAACTCCTGGGTTCAAGGGATCCTCCCTCCTTGGCCTCTCAAAGTGTTGCGATTACAGGTGTGAGCAACTGTAAACTGTAAACTGTAAACTGTAAACTGTAAACTGCCACCATCACTTTTAATAATAAAAATTGGAGCGATCGAAATCCAAATCCAAATTCTTTGTGTGTGTTTTTTTGTTTTGTTTTGTTTTGTTTTGTTTTTGAGACAGGGCCATGCTGTGTCACCCAGGCTGGAGTGCAGTTGTGCAATCACAGCTTACTGCAGCCTCCACCTCCCAGGCTCAAGTGATCCTCCCACCTCAGCCTCCATAGTAGCTAGGATTACAGGCACTCGCCTATGCCCTGCTATTTTTTTTGTTTTTAGTAGAGACAGGGTTTCACCATGTTGGCCAGGCTGGTTTTGAACTCCTGACCTCAGGTGATCCACCCACCGTAGCCTCCCAAACTGCTGGGATTACAGGCGTGAGCCACTGCACCTGACCTCATACTGAAAAATTAAGTCATCTCTGTGTGTCATGAGCAGCTCTTGAGGGTGTGCCAGCTACTCACCGCGCTGTCTTAATTCGAGTAGATAAGCCTAGATTGGATGAGGACCTCATCTTGGACCCTTAGGGTAGGATACAATTTGTACAGGTGGTTGTATCTGGGGTATTAGTGAGATGTTACAGGTTGAACTAGGGAGTCAGTAGAGTTATCAACAGAGGGAGGTTTCTGATGACAGAACCAACAATTAGTAAGTCCCCTGTGGTGATGGACTGGGAAACGGAATTATCCTTCCAGGAAAAGAGGAAGAAAATCAAGCAAGAATTAGAAACGAGGAAAGGGTTTACAGGCCTGTTCTGGACATCCTGGGAAAAGCCATCTGGCTCAGAGCCTTCTGCTTCATATCCTAGAAAGTTTTCGTTTTAATTTGTTGACAGGAGTGCAGGTCCAGTTAGGAGCTGGTTTGGGGGATTTTTTTTTTTTTTGCTTTTTATTTTTTCTCTTATCTTTTACTGATTTACAATAGTTGTACATATTTTGGGGGTACATGTGATACTTTGATACCTGTACACAATATGCAATGACCAAATCAGGGTAACTAGGATACCCGTCACCTCAAACATTTATCTTTTCTTTGTGTTGGGAATATTACGACTCTTCTATTTTGTATTACAATAAATTATGAACTATCATTTCCTCACTGTGCTATCACACTTATTCTAACTTAACCAACTTCTCTTCATCCCCTCTCCCTCTTCTCTTCCCAGCCTCTGGTAACCACCGTTCTCCTCTCTACCTCTGTGAGATCCACTCTGTTGGCTTCCACATGAGTGAGAACATGTGGTATCTTCTTCGGATGAGATGCACGTATCCCGGAATCCATGCCTTTGCACTTGGCTGTGCAGAGGTTGCCCCGCAGCACCTGGTGTGCACCTTTCTAGCTAGCCTGGAGGGAATCCTTCTGTAAGTGTCTTTTCCAATAGACAAAAATCTCCTTGTTGTAGGTTGTGGTGTTTTATGTTTCAGGTCTTTGTCTCCTGGGAGCACACTGTAGAACGACTGATGCAAGTTTATATAATCCAAAGGGCCCTCAAGGTCAGAAGCATTCTAGGCAGGGCTTTTGGCCATGGCAAGTGTAAGGTTTCCATCAGCTCTGGCAGTTGTTGGGTCTTTAGAGGACTATGGGTGTGTTCCAGTCATCCAGGGCACTGGGGATGATAATCACAATCAAAGTGCTGTAAGATGTAAATATGCCAGAGAGCACATGCTTGTTTTATAACTTGTCCAGTCAAACAAGTTTCTTGTTCACTGTGAAGCTCAAAGGCGTTACCCAGGGAGGGATTATCTTCTCTAATAGGACTTTAGCCATTGCTGAAGCAATGACTCACCTGCATATGCTTCAACCCAACAGGAGAACATTCAGAGCAGAACTAAAACATGGTGTACTCAGTTAAGGGAGGTGGCTGGATGAAATCTATCCCCCAAACCCTGCAGGGCCCATCAGGAAGTTAAAATGGCCCTGAGTTAGCCACGCATGGTGGCGCAGGCCTGTACTCCTAGCTACTTGGGAGGCTGAGGCAGGAGGATCGCTGGAGCCCAGGAGTCTGCACTCCAGCCTGGGAAACAGAGCAAGACCCTGTCTTAAAAAAGAATAATAAATGGCCAGAGGCTATGAGCACTGGCTTTCCAGGACTGAATTTAGGATGGGTGGGGTGGGCTACATAAGCACTTTGGGCTGATTTATTGATGTTACTCCACCGGTATTATTTCATAAAAGTAATCATCTTTTCTGTTGCCCATGACTTAAATTATGTATTGTAGTTAATAATGGAAATTTCACCAGACGCAGTGGCTCACGCCTATAATCCCAGCACTTTGGGAGGCCAAGGCAGGTGGATCACCTGAGGTCAGGAGTTCGAGACCAGCCTGACCAACATGGTGAAACCACATCTCTACTAAAAATACAAAATTAGCCAGACATGGTGCCATATGCCTGTAATTCCAGCTACTCCAGAGGCTGAAGCAGGAGAATTATCTTGAACCTGGCAGGCAGAGGTTGCAGTGAGCCAAGATCACGCCATTGCACTCTAGCCTGGGCAACAAGAGTGAAACTCTTGTTTCAAAATAATAATCATAATCATAATCATAATAATAACAACAGAAACTTCAGAGTCTGGTGGGACAGGTTGTTTTTTTTTTTTAATTTGGGCCAAACCAGTGTTCCTCTTTATCTAATTAAACCAGCAGCCATCATTTTTCCACTTTTCTTCTTCAGCCTCTGGTGCCCAGTTCTGTGCATCTTAAATTGTTTTAATATCTTTTGGGAGTGTTTTCAGCTGGGCCATGACTGAGATTTGATAAGTGGGACATATAAGGGCAGCATTCTTTGCTTCATTATCAGCAAGATGATTTCCTCCAGCTTCCAGAGTCTCGCTTCCAGTGGTCTACAGCAGCTGTGTTGCATCTAGTAATTCTTGTACCTAAAGCCCATTCTTTATTTCATCTTCACTGGAAGTAAGAAAATCTCTGCTTTCACAACATTCCAGAATCATCAGAAACTGCAAAGGCATACCTCCTGTCTGTATAAAGATTTACAGTCTTTCTCTTAGCAATGAGACAGGCCCAGTGAGAGCAAACAGCTCTGCCTATGGGGCTGAAATGGCTACAGGCAAAGAAGCTGCTAACACAACCTCAAAGGCATAGTGACTGTGTAGCCTGCACAGCGCCTACCAGCATCATTCTTTACATGTGAGCCATCTGTGCACGAAGACAGCCGGCACTGCCCAGGGGAGGTGGCCTGTCAGAGCTGGCAGCCGTGTGGTGTCTGCCCAGGGGAGGTGGCCTGTCAGAGCTGGCAGCCGTGTGGTGTCTGGCCTGAAGGAGAGGGCAGGAAAGTTGCGGGGTTAAGGTTATTGCCCACGAGGGAGTGAGACAATGGGCAGCAAGTAGGAGAAGCTCTTAGAAAGTGAGTCGGCTGGCAGGAAGATGCCGGGCGTGGTACAAGCATGAAAGCATCTACAGCTAGAGGCTCATGTACAGTTGGGGGATCCCATGGCTGACTCCTCAGTTGCCTTGACTAACAAACCTCCACCCATGGTTGCTTGGTTTTTTAATAGGCAGAATTCGGGTATTACAAGGACGAAGACATGAAGCGATTAGGCCTGGCTTTTGTATTCTTCTGTAATAGGCTGAAGACTTCGTAATGCCATCTGGTTGAACAGATAGTGTTTACTATTTAATCCAGATTTTAATAGAAAGTATGCTATGGGCCGGGCGTGGTGGTTCACACCTGTAATCCCAGCACTTTGGGAGGCCAAGGCGGGCAGATCACGAGGTCAGGAAATCGAGACCATCCTGGCTAATGCGGTGAAACCCCATCTCTACTAAAAAAAATACAAAATTAGCCGGGTATGGTATTGGGCACCTGTAATCCTCACTACTTGGGAGGTTGAGGCAGGAGAATGGCTTGAACCCGGGTGGCTGAGCGTGCAATGAGCGGAGATCACGCCGCTGAACTCCAGCCTGGGCGACAGAGAGAGACTCTGTCTCAAAAAACAAAAAGAAAGTACGGCGTGAATTTTGCCAGTATCGCTGGATGAGTTTGCCCATAAAGAGACAGGTGTTTGATTCGGCAGTGAAGGAGTGGTATTATTTTTGTTTTCTGAACAGAAAAAAGCACAATAAATGACTGAACATGGGGAATCAGGGGACTTCAAGGTTGAGTCAGCAATTTGGTTTGTCAGATTCTAATATTATCACCACCCCCACAACCCCGGCTTTTGGAAAAGAGAAATTCCAGGATGGTATTTTTCCAGAAAATCAGAAGGTAGACAGGGCAGTAGTAACAAGCAAAAAAGGGTGGGTGTCTTGAGGAGGGCCAAGGCAGAAAGGAATGTGGTGTGAAACAATGCAGGTCAAGGCTTATTGGAAACGCCTACCATTTTTATCTTTTCATCACACTTCAGCAGGGGCTGATGGAGGCTGGTCGGGTTAAGGACTGATAGTTGCTCTGGTGTCTATGAACTATTAATTTAAAAATCACACATTTGTAAATTTAGAAAGGAGAGTTTGGTGGCCATTCTGACAAGCCAGAAAGTGTAAACTCCACCTCCAGCAGGGACCAGAAACAGACAGTTGGGGAGCTGGGAGGACGGGCTAGATGGAACAGGAATTTATGCTCAAAAGGTTGGCCAAGTATACATATTTAGCAAGTTATAGGATGAGCTATGAATATTCAAGAAGGGGGTTGTGTGCATGGAGGGTGAACAGACATGCGTGTTACATACGACCTATGTTCACTCTGAGGTAGAGTCAGCATTTAAATGAATTACAATTACGCCTATGTGTCCAAAGGTGAAGCAGGGACACGGAGGCTCTTGAGTGTAACCAGTCACTGCAGCCAGAGCCAGGTCCTGGTCTCTCATCAGGAGAAAGTTGCTGAAGTCAGTCTCTTGTCCAGTGAAAGGTGCAGTTCTGGCGGGTTGAAGGGGCAGGGTCAGCCAGCCTCCAGCCTCAATGAGCTGCAATTTTTTCAGTATTGCAGTATCTTGAGGTCAGTGCTTGTTTACCTGCATGGAAAAGGAAAACCTTGCCCAGTTACAACACTGCTTCTTCTTTAAGTGTGGGGCTACATGACTTAACCCTTGCCTGGCATGGCCTTAGGTCCTGTTTATAATTGGGTGTCTTAATGCCACAGAGAGTCAGTTCTGTCAGTATTACAATCTCTACTTCAACCTTAATGCTGGGCAGCTGTTGAATCTAAACCACGAAAGGGAGAGGGTATAATGAGGTGTATCCGGCCTTCTGTTCGGTTTTGGCTGAAAATTCAGTTTCTAAGGCTTCTCTGGGATCTTCTTGGCCAAGACTGGGGAGGGGGTAGGGTCCACTCAGTCGGAGAGGAGGCTGGAGATTTTCAGCTCTCAGAACAATTAAGACTTCATTCCCAAACTGAAGGGTGGTTTCACCCAAATGATTAAGCGGGAGAACTGGAGATTCTCTCTTTTGCAGCAGAGCCAGGAGTTCTCCCTTTCCCTCCTGTTATGTCTGCAGGGCTGGGCATAAGTCAGGCAGCCCTATACTTGTTTGAAGAAAAAACAATGTTGTAACAGCCACAAGGTTTTTCTCTTCTTCTTCTTCTTCTTCTTCTTCTTCTTCTTCTTCTTCTTCTTCTTCTTCTTCTTCTTCTTCCTCTTCCTCTTCCTCTTCCTCTTCCTCTTCCTCTTCCTCTTCTTCTTCTTCCTCTTCCTCTTCCTCTTCCTCTTCCTCTTCTTCTTCTTCTTCTTCTTCTTCTTCTTTTTTTTTTTTTTTTTTTGAGACAGAGTCTCACTCTGTGGCCCAGGCTGGACTGCAGTGGCGCGATCTCGGCTCACTGCAATCTCTGCCTCCCGGGTTCAAGTGATTCTCCTGCCTCAGCCTCTCAAGTAGCTGAGATTTACAGGCACCCGCCACCACACCCAACTAATTTTTGTATTCTTTTAATAGAGACAGGGTTTCTCCATGTTGGCCAGGCTGGTCTCAAACTCCTGCCCTCAGGTGAATCTCTCCCCTCGGCCTCCCAAAGTTCTGGGATTATAGCATGAAGCACTGTGCCCAGCCCACAAGGTTTTTCTTTTTCTCTGCAGCTAAACAGGCACTGGCCTCAAGTGTGTGGGCAGGCTGATTTGCCAAATTAACTAGATCAGACGTGGGCAGAGTTTCCCATTCCAGGCAGGCCCTCTTGACAAGCTGGGAAAGTTTTCTAGAAGGGCCATTCACAAACAGAATTAACTCCTACTTGAACAGATTCACCATCCATGGGTAATCCAGAAATTTCTTTAAATACAACCTGGAGCGGACTATAATAGTTGTAAATGGGCTTGTTAGGTTCTTGGGTACAGGCATAGATTTTACTCCAGACTAAGATTGTAGGAAAAGACTCAAGAATAGACTTTTGGTGTGTGTTTGTGTGTGTGTGTGTCTGTGTGTGTGTGGTGTGTGTGTTTGTTTTGCCACATCTTGGGACTTTTTCTTAGTTTTTGCCTAAATCCTCCTCGGGGTCATGCCAATGAGACTTGGCCATCAGTGTTGAGCCTGGCCTTCACTAAAAAGTGTATGACCCAGCTGGCATAGGTTAGAAACACCAGCCAATAAACCTGAGCACTGTGCTGAATTCATCAGCAAATTAGTGAGGGTCTTCAATGACCTTTGAGAATTCCTTGGCAATGGCTCAAAATTCAGCCATGCTCTGAGGAACAAAATTAATTTTGGGTATAGAAGAATCATTCGTGAGTTTAACTTACAAGGGAAAAGTTTTAACAGGACCAGGTTCAGGGATGGTGAGAGCGGAGGAAATCAAGGCAAATTTTTTTTTTTTTTTTTGAAACAGGGTCTCACTCTGTCACCCAGTCTGGAGTGCATTGGCACAATCTCAGCTCAGTGCAACCTGTACCTCCTGAGTTCAAGCGCTTCTCCTGCCTCAGCCTCTCTAGTAGCTGGAGTTACAGGCATGCACTACCATGCCTGGTTAATTGTTTTGTTTCATTTTGTTTTGTTTTTGAGATGAAGTTTCACTCTTGTCCCCCAGGCTGGAGTGCAATGGTGTGATCTCGGCTCAATGCAACCTCTGCCTCCCAGGTTCAAGCGATTCTCCTGCCTCAGCCTCTAGAGTAGCTGGGATTATAGGCACCTGCCACCACACCTGGCTAATTTTTGTATTTTAAGTAGAGACAGGATTTCACCATGTTGGCCCGGCTGGTCTCAAACTCTTGACCTCAGGTGATCCACTAGCCTCGGCCTCCCAAAGTGCTGGGATTACAGATGTGAGTAACTGTACCCGGCCTAATTTTGTATTGTTAATAGAAATGGGGTTTCATCATGTTGGTCAGGCTGGTCTCGAACTCCTGAGCTCAAGTGATCCACCTGCCTCGGCCTTCCAGAGTGCTGGGATTACAGGCATGCACCACCACACCTGGCTAATTTTTGTACTTTTGGTAGAGACAGGGTTTCATCATGTTGGCCAGGCTGGTCTCAAACTCCTGACCTTAAGTGATCAACCTGCCTCAGCCTCCCAAAGGGCTGGGATTATAGGGGTGAGCCACCATGCCCGGCCTGAGATCAGGAGGCAATTTTAGAATCCTGAATGCACTCAGACGCTTCGAGGTACCAATTGAAATATGCCTCTCATTCAGATAGTTTGGTTTTAGGACTACGGTACCCTAATTTTGTCTTAAGAAAGACAAGTTTGGGGAACTCATAAGACCTCCATTATGAAGAACAAAATAATAAATTTTTTTCACTGAAGAACAAAATTAGTGTTGGGATACTCCATCCATTGATTTTTCTTTTCTTTTCTTTCTTTCTTTCTTTTTTTTGAGACAGAGTCTCACTCTGTCACCCAGGCTGGAGTGCAGTGGTGCGATCTCGGCTCATTGCAACCTCTGCCTCCCAGGTTCACGCCATTCTCCTACCTCAGCCTCCCGAGTAGCAGGGACTACAGGTACCCACCACCACGCTTGGCTAATTTTTTGTATTTTTTAGTAGAGACGGGGTTTCACCATGTTAGCCAGGAGGGTCTTGATCTCCTGACCTCCTGATCCACCCGCCTCAGCCTCCCAAAGTGCTGGGATTACAGGCATGAGCCACTGTGCCCCGCCTTGCTTTTTTTGTTTTTTGTGTGTTTTTTTTGACAGTCTGACTCTGTCTCCCAGGCTGGAGTGCAGTGGTGTGATCTTGGCTCACTGCAACCTGCACCTCCCAGGTTCAAGGGATTCTCCTGCCTCAGTCTCATGAGTAGCTGGGATTATAGGTGCCCACCACGCCTGGCTAATTTTTTTGTATTTTTAGTAGAGACAGGGTTCCACCATGTTGGCCAGGCTAGTCTTGAACTCATGACTTCAGGTGATCCATCTGCCTCAGTCTCCCAAAGTGCTAGGAGGTCAGTCTGTTGCTTTTTAAGTGTGGGCTAGAGAGAACCAACATTTTAGAACGTGTAGCCAGCAGGAGTCCCAGAAGGGGACCATTATTGCATGCTTTGGAATTTGGGGGATCTCATTCTGCTTCTTCTTAATCTCTCAAGAGCAAAAGAAAACTCCTGTAAACTCTGTTAGCGAACGCTGGGGGTTTGGACTGGTGTTGTGTTTTACAGTGTCCTTAGGCCGGGATGTTTGTTTGACTCGGCAGACAGCCTGGGCTCTAATTATACAACCTGTAACCAAATGTCTCCTAGATGCACAGATTTTTTTCTTGAGTCTGGCAGGCCCCCTAGTGGTCTTCCACGTACCAGTTTATCCTCAACACAGGCGGCTTTTTCTTCGGAGACTGAGGTCCCTCATAGAAAGGTGGTGACAGTCCTAAGGTTTCTTAAAGGGGGGGGTCTCGAGCCCAGCTTTTTTTTGGAGACGGAGTCTCGCTCTGTCACCCACGCTGGAGTGCAGTGGCGCGATCTTGGCTCACCACAGCGTCCACCTCCCAGGTTCAAGTGATTCTCCTGCCTCAGCCTCTCAAGTAGCTGGGACTACAGGTGTGCACCACCAGGCCTGGCTAATTTTGGTATTTTTAGTAGAGACGGGGTTTCACCATATCGGCCAGGCTGATCTTGAACTCCTGACCTCAAGTGATCCACCCTCCACGGCCTCCCAAGTACTAGGATTACCGGCGTGAGCCACTGCGCCCGGCCAAACCCACTATTTTTATAAAAGAAAGATTTTCAGAAATAAAGAAAAGTATAGCAACAAATGGAAGTATGTACACTGAAACCACAAGTGCACTCACCAGAACCAGGAGATAAACTGTCTTTGGACCAGAAACGACTTGCCAGAAAAGAGAACAAGTCTTTTCCAGCCCTAGAAGGGAGGCAGGATTCTTTGTGAAGGTGCCTTCGTCCAAGCAGACCCCAGATAAGGCCAACAGGGAGCTGCTATCAAAGAGCAGGAGCTCGACCTGAAAGAAGATTTACCTGGGCAGAGAAAAGGTGACCCGGGGAGGTGGAGGGTGCAAAGGGTTCAACTGTGGCATCTCCCCAGCTCCGGAAGCCGCCAGTCCCTCCAAAAGTCATTTTGCCTCTGGAGCACTTCTGATACCAGATCATGTCAACCTAAAAAAAGACTTCAGAGAAAACTGTCTCCAAACACGATGAATTTACTGGGAATAGGAAAGAGGATTATGACCTAGAATGGCCTATGGCAAGCCACAGGGGCACCCGGTGAGGGAAGGGGAAGAGAGGAAGCTTTTATTGGCAGAAAGAGAGGTGTTCACATAACTGCTTGGAAACAGAATTCATTGGTTTCTCTGGCTCAAAGCCAGATTTGCCATCAGTTTGCATTGACCGAGGTGATGTTACTGGAAAGTGTTCTTCCAAGAGCGTCTTACCAGAATCACTGCAGTCCTAAGTCCTAAAGAATGCCTAGCAATAAGCCTTGTCATAGAAATCTATGTATATGTGCAAAACGTGCAAGCCATGCGAAGCAGGAGGCGCATGCAGGATGTGAAGGGCTTTCTTGTGGGGCTTTAAGAAAGTCCTTGCAAACAGTTCTTATCTCAGACATGCAAGCATGAGCTCCCTCCACCCCGCTTCATGCCTTCCTGGCCCTATTTTGCCTGGATCTAACAAGAGTGACTTCATTCTGGCATAGCCATTTAATGGAATTTTTTTGAGCAACAAAAAATAATAAACTATAGCTACAGCATGGGTGAATCTCAGAATAATTATGCTAATTTAACGAAATCAGACAAAAGAATGCACATTGTATGACTTCACGTATATAGAACTCATGAACAGTTTGTAACACAAAGGACAAATGCTGGAGGGGATGGATACCCCACTCTCCATGATGCGCTTATTTCACATTGCATGCCTACATCAGAAAATCTCATGTACCCCACAAATATATACACCTATTGTGTACCCACAAAAATTAAAAATTAAAAAAAACCCTTCAGAACAGGACTTGGCAAATTGTAGCGTCTAAGCAAAAGCCAGCCCTCCACCTGTTTTTTTCTTCAGTTTTTAAAAATGTTTTTTAACTCCTCCCAACAGAAGCTGGTAACCACTTGCTCTTTAAAATAAAGATTTATTGGAACATAGCCCGACCATTTGTTTAATATTGCTTGTGGCTGCTTCTAGGCTCTAATGGCAGCACTGAGTAATCTCAACAGAGACCGGCATCACCTAAAGGTTTTACTATCTGGCTCCTTACAGTACAAGTTTGCTGAGCCTTGCTTTAGTGCACATGTCTATCTGCATAGAAAGTAAGATGGGACCGGGTGCGGTGGCTCATGCATGTCTGTAATCCCAGCACTTTGAGATCCCAAGGCAGGAGGACCACTTGAGCTCAGGAGTTTGAGACCAGCCTGGGAAATAAAGTGAGACCCCATCTCTACAAAAAAAAAGAAAAGTGAATTATAGAAAAGAAAGAAAGACTGAAGCTATAAAAATGTTCCTAGAATTAATAAGTTAATTTTAGAATACAAGGTCAATATATAAAAATCAATTATGTTTCTATCCGTTAGAAAATAAAGTAATTAGGAAATAAAACTTACTCAATTTGGGATAACATTGGAAAGTGAAACACTTAGAAATAAATTAATTCTACCCAAATTGCTCAATCTAATCCAAATCAAAATCTTAACAGGCATCTTTGAAGAAATTGGCAAGTTAATTTAAAAGTTTATATAGAAAAGTAAAGGACCTAAAATAACCAAAATAGAATTGAAAAATAAGAACAAGGTCAGATCATTTACACTACTTGATTTCAAAATTTAACATAAAGCTTTAGTAATCAAGACAGTATAGTTAGTATTGGTATACGTTGGACATAGAGACAGCTGAAACAAAGCAAAAATTCTGAAAATAGACTTACACTTACATGGTAACTTGATTTTTTTTGTTTGGTTTTTTTTTTTGATGGTCTTGCTCTGTCGCCCAGGCTGGGGTGCAGTGGCACAATCTCCACGATCTCAGCTCACTGCAACCTCCGCCTCTTGGGTTCAAGTAATTCTCTGCCTCAGCCTCCCGAGTAGCTGGCATTACAGGCACGTGCCACCACATCTGACTAATTTTTTTGTATTTTTAGTAGAGTATTTCACCGTGTTAGCCAGGATGGTTTCATCTCTTGACCTTGTGATCCGCCCGCCTTGGCCTCCCAAAGTGCTGGGATTACAGGTGTGAGCCACCATGCCCCGCTGAATTCAAAAGCTTTTATAAGAAATTTCTATCATCTCTGTAGCAGTTTGAGTAACTCATCAATAAAGCTGTCTGTGCAGTTCCCCTTATCTTAATGCAGCTATGGGTGTGTCTCTAGGCCATGACAAAGTGCTGCTTTTTTTGTTTGTATGACTGTGGGTTTGTTTTAGGTAAGCCGCCCTCCTCCCTGTGCAAGGTCCCACAGAACCCACTGTGCACACGTCTAAAAAGGCAAGGAAACATTTTCCTGGGAGCTTGTTAATCAAACAACAAAGGGCTTCTGTGTTGGACTTGGCCAGGCAGTCTGCTTATTTGTGGCTTAGCTCTGCAGCTGCAGTCTGAATTTTCCCCAGGCTGCTCGATTTTTGCCGTAGCTGTGATTTTTTCAGACAAGCAGCTTCTCTGAGGACTGGTCTCTTAGTTGTTTATCCAAGTACTTTTTCTTTTCCTTCTCCCTTGCTGATAAGAACGCAAAATTATAGTCATTTTTGCAAAATGATATTGCAGTATCTTACAAAGTTAAAAATGCATTTATCATATGACCCAGCAATCATATTACAAGAAAAATGAAAATATATGCCTACACACAGACATTACAGAAACGTACATGGCAGTGTTATACACATGCTCTATACATATATACAGATATGCATACATCATCATATATAGTAGCTCCAAACTGGAACAACTCAAATTTCTGTCAACTGTTGAACCGATATAAAAACTGTGGACCTCCTTACTACAGAATACTACTCAGCGACAAAAAGGAACGCAGTGCTAGTAAATGCAACGAATTAGTAATACATCAACAACGTGGATGAATCTCAAAGACATCATGCTAAGTGAATGAAACCAAATGCAAAAGACCACATATTGTGTGATTCCATCTAGACCAAGTTCTAGGAAAGATAAAACTACAATGGAAGAAAGCAGATCAATGGGAAAGGATCAGCTGCAAATGAAAACAAAAAAACTTTTTAGGGTGATGGAAACTTTCTGTATCTTTTTATTCTATCTTTTCCCCTTTTTTCACCTCAGAGTTTCTAATTTTCTGTATCTTGTGATGATGATTACATAACTGCCCAAAATTATCAAAACTCATCAAAGTGTACATTTAAATTGGTAATTTTATTATGTATCAATTATAACTCAAAAACCTGGAAAAATTAATTTTAGACTATGGGAAGGATAACGTCAGAATAAATGCCAAATGTAGCAGGGCGCAATGGCTCATACCTGTAATCCCAATACTTTGGGAGGCCGAGGCAGGAGTTCAAGACCAGCCTGAGCAACATAGGCAGACCCTATCTCTACAAAAGAATATTTTGACTGGGCATCGTGGCATGTGGCCTGTAATCCTAGCTACTCAAGAGACTGAGGCAGGAGTATCTCTTGAGCCAAGAAGTTCGAGGCTGCAGTGATCTACAATTGCGCCACTGCACTCCAGCCTGGGTGACAGAGCAAGATTTTGTTTTAAAAAAAAAAAAGGTGGGGGGGTGGGCTCACGCCTGTAATCCCAGCACTTTGGGAAGCCAAGACAGGTGGGTCACCAGAGGTCAGGAGTTCGAGACCAGCCTGGCCAACATGGTGAAACCCTGTCTCTACTAAAAATATTTAAAAATCAGCTATATATGGTGGTGGGCACCTATAATCCCAGCTACTCGAAGACTGAGACAGAACTGCTTGAACCTGGGAGGCGGAGGCTGCAGTGAGCTGAGGTTGCACCACTGCACCTCACCCTGGGCAACAAGAGTGAAACTCCGTCTCAAAAAAAAAAAAAAAAAATTGGCAAATGAAAAAGGCAACTACTTTTTGTCATTAACTATTAACTTCAGAGACAACTACAAGTTGTAGAAGAGAAAAAGCAGTATTAATACACCATTTGGCCCAACAGCAAACAACAGAGGCAGAGTGTCAGTGATAAACAGTGACTCACCCCAAAACTGTATGGGAAAGGAAATGGGATGGTGAGGTCGATGTAAAGTCTTGCTCTTCAATTGTCATGACGGGAAGAGAATGCATACAATGTAACTGCAAATTGGTGTTTCAAAATAGCATTACAAGCATATTATTTGGAAATACACAAAAACATTTACACTGGAAAGTGGGACTCAGGGGTGGAAAGGTTCTCAGAGATGGGGATGGACTTCTTTTAATTAAAAAATGTATTTAACTTTTAAGACCAGGTGTGGTGGCTCATGCCTGTGATCCCAGCACTTTGGGGCCAAGGCGGGTGGATCACCAGAAGTCAGGAGTTTGAGACCAGCCTGGCCAACATGGTGAAACCCCATCTCTACTAAAAATACAAAAACTAACCGGGTGTGGTGGTGGGCACCTATAATCTCAGCCACTTGGGAGGCTTAGGCAGGATAGTGGCTGGAACCTGGGAGGCGGAGGTTGCAGTAAGCCGAGATAGCGCCATTGCACTCCAGCCTGGGCCAACAACAGCCAGACTCCGTCTAAACAAACACACACTCTTCTTTTTTCTTTTTTTTTGAGACAGAGTTTTGCTTTTGTTGCCCAGGCTGGAGTGCAATGGCACGATCTCGGCTCACTACAATCTCCGCCTCCCAGGTTTAAGCAATTCTCTTGCCTCAGCCTCCTAAGTAGCTAGGATTACAGGCATGCACCACCACGCCCAGCTGATTTTGTATTTTTAGTAGAGATGGGGTTTCTCCATGTTCGTCAGGCTGGTCTCAAACTCCCAACCTCAGGTGATCTACCCGTCTTGGCCTCCCAAAGTGCTGGGATTATAGGCGTGAGCCACCGTGACTGGTCACAAACAAAAATTTTTAAAGCTATGTTAATATATTTGACAAAATAATTTTGAAATAAAAATGGTTTTTATTTACTTTTTTATATTTCCTCATAGGTAATAAAAGCATTTAAGGCTACTTTACTATGAGTTTTTGTATTTTTTTATTTAATTCATAAATCATCTCGTTTTAATTTTCTTTTTGATGTGGGAATTATGAACTCAAAAAGTTTTACCAACTGGATTTTTTTTTTTTTTCAGGTAGAGTTTTGCTCTGTCGCCCAGGCTGGAGTGCAGTGGTGTGATGGTGCGATCTCGGTTCACTGCAATCTCCGCCTCCCAGGTTCAAGTGATTCTCCTGCCTCAGCCTCCCGAATAGCTGGGACTACAGGCATGCACCACCATGCCTGGCTAATTTTTTTTTTTTTTTGGAATTTTTTTTTTTTTTTTTTTTGTATTTTTAGTAGAGACAGGGTTTCGCCATGTTGGCCAGGCTGGTCTCAAACTCCTGACCTCAGACGATCCACCTGCCTCGGCTTCCCAATATGCTGGGATTACAGGCATGAGCCATGGCGCCCAGCCTGATTTTTTTTTTGTTTGTTTTGAGATGGAATCTCACTCCGTCACCCAGGCTGGAGTGCAGTGGCATGATCTTGGCTCACTACAACCTCTGCCTCTCAGGTCCAAGTAATCCTCCCACCTCAGCCTCCCAAGTAACTAGGACTACAGGTGTGCTCCCCCATGCCTGGCTAATTTTTGTATTTTTAGTAACGACTAGGTTTCACCATGTTGGCCAGACTGGTCTTGAACTCTTAACCTCAGATGATCCACCTGCCTCAGCCTCCCAAAGTGCTGGGTATATTTTGATTTTTGATTTCTGATTTTTGGCTCCATAAATCCAATATTTGGTTTCATAAATCCAAATAAGCCTGAAGAGAATATACCTAATGAAATCAATGTTTAGGGAATTTATTTAAGTTTTTGTTGTAGCCAAGAAAATGGTCGGTATGTGTAATTGCTCCTTGGGCATAAAATAAGAATATGTATACTACAAAGCTATAGTAACTCAAACAGCATGGTACTATCATAAAAACCGACACATGGATCAATGGAACAGACTAGAGAACCCAAAAATAAATCCACACTTTTATTATAAACTTATTTTCAACAAAGGCACCAAGAATATACACGAGAAAAAAGGACAGTCTCTCCAATCAGTGCTGCTGGGTAAACTGGATATCCACATGCAGAAGAAAGAAACTAGACTCCCCTCTCTTACCATATATAAAAATCAACTCAAAATGGATTAAAGACTTAAATGTAAGACCTGGAAGTATGAAACTACTAGAAGAAAACATTGGGGAAATGCTACAGGATGTTGATCTGGGTAAAGATTGTTGGGGATGAGATCTTGAAAGTGCAGGCAACAAAAGCAAAAATAGACTAATAGGATTGCATGAAGCCTGGAAGCTTCTGCACAGCAAAGGAAGCAATCAACAGAGTGAAGAGACAACCCACAGAATGGGAAAAAATATTTGCAAACTACTCACTTGACACGAGATTAATAACCAGAATATATATCAGTTCAATAGGAAAAAATAAATAATCTAATTAAAATGGGTAAAAGACCTAAGTAGACATTTCTCAGAAGAAGACATACAATGGTCAATCAACATCACTAATCATCACAGAAATGCAAATCAAAACCACAATGAGATATCATCTCGCCCCAGTCTAAAAGGCTATTACTTAAAAAATAGGCTGGGAGCGATGGCTCATGCCTGTAAACCCAGCACTTTGGGAGGCTGCTTGAGGTGGATCCTTGAGGTCAGGAGTTTGAGACCAGCCTGGCCAACATGGTGAATCCCCATCTCTACTCAAAATAGATAAATCAGTCGGGCATGGTGGTGCATGCCTGTAGTCCCACCTACTCCAGAGGCTGAGGCAGGAGAATGGCTGGAACCTGGGAGGCAGAGGTTGCAGTGAGCTGAGATTGTGCCATTGTACTCCAGCCTGGGCAACAGAGCGAGACTCCATCTCAAAAAATAAAATAGAATAAAAAATAAATAAATAACGAACGCTGGTGAAGATGGAGAGAAAGAGAATGCTTACACATTGTTAATGGAAATGTAAAGTAGTACAACCATTATGGTAAACAACTTGGAGGGTGCTTGACAAGCTAAGCTACCTTATGATCCATAAGCTTATGGATGATCCAGAAATCTCACTGGCGGATATATAGCCAAGACGTGGAATCAACCTAAGTGTCCATCAATGGATGAATAGATAAAGTAGATGGTAACCATCATTCTATTCTCTACTTCCATGATCCACTCTTTAAGCTCCCACATGTGAATGAGAACATGGGATATTTGTCTTTCTGTGCTTAGCTTATTTCACATAAGATAATGACCTCTAGTTCTATTCACGTTGTTGCAAATGACAGGATTTCATTCCTTTATGGCTGGGCAATATTCCATTGTGTATATACACCACATCTTCTTTATCTATTCTCGGCTCACCGCAACCTCCACCTCCCAGGTTCAACCAATTCTCTTTCCTTAGCCTCCTGAGTAGCTAGGATTACAGGCAGGCACCATCACGCCTGGCTGATTTTGTATTTTTTATAGAGACAGGGTTTCTCCATGTTCGTCAGGCTGGTCTCAAACTCCCAACCTCAGGTGATCCACCTGTCTCAGCCTCCCAAAGTGCTGGGATTACAGGCCTCCGTGCCTGGCCACAAACAAAAACTTTTAAAGCGATGTTAACATATTTATTTGACAAAATAATTTTGAAATAAAAATACTTTTTATTTACTTTCCTATTTCCTCATAGATAATAAAAGCATTTAAGGCTAGTTTTCATATTTTTTTCTTTAATTTATAAATCATTTGGTTTTAATTTTCTTTTTGATGTGGGAATTTTGAACTCTTAAAAAATTTTACCAACTGGATTTTTTTTTTACATTTTGATTTTTTCTTTTTTAGACAGAGTCTTGCTGTGTCACCCAGGCTGGAGTGCAGTGGTGCGATCTCGGCTCACTGCAATCTCTGCCTCCCAGGTTCAAGTGATTCTCCTGCCTCAGCCTCCTGAGTAGCTGGGACTACAGACCTGCACCACCATGCCCGGCTAGGCTAACTTTTTTTTTTCTTTGTATTTTTAGTATTTGAGGTGATGGATATCCCAATTACCCTGGTTTTGATTAAAAAAGAAGTGTATACATTTTGGCTTTATAGGGTAGAAACATATGTATTTACATGCATGCATTTCTTTATTGTATACATTTCTTCATTGTTTAAACAAAACTTCTTCCATATTTTTCATTACCTACTTTATCAAATGCTGAGAAGAGTATAATAAAGCTAAGGGCGCCTGAGACTAAGTTATTAAATCCTTCTCAGATCTCAGCCCAAGAAGAAACTTTTGAAAATAAATATTTGTACAGGAGTGAATCAATTTTATAAATATATATTTGATAAAAATGAATAAGCATTGAATATATTATGGAATCATAGATTCATGGAATATTAGAACTTTGGAAATCATGAGCTTTGCTTGCCTGACTCCCTTACTTCTCAGGTAGAGAAACAAACCCAGAAAAATGAAGTTGAGTGTCCAAGCTCAAGCAACAAGTTTGTGCACTAAGCTGAGTTCCCCCTTGCCCCGAGATAGCTCTGTGCCCAGACAGAGTCCAAACAAGAACACCATCTATGTGTCTCTAATGAGGACCTCTGAGGAATCCACTCTAGGGGCACCCAAACTTAGCAATTCTTGCTGCCCTGGTCCCATGGGAACCTTGATCTCCAGGGGATGGAGGATCTGTTTACTCGTGCCCAGTCATCCAAGCCCCAAGCAGAACCCAGGCTTTAGATGGATACCAGGCTCCAGATGGCCACCAAACCCCAGTCGAACCTCAGACGTCAGGTGGACATCAGGTCCCTGGTGGATGCCTACACTGCAGGTTGACATCAGACCCCAGGAGGACACCAGCCCTCAAGTGACTACCAGGCCCCAAGGTGACTGTGTAGGTCCCAGGTGGGTATCAGGCATCAGGTTGACTCAGGACCCAGGTGAACGCCAGGCCATAGATGAACAGCAGGCCCAAGGTGGACATAGGCCCCCGGTGAACACAGGTCCCAGATGGATGCCCAGCCTGATGCACACCTGCAGACCAGAGTTCACCTGCAGTCTGATTTCTCCTTGGGGCTTGGGTGTTTTCCTGGGACCAATAACCTGCCTGGGGTATTTACGTTGGGTCTGATGTCCACCTGGGGCCTGGTATCCATCTGGGGCCTGGGTGTCCACCAGGGGCCTGATGTTCACCTGGGGCCTTCTGTTTAACTAGGGCCTGATTTCCATCCTGAGACTGGGTATCCACCTGGGGTCTGTGTCCCCGTGTGACTTGGTGTCCAACTGGGACGCTGGACACCGGTAAACACCAGGCCCCATGTGGATTACTATGGTACACCTGATGTACATACCTTGAGTTCAGCGTCCGCTTGGGTCCTGGTAGCTACCTTAGGCCTGTTGTTCACCTGGGGCCAGGCGTTGTGCTGGGCCTTAATGTCTACTAGGAGCCTGGTGTTTATCAGGAGGTCTTGATTCCCACCTGGGGCCTGGGTGTTTACATGGGGTCTGATACCCTTCTGTGGCTTTGGTTTCAATCTGTGGCCTGATGTTCACCAAGCATCTAGGTATCCATATGAGGCCTGATGCTACCCTGGGACGTGATGTTCACCTGGGGCCTGGTGTCATCCTGGGGCGTGGGTGTTCACCTGGCGCCTAGTAATTTACATGTGCCCTCCTGTTTACCAAATTCTTAGGTGTCAACTTGTATCTTAATTTCTACCATGAGCCTAATGTCCACCTGGAGCCTGGGTGTCACCCTAGGGCCTGAAATCCTGGGGACTAGCTGTCCAAGTGGAGCCTAGGTATCACTTGGTATTCACTTGGGTCTGAATTTCGCCTGGGGTCTGATGTCCATTCGGAGTGAAGTTTTCACTTGAGTCCTCATGTAAACCTGGTGCCTGGCTGTCAGCCTTGAGCCTGATGTTCACCTGGGATCCTGTGTCCACATTGGGACTGATTATTCACCTGGTGCCACGTGTGCACGTGGGACCTTGTCTACCTGGGGCCTAGGAGTACTCCCTAGGCCGGGTGCCTACCTGGGTTCTGATATCCACGTCGGGCTTGGTGTTCGCTTGGGGCCTGATGGCTACTTGGGGCTTGCGTAGCCTCTGGGGATGGGTGTTCACCTGCAGTCTGATACCTACTTGGGGCTTGAGTATCCTCTCGGGGCCTGATATTCCCCTGTGACCTGGTGTGCAACTGGGCCTGGGTGTCAGCCTGGCACCTGAGTTCAGTGTCCACTTGGGGCCTGGTGTTTAGCTGGGGCCTGATACCCACCTGAGGCCTGGGTGTTTAGGTGTGGCCTGTTATCTTTCTGTGGCCTGGGTGTTTATCAGGAGGCTGAGGTTCACCAGGCCACCTAGGTATCCACCTGGACCAAATGTCTCTCTGGGGCCTGATGTTCATTTGTTGTCTGGTGTTTACCAAGGGCTTGGGCATCCACCTGTTGACTGATGTTCAGCTGGGGCATAGATACTCACCTGGGGCCCGAGGGTACACCTGGGGCCTGACGTCTGCCGGAGGCCTAGTAATCCACATGGGCCCGGTGTTTACCGGAAGCCTAATGCTCACCTTGGGCCTGGTGTTTGCCTGGAGCCTTGGTGTCAACCTGGGGCTGGACATCCACCAGGGGCCTATTATCCACCTGGAGACGGGATGTCCAATTGGGTTCTGATGTCCACCTAGGATCATCCTCATGTATGGTGGATGAAATTTAGGGCCTGGTGGTAAAATTTAAAAGAGAACCTTAAAAGCTATCGAGGCAAGAGAAGCAAGCAGAGGAAGGTCATTCCATTCCAGCAATAAGAAGAATGCGAGCCCAGCGATGGAGCCATGAGCAGCTCAGTATGTGTTGGGACCTGCAAGAGGGAGGGAAGTTGTGGGTGCACTGGAATACCAGACCCGGGATGGGAGGATGCTTTTCAAGCTGCCTTTCGCTGTCTCCTGGAACGTCATAGGAAGCCAGACTTATTCTTTGTAGGTCAGAGTTGAGTGTTATGTAAATCAACGTTTCCAACGAAGTGGAAACACTTTTCGTAGATAGAAGAGACAGCACTTGCAAAAATTTAGGAATGTGAGGGAACATACGTTGGGAATGATTTTGTTTTTAAAACAATTAACAGTTTTTTCTTTCTTTCTCTTTCTTTCTTTCTTTTTCTCCTTCCTTCCTTCTTTCCTTCTTTCTTTTCTTTCTCTTTCTTTCTTTCTTCCTTCCTTCCTTCCTTCCTTCCTTCCTTTCTTCCTTTCTTCCTTTCTTTCTCTTTCTTTCTTTTTTTGAGACAGTCTTGCTCTGTCACCCAAGCTGGAATGCAGTGTCACGATCTCAGCTCAGTGCAACCTCTACCTTGCAGATTCAAGTGAATCTCCTGCCTTAGCCTCCTGGGTAGCTGGGATTACAGGCACACACCACTACGCCTGGCTAATTTTTGTATTTTCAGTAGAGACACGGGGTCTTGCCATATTGCCCATGCCGGTCTCCAATTCTGGAGCTCAATGAGATCCTCCCACCTCGGCCTCCCAAAGTGCTGGGATTACAACCAGGAGCCACTGCACCCAGCCAGGATGCTTGTTTTTTTAACCTTTTATTTCTCTGGCATCTGGGCTCTATGGGGTGTGGAAAGGGAAAGTGGTAGACATTTAGTGACACAGAGGAGACTTGGACCTAAATCGTGAGACCCTGAAGTATGAATGCTTTGGAGGAAAATAGAGATCAAAAGTTGATGATCAAAGTAATTATTTACAAATAACTATTTTCCATTAGTTTATTTTTAATTTATAGTTCTGTATAAAATTGGAAGTAGTGTTCTTTATGTAAAACTACAACAGATTTTATTCTTTTTCTAACATTTCTATTCTAGTTAAAGAACCATGAACGATCTCGTTGATAACTGGAATGAAAATGTTCCAGCTGCTTATAAGATTTTTTAAAGGTAATTCTTTACAACAGCCTTGCGGGGTGCAGGTTGGTGTGAAAGAAGAGTGAGTTACGGGGATGATACGAATATCAAAGAGAAACTAATGAATAAAGAAGTCCAACATTAAGATTAGTTTCAGAAGAAGTAATTTGCCACTAAAATTTTCAGATTTCCTTTTCACTTACATAGGAGTGTGGTTAATTAGGGAAGATATTTCTAACACCTGCACTTTTAGAACCATATTTATTATGCAATATTGCAAAGCAGTCTTTCCTTCCACAACCCCCAGTCCCAGGACAAAAAAAAATGTACGAGGGAAAGTACCTCAGCAAACCCAGTCAGAATGTGCTATGTTTGAAAATAGCCATTTTGTGGAGACCTTAGCTGAAATTTGGCTTTGAAATCATCTGGGGGCATTTCTGAATTCTTACCTGCATTCGATTCACTAGTTTAGAGGTAGGTACCATACTACCATAGCCATGCATCTAATGGTGGCAACCTTTAAGGTTGAATATAATATGTTTACCAGAATTGACCTAGATTTGGCTGATCTTTGAGGAAATGTTTAGATGAGGCCAGTTATGATTTCACCCTGTGTCAAAGAGCATGCATATGTTTTTGCCATAGGTGTGTTTTCTTTACATTATTTACACAAATAATTTTCTATAATACCTGGGGGCAAACTGGGGAATTTGCAGTCCAATTGGCAGGTCCCCTCGGAGACCCACGGGCCGATGGCATTGGTGCAGAGTGGCCAGGTTCAGAGTGCAGCTTGTGGCTCCTGTCCAACTTGCAGGGGGCTCTTCCTCCACATCCCAGCTGCCGTTTTCATAAAACAATCCGTGGTGTCCCACTCTGAGATTGGGCTCCTGGTGCTCCCACTCGCATTGCTGTAGCAAGAGATCCATAGAACATATTTTTAAATGTTACTTGCTATTTGCTTAAATGCAGACTTTTCTAGGCTATTCCTTTTCCTTACTCCATTACTGAACAACTCCCTTGCTTCTTCCTTCCCCTCCAGTATCACTCCCAAGTAAGGGATTGGTTTTAGTCCCAGAACTGAAGTACCCTGAGATCCATTCTGAGCAGTACTCCAAGAGACCCACATTTGATTTATATTTTGCATTTAACAAGTTTAGCGAGTAGTTATTTTTGCTGGATTTATGGACCCTCTGTTTTAGATTTTCAAGACAAGAAAAACTTTTACTGACCTCTTCCTTAATGTTTTATTATAATGCAGACCTGTACAGTGGTGTATGCTGAAGATACTGGAATGCCTATGTGCTCTTCTACCAGAGGGTATCTGATCAGAACTCCTCAGTATGACCAAAGAAAATTGAGTTAGCATTGTCCTGCAGGAAGCTGAGGATCTCTCTCTGTAAGTTTTTTTTCCATATAATTTGGTGTGTGCTTTGAGTAGGTATGGTATGATCTTTAAAAAGCTCAGGCAAGGCCAGGCGCCGTGGCTCACGCCTGTAATTCCAGCACTTTAGGAGGCCAAGGCAGGCAGATCACGAGGTCAGGAGATCGAGACCCTCCTGGCCAACATGGTAAAACCCCATCTCTACTAAAAAATACAAAACATTAGCTGGGCATGGTGGTGCACGCCTGTAGTCCCACTTTGGGTTGGATACAGTAACTGAAAGGGACTTTGGTCTTCTTTTTTTTTTTTTGAGACGAAGTCTCACTCTGTCGCCCAGGTTGGAGTGCAGTGGTGCTATCTCAGCTCACTGCAAACTCCGCCTCCCGGGTTCATGCCATTCTCCTGCCTCAGCCTCCCGAGTAGCTGGGACTACAGGCGCCCGCCACCATGCCCAGCTATTTTGTTGTTGTTGTTGTTGTTGTTGTTGTTGTTGTTGTATTTTTAGTAGAGACGGAGTTTCACCGTGTTAACCAGGGTGGTCTCAATCTCCTGACCTCATGATCCACCTGCCTCGGCCTCCCGAAGTGCTGGGATTACAGGTGTGAGCCACCGTGCCCGGCAAGGGACTTTGGTCTTTCTTGCTTGGGGCTGGGATGAGTGTGTCCTCTGTGAGAAGAAGGAGGCGCAAGGCAGACTGAGTGGCCACAGCTGTAACCTGGGGGCACAAAGCAGACTTCTGTTACATACTATTCTTCTTTTCTTCCTTTTAACAGAACCATCCCTTGAGGTTCACCTGGGCACATGGCTGACCAACTACACACTAGATTTTCCAGACTAATTTGTATCAGTTTTCTTTATTCCTATAAAAGTTGTTTATTTATTGTACTTACATGCTAAGATACCATTCTCAAAGGACCATGAAAGCAGAAATGGTTAATATATGAAGCTGTCTACAGGCATGATAGAATAAAACACTTAAAAAAATTATTTGGGTCCGGCTTAAGTAAGTTTAACAGGGTAAAAAAAGGTATTATCTGACAATATTCAACAAATAATTCTTCACTTAATTTCTCATTGAAGCAATCACCTTAATATTATTCATTGGCCTTGATAAATGTGAACACTGCTCATATTTATGTAAATAATGGTCACGTGGCTTTCTTGGCATATCTAAATTTATGTTAGATCTGGCTTAACGTGTGCTTATACATGTATAGGCTATAGTTATGTACCTCAAGTGTGTGTAAGAGTTGGAATATTTGAAAGACAGCAAAATTTTAACTGAAAAAATAATATCCAATAATAGTTGACCTGTTGATTAAAGTAAGTAATTATTATGAAAGAGAAAAAAGGTGATTTCAAATTGATTCAGAAGAACTGGCCCAGCAACTAAGACTGTATGCTTTCCTTTAAAAAAAAAAAAAAAAAAGAACTGATATGTTATGTGACAAATACAGAAATTACAAAACTAGTTAAACTGACGTTGCCATTAAAGCAACATTAAATAGTTTTGGGGGAGAAGAAAGAAGCCGAGAAGATGGTATCTGTGCACTTAAGATGGTCATGTCATTTGATATAAGTAAGTACAAAGCAGCCTGAGGCCCACACCTGCACGATGCTGAAAAAGCTGACCAGTGTTACATATTCAGCCCTAGATGAAATGCTGCATTTATTTTTTAAACACTGGTATGCATTGTTTTAAAAATATATAAAATAACGGTGAAAAGTTAAAGAATCGTAAGAATGTAGCTAAATGTAAAAAAATTTTGCAAAGCCATAGTTTTATGATGAAACAAATATATTTTTTATCTTTTATGTATAATGTTTTAATGCTTTTTTGACCCAATGAAATGTGGAAGTGTTTTGTGATTTTGATTTTACTATAGCGATTGTTTTATAAACAAAGAAAAAATTACTTCAGGATTGCAGAGATGGTAAACTGTTAAAATAGTTTGGGTATTAAATTATGAAATAATTGGGTATTAAATAATTCAGAATCCAAGCGATGCAATTGAACAGATCTGTAGGCATCTGTAAGTGCTGAGGTGAAAGTGCCAACCAAAGCAGTTAGATTGAACATTAATGCCTGGAGGTCATCAATAGAGGAACTGGCTGTGGACCTTCACCTTGGCATCCCCTTTGTTTTCTGCTGTAGCTGGGTATCTTGCAAAAACAAAAACAACAACAACAAAAGCCACTTATTTCTTAAAGACAGAGAAAGGATATTTCCTTCAATTTAAGCATTCCTAAATTGCCACACCCTGTGCTCTTGGAGGAGGCCAAGACAGAGCAGACCCTCAGGTGGGTGGGCGATGCACTTGACCCTGATGATATCAGGTACCAGGCCCGCCAGCCCCCGCAGGTGCGGAGCTGCAGCTGCAGCCACCAGCCTAGACGTGGCGCGCGGGCAGCGAGTGGCAGCGAGTGGCTGGACACCGCAGACCAGGCCCCCATCCCCAGCAGCGCCGATTCTGGGGCCAGTCGCCCAGGCAACAAAGTCAGGCGGTCGGCTTCACCAGCAGCAGATCAGTCTCATCCATGTGGATTGCCCAGCGCCAGGGTCCAGGATCCGGAGAGGTGTCCGGGAGGAGAGGACCCTCAGACCAGGTCTCGCCGACCCCGACATCATTCAAGGGAAGCTCCGCCATCCCTCGCCAGTGCCAGAGGTGCAGCTGCAAACTGCCAGTCCTGGCACGGGAAGCAGTGGGGCGGGTGGGAGAAGGGGCAACCCCAGACTGTCCTTGCCTCTCCCGCTGCCTGACACCAGCCAGGCAGCCCCCAGGGCCAGAGCCTCAGCGCTGAAGCCAGGCCATCCGTGAAGCCAGCCCGGTGGCCGCGGAGTGCCCGTGCCAGCCCCAGATCTCCCTGCGGACGATGAGCAGGGTAGGTGCGTGGCCAGACTGGCCCCCCTCCTCAGGCAGGGCGGGCTGCGCGCCTGCGATTTTCCGCCTGTGGTCCCGGGGCTGCCCGGGCCCGCCAGGAGAACCGGCGAGCCCAGCGGCGCCTGCCGCGGGCTGCAGCCCCACCTGTCCGCGGGCGCTGCCTGGGAGCGGCTTCCGGGAGTCGGGAGGCCCCCGCGGTGCAGGCGCGCGCCTAACGGCTTTGCGAGGCTCACTGGGTCTGAGAGGTCAGTAGGTCTGAGAGGTCGGAGGCTGCGAGTGTACTGGCCCCTCTCCTCGGGCAGGGCTGGCTGCGCGCCTGCGATTTTCCAACTGTGGTCCTGGGGCAGCCCGGGCCAGCCGGGAGAACCCGCGAGCCCAGCGGCGCCTGCCCCGGGCTGCAGCCCCACCTGTCTGCGGGCGCCGCCTGGGAGCGGCTTCCGGGAGGCGGGGGGCCCACGCGGTGCAGGCGCGCGCCTAACGGCTTTGCGGGGCTCACTGGGTCTGAGAGTTTGGAGGCTGCGAGTGTCGCTGCTGAAGGGTGGACCGGGCTGGATCGCGGATTCTGGGCTAGATCGCCGGGGTTGGGTCGGGGATTGGGAGTTGATTGGGGGTTTGGGGCTGGGTGTGGGGCGGGGGGCGGTGAAAAGGGGACAGGGAGCTGCGCGGCTCAGGAGCCGGTGGTTGGGGGTCTGAGAAGAACTCACCTCCTTGAAGAAGTTCTTCGGCTTCGGGAGCCGCAGGGGCCAGCGGGCCTGGGCCCCACAGACCACGTCTGCACGGGTTCGGGGCACCGAATCTGGGACGCGGAACTGCGGAGGATCCACAGGGCGCTGTCACGGGCGATGCCGCGGAGGTGGAGCGCCGCCTGGCGCGCGGGAGCGGAGACCTGGAAGCCTGGGACAGGCCGCACAGGGAGCGGGGGCTCGGCCCAGGGTGGGAGGGGGTCCCCGGGCCCGGCTTCCCCGCAGCCCCTGGGACCGGGCCTTGGAGGGCGCAGGACGCCCTCGGAGCGGCGGTGCCAAACGGAGCCTCAGCTGCTCTGCATCCCTCATAATTCCCCGGCCGGAGCACTTGGTGGAGAATGTGAGTGATTTAACTCACAAAGCGAAGCATATACAGTGTTTTTATTTTTAACCTACACGTTTAAATCATGGTGTTATATACATTATAGGAGGTGCCTAATGAGAGAACTCATTCCCCTATCAAAAAATACCGTGAGTCAGCCGTGCGCGGAGGCTCAAGCCTGTAATCCCAGCACTTTGGGAGGCCGAGGCGGGCGGATCAGGAGGTCAGGAGATCGAGACCATCCCGGCTAACACGGTGAAACCCTGTCTCTACTAAAAATACAAAACTTAGCCGGGCGTGGTGGCAGGCACCTGCGGTCCCAGCTACTCGGGAGGCTGAGGTAGGAGAATGGCATGAACCCGGGAGGCTGAGCTTGCAGTGAGCCAAGATCACGCCACTGCACTCCACCCTGGGTGACAGAGGAGACTCCATCTCAAAACAAAAACAAAAACACCGTGAGTCATTTTTAGTAGCGAAAAGTTCTCACCTAAAACTGTCCGTTTTATCTGTATCCACCTGTGTAGATCGGTTCCTTACTGAAGGTTCTTAGAGGGAAACTTGGAAGTGGGAGGTGGGTTCTGTGTTGTTGAATGGGAAGACACATTTTTCTCAAAATGTGAGCTCTTTCTGCGTTTATCAAGTTTACAGAAGCCGAATGAAAAAATCAAGGTTTTAACAGTTTTGCTTGACACCTACTGTCTTTTACTATTGTAATGACATTTTTAAAAATTTTAGGGCTGGGCACGGTGGCTCACGCCTGTAATCCCAGCACTTTGGAAGGCCGAGGTGGGCGGATCAGGAGGTCAGGAGTTTGAGACCATCCTGGCTAACACGGTGAAACCCCGTCTCTACTAAAACAACAACAACAACAACAACAACAACAAAACCCGTCTCTACTAAAACAACAACAACAACAACAAAATAGCCGGGCGTGGTGGCGGGCGCCTGTAGTTCCAGCTACTCCGGAGGCTGAGGCAGGAGAATGGCGTGAACCCGGGAGGGGGAGCTTGCAGTGAGCCGAGATCCCAAAGTGCTGGGATTACAGGTGCGAGCCACTGCGCCGGCTTGAAAAGTGCATCTTCGTTTTACAGGGAATTCTTTCAAATCAAATAATCAAAAACTCTGAAAGTGGGCAAAGTACTTTTTTTGCAGATCTACAAGTTACTTATGTACATAGAAAAAAAAGCCTTTGCGTTTCTGGTATAAGAATTTAAATTAAAAGAGGAATGAAACTGTTCTCTATCCACAATATGTGTGAGGATGTTTTATACGCTGCTTAAAGTTTAAGTTGCTGATTACTTTTTAAATACATAACATGGTGGTAAGTACTACATTTAAAACATGTGTATGCCCGTTACCCTTCAATTCCATTATACTGAAATACCCTTGGGAAATAGATAAATGCCCTTTGTTTTTCACAGCACTTATTTTAAAAAGAACCCATAGAATGGATCTTGTGAGTAAATTTCAGTTGCATCCATAGGATGGAATAATATGTGACCACTGAAGGTGACAATAGATACAGAAGTATGTTGATGTGCAAAGATGTATTTTATTATAGCCAGCGAGGAAAAAAGAACCAGTTTGATTATACATTTAGCAAACATTAAGAATTTAATATGGTAAATAGTTTTATTTCAGTATTGAAATAGCAATTTTATTTATTACTTGTTTATACATAGAATTCGACAGCAAATTTTAGAACATAAAGAGAAGATTCTTAAAAATGGCAATCCAGGCCGGGTGCGGTGGCTCCCGCCTGTAATCCCAGCACTTTGGGAGGCCGAGGCAGGCGGATCACGAGGTCAGGAGATCGAGACCATCCTGGCGAACACGGTGAAACCCTGTCTCTACTAAAAATACAAAAATAATTAGCCGGGCGCGTTGGTGGGTGCCGGTAGTCCCAGCTGCTCCGGAGGCTGAGGCAGGAGAATGGCGTGAGCCCGGCAGGCGGAACTTGCAGTGAGCCGAGATCCCGCCACTCCACTCCAGCCTGGGCAACAGAGCAAGACTCCGTCTGAAAAAAAAAAAAAAAAAAAAAAGGCAATCCAGGTAAGACTTCTGATAGTGAATTTCTCATTTCTCTTGGTGGTCCTACTCTTGATTAAAAAAAATTAAAATGTAAGATTAAGGTAGTTTTGAAGGAGAAAGACAAGTTTAAAAATATGTGTAAATTGCATGTGTATATATATATACGTGAATTAATTTTTAAATTTAACTTTTTTAGTTTGGAATTCAGAGTTATTTAAGAAGGTAGTTATAGCTAATTTATAATCTCAAACAGTATTATCTGAAAAGAATTCATTTACTTCATTATGATCCCTAAAATCCTATATAATATTTATGTTTTCTCTATAGTCACATTGTAACAAATTGGACTTGTGATACATATGGATCTTCTAGTTCATTTTTATAATAGATTGTTTATTTTTATAATAAATTGTCTATATTTAGTAAATAAATATTACAGTTGACCCATGAATAATGTGGGGGTTGGGGACTCTGATTCCAGTGCAGCTGAAAATCTAAGTATAATTTTTGATTTTCCCAACTTAGCTACTAATAGCCCACTATTGACTGGAAGCCTTCCTGATAACCTAAACAGTCGATTAACACCTATTTTGTTTGTGCTGCATTATTATATACTGTGTTCTTACAATAAAGTAAGCTAGAGAAACGAAGCTGTTTTTAGAAAGAAAATCAGCAGGAAAAATATATTGACTTTTCATAAAGCAAAAATGGATCCTTAGAAAGGCCTTCATCTTTATCGTCTTCAGGTTGATTCGGCTGAGAAGGAAGAAGAGGTTGGTCTTGCTGTCCCTGGGTTGCAGAGGCAGAAGAAAATCTGCATATAAATGAACCCCTGCAGTTCAAACCCTTGCTGTTCAAGGATGAACTGTATTACCTATTAATATGTGTCACTAAGAAAGTAACTATCTGTAGAACCAGGAACTCAACAATCCCTTTCTCGTAGAATAAATAAATGGCCATAAGAACTGTAAAACTGAACCAGTATGCAAATATAAAACCTGCAAATATAAAATCTCTGGATGTTAACTCATTTCTTGGTGTACAATTCTTAAAATCCTTAGGATTTCCGAAGTGACATCTTTTTGTATGCTAATAATCGATGGCTGGAAGCCCTTAGATAGCTTCAGGATGGGAACTGGTCACCATCCTGAAGACATGATTGATTAGAGGGTTGAGATCTTCTGTCTCACTCTGGAGACTCTGGGAGGAGAGAAGAGCTGAAGGTTGTCAGTCACCAATGGCCAGTGATTAATCAGTGATGCCAGTGTAATGAAGCTTTCATCAAGACCCACAGTGACTGGGCTTGGAGAGCTTCCAGATGGCTGAATGCATGGGAGGTTTCTACAGGGTGGTGTGTCCTGGGAGGGCATGGAATCTCCATGCCACTTCCCCCATTCTTTGCACTATGCATCTCTTCTTCTGTATCTTTTGTAATGTCATTCATAGCGAACTGGCAAATGTGTTTCCCTGAGTACTTTGAGCCACTCCAGCAATTCAATTTAACCTGAAGAAGGAGTCCTAGGAACCCCAGTTTGAAGCCAGTTGGTCAGAAGGTCTGGAGTTTCAGACCTAAGACTGATGTAGGGAGGCAGTCTCATGGGACTGAGCCCTTTACCTGTGGAATCGGATGCCATCTCCAGACAGTGTGTGAGAACTGAATGAGAGGACGCCCAGTTTGTGTCATCTGCAGAAATGATTGCCTGTTTGTTGGTGGGAAAAACCCTGTACACGTTTGATCACTGGAGCCTTCTTTGTTGCTGATTGTTGCTGTGAGGTGAGAGGAGAGAACAGGTCAAATGTGTCTTCTCCACACATACAGTGGATAAGGAGTACTACTGTACCCGCTGTTTGAACTGCCCGTCATGTTCTGGTCCAGAAATCATGCTCTTTGACACTGTTCTGCTAACAATACCGTTTTTAGTCAATCTTACAGGGTTTGGCTAGGATGACTTGTGTACTGCGGTTTACTTGCAGATGCCAAATTTTATAAAGTTATTCTTCTTTGTATTTAATAAATACAGAGTAAGGGAAGTAAGAGTTCTTACTGCATTAATTATCTACCAATAGGTATAATTAATATTAATTCTAATAAGGTCCCAGTTATTCTCCCAAAGGAATGCTTTATAACAAAGCATGAGTCCTATGTTTTTTTTAAAAAAAAGAAAGAAAGAAAAGAAAGAAAGAAAGAAAAAAGAAAGAAAGAGAGAAAGAGAAAAAAACATGGTCTAAAGTCTGCACACAAGTATGCATAATTTTTTTTTGTGAAGGTGGAGTCTTACTGTTTCCCAAGCTGGCCTCAAACTTCTGTGAGCCTCAGGTGATCTTCCTGCCTCAGCCTCCCAGGTAGTTGGGAATACAGGCATGCATCACTGTGCCTTCTTATGCTTTTAATATTCCATACAATTATTATTGATTTAAAATGCATTTTACCTTTTTCTTTAATAGATTCTGGGAGTTCTGATGAATCTGTAGTCAGGTGGGATTTTACAGATTTAAAAAATTATGTTAACTAAGGAAACATAGATGGAAGAGATTAATATCTGTTGAGTGTTGTATTCTGGGCTAAACCCCTATTATGTGCTATGCATGTATCACCCCATAAAGCCATCGCAACATCTGTGTTCTTATAACCTGCTGTTTATTACATAGGTAACTGTGGTTTAGAGGTTGATTAATTGGCTCATCCCATAGTTCACAAAGTAGCTGACCCACAGTTAAACCATCAGCCCGCCTGGCTTCCAGATCCCTTCTCTTGATCCTCAGCATAGATTGATAGAGATCTGTGCAGCTCTGGGATCAAGGTATGTGTCAGAATCAGATTAACTTAGACAGTCAAATCTAGTTATATGTTAACTCTCATTTAAGGTTATTGTTAGAAATGTGGTTAGTTCAAGAGTTTCTCCTAATAAATTTGACAATTTCAGTGGTTGCCAACATCTTATTTTTACCATTACAGGCTTTAGGGCAAAGTAAAGGTTTGGCCATAGGATTATAAGTTTTATGAAAGCAAGATTAGGCAAGTCTTGGAAATTATTTGACTTCCCAGTTTGGTTTTCCCTTTAGGCTAGTATTTCTGCTTACTTCCATACTTATTTTTAGACTTTTTTCTTTTTCCATGACATTTCTATAATCCTGTCTTGATGTTTTAAAACTTTTTCCTCTGCTTCTCTTGGTGTTTCTTTTGCTATATTATTTTTTCAAAATCTGCTGGCTATGTATTCCCAATTTTCCTATAGACAGAATCAAAAGCACATACAATTATAGAATTTTAAGGAATCATAGGACCAATTAAAATAGCCTCTAGTATTTCATCCTGTGTTAAGCATTCTGGTCAAGTGTTTCTCTAGAGAGAGAACATGAGACTCAAAGAGATTAGGATAGTTTTTTGTTTGTCTGTTTTTTACATAGGAAGTGGCAGAAATGAGATTTCAACTCATTTTAAAGCTAAGTACTTGTCCTTTTTTATCCTATTGGCATGTTTTTCTGTTTGTTTTTTCTTTTGTTTTTTGAGACAGAGTCTCGCTCTGTCTCCCAGGCTGGAGTGCAGTGGTGCAATCTGGGCTCAATGCAACCTCTGCCGCCTGAGTTCAAGCACTTCTCCTGCCTCAGCCTCCCAAGTAGCTGGGATTACAGGCACTTGCCACTACACCCGGGTAATATTTGTATTTTAAGTAGAGATGAGGTTTCAGCATCTTGGCCATGCTGGTCTTGAACTCCTGACCTCGATCCACTCGTTTCCCTCACCCAAAGTGCTAGGATTACAGGCATGAGCCACGACGCCAGGCCTGGCATGTGTTTTAATAATGCAAAGTGGGGCGGGGCACAGTGACTCACAACTGGAGGTCCTCATTTGCATGAGCTCAGTTTTTCCTAGCAGTCAATAGCAAAGCAAGCCCAGCTGTTCACCCTTCTCCTTAATGGCATCAAGCCCAGGGTTTGAGAGCCATGTTCATTGACCTCAGACGACCTGTTCATAGCTGTCTTCGTTGTGCCCTGTCTTCTTCCAGGCCTGTTCTCAGTGGTCCTCATCTAAACCAGCCAAGGTGTTCTCTGTCATCCACATGACAGCCAGCACAGGTGTCCATAGCCGTCCTCCTCGAGGCCAATTTGTTCACACCCGTGCTTATTGGAGCCAGCCACCCTCATAGAGGCCATCTGTCGTATTGACAGCCATACTCACTAAAGCCAGCCCATGTGTCCATACCTGTCCTCCGTGGGCCTAGCTCAGGTATTCATAGTTTTCCTCACTAGACTTAATCCAGGTGTTCCGAGCAAGTCCCATGGTCCCCGGCCAGGTGTTGACAGGTGTCCTCAATGGGGACAGCCCAGGTGTTCCCAGCTGTCTTAATTAGGCCAAATGCAGCTGCCCATAGCTGCCTCATTGGGCTCAGCCAGAATGAACAAGGCTATCCTCCTGAGCCCACACCAGGTATGTATAGCTTTCCACACTGGGGTCAGCTCAGGTATTCATAGCCTGTGCTTTGGGCCCATCCTCGTTATTCCAAGCGGTTTCATTGGGCCCAATCCAGGTGTTCACAGACATTCTCATTGGTCTGGCACAGGTGTTCACAGCTATCCTCCTTGGCCTCAGGCCACATGTTCACACTCGATCTGACTGGGCCCAGACTAGGTCTGCAAAGCTATCTCAACCGGGAGCAGCCCATGCTTTCACAGTGGTCTTCACTGGTGCTGGCCGGGTTTCTCAAAGCTGTCACTTGGCCGAACCTTGGTGTACATAGCCATCCTCATGCAGCACAGCTCAGGTATCCGTAGCCGTCCTCACTGGGGCCAGCTCAGGTGTTCCCAGCCATCCTCATTAGTCTCAGCACAGGGGTTCACAGCTGTCCTTACTGGCTGAGCCCAGTTGTTCATCGCAGTCATTACATGAGCAAGACCGGGTATTCATGGCTGTTCTCATTAGGGGCGAGCCCAGGTGTTAGTAGCGCTCCTCACCTGGGCCAGCCCAGGCATTCACAGCCGTCCTCATCATGAGCAGTTTCCGTGTTCAAAGCTGACCTTCTGTGGCCGGCCTGGTTGCTCACTGCTGATTTTACTGGGCCCAGCCCAGGTTTTCCCAGCTTCCCTCACTGGGGCTAGCGCAGGTGTTCACAGCTTTCCTCATTGGGCCCAGGCCACGGGTTCATAGCCGTCTCCATCAGAGAAAGCCAAGGTGTTCGCAGCCATCCTTTCCGGGTCCAGCCAAAGTCACACTCACTTGGGCCCAGGCCTGGTTTTAATAGTCATCCTCAGTGGGATTAGCCCAGTTGTTCACAGCGTCTTTCTCGGTGTGGGTTTAGGTGTCGAGAGCTATTCGTTTTGGGCCCAGCCAGCAGTTGACTGGCATCCTCATGGGGGCAGGCTCAGGCGCTCACAGTGGCTCTCACTGAAACCAGGACAGGTGTTTTTGGCTGTCTTCACTGGGCCCAGCCTGGACATTCGTAGCTGTGCTCAAGCCGACCAGCCACGGTGTTGACAGCCGTCTTCATGGCAATCATCCCCAGTGCCACAGCTGTCCTTACTGGCTTAGCCCAAGTGTTCTCAGCTTTGTCTTTGGGCCCCGGCCAGGTGTCCACAGCTGTCCTCGCAGACCCAGCCCAGGTTTTCATAGCCACCCTCACTGGGCCCAGCTCAGGGATTCATAGCTGTTGACTTTGGGCTGAGCCCAAACGCTGCAAGCTGTCCTTAGAGGGCCCAGGCAAGGTGTTCACAGCTGTTCTCAATGATAAGGTGTTTGTACTTGTCCTCGTTGGGCCAAGACCAGTGTTCACAGACACCCTCATTGGGCCAACACAGGAGCTCCATGCTGACCTCACTGGGCCCTGCCTAGCTCTTCACAGCTGTCCTCACTGGGCCCAGGCCAGGTGTTCACAGCCATCCCCGTCAAGGTCAGCCCAGGGGTTCACAGCCTTCCTCGCTTGTATGAACTCAGGTTTTTACAGCAACAGTTTTTTTTATAGCTATTATTATCAAGCCATTCCCATGAGTTCAGGCCTCCCCTCATTGACATCAAGCCCAGGGTTAAGAGCCATTTTCATTGGCCCCAGGCCACCTGTTCATAGCTCTCTTCATTGTGTCCAGCCCAGGGCTTCCCAGCTGTCTTCATCCAGGCCTCACCAGTGTTCACAGTGGTCCTCATCTAAACTAGCCAAGGAGTTCTCTGTCATCCACATGACAGCCAGCCCAGATGTCCACAGCCATCCTCATTGAGGCCACCCAGTTCATTCACACGTGTGCCAACTGGTGCCGGCCACCCTCTTAGAGGCCATCTCAGGTATTGATAGCCATCCACACTGGGCCCAGCCCAGGTGTCCACATCTGTCCCCATTTGGCCTAAGCCTGGTGTTCATAGCTTTCCTCACAGGCCTTCTCCCAGTTGTTGCCAGAAGTTTCCATGGTCCCAGAGCTGGGTTTCACAGATGTCCTCAGTGGGAACAGCCCGTCTGTTCACTGTTGTCTTCATTAGGCCCGGTGCAGATGTTCACAGCCGTCCTCATTCGACTCAGCCAAAATGAACAGAACCGTCCTCCTGAGCGCACACCAGGTGTTTGTAGCTGTCCACACTGGGGTCAGCCCAGGTGTTCACAGCCATGCGTTCTGGGCCCATCCCGGTTATTCCAGGCTGTCCTCTTCGGCCGCAGGTGTTCACAGCCATCCTCATTCGTCCTGGCACAGGTATTCACAGCTACCCTCCTTGGCTCAGGCCAGATGTTCACATTCGATCTCACTGGACCCAGACCAGGTCTGCAAAGCTGTCTTAACCGGGAGCAGCCCATGCTTTCACAGCGGTCTTCACTGGTGCTGGCCGGGTTTCTCAAAGCTGTCACTTGGCCGAACATTGATGTACATAGCCATCCCCATGCAGCACAGCTCGGGTATCCATAGCCGTCTTCACTGGGGCCAGCTCAGGTGTTCCCAGCCATCCTCATTGTCTCAGCACAGGGGTTCACAGGACACAGCCTGGGCCACCACAAGGGCTCTGCTGCCGCCTAGAAAGATCTGCCCCCAGGCCTCACTCGCACTGCCATTAATGCGTCCGACCAGGCACACCCCACAGGTAGGCTGCAGCGAGAGGACCCAGGAGCTCCTCACCCTTAATAAAAAAGAGCGCTCAGCTTATTTAAAATGCATATCCAAGCTATAAGCATATTCGCAACGCCTTTATGTTTTTGTCTTCGTAAATCTTGCTTTCCTGAAAAAGGTTTTTTGCTTAGTCAAAGTTACTTTTTTCCACTCTGTCTTGCCACTCCTGGTGCATGCATAAAAAAATCCTAGAATAGCTTCTGGTGGCCTGGGACTTCCTGGGAAAAATGAAAAGGTGCCACAAATCCCATTTTGGGAAAAACTCTGTTTTCTTTATGGAACCCCTGGAATTAAAGTTGAATAAGGACCTCCCAAAATCTGTCTTTATCTTCCAGCTATGCTTGTTTATTAGACCCTGAAAAGTGTTTTCCTAGACCCGTCCTTAAAAGGACCTCACCCAGAGGCCAATAATCCAATTCGAAATTAGCAAATGTAAATCTTATAAATAATACACCTTTTTCTGGTTGTCTGTGTGGCTATGTATGTGTTATGTGTGCAATGTCTATTAAAAAGAACTCTAATTATTAATCAGTTGACCTAAGAAAGATTAGGACTTAAATGAAATATTTTTCAAGGAAGTATTAATACTGTGTATGTTGCCATTTTACTTTATTCTTCGGTTGAAACAAAATTGTGGGGTTTTTATTGTGTGTGCGTGCTTCTGCTAAATGTCCTAGTTAGCTGTGCTGAGATATACCAGCAGTATTTATGGTTTAAGTTTTAATTCTTAGGTATTTTCTGCAGCTCTGACTTTAGTTTATGAAGACACACTAAACTGTATTGCACAGTTCACAATTTAATTACTTAAGGGATCAATCTGAGCATTGTTCTTGGTCTTTAATAGCAAACACAGGACATGTGTATTATCACTACATTAATTTTCAAAGGCTTTTCTTTGACATTTAAAACCGTGACAACAGATGTTCACATTTGATGTGTATAGAAACTTAACAATGTATTTATTAATTTTATTACAAAATTTCATAAACCTTGTTTTTCAAAATAAATTTATATCAAATCCGGCTTCCCAGAAATGATAACAGTTAAGTATGTCAGTGTAATAAATGTGTATGTCAGTGTATCTCAGGAGAAATGTGTTCTTGAAAATAGTGGAGACTTGGCACCCAAAATCATTTTTAAAATCTTACACAAAACCCTTGTGCCTTTCCACAAGAGTCTTCTAGGCTTTATTTGAGGGCAGTTGCCTCGAGCACTACTTCCTAATTGGTTTTCTAATGTCACCAAGTGAAGAAAAGACCTGTGCACACAGGACACAGCATGGTCTGACGCTCACTGTGTTTTCCTTTCTCTCTGCAGAGGGACTCAGCGATTCGGGCAAGCTGTGTGTACTCTGAGGTCATCGCTTTGCTAAGGAACAATCTTAGGGTTGAGAAAGGTGACACTTTTCTCCCCGCATTTGCTGGAGACCCACCCTGGATTGAGCTTCTTCCTAGAAATGAGGTTTGGTCAGTTTGGTGTAAAAAAAAAAACAAATGAAGAGTTGAGTCAACAACTGTGGCCATCCACTGTAGTTTCCAGAAGCAGTGATGTCATTTAAATAGGAATAGGGTGCATCAGGGTGGAGAGGTTTGGAGAAGAGAGTCCGTGTGGAGTGATGGTGAATGCCTTTGGGAGTGTGTGTGCATTTCTCTAGGAAGCATGTTCCCCTGTGCAAAGCACGACCCAAGGATCAATGTTCTAGAAACAACATTCCATCCCCACATCAGTCAACACTTCATCCTTCACCACAGCCGTACCGGAAGGTTAGTTTAACATCCCCTGTCCTCAGATTGGAGACGGTAGAGAGATGAATTTCCCAAGCTCTCAATTTCCTGAATGGAAAGGACAAATGTGAACTCAGGAAGGGGTGAAAGGGTGACGTGATGGGCTGCTGTTCCACAGTCCTCACGTGGTCCTGGTATAACCTGCCACCACACCAGGGAGTTCCAGCATCTGTGTGTGCATGTGGAGGCACGACAGCCTAGAGAGATCCCAACACTGCCCAGCACTATAAGATGTCCTCAGTGATGGCGAAAGGCAGGGTAGCAACACAGTGGACTTTGGGGTGGTCCTTCATGTGAAACACACATAGGGGAGTCACAGGCTTTTGGCTGCAGTGGTGGTGTCATTTCTCAGCTGCTGTTCAAAAGGGGAGAATAATTAGGGATATGTCCTATTGTATTTAAAGATATGATTGGACCCAATGGGGAGGCTCATGCCTGTAATCCCAGCACTTTGGGAGGTTGAGGCAGGAGGATCACTTGAGCCCAAGAGTTTAAGATCAGCCTGGGCAACATAGTAAAACCACATCTCTACACAAAATACAAAAATTAGCCGGGCGTGGTGACGTGCTCCTGTAGTCCCAGTTTCTCAGGAGGCTGAGGTGGAAGGATTGCTTTAGCCTTGCAGGTTGAGGCTGCAGTGAGTCACGATTCTGCCACTGCATCCCATCTGGGTGACAGAGTGAGACCCTGTCACAAAAAAGCCAACCAAACCAAAACAAAAATCATGAGGACCACAAGCCTTAGAAATGCTCCAGCTTAGTGACACACACACCCAAGAGACAGCGCCCAGTATGATCTGAAAACACAACCTGAGTGTTAGCCTGGTGCCCCTCTTCCCTGCTGGAATCTCTAACATTGGGCTAGAGAGGATCAGTGCCCCACGTGCTGCCCCCATGACGCGCTGTCCCAGTGTCGGAGCCAGTGCGAGTGTGAGCAGCAATGGACTCCATGGAGACGCGCACAGGTTGTATGGAAAAGAGAACGGAAGGACAGATAGCATGTGCTAAATAAGGGTTATCTTTAAATGGGAAAAAAACTGAGTATTTTCAAAGCTTTGTTTTATTGTCCTAAAAACAAAGGGTTAGTGAATAAATATAATATTTTGGTTAGAATTCAATCTTCTCTTTAAAGTTGCTTGTCAAGTAGAAAACCTCTAGGAGGGATGATAGTCACAGCAGCAGCACAGGTGGATTCCAGGGAGGAAATAATGTTGGAAGGACTCAGGAAGGGAGGGCAAGTGAGCTGGGGTCAGAGTAGGAAGCAGGAGTCCTGAGAAGCTGCAGGGACACAGCCTGGCCTGGGTGGTGTGCCCTGTTCAAGATGAGCTGTTTCACGTTGATGAGGTGACCTGGAGGTAGAAAGCCTTTCCTCCCTGCTCCCCTCCTGCACCTGCTGCCCTCCATCCACAGCCACGTCAACCAGTGGCTCGAATCGTTCTGCTCCCCTCCTGCACCTGCTGCCCTCCATCCACAGCCACGTCAACCAGTGGCTCGAATCGTTCTGCTCCCCTCCTGCACCTGCTGCCCTCCATCCACAGCCACGTCAACCAGTGGCTCGAATCGTTCTGCTCCCCTCCTGCACCTGCTGCCCTCCATCCACAGCCACGTCAACCAGTGGCTCGAATCGTTCTGCTCCCCTCCTGCACCTGCTGCCCTCCATCCACAGCCACGTCAACCAGTGGCTCGAATCGTTCTGCTCCCCTCCTGCACCTGCTGCCCTCCATCCACAGCCACGTCAACCAGTGGCTCGAATCGTTCTGCTCTTCTCCTGCACCTGCTGCCCTCCATCCACAGCCACGTCAACCAGTGGCTCGAATCGTTCTGCTCCCCTCTTGCACCTGCTGCCCTCCATCCACAGCCACGTCAACCAGTGGCTCGAATCGTTCTGCTCCCCTCCTGCACCTGCTGCCCTCCATCCACAGCCACGTCAACCAGTGGCTCGAATCGTTCTGCTCCCCTCCTGCACCTGCTGCCCTCCATCCACAGCCACGTCAACCAGTGGCTCGAATCGTTCTGCTCCCCTCCTGCACCTGCTGCCCTCCATCCACAGCCACGTCAACCAGTGGCTCGAATCGTTCTGCTCCTCTCCTGCACCTGCTGCCCTCCATCCACAGCCACATCAACCAGTGGCTCGAATCGTTGATGAGCAATGCCGCCAAGGTGCTGACAGCCACTCTGTGTCCTCCTGGTTCCCACTGAGGATCCCCTGGAAGGCCTCACCAATGAGCTCAGATGAGACTGCCCATGGCATTTGAAGGTCAAGCTACCTGGTTTCATCTGAAAGTTACTTTCTTAGCTTTATCTTACTGAATTAAAACAACATATGATCGTATGTATCATAGGTGACTTAAGTGGGGAGTGTCCTTGGTGGGGGGAATTCTGAGTGAGTCCGTCCCCCACTGAGGCTTGATTTAAGGCAGCAAGAGAAAATGACAGCATCAGCCACGCCCTGAGTGGCAGTGAGCTTTTCCCTTAGTAGCTTTTCTCCTTGGGGCAAAATCACTTAATTGCCAAGCAACATGACCTTGAGAGGAAACATCCTCCAGGAGAAACTTCAGCATGAGTCGGTTTGTCCTGTTCTTCTGTGCTCCTTTGAACACTGTTTCCCATCTGGTTTTCTAATGTCACCAAGTGAAGAAAAGACCTGTGCACACAGGACGCAGGATGGTCTGAAGCTCACAGTTTCTTTCTCTAAATGCAGGCTGACAAACGCGCCAAAGAAAAAGGTGTGTATTCTGGAAGCACTCTTTTCTAAGGAAAGATCTTCAGGGTTGCAAAAGGTGGCACTTCCTAGTCTGCTTTTGCTGGAGAGCCACTTTGATTTTGAGCTCCCTGACAGAAATGAGGTTTGGACAGTTTGGTGTTAAAAACGCTGAGTCCAGTAAAGAACTGTGACCGTCCACTCGAGTCCGGGGAGGCAGGATTGTCATGTAGATGGAACAGTGTGGTGTGCCTCAGGGTGGGGAGGTACGGAGGAGAGAGTTGTGTGGAGCGATTGGGAACATCTTGGGAGTGTGTGGGCGTTTCCCCAGAAAGCATGTTCCCCTGTGCAGAGCACAACCCAAGGAGCACTTTTCCTAAAAAATTGTATCACCACTGCACACTTCACATAAATTAACGCATTCATCCTCTCACACAGCTGTACCTGAAGGTAAATTTTATATCCTCATCCTCAGATAGAGACGGTGCAGAGATGAATTTCCCAGGCTCTCGATCTCCTAAATGGAAGAGGCGAATGTGAACTCAGGAATGGATGGATGGTTGATGTAATGGGCTACTGTTGTGCACTCACCAGCCAGCCCTGGTATAACTTGTCATGCCAGGGAATTCCGGCATCTGTCTGTGTGTGGAAGGATGAGCGCCTAGACAGGCCCCAAACACTGTCGGTGTAGGGAGGTCTCAAAGGTTCCCTAACCCAGGGTAGGAATAGTTACATTTTCCAATGGACTTTGGTGTGATCATTAATGTGAAACACATAGAGAGTTCACAGGCTTTCGGCAGCAGTGGTGGGGTCATTTCTCAATTCGTGGTCAAAAGCAGAGAATAATCAGGGACATGCTCTATTGTGTTTAATAACAGGATCATCACAAGCCTCAGAAATGCTCCAGTTGGCCAGGTGGGTGGCTCACGGCTATAAACCTAGCACTTCAGGAGGCTGAGGCAAGAGGATGGCTTGAGTCCAGGAGGTGGAGGTCAGCCTAGGCAACGTGGCAAAAACCCATATCTACTAAAAATAATCAGCTGTGTGTGGTGGTGCACCTATAGTCCCAGCTACCTCAGAGGTTGAGTGGGGAGGATCACTTGAGCCCAGAAGGCGCAGGTTCCAGTGAGCAGAGATCAAGTTACTACCGTCCAGCTTGGGTGACAGAGACCGTCTATCAAAAAAATAATAATAAAGAGGAAAAATAAATGCTTTAGTTGAGGAGTAAACACAGTGAAGACCCAGCACCGAATATGGTCTCAAGGAACAACTTGGGTGTTAGCCTACCACCCATCTCCCCGCACGGCTGGGTTGGGGAGGGTCCGCACCCCCACCTGCTGTCCCATGATGGACTGTCCCAGCGTCAGAGCCCCTGTGCGTGTGAGCAGCAACGGACTCCTGACCCACACACACACATTGCATTGAGAAGGCTGAGTGCCAGGACAGATAGCAGTTGTTAAGTAGGAGTTATCTTTAAAAGAAAGAATAACTTACTATTTTCAAAGCTTTGTTTTATTGTCTTTAAAACAAAAGATTAGTGAATATATAGAATATTTTGGCTAGAATGAAATATTCTTCCTAGACAAAGGTTTCTTTTTACCAAGTATAAAATATTCTAGAATGACAGATACACACAGAAGGTGAATTCTAGGAAGGAAATGACCTTGGAAGGACGCAGGAAGGGAGGGCAAGTGAGCTTGGGTCCGATCAGGAGGCAGGAGCCCTGAGAGGCTGCAGGGACGCCCAGCCTGCCCTGGGTGCTGTGCCCTGTTCAAGATGGGCTAGTTCACTTGCTGAGGCGACCTGGGGCTAGAAAGCTGTTCTTCCTGCTCCTCCCTTGCACCTGCTGATGGTCATACTTTGTCTTCCTAGATTCCACCGAGGACCCAATGGAGGAACACCTCAGGGAGAAGAAAAAGGAGGCCCCATGGAAAGTGAAGGTCAGACCCCCTGCATTTGAGGAATACGGTTGCTTTCCTAGCTTTATCTTTCTGAATGAGCCTAAGAGATGAGAATCTGACAGTATGTATTATAGACGACCTATACAGTTGTCCTTGGTCAGGGGAATTCTGAGTGAGAGCCTGTTCCCCAGTGAGGCTTGATTTTAAATAGCAGGATAAAATGACAGCATCAGCCACACACTGTGTGGCAGTGAGCTTTTCCCTTAGCAGCTTGATTCTCTCCTTGGAACAAAATTACTTAGGTTGCCAAGCCACATGGACTTGGAGGAAACATACTCCAAGGAAACTGTGTCTGTAGCATGAGTCGGTTTGTCCTGTTCTTTTGGGTTCCTTGGACTTGAGCACTGCTTCCCATCTGGTTTTCTAATGTCACCAAGTGAAGAAAAGGCCTGTGCACACAGCACACAGCCTGGTCTGGCGCTCACAGCAATATGTTTTCTGTGATTACAGGAGGCCTGGAGAGAGCAGGAGAGTGGTATGTATGGGGGAATCCCTCCCGTGTGAATGAAGAATCCAGGTGATGAGGAATGTGTCACCGTCTCGCTGGCTTTCCTGTAGACAGGCAGCCGGAGTGGAGCTTCCTGTTGTGACTGAGGACCTGGGCTGTGGTGGTGAAGTGGTTGCTCCAGGTAAGGAGAGACGGGCACATTCTGCAGTCCCTGGGAGCCGCCGCGTTCTCTCTATGTGGGGTGGAGTTGTGTGCATGGGGCTGGTGTGTGTTGGCCGAGGTTGATCTATCCCAGAATCCTATTTAACTGGAGGGAGCCTCACAGCTCCTGGCCAGGGCAGCCGCTTCACACTAGTTGCAGCAGAAGTGGGAGGGGAGCCAGTTCCAGTGCGGGATGAGCTAAGCAAAGGGAGGGGCTGCCCCAGAGGCCAGGTGTTCCTTGCAAATCTCCCTTGTGACCCATAAGACATCACTTTGCTTGTTTTTCTGAGATAGGCTTGGAATCATCAGTTCCAAAGTCTGTGTTCTTCACCCATGGGGGGAAGGATTCTGACCATGGCTGGTCACTGTGAGAGCAGAGGTCGTGTCCTCCTTGTTCCTTCCCATCCCAGAGCTCAGCCCCGGGCAGCCCATCTTAGGGCCCCAGTGATGTTCTGATGCACACAGCCGAGCGCTGAGATAGACCACAAGTGTGAAAAGGCTTCCTGCTCACCCTCTGCAGTCTGCTGAGCCCCACACATTTCCAGGTTCCTGTGTGGATTCTGATTCAGAGTCAGGGGGAAGTGCCTGGGCTCCCCTCTCTGTCTGCTGTTGTGGTCCTGTCTGCTCCTGGATTGTGAAATTAAGGATTAAAATAGTAAATATTGTGTATAGCTCACCATATTTTAAAGTCCATTAAAATAACTCCAGTAGGAGCATAGGTATTTTTAGGAAGGTTAAATGACATAGTAACATTTTTATGAAAAAGAGGATATTTACCGGGCTTCTTTCTGTGAGGAGACCCTGTCCTGGAGTGATGTCGTGCATTTGTGTGCTGCCTGTGTGAACACTGCCTACTTCACCGTGATGAGGGTGGCTTAGCCAGAGACCCAAGGCTGTGTCTCCCAGGGCTCTCCTGATGGTCTCCTCTGCCTCCTTCACCACCAGGAAGGGTGGCCCAGCAGCAGCTTGGCTCGTGCTCTCACCCACCTCCTCCACACACGCCAGCCCTGTGTGCCCAGCACCCAAGACTGCCAGAGGTCCTTCAGCAGCTCCCATGGCTGACAGTGACTCTATGTTTCCTAGCGACGGTGGCCAGTGAGATGTTTCCAGAAATGATCCTAGCTCTTTGCCAGGTAAAGTCTTCTTTCTTTCTTTCTTTGAGAGGAGAATTTTATTTCTCTTGGTTTGTTTCCATTTTACTTGCATTATGATATGCAAATCTCACCATGGCAATTATAGATGAATTGCAGAATTTCTTGGTGGGCAAATGTAAGTAAGAGTCCATTACCAACTAAGCCCTGATTCAAGATGGCACCCATAGGTGACAGCTTCAGGGACAGACTGCGTGGCAGAGAGCATTTTCCTCATGAGAAATGCTGGCTTTTAAAAAGAATGTAGAATTTGCAACCAAAAGACGTTGGTCTAGATAGAAGCAGCTGGACCCCACAGTGTGGCACGTGTTCGTTTAAACATTCTACGGTGACCTGCCACGGAGGTCGTCTGAAGATGGAGCCCTTGTCTACGGCCGTAGCACCCTGAGTGCACCCGCTGTCATCTCATGATGAAGGTCCTGGCTCCGTCCCAGCTGCCACTCTGTGAACTGCCGTTTCACACTGTGCAGAGCCAGGAGACCAGTGATCACGATGGGAGGCGACCTTTGCTGCTGTTCTCAAGATGTGCTCATTTCCCTCTTCTCACTGCAGTTTCTTCAGATCAGCCACTTGTACTTAAAATGTCTCCCTGATTTTTTTTTGTTTCCCCAACTCCAGCTTGTCTATAGATGTACAAATTTTAGAGTTTTACGACTCAATTTGTATTCTTGATTTTTCTATCAAGATTTTTGCCTTAAACATTTTCCTCTATTTAGAAAAATGTCCCATTTCCCATGCCAATTTTATGCAGGCTTTTCACTAGAATAGATCCAGAAGGAACACAGCAACACTGCCTTCACCAGATCCGGAGAATCTTGATACCAAGTGCGGTATGAGACAGCCCATGAGAGGGAGATTACAGGCCAGTCTTCTGAATAGAGACATCCAAAGCTGAAACCAAATATTACAGCAGGCTAAATGCAGAGACTGCTAAAACAATAATGAGTTATTTCATGATTTGAAACAATTTTGCCTAGTTTAAAGGTTTTGGGGATTGTTTTAAAGAAAATTTTAAAAGAAATACAACTGAATGAATGTAAACAGTTATAAAATAGAAAACGTTATGCGGTGATAAAAGGCTTATGAAACATGTTTTGTAACCTCATAATTTCTAATCCCAATCAAAGCTGGGATAGATTTGTTTATAAGGTCTTATTAAAATTAGCTACAGTATTAAACATAACGCTAATATCAAACTAGAATTTTGGTTGAAAAGCTGTTCTTAAGATATGAATTTGTTCTCAATGAGAATACAAGAGGTAACCATTTTTCATTCTGAAATGTATTTCTTTTTAAAACTTCTCAGACTGATGCCTCAGAAGTTCGACTTGTACCGTGTCTCTTTATGTGTAATTTACAGGTCCCACATCATCGCCTTCTGTTTCTTTTTTCCTGGAAAAGTTGTATCTTTCTATTTGGCTGGGATGAGAACTCTCACTTTTCTTTCTTTCTTTTTTTTTTGTTTGTTCATTTGTTTTTGGAGACGGGGTCGCCCTCTGTCGCCCAGGCTGGAGTGCAGTGGCACAGTCTCGGCTCACTGCAACCTCCACCTCCTTCAAATTTTCATCAGCTCCGTTACCTTCCCCCAGGTTCTAATTCTATCACTGTAACACCAACACGCTTGCCTTCAAGGTCTAAAAAGCCGACATTGGTCTCAGCTGTCACGTGGTTTTGTGCTCTTGGCTTTCGGTCTATCTGGGTTGTCTCCTGTGAGCAGGTGAGGGAACTCGCTTTCCTGCTCACAGCACCTGCTCATGGCCTGGGGCGCACCTTACCTGTGTCTCATTAACCTCGAGGGCCTGCTCACCAGGGTGGCTTCCAGGCCATTCAGTGCCCTTCGTCGAGGCGCTGCCCACTCTCAGGTAGCTGCTCAGGTCAGCTGTCAGCAAGATGGGTGGGTCACAGACTTAGTTCATCAAACCACTGATGCACCAGCCCCAGTGGCCACGTTTTCAGTTAACTTCCATTAACTGCTCGTGCAAGGTTGGTCAGTTGAAGGAAAGTTTTTTCTGGCACAGCCGTTAAGTGGCAGTTGGCTCGGAACGTCCTGAGTCCTGAGCCAGCTTGGGGGCCAAGCCGACCCCTGGTCCCTTGGGGTGGTCACTGGTCACATGCTCACCACAAAGCAAGGCCAGGGGCCAGAGGTTTCTGTTTGAATGATCTGAGCTCTTCTCTGGACTCAGCCACCTCCTGCCTCAGCCTCCAGAGTAGCTGGGACTGCAGGCACCAGCCACCGTGTCAGGCTAATTTTTGTATTTTTAGTAGAGATAGGGTTTCACCATGTTGGCGAGGCAGGTCTTGAACTCCTGAACGCCTCAACGCCTGATCCACCTGCCTTGGCCTCCCAAATGATGGGATTACAAGCGTGAGCCACCATGCCTGGCCTTTTTTTTTTTTTTTTTTTTTTTCCTACACTATTTCATAGACCAGATACAGAAGAAACCACTGAAAACCCAACTGGGGTGCCACATTTTCAGTTCATTCCCATTAACTGCTTGTTCAGGATGGTTCAGTTGAAGGGAATTTTATTCTTGGCACAGCCATCGAGTGGTAGTTAGTCTGGAATGTCCTAAGTTCCGAACTACCCTGGGGGCCAAGCAGAACGTGGTCCCTTGGTGTGGTCAGTTGGTCATGGAGGGCTGCTCACTGCCAGAGAGCTGACAATACAGGGTGCTGGGTAGGATGACCAGACATTTGCATTTGTTCCTCAGAGAGGCTTCGTTTGCAGGAAAGTGCCATATTTTAGCCCAGGAGTTAAAACCTAGAGACAGGAGTTATGTTTTGTTTAATGATTTGAGCTTTTTTCTGGACTCAGCACCTCTTCCAATACCTCGACCTTCCTGAAGAGCCCTTGATGCAGGAGGATTGAGAAAGGGAGTGGAATGAGCTCCAGGTTCAGGGTCCAGGCCATGATTTAGAGGCCTCAGGTGTTCAGGGATCTCTGTCCCCGGAAAATCAACCGAATTCTTGTCCCAGATCTATCATTGGTCAGTGCTGTGAATCTGGGCAGGCCGCTCAAATCTCTTCATTTCACTTCCCTGAACCGTCAACTCTGAGTGGCAGCCCCTGCTCTGCTCATCTCTCTGGACTGATGTGGGCACCACGGGAAATTCGGACAGAAATTTTCATGAGTTCTAAAGCATGGGACCCATGTCAAAAATGAAGAGAATTTTACCCTCCACTGCCCTGGAGTCCCCAATTCCTTCTCTATTAACCACTACCAAGGCCTGGGTTCTTCTTCCAGACATGAAATAATTGAACACTTTATGGCACTTAGGAAGCACCCGTCTTAAGGCTTTAAGTGGTCTGTTTAACTATTTTTACTCTTTTAACATAACGTAGGCCATTATCAACATTTCCACATTCAGACTAGGGATCGGAGGCCCAGAGGGGTCTATAGAACTTCCTCAGGTTCTAGCAGCTTCTCAAAAGTCCTCGAGCTCAGATCCTATGCACCAGACCCTACGCTCTTGGTCACTCCAATCTACTACCTTTCTGTAATGTCTCATCTCAATACAGGCATTTGCCTGCACAGTTGTAAGTGCAACCCACAGTGTAAGTCCTTTCTGAAGCCAGACTCGGATTCAGGGGGCTTTGCTCTGCAGATGACGAACAATGGGATCAAACATGTAAGCTGTGAATACATAATGACTCATTTATCTGATCTTCTGCAGCAAGATATCAACAGCTGTCTTTATTTTAATTCATTTTCCAGCGTGTTCCATCCAGGATGAAGTAGTGGATCCTGAGGTGCCCAGGAAATCCCCCGTCAGACACCACCACAGGCATAAGAAGCGAATTCTCCATCACTGGCATCACAACCGTGTACACCCTAGAGTTGCATCAACGGAAGGTATCGTGGAAATTCAGTTGTTCAGTTCATTCATGATATGATTTCTAGATTCTTCAGTGTCTCATATTTCAGACAATTGTAAAATTGTGATACTATATTCTTTATTCCACATGTGCGTATTTAAATGTGTTAAGTCAATCATTAGTGCTACAACTACAGGAGTAAAGGTGTATTTCCATTCCAGGTTTGGGTTTACTTTTAATAGTAAATAACATCTCAGTGCAAATTGTAGACATTTTGCTGATTGCTAAATATTAACTAAAAAGGATCTTTTCCTGAGACAGTGTTGCCAGGTTTGCAAAGTGATGGACATCACTTCAAACTGTATGGAAATAACCTAAAAATGGAGGAAGTGGTATCGAAAATTTCCGTATACCCACCTTCCTCAGTTTTTTTTTTGTGATCCCATCTTATGTGAGTGTGATAACGCTTGTAACAATGACTGAGCCAATAGTGACACATTCTTATGCACAAAAGTCCAGGGTTAGCATCAATGGCTGAGCCAATAGTGACACATTCTTATGAACAGAAGTCCAGGGTTAGCATCAAGGTTCACTCCGTGTCGTCCAGTCTGGGTTTTGACAAACTCACAATGTCCTTTGTCACCCTGACGGAATAATTTCACACCCTAAACATGACCTGAGCTGCACCTACTAATTCCTCTCCTTTTCTGAGGATTCCTGACAACCATAGATTATTTTACTGCCTCTATAGGTTTCCTTTTCCAGAATTTTGGAATCATAGACTACTACTGACTACTACTTCTGACTAACTCATTTTACATAGCAATATACATGTAAGATCTTTTGTATCGTTTTGAAGCTTAACAGCTTAGTAATTCTTAGCAATGAACAATAGCCCATTGGTGTCATCAAACAGTGTTAGCTGGTTCTGTCACCTCCTGAAGACCATCTCAGCTGCTTCCAGTGTGGGCAATTATGAATAAAGCTGCCTACATTCTTGTGCAGATTTTAAGATGAACATGATTTTTAAATTTAGCTGGGTAAATATGTAGAATTTTGATCATTTACTGGTAAGACTATGTTTTCCGTTGTGTTAGGTAGAATTCACCAGTACAATTATGTGGGCATTTTTTTTAAAGTTATTACTTACTGATCAAATTCTATAACAACCGAGGCCTACTCAGATTGTCTATCTCTCCTTTGGGTGGTTATGGTAGTTTCTCTTTTTGAAGGCATTTGTCCATTTCATCTAAGCTAGGAAATTTGTGGGCATAGACACTTGAATCTCACCAGTTGCCTACTTGGTTCTCTTCCAAGGGTACTGTGCTTCCTGTCATTCCTACTCTAAAACTTTTTAATACACTTTCACTGCTGCACTTAAAAATTGCAGGCATAGATTGGTTGAAAGTATTCTGTTGTTATTTTCTTAATGTTCATGGGATCAGCAGGGATAATTCCTCTTCTGTTCATATTATTTGTACATCGTGTCTTCTATCTTTTCTTTGTGATTAGCCTGGCTGGAGGTTTACCAATTCTGTTGATCTTTTCTAAGAGGCAGCTTTTGGTTTTGTTGAGCTTCTTTGTTTATTTTATTATTTCTATTATATTGATTTCTGCAAATATTGTTATATTTGGGGGAAGGGGGTTGCCTTGTTTACATTACACTGCACCTTTTTCTCTAGTTTCCTAAGGTGGAAAGTAAGACATCCGGGTTTGGATTACGTTTAGTTTACTGCACAGGATTGTGAATGGCACTGATGTCCCTGAAGTGTGTACTTGATTATTATAATAATAAATATGATGTATTTTGGCCACAATATTGATTTTAAAGCCAATAAAATGGATAAGTGCAGGAGGAGCATATGTAGATCCAGGAAAGATAAATGACATTATAACATTTCAACAACAAAAGGAAATTTACCGGGCCTCAAAATGCACAAGGGGGTGATGGGACACTGTCATGGAATCAGCAGTGCATCTGTGTGCTGCCCTGTGTGAACACTGCCTGTTTCACAGTGGTGAGGTGGCTTAGCCAGAGAACCAGGCCCTGACTTCTGTGGCTTTACTGATGGTCTAATTTGCCTTCCCTCATCACCAAGGAGGGTGTCCCAGTGGCAGGCAAGTTTCTGCCCTTAACCCACCTCCTTTACACACGCCATCCCCCTGTCCCCAGCACCCAAGGCTGCCTAAGGGATTCCTTCTGTGGAACCAACATGCTGACAGTTACTCTGTGTTTCCTAGATCAGGATGAGGACCTGGTGCTGGAGCCTTCATCTGAGGATGTCCCAGGCATTTACATGGTAAGGTCTTCTTTATGTTTCTAAGACGGAAATGTTGTTGCTCTTGGTTCTTTTTTATTTGATTTGAATTGAGATATAAAAATCTTATCATGTACATTATAGATGACTTACAGAATTTTTTGGTGAGAAAACGTGAGGGTTCATTACCCGGTAAGAAATGATCTCAGATGGCATTCTTAGATGACACCTTCGGTTACTAACTGTATGGCAGAAAGAATTTTTTTAGGGGAAAAGCTTTCTTCTTATAACATTGTGACTATACAATCAAAACAGTCTTGGAAGTCTTGCATAAAAACCCTGTGCCTTTCCAGAAAGGTCTTCCAGGCTTTATTTTGGGACCGTTGCCTCAACCGCTGCCTCCCACATGCTTTTTCAACGTCACCAAGTAAAGAAAAGATTTGTGTGGTGAAACCCCACCTCTACTAAAAATACAAAAATTAGCCGGGCGTGCTGACCGGCTACTGTGATCTCAGCTACTGGGGAGGCAGCGGGAGCAGGATCGCTTGAGCCCAAGAGGCAGATGTTGCAGTGAGTCAAGATCATGACATCGTACTCCAGCCTGGGTGGCAGAGCGAGATTCCAGCAAAGAGAGACAGAGAAAAGAAAAACCTGTGCACACAGGACACAGCATGGTCTGACCCTTACCGTGTTTTGTTTTTCTCTAAATACAGGTGGACAAAGCCACAGTGACAAACAGTACCTATTCTGGGATCACCCCTATGCTGAGGAAAAATTCTAGTGTTGACAAAGATGGCACTTTCTTGCCTCATTTTCTGGAGAGCCGCTCTGGTTTGAACTTCCTGCCAGAAACGAGGTTCAAGCACTTTTGTCCACATGTCGGGCTGTCCCCGTGCTGGAGTCAGTGTGAGCATGAGGAGCAGTGCGCTCCATGGTGCACACACATCGTGTTGAAAAGGAAGAGTGGAAGGACAAACACCAGATGCTAAGTAGGGGTCATCGTTAAATGGTAGGATGATTGAGTATTTTCAAATTTTGGTTTAATTGCCTTATAACAAAAAGTTAATGAAATCTTTTGGCTAGAATTAAATCTCCTACTTTAAGAAAAGTTGCTTCTTCAGTACAAAATCTTCTAGAAGGGATGACATACAGAGCAGCAGCACATGTGGATTCTGAGGAGGAAATGACTTTGGCAGGGATCAATAAGAGGGCAAGTTAGCTCAGGTCAGATTAGGAAGGAGAAGCCCTAAGAGGCTGCCAGGGACACACAGCCTGAACTGGAGGAAGGGCCCTGTTTGAGATTGGATATTTCATGTTTATGAGGGGGCCTGGAGCTAGAAAGCCAAGGGCCCTGATTCCCTTTCTTCCCTGCTCCTCTCCTGTGCCTGCTGCCCTCCTCCCACACCTGCCTCAAGCAATGTTACCGAATTGTTCATGAGCAACACCATCAAGGTGCTGCCGGTCACTTAAGATATGAGAATCTGACAATACATATCTTAGTTACACAACGTCCTTGCGGAGAATTATAAGTGAGAGTCTGTCCCCGCTGAGGCTTGATTTAAGACTGGGAGGAAATGACAGCATCAGTCACACATTGTGTGGCAGTGAGCCTTTGCCTTACCAATTTTGTTCTCTCTTTGGAGCAAAATCAGTTACTTGCCAACCGACATAGACTTGAGAGGAAACATCCTCCGAGAAAAATGTGTGTCTTTAGTATGAGTCGATTTCTTCTGTTCTTCTTTTGGGTTCCTTTGAACACCGGTTTCCATCTTGTTTTCTAATGTCACTAAGTGAAGAAAAGTCCTGTGCACACAGGACACAGAAGGGTCTGATGCTCATAGCAATTTATTTTCTGTCATTACAGAAATCGTCGGGAGTTCCACCGGAGGGTACGTATTGCGGAGCCACTCTCACACTGATGAGTCACCCAGATGATGAGGAATATGCTACTGCCTCGCTGGCCTTCCCATAGACAGGCAGCTGGAGCTGAGCTTCCTCTCATGAATGAGGACCTAGGCTGTGATGGGAGAAATGCTTGTTCCAGATGGAGCATGATGGTCACATTCTGTGGTCCCTGGGAGCAACTGCATTCTCTGAGGATAGGGTGAAGTTGTGCACATTCAGTTGCTGCGTGTCTTTTTGAATTCATGTGGTGTAACTCTTGAGTGTCCAAAATACATAATGTCAAGGTCATGTAGAGGCTCAGCCTCTATCATGCAGCCTCCTCCTGGTTTCCGTGTTCTGTGCTCAGGAAACACAGCATCATGAAAAGGTAACCAAAGGGCTTGCCCTAGGCTGTGAGTGGCAGGGGGAGCACTTGCCTTCCTAGGAGGATGGAGGGTGACTCATGCATTACGAGGTGGGGAGAGACAAATGTGGCTGTGGGACAGCAGAGGCTCCAGGACGTCCCCATTGAACCCACCATGGACAAAGGTTTTTGTTTGCTCCTGAAGGCCTTTGCAAAAAACAAGTCAAGGTGGTTGGCTTAAGGTCATATGAAAATAAAATTAACCCAGTTCTGGACTGAGTTTCTTTTGGGAGCCTGCCTTTGGTGGAAATACGTTGTATGTGGTTGAATTTGATTGCTCTGTAGGTGTCCACACTTAACCCACATTTGAAAACAATGAGGCTGGTGTGATTTTAAAATGTCCCTCGTTAACCTCAGAAACTATCTCCTCATAACCCAATTCCCCTGGTCATCTCTAATCTTTAGAATACAGTTTTTTTGTGTGTGGTATTCGGGGCCTTCTGCTATGTGTGATCAAAGGCACAAATCAGCGTTACCAACACTGAGGTTCTAAGAATTCCCAGACAGCTGCCCAGTGGGCTCTGTGAGAGAGAGCAGGTACAGCCTTGGCCTGGGCCTGAAAAGGAACAGGATTTGGAGGAGCAGAAGGAAGGCATGAGGGCAGCAGAGCCACGGGGGCAGCCGAGGTGCAACATCAGGAAGTCAGTTCTTCATCACCTGGGCGTGGCCGGGATGTTCATATTCCAGCTGAGGGAGAACGGGTCGAGCTCCGACTTCATAGCTGGCGTTAGCACTGTCTGCCCGTCTTCCCGAGAGCCTGAAGAGAGAAGCTACTTTGTTGTTTCTTGTCTTCTCTATTTCCCGTATGTTGATGGCAGTGGCACCACCAGAAATGAGAGGCACAGAATAGGAGTTCCCGAAATAGCCAATGTGGCCCAGAGAGGACATGATCGGCAGGGATGGACTTCAGGGTCAGGCCGGACACAGAGTAGTTCCCAGGCCTGGTCTCTCTGGCTGGGACAGAGATCAGCTCTTACTTTTCACCTGCTTCTGGGCGTGGCCTGACAGCTGGTCCTCGTGTAGTTGCTGTTAGCCAAGTGTGATTTGGCCCAGAATGCTGCGTGACTGAAGGGAGTGTCAGCTTTCAGGCAGGATGGCTGCCCCACACTAGTTGCAGGGAAGGTGAGAAGGGACCCTGTTTCAGTGCAAGGTGAGCTCAGCAAAGGGAGCGGGGCTGCTCCTGAGTCCAGGTGGTCCTTGCACCTCTCACGTGTGACCCATGAGACATCACTTCGCCTGTTTCTCTGAGATAGTCTTGGAAGTATTAGTCTCAAACTCTGTTTTGTTTTACTCGTGTGTTGATGAATCCTGGCTGGGGCTGGTCACTGGGAGGGCAAAGATTATGTCCCCGTCGTTCCTTCTCATCCCAAAGCTCGGCCCTAGGCAGCCCATCTTGGGCCCCAGTAATGTTCCAGTGCTTCCAACCCCTTTGCTGAGATCCAGCACCAGTGTGAAAAGGCTTCCTGCTCATCTTCTTCAATCTATTGTTTCTCATGGTAGTCTAGAAACCTGAGTGGGTTCTGATCCAAGGTCACAGGAGAATAGGGGGGCTCCTGAAGTCACTGAAGTTTCCCCTCATCTCTACTCTGGCTGCCTTGGTTCAGCTTTTCTCCTGCAGAAGATGCTTTCTTTCTGTTTACAAGTCCTCCTCTGCTGGACCAGGTGTTTTTATTCTTGTTGTGGCATCCCTGCACTTCACAGGGGACCTGGAGCTTGTTCCTGTGCCCCTCAAGTACCCATCCATGAATGATCAGATCAGAGCAAACCACTCTGCCAGGAATCAGCAGGGGGGGAGAGTCACATCTCCCTCACCTTTGGGTTTAGACCTGTGCATTCCAGTGTGGTCCTCCGTGGCATATGTGCCCATTCATGTTTAAATAAATGAAAAATTCATAACCTCCTCACAAGAGCCATACTATAAGTTCCCAGTTGCCAAATGTCTACTCTTAAGAGAGCATCTCCATTTTCCCTGAATCACCTGGGAAGCAGCTGCTGTGAGTCTGGCCCAGATTCTGTTCACTGCACTCACCTGACTCAGTGCATGTGCATCAAGGCTGGAATCTCGGGTTCTCAGATTGGAGGTAAGAGATGCTCTGAGCCAGTGTCGGTGAACAGTTGAAAGGGATTGTTCGGGTTCTCTGTCTCACCTGAAGGCTCACAACTGTGAGCAGGGCCTTCCTAACGGTCCCTGAGTTCACAGAGCCCAGGGAGAATCACCGTGGACTGAGCAGTAGTGCCGACGTTTGTGACTCTGTACTTGGGCTCATGGGCACCACCTCTGGATCCATCCAGGGGGAAGTAGACTGGTCAGGTAGGGACCGACACTCCAGGGTTGACCAGTGAGGAGGGTTCTTGGGGATTGGGTGACACTTGTTTTGGAGCCTGGGATGGGATCAGTGAAGTGACTAAATATGAAAGGAAATAGGTGTAGAAGTCTGACTTGGGATTTTTTGTATCTTCATGAGAAAGTCGTAAGAGTTTTGTCCTCATGCGCTTTGTGCGAGTTGTGTTTGTCACCATCCTTTCCTGCCCTGGTGTTTAAAGATTACATTTTGCAAAGACCAGATCATTCCTGCCTTTGCCACAGCAAGCACCAGAGCCCTGGGTTTGATGAGGCAGCGTTTTGTTGTGAATGGAGATGACAGGATGAGTGTGCAGGTGTAACGTTGAGTGTCGGGGGGACACAGCCCCTCACAGGTGCTACGTGATCCTGACGACAAAGTCCTTCATACGTGTGCCAGGAGCTGAAAGGAGCCCACTCTCTTTCTCTACACTCTCGGGACCTGCAACGGCACCTTCCCGTCCTGTCCTCAGCATCTGCTGCTGCTCTAAGGGTGCTCCCTGGGTGGGATGACACAGGGAGTCCTTCCTCTGGGATTGCTGCGTGTGCCCCGGCATCCTGGAGTCCTCAGGGCGGAACACTTGACTGAGCACAGTTTTGGCCTCCACTCCTCACCCAATCCCATCCAATCCCAATCCGTGGGCTTTGAATGAAACCTACATTGGCTTTCATTGGAGAGGCCCGAGTCCAGCTGCGGCTCAAGGCCCTCTGTGGCTGGCAGGAATCCTCGGGGATATGTGTGGAGGGGCTGCCGTGTTGCTGTAGGCAGTGGCTCTCGCCCTCCCTGTAGCCTGGTCCCTGGAATCCACTGGGCCCAGGGCAGAGCCTCTGGGCAGCCACCACAGGGGTCACTTGTCTTGTGACCCCCTCCTCTCTGGCCCAACAGCCTTGTCCTGCTCCCCACACTCCAGTAAGGCCCAGCTTGTCTCTGTGTCAGGCCTGCCAGGTGCCCTCCCACCTAGTCTTCCCAACAGCTCAGGCAAACCCTGGGAGGCCCCCTCATTTCTGTGCTGACAACTGCTGACCTCACCTGCAGATTGAAGCAACCGGGACAAGGGGCTTTACCTTGAATTCTGTTCCATTGTTTCCAAATATTCAGAAGCTGGTGGGATTCTTTTGAAGGCTGAATATTTTCCAAGTCTCTAAGGTCATTCCAGGCATAGAACAGTCACTCTATCTGTGATATCGGTCATCATCACCTCCCACAGGCCCCAACACAACCCCAGGCCTGGGCAGGTGCTGCCGACCCAGGGTGTGATCTGTGTGTTGACTGGAGGTTGGCAGTGCAGCCTTGGCCTTCTTTCCGATGTTCTATTGGAGAACAGTAGGACTGGTGGAGGTCCACAAGGAGGAAGGAAATGGGATTCATGAGGGAACAGAAGCAGGCCCTACAGGAGGAGGAGGGAGGGATTCCACGTCATGCACGACGTTGTGAAGAGGGCGGCTGCCTCTTGGAGGAACAGAATAACACGGCTTCCCCTCCCTTGGCTCAGTTATGGAATGTGAGGGCTGGGAAAGTGTGTGGGAAGTCAGAGGTCCCTCCCTCATAGCACAGAGGAAATAATACAGGCTGAGGAGAAGTCTCCAGAAATGGGCACATCAGAGGCTCTGGGGTTGGCTCCACAGCCCCAGGACAGCGGAGTCTGAGGGGTTCTCTCAGCTCTAACTCTCCCCTTTCCTTCTTATGGCCGCCCCATCACCGCTGCTCCTCCGGACACTCTGATGCTTGCTTCCCAGAACTGGGAGACTCCACCATGACAGGCAGCCACCAGCAGGTAACTGATCTCCTCTCATATGCTCTCTCTCTTTTATCCCCTTTCTGACTCATCAGCTCCTTTTGTAGCTCTGGTCCTTTTCCTCTTTCCCTCTCTTGTGATTGTTCTCCTGAAGGACCTGGCTCATCCCACAGTCGAGGTCGTCAGGTCTTCAGTGTCGATAAAACCCTTCCCCAACCCTACTGCCTGCTGCCTTGGCATTGCTCTGTTTACCGCGGATCTTCAGTGTTGATAAAACCCCTCTCCAGCCCTCCTGCCCGCTGCCTTGGCATTGCCCTGTTTACTGGCCCCCAGGCTGCAGCTTTGAATCTTGCTGAACAACCCTTCAGCAAGGGAGGGGGCTGGGCTGGGGTCAGCAAGGGAGGGGGCTGGGCTGGGGTCAGATGAGCTGGACCCCACCGTGCTGGAGGGACTCCCAGTGACATCTGGGTCTGCTCTGGGCACCCCCTTCCCAGATAGGACTTTTCCTGCACTGGCGTCTCTGGACATATGCAACTGTTCTCTTTCTCACAGGTGTCAGCAAGTCCTTCCTCTGCACCTGCAGAAGCAGCAACAGAAAAAACAAAAGTGGAAGAGGAAGTGTGAGTGTGCAGCGGGCAGAATTATGAGGGAAGCAGACACGTGCCCGTGTTCTTCATGGCTATGCTCACTTTCCTGTTGTCCCATCAGGAAAACCAGGAAGCTCAGGAAGGATACCCTGAACTATTGGGACATTTTTAATATATTTTAGAGACCTCTGAAGGTAAGTGAAGAGATGGCCTGAGAACATCCTCCAGGAGACAGACACCCACTCCATAGCAGACCCTGAGCCTGCTGGGCTGAGCCCTCCACAGGCTGCTTAGTGAGGGAGAAACTGAGGTGCTGGTCGGGCCACCGTGTGCAGGATACCAGGGGCTGTGCACTGTGTTATTTGTCTGCAGTGACACTTCAGCTCACCAGCATCTCATTTGGGGGGACCCAGCTCTGTCCCCCCAGCCCCTTGAGGCCAACAGGGAGCATCACTAGTTCATCCGGAGGAGACACTAGGGTTGACAGTGACAGACTGGATTAAGAAAGACTGGATTAAGAAAATGTGGCACATATACACCATGGAATACTATGCAGCCATAAAAAAGGATGAGTTCGTGTCCTTTATAGGGACATGGATGCAGCTGGAAACCATCATTCTCAGCAAACTATGGCAAGAACAGAAAACCAAATACTGCATGTTCTCCCTCATAGGTGGGAATTGAACAATGAGATCACTTGGACACAGGAAGGGGAACATCACACAACGGGTCCTATTGTGGGGTGGGGGGAGGGGAAGGGATGGCATTAGGAGATATACCTAATGTAAATGACGAGTTAATGGGTGCAGCACACCAACATGGCTCATGTATACATATGTAACAAACCTGCACGTTGTGCACATGTACCCTAGAACTTAAAGTATAATAAAGAATAAAACATAAACTTTTATTTTTCTTATTTTTAATTGGTCTAACAAATAAAAATGTGTCCAAAATAATACTGGCAATAATGTGTACAATTAGGTAGAGTTATATGTTTATGTGTGTACATATATGAGGGTGGGTGGGCAAATATATATATGTATATTATATATATATGCTTATGTACACTTGTATGTCAGTAAACTGAATGACAGCAATGATACAAGGAATGGTAGAGAGGAATTAGAAATCTTTTGTTACTATGAGGTACTCAAACTACTGTGGAAGCAGGATAATGTTATCTGGAAGTGAGCACAGATTAATTGTAAATGTATATTGCAAACACTAGAGCAGCCACTAAAAAAGTGGGAACAGAGAATTATATCTCATATGCTATAAAAGAGAAAATGGAATCATATGAAATGCTGAACCCAAATCATGTAAAGCTAAAACCCCTCAAAAACGCATTTAGTTCATCTTCTTATATCCATGAAACATATATATTATTTATATAACCTTAAATATTTAAATTAGATTTGCCAAACCAAATTCTGATTACTTGCCCATAACGTTAGAAATGAAAAGATAACAAGAAGTGACATTAAGAAAGATGATGGCAAAGTAGAAAGTGCCAGAAATGTGTGTCTCCACCTAGTCCACAACCATAGTGTGACTCTCTGGAGTCACTGTCAGAACTCTGGGGTCTCTTTGAACACTTCCAGCTACCAGGGAAAAAGCTCAGCTGGTCAACTGCAGTGAATGTGGACCAACTGCAGGCTTCAGCATAACAGTGGCTCCCCAGCCCCCAGCCCCAGGCTCAAGGCCAGCAAATGTAGGGAAGGGAATCCGTGTTTCTAGGGCAGATGGCTGGAGCCACATTTGGCAATAGGACCTTGCCTCCGCTTTATCAGGGTTCTATGTCCTGACTGCACATTGCTGCTTCTGATTGCCCGGGATAGGTGCACAGAAGCTGCCCATCACTGTTTCTAACCCACTGGATGAAGCAGCCTTTAGAAGACTTAAAGGAGCTGCAATGTGTGTGTGTGTGTGTGTGTGTGTGTGTGTGTGTGTGTTCAAAAACCACCATCTATACAGGGAGAATAAGGCCGAGTGCGGTGGCTCACGCCTGTAATCCCAGCACTTTGAGAGGCCAAGGCAGGCTGATTGTCTAAGGTTAGGAGTTCGAGACCAGCCTGGCTAACATGGTGAAACCCCGTCTCTACTAAAAATACAAAAAAATTAGCCGGGCATGGTGGTGGTTGCCTTTAGTCCCAGCTACTCAGGAGGCTGAGGCAGGAGAATCGCTTCAACCTGGGAGGCGGAGGTTGCAGTGAGCCAAGATCGTGCCATTGCACTCCAGCCTGGGTGACAGAACGAGACTCTGTCTCAAAAAATAAATAAGTATACAAGGAGAATTTGGACAGCCTACACACGTACAGAAGGAAAGACGCTGATTCTCAGCCCTGACGCACCCAACACAATTTTGTAAAAATCCTAAACCTTAGAGGAAAGTAAGAATCTGACTTTCTGAGTTATCACATTTTAAGATTAAAATGTCCAGTTTCCAACAAAAACGAATCACAGGGAATACAAGGAAACTGGAAAACACGGCCTGTTAAAAAGAACTAAGTAAGTGAATATAAAGTGTGCCTGAGGATGCCCAGACATCAGACTCACTAGACAAAAACTTGACCACAATTCTGCAAGATGCACAAGAGCTGAAGGAAGACGTGGACAATGACAGAAAAATGACATACAACCAAATGAGAAAGTCAATGAAGAGATAATACTAAAAAGGAATCCAAAAGAAATTCTGCAACTGAGGCCAGGCGCGGTGGCTCACACCTGTAATCCCAGCACTTTGGAACGCAGAGGCAGGTGGATCACCTGAGGTCAGGAGTTCGAGACTAGCCTGGCTAACCTGGTGAAACCCCGTCTCTATTATAAAAACACACACACAAAAAATTAGTTGGGCATCGTAGTGGGTGCCTGTAATCACATCTACTCAGGAGGCTAAGGCAGGAGAATCACTTGAACCCAGGAGGTGGAGGTTGCAGTGAGCCGGGATTGCACCATTGCACTCCAGCCTGGGCAACAGAGCGAGACTCTGTCTCAAAAAAAAGAAAGCAAGAAATTCTGCAACTGAAAAGTAGAGTAACTGAAATAAAAATTTACTAGAGAGCTTTAAAAGCAAATTTGACTAACTACAGAAAAAAATAGCAAATTTGAAGACAGAACAATTGAAATGATCCAGTGTCCAGAACAGAAACAAAATGGCTGAAGAAAAACCAACAGATCCTAAGGGACCTGTGGGACACCATGAAGTGGACCAACAACAGTTTGTGAGAATCACAGAACAGGGGGGAAAAGAATATTTGAAAAAATGGTGAAAATGTCCCCAATTTTATTTAAAATGTTAATATAAATATCCAAACTGGGCACAGTGGCTCATGCCTATAATCTCAGCACATTGAGAGGCTGACATAGGACATTTGCTTAAGGCGAGGAAATGTGAGATCAGCCTGGGTGAAATAGACCCTGTCTCCACACATACAAAAAACAACTAAAATTAAAATTAAAAATTAGCTGGTGTGGTGGTATGCGTCTATAGTCTCAGCTTCTCAGAAAGCTAAAATGGGAGGACTGCTTGAACCCCTTCAGCCTGGATGACAAAGTAAGGCTTGTTTCAAACATTTTCTTAATTTTTAAAATTTTTTCTAAAAATCCAAGAAGTGCAACAAACTCAAAATAGGATAAGTGCAAAAAATCTCGCCCTAAGGCATGTTATCATCAAGCTATCAAAAGGCAAAGACAAAGAGACAATCTTGAAAAAAGCAAGAGAGAAGCTACTTGTCACATACAGGGAATCCTCAGTCAGACTGTCAGCAGATTTCTCATCAGAAGCCTTGGAGGCCGGAAGGCAGCCAGGGTGACAGATCAGTGCTGAGGGGCAGGGGGGAACCTCTCAACTAAGAGTCTTAGGTCTGGGTCTAAGGGTTTAAATGTGTTTCTCAAAGTTTATGTGTTAGAAACTTCATGCAGAGGTGTCTGAAGGGGGAACCTTAAAAGGATTAATGCCATAATCATGGGGGTGGATTCCGCATCAAAGGACAAACGTGGCCCTCTCTGGCTCTGTTTCTTTCTCACCCTCTTTTGCCCTTTCGCCTTCCACCATGAGACGATGCGTGCGAAGGCCTGACTTTCCCAGTCCATTGTGTTCCATTACAGCAGCACAAAAGAGACTAAGACACTGGCAATTGTTCTTCAAGGGAAAAATCAGGACACTACCAGATAAACAATGGCTAAGGAAATGTATCACCACTAAACCTGTCCTGCAGGAAAAGCCTGAGAGAGTTCTTCAGGCTGAAATGAAATAGCACTAGACGGTTAACTCAAAGTCATATGAAGAAATAAAGATCTCAGGTAAAGGTAAAACATGGGCAATTATAAAAGCTGATATTATTGTCATTTTGGTTTGGAATTCCACTTTTTAATGTCCTGTATGATATTAAGTAGTATTTTAAAATACTCATCTATGCTGTTAGGCAAACAGTGTATAAAGATGCAATCTGTGCCATTAATAACAAAAAGGGGGAGAATGGTGCTGTCCAGAAGCAGACACTTCGTATCTTATTGAAGTTGAGTTGCTATAAATTCAAATTAGAGTGGTTTAACATTAGGATGTTGTGTTAGGCCATTCTTGCTGCTATAGAGAAATACCTGAGACTGGGTAATTTATAAAGAAAAGAGGTTTAATTAGTTCACAGTTCTGCAGGCTTTACAGAAAGCACGGTGCTGGCATCTGCTTCTGGGGAGGCCTCAGGAAGCTTTTAATCATAGAAGAAGGCAAAGGGGGAGCAGGCATATCACACAGCCAGAGCAGGAGCAACAGGGAGCAAGGGGGACGCATCACCCTTTACAACAAGATCTCATGAGAAACACACTGCATCAAGCCATGAGGAATCCATCCCCATGATCCAGTCACCGCCCACCAGGCCCCACCTCCAGCATCGGGTATTATGATTCAACATGAGATTTGGGCAGGGACAAGTATTCAAACCACATTAGACGTTACATATAATTTCCATGATAGCCACAGAAAAAACAGCTGCAGCATAGACACTCCTATAGAATACAAATAGCAAAATGGCAAAAGTAATTCCTTATCAGTAACTACTTTAAATGTAAATGTATTAAACTCGCTAATCAAAATATATAGACTGGCTAAACGTAGGAAAAAACATAACCCAACTACAATACTGGCCACAAGAGACTCACTTGAGATCCAAAGACAAAAATGGGCCAAAAGTAAAAGAACAGAAGAGGATACTTCATGTAAATAGTGACCAAAAGAGTGCTGTAATATCCGATTTTTGAAACTATTAAACCAAATATCATTATAAGAGACAAGGAAGGATGTCACATATTTTTAAAGATTAAACATAACAAGTTATAACAATTATAAACATTTAAATACCTAATAACAGGCATTCAAAACAAATGAAGCAAAAATAGGACAGAATTGAAGGGAGAAATAGGAAGTTCTATAATGCTAACCGGAGACTTCAATACCCACTGTCAATAATAGAGAGAACAACTAAGATCAGATGGAAATAGACCGAAATAACACAACGCATCAGCTCTGCCTAACAGACATGGACAGAACACTCCACCCAACAACAACAGAATCCACATTCTTCTCAGGTTCACATGAAACAGTCTTCAGGATGGACCACGTGAGGCGACAAAACAAATCTTAATGGATATTAAAAGATATACCAAGTATCTTCTCCAACCACAATGGATTGAAGTTAGAAATCAATACAACTGAAACATTCACAACTATGTGCAAATTCAAGAACAGAATTTACAACAACCAATAGTTCAAAGAGAAATTACAAGAAAAGTTAGAAAACAATTAAGAGACACATGAACACACAGCATTTCCCACAGTGCTCAGAGGGAAGTTTATAAGTTTTAAATGCCTACGTTAAAAAGAAGAAAAACATTAAATTAATAACCTAACCTTAAGCCATAAGGAAATGTAAAACAAGAGCAAACTAAACCCAGGGCTAACAAAAAGGAGAAATAAGAGAGACTGAAATGAAGATGAATAAAATAGAGAATATTATTAAAATAGAGAAAAATCAATACAACCAAACAGTTGGTTCTTTGAAGACATTAGCAAAACAGACAAACTATTAGCTGGAGTAACACTTCCAAAAAGATATAAGACAAAATGCCTATAATTGGAAATAAATGTGGAGACATTACTATTGACTTTACATCATATAAAGAATACTAAGAACACTATAAATTTTCTATAGTCCAACAAATTAGATAACTTAGAAGAAATGGACAAATACCCTGAAACACCCAAATCACCTAAACTGACCTACAAAAATAAATAGAAAATCTCAAGAGACTTTTAACAAGAGCCTGAATCGGTAATGACACAACTCCCAACAAAAAGTAGTCCTAGATCAGATGGCTTCACTAATGAATCCCATCAAACACTTAAAAAAGAATTAACACCAATCCTCCTCAAACTCTTCCAAAAGATTTAGAGGAAGAAAACTCTTCCCAATTGATTGTATGAGGCCACAATCACTCTGATACTAAAGCCCAACAAAGACCTCACAGGAAAAAAAAATTATAGACCAGTATCCCTCAAGAACATAGAAGAAAGAAACCTCATTAACCAGCAAATCAAATCGAACAGCATGTAAGAAAAGTATTCAACATAACCAAGTGGGATATATTCCAGGAATAACAATGTGGTTCAACATAAGAAAGCCAATAAACATAATAAATCACATTAATAAAACTATATGATCACCTTAAACAATGCAAAAAAAAGCATTTGACAAAATCCAACCCCTTTTTATAATAGAAACTCTCAGAAAACTAGAAATAGAAGGAAAATTCCTAAACATGATAATGGGTATTTTTTTTAACCCACAGCTAGCATCATACTGAATGGTAAAGATGGAAAGCTGTCCCTATAAGATTAGAAACAAGAAATGATGCCCAATTGCTGCTATTGAATAGTGTACTGGGAATCACAGACAGCTATTAGAAGGGAAAGAAATAAAAGGCATGCACATTGGAAAGAGGTAAAAGTATCTCTCTGCAGATTACATCATCCCATATGCATAAAATCCCAAAGAATCCACAAGAGAGCTACTGGAGCTAGTTCAACCTTGAACGGCACAAGATCAATACACAGAAATCAGACGTTTCTAAACACCAATAATAAACAATCTAAAATATAAATTAAGAAAATGATTCCACTTGTAATAGCATCTAGAAAATTAAGTATTGGGGATAAATTTAGTCAAGGAAGCAAAAGACATGCTGAAAACTACAAAACACTGTTAAGAGAAAGAAGCCCTAAACAAATGGAAAGGCATCCATCCTGTGTGTTTATGAAGACTTCATCCTTCACAACGCTGAATTTCACAACAACTTCATGGACATGACAACAAAAGCACAGGTAGCAAAATAAAAAATAGATAATAACTCTACATACTACATCGTAATTAAAAACTTTTGCACATGAAAGAGTAAAATCAAGAAAGTGAAAGACAACCTACAGAAAAATAAGATATTTATAAATCATGTATCTGTTAAGGAATTAATATCCACATGATATAAAGAACTCGACAATTCAACAACAAAAAGCCAAACAACTCAGTTAAAAAGTGAGCAAAGGACTTCAATGAACAGCCCCCCAATGAAGTCACACAAACGGCCAGTAAGTACGTGGAAAGATGTTCACCATCACCAGTCATCAGGGAAATGCAGATCCAAACCACAATGGAGTACCCCCACTTCACACCTATTAGGATAACGATAATAAAAAGAAAGGGGTAAAAGTGTCAGTTGGGATGTGGAGAAGCTGGAACCCTGCCGTTTTGCTGGTGGATGGAAACTGGTGCAGCTGCTGTAGAAAATGGCATGGCAGCTAGTTTTTAAATTTTTTGTAGAGACAGGGTCCTGCTATGTTGCCCAGGCTGCTCTCAAACTCCTGGCATCAATCAACCCTCATGCCTCCGCCTCCCAAGGTGCTGCAATTACAGGAGTGAGCCATCATGCCTGGTCCAGGTTAAATACTTTCTTATGCGATGGACTAGAAATAGATCATCAGAAATTATGTTTTTACTCACACATGATGAATTCCAATAGTCAAAAATGTTTAGAACTCAATCAGAACTTGAGAACTTCTTTCAGCAGGTGCTACATGATTCAATGACTAGGATTCTGCTTCAATCAAGTTATTTTACAGTTATCCAAGTATTTCTTTTGTTTTTCCACTAAGTTTTAAGCAGGGAGATTATCCACATATGGCCTACACCACCAAGCAGCACACCTACCACTGAGAAGGCTCCTGACCATTCTCTCATGTGAAACGACCTGACCAAGATTCCCCAACAATTTGTGAGACTCAACCATATTCAAACTAAATACATCGTTTTCAATAGTCATTTAATTTATCACATAGTTGCTGTACTGTAGCAGAACAAGATCTTAGCCCAAAATTAAGTCACCACAGATTGACCTATTTATAAAGCTTATCAACAATCACAGTTTGACAAAAATCAAAACTAATAGATGCTATCTCTCTTCTGTTTTTCCTTTTGTGAGATAGGTTCTCACTCTGTCACTGTAGCCTCCACCTCCTAGGCCCACGTGATCCTCCTGCCTAAGCCTCCCAAGTAGCTGGGACTATAGCCATGCTGTGTGTGTGTGTGTGTGTGTGTGTGTGTGTGTGTGTGTGTGTGTAGAGACAGGGTCTCCCTGGCTGTCTTGAACTCCTGGGCTCAAGCAATCCCCCTACCTTATCCTACCAAACTGTTAGAATTACAGGTATGAGCCACCATGCCTGGCCTGTTATCTCTTTCTTATTCCTAATTTGCTACCTCCAACTGGCTGAGGGCTGGAAATCCATTAACTAAATATATTAAAATAGCAAAACGCTGCACTGTTGCCCACACATCCACATCAATGATTACGCACATGTCCAAGTGTCTACAGCCCAGCACTGGGAGGAAAACCCGTGGACTCTGGAACACTCATCCTGGCTGCCTGAGAACATGGCTTTGTATTTTATGTCTACGTAACTGCCTCCTCTGGTTAATTACAAGTTCTTGAAACTGCTGAATAGGCAACTTCTAGATAAGTGGTGCATTTCTGTCCATAATAAAGTACTACACTGTGGAATACAATTACTATAATAGGAGTTCAGATCAGTTAATGTGGTCTAGAATGATTAAAACTAACCCAAGACATGGCCTAAGACTGGCAAGATGGTTCTAATTCGGATTAGGGACAGAAGGGAGAAAAATGTGGAAAGTAAAAGAGACAGATAACGTGGGACCAGATGACACAGTACCTTAAGAACTATTAATTTGAAACATGGGGAAACAGAGAATATTATACACAAAAAAGTCACTGTAACAAGATTAATCTGCTGGTTTCAAGCATGACAGAGTAGCAAGACACTGTCGATGGGGCAATGAATTAGATGTGGTAATTAGCACCTTGAACTTGAATTGGTGTAAATGAAATAAACGAGAAAGAACAAATCTTTAAGGCACAGGCTTGAGGCTGTACTGACAGGATTTAGGCCTTCTGAACCTCATCTCCCTTAAGGTGACAATCCCGTCTCTCGCTGCTTGAGTCCACTCATAGAATTCTGTGAGGATGGAACGACTGTCTCCATAGCACACACACTCCCTACAAATAGTAAACCCCATTCTACAGTCGTGAGTCGTACGTTACTAACAAAGGGCATAATGAATAGGTAAGGGTCAGAAATGACGACCAAGTTTCAAGCACAGAAAACATGGGGTGCTATTAACCAAGAGAAAAAAATAGAAACAATGAAAAACAAATATACTTGAGCTAGGTAAAAGGTGTGTTTGCTTTTTATTTAATGACTTGATGTTGAGCCAAGGAACTTTCCACATGAATGATCTAAACGCAAGACATTAAATATTTAAATGTAAGAAAATTATGGGAAAGAAACTTACAAACATACAGAAACATTATTGGTAGTAATTTTTTATACTTTTTCTATAGTTTTTAGATGTCAACAGCAATTGTTTCTTTGGAAATAAACTGATATCGTACAAACGCAAAGGACTCCTTATTCCCTTTCATAGGACGTCTAAGGGAAAAGCATAACTTACTCTGTTAGGAGCTGGAAATACCACTCACAATTTTCTGCCATTTCTTTCTCAGTTATCCAAGTACTTGAGGGAAATGGCATGATCTGTGTGCCTTCTACTACCTCCAGTAACTACAGAATTACCTGAAAAATACAGTTAATGGAGCAATGTCCAATCTGAGCAATCTAATATAATAACTGCATCCTTCTCATCAAAATATTCTTTTATGTAAACCTAATACTTAGCATTCATATGACAAACTGCACAATTTGTCCAGAGAGAAAATATACAACAGTAAGAGGGAACAATAAACATGATAAACTGCTACCATATGAGAGAATTCACATCTAATTCTCGATGTCTGGGTAGAACACAATCATTCATAACATTCAGCCCAAGAAATACCGACTATGGTATTTCTAATAACACCAATTTACTCAGGTATTATTAAAAATTCTTTTTTTTTTTCTTTTCTTTTTTAAGACAGAGTCTCGCTCTGTCGCCCAGGCTGGAGTGCAGTGGCCAGATCTCAGCTCACTGCAAGCTCCACCTCCCGGGTTCACGCCATTCTCCTGCCTCAGCCTCCCGAGTAGCTGGGACTACAGGCGCCCACCACCTCGCCCGGCTAGTTTTTTTATTTTTTTTAGTAGAGACGGGGTTTCACCGTGTTAGCCAGGATGGTCTCGATCTCCTGACCTTGTGATCCGCCCGTCTCGGCCTCCCAAAGTGCTGGGATTACAGGCTTGAACCACCGTGCCCGGCCAAAAATTCTTTTGAAAAGTTTTAGACTTGAGGGAGTGGAAGGGTTAATACATACTAAATCATACCAAAGAAATACTTTTTTAAAGGTAAAGTCAAACTTAGAATTTAAGAACAAAAAAACCGTTTCAGTACTTACTAGTCCCAGGGATGGACAAATAAACTGGCCCACTGATAAGGGAGAGCTGCTTCCTCAGGCTCTTTGTGAGTTGTTTCTGAAGAGTGTGAGCCACGGGAAATCCAGGAGCTGTTAGATTCTGGTTGAAACTTAGAGTTTAAACTGCGGTTTTCATTTGCCTGTTGAAAGAATATCTTGGCTGTATTACTCTTTTAAATTAAAATTGAACATTTTGCAGGCGAAACTGTAGGGAGCGGGCAATGTCTGCTTCACTGAATAACGCAGGCAGTCAACGTAGAAGGAATCTGAGAAATTCCCACCGTCACGTGAGTGTAATCAATGTTTCCCAGAGGCTTCAGCAGGGCGCTGAACCCAACTCTGAAGAGTTGTCAGGGAACAGGATGTTCACAGGGCTTGATGTCTCATCCCAGATGACTGACTGATAACAAAGGGGAAAGGCCACCTTCACAAAGAGATGTGTAGCCGACTCCACCTTAGCCAAAATTACCAAATACAGCACCAGAAATCATGGGACAGACAGACTCAAACGTCTCCTGGTGTGAGGCAATGAGAAGTACACCACGCTGCCCATGTTTAATCTGAATCCACTCATGAGGAAACTGTTTAATCTGTATTCTTGCAAAAAGGTTTAATCTAATCTAGTCAAGGTGGGGAGCAATCAGATGTATCTAGATTGCGAGTCACTCTGAAAAACAAAGAGCCTAGATTTTACAAAATGTTTCACGTCATGAAAGAAAGACTCCAAATTAAAAGAGAATACAGAAATATGACAACCAAAGGCGAGGTTAATCTCTGATTAAACTGTGAATCGAAAACAATAAAAATAGAGGACATTTGGGAGATAATCACATAAATTTCAATGTAGACGGTACATTAATTTAAATTATTTTATCAAAGTTAGATAACAGAACTGTGATTATGGAGAAAGATGTCCTGATTCACAAGAGATAGATGCTGAAGTGTTGGGGTAAGATGTCGTGTTCTCTGCAATTTACTTTCAAGTGATTCAGGGAAGAAAGTATGAAGACAGAAAAAACGCAAAAGTGGCAAACACTAGCAACTGGTGAATCTGCATGAAGAATATGTAAATCTCCATTGTGTTAGCCTTTGAATTTTCTGTAGGTTGAGAGAGAGGTAGGAAGAAGGAAGAAAAGGCAGGCATTCCTCATCAATTCATACCTGGAAAAAAATGGAGTCCAAAGAAAACCAGAGGCTTAAATTTCATGTGAACATCCAATGAGAACAATAGTGATTTTCTAATGTCAAATTTTGGAAAAGCCACAAAGACTGGAACATTCCTGACTAGGAGCACTTGCAGGTAATGTCCAATCTTTTTCTGGAGGCTCCAGTCCTTCTAGATCTTCATATGTTTAATTCCATCACTCCTGGAAATGCCAGTTGTTCAAAATAAGCCTTTAAATGGTCATCATCAAACATTTCATCATCAATATCATCATCTATTAATAAAACTTAGGAAAATTTAGGACATACTTTAAAGTGTTGACTAAACAACAATTTGTAATAAAAACAGCTGGTAAGACATAAGTGAGTCAAAGAACTATATGATTTTGTTTTTATATTTGACATGAGAAAACTTCTCAATTATAACTCATTATGAAAATAGTATTTAACCTCTTTGAGAGGACAGGAAAGAAAGATCCTGGCATGTTATCAAAACTTAGGATGCGGCTGGGCACAGTGGCTCACGCCGGTAATCCCAACACTTTGGGAAGCCGAGGTGGGTGCATCACCTGAGGTCAGGAGTTCAAGACCAGCCCGGCCAACGTGGTAAAACCCTGTCTCTACTAAAAATATAAAAACTATATTATATATATAGAGAGAGAGCCAGGCGTGGTGGCATATGCCTGTAATCCCAGCTACCCAGGAGGCTGAAGCAGGAAAATCGCTTGAACCCGGGAGGCAGAGGTGGCAGTGAGCCGAGATCACGCCACTGCACTCCAGCCTCAATGACAAAGTGAGACTCTGTCTCAAAAAAAAAAAAAAAAAAAAAAGTGTGATAAATGTGGCATCATAAATAAATGGGAAGAGAGCAGCAGGTTCTTCAGAAAATGAGAGCCTATCATAGGATAAGTAAAAGGAAGAAAGGGAAGAACCAAGAAAGAGAGAATGGGAGGGAGAGAGGGAGGGAGGGAGAGCAGGGGGGTGGGAGGGAGAGAAAGAGGACACTGCAGGGGTTTTCGATGTTGTAACACCCAGCTCTGCAAGGTCAGGATAAAACAAGAACTCTCAATCAGTCATGGTCTTCTAAGTTGGCACTGCCTTTTTAGCAGTTAATTTTGCAATTAAGTCTCAACAACACTCATCACCTTGACTTAGCAATTTCACCTCCAAGAATCTAGCATACTAAAACAATCAAAGATCAAATACATTCGGGTCAGTAATTCTTTATCCACAATTACACAATCCAGCAAAGTCTGAAAAATCCTTTGGCAGCAAAACCTGTCCTCAGTGGATTTGATGCTACTTATAGTTTCTATTTATCCCACTCGACTCAACAGACTGACCTTCAACGTCCTGCATAATTTGGCCCCAGCCTACTTTTCTGGGCTTATTTACCAGTGCAGCCTCCTACAGGTGCTGTAAACCTGCCACACAAAACCCCTGGCTGTCCCCCAAACACAGCCCATGTTCCTCACAACAGTGCCGTTGCTGAGGCCACTGCTGCTTCCTGTCAGCTCCTCCTCCTCCTCCCACATCCAAGCCCTGGCACAGACCCCATCCTCCTTCCGGAAAGCATCAGAGATACCTGCCTCAATCAGAGTTAATTTCTCACCCCCATGATTCCAGGCACGTTCTGGTACTGCTGGATGTAAGTCACCCAACCTCACATTCAGCTCTGTATCTGCTCTTTGCACCTGGCTGAAGTCTCAGAGAGCAGAGGCGAAATACTACACGGCTCCCTAAATTTCTAAACACAGGGCTATATACTGAGTGGCACCTCTAGGTGACTACTTTGCACCCTAACGATGATAAACTGAGTGAAACTGTATCAGGTTTAATACACAGAAAAAAATTCTGGAATTCCATCACTTAATAGGAGTGGTCATTTGAGTGTCCACAGGAAGGAAGAAAAGGGGGAAAAAACCAAAACGTTGTGGCATTATAGCTACTGCAACAGAAAACGAGAATAAAACGGAGTGGCAAGGTGAAGACCAGGGAAATGCGGGTGACTACAGGACTACAAGAATCTTCCAAGCCTGTTGATAATGCAAGTTTCTCATTTTCTAATCAGCTAGTGTGGCCTACGTCACTGTTTGGAGTCTTGTCTTCAAAATGTTTTCCAGCATCAAGCACTAACAATCTAAGTGCTGGGATTACAAGCCAGCGCCGGAGCCACCGTGCCCAGCCATTACTAGTTCTATATGTGAAAATATGCACAGAATATAAACTATTAAAAAACATAAAAAATACTATGTCTGAATGTAACTTACTGTACTATGGATTTCTTAAAAACTAAGGTAAAAGTCATTAAGAAACGTCATTAAGAAAACGATGCAACGCATAAAAGAACATCCGTCAAAATGACAAAAACTCCAAAACGAGTGGCCAAAGATCCAAAAAAATTAATAAAACAATTGAAAAATTACTTGAGCAAAACATGGAGACTATGATGATGCAATGACAGCTTGTGTCTTAAAAATAAACAGGTTAATGTAAGAATTTTTTTTAATTAAAGTATATTAAACTGCAGAGGAAGGTTTATCCCCAATACTCGCATGATCCAGAGGGCTGATGGGCCAGGGAAATCTACCGAGGTTCGGCCTTTCTGGAGGTTCATAGACAGAGGTTCGAGGGTCACTGCGGGGGCACAGAGGTGGAGGGAGGGGGGCTCCTTGGGGTGGGTGTGCAGGTCTCAGAGGGCTCCTCTGGCCCTGGAAGGTGGCCTTTGGCCCCTGGCCTCCCCAGAGTCTATCCACAGGGCACGGAGGCCTGCGTGCTGCTCTCTGCTGAGGGGGTTGTCTGTGCCCAGAGTGTCTATAAATGTCCTGCAGGAGGCACTGAGCCCAGGCATGCACATGGGCGCCTTCAGGGGGCTGGACCTCCAGATACTGAAACACAAAGAGGGAGGGGGGAGGTTCAAGGATCAACAGGCAGAGTCTCATGCCCCCAGGCCCTGGGAGGAGCAGGAGGTCTGATGACACAGGATGGGGTGGTGACCTGCCCCTCCACCCAGACCCTCCATGCCATCCAGACAGAAGAGCTGCACGTTGAATGTGTGCCGCTTCCTGAAGCATGTCACTGTTATCGCCCAATAAGACGTGATCCTTCCAATATCCCCACCAACCCTGTCTATGCATTTTCATTTTAAAAATCATTAATGCTGGCCGGGCGCGGTGGCTCAAGCCTGTAATCCCAGCACTTTGGGAGGCCGAGACGGGCGGATCACGAGGTCAGGAGATCGAGACCATCCTGGCTAACACGGTGAAACCCCGTCTCTGCTAAAAAAAAAAAAATACAAAAAACTAGCCGGGCACGGTGGCGGGCGCCTGTAGTCCCAACTACTCGGGAGGCTGAGGCAGGAGAATGGCGTGAACCCGGGAGGCGGAGCTTGCAGTGAGCTGAGATCCGGCCACTGCACTCCAGCCTGGGCGGCAGAGCCAGACTCTGTCTCAAAAAAAAAAAAAAAAAAAAAAAATCATTAATGCTTTGGTAAAACATACATTTCACTTAATACATTCCAGCATAAAAGCATTACAGAAACCACTGTTTTAAAGAGTGAAGAACAGGGTGTGTGTATACATATACATACATATACACACATATATATAAAATACACAAAAAAACACACATTCATATTGGAATGAGACCACCACTTCTCCGCCTGTCCTTCCCAATTTCTCCCCCACCTCCCCTTTTCCCTCGTTTATAAGACAGGAGAAAAAGGAGAAAGCAAAACGTTGGAAAGAAACAGAAGTAAGATAAATAGTTAGACGACCTTGATGCCACCACCAGGCCCTGGTGGTTAAAATAATAATAATAGTATTAACCCCTGACCAAAACTACTTGTGTCATCTGTAAATTCCAGACATTGTATGAAGAAACACTGTAAAACGTTTTGTTCTGTTAGCTGATGCATGTAGCCCCCAGTCACATTCCCCACGCTTGCTCCATCTATCACGACCCTTTCACATGGACCTCTTAAAGTTTTAAGCCCTTAAAAGGGCCAAGAATTTCTTTTTCAGGGATCTCTGCTTTTAAGACGCAAGTCGGCTGATGCTCCCGGCCAAATAAACTTCTTCCTTCTTTAATCCCGTGTCTAGGGAGTTTTGTCAGCGGCTAGTCCTGTTACAATATGTATATCAAGGGTTTCTTTGTTGGCATCTGACACAGACACAGAACCACTGATGCCCAAACCAGTGTTCTCCACACACAGAAACCTCCAACCTCATCTTGAGAAATAGGGCCATGAGGCCACCCCAGGCACCAAGGGCTCCACAGAGACTGAAGGGTCCCTGGGACTGGGCACATCCCAGCGAGTCTTGGATCCTGGCCCTTCCCCTTCTTGATGCCAGGCCCTACTGAGTGCCCGCAGGTGTACAATGCTGGGCTGGGTGGGCTGCTTGTGTGGCAAGAAACCTGGGGCTGCCTCTCTCCCTCTCACACCTTTCCCAGGAGGCATGAAACAGGGGGATTCATGATCAACCCCAGTGGCTGCTCATGCTGAACCGGTGATGCTCCCTCCCCGTTGTCTTCTGGGGACATGGAGGGCAGGGCTGGGTCCCCTCAAATGAGCTTAAGTGGCACTGCAGACAAGAACGTAGTGCATGGCCCTCAGAATCCTGCATGTGGTAGCCTGACCAGCACCTCAGCCCCTCCCTCATTAAAGCAGCCTATGGAGGGCTCAGCCTAGTGGGCTCAGGGGCTGCTATGGAGAGGGTGTCTGTTCCCTGGAGGATGTTCTCAGGGCATCCTTCACTTGCCTTTAGGGATTTCCACCATCAAATACAAAGGTCACAACAGGTCAGGTCAGGCTCTTCAGCATCCTCATCCTCCTCGAGCTCACTAGGTTTTCTGAGGGCACAAGAGAGTGAGGGCAGCCATGGGCACACAGGCATTGTCTGCCTTCCCCTGGTCATGCCGTCCCTGCACACTCACATTTCTTCTGCCTGTTCAGGATTTGTCTCTATTGCTTTTTCTTCAGGTTCCGGGAGAGGACTTGTTGGTATCTGGGAGGAAGAAAACAACTGCGCATGTCCAGAGACCCCAGTGCAGCAAAAGCCCCCGGGCGGGGGAGGGGGGCGGCCAGAGCAGACCCAGATGTCACTGGGAACCCTTCCTGCAGGGTGGGGCCAACTCTTCTGACCTCAGCCGGGCTCCCCGCCTAAACCCTGTGGGGTTGCTCAACAGGATTCAACGCTACAGCCTGGGGACCAGGAATCGAGGCAATGCCAAGGCAGTGGGCAGGAGGGCTGCAGAGGGACTTTATAGACACTGAAGACCAGGACATCGACTGTCACGACAAGACCAGGTCCTTCAGGAGGATGATGATAAGAGAGCAGAAGAGGGAGAGAGCCAGAGCTAGAGGAGGAGCTCATGAGTCAGAGGCTGAGAGAGAGGAGGAAGGAAATCAATTACATGCTGACGGCCGTCTGCACACTTGGGCTCTTCCGTATCTGCTCCAGAAGCTTCAGGGTGTCCGGAGGAGCAGCGGTGACAGGGTGGCCATGGGAAGAAAAGGGGATAGTTAGAGTGGAGGGGGCACTCGGGCTCTGGTGTCCTCAGGCTGGGGAGCCAACCCCACAGGCTCAGGTGTGCTTATCTCAAGCCTTCTCCGCAGCCTGGATCACTTCCTCTCTGCAGTGAGGGAGGAGCTTCTGACTTCCCACACGCTTTCCCAGCCCTCACACTCCGGAACTGTGCCCAGGCAGGGAAGGTCGTGTCATCCCTGTTCCTCCAAAAGGCAGCCACCTTCTGCAGGGCATTGTGCACGCCATGCGATCCCCTCCCTCCTCCTCCTCTAGGGCCTGTTTCTGCTCTTCTGATGAATCTCGTCCCTTCTCCCTGTCAACCACCACTCCCGCTGCTCTCCAACATAAAAACACAGGAGGGAAGGGCAGCGCTGCACTCCCAGGCCCTCCATAAACCCGTGGATCACACCCGAGGTCGGCAGCACCTGCCACAGACCTGGGTCTGAGTTGGGGCCTGTGGGAGGCAAAGACAATGGGTGTCACGGATTGAGTGACTGGGATGTATGCCTGGGATGGCCTTAGGGACCTGGAAAATACTCCACCCTCACATGAATCCCACAAGCTTCTGAAAGCGTAGAAACACTGTAATGGGACTCTAGAGAAAGCCCCTTGTCCCATGGCCTGAACGCGCAGGTGAGGTCACGTTGTCAGCACATGAATGAAGGGGTCCTGCCAGGGTTTGGCTGAGCTGTGGGAGGACTGGGTGGGAGGGCACCTGGCCAGCCTGACACAGGGAACAAGCTGGGCCTGACGGCAGCGTGGGGAGTGGGACAAGGCTGTTGGGCCACAGTGGAGGGTGTGACAAGACAAGTGATCCCTGTGCCAGGTGCCCAGCGGCTCCATCCTGGGCCTGGCAGATCCAGCAACCAGGTCCTAAGGAGGGTAAGAGCCACTGCCTACAGCAACACAGCAGCCGCTCCACACACACCCTAGGATTCCTGCCAGCCACGGAGGGCCTCGGTGACAGCTGGACACTGAATTCTCAAATTAAAGCCAATTCAGTTTCCATTCCTAGCCCAACAATTTGGGACTGGGTGAGAAGTGGAGGCCAGAATCCTGCTCAGGCATGGGTTTCTCCCCTCGGGTCTTTAGGATCGGGGCACACTGAGTAATCCCAGAGGAGGATTCTCTGCCTCAGGAGACTCGGAGGGCGCTGCGACCAGGAGCAGACGGTGAGGGCTGGTCAGGAAGGTGCTGCTGCAGGTCCCGAGAGTGCAGAGGATGAGGATGGACTCCTGCCACCTCCTGGCACACGCATAAAGGACTTTGTGTCCAGGGCCACATAGCATCTGTGAGGGGCTGCGTCCCACCCCACTCCCCACACAGCACTCAATGCCACACCCGCATACTCATCTCTTCTCCATTCACAAAGGACACTGCCGCCCCCACCCACCCCCAAAACCCAGGGCTTTGGTGTTTGCTGTGGCACTGGCAGGAGAGATCTGGCCTTCTGGAAAAGGTCATCTTGTACACCAGAGAAGGAATCATGGGGACGAGCAGAGCACACATGATGCCCATAAAAACAAAACTCCTACCACTTTCTCATTCAGATGCAGAAAGAACAAACTGCACCTCTCCACCCGTTTCCTTTTATATTTGCTGACTTCACAGCTCCCAGCCGAGGCTCCAAAGCCCAGGTGTAACCCAGCTGCCCCCAAGAACCCTGTGCCATGGGCCCCACCTGAAGCATCTCCACCACTTGCAGAGTCTTTGTCATGATGGGTTTCAGAAAAGTTGCTGTCCTTATAGCTTCCTATAGAGACATAAACATCAGAGAAGGGTGACGTCAGAGTGACTCACCCAGCACTTCTACTCCACGCACAGCCACAGTGGATGACACCAGGTGCCCTGCTCCATCCTCTGTGATCTCAGACTCTCCTTGGGCTCTGTGGACTCAGCTGTGAGCCTTCAGGTGAGACGGAAAACCTGAAGAATCCCCCTTCACCCCTTCAACTCCACTGGCCCATTATGGCTCTCAGCTCCACTCTGAGAACCCTGAATTTCCAGCATAGATGCACACGTGTTGATTTAGCAGAGTGCAGTCAACAGAACCTGGATCAGCTTCAGGGCAGCTGGCCCAGAGCATTCTGGGAGGATGGCAGTGCTCTCCGCAGTTTAAGCTTTGGGATACCGGGTACTCGAAGCATGGCTCCTGAGAGGAGGTTCTGAATTTTTAATTTTATTTCTTGAAATTTATTTAAATATAAATAAGCATAGATGCTACTGAGGCCCACACTAAAATGCACAGGTTTAAAGAGCTAAGATGAGAAAGGCACGGCTCCCCTCCCCTGGAGCTTCCTGGCAGAGTACCTTGCTGCTCTGATCTGGGCATCCAAGGATGGGTGCTTCCCGGGCACATGCACAAGAAGCAGGCCCTGTGAGGCCCGGGGGTGCTAACACATGGAGGACAGCAGCCTGGTCCAGAGGGCTCCTCGGCAGGGGCACGCTTGTGACAGAGAATGAGCATCCTCTGCAAACACTGTCCAGACAGGAGCGCAGGAGGCAAGCGGGGACACCTACCCTGGATGGGACCCCATTCAGACCCCTGGGTTCATGTGGGGCTCAACAGACTGCACGGCGTGAGCGGGAGAGCTTTTCACACATGAGCTGGATCTCGGCACAGGGCTGTTTGCATTAGAACACCACTGCAGCCCAGAAAAGGTGCTCAGGGCTGAGCTCTGAGATGAGAAGGAATGAGACGGACACAGTCCCTGCGCTCCCAGTGACCAGTCATGGTCAGGATTCCTCCAGCCAGGAGGGAGAAAATACAGACTTTAGGAATGAGGATTTCAAGACAATCTCAGAGAAACTCTCAAAATGATGTCTTAGGGGTTATACAAAAGAGTCACACGGTGTCATTACCACCAACAAACAGAGAGATAAAGAAGACATGGGGAAAAAAATGTTCCTCTCGCTGGATGCCTAGGTAGACTGCCAGGCAGTGCTCAGACCGGCCACAAAGTCCAGGCTCTGCTCCTTCCCCTCGGATGGGGTCTGAACATCCTGCCTGGACCCAGGGCATAACATTCACTGACTCTCCTAAACTTCCAAACTTGGCTTCCCCTCATGCCTTCCTTCTCCCGCGCAAAATCATGTTCCTTTTCAGGCCCAGGCTGAGGCTGTGCCCTGCTCTCTCTCTCATGGAGCCCACTGGGCAGTCGGCCATACATTCTTAGAACCTCAGTATTGGTAACATTGATTTGTACCTTTAATCAAACACCACAGTAGGTCCCCTCAGTGCCCCAGACAAAATGATCTGGAAATTAAGATGACTAGGGGAATTCCGTTATGAGGACATAGGTTCTGGGACACGTAAGGGACATTTTAAAATCGTGCAGCCTCACTGTGTTGAGAAGTGGGGAAAATGCCATCACCCACAGAGCAAACCACCTTGACTTGCTTTTGCACAACCCTTCGGAAGCAAACAAGAACCTTTATCAAGCGTGGGTTCAACGAGGACATCATGAAACCTCTGCTGTCCTACAGCTGAGTGCGTCTTTCCCCGCCTTGCAATGCGTGAGCCACCCTACGTCCTGCTAGGAGGAAGGCAAGGGCTCACCCTGCCTCTCAGACCCACGGGCAAACCCCTTGGTTCCCTTGCCCCTGTTGCTGTGTTTCCCTTGCCCTGTTGCCCTGGTGCCCCTTTCTGGGGCAAACAAGGGACATTTTAAAATCACACAGCCTCATTCTATTGAAAAGTAGGAAAAACACTGTCACCTACGCAGCAATCCAAATGACATATAAGAAGTTTCTACCAAATGCACACTCCGAAGAAACTCAAACCAGAGTTGGCTCATTTTAGATCCATATGGACTAAAACCAACCACCTTGACTTGTTTTTTGCACAGGCCTTCAGAGGCAAAGAAGAACCTTTGTCAACAGTGGAGGCAACGGGAGCATCACGGAGCCTCTGCTGTCCCACAGCTGTTTGTCTTTCCCCACCTGCAAGTCACGAGCCACCCTCCATCCTGCTAGGAGGAAGGCAAGGGCTCACCCTGCCTCTCAGACCCTCAGGCAAACCCCTTGGTTCTCTTGTCCTGTTGCTGTGTTTCCTGAGCTGAACACACAGAAACCATGACTAGTGCTGCAGGCTGAGCCTCTACATTATCTATTCTGGGTCACATTATCTGATGGTCAATATGAGGCCGCAACAGAGAGTCGGATGAATTCACCCCAACCCTGCCTTCAGGCTCCTCTTTTCTCAGTCTCCTACCAAAACTGGCTGTGGCATGGGGCTGCCCCAGGGTCTCCCTGCACAGGAAGGAGCCCTGATCCACTCCCTGCTAAAGATGGATCGTGGAGGATCAATTCTGAAGGCTTTAGTAGAAAAGGCTTTTGAAGGAGGGAAGTGGCAACAGTGAGATGTCATGACCACTCCAATGCCAGGAGGAAATAGGAAGGCCTGTTACCAGGTGAGATTTATTAGAAACTGAGGTTTAGAAAGAAATTCCCAATGAAACAAAAAAAAACAATTAGCAGAGATACTGAAAACATTTTTGTTCTATTAGTACCCAGTGAACATTTGCATGGGTGTTGACAGGATTTCCTTTAGGTTAACTAACGTATCCTTTGCATGCGGTAAACTGCACTCTTTGTAAGATGACACTTTCAGTGATAATTACCTATGCATATCATCAGGCATCCCCCGACACACACCCAGGCACACTGAGCATCACACCGTATGTATTCACACAGACACACGCCAGACACGTGCACACAACCAACCCCATCCCACCGACAGAAAACAGAGCTGCTCCCAGGGACTGAAGAGTGTGGCCATCGCCCCTTATCTGAAAAACCCATTTCCCCCATTCACACTCAGGCTGTCTGTCTATGAAAAAGCCAGTGAGGCAGTGCCACATTCCTATCATCTGAAATATTCGTCCACACGGGAGACATTCCCCAGTACATACCATTCTCCTGGTCTGCGCAGGTAACCTGTAATAACAGAAAACACATTGCTATGAGCATCAGACCATGCTGTGTCCTGTGTGCACAGATGTCTTGTTCACTTGGTGACATTAGAAAAGCAGACGGGAAACAGTCAAAGGAACCCAAAATAAGAACAGGACCAACCGAATCATGCTAAAAACGTAAGCTGTTTCCTCTAACTCCATGTTGCTTGGCAATTAAGTAATTTTGTTCCAAAGAGAGAATCAAGCTGCTAAGGAAAAAGCTCACTGCCACTCAGACAGTGGCTGATGCTGTCATTTTCTCCTGCCATCTTAAATCAAACCTCAGTGGGGAACAGAGTCTCACTCTAAATTCTCCCTACCGAGGACACTGTGTAAGTCACCTACGATACATACGGTCAGATTCTCGTATCTTATTTTAATTCAAGAAAATAAAGCTAAGAAAGTAACATTTTCGGCCGGGCGCGGTGGCTCATGCCTGTAATCCCAGCACTTTGGGAGGCCAAGGCGGGCGGATCACAAAGTCGGGAGATCGAGACCACGGTGAAACCCTGTCTCTACTAAAAAAAAAATACAAAAAATTAGCCGGGCGAGGTGGCAGCGCCGGTAGTCCCAGCTACTCGGGAGGCTGAGGCAGGAGAAGGGCGGGAACCCGGGAGGCGGAGCTTGCAGTGAGCCGAGATCGCGCCACTGCACTCCAGCCTGGGCTACAGAGGGAGACTCCGTCTCAAAAAAAAAAAAAAAAAAGAAAGAAAGTAACTTTTTCATTGACAAAAGCAGGTGGCCTGACCTTCAAATGCTGGGGAACGTCCTCAGCTGAGCCTTTGTTGCTGTCTTCCAGGGACTCCTCCTTGCAACCTAGGAGGACAAAGAGTGACGGTCAGCGGGTGCGAGGCAGGAGCAGGGAAAAATGGCTCTGTAGCCCCAGGCCACCTCATCAATGTGAAATAACCCATATCGAACAGGACACAGCACCCAGGGCAGGCTGTGTGTCCCTGCAGCCTCTCAGGGCTCCTGCCTCCTAATCGGACCTGAGCTCACTTGCCCTCCCTTCCTGAGTCCTTCCAACGCCATTTCCTCCCTAGAACCCACCTGTGGTGCTTCTGTATATATCAGTCATTCTAGAATATTTACACTTGGTAAAAAGCAGCCTTTGTTCTGAGAGACTTCATTCTAGCCCCAGTATTCTATACATTCACCAATCTTTTGTGTTAAAGACAATAAAACGAAGCTGTAAAAATACTCAATTATATTCTATTTAAAGATAACCCCACTTAGCAAGTGCTGTCCGTCCTTGCACTCAGCCTTCTCAATGCGATGTCTGTGTGTCCGGGTCCCCTGCTGCTCACACGCACACTGGCTGTGACACTGGGACAGCACGTCATGGGGGCAGCAGGTGGCAGCACTGACCATCTCCAACCCAGCTGTGCCGGGACGACGGCAGGGGAGTCGGTGGGAGGCCAACACCCAAGTTGTGTCTGGAGACCACATTTGGCGCTGTGTCTCCATTGTGTTTACTACTCAGCGGAAGCATTTTTTTTTTCTTTTTTTCTTTTTTTCTTTTTTTCTTTTTTTTATAGAGGCTCTCTGTAACCCAAGCTGGAGTGTAGGGGCATGATCTCTGTTCACTGGAACCTCTGCTTCCTGGGATCAAGTGATCCTCCCAACTGAGCATTCCAGGTAGCTGGGACTACAGGTATGCAACCATGCCCAGGCAATCTTTTGTATTTTTAGCAGATACACGGTTTCATCATGTTGCCTAGGCTGATCTCCAACTGGACTCAAGTGATCCACTTGTCTCAGCCTCTCAAACTACTAGGATTACAGGCGTGAGCCACTGTTCCTGGCCAACTGGAGTGTTTCTAAGGCTTGTGATAATCATGTTATTAAATACAATAGAGCATGTTCCTGAGTATTCCCTGCTTTTGACCACAAGCTGAGAAATGACCCCACCGCTACTGCCAGAAGCCTGTGAGCTCGCTCTGTGTGTTTCACACTAATGACCACACCAAAGTCCAGTGTAAAATGTACCTACTGCTACCCTGGGTTAGGCAACCTTTTGAGCCCTGCCTACAATGACAGACAGTGTTGGGACCTCTCTAGACTCTCATCCTTCCACATGCACACACAGAGGCTGGAACTCCCTGGACTAATGGTGAGTTATACCAGGGCTGGCTGGTGAATGCACAATAGTCACCCACTGCATCAATCCTCCTCCCATTCCTGAGTTCACATTCGCCTCTTGCATTTAGGAGATTGAGAGCCTGGGAAATTCATCTCTGCATCGTCTCTATCTGAGGATGAGGATATAAAATTTACCTTCAGGTACAGCTGTGGGGGAGGATGAATGCGTTACTTTATGTGAAGTGTGCAGTGGTGATGCAACTTCTTAGAAACATTGCTCCTTGGGTTGTGCTCTGCACAGGGGAACATGCTTTCTGGGGAAATGCCCACACACTCCCAAAGACATTCCCAATCCCTCCACATGACTCTCTCCTCCGTACCTCCCGACCCTGAGGCACAACACACTGTTCCATCTACATGACAATCCTGCCTCCCCGGATTCGAGTGATGGTCATAGTTCTCAACTGGACTCAGTGTTTTTTATACCAAACTGTCCAAACCTCATTTCTCTCAGGAAGCTCAAACCAAAGTGGCTCTCCAGCAAAAGCAGGCGAGCAAGTGCCACCTTTTGCAACCCTGACGATCTTTTCTTAGCAAAGGAGTGATTCCAGAACACACACCTTTTTCTTCAGGCAGTCCGCCGGCCTGCATTGAGAGAGAGAAAAACACTGTGAGTTTCAGACCATCCGAGTCCCGTGGGCATAGGTCTGTTCTTCACTTGGTGGCAGTAGAAAAGCAGATGGAAAACAGTGATCAAGTCAAGGGAACCCAAAAGGACAGGAAAAATGGACTCATGCTAAAGTTTCAGGGGGGTTTTGGTTTTTTTGTTTGTTTGTTTTTGTTTTTTTAGACGGAGTCTTCCTCTGTAGCCCAGGCTGGAGTGTGGTGGCATGATCTCTGCTCTCCACAACCTCCAATTCCCGGATTCAAGCAATTCTCCTGTCTCAGCCTCCCGAGTAGCTGGGACTACAGGCGCCCACCACCATGCCCGGCTAATTTTTTGTATTTTTAGTAGAGACGAGGTTTCACCCTGTTAGCCAGGATGGTCTCGATCTCCTGACCTCATGATCCGCCCGTCTCAGCCTCCCAAAGTGCTGGGATTACAGGCGGGAGCCACCGCGCCCGGCCTAAAGTTTCTCCTGGAGGATGTTTCCTCTCAAGGTCATGTTCCTTGGCAATTAAGTGATTTTGCCCCAAGGAGAAAATCAAGCTGCTGAGGAGAAAGCTCACTGCCGCTCAGTGCGTGGCTGATGCTGTCATTTTCTCCCGCCGTCTTAAATCAAACCTTAGTGGGGAACAGACTCACTCAGAATTCCCCCCACCAAGGACACTGTGTAAGTCACCAATGATATATACGGCCAGATTCTCGTATCTTATTTTAATTCAAGAAGATAAGGCTAAGAAACTAACTTTTTCTGTGACAACAGCAGGTGGCCTGACCTGCCACTGTCGTGGGGCCTCCTCATCTGATTCATAGATGAATTTTTCCACGGGACCCTCCATGGGACCTAGGAGGACACAGAGTGACCATCAGGAGGTGCAGGGGAGGAGCAGGGAAGGCTTTTGATCCTCAGGCCGCCTCATCAACGTAAAATAGCCCATCTCGAACAGGGCACAGCACCCAGGGCAGGCTGTGTGTCCCTGCAGCCTCTCAGGGCTCCCGCCTCCTCATCTGACCCGAGCTCACTTGCCCTCCCTTCCTGCATCCTTCCAACGTCATTTCCTCCCTAGAATCCACCTGTGCTGCTGCTGTAACTATCATCCCACCTAGCAACCTTTCTTTAAAGAGAAGACTTAATTGTAACCAAAATATTCTAATTATTTCCTCGTCATTTTTGAAGGCAATGAAATAAAGCTTTGAAAATACTCAGTTTTCTTCCTATTTAAAGGTAACCCCTATTTAGCACCTGCTATCTGTCCTTCCACTCTCTCTTTTCCATACGTGTGTGTGTCCGTGGAGTCTGTTGCTGCTCACACTTACACTGGCTTTGACACTGGGACAGCCTGTCATGCGGGCAGCATGTGGGGGCACTGACCCTCTCTAACCCAGCTATTGGAGATTCCAGCAGGGAAGAGGGGGCACCAGGCTGACACCCAAGTTGTTTTTGACACCATATTGGGCGCTACTTCTTGGGTGTGTGTGTCACTAAGCTGGAGCATTTCTAAGGCTCGTGGTCATCATGATTTTGGTTTGGTTTTTTGTGGCGGGATCTCACTCTGTTTCCCAGATGGGATGCAGTGGCACAATCAGGGCTCACTGAAGACTCCACCTGCCAGGCTAAAGCAATCCTCTGGCCTCAGCCTCCTGAGAAACTGGGAATATAGGAGCACGTCACCACGCCCGGCTAATTTTTGTGTTTTTTGTAGAGATGTGGTTTTACTATGTTGCCCAGGCTGATCTGAAACTCCTGGGCTCAAGTGATCCTCCTGCCTCAACCTCCCAAAGTGCTGGGATTATAGGCACGAGCCTCCCCATTGGGTCCAATCATATCTTTAAACACAATAGGACATATCCCTGATTATTCTCTGCTTTTGAACAGCAGCTGAGAAATGACACCACCACTGCAGCCAAAAGCCTGTGACTCCCCTATGTGTGTTTCACATGAAGGACCACCCCAGACTCCACTGTGTTGCTACCCTGCCTTTCACCATCACTGAGGACATCTTACAGTGCTGGGCAGTGTTGGGATCTCTCTAGGCTGTTGTGCCTCCACATGCACACACAGATGCTGGAACTCCCTGGTGTGGTGACGAGTTATACCAGGACCATGTGAGGACTGCGGAGCAGCAGCCCATCACGTCCACCTTTCACCCCTTCCTGAGTTCACATTTGCCTTTTCCATTCAGGGAATTGAGAGCTTGGGAAATTCATCTCTCCACCATCTCCAATCTGAGGACGGGGGATGTTCAACTAACCTTCCGGTACAGCTGTGGTGAAGGATGAAGTGTTGACTGATGTGGGGATGGAATGTTGTTTCTAGAACATTGATCCTTGGGTCGTGCTTTGCACAGGGGAACATGCTTTCTAGAGAAATGCACACACACTCCCAAAGGCATTCACCATCACTCCACACGGACTCTCTCCTCCATACCTCTCCACCCCGATGCACCCTATTCCTATTTAAATGACATCACTGCTTCTGGAAACTACCGTGGATGGTCACAGTTGCTGACTCAACTCTTCATTTTTTTACACCAAACCGCCCAAACCTCATTTCCAGCAGGAAGCTCAAACCAGCAAAAGCCGGGAGGAAAGCGTCACCTTTCTCAACACTAAGATATTTTCTTAGCAAATGGGTGACCCGCAGAATACATACCGCTTGCCCAAAGCGCTGAGTCCCTCTGCAGAGAGAAAGGAAAACACCGTGAGTGTCAGACCAGGCTGTGTCCTGTGTGCACAGGTCTTTTCTTCAGTGGCTGACATTAGAAAACCAGATGAGAAATAGTGTTCCATGCAATGGCTCCAAAATAAAGCCTAGAAGACACTTGTGGAAAGGCAGGCACAAGAGTTTTGTCTAAGACTTTCATATGATTTTTGTTGTAAATCCACCATTGTTTTCAAACAGTAAGCACTTCTCCTGAGGAAAAGGTTACCTGCACACAGTTTGTAACTGAAGGTGTCATCTATGCGTGCCATCATGACCTAGCTGGTCATGAACTCTCACATTTTCCCACCAAGAAATTCTATAACTTATCTATAATGTCCATGGTAAGGTTTGCATATCTTAATTCAAATGAAATAGGAAGAAGCCAAGAGAAATACAATTCCCATCTTAGTCAATGAAAGATCTTACATTGACAACGGCCACGACTTTCTCTGTGGACTTCTCGCTAGGAAGCTCTGCTGCAAGAAACTTGAAACCTAGGAAACACGAGAGTCACTGTCAGCGCATGGGAGCTGCGGAAGGATCCCTCAGGCAGCCTTGGGTGCTGTGGACGGGGGGCTGGCGTGTGTGGAAAAGGTGGGTTAACAGCACGAGCTGAGCTGCTGCTGGCCGTCCTCCTTAGTGGAGAAGGAAGGCAAAGGAGACCATCAGGAAGGCCCTGGGAGACAGAGCCTTGGTTCTCTAGCTAAGCCACCCTCATCGGTGTGAAAGCTGATCTCAAACAGGGTACAGCATACAATGTGGCTGTGTTTCAACAGCGTCTCAGGGAGTCTTCTATTCAAACCTGAGCTAAAAGCTAAGTTTTGTTTTGTTTTGTTTTGTGACAGAGTCTCCCTCTGTCACCCAGGCTGGAGTGCAGTGGCATAATCTTGGCTCACTGCAAGCTCTGCCTCCTGGGTTCGCGCCATTCTCCTGCCTCAGCCTCCTGAGTAGCTGGGACTACAGGTGCCCGCCACCACGCCCAGCTAATTGTTTGTATTTTTAATAGAGACGGGATTTCACCGTGTTAGCCAGGATGGTCTCCATCTCCTGACCTTGTGATCCATCTGCCTCGGTCTCCAAAGTGCTGGGATTACAGGCGTGAGCCACCGCGCCCAGACTTTTTCTTTTTTTTTTTTTGAGATGGTCTCGCTCTGTCACCCAGGCTGGAGTGCTGTGGTTCAATCACAACTCACTGCAGCCTCAACCTTCCAAGCCCAGGTGGATCCTTTGCCTCAGCCTCCAAGTCGCTAAAACTACAGATGCCCCCATCGTGCCCAGCTGATTTCTTGTATTTTTTGTAGAAATGGGGTTTTGCAGGCCGGGCGCGGTGGTTCAAGCCTGTAATCCCAGCACTTTGGGAGGCCGAGACGGGCGGATCATGAGGTCAGGAGATCGAGACCATCCTGGCTAACATAGTGAAACCCCGTCTCTACTAAAAAATATACAAAAAACTAGCCGGGCGAGGTGGCGGGCTCCTGTAGTCCCAGCTACTCGGGAGGCTGAGGCAGGAGAATGGCGTAAACCCGGGAGGCGGAGCTTGCAGTGAGCCGAGATCCGGCCACTGCACTCCAGCCTGGGCTACAGAGCAAGACTCTGCCTCAAAAAAAAAAAAAAAAAAAAAGAAATGGGGTTTTGCCAGGTTGCCCAGGCTGGTCTTGAACTCCTGGGCTCAAGCAATACACCCACCATGGCCTCCAAAAGTACTGGGATTACAGGCATGAGCCACAGGTCCCGGCCTGTGCTGCCTTCCTGATCCCTTCTGAGGGCATTTACTCCCAGGACCCATCCGCACTGCTGTGTGGATCACCCCTCCTATAAGATTTCTTACTTCATAAAATCAGCCCTTCTTTCAAAATATGTAATTCAGCCAAAATATTCTGTAACATTTATCTGTCAAACATCTGTTTTAAGGAAAATCAAAGATTTGAAAATATACTTATCCTACCATTTAAACATGACATGTCACATGTGCTATCTGTCCTTCCGGCCTCTCTTTTCAACACAACACGTGTCCAGGGAGTCTGCTACTGCTCAGGCTCCCTCTGGCTCTGACACTGGGAGAGCCCGTCCTGGAAGCAGCAGGTGGGGGCGCTGACCCTCTCATGCCAGCTGTGCAGGAATTCCAGCAGGGGAGACGGGCACCAGGCTAACGCCCAAGCTGTTCCTTGAGCCCCTGTTTGATGCTGTGCCTTAGGTGTGTGTGCTAGTGAACTGGAGCATTTCTAAGGCTTGTGGTTACTATGTTCTCAAATACAACAGAATATGTCCCTGATTATTCTCTGCTCTTGACCGGGGGCTGAGGAATGAACCCATCATGCCGCCAAAACCCTCTGAGCTCTGCAAGTGTGCCTCACATTAATGACCACACCAGATTCCACTGTAAAATGTAGCTATTCCTACCCGGTGTTAGGTGACCACTAAGACCGTCCTGTAATGACAGTGCTTAAAATCTCTGCAGGCTAGCACACCTCCACATGCGCACATAGGAGCTGGAACTCCTTGGCATGGTGATGAGTTATGCCACGGCTGTCTGATAAATGCACAATAGTAGCCCGTCGCATCCATGTTTCACCCATTCTTGAGTTCACATTTGTCTCTTCCACTTAGGAGACCAAGAGCTTGGGATATTCATGTCCACACCATCTCTATCTGAGGAGTGAGGACAGGAAACTTACCTTCAGGTACAGCTGCCATGGAGGATGAAAGGGTTGATTGCTGTGACGTGTACAATGGTGATGAATTTTGTGTTTAGAACGGTAATCCTTGTGTTGTGCTTTGCACATAGGAACACACTTTCTGGGGAAATGCACACACGCTCCCAAAGACATTTATGATCCTTTTACATAGACTCTCTCCTCCACAACTCCCAACCCTGATACACACCACCCTCTTCCATCTAAATGACACTACTGCTTCAGGGACTGTGGGGGGACCCCCGGAAACTATTGCTACAGAAGAAAAGATGAAATGCCCCTGATTATTGTAAATACAAAATTGCAAGTGGGATAGTGTAAAGACAATGCCAGGTTGGGCTGCCAGAATGAGCCAACAGCGCGTGATGTGCTTCCCCCTGCAGAGAGCCTATGAATGGACATGCAGTCAGGGAGGTTTCACATCACCAAGATTCCTATCCCAGAAAAGCAGATGTTCATAGTTCTGGGAATGGAATGCAACCCTTGTGGAGAGCCTATAAACGGACACATGAGCACGTGCCATCATTATTCACCTACCGCATTGAATCAATTGTCACATACGATGCGGGGCTTTTCTGGAAGGCTGGCGGTTCCCTCCGCAAACAAGGTCCCAGAGAAGTCTAACGCTTTCTCTAATCACTCCACCATCCTTACCACCCTGTGCTACCACCTTGAGTAGTGAGGGATCGAGTTACTTAATGTTCTTTCTCTTTCATTTTCTCTAAAATAAATACAAATTTTTAAAATGCTACTTCTAGATCTGTCACAGTGACTCACAGCTGTAATCCTAGCAACCTTGGGAGGCTGAGGCAGGAGAATCACTTGAAACCAGGAGTTTGAGACCAGCCTGGGCAACATAGCAAGACTCCATGTCTATAATAGGTATTATGCTGTATTTGCTACAGATTTTATTGACAATCATTTTTATACTTTCTTGTAATTCGCACACCTTCCTTTTAGAATCTACATTTTATTTTATATATAAGATATAATATAAACTACTTCATATCAGATAATTTATATTTCAAATAATATTCATAGTTTATAAAGTACACAAGGATATCTGAACATCTATTTGTAAAAGGGACATTATAAGAAAAAGAAACTGGGGAGGAAAGACAAAAAAAATTCAGAGAGAGTGAATAGAATTATTTTCAGTATTCTAGAATAAGAAAATTGGATGCTATTTCACTCGTTCTAATAGTTTATATTGGTGGAATATTATCTATACTATCTTAGCATGAGTAAACATCCCACCCAACAGTATGTTTTATTTTTTCTCTCTTGTACATATTGTAATTGTTATTAGGTTAAGTTTGCGTGAGACCTTCAGGTTAAATCTGAGAATAAAAGAAAAATTAATTGGAAAAAAAAAACGGACACATGAGGGGCACCTGTTCATATGGATAAGATAGGGCTATAAACGCCCTCATCTTGCCATGGCTCTTCTAGGCCTCTTTAGGGTTAAGACATACTCCCTTCTGAGAATTTCTGGTCTAACCAGTTGTCTAGCTTCACGTCCTGTTTCTATGGATTGTTTGTAACCAGCTTTTGCTGCAACTGTTACTGCTGATTAATACATTGCTAATCATAGGTTATGGAAAGACTGTGTTTCTGTTTTAAGGCTCTGTTAGAAATTAGATGCACACACTACATTGTAAATTCTTATCTCTGTATACTGTGCTTCTGCATACAGATGTTATGTTAAAGAATTACTTCATCCCCATGTGACTGTCTCACCTCATAATCAAATGACCCTAAATCCCTCACTAACCTACCTCTGCCCTCACTAAACTTAGTAATAAATGCTGGTATATCCAGTGCATTGGCGGCATCGCAGGACCAGAAGGCAGTGACTCCCCTGGACCCAGCTTTCACTATATAGTGTGTCTATTATTTCTCAACCTGCCAATCTGCCTGGGAACAAAGAAAGAGCCCCGTTGCCTTGCAGGCTGCTGGCCAGAGCCCACAGTATCTGGCACCCAACGTGGCTTCTTTGTTCCTCAGCTCAGTGCACTCCGAGTGCGGGTTTGTGACCACTAGTCTTCTGTCTCGACGGTAAGGTCTCTGTGTGTGTGTTTTCCAACTCTCCCCTCTTTTCAGATTTGTCAACCGGTATCATTCCAGGGTTATGATGGGACAATCACATCTAAACACCAGGCTTATCTGTCTTTTATTAAACTTCTTAAACAGGGTGGAATCAAGGCTGATTCCAATAACTTTATTCTCTTATTTCAGACTATTGAAAAATATTGTCCTTGGTTACCTGACAAAGGTTCTATGGACCTGTTAGACGGGGATAGAGTTGGCACCACGCTCCGCCAACTCATGAGAGATGGTGTTTTACTTCCTATTTCTGTTTGGACTGACTGGGCTCTTATTCATGTTGCTTTACTTCCTTTTCAGTCTGGTGATCCTCTTCAACTGCCACAAGTTAACACGGATGGTGAACCGCTCCCTTTACCTTGGGTACCTGACTCCCCCACTAGTCCTCCTTCTGATCATGAGGAGGAATTCCATCTCTCCTTGTTTTCTCCCCAAGAGGAGGAACCTGGTGATGATCCCCTCCCTCCACCTCCTATCTTGGAACCCGTATATGTTAACTCTTCTTTTACTAGGCCATTGCCCCCTCTGCCAGAGGAGGACATGTGGCATTCATCTGAATGGGCTTTCTCTTGTTCCTCTTGCCCTTTGGGACCTCTCTCCTCTTCTAAGCCTACTGTTTCTTTCAAAGCTCCAGGACCCCTCCTTTCAGAGGCTTGGAATCCTGCTTCCCCCAAGTCCGTGTCCTGGCGCCCTCACTCTCCTTCTCTCTTTTCCTCTGCCCCTGCACAATAGAAGTGCAAGTCACCTGTTTGGGGAGAGCAGTAGCCACTTTCCAAACACAAGTTGGAGGCTTTAATTGAAATTGTTAATGATTTACTGGAAGCAAACACTACTGAGCCCTCCTTATCTCCAAGAAACTCGCCTGTTGTTTGTTGTACAAAAAAAGTCAGGAAAATGGAGGATGGTAACAGACTTAAGAGCTGTTAATGCAGCTATTAAACCTATGGGGGCATTACAACCCGGTATGCCCTCCCCCTCCATGATTCCTAAGGAGTGGCCTTTAATTATCGTTGACCTTAAGGACTGCTTTTTTCATATTCCTTTAGACAAGTCAGACTGTGAAAAATTTGCTTTCACTATACCTTCCATTAACAATTCAGCTCCTGCAGCTAAATATCAATTGAAAGTTTTACCTCAAGGAATGATTCACAGTACCACTATTTGTCAGTTGTTTGTCAACACTGTGTTACAACCTGTCCAACAGATTTTTTAAAATAATTACATTCTTCATTATGTGGATGATATACTGATTGCTGCTCCCATTAAAGATTAATTAATTCAATGTTTTACCTCTTTAAAATGAGCTGTTGCCAATGCAGGACTCCACATTGCTCCTGATAAAATTCAACAAGCCGCTCCTTCTCTGTACTTAGGAATGCAGCTAGGAGCTCGCTCCATTAAGCCCTGAAAAGTCCAACCTCACACTGACAATTTAAACACCTTAAATGATTTTCAAAAATTACTAGGTGACATCAGTTATCTCAGACCAACCCTAGGCATCCCTACTTATGCATTATCTCATCTATTTGCCACTCTATCAGGAGATACAGATTTAAACAGCCCTTGCTCTCTATCTGAACGAGCAAAATGAGAGTTGTCTTTTCTAGAACAAAGAGTGAGAGAGGCACAAGTCTCTCGTATTGACCCACATTTGCCTTTACAATTGTTAGTTTTTCCTTCCATCCACTCTCCTACGGGACTTATGGTACAAAATGATTCTCTAGTTGAATGGGTATTTCTTCCTAATTCAGCCTCTAAAACTCTTTCAATATATCTTGATCAAATGGCCACTTTAACTGGGTTAGGACATCAACGTATCACTAAAATTTCCTACTTTGATCCAAACATTATTGTGGTCCCTTTCAAAAAATGAAGTTAAAAATGCCTTTTCTACATCCTTGTGCTGGCAGACTAATCTGGCTGACTTCATTGGCACTATTGATAATCGTTTGCGTAAGTCAAACTTCTTTCAATTTCTGCAAAATACTTCCTAGATTCTACCAAAACTTACTCGTTCATCACCACTAGAGGCAGCCGTTACCATTTTTACCGATGGATCCAGTAATGGAAAGGCAGGGTATGTAGGACCAAAAGATAAAGTCATTTCTACTCCATACACTTCTGCTCAAAAAGCTGAGTTGTTTGCTGTTATCTCTGCGTTACAAGATTTTGATCAGCCTCTTAATATTGTCTCTGACTCAGCTTATGTAGTCCATGCCACTAAGGCAATAGAAACAGCCACCATCAAAAATATTACCGACACTAATCTGTTTTCTTTGTTCTCTTTATTACAAAAAACCATCAGAAACCGAAAGCACTCTTTTCTCATCACTCACATGTGTTCTCATACTAATTTGCCTGGACCTTTATCTAGTGGTAATCATAAAGTTGATACTCTATTTTCTCTAGCCGTTACAGATGCAGAACAATTTCATCAACTCACTCATACTAACGCCTCAGGTCTTAAACATAAATATTCTCTCAGTTGGAAACAAGCTAAACAAATTGTACAACACTGTTCTCATTGTCAAGTTCTTCTCTTACCCACACAATCTCCTGGAGTGAATCCCCGAGGCCTTTCTCCTAATGCTATTTGGCAAATGGATGTTACTCATGTTCCTTCTTTTGGAAAATTAGCGTATGTGCGTGTCACAGTTAACCCCTTTTCCAGTTTCATCTGGGCTACCTGTCAAACCAGAGAAGCCACTTCTCACATTAGAAAACATGTTTTCAGCCAGTCGCAGTGACTCACGCCTGTAAGCTCCACATTGTGGGAGGCCGAGGCAGGTGGATCACGAGGTTAGGAGATCGAGACCATCCTGGCTAACACCGTGAAACCCCGTCTCTACTAAAAATACAAAAAAAAATAGCCACACGTGGTGGTGGGCACCTGTAGTCCCAGCTACTCAGGAGGCTGAGACAGGAGAATGGCGTGAACCCGGGAGGGAGAGCTTGCAGTGAGCTGAGATCACACCACTGCACTCCAGCCTCGGCAACAGAGCGAGACTCTGCTGAAAAAAAAAAAAAAAAAAAATATATATATATATATATATATATATATATATGTTTTCATGTTTTGCAGTTATGGAAATTTCTAGTGAGCTCAAAACACACAAAGGTCCAGACTATTGCAGTAAATCTTTTAAAAATTGTCTTGATCGGTGGCGTATTAAACATATCACTGGTATTCCTTATAACCCACAAGGCCAAGCTATTGTAGAAAGAAGCAACAGAACTTTAAAATTACAATTACTTAAACAAAAAGAGGGGGATAAGGAGTTGTCTACCCCTCACATACAACTAAACTTGGCATTGCTCATGTTAAATTCTCTTAATATTCCTAAATCTAGTTCTGTTACTGCTGCCAGAAAACAATTATCTGGTAACCGTCCCACGGTAAACCAAGCAAGGGAAGTATGGTGGAAAGATGTTCAATCTAATATATGGTCAAAAGGTTCTATTTTAACGTGGGGAAGAGGCTATGCTTGTGTTTCCCCAGGTGAACATCCATCTCCTGTTTGGATTCCTGCTAGACACCTGAAATTGTGTCCTGAAGATGCCTGCAACAACGAGACAGAGAAAGTTGCTGAGAAAACACCACAGCAGGAAACAACTAACACATCCAACTGTCGAAAAGAAGACAATGACCACGCTAACTCCTTTACAACAGACAATCCAGTCCGTCATCCTGAACAACTCGTCTCCAGCGATCCAGGTCCGGCTCAACCTCTGCCTCCTCCTGATGACACTGATCCTTCTACCCTCTGTCACCCCACAGACTGTTAAAAACTACACATATTGGGCCTGTATTCCTTTTCCTCCTCTTATGTGAGCCTTGACATGGATGGACGCTCCTATCGAGGTCTATGTTAACGATAGTATTTGGATGCCTGGTTCTGTAGATGATGGTTGTTCTGCCCAGCCTCCAGAAGAAGAAACCCCTTTCAATGTCACTTCAGGTTGTAGGTACCCACCTTTGTGCCTGGGACCCACTAATGGATGTCGTTCACTAGATATTCAAACTTGGGCAGTCATACTACCATCTGGTCACTCTGTCCCTCCTTTAGGACACTTGGTATCAGGGCTCTCATTAAAACGTCTAAGGCAGATCAAAACAGGAATCACTGATTATGTTCACACATCCCAATACAAGCCTTTAGGACCTGTGTGTCCTCTCGACTTGTCTTCAAATGCTGGCAAATTAATAAGGAAGGATGGTGTTAGTCCAGAAGGAACTGTGCCATTGTTGATTGGGCTCCTAAAGGTCATATGACTAATGATTGCTCTCAGGGTCACAGAGATTTCAACATTTTCTCGATGATATTACTTATCAAAAAAGTAGTGACAACCCTCCCCTATTACATCGTAGATTTAACTCCTTTTTTCCTTTTAAGTGGAAAGGGGCAGGGGTAGCCCCTCCAAAGCCAAGGCTTGTTGTTCCCCACTTAGGACCTGAACATTCAGAATTATGGAGATTAACCATAGCTATGACTGGTATGACAGTTCAGGCTGGATAAAGCGTTATAAGTAAATCCACCTTGTCACCTCGAAAACTAAGACAACAGATTGATTTACACTACTATTTCCACACAGCCAAAAATATCACTATGGCAATCGTCAAAAGGTCAATTCGAAGATGGGACAGTAAAGATTATGAGCACATACATGCCCCCCCTTTGCTAATGTCCCCCCACCACCTCTCATACAACCTATTCCCCCCACCCCACATTCACAAAAAAAGAGTACCATCCCAAAATAGAAATACTATCTATATGGAGTCCAACAAAACTATACCACTTAAAAGTTGTGTTAAATCACCATATATGTGATTAGTAGGAAAGATGCATATTAGTTTAAAACCAACATAATTACCTGTGTTGATTGTTACTTGTATTGACTTATCCTTTAATCAATATCATAGTATTTTAATAGTCAGAGCCAGAGAAGGTATTTGGCTCCCTGTAGCCTTACATAGGCCTTGGGAATCTTCCCCTTCTATCCATGTTATTAACAATATTTTACAAAAAAATCTTAAAAGGAGTAAATGATTTATTTTACATTAATTGCAGTGATAATGGGCTTGATTGCTGTTACTGTGACTGCTGCTACTGCTGGAGTTGCATTACATCAATCTATTCAAACTGCTCATTTTGTGGATAAATGACAAAAATATTCTACTTGGATGTGGAATTCTCAGTCAGGTATTGATCAAAAATTTGCCAATCAAATTAATGATCTAAGACAAACTGTTACGTGGATGGGAGATAAAATTATGAGTTTTGAACATAGATTACAAATGCAATGTGATTGGAATACTTCTGATTTTTGTATAACTCCATTTCAATATAAGTCTGTTCACAATTGGGAATCAGTAAAACGCCATTTACTAGGAAGTGCAGATAATTTAAGTTTAGACATAAGCAAGCTAAAAGAACAGATTTTTGAGGCCTTTCAAGCACATTTAACTGCTTTACCCAGTGCTGAAGTTTTAGACAGTATTTCTGAGGGGTTATCTAATCTCAACTCCATTCAATGGGTAAAATCTTTGGGAGGATCCACTATCGTTAATTTTGTTCTGTGTATAATTTGTGCTATTGGTTTATTGTTCATGCATAAAATTGGAAAAAAATATTCTTCAATCCAATTGTGATCAGCGCCAAGCTATGACTGCTATGGTTCATTTAAATCAGAGAAAAGGGGGAGATGTAGGGAGACCCCCTGAACTATTGCTACAGAATAAAAGATGAAATGCTCCTGATTATTGTAAATAGAAAGTTGCATGCAGGATTGTGTAAAGACAATGCCAGGTTGGACTGCCAGAATGAACCAACAGCGTGTGATGTGCTTCCCCCTGCAGAGAGCCTGTGAACGGACGTGCAGTCAGGGAGGTTTCACATCACCAAGATTCCTATCCCAGAAAAGCAGATGTTCATAGCTCTGGGAATGGAACGCGACCCTCATGGAGAGCCTATACACGGATGCATGGGGGGCGCCTGTCCATATGGATAAGATAGGGCTATAAACGCCCTCATCTTGCTGCAGCTCTTCAAGGCCTCTTTAGGGTTAAGGCATATTCCCTTCTGAGAATTTCTAGTCTAACCAGTTGTCTGGCTTCATGCTCTGTTTCTATTGATTGTTTGTAACCAGCTTTTGCTGCAACTGTTACATCTGATTAATATCTTGCTAATCATAGGTTATGGAAACACTGTGTTTCTGTTTTAAGGCTCTGTTAGAAATTACTGATGCACACACTATACTGTAAATTCTTATCTGTGTACTGTGCTTCTGCGTACAGATGTGTGTTAAAGAATGACTTCATCCCCATGTGACCATCTCACCTCATAATCAAAAAACCCTAAATCTCTCACTAACCTACCCCTGTCCTCACTAAACTTAATAACAAATGCTGGCATATCCAGTGCACTGGTGGCACTGTGGGACCAGAAGGCGGTGACCCCCCTGGACGCAGCCTTTCCTATCTTGTGTGTCTATTATTTCTCGACCTACTGATCTACTTGGGAACAAAAAAAGTGTCCCGTTGCATTGCGGACTGTTGGCCAGATCCCACAATAAGGGACTGGACTGTGATGCTCACGGTTCTTTACTAGACTCTTAATGTTTTCTAACCAAACTGTCCAAACCTCATTTCTGGCAGGCAGCTCAATCCAAAGTGGCTCTCCAGCAAAAACAGGCTAGTAAGTTCCACCTTTCTCAACAATGAAGATTTTTTCTTAGGAAAGGGGTGCGTCCAGAATACTTACGTCCTTTCCTGGGAGGTCCTACTCCTGTTTGCTGCATATAGAGAAAGGAAAACATTGTGAGAATCGGCCATGCTGTGTCCTGTGTGCACAGGTCTTTGTTTACATGATAACATTAGAAACCTAGACAGGAAATAGTGCCTGAGGCAATGGCCCCAAAATAAAGCCTAGAAGACATTGTGGAAAGGCACAAGAGTTTTGTGTAAGATTTTCAAAATGATTTTGGTTGCAAAGTCACCGTCATTTTCAAGAACGAATTTCTCAAGAGGAAAATGCTCTCTGCCATGCAGTTTGTCACTAAAGCTGTCACCTACGGGTACCATCTTGAATCAGCTCTTAGTTGGTAATGGACTCTTACTTACATTTGCCCACCGAGAAATTCTGCAATTCATCTATAATTTCCATGGTGAGATTTGCATATCATAATTCAAATGAAATGGAAAGAAACCAAGAGAAATAAAATTCTCATCTCAGACAAATAAAGAAGAGTTTACCTCACAAAGAGCTAGGGCCACTTCTGCGGACACCACACTGGACTCCGTCACTAGGAAACATAGAGTCATTGTCAGCCGTGGGAGCTGCTGAAGGGCCTCTGGCAGCCTTGGGTGCTGAGCACACAGGGCGGCGTGTGTGGAGGAGGTGGGTGAGAGCACAGGCTGAGCTGCTGTTGGGCCACTCTCCTTGGTGGTAAAGGCAAGCAAAGAAGACCATCAAGAGAGCCCTGGGAGACAGAGCCTCGGGTCTCTGGCTAAACCACCCTCATCACGGTGAAGTAGGCAGTGTTCACACAGGCAGCACACAAATGCACGACATCACTCCAGGACAGGGTCTCCTCACAGAAAGAGGCCCGCTAAATATCCTCTTTTTTGTAAAAATGTTACTATGTCACTTAACTTTCCTAAATAAACCTATGCTCCTACTGCAGTTAACATCCATTTTATTGGACTTTAAAACATTATGGTGAGCTGGCCAGGTGCAGTGGCTCACGCCTGTAATACCAGCACTTTGGGAGGCCCAGGCAGGCAGATCACAAGGTCAGGAGATGGAGACAATCCTGGCTAACACGGTGAAACCCTGTCTCTACTAAAAATACAAAAAGATTAGCCAGGCGTGGTGGTGGGCACCTGTAGTTGCCACTACTCAGGAGGCTGAGGCAGGAGAATGGCACGAACCCGGGGGGCAGAACTTGCAGTGAGCTAAGATCACGCCACTGCGCTCCAGCCTGGGTGACAGAGCAAGACTTCGTCTCAGAAAAAAAAATTTTTTCACAATATTTATTATTTTAATCCTTAATTGCACCCTTCAGGAGCAGACAGGACCACAACAGCAAACACAGAGGGGAGCCCACGCACTTCTCCCAACCCTGAATCAGAATCCACACGGGAACCTGGATTTGTGTGGGACTCAGCAGACTGCAGAGGGTGAGCAGGAAGCCTTTTCACACTCGTGGTCTATCTCAGGACAGGGCTGTGTGCATCAGAACATCACTGGGGCCCCCAAGATGGCCTGCCCAGGGCTGAGCTCTGGGATGAGAACCAACAAAAAAGACACAGCGCCTGCCTTCACAGTGACCAGCCATGGCCAGAATCCTTCCACCCATGGGTGAAGAACACAGACTTTGGGACTGATGATTCCAAGCCTATCTCAGAAAAACAAGCAAAGTGATGTCTTGTGGGTCACAAGGGAGATTTGCAAGGAACACCTGGCCTCTGGGGCAGCCCCTCCCTTTGCTTAGCTCATCCCGCACTGGAACTGGCTCCCCTCCCACTTCTGCCTCAACTAGTGTGAAGCAGCTGCCCTGGCCAGGAGCTGTGAGGCTCCCTCCAGTTAAATGCGATTCTGGGATAAATCAACCTTGACCAACAGCATCTACACAAGGACCAGCTGTCAGGTGACTTCCAGAAGCTGGTGAAAAGTAAATGAATGTTGTTCTCTGTCCCAGCCACAGGGAGAGCAGAGGCCTGAGGACGGCTCTGTGCCTGGCCTGACTCTGATGTCCACCCCTGCTCATCATATCCCCCGCGTCTAAGTCAGGTATTTTGGGAATTCACTCCTCTTCTTTGCCTCTCACTAATTTCTGATTGTGTTGCCATCAACACAGAAAGATGGAGAAGAGAAATGAAAACGCAGCTCCTCTCTCCAGGCTCTTGGAAAGATGGCCAGGCAGTGCTCATGCCGGCGCTGAAGTCCAAGCTCTGCTCCTTCCCGGTCAGATGGGCCCGAACATCCTGGCTGCGCCCAGGGCATGACATTGGCCTGACTCTCCTGACCTTTCAACCTTGGCTTTCCCTCATGGCTTGGATGTCCTCATGTCTTCTTCCTGCTCCTCTAACTCATGTTCCCTTTCAGGCCCAGGCCCAGGCTGTGCTCTGCTCTCTCATGGAGCCCACTGGGCAGCTGGCCGTGAATGTTTAGAACCTCAGTGTTGGCAACACTGATTTGTACCTCTAATCACACACAGCAGAAGGGCCGCCTCAGTGCCACAGAAAAACTGTACTCTAGACAGGAAAGATGACTAGGGGAATTTGGTTATGAGGACACACTTTCTGGGGCAAACAAGGGACATTTTAAAATCACACAGCCTCATTCTATTGAAAAGTAGGGAAAACACTGTCACCTACGCAGCAATCCAAATGACATATAAGCAGTTTCTACCAAACGCACACTCCAAAGAAACTCAAACCAGAGTTGGCTCATTTTAGATCCATATGGACTGAAACTAACCACCTTGACTTGTTTTTTGCACAGGCCTTCAGAGGCAAAGAAGAACCTTTGTCAACAGTGGGGGCAACGGGAGCATCACGGAGCCTCTGCTGTCCCACAGCTGTTTGTCTTTCCCCACCTGCAAGTCACGAGCCACCCTCCATCCTGCTAGGAGGAAGGCAAGGGCTCACCCTGCCAGCCACTCAGACCCTCGGGCAAACCCCTTGGTTCTCTTGTCCTGTTGCTGTGTTTCCTGAGCCGAGCACACAGAAACCATGACTAGGCTGAATGCTGCAGGCTGAGCCTCTACATGACCCCGGCATTAGCTGTTCTGGGCCACATTATCTGATGGTCAATAGGACGCTGCAATGAGGACAGTCAAGTGATTTTACCCCAACCCTGCCTGCAGGCTCCTCTTTTCTCAGTCTCCTGCCAAAACTGGTCATGGCTTGGGGCTGCCCAGGGCTCCCTGCAAAGAAAGAAGCCCCGCCCACTCCCCATGCTGAACACGGGTCGTGGAGGACGAGTTCTGATGACTCCAGTAGAAAAGGCTTGTGAAGGAGGGAAGTGGCAACAGTGAGGTGACACGACCACTCCAATGCCAGGAGGAAATGGAAAGGCCTGTTACCAGGTGAGGTTTATTGAAAAATGAGGTTTGGAAGGGGATTCCCATTGAAAAATAAAAATGAATTAGTAGGGATCCTAAGACAGTTTTGTTCTGTTAGTACCCAGTGAACATTTGCTGGGTGTTGACGGGATTTCCTTTGGATTAATTGAAGTGTTCTTTGCATGCAGTAAACTACACACATTGTAAGCTTACATTTTCACTAATAACTGCCTGTGCCTCTCATCAGGCTGCAAGACTGATGGCATTTTTATACTAAGAATGTGGACACTAATAAGGGGAAACATGTGTTAGGATCACATACACACCCCCAGGCACAGTCAGCATCACACTACACGCATTCACACAGACACACACCAGTCCCGTGCACACAAACCCACCCCACACACAGAGAATGCAGGTCCTCTCAGGGACTGCAGAATGTGCCCACAGGTCCTTCACCGGAGCAACCACTTCTCCCGCCACAGCCCGGGTCCTCAGTCACAACAGGAAGCTCCACTCCGGCTGCCTGTGTGCAGGAAAGCCAGCGACACAGCGGCACATTCCTCATCACCTGGATTCCTCATTCACACGGGAGGGATTCCCCCATACATACCACTCTCCTGCTCTCTCCAGGCCTCCTGTAATCACAGAAAACATATTGCTGTGAGCGCCAGACCATGCTGTGTGCTGTGTGCCCAGGCCTTTTCCTCACTTGGTGACCTTAGAAAACCAGATGGCAAACAGTGCTCAAGTCCAAGGAACCCAAAAGAACAGGACAAACCACCTCATGCTAAAGACACAAGTTTTTCTTGGAGGATGTTTCCTCTAAGTCCATGTTGCTTGGTAATTAAGTAATTTTGTTCTAAGAAGACAATCAAACGGCTAAGGAAAAAGCTCACTCCACACAGTGCGTGGCTGGTGCTGTCATATTTTCCTGCTGTTTAAAATCAAGCCTCAGTGGGGAACAGACTCTCCCCCTAAATTCTCCCCACCAAGGACACTGTGTAAGTCACCTGTGATAAATACGGTCAGATTCTCATCTCTTAGGCTCATTCAGAAAGATAAAGCTAGGAAAGCAACTGTATTCCTCAGATAAATGCAGGGGTCTGACCTTCACTTTCCATGGAGTTTTTTTCTTCTTCGAAAGTTCCACCTTCAGATCCTTGGTGGAATCTAGGAAGACAAAGAATGACGGTCAGCAGGTGCAAGGGAGGAGCAGGGAAGAACAGCTTTCTAGCCCCAGGCCACCTCATCAAGTGAAATAGCCCATCTTGAACAGGGCACAGCACCCAGGGCAGGCTGTACATCCCTGCAGCCTCTCAGGGCTCCTGCTCCCTGACCTGACCTGAGTTCACTTGCCTTCCCTTCCTGAGTCCTTCCAACATCATTTTCTCCCTAGAACCCACCTGTGGTGCTTCTGTGGGTATCAGTCATTCTAGAATATTTACACTTGGTAAAAAGCAGCCTTTGTTCTAAGAGACTTCATTCTAGCCCCAATATTCTATACATTCACCAATCTTTTGTGTTAAAGACAATAAAACAGAGCTTTGAAAATACTCAATTATCCTCTATTTAAAGATAACCCCACTTAGCAAGTGCTGTCCATCCTTGCACTCAGCCTTCTCAATGCGATGTCTGTGTGTCGGGGTCCCCTGCTGCTCACACGCACACTGGCTGTGACACTGGGACAGCACGTCATGGGGGCAGCAGGAGGCAGCACTGACCATCTCCAACCCAGCTGTGCCGGAGGTTCCAGCAGGGGAGACGGTGGGAGGCCAACACCCAAGTTGTTCCTTGGGATGATACTTGGCGCTGTGTATTGATTGTGTTTGCTACGTAACTAAAGCATTTCTTTCCTTCTTTCTTTCGATAACGGGTCTCTGTTACCAAAGCTGGAGTGCAGTGGCACGATCTCTGCTCACCGGAACCTGTGCCTCCTGGGATCTAGTGATCCTCCCCAGTCAGCCTCCCAGGTAGCTGGGACCACGGGTGGGCCACCACGCCGAGGTAGCTTTTTGTATTTTTAGTAGGTACGAGGTTCCACCACTCTGCCTACCCTCATCTCCACTCCTGATCTCAAGTGATCCACTTGCCTCGACCTCCCAAACTACTAGGATTACAGGCGTGAGCCACTGTTCCTGGCCAACTGGAGCGTTTCTAAGGTTTGTGATAATCATGTTATTAAATACAATAGAGCATGTTCCTGAGTATTCCCTGCTTTTCACCATGAGCTGAGAAATGACCCCACCACTACTGCCAAAAGCCTGTGAGCTCGCTCTGTGTGTTTCACACTAATGACCACACCAAAGTCCAGTGTAAAATGTACCTACTGCTACCCTGGGTTAGGCAACCTTTTGAGACCTGCCTACAATGACAGACAGTGTTGGGACCTCTCTAGACTCTCATCCTTCCACATGCACACACAGATGCTGGAACTCCCTGGACTAATGGTGAGTTATACTAGGGCTGGCTGGTGAATGCACAATAGTCACCCACTGTACCAATCCTCCTCCCATTGCTGAGTTCACATTCACCTCTTCCATTTAGGAGATTGAGAGCCTGGGAAATTCATCTCTGCACCGTCTCTATCTGAGGATGAGGATATAAAATTTACCTTCAGGTACAGCTGTGGTGGAGGATGAATGCGTTACTTTATGTGAAGTGTGCAGTGGTGATGCAATTTTATTTTTAGGGAAATTGCTCCTTCGATTGTGCTCCACACAGGGAAACATGCTTTTTGAGTAAATGCCCACACACTCCCAAAGACATTCCCAATCGCTCCACACGACTCTCTCCTCCGTACCTCCCCACCCTGATGCACAACACACTGTTCCATCTACATGACAATCCTGCCTCCCCGGACTCGAGTGGACGGTCACAGGTCTTTACTGGACTCAGTGTTTTTTATACCAAACTGTCCAAATCTCATTTCTGTCAGGAAGCTCAAACCAAAGTGGCTCTCCAGCAAAAGCAGACTAGGAAGTGCCACCTTTTGCAACCCTGAAGATCTTTTCTTAGAAAGGACTGATTCCAGCACACACACCTTTCTCCTCGGCCTGTTCCTCTGCCTGCATTGAGAGAAAGAAAAACATGAGCTTCAGACCATCCGAGTCCCGAGCGCGCAGGTCTTTTCTTCACTTGGTGACATTAGGAAACCAGATGGAAAACAGTGCTCAAATCAAAGGAACACAGAAGAAGAACAGGACAAACTGACTCATGCTAAAGTTTCTCCTGGAGGACGTGTCCTCTAACTCCGTGCTGCTTGGTGATTCAGTGATTTTCCCCAAGGAAAGAATCAAGCTGCTGAGAAGAAAGCTCACTGCCGCTCAGGGCGTGGCTGACGCTGTCATTTTCTCCCGCCGTCTTAAATCAACCCTCAGTGGGGAACAGACTCACTCAGAATTCCCCCCACCAACGACACTGTATAAGTCACCTATGAGATATAGGGTCAGATTCTTATGTCTTATTTTAACTCAAGAAGATAAAGCTAAGAAAGTAACTTTTTCCCAGAGAAAACCAGGTGGCCTGACCTGCACTTCTGCGGCGTCTTCATCTCTGGTTTTCCTGCGGAGTTTCTTCGAGAGAGAATATCTTGCCACTAGGAGGACACAGTGACCGCCAGCAAGTGCAGGACAGGAGCAGGGAAGACAGGCTTTCCAGCCCCGACTGCCTCATCCATGTGAAACAGCCCATCTTGAACAGGGCACAGCACCCAGGGCAGGCTGTGTGTCCCTGCAGCCTCTCAGGGCTCCCGCCTCCTCATCTGACCCGAGCTCACTTGCCCTCCCTTCCTGCATCCTTCCAACGTCATTTCCTCCCCAGAATCCACCTGTGGTGCTGCTGTGGCTATCATCCCTCCTAGAGGTTTTCTACTTGATAAGAAGCAGCCTTTCTTTACAGAGAAGGTTTAATTCCAACCAAAACCTTCTATTTTTTCACTACCCATTTGTTTTAAGGACAATGAAATAAAGCTTTGAAAATACTGTTTTCTTCCTATTTAAAGATAACTGCTATTTAGCACGTGCTATCTGTCCTATACTCTCTCTTTTCCATACGTGTGTGTGTCCGTGGAGTCTGTTGCTGCTCACACTTACACTGGCTTTGACACTGGGACAGCCTGTCATGCGGGCAGCATGTGGGGACGCTGACCCTCTCTAACCCAGCTGTTGGAGATTCCAGCAGGGAAGAGGGGGCACCAGGCTGACACCCAAGTTGTTTTTGACACCATAAGCGCTACTTCTTGGGTGTGTGTGTCACTAAGCTGGAGCATTTCTAAGGCTCGTGGTCATCATGATTTTGGTTTGGTTTTTTGTGACAGGATCTCACTCTGTTTCCCAGATGGGATGCAGTGGCGCAATCATGACTCACTGAAGACTCCACCTGCCAGGCTAAAGCAATCCTCTGGCCTCAGCCTCCTGAGGAACTGGGACTATAGGAGCATGTCACCACGCCCGGCTAATTTTTGTGTTTTTTGTAGAGATGTGGCTTTACTATGTTGCCCAGGCTGATCTGAAACTCCTGGGCTCAAGTGATCCTCCTGCCTCAACCTCCCAAAGTGCTGGGATTACAGGTATGAGCCTCCACACTGGGTCCAATCATATCTTTAAATACAATGGGACATATCCCTGATTATACTCCACTTTTGAACAGCAGCTGAGAAATGACACCACCACTGCAGCCAAAAGCCTGTGACTCCCCTATGTGTGTTTCACATTAAGGACCACCCCAAAGTCCACTGTGTTGCTACCCTGCCTTTCGCCATCACTGAGAACATCTTACAATGCTGGGCAGTGTTGGGATCTCTCTAGGCTGTCGTGCTTTCACATGCACACACAGATGCTGGAACTCCCTGGTGTGGTGACGAGTTATACCAGGACCACGTGAGGACTGCGGAGCAGAAGCCCATCACGTCCACCTTTCACCCCTTCCTGAGTTCACATTTGCCTTTTCCATTCAGGGAATTGAGAGCTTGGGAAATTCATCTCTCCACCGTCTCCAATCTGAGGACGGGGGATGTTCAACTAACCTTCCGGTACAGCTGTGGTGAAGGGTGAAGTGTTGACTGATGTGGGGATGGAATGTTGTTTCTAGAACATTGATCCTTGTGTCGTGCTTTGCACAGGGGAACATGCTTCCTAGAGAAATGCACACACACTCCCAAAGGCATTCACCATCACTCCACACGGACTCTCTCCTCCATACCTCTCCACCCCGATGTACCCTATTCCTATTTAAATGACATCACTGCTTCTGGAAACTACCGTGGATGGTCACAGTTGTTGACTAAACTCTTCATTTTTTTACACCAAACCACCCAAACCTCATTTCCAGCAGGAAGCTCAAACCAGGGTGGCTCTCCAGCAAAAGCCGGAAGGAAAGTGTCACCTTTCTCAAAGCTAAGATTTTTCCTTATCAAATGGGAGATCCCAGAGTACATACTGTATTCCTGAATTGCTGAGAACGTCTGCAGAGAGAAAGGAAAACACTGTGAGGGTCAGACCATGCTGTGTCCTGTGTTCGTGGGTCTTTTCTTCATTTGGTGGCATTAGAAAACCGTTTGGGAGGCCGGGCGCGGTGGCTCACGCCTGTAATCCCAGCACTTTGGGAGGCCGAGACGGGCAGATCACAAGGTCAGGAGATCGAGACCATCCTGGCTAACACGGTGAAAACCCATCTCTACTAAAAAATACAAAAACCTAGCCGGGCGAGGCGGCGGGCGCCTGTAGTCCCAGCTACTCGGGAGGCTGAGGCAGGAGAATGGCGTGAACCCGGGAGGCGGAGCTTGCAGTGTGGTGAGATCCGGCCACTGCACTCCAGCCTGGGTGACAGAGCGAGACTCTGTCTCAAAAAAAAAAAAAAAAGAAAACCAGTTGGGAGATAGTGCTCGAGTCAATGGCCCCAAAATAAAGCCTAGAAGACACTTGTGGAAATGAGTAAGAGTACTGCATGAGATTTCCAAAATGATTTTTGGTTGCAAAGTCACCGCTATTTTCAAGAATGCATTTCTCCTGAGGAAAATGCTCTCTGCCATGCAGGGTATCACTAACGCTGTCATCTATGAGTGCCATCTGGAACAAGTTCCAAGTTGGCAATGAATGGGCTCTCACATACCTCTGCCCACCAAGAAATTCTGTGGCTCATCTGTAAAGTACGTGGTAAGATTTACATATCTTAATTCAGAGAAAATAGAAAGAAACCAAAATAAATGAAATTCGCATCTCAGACAAAGAAAGAAGACTTTACCGAGTGTGCTGCCCGGATCAGGTCCCAGGAAGTCACCGAGGGCCACTGCCACTCCTGGTGGTAGTCTAGGAAACAGAGTCACTGTCAGCCATGGGAGCTGCTGAAGGACCTCTGGCAGCCTTGGGTGCTGAGCACACAGGGCTGGCGTGTGTGGAGGTGGGCGAGAGCACGGGCTGAGCTGCTGCTGGGCCACCCTCCTTGGTGGTGAAGGAGGCAAAGGACACCCTCAGGAGAGCCCTGGGAGACAGAGTCTCGGGTCTGTGGCTAAGCCACCCTCATCACTGTGAAGTAGGCAGTGTTCACACAGGCAGCACACAAATGCAGGAGACCTCACTCCAGGACAGGGTCTCCTCACAGAAAGAGGCCTGGTAAATATCCTTTATTTTTAAAAAAAGGCACTATGTTTAACATTCCTGAATCTACATATGCTCCTTCTGCACTTATCACCTCTATTATTGGATTTTAAAGCATTATTGTGGTGAAAAATACACATGTGTTATTTTCATTATTAAGTGCAGACTTCAGGGCATTAGTTCTATTCACAATGCTGTATAGATAACTAAAAACAGGCCAGGTGCGGTGGCTCACACCTGTAATCCCAGCACTTTGGGAGGCTGAGGTGCATGGATCATCAGAGGTCAGGAGTTGAAGACAAGCCTGACCAATATGGTGAAACTCCATCCCTAATAAAAATACAAAAATTAGCCAGGCATGGTGGTGGGCACCTGTAGTCGCAGCTTCTAGGAGGCTGAGACAGGAGAATCACTTGAACCTGGGAGGTGGAGGTCGCAGTGAGCCAAGATCGCACTACTGCACTCCAGCCTTGGCAACAGAGCAAGACTTTGTCTTAAACAAACGAACCAACAAAACTAAAAACCATCTTAATTCAGTTTTCTTACCTTCCACCTTAGGAAGCTAGAGAAAAAAACTATAGTATAATGTAAACCAGACATAAAAATAGAACAAAAAATTATTTGCAGAAATCTTTATAATAGATATGATAAAATAAACAAAACCAAGGGCTGCTTCATAGGGAAGATAAATAGATTTGATAAACCTCCAGCTAACCAACAAGAAAAGCTAGGAGACACAATTTACAAATAATATAAATAAAAGGAAGAATCATTCCTGCTGATCCCATTAATATCAAGCAGATAATAAAAGAATACTTAGAATAACTCTATGCTCACAAATTTGACAACTTAGGTAAAAATAACAAATTCCTTCAAAGGCAGAAACTATATCATAAGTACCCAAAGGAGACTCAGATAATCTAAGTAGGCTTATATCTATTATAGAAATTGAATCAATAAGAACTTTTTAAGAAATGCACAGGTGGGCCGGGCGCAGTGGCTCACGCCTGTAATCACAGCACTTTGGGAGGAGGAGGCGGGCGAATCACGAGGTCAGGAGATCGAGACCATCCTGGTTAACGCAGTGAAACCCCGTCTCTACTAAAAATACAAAAAAATTAGCCAGGCATGGTGGCGGGCACCTGTAGTCTCAGCTACTCCGGAGGCTGAGGCAGGAGAATGGCATGAACCCAGGAGGTGGAGCTTACAGTGAGCCGAGATCACGCCACCACACTCTAGCCTGGGTGACAAAGCAAGACTCCATCTCAAAAAACAACAACAAAAAAAAAGCACAGGTGATTTTACTGAATTCTACCTGATTCTTACAAGGGAAAACATAGTCTTACTATATAAACAACTGACTAAAATTCTAAACATTTACCCAGTTACATTTTAAAATTACGCCCATTGCAAAATCTGCATGAGAATGAGGGCAGCTATATTCGTAATTGCCTGAACTGGAAGCAGTTGAGATACTTTTCAGGCGGTGAGTGCACCAACCCACATTGTTACATGAACCCAGTGGAATATGATTCATTGATTAAAAATTAGTAAGCAGTTAAGCTACAAAAAGATATGAAAAATCTTGCATGTTGGACAGGCGCAGTGGCTCACGCCTGTAATCCCAGCACTTTGGGAGGCCGAGGCGTGTAGATCACGAGGTCAGGAGTTCAAGAGCAGCCTGGCCAAGATGGTGAAACCCCATCTCTACTAAAAATACAAAAACTAGCCGCGTGTGGTGGAGGATGCTTGTAATCCCACCTACTCAGGGGGCCGTGGCAGATAATTGCTTGAATCCATGAGGTGGAGGTTGCAGTGAGCCGAGATCATGCCACTGCACTCCAGCATGGGTGACAGATTGAGACTCTGTCTCGAAAGAAAGAAAGAAAGAAAGAAAGAAAGAAAGAAAGAAAGAAAGAAAGAAAGAAAGAAAGAAAGAAAGAAAGAAAAGAGAAAAATCTTGCATGTGTATTGCTAAGTAATATCAGTTAGTCCTAAGTGGCTGCATACTTTATGATTCCAATTCTAAGAATTTTGGGAAAGAAAATCTATAGAGGCAGTAAAATAAATGATCTATGGTAGTCAGGGGTCCTAAGAAAAGAAGAAAGGGACTAAGAGGTCCCTTTTGTTGTTGCTGAACAACACCTGGTGAGCCTTACTGCAAACTCTAGACGTTCATTAAGAAGAAGATATCACTATTGCTTCAGCCACTATAACAAATGCACCACATTCATGTAAGATGTGATCACAAAAAAGATACTGAGGGGTGAGAGTATATGCGAACTTTCTGTAGTATTTCCATTTTCATGTTAATTTACAAGTTTCACATGATGTCCATTTTGTTTGAAAATGCAGCAACATTTTATCAGGAAGAGTTCCATTTTAGCCAATGTCTAACAATCAGCTAAATATCTAAACCTTGCATTGAGATGTTCTTTACTATTAAAACTGAACCAAACTTGAAGTGGAAATACATCTTCCGCATTTGCAGGACTAGTGATTGACTAGTACTACACTAGTCAATTTGCACACATGAAATAAAGAAGATACAGTGTAGCAATGTCAGAGTGGTCTGAAGTGTGGGACACTGAAGAATCTGGAATCCTTATGCCTGCAAGGGTAACTGAATTTCCACGGTACCTGTATATAGCTGACCTTCAGGGGGCAAATCAGGATCACGGCGCATATGCGCTCTAAATCTGTGCGTGGATTCCGGTTCATCGGGGCAACAACCTGGGAAATGTATGAAAATAAAGACAGCTGTTGATATCTTGCTGTAGAAGACCATAGAGAAATGAGGAATCGTTTATTCACAGTTCAACCCATTTTGTGTGTTCCCCGAGAACACTGTGCAGCCAGCGAGTTGCGCTTTTCTTTTCTAAATGGGAAATGGGTTAAATCAGGGGTCCCCAACCCCTGGGCCATCGATAGTGTGTGGCCTGTTAGGAACCGGGCTGCACAGCAGGGGGCCAGCAGCCGGCTGGGAGCAAAGCTGCATCTGTATTTACAGCCGCTCCCCATCACTGGCATCAGCGCCTGAGCGCCACCTCCTGTCAGATTAGCCAGGGCGTTGGATTCTCATAGAAGCGCAAACCCTACTGTGAGCTGCACAGGCCGCGGATCCAGGCTGCACGCGCTTTATGAGAATCTAATGCCTGATGATGGGTCACTGTCTCCCATCACCCCCACATGGGACTGTCTAGTTGCAGGAGAACAAGCTCAGGGCTCCCATTGATTCTACATTATGGTGAGTTGCAACATTACTTCATTAATTATTACAATATAATAATAATAAAGTGCACAATAAAGGTGCAAGAATCATCCTGAAAGCATCCTTCCCCCCCACCCTGGTCCTTTGAAAAATTATCTTCCATGAAACTGGTCCCTGGTGTCAAAAAGGCTGGAGACCGGCCAGGCGCGGTGGCGGGCACCACTTTGAGAGGCCAAGGTGGGCGAATCACGAGGTCAGGAGGTCAAGACCACCCTGGCTAACACCGTGAAACCCCGTCTCTACTAAAAATACAAAAAATTAGCCAGGCGTGGTGGCGGGCACCTGTAGTCCCAGCTACTCGGGAGGCTGAGGCAAGAGAATGGCGTGAACCCAGGAGGCGGAGCTTGCAGTGAGCTGAGAACACGCCACTGCACTCCAGCCTGGGCGACAGAGCAAGACTCCGTCTCAAAAAAAAAAAAAAAAAAAAATGCAGGGAACCACTGGGTTCAATGTTTGATCCATTGTCCACTGTCACCATCTGCAGAGATAAGCCTCGTGAATCTGAGTTGGGAGTTAGGAAGAATTTGCACTGTGTAATGCACTTAAAACGGGGAAGACCAACTGCGTAGGCAAATCCCTGTACTGAGATGAGGCAAGGTAGAAAGGCAGCAGATGGGAGTGACCAAGAGCACGGGGAACTGGTGCACAAAGGTCTGGGCTCAAGTTCTTATTTGGAAGCTACATGAACTGAGAAGTTCAATAGACCCTTTTGTGCCTCAGTTCCCTCTTCCAAGTGTGGAAATGTTTGTAAAGCCCTATGTTATGTTCTAAGGCTAAAAGTAATTAAATAGAGGTAAAGTCTGAAGAAACTAGGTACTTCTTGAGTGCCATAAAGTGTTCAATCATTACGTGTCTGAAGGAATAAGCCAGGCCCGGCCAGTCGTGGTGACTCATGCCTGTAATCCCAGCACTTTGGGAGGCCAAGGCGGGTAGATCATGAGGTCAGGAGATCGAGACCATCCTGGCTAACACGGTGAAACCCCGTCTCTACTAAACAAAATACAAAAATTTAGCCAGGTGTGGTGGTGGGAGCCTGTAGTCCCAGCTACTCGGGAGGCTAAGGCAGGAGAATGGTGTGAACCCGGGAGGCAGGGCTTGCAGTGAGCTGAGATGGCACCACTGCACTCCAGCCTGGGCGACAGAGCGAGACTCTGTCTCAAAATAAATACATAAATAAACAAACAAACAAGAATAAGCCAGGCCCGTGACAGTGGTTAATATAGAGAAGGCACTTGAGGGGCTCCAGGGCAGTAGAGGATGAAATTTCCTTTCTCCTTCATACAGGCCCGATGCTTTAGAGCTCATGAGAGTTTCTGTTATTTCCTGTGATGCCCACATCAGCCTGGAGGGATGGGCAGGGCAGGGGCTGCCACCCAGAGTTGACAGCTCAGGGAAGTGAAATGAGGGAATTGAAGCGAGTTGCCCAGAGTCACAGCACTCAGGAGTGATGGATCTGGGACAAGAATGTAGATGGTTTTCTAGGGATAGAGGTCCCTGAACCCCTGAGGCCTCTAAAGCATGGCCTGGACCCTGAACCAGGAGCTCTTTCCACTCCCTTTCTCAACACTCCTGCCCCAGGTCTCTTCAGGAAGGTGGATGCCTGGAGGTGGCTAAGTCCAGAGAAGAGCTCAAATCATTCAAACAAAGCAAAACTTCTGTCTCTAGATTTTCATTCTTCACCTAAAATATGGCACTTGCCTGCAAACAAAGCCTCTCTGATGAACAAATTCAAATGTCTGTTCATCGTTCCCCAGCAGCTTCACACTGCCAGCTGCCTGGTGGTGAGCACCCCCATGACCATGACCACCCCAAGGGACCAACGGTCTGCTTGGTCCCCGAGATGGCTCGGAACTCAGAGCATTCTAAGCCAACCGCCACCTGATGGCTGTGCCAAGAATCAATTTCCCTTCCACTGACCAACCCTGCATGAGAGTTCACTGAAAATGTGGCCCTCAGCGCTGGTATTTAAGTGATTTAATGAATTAAATCTGTGACCCCCACTGTCTCACTGACCACTCATCTGAGCAACTATCTGAGCAGGACGAACTAAGGCCTGCCTGAGAATGGGCCGTATTTGAATGAAACCTATTGAATAACTTGGAAGTCACACCTGATGAGAAGGGTACTCGAATTTAATGAGACACAGCGTGTGTTCAGTCATGAGTGAATATTGTATTACAGAGAAATGTAAACAGAAGTGCTAGTAACTTGAGCAGGGGGATACCTGGCTCTAACTGACAGCATGGGGAGGTTTCCTGATCACCTAAAACAAGACATAGCAAAAGGCCAAGAGTACAAAATCATGTTACATCTGAGACAAACATTAGTATTTCAGACCTTTAAAATAAGCATTTTAGTATTACAGCAGCAGAATTAGAACCTGGGGGGGCCACGGGTCAAAGGAACTGATGAAAATGGAGATGAAAATGTAAATGAAAATGGAGATGAAAATGTAAATGAAAATGGAGATGAAAATGTAAATGAAAATGTAAAGAGTTATCACCCAAGCCAAGTAGAAAGATGCGCCTTTTCCAAGGGAGAAGAAGCAGAAGGTTGGCCGGGCGCGGTGAATCAAGCCTGTAATCCCAGCACTTTGGGAGGCCGAGGCGGGTGGATCACGAGGTCAGGAGATCGAGACCATCCTGGCGAACACGGTGAAACCCCGTCTCTACTAAAAAAATACAAAAAACTAGCCGGGTGAGTTGGCGGGCGCCTGTAATCCCAGTTACTCGGGGGGCTGAGGCAGGAGAATGGCGTAAACCCGGGAGGCGGAGCTTGCAGTGAGCTGAGATCCGGCCACTGCACTCCAGCCTGGGTGACAGAGCGAGACTCCGTCTCAAAAAAAAAAAAAAAAAAAAAAAAAAAAAAAAAAAGAAGCAGAAGGCGATGATGTGGGGCCTGTAAATTAGGTGTAAAGAGACAGTAAAACTCGAACCTCTGAGGCATAAATCTGCGAAGTTTAACAATAACAACAACAAAAAAACAGATTTCAGAATAAAAAATTATTACTTCTTATAATTTCATTGAGAACAAATTATCTATCTTAAAAGCTTATTTTTAAACCAAAATTTTAGTTTGGTATTGCTGTATTTTTAATATTGTAGCTAATTTTAATAAGACCTTATCAATAAATCTATCTACCCCAGTCAGTTCTGACAACAAAGCAAGATTTTCATAAATCTTTTATAACCTCTAATAATTTTTTCTATTTTGTAACTTTGTATATCCACTTGATTTTATTTGTTTTTAAAATGTCTTTAATTTAAAACAATCCCTCAAAACCTCTTAACTAGGCTACTGTGTTTCCCATCAGAAAACCTCAGTTTATTTTCTAAAAATCTCTGGATTCCAGCTGTTTCAACATTTAAGATTTTCACGTCTCAATGTAGAGGACGTCGGCCTGTCATCTGCCTTTCACGGAACGTCCCACACTGTAGTTGGTACCGAGACCTCCTGACATGACGAAGGAAATGCTGCTGCGTTTCTTCTGGGTCTATTCTATGGAAGTGTGTATAAAATTGGCCTTGGAAACAGAACATTTTTCTAAACAGAGGAAAATATTTAAGGCCAAAAGCTTGATAGAATCAAAAATGCAAACTGAGTCATAAAACTCTAAAACCAATTTGAAAACCTGTAGACAAACTGGAGTTGGGGAAAAAATAAATAAATCAGGAAGACATTTTAAGTACAAGTGGCCCATGTGAAGAAGCTGCAGTGAGAAAACGGACGTGAGCCTACCTTCACCACAGCAGCAGAGGCTGCCTCCCATTCTGGTGAGTGGTCCAGCCGGCAGTTCAAACCCAGCGGCAGTTGGGGTGGAGACAGGATACGCATCATCACATGACCTCAGCGACAGGTCATCAGAGAATGTTCAAATGAACGCAGGAACACGCGCCACACTCTGGGGTCCAACTGCCGCTCTCCAGACCAGCGCACTTTCACAGGACAAGGGGCCACTCAGAGTCCATGCTTCATTTCAAAATCTGAATCCCACACCCACAGTACTATTCCCTGTGTATGAGATAAACGTTAAATGAGGAAAAAAGACCCACCTTCCAAATATATTCTATAGTGAAAATTTCAGGGTGAAGAGGGTCAAAACACATTCAGAATAGAATGAGGTTCCTTCCTGGATTTGAAAGACTATCCCCACCCATTTTACTATTCCTGAGTCATCAGTAATTTCTGTATTCGGCAATTTTAAATTTGTTCCAGATGAAAGTATAAAATGCCTTTGTATAAAGTCAATTTTTTTTTTTCCGAGACAAGAGTCTCGTTCTGTCGTCCAGCGGTGCTGGAGTCCAGTGGTGCGATCTTGGCTCACTGCAACCTCCGCCTCCCGGATTCAAGAGATTCTCCTGCCTCAGCCTCCCTAGTAGCTGGAACTACAGGCATGCACGACCACACCTGGCTAATTTTTGTATGTTTAGTAGAGATGGGTTTGAAGTGTTGGCCAGGCTGGTCTTGAACTCCTGACCTCAAGGGACCCACCAACCTTGGCCTCCCAAAGTGCTGGGATTACAGGAGTAAGCCACTGTGCCTGGTCTAAATTTAATTTTTAAAAGTCAATCTCTAAAAATATAACTCATAGTAATTGTATAAACTCTCTTATCAGCTATCTATATTATCTACTGTTTTTCTCTGTATGCAACTAAGTTGCATACTTACTGATTTCTGAATCTCTTTGAGTTCTTGAGAGATTTGGTGTGAATGTATACATGAAAGACTGGCTATTGACTCAGAGATGAACAAAAAAGAAGCATTATATGTTCAACAATGTATTGTCTGGAAATACATAAAGGATGATTTTCTAAATGGAGAGTTCTGATAACCTCAAACTCCAGGATTAAATGTGTTTGGCTCATCAATCAACACAGAAGGAGGGGGAGTTGGGGCAGGCGCTTTACGCTGGACAGGCTGGCTGAATAGAAACCTTCCACAGGTTACGGGGGAGCTGTGAACATTCGTGAGGTTGGTCTTGATGCATGCATACCAAACAAACATACATGCAACATACGACCCATGTTCACTATGGGGTGGAGACCTAATATTTAAATGTATTACAATTAGGCCCTATACCTCAAAAGGTCTTCGGGACACAAAGGCACACAAGTGCACAGCCTCTGTAAACCAGCCAGAGCCAGCCCGTGGCGGGTGGTCTCTTCCCAGGAGTGAGTTACTGAAACCGGTTTCCTGTCCAGTTGGAGCTGCAGTTACGGCTGCTGGAACAGGGCTTGGGGGCCAGTTACTCGGTGTCTGGTGGTGCTGCTACAACTGTTCATAGTGCTCATTTAGCTGCTAGAGAGAAAGAAACTCCGTGGCAGTCAGAACAGTTTATTCCTTGTTTAGGGGCGTGTGACTCAGCCCCTGCCTGGCATGGCAATAGGTGCTGCTTGCACGTTGGTACTTTACTGTCACAGAATCTGTTCTGTCCGTCTGGTGACCTCGATTGGAACATGCTGCTGGACACCAGCTGTGTCTACACATGAAGGGGCAGAACGAGGCATCAGGTCGCCCACCCGCCGTGGCCTGATGCCCGGCACTGAGCAGGTGTGGAGAGGCCTGGGGCAGGCTGGAGTGACGGGATGGTCCACAGGAGCCTCACTCTGGGAGCAGCGGCCTCAGCTCACAGCTCCACCGCCCAGCTGCACTCATCTACAAGCCAGTGCTTCCATCTGAAAACCCGACAGCCTGTCCTGTTCCCAGTGCCCTGAGTTTAAGCATCTCTCTGCCAAACCATCAAGAAAACCCTGGGCTCTGCAGATGCATGAACAGCCTAGTGCATACACTGGGCACTCAATAAATGCCAAGGACAGCTACCTCCCTGGTGTCCAATGAGGACAACAGTCACCATCGTGGCAGTGCATTCTCAGTTCCAGACTTAAATTCCTTCTTCCCAACATGTGGAGTGGGGGACCCAGTGTGGGGTGCAGGGCCTCTGCAGAGACCTCTCCTCCTGGGCCCCCAGCCAGGAGGAATGGCGTGGAGGAGCAGTGGGAGGAGGAGCAGAGCCAGCCCTGGCCTCGGAGGCACCACCATCCCTGCACACAAAGGCACAGCCCTCTCTTCCTAGAGGCTCTTCCTCCAGCACCCAGCCTGAGCCACCCACTGGAGAACACGGACGTCCCTCCCCCATTCTGTGCAGGGAAACGGAGGCCCAGCACTCGCCTCTTACACTCATGGTGAAATTGTGACCAGGACCCAAGTCTCCTGACACTACTAAAACGACATGCAGCCCTCTGCCGTGGGTGGGGAAGGGGTCCAGGCACAGTTGAGGTTTGGGGGAAGGAGGTCTTCTGACAATGTTCCCAGGGTTCCCGAGGATGGTGGTGACTCAGTGCCCACAGGAGAAATCAGATGATCCCACGCCCTCCTCAAAACAGACCTGGGGCTCAGGCACTGAGGAAGACGCCTCTGGACGAAGCTGCTTGATGGTTTGGGCAGAGAAATGCTTAAACTCGGGACACTAAAAATGGGACAGGCTGTTGGGTTTTCCAGATGTAGACAATGGGCAGAGGGCTCAAAGAGATGCCATTCCAATGAGATGCAACTGGCCAGCAAGCCCAGGAAAAGATGCCCGGCAGCACTGTCACCAGGGAAAGGCAAGCCAGAGCCACAGTGAGATGGCACTGTGCACCCACCGGATGGCCAGAGTTAGACCAGTGGTCTGAAGACTGAGCGAGGAAAGATTTGAGCCCTTCCTGGGTCACGACTTTTCAAAGCTCTGTGGGGCATCCTGTGTGTGACCTGCCAGAGGAGTCTCCTGCAGATGACCTGGGGGCTGCCCACCAGTGCTGGGTCCCACAGCCAAGGATGGCCCCTCACCATGACAGAGCACCGTGCCCACATCCCCAAGCACCTGTGAGCCCCATTTCCCCAGGTGAGGAGGGCTGGGCCCAGAGCCCCACAGGGCTCAGTGTCAGGCTGGAATGGGCTTCCCGGGGTGCAGCAGACACCCCACAGGCCATGGTGGAGGAGCAGAAGAGGGAGCAGACCAGGACGACACCCCTGGTCCACTCAGGACCAGCCCCTGTCTGCCAGGTCTGTGCCGGCTTCAGTGGCAATAAAAGTGTGAGGAAGAAACGCAGTGAGCCCTCTCCCCCCCTCGCCCACCCCAGCTCATGCTGCACCCCCAGCTCACCACCCTCGGGTCTTGGCACCCGGAGTGCACACCTCCCCCAGTATCCCCCAGGTCATGACTTAAATTCTAGGAAACTACATTTTTTCTCTTTCAGGAACACAAGGGTGAGAATTTTCTAGAGTCATGGAGACACAGGAGGGACCTGGAAGTGACTGGGATGGCCCCTGTCCTGCCTCCCCTGCCCCCGGCCCAGGGCCACACCACCCCTCAGGTGCTTCCCTGGAACTCTGGGCTCTGCAGAACACAGAGATCAGCAGTCCAGGGCACAGAGGAGCCCAGGGCCAGGACTGGAAGCACCACTGCCAGCACCCAAATCTGGGAAGCGGCTCTGGTGCCCCAGGACCTGGGCTTGCAGGGCCGCAGACATCTCCCCTGAGCTGGCCCCAATTCCTCTGGGATCACTGGTGTCAAGGAGGAAAGCCTGCACCAGCTGGGTGCACACCTGTCCAGGTGCACAGGAGACCTGTGGTGGTGACTGGGCTGCTGTAATTTGTGGAGCCACCCATGAGGCAAAAGCCAACAGAGATGTTTGCTCAGGGCTAAAAGCCAATCCTTCCAGGACCCAGGTGAGCCTGAACTGTCGCCCTCAAGGTCCTGCCTGCACCGTGTCCCTCCCTGGGCTCTCTAGGGGGCAGGAGCCAAGCAGAATGGAGCTTCAGGAACAAGGACACCTCACCGCCTGCTCTTGCCCAACCCCTGCCTTGCTGAGGGTCTCAGAGGGGGACGGCTCAGGGATCCACAGGCCTCATGGCCTTCAGGCTCAGGGGCAGAGGGCAGTGGGTTCCCTGAGGCCTCCAGATCACACAGCTGTGAGGCCAGAGTTCCATGGAGGCCCAGGGATCATCTCAGAGCCATCCACAGGCCTAGGCCTGACCTTAGAGCTCCGGGAGGGAGGGCAAGGCTGGGAGAAAGGGCAGGACCACAGGGGCTGCCGAGTGTCCTTGAGCCTGGGTCAGGAGAGGGCCTGTCTTCCAAGGTCCCCTGGGGAAAGTGGAGCCTACCTCAGGGGCACAGCATCACCTCCCTCAACCCCAAGCCTGGCTGCCTTTCTGATGGGGGAGCCAGGTGGGCTCTGGGAGGCCTAGAACCTTCTCACCCCTCCCAGCCCCAAAGGGTGCAGTTCCTGCATCATGGCCCCCAGGGGACTCCTGATCGCAACCTCTCCGAGTCACACTGACCTGCAGCCTCCCAGGGGCCGAAGATCCCCACCCCATGGAGCATGGAAGGCGGCCCTGGCAGACCCAGGTGCAGACAGGCACCAACCCCGCTGCTGGCCGGCGCCTGCTCCTGCAGGAGACCTGCCATGGCCCCTGCCTGGGGCCAATGTTCTCCGAGCTGAGGCCGGGTGGCCTAGGACGCTCAGCCCGCTGCCCATCACAAGGAGAAAGGCGCTTCTCAGGGCGCTGTGTGCACAGGGCCACCTTCGCGCTTCGCAGCGGCAGCAGCACCGGACGTCGCCTACACCATCGCCCTTGCGCACCAGGATCGCTGCAGAAAGGACTGTGGCTCTGGCCGGCGGGTCTCAGGGGCGGGGTGCGGCGCTCAGCGCAGTCGCCCCATGCCTGCCCAGGGCTTGGCGGACCCGAGGGACACTGTGGGCATGGCACCTCCGGGCAGGGACTCCTGGGCTATCTGAGCTGCTGCACGCCCTGCTCTGGTCTCTGCCCGTCAGGCGAGCGCCGTGCGCGAGAGGAGGGGCAGGGGCAGCATGCAGGCGGCATGCAGGAGAGGAGCGCGGGCTGTACAGGGGCGGGAGCGGGGCGGGGGCCGGGCAGGGGCTGGGGCGGGAGCTGGGCGGGGGCCAGGCAAGGGCAGGGGCGGGGCGGGGCCAGGCAGGGGCAGGGGCAGGAGCTGGAGCGCGCCGCGGGCCAGGCAGGGGCAGGGTCAGGAGCGGGTAGCGGGCCAGGCAGGGTCAGGGGCAGGAGCGCGGCGCGGGCCAGGCAGGGGTAGGAGTCTCCTGCCTCAGAGTCCCAAGTAGATGTGATTACGGGCACCCGTCACCATGCCCAACTAATTTTTTTTGTATTTATAATAGAGACGGGGTTTCATCAGGTTAGCCAGGCTAGTCTCCAAGTCCTGACCTCAGGTGATCCACCTGCCTCGGCCTTCCAAAGTGCTGGGACTACAGGTGTGAGTTACCGTGCCTGGCCTCAGTTGCAGAATTTCTTTTGAATTCCTTTTTTTATGTGTATGTAAAGGTTACAGAATGGTGGATTTTATGATGGTTTAAAAATCGTGATATCCAGGTTATAGAAATGTTTGCTCTCACAAAAAGAATGAAGGAGAAACAAAAACTTTTTGAGGGCCGGGCACGGTGGCTCACACATGTAATCTCAGCACTTTGAGAGGCCAAGGCAGGAGGATCGCTTAAGCCCAGGAATTTGAGACCAGCCTGGGTGACATAGTGAGACCCCAACTTTACCAAAAAATTAAAAATTAGCTGAGTGTGGTAGCACGCTCCTGTAGTCCCAGCTACTTGTGAGGCTGAAGTGCGATCCTTTGAGCTTGAGAGGTCGAGGCTGCAGTGAACCATGTTTGACCACTGCACTACAGCCTGAGTGACAGTGCAAGACCCTGTTTCAAAACAAAAAACTTTCTCAGACAAGCAAAAAAATGAGAGTTATTGCCAACCGATCTGCCCTACAACAAATGTTAAAAGCAGCTGTTAAGGGAGAAGGGAAGAGATGTAGGTTAGAAACTCAGATCCACATAAAGAAAGGAAGCGTCAGGAAAGGAGTACATGAAGGCAATAGAAAATCTTTTATATTTCCTATTCTTAGTTGATATCGTAGGTAACTGCCTGGTTAAAGTAATAATAGCAACATTGTGTTGGGGTCCATAGTAAAGGATAGGTGAAATCAAGAATAGCACTCTTACAAGGGTGAGGAGAGAGGAACTGGGAATACTCTGCTAGAAGACACTGGCACCGCCCATGAAGCGGTAAAGTGCAATTTGAAAGTGGATGTAGATTAATTGCAAATCTGTACTGTGAACTCTAGGTCAATGAATTAAAATGTTTTGAAAGAAGTATGATTACAATGCTAGAAAGTAAAAAGAGTGGAATCATGTAAAATTCTCAATTAAATGAGAGAAGACAGAAAAATAAGGGAAGGTAAGAAAAACAAGGACAAGTGCACCTGCTAGAAAACAGCTGCAGACATTGTAGATAGTAATCCAACTATCTCAATAATCATTTTAAATGTGAATGGTGCTAAATATACCAACTAAAACACAAAGACTGTCAGTAGATTAAAAAAACAAGACCCGGCTGGGCGCGGTGGCTCACGTCTGTAATCCCAGCACTTTGGGAGGCCGAGGCCGGCAGATCACGGGTCAGGAAATCGAGACCATCATGGCTAACACGGTGAAACCCCGTCTGTACTAAAAATGCAAAAAAATGAGCCGGGCGTGGTGGCGGGCGCCTGTAGTCCCAGCTACTCGGGAGGCTGAGACAGGAGAATGACGTGAACTCCGGAGGGGCAGAGCTTGCAGTGAGCCGAGATCGCTCCACTGCACTCCAGCCTGGGCGACAGAGCGAGACTCCGTCTCAAAAAAAAAAAAAAAAAAAAAAAAAGTTATGAGCAGCTCTGTACCCACAGACCCAAAGCTTAGGTGAAACAGATCAATTCCTTGAAAGGCAACCAACCAAACCTCACACATGGAAAACAGATGATCCGAATAGGCCTATGTCTGTAACAAACTGAACCAATAAACAACCTTTCAAACAAGAAAGCACCAGACCCAATGGTCTTATTGTCAAATCTCGCAAACATTATGGAAGAAATGGTACCAATTCTCTACATTCTCTTCCAAAAAATAGAAGTGAAGGGAATAGGCTGGGCGTGGTGGCTCACGCCCGTAATCCCAGCACTTTAGGAGGCTAAGGCGGGTGGATCACGAGGTCAGGAGATCAAAATCATTCTGGCTAACACGGTGAAACCCCATCTCTACTAAAAAATACAAAAAATTAGCCGGGTGTCGTGGCGGGCGCCTGTAGTCCCAGCTACTCCAAAGCCTGAGGCAGGAGAATGGCGTGAACCCGGGAGGCAGAGCTTGCAGTGAGCTGAGATCGAACCACTGCACTCCAGCCTGGGCGACAGAGCAAGGCTGTGTCTCAAAAAAAAAAAAAAAAAAGAAGTGAAAGGAATACTTCCTAACTCATTTCAGGAAGTTAGCATTTCCTATCAAAATTAGATAAAAACTTTGGAAGAAAGGAAAACTACAGACCAATACCTCTCATGAACATAGATCAGTGGTCTCCAACCTTTTTGGCAACAGGGACCAGTTTCATGGAAGACAATTTTTCCATGGGACATGGTGGGTGGGGCAGATGGTTTCCGGGTGAAACTGTTGCACCTCAGATCATCAGGCATAAATTAGATTCTCATAAGGAGCTTGCAACCTAGATCCCTCATATGTGCTGTTCGCAATAAGGTTCACACTCCTATGAGAATCTAATGCTGTCGCTGATCTGACTAGAGGCAGAGCTCAGGTGGCAATGCTGGCTCACCTGCCACTCACCTCCTGCTATGTGGCCTGATACTGACCGTTACTGGTCCCAGGCCTGGGGGTTGGGGATCCCTGATATAGATGCAACTATTAGCAAAATATTAGCAAATTGAATTTATGAATAAATGTGAATCTGTGAATATACCACAATTTAACAGGATTTATTTCATATGTGCAAAATAGGTTCAACATTTTAAAAACCAATTTGGCTGGGTGTTGTGGCTCACGCCTGTAATTTTAACACTTTAGGGGGCCAAGATAGGTAGATCACTTGAGGTCAGGAGTACAAGACCAGCCTGGCCAACATGGCGAAACCCTGTCTCTACTAAAAATACAAAAATTAGCTGGGCGTGGCAGTGCATGCCTATAGTCCCATATACTCAGGAGGCTGAGGCAGAAGAATCGCTTGAACCCGGGAGGCAGAGGTTGCAGTGAGCCGAGATTGTGCCACTGCACTCCAGCCTGTGTGACAGAGCGAGACTTCATCTCAAAACAAACAAAAAACAATGTAATCTGTGACATCAGCAGGCTTAAGAAAAACTAGGCTGCATGTGGTGGCTCATACCTGTAATCCAAGCACTTTGGGATGCCAAAGCGGGAGGATCACATGAAGATGCTGGGATTCAGAAAGAGAGATGGAGGGAGAGACTGAGAGAGACTGAGAGGTTCATTGTAAGGAATTGGCTCATACGATTATAAAGGCCAGCAAATCCCAAGGTCTGCAGGGTGAGTTGGCAGGGTGGAGACCCAGGGGAGCCAATGGAAGCCAACTTCAGTTCAAGTCTGAAGGCCTGAAATCCAGAAGAGTCAAAGGTGTGGTTCCAGTCTGAAGGCTGGCAAGCTCAGACCCAGAAAACGCCAATGTTTTGGTTTAAATCCAAAGGCAGGAAAAAAGCCTTTTTGTTCTATTGAGGCCTTGCATTGATTGCTGGAGGCTGCTCCCATGATGAAGGGCAATCTGCCTTACTCAGGTCACCGAGTTAGATGTTAATCTCATCCAAAACACCCTCATGGAAACACCTAGAATAGTGTTCAATTAAATGTCTGGGCACCCTGTGGCTCAGTCAAGTTGCCATAAAATTAACCAGCAAACCTGGGAATCCTGAGCCCCAGGCTCTGTCAGGGCGCTGGTGACTCCAGCGAGGGAAGGCTCCTTCACCTGCTCACCTCTGTGGCCTTTACACGTTTTTTGTTTTCTTTTGTTTTTGGTTTGTTTTGTTTGAGACAAAGTCTTGCTCTGATGCCCAGGCTGGAGTGCAGTGGTACAATCTTGGCTCACTGCAACCTCCATCTCCCAGGCTCAAGCAATTCTCCCTGCCTCAGCCTTCCAAGTAGTTGGGATTACAGGTGACTGCCACCATGCCCGGCTAATTTTTATATTTTTTAGTAGAGACCAGGTATCCCCATGTTGGCCAGGCTGGTCTTGAACTCCTGACCTCAGGTGATCCGCCCACCTCAGCCTCCCAAAGTGCTGAGATTACAGGCGTGAGCCACTGTGCCCAGCCGCCCTTACACTTTTGACCAGCCATCTTACTTCCATGAGCCGACTGTTAAACTGCAAAAACTCTCTGCACTCACTCACTATGTGGCCATGATTGCCCATGCTAAACTCCTACTACCACAGTCCTTGATTGGCAGTGGCTCACCTGTATTTCACTGAGGCCACACCTCCTGCTGTTGACTCAGAGCGACTCCTCATCAGAGCGACTCCTTTGTTGGCAGGGCAGGATAGGATGCTGTTACCCAAACAACACCTGCTTTTTTTTTTTTTTTTTTTTTTTTTTTTTGAGATGGAGTTTCGCTCTGTAGCCTGGCTGGAGTACAGTGGCGCGATCTCGACTCACTGCAAGCTCCGCCTTCCGGGTTCAAGTGATTCTCTTGCCTCAGCCTCCCGAGTAGCTGAGACTATAGACGCCTGCCACCACGCCAGGTTAATTTTTTGTATTTTTAGTAGAGACGGGGTTTCACCATGTTAGCCAGGATGGTCTTGATCTTTTGACCTCGTGATCCACCCACTTCGGCCTCCCAAAGTGCTGAGATTACACGCATGAGCCACCGAGCCTGGCCTACCTACTCTTCCTCTCATTTTATGGTCAGACTTCCACCACAATCTGACAGTTCTCTGGGAATTTGACTTTAGTCTTACAGACCCCACTTATTTCCAATGCTACTTAGAGCAGCACTTCCTTCCTTAACCTCCTTCTGTGAAGTTATTTCATACATTTGTAATACAGACAGATTCTCTTGTCATAGTCTACGTTCCTTCCTGGGATCCTCTGACCTCCTAAATAATAATAATAATAATTATTATTATTGTTGTTGTTGTTGTTGTTGTTGTTTTGAGATGGAGTCTTGTTCTCTGTTGCCAGGCTGTAGTGCAGTGGTGCGATCTTGGTTCACTGCGACCTCTGCCTCCCAGGTTCAAGTGATTCTCCTGCTTCAGCCTCCCGAGTAGCTGAGACTACAGGCACATGCCACCACGCCAAGCTAATTTTTGTATTTTTAGTAGAGACAGGGTTTCACCATGTTGGCCCGGATTGTCTCGATCTCCTAACCTTGTGATCCGCCCAACTTGGCCTCCCAAAGTGTTGGAATTACAGGCATGAGCCACCACACCCAGCCGTAAATTATTTTTTAAAATTTGCATACACAACCGTTCACTCTGTGCTAAAGGGCCTCTGAAGTTTAACAAAAGCATCGTGTCATGTATCCACCATTACAGTATCATACAGAGTAGTTTAATGACCCTCAATTATCCCCTTACCTCACCTATTCAACCTTTCTCCTGTCTCCAAATACCTCTGGAAACCACTGATCTTTTTACTGTCTCTAGTTTTGCCTTTTCCAGAATGTCATATGTAATTAAAATCATATACTACATAGTTTTTCAGACGTGCTTCTTTCACTTAGCAATATATATTTAAGGTTCCTCTATGTCTTTTTGTGTCTTGATGGCTCATTTCTTTTTAGTGTTAAATAATATTCTACTGTAGGAATATACCACAGTTTGCTTATCCCCTCACCTGCTGAAGGACATCTTCGTCACTTCTAGTTTCCAGTGATTATGAATAAAGCTGTTATAAACATTCATGTGCAGATTTTTGTGTGGATATAAGTTTTCAAATCAGCTGGGTAAATATCTAGGCATGAAATTGCTGAAATACGGCCAGACTATATTCAGCTTTGCATGGAACTGCCAAACTTGAAGTGGCTGTACCATTTTGCATTCTCACCAGCAATGGTAAGAATGGTTCCTGTGGTTCCACAGCCTCACCAGCATTTGGTATTATCAGTGTTTGGGGATTTTAGCCATTCTAACAGGTGTGTAGTGTTATTCCACTGTTGTTTTAATTGGTAATTATTTCGTGGCAAGCAATGTTGAACATCTTTTCATATGCTTATCTGCCATCAGTATATTTTCATTGGTGGAGTGTCTATTCAGGTTCTTTCCCCTTTTTTTTATTTGGGATGATTTGTTTTCTTATTGTTGAACTTTAAGATTCTTTGTAGGCCGGGCGCGGTGGCTCAAGCCTGTAATCCCAGCACTTTGGGAGGCCGAGACGGGCGGATCACGAGGTCGGGAGATCGAGACCATCCTGGCTAACACGGCGAAACCCCGTCTCTACTAAAAAATACAAAAAACTAGCTGGGCGAGGTGGTGGGCGTCTGTAGTCCCAGCTACTCAGGAGGCTGAGGCAGGAGAATGGCATAAACCCGGGAGGCGGAGCTTGCAGTGAGCTGAGATCCAGCCACTGCACTCCAGCCTGGGCGACAGAGCCAGACTCCGTCTCAAAAAAAAAAAAAAAAAGATTCTTTGTAGGCCGGGCGCAGTGGCTCACGCCTGTAATCCCAGCACTTTGGGAGGCCGAAGCGGTTGGATCACGAGGTCAGGAGATCGAGACCATCCTGGCTAACACGGTGAAACCCTGTCTCAACTAAAAAAAAATAAAAAATTAAAAAATTAAAATTAAAAAAAAAATTAGCCAGGCATGGTGGCAGATGCCTGTAGTCCCAGCTACTTGGGAGGCTGAGGCAGAGAACTGCTTGAACCAGGGCGGAAGAGGTTGCAGTGAGCCGAGATCGCACCACTGCACTCTAGCCTAGGCGACAGAGCGAGACTCTGTCTCAAAAAAAATAAATAAATAAAAAGGAGTTGGGCATAATGTTTACTGTAACTTCAAGACAGAGGCTTTAAATTCCTCTAGTGTCTTTGGTTTTGTCTCCTTGGTTGTCTTCGGGTTTCCCTAAGAGCTTCTTAAATACTGTGTCTAATAGCTCTCTCAGCTACAATCCACTACTGTTACACTGGAGGCCCGTTGATGTGGTAGCAAGGTTTAGGAAAGGGGGAAGCATGTTGCTAATTTTATGATTAAATCTTGGTCTTTTAGTGCGTCCGTATCCCTGGTGTCTTCACAGATGTCTTAGCTTTGTCCCACCTCCTTAGGTGAGACAGGAAGGCTAGAGGCGGCTGGAGCTGGGTGGCTCTTGTAAGGCCTCGGTGAGACAGGCTCTTTTCTCTTGGAGAGTAGGCTTTTGTTACGGAGATCGCTCTTGGTGTTTTTATTTTATTTATTTATTTATTTATTTATTTATTTATTTATTTAGAGACGGAGGTTCGCTCTTGCCCAGGGTGGAGTGCAATGGCGCGATTTCAGCTCACTGCAGCCTCCTACCTCTAGGGTTCTAGCGATTCTCCTGCCTCAGCATCCCAAGTAGCTGGGATTACAGGCTCCCGCCACCACGCTCGGCTGATTTTTTTTTTTTTTTTTTTTTTTTTTGTATTTTTAGTAGAGATGGGGTTTTGCCATGTTGGCCAGGCTGGTCTCAAACTCCTGGCCTCTGCCTCAGCCTCCCACAGTGCTGGGATTGCAGATGTGAGCCACCGTGCCTGGCCCACTCTGGGTGTCTTTAAATGGTTAGTTTTCCCTTCCCCTGTCAGAGATAGGAGGGGATTTTTCTTGGGTCTTCACCAGGAGTCCACATGCTGACTTTGTCAACATGACCGCTTAAATATTCCTAACCAGTGTGTGGCTCCAGCAGCTGCTTCTCTAGCTAAGGATCCACCTGCCTCTCCAGATTGTGGAAGACGGTTGGCCCTGCAACCTCATTTCTCTGATGGGTCTAAGATAAGGAGTTGCTTTTCAGTCCGTTGCACTTTATTTCTTGTTGAAAGGATGGGAATGATGACTTACAAGCTGTTTACATGTTGATGCTGGAATCGAAAGTTGTTTTTCTCTTTTTTTGTTTTGTAAAAAACGTTCTCAAGGCATGAGGGCTGAGATGGCAAAAAGGCCATGTGTACATTCATTTGGCCTTTTGGGAAACAGTCTGCAGTGGAGTCGACCCTCCGTGAAGGGAAGGCCTGATGGCGTCTGGTTGATCCCACTAGGGAGGGCTCCTACTGGCTCTGGGGGCTTAGCAGGCCTGCATCCCCAACCCCGCTCCCTTGCCTCATTCTGGCTTCACCATCTCTTCCTTGGACTGGGCTCTCTCTTTCCTCAGACTGCACCCTGCAGTCCACCCTGGGTCCCCCAAAGGATCTATGTTATCCCCTAAAGGATCTATGTTATAGAACACAGATAAGTGTTCAAAAGTTCTCCCCTGGCCAGGCTCACACCTGTGATTCCAGCACTCTGCGAGGCTGAGGTGGGCAGATTGCGAACATAGTGAAACCATCTCTCTACTAAAAAATACAAAGAATTACCTAGGCCTGGTCCCGCATGCCTGCAATCCCAGCTACTCGGGAAGCTAAGGCAGGAGAATCTCGAACCCGGGAGGCAGAGGCTGTGGTGAGCCAAGATCGCACCACTGCACTCGAGCCTGGGCAACAGAGTAAGAGAGGCCCTGTCTCAAAAAGAACAACAAAAAAAGTTCTCTAGTGCTTGAAACTCCTCAAAACCCCTGCACCCCTAGAATAAAGTACAAGTCGCTTAGTGTGGCATTCACAGATCCTCATGGCTCACCCCAGCCTTCCCTCTGCTGCCCACCTCCCTACTTCTGCACAGTATTGGGGGTGCCAGGAACACCTCAAGCTCCTCCCAGGTCACTGACACACATGCTTGCTCCGGGCTCTCTGCCTTTGCACATGATGGTCCCTTCCCTTTCCTGCTGACAAATTCTCCACCAGCAAGACCTTGCCTCCTCGGGGAAGACTTCCCCGAGCACTCTGTGCAGCCCTCATTTACAGCGCCACACTCTGGGTCAGTGCTCCTCAGCACCAAGCAGCAGAATCCCTGTCTTCCTCGAGGCAGCGGAGCCTGAGGCACATCCTCTGCACCCCCACCGTGGCCCTGTTTTCCTCCCAGCCCTCCCCATCTGCCCTTTCCAGCAGGGGAGAGGAGGGAGGCCTGCGGGGAAAGAACACCTGCTCACGGGCACCTGCTACACAGGGCGGGGGGAAGAAATCTGGCTCTGAAAGTGGATTCCAGGCGTTCCCAATCCCAGCCCCCCACCCCTTACAGCTCTGGGACCTTGGGCAAACTACTTGCCTGTCTGTGCACTGCCTTCCTGATCTACAGAACCGGTGAATTAGGACCCAGCTCTTAGGCAGGGAGGCCTAAGTGAAACGCAGTGTGAAGAATTTTCTATGTGGTGAATGTTCAACAAGTGATGGTTATTATTATAATTTTTTTTTTTTTTTGGGACGGAGTCTCGCTTTGTCGCCCAGGCTGGAGTGCAGTGGCACCATCTTGGCTCACTGCAAGCTCCGCCTCCTGGGTTCATGTCATTCTCCTGCCTCAGCCTCCTAGTAGCTGGGACTACAGGTGTGCACCACCACGCCCGGCTAATTTTTTGTATTTTTAGTAGAGACGGGGTTTCACCATGTTAGCCAGGATGGTCTCGATCTCCTGACCTCGTGATCCGCCTGCCTCGGCCTCCCAAAGTGCTGGGATTACAGGCGTGAGCCACCGCACCTGGCGTGATGGTTATTATTATTGCAAACACCACCTCACTGGCCAAGCACTGTGCCCGGTGCTCCTACATCCTGGCTAGGTTTCGGCCACGCCCTGCCCAGCAAGGCAGGGATGTCAAGTCCATTCCACGAAGGAGGTAAGTGGGGCACTGAGGCTGCAGGGGACTGCCGCTTCTCCTCGCCACCCGCGGCTCAGGCCTCTCCCACTCTCCTGGAGAGTGGTGGGGGCCCAGGATGCAGAGTGAGGGAGCTGCAGATCTGGAATGCGCCAGGCCCAGCCTGGAGTGCCTAGCACGGCCTTGAAGATGGAGGTGGAGGTGGCGATCAAGGGAAGTAACAGGCTGCAGGGATAGAGATGCACCTAAGCCCAGGTGTCAGCTGATCTCACAAGGCGAAATGACCTTCGCTTTTCTTCTGCTCATTGCACTCCCCCAGTGCAGGTGGAAAGGAAGGAACTCCATTTTCTGAGGTCTTCCTATGTGACAGGAGAGTGCAGAGCAGGGAGCTTTGATATTACACTCATTCCCAGCAACTCCAAGAGCTGGTGTTACTGCCCGGAGTCCATGTCAGTCCAAGATGAGGCAGCTGGGATTGTCCAGGGAACTGGCACAGTCCCCTCTCCACCACCCTTGCACTGGAGTCGAGGCCCATCTGCCCAACGCAATAGTGGGTATGGTTGAATCAATGGGCAAAGTCAATTTAGGATCACAAAGACCCTGGGCTAAACACCTGAACCTGAAGCTTTACCCCAGCCATCTCTACTTAAATCCCTTGGCTTATACACAGGTCACACAGTGCACAACCCACACAACTGCACATAGCAGCCCTGATCATTCTCACTGATCATCCTCAGAGGAGAAGTCTTTGAACCAGAGCTGTGGATTCTACCTTCCTGAGCTCTGGGACCACAATCCCTTCCTTCTCCAGGACTCCAGGTGTCCTGGTGTTAAAACAAATCCACATTACTGGGGCCTGATGGTCTCCTCTGCCTTCTGCCTTGCATCTTTGGCAGCTAAATGCCTTGGAGTGGCCTACATGCAGGGTCCTTTGCCTCCCACTCTCATGAGCTCTGGGCTTCCCTCCGAGTGATTCCCCCAAGAGCACTCCCCAGTTCCATGTCTTCTCACTGCTCCTGGGCATTCGGTGACCACTATAATCTCTGTGCTGAGGGACCACCACAGGGATCCTCCCACTTCTCCCCTTCTCCCTCCTCCTGGCTCAAGCCATGACCCAAGGCATCGGCTGAGTGCTCTGCCTACTTCAGTCCAGTCCTGTGGGTGAATCTCCTCAGCTGCTCTCCCTCCTCCGTGTCTCAGGGAGGCCGGAGGAAGCTCACCCAGAGAGAGCCTGAAGGTGGTCAGACTGCTCAGAGGGGCCTCCAGGGGGCTGCCCAGAAGCCTTGGTGGGGTGGAGGTGGTACAGGAATCCTCATGCCTTTGGCTTCTCCTCCCCACTGGACTTGTCATCCCAGCCCCACCCCAATTCCTCACCAGCCTGTAACTCACCCCCCTCCCTGCCCCTCAGCCAAAAGTGACATGTGAGAGAGAGGTCCATGACACATTTTGTCTGGCCTGCCATACTTTTTGAAAGTTTCATTTAGGTGCTATCATTTAAAAACCAGAAGGTTTCACTTAAGAATCCAGCATTCCAGTTTCTTTTGAAAAATCAGAAGATCTGGCAACACTAGGCCCACATTCCAGCACGGCGACCACCAGCTAGACGGTGCTGGCTGTTCCCTCTGTGGGGCTTGTGCTCTGGTTTCCGGAGTTCTAACCCTCCCAGGCCCAGCTGCCACCTACGCCAGCTGCGTGGCCCCTGCGCTGTGTCTTTGCACAAGGCGGCCCAGCAGGAAGGAACAAAATCAGGACTGATGAGAGGTTGTCCTGTTCAGCCCTCCCCACTGCCCACAGGCCTTGGCACGTGAAGGAGGCCAGAGTAGGGAGAGCAGGAAGGCAGGGGGGATCCTGGTCAGGACACACCCCAGCCTCCCTCTGATCACTGTGCACGGCTAGCAGCGTCCCAGGCACCCCATGTGTCCTGGCCCAGCTCAAGCCTGCCTTGGCGGCCAGCTGGCTGCAACTGAGGAGCTTGCTGTCTTGGTCGTGGCCACCCCACATCCTGTCGGAGCTGGGCCTGGGACCTGAGGCCTTGTCCTGAGCCTTAGCAACGTGGCCTGTAGGTACAGGCTTCCTCATTGTCCATCCAACTCAGCTGAATGTGCACCAGGGCGTGGCGGTCTTGTCACAGTCCAACATGATGTTGAGGACAGTACAGGGGGCCCCGCCCACGGACAGGGCAGTGCGGGAATCCACATGGTACTTCACAGTGTTCAGACCTCCCTCCCTGTCCACCTTGAACTGCTCCTGGGAAGGAAGGGAGGAAAGAGCACGGACTCAGGGCTGCATGAGTACCAGCTACCCACCGACCCCACAAAACCTCACCATCAGAGGCCCTGTGGTCCCCACTGGAGAGGAAGAACCCAGAGCTCAAAGTAGTGAAGCCTCTTGCCCAGGGCTGTGCCCCACTAGGAAGCAGGAGAGCTGGGATCTCCTGTTGGATGCATATGCCTCCTAGAGAAGGGGCTGTTTGAGGGCAGGATCCTTGCATCCCGGGTATGGCTCCCCAACCCCACTCTGCCAGCCTGCATGGACCCTGAGGTCTGGGCTGACCCACAGTGCCCAGGGTGCCCACAGCAGCCACCAGAGCAGGGCACAGTGCCCAAGCAGAATGCCCGTCGACTGACCTGGGCCAAGCAGGGAAGGATGGGGCCGTTTGGGCCAAGGAGAACTTGGTGAAAGCTCGGGCCTGCTGGCTCCCCACATCACCACCTATCCGTCCCCGATGAGGAGCCCTGCCAGCACCTGTTTTTGAGCCGCGATGCGCTTCTGGTCCCTCTTCCGCCAGGCTGGGTCATGCAGGTGGTGAAACGTCTTGTACCCCGTTGTGATTCCCGAGGGGCGGAAAAGCTAGGGAGGTCCGAGGAAGTCAGGGTCAGGCTGCCCTTCCTGGAGCCCCAGCCCTCACCACCAGCTCCTCTGAGGTCCCACAGGCAGGGGCCTGCACTCCCAGCCTGCAGGAGAGGAGACTGGGGCCCACAGGGCAAGGAACTGGCTAGATGACCACACAGGGCAGGGTTAGGGCAGGGATCAGAACCAGGGCCATCTCGAGACCCCGGGAGCTTCATCTGAGGAAACAGAAGAGAATCTCTGGGCAGCCACCACAGCTGAGGTGGTGGCAGGGCCCCGGGGAACCTCACCTGCAGCCCAGCTCCTTTAATGCGCCGGTAGAACTCATCGTCCTCGCGGCCCCAGCCCCAGAAGCGGTTGGACATCCCGTTGCACTGACACAGAGACAAGCAGCGTCACTCGGCCCATCCTCCCGGGGGGCCTTTGGTCTCCTACTGCTTGGGAGTGCCCCTCTCCCCGGGCGGTTCTGAATAAGCACCAGGTGCTTACAGGCTCCTCCACCTCTGCAGTGCTGGGGGCGGCAGGAAGCAGTACATCCCAGTCCCTCTCCCGTTCTCATGGGGCCTTGAACCTGTGTGAGATGCTCACCTTCTCAAAAATGTCTGGGCCGGGCGCGGTGGCTCAAGCCTGTAATCCCAGCACTTTGGGAGGCCGAGACGGGCGGATCACGAGGTCAGGAGATCGAGACCATCCTGGCTAACACGGTGAAACCCCGTCTCTACTTAAAAATACAAAAAACTAGCCGGGCGAGGTGGCGGGCGCCTGTAGTCCCAGCTACTCGGGAGGCTGAGGCAGGAGAATGGCGTGAACCCGGGAGGCGGAGCTTGCAGTGAGCTGAGATCCGGCCATTGCACTCCAGCCTGGGCGGCAGAGCGAGACTCCGTCTCAAAAAAAAAAAAAAAAAAAAAAAGTCTGGCTGGCCAGAGGGGATCTCCCTAGGGAACTATCGATGGGCAGAAGCACCAGCTCCTCCTTGATTTCTGCTTCCCCCATTTCCCTTTCCCCTGGTGGCCCTGCCCTCATCTCTTCCTGTGTGTGTGTGGGAGGGGTAGCCGGGTTCCATGACACACACCCATTCTTGTACCTGGCTCAGCGGCTTCATTTACATAAAGCTGGCTCCTGCCATGGCCTGGAGAGGAAGAGACCCAGGCCTGAGCCACCTGGTTCTTCCGGCCTGCCCGTCCACCAGCCAGTGACTGGCTCAGGGGTGGGCTCAGCACTCAAGCTGGCCAATCAAGAGCCAGTGCAGCTCACTGCCGGACTCCTGCCTGAGCTATGAGGGAAGAGCCCCATTTCCCACCAGGCTAGGGCCCAGATGGATACAGACTGCAGTGACAACCACCATCTTGCCAATAAACCCAGTGTAGGGAAGGCAGAGCTGAGAGATGGACAGAGAAATAGGGTCCTGGTGACACTGTCTGAGAGGTGGGCAAGCTGCACCTGAACTGCCCCCTACACTCGTCAATGTTAAGGGCCACTAACTCCCCAGGTTTCTGAAGCCAGCTTGCAAGTGGTTCTGCCGCTGCAGCTGACTGGCTCGCCTGCTCCTCGCACTCTGGCTGCTCGTAGGTTCCCCTGCTAGGCCTGGGCAGGGCTCCATCTGCTGGGCCCCAGAGGCACTATCCCATCCTGCCCACCGCCTGCAGCCCAGAGGGAGCTCCCGACTCTGAGCAGAGCGGACTGTCGGGGCCTCACCAGCTGGTAGTGCTGCTTGGAGAGCAGCAGGATGCCGCCGACATAAGTCTTGTAGTGGTAGAGAGGGTGGAGCTCTGGGGAGGCCACGTGGAAGGGCCCAGCCTCAGGAAAGCCATAGTCCAGCTCCTCGTTGAGAGGGAGCAGGTCAACGTCATGCATGGCAATGTAGTCCGTGCTGTTGCTGCTCTCCAGGAAGCCCACGTTGATAAGCGCCGCCCGGTTGAACCTGTACAGGGCGGCCAAGGCTGGGCAGGGGCAGCACACGGGCTCACTGCCTGGGGCTCAGCACCCACCTGGGGGTCCCGTGGTGCCTATGCTGCCCTCTGGCCCAGCACTGACTTCATTCAGCCTATGGAGCTGTCCCCTCCACTCACTGCACAAATATTTACTAGGCACCTACCATGTGCCAGAAACCATTCAAAGCACCGGAGGTACAGCAGTGAGAAACCAGGCCCTGCTCTCAAGGAACTGAGATTCCAATAGAAGGAAACAGAAACAAACAAGCAAACACAAAGCGAGGCTAGGAGTGGTTAGTGCTGGGGGAAAAGCAAAGCAGGCGAGGAGGGTGATCTTGCTGGGGTGGAGGTGGCTCTTGTCCTCGATGGGGCCGTCAGGGAGGGCTAGGGGAATTGAGTGACAGAAACCTGAAGGCCTGAAGAGATGACCCACCAGGCAGTGGGTGCCTAGCGCTCTGCATGGGGGAGACAGCACTGCCACAGCAGGAGGCAGGAGCAGACAGCAGGCAGCTGGGCAGGGCGAGGGCGGAGGAGGGGATGTTGTGGGTGACACAGTGACTGCATGAGGCCCAAGGGCCACTGAAGGACGGGGCTTTGCTCGGGTGAGATGGGGTGCCATGGAGGCTCTAAGCAGGAGTGGGGTGTGCTGTGACTTATGTCTGGATAGGACCGCCCTAGCTGTTGTGCTGGAAGAGACTGTTGGAGCAGGGGTGAAAGCAGGGAGACCAGCTGGGAGGCTATGGCAATAATTTAGGTGAGACCCCGAAAGATGAAGGTGGCCTAGCTCAGGAGGTGGCAGTGGCAACAGTGAGAAGCGGCAGATTCTAGATGGATTTTGCTGACGAATAGGATGTGGTGTACGACAGAGAAGGAGCGGCTAAGGATGACCACAGGGCTTTTGGGCTTGAGCAATGGGAGCAAAGAGCCTCCATTCCCGTGGGGAAGAGGGCAGAGCTACAGGTCTGGGGCAGGGCAGGCCACCAGCAATTCAGCTGTGATCATGAAAGCTTGCATCTGAGGCCACCACGTGGAGGGACTGTGTAGATGGCTGGGCTGGTGAGCCTGGAGTTCAGGAGAGAGGTCTGGGCTGGAAAGAGCCTCAGGAATCATCAGAGTAGAGATGGGGTTTAATGCTGGGAGATGACATGAGATGCCCCAAGGAACACCTGGAGTTAGAAAAGGGGGGCTGCTGAAGCACTGAGCCCAGAGAAGCCCCGATAGTGAGAGCTTGGGGAGACAAGCAGAATCCACAGACACAGAGGCCCAGCCGGTGCAGAGGGAGGACCAGAGGGTGCTGCCCCAAGCAGGGGCATTTTATGAAAGAAGATGCTGCTGGCAGGTCCACAGGATGAGGGCCCAGCACGGCCTCTGGACCAACAAAGTGGAGATGGCTGGTGACCTCAGTGAGAGCTGCTCTGTGCTACGGTGGGTGCAGGAGTCTGAGCGGAAGGAGTTCAAGAGAGACAAGGAGAAAGAACGGGAAGGAGGTCTGCCAGAAAGCAGAGAAGGGTGACAGCCTCGAGGGATGTGGGATCCAGGGAGTCTTTTTCCTTTGAGAGAGGAGCCACTTCAGTGTGTGTGCTCACGTGTACGCTCCAGGAGAGGAACGCTGATCGAGAGGGAGAGGAAGGGGCCAGCTGTGGAGTGGGGGAAACACTGAGGGGTGGGGATGGTGGAGAGTCAGCTCAGACAGAAGCTGGGACAGCCCTGAGTCCCTGTGCACAGAGGCTGGGAGGTGAGTTGTGGAGGGAACTGGGGAAAGTTCTCTTCCATTTCAATCTGTGTGGCCGCTTCCTGTGTTGTCTTTTCTCTCCACACCCTCCAGTGCCCAGGCATAGGTATGGGGCAGACAGCTGGAGTAAGTCAGGCTGGGATTATCCCAGGAGCATCCCAGGGCCAGAGGCTTGAGGGAGTATGCCAGGCCAGGGAGGATTTTAATGGCAGACCTTGGACTCCAGGTTGGGTAAGGAGGAAGTAAGGACAAGGAGGGTGGCAGGGAAAAGGTGGGGGGATCTGAGGATCCGGATCAAGGGGACTTGAAAAGGTGGAAGATCAGGCTGGTGGGCTAAGAATCCATCTTCCAGTGGGAGTTACCTAGAGAGAAAGGAGGTGGGGGCTGGAGGGTGAGATGCCAAGCTGTGGTCAAGGAAGGGAGCACTTTTTGGTAAGGGCAGGGATTTTAGGATAACGCCAGACTCTGGGCAACTTTAAAGCCGTGGCCTTGACCCTCCCTTTCCCTAATCCCCGGGCCAATCCCCAGGGAGTCCTGTCTGGACTTCCTCCACAGCACCTCTCTCTACCCATCCCCCACCACGCCGTCAAGCCACTGTCACTGCAGACCACAGCAGTGACCACCTAACTGGTCTCCCTGCTTCTCCTCTTGCCCTGGTATAATCCATTCCACATACAGCAGCCACAGTGAGCTTTTCAAAATGGAAATTAGATCAGGGCCCTCTCCAAAGATTCCCGTCACACCCAATGAGAGGGGTCTGCCACCTCCCGCCCTCCCGCCCCTACCCCAGGTGACCTCTCATAGGCCCTGAGAAGCCTGAGCCTGGGAGGGGGTGTCGAGAGGGGAGAGGGCGGGGGCAGGCGCTACCTGAAGTGGTCCACCTGGTTGAGTACATAGATGTGGTGCTGGATCTTCTTCCTGCTCAGGAAGCGGTGCATGTGGGGCACAAAGACCAGGAGCTCCTCGAAGCGTTCGCGGAAGGGCACCAGCACTGCCAAGCGGTGGGGACCCCAGGATGCGTCTTCTTCCCACTGCTCAGGGGGTGGCTCTGGGGGGCAGGCCCGAGGAGGGCCCGAGGTCTCCTGCCCTTGTCCCCTGGCTGCCCGGCCCACATCACCAGAGCAGCTGAGCTGCAGCCAGAGCAGGGAGAAGCAGCCCAGTAAGAGACAGGCCACGAAGAGGTGGAAGACGGAGCATTTCCGAGGGAGGCTGCTGGAGAGCAACCTGGACCTGAGACAAGAGCAGGGACAGGGTCAGAAGGGCAGGGCAGGGCTGGCCCTCTGACAGACCCTTTCTCTGGCCTCCCCACGAGGAGGCTGCACATAACTGGTCTACCCCAAGCACCTGGGAATTAGTACGAAAGCAACTTTAATGTTTTTGCTCGTGCCACCACCATGCATCAGAATTCTGCTTACCTCTCTAGATCCAACCCATGCCACCCGCTCCTGGGAAGCCCTCTGAACCACTCCCAGGTCCCAGAGCTGCCCCAGCTCCCCAGTGCTCTCCTACTTCCTGTGACTAAGTCCTGGTCAGAGCTGCTCAGGACAGGGATGAGGAGGCTCCTGTCACTTGTATGTGCTCCTCCCCACGACAGTGGCTCAACGTCCTGAGCCAATGACAGGAGTCCCCACCTTAAGAGATGTAACCCACTGCTTTCCAAACCCACTCCCCTACAGATCCACCCCAGCAGAAACCGTGGCTCCATCCTGCTTCCCAGAATGACCAAAGGCCACCCAGACACGGGTGTGTGCTGGCATTCGTCCAGGTAAAATGACCGATGTTTACTCTGGGAAGATCACACCTGCCCCCGAAGCAATGCAAGGCCCAAACTGCCAGTGGCAGTTCACTGAATGAGCCTCAAACCTTTAGTCCAAGAGGCAGCTCATGTAAAAGACGGAGACAGAGAGGGAAAGAAAGATGAGGACTGGGTACAGCACAGGCACTGATTTCAGAAACTGGAAAAACCGCAGCTGAACATCATAGACACTGGGGTGATGCCAGGAGACAGTCTTTTGGTTAGCAAATACCAAGAAACAGAATTCACCGGATTCATTTGCCCCTCCTCTGGAAATTCCTGAGTATGCTGAGAGAGGGGCTGAGGAATCCAGGAAGGGGGAAGCTTCCTCGTACTCCCCCTACCTTCTCCCCAAAATAATCTGCAAAGGAATCCACTTCACAATCTTAATTTAAGAGTCAGCGATTAACTATCAGGTCTTATAAATTCTATCTCAAGGCCGGGCGCAGTGGCTCATGCCTGTAATCCCAGCACTTTGGGAGCTCAAGACCAGCCTGGCAAATATGGTAACACCCTGTCTCTACTAAAAATACAAAACTTAGCTGGGTCTGGTGGTGGGCACCTGTAGTCCCAGTTACTTGGGAGGCTGAGGCAGAAGAATCGCTTGAACCCAGGAGGTGGAGGTTGCAGTGAGCTGAGATCACGCCACTGCATTCCAGCCTGGGCAACAGAGTGAGACTCCGTCTCATAAATAAACAAACAAATAAATAAACAAATTCTATCTCCTAAGTCCCCCTCCAATCCTTCCTCACTCATCTGTTCCTTGCCCTGCTCAGACCCCTCTAATCTTCTGAATGACCCTCCTCTGTTTGCCAGACAAAGGCCAAGCCCTTTGGCCCGACAGTCAAAGCCCTCCGTGACCTGGCCCCAACTCCAGGAGCTCCCAAGCCTTCGTCCCATGTTCTCATGCTAGGCGCCTCGGAGCTTCTCCACTTGCTATTTTCCTTCCTGCTCCAGCCCTCACACAGCCCGCTCCTTCTGCCTGAAATGTCCTTTATCTGCCTGAGGCCCCCTATTGATCCTTCAGAGCCAAACTCCAATGTCATGGCCAGCACTGCCCCCTGGCCCCATAACACTCCCCCTTTTGTATTCCCACGGCATCTTACTTCCTACTTTTTTGTAACGCCTTGTGTCCTTGCTTCTCAGGCCATGTCAGATTCATATCTGTGGCACAGCAAGCACAGGCCAGATAGCAGAGAGCTTGCCAAGTGAGTTACAGAAAGGGTTAAAGCAGTCAGGGCATGCCTTAAGTCACACGCTAAAGCCAGACTAACTCCTCCCTTTTTCTAGAGAAACAACTGCCAACCTGGAAGCCAGTAGCCTTGAAGCCAGGCCCAGGTTCCACATGCAGCTAAGAGGTGGCCTGGTAGGATACCCCCCAGGGCTTCTGACTTACCCCCCATTATCCTGTGGTGGTGGATTCAGCCGGGGAGGCGCATAGCCCAGTCCTGAGAGTGGCCTGGGAAGGCTGGAACCTCTACAGATTCTCCCTTGCCCTCTGGGCTTTTTCTGGGGGCAGGGTAGATTCTGGAGAGATGGACATGGGGTGATATCCCTTCAGGAAAAGAAGCAGTGACTATTATCCAGGCGAACGGCGTGGACTGGGCACTCCAAGCACTTTCACACGCTATTCCCTCAGCCCTGCTCCCCTCTCCTATGAGGAGTACATTCCCACAGGCATTATCCTGTGCTCTAAGGGCACAAACCGCTGAGCAACTGAATTGAACCCAGAGTCCCAATTCCTCAGGACAGTGGACACTGAGAACAGTTGCTCCTGGTGCCCCCAGGTGGCAAACTCCAGATTTGCAATCCCAGCGGTTCCCAGGCCCAGGCCACCCTGACTCTGAGGGGCAGTTCAGAAGAGGCTTTGTCTCCCTCATCAATCACTGCCCAAGGCTAGTAAGAGGCGGATTCAAACCCAGGCAGGCTGGCTCCAGAACCTACACTCCATAGCTACACTAGCCTGCATCAGTTGCGTGGATCTTTGCACCACCCCTGTGTCAAAAGCACAGAACTGACTATCAGTAAATTTCTCTGGGAACAGTTACGGAAAGGGATCAGGAAATAGAAATGCTCCTCTATTACCTTTCCTTTCTTGTCTCATACAAACCTTCGTACTACAAGGTCTGAATCCTCAGCTGCTCTGGTTACAGCACCTCAAAACTGCAAACGTAACTGGAAGACAACTGGCACCTCCTCTTGTGCCAGGCAGTGCCATGGTCTTTACATGGATGCTCTCCTTTAATCCTCACACAGCCCGCAGAGTCAATATTGTGACAACTGTCTCAGCAATGGAAAGGCTGCGGTCAGAAAGATGCAGGGGTCTCTGCTCACATAAGTAACGAGGACTCCTGCCCAGGTCAAACTCTAGTCCATGCTTTCTATTATATTCCTGTCTTCTCCTTTCAACACCAAGTCTGAAAATCCCCAGAAGTAAAAGTTGTGCCCACTAAATTCCAGAATCTTTTTTTTTTTTTTTTTTGAGACGGAGTCTCGCTCTGTCGCCCAGGCTGGAGTGCAGTGGCGCGATCTCGGCTCACTGCAAGCTCCGCCTCCCAGGTTCACGCCATTCTCCTGCCTCAGCCTCCCGAGTAGCTGGGACTACAGGCGCCGCCACCACGCCCGGCTAATTTTTTTCTATATTTAGTAGAGACGGGGTTTCACGGTGTTAGCCAGGATGGTCTCGATGATCTCCTGACCTCGTGATCCGCCCACTTCGGCCTCCCAAAGTGCTGGGATTCCAGGCGTGAGCCACCGCGCCCGGCCAAATTTCAGAATCTTATGGCACCTGACAAACTTAAGAAACATGAAGGAAATGAGGTGTCATTCACTGGGAGGAGATCCTGTCATGTGTTCTGTGAGAAGACTTGCAGGGACACACCTCAAGCGCCCCCCAAATGGAGGCAGTCAAATCGCTTTCCCCATTCTGCTTTAGTGAGAAACATCATTAGCTAAGGTGTGGGCCAAGCTGCCATCTTTCACGTAGGGCCAATACAGCTGCACAGGAAACGGACTAACGGGTGTACGAGGAGTGTCTAGTACGTGCCAGGCAGTGACCAGCCAGGCAGAGCACGGAGCTTCTCTGGTGGGTTCTGCTGGCGGCCTGCGAAGGATGAGGGGGGAGCGTTAAGGAGGGAGGGTAGGGTCTGAGGCTATACGGATGTGATGAGGGAGGCAGAGACCAGAGAAACGGAATAAACGCCCTCAGGGATCAGAGACAGATTGAGAAACACAAATCCATGGTGAGAGGTCAGCGGAGTCAGACACCCGCATGCAGACAGAGGGAGGCTGGTGGAGACACAGACAACGAAACACATAATGAGAGAGACCAGCAAAGAGGGGATCAGAAACTCACAAAGGGAAGTCAATGGAGACACACAGACCCACGGGCGCGGGGGAAGGTGCTGGAGGAAGAACCGGTGCAGCGGAGAGGCAGAGAGGGGGCGGGGAGTGGCGGAGGGCGGGAGAGGCAAAGACCCACACCGACAGACAGAAACCGGAACAGGGCGCCAAGGAACCACACGCCCTCACAGAGACCCGCAGACGTGGAGACGTGACGGCCTCGGGCTCCCAGATTCCGCGGGCGGCCGAGAAAGGAGCGGCGCCCGGGAGGACGCGGCCCGGGCCGGCCGCCGCCGCTCACCTGCCGTCCTCCCAGGGCAGCTGCGCCGCTTTCCTCCGCGAGGGGAACATCGTGCGGGGAGGCGGCGGCGCATGGGGCAGGGGCTCGCAGCCCGGCCGGCCCGGCCTCCCGGGCCTACGCGGCGCCTCCGCCTCCCGCTCCGCCCAGACCCGTCCGCCCCGCCCCCCGGTCCGCCGGGTCCGCTGCTCCGGCCGCGCCGCCCGCTCCCGGAGCCGCCGCCTCCAAGGTTCTGCTTGCGAGCAGCGCGGGCGGGCCTCCCTCGCCAGGCCGCTCCTTCCTAGCCGCCCCGGGACCCGCCTGACAGCCCGAGAAACTGACGCCCAGACGCCTAGGGCCTCCCAAGTCAATGGGCTGGGACTGGACCTAAAAGTCTAGACTTCCAAACCAGCGCCCGGGGAGAATCTGCATCTCCGTCCTCTTCCCGAGGGGAGGCGGGAGCGTCCCAGGGTCCCCGTCTCGGCCCAGGCGGCGCGTTCTCCTCCGCACAAGCTTGGAGGGGCAAAGCCAAGCTCATGCCTCGGCGCTGAGTTCAGCTGACAGCCCGAGCAGACGTTAGGAGCCGAGTTCTGAAGGCAAGTTGACTGAATTTGAAACTCGACTCTGCCAATTCAGCCGTGTTTTGAGCAAGCCACATCTCTGCATCTGTTTCCTCACCTGGGTATATCCATGGCTCCTATCCCATATGGTAGCTGTGGGGATTCAAGGGGAAAGTGCAAACACTTGTACAGCGCTAGGCACACAGTTCAACGCCATATAAATGACAGCTGTCATTCAGGAAAAGGGTACTTTGGTGGAGCTGAGAACTGAAGAAGGGAATAGGAGACTGAGTTCCCATATCTGCCCCGTCACCGTGGGAATTTAACCATCCCCCTCATCCCAAACCCCTCCCCACCCCTCCTGCTAGCCTCCTACCTTAGAGAAAGAAAGCGGCAGTTGTTAGACTTGACCTCCTCTGCTCTTCGAGGCAAACTTTAAGTTTCCTAGTAGATAGCAAACATCTGTTAAGTTCTTATTATGTGCCAGTCCTTGTTAATAGTTCTTACTGCATGAAGGTTATCTCAGGTAGTCCTTATCGGTAGGTGCTTATCCCCAAGTTAAAGTTGAAGGAACTGAGCCACAGAGAAGCAAATCAGGTAATTTGGTTGCACAATCTATATGGGTTTTGGGTTTTTATTTTGTTTTTTTCTCCCCACAATCTATGATCTTAATCACTCTGCTTCAGAGAGAACGTCACTCTGGATGGGAAATGTATCATTCCCAGTAACCCCTTTACCTCTTAAACCTGGACGTATATAATCTACCCATTCCCCTTCCTGTTGACTCCCCCAGGGCACTCAGACCCTACAGCAGAACCTTGACCAATCCACAGCCCATCTAAGGGGACCACTCCATCCGGTTCAATGTTACTACATCAGGATGAAGCCCTACTTCAGATTGTCAGATTCACTATCTCAAGAAATCAGATCTCACATAAAACCCAAATTATCTATTTTTTTTTCTTTTTTTTGAGACGAAGTCTCACACTGTCGCCCGCGCTGGTGTGCAGTGGGGCGATCTTGGCTTGCTGCAGCCTCCAGCTTCTGGGTTCAAGAGATTCTTCTGCCTCAGCCTACCGAGTGGCTGGGAATACAGGCGCACGCCACCATGCCCGGCTGATTTGTGTATTTTTAGTAGAGATGGGGTTTCACTATGAGGCTGGTCTCGAACTCCTGACCTCGTGATCTGCCCACCTCAGCCTCCCAAAGTGCTGAGATTACAGGCATGAGCCATCGCACCCAGCCCCAAATTATCTAATTTTTAAATGTGATATCCAGCTATAAGCCATGTTGATAATGACACTTCAACTCTGGTGTCTTTTGCTTTTGTTTTTTGTCTTTGTTTTGAGACAGAGTCTCACTCTGTCGCTCAGGCTGGAGTGCAGTGGCACGATCTCAGCTCACAGCAACCTCTGCCTCCCAGGGTCAAGCAATTATCCGGCCTCTGCCTCCCTAGTAGCTGGGACTACAGGTGACTGCCACCATGCACGACTAACTTTTGTATTTGTTAGTAGAGACGGGGTTTCACCATGTTGGCCAGGCTGGTCTTGAACTCCTGACCTCAGGTGATCTGCCTGCCTCTGCCTCCCAAAGTGCTGGGATTACAGGCATGAGCCACTGCACCTGGCCTGTGGTCTCTTTTCAGAAAACCACAACCCTAGCCTAATCATGAGAAAAACATCAGACAAACCGTAGCTGAGAAATTGTACAAAATACCTGACCTGTACTCCTCAAAACAGTCAAGGAATCATCAAAAACAAGGAAGGTCTAAGAAACTGTCACAGCCAAAAGGAGCCTAAGGAGACACAGTGACTAAATGTGATGTGGAATCCTGGAACAGAAAAAGGACAGTAGGTAAAAACTAAGGAAGTCTGGATAAAGTAATGCATGATGTTAATAATAGGGAAAATGTCTTCACAATTTTTCTGCAATTTTAAAGCTGTTCTTTAAAAATACTTTTTTTTCTTGACACAGAGTCTCGCTCTGTTGCCCAGGCTGGAGTGCAGTGGCACCATCTTGGCTCACTGCAAGCTCCGTCTCCCGGGTTCAAGCCATTTTCCTGCCTCAGTCTCCCGAGTCCCTGGGACTACAGGCGCCCACCACCATGCCCAGCTAATTTTTCATATTATTTTTAGTAAAGACAGGGTTTCACCATGTTAGCCAGGTTGGTCTCAATCTCCTGACCTCGTGATCCGCCTGCTCAGCCTCCCAAAGTGCTGGGATTACAGGCGTGAGCCACTACTCCCGGCCTTTTTTTTTTTTTTTTTTTTTTTGAGACAGAGTCCCACTGTAGCCCAGATTGGAGTGCAGTGGTACAATCTTGGCTCACTGCGACCTCTGTCTCCTGGGTTCAAGCGATTCTCCTGCCTCAGCCTCCCGAGTAGCTGGGATTACAGGCACATGCCACCACACCTAATTTTTTTTATTTTTAGTAGAGATGAGGTTTCACCATGTTGGCCAGGCTGGTCTCATGGTCTCAAGCCATCCACCTACCTCAGCCTCCCAAAATGCTGGGATTACAGGTGTGAACCACTGTGCCCGGCCAAAAACCTTTTTTTCATGTGGAAGAAGAATTAGTTGGCAGCATGAGCCCAGATTGCATCCTCCCAGTAGGGGAAGCAGCCCCCAGACTTGTCTCCTTCTTCCCAGTCTTTCTCACACACTGCTGTAACCTTCCTCACATTTCTTGTCAGAAGGTTCTTCTCAAAACTGCCTGCCCATTTGCCTCCCCCAACCCCCAACAGCAACCTCACATCCCTGATCAGAAACACTGTGATTCAGAGGTGCCAGTAGGGCTCTCAGTGGCTTTACCAGCCCCTGGGTGATTACTGCAAAGGGCCCAGAGGCCAGAGGGAGGGGGCAGGCATTTACCCACCACCTGCTCAGTATTAGCCAGCCAAGCTGCTGCCTTCAGCTTGTGCCTGTGGGTGCCTGCAGCCCCTCTTGAAAGGTGGGCATATCCAAATCGCTTCCCTGGGGCTCAAGGCTTCTCTAACTCTAATCCAACCTTCCTTTCCAGCTTCCTCACAACACCCTCTGCAGCCGAAACAAAGCACCCATCCACCTCCATTCCAGCTGTTTACCTCCACTTCTCCAGTCACCTCTGTCCTGCCATCTCTTTCCAGCAGAATCCTTCCTCTCCTTCGTGGTCCTGGTTGAAATCACTTGCTGTTGGTTTAGCCCATCAACATCCTTGTCCCTGCCAGCCCAGGGTGGCTGTCCTGTAGCACTCCCTGCTCAATGCACCTCCTTACCAGGCACTTCCTGGCAGCACCCGTGACAATGCTGCTCGCTGACTCCAGAAACAGAGGGGACCTCACCAGGGAGCTGGCACGGGGGAAAGGGTGTAGATTTGAGCCCCAGCCCAATTTACTTGTTGTATAATCTTGGACAAACCTACTATTCCCTGCCACAGGAAGGCCTGGAGAAGAAGGAAAGAATGAAGCCGACTGGCGGGAATTCACTTTGGAATGTGAAGTGCTTTGCTCTTTGGAAGAACTGACATTCTCTGAAGCTTCTTCCAGTTATGCCCACTGATGGTTGAGTAACTTGCACTGGACGAGTTTTTTCTTTTTTTTTTTTTTTTTTTTTTAATTGGGAAACTCATGTAACAAACCTAAATTTATTGAAAATGAAATCAGTAAAACTCTGCAGGCCCCACCTCAACCAGCACCAAGGCCTCTACTTGGTCTGGTCCCAGTTCTTTAAGCCCCAGAATGGACAACCATGTGAAGAAGCTGAGGTCAAATGCAGGGCCACATGCCCACACTGCAAACCCCTCCACCCACCCTCAACTCACACACACCCTGGGATCAGCAGGTCTAGGCTGAAATAGAGAACAGTGAGGTTCCCAGGGTGGCAGGTAGGTATGACAGGCACCATACCCCAACCCGCTCAAACCCTAAGTTAGCAAAGGAAGACAGAAGACTGGCTTGCCTGCCCATCCCCCTCCCCCCACCCCCGACAGCAGCCTCACATCCCTGATCAGTAACACTGTGATTCGGAGGTGCCAAGAGGAGGGACATTACCAGCCCCTGGGTGATTACTGCAAAGGGCCCAGAGGCCAGAGAGAGAGGGCAGGCATTTGCCCCACCACCTGCTCAGGATTAGCCAGCCAAGCTGCTGCCTTCAGCTTGTGCCTGTGGGTGCCTGCAGCCCCTCTCCCTTCCAGAGCAGGTATGGCTGGAAACCAGTCCTCCTGCCAGAAGTCAGTTCCAGGAGGTCCTTTCTCCCCCAGCCTGGGAGGATGGGTCGTGACACCTGGGACAGCTACACAAGCTTCTTGGCTTCAAAGAAGCTCTTGAGGTGCCGCATCTGCCAGACACCGATGGCCACGAGGATGAGGGTCTGCAGAATGGACCACCACAGCACCCGCTGGTTGGTGCTCTCACTGGTCTGCCGGAAGCGCTCCTCTCGCCACTGTAGGGGAATATAAGGTGAGCCTGAGTTGGCTGGGGCTGCTAGAACTGCTGCATTCCCAGCCCAAGAGCATGCCCAAGGTCAGCCAGCTTTTCCCAGGTTCCAACCAAGTGCCTGCAAAGTGTCACTCTACCTGGGGACTATCTTTACCCTCAGGCAACCTACTCATTCTCCCAAGTCTGTTTCTTCATCTGTCAGGCATAGTCCTCACCTAGTCCTGCCCTGGTGCCTGGGAGAGAGATAAGGTAGTTGTGGTATCACCCCACGAGGCAGAGCTGTCCTGGAGCATGCAGGAGTGGACGTGCTCTATGCCCTCTGCCTAGGTCTCCAGGCTGCTCCTTGAAGATGTTGGGCACAGGCTGTAAACTGGCAGGCTGGGGGCTGGATCTGGCCTTTATGTATGTTTTGTTGGGCTCACACAGTGCACAGTCTTTTGTCAACATTTAAAACCCAGACAATTTGTGCAGCAGCAATAGAAAAAAATAAAAAATAAATTAAAATGTTCACATAAAAATCTTGGCTATTTCCTCTTGAAAAAAATGGGACATCTGTAAACTCAAGGCTGGTATTTCTGCAAGGAGGCCCCCAGGTGACACTGAATAGTGGCTGTGCTTGTTTAGATGGGTCACTGCCCTGCTAGTCCTTCAGGTCACAGATTCATTCATGGTACTCTCTGGTTCCTGGTCACCGGTAAGTTTGAGACCCTGGTCCTGGGAGCATGTGGACCCACTGAAACAGCACCCAAGGTGTTGGTATCAAATCCTACTGTGCCATTCTGTGTGTAACTGTGATTTAGGGAAATGACAGCTTCTTATGAGTCTGTATACCCAATTACAAGGTGGAGTTAGTAATACCCACCCCACAGCCTACAATGCAGTGCAGGTCAGTCCCTTGGGGGTCTCAGAATGAATCTGATGTGAAATTCCTGACTGAGCCAGTGGGCAGCTTCTAGGGAGAAGCCCACTGCTCCTGGCCCAGTCACTCACCCGCTGGTAGTTCTGCTCTTTCTGGATCTGCTCTACTTGTTCCACCAGCTGTCGCACTCGTAGCTGCAACTCACTCAACTTGTCTTTAGCGGCAATTTCTGCATAGTCGTTGGCATGTTCACCTACCTGGATGTCCAGGTGAACTCTCTGAGGACAGACAAAGGAGATAAGGGAAATCTGGCAGCCCTGCTCCATCTTCCTGCCAGAGACTGACAGCTCATCCCCGACTTTCCTTCATCTGTTCGTTTAGCCAACAGACTGGGCCCTCTTCAGTGTCTTAGCCCCATGGGGCTCTGGGCACACAAGCATGTATTAAGCTTGGGCTGGTGCTCTGAGTGAGGCATATACAAAGAGCTCAGTCATTGTGTCCTGGATACCCACTAGAAACCCAGCGTTCTTAGGAGACACAAAATCTAACACGATCCTCTCACACCCACAGCACCACCAGTCCCCCAGTCCTCACCAAAGGATGAAGGCTGAAAGCTGCAAGTCTCATATAGGCCCACTTATCAGCATGCCTCCAACAGAGGGAGAACTTGGGGAACTGGAGTGAAGACAGACCTGGTGCTCTCCAGGGGTATGTGAGGTGAAACTGAATCTGCCCTTGGAGGCATACAAAGGATGAAGGCTGAAAGCTGCAACTCCCATGTGGGCCCACTTACCAGCATGCCTCCAGCAAACAGGGAGAACTTGGTGGAATTGGAGTGAAGACAGATCTGGTGCTCGCCAGGGGTATGGGAGGTGAAAGTGAACCTGCCCTCGGAGCCATACTGCCGGGCCAGGATGACCTGGAGGAAGGGAAAAAGCTTCAGTCAGTGTTATGGTAGGGATGGGAATGGAGGAAAACAGTGCTTAAGACTCTAAGTACCGCAAAAGTTGACAAGCACAGCCTCTGGCACCTCACAACACTAAAAGATCCAAAGCTGCTCAGCAGCTCTTGCCATATACTTGTCTGAGAACTCTCTGGGGCAGGTGTTTAGAGTCTGAGAGACTGACATCAGGGTGGCAAGTGACTGACTGCTCTTGGGAAAGGCTTTCCTTTATAGTTCATGCCCTTTCAACTCTTCTGGTGTGAGTTGCTTTTTGGGTTTTTGTTTTTGTTTTTGAGACAGTCTCACTCTGTTGTCCCAGCTGGACTGCCATGGTGCTATCTCAGTTCACTGCAGCCTCAGCCTCCTGGGTTCAAGCGATTATAGTGCCTCAGCCTCCCAAGTATCTGGGATTACAGGTGTGTGCCACCACACCTGGCTTTTTTTTTTTTTTTTTTTTTTTTTTTGTATTTTTACCAGATACGGGATTTGCCAGACGGGGGTTGCCCAGGCTGGTCTTGAACTCCTAGCCTCAAGTGATCCACCCGCCTCAGCATCCCAAAGTGCTGGGATTACAGGCATGAGCCACCACACCCCCCGTGAGTTTGTTTTCTAATGAAAGTTGACAGAAGGTGACAGCTGAAGGATTTTGCCGTTCGTTTTCATATCCCCTTATTTGTGAAGATTAAAAGCAGCTCATTTTGTGGGGAAAGTATCACGTTCTGTGAAATCTTAAAGTCTAGATGGCTTTAAGAGTTGACAAAACTCTTTGATTTTTATCACCACAATTAATCCGCCCATTTCACAGACCGGGAAAATGGTTCCGGGAAGGTAAGTAACTTGGCAGGGTCATGCAACAGTCAGGATATTCCCACAACATCAACTGTCTCTCCCACTGCAGCAGATGCAGGAACTAGAAGAGGAAGTGCCAGAGCCTGCCTGGCTGAAAGCTTGATGGAAAGGAACGGGGGGGGGATTGGCTCACCTTGTCCTCTGGGTCCTTCACCTCCACAAACATGCCAAGCCCCGGGGTGGCCGGCTGGTACTCCTCCCGCTGCTTGTCATACAGCTGCGTCCGGTAGTTTCCTGGAGGGAAGTAGGGCGAGCCCAGGTCAGAGGAGCGCGAGGTGGCATGGGCTCCCCGACCGCCTGGGCACAGCGAGGCCATCTCCTCTCGGCTCTAGAGAGCTGACTGTCGCGCATCCCCTGCCCCAAGACCACGGTCACGTCCCAAACTCGCCCCTTCCTCCCCGCCCCCGCACCTATGACCATGGTCTCGTCCGGGATCTCCTCAATAAAGCACTTCTTCTCCGTCTCTCCGATGTGAAAGTAGAGCGCGCTTCCGCGCGTCGCCAACCACAGTAGCAGCAGAAGAGTCCGCATCACTCTGCCCAGCCCGGTTCCGGGCCAGGGCCGGACAACCAGCACGCCCAGCTCCACAGCCATCTTGCTCCACCAGCCTGCGCAGCCGCAACCGGCCGCGCCACGTCGCCCTGCCGCCGCCGCGGTGCCTGCCGGGACCGCGAGTTCCGCCGGTGGACCACAAATCCCGAGATGTCCTGCGACCCTGGCGCGGCAGTACCTGATTGGGGCGCGGCTCTTACCTGACAGAGAGCAGATGCCCTAGAATAAAAACTTATTTCAGTTGACTCTCTTCACGGCCTGGCAACTGACGATGGTTACCAGCTTTTTATAGATGAAACTGAGGTCGTTTGTTTGAGGTCGCGGAGCGAATTGCGAACGGGGACAGGATTCGAACCTAGGATCCCTGACTTTCCTTGGCACAGCATTTACCACTCTTGATTTGCTTCTACCTTTAAAAAATGAATTTAAAGAGAACGACGAAATAATGCACAAATGTATTATCAAACGAGATTAAAAGAAAAAAAAAAAGGTCTCCCATTACCACTTATTTGTCCTCATACCCTCTCAAGCATTTCTCCGACCACCAACACACACACACACACACACACACACACACACACACACACACACAGCCTCTGCTGCCGGATCCCGACTGCAATGACTCGTTACTATCAATTCTACAGAAATAGGATCATAAGAGAGTACTATGAGCAAATATAAGCCAACAAACTGGATAAAGTAGATGAAATAGACAAATTTATAGAAATGCAAAACTGACTCAGAGTAGATAACAGAATCCGAATAAACCTATAACTAGTGAGGAGATTGAATCAGTAATAAAAATCATTCTGGCCGGGCGCGGTGGCTCAAGCCTGTAATCCCAGCACTTTGGGAGGCCGAGACGGGTGGATCACGAGGTCAGGAGATCGAGACCATCCTGGCTAACACAGTGAGACCCCGTCTCTGCTAAAAAATACAAAAAAAACTAGCCGGGCGAGGTGGCGGGCGCCTGTAGTCCCCGCTACTCAGGAGGCTGAGGCAGGAGAATGGCGTATACCCGGAAGGCGGAGCTTGCAGTGAGCTGAGATCCGGCCACTGCACTCCAGCCTGGGCAACAGAGCGAGACTCCGCCTCAAAAAAAAAAAAAAAAAAATCATTCTTACTTAATATAGTTAAGATGTCAATACTACCCAAAGCAATCTACAGATTTAATGCAATCCCTATCAAAATCCCAATGACATTTTTGTAGAAACAGAGAAACTCATTCTCCAATTCATATACTCTCAAGGGATCTTGATTAGCCAAAACAATCCTAAAAAAGAAGAATAAAGCTGAAGAACTCACGTTTCCTCGTTTCTTTTTTTTTTTTTTTTTTTTTTTTTTGAGACGGAGTCTCACTCTGTCCCCCTTGCTGGAGTGCAGTGGCCGGATCTCAGCTCACTGCAAGCTCCGCCTCTCGGGTTCAGGCCATTCTCCTGCCTCAGCCTCCCGAGTAGCTGGGACTACAGGCGCCCGCCACCTCGCCCGGCTAGTTTTTTTGTATTTTTTTTAGTAGAGACGGGGTTTCACTGTACGTTTCCTCGTTTCTAAACTTACTTCCAAGCTTCAGTCATCAAGACAGTGTAGTACTGGGTATAGACAGACACATAGACCAATGGAATACAATAGAGAGCCCCAGGATATGCCCTCCCATATATGGTCAAATAATTGTTAACAAGGAGGCCAAGCCCATTCAATGCAGGGAGGAGGGACAGTCTTTCCAACAAATGGTGCTGGGAAAACTGGATATTCACATGCAAAAAAGTGAAGGTGGATCCTTGTCTAACGCCATATATAAAAATTCTCTCAAAAAGACCCAGAACTTTAAAAATCCCAAAGCATAAAACTCATAGAAAATATATAGCAAAGGCTTTACCACATCGGATTTGGTAACAGACTTCCTGGATATGACACTAAAGGCACAGGCCACAAATGAAAAAATAGACAAACTGGACTTTGTGAAAATTAAAACATTTTGTGCATCAAAAGACACTGTAGCAGAGTAAAGAGGCAACCCACAGAATGGGAGAAAATATTTGCAAATCATATATCTGACGAAGGATTAATATCTGGAATATGCAGAGACTTCTAAAACTAGCAACAAAAAAAAGAACTATCTGATTCAAAAATCATAACAAGGACTTGAATAGACATTTTTCCAATGATCAACAAGTGGCCAGTGAGCACACAAAAAGATGCTCAACATCACTAATCATTAGGGAACCACAACTCACAATGAGATAAAAAACAATGAGATACTACGTCATATACCCATTAAGATGACAACTAGAAAAAAAAAGGAAAAGAAAGTACAAACATTGACAAGGATGTGGGGAAATTGAACCCTTGTGCACTGTTGGTGGGAATGTAAAATGGTACAGACACTGTGGAAAACAGTATAATGATTCCTCAAAAAAGTAAAAATAGGCTGGATGTGGTGGTTTATGCTTTTTTTCTCTCTTTTTGAGACGGAGTCTCGCTCTGTCACCCAGGCTGGAGTGCAGTGGTGTGATCTCGCTCACTGCAAGCTCCGCCTCCCGGGTTCACCCCATTCTCCTGCCTCAGCCTCCCAAGTAGTTGGGACTACAGGTAGCCACCATGCCCAGCTAATTTTTTTGTGTGTGTTTTTAGTAGAGACGGGGTTTTACCGTGTTAGCCAGGATGGTCTCAATCTCTTGACCTCGTGATCCACCCGTCTCGGCCTCCCAAAGTGCTGGGATTACAGGCTTGAGCCACCGCGCCCGGCCAGGATGGGAATTCTGACACATGCTGCAACATAGATGAACCTTGAAAACATTACGCTAAGTGGAATAAGCCAGACATAAAATGATAAATACTGGGTAATTCTATGTATATGAGGTACTAGATACATCAAAATCACAGAGACAGAAAGCAGAATGGTGGTTGCCAGGGACTGGAGGACAGGGAGAGTAGGAAGTTATTGTTTAATAGGTATAGAGTTTCAGTTTTCCAAGATAAAAAGAGTTCTGTAGACGGATGGTGGTGAGAGTTGTATGGCAACATAATGTACTTAATCCCACTGAACTGTACACTTAAAAACAGTCAACTTTATGTTATGTTTATTTTACCACAATAAAAACAATTGGAAAAAATCCACTAAGTAATAACCATTGTATGATGTGCCACAGTTTGTTTAATCATTAATCATTGAAGGACATCTGAGCTGTTTCCAGTTTGGCACTATTATAAATAAAAATGCACAGTGGTGGCCGGACTCGGTGGCTCATGCTGTAATGCCAGCACTTTGGGAGGCTGAGGTGGGTGGATCACCTGATGTCAGGAGTTTGAGACCAGTCTGGCCAACATGGTGAAACCCCATCTCTACTAAAAATACAAAAAGTAGCTAGGCGTGCCAGGCCTATAATCCCAGCTATTCAGGAGGTGGAGGCAGGAGAATTGCTTGAACTGGGGAGTTTGAGGCCACAGTGAGCCATGATGGTACTCTCTAGCCTGGGAGAAAGACCCTGCTTCTAAAAAATAAGTAAATAATAACAATGACAAATAAGCCTATGAAAATATGTTCATCATTATATGTCATTAGAGAATTGTAAATTAAAGCAAAATGACATAAATACTAGTATGCTCCAATTAGAATGGCCAAAATCCAGAACACTGACAACACCAGATACTGGCAAGGATGTGGAGCAACAGGAACTCTCATTCATTGCTGGCGGGAATACGAAGTGGTATGGCCACTTTGGAAGAGTTTGGCAATTTCTTACAAAGCTAAACACACTCTATGTTTTTTTGCTTTTTTGGTTTTTTTTTTTAATGGAGACAGAGTCTCGCTCTGTCACCCAGGCTGGACGCTCACTGCAAGCTCTGCCTCCCGGATTCACGCCATTCTCCTGCCTCAGGCTCCCAGGTAGCTGGGACTACAGGCGCCCACCACCACGCCTGGCTAATTTTTTGTGTTTTTAGTAGAGACAGAGTTTCACTGCATTAGCCAGCATGTTCTTGATCTCCTGACCTCGTGATCCGCCCACCTTGGCCTCCCAAAGTGCTGGGATTACAGGCGTGAGCCACCGCGCCTGGCCAGGAAAGAAAGTTTATGAGGGATTTAATAATAGAGGGAAGTAGAGATGGTGGCAGTAGGAGAATATGAATGTGTGTGTGTGTGTGTGTATGTAATTTGGAACATAAGTATATAAGTTGTTCCAGAAATGTGTTCAAGGAAACAGGGAATTAGAAACTAAGGGCAGGGCACGGTGGCTCACACCTATAATCCCAGCACTTTGGGAGGCTAAGGTGGGCGGATCACGAGGTCAGGAGATTGAGACCATCCTGGCTAACATGGTGAAACCCTGCCTCTACTAAAAAAGGTACAAAAAATTAGCCGGGCATGGTGGCAGGCACCTGTAGTCCCCGCTACTTGAGAGGCTGAGGCAGGAAAAATGGCATGAACCCGGCAGGTAGAGCTTGCAGTGAGCCGAGATTGTGCCACTGCCCTCTAGTTAGGGCGACAGAGCAAAACTCCATTTTAAAAAAAAAATAAAAAAGAAACTAAGTAAGTCAGTGTTGATGGTAAATGGAGATCTTAATGCAAAGTACCTGAGTGTATTCAAATTCTGCAGACATGTGACAGGACAGCCTATAATAGTGAACCCTGTGCCAGAAAGTTATTTTAAGTTACGTCTAGCTAGACAGTAATTCAATGGCTGACAAGACCTACTGTAAGGTTTTTTAGTGAATTATAAGATAACTTTAATGACAGCACGGTGGCTCACATCTGTAATCCCAACACTTTGGGAGGCCAAGGCGGGAGGATTGCTTGAACCCAGGAGTTCAAGACCAGCCTGAGCAACACAGTGAGACCCTGTCTCTACGATAAATAAATAAAACTTTAATAGATTATTGACTCACATAGACAAAATCTTTGCACGATTGTTCAAGTTGGTTTGGCATGTTATTAAAAGAGTTGACTCCAAATACTCCAGTATTTTGAAACTTATACTTGAACAAGTATGTTCTTGCTTTTTGTATCAATAGTGTCTTTTGCATTTATTTAGATCTTCTCAAATTTTTTAAACCAGCTTTCTTGTAGTTTTTAGCATGTATGTCTAGTGCATTTTTGCTAGATTTATACCTACATATTTTACCTTTTAGGGTTATTGTAAATAGTATTCTACTTTAAATTGCTGTGTTCATGTGTGAATTGCTAGTATATATATATACAATTGGGTTTTTTCTTTGTCTTACATCCTGCAAACTTGTTAAACTCATTTATTAGTCCTAGGAATATTCTGTAGATTTTCTGAGATTTTCAGTGTAGACAATCATGGCATATGCAGATAGAGACAGTTATTTCCACCTTTCTTCTCCTTTCTTTTCTCTTTTTTTTCTTCTTAGACATGGGATATCACGACAAAAGTGACTCCATCTTGGATGCTAACCTGCCATGTTGACTTTTGATTAGTCCCAGTCTCAGGAATGCCTCCTGATTCCTACTTTATTTACTGTCCTTAGTGTCCCTAGTTTACTTGTCAACCTTGATGTTATCACACCAATTATAGGCGATTATGCATACAGCATTATTGCCTGTCCTGGCGAGTTGCCTCCCATTGCCTCCCTGGAGCACATATCCCCTTTTCCTATGATATATAAGCCCTGGATCTGGGGAGTAATTGTGGAGATCTACCTGTTTTGCAGCTTCCCAAGACCATGCTACTACCTGTAAGTTCCCCAATAAATCACCCAATACTGACAAACAGGATTTGTGTGCCTCCTTCTTTGATTCCCTGGCTCTTTTGACATTTGGAGATCGTTTTGCGTATAAGGCCCTTTCATGGAACACAGGGTCTCACTCTGTCACCCAGGCTGGAATACAGTGGCGCCATCATAGCTCCAACTCCACCTTCAAACTCCTGGGCTCATGGGATCCTCCTGCCACAGTCTCCTGAGTCTCTGCTATTACAGGAGCATGCCACCACGCCCAGCTAATTTTTTTTTTTTTTTTTTTTAACAGAGATGGAGTCTCCCTCTGTTGCCCAGGCTGGTCTCAAATTCCTAGCCTCAAGTGATCCTCCTGCCTTGGTCTCTCAAAGGGCCGGGGTTACAGGCACAAGCCACTGCATCTGGCCCTATGTCTTCCTTTCTAATCTGTATGCCTTTATTTCCCTTTTCCTGCACTACAACTATAACTATAACTTCCAGTACTGTGTTGAATAGCAGTGGCGGCCGGGCGCGGTGGCTCAAGCCTGTAATCCCAGCACTTTGGGAGGCCGAGATGGGCGGATCACGAGGTCAGGAGATCGAGACCATGCTGGCTAACACGGTGAAACCCCATCTCTACTAAAAAATACAAAAAATTAGCCGGGCAAGGTGGCGGGCGCCTGTAGTCCCAGCTACTTGGGAGGCTGAGGCAGGAGAATGGCGTGAACCCAGGAGGCGGAGCTTGCAGTGAGCTGAGATCCGGCCACTGCACTCCAGCCTGGGCGACAGAGCGAGACTCCATCTCAAAAAAAAAAAAAAAAAAAGAATAGCAGTGGTGAGAGCAGACTTCCCTGCCGTAATGCTAATCTTAGGAGGAAAGCCTTCCGTTTTACACCTTTAGGAATAATGTGAGGTCAGGCACGGTGGCTCATGCCTGTAATCTCAACACTTTGGGAGGCCAAGGTGGGTAGATCACTTGAGGTCCGGAGTTCGAGATGAGCCTGGGCAACATGGTGAAAACCCGTCTCTACTAAAAATACAAAAAATAGTCAGGCGTCGTGGCACATGCCTGTGATCCCAGCTGCTTGGGAGGCTGAGGTGGGTGGATCACTTGAGCCCAGAAGGTCAAGGCTGCAGTGAGCTGTGATCGCACCACTGCACTCCAGCATGGGTGACAGGATGAAACTCTCTCTCAAAAAAAAAAAAAAAAAAGTGAGCTGTAGCTTTTTTATAAAATTTTTTTTCCAAGTTGAGGAATTTTCTCTCTATTCCCATTTTTTAAGAGATTTTTGTTTGTTTGTTTGTTTTGTTGCCATGAGTGCATGTTGAATTTAGTCAAATGCTCTTTTTATTTTTTGCATTGATATGATTGTGTGATTTTTATTCCTTAGGCTGTCAACATGGTGGATTACAGTGATTAATCTTTGAATATTGAAATAGTCCTTCATCCCTAGAATAAATCCCCATCCAGGTCATGGTATATAATTATTTTTATATATATGGCTGAATTTGTTATGCTAATAACTATGCTAATATGTTAAGGATTCTTTTATCTAAATACTATTAGTCTTCAGTTTTCTTTTGTTACACTGTTTTTGTCTGGCTTTGGTATCAGGGTATTTGTTACTAGCTTCATAAAATGAATTGAGAAGTATTTCCTCCTCTTTTATTTTCTGGAAGAAATTGTGTAGAATTGATGTCAATTTCATCTGAACAGTGTGGTAGAGGCCGGGCTCAGTGGCTCACGCCTGTAATCCCAGCACTTTGGGAAGCCGAGGTGGGCAGATCACCTGAGGTCAGGAGCTCGAGACCAGCCTGACCAACATGGAGAAATCTCGTCTCTACTAAAAATACAAAATTAGGCTGGGCGCGGTGGCTCAAGCCTGTGATCCCAGCACTGTGGAAGCCGAGACGGGCGGATCACGAGGTCAGGAGATTGAGACCATCCTGGCTAACACAGTAATCCCGTCTCTACTAAAAAATACAAAAAACTAGCCGGGCGTGGTGGCGGGCGCCTGTAGTCCCAGCTACTCGGGAGGCTGAGGCAGGAGAATGGCATAAACCCGGGAGGCGGAGCTTGCAGTGAGCTGAGATCGCGCCACTGCACTCCAGCCTGGGCGACAGAGCAAGACTCCATCTCAAAAAAAGAAAAAATACAAAATTAGCCAGTGTGGTTGTAAATGCTTGTAATCCCAGCTACTCAGGAGGCTGAGGCAGGAGAATCACTTGAACCAGGGAAGCGGAGGTTTGGTGAGCTGAGATGGCACCTTTGCATTCTAGCTTGGGCAACAAGAGGAAACTCTTTGTCTAAAAAAAAAAAAAGGCCGGGCGCGGTGGCTCAAGCCTGTAATCCCAGCACTTTGGGAGGCCGAGACGGGCGTATCACGAGGTCAGGAGATCGAGACCATCCTGGCTAACACAATGAAACCCTGTCTCTACTAAAAATACAAAAAAATTAGCCGGGCGAGGTGGCGGGCGCCTGTAGTCCCAGCTACTCGGGAGGCTGAGGCAGGAGAATGGCGTAAACCCGGGAGGCGGAGCTTGCAGTGAGCCGAGATAGCGCCACTGCACTCCAGCCTGGGCAACAGAGCAAGACTCTGTCTCAAAAAAAAAAAAAAAAAAAATGTGGTAGAATGCTCCAGTGAAATCATCTGGGCCTTGAAATTTCCTTTTGGGGAGTGTTTTAATTATGAATTAAATTTCCTTGATAGCTATAGGGCTATTCAAAGTATCTATTTCATATTGGTAAGTTGTGATAATGTGTGCTTTTTGAGTAATTGATCTATTTGCCTAAATTGTTACATTTATGTATGTAGGGGCTCAGTCAGGATGGTGAGGAAAATTATAAAATAAAACACAAATCTTGGAAGGCCAAAAAGTTTTTGCATAGCTTTAGATAGTTTGGCTGAAGGTGGCCTAATCCTCTTTGAGTGATAGCAAGGGTAATTAACATAGGAATGTAAAGGAGTCTATCTAAATAGCTTGTTTACTTGTGTGGTTCTAAAAGTAACCTTTAATCATTTGCCGGCAGGATGGGGCTGGCAGGATGGTGCTCTCAGGGAGGCAGGGAAGGTGACCAGGTTGATTACCCTCTAATGGTGTTTACTTGAGACTTGTTGATTACCCTCTAATGGTGTTTACTTGTGTTTGATGTGTGCTAAATAAATGTGGAGAAGGCCAGGGAGTTGGGACCAGGGTTGCAACTGTTTACAGCACCCTCCTCAGGGTCCGTAAGGGGCCCAGACAGTGGGCCGGACTGACAAGCAGAATATCTGTGTCGGTGTACGTTATTCATCCTTTGTTGAGTCAAGGTCTGCAGCACAGAGCCCCACATATGTATGTAAAGTTGTCCATGGCTTTATTCTCTTATGATCTTTTGAAGTGGGCAGGGTCTGTACTGATGTCACCCGTTTCATTACTGATACTGGTGATTTATGTCTTCTTTCTTTTTTCTTCATCAGTTTTGTTAGAGGTTTGTCAATTTTATCAGTCTTTTCAAAGAATCACCTTTTTGTGTCATTTATTTTCTCTGTTGCTTTTCTGTTTTCAATTTCATTGGTTTCTGCTTATTTTTTCCTTTTCTGCTTGCTTTGAATTTACTTTGTTCTTCTTTTTCTAGTGACTTGAAGTACGACTTTGCAGTTTTTTTGTTTTGTTTTGTTTTGTTTTTTGAGACAAGGTCTCACTCTGTCACCCAGAATGGAGTACAGTGGCAAGATCTTGACTTATCGCAGCCTCCACCTCCCAGGTTCAAGCTATTCTCCTGCCTCATGGTCCCAAATAGCTGGGATTACAGACATGTGTCACCACGCCCTGCTAATTTTTGTATTTTTAGTAGAGATGGGGTTTCACCATGTTGGCCAGCCTGGTCTCGAACCCCTGACCTCAGGTGATCCACCATCCAGCCTCCCAAAGTGCTGAGATTGCAGGCATGAGCCACTGCACCCAGCCAGAAGTAGTTTAGATATTGATTTGAGACTTTTTTAGTTAGGATTTTGGTTGCACTTAGCTGGAGGAATGGAGAAAAGTATGTCTATATCATCTTCTCAGAAGCAGAAGTCCTAAACTATCAGGTATGTTTTAAAGAAAAAATTATTCCAAAATAAATTAAATCCTTATTCTCTCCATCCCTTTCCAGATGCAGCGGCTTTAATAACTCTGATTTGTATCTATTCCACTAATAAGGAATTTCAAAAACAGGCTGGGCGTGGTGGCTCACATGGGTAATCCTAGCACTTTGAAAGCCTGAAGCAGGAGAGCTGCTTGAGGTCAGGAGTTCGAGACCAGACTGGGCAACATGGTGAAACCCTGTCTCTACAAAAAATACAAAAATTAGCCAGGTGTTGTGGCTCGCACCTGTAGTCCCAACTACTTAACCAGGCATGGTGGCGTGTTCCTGTAGTCCCAGCTACTTAGGAGGCTGAAGTGGGAGGATTGCTTGAGCCCAGGAGGTCAAGGCTGCAGTGAACTGTGATTGTGCCACTGCACTCTAGCCTGGGTGACAGTGAGACCCAGCCTCAATAAATAAATAAACAAAAATAAATTAAAAGAAATAAATTATGGACCAGGCGCAGTGGCTCATGCCTGTAATCCCAACACTTTGGGAGGCCAAGGTGGGTGGATCATCTGAGATCAGGAGTTCGAAACCAGGCTGGCCAACATGGTAAAACCCAGTCTCTACTACAAATGCAAAAAGAAAATTAGCCAGGCATGGTGGCACACACCTGCAATCCCAGCTACTTGGGAGCCTGAGGCAGGAGAATCGCTTGAACCTGGGAGGCGGAGGTTGCAGTGAGCTGAGATTGTGCCACTGCACTCCAACCTGGGCAACAGAGTGAGACTCTGTCCCAAAAAAATAAAATAAAATAAATTATGGCACACTTCTATAATTAAATATCTTATAGTCATGAAAAAAGAATGGGCAGGTTTATAGGTGCTAATTTGGCAGATCTCCATAATAAATTATTACATTAAAAAATAATATAAATGCAAACGTATGTAATTGTGCATAATGCAGTGTTCCATTTATGGAGTAAACAAAGGGGCAGATATATGCATATGCACATACTTGTATAGACAGAATATTTCTGATTAGCAGCAAGAACTGGTGACTGTGCTTGCCTATATAAAAGAGGAACATGGGTTTGGGGATTTATAGTGGGAGAGGAACCTGCTTTGTAAATGTTTTACTGAAGCATAAAACAAATGCAGAAAAGTGCATAAGCTAAATGTTTACATCTCAGTGCATTTTCATAAACTGAATACAATTTGTGAAAATACCAGTACCAATACCAGATGCCATGAATTTTTTTTCTTTTTTCTTTTTTTTTTTTTTGAGACGGAGTCTCGCTCTGTCGCCCAGGCTGGAGTGCAGTGGCGCGATCTCGGCTCACTGCAAGCTCTGCCTCCCGGGTTCACGCCATTCTCCCGCCTCAGCCTCCGAGTAGCTGGGACTACAGGCGCCCGCCACCACGCCCGGCTAGTTTTTTGTATTTTTAGTAGAGACGGGGTTTCACTGTGTTAGCCAGGATGGTCTCGATCTCCTGACCTCGTGATCCACCCGTCTCGGCCTCCCAAAGTGCTGGGATTACAGGCTTGAGCCACCGCGCCCGGCCATGAATTTGTTCAGTTGCTGCCTCTGCATCTATTTTTAGGTCTGACATAAGTTGTCTGAAACCCAGCCATACTCTTTCACCTTTGGCCTAGTTAAAACTTCCTGTCCCCATGTAGTTGCTTGTGATATAATTCACTCATTCCTCTTCCCACTGACTCAAAACCCAACACACCCATAGCTGCTGACCATGATAAAACCTAATGGTCATCACCAGGGTCATGTAAATGTTTCCCCTTTCATGCATGCTTTCTTTAAAATGCTCAACATCACTAATGATCAGGGAACTGCAAATCTTAACCACAATGCAATACTATCTTACTCCTGCAAGGATGGCCACGATCAAAAAATAATAGATGTTGGGAGGATGCAGTGAACAGGGAACACCTCTACACTACTGGTGGAAATGTAAACTAGTACAACCACTATGGAAAACAGTGTGGAGATTCCTTAAAGAACTACAAGTAGAACTACCATTTGATCCAGAAATCCCACTACTGGGTATCTACCTAGAGGAAAAGAAGTCATAATACCAAAAAGATACTTGCACATGCATGTTTACAGCAGTACAATTCACAGTTCCAAAAATGTGGAACCAACTCAAATGCCCATCAATAAAAGAGAGGATAGAGAAACTGTGATTGATATATATATATACACACACACACACACACATACACACACACACACACACACGATGGAATACTACTCAGCCATAAAAAGGAATGAATTCATGGCATTTGCAGCATCCTGGATGGAACTGGAGACTATTATTCTAAGTGAAGTAACTCGGGAAGGGAAAACCAAACGTCATATGTTCTCACTTATAAGTGGGAGCTGGCCGGGCGCGGTGGCTCAAGCCTGTAATCCCAGTACTTTGGGAGGCCGAGACGGGTGGATCACGAGGTCAGGAGATCGAGACCATCCTGGCTAACACAGTGAAACCCCGTCTCTACTAAAAAAAATACAAAAAACTAGCCGGGCGTGGTGGCGGGTGCCTGTAGTCCCAGCTACTCGGGAGGCTGAGGCAGGAGAATGGCATAAACCCGGGAGGCAAAGCCTGCAGTGAGCTGAGATCCAGCCACTGCACTCCAGCCTAGGCGACAGAGCGAGACTCCGTCTCAAAAAAAAAAAAAAAAAAAAAAAGTGGGAGCTAGGCTATGAGGCTGCAAAGGTGTAAGAACGACACAATAGACTCTAGGGACTCAAGGGGAAAGGGTCCGAAGGGGGTGAGGAATAAGAGTCTACAAATTGGGTTCAATGTATACTGCTTGGGTGATGGGTGCACCAAAACCAAAATCTCACAAATCACCACTAAAGAACTTACTCATGTAACCACCTGTTCCCCAAAATCTTATGGAAATTTTAAAAAAAAGAAACTTTTTAAAAATAGCCAATTCACACTGCCTGCAGGAAAGCCTAAAGAATAAAGTCCAGGCCGGGCGCGGTGGCTCAAGCCTGTAATCCCAGCACTTTGGGAGGCCGAGACGGGCGAATCACGAGTTCAGGAGATCGAGACCATCCTGGCTAACACGGTGAAACCCCGTCTCTACTAAAATACAAAAAAAAATTAGCCGGGCGAGGTGGCAGGCGCCTGTACTCCCAGCTACTCGGGAGGCTGAGGCAGGAGAATGGCGTGAACCCGGGAGGCGGAGCTTGCAGTGAGCTGAGATCCGGCCACTGCACTCCAGCCTGGGCAACAGAGCCAGACTCCGTCTCAAAAAAAAAAAAAAAAAAAAAAAAGAATAAAGTCCATTTACTTAATAAAGGCAGGTCCACAAGTCCTGTCTCATGCACCCCCACCCCACCCACTGGGTGCGTTCTCCACTGTCTCTGGACTTCCCAAAGGACTTCATGGCACCCCTCTTCTCTCTGGGGTCTGTGAGTAATCAGGTGCCACTGCTATTTCATGTGTTTCATTGTGCTGTCCCTGCTGTGTCTCATCCGACTGACACACCCAAACCCAACTCTCCTGACTAACTTGCTAGGAATAAGCTGGACACAGTTCAGACAAGAGCCACAAGGGTGTGTGCCAGTATAGACAAGTTTCCTGTGACAGGGACACCAGTCGCAGGCTGGACACTTGAGTGTCCATCTGCCAGGATAAAAAAAAGTACCCTGGCTGGGCACAGTGGCTCACGCCTGTAATCCCAGCACTTTGGGAGGCCGAGGTGGGCGGATCATGAGGTCAGGAGATCGAGACCATCCTGGCTAACACGGTGAAACTTCATCTCTACTAAAAATACAAAAAACTAGCCAGATGTGGTGGTGGGCGCCTGTAGTCCCAGCTACTCGGGAGCCTGAGGCAGGAGAATGGCGTGAACCCCAGAGGCAGAGCTTGCAGTGAGCCGAGATCATGCCACTGCACTCCAGCCTGGGCAACAGAGTGAGACTCCATCTCAAAAATAAAAATAAAAATAAAAAATAAAGTGTCCTGTGAGTCTGGCTGCAGTGGTTCATGCCTGTAATCCCACCACTTTGGGAGGCAAAGGCAGGAGGATTGCTTGAGATCAGGAGTTTGAGACCAGCCTGGGCAACACAGTGAGACCCTATCTGTACAAAAAATAAAATTAGCTGGGCATGGTGGAATGCACCTGTGGTCCCATCTGCTTGGGAGGCTGAGATGGGAGGAGGGCTTGAGCCCAGTAGGTTGAAGCTGCAGTGAATTGTGATCATGCCACTGGGCAACAGAGCAGACCTTGCCAGAAAGAAAAGAAAGAAAGGAAGGAAGGGAGGGAGGGAAAGGAGGGAGGGGAGGGAGGGAGGGAGGGAGAGAGAATCTTGTGAAAGGTACACTGTAAACAGCTCCCCCAGATTCCCATCAGGGCAGGGCTAGAACTTACAGCCACTTCCCAGAGAGAGACCTCAAGACCAAATTCCAAATTGGAAGAAAATATAACATCAGATCAGGAGAGATCTTTGTTTTTAAGCACATACTCTTTTTTGCTGTGTAAGGATTTTTTTTTTTTTTTTTTTTTTTTGCCATGGGCATCTTTTCTCTCTTTTCTCTACTAGGGTCTTGCTGTATCACCCAGGCTGGAATCCAGTGGCTCAATCATCACTCACTGCTGTCTCAACCTCCCAAGTTCAAGCAATCCTTCCCCCTCCGCCTCCCAAGCAACTGGGACTACAGGCATGCACCACCATGCCCAGCTAATTTTTGTATTTTTTTTAGAGATGGAGCCTCGCTATGTTGCCCAGGCTGGTCTTGAACTCCTGGGCTCAAGCAATCCTCCCACCTCGGCCTCCCAAAATGCTGGGATTACAGGCGTGAGCCACTGCACCTGGCCATCTTTCACATTTTCGATGAAAAAAGAAGTTAATTTTTAAAAATCAAAGTTATCAGTGGCTATTGTAAAAAATATAGACAAGTTGGCTCATGCCTGTAACCCCAACACTTTGGGAGGCCAAGGCAGGCAGATCACGAGGTCAGGAGATTGAGACCATCCTGGCTAACATGGTGAAATCTCGTCTCTACTAAAAACACATACACAAAAAATTAGCCAGCCTTGGTGGTGGGCGCCTGTAGTCCCAGCTACTCGGGAGGCTGAGGCAGGAGAATGGCGTGAACCCGGGAGGTGCAGCTTGCAGTGTGCCAAGATCGCACCTCTGCACTCCAGCCTAGGCAACAGAGCGAGACTCCGTCTTTGAAAAAAAAAAAAACACGTATAGACCAGTCTTTGAATATCCCAAACCTCAGAGACAGACATTGTTTATAGAATTATGTCAGAAAGACAGGTCCTAACTTGAGTTTCTGGCCTTCGTATCTCAAGCATGTCCCTGCAGAGACTTGGTATAATACGTGCAAAGGCAGACTTCCTGGCTGTGCATGGAACTCTCTGTTGGTCCTTTCAGAAACCTCTCTCCTTTCTTTGGTCAGGATGATTTTCAGTGAAGAACTTCTGACCTCCAGGTGGCTGCCCCCCAGATTGGTCAGGAGACAGTAACCCTTCCTGTACTCACCCTCAACTATGAAGAGCAGGAATCAAAAGGGTTTGTGGTTTCTGGGATACAGTACAATGCATGCATGAACGTGGGCTACAAGGCTGAATGTCCCGACTTGCCCTACTACACAACAGGTTGATGTCTTAGCAATAGTAACATTTAACTGTGACTTTTTGAGCTCAGATACGAGATTGAACTTGTTATCATTGAGAAGAACTGTCCTCAAGCACTGTTACTGAAAACGGAATGGCTTTTGAAATTAGCTTTTGCTGAAGACTTGATCATGTTTCCTTTTTTGACATAGGGTCTGGCTCTGTCACCCAGGCTGGAGTGCAGCGGTGTGATCACAGCTCATTGCAGCCTCAACTTAAGGAGTTCAAGCAATCCTCCCACCTCAGCCTCCTGAGTAGCTGAAACTACAGGTATGCAACACGATGCCCAGCTAATATTTTTGAAAATATTTTGTAGAGATAGGGTCTCACTATGTCACCCGGGCTTGTCTCAACTCCTGGACTCAAAAGATCCTTCCACGGCAGCCTCCCAAAGTGTTAGGATTACAGGCATGAGCCACCACACCTGGCCATATTTCTTTATCGATTCAACCTAAACTGACAAGGCAAAACAGATCTTCCATTTGAAACTGTGTTGGGGGTCCCCGAGACCACTCTCAAGTTCAGTGATTCACTAGAAGTATTCATAGAATTCAGAAAAGTTGTGGTACTCATGGCTATGGTTTATCACAGCAAAAGGATACAGATGAAGATCGGGAAGAAGGGCAGAGATCAGGAGAGACTGCGTGCAAGCTTCTCGTGGGCCTCTCCCACTGGCGTTACATAGACAGCACTAGTTCACTTAGTAATGATGTCTGACATGTATGAGTATTGTCAGCCAGGGAAGCTCGCTTGAGCCTTGGTGTCCAAGGATTTGACCTCATGGGCAATGTGGCTAATTCCCCAGAGGTCAAAACTGATACAGGCCAGGTGCAGTCGCTCATACCTGTAATTCCAGCACTTTGGGAGGCCAAGGCAGGCAGATCACTTGAGACCAGGAGTTCAAGACCAGCCTGGCCACCATGGTGAAACCCCATCTCTATTAAAAATATAAAAATTGACTGGGCGCGGTGGCTTATGCCTGTAATCCCAGCACTTTGGCAGGCCGACGCGGGCGGATCACAAGGTCAGGAGATCAAGACCATCCTGGCTAACACGGTGAAATCCCGTCTCTACTAAAAATACAAAAAAAAGGTAGCCAGGCGAGGTGGGGGGTGCCTGTAGTCCCAGCTACTTGGGAGGCTGAGAATGGCGTGAACCTGGCAGGCGGGGCTTGCAGTGAGCTGAGATCATGCCACTGCACTCCAGCCTGGGCGACAGAGTGAGACTCCATCTCAAAAAAAAATTAAATTAAAAAAAAGAAAAAATTAGCCAGGCATGGCCAGGTGCAGTGGCTCACGCCTGTAATCCCAACATTTTGGGAGGCCAAGGTGAGCTGATCACTTGAGGTCAAGAGTTCAAGACCAGCCTGGCCAACATGGTGAAACCCTGTCTCTACCAAAAAATACAAAAATTAGGCAGACGTGGTAGCTACTTGGGAGACTGAGACAGTAGAATCACTTGAACCCGGGAGGCGGAGGGTGCATTGAGCTGAGCTCATGCCAGTGCACTCCAGCCTGGAGAAAGAGTGAGACCCTGTCTCAAAAAAAAAAAAAATAAATTTAATTAAATTTAAAAGAAAACCTGATCATGTGCTTGGATGTCATACCAATGTCAAATGTCTATAAAAATTTCCTAAACAATTACTTCCAACCTCCCCTCCCCTTCCCTTCCATTCCCTTTCTTGAGTCAAGGTGCCGCTCTGTTGCCCAGGCTGGAGTGCAGTGGCACAATCATGGCTTTCTGCAGCTTCGATCTCCCAGGCTCAGGAGATCCTCCCATCTCAGCCTCCTGAGTAGCTGGGACTACAGGCACATGCCACCATGCCCGGATATTATTATTATTATTATTATTATTATTATTATTATTATTGTTATTATTTGTAGAGATGGAATTTTTCTGTATTGCCCAGGCTGCTCTCAAGCTTCCGGGCTCAAGCAATTTTCCTCAACCTCCTGAAGTGCTGTACTGCAGGCGTGAGCCACTGAACCTGGCTCAAATTTCTATACTTAGCTTGTTGCAGACCTGTAACAAACTTGAGAGACCAGGGCTGGCCTGCAGATCACACTGTGTTTTGCACAGTGCCATGGCAGTGGTCCAGTGGTCAGACTGCCCATAGAAATACCCTAAAGGGATAAAAAAGAAAAATTCTTTTTTTTTTTTTTTTTTTTTTGAGACGGAGTCTCGCTCTGTCGCCCAGGCTGGAGTGCAGTGGCCGGATCTCAGCTCACTGCAAGCTCCGCCTCGCGGGTTCACGCCATTCTCCTGCCTCAGCCTCTCCAGTAGCTGGGACTACAGGCGCCCGCCACCTTGCCCGGCTAGTTTTTTTTTGTATTTTTTAGTAGAGACGGGGTTTCACTGTGTTAGCCAGGATGGTCTCGATCTCCTGACCTCGTGATCCACACGCCTCGGCCTCCCAAAGTGCTGGGATTACAGGCGTGAGCCACCGCGCCCAGCTGGCATTTTTTTTTTAAATTTAATTTCAGGGATACATATGCAGGATTATTCTGATTTGTTACATAGGTGAACATGTCCCATGGCGGTTTGCTGCACCTATTAACCCTAGGTATTAAGCCGTGCATACATTAGTTACCTTTCCTGAAGCTCTCTCTCCCCACTCCCCTGCCCCGATCAGTTTTATTTTTTATTAGATTTTACAAAAATACTCGTTTGTGAGGGGTTGGGAATTTAAACAACCATGGCTGGGCGCCGTGGCTCACTAAAAAGACAAAAATTAGCTGGGCGTGTTTACAGATGCCTGTAATCCCAGCCCCTCAGGAGGCTGAGGCAGAAGAATCTCTGGAACCCGGGAGGCAGAGGTTGCAGTGAGCTGAGATCACGCTACCGTGTTCCAGCCTAGGTGACAGCGAGACGCCGTCTCAAAAAAGAAAGAAAGAAAGAAAGAGAGAGAGAGAGAGAGAGAGAGAGAGAGAGAGAGAGAGAGAGAGAGAGAGAAAGAAAGAAAGAAAGAAAGAAAGAAAGAAAGAAAGAAAGAAAGAAAGAAAGAAAGAAAGAAAGAAAGAAAACAAAAAACACGCCACCCCACCCCCCACCCCCCACCCCCACACACAGGTTTTTTATACAGTTGATAGTACCAGTTTAGAATGATTCAGAACCATGGACAGCGCCTCATTCTCCCTCCCAAACCCTATCGTCATTGCCTCTGCTGTTTCCAGCTCCAGTGAATACCACTGGTGAGCTCCTAGCTACCAAATCCTATGGGTGCTTTTCAGCACGTGCCTTAATTGACGTTTCTAAAGCGTTTGACTTTTAACAACATCTGCATCTGTCATTTTTGTTTAACAATAATTCCCAATGAAATAATAGAAAACGTTCCCCTAGGATTATCAAGATGCCATGCCGCTAGAATGAGCAGACAGGTTTTGTAGCTGAAACATATTATTAATCTTAAGACACCGTATTAACAGTTTCCATGTACTTTTTAGCGGGTTCTTGGAGGCGGGAGACAGATTTTATTCAATATTGTATTCAACATGTATCATAAGGCCTGGCCCAGAGTTTGTGTGAGCAAATGCCTGCCACTTATCAGCGGGATGACCTTGGACAAAATATTACTAAACTTCTTTTTGATGCTGTTTGCCCCGTTATAAAATTATTATGATAATAAAGTCTATCTCATGGCATTGTATTTAAGATTAAATTAGTTAATACCCTTAAAAGTGCTTAGAACGGTGACTGAAACAGAAAGATAAAAGATATTATAATTTTAAGCCAGCCACGGTGGCTCATGCCTGTAATCCCAGCACTTTGGGAGGCCGAGGTGGGCAGATCACCTGAGGTCAGGAGTTCAAGACCAGCCCGGCCAACATGGTGAAACCCCAACTCTAATAAAAACACAAAAATTAACCGGACGTGCTGATAGGCACCTGTAATCCCAGCTACTCGGGAGGCTGAGGCAGGAGAATCACTTGAACCCAGGAAGCAGAGGTTGCAGTGAGCAGAGATGGTACCACTGCACTCCAGCCTGGGTGATACAGTGAGACTCTGTCTCAAAAATAAATAAATAAATAAACAAATAAAATAAAATAAAACCTGGGAAATTTGACTCAACTTTTGGCATTCTTTTCTATCCTCCAAATACTTTTCTCCAGGTAAAGGAAAGGCCGCATACAAAGAGGTAAGACTCACTGCCTCTGTCTTTAAAGAGCTGGCCATATCAGGGGGAGTATGTTCATTCTTATGGCTTCTGTAACAAATTGCCACAAACTCTATGGCTTTTCCATTATTCTCTCACAGTTCCGGAGGTCAGAAGTCCAAAATCAAGGTGACAGCAGGGCTGTGCTCCCTCCAGAGGTTCTAGGGGAGAATCCTTCCTTGCTTCTCCCAGCTTCTGGTGGCTCCAGGCACTCCTTGGCTTGTGGTTGCATCACTCTCGTCAGTCTCTGTCTCCATCTTCACACGGATTTCTCTTCTGATGTCTCTTCTACTCTTCTGACTCTTATGAAGATTCATGTCACCTGGATTTAGGGGCCACCCAGGTAATCCCGGGTAATTCACCCAGAATGATCTCATCTCAAAATCTTTATATTAGTCATATTTGCATCTAGGTGCAGTGGCTCATGTCTGTAATCCCAGAACTTTTGGGAGGCTGAGGTGGGAGGATCACTTGAACCCAGGAGTTGGAGATCAGCCTGGGCAACACAGTGAGATCAAATCTCTACAAAAAAAATTTAAAAATTGGCTAGGCATGGTGATGCATACCTGTACTCCCAGCTACTTAGAGGCTGAGGTGGGAGGATCACTTGAGCCCAGGGGGTCAAAGCTGCAGTGAGCTGTGATCTTGCCACTGCACTCCAGCCTGGGTGACAGAGAGGGACCCTGTCTCAAGAAAAAATTATTATTATATTTGTAAAGACTCTTTTTCCAAATAAGGTCATATTCAAAGGTTCTGGGGGTTGAAGCATGGCCATATCTTTTTTGTAATCACTAGTCAACCCATTACGGAGAGCAAGAAGTATACACACGATAAGGTACCCAGTGACATTAAAAAATGGAACAATTGGCTGGGCGCAGTGGCTCATGCCTGTAATTCCAGCACTTTGGGAGGCTGAGGCAGGTGGATCATTTGAGGTCAGAAGTTCAAGACCAGCCTGACCAACATAGTGAAACCCCATTCTACTAAAAATACAAAAAAAAAAAAAAAATTAGCTGGGCATGGTGACGCATGCCTGTAGTCCCAGCTACTCGGGAGGCTGAGGCAGAAGAATCACTTGAACCCGGGAGGGAGAGGCTGCAGTGAGCCGAGTTTGCGTCACTGCACTCCAGCCTGGGTGTCAGAGCGAGATTCTGTCTCAAAAAAAAAAAAAAAAAAAAAAAAAGCAGGGCAGGGGGGCAGCAATAAGAACTCACAGAATTCAGGATGGGGTGAGACTCAGATGGATGGATGGATGGATGGATGGATGGATGGATGGATGGATGGATGGAAAACGAATGTGAGTAGAGCACTGAAACTTGGGAGGGTTTGAATCTGAAGAGAGGGAAAGGAATTCCAGGTGGGGATAAAGAAGCCTGCAGAGACACAAAGGCAGGAAGGATCTTAAGAGCACTTGAAGTGGCTTAACCCTTAATTACATAACATGTTAAGGTTAGAGGCTTTTTCTGAGACAATTGCAGCCTCAGCCTCCCAGGCTCAAGCCGTCCTCCCACCTTAGCCTCCAGAGTAGCTGGGACTATAGGTGCATGCCACCACATTCTGGCCAATTTTTCATACTTTTTTTGTAGGGACAGGGTTTCCCTATGTTGCCCAGGCTGGCCTCCAACTCCTAGACTCAAGCGATCCTCCCACCTTGGCGTCCTAAAGAGCTGGGATTACAGGTGAGGGCTATCATGCCTGGCCAAGATAGAGGCTTTTTATTTTTCTTTTTTTCTTTCTTTTTTTTTTTTTTTTTTGGAGAGTCTCTCTGTCATCCAGGCTGGAGTGAGGTGGCATGATCTTGGCTCACTGCAACCTCTACCACCCAGGTTCAAGCGATTTCCTGCATCAGCCTCCTGAGTAGCTGGGACTACAGCCACCTGCCACCACTCCTGACTAATTTTTGTGCTTTTAGCAGAAATGGGGTTTCACCACGTTGGCCACGCTGGTCTCGAACTCCTGACCTCAGCTGATCCACCTGCCTTGGCCTCCCAAAGCGCTGGGATTACAGGAGTGAGCCACCGCGCCTGGCCAATAGAGGCTTTGAAAAGGAATGGTTCAGCCAGGCGTGGTGAATCCTAGCACTTTGGGAGGCCAAGGCGGGCAGATCACGAGGTCAGGAGATCAAGACCATCCTGGCCAACATGGTGAAACCCCATCTCTACTAAAAATACAAAAATTTATCTGGGTGTGGTGGCACGCACCTGTAGTCCCAGCTACTCAGAAGGCTGAGGCACAAGAATCACTTGAGCCCAGGAGACGGAGGTTGCAGTGAGTCAAGATCACGCCACTGCACTCCAGCCTAGCGACAGAGTGAGACCCTGTCTCAAAACAAAACAAAACAAAAAGTAAAATTAGCTGGGTGTGGTGTCACATGCCTGTAAGCCTGTAGTCCCAGCTACTTGGGAGGCTGAGGCAGGAGGATCACTTGAGCCCAGGAGGTCAAGGCTGCAATGAGCTATGATTGTGCCACTGCACTCCAGCCTGGGTGACAGAGCAAAACCTGTCTTTAAAGAGAAAAGTACACGTGGCCGGGCGCAGTGGCTCACACCTGTAATCCCAACACTTTGGGAGGCTGAGGTGGGTGGATCACCTGAGGTCAGGAGTTCGAGACCAGCCTGGCCAACATGGTAAAACTCCGTTTCTACTGAAAATACAAAAAATTAGCCGGGGATGGTGGCAGGCTCCTGCAATCCCAGCTACTTGGCAGGCTAATGGAGGAGAATCACTTGAACCCGGGAGGCGGAGGTTGAACTAAGACTGCACCACTGCACTCCAGCCTGGGCAACAAGAGTGAAACTCTGTCTCAAAAACAAAAAAATAAATACAATAAAATACCACATGTTGAAATGATAATATTTGGAATACATTTAGATAAATAAATTATATTAATAAAATTAACTTCACCTGTTTCTTTATATTTTTTTAATGTGGCTACTGGAAAATCTTAAATTAATATATACATCTTATTCTGTTCGAGTTGAATAGTGTTGCTCTAGCTCTCCAGCCATCTCCTGAGGTCTCTCCTCTGAGCTTTGGGAGCTAGAAAGTTGACAACATGATTAAAATGAGCCTTAAGGCAGCTGGGATAGGGAACAGAGTAAGGGTTTGGATCAGACCCTGGACTGACTTCCAGGCTCTGCAAGTCTCTAGCAGCATGCCTTCCAGTGAGACACTTACCATTCCTGACCTCGTAAATATAGTCTAAAGGTTCCATGGGACACGAAAGGCAAAGCACCGGGCACAAGACCTGGCACGTAGTAGGGACTCAATCAGCAGGAGCTACTTTCCATCACAGAGGGCACTGCTCCAGTATCCGTTACTGTGCAAATATAACTAGACTGCAAATACAGGTCTAGACATGCAAATTTAACGGGGATCTGAGACTTAAGAAATCCATTCCCTGGCCGGGCACGGTGGCTCACGCCTGTAATCCCAGCACCTTGGGAGGCTGAGGCAGGCAGATCGCCTGAGGTCAGGAGTTTGAGACCAGCCTGGTCAACATGGCGAAATCCCATCTCTACTAAAAAATACAAAAATTAGCTGGGAGTGGTGGCAGACACCTGTAATCCCAGCTACTTGGGATGCTGAGGCAGGATAATTGCTTGTACCCAGGAAGTGGAGGTTGCAGTGAGCCGAGATCACGCCATTGCACTGGAGCCTGGGTGACAGAGTGAGACTCCATCTCAAAAAGGAAGAAAAAAGGCCGGGCGCGGTGGCTCACGTCTGTAATCCCAGCACTTTGGGAGGCCGAGGTGGGTGGATCACGAGGTCAGGAGTTCGAGACCATCCTGGCTAACATGGTGAACCCTCGTCTCTACTAAAATTACAAAAAATTAGCCGGGCGTGGTGGCGGGTGCCTGTGGTCCCAGCTACTCGGGAGGCTGAGGCAGGAGAATGGCGTAAACCCGGGAGGCGGAGCGGAGCTTGCAGTGAGCCGAGATTGTGCCACTGCACTCCAGCCTGGGTGACAGAGCGAGACTCCGTCTCAAAAAAAAAAAAAAAAAAAAAAAAAGGAAGAAAAAAGAAAAAAAGAATTCTGTTTCCTAAACTGGGACAGCTTCCAAACCCCACTGGAGTGGGCCCGGGAACATCCTGCAGGAAATTGGGCAGCAATTCATGTTTCAAGTTTCCTGTGGCCTCAAGTGAACAAAAGATGAGTTCACAGGTGGGGCACTGGCTTTGGGCAGGTGAGAAGCAGGCAAAGATGTGTGAGGTCAGTCCGCCTTGGGAGAGGTGACATATCCCTCTGATATGGCCCGCTAAGAATAAGGGGGAGCAGTTTAGGGATCTTAGGCAGAATGATGTCTTCAAGTAGCCACTGAAGAGAATGATACCTGAGAAGAGAAAAATAGGACTGCTGGGTAGGGCTTGTAAAAAGTAAAGTAGAGGTTCCTCTTCAAAGACTTTCCTTCCCATCTAATTAGGAATAAATAGTAACTTCTCTTAGAAGCAAAATTTATTCAAAGACCTGTGCTAACATTCTTAAATATCTGCTAGCCGTAATAGAGAAATCAATGGACTTTATGTTCTTAGCTCCCACAATTTAGCCTGAATATTTGCCCTGGCATGCTTATACTAGTCCAAGCAAGCATTAGGTCATAGCCTGTTCCTCTTCCTTATCTGAAGGTATTTTTACCTTTCTCAGCATCCCACAAGTTACTTCCTCCTTCCTTTGTTCTCCTCTGTCTTTGCCTCTTTTAAAAAGTTCTAAGTTACTAGCCAATCAGGACAAATGCAAAATGTGAGGTCCCGTTTCAGCCAATAAAAACTGGACACAGTAGGAAGGTGGACGCGTCAGGTTATAAATGACCCTGTCTCCTTTGTTCAGTGTACTCTTGTGGCTAAACTGCTGGCGAGTGTACCCTTTCTGCAAAAAGTAAAAATGGCCTTGCTGAAGAAATTCAATTCATATTAAAGTGCTATTTCTTTACAGCACCAAAGGACAAGCATTTCTAACAGGCTGAAGGTCAAAGGAGAGACTGACCTTCTAGATCTCTCCTCGGAGCTAGATCTGCAATGTGGCCAACCCACAGATTGCCTGCAAAGTCAGGGGAATAGAGCAAGCGGGATGCGGAGGTGGGCAGAATCCTGGGGAATAGAGCGAGCTGGGTGAGGAAGTGGGCAGAATCCTGGGGAGGAAGGATGATTAGGGAGAGCTCAAAAGAGGAATGGCAATCAGGAGAGTGGTGCCATGGCCTCCAGGAGATGTGGGTACATGAAGGCAGCATGTGTCAGCCTTGGTGCCATTGAGAGGGCTGATCCAGTGAAGGCTGAAGTTTCCAAGGCCCCCAAGACCTTACTGTCATGCTGATCCAGAGTAACTTCTTGGTGTGAGGAAAACCGGAGCCAAGAGTGAAAGGGAAGTGAAAATGCGTCTTCTGCTTTTTGGAAGGCAGGGAGAAACGAAGGGCTATCCCTAGAGGATGGCCACATAGTCCATCCTCATTGTTGTCATTGTTAAAAATAGGATTAATAGGCCAGGCGCGGTGGCTTACACCTGTAATCCCAGCACTTTGGGAGGTCAAGGTGGTGGATCACCTGAGGTCAGGAGTTCGAGATCAGCCTGGCCAACATGGTGAAATCCCGTCTCTACTAAAAATACAAAAATTAGCCGGGTGTGGTGGCGCACGCCTGTAGTCCCAGCTACTCAGGAGGCTGAGGCAGGAGAATCACTTGAACCTGGGAGGTGGAGCTTGCAGCGAGCCGAGATCTCGCCACTGAACTTCAGCCTGGGCGACAAGAGTGGAACTCTGTCTAAAAAAAAAAAAAAAAAAGTTGATAGGTCGTTTATATTCTTAGGAAGAAAATGTAGCAGAAACAGGATTTAAGATAACAGAAGAGAAAATAGAAGAAGCCAGGTCCTCAGAAAGGCAGGAGGAAGTGGAATGAGAACCCAGGTGGAGAGATTTATCTAGGATGGAAGGGAGTCGTTGACACCTGGGACAGAAGGGCCACAGAAAGAGAGCAGTTTTATGTCTTCTATTCATGGCTCCACAGACATACTGTGAAGAATCTGCTATATTGAGGAAGTCTGTAGGCAGGGATCGGGGTGTCCCACCTCTATTCTTGCCACTTGAGGAAAGAACGAGGATAGGGAACTTTTTTTTTTTTTGAGACAGAGTCTTGCTCTGTCACCCAGGCTGGAGTGCAGTGGCGAGATTTCGGCTCCCTGCAACTTCTGCCTCCAAAGCTCAAGCGGTTCTTATGCCTCAGCCTCCTGAGTAGCTGGAAAAATAGGCATGAACCACCATGCCTGGCTAATTTTTGTATTTCTTGTAGAAATGGGGTTTAGCCATGTCGCCTAGGCTGGTGTCAAACTCCTGGGCTCAAATGATCTCCCCATCTCAGCCTCCCAAAGTGTTGGGATTACAAGCATGAGCCACTGTTCCCAGCTGGATGGGGAAAACTAAGAACCTGAAGGGGATCAGAACATGCCACCTAAAATATGCCACTTTGACATATCAATTATTTTAAGCTAAAGGTAACTGAGACACAGCAGATGCAGGAAGAGCTCTTTGACCTCCCCCTTTCTACCTAAAAGAAGAGTATACATTTCCCAAGAGAAAGGTGCCCTTCTAATAACAGGAAGTGAAGAACATTATAATCACTGGAGATGAGGAGTCAATGCTGAGATGAATCTGGACAAAACAAGCCTTATTCAAATAGCCCTTATCAAGCTGAGCACAGTAGCTCACACCTGTAATCCCAGCACTTTGGGAGGCTGAGGTGGGTGGACTGCTTGATGCCAGGAGTTTGACACCAACCCGGGCAACATGGCAAAACCCCATCTCTACAAAAAATTAGCCAGGTGTTCTGGCATGCACCTGTAGTCCCAGGTACCCGGGAGGCTGAGGTGGAAGGATCACTTGAGCCCAGGAAGTCAAGGCCGTAGTGGGCCATAATCACACCACTGCACTCCAGCCTGGACAACAGAGTGAGACTCTGTCTCAAAAAATAATAATAATAGCCCTATTAGCTGGGCATAGTGGCACACATCTATAGTCCTAGCTACACAGAAGACAGAGGTGGGAGGATCACTTGAGTCTAGGAGTTCAAGACCAGCCTGAGCAACATAGAAAGACCCCGTCTCTTAAAAAGAAAAGAATTCATCTTTAATTAGCTTCCCCCATATATTTCCTAGTCACTTTCCCACAATTTTTCAGTCCCAGCTCAACCGCCCTTTTCCCTTTGTCTTGTCATGTGTCCACAATTTATAATTCATTGTTAAAATGGTTTATAAGCTGTTTCTTTGGATCTTTATTTCTTTTTAAATTTACTTTTCTTTTTAATTTAATTAGAGACAGGGTCTCACTGTGTTGGCCAGGCTGGTACCAAACTCCTGGGCTCGAGTGATCTTCCTGCCCTGGCCTCCCAAAGTGCTAGGATTACAGGCATAAGCCACTGCACATGGCCTGGGTCTTCATTTCTTTTCTAGGAAGGTCTCCATGTACACATAAAAATTAAAATTTTAACATCAAAATTTGCATGCTTTCCTCCTGCTAATCTTCTTAGATCCGTTCAATTCACAGAACCTAAGACGGGAGAAGAAAAGTCTTTCCTCCCATCCAAGCCTATTACCTCATGGGGTTGCTGTGCCGAGATCAGAATCTCCTCAAAACCTTCACATCTTCATTTCCTTGTAATCACCCTGGTTGTCCAGCATCAATGCTCCGTGTCATAAAGGAATCTAGGGAAGCGCAGAGAGCGTCCATGTTCTCAGCTTGAAGCTCCTTCCACTCCCCTATTTGGCTTCCATCCTTCACTGTTCACAGCCCCTCCCACTGTGGAGGCAAGGGAGATCAGACTGCAAAAGCCACAGTGTGGGCAGAGACCCACATCAGGTTCTTGGGGCAAATTCCTCCCCTCAGGTTAGATGGTGGCTTTCCAAAATTCTCAAATTCCCAAAACCTAGCGTATCTTAGTCCATCCAGGCTGCTATAACAGAATACCATAGACTGCACGGCTTACAAAGAGCATACATTGGTCGGATGTGGTGGCTCACACCTGTAATCCCAGCACTTTGGGAGGCCAAGGCAGGTGGATCACCTGAGGTCAGGAGTTCGAGACCAGCCTGGCCAACACTGTGAAACCCTGCCTCTACTAAAAATACAAAAAATTAGCCAGGTGTGGTGGTGGGCGCCTATAATCCCAGCTACTCGGGAGGCTGAGGCAGGAGAATTGCTTGAACATGGGAGGCAGAGGTTGCAGTAAGCTGAGATCACACCAGCCTGGGTGACAGAGCGAGACTGCCTCAAACAAACAAACAAAATACATTGATTTCTCACTGTTCTAGAGGCTAGGAAGTTCAACATCAATGTGCTGCCAAACTTGTTGTCAATTGAGAACCTACTTCCTGGTTCAAAAACGGCCTTCTATTTTTTTTTTTCACCCGGCCTGGTCTCGGACTCCTGGGCTCACATGACCCATCTGCCTCAGCAATTACAGGTGTGAGCCACTGCACCCCAGGATTTTTTTTTTTTTTTTTTACTTCTTTTTACTACAACCTCACATGGTAGAAGGGGCAAGACGTCTGTCTCAGGCCTCTTTTCTTTTTTTGAGACAGAGTCTTGCTCTGTCGCCCAGGCTGGAGTACAGTGGCACGATCTCGGCTCACTGCAAGCTCCGCCTCCCGGGTTCATGCCATTCTCCTGCCTCAGCCTCCCGAGTAGCTGGGACTACAGGCGCCTGCCACCACGCCCGGCTAATTTTTTGTATTTTTAGTAGAGATGGGGTTTCACCGTGTTAGCCAGGATGATCTCCATCTCCTGACCTCGTGATCCACCCACCTCAGCCTCCCAAAGTGCTGAGATTACAGGCGTGAGCCACCGCGCCCGACCTCAGGCCTCTTTTCTAAGGGCACTAATCCCATTCATAAGGGCTCTGCCCACATGACCTAATCACCTCCCAAAGGCATCATCTCAGGGCCAGGCCAGCTTCAGGTGTCAGGGGCTGCTTTTGCTCTTTCTCACAGTCTGATGTTAACACTATCGTACGTAAATAAATTGTCCAATAACTAATAAGTGAATTTTAATAAAACCAACCCATCTGTTGTATGATTGCTTTTGCATGAGGTTCCTAGAATAGCCGAATTCATAGCGACAGAAAGTAGAAGAGTGACTGCCAGGGGCTGGGGGAGGAGGAACAGGGAGCTGGTGTTTAATGGGTACAGAGTATCCATTTGGGAAGATGGAAAAGTTCTGGAGATGGATGGTGGTGATGGTTGTGCAACGGTATGAATATACTTAATGTCAATGAACTGTGCACTTAAAAATAATTAACATGGTTAAATCTTTTTTTTTTTTTTTTGAGACAGAGTCTCACTCTTGTTGTCCAGGCTGGGGTGCAATGGTGCGATCTCAGCTCACCGAAACCTCCACCTCCCAGGTTCAAGAGATTGTCCTGCCTCAGCCTCCCGAGTAGCTGGGATTACAGGCACCCACCACCACAGCTGGGTAATTTTTTGTATTTTCAGTAGAGATGGGGTTTCACTATGCTGGCCAGGCTGGTCTCAAACTCCTGACCTTGTTATCCACCCGCCTTGGCTTCCCAAAGTGCTGGGCTTACAGGCATGAGCCACCACACCCGACCAAGATGGTAAATCTTAAGTATATTTTACCACAACTTATAAAAGGGAAGTATCTACGAGAAGTACCACTGCGGCGACTACCGAAGTGCACCCCACTAATTTAATGTGTTTTTTATTATTTTTTTACTTTTAAAACAATAAACAATTTTAAAACAAAGATCAATTTTAAAAGATACTATTGAAATTCAATAAAACCACTTCATATATCAATTAAAATCTGCACTTTCCCACTGTTTTACATGCTAAATATAAATAAATGTGGTCACATACGGGATTACAGAAATGAAATAAATTCTGTTTCTTTGTCTTTAAAATCATTATACAGGCCAGGAGTGGTGGCTCTTGCCTCTAATCCCAGCACTTTGGAAGGCCGAGGCAGGAGGACTGCTTGAGCCCAGGAGTTCGAGTTCAGCCTGGGCAACAAAGAGAGACCCTGGCTCTACAAAAAATTAAAAAAAAATAGCCAGGCATGGTAATACACACCTGTAGTCTCAGCTCCTTAGAGGCTGAAGTGGGAGGATCGCTTGAGCCTAGGAGGTCAAGGCTGCAGTGCGTGGTGATCATGCCACTGCACTCCAGCCTGGGTGACAGAGTGAGACCCTGTCTCAAAAAATAAAAAATTAAAAATTGGCCAGGCGCGGTGGCTCAAGCCTGTAATCCCAGCACTTTGGGAGGCCGAGACGGGCGGATCACGAGGTCAGGAGATCGAGACCATCCTGGCGAACACGGTGAAACCCCGTCTCTACTAAAAAAATACAAAAAACTAGCCAGGCGAGGTGGCGGGCGCCTGTAGTCCCAGCTACACAGGAGGCTGAGGCAGGAGAATGGCGTAAACCCGGGAGGCGGAGCTTGCAGTGAGCTGAGATCCGGCCACTGCGCTCCAGCCCCGGCGACAGAGCGAGACTCCGTCTCAAAAAAAAAAAAAATTAAAAATTAACAAAAACATAATTTAAAAAGGAAAAATCATTATACTATCATTTTTTATTTTGAATCTTTAAACACAAGAATATGTACTATCAGGGGGTTGGAGCCACAAACTGCCCTTGACTATAACTCAAACAATTCCAAACAGCAACAATTTTACTTTTTTTTTTTGAGATCGAATTTCGCTCTGTCGTCCAGGCTGGAGTACAGGGGTATAGTCTTGGCTGACTGCAACCTCCACCTCCGGGTTCAAGCAATTCTCCTGCCTCAGCCTCCTAAGGAGCTGGAATTACAGACCCATGCCACCATGCCTGGCTAATTTTCGTGTTTTTAGTAGACATGGGTTTTCACCATCTTGGCCAGGCTGGTCTTGAACTCCTAACCTCGTTATCTACCCTCCTCAGCCTCCCAAAGTACTGGGATTACAAGTGTGAGCCACCACACCTGGCCTTTTTTTTGAGACGGAGTCTCTTGTCTCGCTCTGTCACCCAGGCTGGAGTGCAGTGGCACGATCTCAGCTCACTGCAACCTCCGCCTCCCAGGTTCCAGCGATTCTCCTGCCTCAGCCTCCCAGGTAGCTGGGATTACAGGTGCCCACCACCACTCCCGGCTAATTTTGTATTTTTAATAGAGACAGAGTTTCACCATGTCACCCGCCCCAGCCTCCCAAAGTGCTGGGATTACAGGTGTGAGCCACCCTGCCCAGCCAATTTTACTCTCGAAATGAATGCTTCTCTGCTTTCATTTCAGAAAGCAGTTGCGGGGAGTTGGGGAGGAGATAACTGTATGACTGGAAGTTTTCACAATTAGTTTCCACACAAAACACAATGTTTATTAAAGGGTAAGTAGAAAAAAATAATGATTTGAAGCATACATATATATTATTAAAACTTATCGGCCAGGCATGGTGACTTACACCTGTAATCCCAGCACTTTGGGAGGCCTAGGCGGAAGGATCACCTGAAGTCAGGAGTTCAAGACCAGACTGGCCAACACAGTGAAACTGCATCCCTACTAAAAATACAAAAATTAGCCAGGCATGGTGGTGTGTGCCTGTAGTCCCAGCTACTTGGGAGGCTAAAACAGGAGTATTGCTTGAACCCGGGAGGTGGAGTTTGCAGTGAACTGAGATCGTGCCACTGCACTCCAGCCTGGGTGATACAGTGAGACTCAGTCTCAAATATAAAACAAACAAACAAATAAAAACTTATCAGTAACTCCAGCAACTGTTTATACTAATAACTTAGACCAACAGAAGCTGGTAAAATACTTTCCTGGGGAGAGTATTTCATCAGTGACACTGCTTAGAACTGCCAGCGCTTGGTGATGATAAAAAGAATGCAAACCAAATTTTAGTCAGGGTTCTAATTGTTACGAAATTCTCTGCAGACACATCTCCGACTGCCTGTATGCTGCACAGAAGCCTCACTGCCTGTCCTTGGTCAGCTGCCGCCATCTTTGCAGAGCAAAGAGTACATGCAAAGACCCTGAGGTGGGAGTATGGAGAGCAAGGAAGGCAGGTGCCTGGGATGCAGCGAGAAAGCGGAAAGGAAGAGCTCAGGAGGAGGAGGGCATCCGGTTAGGATTCTGGCTTTCACTCTAGGTGATATGCAGGTCTAGCTAACTCCAATTCTCACAGTCCGATGAATAATTGTCCAACAACTAATAATTGTCCAATAATGATAATATGATTGGCATGTTCCTGGGTGCATCCAAGTAGCTGGAGAGCCAGAGGACTCGCCCCTGGGAGATAAAGGTATCACTGATATAAGGGAGGAATTTGCCAGATGAGACAGTGAGAAAATGCTTCCTCCAAGATCCAGGCTCTCTGAAGAACTATCTTATCTGTGAAAATCCTCAGCACTACAAGGTGCCCTCCAAGCAAGGATTTTTAGAGGGAGGTTGTCACTTTGTAAATAGCTGTGAAGATTTATCTGCAGAGGAAAAGGTAACCAGGTTAGTTTCTTCCCATCTCCCCAAGCAATGCCCCTCTTCTGGGACAGGAAATGAGGGAAGGCTTTGAAATAGGGGAAAGGAAGCTACTCCCAAACTCAAGGCTGCAAATGCGGTCCAGCCCAGCAGCAGAGAACCTCCGGAGGCTGTCACAGAGAAGAACTGCTTTTCCTTTCAAGTAGACAGCCAGGGCAAACCAGATCCTGGGCCCTACTACTGTTTTCTTCCTTCCCAGAGGCACTGACAGTAGCAGAAATGAAGAGGACAGAGCCCCAGCTTCCCAAGGGCACTCCAGCTGCACCAGAAAAGCACCCCCGCCACCCCACTCCACTGTCCTGCTGGACCTCTGACCGCACCGTGGGGCCCCCGCAGCAAAAGCAGCCAGAGAAAAACAGAGTGCTTCCAGAGCTTCTCCAAGCTTTCCGGGGTTCTATCCTGCAAAAGCCTCACCCAACTGGCTGGGCACCTGAGTTGTAGAGAGCACAGGGAGGTGAGGAAAAAAAGACATTCTCGGAATGGTAAGTAGGACTCCAGGCCAATTAATATGAACTTTTTTTTTTTAAAGAGACAAGAAGCCAGGCGCGGTGGCTCACACCTGTAATCCTAGCACTGTGGGAGGCTGAGGCAGGCGGATTGCCTGAGCTTAGGAGTTCGAGACCACCCTGGGCAACATGGTGAAATCCTGTCTCTATTAAAATACAAAAATTACCCAGGCATGGTGATGGGTGTCTGCAATCCCAGCTACTGGGGAGGCTGGGACAGGAGAATCACTTGAACCTAGGAAGTGGAGGTTGTAGTGAGCCAAAATAGTGCCACTGCACTCCAGCATGGACAACAGAGCAAGATACTGTCTCAAAAAAAAAAAAAAAAAAAAGAGAGAGAGAGAGAGACAAGGTCTCACTGTCTTGCCCAGGCTGGTCTTCAACGCCTGGGCTCAAGCGATCCTCCTGCCTCAGTATAGCTTGGACAATAGGCATGAGCCTCTGTGCTCAGCATTAATATGAATGTTAAAAAATACATAACTTTCTCTGTGTGTGTAGGGGGAATCCAAGCTATTCCTGTCAGCATGATGTCATTTGAATAGCAGACCAGCCTGTTATCTGTGGTCAAGATCACTGTACACTGACTTATTGCCCAGAGCCAGAAAATGATACACCCTAGGGCAATGGGCAGTCAGGTGCAAAGCCTGACCCTTGAAGCTCCCTAAATCAAGGTCTGCCACAGGCCTTCAGGGCTTGCTGAAATTATGTGCCTCTTTTTTTTTTTTTTTTTGAGACGAGTCTCGCTCTGTTGCCCAGGCTGGAGTGCAGTGGCACGATCTCAGCTCACTGCGAGCTCTGCCTCTCGGGTTCATGCCATTCTCCTGCCTCAGCCTCCCGAGTAGCTGGGATTGCAGGCACCCGCCACCACGCGCAGCTAATTTTTTGTATCTTTAGCAGAGATGGCATTTCACCACGTTAGCCAGGATGGTCTCTATCTCCTGACCTCATGATCCGCCCGCCTCGGCCTCCCAAAATGCTGGGATTACAGGCGTGAGCCACCGCGCCCGGCCTGATACGCCGCTTTCTCCTGACCCTGAAGATGTCCCTTACTTCTTTTGAAGGTGAACAATGCATCTACATTTTGTATCATATTTTGTGTCTGGAGTGGGGGACTCCTCTTCCCCTCTGTCCTGGCTGAAGACAACCTCCCTTGGGTAACCAGCCTCCGAGGTGGCCCCAATGACTCATATTTCCTGGTGTTCACGCTTCTGTGTTGTCCTCCCTCACACTGAAGAGGGTCAGTCTGTGTAACCAATAGGATGCGGAGAGGCCCACACGGTGAGGACAGGGGCCTCCCACTGACAGCCTGAGTGCACCCTCATGGGCATGGCTCCTCCAGCCCCATCGAGCCTGCAGATAGCTGCAGCCCCGAGTGAAATCTTCCTTTTTATTTTTATTTTATTTTTATTTTTTATTTTTATTTTTATTTATCTATTTTTTTTTTGAGACGGAGTCTTGCTCATTCGCCCAGGCTGGAGTGCGGTGGCGCGATCTCGGCTCACTGCAAGTTCCACCTCCTGAGTTCATGCCATTCTTCTGCCTCAGCCTCCCGAGTAGCTGGGACTACAGGCGCCCGCCACTATGCCCGGCTAGTTTTTTTGTATTTTTAGTAGAGACGGGGTTTCACCGTGTTAGCCAGGATGGTCTCGATCTCCTGACCTCGTGATCCGCACGCCTCGGCCTCCCAAAGTGCTGGGATTACAGGCGTGAGCCACCGTGCCCGGCTATTTTTATTTTTGAGATGGAGTTTCCGCTCTGTCGCCCAGGCTGTAGTGCAGTGATGCAATCTCGGCTCACTGCAACCTCTGTTTCCTGGGTTCGTGTAATTCTTCTGCCTCAGCCTCCCGAGTAGCTGGGATTATAGGTACCTACCACCACGCCCAGGTAATTTTTGTATTTTTAGTAGAGATGGGGTTTCACCATATTGGCTAGGCTGGTTTCAAACTCCTGCCCTCAAGTGATCCACCTGCCTTGGCTTCCCAAAGTGCTGGAATTACAGGCGTGAGCCACCGCACCCAACCTTCGAGCGACATCTTGCCCTCACCTTTCATGAGAGATCCTGAGTCAGATCCACCACCCAGCTAGGCCACTCCCAAATTCCCAGCCCGAAGAAACTACATGAAATAATAAATGCTTATTTTTGTTTTAAGCCACACTACATTTTGGTGTAATCTGTTACTTACACACCCCTTCTCTCCAATTAAGCATCCTTCAAGAAACCACCCCCTCACCTTTTTCCAGACCCCCCTGTCATGGGCACTCTGGGTGTGAGATCCTATGCGGGATCCCCATTCCCTGCAGAATGGGTATGGATTTCAAGCCCATTGGAGTTCATGTCCCTTGCAGACCATGAGAGCTCTTGTCTCCTGGCCCGACTGTAAGCCAAGAGGTATCAGTGGGACCAGGAAGTGAACAGAGGGAGACCACCAGCAGATTTCCTGTCTGCACTCTGCCCTAATCAGAATGACTTCCTGCTGGACCATGCATTTTCAGATGTGTAGGTGAGACCCTTCCTAATGTCCAGTGATGAAGACTAATTGTTCCTATTACTTTGGTTTGCCTATTTCAGTAGGAGCTCAGAAAAGGCTATGCGTCAGAAGCACAGATGTGGAGAGCCACTTCAGAACGGAAACTACTGAAACCCTCGGTTACATTATTACACCTATCAGAAAATTCACTCTGGGGCAGTGCATGGCAGGGCTGGAAGGTATAAATGTCTGGAGACAGGGGGCCCTGAGATGGGGCTGTTATTGTCCAACACAGCGGTGACGACTTCACTATCATTTCCATGATAAGTCATTTTGTTAGCTGACCTTTTTCCTTTCTTTCTTTTCTTTTTTTTTTTTTAAATGGAGTGTTGCTCTTGTCGCCCAGGCTGGAGTGCAATGGCACGATTTCAGCTCACTACAACCTCCACCTCCTGGGTTCAAGCAATTCTCCTGCCTCAGCCTGCCAAAATGCTGGGATTACAGGCATGAGCCACCACTCACACAGCCTTGTTAGCTGACTTCTGACGGGCAGGCTGCATTAGTTATCAGAGGCACTGAGAACCACACACCACATTTCTATTTTTTGAGAGGGAGTCTCACTCTGTCGCCCAGCCTGGAGTGCAGTGGTGGGATCTCGGCGCACTGTAACCTCCACCTCCTAGGTTCAAGCCATTCTCCTGCCTCGGCCTCCTGAGTAGCTGGGATTACAGGCATGAGCCACTGTGCCTGGCTGCACACCACATTTCAAGATGCCTTGGCCTTTAACTCTGTCTGTGTCAGGCTCTTGTTAGGGTGCTCTTGTTTTTGTACACCCTACTGTATGTGCCAGACACTCTGCTAACGTCTCCATTTATATCTCACAATGCCATAAGACACTCTGTTTGTTTTTCAGACAGATTCTCACTCTGTTGCCCAGGCAGGAGTGCAGTGAAGAATTCTTGGCTCACTGCACCCTCCGCCTCCCAGGTTCAAACCATTCTCCTGCCTTAGCCTCCCAGGTAGCTGGGATTACAGGTGCACGCCACCACGCCCAGCTAATTTTTGCATTTTTACTAGAGACAGGGTTTTACCATGTTGGCCAGGCTGGTCTGGAGCTCCCGGCCTCAAGTGATCCACTCACCTCAGCCTCCTCAAGTACTAGGATTATAGGCGTGAGGCATCCCACCTGGCCAAGACACTACTTTTACCCCTATTCTCTAAATGGTGAGACTGAGACCCAGAGAAACTGAGGACTTTCCTGGAGTCATGCAGCTAGCAAGCGGCAGAGCTTTTAACTTAACTGTCTGACTCCCAAGCCTTTCCACTACAATGTACAGCAGAGTGAGTCCACAGATGGTTTCAAAGAAGAAGGCACCCTTGACCTGGTCCTTGAAGGATCAGTATAAGTTTATCAGCCCTGGGAGGCGTAAGGGAGAGAATCCAGAGAGTTGAGCACATCAAAGTTGTAAGATGTGGCTAAAATCCAGGGTTCAAGGTGGAGAGGGATGGGGAAAGACGCTGCTGTCAGACAAAGTCCAGAAGGAAATACCAGGCCTGGGCTGATCATGGTGGCTCATGCCCATAATCCCAGCACTTTGGGAGGCTAGAGGCAAGCGGATCACTGGAGGTCAGGAGTTTGAGACCAGCATGGCAAACATGGCAAAACTCCATCCCTATTAAAAATACAAAAATTAACCGGGTATGGTGGCACATGCCTGTAGTCCCAGCTACTCAGGAGGCTGAGGCAGGAGAATCGCTTGAACCCAGAAGGCGGAGGTTGCAGTGAGCCAAGATCCCGCCATTGCACTCCAGCCTGGGCGAAGAGCGAGACTCTGACTTAAAAAAGAAAAAAAAAAAAAAAAAAAGGCTGGGCGCAGTGGCTCACGCCTATAATCCCAGCATTTTGGGAGGCCGAGGCGGGCAGATCACGAGGTCAGGAGATGGAGACCAGCCTGGCTAACAAGGTGAAATCCTGTCTCTACTAAAAATACAAAAAAAAATTAGCCGGGCGTGGTGGCGGGTGCCTGTAGTCCCAGCTACTCGGGAGGCTGAGGCAGGAGAATGGCGTGAACCCGGGAGGCAGAGCTTGCAGCGAGCCGAGATAGGGCCACTGCACTCCAGCCTGGGCGACAGAGCAAGATTCTGTCTCAAAAAAAAATTCTGGATTTGGTTTCAAAAGGACTTAGGGAAAAGAAGTCTCAGACATAGCTGAAAAGTTCCAAGAAACATCAAGAGCAAGAGGAGGGGGAGGAAAGATTAGGGGAGATGTCTATTCCTCGCTGTTTCCAGGTGGTAGGCCCCACAGGCCTGCTACTTCTGCACCGAGGGGAGAGAATGCGTCCTCTGATCCGTGAGTCTGGAGAGTCAGGCGCATGGTCTGCTCTGTTCTGCCCTTCTTCCTCTTGGGATCTCCCTGCTTGCAAGGGGTCCACACCCACTGCCCCCACAGGGAATCTGAGAGGAAGGCCTACCCAGTCCAGTACTGCCATGACTCAGGGGTCTGGGAGGGTGTCTGCCTAACTTAGGGCTCGGTCATCGGCCCACACCGAACAACATACTCTGACCTGGGGCATGACTAAGTTGGTAATAAGGTGAACATTGAGACTCCATCTGCCTTTCCTTTGCTTCATTTCCCGGTGTGTTTAGAACCCTGGTCAGGGAGACACAGCCATTTCTTGAGGGTCTTCCAGAGACCCCAAAACAGAGGTTGCTGGAGTCTAGAGAAAAGGAAGGAAGGAAGTGAATAAGAGAATGGAGGGAAGTGACAAGAGCATCTGAGGGGCCCAAAGAGGGGGCACAAAATCCAAGAGCAGAGAGAACTTATCCCAGGAAGCAGCAACGGTCAGCATGGAAATGGCTACGAGGTGTGTCCAGGAGAAGACCTTAGATAGCCTCACCCAGATTCCCACAGGCAAGAATGGCTGGAGGAGGAAAGCCAGCTGTGGGGAAAGAACGAGCCAGGTCTCAGCACCAACCAGTGGGGACCCATGACCTCTCCATGAACGCCTGTGGGGACAGATGACACTAAGAACTAGATCCCCCCAACACGCACACACTCACCCCCGACACGCACACACTCATAAGGCTCTGAGCCCTTATGCCCAGAGAACCCTAAGTTAGCGGAGATTAAATTTCTGTCACTCCAGCAGAGTGCAAAGTAGAAAGTAGGTGGAGTTACAGAAAACTTTGTATTTCTTGCACACTTGGGTTTATGAACAGAGATTCATCGTAGCCGGAGTAAATATTTTGGAAGCAGAATCAAGACTCAGAGGTCAGATGATGATGGAGTGGTGAGCAAGAGGAGGTCTCTCCTCCCTTATTTGGGAGGTTTGTTTCCCAAACACCCCAGGCCAATCCAGGTTCCTCGACACTGTCCGTGATGTTTTATTGGTCCCCTGGTGGTGTTCCCTCACAGGGCGTCTAGTATAGGTTTCATTGTTCTTGCCCAGTTAAGTAATGATCAGGAGTAATTACCATTTACCTTAATGATGCAATCTACTTTACTAGCAATTTACTATATACTTCGTAGAAAAACATTATCTGTTAAAAAATATACCATTAAAACTTTCAATAATAGTTACTATAACGTTTAGGCCTGTAGGGCTTGGAGAAGATCAAGGCAAAGTCCAGCATGCTTCACCTCCCCAGAGGGCCTTATCAGGATTTCCCTATTTCCTTCTTCTTCTGTGCCCCAGCTCCATCACCCGTGAGGAAGGTCCAGTCTCATCCTGGGATTCAAGATCCCCGACACCCGACCCCATCCCTCACCCTCTGCAGTCATATTTCCTCTCCTCTAAACTCCTTCTCCCTCTCCATGGAGGTGGGGAAAGTCCACCTCAGGCCTTCCTGCCCAAAGGTACAAGCCCATTCTCAACGTTAGAAGGAGGAGGACTGAGGAAGAGGGGATCAGATCTGGTTTCTTCCCTCAAAAAGTGCTAAGAAATCCCTCTGACTGAGGTCCAACTCCAGAACTCAAGGAGAGGAAGGGGCTTGGATCTGCTTTCCTCTGGGATGAGGGGGATTGGGCAGATGGTGCTCAATGACTTCCCTGGAGCTGGATGAAGCACACACCTGTGAGGCTCATCAGCACGGAACATTACCTGTGCAGATGGAAAACAATGCTGAGATGGTAATCTAGTTCGCATTGCCCTTGCAATTTCCCCTTCCTTCCTCTCCACGCAAGCAACTAGGGATTCCGTGCCTGTTGCCTTGGGAGGGGAGACTAAGTCACAGGGTGGAAAGGAGGAGGCCTTGCAAACCATCCTGGATGTGGGGTTCCAAAAGCCCAAGCGCTTAGTGGCTTTCAAAACTTTAACTTGCACTGGCGCAGTAGCTCACACCTGTAATCCCAGCACTTTGGGAGGCCAAGGTGGGTGGATCACGTGAGGTCAGGAGTTCAAGACCAGCCCAGCAAACATTTTTTCTGCCTTGGCTTCCCAAAGTGCTGAGATTACAGGCATGAGCCACTGCACCCATCCTTTATTTATTTCTTACAGATACAGGGTCTTGCTTTATCATCCAGACTGGACTGCAGTGGCAGTGATCACAGCTCACTACAGCTTTGAATTCCTGGCCTCAAGCAAGCCTCCCAGCTTAGCCTCCTAAGTAGCTGGGACTACAGGCATATACCACCTGCCAGCTTTTTTTTCTTTCTTTCTTTTTTGGAGAGACAGGGTCTTGCTTTGTTGCCCAGGCTGGTCTCAAACTCCTGGCTTTAAGTGGTCCTCCCACAGTGTTGGCAATACAGGCATGAGCCACTGCGCGTTAAATATATTTTCTTCCAGTTCTCAGAGCAGCATAATAAGCTAATTTAATACATGAGAAATGTTTGTCATGACCGCTCATCAGCACTGAATGGATACAAAATGTGATACTTCCGTACAACGGAATACTACTCAGCAGTATAAAGGAATGAGCTATCTAAACACGCTACGGTGTGGGTGAATCAAAATAATTATACTGCAGGAAAGATGCCTGGCAAAGCAGAATACATACTGTATGAAAATGCAAAATATTCTGCAGAAACAGAAAGCAGATCAGTGCTGCCTGGGGAGAGAGGAAAAAGTAAGAGGGAAGGATTATCCTCTGGGGGAACCATGCGGTGGAATTCTCTCCCGATGGCGTGTGAGTAAAAGTGATGTATATTCATTTCTGGGTACAGCTCATAGAAATGTCCCATGCGTGGGAGGCTGAGGCAGGAGAACGGCGTGAACCCAAGAGGCGGAGCTTGCAGTGAGCCAAGATCAAGCCACTGCACTCCAGCCTGGGTGACACAGTGAGACTCCGTCTCAAAAAAAAGAAAGAAAGAAAAGAAAGAAAAGAAAGGAAAGAAAATAAAGAAAGGAAAGAAAGGAAGGAAGAAAGGAAGAAAGAAAGAAAGGAAGAAAGGGGCCGGGCGCGGTGGCTCAAGCCTGTAATCCCAGCACTTTGGGAGGCCGAGACGGGCGGATCACGAGGTCAGGAGATCGAGACCATCCTGGCGAACACGGTGAAACCCCGTCTCTACTAAAAAAATACAAAAAACTAGCCGGGCGAGGCGGCAGGCGCCTGTAGTCCCAGCTACTCGGGAGGCTGAGGCAGGAGAATGGCGTAAACCCAGGGGGGCGGAGCTTGCAGTGAGCTGAGATCCGGCCACTGCACTCCAGCCCGGGCGACAGAGCCAGACTCCGTCTCAAAAAAAAAAAAAAAGAAAGGAAGAAAGGAAGAAAGCAAGCAGGGAGGGAGGGAGGGAGGGAAGGAAGGAAGGAAGGAAGGAAGAAAGAAAGAAAGAAATGTCCCAGGCAACCCTCACTCTATCACCTTTCCTATCCTCTAGATGAATGGAGAGGACTTTGAGAGCCCAGGTGAAGGCAGAACCACAGGATCAAAGGAGACTGGATCCCTGAGTGACTGCAAAGTCCTCTTCAATAGGCATTGGCCTGCGACACGAATAAGACAAGATCTAAGGTGTTAAAACTCTTGCTATGTGAGGTTGGTTTGTTACAGCAGCTAACTAGCCCTAATACATAGTCCAAAGTAATCACCCTGCTAGAAGAGAGCTGGGTGTGCCCCTCAGAGTAAGGTTCCACACAGGGGCTCTGGCTGGTTCCTGCAAATTGGACTCAACACTGAGAGTAGATAGGTCAGCCAGCCTTGGGGAGGAGACAGTCCAAATTGCTGGGCCAGTTTTCTCATGGAGCCATTGAATAAGTTCTTAAATAGTTGGGAAGAGACAATCTGACAGCCACGGAAACGGCCATACTGCCCATTGGGCTTTTAAGAGGTTCTTTTGATGAACGTTCATCTGGGACACAAATAGCCTTATGTTCTTAAGCCATTCTGGGCAATCTTTCCACATCTGTCATCCTCAAAACTTCCTGTCACTAAGGCTGCAGGCTTTTTTTTCCCCCAAGTCCCTCAACAACAGAGTAAATCATGATCCAATGGCCAGGAATTGATGTGTCTTTATTTCAAGGTCTTTGCATGGATTTCCCTTTTCTATGCCCTTGGGCCCTGTCTGAGGAAGGCTAGAACACGCTAGCAATTTGCTTCTGGCTGGAGCCAGCACACCACACAGAGCCATCTGCAAACTGGGCTTTGGATTTTTCTTCCTTGGTCAACTCATCATTAAACTGTTCATGAAACCATTGATCCAGGTTGAGGGATGGAATGGAGAAGAGTGTGGCACCAGAGGAATGTAAGTAACTTGCTCTGGCAACCTACTTGTGCTTTAGGACTTGCGTGGACCCAACCCACACATGTCACTTCTTCATGACAGGGTGTTGCTGAGCACCCCTGATTTTATGGCTGAGTAGATCAGATAACACTCAGTTCAGGTCACGTAGTCACGTGGTATGCCAGGATCAGGCATCCAATTTCACCGGACCCCTGAAGCAAGCCAGGAGCTATTTCTAAAATGGAGTATAACTATTTGCTAAAAGAAAGCGTAACTTTGCTCCAAAATCCAATGTCTAAGTATTAAGGCCAAAGCCAGAACTATTTACTCTGCAGCCTGGTCCAGTAGGAAAACTTTCTCTTTTTGTATGATCCTGCCTTAAAGTTGGCAGCTTTCAAGTGACCCAGTAACTGGTCAAAATAATGTACCTAAATACATCTATGTTTCCCACCAAGTCTAAGGAAGCCCAAGCCCAAGTACTGAATCTCTTCCTTAGCAGGGAGTGTGACCTACTCTTTTCCTTCACTTTACAGGAAATATCTCGACATATCCCAGACTCCTAGATGGCTTACTGACAGGCCCCTATATATTTGTGAGATTTATTATCCATCCTCTGGCACACACATCATGCTTTACCAAATCATCCAGGATATCTGTTATTCCCTTTTCTTAAGGTCCATCAAGATGATGTCATCAGTGCCTTGGTAGATTAGCCTGATATCCATTAGAATGGAGATTTAGTAAAAAAAAAAAAAAAAATCCCTGTAAACTGGCAGGGTGCAGTGGCTCATGCCTGTAATCCTGGCACTTTGGGAGGCTGAGGCAGGCAGATCACCCAAGGTCAAGAATTCGAGACCAGCCAGGGCAACATGGCAAAACCCTTTCTCTACTAAAAATACAAAAAATTAGGGGGCGTGGTAGCATGCGCCTCAAATCCCAGCTACTCTCGAGGCTGAGGCACAAGAATCCCTTGAACCCAGGAGGCAGAGGTTGCAGTGACCTGAGATTTCGCCACTGCACTCCAGCCTGGGAGATAGAGTGAGGCTCTGTCATAAAAAAAAAAAAAAAAAAAAAAAAAAAAAAAAAAAATCCCTGTAAACTAAGTGGCTGGGTCCAGAGAGTGACATACCCTGAAGCCAGACAGTGAGGGTTTACTGCTGCCTCTGCCAGATCAATGCAAGGGAATCCTTGTGTTTGGTACAGAAGAATAACCATTGACCAGACCTCTTGCTGCCTATTAGAGGCCAACAAATGTGCTGATCTCTCCCAAGAAGGACCACATCTGGAAGAGCGCCTGAAGTTGGGGTTCTTACCAGAATAAGTAAGTTTATCATAATGCTCTATTGTTCTTCAAGGCCATCTCTCTCCTATTCTGGACAAACTGAAGAGGTAATGGTGATGTGATGGGACTCACCCTACATCTTTCAAATCTTTGAGAGTGGTATTAATCCCTGGGTAAGATAAGGTACTATTTTTGATTTATTTTCTTGGTAGTTAAGGAGAGCTCTAGGGCCTTCCATGTAGCTCTTCCTTTCAAAATAGCCCTTGCCCCATGGGTTAGGAAGCCAATGTCAGGATTCTGCCCTTCTTGATACCAATAGCAACTCTCCATATAACCACAGTTTCAGAGTACATAGCCCAGGCATGAGACAGACTTCACTCACAACTTTTTTTTAAATCTGTGCCATGTGCATGTATTATACAGTATATTCACAAAAATAAAAGAGGGGGGAAATCCCATTTTTAACAATTAAATACATAATTATTAAGTTTTAAAAATTCTCCTTTGTGTACCATTCCAAAATCCTCTCCTGCATATACTATTTTTTTGGAAACACCTAGTCGTCTCATCGTTATCACACCGGTTGTAACTATGTACCGACGTGTCTACCTTCTCCATCAGACTCTAGAACAAGGAGTCGGATCTGAGTCCCATGCCCCAAGCACAGAACGCTGGACTCCCAGTAGACCGTATGTTGCAAATAAAGACCGTCCCTTTCAACTTAGGCCGTCCACGAGCCCAGCAGTTCCAACAAAATGATGTACAGCAGCCTTTTGCAAGCCTTTATGTTGCCTCAGTATTTCTCCCCTGCAAAATGGGAATGATCCGTATCTGCCTTGCTGTGCTGTTGGAAGGAGTCAGACGACGGGTGTGAAAGTATTATTGTAACACTATAGAAATTAATTCACTCATCCATTTAACAGGCAATTATTAAGTGCTAGGGTGCTGCACCGCGATTACCACCGCGTTACACGCGTTCCTCCAGCAGGTAGCATCCTTCCCGTCCCGCGTAGGGGGAAGGGCGTCTCCCCACCAGGCTTTTCTCCCACGGAACTCCGGGTGGTGACCTTATTCAAAATGGCGCAGGCTGCCTCGGGGGCTAGTGCGGCGGCGCGGACTCCGCGTGCCCTCTGACCTGCTGGCAGCAGGCGGAGGGGGGAGCCGGGCGCCGCCATATTGGCTGTTGTCCTGTGAGGGGAGCGGTAGCGGCGGCGGCGGCGGCGGCGGCGGCGGCGCGGCGTGTGGAGCGAGGGAGCGGCGCGAGCGGCAGCATGACTCGGAGGCGGAGCAGGCCGAGCGGCGGCGCGGGTAGGCGCGAGCGGGCTCGGGCCGCGGGGCCGCAGAAGCCCCAGGCGCCCGAGCCCCCGCCGCCGCCAAGCCTGGAGGCGGGAGCGGGTGCAGGCCCCCCGGAGGCGCCGGCGGAGCCCGATCGCGACGGCTCCAGGGAGGACGACGAACCCAACCTGGTGCCCGGCCCGCAGGTAGGAGCGAGCGAGGCGACTTCGGCGGCCCGGGCGCTTTCACCTCCCCCGAGCGGGAGCGGGAGTGGGGCGGGGTTGGGGATGGGCCATCCTGCCGCGGCTGGGGCAGCAGCCTTCCCCCGGGTCCGGCGCCGAAGCTTTCTCCCCCGGGGCGGGAATGGAGGCCGGACCCCTCTCCCCAAAGCCGAGGCTCGGTACGCGCTCCTGCGACTAGGCTGAAGCTGCTCCCCTCTCCCCGCCGCCTCCGGCCTGGAGCAGAGGCTAACGTCCGGCCGTACACCCACACTGGGACTGGGCTGTGATCCCGAGGCCGCAGCTCCTCTCTCGGCCCGCCACCTCCCCCTGGGCCCACCTGCTCCCTCAGCCACAGGCCATCTCGGGGCTCTGGGACTGGACGGCTGCAGCCTCTTCCCTCTCCCCTCGGGAACGGCTCCACTCCGTCCCCTGCACCGCCTGCAGCCGCGGCCCCTCAGCAGCTGTGTCTCCTGGCACCTCCTCGCCATACCCAGCAGAGCAGTCGGAGCAGACAGCCAGGCTGGCCGGAAGAGTTTTTGGTGGGGTTTCTGCACTGAGGTGGAAACCCAGCAGAACCTGCCCTTTCTCCCTTCCCCTGCCCCGCAAGGCGGCCCACCCCGACCCTGAGATCCCGGGTTTGGAGACTCCTGCTGAGAGTGAACAGTAGGAGGATTCTCCAAAGCTTCCAGCTTGCCACCTGGAAGAAGGTCACTTTCTTTTGAGCAAAGGAGATAATGGGGGGTACCCTGCCAATGTTCACTGAGAGGCGGGGGTGACATGGGCCACGGTTGCTCTGGGAGGGTTGTGGCACTCGGGGCTGGGTGGCTCTCCCTAAGCTTGCTCTGACAAAAGAGTTTTGAGTTGGTCTTTTGGCTGAGCCTGCCCAGGAAGGCAGGCTCCTGCAGGAGTCTTGGAGGGTCGGATGCGGCGCCGGATGAGGATGAGGCGTGGCGGAAGATGCGTTTGGCTCTGCAGACACTGCATCGGGCAGCAGGGGACTCTGGGAGGCTGGTGCAGCCAGAAGGCATGGCTCTTGACAGCCTTCTAGTAGAATCTCTGGAATTGTGCATGTGAGTGGGGTTGCCATTTGGGGTACCTTCCTACAAAGCCTCCCCTGACCTCCCCAGTTGCGTCAGGTGCCCTCTCTGTGCCCACAGCCCTCTGTGCCTCCCTCTGGTAGCACTCCCCTTTCTGTGATGAAACGTTCTGTTGATATGTCTGTTGCCTGCCCTGGACTGTGAACTCCGCAGGGACACAGGCCGTGCCATCTATCTCTGATCCTCCACGCCTGGCCCAGGGCCTTGCTAACACAGAGTAAAAATAACTAGGTGAATGAGAGAGAAAATGAATCAGTCCAGAACCCGTGCTTATTGTAACCCAGTTTTCATGCTGATTTCCTTGTGTCTCAGATCACAATAAGGTTTTTAATTAATGAAAATGTCACCACTTATTGAGTGTCAGAAGCTCCACCTTCATCCCCATCCCCATCTCCTATCCTAGGCTGACACTGCTTCCAGGAGACTCCCCAGGTGGGACCCCAGACCCCTACTGGGTCTAGCTGCCAACCCTGAGGCTGCTTCCCCCACCAGCCTACTCTGGGAACCCCCTGGGAGTGCTGTTACCCAAAAAGGGAGAGTGGGAGAAGGGAGAGCCGGGAAGCTGTTGTCTTCTCTTCTTCTCATTCAGCAGACCATAGAATACTTTAGGGTCTCTGCCACATAGAGATGCCAGAAAGCTTGGATGATGGCTCAACCATTCAGTTTTTATTGAGGATATAACTTTGCCAAGAGCTCTAAGCTTCATCAATTGCTTTGACATCTAGTTTCCTACCATGTTCTTATCTACTCCACTGCTTGACCTACTGATTCATTTATTTGTGCCGGGCACTTTACATACCTTACTTATAATCTTCCCCCCTCCGCTGTATTTCTCCGCAGCATTTAGCACACATATGATGAATTGACCATTGATTTGATTATCTGTTTTTATTTGTGAACTCTGTGAGTTCAGGAGCCATGTCAGTCACCATTGTACCCTTGTGCCTGGTGGTTAACAAATGTTGATCAACAAACTAGAGGATATAAATATTATTACCCCATTTTTCAGATGAAGAAACAGAAACTCAGAGCAACTAAACATTTGCCCAAATGACTCCAGCTATAGGTGTTAGACAAAAGAAAAGAAAAGGACTCTTAGGTAGTTTGGGGGATTTTTAACAAGTCTTTTTTTTTTTTTTTTTAAACTACAGCCCCAAAGAAGGGAAACAAACTGGTAAATTCGGTTCTGATTATGCCCCACTTTGACCGGGGGTGGGGTCTGGAAGCAGGCTTTTGTGCCCTGGTGCAAAGCACCTAGTAGAAAGGTAGGGTTCAGTCATTGCTCTGCGTGCAAGCGTGTCTTTGTTGAGGTTCTCTGGCTCTCACTGCCACTCATAGCCCTGTCTTACATATACAGAGTGGATAAGGAAGATGAAACTCAGTGTCATACACCAAACTGAATCCCAAGGTGGCAAATGAGACCACTCCCAGTCCACAGGCTTGTTGGAATGCCCCAGCTCACACATTGTTTTGTTTCTGTTTGTATTTTCATTTGAGACCATATTTTAAAGATCAAAAGGTTTCCCACACATTTGGATTTGGGGCTCTTTTTAAACTAAAGATATGGTGATGCTGGGTCCACTTTTCCACAAGGCAGTAATCAGTAGTCTCTGAGTAGCATTTGGCCCTTTTAGACAACATGTGCTCCTTAGGCCTCTTCTGGTTTTTCCCAGGCCCCTTCACTCATTTGCATAACCTGTACACATTTAAAGCAGGACCTTGAGTTTAACTGGGATCCCAAATGGCTTAACTCTCAATTGTTTCAGGCCACTAAACCACATTGATCTGTTTCCTAACAACCCAAATCCTTGTTTACAGCACAAGAAGGCTGAAACAGTTACTACCTTATTAGCAAAGGAAAAAACAAACAAACAAGGAACAACTGAAAAAGCAATTGTGGGAGGCAGTGGGGAGTGGTGTTTAGAGACTTGAATTCCCAGCTTAGCCTCCTAGCTTTGTGACTCCGCAAGTTGCTTCTCTCTGACCCCATCAGGAACTTCACAAGAGGCCTTGGTGGCTCACGCCTGTAATCCCAGCACTTTGGGAGGCTGAGGCAGGAGGATCCCTTGAGGCCAGAAGTTTGAGACCAGCCTTGGTGACATAGTAAGCTCTCTGGTTCTACAAAAAAAAGGAAACCAAAACTTAGCTGGGCATGGGTGCACACCTATAATCTCAGCTACTTGGGATGCTGAGGCGGGAGGATTGCTTGAAACCAGAAGTTCAAGTTACCCAGGACTTCAAGTGCACGCCACTGCACCCCAGCCTGGGGGACAGAGGGAAACCCCATCTCCTTCTTCTTAAAAAATAAAAAATAAATAATAGTTCACAAGAGAAGCAACCTATGTAGCAGCTAGTACATAGAGGCGCCTCACCTAAGAGAGGTGGCAGGAGCTGTGCCAGGTGGCCATACAAAGCCTGAGTGTTCTGGCCTATTAGTTCTGCTAGCTGTCTTTCGTCTCTCTTGGACCACTCAGTTTGTAATCCAGGTACACTCAGTAAGCCCCCAGGAGACTTGCTAGGATGTAAACCAGCAGTTGGTGAGGAGAGGTGAGCTCATCCTACCCTTGTCCACCTCTTGTTCCCCTCCACATCGTCCTCTGGGCCTTTGCCCAGTCTAGTTTAAAGGGACTCTAGAGATCCGATTCTCCCACTGCTCCCTCAAGAAATTGATTAGTCAGTATCTTATAGCAGATGATTAGTCAGTATCTTTAATAAAACCATCTCATTATGTTTAGTTCACTCAGCAGATATCAAAACAACCTCTGTGCCAGGACCTTTATTTGGGGTGCACAGATGGATAAGACAGTTCCTATCTTTGGGGACCTCCCCCTTAGAATCACTGCCTGCCCAGCCTGCACAACTTCCATTGTCAGTAGGAGGAAATGATACTGAGGGGATCCCTGCCACCTCTAGTTCTTCTTTGTAAGCCAGTAGAGACTCACTCAGTAAAAATGTCAAAAGACCGGGCCGGGCGTGGTGGCTCACGCCTGTAATCCCAGCACTTTGGGAGGCCGAGGTGGGCGGATCACAAGGTCAGGAGATCGAGACCATGGTGAAACCCCGTCTCTACTAAAAATAGAAAAAATTAGCCGGGCGCAGGGGCGGGCGCCTGTAGTCCCAGCTACTCGGGAGGCTGAGGCAGGAGAATGGCGTGAACCCGGGAGGCGGAGCTTGCAGTGAGCCGAGATTGTGCCACTGCACTCCAGCCTGGGCGACAGAGCGAGACTCCGTCTCAAAAAAAAAAAAAAAAAAAAAAAAAATGTCAAAAGACCTTTGAAAATGAAGACTTACCGACTTAGGATTTTATTTATTTATTTTTATTTAGAGATAGGATCTTGCTATGTTGCTCAGGCTATCCTCAAACTCCTGGACTCAAGTGATACTTCTCCTTAAGCCTCCCAAATAGCTGGGACTACATGTGCATGCCACTGCACCCAGCTGAGTTTTAAATTTTAATTTCTGATATCAGATAGATGATCCTAACACCTTTACTTACCTCATCTAGAAGTTTTTAGAGCAGGGTCTATGTTTTAATTTATTTGGGGGGTATATACTGTGTGTGGTCCTGTGGTCCTTATATACTCAATGCCTGGCTGTTAAACTAAATTCTAATAAGTGAGGATTCTACCACTTCGTTCTTATCTACCCCCAAACTGGGCCAGGTTGGCAGTTATTCGTTCATTTAGGCCAGCCATTCGCATGCTGTGATGCCCAGTCTTATCTCACATGGCATTTATTGTGCAAATATTAACCGATCCCAGCTCTGTGCCAGGCCTGGGCTAGCTGCGCATGCAGAAGTGAATCAGACATAGTCCCTTCCCACAAGGGGCTCATAGTCTAGAGAACGTGTGTATAGTAATTGCAGTGATGCTAGGAGATATAGCATCGGCTTCTTCTGAATAAAGGTTCAAATCCTGGACACTTTTTTTTTTGAGATGGAGTCTCCGTCGCCCAGGCTGGAGCACAGTGGTGCGATCTTGGCTCACTGCAAGCTCCGCCTCCCGGGTTCACACCATTCTGCCTCAGCCTCCTGAGTAGCTGGGACTACAGGTGCCCGCCACCGCTCCCAGCTAATTTTTTGTATTTTTAGTAGAGACGGGGTTTCACTGTGGTCTCGATCTCCTGACCTTGTGATCCATCCGCCTCGGCTTCCCAAAGTGCTGAGGTTACAGGTGTGAGCCACCGTGCCCGGCCATCCTGGACCCTATTAAGTGGCCTTTGGAAGTGTTTCAGCCTCTTGGTTTGTTTTCTTATGTATAAAATGACAATCCAGGCCAGGCGTGGTGGCTCACGCCTGTAATCCCAGCACTTTGGGAGGCTGAGGTGGGCGGATCACAAGGTCAGGAGATGGAGACCATCCTGGCTAACACAGTGAAACCCGTCTCTACTAACAATACAAAAAAATTAGCCGGGCGTGGTGGCGGGCACCTGTAGTCCCAACTACTTGGGAGGCTGAGGCAGGAGAATAGCGTGAACCTGGGAGGTGGAGCTTGCACTGAGCCGAGATCGTGCCACTGCACTCCAGCCTGGGCGACAGAGTGAGACTCCATCTCAAAAGAAAAAACAAGACAATCCAGTTGTACAAGGTTAATGTTAGTGTCCAACAAGTGCTGTGTGCTTAACACGAGAGGCAGCTGGTGTCGGGGTTGCCCAAGACGTAACCTAGAGGAAGATGGGTCAGAGAATGCTTCTCAGAGCTAAGTCTTCAAGGTTCTCCAGAGAACAAGGTGGGAGAAAAGAGTCCAAACAAAGGAAGGAACTTGTACAAAGACCCAGGGCGAACCCCACTCACTTGGAGAGTCGAGAGAGATCTGGCTGAAGGGGCTAGCAGGGTTCTTGAAAACCACACCAAGAGGTTTGGGCTTTATCCTCTAGGTGGTGAGGAATCAATGAAAGGTTTTAAGCAGGAAAGAGAACGTCATGGGCTTCAATACATTCTCTGATAGCACGTGAAGAAGTAATTCTCAGTGGGAGAGACAGCTGTGATTGCTTGATTCCACCTCTCCCTTGCCCCAACCTAATAATCATCAGATCCCCTGTGCTTTGCTGGACCCTATCCCAGACTTACAGAATCAGCCTCCAGGTCTGGATCCCAGGTGTCTATTGTTGAATTGTCCCCAAGTGACTCCGACATGTGGCTGGGTCTGGGAGCTGCTGAATCGAGGGTGCCAGGGGGATCTTTGAGAAGACCTAGGGTATTCAAACAATGAGCTTCCCAGGGAGGAGCTTTTCCATAAGCAAGAATAGAAACCACCTTAGTTCAAAACAGAACAAAAAACCTTCCCCCAGTTCTGATCTATTAATGATATTTGCCAACTGCTAATCTTCCATTGTGTATCCAAACACTTACCTGTGCCTACTCTGTGCTACAGGCTCTGCTGAATGACTGCAATACAGTGACTTGTGGGACACAGGCTGTGCCCTTGAAAAGCTCACAGTATTGTGGAAAGGACAGATTTCAACCAGTAGAATATATTTGATAAGCTCTATTCCTGAGATATGTTTTTAAACAAAAAAGTGTTAGGGTATCCCAGAGCAAAGCCAAGTTCATTCTTCCTGTGGACTTAAGAGGATGTAACACCCAGATCGAGCCTAAAAAAAAAGAGAGAAAAAAGGCAGAAGGAACAGCATGTGTGAAGGTGTGACTACTGTATGTATTTGGTCCTTCTTGGCAGGATGTGCAGAAACAGAGAAGGACTGAGGAGAGGCATGCTATGTCTTGAGAAGGGCCCTGTGTTTGTGCCTTCAGTTCTGTGCCTGTGAGCCTGCCTTCGTCCTTCAAACTCTGGGTGGCTCCCAGCACAGCAGCTGCATGGTTGCGCAGCCTGTGGGCCAACATGCTGCCGTCCATCTCCCCTTCATTCTCCACCAAAGGCCCTTAGCTCCCTTTATTATTTCCCGCTCCATTCTTAGCATGCTTAGCACAAGTGGTAGCTACAAGTAGATCTATCTACTGTGAAAAATGATGTAGGGAAACTAAGGCAGAAAGAAGGGGCTGGTGGAACTGCAAACACTGAAGGTTTTATTAGGAAGTTATAGCCAGAAAACAAGGAGCTGGGGGTTCAAAGAGGCCTTGAAGTCACTTGTCTAGTCCTTCTGTCCTTTGCTTCAAGAAATAAATTTGGTTTGGGCAAGTCTCACTTAGTAAGTTTCCCTGTCATTTCTTCCAGGGCAGAAGAGGAAAGAAACTAACGGGTATTGAGCACCTACTTTGTGCCAGGCCCAGGCCAGGTACTTTACATAATTTATTTCCTTCTGTCCTCACAACTCTGTAAAATATGGTTTTATTCCCATTTCATAAATGAGGAAATTGAGGCTCAAAGAAATTGAGTAATATTCCAAGATCATATTGAAAACGACAATTGGGATTTGAACTCAAAACTGTGTGTCTCATCCCCAAAGTTCATGCTCTTCCTCCTCCATGAGTAACGTGTGCTGGGATTACAGTAGCAGAGTAGCAGTTTGACCTGAGGATTCAGGTAAATCTGCGGCTTTGGCCCTCCTTGTGGCTGATTGCACCCAGGAGGCAGTTCAGCAGATGAGCTAGCCTTGTGGGGATATTAAAACTGAGAAAGTTTTAGGGTTAAGGTCACTAGGATCAGAGAGACTCACTCCCAACCGAGCTTGTACAACCAGAAAGGATTCTCCACTGACTAGTCTTACAGTGTGAAACAGCTGTTCTACCTCCTGGAAGGGCCTGAGCCCACAGCCTGCATGGAAGTTTGGGTAACAGCTCCAGGGCACTGAGGTAGGGTTGTGTCAGCTCTCTTAAGAATTAACTGCAGCTCTGATTGTCAGCATTAGAATGGTCTGAGATTCTTCTCACTGATTGCCCTCTCATCAGTGGCTCAGAGTGACTTATAGCATGTTGGGAAATGCACTGGTTTGACTCTGTTTTACATTCTGCCTTTGTGTTGAAAAGCTGAGACATGAGCCAGGTGGGCTTTATGCTTTCATTTGTTTATTCAGTGAATGCCTGCAATGTGCCAGGCCCAAGCCAAGTTAGGTTCCTGGGCATACTTAAATGACCAAGGTCCACACCCTGCCCCCAGAGAGCTTACATTCTACCAGGAATTTAGGAACAGACAGAATACATCTATGGCACATTTTGATGATGCTGTATTAAATAGAATCAGTTGTGCTTAGCTTGACCAGCAAAAGCTTCACTGACCTTTGACCAGAATCTTAGGGAATGAATAGGAATTGTCAAGGATAGATGTTTCCCAGCACTTAGCACAATTGGCAGGAGATACGGAATTTGAGAATGTTGAATGAGGGAATGAATGGGTGAATGGAAGAGTGAGTGATGTTAACTATGACAATGAGTTTTTCTAGGCTGAGGATTGATCATTTTCTCTGCTTCTGAAAGGGAATTTTAGCTGCTGGTGTTGTCCTCTGCCTGCCTTGGTGACAGAGAGGCTCTTGGAGTTGGGTGCCTCGAGAGTAGAGTGCTCCAGTGGGCCATTTCAAAATAGAATTTGGGATCTGTTGCAGGGCAGCTGGTTAGATACAGCATGTGTCTTGGGGAAATCCTGTACAAACATATACAAACCCTGGAGATGAAAAAGAATCCATGGATGAATGAGGCCAAGTTGAGTGCTGGAAATTCAATCCAGCTTCAGAGTAGTCCTTGACAGCTGTCTGGTCTGGCAATGGGTTATTCCCAAATTGGGGATAGAAAGGCCAAGCCAGAAAACTGAGTCATGCCCCCAAAGAGCTTTTTTTTTTTTTTTTTTTTTTTTTTTTTTTTTGAGACAGGCTCTCACTGTTACCCAGTTTGAAGTACAGTGGTGCAGTCTTGGCTCACTGCAACGTCCGTCACTTGGGCTTGAGCAGTTCTCCAACCTCAGGAGACCCTTATGTATTCCTAAAAATGATTGAGGAACCCAAAGAGCCTTTTTTTTTTTTTTTTTTTTTTTTTTTTGAGAGGATTCTCGCTCTGTCGCCCAGGCTGGAGTGCAGTGGCCGGATCTCAGCTCACTGCAAGCTCCGCCTCCCGGGTTTACACCATTCTCCTGCCTCAGCCTCCCAAGTAGCTGGGACTACAGGCGCCTGCCACCACGCCCGGCTAGTTTTTTGTATTTTTTTAGTAGAGACGGGGTTTCACTGTGTTAGCCAGGATGGTCTCGATCTCCTGACCTCATGATCCGCCTGTCTCGGCCTCCCAAAGTGCTGGGATTACAGGCTTGAGCCACCGTGCCCGGCCTTTGAGCCTTTGTTTATGTTGTTGATATCTATTGATATTTACCAAATTAAATATTAAAGCTGAGAAAGTTTTAAAAGATTTTGTCACTAATTCATTTAAGAAAGACAGTATTGAAGCTATCATGTTAACATAACAATTTTTAATGAAAGCTATATTTTCCAAAACAAAATTAGGAGAATGGCCAGGCGTGGTGGCTCATGCTGTAATGCCAGCACTTTGAGAGGCTAAGGCAGGCGGATCACTTGAGGTCAGGAATTCGAGACCAGCATGGCCAACATGGTGAAACCCTGTCTCTACTGAAAATACAAAAATTAGCCAGGCGCCGGGCGCAGTGGCTCACGCCTGTAATCCCAGCACTCTGGAAGGCTGAGGCAGGCAGATCACAAGGTCAGGAGATCAAGACCATCCTGGCTAACACAGTGAAACCCCATCTCTACTAAAAAATCCAAAAAATTAGCCGGGCGTAGTGGCAGGCACCTGTAGTCCCAGCTACTTGGGAGGCTGAGGCAGGAGAATGGCGTGAACCCAGGAGGCGGAGCTTGCAGTGAGCGGAGATCGCGCGCCACTGCACTCCAGCCTGGGCGACAGAGCGAGGCTCCGTCTCAAAAAAAAAAAAAAAAAATTAGCCAGGCGTATTGGCAGGTGCCTGTAATCCTAGCCACTTGGGAGGCCGAGGCAGGATAATCGCTTGAACCCAGGAGGTGGTGGTTACAGTGAGCTGAGATCATACCACTGCACTCCAGCCTGGGTGACAGAGCGAGATTTCATCTTTAAAAAAAAAAATTAGAAGAATGGTCTTCTTTTCATTTTTGCAAATTACTTTCCATCTGGCTTAATAGACTAAAGCTGGCTTCTCATATATGCTTCTGTATTCAGTCTGTTGCAATACATTGTTTTGGTTGAAGTATATGAAAAAATATCCAACCTCACACAAATATGTAAGTGAAAAAAAGAGGAGTGTTTCAGTAGCCTTGCCAGATAATTTCCAGTATTAAATTTGAGCCCTTATCAATGAAGTCTTCATACTCATTTACACTAAAATCTATTGGTCAAACCAGTGCTTTGAATCCATCATGCTTTGGTCATTTGGAAAATAGGCTCACTGGATTTTGCAGATCTTCCAAATGTTTTCCATTTCATTTTACAGTACCAAAAGATAACATTTGTTAATATCATCACCAATTTCATCAGAAAAGTCTTCAAGTATTTAGCAGCTGTGAAACTCATGGTGGTGGACAAAAGTTTCAGAATTCTAATCTTCACTTGAAAGCTTGCGTTTTATATCATTGACTATAAATACTGTCAGTTGTTTTCCTTGAAATGACAGGCTAATTTTATTCATTGTTCATTTTTTTGAGAAAATGTCTGCCAATTCCCAAGTCTAAATAGTAAGTCATTCTTTCAGTTAAAAAATGGTGTTCCATGAAAAAAAGTGGCTTCCTCTTCCTTGGATTTTATCTCTCTTTTATCCAGGAAAAACTAGAATGCCCTAAGTTAATGCTTCTCAGGTCAAGGCAAAAAAGTCTTGGGCCTGATCTGGTAAGGAAGCAGAGATAATGGTTTTAATGGCTACAGATGCCAGCCCCCTAGGCCCTGGAGTGTACCTAGAGCTCACTTGGCCCCTTCACTGCTCTGGGGCAGTGCATGCTACAGCATGGATCTCCTGTGAGTAATCTCACACTCTCCAGAGATTCTGGTTTTGCTTAGAGTGAAGAAAAATTATCTTGGAGCTTTTTTGAGGAGATCCAAAATCAGTAGAACCCCCAGAATTTTTCTTACCTCATCTTTTGCCTAAGGCTAGACCTGCATCCTCAGAGTCTCTGAAATTTAAACTGAGGTGAGCAAGAACAACGGGCTGCTGGATTCAAGAATCAGTTCCATCAGCCTTTGTGATGAAGAAAAATGGTTGGAGTTTTCATTCATTCGATGAACATTTGCTGATTATGTTCTTTGTGTAGGAATACTGTGCCAGGTGCTAAAAATACAGCTTGGGAGCAGCTGATTGAAAGTCTGGGTTGACTGACTTTTCAGGGCATAAGGGTTCATGAATGCCAGAATTTGGAAAATGGCAGCAGATCACAGTCAAAGGGAACTCTGAACCAAGAGCCATTCTCTGCCAAAGCAAAAATTTGAAGGAACCAGTGGCATTACTGACTAAATATAACATCTCTAGGGCTTGGGATTCTTATCACCCTCTAGCAATTAAAGCGGAAATGAAAATAGCAGAAAAAAGTTCCCAGTTCCACAAGGCATCATACCCAGGGGCAGGCACCAGGCCCTAGAGTTAAGACATCAGCTTTAGGAGTGGCCTTCTCAAACTGCCTGGGCCTGAAAGAAGGACTCAAGTGTACCAAACTCAGAGAGGACAGTGGATAAACTAGTCTTCAATGTAGACTTAGAACAGAACAGCCAAGGGGCTTAGATAGTAGATTGAGTGCCTACTGCCTGGATCCCTTGAGCTAAGTGCTTTGTATCTCTAATGTCCTGGGGGCAGCTTCAATTAGAGCTTAATTAGCTTTTCAGGCCCTGTGTTTCTTGCTTTAACTGGGAAGACAACCTGTCCTGTAAGGTCACTTCCAGTGATGGCTAATCTCATTTATTTTGTGTACCATTTTGGCTCTAGGGAGAGTCACATTATTTCGGTTAACTGGGGGCATCTCATAATCCCTAAAGAATGCAGTCTTTTACTCTAACGCGGTTAAGATTGGAACCATTCTGGAGGTCAGGTGGACAGATGGGCCTTTCTCTGTAGGAAGCAGTAATTTCAAGCAGTGTCTCATTGGACTGCCTGATGGCTGCATTGCCATGGGGACACCTAGCAAACCTGAGTTCTCTACCACATGCCCAGCTGAGCCCATGCCTCAAGCCAGGCCCTGTGCTGCTCCATGAGGGATCCAGACAGGAATCAGGCCTGGCACCTGCCTCTTGTAGAAGGGACAGAAGATACAGGTAAATAAATTAAATAGAAGGCACAACTACTGTAACCAAGGCACAGTGTACGAGGAGGAGATGGGAGAGGAGAAGTGAATTACAAGAGGGACTCTGTAGGAGAAAGCCTGGAGGAGGTTGGACTTAAATTGGGCCTTTCATCTCAGCTACTCATTGGTAAACATGAGAAGAAAGTGGATTTTAAGCAAGGGATCCCCTTTAGCAAAAGCATGACATAGAAAAAGGCAGAGATTATTTTGGGAATTTAGGGAATGACTTCATGGGGTTGAGGGGAGAGATTAAGATTTCTAACAAGTCAGCTTAGATTCATATATGAGAGACTCATGTTCGTGTAAAATACAGTGACCATTTATTGTTTCCTATTGTTCCTGTCGTGTTAATGATTAATACCATATGTTGAGCAACATCTGTGTGCCTAGCAGTGGACTAGGTGCTTTATCACATTTATTTCTCACAGCTGACCCTACAAATTGAAACTTAATCCCATTTTACAGATGAGCAAACAGAGAGGGTAAGTAGAACTAGCACAGCATCATACAGCTGGTAAGTGATAGAGGTCAGGATTAATGCCAAAGCCAGTGTTTCCACTGCGCCCCAGTGCCTTCCACAAGTACTTTGGCACTAAATGCAGTCACATTAATTACATGCTTAATTTATAAGAATTGTGTATTTGCTTTTAAAAACAGAAAACACACGTATCATACTTTTTATTATACATTTGAATTATTGGTTATAACTACAAAACCATATACAGTCATTCCTCCGCATCTGTGGATTCAACCAATTGTAGATAGAAGATATTCAAGGAAAAAAAAAGGATGATTGTGTCTATACTGAACACGTGTAGACTGTTTGCCTCGTCATTATTCCCTAAACAATATGGTATAGCAACTATTTACATAGCATTTACATTGTATTAAATATTATAAGTAATCTGGAGATTGTGGGAGTATGTGCATTGGTTATATACAAATATGACACCATTTTATGTCAGAGATTTGAGCATCTGCAGATTCCGGTATCTGTGGGGTGTCCTGGAACTGATCCCCCATGAGTACTATGGGATGACTGTATAGTGTGGTTTATATGCCATATAAAGAATTTCAGGCCAGGCGCAGTGGCTCACACCTGTAATCCCAGCACTTTGGGAGGCCGAGGCAGGTGGATCACGAGGTCAGGAGATCGAGACCATTCTGGCTAACACGGTGAAACCCCGTCTCCACTAAAAATACAAAAAGTTAGCCGGGCGTGGTGGCGGGCGCCTGTAGTCCCAGCTACTCGGGAGGCTGAGGCAGGAGAATGGCATGAACCCAGGAGGCGGAGCTTGCAGTGAGCCAAGATCGTGCCACTGCACTCCAGCCTGGGCGACAGAGCGAGACTCCATCTCAAAAAAAAAAAAAAAAAAAAAATTTTTTTTCAAGAATAACTATACAACATTTTAATTATATGTACTGGCTTTTGAACCTAGCATGCAAATGAAATGAAACTTGTAGTAAAAGTATATGTCCTGGTGCTCACCTTGTGGTCATCATCATGGCAGGAAAAGGGACTCTATCTAGAGTTACTGTGGCACTTTGTAGCTATGGAAAGTTTCTTCTTTGCCTTAATTTCTCTGAATACCATCCTTCTCTATCAACCTTCCACTCCTGCAGTTGCCATTAAACAACTGTCTTGCTCATTGAAATGTTCCCTTGGCAGAGACTGATTTAGGCTGTATCTTTTGTGAGTTCCACATGTAAAATTTCTGTCTAAGTTCCTTGTACTTCCCGAAATGTTTCATTATGCTTCTGGTACTATTGTTTGGTTCTCTTCTTTTTTGAGAAACCAAGGACCTAAGTCAGTGTAATTGGTAACATTACAGGTTTAAGGATACCCTGATGCTAACTCATTATGAGAAAGTAATTTCATGGGAGAAAAATGATGGCATTATCTTATTGGTAGGATGAGGGTGATACCCTTATTATTCCCATAGGCCTCTGCAGATACGTCAGTTAACTACCATTGCATAACAAACCACCTCCAAAACCTAGTGGTTTAAAACAATACCACTTTCTATCTCTCACGAGTCTGCTCTCAACTGGGCTCACTCATGTTTCTCTGATCAGCTGGCCAATCAGCTGGGAAGGCTTCGCTTTCTCCACAAGTCTTTCACATCCCTCCAGCAGCTAGCCTCGTCTCACTCTCAGGCCATGGCAGAGGTACAGGAGCGAGCAAGCCCAGCCATGCATGGAAACAAGTGGAAATGCATACATACTTTTCAAGTTTATGGCTGGCAGCCTGTTTGCTAACATCCCATTGGCCAAAGTGACATAGCCAAGCCCAGTGTCAGAATGGGGGCAGATACAAAGTTGCAGGATATAGGAAGCTATTAATTGGAGGCATTAAATGCAGTCAGTCTCCCAGTCAGGACCCCTCAGTGTGAAAGCAAACCTATAGACTTATATTTATTTTTCTTTTTTTTTTTTTTTTTTTGAGACGGAGTCTCGCTCTATTGCCCAGGCTGGAGTATAGTTGCGCGATCTTGGCTCACTGCAAGCCCCACCTCCTGGGTTCACGCCATTCTCCTGCCTCAGCCTCCCGAGTAGCTGGGGCTACAGGCGCCCGCCACCACACCCGGCTAATTTTTTGTATTTTTAGTGGAGACGGGGTTTCACCGTGTTAGCCAGGATGGTCTCGATCTCCTGACCTCAAGATCCTCCCGCCTCGACCTCCCAAAGTGCTGGAATTACAGGCGTGAGCCACCACGCCCGGCCTGACTTACATTTCTAAGTCAAGTTTATCATAGAAGGGAAAAAAAAGTCCAAATAATGACTGTATTGGGCCTATGTGATGGGCATACACAGGGTAGACACTTCACATGCTACGCAGTGATGATCCTTACAACAACTCTGCAAGGTAGGTAGGAATTGGAGCCCAGAGAAGTTAAATAACTTGCTCAAGGTCACCCAGCCAGTATGTGTTCAGGCAGGGATTAGAATGCCTGTTTGATTTCAAAGCCCAGATTGTTTTCACCATACTCACTACCTCTCAGGAGTACCAACCAAAGCCTTACCTTCCCTCTGACACAATTTCCCACTGAGTTGATACTTTCTGACTAGCTGTACAAACGCCTCCTCCAAAATGTTGCTGCGATCCTAAGGGAATTGTGCAATTCTTCAGAAAACCCACACATTCTCCTAAACTGTCCATTGACTAAAAGCATTATTTCCTTCCAGATGGGCATTGGTCCCTGGGCTGCACAGGCAGCCCAAGAATTGTAGCCACTCCCAGCCATGCCAGAGAAGGAAGGGCCTTTAACCTTTAAGATGAAAGGTTGTTTGGGGGATGTCAGAGAATTAGGACATTTGAGCATGAGCTTTGGAGTCAGACTCACTAGGGTTCAACCACTCGCTAGCTTTATAACCTTGGGCAACTCATTTAACTTCTTGAAATCTGTTTCTTCATCTTAAAAAATGGGAATAAGAACACCTCATTTGCAGAGCTGTTACAAGGACTAAATTTAAATTATGCCTATAAACTGCCTAACCCAGTGCCTGGCACGTAATAAGTGGCATTACTAACATTGTTACCATTATTTTGAAGGAGAGCCTTTCCCCTCCTGGGAAACCCTGTTTCTGTCTGTTGGACAGGTTCCCCCCGCCTCCAGCCAGCCTGTGCAGACTTGCTGCCTTCTGTGTCACCGGGAACGCAAAGGCTGGGAAGAAGGCCCTTCTCAAAATGGACTGGTGTTGCAGGGTGAGAAGCTGCCCCCTGACTTCATGCCAAAGCTCGTCAAGAATCTCCTAGGCGAGATGCCTCTGTGGGTCTGCCAGAGTTGCCGAAAGAGCATGGAGGAAGATGAAAGGCAGACAGGTCGAGAACATGCAGTGGCGGTAGGTAACCACTGACAGGGGTCCCTGAATGCAGGAGGGCTGCCTTCCCAAGGAAGTCAGGCTGTTCCCTGTCCTCAGGTGGCTCTCCTTGGGCAGCTCCCATGCCCAGACACTGAGAGACTTCTGGGCTGCACTGGCACAGCATTGGCAGCTCAAGTTCAGATTTGGGGGAAGAAGAGAAACTTCTGGCAGCCCACCGGTCAGTCCCTCAGGGTGGTCTGCGCACAGGATGAGGGCCCACTCATAAGTACTGGTAGATCACGAGCCTGCTGTCTTTGGCTCTGTGGCAGCTTGAAAGACAACCAGTAAGACGTGGAAGACAGAGATGAGTTTGAGGGTCTGAAATGTGCCCTAGTTAGAAGGACAGACACCAGGGAGCCATCTAAGTCTGCTGTCTCATGAATCACGATGACCAGACTTTCCTTATTTCTCACGTCGCTGCAGATCTTCCCTTTTACCCAGGATCAGTTTAGCTTCAGGACTCCTGGCCAAAAGGCCCTTCCTGTCATTGGCAGCTCTCTACTCCCCAAAGGCCCGCAGTTCACAGGCAGGCTCTGCCCCTACCAGAGTCTCTCTCCCCAGTCTCCACACATTGCATGTAAGTGGGACCACCACAGCCCTTTCCCAGCAAAGGCCTGGCCCTCATTTGTTCTTATAGCTGGAGTTGTATTCATTGTGTTTTTGCTATGGCACATGGCCTGGAAGAGAAGGGGCTCCCTCAGCAAAAGCCGAGGCAGCAGAGGGTCAGCTCCGATGTTTGCTGTTTGACCATGAGCCTTTTTCCTCCCCCTTCTCCAGATCTCCTTGTCACACACATCCTGCAAATCACAGTCTTGTGGAGATGACTCTCATTCGTCCTCGTCTTCCTCTTCATCATCCTCATCCTCGTCCTCTTCTTCCTGCCCTGGGAACTCAGGAGACTGGGATCCTAGCTCATTCCTGTCGGCACATAAGCTCTCGGGCCTCTGGAATTCCCCACATTCCAGTGAGGCCATGCCAGGCAGCTCTCTTGGGAGTCCTCCTACCATTCCCGGTGAGTCTCCAGGCTCGGGAGAGAGCCAGGCCCTATACAGGTGGATAGCTGTGTTTTCCTGTCTACTTTGTTCAAACAAATCATAAGACTGGTTACTAAAATAAGTAAAAGTGGAACTGTTCTGGGGGAAGCAGGGGCAGCTTAGACCTTGACTATCTCTGGAACTCCTTTCCCCACAACTCTGAACTTGAAAAATACTGCTAGTAGAAAACCGTTTGCCTCTCAAAGTTGTCATTGGCTCTGGTAGTTCACATTGGATCAAGACGGCACCCAGTGAGGTCTGAGTAGAAAGTGGAGTCGTAGGACTTAGATCACCTGACCCCTGCAGCACCACAGAGGATCTGGGTAACTGTGTCTTCCTAGGCCTTGATTTCCCCACCTAAGGGATGGGTATAAAAGCATTGCATTTAAATGCCCAAGAGATTGGCAGTATAAGCCGTAATGGTTATTAGCTAATTTAGCAGCTGTGTAAGTCTTCTTTGACTCTGAAATAACTCTCAGAGACCCAGAGACAAAACTCTTGGGTTATTGGTTTATTAGGTAAATATGATTTACTGTCATACTTCTAAATGAAAGAGCTGAGTTCTTCAAAGTGGTACTGCCCCCAGAATTATGAGTGTTGAGCAGTATATAATTCCATTAGTTTTTGTACATAAGCTAGAGAGTCATCAGAACCTTTTTCCCACTTCTATGAAATCTGGGGCCCTCAGGGGTCTGGCGTGCCCTTTTGCTTTGCTGCACGTGGCACAGAGGCAGAGCCTGGGCCTGCTGCTCCACTGGCTTCTGCAGATCATCCTCCAGGCCTGAGGAGCACCTGTGTACAAGCAGATCCTAGAGAGACCCTGAGAGACAGAATATACATCCCCTGCTCATGCTACAGAAAAGGCATGGGGCCTTCTGTGGAATCAGCATTCCTAGTACCTTCTTGCTTGGGCCTGGGCTCCTTGAGCCCACTCAGCTGTGTTGCTGCCCACAGAATCTTCTCCAGCTCCAGGGTCCCCTGTGCTGAGAGGCTGTGCCCTCTGGTCACAGAAGCAGGATGCTGTGGCACTGAGCCTGTGGGCTTTCCTTCCCAGGTCTGGGCTCCTATTCTGACCCCTTTCTCCTTCCTCTGCCCACAGGTGAGGCTTTCCCCATCTCGGAGCACCACCAGCACTCAGACCTCACTGCTCCCCCTAACAGCCCCACCGGCCACCACCCCCAGCCAGCATCTCTAATCCCGTCTCACCCCAGCTCCTTTGGCTCCCCGCCCCACCCACACCTGCTGCCCACCACCCCGGCAGCACCTTTCCCTGCCCAGGCTTCAGAGTGCCCTGTTGCTGCTGCCACCGCCCCCCACACTCCAGGGCCATGTCAGAGCTCCCATCTGCCCTCCACCAGCATGCCACTCCTGAAGATGCCCCCACCATTCTCGGGGTGCAGCCACCCCTGCAGCGGGCACTGTGGTGAGCACTGCAGCGGGCCTCTCCTCCCACCCCCGAGCTCTCAGCCACCCCCTAGCACTCACAGGTAAGTGCGCTGCATGAAGGGCACACTCTCTACCCACTTGAACTTAGAATTGTGGACAATTTGGGGGTAACTTTGAGGTGGAAATTAAAGAGTAGACTATGTCTTTCCTTTCATTATTTTTCCAATTGTAAAGAAGTATGTATTTTGGCCTGGCACAGTGGCTCACACCTATACTCCCAGCGCTTTGGGAGTCCTAGACAGGAAGATCACTTGAGCCTAGGAGTTTGAGACCAGCCTGGGCAACGTGGCAAGACCCCCTTCTCTATAAAAAAATTTTGAAAATTAGCTAGGCGTGGTGGCATGCAACTGTAGTCCTAGCTACTCAGGAGGCTGAGGCAGGAGGATTGCTTGAACCCAAGAGTTTGGGGTTGCTGTGAGCATTGATCATGCCACTGCACTCCAGCCCGGGTGACAGAGTTTAAAAAAAAAAACTACTACGTGGGGTTTTTTTGTTTTGTATTTTGTTTTGTCTTTAACTTGGAACAATTCAGAAATGTATAAGGAAAAAAATGTCTTCACAACCTAAGCTTCTACCACTGTGGTATATTTTCACCGTGTTTCTGTATATAAATAACATAATTAGATATCTGATATACCTTTCGTGTAGTAGTAATTTTTTAACATCATGTCATGATCATTTCCCCAGTTAAAATTCTTCAAGAAACTTTTCAATGGCCATATAATGTCTTACTGTATAGCTCAAGCATACTTTATCATTCCCCTGTTCCTGGACATGTAGGCATTTCCAGTTTAACCATGATGAATGAGACTGTAGTAAGCATCCCTGCACCTAAATCTGTTTGAATGAGAAATCATGTCCTTTGGGGAGATTCCTAGAAGTAACTCTAAGTACTGAGAAAGGTTATACTAACATATATTTGAAAGATAATTCTTTGGAGAAGATAGAGGTATATTTTTATGTTAGAAATCAGATCTGTGTTTATCATGCGTTTCTATTTTCCTATTGGAAAGTCTCCTGTGTCTTGCACATGCTGGATTGACAGTGTCTGTAGTCTGCCACCCGCCGGTTTTCACTTAGTGTTGCCTCCTCAGCATATTTGTGTTCTGGTGTGGTGTTCTTAGCCCCAGCTTCAAAGGCTGGAGAACATTGACCGCAGTTCATGTTATTGTTCTCCTCTTGCTGAGCATTTGGGTTTTTCCGACATTTTAACATTACCAACAGTGTCTTTAAATACGTCTTTGCTTAAAGCCTTTTCCCTCCTTTGGATTTTTCTTGTTGGAATCAAGTTCTCAGAATGAAAAAAGTTACTAGTTAAAGGCTGTTTAGGTGTTTTTTGTTCTTTTTGAGGGTTCTTAATACACATTGAAAAACTGCTATCCAAAGGGGTCTCCAAATTGATGTAACCACCAATGAGTGCTGGTTTCCCATATTTGCAGGCACACTATTTTAATTTTTCTAAGATCAATTTTGTGGCCTGGTGCAACAGCTCATGCCTGTAATCCCAGCAGTTTGGGAGGCCAAGGCAGAAAGATTGCTTGAGCCCAGGAGTTGGAGACTAGCAAGGGCAACATAATGAGACCCTGTCTCTACAAAAAATTTAAAAACTAGTGGGGCATAATATGCATGCCTCTAGTTCCAGCTACTCAGGTTGTGGGGGCTGAAGTGGGACAGGACCGCTTGAGCTGAGAGATATAGGCTGCAGTGAGCTGACATCGTGCCACTGAACTCTACCCTGGGCAACAAAGTGAGAGCCAGTCTCAAAATAAAAAATAAAATCAGTTTTGCTGGCCAGGCACAGTGGCTCCTGCCTGTAATCCCAGCACTTTGGGAGGCTGAGGCGGGCAGATCACGAGGTCAGGAATTCCAGACCAGCCTGGCCAGCATGGTGAAACCTTGTCTTTATTAAAAATACAAAAAAAAAAATTAGCCGGGCATGGTGGCGTGTGCCTGTAGTCCCAGCTACTTGGGAGGCTGAGGTAGGAGAATCGCATGAACTCAGGAGGCAGAGGTTGCAGTGAGCCGAGATTGTACCACTGCACTCCGTCCAGCCTGGGCAACAGAGTGAGACTCCGTCTCAAAAAAAAAAAAAAAAATCAATTTTGCTAATGCAATAGATAATGAATGGTTGATTTAGAATAAACTTCTGTAACCACCACTGATAATGATTCCTGCCACCATGTTTTTTAATCCATGTCACATGCTTAGCATCCTTTCTAGTAGAGGGCTGCTTTGGACTGCCCTGGAAGCTGGGCTTCCACACAGCTCCTTCGAGCGCCGTCCTTGCTCTCGGTTCCCTTGCCACCTCAGCCGCAGCCTAGCACTGGGACCAGCCCAATGGGTGCTTCAGCTGCTCATGGCCCAGCCTAAGGCTTCAGCTCTTCCTGGCTCAAATTATGGGATGTTTCAGGCATATGCCTCATTCTTACCCTGGGAAAATATTCTGTATTACAAGATATCCCAGTGCTTCCTGAAATCCAGAGGCAGAACAGTACAGTGGAGAGAGTAGAGTTTTGCATAGAGAGAAACGTGGGCTTGAGTTCCCCACGTCTCCCCTGCCTGCACCCACCATGCACGCCTTCTCAGGGCACTATGCATACCTCACTTTATCCTCCTGTTTATCATGCATTATTGTCATGGTCTGTTTGTATCCTTGAGTCCTGGCCACTTGTTGGGCAAAGCAGTCAAGTACTCAGCTTCACTCTCCACCACTGCAAAGTGGGAATAATGACACTTATTTTGCAGGACTTGGGGGATGGTTAGACATAATATGCCAAGGCTGGGCACGGTGGCTCACATCTGTAATCCCAGCACTTTGGGAGGCCAAGGCAAGTGGATCATGAGGTCAGGAGATCGAGACCATCCTAGCTAACACAGTGAAACCCTGTCTCTACTAAAAATACCAAAAAATTAGCCAGGCGTGGTGGTGGGCACCTGTAGTCCCAGCTACTCGGGAGGCTGAGGCAGGAGAATGGCATGAACCTGGGAGGTCGAGCTTGCACTGAGCCGAGATTGTGCCACTGCATTCTAGCCTTGGGCAACAGAGCGAGACTCCGTCTCAAAAAGAAAAAATAAGATGCCGAATCCAGAACCTAGCACAAACAGTGACTCTTATAGTTGGTGTCCCAGAAGTCACTCGCTTGTTCTCAACTCCATGCCCTGTGGTTAAGGCAGCTCCACCTACTGCTCCAGAGCACCAGAGTCTGCTCAGAAGCACCTTAGAAAGTGAAAGGAGACTGACCTCATGGATAGCCCTGAGTGTTCCAGAGGAGCCATCAGCCCACCAATGGGTTCAGGCCTATTTACTGAGCAGCTGCTGTGTGCCAGGTTGTTATGCTACACACTGGGACCCAAAACTGAAGCAATACAGCCCCCGCCCTTGAGGCGCACAGTCCAGTTTAAGAGACACATGCGCAGACAGACCATGACTGTGAAGCACAGTAAGCAGAGGATGGAGTGAGGGTGCAGGCAGGGGAGGTGTGGGGAAACCTTTCCAGAAGAGCCACATTTGTGTTTGGGATGGGCCTTGAGGGACAGTGCAGGTGTTCGCCCTGTTCTGGTGAGAGATGCAATGTAGTTGGACTGCCTGGGACCTCTGTGGAGTGGGGCAAGTGAAGGGCGGTCAGGACGGCAGGTGGTGGTTGGGATGCTTCCTGGGCTCCTGCATCACCCTCCCTCACCTCTGGGCCTTCCTCCCCATCATCAGGGATCCCGGGTGCAAGGGGCACAAGTTTGCACACAGTGGCCTGGCTTGCCAGCTGCCCCAGCCCTGCGAGGCAGATGAGGGGCTGGGTGAGGAAGAGGATAGCAGCTCTGAGCGAAGCTCCTGCACCTCGTCCTCTACCCACCAGAGAGATGGGAAGTTCTGTGACTGCTGCTACTGTGAGTTCTTCGGCCACAATGCGGTGAGTGAGCCTGCCCAGGCCAGAGAGGGCTGGGGGCCAGCCCAGGTGAGCAAAAGGAGCACACTGCTCTCCCCAGAGAGACCCCTTTGCTCACGGTGGCGATTACCGCGCTGGGGCCATGAGTCCTTGCACCTGCGTCCGCTCGCTTGATCCTCACAGCACATTCGTGAGATCGGGGTTTTTAAACATTTTGCTACCTTTGCTCTTCTCGTGGTTTCTCTTAAGATTGACTTTTTTTCCTTAGGCAAAAGGAAAGGAAATGGCAGAGAGAAAGCTATGATTCTGATGAGTATGTATACGTGTGTAATCCCAGAGAAGTGAACGCTTGGGCGTGATGAAGGCAGAGTGGAAGCAAAAAGGCTCTCAGTCCCCCAAGTGTGACAGCCAGCCGAGGGACAGGCCGTGAGCACAGACGGCGCCAGGAAGGAGGCTCAGATCAGAGGGCATGCTGGCTCTGGCCAGGGGGAGGAAGCAGTGCAGAAGTCTCATAAGGTGAAGAGGAGAGGGCCACTGGTTAGGGTAGAGCAGTTGAGGATAGAAGAAATGAAAGTAATTAAATTGCTAGTCACCTTTGAGCTAGGGGTTATTATCCTCATTTTAGAGATGACAAAATTGAGGCTCACAAAGACTCGGTGACTCGCCCAAGGTCATACAGCTTCCCGGTGACGAAGCCCGGGCTCCAACTTGCTTTCCTGGCTCCCCAGTCAGTGTTTGCCCAGCTCTGCCCTGTTCCCTCCTAGTCCCTTCACCCACTGCCACCTGGGTTCAGCCTGGCTGACAGGGTGAAGCCATGTGGCCTTGGTGGCTAATGGTAGAGAGAACAGTTGTCTTGCTTCTCATCACATACTTGGTGCCAGCGGGTGGGAGTGCTATGGGCCTCCCAGGCCCAGGGTGTAATGTCAGCACCTCCCCCCCCCACCAGCCGCCCGCTGCCCCGACGAGTCGGAACTATACCGAGATCCGGGAGAAGCTCCGCTCGAGGCTGACCAGGCGGAAAGAGGAGCTGCCCATGAAGGGGGGCGCCCTGGGCGGGATCCCTGGGGAGCCCGCCGTGGACCACCGAGATGTGGATGAGCTGCTGGAATTCATCAACAGCACGGAGCCCAAAGTCCCCAACAGCGCCAGGGCCGCCAAGCGGGCCCGGCACAAGCTGAAAAAGAAGGTGGGTGTAGGGAGAGCCCAGCTCTGCCATCTCTCCTCCCTGAGGACCTTCGCCCCAACCCCCAGGACTTCTGGGGCGTGAATGATGCTGGCTGCCAAAAGCCTCAGCTTGGCTCACTGTTCTGGGAAGGTCTGAATGAGTTGGGGAGGCATCAGGGTCAGGGAGCCTGGGGGCAAATAACTGGAGGAAAAAACGTGTCGTGGCCTGAGAAGCTGCTTGCTGGATTCCTCCAAGCTGAGGACTTGCTTCAGTCATGTATTCATTCAGCAAACACTTCTACAAATACTGGCAGCCAAAGTGTGACACAGTTAAGTTCTCACCCAGGAGAAGCTGCCCAGTGGGGAGACTGACACAAAACTGGACAAGCATATTAGCATGTGACAAGTACTGGGATGAGGGAAGTCCCCCATCCTGCCTGGAAATGGCTTTACAAGAGGCTGACTGTGAGTACAGACTCCTCAGGAGGGCCGTCCTGGCAGCAGGCATGGCACATTCCACAGCAGCTTGACAGCCAAAACTGAGCAGAAGAGAGGCGGGATGGACACTGTTGTTGAGGGAGGGCCCTCGAGGCCCTGCGGAAGAGCTTTGGCTTTATCCTACCAGTGAGAGAAGTCACTGAGGGTTTTAATCAGAGAATGCAGTTGGTCACACCTGCATCCTAAGATTATGGCATGGCCAAATGGAAGGTAGCTTGGAGGGTTCCAGGCAGGAAGACCTCGAGTTCGATGCCTCAGGCAGGAAATGCAGGCCAAGGGAGTGATGATTGATGGTGGGGCCAGAGAAGAAGAGAGGGATTTTCAGAGAAAGCCGAAGTGATGGGCCTTTGATCTGATGGCAGGAGAGGGAGATGGAGGCAGGGATGTCTCCCAGGTGTTTGCTTGGTGACCAGCAAGATGGTGGCACCTTTCACTGAGCCAGGATGGGATTTGCAGAAGACAGTGAATTCAGTTGAGGCATGTTGACTTGAAGGTTCCCGTGAGACATCTCAGAGGAGAAGTGCAGGGCTAGCATTTACCAGCACAGAGATGTATTTGAAGCCAGGGGAATGAACCAGTCCTCGGGACTGAGGACAGAACCTGGTGAACCATTCCTGGGCAGCCTTCCTGCCAGATGAGCCCCGGAGCTTGATGGCTTGTCCTTTGTGGCTTCATTACCTGTTCACCTGCCAACTCCCAACTGCATCTGCACAGTGACACGCTTGGGAGCCCAGCATCCGAAGAGATTTGGGTGTAACAACCAGCTAGTTCCAGTTCCTGGGTGGTCAAACAGCCCTAGTGCTTTGGAAAGCAGAAGTGATTCACCATCCTTTTTCAGCCCCAAGGACAACCAGGATCCTGCTCCTGCCGCCTGAAGTAGTGAGCCAAGGGGTCCCACCGCTGCCTTCTGAAAGGGGTCAGCACTATCTTTCTCCCATGCAGAATCACCCAGCCAGAAAGGTTCAGTGGGCTGCAGCAGTCTCTGGCCTTTCCTGGCTTCTTAGGGCAGTGCTTCCCAGTTAAGTCCCCAGAGAGCACACCTGGCAGTTCCCACGTCTGGTGTGCTTTTCATAAATATGTGTGCCCACATGTCTCTTCCCCTTTACTGATAATGCTATCTTCTCTCACCTTTTCTTCTGACAAACTTTCCTTCCAAGTTGAGTTCAGCTGTTTCCTCCTTCATAGCCATCCTTGGGTAACTTCCACTGTACTCCCATCCCACTTCACATATCTGGAGGCTCTGCTCACTCATCCCACACTGCACAGCTCCCGTCTGGCAGGCCCAGGTGGAACCAGGCAGCCCTCCCTTTCCAGACTTAGTCGTGGGGCTGCAGGCAGGGACAGACACGCAGTGGCAGTGGCATGCATTAAGTGATTATGGTCATTATCTCTGTAGACAGCAGCCTTCTCCCTTGTCTCCCTCCACCTCCTGGACTTCACAGTCTGGCTCTCCACAAAAGCCCAGCTGCTCCTTCTCTCCTGCCTCAGGAGATGGACAGAGCTCAGTGTCTCTCTGCTCCCTTCTCCCACTGCCAGCCCGTGACTCTCTCACCTTGTCTATGTGTCTTCTGTCTACACAAAGGTGAGAGAGTCACGGGCTGGCAGTGGGAGAAGGGAGCAGAGAGACGCTCACCCTGCTTCTTAAAAACTGCACCCCTGGCTCTGTCATCTGTGACCTCCTGGCCACTCCTCCACATCCACTGAAGACTCTCCTCCCCCTTTCTCTTCTTCCCAGGCCAGTCCGTTCCTCACTCACTCGAATGGAGTAAGTATTGTAAGTATTGGTAGGAGGGCAGGCAAATTACCCATCTCTCACTCACTCACCAGTACTCAGTTCCTTGTCCCGCGATCTTTTTTTCAGACCCACTCAAACACCACAGCCCTGGGTTCCACCCCAGCCTGGCTCTCCCTTTCTACAGCTCAAGAAAAGCATGTGCGTGAATCTGTGGCAGGCGGCCATGTGCGCTTCTGCTTGCTGAGCTCCCGTGTCACAGGCGGGCCTCTCATGGTTCCCTGGGCTTCCTGTGCCTCAGCACGTCCATTCCCCACAGTCCTTCTGTCAGGCCTCCAGTCTTCTCAAACCACTAGACCTTCCCAGCCCACACCTTATTTTTTGTCAAATAACCTCACTTTCGATTTCAATGAGGAAAAAAGCCATTGTACAGGGATTCTCCCACTGTTTTGCCATTCCCACCTGCAAACATACTTTCTTCCTTGTCATGAGAGTCACCCTTTTCCTGCCTAAGGCCCGTGCAGTACTTTCTTGACCCCTCAGCCCAGCAGTAGGCTCCTGGTCTAGCTTAGCCTCTCCTCTGTGCTGTTCCCATCCACATTTCATTGTGCCCATCACTCTCTTTTTTGGAAGCAAACTGCTCCCTGAGACTGTTACCTCTCTCTCAACCCCTCTCCAGCCTCTTTCCTCTCATCACAGCCACATTGCTTGAAAAATGATGTCTGCATTCACTGTCTTCACTTCCACCCATTAGCTCACTGCAGACTGTTTTCTACCCACACCCTCTCCAGAGTCACTGGTGACTTTTTTGTTGCCAAATCCATCCTGCTCTCCTGTTCCTGTCGTATTCGTCCACTAGAGAATAGCTGGCATTTTGTGTTTGTTCTCCTTTTCACGCATTGTCTTTGGCACCTCTGACCTCAGCCAGGCAGGAAAGGGAAGGGGGAGTATCATGTTCTCCAGATGTCTTGCCTGCCTCTGACATCCTTTCTGTCTCCGTTGTGAGCTCCTCTTCCTCCACTTGACCCTCCTTCATGGGGACATCTCCCTGGGAAAGAGAGATGCCATCTAGAAAGAGCCAAATAGTGTTTCCTTCCCGCCCTGCATATCCACGTCTCCAACTGCTACTGGACACCTCCTCATGGATGTCCCACAGGTATCTCAGACTCCACACATACAAATTTCAGCTTGTTGTCTTTCTCCAAACAGGCCTGCTATCCCTTCTCTGTTGTCTCTCTAGTCAGTGGCACCGCCTCCCACCCTGTTGCCTGAGCCGGAGTTCTGGGCGCCAGCCTGGGGAGTGCATTATAGCAACCCGGAGCAGCGTGCCTGGAACTGGATCTCAGTTTGACACTTGGCTCAGCCACACTTGCTGTATGACATTGGGCAAATCACTTAACCTCTAAGCCTCAGTTTCTTCATCCATAAAATGAGAATAACAGAACCTAAGTCATAGATTATTGCGAGGATGAAATGGAGCAATGCATGGAAAATTGGGCAGAGTGCCTGGCACATGTGAGTGCTCAGGCAGTGGGGCTGCTGTGGCAGCCATAGTGGCCGTCAATGTTTCTCTGACTTTTCTCATTCTGTCTCCCTACCCATCACCAAAAGCCCTATCCATGCCACGTCGCTGATAGCTCAGACCAGTCCACTGCTCTCCACCCTACTGCCACTACCTTAAAAGCCATTAGTAGCTGGACACTGCCCTCGGGCACAAACCCTGTAGGGCCTGCAGGGCTCTTCACGATCAGCCCCTGCCAGCTTGCCAGCTTTATCTCTCAGCCTCTCCTTTCTGACCTTCCTACCCACCTGCCCCACCCAACCCCCACATCCCCCAAAAAATCTGGGCTACAGCTGTACTTTTAAATGATTTGCATTCCCAGAAGATACTGAGCTTTCCCATTTCCGGCCTTTCCGCTTGCTATTCCTTCTCTCTAGAAAATGCTTGTCCCACTGCCTCCAGGATGATCCCACTCCCCCTTCAGTGCTCAGTGCAGATCCTGCTGCCTCCAGGAAGCACTCCCTGGTGACCCAGTCTAGGTTGGGAGCATCTCTAGGTTCCCAGATCACCCTGTGCTTCCTTCCATGCAGCATTTGTCACTGTCACTCTGAATTCAACAGGCTGTTTGCTGTTGTCTCCCTCAGCAGACTAGAGTCAGCGAGGCAGAGAATGTCTCACATACGCTAAACTCACAGGGCCTGGCCTGCTGCCTCACAGCCTCAATGGTCAGTAAATGGTCATCAGATGGAATTGAGAAACATAGGAACTTCTGAAGATCAGGCCTGGGTGTATTGTCCTGGCTCTGCCACTTCCTAGCCGCCGCCGCCTCCTGTTCTTTCCAAAGTCGAGGTTTCTCACCTATAAGCAGAGGGTCATGATGCAGCAAAGACAGTGGCGAGGATTAAAGGAGACATCTATGGGAAGTGCTCACGGTACAAAGCAGAAAGTGTGTGTTTCTGTGCTTTCTCCTCTTGATACCAGAGTGTATATGGTTCCATGTCATTCCCTCCACACCAGTAGTCAGACTTTTTGTTTTAGCAGCAAAACTTTTCTGTGAAATCTGTGTGGTGCTGGGGGAGCGAGGTGAAGGGCCCTTGGTCCTCGTTGGTCTAACCCAGGGCCTCTGAGCCCTACCCACAGCTAGAAAAGCTGCTCCCTGCGGGCCATGAAGCCCAGCCCCACCTTTGCACATGGGAAAGGACCCCACACAGACTCTCAGCTGTCCTCATTGTGACCCTGGAATATAGAGTACCTCTTCCTCCTAACTTACAAATAGGGAAAGTAAGGTTCAGAGAGAATAAGTGATTTGTCCAAGGTCCCACAGAACAATCGACTGTAGTCCATTGTGGAGCCAGGATTCACAAAAGATAAGTGCCTGCCTGGTGGGACGCAGGGCCACCCTCTTTACATTGACTCTGAGGTGGTAGCAAGCCCTGGTTTCTCTCACCAGCTGCCCTTTCATGTTCTTTTCCTCCATTCCCAAATCAGCTGGAAGTACAGGAGGCAGTGGGAATCAGTGGTGCCAGGCACACCACAGCCACCTCCTTCCCGAGGGTTTTGGTATCTGCCTCCTGTCTCCCTCTAAAGGCGTCGTTGGCCTTGAGGTGGGATGGAGAGGTTGGGGTGACTCAGATCCCATAGACTTTCATTTTGATTCCCTAGATCCAGGTCTATCAAAGCCAACCAGCAGGGCCTGGCCTCTCTGAGCCTTCCAGGCCTCACCTGGGCAAAGGAGCAGCTCTCACATCTTGGCTGTGTAGGCCAGTGTGGTTGTCCATGGCATGCCATTGGGCACACTCTAGATGTGGCCTTGATTACTTGAGACCAAGTGTGTAGCAACTGGCCTTTCTATGGGAACACTGTCCTCTTTAGTAATACCCAGATATAGTATCAGGAAGGCACATGTCCTCCCAACCAGAGCAGTCTCATCTACCCCGACACCTGCCTGCTGTAAGACCCCGTGATGGCATGGCTTTTTCCCTCCCAAGCGCAGGGGTAGAGAGAATGCCTCTCTAGTAGTGGTCTTCTTCACATGCATCCCCACTTTGGCTTTACTCCGAAATTATTGTCCCCATTTTGCAGATGAGTCCACTGAGACTGGGGCTCTGGGTAAACAAGCTGTAAAAACCCTACCCTCTGTGGGTGTGACTGTACCCCTGCCCCCAGGACATGCACCTGTCTGGCTGCAGTTTGCTGTCACTCCTGCAGGGTGTGTAAGCAGGCTAGGATTTTAAGGCTTTGCCTCCAGCAAGTTAGTGGCAAAGCTGGGCCCCAGGCTGATGGGTCAGGTATCACATTGTGCCTGGCAGTTGACAGCCCCTGCTAAAACTGCCTCTTGTCTTGGCAGGAAAAGGAGAAGGCCCAGTTGGCAGCAGAAGCTCTAAAGCAGGCGAATCGTGTTTCTGGAAGCCGGGAGCAAAGGCCTGCCAGGGAGAGGCTCTTGGAGTGGCCCGACCGGGAACTGGATCGGGTCAACAGCTTCCTGAGCAGCCGTCTGCAGGAGATCAAAAACACTGTCAAAGACTCCATCCGTGCCAGCTTCAGTGTGTGTGAGCTCAGCATGGACAGCAATGGCTTCTCTAAGGAGGGGGCTGCTGAACCCGAGCCTCAGAGTCTACCCCCATCAAACCTCAGTGGCTCCTCAGAGCAGCAGCCTGACATCAACCTTGACCTGTCCCCTTTGACTTTGGGCTCCCCTCAGAACCACACGTTACAAGCTCCAGGCGAGCCAGCCCCACCATGGGCAGAAATGAGAGGCCCCCACCCACCATGGACAGAGGTGAGGGGGCCCCCTCCTGGTATCGCTCCCGAGAACGGGCTCGTGAGGAGACTCAACACCGTGCCCAACCTGTCCCGGGTGATCTGGGTCAAGACACCCAAGCCGGGCTACCCCAGCTCCGAGGAGCCAAGCTCAAAGGAAGTTCCCAGTTGCAAGCAGGAGCTGCCTGAGCCTGTGTCCTCAGGTGGGAAGCCGCGGAAGGGCAAGAGGCAGGGCAGTCAGGCCAAGAAGAGCGAGGCAAGCCCAGCCCCCCGGCCCCCAGCCAGCCTAGAGGTTCCCAGTGCCAAGGGCCAGGTTGCTGGCCCCAAGCAGCCAGGCAAGGTCCTAGAGCCTCCCAAAGTAGGCAGCTGTTCCGAGGCTGGAGAGGGGAGCCGGGGGAGCCGGCCAGGACCAGGTTGGGCTGGCAGCCCCAAAACTGAGAAGGAGAAGGGCAGCTCCTGGCGAAACTGGCCAGGCGAGGCCAAGGCACGGCCTCAGGAGCAGGAGTCTGTGCAGCCCCCAGGCCCAGCAAGGCCACAGAGCTTGCCCCAGGGCAAGGGCCGCAGCCGCCGGAGCCGCAACAAGCAGGAGAAGCCAGCCTCCTCCTTGGGTGAGTGCACCAGGAACCGAGCGGCTGACCCCTACCCCAGCCAGGCCACGGGGTGGAGGGGCAGCCTTTGTGTGTAGGCAGTGCTGCCCCCAGAGCATAACCCCAGAGGCCTGGCCATGGGCACTGAGCCCTCCTGGCTGTGTCTTCCTAGACGATGTGTTCCTGCCCAAGGACATGGACGGGGTGGAGATGGATGAGACTGACCGAGAGGTGGAGTACTTTAAGAGGTAGGTGTGGGCTGCCTGCTCTCCCACTTGTGGAGGACTCCAGGTCCTGCCCACACTCAAGCCCCGTGTTGTGCCTCAAGCCTCAAAAAGGCCTGCTCCCTTGGCCCTGACCCCTTGGGGAGGCTCACCACCCCCCACCCCAGGCCCTCTCCCACCAGCCTGCCTGCTGAAAATCCACGGAGCAACTGGGCAGGATGGCGCATCTAGGAATGTGCAAGAGAGACAGGAGGAGGCATGTCAGGCCCCCAGAACCAGGACTTTTTCCAGCTATGTTCACTTTGTGTCTTCACTTGCACATTCTCTGCTTTGCCTGGACTGAGGTCAGTGAAGCAGTCTGGACCAGGAGTCTAGATGGCCATGAACATGCAGCCTACTGATACATGGCATAGGGTTGGGGAGGATAGAAGGGGTGGGGGCTGGCCAGGAGGCCTTCCCAGGAGAGGTGGTAACCAAGTTGAAACCTGAAGAGTAAGAATGAGTTGGCCAGACAAGATGAAAAGGTATTCATGCCAAGGGGGGCAGTGAGTACAGAAGATTAGGGTGAAAGAAACACAGCATACAGTCACCCTCCATATCTGCAATCAAAAATATTCAGGAAAAAAAAATAGCAATACATTACTAAATAATGCAAAATTTTTAAAATTAGTATTTTCGGCCAGGCACAGTGGCTCATGCTTCTTACTCTAGCACTTTGGGAGGCCGAGGCAGGCAGATCACCTGAGGTCAGGAGTTCAAGCCTGGCCAACTTGGTGAAACCCTGTCTTTACTGAAAATACAAAAATTAGGCAGGCATGGTGGCACGTGCCTGTAATCCCAGCTACTCAGGAGGCTGAGGCAGGAGAATCGCTGGAACCTGGGAGGCAGAGGCTGCAGCGAGCTGAGACTGGGCCACAGAGCAAGACTCTGTCTCAAAAAAATATGTATTTTTACAGGCGTTGGCTCATGCCTGTAATCTCAGCACTTTGGGAGGCCAAGGGGGGCGGATCACTTGAGGTACTTGAGGTCAGGAGTTTGAGACCAGCCTGGCCAAAATGGTGAAACCCTGTCTCTAATAAAAATCCAAAAATTAGCCAGGCATGGTGGCGGTGCCTGTAATCCCAGCTACTTGGGAAGCTGAGGCAAGAGAATCGCTTGAACCTGGGAGTCAGAGGTTGCAGTGAGCCAAGATTGTTCCATTGCACTTCAGCCTGGGTAACAGAGTAAGACTCTGTCTCAAAAATAAATAAAAATAAAAATGTAACTACATAGCATTTACATTGTATTAGGTATTTTAAGTAATCTAGAGATGATTTAAAGTATATGGGAAGGCCAGGCACAGTGGCTCCCGCCTGTAATCCCAGCACTTTCGAAGGCCAAGGTGGGAGGATCGCTTGACCTCAGAAGTTCAAGACCAGCCTGGGCAATATAGTGAGACCCCATCTCTTATTAAAAAATAATAATAATAATAAAAGTATATGGGAAGAGCCATGCAGGTTATATGCAAGTACTACACCATTTTTTATATAAGGGACTTGTGCATCTGCAGATTTCGACATCTGGGTAGCTAATCCCCAGCAGATTCAGAGGGACGACTGTACTTAAGGGAATGATGGAAGCCAGCCCAGCAGAGCTAGAGAGTCAAATACCAGATGAGGAAGGAAGTAGAATCCCAAGGCAGTTTCACTGTCTTCATACGTTGTCCCCTGGACCCAGTCCAGAAGCCACCAAGCCAGCAAAGCTCCTATGCCTGCTAAACACTAACACCTGAGAGCCAAAGAGGTTGTGTAGAGAACCTGGTTTCTTAGTGATGGGGACTTGGTACCTTAGGAGTCCAGTGAGGAAGAGAAGGAACCTCTGATTGTGCTTCTCCTGTGTCCCCTAAACCCAACAGGTTCTGTTTGGATTCTGCAAAGCAGACTCGTCAGAAAGTTGCTGTGAACTGGACCAACTTCAGCCTCAAGAAAACCACTCCCAGCACAGCTCAGTGAGGTACAGAGATCGCAAGAGTTACATCCACTGCCTCTCCCTGTGCTTGGCCACACTCTATACCCCCGCCAGACCATTCTGTGCTCTGGGGCATAGGGAGTTGGGCTTTGGGCGTGGGAGCCCTGGCCTCTGTCTGCACCTCCACAGCAATGGCACAGTTGGCTACAGCCTCCAAAGATCTAGGCCCCATCTCCTCCTACAGCCACTCACCTGTAGGCCTCTGTTCTCCTATTACTCCTCCCTGGGCCCTCCTGCCCATGCTCCTGAAGGTCCCCTTCCTGGACTGGCATCTCCTAGGGCATCACCAGCAGGGTCTTACCAGCTGCTTTCAAAAGTGCCCAGATAGCCATCAGACCCATGGGGGCTGTCCTCACCCCTGATGTTATCAGTCCTTGTGTCAAGTCCCACTTCCTGCCCTGGGCTCCTCAGTGTAGGCTACCAAGGTGCTTCCTAGCTGAAGCAGTGTAAGAAGGGGCCAGCCCTGAGTGAACATTGTGGGGGTGCAGATGGGCTGGGCGGAAGGCTTGTAGGTCATTTAGGCATGGAGGAGTTGATGGCAGCTCCCCAAAGCAGGACAAGTTCCATGAGGATATTGGTAGCCACACTGCCTCCTATAAAAAGAGACCTGGGTGCCAAATGGCTTTGGAATCCTCTCCCAGCCACCCACACAGGTCCTTTTGTCTGAAACAATGATGTACCAGATGATGATCTGGACTGGGAACAGAAAACTGGAGAAGGCACTGGGCCTGGAACCCTACTGATGAAGAGAAGGGCAGCTAGCAGGCAGGCCTTAGGCTGGGCTGGGGGCTGAGTGGCTCTGCAGTTTCATATCTCAATCCTCAGCTGCATCCCTGGGGTCAGGCCTTTTCTGGCTGGCAACCACATAGCTGTCCTGGAGACTATAGAAGGCTGGGGCAGGCAGACTGAGCTCACAAACAACTCGCTTCTCCTATGATGGCCCCACCTGTCTTTCTCCTCTTTCCAGTGCCAGGCCAGCTCCTCTCTGGGCCTAAGCAGCAAACTTCCTGGACCCTCAGCTCCCCAAGGGCAGCTCAGAGAGCCTGCAGCCAGGACAGCCTTCAGAGCTAGGGCTCCCTATGACCCTTGTGCCGCCCCAGAGTCCAGAGTCTTTATGCTCACTTTAGTTCTCCTCTGCTCGGAGGGGGCTGGGCTCAGTCAGCCCCCTTTGTCAAATTGAGATGCCCACAAGCCCCAGAAGCATCTTCCAGATCCAGGGTGCCATCCCGCCTCTCTTCTCCACCTCCATGGGAACCAGGAGTAGCAGGAACCCCAGGCACTTCCTCTGTTATCCCTACTGAGAGAAAAGAGATCGCGTCTCCTCCTACAAGCCCAGTTCTGTCATCCAAGAAATCAAACGCAATTGTCTCCTTCCACTCCCTCCTCTTGACCCTTTTTCACCTGGTCTGGCCTCTTTTCCAAGATAGCAGATGCCCCTCTCCCCACCCCCTAGAAAGTGCTCTCCTTTGACCTTCTTCACCCTCCCCCCGGGCTGTGTACCTGGAGTCAGAGGCAGGAGCACAGCTGCATAGCTGGCCTCCTGGCCCCTGCTGATGGACAGCAAGTGCCAAAGGCTGGATCTACTCAAGGATTGTCCCACACCTTGTCAGGATCCCAGGACTGGGGCTTTGTCTCCCAACCCATTAACCTGCCTCCTCTGCTACAGGTGATTCAGGGAATCTGTTCAACATTTTCAGCCCAGGGAACAAAAACAGCCAGCTGTTCCTGCTACCAGAGACCCATGGGTACCCAAATGGCATGGGGAGGCTGGAGCATGGGCCATCGCTGACTGATTCTGCTCTTTTTTTCTTTCTCAGGCCCTGCCCAGGCTGAGCTTCTTCAGGGCGTCCTGAGGCCCCGACTGCCAGCTGAAGGCCTACAATTTTTCCATGTGCCCCACCTATCCGCCCAAGACCTTCTCTGCTCCCCACCATCCTGGACCAACCAAAAGCTGAACGGATGCCACACTGTGCTGGGGCCCCTTGACCTCAGCAGAGCCGCTTCCTGGTGCTACGCAGCCTCCACACTCAGAGCCCGTGGACTGGGCTGGCCTAAGGGCCGGGGCTGATGGTACTGCTAGCCCAACACTGCTCTCTTTGTGTTCAGTTTTTTTGTTTTTGTTTTTATTTTATTTTTTTCCAATTCTTTACTTTTGATACTGTGAAGATCTTTCATGCCGAAAGATAAAGCAACATTTGGACACAGAGTTGGCATGTTGGTGATTTGCGGGTCTGGGCGGGGAGGGAGTCGAGGGTGTGCTCAGAAGCATGGGCTCTCCCTTAGTCACTAACCCTAGCATGTGCCATGCATCAGCAGTTTGGTACTGCTGTCCCATTTTACAGGTGAGGAAACTGAAGCCAATAGTAAAGTGACTGAGCTGAAATCAGTCTAGCCGATTAGGCTCGAGCACAGGCTGGTATGACTCTGGCATCTATGCCCTTTTCTCCTGTTGGGAGGTCTCTGGTATGTGAGCCTAGGGCGGCCCCTTCCCCACTCTTTCTTGTTTCCCTCTTTGCAAGATGGGTGAGTTGGAGGGGTTGAAGTTGGTCTCGGTGCATCTGGATGTCAGAAGAGGTCTAGGAAAGACCCTGAGGATCTGTAGCCTGGGCCATCAAGGCCCCTCACACTGACTTCACACAGTCAGGGGAAGTTGGGGGTAAATTGAGCTTTTTTTATAAATTAGATCTGATTAGGCCGGGCGTGGTGGCTCAAGCCTATAATCCCAGCACTTTCGGAGGCCGAGACGGGTGGATCACAAGGTCAGGAGATCAAGACCATCCTGGCTAACACGGTGAAACCCCGTCTCTACTAAAAAATACAAAAAACTAGCCGGGCGAGGTGGCGGGCGCCTGTAGTCCCAGCTACTCGGGAGGCTGAGGCAGGAGAATGGCGTGAACCCGGGAGGTGGAGCTTGCAGTGAGCTGAGATCCGGCCACTACAGTCCAGCCTGGGTGACAGAGCAAGACTCTGTCTCAAAAAAAAAATAAAAAATAAATAAATTAGATCTGATTTTCCAGTGGGGGTGGGACATGTAGCTGAGGACTTGAGAGTTAAGAGGATAATGAACTCTTATGTAAAGTCAAGCAAACTACCTCATCCCCTGAAATGGATCTGGTTTGTAAATTTGGATTTTAATATAATGAGTTTGCCCAAAATGCCCCTCACACACTTGTGTCCAAACTCCATGCCCCAAAATTTAGTTTCTGCTCCTACAACCAACTCAAATTTATGTGGGGAGCTAACAGGGTCACTAAGAGTCATGTATTTGGGTGTTGTGAGCAGGACCAGAAACCATGTATCCTCCTCCATCCCTCCCAGGTTGAGACCTACCAAGGGACTGGCAGTAAGCACCAGCTTCTTTATTTTTTTTTTACAGAGATGGGGGGTGTTGCTATGTTGTCGAAGCTGGCCTCGAATTCCTGGCTTCAAGTGATCCTCCTGCCTTGGCCTCCCAGAGAGCTGGGATTATAGGAACGAGCCACTGTGCCCAGCCTAAGCTTTCTTTACTAAAGAAAAGAACAGCAGTGCCCACAGACTCACAATTCCTGGTCCCTGGCCTTTCCCAATCCCCAAGGGAAATGTGGACGCTGTGAAATCCCTGTGAAACCTTTCTCTGTAAATTTATTGGCTGTGTTCCCCTCTCCCATGGGCTCTTGTACTACACTCCTGCCCTGCAGTTGAATTGGCAACACTACCTAAAATTCTGCTTCATTCAAAATTTGCAGGTCTGATCAAGCAGCCCATCTACCATGACTTCTGTGGCATTTGGGACCTTCGTGCCTGGGGCCCTGACTCCAGTACTTGTTCCAGCCATGCTGGACGACCTTCCTCTCCAGTAAGGTCTCACAACCGCAGGTCTCCCAACTTTCACATATTTTCCTCTTCCTTTAATTTTCCCCGTTTTTCGTGAATTCCTGTATATCCTTCATATCCCAGCTAAGAGGCCATTGTACTATGAAAACTATGACACTTCCAAAAGCGGTACCTTGTCTTAGGTTTTTTGTTTGTTTGTTTTGAGATGGAGTCTCGCTCTGTCACCCAGGCTGGAGTGCGGTGGCACCATCTCGGCTCACTGCAAGCTCCGCCTCCCGGGTTCACACCATTCTCCAGCCTCAGCCTCCCGAGTAGCTGGGACCACTGGCGCCCGCCACCACGCCCGGCTAATTTTTTTATTTTTAGTAGAGACGGGATTTCACTGTGTTAGCCAGGATGGTCTCGATCTCCTGACCTCGTGATCCGCCCGCCTCGGCCTCCCAAAGTGTTGGGATTACAGGCGTGAGCCACCGCGCCCGGCCCCCAGGATCTTTAACTTCAAGACCAGTTATCTGTCTATATTTCTAGTGTCAACTAATCCATAAGCTCCTCGCACACCAGGTATGTGTCTTGATTATCATCTGCTTGAGCGCAGTACCAATGCCCAGCACACACTTTTGAAGGAAAGAAAGCACAGAGCTGACCAAGTCATTCCTCCTTAGAAGTCTCTAATATTAAAGTTGAAACCACTTACTCTGAGAGTCACAGCAGGTATGCTCTGGTCGCAATCTCCTTTTCTGGCCTTAGCTCCGGCTTCCCCATCCCACCCTAGCCGCAATGCTGTTGCCTGGTGAATCTGTGTACTTGCACATCGCCAGACCTGTATTCCTGCAGCGCCCTGACCCAGGACGCCTCTCCTCTCCCAGCCTGAGATTCCCACGCTTCCCTGGAAGCGCCCGCCAGGCAGCTCTGTTAGGGCATTTACAGTAATAACCGTTTACATTTATACAAGGCCTCCCAGTTCAAAACCACTGCCATCCGTTTCTGATGCGTCCCCCACCACTGAACATAGGTGTCACACAGGCGCAGTCAGGGCGGCAGGGTGCGTGGAGCGGTTTATCCCGCAACCCCGGCGGCCCTGGCAGGGATGGAAGCGCAGGCGGCCCACGCGGACTCGGCCCAGCGCTCCCGGCCCTAGAGGACGCACTGTCCGCCGGTAGGGGCGTGCCCAAGACGCCATGCTCAGGGAGAGGTTGGGCACCCGCCGGCCCGCCCCGACTCCGGATCAGCGGTCTCCGCTGCGTGCGTCTTCCTCTTCCAGTGGGCCTGGGTTGAGCCTTTTAGCGCATGCTCCAAGTCCTCCGGTGTCCCACAATGCCTTGCGGCCGGTTTCGCCCTCGGTCCTGGCAACTGTCGCGTAACCACCCATGAAAGCGTCGACGCTTCGCCGTGCGAGAGCAGCTCCGGAGCAAATTTGTCCCTCTGCGCGATCCGGAACTCCGAGGTCGTTGCTAGGCGCCGACGTTCGCTTCTTCACATCGGATTGGGTCCCACGCAAAGATGAGGCGGGGTTTCGCCGTGGCGCGCATGCGTGCAGCAAAGAATGGAGGAGTCGGAACCCGAACGGAAGGTAGGAGAGAGGCGAGGCTCCTCGCGGGTGAGAGCGGGCGTGAAGTGGGGAGCAGGCCGTGCCTGACTTACGTGTGCTTGCAGCGGGCTCGCACCGACGAGGTGCCTGCCGGAGGAAGCCGCTCCGAGGCGGAGGATGAGGACGACGAGGACTACGTGCCCTATGTGCCGTTACGGCAGCGCCGGCAGCTACTGGTGAGGGGCCCGCGTCCGGGGAGGGATGGGGCCGTGACCGCCGGTCGTAGGGAGGGCAGTCTGAGGAGTGAGCTTCAGTACACCGGGGCGCGGCCCCCAGACAAACGAGGGACCGACGGCCTGATCTGAGGGGTAGGGCGGTTCTGCGCCTCGGGCACAGGATCCTCGTCCCAAAGCCAGGATCCTGACGCTGGCCCTGTGGACCCCATTCCCATTCTATCTGTGGGGCCCGGGTGGAACCTCAGCTCCAGAAGCTGCTGCAGCGAAGACGGAAGGGAGCTGCGGAGGAAGAGCAGCAGGACAGCGGTAGTGAACCCCGGGGAGATGAGGACGACATCCCGCTAGGCCCTCAGTCCAACGTCAGCCTCCTGGATCAGCACCAGCACCTTAAAGAGAAGGCTGAAGGTGGGCTGGGCAGCACTGCCGGGGCGGGAAAGGAGAAGCCGAGCCTGGCGCACCGTGTTGGTATCTGTCTGACATCTTCCACTTCTTTTCTCAGCCCGCAAAGAGTCTGCCAAGGAGAAGCAGCTGAAGGAAGAAGAGAAGATCCTGGAGAGTGTGGCTGAGGGCCGAGGTATGGTTGTAGCCAGGATAGTGAGAAGGTAGACTGAGTCTCCTCTTCCCAGCCCCAGGCATGTTATATCTCAAGGGATCTGGCTTCTCAGAAGTAGGAGCCAGTCCTGAGCCATGTCTTTCTCCTCAGCATTGATGTCAGTGAAGGAGATGGCCAAGGGCATCACATATGATGACCCCATCAAAACCAGGTATGTTTGTACAGTCTGCAGTTGCCCTTGCTTAGGATGGTACATGCAGGGTTGCTCCCAGGCCAGCTGTTCCCAGAGCTCTCTTGATCCCTGTTACCCATCCACAGCTGGACTCCGCCCCGTTATGTCCTGAGCATGTCTGAAGAGCGACATGAGCGCGTGCGGAAGAAATACCACATCCTGGTGGAGGGAGACGGTATTCCACCACCCATCAAGAGCTTCAAGGAAATGAAGTTTCCTGCAGGTAGTCAGGGAGCGGAGAGAGATCCCACACTTTTATAATCAAATGCCTGTGAGGTTATGTCCGAGCCCACCCTGAGTTCAGCCACATCTGCACTGGATCCAGTCACTGGGGCTGGAGGGATTTGAGGAGAAGTTTCTTTAGGTTCCTTGTTGCCCCAGCTGTACATGTTCATTGTTCTCTGCTGTTACGAAGCTTCAGGAGGAAAGTGCCATTGGGCATAGGCACTGGGTACAAGTCCTGGCTGCACCTAGCCTGTGGGCCTTGGACAAGTCTCTTTTTTGTTTTTTTTTTTCCTCCCTCTCTCTCTCTTGCTCTGAGCCTCAGTTTCATCATCTGCAACTTGTAGGGATAGTGCCAGTTTTACAGGCTTTGGGGCTCTGAGAAAGTACCTGTGAGTCACAAGGACGATGTCTGTTGGTTTTCACAGCCATCCTGAGAGGCCTGAAGAAGAAAGGCATTCACCACCCAACACCCATTCAGATCCAGGGCATCCCCACCATGTGAGTGTGGACTGTGGACCTGGGGTCCTTGAGGAGGGCGGGAACGGGGAGGAGCAATGGCTAGGTGTCCTTCATCTTCTGTTGAAATTGGCTCTCGGGTCATCCTCTCCCAACAGTCTATCTGGCCGTGACATGATAGGCATCGCCTTCACGGGTTCAGGCAAGACACTGGTGTTCACGTTGCCTGTCATCATGTTCTGCCTGGAACAAGAGAAGAGGTTACCCTTCTCAAAGCGCGAGGGGCCCTACGGACTCATCATATGCCCCTCGGTAAGACAGGCTGGCCCGGAGGGCAGGCCAGAGACTGGGGCTGCCATCTGGTACCAGCCTTTGTCCCTCTGCCTGCAGCGGGAGCTGGCCCGGCAGACCCATGGCATCCTGGAGTATTACTGCCGCCTGCTGCAGGAGGACAGCTCACCACTCCTGCGCTGCGCGCTCTGCATTGGGGGCATGTCCGTGAAGGAGCAGATGGAGACCATCCGACAGTGAGTGCTGGCACTCCCTGCCCCCACCTCTGCCACCTGCAAGTCCGTGGAAAAGCTAAAGCTAAAGGACCCTTTACCTTAGCCACTCCACACATCTTCACAGAGGGCTGCTGTGAGTCCAACCCTCAAGGAGCTCCCAGTCTAATGGGGAGGTCAGTTGGGGGAGGACAGAGGGATGTGGCCCGGGTGCTGTGGGAGCACAGCAGATGGAATGGTGCACCTTGCTGGGGACATCTGGGAGGTGGGAGCTCAGAGCAGGCTTTGCAGGGAAGGTGACGTTTGAATTTGGAAGAGGAGCAGTCCAGGCTGAAAACACAGAGGTGGACGGCCCAGGAATGTCAGGGTCATTCAGTGGTCAGTAAAGGAGGTTGAAGCACTGGGGTAGGGCTGGATCCCAGTGGCACTTGTGTCCTTTCCGTGCTGTGCAGTCCTCTGCAGACCGCCAGAGGCCCTGGACCAGGCCCTCTGTTTACAGATGGGCCAGACCCCATCCCAGAGGCCTTTCTCTATGGACTTCTGAGTCTTAGGGAGATGTGGGCACAGAAAAGATGAAGCCAGGGGACCAGGAAAGTGAGCCCCAAGTAAAGCCTCTGGAGCTTCAGGACAGCGCTTCTGGGTGAGAGGACTGACCCAGGAGAAGGGGGAAGGGCGTGCCAGGCTGAGCGGTGGTAAAGATGGCTGCAGCGCCTTGGGAGAGAGTTGTGTGCTATACATAGGGCAGGTGGTGGGAACGATGAGAAGGGGACAAAGAAATAGGAAGGAAGACAGACAGCAGAACAGATGCAGGGTGTCTGCTTGCCTTTAGGTAGGTGTTAGGCCAGTGGCCCCAACCTCAGGGTCTCTGCTTGGTCCCCAGCGGTGTACACATGATGGTGGCCACCCCAGGGCGCCTCATGGATTTGCTGCAGAAGAAGATGGTCAGCCTAGACATCTGTCGCTACCTGGCCCTGGATGAGGCTGACCGCATGATCGACATGGGCTTCGAGGGCGACATCCGCACCATCTTCTCCTACTTCAAGGTGCCTGCCCCCGCCCAGCCAGGGCACCCCTACACCACCCCACCACTGCACACCACATCGAACTGTGGAGACCCCACGCCTCTGACCACACCACCCACTGCTCATACTTCGTGGGCTGTGTCTCAGTTGCTCAGCTTCCTCAGACCCCATGCCCCTCAGCCCAGCCCTACGTGCCCTTGGTCGCAACCCCCCCACTTCCTCAGGGCCAGCGACAGACCCTGCTCTTCAGTGCCACCATGCCGAAGAAGATTCAGAACTTTGCTAAAAGTGCCCTTGTAAAGCCTGTCACCATCAACGTGGGGCGTGCTGGGGCTGCCAGCCTGGATGTCATCCAGGTGGGCCGGCGCTCCTGATGGGCGGTCGCTCACCTGTGGGGGCTGGATCTGATAAGGCTCCCTGAAGCCGATTGGAGCCGGGGGTCTACCTTGTGGGAACTGGGGGTTTCGTTCAAAGCCCCTGACCCTTAACCAGGGAAATTTTTAGGACACCCAGCCCTTGGCGGCCAGAGGCTTCTGGTCACCTCATGGTCCAGATGACGGGCTGTGGCAGGGCTATGGCGGGTAAACCTAACCTCAAGATCACCTTGTGGTGGCAGGAGGTAGAATACGTGAAGGAGGAGGCCAAGATGGTGTACCTGCTCGAGTGCCTGCAGAAGACGCCGCCGCCTGTGAGTGCGGCCAGGCCAGGCTGGGGCCAGAGTCCCTAGGACCAGGCAGGGCTTTGGAGGGGACGGAGTGCCGGGGGAGGTGAGGTGGGTGCCCAGGCAGTCAGCCCCTGACTGGAGTTTGTCTTTCCGGACAGGTACTCATCTTTGCAGAGAAGAAGGCAGACGTGGACGCCATCCACGAGTACCTGCTGCTCAAGGGGGTTGAGGCCGTAGCCATCCATGGGGGCAAAGGTCAGGGTGGTGCACACACTGGCTTGGACCCTGCCGCAATAGCGGCGCTTTACCTCACGCCTTCCCCTACTTGGGCGGCCTGCCACTCCCCTACCCCGTGGTGGCTCTGACAGTGTCTGCCTGACCCTCCCCAGACCAGGAGGAACGGACTAAGGCCATCGAGGCGTTCCGGGAGGGCAAGAAGGATGTCCTAGTAGCCACAGATGTTGCCTCCAAGGGCCTGGACTTCCCTGCCATCCAGCACGTCATAAATTATGACATGCCGGAGGAGATTGAGAACTATGGTAGGGGCCTGGGGCCCAAGGGCATGGGCTAGGCTGGGGAAGGGCCAAGCCAGGCACCTGGTGTCCAGCAGTGGGCCAGAGTCTGTCCCTCTCTCTACAGTACACCGGATTGGCCGCACCGGGCGCTCGGGAAACACAGGCATCGCCACTACCTTCATCAACAAAGCCTGTGGTGAGTCTGTCACCAGAGCCACCTTAGCTATTCCCCGGGTCCCCTGCCTGTGGCCACCCAGGTTCTGGCCACAGGGCCCAGGATGGGCCCTGATGCTTCCCCACTCCTCCACCAGATGAGTCAGTGCTGATGGACCTGAAAGCGCTGCTGCTGGAAGCCAGGCAGAAGGTGCCGCCTGTGCTGCAGGTGCTGCACTGCGGGGACGAGTCCATGCTGGACATTGGAGGTGACTGCGGAGCGGGATCCCTGAGTCCCCAGCCGGCGGGTGGCAGGAGGGGGTGCTGGAATTCAGAAACACGAAACAGGGACCGAGGGTGCCTAACAGGGTGCCTGAGGTCCAGGGCATGGATCTTGGCCCTTGACTTGGCTGATCCCTGTCCCCATTCCCCCAGGAGAGCGCGGCTGTGCCTTCTGCGGGGGCCTGGGCCATCGGATCACCGACTGCCCCAAACTCGAGGCTATGCAGACCAAGCAGGTCAGCAACATCGGCCGCAAGGACTACCTGGCCCACAGCTCCATGGACTTCTGACCCGATGGTCTTCCCTCCTCTCCAGGGGGCCTCAGTCCCCAAGATTGCCGCCAGTCTACACACACAGCAGCCCCCTGGACAGAACCAGCATCTCAGCTCGGCTGGCCTGGGCTGGGCCAGACTGGTCCTGGTTGCCTGTTCCCTGTGCTCCTCAGAATTACTATTTTTGTTTCCTTTCACCCCAGCTGCCATTAAAGCACAAACCTCTATCCCAGCCGTGGCCCTGCCTCTGTGTTTCATCTCATCCGCCCCCTGGTTCCTGGGGCAGACATCACCTCTGACCTCTGGAGCCCCTCTGAGGCAAGGCCCCAACGTCTCCCACTAGCACTGCCAACACCCGGCCTGCTGGTACTTGGGCATGGAAGGAGCCACCAAGCTGGTGCCAGCGTCTGGGGACTCAGCATCTCTCCATTGGGTTGTGTGAATTTATGACTCAAGGAGGGACCACACTGGCAGGCCAAGGAGAAGTGCTTGGATTCTCTGGTCTCCCTGGCCAGCTGTCACAGCTCTCGGGCTCACTCCTCCTGTCAGTGGTGTGATGTTTCAGGGGCTTCTCCTGAAGCCCCTTGGGGGGCTGCTGCTTGCCTGAGGCTCCCCACCCACTGCCTGCCTGCGCCAGCCACCTGTAGGAAGCCCTCTGCTCTGTTGACTGAGGAGGCAGCAGATGTCATAGAACTGCCGTTCAGGCCCCAAGCTCCCCCTAAGTCTGCTCTGTGCCCAGCTCTGCTGAGCTGTGAGGATCTAGACGGGCCAGGGAGATGGCTACCTGGGAAGCTCTCAGGCGAGGGGAGAGAAAGATGCACACACAGAAATGTGGACGGCAGTCACAAGACCGCTGGCAGATGAAGCAGGATCTCGGCATCTGGCGAGAGGTAGGCAGGGAACGGCACAGGCGGCCACACTTCCTCTGAACCGGGCACTTTGTGTGTATGGCCACATGCTCATTCCAGTGGGACGGCGGTTGCTCAAGCCATATTTGTCACTTGGTGTGTGGCCTTGGGCAAGTTACTTAATTTTTCTAAGCACTGATTTCCTCACTGTTGAAATGGCGATGAGAATGCAAAGGACATGGTGTCTGAGGTGGCTGGAGCTCAGGGCTGCCTGGGCACAGTGGGCACAGAGCCGGGTGCTGGGAGGCCTTTAGGAAATATTTCCTGGCCAAGTGCATGCCCAAACGGCATTCCTTAGCCTGCTTCCATGTTCTGTCCCAGAGGTGACACTGAATGACCTGAGACTGTTCCAGAATAAAGATACACACACACAGCCCCGCTACTGGTCTCCTGCTAGGCAAGCCAACAAAATGAGCCCCCAGCAGGAAGCAACGCTTTAAATGAACATGTGACCTCTCCGGGGCCCACTGGGACCTGCCACCCACACTCACGTGGTTGGGGCCATTCAGGGGTGTGGATCCCATGTGGACTGGATACCCAGCGTGAGGGCCTTTGTGCTCTGGGACAGCGTGTAGTGGTCAGGGAAGGCCTCCAAGAGGAAGAGGTGACCCACCTTCCCAGGCGGCACAGTGGTGAGGAGGCCCGGAGGGGCTGGTCTGGGGGAATGAGCCTGGGGGAGACGGAGGCCGGAACACACGGGCCCGGAGTGTCGGGCTGAGGAGCCCGGGCTGCAGCCCAGGAAAGGGAAAGACAGGGGTGGTCTTGGGTTGTGGCGAGTGCTGCATGGGGCCCCAGTGGGGCTGTGTCCCCCAGGGGGATGCCAAGGCTGCCAACGTTCAGCGGCTCGTCGGGTGGAGAGGAGCAGGTGAACACGAGAGATTTCAGGGAGAAAGAGCAGCAAGATGGGGTGAGGCGCTCAAGCTGGGACGCCGAGTGGGAAAGCCAGGAGTTGGTTAGAGAAGGGTCCCGGCTGGAGGCACGGCCAGGGAGCGTCAGGCCAGGGTGCACAGCTGCCCAGGGCGGGTCGGGGGAAGGCGGGAACGCATGACGCAGGGAGCCAGCCTGCCACCAGACGCTCATGCCCAGCTGAACCAGGTGCGGGCGCAGGCTGTTTGCCTTCAGGCGGCCAGGGACTCCCTCCAGGTAGGTGTGGGCACCTTGGGCAGCCAGAACCCCAGGAAGGAAATCCACGCTGCCCCAGCCCGAGCTGAAGACAGGTTCCCCTCCCCCCGGCCTGCAGCTGCTTCTGGACGGAGGACGGGAAGTGGCCAGAAGGGGAAGTGTGAGGAGTTCCCGTCCAGCCTGTCATCAGTCTCCCCAGGTCTTGAAGCAGCGGCCCTGCTCCCTGCCGTGACCATGGACCCTGTGGACACCCCTATCAAGGATGGCATCCTCTACCAGCAGCATGTCAAGTTTGGCAAGGTGGGGACTCCTGGCTGCCAGGCAGCTGCCAAGGACCAACAGTGGGTGGAGAATGCAGCCTCCGCCCCTGCCTCGGACAGCCCAGGCAGACCTGGGAGACTTGGGAAGGGAGTCAGGGTGAAGGATCCCACCCCAGGTATGGGGAGTGGAACAGAGCACGGGTCTCGGCCAGAGATGGCAGGGGCTGAGCAGGCTCTGCCAGACCCTGCCTCTGGGAGAGACGGGGAATACAGGAGCGGGAGAGGGTCGAAGGCTCAAACCTCCCAGCAGGGAAGAGCTTCACAGCCTCTGACCCACTGCGGGCCCTAGGGAGGGTGAGGGGCTGAGCTGGAGTCCCAAGGGTGGAGCCCCTCCCTGCAGCGGCACTGTCCTGGGAGCAGCGAGGCAGGGGGGTCACCTCTCCTCGGCAGTGGCCCCACACCCCCGCAGCTCAGCTGCAGCTGCTGCCCAGGCAGATAAACCGTCGATTTCCTTTGCTCGAAGCTATTTGCATGTTTCCTTCCTTACCAGCGTGAGGCGGAGGCCTCCCTCCCACCCCAGCCCTTGGCCTGTGGCCCAAGTGCCCCTTTTTGGGGGCAAGAGGGAGCCAACATAATGGCAGTGTCTGGTGGTCTGCCCGGCCACTGGAGGCTTTACAAACATGACCCGGTAGCAGCCCCAACTCGTGTTCTCGTGGCCTTTTGAGAGACGACACTGATGCTTGTGGAGGTCACAGTTCGGGAAGAGCGGGCTGGGATTTGAACCCAGGGCTGACCAGTCCCAAGCCCAGCCAAGGCCTCCTTCCTGGCGCCCTGAGAAACTAGGGAGCAGGGGCCTGCTCCTGGCTGGGAGCGTTTGCCAAGCAGCTTGTGCTGAACCGAGTGGCACGGAGAATCTGCCACCCAAGAGTCTCCGCTCTCCCCCCCCTCTCCCGCAGAAGTGCTGGCGGAAGGTGTGGGCTCTGCTGTATGCAGGAGGCCCATCAGGCGTGGCACGGCTGGAGAGCTGGGAGGTCCGGGATGGTGGCCTGGGAGCAGCAGGTGACAGGTCGGCAGGGCCTGGCCGGCGAGGGGAGCGACGGGTCATCCGCCTGGCTGACTGTGTGTCGGTGCTGCCGGCCGACGGTGAGAGCTGCCCCCGGGACACCGGTGCCTTCCTGCTCACCACCACCGAGCGAAGCCACCTGCTGGCCGCGCAGCACCGCCAGGCCTGGATGGGCCCCATCTGCCAGCTGGCCTTCCCGGTGAGTGCGGCGGGCAGGGGGGTGGTTGGGCTGGGGCACCTGCCCCCGACTTGTCCACCTCCATGCTCACTCACATCCCGTCACCCAGCAAGCTCCACCGAGCACCTACAATCCTGGGAAAAGTAAATCTATAATGACTCTCAGAGGGCCACGCGCGCCGTGGAGAAAATGGACCGCCAGGGGAGCAGGAGGAACTGAGGGTGCGACGGGCAGGGTGGTCAGGGAAGGCCTCTCAGAGGAGGGCCCTGAATGACAGGAGCCCACTGGGCAAAGGTCTGAGGACAGGGGCAGCCTGGGGAGTTGTGAACAGAGGCAGTCCCGTGGGCAGAGGCCCCGAGGTCGGACAGTGTGGGGTGTTTAAGGGCAGAAAGAAGGCGACATGGCTGGAAGGATAGGAGTGCAGGAGGAAGCCAAATCACGGAGCTTAGGGGAGCAGCTGAAACGCCCCAGGCCATGTGTGTGGTTCTGTTCTGAGTGTGAGGCGAAGGCTTTGGAGGGTTGTAGCCAGACACGTTTGTAAAGCCCCACAAGGTCTGTGATGGGTCAAAAGGAAGTGAGCCTGGGGGTTCTTCAAAGAGGTAAACAGAGTTACCATGTGGCCCACAGGCCCACTCCTAGGTGTGTGCCCAAGAGAACTAGAACAGGTGTTCAAACAAAACATGTGCATGTGAGGCGGCAGGATCGCGTGAGCCCCAGAGGTCGAGGCTGCAGTGAGCCATAATCGTGCCACTTCACTCCAGCCCGGGAGACAGAGCAAGACCCTATCTCAAAAAAAACCCCATAGCAGCACTACTCACGGCCACCAGAAGGTGGAAACAGCCTACATGGCCATCAGCTGACAAATGGATAAACAAAACGTGGTCTGTCCACAAGATGGAATACTACTCAGCCATAAAAATGAACAAACGGGCCAGGCGCAGTGGCTCACGCCTGTAATCCCCCACTTTGGTAGGAGGATTGCTTGAGCCTAGGAATTCAAGATCAGCCTGGGCAACATAGTGAGACCCTGTCTCTAAAAAAAAAAAAAGAAAAGGAAAAAAGAAAAAGAAATGCACAGACTAGGTAACTCCGTTGGGATAGAAATCAGATGAGTCTTGCCAGGAGCTGGGGGAAGGGAGAAGTGGGGAGTGGCAGCTCACGGGTACAGGGTTTCCATGTGGGATGATGGAAAAGTTCTGGAACTAGACAGTGGCAACAGCTGCACAACCTTGTGAATATACTAAAAAGCACTGGTGGCCGGGCGTAGTGGCTCACGCCTGTAATCCCAGCACTTCGGGAGGCTGAGGTGGGCAGATCACCTGAGGTCAGGAGTTCGAGACCAGCCTCAACATGGAGAAACCCCGTCTCTACTGAAAATACAAAATTAGCTGGGTGTGGTAGTACATGCCTGTAATCCCAGCTACTCGGGAGGCTGAGGCAGGAGAATCACTTGAACCTGGGAGGCGGAGGTTGCGGTGAGCCAAGATGGCGCCATTGCACCATTGCACTCCAGCCTGGGCAACGAGAGCAAAAGTCCATCTCAAAAAAAAAAAAAAAGCACTGGTGATACACTTTAAGATGTAAAATGGACCGGGCGTGGTGGTTCACACCTGTAATCCCAGCATTTTGGGAGGCCGAGGCAGGTGGATTACCTGAGGTCAGGAGTTTGAGACCAGCCAGGCCAACATGGTGAAACCCCACCTCTACTAAAAAAAAAATATTACAAAAATTAGCCGGGCATGGTGGCACACACCTGTAATCCCAGCTATTACTTCGGAGGCTGAGGCAGGAGAATTGCTTGAGTCTGGGAGGCAGAGGTTGCAGTGAGCTGAGATTGTGCCACCGCACTCCAGCCTGGCTGACAGAGCAAGACTGTGTCTCAAAAAACAAACAAAAAAAAATGTAAGATGGTTAAAACAGTAAATGTTATGTTCTCTGTATTTTATCATATTTAAAAAATAAAAAAACAAAAGGCAGTTGAGGTTAGGCATGGTGGCTCACGCCTGTAATCCCAGCACTTTGGAAAGCCAAAGCACGTGGATCACCTGAGGTCAGGAGTTCAAGACCAGCCTGCCCAATACGGCAAAACCCTGTCTCTACTAAAAATACAAAAAATTAGCCAGGCGTGGTGGTGGGCGCCTGTAATCCCAGCCACTTGGGAGACTGAGGCAGGAGAATCACTTAAACCCAGGAGGTGGAGGTTGCAGTGAGCTGAGATCTCGCCATTGCACTCAAGTATGGGTGACAGAGCAAGACTCCATCTCAAAAAAAAAAAGGCAGTTGACAGGAGCAAGGAGCCCGGTGAGGAATCTGTGGCATTTGACCCGGCCGTGTTGCTATGGGCCAGGGTGGTCCTAGTAGACGGGCTGAGTGGGAAAGAGCTAGAGGACAACTGAAGGCCTGGGTGTAGGGATGAGGCATAGGCAGAGATTGGGGGCACCTTGCAGGGTCGTAGCAGGTGGTTGCAGTGAGATGGAAGAAGACACCTGGGGTACTGCTCCCCGCCCAGCTCACACGTGTGTCCCAGCCGGAACACTCCTGTCCCTGTACTGCTCGAGGCTGTCAGAGACATGCAGAAGCCGGCCCAGCCAAGCCCAGGGGCTGCAGGGGACATCCCCTAGTGTCCCCAGTGATCTGCAGCTCTGACACCCTCAAGCACCGCACCTCTTTCCCAGCCCAGCACTCTCAGTGGGGAGCCAGGTGGGAGAACAGGCTCAGAAGGGACCCTGGCTTGTGGTGGAGTCCTGGGATACTGACCCCAAGGGAGGGGACAGGGCATGGGAGTGTGGTACTCCCACCTTTGACTTGAACTCATTCCCCAGGGAACAGGGGAGGCCTCCTCAGGATCCACAGATGCCCAGTCTCCCAAGAGGGGTCTGGTCCCTATGGAGGAGAACTCCATCTACTCCTCCTGGCAGGAAGGTAAGTCGGAGGAGGTGCAAGGGCAGCCTCCACCCCCAACACCCAGGGCTGGGTCTTTGGGGGACTGACCGGGATGTCCTGGCCACCTGCCGCAGTGGGCGAGTTTCCCGTGGTGGTGCAGAGGACCGAGGCCGCCATCCGCTGCCAGCTGAAGGGGCCGGCCCTGCTGGTGCTGGGCCCAGATGCCATCCAGCTGAGGGAGGCCAAGGTCACCCAGGTCCTCTACAGCTGGCCCTACCACTTCCTACGCAAGTTCGGCTCTGACAAGGTGAGGTGCAGGGGTGGGAAGGGTGGGGGGCCGACACCCTGGACCCTCCTGCTAATCCCCACCCGTGTCGCCTGTGCCCAGGGCGTGTTCTCCTTTGAAGCCGGCCGCCGCTGCGACTCGGGTGAGGGCCTCTTTGCCTTCCACACCCCCTGTGCCCCCGACCTGTGCAGGGCTGTGGCCGGGGCCATCACCCGCCAGCGGGAGCGACTGCCAGAGCTGGCCAGGGCCCAGCCCTGCCCCCTGCCACGGGCCACCTCTCTGCCCTCCCTGGACGCCCCCGGAGAGCTGCGGGAGATGCCACCAGGACCTGAGCCACCCACCTCCAGGAGGGTGCCCCTGGCTGAGCCCGGACCCCAGAGCCTGCCGCTACTGCTAGGCCTGGAGCCCAGCGATCCGGCATCCGGGCTCTACGCCTCAGTGTGCAAGCGTGCCAGTGGGCTCCCACGCACGGAGCACCTCTATGAGAACCTGTGTGTGCTGGAGGCCAGCCCCACACCGCACAGCGGGGAACCTGAGCAGCACGAGGGCCCTGGCGGCCGCAGCCCCACAGCCAGTCCCATCTACCACAACGGCGAAGACTTGAGCTGGCCCAGCCCGGCCCACGACAGCAGTCTGGAAGCCCAGTACCGGCGGCTGCTGGAGCTGGATGAGGCAGAGGGCACAGGCCGCCCTGACCCTCAGGCAGGCTTCAAGGCCAAGCTGGTGAACCTGCTGAGTCGTGAGCGGAGGAAGGGCCCTGCCCCTTGTGACCGGCCCTGAACACCCAGCAGAGTGGTGGCCAGAGGGGAGAGGTGCTTCCCCTGGGACAGGAGGGTGGGCTGGTGGGCACATAGTGGGCCCATGTGGACACACGCCTGTGTCTACCCTGGCCTGCAGGAATGAGGCAGGCCACCTGTGGAGGACCTCCGCCCTGCCCTGCCCTCCACATACACGGTGTGCAGACTCGCAGATAATAAAGCTCAGAGCAGCGCCCAACAGGGGCACTCACGGCACACGCCCCTGCCCATGTTCATTGCGGCCAGCACCAGTGCCCTGTGCCGGTTCCAGGGGCACAGGTGACCTGGGCCTGACCTGCCACCCATGGGCTCAAATCCACTGCGGCAGCAGACAGGATGGAGATCATTAGGACTCCATGTGGCCCCCCATGGCCAGAGTGACACGAAGAGGCAGGCGGAGGGAACCGCGAGGCTTGTTTGTCAGACTGGGGAAGGAGCAACATGAGGGCCCAACTGGAGACCCGGAGGCCCGAGCTGGGGAGCTGGGAGGAGGCAATGGGGGCGGGGAGCAAGTGGAAGGGATTTCAGAGACGCCCTCGCCCCACACACTTGTTCCCTGCTGAAACTCCAACAATTTGCAGATACTTCTGGGAACCCCCGGCCTCAGTCTCCTCATCTGTAAAGGAGAGAGAACAAATGATGTATCAGGCATCATCCTAGATGAGAGTTTTGCTGTGTGCCTACTCAGTGCCAGGCACTGGGGGACATGGCCGTGTTCAGGACAGCCTTGGTCCTGTTCGGGAGCCGACATTCCAGGGGGAGAGAAGTTTCCTGAAGACTTCCATGCTGCGCTCCCTCCTCTGCTCCTGCTGCTGTTGCCATCCTAGGAGCCAGCCATGCGCACAAGCATCATGCCTCCAGGGGTCTGGCTGCTTGGCCCCTCACCGCAACTCCACCTCAGCTGCCCACACCCTTGGCACATCCTGAACCTCATTTTCAGGACGGACACATAATTTTTGCTCTCTTGTGTCCAAGCCTCATCCTCTGGCCACCTCCTCGTTCCAGCTCACTTCCTCTCGCACGGCCAATACTGCCCCTGCCTAGCCACATCGACCTACCGGGGGACCCTTTTCTGGCTCTTCCAGGCCTCTGCCCACCATCCCCTCTGTTATCCATAGTCCCTTCCCCTCTTCTCTCTCCTTTCATCTTATTGGTCTGGCAAAGCCCCTGGCCTTGGATGAGCCCAGACCTCCTCTGTGCCTGCACACAGCCGCCCATAGCCAAAAAAACCCATTTAAGCAGGCTGACTGCATCCTTAACAGTGCAGGGCAGGCGCTCCCTGCCACCAGAGACCCTGTTCCCTAGAGGGGCAGCTTTTCTCCTCCCCAGAACCTCCTGTCTGTCCCCAGCCAGTGTCTCCTCACAGGCATGTTGGGGAAACAGGTCAGGCTCTCCCACTGCATCTGCAAGTGTACTGGCATCCATCCGTCTGCTTCCTACCCCTACAGTCGCAACAGTGTTTGTCCCCAGCTATGCTCTTATCCCGGCTCCTCTCACCTCAGAGCTTGGAAATTTCAGCTCTCTCCTGGGCCCATTCATCCTATCAGCGGCTTTTCCAGCCACACCCAAACATGCTCTGTAATGTCACATCTTAAACCTTCCCTTGCCCTCACATTCCCCTTTGGCCACCTCCCTGTTTCTCTGTTCCTCTTCACAGCAAAAACTCTTCAAAGAGTTGTTGATTACTTTCATTTCCACTTTCTTACCCCTGTTTCCCCTCAATTAACTCTCCTTCATCCCCATGATGCCATTATGTGGCTCTTATTAGAGTCACCAACGTTATTCTCCAAAACAAAAGCAACAAGGACTTTGACTTCTCAGCAGCACTCAGCTCTGGTTCTTGAAACACCCCCCATTACTTGCTTTTCCTCCTACCTCATAACTCTGTCTTTCCCAGCCTCTACTGCGGCCTTCTCTGAGTTCTTCCCAGGGTCCTAGGCTCTGATACAGTGTAGCTCAACCCTGCTACACAAAGAATCTCCTGAAAGCCTGTAAAACTGTCCATGCATGTTCTGTGAGTGACCTACCAAGAGAATAAACAATTTTAAAAATCCATTTCACACACAGGGGCTCTGAGTTCATCAGTCTGGGTAGGTGGGGTCTGGGCCTCAATGCTCATTGGGTTTCCGGATGATTGTAATATGCAGCCTAGACTGGGAACCACTGGCCTCAGCAAGCCAGTCATTCTCCAGGTGTCACAGACCCTCGGTGCTGACCCCAAAGGTCTGTCTTCAGTGCAGACCTCCCCCTGAGCTCCAGATTTAGTAATCCCACTGCACACGAGACATCTGGATGTGGAAAAGGCATCTCCAGATCCCATGGGTGAAAGGGGGTTGGGGGAATGGAGACTGGTGTTCTTCCAGCATGTGTGTGGACACAGCGCAAAGCCTGGAGGGATGCTAGACCCATGGGGAGGAAGATTTCAGCTTACTCATTCATGCAAGCACTTCCTGATGGGTAAGGCCTTAGCAAGCTGAGGCCAAGAGGCGAGCAGTCAAGGTGCTGCTGCAGGCACCCCCACTCCCTACAGTGGCAAACCCAAGCCCAGTCCTTGGCAGCTCAACAAATCCCAGGGCACACTGAAGGTCACCCAGAGAGTCAGGGGCATGGCTAGAACCGACTCTGGGTGCCCAGCATGACATCCTTTCCTTCATTACAAATCTGAGCTTCTTTGTTTCATAGGGATTTCTGTGATATTCCAAGGGGACTGTGGGAAAGTCCTTGGAAACCACCAGGACTCTAGAGGCCTGGGCCTGGAGCCTCAGGAGTCTTGGCCACCAGAGGGCGCTGTGTCCCTGTCCAGGTCCAGTTGCCACCCAGGGGCTGCCTGTGCTGGGAGGCTCCCGGGCAGTCGGGGACACAGACCTGTGCTTTCCACCAGCCCAAGGAATGGGAGCCAGGGGTCCTCTCTGCTGGAGGACTGCCAGGACCCCCAGGCTGCCACCTCTTCCTTTGCTCATTTGCTGTTTCACTTTGTCAATCCTTCCTTTCTTCGTGTGTTCATTCACATCCACTGTGTGTAGGCCCTGGGGAAATGTTAGACAAGACACATAAGCTGTGTGTCTTCATTGTCCTAACAAAGAACACACCCTGGAAAGAGCGCCGCAGAGAGTCCCCATTCCCCCAGCTCCCTCCACACATGCACTCTGGAGATGCCTTTTCCACATCCACATGTCTCGGGTGCTATGGGATTCCTAAGTAAACAAACACTTCATACGGAATGTCAGATGATGGAGATGCTATGGGGAAAAGTAAAGCAGAGGGAGGGCCTAGTGTGCAATGCGGGTGAGGCATCAGGGGATTGCTGTTTCAGATGTGATCAGGGAAGGCCCTGGGAGGAGGCAACATCTGAGCAGAGACCTAAAAAAAGTTGGAAGCCTGTTGCTGAGATACCTGGAGAAGTGTTTCAAGGGCCGGGCACCGTGGCTCACGCCTGTAATCCCAGCACTTTGGGAGGCCAAGGCAGATGGATCACTGGTGGTCAGGAGTTTGAGAGCAGCCTGACCAACATGGAGAAACCCCATCTGTACTAAACATATAAAAATTATCCCGGAATGGTGGTTCATGCCTATAATCCCAGCTACTCGGGAGGCAGAGGCAGAAGAATCACTTGAACCCAGGAGGCGGAGGTTGCAACAAGCCAAGATCACACCACTGCACTCCAGCCTGGATGACAGAGTGAGACTCCGTCTCAAAAAAAGAAAAAAAAAAAAAAGAAGTGTTTCAAGCAGGGGAACTGGCAAGTGGACAGGCCCTGAGGCAGGAATATGCTTGGCCTGCTGGGGGAAATGTGAGTGAGGAGGCCAGGGTGGCTGGAGTGGAGGGAGCGAGTGGTAGGAGTCAGACGCAGTTTATTCGTGTTCTGTAGGTCTTAAGGACTTTAGTTTTATTTTGGGTGCAATATGATCTCACTGGAATGCTAAAAGCTGAGAGTGACATGGTGGTGTGATTCTGGCTTTAAAAATATCACTTTGGCTGCTTCATGAAGACTCTGGAAGGGGCAAGGGTGAAAGCAGGGATACCCGTTAGGAGACTGTTACAGGGGCACAGGCACAAGATGGCAGTGGCTGGGACAATGGTGGAAGCAGTGGTTAGATGTGAACATGCTGAAGGTGGAATTTGCAGAATCTGGGGGAGGACAGAAGAGAAAGGAAGGATAACTTCACCATTTCTGCTGAACCAGTTGGATGAATGTTGGTGGCACTTGTTGAAGTCAGGAATGAGTTAGGGAGGTGGGAAAGGCACAAGGTGGGACAGGTGGGCCATGATGGCCTGAGATACCTAGCACAGTGGCTCCCCAACCTTTTTGGCAGAAGGGACTGCTTTCACGGAAGACAATTTTTCCACGGACTGGGGGCGGGTGGGGGTGGCTTCAGGAGGGTTCAAGTGCAGTACATTTATCATTAGATTCTTTTTTTTTTTTTTTTTTGAGATGGAGTCTCGCTCTGTCACCCATGCTGGAATGCAGTGGAGCCATCTTGGCTCACTACAACCTCTGCCTCCCCGGTTCAAGTGATTCTCCTGCCTCAGCCTCCTGAGTAGCTGGGATTATATGCATGTGTCACCACGCCCAGCTAATTTTTGTATTTTTAGTAGAGATGGGGTTGCACCATGTTGGCCAGGATGGTCTCCAACTCCTGACCTCAAGTGATCCTCCCCCACCTCAGCCTCCCAAAGTGCTGGGATTACAGGTACAGGCGTGAACCACCGCACCCGGCCCATTTATTATTAGATTCTCATAAGGAACGAGCAACCTCGATCCCTCGCATGCACAGTTCACAATAGGGTTCACGCTCCTATCGGAATCTAATGCTGCTGCTACACTCAGCTTCTCTGGCTTGCCGCTGCTCACCTGCTGTGCAGCCCAGTTCCTAACAGGCTACAAACAGGGGGTTGGGGACCCTGATCTAGTAAACATCTAGGCAGCGTTTTGGATAATGGAGTCTGGAGTTCCTGGGGAGAGGTCAGGCTGGCCATGAAACATGAGATGCCTTGGCATACAGGTGGTATTGAAAGCCACAGGACGGTACCGGGTCTTAGGGGGTGAGAATAAAGAGAGATGGCATCAGACGGCCAAAGCCAGAGGCAGAGGAGGATGGGGAGGAGGGGCCAGTGGGGCAGGGAGAAGCTGTGAAGTCAGGGAAAAAGGGTGTTTCGGGGGACGAGAATCCACCCGGACCCATGCTGCCCCTAGGAGGGGCAGGATGAAACTGAACCACCACGGATTCCATGGCCCGATGGCCTCCAGGTCACAGGTGACCTTGAGAAGAAAGATCTCAGGGGACCGGTGCGGACAAGAGCCTGCCTGGCATGGCTTCAAGAGATAACTGAAGGAAAGCAAGTGGAGACGCGATAAACAGACAACTCCCTGGAGGAATTTGACTTTCAAGAGCAGAATTAAAGGCTAGTAGTTGGAGAGGGATGTGGGGTCAAGAGAAGGTCTTTAACGATGAGAACTCTCACAGCGTTTTATGCAGAAGAGGGTGGGTGTGATGACTGTGGATGGAGAGGGGAGAACTGCAGCAACCATGTCCTAGGAGGAGCTGACCGGCCGGGACCACCAAGCGAGTGGAGGGTGGACGCCCCTTCCCTCACCCCGACACCCGCATGCTCTCAGTGTCCGCGCCGCGGGCCCTAGTGCCCGGGCTGAACGCGGGGCCGGGACTCTGAGGACGCCTCCCACGGGGCGCAGTCCGCTCTGGCCAAGGTGGAGCGGGACGCGGCGCTTCCGACGGTGTGCGGGTCGGGTCGGGGTTGTAGGGATGCGAGCGAGGGCAAGGCCCGAAGGCCAGGGACCCCCGGCGTCCGCTCCTGCCCTGTGTTCCTGCCTTCGGTAGAGCGTTGCGCAAATCAAGCTTTAAACGCCCCTGTCCCCCTCAACTTCCCCACCTTATCTCCTCCCAGGCCCTCTGATTTAGAAATCCTGCAGCCCCCGATGGTTGCACCTACGATACCGACCCTCGCAGCAGCCCTGCGAGGCGAGTATGATCGTCCCATTTTTCGGAGTAGCAAACTAAGGTTCAGAGACGACTAGGGCCCAGGTCGGTCTGGTTTGCAGGTCCGCTTTCCCCTCCCTCCGCCAGCGGGCGGTGCGGGGACTGGGCGAGGCAGCTCCTCCCTAATGAGGCGACCCGCAGCCCCGGCCCCGCCCCGACTCCGCCCCACTGCAGGGCCCGGGTCGGGGAGGCCTCTCAGCTCGCAGCCCGACGGGACGTGGTGATTGGGCGGGACGGAAGAGCTGGGTGGCGCTTTCCACCAACGGAGATCGTCTAGTGGGCGTGGTCACGACGAGGGCGTGGCCGTGTGCCCCGCCCCCTTCCGCGCGCTCAAAGTGGAGGGTGACTGCGGGGGCGGGGTCAGAACACTGGCGGCCGATCCCAACGCGGCTCCCTGGAGCCCGACGCCGAGCAGCGCACTGGCGGGGCCGAGCAGGTATCGACGACCGCGCGGGGCGTCTTGGGCTGGACCAGGCGGGCGCCTGGGGCCTGCTGAGGACCACAAAGGGCACTGGGGGTCGCGGTCCAGGCTGTGCTTCCTCCCGCGGGCCCTTGCCCCTGCCTCCGCCCCCGCCCCCGCCTTCCTGCCGCGAAGCCGGCTGCGGCGGGGCCGATTGGCGCCTGCGCTGCTTCCTGCGGCCGGGGCCAGTCTAATGCATGGGGCCCGGACGGGGGACTAGGGGGAAACTGAGTCACGTCGGTGTGGGAGCAGTTCTGTGTGGGAGGCACCATCCCCATTGGGCTCCGGGAAGGATCCCCCTCCAAGCTATGCTTTAGGGTCCCAGCCCCCACCTGTCTCCACAGGGGCCGCACCCCACTCCCGCCTTCCCCTTCTTCAGCACCCAGGGGTCCCGCCCTGGCTCCCAGCAGCCTCGACTGGTCCCGGAATGGCTGGGAGGATCCGCTGCAGCCGCCTCCCTCCCCTCCCCCTCGTGTCCCAAGCCCCCGTGTGCTCCCTGCGCTGGCTCTCCGCACAGTGTCAGCTTACACGCCTTATATAGTCCGAGCAGGCTCCAGCCGCGGCCTGCCTGCCGGGACCTGGGGGCGGGGGAGAGGAGAGCCGGCCCCTGACTCACCCGGCCGCCCGAGGCTCCAGGCTGGCTTGCGGGGAGGCCGCGCCAGTTTAGTCCCTCGGCCCACCCCTGGTTGAAAAGAACCTCCACTCTGGATTCAGGCACCCCTCACAGTTCCAGTCCCAAGGGGAGGGAGGCTGTTCCTGTCTTTCCAAAGTGAGGTCCGCCAGCAGCCCAGCCCAGCCTGACAAAATACCTGCCTACTATGGCTTGCGTGTGCTCAGGGGCTGCCCGTGCCTGCCTGGCCCCTGTCCAAGCCTGGTATCTTGAGTTGGGCCGGCCGGCCTGCCTGCTTGCCTGCCTGCCCACCATGCTGGCCACTCACCTCTTCTCTCCTCTCCTCTCAGGAGCCGGCATCATGGATTCCTTCAAGGTAGTGCTGGAGGGGCCGGCACCTTGGGGCTTCCGGCTGCAAGGGGGCAAGGACTTCAATGTGCCCCTCTCCATTTCCCGGGTGAGCCTAGGTTTGGGGAGGGGGCTCCCCCAGCGGTCTTTGGGTGCTCAGGTCTCCAGAGGGTGATGGGGGAGTCCTAACAGGAGCTGGTCAGGGGCTAGCAGGCCAGGAGATGTCCAGGTCCGAGATGTAGTGGTACCTGCCCGCTGCAATGACTCCCAATGAGGTGGATACTGGGAGGGAGCACCCAGGCTTCCCCAGTCCTGCACTGTACCGGATGCTGTTCTCCCAAGCTCCTGTGGCCACTTCTGAGGGCGGGAGGGAGGATCATTGTGCAGGATGGGAGCCTGACATTTCCAGGAGGTATCTAAACTTGAGGTGGCAATGCTTGGAGCCAGGCCCCAGGCAGGGCACTGTGACTGTAGGATTTCACTTCAGACACACTTCTGCCCAGGGAATAGCAGTCCTCATCCTGTTTTTCCAGATGAGAGAAGAACTCATGAAGAGGTGGAGGGGCTCGCTCATCGAGTCCATGTTGAAGCAGGGATTGGAATTGAAGCGCGGGATGGTGTGCATTTGTTGTGGGTGGAAGGGGTCTCTCCCCAGCCTATGTAAGGACCTGCATCCACCATTCCCATTCAGGACGTGGTGGCCTTTGACCCCAAGCAGAAGTGCAGGACAGGGCTCCTCTCTAGGGGCTTAACTTCAGCTTCCAAGAGCCTGCCCTGGTGGGGGTGGAGCTGAAGGCTGGCTCCTCCCTGTAGCAGGGGGATTGCCTTATAAGCCCAAGAATGCGGCCCCACGCTGGGATGGCCAACAGTGGCTGCAGTCTGCAAAGCTGAAAAGGGCTGGCCTAGGCCTGGCCCCCTGAACCCCACTGCTGGGCCCCTCAGCTGGTCATCAGGCTGCAGCTCCAGCTGTATGGTCCAGTTGTGAGACACAACAAATTGCCTGCCCAGAGTGGGTGAGGCCAACCTGTGGGCTGGCATCTCTGACTGGCCTGGGGGTCAGCAGGGGGTGGGGACTTCCTGCCCCTATATCCGCCTGCCCAGAGAGGCCCACCCAGGCGATGGGTGGGCAGGCAGCTGTTGTCAGGAAGCCCAGGGCAAGCCCAGCCTGGAAGGGCCCAGAGGGTTGTGGCCTGAGGAGGGCGTCAAGGTGGAGTCTGTCTGTAGGAGTTGGGCATGGGGGTTAGGGTAGGCTCTTCCCAGGGGTCCTTCCACGGTGTTCTCCGGGAACCTGCCCCACCAGCAGGGTAGTGAGGGCAGTGGTCGCCCTACCACACACATCCTCCTACACAGTCCTCACACAGCTCTGAAAACCCACCCGGCGTCCTGCCCCTTGGGAAAGTGCTGGCCCAATGCGTCTGGGGACCCTGAACCTCAGTTTCTTCCCTGATGGAGATGACTTTCAGATATGGCCTGTTGGGGGCACTCCAAGCTCCAGCTCCCTGGTCAGCATCCCCGGCATGTGGGTGGGGCCACTAGCTGATCCCAGCCCTGGAGTTGGACCTGGGCCCACATGGGTGGGTGAGGTGGGCTTTTCTGAGTTAGGCCAGTCCCCTCCCCCTCCCCTGACCCCAGGATGGAGGGAGATGGGAGGGGTGAGGGCTGGCCGTGGGCCCAGGCCTGGGAGATGAGGTAACGTCTGGGACTGGGGGGTTGGGCTGCTCAGGCTGACTCACCCCCACCTCATGCAGGGTCCAGCCCCCTGGCTTTTTCCCTCCTTGGTTCCTCTGGCCTTACCCTGCTCCTGGCCTGAGCCCCTCCCTGCCTCTCTCCAGCCACCCACCCAGCGCTGTCTCCTGCTCTCCTGCCGCCCTCTCCATGCTCTGAACACTCCTCATCCTCTGCTTTCTGCCCTCCTCACTCTGGGAAGGGAAGCCGTCCCCGCCCCCTACCCCCTCTCCAGGAGCCAGCTAGCTGCTCCTGTGCACCCCAAGACCTCCATCTCGGGCTCAGCCCACACCTCCCAGGAGCCAGCCCTGTGGGCAGGGAGTGGCTGGGCCAGGTTTCCCTTCTACTGACTCACCATGACCTTGAGTAAGTCACTTCCCCTCTGGGGTGTCACTTCCCCACATACCGTATAAGGGGTTGATTTAGTTGGATTGAACTAAAGGTGAGGGAGGGGCTCAGGATGTCTCCAGGTGGACTGGCCCCCCGGTTGGGCCCCCATGCTCAGCAGAGGTGGCCCACAGTGCCTTAGGGTCAGGGACACTTCCTGGCCTTGCCTCTTACTAGCTGGGTGACTTGAGGCAAGTTGTTTAACCTCTCTGTGTGTATTTTCTTTTTTCCTTTTTTCTTTTTCTGACGGAGTCTTGCTCCGTCGACCAGGCTGGAGTGCCGTGGCGCCATCTCGGCTCACTGCAAGCTCTGCCTCCCGGATTCACGCCATTCTCCTGCCTCAGCCTCCCGAGCAGCTGGGACTACAGGTGCCCACCACCACACCCGGCTGATTTTTTGTATTTTTAGTAGAGACGGGGTTTCACCATATTAGCCAGGATGGTCTTGATCTCCTGACCTGGTGATCCACCCACCTCAGCCTCCCAAAGTGCTGGGATTACAGGCGTGAGCCACTGCGCCCGGCCTCTGTGTACATTTTCAAGTGCAAAATGGGTAAAATCCCTGATTACTCCACAGGGTTGTTGGAAGATTCAGTGTCAATATGTAGCATACTTGGTGCTCAATAAACGGAAGCAACTGTTCTTATTTAGCGAGTGAGGAAGGGGCCACTGAGCTCTCTTAGCCTTCTGACCTCCCATGCAAGCAAGAAATCATGTTGAGCCCAGCTCGCCTTTCTTTTCCTGGTGCTGTCAGGCTCTGTGTCTGGCTGCCCTGCCCTCTGACATCTCTCTGAAACCTCTTGCCTCCCTTTTCCCTGTCTCAGCCCAGTCTGTGCACTGGCCCACCTGAGGAGCCTCCTGGGGCCTCTGGCAGCCTGGACCCCCCAGATCCCCCCCACCCAGTGAAATTGTCTTCCAGCACTGCCTCACAAAAGCCTACTTACTGCAGTACCAGGCCTCTTGCCAGATGGCTGGGTGGCCCCTTGGGCTCAGACCCAGTCAAGCTGCCCCGCCTGTGTTGCTGGGGCTGGCCTCGAGGCCTGGAAGGGGATTATCAGGGTCACCCCTCTCAGGGCCTGGGAGATACCCCATCCCAGACATTAAAACTGCCAGTGGCTCCTCTACCCTCAAAGCCAAGTCCTAGTTCCTTCTGGCATTCAAAGCCATCATAAGTAAACTCACCCGCTAGGCAGCACACCCCATTCTCCTTTACCGAGGCTCACAGCGTCCTTGAAGTCATTCCTGATGGTCTCAGCTCATCCTGGTGGCAGCCGTTTCTCCCAGCCTACTGTCTCCTCTCATTGCCACAGGAACCAGGGACTCCCAGCTCAATAGCCTGAAGGATTGGGGTTGGAGAAAGTTGGCAGTTGAGGGCTTGGGCGTGACACCCATGTATGGCCTGTGAAGCCCCGGCTGTCACCTTAGGCCCCATTCAGGCAGTGTTCACAGGGAACCGGAAGATAACAGGGCCTGTTCTGGCGCTCAGAGGGTCCTAGGAGACCGCTGCAGATGGCCCCTCACAGGGTGCTGGGGGGTAAGAGGTCCGTAAGAGCCCCGGGTGGTTTCAGGGAGGAAGCTGCCCCCTGCATGGGTCAGACGGCATATCTGGTAGGTGGAGCGGCCTGGGCAGGAAGCCAGCAGGAGCCTCAAAAGGCAATGGTCCTCCTGAAAAACTTGGGCTTTAGCCTGAGCCTGGCTGTTTGTGGACATCATAGCAATTTCTGGACTGTGTGGGAGGGTCGTGGTGGTGAATAAATAAGCAGTGTGACTGGGGAAATTGTGAAGCTCAGGTGAGTGCCACCACCTGGCTTGCTTTAGTGTCCAGCAGCTGCCTAGAACTCTGTTGAATAAGAGCTCTCTGGGTTCTGGAAGTGGGGCAGCTTTGGGTGGGGCAGGGTTACCACCATCAACCTGGCTTGGGTCTGCAGGAGCCAGGGCCTCAGTCACTTTGCTTCTCTCTCCATAGCTCACTCCTGGAGGCAAAGCGGCGCAGGCCGGAGTGGCCGTCGGTGACTGGGTGCTGAGCATCGATGGCGAGAACGCAGGGAGCCTCACACATATCGAAGCTCAGAATAAGATCCGGGCCTGCGGGGAGCGCCTCAGCCTGGGCCTCAGCAGGTATGCGGGTGGGCATGCATGGGTGCAGGTGGGCATGCATGGGTGCGTGGGCGCTGGCGGAGGGGATCCCCGCGGGCCCAGCCCGCTGTCATGCTTTCCTTCTTCTCCAGGGCCCAGCCAGTTCAGAGCAAACCACAGAAGGTAGGAGGCAGGCCGAGACATCTGGGTGCGGGCGGTGTGGGCTTGGACGGCCGGGCCTGCTCGCCCTCCTGGCACATTCTCGGTACCCCAATCCCTGGCCGGAAGTGGAGGGTGGAAACGAGCTAAGGCGGGTCTAGGGCCCTGGAGTTGAGCCAGGGGCTGCCGCACGGTCCTGGCACCACGCATGTCCGCCTGTCTGTCCGCCTGCCTGCCTCCCGCCATCGGCGCTGCGTGCTCGCCCGCACTGGGTCAGCCCTCGGTCCTGCGTGGACTGAGATCAGCACTCCCAAATGGGCCCCTTGAAACCTGTTGTCCTCTCCCCTTAGCCTCCAGACAGATGTGGGGGGTGGGGGTGGGGGGCTGGAGCTGCCGCTGTCCTCTCGCGCAGGCGCCCCACTCCCACCCAGGTCACCACCCTACCCCGCCCGCCCGCCCTGCCCGGCTCTGTCTCTGCCCAGGCCTCCGTCCCTGCCGCGGACCCCCCGCGGTACACCTTTGCACCCAGCGTCTCCCTCAACAAGACGGCCCGACCCTTCGGGGCGCCCCCGCCCGCTGACAGCGCCCTGCAGCAGAATGGGTACGTCGGCCCCTGCCCGCCCGCGCCCACGCCCACGCTATCAGGCCCCCTGTGGCCCCACGCCCGCTGCCCGCTGCTGCTCAGTCTGTGCTGCGCCCCAGCCTGGCGGAACCGTGCGGCAGCGACCCCTGGCGGCCGGGGTGGGGCTGCAGGCACAGGGCCCCTCCCGAGGCTGTGGCGCCTTGCAGGGCACCGCCCTGGGGAGGGGTCTCTGAATGAGGCCGCGCCCTTCGCTGGCGGCTGGGGGTTGGGTTGTGGTGTCGGGCCAGCTGAGCCCCAGACACTCAGTGCCGCCTTGTCCCCGGCTGTTCTGACCCCTCCCCATCTTTCTTCCTCTCCTGTGCCTGTCCCTTTGTCCCTTTATCTGTCTATCTGTCTTATTTCCTTCACAGGTGCAGACCCCTGACAAGTCAGTGAGCCCCCTCTGCCTGTCCCTCTCTTCTTCCTTTTGGCACTCTGGGCGGCGGCCCCTCCCCACCCTAGCTGCCCTCCTCTCCACTTCGCCCTCCTGTCCTCTCACCCACCCGCCCAGCAGGGCTCCTAGCCTCACCCTTACCCACTCCCTCCCATCACTGTAACCCAAACCCACATACACCAAATCCTGGGAGGGGCTGCCCCCACTGCCCACCCCCAGTGTGGGGTTCTGAGCCACACCCTCCCCACAGACAGCCGCTCCGACCGCTGGTCCCAGACGCCAGCAAGCAGCGGCTGATGGAGAACACAGAGGACTGGCGGCCACGGCCAGGGACAGGCCAGTCGCGTTCCTTTCGCATCCTTGCCCACCTCACAGGCACCGAGTTCAGTAAGTGCCAGCCCAGGGCAGGGGGTAATCTTCTGGCCCCAAGCCCAGGCGTGAGCCCTGACCCTCTGTCTCTCTTGGTCAATGCCTGCCTCTGCCCTCTCAGTGCAAGACCCGGATGAGGAGCACCTGAAAAAATCAAGGTACAGGGATGGGCATGAGTCCCTCTCCCACCTCCTGCCTCTTCCATTCCAGCTACTGCCCTATGTCTACTCCTGAGGCTCCCAGCTGGGGCTCTCCATTCTCCTTCCTTTCTTCCCTCCCTCCTTCCTTCCTTCATTCCTTCCTTCTTTCCCTCCCTCCTTCCTTCCCTCCTCCCTCCCTGCCTCCCTTCCATCTCTCCTTCCTTCCACTTCTTCCTCCCTCTCTCTCTGCCCCTCAGGGAAAAGTATGTCCTGGAGCTGCAGAGCCCACGCTACACCCGCCTCCGGGACTGGCACCACCAGCGCTCTGCCCACGTGCTCAACGTGCAGTCGTAGCCCGGCCCTCTCCAGCCGGCTGCCCTCTCTGCCTCCCTTTTTCTGTTCCTCCTGCCCAGGGCACCCCCTTAGTGCCTCCAGCTTCTGCCTACCTCACCCCCCACTTTCCTGCCCCTGGCCTGAGCCTCCTGCTGGCCTGGCCCTGGCCGCACAACTGGGTTCATCTGACACTGCCTTACCTCTTTGCCCTGTGGTACTGCTGTCTGCCAGGTCTGTGCTGCCTTGGGCCTGGAAATAAACATTCTCAGCCCTGCTTGCTCTGCCTCTGTTTTCTATCTTTGTGCACCTGGTTTGCATTTGGGGTGTGGGGGTGTTTCGTGGTTTGGACTCAGTTTGGGCCCTGCCGTCCTCGTTTTCAGTGGGAGGGGGGTACCTGGCAAAGGGGCCCTGCCCTGCCATCACAGATGGCTTCCTGGCATGAGGGGAGCCCCAAGAGCTGCCTCAGAAGCGGGAGCCTTGCTCCATCTCCCAGCTATAGACAACATACCAGCTACCTGGACGTTGCTATGAGAAGCTGCCCTTCCCATCCCTACCCCAGTGGGACCTGGAGTCCAGCTCAGCAGTTTCCATGCCCCCAGGCATCTCCCGTGGGGCCAGCAGGACCCAGGTTGGGGGGTGGGGCCATGCCAGGAAGCTCAGCCATGCAGGGCCTTGAATGGCAGATCTTGCAGCCAGGTGCCCAGGACAGAAGCCCCAGCCCCAGCCTCATCTACACCCCAGGAGCCCTGGCCTGGTGAGAGGGAGTGGGCTCGGGCCTGGGCAAGGGTGGGCAGCCTCCAGGGCATGGGGGTGGCGGGCTTCTCTCAGCTGCCTGGGGCTCCACCCCCTGTCCTTTGGGGTCCGTGGGCACCCCTTTAGAGCCACTTTCCCCGGCCCCGGCAGGCCCTACCACCCCCAGCCCCACCAGCCGCCCGCCCTGGGCTGTGGACCCTGCGTTTGCCGAGCGCTATGCCCCGGACAAAACGAGCACAGTGCTGACCCGGCACAGCCAGCCGGCCACGCCCACGCCGCTGCAGAACCGCACCTCCATCGTGCAGGCAGCTGCCGGAGGGGTACCAGGAGGGGGCAGCAACAACGGCAAGACTCCTGTGTGTCACCAGTGCCACAAGGTCATCCGGTGGGTGTCCTGTTCCCGTCCAACCCTGGCTTTCCCATCCTGCAGCCCAACCCCACCTGTCTGCCCACCCATCTTGCCTCAGCTGCGACTGGGGGGAATAAGGATTCAGTTCCCAGCTGGAGTAGGAGTCGGGACCTGAGCTGGGTCCTCAGATTCTTAATCCCACGCTACCTACCCCAGCCTACCCACAACACTTGCTAGCAGCATCTGCCCTGCCGAAACGGCCAAAGGGCCAACCATAGGCTGAAGCTGCACCCCTACCTTTGCTGCTCTCTGGGCCAAGAGGGGCCTGCCCCTTCCCAGTGCCTCTGCCCCCACCTCCTGCTCTCTGTCTCTCTCTGCTCTCAGAGCATACAGGCCTAGAGCCCCTCCCTCTGTGCACTGCCCCGTGGGGCCAAGCAGCATCAAACACCCCCCAGCATCAGCAAGCTGGATTCTAGAGGCTTCCTAGTCCTCAGCCCTGGCCTGCTCCTGACTCTGTCGCCCTTTTTTTCTTTTCCTTCTTTTTGAGATGGAGTCTCACTCTGTCGCCCAGGTTGGCATGCAGTGGCACGATCTCGGCTCACTGCAACCTCTGCCTCCCGGGTTCAAGAGATTCTCCTGCCTCAGCCTCCTGAGTAGCTGGGATTACAGGCGCAGGCCACCACGCCTGGCTAATTTTGTATTTTCAGTAGAGACGGGGTTTCACCATGTTGGCCAGACTGGTCTCGAACTCCTGACCTCAGGTGATCTCAGGCCTGCCTCAGCCTCCCAAAGTGCTGGGATTACAGGTGTGAGCCACCGTGCCCAACCAACTCTATCAGCTCTTGCCAGGTAGATCAGGCAGGCCAGCAGGATAGGATGGCCCCAGGGTTTGCCCAGGGGCTCCTCAGCTTTCATGAGGCTCCAGTCGTCAGCCCTTCCTCCCGGGGTCCTCCCTGCTCTAAAACTGCCTCTCCTGTCACCAGCAGTTCAGTGTGACGGGCTGGCTCTGCAAGCTTCATGGCTGTCATGGTCACTTCCCAAGCCTGTCTTCTACCCTATGTGGAAAATGGGGAGAATGAACTCCTCCCTCCCGAGGCTTCCCGGTGGGTGGTCAGTCAGCCTGAAGGGGACCAAGACCTCCACCTCCTCTGCATGCGCTCCCTCTCACTGCCCTCGCCTCCCGGCAGGGGCCGCTACCTGGTGGCGCTGGGCCACGCGTACCACCCCGAGGAGTTTGTTTGTAGCCAGTGTGGGAAGGTCCTAGAAGAGGGCGGCTTCTTCGAGGAGAAGGGCGCCATCTTCTGCCCGCCATGCTATGACGTGCGCTACGCACCCAGCTGTGCCAAATGCAAGAAGAAGATTACAGGCGTGAGTAGGGCTGGCTGGTGGGGAGGCGGGCCCAAGCCTGTCAGTGGGAAGGAGGGCTGCTGGGCAACCCTCAGACTGGGGGTCTCCCCGAGTGAGCCCTCCGGGTCCTTACCAGCCTATATAGGCTGCTGTACTGGCCTCACCCTGCATTAGTCAGGATGCTCTTAACAAATGACCATGTTCCTGCTCAGAAGCCGCCCAAGGCTGCAAAGAGCATGAGGACCAAGCCAGGAGAAGCTCTGGGCCCTCATGACTCCCACTTTGGGCTCTCCCTGCTCTAGTGAAACGGTAGAAGGGCCAGCTTTACATGCTGAAGCTGCTCTGTCTCATGCTTCCTCCTTATTTCTGGATCCAGAGCCAGGGCTGCCAGGGGTAGCCAGAGAGCTCTGTGATAGTGATGTTCATATCAGTGAGGTTTTACCTTGACCACAAGCAGTGGGAAACTCAAAATAATGGTAGATTATTCTTCGCCTAAAAACATCTAGGGGTGGGTGGTCTGGGACTGGTCTGGTGGACCCAGGCTCCGCCTTGTTGCTTGACTGTTCACAGCACCTGCTTACTTACCACTCATAGAGAAAGATACTTCAGCCTCTGCCAAAATGCCCACCTCCCAGCCAGCAGGAAGTTGGAAGGGGAAGAAAGGGGACAGAGCTCCACGGAGTCCATCCTTAGAGGATGCTGCCACCTGACCCTTTGCTTCCATCCCATTGGTCAGAACTCAGTCACATGACCACACCCAGTGACAAGGGAGGCTGGGAAATACGGTCTTTATTTTAGTTACCCATGTGTCCAGCAAAATTGGGGGTTCCATCAGTAGGCAAGAAGGGGAGAATGGCTGGGTGCGGTGGCTCACGCCTGTCATCCCAGCACTTTGGGAGGCCGAGGTGGGTGGATCACGAGGTCAGGAGATCGAGACCATCCTGGCTAACACGGTGAAACCCCATCTCTACTAAAAATACAAAAAATTAGCCAGGCGTGCTGGCGGGCGCCTGTAGTCCCAGCTACTCAGGAGGCTGAGGCAGGAGAATGGCATGAACCCGGGAGGCGGAGCTTGCAGTGAGCCAAGATTGCACCACTGCACTCCAGCCTGGGCGACAGAGCGAGACTCTGTCTGAAAAGAAAAAAAAAGAAAGAGAAATCTGCCTCCCAGCCTTGGGCTCCCGCCCTACCAGCCCACACCCCTGGTAGAGCCCTGTCTATGCCCAAGTTCCTTCACTGTGACCTTGTCTGCTCCTATACAACAAGCAACACCAGACAGTGAGAAGAGCCAGCCAGACACGGGCACAAAATCTGTTTCTGTGATCTATTGGCTGTGTGAGCAGGGGATATAGTTGCTTTCTCCGGGCCTCACTAAAGAGAAGGGTGGCACTGTGCTAGGGCCAGCACAGTTGCAAGGTAGATGTAAGATGGGGTACAGGTGTTGTGGAGGCCAGAAATGCGCCATCTGAAAGCTACGTGTCACCCACACGTAACGTCTTGTTTGGCCTCCACTGTTTCATTTTAAAATCAGTAGCCAACAATTTAAAATCAGAAGATTTGCCTGATGCAGTGGCTCATGCCTGTAATCCCAGCACTTTGGGATGCCAAGGTGGGAGGATTGCTTGAGCCCAGGAGTTCAAGACCAGTATGGACCCCTGTTTCTACAAAAAAAAAAATTAGAAAATTAGCCAAGTGTGGTGGTGTGCACCTGTTGTCCCAGCTACTTGGGAGGCAGAGTGAAAGTGAAATCTCCTGCTTTTTATTTCTTTATGTATAACGATAGGGTCTTGCTCTGTTGCCCAGGCTGTAGTACAGTGGCATGATCACTGCTCACTGCAGCCTTGATCTCCTGGGCTCAGAGGATCCTCCCACCTCAACCTCCCAAATAGCTAGGACTAGAGATGCCCACCAGCATGCTCAGCAGATTTTTAAATATTTTTATAGAGATGAGGTTTTGCTATGTTGCCCAGGCTGGTCTTGAACTCCTGGCCTCGAGCAATCCTCCTACCCTGACCTCCCAAAGCACTGGGATTACAGACGTGAACCACTGTGCCCAGCAGATTTCACTTGAGCACCTAGATTTCAGCCTGAGCCAGGCAGGCGTTCCTGAATGAACCAGTAGCACCGTTGCCAGAAGAAGAGGTGCTCCTCCGTATGACACAGTCCCCACTTGACCCTTGCAGGGATTGGATCTGGGATCCCTGGATTTAAACTCAGGGCTATCCTCATAACAGCCTCACAAGGCCGGGATTAGCTTCCCAGTTCACAAGGGAAGAAACCAAGACTTGAGAAGGTCAGGGTCTGGCCAAACCCACAGATCTCTGACCCTCATGCCGCCTTGAGGCCCCATGCTGCCCTCTGCCTGCTCCAGAGGTGAATACTGCTGGCCCTGGCTGGCCCCGAGGCTCCTAGCGAACAGCCCAGCCCAGGGAGAGCTCAGCACCTTGTGCCTCTGGCCCCTCCCACCTCCTGCGGAGCCTAGTCAATTCACCCACAAAGGGCCAGGCACTGTGGGGCTAGATCAGCTAACAAAACAGTTGATGCTTCATGCCCTTCTGGGCCTTACGTTTTGGCTGGAAGAAGAGGGGAGAGGCAGACAGTAAGCAATAAGCGCAATAAGTAGACTGCCTGGAAGTAATGTTAGATCACATTATGGAAAACAGGAAAGAGTAGAGCAAGAAGCGCTTGGGCGTGGTGTAGGGAAGGCAGCTGGCTGCTACTCGTGTGGTCAGGGTGGGACCTCGTGGAGAAGACTGCATTCGAGCGGAAACTTGAAGGGGGTGAGGGGTGAGCCTTGAGATATCCGGGGCAGAGCAGTCCAGGCAGAGGGGACAGCCAGTGTCAAGCCCAGGACAGGAGCGTGCCGGGTGTGCCAATTTCAGGCAAGAGGCCAGTGTGCGGAGGCAAGGTGAGAACGCAAAGGAGAGCAGTGGGGGAGACAGGTGGGAACGAGGTCAGACCTGCTGGCCTCCAGCGTCTGCATGGGGCTTGGTTCTTGCTGGGAGAAATGGGAAGCGGTAAGGGGTTTCATGCAGGAGGATACAGACTGTCTCGGGTTGCAGGGGTTGCAGGGGCCTGCTGCGGCAGCTGGGATCAGAGGGAGGAGCTGTAGGCCAGTTGTGTGTGATCCCAGGGGCCAGATCGCTGTGGCTCACCTCGCATCAGGGAGGCTGTGAGCAGCACGCAGAATCTGGATATGCCTTGGGGGTGGGCCCCACTGGATTTCCTGGGGGACCTGGTGTGGGGTGTGGGAGGAGGGTGTGTTTGGCTGCAGCAAATGGGAGAATGGAGTTGCCATCCGTGTTACGGGGATGCCTGTGGGAGGAGAGGTTTGGGGCGAGGGGATCAGGAACTGAGTACTGGACATGGCAGGTCTGAAGGCGCAGTGGACATCCACTCAGAGACCTTGGAGATGGAGATGGAGGCATGGGAGTCCTGAACGGTTAGATGTAGTGTTTACTATGAGAAGGAACAGGGCCCGCGGCCAGCTGCCCTGTGTTCCCGTGACCCAGGGGAGGGCGGGAGGGGCCTGAGCCTGCCGAGTGACTGGCACCTCCTTCCAGGAGATCATGCATGCCCTGAAGATGACCTGGCACGTGCACTGCTTCACCTGTGCCGCCTGCAAGACGCCCATCCGGAACAGGGCCTTCTACATGGAGGAGGGCGTGCCCTACTGCGAGCGAGGTACCTGCTGGCCAATGAGGGTGAGGAGGGATGGTGCATGGGGCAGGCATGAATCCAGGTCCCCTTCCTCTCTGCTCCCATCCTCAGACTATGAGAAGATGTTTGGCACGAAATGCCATGGCTGTGACTTCAAGATCGACGCTGGGGACCGCTTCCTGGAGGCGCTGGGCTTCAGCTGGCATGACACCTGCTTCGTCTGTGCGGTGAGAGCCCCGAGCCTTGGCCTCAGCCCCAAGTCCACCAGCCCTCTGTTTATTGCCTGGGGGATGCAGGAGAAGCTGGGAAGGGGCCTCTACTGCTGCCCCCAACCCCATGTGACTGGGCCTTTGCTGTCCTTAGATATGTCAGATCAACCTGGAAGGAAAGACCTTCTACTCCAAGAAGGACAGGCCCCTCTGCAAGAGCCATGCCTTCTCCCACGTGTGAGCCCCTCCTGCCCACAGCTGCCGCGGCGGCCCCAGAGCCATGGCCTGGCATTTCTGGGTAGGGCTGGCAATGGTTGCCTTAACCCGGCTCCTGGCCCGAGCCTGGGGTTCCCCGGCCCTGCCCCACCCGCCTTATCCTCCCACCCCACTCCCTCCACCACCACAGCACACCGGTGCTGGCCACACCGGCCCCCTTTCACCTCCAGTGCCACAATAAACCTGTACCCAGCTGTGTCTTGTGTGCCATTCCCCTGTGCACCCGGAGGGGTAGAACTTGAGTCACGTGGCAGGGTGGAGAGTAAGAGGGATTTCTTGGGCTGGCCATCTTGGTGGCCCTCGTGATGCGGACGTGGCAGGCTCATGGTTAGTGGAGGAGGTATAGGCGGGACCCCATGTGCCAGGCCTGGTGCCCACAGACATGAGGGACGCCACTGGTCTGGCCTGGCTTGGAGGTTAGAGAAGGGTAGTTAGGATGGGCGTGGTGGATCACGCCTGTAATCCCGGCACTTTGGGAGGCCAAGGCGGGCAGATCACTTGAGGTCAGGAGTTTGAGACCACTCCGGCTGACATGGAGAAACAACGTCTCTGGTAAAAATACAAAATTAGCTGAATGTGGTGGGGCGTGCCTGTAATCCCAGCTACTCAGGAGGCTAAGGTGGGAAAATTGCTTGAACCCGGGAGGTGGAGAGTGCAGTGAGCTGAGATCATACCGCTGCGCTCGAGCCTGGGTGGCAGAGTGAGACCTGGCCTCAAAAAAAAAAAAAAAAAACACACAGAAAGGTAGTCGTAGTTGGGGGTGGATCTGCAGAGATACGGGGTGGAAAACAGCAATGGCCACAGCAAAGGCCTGGAGGGGCCAACTGCCGTCCAAACAGAAGATGGGACTGGAGAGGGTAGCCTTTAGGTCCCGGGAGGCCACAAGTGCCAGGCAGTAGAGCTGGGGCTGTCTCTTGAGGTCAGGGCAGGGCACGGCACAGCAGAGTTTGAAATAGATTTGTGTTGTTTTCTAGAAAGAGGCCCCAGGACACTGAGCGGGTACAGGAGGGAGGCTGGGAGGAAGAGTTGCAGCAGTGGCCTAGGGGCGGGGGCCAGGCAAGGGAGGGGCAGAGGGTAATATGGCAGAGATGGGACCTAGTGACAGGTCCAGGGGATGAGGGATGGGGAAGGACAGCAGCTTTGCCAGGCATCTAGCCTATACCAGACACGTTCACGCCTCCCGTGAACCTCCTAGCAATCTTGCACCATGTCTGTGATCACCTATTTCATTTTTTCTTTTTCATTTTCATTTTTTTGTTGTTGTCGTTTTTAAGAGACAGAATCTTCCTAGGTTGCCCAGGCTGGTTTCAAACTCCTGGGCTCGAGCAATTCCTCCTCAGCCCCAAAGTGCTGGCATTACAGGTGTGAGCCACCATGCCTGGCCCAATTATTTTCTACATGAGGCACAGAAAGGTTGGGAGACTTGACCAAGGTCACGCTGTCATTGAGCTATGAGCCAGACTAGAATCCAGGCCTGAAGCTGGGTGCGCTGTCCCGGGACTGGCTGGCACTGAGCACCATTTGCCAGCGAGCATCTCTCTGGGATGCCGACTTCTGCCCGGTACCTGGAGGGCTGTAGGCCTTGGTGGTGGCACCGTCACTCCGGGGCTTCCTGCCTCCCACTGATGCTCTCACCACCCTAGAGGGACTGTCATCTCTCCTGTCCCAAGCCTGGACTGGAAAGACTGAAGAGAAGCCTTAAGTAGGCCAGGACAACTCAGTGTGCCGTGGCTGCTCGTCCTTCAGGGGTCCCTGGCATGAGGACCTACAACACATCTGTAAGTCTTCTCAACAGGCCCTTGGCCCAGTCCCCTTTAAGAGACAAGAAGGGCTGGGCAGGGTGACTCACACCTCTAATCCCAGCACTTTGGAAGGCTGAGGCTGGAGAAGGGATCCAGCCTAGGAGTTCAGGACCACCCTGGGCAACATGGTGAGACATGTTTTGTTTTGTTTTCTTGAGATGGAGCCTTGCTCTGTCGCCCAGGCTGGAGTGCAGTGGTGCAATCTTGGCTCACTGCAACCTCCGCCTCCAGGGTTCAAGCGATTCCCCTGCCTCAGCCTCCCAAGTAGCTGGGACTACAGGTGTGCACCACCACGCCCAGCTAATTTTTTTTGTATGTTAGTAGAGACAAGGTTTCACCATGTTAGCCAGGATGGTCTTGATCTCCTGACCTTGTGATCCGCCCGCCTCGGCCTCCCAAAGTGCTGGGATTACAGGTGTGAACCACTGCGCCCAGCCTGGCGAGACCCAGTTTATCTAAAAAATATTTAAAAATTAGAGGCCAGGGCCGGGCACAGTGGCTCATGCCTGTAATCCCAACACTTTGGGAGGTCAAGGCAGATGGATCGCCTGAGGTCAGGAGTTCCAGACCAGACTGGCCAACATGGTAAAGCCCCGTCTCTACTAAAAATACAAAAATTAGCCAGGCCTCAGCTACTCAGGAGGCTGAGGCAGGAGAATCGCTTAAACCCAGGAGGCTGAGGTTGCAGTGAGCTGAGACTGTGCCACTGCACTCCAGCCTGGGCAACAGAGTGAGACTGTCTCAAAAAAAACAAAACAAAAACAAATATACACACACACACACACACACACACACACATTAGAGGCCAGGCGTGGTAGCTCATGCCTGTAATCCCAGCACTTTGGGAGGCCAAGGTGGGCAGATCACCTGATGTCTGTAGTTTGAGACCAGCCTGGCCAACACGGTGAAACCCTGTCTCTACTAAAAATACAAAAATTAGCCAGGTTGGCCGGGCGCGGTGGCTCAAGCCTGTAATCCCAGCACTTTGGGAGGCCGAGACGGGCGGATCACGAGGTCAGAAGATCGAGACCATCCTGGTTAATACGGTGAAACCTCGTCTCTACTAAAAAGTACAAAAAACTAGCCGGGCGAGGTGGCGGGCGCCTGTAGTCCCAGCTACTTGGGAGGCTGAGGCAGGAGAATGGCGTGAACCCGGGAGGTGCAGTGAGCTGAGATCTGGCCACTGCACTCCAGCCTGGGTGACAGAGCGAGACTCCGTCTCAAAAAATTAAAAAAATAAAAATAAAAAAAAAATTAGCCAGGTGTGGTGGTGCATGCCTGTAATCCCAGCCACTCAAAAGGCTGAGGCAGGAGAATCCCTGGAACCCAGGAGACAGGTTGCAGTGAGCCAAGACTGCGCCATTACACTCCAGCCTGGGCAACAGAGCAAGACTGTCTCAAAAAAAAAAAAAATCAGCTTGGCCTAATGGTGCATTCTTGCGGTCCCAGCTACTTGGGAAGCTGAGGTGGGAGGATCACTTGAGCCCAGGAGGTTGAGGCAGCAGTAAGCCGCACTCCAGCCTGAGCAACAAAGCGAGACCCTGTCTCTAAAAAAAAAAAAAAGGGAGAGACGAGAAGGGTCTCTGCTGTGTTCTCTCTTGGAACCCTGGAGAATGAGTGCAAAGCTTCGTGTGTTATTTTCATGTCTTTTTATTTTCTGCCCGCCTCAGCCTCCCAAAGTGCTGGGATTACAGGCGTGAGCCACTGCGCCCGGCCTCGTCTTATTTTCATGTCTTGCCGGAGTGCCTGTATGTCAGTGCCTGGTGTATAGTGGATGCTCAGTAAGTGTTTGTTGAACGAGGTGCCTGTGGGACATTTAGGAGACACAGTCAGGAAACAGCTGAAGATTCAAGTCTGGATTCATGTCCGCTTCAATTCGGGAATGAATTTGAGACAGGCTCAGGGCAGTCAACATACATGCTGGTCACTGCAGCCTAGGGAGAGCCGGGAGCGGCGCCCACACAGGGAGCATCCAGAGTCAAGCAGGTGGGATGTGGTTTTCTTTCGACCTGGACGCCCTTCGCATGTTAACCACAGAGTGGCTTTCACTTCCACAAGGAAATGTGCTCTCTCCCAGTTCTCTTGAACTGTGAAGCCCTCAGTCCATCCTCGGTTCCCATGGATACAAGCAAGAAGGGCACAAGGATGGATGGTAACTGTAGCCGGGAGCCCGTCTGGGAACGCCAAGCAGCGTGGCCAGATCTGCCAGTTTATCGACAGTGTCCAGAGGTTCAGATTTGTGTGTGAGATCTGGTGTTTGAATATTGGCAACTACATTAGATTTTTTTTAATCCTATTAGAAAAATAACAAATGTGGGCCAAATCCAGCATGAGGACCGCCAGGGCCCAGCACAGTGAGGAGGTGAGACGCCAGAACGCCAGCATCACAGCACCGGGCAGGGACAGCATGGCCAGGGCGGGAGGACGACGACCTCCAGGGAAGGTGCAGGGAAGCCCAGACAGGCAAGAGCGTGTCAAGAAGCTGCCAACAGTGTCAATCGGGCAGATAAGGCCGAGGAGTCCCTCGTGGCGTTTCACAACAAGGTGACATTTGCCAGATCAGTTTAGCCGAGCTGAGGCGGCTGCCAGGGTTAAAGAGGAACAAGGCGGGAGGGTGGGGAGGATGTGGAAGGAGAGAGTGCAGACAGCTCTTTTAAGAGACTTGGCGGCCGGGCGCGGTGGCTCAAGCCTGTAATCCCAGCACTTTGGGAGGCCGAGACGGGCGGATCATGAGGTCAGGAGATCGAGACCATCTTGGCTAACCCGGTGAAACCCCGTCTCTACTAAAAAATAAACTAGCCGGGCGAGGCGGCGGGCGCCTGTAGTCCCAGCTACTCGGGAGGCTGAGGCAGGAGAATGGCGTGAACCCGGGAGGCGGAGCTTGCAGTGAGCTGAGATACGGCCACTGCACTCCAGCCTGGGCTACAGAGCGAGACTCCGTCTCAAAAAAAAAAAAAAAAAAGAGACTTGGCTGTGGCGGGCCAAGAGGACCGTCAGGCTCAGCTGAGAGACCAGGGTGTGGGTGGCTGGAGGGGCCTGGGAGGCATCTGCTGGAGGATGGTGGTAGAAGATGGGAGAAGTTGGGAGGGGGCTATAAGGAGAGAGTGGGGTGGAGGGCAGGGGCAAATGTGGAACTGTGGAGCCAGAGCTAGCCTAGAGTGGGGCAGGAGCAGGTACCAGGCACCTCCTTGAACTAGCCACCCTCACTCTGTAGGTGTGATGCAATCACGTGTCATTTAATCATCATAACACCTTTGAGAACACATTATTAAAGGCATGTTTCAGATGAGGGTACTGAGGCTCAGAGAGGAACAGTGACTTGTACAGAGTCATCCAGGAATGGCCTGGCCTGCCGCTGCAAGGATCAAAGGCCAGAGTGTTCCCTGCTGACCCGCCAGCACTCCCCAGCTCCTGTCATGCGTCCCCCATCACCTGGGCTCCCATCCAGACTTTGCCACTCCATCAGCTGTGTGCCTCTGGGCAAGACACTGCCCCTCTTTGAGCCTTGGCTTTCCCATCTGTAAAGTAATAGCATCTGGGAGCAGTGGCTTACACCTGTAATCCCAGCACTTTGGAAGGCTGAGACGGGTGGATCACCTGAGGTCAGGAGTTCAAGACCAGCCTGGCCAACGTGGTGAAACCTCATCTCTGCTAAAAATACAAAAATTAGCCAGGCGTGGTGGCAGGCACTTATAATCCCAGCTACTCAGGAGTCTGAGGCAGGAGAATTGCTTGAACCCAGGAGGCAGAGGTTGTGGTGAGCCGAGAATGCGCCACTGCACTCCAGCCTGGGTGACAACAGTGAGACTCCGTCTCAAAAAAATAATAATAATAGCAACCACAAGCTGCAAAGATCACAGTGTTCCAAAGCTGGGGTGCAAGGCTGTGCGGGTGGAGGCCATGGGGACTGGGAAGTGAATGTCCTCGTGCCAGGCAGGGAAGGCCATTAGCACCCTTGGAGGGGGCAGAGACCATGGCAGGGGGCTGAGTGGGCAACTGGAGAGGCAGCAGGCAAGGGAGGGGCTTTTCCCAGCTCAGAATGGCTTGAGCTCATTTGGATCAGCAGGGAGGGAGGCGGTGGAGGGCGAGGGACTGTTTTGCCAGAGTATGGAGGCAGGCACTCAGGATTCTGCTACTGCCTCTTCAGTGCGGGCCCCACGTGGCCTTGGTACACACATAAGGTACACGCCATCCTCAGATTCTCCACGCGGCCCTGTTATAGGAAGGGAGCTGAGGCCCTGGGCTAAAGGGCTGGCCGCAGGTCAACCTTTGAACTTGAGTCTGCCTAAATCCAAAGCTGACCCTGAGAGTGGAAAAAGAACCCCTCCCAACTGAGGCCTTAAAGGAAGGAGGGGAGGGGACCAGGGTTCTGGGGGCCATGGTGGAACAAGAACAAGCTCGCTGACTGACAGCCTGGGGGAACTCAGAAAACCAGCACCAGCCGCTTGGGAGATTGTGTAGGGGGAGCCACTTCCGAGCCAGTAAGGACCCCAGGACCAGCCTGGCCTCTCCTGCTCAGGTTTTGGGGGTACTGGAAGATCAACTCAGATTTCACCCATGTCTCTTGCCACTGACAAAATGACCACTACTTGGGTACCAGGCAGATTAGGTAGGTCTCTCGGCTGCAATTCAAGCTAGTTTAAGCAAAAATGGGAATAACTGAACTGAAAAAGTGAATGGTTTCAAATCTGGCTGGATCCAGGTACCCATGGCGGTGACCGGGACCCTCTCTCTTGCTCTCTGTCTCTCTGCTCTGCTGTTCTCGATACTGGCTTCATTCTCAGAAGGCCCTCCCTACTATTGGCAAGGATGGCCCCCAGCAGCTCCAGACCCATACCTGGCCAGCTCAGCAGCCCCAGTGGACACAGGGAGCCTTTCTTTTCTTTTCTCTCTCTTTTTTTTTTTTCGAGATGGTGCCTCACCCTGTGGCCCCGGCTGGAGTGCAGTGGCGTGATCTCAGCTCACTGCAACCTCCACCTCCCGGATTCAAGCACTTCTCCTGCCTCAGCCTCCTGAGTAGCTGGGACTACAGGCGTGTGCCACCATACCCAGCTAATTTTTGTATTTTTTTTTTTTTTTGAGACGGAGTCTCGCTTTGTCGCCCAGGCTGGAGTGCAGTGGCCGGATCTCAGCTCACTGCAAGCTCCGCCTCCCGGGTTTACGCCATTCTCCTGCCTCAGCCTCCCAAGTAGCTGGGACTACAGGCGCCCACCACCTCGCCCGGCTAGTTTTTTGTATTTTTAGCAGAGACGAGGTTTCACCATGTTGGCCAGGATGGTCTTGATCTCTTTTTTTTTAGCATTTTTTTTTTTTTTTTTTTTTTTGAGACGGAGTCTAGCTTGGTCGCCCAGGCTGGAGTGCAGTGGCCAGATCTCAGCTCACTGCAAGCTCCGCCTCCCGGGTTTACGCCATTCTCCTGCCTCAGCCTCCCGAGTAGCTGGGACTACAGGCGCCTGCCACCTCGCCCAGCTAGGTTTTTGTATTTTTTAGTAGAGACGGGGTTTCACCGTGTTAGCCAGGATGGTCTCGATCTCCTGACCTTGTGATCCGCCCGTCTCGGCCTCCCAAAGTGCTGGGATTACAGGCTTGAGCCACCGCGCCCGGCCTTGGTCTTGATCTCTTGACCTCGTGATCTGCTCGCCTCGGCCTCCCAAAGTGTTGTGATTATAAGCGTGAGCCACCGTGCTCAGCAAGGGAGGCTTTCTTTTTTGTTGTTGTTTTGTTTTTGAGACAGAGTCTCGCTCTGTCTCCCAGGCTGGAGTGCAGTAGTGCAATCCTGGCTCACTGCAAGCTCCGCCTCCCGGGTCATGCCATTCTCCTGCCTCAGCCTCCTGAGTAGCTGGGACTACAGGCGCCCGCCACCACACCCAGCCAATTTTGTTTTTGTATTTTTAATAGAGATGGGGTTTCACCGTGTTAGCCAGGATGGTCTCGAACTCCTGACCTCGTGATCCGCCCACCTCGGCCTCCCAAAGTGTTGAGATTACAGGCGTGTAAGAAAGGCCGCAAGGGAGCCTTTCTTAATGGCGCCAGCGAAAGTCCCAGGGACAATGCCCATTGGACTAACTTGGGTCATGTGTCTGTCTCTGAAGCAGTCACTGGGTCTGACCCTTCCTGGCTTGGATGACATACTCCGGTTTAGAGCTGAAAGTGGAAAATCTGCCAGAAAATGGGATGTGGAGCAGGCCTGGCAGGGATGGCCACGGCACTTCCTCCCCTCATGCCCAGGGCCCTGCCCCTGACTCCATTCCCAGACCTCAGAGCTGGAGCATCTGGAACTTCTGACCAGACTCCAGCCCACTTCACCCCTGCATGCAGAAATAGGGGTGCTACAAAGGGGAAGTGGGGAGGGTATGTGGGGTGCTGAAATGACCTGGGACAGACCTGGGTTCCCATTCAGACTTTGCCACTCACCAGCTGTGTGTCTCCGGGCAAGTCACTGACTCTCTCTGGGCCTCGGTTTTCCCGCCTGTAAAATAATAATAATAATAACAATCAACACATTGACAGCACCTACTATGTACTGTTCCCATTTGAATCACTTTCAAGATACTTTTTGAAAATCCTCAAACTGACCCTAGGAGGTAGGTACCATCACTATCATCCCCAGATTATTGTTGAAGATGAGTGATTCAAGATAGGTCAGGCAGCAAGCTCAAGGTCACACCATTAGCAATAGACTCCTCAGGAGCAGAGCTAATGTGAATGAGCATGGCTGGCCCGGCGCCAGGGGCAGATACCTGGGAAGAGCCATGAGCTTTGTGATGATCAAGGCGCAATCTGGATGTGTGCTTGGTGGGATCTCGCGGAGGTTGGAAGAGGCCAGAGGAGACTCCACCAGCTCTTGCTGAAAAAGTCTTGCAGCCTCTCCTCAGCCCTAAAACCTTCCCTGAGAGGTGTGGGGGAGCACAGAACAGGAAGGTGGGGGTGGAGGGAGGAGGGCGGGGCTATGAGGAGGAAGGGAGGGGGTTCTCCTTTCTAAGCCTCCATCCAGGCCCATTTTATTCTCACAACAGGTTATCAAAAGGAAACTCAGAGAGGGGAAGTGTTTCAGCCAAGGTCACACAGCAAAGGCCCAGTTTCTGGATCTCAGTCCTCCCTTGTCTCGTCTTTTCCACTCTGGGGATCCAGAAGTCATTGGCCCAGCCTCCTGGTGTGTGTGTGGGGAGCTCATGCTCTGGGGGTGGGAGAGACCGACCTGTCAGCGACTTGAAGGGTGATCAGTTTGGGGGTGGCAGACACGAAGTCCTGGTGGGAGGAACCCACCAGCCGCCCACCCACCAAGGCTGAGTGTGTGGGCTTCAGGGGCAACGGCAGCTGAAAGGAGGCAGGTTCTCAGAGAACAGTGACCAGTGGCCACCCATGCCCCCAGTCAGGGCAACTGAGAACTATGGGTCCACTGAATTTGGCAAGTCAGGGGTCACTGGTGACCTTGGCCAGAGCAGTGCCAGGGAAAATGCAGGGAGAAGGAGACAGAGGACAGATGTCTGTCTGCATCCTATAGAAATGAGGGGATGAAGATAACATGGAAGGGTGATGGGTGCGGAGACCAGAGGAGTGGGCTCTAGGGCATGCCAGCAGGGAACACCCTTGCTTCCCTGAAAATAGGGAAAACTGAGTGCAGGGTGTATGGGAACTCTCTATACTATCTTTGTAACTTTTCTGTAAATCTAACACTGTTCTAAAATAGAAAGTTTATTTAAAAAATGTTGATGGCAAGAGGTGAGAGTGGGCGTGGCTGGAGAGTTTGTAGGTGGCTGGTGGGGAGGCAGGAATTTGAGGAAGGAAGAGCTTAGATGCATTTAGGGCTTCTGTTTTTTGGATGCAAAATTGAGTGTGCAGGAGGCTGGGGGGTGGGGGGACGGGCGGGGGGTTGGTGAGGAGCTGTGAGCTAGGACAAGTCAAAGGAAGTTGGAAGAGGCTGAGGCCACAGATGCTCATGGCCAGCCATCTGTCTGCCCCTCCCCGGCTCCCTCCTCCCCAGAATTCTGCTCTCATGCCTCAGGGTGGGGGATGACTGAAGCCCTGTCCCCCATGGCTCTCCCCACTTCCCTTTCCCACCTTGTGTCACCCACTCCCTTAGGGATCCCCACTGCATGCCAACCATACCTACTGGCCAGTTGGTCCAGTGCACAGGGCCTGGGTCTCTCCCTGCCTGGGCCTCACTCTAGTAGAGGCCATGGAGAAACTGCCACGGCCAGTGGTCCCTAGACATAGTGGGCACTGACTTCCCAAGGCAGGGCCTGTGAACATTTTGAGTTTTAAGAGGGTTCTCCCAACTCCAGAGCACCAGGAACCGCTGCCACATAGGCAGCACTGCTCTCCTTCTCTTGGCATAGCCAGTTACCCAGTGCAGAACTCGGAGGCCGGGCTAGAACCACCTCCTCCTCCGTGGTGCGGATGGGACCAGGTGAAGTTTGTTCAGGGAGGTCGAGGTTGGAGACTTTGTTGTGGTCCACTGAGCACTGTGGACGGTTTCAGGGTCCTCACCCAGCAAGGAACGGAGTTCTGGGAGGCCCTGGCATGGTGTCCACTCCCTTGCAGGGGACTTTTCTGAGGCCCCCTCCCCTTCTGTGCTTAGAGTTTTAGGAGATAAAGGTGCCAAGAGGCTGGCCCTGAGCGTCCTTGGAGGAGCTCTGCCCTGGGAGTCTGGGGTTAGGTGCTGCTTCCGGGACTCTACTTGGGACTCCTCTGGGATGCCTGAGGCTTGGGAGAGAACGCAAAGGATTTCCTAGCTAGCCCCGTCTCAGAGGGCACAGGCTTGGAGGGGAGGAGAGGCCTGGAATGGAGGGATAATGAGCCGGGTAGCGGCTGAGAATGGCCTGGAATAACTGGTCATGGAGCCGAGATGGGGGACTGTGGTTGGGAATTGGGAACTGGGATCAGGATGAGACTGGGATGGGCTGGACTGAAGAGGTTGCCGTGAGAAATGTTGCGGGGGAGGGGGAAAGTGCTAAGCATGGGGCTGAAGCTGGGATGGGAAAGGAACTGGGTTGGATTTGAGGGTGGGATGCAGATGGCAGTGGATATGATGATAGACTAGGCATGGACCTCTCAGAGAAGGAGACGGGCCAGGGGTGGGCTGGTGTGTGACCTGGCTTGGGATGAAAATGGGTTTAACATGGAGTGGGACGCACCAGGAATGGAGATCAATGAAGCAATGGGTGGGGCGGGACCGGATTGGGACGGGGGGTGGGCGGGGGGAGGTGGCGACGGGGCTGGGTTCGGGGCTGGAAGGAGGGCTAGCGCCGAAGTTACGGACGGGGCAGGTGAGGGTTCGGGACGTGGGTGGGGCTGGCCCCGGAGCGGAGCGCAGGGGCGGCGGGTGAGGGGCGCGGGGGCGCCCGGGGCAGGCCGGGAAGGGGGGGCGGGCCTCCCCCTGGGCCGGGCCGGGGCGGCGCTAGGACCGAGCGAGCGGAGGGAGCGAGCCGGGCGGAGCCAGCGCCCCCCGCCCCCCGCCGGCCGGCTCCCCTCCCCCGGCCGCTGGCTCGCTCGGCTCGCGACGCTGCAGAGGCTCCGAGGCGGCGGCGGCGACTCCCTCTTTCCCTCCCTCCTCCTCCGTCCGCCCGTCCGTCCGCGCGTCTGTCCGTTCGGCCCGGTCCGGCCCGAAGCATGGCCGGCGTCAGCTTCAGCGGCCACCGCCTGGAGCTGCTGGCGGCGTACGAGGAGGTGATCCGAGAGGAGAGCGCGGCCGACTGGTGAGCCCCCCGCCCCCGCCCCCGGCCCCTTTGTCCCCGCGCCGCCGCCGCGCCTTTGTTTCTCTCCCGCCCCGCCGCCCCGCCGCCGGGAAGGGAGGGGGACCCCGAAATGGTGCAGCGGGCCGGGAGGGCCGGGAGGGGCTGCCTTTGTGCGCGCCGGGGGAGGGGCCGGCGGGCCAGGCGGGGCACTGCCGGGTCCCAAGTGCCCGGAGGCGGCCCCAGGCGCGCGGTGGGAGCGGCGGCCGGACGCGGCCCGGAGGCGCGGGGTCCCGATGTGGGGCCCAGGGCCGCGTGGCCCTGCGGGAGCCCATCCCCCACCCTACCCCCGGGCCCGGGGGACAGGTGTGCACGGGGCGGCCAAGGGCACCTTCGCCACCTTCGAGCGGGCGAGGTCCGGGTGGGGACGGGGCGGGGACCGAGCTAGCGGAGCCAGCGCAGCCTGCCTGGTTCATCCCGGCCCGGCCACAGCACAAAGGAAAGCGAGGGCGGGGGAGGAGCGGAGCGGGATGGGGGCCGGGCGCCCCGCCCACCGGGGGGCCTCTCGGAGTGGGCCGCCCTCCCCCCGGAAACCTGGGCTGGAGTGAGGTGGAAGGATGTTTGCTGCCACATGGCGACCGCGAAGTGACTCCCTTACCGCCGCGGGTCGCGGAGGAGGCAGGGGTGAGCTCTCCTCCCCTACCTGAAGGGGACTGCGGGGACTAGGCAGCTGGCTGGGGGGCACTGAGCTGCCTGTCTAGGGCGCCAGCTGAGGTCCCTGGGAGGAAGCCCTCTGGAGAACAAGTGTGGAGGGAGCCCCGAAAGAGGGCTGAAGGGGTGAACAGATCCACGGGCCCCTACCAAGGGGCCCTCGGTCCCTGATGGGGGAGGAGCTGGGCCGCCCCTCTCCCCGCCCCCCAACTGCTGTCTCCCCCTGAGCTGGGGGAGGGGATGGACCACCTGCTCTGGGGCTGGCTGGCGGCGGAAAGAAGAAACCGAGGGGTTCCTCACTGCCCCATCCTGGAATCCTCTTCCTCCCCGCCCCACCCCGTAATACTCTTGGGGAAGGTGCCCATCTGGTTCCTAGGCCTCCTCTCCCCGCTGGCAGATGGGAACAGGCTCTTCTTGAGGAAACTGAGGCAAAGAGGAGGGCGGGTCTGAAGGACCCCGCTTGGGCTGGCCTCACCCACACACTGGGCGGGCAGTCAGGTGGAGACTCTGACCTGGGGGCTCCTGGAGGAGAGGATGAGATGGCTGGGCATCCATGGCATGGTACTGCAGCACTGGCCAGCAGCCAGGCCTGGAGGGATGGACGCGAGAGAGACAAGCTCTCGTGTCCTGCAGGTCAGTCACAGGAGAGGCCAGCACAGACTCAGCAGGCAGGCGGCCCACCCATTGTCCCAGCCCTGCCCCAGGGGGCTGAGATCATGGGAGGAGCTCTGGGCAAGTGGCCGGCTTGGCCTGGTGTAGGAGCTGGCTTCAGGGTAAGGCCCCGCCTGGGGAGAGGCACAGCTCACCCCAGAACACCTCCTTCGCCCTCCAGCCTGGAGGGGTGTTGTCTGCCACCACCCCATTTTCTCCTAAAAGCATAGCCCTGGTGGCCTATTGCCAGGGCCACAGAACCCCTGTTGCTCAACATCCTGCTCAACAGAGGCCTGCCCCCCCCACCCCAGCAGCATCCATGTGGCCAAAGCGAGTTATTCATCACTGGTGTGCGTCACCCCCCATCTGGGTTGTGTGTGGGACACACAGATGCACACATGCACATATTTGTTCACTACGGGCCCAGATCACATTTTGAAAAAGGGGTGTGAGGATCACTTTCTGCACAAGAGGATATGAATACCCCAGTGCCCAGCATGGAACCAGGGGTGCAGTGAGGTCTGAAGACTCAGAGGCAGACGCTGCCCGTAGGTCCAGAGGGAGGGGTGTCGGGTAAATGGCTGTCTGCCCCCGCTTACCTTGCTTCCAATGGGGAGGGGTGGTTGGGGGGGAGTTCACTCTAGGTGGCAGGGCCTCTGAAGTGGACCACTACTCTGGCACAGGGAGCAGGGGACCCAGGAAATGAGGTTGTATAGTGGGAGGGGCCGCTGTTGTCCTGGTTGTGATATGACTCACTGTGATCATATACAAGTTCCTGGTCCTCTTGGAAAGAAAAAGGATTGGGCCCAGCCCTACCTCAGATACTGAAGGACTTTCTAGCACCACCATCCTGAGAGTGATGGTCCTGAGGGGTCCACCTGCCCTCACCCCCCAACCCCAGCTCACCCGAGGGTCTCTGGAACTGCCACATTCCAGCTCCCATCTCACACTAGTTCAGTATCTCTGGCTAGATGGCTTCTAAGTTGGTGTCAATATTACACATGCTTATGGTGTGCGGTGTGCTGGACCCCAGGACCCAGAGAGCAGGATGTGCTGATTGACTGAGTCAGCGTTCCTGCCTTCAGGAGGCTTACAGTTGGGGGCAGTGTCTGTCTCTAGGAGTTGGAGCTGGTAAGATATGTAGGGGTCCTCTACCCCATCCTGATTCCCTGTGGTTTCACCAGCTTCCACCTGGTGCAGCACCAGGCTCGGGATGCCTCTGATGTGTTTGAGAAGCACTGGTCTTTGTATTCCTGCTGGGATGTGGTGGGTGCTCTGGGAGGGGCAGCTCAGGGGAGGCTGCCGGGGGCCAGCAGCCAGCACTGGGCTCTGAAGAACGGGAGGATTCCACTGGGAATAAGCGTGGGGTAGAGGAGCAGGTCTTGCCTTCCATGTGAAGAGAACAACATAGGCAGAGGCTCCAGGGTGAGCCCTGTCCAGAACCCTGCCTGGGTCAGGGAGCCGTCCAGTGTGGCCCAAGTGTGTGGTGTGGACAGGGCAGTCTGATGGAAAGGCAGGCTGGAGGGTTTGAACTGGGGTATGGTTTCTGCTGGAGAAGGGCTGTCGCTGGAGCAGGAAAAGGTGGCCGGAGGTGGGTAGGCAGGGGCTGAGGATGGAAGGCGCCCCAGGGAGCCTGGGCAGGCCAAGACAGGTCCTCTCAGGGACGCTTGATGTCTAGAGCAGTCTCTAGGAACTAGGGTCCCTGGGCTCTGCCTCAGTTTCTCATCTGTGCATGGAGAGGGACAGAGCCTGCTTCTCTCAGGGCCCTTTGTTCCCGTGGTGGGTTAGGGCAGCAGAACAGGTGGTGGGCCAGCTGTGCTGGGAGCAGCTGTCAGGGTCAGGCTGGAGCTGGGGGTAACAGTTGGACCAGGAACTCCCAGCCTCCCAGCCCACCTGTGTTCCTTCCTGGAGGTAGGAAGTGGGGAATTCAGGAAGGGGAGGGGCTGGGGCCATTTGGCCCTGGCCACAACCTCTTAAGATGTCCCCTCCGTCCCTCCCGCCTTCATTTCCTTTGTCCCTTCACTTCTGTCCTTTCTCTTTTTCCTCCTCTCCCTGTTTCTCCCTCTGCTTCTCCCCTCCTCTTTCTCTTCCCCTTTGCCCTCCCTTACTGCCTCCCCTCCTCACAGCCCCAGCCTCCTGCCTTGGCACGTGGGAATAGGAGTTTGGAGAAGGGGTTGAGCCCTTTCAAACCTCAGGGACAAGGCCCTTCCTCCTAGGCCCGGCTCTCCTCCCTCCCAGAAGGTCCTCAGCCTGGGCCTGCATGGGGTGATGGGGGAGGCATCTCTGCATTCCCTTCCGTGAAATGGATGCTCTGTCACCACAGCCTATCAGAAGGAGCCAGGGCACACAAAGCTGGGGAGGAGGAGGAGGAGGAAGGCCGCCAGGTCAGCTTTCTGTTGAAGCTCAGGCGGAAGGAAAGGCCAGCAGTCTCAGAAGGCCTCAGCCAGGGCTGAGGCAGCCTAGGGGCTGGAAGGCCTGGAGCTCACGCATGGCCACCCTGGGGCCAGAGTCTGGGCGAGAGTGACTGCAGTGACCTCATCCCCATTTCAGAGAGGCGGAGATTGAGGCTGAGGGCGGGTCCCCAGGGTCCTTTGTGTTCAAGGAGAATGCAGTTGGGGTGGGCCAGTCGTGTGCCAATTGCAGGGTTGCCATGGTTACCGGGGGATGCCCAGAGCTGTAGGAGCACCAGGTTCTCTCTTCTCCTCCTCCCTCCCCGGGGGAGGGGCAGCGGGGACCAAGGCACGTGCCAGGTAAGTTCCTGGCACTAGCCAATGGGGGATGAGGATTGTGGTAGCCAGGGAACAGTAACCAAGGAACCGTCGCCTTGGAATCTCCATCACACACCCGCTCCACTGGGTTGTAGGCTGCCAGGGCCAGGGCCGGGATGCTGTGCACTGAGCTCGACCAGCCAGCAATTTCTCCCCTCACTGCCTGTGCCCCGCCTGACCCCGGCCTCCAGCGGCACCCTGCTGGGCTCCCGCCTGAACCAGTGCCTGGCCCTGTTGTCATGGCTACAGCAGGAGCCCTCCCTGTTCGTGTCCTACCCCCTCCATGTCCCCTATCCCTCCCCAGAGCCGTCCCCACCCAGAATTGGCGGCCTGGGCCCTGACAGTTTGACAGCCACCCCTCCCTCTCCCCAGGGCTCTGTACACATACGAGGATGGCTCGGATGACCTCAAGCTTGCAGCATCAGGAGGTAGGAATTCCAGCCATTCCTTCGCCTTCCTCTCCACCCCCTCCTCCCGTTGTTTTCTTCCCCACCCACCTGACTGTAGGCCACCTCCCCGCCTGCACCCTGCAGCCCCACACTTGCCTGGATTTGGCTGGTGTCCTTCCTCCAGTCATCCCTGTGTCCCCAGGGTGGGGAGGAAGCTCTGAGGCTTGTTGAATGTTGGACTTAGGAGGCTGAGCCTCCAACAGGGAAAGTGACTTGCCTAAAGCCACACAGCTGGGACGCTTTGGGGGAAGGGCCCTATTCACTGCCTTCCCCAGAGCCAGAAGGCTTGATTGTGCCTCTGGGCACTGGCACCTGGTGAGACATGATGATGTGTGAAGAATGAGACCTGAGTGTGAAGAACAAACACTTCCTCAGTCCTACCCCAAATCAGGGCCTGCAGGAGTCATAGGCAAAGCCGCATCCCTGTGCACTGCCGCCCCCACACATACCAACACCAAACTGGGGCCCACACATCCCAGAGGCCAGAAGACCCCTGGGGGGCCTGCGGAGCCCTGGAGGAGCCTTTCCTTTGAGTTCCAGGCTCTTTTTGGGAAGGGTTTAGGAGGCAGAGACACCTGACGCTCTCCTGGTTACCCCAGAAGGGGGCTTGCAGGAGCTTTCGGGACACTTTGAGAACCAGAAGGTGATGTACGGCTTCTGCAGCGTCAAGGACTCCCAAGCTGCTCTGCCAAAATACGTGCTCATCAACTGGGTATGCGGCCGGGGCTGGGGACGGGAGCTGAAGGCCCAGAGCAGGTGCCCTGCCCGTCGGCCCTCTGACACCCATGGAGAGGGAACCCCACCAGTTCCGGGGAAGATGCACCCTATCATGTAGGGCCCCCCCTTGTCCTTTCCCGACCGCCTCTTTGCTGGGTACTTTGCAGGTGGGTGAAGATGTGCCTGATGCCCGCAAGTGCGCTTGTGCCAGCCATGTGGCTAAGGTGGCTGAGTTCTTCCAGGTGTGTGTCGGGGGCCAGGGCTCTTAGGGGTGGGGACAGCCACCAGGGTCTGTGTGCTGGGGTGGTGATGGCGGGAGGATGGTGCCACCTGAGCACTGCCATCTTCTTGTGGAAGGGCGTCGACGTGATCGTGAACGCCAGCAGCGTGGAAGACATAGACGCGGGTGCCATCGGGCAGCGGCTCTCCAACGGGCTAGCGCGGCTCTCCAGCCCCGTGCTGCATCGGCTGCGGCTGCGAGAGGATGAGAACGCAGAGCCCGTGGTTAGTGTGTGTTTGGCACCCGTGGACTCTGCCTGTGTGGCCTGGTGCTCGAGTCTGGCCTGCCCGGTCCCTCTTAGCCCTCACCCTTTAGGTGTGGGGGGCTCCTGGGGCATTCAGCCTGCCCACGCTGGGTCCTTCGACACCGCAGGGCACCACCTACCAGAAGACAGATGCAGCTGTGGAAATGAAGCGGATTAACCGAGAGCAGTTCTGGGAGCAGGCCAAGGTATGGAACCCTGAGCCTGGCCTGGCTGAGCCGCCCCTCGTGGACCCCATGGGGCAGGTCTGAGTCCCTCACTGCAGTGGCATGGCCCATGCCACGTGCCCCGCCCCCAGCCCTGGGTTAGGGAGGGGCCAGAGGGACAGGGTTCAGGTGCCCAGGCTCAGGGCCTACCCTTGCTCGCACCGGGGCTCGCAGAAGGAAGAAGAGCTGCGGAAGGAGGAGGAGAGGAAGAAGGCCCTGGATGAGAGGCTCAGGTTTGAGCAGGAGCGGATGGAGCAGGAGCGGCAGGAGCAAGAGGAGCGTGAGCGGCGCTACCGGGAGCGGGAGCAGCAGATCGAGGAGCACAGGTGAGCCCGCCCGCCCGGCAGCGCTCCAGGGTCCCCCGGGCGCACCCTGAGGCTGCTTATCGTTCCAGGAGGAAACAGCAGACTTTAGAAGCGGAAGAGGCCAAGAGGCGGTTGAAGGAGCAGTCTATCTTTGTAAGTTCTTGGCCAAGGCTCCCGGTCTCTGGGTCAGGGAAGTGAGAATGGTCCCTGTGCTCCTGGGCCTTGTGGGGAGATCAGTGGCTGGGAGACAGTGGTGGCTGTTCTGGGGACGTGCATGGGCACGGGGTGCCATGGAGCATCAGGCCTGGCACCTCATCACGTGGGGCTCTGGCCTCTGGCTGTGGAAAAAGACTACTTTGGAGAAGCTTGTGCTCTAGATTGGAAGAGAACATCCATCTAGACCCAGACCCTCACTGACCAGGCTCCCCCTCCCCTCCCCTGGGGTCTCTTGGCAGATTAGACACTGTTCCTGCACTCTGAGGGGCCACCAGGCCTGGTCCCGCCACAGGAGTGAGGCAGGCGGCATGGGGGAGCCTGGGCCAGTGCCGAGCATCCGTAGCCAGTGTGCTGCGTCTCCTTGGGAGCAGCCTCTTTGTTCCAGGGGTCCCGTCTGAATCTCCAGACATTGGGAATTGCGTGTAGGTCCTATGGATTGGTCCCTGAAAATTACAGCAGAGTCACATCTTCATGCTTTGAATTTAGTGTTTTGGAAATAGCTAATGTCATTCAGGACTGAGCGTGGCTCAGTTCAGGAAGGGAGGTGGGTTCATACTCATCTGGACTGGGACTGTGATGGGCAGGTGCAGGGCTGTGGGGACTGAAACGGGCTCCAGAGTCACCCACAGGAGGCTGAGAGAGAGGAGGCAAGACAGTCCTGCAGGCACCAGCATTAAGTCACTCCAGTCACATCGGCCCTTGGATGGGATGGGGACAATGTGTGGCTGGCTGGTAAGCTCCAGTGTCATTCATTCAACACACACTTGCCACCTGCCACATACAGAACATGGTGGAGAACAAGCTGGGTAAGATCTTATTTTCATAAGCTGATTCATGTTTTGTTTTATTTTTTTGTTTTGTTTTTTTTTTTTTGAGATGGAGTCTCACTCTGTCACCCAGGATGGAGTGCAGTGGCATGATCTTGGCTCACTGCAACCTCCGCCTCCCGGGTTCGAGCTATTCTCTCCCTCAGCCTCCTGAGTAGCTGGGATTACAGGTGCACACCATCATGCCCAGCTAATTTTTGTGTTTTTGTAGAGACAGGGTTTCACCATGTTGGCCAGGCTGGTCTTGAACTCCTGACCTTAGTTGATCTGCCTGCCTCGGCCTCCCAAAATGCTGGGATTACAGGCGTGAGCCACTGCGCCTGGCCACATGTATTTGCTTTAATTGTGGCAAAATACATAAAATGTACCATTTCAGTCATTTTAAAATCTGCATTTCATTAAGTGGCATTAAATTCATTCATATTGTTGGATAACCACCACCACTGTTCATTTAACACAAATTCTGCCCTTCCCCACTGGCCAGCTCCTGGCAGCCACCATTCCACTTTCTGTCTCTATGAAGTTGACTACTCTGGAGACCGCCTATCAGTGGAATCACACAGTGTTTGTCCTTGTGCGTGTGGCTTATTTCACTTAGCATGATGTCCTTAAGGTTCATCCATGTTGTAGCATGCGTCAGAATTTCCTTCCTTTTGAAGGCTGAATCATATTCTATTGTATGGATATACCACATTTTCTTTATCCTTTCAGAGTGAGGGTTATTTATTTATTTATTTTTTGAGATGGAGTCTCGCTCTATTGCCCAGGCTGGAGTGTAGTGGTGCGATCTCAGCTCACTGCAAGCTCCGCCTCCCAGGTTCACGCCATTCTCCTGCCTCAGCCTCCAAGTAGCTGGGACTATAGTCCCCTGCCACCATGCCTGGCTAATTTTTTTGTATTTTTAGTAGAGACGGGGTTTCACTGTGTTAGCCAGGATGGTCTCGATCTCCTGACCTCGTGACCCACCCACCTCAGCCACCTAAAGTGCTGGGATTACAGGCATGAGCCACTGCGCCTGGCCTGCCTCCCAGGTTTAAGTGATTTTCCTGCCTCAGCCTCCCAAGTAGCTGGGATTACAGGCACCCACCACCACGCCCGGCTAATTTTTGTATTTTTAGTAGAAATGGGGTTTCACCTTGTTGGCCAGGCTGATCTCGAACTCCTGACCTCAGGTGATCCATCTCGGCCTCACAAAGTGCTGGGATTACAGGCATGAGCCACTGCACCCAGCGGATAAAGTTTATTCCTTTTTTTTTTTTTTTTTTTTGTATCTATAGTAGAGACGGGGTTTCACCATGTTGGCCAGGATAGTCTCGATCTCTTGTCCTCGTGATCCACCCGCCTCGGCCTCCCAAAGTGCTGGGACTACAGGCGGAGCCACCGTGCCCAGCCAAGTTAATAAATAAATATTTATTATTTTTTAATTTTTTTGAAACGGAGTCTTACTCTGTCGCCCAGGCTGGAGTGCAGTGGCACGATCTCAGCTCACTGCAACCTCTGCCTCCTGGGTTCAAGCGATCCTCTTGCCTCAGCCTCCTGAGTAGCTGGGATTACAGGCATGCACCCCCATGCCCAGCTAATTTTTGTATTTTTGGTAGAGACAGGGTTTCACCATGTTGGTCGGACTGGTCTCGAACTCCTGACCTCGTGATCCACCTGCCTCAGCCTCCCGAAGTCCTGGAATTACAGGCGTGAGCCACTGTGCCCTGCCCGATAAAGTTTATTTATTTTTTAAATTTTATTTTTATTGATTTATTTATTTTTGAGATGAAGTCCCATGCTTGTCCCCCAGGCAGGAGTGCAATGGCGCCATCTCAGCTCACTGCAACCTCTGCCTCCTGGGTTCAAGCGATTCTCCTGCCTCAGCCTCCCAAGTAGCTGGGATTACAGGTACCCACCACCACGCCTGGGTAATTTTTGTATTTTTAGTAGAGATGGGTTTTCACCACGTTGGCCAGGCTGGTCTCAAACTCCTGACCTCAGGTGATCCTCCCACCTCGGCCTCCCAAAGTGCACCACGCCCGGCCCCGATAAAGTTTATTTTTATGCTGACATTTCAAACATACAGACATGCAGGTAGACAGAACAGTGTTGTGAACCCCCTGAGCTGATTTATTTTCACCAGTTATCAACATTTCAGGTAAAGTCTGAAGGAGCTTACCATTATTTTATAGTCCCATCTGGCCCTTCAAGTATAGTCCACCTGAGAGTGGCAGTGGACATTCTAGCAGGTCGGTGTGGTTCCCTTGCAACTTCAGGTTCTCTAAGGAAGGGCACGTGTGAGAGACTTTGGGATTTAGCACTATAAAATGCTTTCTCTTGGCTTAAGGAGCTGTCTGCTTTCTCTCCCCTGTTACGAATTGTGTGACATATCTGGGTTCCCTTTTTGCCTGGCCTGCAGGGGAGCTCCCGTGTATCTGAAAATGCTTTAGGCACAGCAGTGGCTTTGACCTGTGTGGTTAGTGCGTTGGTCTCTCTCCTTCCTCTGGGCCTTGCTTGTTTCAGTGTTGTTCACGTGGTTGGTAATTAAAGCCTTTGTGGTGGGTCGGGCGCGGTGGCTCACGCCTGTAATCCCAGCACTTTGGGAGGCCGAGGCAGGCGGATCATGAGGTCAGGAGATCGAGACCATCCTGGGTAACACGGTGAAACCCCGTCTCTACTAAAAAGAAGTACAAAAAACTAGCCGGGCGAGGTGGTGGGCGCCTGTAGTCCCAGCCACTCAGGGGGCTGAGGCAGGAGAATGGAGTGAACCCGGGAGGCGGAGCTTGCAGTGAGCTGAGATCGTGCCACTGCACTCCAGCCCCGGCGACAGAGCGAGACTCCATCTCAAACAAACAAACAAAAAAAGCCTTTGTGGTAGCTACCCCTGGTCCTTACTTTGAACAAGGCAGAGGAACCAAGTGAGATTACAGCAGGCAAGGGGCAGAGCAGCAAAGGCTGGTGGGACACAGGCTCATGGGAAGGCGAAGAGCCTGGGCTGTCTGGAACTCCGTGGGCTGAGGAGTGGGGGAAATTTGATTGGGAAAGGGGAGCAAGGGCAGAGGAGGAGTTTAGACTTCATTCTGGGGGTCACAAAGTTATCGTTGAGGTGACAGCCCTCCTGAGGGTGGGATACTACGAAGGGCCCTTCTCCCAGTGCCCCGATAGATAAGCTAAAATTCTAGATTGTAGGCTAAAAAGCAGAGCTGCCCTGGGACTTCACCACCTTAGCAGCCCCTCCTGTCCAAGCTGCCACCTGAGCAGCAGGGGACACTGACTAAGAAGCCTTAGGTGTATGAGTGCAGTTGAGCAAACATGCACCCGCCTTGTACTGGCCACCCACCCGCAGACCCCAGTCCTCATCCTGTGTCGCTCACAGCGGAGAGGGAGGTGCCTCCGGAAATAGGAACTTAAGGATGTGGTGTCATCGTGGTGGAAGCCAGGAACACCCTGTGGGGACCCAGAGGAGAAAATGACCTGAGCAAGCCAGGGACCTCTTCCCCAGGAAGCAGTGGTCATGCTGCAGCTGGAAACCAGAGGGCCTGGCCCCCGGGTCGGGAGCAGGCATTTGGGAGAGGGGCTGATCTCCCGTGCTGAGGCTTGGAGGTGGGAATGGGTGTGCCTGTTCTGGGAACTGACTGTGTCGTGCTGAGGACTTGATGTCTACATCTCACAGTATGTGGGCGCCGTGGGGTGGGGGCCGGCAGGGGGTGGTATTAGAGAGGTGATGGCTAGGTCAGGCAGGGGTGGGGGACGTAGGCCAAGCGAGGGCCCTGCCTACCCAAAACAGCGCGTGCAGTGGGCAGGTGAAGCCAGTAGGCGATGGTGGGGCCGGGGGCAAGTGGGCGGCACAAGCCTGTCTTAAGGGGGCTGCGGCGAGGCCCCGGTGATGGCTGCTCTGGAGCTTGCAGGTGATGTCGCCAGGGCTCTGGCACCTCAAGAGAAACTGGGACCCTGATTTCAGTATGAAAGTTCCTGGTTTTTAAGTGGTGGCAACTAATTAACATGGTTTAAAAATATCATACCAGCAAAACAAAAGCCATCTGTGGGTCATATTTAGCCAGTGCTTGCTGTGGCTCATGGGAACCCCTGAGGGATTTTAAGCTCAGAAAAATCATGGTCTGATCCGCATTTTGGAAAGGTCCTTTCAGGGCCTGTGGAGAGCAAATAAGGCAGGTAGCAGTGAGGAAGGCTGGGCCGTGATGCCACGGTCCAGGCAGCAACATTGGCAGCATGGTGGCCCCAGCGCTAGGGTAGGAGGTCCGAGAAAAGTTATCTGCAAAACAAGGAGCACTCCTGGATGGCCCTAGGCACTTGCTTAGATATGGGGATGAGCAAGCGGGTGAGTGAGCCTGGTGCCCAGAGGCCTGGCAGGTCAGAGATTAGGTGGCCGAGGGCCCTGAGGGAAGAGAGGGACTGTGTGACTCGGTTTGACGGGGCAGAGGTACCACCTCTGAGACCCTTCCTGCCAGATTGTGAAAGAAGCATGGGGGCTGTAAGAAGGCCAGAAGGCTGGGCACTGGTGGCTCATGACTGTAATCCATCCCAACCCTTCGGCAGGCCAAGGCAGGAGGATCCCTTCAGCCTAGAAGTTTGTTGAGACCAGCCTGGGCAACATAGGGAGACCCCATCTCTACAAAAAAATTAAAATTAGCCGGGCATGGTGGTGCACACCTGTAGTCCCAGCTATTCGGGAGGCTGAGGTGGGAGGATTGGTTGAGCCCAGGAGGCAGAGGCTGCAGTGAGCCGCGATTGCACCACTGTTCTCCAGCCTGGGTGACGGGGCGAGAACCTGTCTTAAAAACAAAATAAAGCTGGGCGCGGTGGCTCAAGCCTGTAATCCCAGCACTTTGGGAGGCTGAGATGGGCGGATCACAAGGTCAGGAGATCGAGACCATCCTGGCTAACACGGTGAAACCCCGTCTCTACTAAAAAATACAAAAAACTAGCCGGGCGAGGTGGCGGGTGCCTGTAGTCCCAGCTACTCCGGAGGCTGAGGCAGGAGAATGGCGTAAACCCGGGAGGCGGAGCTTGCAGTGAGCTGAGATCCCGCCACTGCACTCCAGCCTGGGCGACAGAGCCAGACTCAGTCTCAAAAAAAAAAAAAAAAAAACCCACAAAATGAATAAATAAAATACAGTAAAAAAGAAGGCCAAGAGCCCCTGTGGGGGTAGGTGCACCAGACACTGTCCCTTTGTTTCTAGGGTGACCATCGGGATGAGGAGGAAGAGACTCACATGAAGAAGTCAGAGTCGGAGGTGGAGGTGAGAGCTGGCGCACCAGCCAGGTGAGGCGGACAGGGCTACCTCAGCTTGCCTGGCCGAGCCCCAACCTTTTCCTTGTGCCCTCAGGAGGCAGCGGCCATTATTGCCCAGCGACCTGACAACCCACGGGAGTTCTTCAAGCAGCAGGAAAGAGTCGCATCAGCCTCTGCAGGCAGCTGTGATGTGCCCTCGCCCTTCAACCATCGACCAGGTAGTCCTAGGCCTCACCCCCACCTGGCCCCACTCCTTAGGTCACGGCCCTGAGCCTCTCTGGGACTCTCTTGGAAGGGAAGCCTTGCCCAAGGAACCCTTGGAGAAGGCGAGACCTTCATCCAGCGTGCATCCGCCCACCACTTCCCAGGTGGCAGGACCCCAAGAAGGGCCAGGGATGGTGGTGAAGTCGCTTGTGGCTGAACAGTGGGGAGTGCTAGAGCCTGTGGGGTAGCTCTGGCATGGGCCGAGGCACAGCGCTGGCCGCGGGGAGCAGCTCGGCTGGGGTGAATTAGGCCTGGCCTGGAAGGCCGGGATGCATGCGGGCTGGGCTCTTGTCCCTGGCCTGAGTGAGCCTCCTGGAGCTTGCACCCAGGTGTCCCTGTTTCGCTTCTCACTGTGCTGCTTCTGCCTCCCCTGAAGCTCTTCCCTGCCCCGTGTGCTGGTCTGAGTGTGCTTGCCCCGTGCTGGGGTCCCGCCACAGGCCCTGTCCGCTGTACTGCTCCCAGGCTGGCTGTGTGTCTGGGGCTGGTGTGAGGCTGTGGCTGGCTTGGCTGAGTGTGCCCCTGGCTGAAGGCAGCTTGGACATCCAGGGCCAGCCCTGGGGGCGGGAGAGGCCTCGGGCAGGGGTGGGGGAGACTGACCCTCTCTTGTCCTCTGTCTCTTTCTCTGTCTGTCTCTCTCGGCAGGTCGTCCGTACTGCCCTTTCATAAAGGCATCGGACAGTGGGCCTTCCTCCTCCTCCTCTTCCTCCTCCTCCCCTCCACGGACTCCCTTTCCCTATATCACCTGTCACCGCACCCCAAACCTCTCTTCCTCCCTCCCATGTAGGTAGCAGCCCCAGGCCTCGGCGGGGGTGGTAAGGAGGGCCCCGCTTCCCAGCAGCCCCCCGCCCTCACTCCCCCAGCCTGACCGCTGATCTCTGGCATTTGTCCCCAGGGCAGGCACTGCCTGCCTCTTGCCCTTGGCCTTGTGGGGCACTGGCCCCCAGGGGCCTAGCTTACAGGGTCTGGAGCTGGAGTCTGGCCCCTGCGGGGGCTGGGGAGCTCCCAGCCCCGACCCAGACTCCAGAGAGGAGGTGCTGGCCAGGCCCCAAGGAGGACAATTCTGTCTCACCCCGCTCCCCCGCCCTCACTGACCCTCCTGGGGTTTGTTCCACAGGCAGCCACCTGGACAGCCACCGGAGGATGGCGCCCACTCCCATCCCCACGCGGAGCCCGTCTGACTCCAGCACCGCCTCCACCCCTGTTGCTGAGCAGATAGAGCGGGCCCTGGATGAGGTCACATCCTCGCAGCCTCCACCGCTGCCACCGCCACCCCCACCAGCCCAAGGTGAGAGAGGGATCCTACCTGCACCAGGCCTCCCATCATCAGTCCTTGGCTGGGAGCCCCAGGTTGCCATGGTAACCGTTCTCCAGGGATCTGGGCCACCCATCACCAAGACTGCACTGCCCTGGAGGCGGCTGCTGGGGGAGGAGCCCTGGTGTGCAGTCAGACCTGCCCTCTCTAAAGCTTAGCACCTGCCCTCTCAAGTGGGAATCGGGCCTTCCCAGAGCTGCCAAGGGGCTTAAAGTCACTGGGGTCACTGGGTAAGGGGGCAGTGGGCCACCTGCATGGAAGTCCCTGGCTCTCTCCCTCGTTAGTGGGTGGGCAGGGTCTCCATCCTCCCCCAGGGGAGCCGGTTGCATGTCTCCTCTGCCTGTGCTGTGACAGAGACCCAGGAGCCCAGCCCCATCCTGGACAGTGAGGAGACCAGAGCAGCAGCCCCTCAGGCCTGGGCTGGCCCCATGGAGGAGCCCCCTCAGGCACAGGCACCTCCCCGGGGGCCAGGCAGCCCTGCAGAGGACTTGATGTTCATGGAGTCTGCAGAGCAGGCTGTCCTGGCTGCTCCTGTGGAGCCTGCCACAGCTGACGCCACCGAGGTCCACGATGCAGCTGACGCCATTGAAACCGACACTGCCACTGCAGACACCACTGTTGCCAACAATGTGCCCCCCGCTGCCACCAGCCTCATTGACCTATGGCCTGGCAATGGGGAAGGGGCCTCCACACTCCAGGGTGAGCCCAGGGCCCCCACGCCACCCTCGGGTACTGAGGTCACCCTGGCAGAGGTGCCCCTGCTGGACGAGGTGGCTCCGGAGCCACTGCCGCCAGCAGGTGAAGGCTGTGCCACCCTTCTCAACTTTGATGAGCTGCCTGAGCCGCCAGCCACCTTCTGTGACCCAGAGGAAGTAGAAGGGGAGGCCCTGGCTGCCCCCCAGACCCCAACTCTGCCCTCAGCCCTTGAGGAGCTGGAGCAAGAGCAGGAGCCAGAGCCCCACCTGCTAACCAATGGCGAGACCACCCAGAAGGAGGGGACCCAGGTGCGGCAGGGACTGCCTGGTGGGAGGGATGGGAGGGAGTGGGCGCTGAGCAGGGTGCTGGCCCTGCATTCCTCATGCTTGCACCAGTACCCCCTTTCTCTGTGACCCACATTATTGGAGGGGAAGTCCATCCCACCCCGCCTCTGTGGGCCAGCTCTGCTTTTGTTCCCAAGGCAGGCATCCGTGTTTCCCTGGCAACCACTGATGGAGTCATTGGTTGCTGGGGAAACGGGCTCAGGCCTGATAGGTAAGCCCCAGTCCGGCTGGGTGGGGCCAAGTGACCTAATGCTTTCGCCTGCAGGCCAGCGAGGGGTACTTCAGTCAATCACAGGAGGAGGAGTTTGCCCAATCGGAAGAGCTCTGTGCCAAGGCTCCGCCTCCTGTGTTCTACAACAAGCCTCCAGGTAGTACTGGGCTGGATTATGGGGAGGAATTTGGGTGTGGGGGCTGGATTTGAGTGTGGGTAGCCACCCCACCACTGCCCACCGCTCACAGAGGCTGGGGACACAAGTATGGGTCTGCTAGGTCCTTAACTCCTCTCCCTTTCTAACGCCTCAGAAATCGACATCACATGCTGGGATGCAGACCCAGCTCCAGAAGAGGAGGAGGGCTTCGAGGGTGGTGATTAGTGGTGGCGCCAACCCTAGGCTACCCTTGCCAAGGCCGCCCACCTGCATCGGCCTCTGGCCAGACGGCCCGCCGTGCCTGCATTCGCAGCAGCTCCGCCTGGCACCCACTCTGGATTCCGGCCCTGGCTGGGGACTTGGCCGCTTCCCTACCCACAGGGCCTGACTTTTACAGCTTTTCTCTTTTTTTTAAAAGTTGATAGGAGACTTGTACAGTTGACTGGTTTTCCTCCCGTTGGTAGTTGAGACGCTGTTGCAAATTCCACCCCTCCTTCCCTGGTCCAGATTGTAGCTCTTAGTCCTCCCTGCTCAGCTGGCCGGGGTGGAGGCCTCACCCTGCTTGGGGCCTGGCGTTCGGGGAGCTCTGGTGGGAAAATGTCTCCCACCTCTTTTCCTAGTTTTATGTTTCTTGGAAAAATATCACTTTGTATTCTCTGTCCAGGGCTTCAGATATTTTGCACGAATTTTAAAACATGGCAATAAATGGCTCGTGGGCTCTGGCTCCCTGGGGCCCCCTCCCCGCCCTTCTTTTGACCCCTTCTTGTCTGGCCCAAAGGAAGTAGCAGGCCCAGCTGGGGCCCCTCGGCTGCCCCCCACCTCTCCTGCCGGGCAGGTCCCAGGCTGGAGGCCCTAGGCGCGGTTCAGGTCAGGGCTATGGATGGGGCCCAGAGGCTTTTGTGGCCCCTCCCCAACTCCTTCCTCTTTGCTTGGGTTCCTTTTTCACGTTCAGTAACTGTTTTTTTTGGAAAGCACAAACTTCTGTAACGGGTCGTGCTCATGTCTGTTAATAAAGAAATCCAGATCCCTTTGGGCTGCCGCCTGCCCTGACCCAGGTTCCCAAATCCTCCCATCTCCGAGGCCGCAGCACCTCCTTGCCACCAGGGGGCGTCCTCACCCTAATTCCAAGACCCGCCGGGGCCGGGGGACGGTGCTGGGGGCTGAGGCTCCCAGGGGAAGCCGCCTGGAACTGAGAAGGTTGATCTCAGTTCTGTACCCTTCGGCTCTATTGTGGCGGAAACGCACGTTCAGGGTCCGTCCTGCCAAGGTCCCGGCTTGTCTGGTCACCAGAACCCTGGGCGAAAGCAGCGGGTGCACCCTCCGCATGTACCAAACCAGATCACACACCTTTATTATCCTCAAAATGTAACAAACGGGATAAGAAATCCCTCCCTCCCCCCGCCCCTCCCCGCAGTCCAGGGAAGCATTTAAAAAGCCCCGCAGTCAGGCCAGGAGTCCGCCGGTGGGGCCCGGGGCGCCGGGCGCCCCTCTATACGGCTGTAGTCCTCCCGAACAAGGGGATGGAGACCGGCAGACGCCAAGCTCCGTGCTCCAGTGGCTCGCGGCTGCTGAGCTCTGAGTCGGTCCAGCTGGGGAAGACCCGGCGGCCACGGTCGGCCTGCAGGCAGAGGGCTGGGCAGGGCGGCGCGGGCCGAGGGGCGCTGGGCAGGTGCAGCGCGGAGTTGTAGCCCCGGTCCAGGAAGAGCGGCTTGTAGCTGGGAGGCGGCTGCTCCTGTTTTTCCGCGCTGTCGCGGCGGCTCAGGAAGGGCGTGACGATCTTGCGGTAGAGGCCGCGCGTGTCCGTGAGCACCTCGCTGTAGGGCGGCGGCGGCTCGGCCATCAGCACCGCCTCTTCGTAACACGGTGGCTTGGACATGTCCGATTCCGCTGCGGAGTGGGAGGCGGTCGGAGGGGGTGAGGCCGCCGGTTCCCAGCCTCTCGCAGAGGCCCCAGCCAGGGGCCGCCCGCGCCCCAGCTCCAGCCCCAGCCCCAGCCCCAGCCCGAGCCCGCCGCTGCCCGTGTTCTCCCGGAGGCTGCGGGTGGAAACCCCGCGGGTAAGCAGCGAGCCCTCCAACGCCCGCCCACTCCCGGCGGCCCGGATCGCCCCCTGGCGGAGGTCGGTACTCACCTTGGCGCGGGTAGCTCCAGGGCCGTGGCGGCACCGACAGGTGCGGAGGCGGCGGGTGCGGGAGCGCGTGGTGGTGCGGGTGTGGGTGTGGATGCGGGTGCGCGTGCGGCTGCGCGGGCCCGTGGTGCAGCAGCGGGTGCACGTGCACGTGCGGATGCGAGTGCGCGTGCGCCGGCGCCTCCAGGCGACTGCGGTGCGGCGGTGGCTGCGGCGGCGCCAGGCCCGGGGGACTCCCGGCCAGACTGCCCTCGAGTTCGAGGGGCTCCAGCTCTAGGGCGCGCAGGTTCTGCTCGCGCAGTCGCTCCTCCTGGCGCCGTTTGAGGCGGCGGCGCAGGAAGCTGCAGAAGCAGCAGAGCAGGACGATGAGACCCCAGATGAGCCAAAAGCCGGCGAAGCACGTGAGGAACGTGTAGGTGCCCTGGGACATCACCATGGCGGCGGCACGGGCAGCGGGTCCTCAGCCGCTTCACTGGACACTGGGCTCCTCTGCGTGCCCCCGGGCCCGCGCCACACTCTCAGGTGCCGCCAGCGTCACTCGGGGACCCGCGGCCGGGGGCTGCCCGTGGCAGGTCTCAAGTCGTGCGCGCGCCGGCGGGGGACAGCAGCGGCGCCCGCTCCTTCCCATGGCGCCGGCGGGCGCGCGGGCGTGCCTCACCCGGGGCCGCGCGGGACCTGTGGGGCAGACACGGGGCGCAGTGAAGGCGCGCCGCGGCCCCCAACGACTTCCCGGCCCCCGCCCGCGCCCTGCGCAGTCCGGGGAAAGCCTTCTCCGTGGGAACCCCGCTCTCCCCGGGGGGCCGGTGACGTCACCGAGGAGGGTGACGTCACGCCTCGAGGTTTCCCCGGTAGGGTTTCCCCGATCTGAGCCCCGGCCGCCGCCGCGGAGCCCGGGCGCCGAGGGGAGCCGAGGCGGGCCAGCAGGGGGCGCGCGAAGGCCGGACTCCAGCTCGGACGAGAGATTCGCCATCCACAGTCCCTGGGGCAAAGGTACCCCAGCTGCGAAAAGGTTTCAGGAGCCTGTGCGCACCAGGTCCCTGAAGAGGCGTCTCGACGCGGTTGCTGTGCGGCGGGGAAAGGGTGGTATATCTCCTGGAGCCCCACAGACAGCCACCCGGCGCCCTGTACAGACGCCTGGTAGCCCCTGGCTGCCCAAAGCCCGGAACAACTGGCCCTGCACCGCGCCCTCCGGGTCTCCGCCGCTCCCATTGTAGGGCTCAGGCGGGTGGCTCCAACTGGTAATGCCTGCCAGTACTGCGTGCCACCGGCCCTGCCTTTGCGCCTAGCGCGCTGCGCCGAGCGTGGGCCAGTCTCTCTCTTCCTTTCCTCCAGGCGCCCTGCCTGCTCCAGCTCCGCTTCCCCTCCTACCCTTGCACAGCCCCACTTGGCTCTGCCTCTGTCTCCAGGCCGCCGTCTCCCTCTCCCTCTCGCGGAGGGGAGGAAAAGTAGATGAGGGTCGGAAGCTAGTCTGTTGTACCCACCTGGTCCTGCACTCACGCCAGATGGGCATCTCTAGTTCCGCTTCCTCCCCTCCACAAACGCGGGCGAGAGGGGGAACATTGCACCCTAAGAGGGAGGTAGGAGGGAGCCCTGACTCTGAGTGAAAGGTGGCAGGTGACTGCTCACCGCCCCCACAGAACAGAACTGAGCCTTTCCTGAATGCCTTATACACACAGGTTTGAACGAAAGCCTTCGGGTAACTGGAATGATTCCTATTTTACAGATGAGCAGTTGGGGAAAACTGGCTGTGTAGATGGCAGGTGGTGGAACCATAATTTGAACCCAGGCCTGGCCACAAAACCCTAGCCTGGGTGGGGTGGGGGGTAGTGCTGCCTGGGCTACTTTGTGGGCCTCTTCCAGAAGCCCCACAGACCCTCCTACCCTCAGCACGCCCAAGGCACACACACACACTCTGCTTTGAGAGCCACAGGGAGCCTGAGCCCCAAGCTGGGGGGGAGCCAGGCCATGGGCCACCCCACACTTCTCCCCAGATGGCCCCTGACTCCATGGCTGCCTTCAGCCACGTGCCACTTGGTGCCCGTGCCGGTCCCCTTCTCCTGGGCCTGCGTTCCAGAACAGACAATGGCAGGAACCATAGCTCTGCCCGCCCCCTCGACAACCCTGCCATGAGGCTGCCATGGTGACGCAGCCCAGATAAAAACACGATGCTGCCAGTCACTGGGAGTTAATTACATCTGTTATTCTTTTCCTGAGCCATCAGGAATGCTCTGAGGAAACTGGCACTAACTAGAGATCCCCCTGGCCTGCCAGGCAGGAACAGCTCCGGGTCAGAAAAGGTAACCCTGGGGCTGGAGGTGATGGGGTTTAGCTGAATTACAAATATCTTTCTTTTTTTTTTTTTTTTTTTTTTTGAGACGGAGTCTCGCTCTGTCGCCCAGGCTGGAGTGCAGTGGCCGGATCTCAGCTCACTGCAAGCTCCGCCTCCCGGGTTCACGCCATTCTCCCGCCTCAGCCTCCCGAGTAGCTGGGACTACAGGCGCCCGCCACCTCGCCCGGCTAGTTTTTTGTATTTTTTTTTTAGTAGAGACGGGGTTTCACTGTGTTAGCCAGGATGGTCTCGATCTCCTGACCTCGTGATCCCCCCGTCTCGGACTCCCAAAGTGCTGGGATTACAGGCTTGAGCCACCACGCCCGGCCTACAAATATCTTTCAAGGACCACACAGAATCCTCTCAACACCACCTTGTCCATGCTGGTTGTGCCCATTTGATAGACAGGGAGATAGGCTCAGAGAGGGAAATGACTTGCCCCAGGTTACACAGCTCAGAAGGGGAGGAGCTAGGATTTAGCCTGAGTCTGAATCCAAACTCTGTCAAAACACTCCCTATGTGATAAGCCAGATGTAAGTGGCAGCCATGGGGGCACTGGGCAGACAGGCCAGCTAGCAGCCAAAATGTGCATTCCCATCCCTTCCCACCAGGGCCCTGGCATGCCTGATCACCAGCCCGACACTGCTGTGGAATAGCAGCATGAGAAAGAGCTACAGGATGAAGGGGAGATGTAATGGCAGCTCCAGGTTAGCAAGAGACAAAAGACAGGGTCTGTGCCCTGAGGGCACCCAGCTCAGCAGGTAGGGCATTAGGCCAGACAGGGCAGGCCATGCCCAGGACCTGCTGGGTGCCATCATAGCTGCATTTTATAGACTAGGCAACTTTGGGCCAAAGAGCAAGAGGAAGGCACTTGCTTAAGGTCACATAGCTAGCCCCATGGCCCCAGCCTGGCTCTGCCCCCAGGTAGAGTGGGTGGGGATTTGACGCTGAACACTATCCCCTTGGCAGTGTCACAGCAGGCCCACGGGACTGGAATCCTGTCTGACGCCTCCCTCCCAGGTGCTCAGTAGACTCTCACTAACCGACCATAGGTGCTCAATACATAAACATCAGAGGTTCATTCAGACCTTTCAAAATGCTCTACCTGACCAGGCCAGACTTTGCAAAGCCTCCTGAAAAAAGCATGCCCCCTTACTGCTCCTTTCCTATGTGAGCTCTTGCCCTTGTCTGGGAGCCTTTCAGACTCAGACCCTGCCTGCAGCCTGCTTCTCCCAGTCACTCCCTCCACTGTCTACACTGCTCCAGACTGGTAGTAGCACATACCTGCCTCCTCCTACCCACCCAACACATTCAGGTGCTAGGAACGATGCCCTGCAGACAGACTGGGCTGCCATTTTATCATTTTATTACTCATGTTCTGTTTGTTTCCTGTTTCTCTTTTCCTACTTTCTTGAAGGTTATTTGAACATGTTTTAGGGTTCCATCTTGATTTATCTGTAGTGTTTTTGAACCATATCGCTCTGCATGTTTTCTTGGGCCACACACTCACTGGGAGCACGGCAGGGGGATGAAAGCAAGACCCTTGGTGAGTTTCTTAACCTCCAAGTTGCTTCAGTTTCCTCATCGGTGAAGATGAAGCTAATCCATGCCAAGGGTGTGGAGGTGCCAACAAACATTAGCTCTAATGGTGGCTTCTGAGCTGAGGATACAGAGATGTGTGTGTCCCCAGGGTGCTCCCTGCCTGAGAGCTGGGCACCACCCTCTTCGAAGCAGGCTAGCATTCTTGTCATTTGGCAGATGGGAACACTTGGCTCAAGGAGATGAAATGACACCCAAGGGCACACAGAACCAGGGCCTGGCTGCATTGCTGTGGGCACCTCCCACACTGCCCTCTGCACAAAGAACCCTACACTTCAGCCTTATACGCCAAAGCACCAAAGATCTGCCACTGGGTCCTTTATCTCAGCAAAGAGCCTACCATTCCTTCCATCCACCGCATCCTCTGCAGGGTGGCATCTGTCCACTTCCTTTGGTCCTCCTGCCACTGCCTTGGCCAGGCCAACATCGTCTCTCCCCTGGCCCCCATCACCACGCTTGCCACTGTGCTGTGCCCCTGCCCAGCCTAGTCACTCTTCATAACGCCACGCTGCCTCAGGAGCCAATCTAGCATTTAACATTGAACATGGCTTAGATCCGGGCCTCTCAAACTTAAGCAAGCATCAGAACCACGTGGAGGCTGTTAAAACAGTGTTGGGCTCCACTCCCAGTGCTGGATTCAGTAGGTCTAGGATGGGGCCCGAGTTTGCATTTTTCACAAATTCCCAGCAGATGCTGGTACTGCAGAGCCGGGGAACACACTCTGAGAACCACTGACCTAGGTGCTGGCCTCCTGGATGAGCTCCTGCCAAGGCCTCTTGGGCTCACCTGAGCCACCTCACCCCTCAGGGATGGGAAGCCCAATGATACCAGGATGTTCCGGGGCGGCCAGGGTCCAGCACCATCGGTCTTACCAGCTGGCACCCAGTAAGCAGCTCAAGAACCACCTATGGAAGGAGAGGCTGGAGGGCTCGTTACGTGTTTGGTCTTTTAGCTGTGGGACCGGGAGTACCTTAAGGGCTGGGTCTGTGTCCAGTTCATTCCTGGGAAATGTCAGCCATTCACCAAAATGTCACAGAGAGAAAAGCCATCACCCAGCCCTCGCTTGGCAGGGTGGTTTATAAGCAAGTGGAGAACCCATGCGTCTACATGAATCAAAGGAAAAGGCTGTACGGAGCCACACACCAGGGTTCTGGGGGGCAGGGATGGGAAATCCCAGGCAGCAGGGGCGCTGGGTCCCACCTGGATTTGAGGCTAGAGCTGCTGGTCTTCAAGGGAAGGGACAGGAACGCAGAGCAGAGGGTGAGGGCTAGGGGGCAGGACAGACTGACAGCCTGTCCTGTGTGCCTTGCACATGCCAGGTCCACTACTGGTCTCTATGCTAGTTATCTAAGGAAAAGCCGGGAGGTGGCTACTGTTCTCTCTACAGACAAGGATGTAGGCTCAAGGAGTGGGTCCAGCTCAGGTCTCCATAGCCAGGTGATGTGAAGCTCAGGTGATGACAAAGTCCCTGGTCCCGGCAGGAAGGGCATTTCAGGGAGCCACTGGTAACACCCTTACACCCCTCCCACACCAACACAGAGGAACTGAGGCCAGAGACGACTTGACAGGACTTGTCTCCACTCCCAGTCAGCCAGGCTTGGAGCTGGCCAAAACGGCCCTCCACCTAGGCCAGGGTACTGAGTGGCACCCTTGCTTGCAGGTAGATGACCTAACCCTGACACCAAGCCAGGAAGCCAGGGCTTGGGAAACTACAAATAGGACCACAGAGACTGAGGCCCCGGCGGGCCTGTAGGTGGAGAGCCCTCACTCAGGCCAGTGTCTACAGCTCCGGCCCTCTTCAGGGCAGGGTTTTCAGAGACCAGGTTCCTCCACTGAAACCTCAGCCTGCGGCTCTCTGTGCCTTCATCCCCGCAGCTAGCATAGAAATAATGATCTGACCCTCCAGGGGAGGAGGCCAGATGGGCATGATGGTGATACCCTGGTGGGAGGCAGCCTGGGTAACATGCAGGGTGCCGAGGGGTAGCCCTGAGCTCATATTTGGCTTCCGCCCTCACTGAGCCATGTGATCCCATCCTGGCTACTCCCATACCTGAGCTGGAGTTTCTTCAGCAGTAGGACAAGGGTGCCGAGGGAAGAACAGAACTCCCTCTGATGAGGGATCACCCTGCAGCCTCAAGAGGCTCAAATACAGAAAGCAGCCCCTGCAGGTGGCCCAGCAAAAACTGCTGTCCCTTTCCCACAGGCCAGAGGTCTCAGACACAGGACCCTTAGGTTGGACACAGTTCACAGACATGTTTTAAAAACAATCCATGCTCACAATCCATTTTTAAAAACATTCTGATTAATTGCCAACATTTAAAAATCCAGGAGATTTTATATAAAGGTCTAGATTTCTGGTTCATCTTGAAAATTGGACAGTCAGGTCATACCAAGACCACATTTCACACAGTGACAAAGATTGGAGCTGAGCGGCTCCCTGGCCCGCCTCACTCATTCCATTTCCCCCCTGATCCTTGGAAGCATTTGGGTTTCCAATGCCTGGAGCTAGACTGAGCACCCACAGGCAGCAGCACTGCACGGGCCCATCTTTGCTAAATTTTCTCTCCCACAGCCAAGACTGCAAGCTGAGCAGGCCCCAGCCAAGACTGCAAGCTGAGCAGGCCCCGGAGCCCATGAGCCTAGGGTCAGGGCTTGGGGTTTTCCCAGGGGACTGAGGCAGCCCTTTGCTGCTTGGTCTCACCCAGAGGGAGAAAATGGAGGCAGGGAGGAAGTGAAGAAGGGAGGAAGAAAGCTAGCCCCATCCTATAATGCATCTGGGGGAGCAAGAATTTGGCTGATTTTGCTGGAAGAAGGAAAAATGTACCAAGACCTGAAAGATGGGGAATGTCCTCACTGGAGGAAAGTGAAGGAAGGTTAAGAATGCTCCTCTAGAAGGCTCTACCGTTCTCTTCCGCCAGGGTTACAAGAGAAGTTAGATGGCAGGCAGAGAGGAGCTCTGCCCGCAGAGAAGCCTGCACTGTGGACTCAGCTCTGCCACTTACTGCTAGTATGACCTTGGGCAAGTCACTCACCTCCCTGAGCCTCCCTTTAGAGTCTTCATCTCTAAAATGGGGATAATAAACTTACCTTGAGCAACTGTTGTAAAAAAATTAGGAGATAATGGATGCAGAGCACTCAACACAGCTCTCACAGAGCAGTAAGGGAATGAAAGCTACCTGTGAGTCATTCCCCAGGCGCCCCTGCCTGCAGGAGACTCAGGCCTGACCTCCAGGGCACCACCCATCTAAGGGCATCTTATACCAAGGCCTCAAATGCCCCAGATGTCAGTCACCTCTAGGAGGCCTCCCCGGATGGGAAACCCAAGGGCTGTTGTGGTCACTGGGATCCTGGATCTGAAGCCCGCGGTCGGGGCTGGCATCTGCTGAGTCAGGCCTGGGAGAGCTGGCAGGAGGGCCATTTCTCTCTCCAGCATGATGCCCGCTGAGGGGAGGTTGGGAGGGGAGCCAGAGGTCATTTCCTCTGAGTCAGAGGCCACTCTCCTCCCAGAGGAGCTCCCCTGGAGGACCAGGCACCTCCATGTGGTGCGGGCCTCCCTGCCGGCCAACCTGCATGCCACTCAGTACAGTTGGGGCATTGTGCTCATACAAGAAAGGGGCACTTGTGATCCAGACAATGGGCTGGGTCGATCCCATTTGGCCTGGGCTTCAGCTTCCCTGGGTCAGCAATGTCCTTTCCTCTGCTCTTGCCCACTCTGCTTCCACCCCTCCCTGGAGAATGGTGGCTAGGAACACGGAGCAGAGACTCACCGCGGGCCCATCCATGCCCGGTTTGACACGTGCCCCGGCCGTGAGGAGGAGGGATGCAAGCTTCGCTCCTCTACCCTGGTAAGAAACGTCGCCCCTGGGGAACCCAGCTCGGCTCAGGCCATGTCCAGGGCCGGCGCGATTAGGCCCTGGGGGGTGGTGGCGGCGGTGGATGGTTGGGGGGTCTATGGGCAAAGACCCCAGCCCCAGCCTCCATGCCTCCTCCTCCCGTGACAAGCCCAGGGGCTGGGCCGCCCCCACGTTTGCAGCCACCCCAGGAGCCCTGCTGCGACGACTGCAGCCACGTGGGAGCCAGCTCGTGCCCACAGCCGTTCGCCCCCACCCCCACCCTCGATGGGCTGTGGAGGCAGGCACACCCAGCCGGGCCAGAGGGACGACATGCCCCCGCTGCGCACCCCTCTCCCCCTGCGCCCCCGAGCTGTGGGCCCGCGTGGGGGGAGGGGGAGGGTGGGGGAGGGGGCGTCGCCACCCCGCAGTCGTGTTGCCGGGGAGCGCAACCCCGTTGCTGTGGCAACCGTTTCCAAGCGAACTGGTGGCGGCTCGCGCCCCGTTCCGGCTCCCTCGCTCACTGGCGCTCTCCCTCCCTCCTGTGTGGACTGGGGGAGGGGCGGCCCGGGTAGGGGTCCGGGGCGGCGACCCGGGGCCAGGGCGCAGAGCCGCCCGCGGGGAAGGGCTCAGTCCTGGGACCATCTTCCGCCCGCGCTCCGTGCCCGCCCGGCCCGCAGCCGCCGCGGTACTCACGGGCCCAGGCATCCTCCTCGAGCTCGTTCTCCTGGCTCGGGGCGAGCAGCGCGGGCCCAGCGGACAGAGCCCCGGGCCTGCGGGGGGAAGCGGCGGCGGCGGCGGCCCGGGGGAGCAGACAGTGGCAGCGAAAGCAGCTCCGAGCGCTGGGCTGGAGTCGAGGGGCGCGCGCACGGGCGCGTACACGGCGGGTGCTGAGCCCGACGTGCGCGCGCGCGGCAGCCGGCAGAGGGCCCCCCACCCCCAGCCACACGCCGCGAGGAGGCTGCCCCCGGAGGGAAGGAGGGGGAGGACGGACACCCACCTGCGGCGCCGAGACCCGGCTCTCCAGCCCGCCGGGCTCACACCCGCCAGGGCACCCTCACGGGAGGCACGCGCCGGCCGACCCAGTCCACACGCTAGGCTGGAGCCCAGGCCACACCGGTCGTGTACACTGGATGCACAGCCAGGAAGCTGAGGTCGAGAACCCCGACGCGTACACAGCTCAGCTCGGAGAGCACACATATGTCCAGGTCCCTGTCACATCCTGACAGGCGCTGCGCACACGCAGTGGGCAGGGGCCCTGAGCAGGCAGGCACCCTAATGTGGCTCCTTACCAACTCATGACCCCTCCTGCTAGGTGCCCAGCAGGTGTGCACCACCACATGCCTACTAGCAAGCAGCACGGGGAGGAGGACCTAGTGCCGAATCCATAGCCCTGACCTCCGTGGACATGCCTCCCCCCGACCCCACCAGGGAGCAGATGACCCCCAGAGAGCGCCCCACTGTCTACCCCGAGGTCCAAGCTTGCAGAGGCCACTCTGAAGTTGGCTGTCCATTGGCCTCTTAACTGGGCCGTCTTTCGTCCAACTTCTCTACTGCACTTAAGGTGATTTTCCCAAAACCCCTCCACCACCATATTAGCTGGAACATTTGGGGTCGCAAGTGACAGAACCCCCAAACAAATAGGTTTGAGCTCTACCCCGTCTCTACCAAAAAATACAAAAAAAAAAAAAAAAAAAAAAAAAAAAAAAAAGCAGCCGGGCTTGGTGGCGCACGCCTGTGGAGAATCGCTTGAACCCAGGAGGCAGAAGTTGCAGTGAGTGAGATCACGCCACTGCACTCCAGCCTAAGGGATGGAGTGAGACCCTGTCTCAAAAAAAAAAAAAAAAAAAAAAGTCCCAGGGTAGATTCTAGCTTTGGTCACAGTTGCTTCCAAGTGTTCCCGCAGTGGTGTCAGGCACGTATGTGCTTCTATGTTTGCATCACTCTCAGGCAAGCTCTCCCCAAAGGGTAGCAAGGACAACCCCAACAGCCCTAGGCTCATATCCTGCCATCTATCCCTGGAGGAAAGGGAACCCCAATTCCTTCCCCATCATTTGAGCAAAATACAAGCAAACAACTCCACGAATGATTGTTTTTGGACTCATTTGGGCTGAGTCTCTACCAGTGAACCAGTCTAAGTGCCTATGTGTTAAGGGAGAGGATACGAATTCCTTAGGCAAAGGGAGTGGCCTCCCAGTACCCATTCCCTTTTCTTTGGATACAGGCACCCTGATTTCAACGGGGGAATCACTGCCCCATGGGTGCCATCCTGGTGAGCCTGTGAACCCAAGTGCCCTCCTCCCTCAGTGCACAGCAGGCAGGTATCCCGCCTGGCCACTCAGACTCCTTGAGTTTGCAACTGGGCTCAAAGAGGCAAAACCAAATGGCTCTAGCATCTTAGTTCTGGTGGGTGTGTCCTGATGAGAATGGGGTCCACAACTAAGACCCCGAAGCTCCTCCATATCCTTTGAACACCTTCTTTTTTTTTTTTTTTTTTTTTGAGACGGAGTCTCGCTCTGTCACCCAGGCTGGAGTGCAGTGGCCGGATCTCAGCTCACTGCAAGCTCCGCCTCCCGGGTTCACGGCATTCTCCTGCCTCAGCCTCCCGAGTAGCTGGGACTACAGGCGCCTGCCACCTCGCCCGTTTAAGTTTTTGTATTTTTAGTAGAGACGGGGTTTCACTGTGTTACCCAGGATGGTCTCGATCTCCTGACCTCGTGATCCGCCCGTCTCGGCCTCCCAAAGTGCTGGGATTACAGGCTTGAGCCACCGCGCCCGGCTGAACACCTTCTAAGTTAGTGGGAGGACCATTCTGTCACTTGTAACATTCCCACCTGGCTCTCTCACTCTAGGTAGCGTGTGGAGTATGTATATGGAGGGAGTGCAAGCCCAGCCCCATCTAAACCACATGGACACAGACTAGGGGTGCTTTTGTAGATGCTGGAGCAAACAACCCAACACAACCAGCCAAAACCCTTCAGGGAATCCCCCACCTTCCAGATGAGGCCCCATCTATCTGGGCCTTAACCCTATGATCCTTAATCTGGCTTTTTTTTTTTTGACACAGAGTCTCGCTCTATTGACCAGGCTGGAGTGCAGTGGCGCAATATCAGCTCACTGCAAGCTCCGCCTCCCGGGTTCAAGCCATTCTCCTGTCTCAGCCTCCCGAGTAGCTGAGACTACGGCACCCACCACCACGCCTAGCTAATTTTTTGTACTTTTTAGTAGAGACGGGGTTTCACCGTGTTAGCCAGGATGGTCTTGATCTCCTGACCTTGTCATCTGCCCGCCTCAGCCTCCCAAAGTGCTGAGATCATAGGCGTGAGCCACCGCGCCCGGCTCTTAATCCAGCTTTCAAAGCTGGCTGTCTCTCACTGACCTCAGCTCCAGTCATTCCTTGCTTCCACCCCTGGCCTCCCATGCTCAGCCACCCTAAACCACTAAAGCCCTAGACCATCCATCTGGCTCCTGTACTTGGGTGCATCTGATCCTGTGTCCTGGAAGGCACCGACTCCAACACCTTCCGGGTCAAGGGGCCTCCTTGTTTGGTGCTGCCCCACCCCCAACCCTGTCAGCGCTAGAGTCCTTTCTTCCACAGGGCCGATCACACTGGGTCCCGCTGTTCCCTTGTCTGCCTCCCCACCAGACCAAGCTCCAAGCTGCCAGGGGCCTCGTCTCCATCTGGGTCCCAGTTCCCACCATAGAGCTGGGCATGGAGGATAGCTCAGGGAAGCTTCTTGGGAAATGAATTCTGGGAATTCTCTCTGCCAAGGACCCGCTGTGCTAAAAGCCTTAAGGTAAATTTAACCCTAGCCAGGAAGTTCCCTGGATGCCTCCCTAGCCCAAGGGGGAGCCTGGCCAGGGCGTCCTGATCCAGATGCAGGCAGAGTGCCTCAGGGTCCTGCATGTCCACCTGGCACCCGCTCACTCTTGCATACCTGCCCAGTTGGTCTGACATGCTAACACCTACCTAAAAATCCCCCACTCCCACCTCAAAACAGCCTGGGGCAGAGGGGCAAACCCACCCCAGGCTCCTTTCTCAGGACACATGGGTAGGATCCGGTGTTCCCATCATTACCTGGCTTCCTCCCCACCCTGCAATGGCCACTTAACCAGTTGGAAGACCTTGAGCAGATCCCTCCTCCCCTTATTTCCCTTAGGTTGATGGGAAGCAGCAGGCACTCCGCACGTCATGAGTGGGGCCACAAAACGCCCCTTCTGCCAGGCTGCTGGCTCGGCACCTTCTGGCTGTGCTTAAGCCAGGTGGTTAGTTTGGTACTCAGCACCACTCCACAGCAGGTGAGAGTCCTGCGGTGGCTTTGGGAACTCCAGGGGCTAGCTGGCTGCTTGGGTGGATTCCCACAGCTGCCCGGCAAGGTGATGGGTCTCACACCTATCTTTCCAAACAAGGGAAGGGCCTGTGCAGAGCCAACTTGAAAAGTGGCCAGGCTGGGGCTTGAACCTGGAACTGTCAGCTACAAAGTTCACATGGCTCCTGCAGCACTGGGTGCCCAGTCCAGAGGCCAGGAACAAGCTCGATGGGGGTTACGGGGCATTCCTAGGGAGCTGGGGACACTGGGAGTCTATAGAGCAGCATTGGGGTTGCAAGATCTGAGACAGACTGGTAGGCAATAAGCTCTTGGCCCCAGAGCCCACGCAGGAAGCTGCCCTTGAGTGCCTCCCAGTCCCCCTTCCCCCCAGGTGAATGTCTACTTCGAGGCCGGCTCAACAACCATCTTCAGAGAGCCCTCCCACGCCAGCCACAGCCTATCTACCAGCATCACCCACTATCTAGGTTTTTGCCCATCATGTGTCAAAGGCAAAACAGAGGGGTGGGTATGACGCACGTGCATCAGCCCAGGGGCTGGTACATGGCTGGCGTCCAGGTAAGGCAGGCCTGGGGCAGACAGGTAAGGCAGGCCTGGGGCACACAGCTCCCACCCTACTCTAAGTCCACATTAGGCAGCCAGGCCACCTTAGGCTTGGAGGGGAGGACACCAAAGGGGCAGGCCTTACCAGCAGTCAGAAACAGACCTACACCCCAGTGGGTACCCAAAGCTTCTTTCCTTAGGCCCATCCCCTTTAGGAAGTTGGGAAACACACTGGGTGAGCCCAAAGGCTACCAAAGCCTGGCTGTCTGGAGAGGCTAGCTCAGAGTCAGCCCTGGGGGCTCCTGGGCCTCGGAAGGGCACACCCTGCCTCCCTCCAGGCCCACCTCCAATCCCTTCCCGCTTCCAGCTGGGCCAGGGGAGCAGGAAGACCCCTGGAGCACCGGAAGCAAGAAAGAGGCAGGCAGGGGCGGCTAGCCAGGTTTGTGCTCGGACTGTATTCACACAGAGACACGTGGCAGCTTACATTGGACAAAATGAGTAATAAAAATTGGCTTTAAATATGGAAAAAACAAGGCCCTGTAATCCCATGCTACCCTAACACTGAGACCAGGATGGCCATCACAGTCTGGGAAGGGCCAGGACTGGGGCCTGGGGCACAGGCACAGGCACAGCCTTGCCCTATCCCCTTCACCCACACAGGTACACGCGCGCGCACACACCCCACAGGCGCACACAGGAAGGGGCGGATTATTGCTGGGCACGTGTCTGTTGTTATGAGGGGAGTCTGGAATGTTTGAGGGTTGACCAGGGATGCCCCACCCCCTCCTAGGGGCTGGGCTCGGGTGTTTCTGAAAGAGGTGTCTCCAGGACAGGGCCCAGCATCAGGGACCAGGCCCTGGGAGCTGGAAGGCAGAGGCAAACCTATCTGGGCCGGCCGGGGCAGTGGGCTGACGGGTCTCACAGCCGGCCCAATCTCTGGACACTTTGGCACAGGCCTAGGGGATACAGAGGCCCCAGATCCATCTCTGACAAGCACTGAGAAGGGACAGCTTTGGGCCCCAGAGAGTAGCAGCCTGAGTCCAGGGCAGCGGAGGCAGGCACGAGTCTTACTCAGAGGCCGGGGGTGGCCAGCACAGTGCTGAAGGCTCAGGGGTGTGAGCACCCTCAGCCGTCCAAGCTGGGCCGGAGGAGCCTTGAGTTTGGCAGTGGCTCCTCTGCCAGCTCCCACTCTCCCAGCCAGGGCTGGCTGCCCCCAGGAGCCAAGGCAGGCACCAGGTCTGCGGCGGGAATTAAGAATGCTCTGGTCGCTATATACATTCGTACAAATACATAAATACAGAAAGCCCCGAGCTCCACAGAGAAGAGCTGAAGGGACGCACCTTTGTCCCAGGGACGGCCCAGGCCCTGCCAAACTCAGCCAGGCCAGGGGCTGAGGGGTGGAGGACACTGGGGACAGCTCCGTCTGTGTTCCCCAGGCCACGACTTGAGTGGACAATGGGGAAGACCACTGTGCAAAACTGTAAACGGCGCTCGGAGTAGCTGCTACCGCCAACTGCCGGTGGGGGCCTCGGACTGGGGGCTAGAGGCGGGTGGGGAGCTCTTCCTCGCTGTCGCTGCAGTTTCCACAGCAATCCTGGAGGGACGGGGAAGACACGGAGGGAGGGAGAGAGGCAGAGCAGGTGCTATTAACCACCAGGGACGTCACATGGGGCCGACCCTGCCAGGGTAGGCCAGGAGCTGCCTGGGGGGCACACTCTGGGGAGGGGCCTCTCCACGAGGAACCTGGAGCAGCAGCTCAGGCCACACGTGGGTGGGTGTCATTGCAGAGGCTGCTAGCAACAGACTGAAGTAAGGGGGCTGGGTAGATCCCAGCCCTCTCCCCTGGGGCTGGCAGAGACAGGGCATGGGGAGACAAGCTAAGCAAAGCTGGCAGCTCCAAGGGGCCAGGGTGCAGGGAATCGAAGCAGTGGGCAGGGGGAGTGGGGCGGGCACCAGACTTCTTTCTCCCACATCTTGCCTCTGCCATGGAAGGGCTGCCCGTGGCTCCCCGAGGCCAGGCAGCAAGGCCAACCCACGGGGAGCCCACACTGCTCACCTCTGGAAAGAGAAAAGAGGCCATGAGCCCAGCCAGGGGTGGGGGACAGGCGGGAATGAGGCCAGAGACCCTGGGCACCGCAACAGGGCTGGAGGATGCCCACTCCCAGTGCATGCGGGCACCGGCTCTGCCTCCCACCCGCCGTCCCCTGGAGCCAGGCTGGGGGCCCAGGTCGGCCGATGCTGGGGCTTACTTGGCGACTGAAGAGTCTCTGCAGCAGTCCCTTTTTAGGGGGTGCAGGTGGCTGGCCCCTCCAGTCCAGGTCTGGGGGGACTGAGCCATCCAGCCCAAAGACATTCAGCTCCTGGAAGCACTCGGTCTCCACCATCTGCTGAGGAGCAGGCAGCTGTGACATCTGTCCCCAGGGCAGCCTCCTGGAGCCCACCCCACCAGCAGGCCAGGCCCCCACCTCGTTCTGCCAGGGGATGGGCACACTGCCAGTGGCAAACTTCTGGTAGAAGTCCTGGTCAGTAGGCTCCAGCTCCACGCCCTTGACTGTAGAGAACTGTTCAATGTCCAGAACATCCTTGCAGTAAATGGCCTGGGGCTAGTGGGAGAGAGGCAGTGGTCAGATAGGAAACACACACAGACACGCACACGTGAAGGCAGCTCAGCCCTGATTCTGACTCGGGTCTTGGCCTGGTGCTGCCCTGACACCAGCAGCTCTCTGATTTGGAGTCAGAAACCAGGTGCCCCACGCACTTCCTAAGGGGCAGGCCCTTCTCTCCGAAGCCTGGTTTTCCCCTCTGTGAACTGGGTACATTATTCCTCACTGCTCAATGGTTGTGAGGCTGTGTAAAGGCCAATGCCAGGCACCTCCTTCGCCTGCCACATCTTGCCTCTGCCATGGAAGGGCTGCCCGTGGCTCCCCGAGGCCAGGCAGCAAAGCCAACCCATGGGGAGCCCACACTGCTTCCTGGGTATGCAGTTGGGGTGGGGAGTACAGGCTGAATCTCAGCTGGCCGCTCGGCTGGGCACCGCCACGCAGAGCCTGGAGATGGTGACTCCTTGGCTCCCTGCCCTGCGATGACCTGGGATTTGCTCCGTCTTCTCTCCCAGCCAATCAGAGGACTGGCAGTCTCCCACTGCTCCACCTCCCCAGACCCACGCTGGGAGCCCATCTCAGCTCCAGGAGGCCACCTTCTTTTTTATCTTAACATGGTTTTCTAAATCCTTCAAATAAGATGTCAATTAAAATATCATCGTCATGTAAAATGGTGCAGCGGCTTTGGAAAACAGTCTGGCAGTTCCCCAAAAAGTTAAACATCATTACCATATGACCTGGTAATTCTACTCCTAGGTATAGACCAAGAGAAATGGCAGCATCTGTCCACACAAAAACTTGTACATGAATGTTCACAGCAGCAATAACAGCCAAAAAGTGGGAACAATCCTAATGTCTACCAACTGACGAACAGGTAAGTAAAATGTGGTCCATCCATGCAATGGAATATTATTCAGCCTTAAAAAGGAATGAAGCACTGATCTATGCTACAACATGGATGAACCTTGAAGATATTACGCTAAGTGAAAGAAGCCAGGCACAGAGGATCACATACTGTGTGATTCCATAGCTATGACACGTCCAGAACAGGCAAACAGAGAGAGACAGAGAATAGACTGGTGATTGCCAGGAGCAGCTGGAGGGAAGAATGGAGAATGACTGCTAAGGGTATGGGTTGTTTTTTTTTTTTTGCAAAGTGGGGCAGGTAATGAAAACACTCAAAAATTTATTGTGGTGATGACTGCATAACTAAAAAGCCAATGAATTGCACTTTTTTTTTTAAGATGGAGTTTTGCTCTTGTTGCCCAGCCTGGAATGCAATGACATGATCTCAGCTCACCGCCACCTCTACCTCCTTGGTTCAAGCGATTCTCCTGCCTCAGCTTCCCAAGTAGGTGAGATTACCGGCATGCGCCACCACACCCGGCTAATTTTTGTATTTTTTTTTTTTTTTTTTTTTTTTTTTTTTGAGACGGAGTCTCGCTCTGTCTCCCAGGCTGGAGTGCAGTGGCGTGATCTCGGCTCACTGCAAGCTCCGCCTCCCGGGTTCACGCCATTCTCCCGCCTCAGCCTCCCAAGTAGCTGAGACTACAGGCGCCCGCCACCACGCCCGGCTAGTTTTTTGTATTTTTGGTAGAGACGGGGTTTCACCATGTTAGCCAGGATAGTCTCGATCTCCTGACCTCGTGATCCACCCGCCTCGGCCTCCCAAAGTGCTGGGATTACAGGCTTGAGCCACCGCGCCCGGCCTAATTTTTGTATTTTTAATAGAGACAGGGGTTTCACCTTGTTGGCCAGCTGGTCTCGAACTCCTGACCTCAAGTGATCCATCCACCTTGGCCTCTCAAAGTGCTGGGATTACAGGCATGAGCCACCACACCCAGCCGAATTATACATTGTAAATGGGTGAATTGCATGGTATATAAATTATATAAATTAAACTCAAAAAAGCTGTTAAAAAAATCATCATCAAGCTTGCTTTTCATCTACTGCTTCTACAAAGTTAAACTCCAGGGCACTAATTTTATCTCCAACTTTGAATGGAAGATCCAGAGGCAGTGTGGTTATTTCAAGGTTAAATGAAATGATGAACACAGGAAACAGAACAGACTGAGTGATGAGTGGCAGTGCCAGCCTCAGGGGCGAGCTGGCGAAAGTCAGGTTGTCCTAGTTCAAGTGCCTCTGACAGGGCCCACCTTTGCTTTGGAAAACAGTCTGGCAGTTCCCCAAAAGGTTAAACATAGTTACCATATAACCCGGTAATTCTATTTCTAGGTATAGACCAAGAGGAATGGAGGCCAAAGCGAACAGCTTACCTGAGGTCAGGAGTTCGAGACCAGCCTGGCCAGCGGTTCCAGTGAGGCCCATGTGAGGCAGTCACTCAGGGCAGTAGCCCCCTCGCTGGCGCCCCCACTTCCACTCACACCCACTATGGCCCACTCCCCATACCTCACATTCCTGCCCAGGGTGCCCCACTGGTCCCGTCTTGCTGAGAACCTGCCTGCACTCCTCTGCCTGCACGGGCTCACTCAGCCACACAGGTGTCCTCGCAGCTGCTGCCCCTCACGGGGCTGGCCCCTGCCTCAGGACTGCAATGCCTGGCTGTTTCTTCTGCCTGGAATGCTCACACCCCAAATCTTGGCGTGGCTCTCCGCTTCACATATTTTACATTTCTGCACCACCATCACCTCCCCAGAGACCACCGTGTCTAAAAGTACTCCCCCCACCATCATTCTCTGCCATCTTCGTAGCTTTAGTTTTCTCTCTTTTTTTTTCTATTTATTTATTTATTTTTTTGAGACAGAGTCTCGCTCTGTCACCCAGGCTGGAGTGCAGTGGCTCGATCTCCACTCACTGCAAGCTCCGCCTCCCGGGTTCTCGCCATTCTCCTGCCTCAGCCTCCCGTATAGCTGGGACTACAGGCGCCCGCCACTGCGCCCGGCTAATTTTTGTATTTTTAGTAGAGACGGGGTTTCACCATATTGGCCAGGATGGTCTCGATCTCTTGACCTCGTGATCCGCCCATCTTGGCCTCCCAAAGTGCTGGGATTACAGGCGTGAGCCACCGCGCCCGGCCTTTTTCTTTCTTTTTTTTTTTTTTTGAGATTAAGTTTTGCTCTTGTTGCCCAGGCTGGAGTGCAGTGGTGCGATCTCAGCTCACCGCAACCTCCTCCTCTCGGGTTCAAGCGATTCTCCTGCCTCAGTATGCCGAGTAGCTGGGATTACAGGCATGCGCCACTACACCCAGCTAATTTTGTATTTTTAGTAGAGACGGGGTTTCACCATGTTGGTCAGGCCAGTCTTCGAACTCTCAACCTCAGGTGATCAGCCTGCCTCAGCCTCCCAAAGTGCTGGGATTACAGGCGTGAGCACCGCGCCCAGCCAGAGACGGAGTTTCACCGTGGTCTCGATCTCCTGACCTCGTGATCCGCCCGCCTCGGCCTCCCAAAGTGCTGGGATTCCAGGCGTGAGCACCGCGCCCGGCTGCTTGCTTTAGTTTTCTTTATCACACTTAACATGACCTGGAATTCCTTCTGGCTTACTGGTTTATTTGGGTGTGTCTCCCACTAGAATATAAGGGCAGGACTGGCTCCAGTGGGCCTCATTATCTCCAGGGTCTGGCATAAATGGGCACTCAGCTATTTGCTGAATCAATAAACGTGTGTCAGCTATCAGCCAGGCCTGCCCTGCCCATCCTTCGGGCCTCTCCAGTGTTACTGGTGAACCGTTAATTACAGGACCCGGTCCTCACAGACAAGGGAAGGGGAAAGCACATGACCTCATCTTAGCCAGTCAGAACGGTCCCTGTGACTGTCACACAGAGAAGCCTAATTCATGGGGAGGGAAAGAGTCAACAGGTTGAAGGCAAGGCAAGAGCTGGAGAATCCTGGCACACAGCAGAAAACCCTGAAGCTGGCCCTACTTTGGGACTTTCTGGCCAAATGAACCAATACACTCCATGTTGAGCTTAAGTGAGTTTAGGCTGGTTTTCTTTTTTTTTTTTGAGACGGAGTCTCGCTCTGTCACCCAGGCTGGAGTGCAGTGGCTGGATCTCAGCTCACTGCAAGCTCCGCCTCCCGGGTTCCCGCCATTCTTCTGCCTCAGCCTCCCGAGTAGCTGGGACTACAGGAGCCGGCCACCTCGCCCGGCTAGTTTTTTGTATTTTTTTTTTAGTAGAGACGGGGTTTCACCGTGTTAGCCAGGATGGTCTCGATCTCCTGACCTCGTGATCCGCCCGTCTCGGCCTCCCAAAGTGCTGGGATTACAGGCTTGAGCCACCGCACCCAGCCTAGGCTGGTTTTCTGCCACCTGGCCTCTGACAGCTAGAGGACACTCTTGCCTGCTGAGTGCCTGGCCCACTGAGATGCTCAGTTAACAGGTGAGACTCTATAAGGGGAAGTGACCACCCACAGAAGGACGGCCAGCCCAACAGCCCCTCCCACTGCTGGCAACTGCACTGTGGTTTTCCTCTGGGGAACTGAGCTCCCCCATTGGTGCAAGGTCAGGTGGGCGTATGATCTGGGTGTGGCCAGTGAGGGACTATGAGCAATGAGAGGCAATGGACATCAGTCTTGGTACTTCTTTTCCCCCATGAGGATTTCTTTTGAAATTACTGGGCAAGGCCAGGCACAGTGGCTCACGCCTGTAATTCCAGCGCTTTGGGATGCCGAGGTGGGCAGATCACCTGAGGTCAGGATTTCAAGATTTCAAGACCAGCCTGGCCATTATGGTGAAACCTCGTCTCTACTAAAAATACAACAATTAGCTGGGCATGGTGGTGGGTGCCTGTAATCCCAGCTACTCAGGAGGCTGAGGCAGGAGAATCGCTTGAACCTGGGAGGCAGAGGTTGCAGTGAGCCAAGATCTCGCCACTGCACTCCAGCCTGGGGGACAGAGCAAGACCCTGTCTTGAAAAAGAAAAGAAAAGAAAAGAAAAAAAGAAAAAAGGAAAGAAAAGAAGAAAGAAAGGAAAAAAGAATGAAGGAGGAAAGGAGGGGAGGGGAGGGGAGGAGAGATGCTCTCTGTCCACTGTGGCGGCTGAGCTGCTGGGGCCCACTGCTGCCACACCCTGGGGAGAGCCACCTCAGTATGAAGACTACACATTCAACAGTACAGGGAGGGGAGGGAGAGAGTTCCTAGGACATTGTCAGAAGCCCCAAGCCCCATCCAGGCATGCCAAAAGCTGGAACTATCCTGGGGCTTTTCCTTTTTGTGAATTATCTTTATTTTTGTGGCTAAGCCACTAGATTGTTTTTTCTGCCGCTTGCAATGGAAGCATCCTGGCTGATACTACAAGAGCCCCTGAGCCCCAGCCCTGGCTGGGCCCCGCCCTCCGCAGCAGTGGGCTGCACTCACGTCAGGCTTGAAGGGCGGCTCCAGCATGCCGGCTCCCAGCCGCTTGAAGTTCAGCTTCTTAAAGAGGGGGTGCTCCTTCACCTCGCGTGCACTGCCGCCACGACACCCCAGGCGTTCGGCGGGGTCCTTGCAGAGGAGCTGTGGCAAGGCAGGGGTGAGGCGGCCGGGCAGGCGGGTGAGTGGGTGGGAGGGAGGGAGAGGTGCGTCCACCCCAGCCCTAGCTGGCCAGGCTTCCGTGAGCTGCCGTACCTGTGAGCAGAGGGAGCGGGCCTGCGGGGAAAAGCGCTCGGAATACTCCTCGGGGACCTCCTTCACCAGCCGCTCCACCTCCTCCCGCTTGATCTTCTTCTTCCTCTGCTGGAAGGGCGACTGGCCTGCGATCATTTCGTACAGGAGGCAGCCGAGCGCCCACCAGTCAGGGCTGAACGTGTACCGTTCATTCTTTACCACCTCCGGAGCTGGGTGGGTGGCATGGGAGTTAGGGCTGGGCAGGAGGCGGGCAGTGGACCCTCAGGCCCCAGGAACGCCAGCGCACATTAGGTCTGGGATACACTCAAACCTGTTGGCCAGGCAGGTGCCGTCCCAGCTTGGGGGGGACCTCGACCAGTAGGAGAGCGCAGGCCCCATCAAGCGGGTGGGTACAGCCCTGCAGGAGGCCATGCCCAGGGTCCCTGGGTCTTCAGATTTTACACAAGGAGTCAGAAATCTGTATTTTGTATGTGAAACCATCTGGCTTACTAAAAACAATTTGACTTAAACACAAATGTAGGCCAAATTGGGCCCACGTGGCTACCAGTTTGCAACTTCTGGATTTAATAACAGTGAGAAGAAGGAAACTCCTATTTTCTGACTACCTCCTACCTTCCAGGGCAGCCCCGTGGGGAGTTTTCCCTGAACTCTCTCTTTTCATCTTCCAGGCAGCCCTGGGAGGCAGGTATGATGAGCGTTTTACAGTGGAGCAAAGTGAGGCTGGGAGCAGTGGAGTCTCTGGTTCAAGGCCACGCAACAGGCAAGAGGCGGCGCCTGCAGAGCCAGAACTCTGCCTCCTGTGTCTCTCAGTCTCCAAGTGGAATGTGGGGCCTCATCTTGGCCCCTCCACTGGCCTCCTTCACAGATGGGCACAGGCAGGGCAGGGACTGGGGCCACAGAAACAGATGGAGGGTCTCTCTCCTCCATCCCCCGGTGGCCACTTGCAGGCTGAGCCATAGCAGGGTTTAATAAGTATTTAGCGGCCAGGCGCGTTGGCTCAAGCCTGTAATCCCAGCACTTTGGGAGGCCGAGGCGGGCGGATCACGAGGTCAGGAGATCAAGACCATCCTGGCGAACACGGTGAAACCCCGTCTCTACTAAAAATACAAAAAAATTAGCCGGGCATGGTGGCGGGCGCCTGTCATCCCAGCTTCTCGGGAGGCTGAGGCAGGAGAATGGCGTGAACCTGGGAGGCGACGGAGCTTGCAGTGAGCGGAGATCGCGCCACTGCACTTCAGCCTGGGCGACTGAGCAAGACTCCGTCTCAAAAAAAAAAGTATTGAGCAAATGAATGACATGGTTTCCAACTGTGTGCGGCCCTGGCTGAGTCTTGGTCTCCTAAGCTCTAGAAGAGGAGCATTGGTATGAGCCCTTTCTGCTGAGGCCCCTTTTGAGAGAAGACTCCCTGACAGAAGTGGGTGTGGCTGGATGGCTGCATAGTGAGGGAACCCAGGAGGCTAGTGTGCCGGGCAGAGAAGACTCACCCATGTAGCCCACGGTGCCCACACGGCCTTTGATGGTCTGGCCCTCGGGCACGTGCACAGCCAGCCCCAGGTCAGAGATGCGGATGTGGCCTGAATGTGGGTGGAGAAACAGGTAGACCCGTTAACAGGCCAGGCCTCTGCATCTCACCCCACCCTGACCCACCCCAGGCACCCCCACACACCGTGGTCATCCAGCAAGATGTTCTCTGGCTTCAGGTCCCTGTGCAGAAAGAAGAACAGGGTCAGATGCTGCTCAGTCTGCCAGGGAGCCAGACGGGGTCAGCCCCTCCTAGCTCACTTGCCTCCTGGGGCCAGGTGTGGAGCAAGGTGCAAGACTCATTTGCTGCCAGGGCGACAGACAGCCCTGCTCTCCCTGGCAACAGCCTGGATTCAAGGGAGCAGAGGAAGGATTTATAGAGCTAGGACTCCCAGGACTCTCTAGGCGAGTGGAAGGCAGCTCCACCTGCAAGAGGCCTCCCCAGTGGCCTTGCTCACCCCTTGATGACTGACTCCGCCTTTCCTCTCCATCAAATGGGACTACTCATCTGTCCCCTGACTAGGCTGCTGTGAGGCTCACAGGAAGTCAGCAACTATCAGAGCCAGGGCGCTCTCTTACCCAGCCCCGTGTGCCAGGCACTCTGTACTTAACTCACTGGGCTCCTCCAACAACCTGGGAAGTAGGAATTACAGTCTATGCTTCCTAGAAAAGGAAGCAGTGTTGGGAGCAGGGAGCTGACTGGCCCAAGGTCACACGGTGGGGGGTGGAGGGGTGACAAAGTCAGGATTCCCCTGTGGGTCCACCAGAGCCCAAAGCCTAGGTCTGGGCCACTCAAGTTGGCCTGGCATGTGAGTTAAGCCAGTGCCACAGCCCCCACACCAATGTCCTTCTGTAGTCTGGCCTGATCAGCAGCCTTGGCCACCTCCGTCCAGGCCCAGCTGCAGTTGCTGGCAGGGAAGGACTAAGCCCCTGGGGTGGCCGAGCCGTCCCAACCTGTACACAATGCGCTCCCGGTGCAGGTCCTCCAGGCCACAGCAGATCTCGGCGGCGTAGAAGACGGCCCGTGCTTCGGGGAAGCCAGCCTGGCCCATGTGGTAGATGTGGAACTTGAGGTCGCCCCCATTCATCAGTGTCAGCACCAGGCACAGCGCGTCCTTGGTCTCATAGGCGTAGGCCAAGCTCACCTGTGGCCGAGGGGACCCGAGCCCTCAGGCAGGAGCTGCGGGGCGCTTGGCGGCAGGGCTGCCCAAAAAAGCCTTCTCGGTGCCACTCCTTGGGCCCAGCCTGCTCCCCAAGCCTGGCGTCAACACCCCAAACCCGCCCTTCCCGGCATCCCGTGCGGGAGGGTGGGGCCTGGGGGGTAGGGAGGGCCAGTGCGCCAGCATGGCCAAGGGGAAGGGAGAGTCTCCTTCTGTACTTACTACAAACCTACTGTTCACTTTCTCCAGGATCTGCTTCTCGTTCAGCGCCATGGCCTCCCCTTTCCGCTTCTTGATCCGCTTTTTCTCTAGCTTCTTGCAGGCGTACATCTTACCGGTGGCCCGCACCTGGCAGGCACACACCTGTGGCCAGGCAGAGAGGGGCGAATGGAGGCCAGCTGTGCCCTTGCTGGGCATCCAGGGGGTGGTCCAGGGCCCAACACACCCACCCTTTTCACTCTTCCAGGGCCACTGGCCTGGCCACTCACCTCCCCAAAGCCGCCTTTGCCCAGGACACGGTACTGCCTGAAGGTGTTTTTGGTCACTGGCTGCCTGTGGCAAGGGGTGGGGAAGCGAACGCTGGCTGAGCAGGAGAGCCCAAGGCCTGGGAAGAACCCCAGCAACCTGGCCTGTCCCAGTCCAGCCTTCAGGGAGCTCACCTTTCCAGCCACTTCCACTGCAGGAAACGGTTGAAGTAGATGCTGTCGAGGTAGTCGGCAAAAGGGGCCACGCTCAGGTACTCATGGGTCAGCCTAGTGAGGGAAGGCAGGCCCAGCTCACCCGCCAGCCCCTGACATTGCAGGCTGTTGGCTCGATGGGCCAGGCCTCCCATTCTGCACACGCTTAGCCCACAGGTATCATCGTCGGCCAGTCCTCCTGCTAACCTCCGAGTGGGGAGACACATAGCCTGTGCTGAAGCTGTGGGTGCTACTGAGGGGAGGCAGCCTGCTCAGGTCACACAGCAGGGGCAAGGCCAGGGCTGGGCAGCTGAGCTCCCTCACCAGCCACTGAGCTGTTCACAGTCTTCCTGACCCCCAGAAGCTCCCTCCTCTGGGCACAATTCCAGGCTTGTGGGCAGGGACAGACTTACCGGGTGAGTTCCTGGAAAAGGTCTTTGCAGGGCCCCTGCTCCAGCCGCTGGGTGCAGTTCGTCACCAGCTGCCGGGGGACCTCTGGGATGAGGTCAGGACCCTGGGAACAAGCCCCAGACAGGTCAGTGCAGGGGCTCCCTTGGACGGCTACCCACTCCCAGGGGAGAGGGGTCAGGCATCTCGGGCTGGTGCCATGGGAGGCTGCAGGCCGGGGGTGTGCCAGCCAGCCTGGTTGCTGAACTCCTCCCTGCTGCCCACCCGTGAGGCAGAGCGCAGAAGAGCCACTGGGAGGCCGCCTGGCCCAAGCCCAGCCCATACCCTGGGCCGCATGCCCGCCGTGCTGCCTGGAGCAGCTCCAGGGCACTCTCTGCCCAGGCTGTGTGTTATGCAGTCTGTGTGAAGAAACCACCCTCAGAGGCCTGACACTGTGGTCACTCCTCTCCCTGACAATGGGCTCTGGCGGATCCTGTCATCTCTCCATCACTGCTCACTCACCGTGTGGCTCAGAAAATTCTGCATTAGCTGCCGCCCACATGCCTTTCGCTTCTCATCCGGGGTCACTTCATACTCAGCCTGCAGGGTGGAAAGCAAAGAAGCTGGAGGTCTGGACAGAGCAAGCAGCAGGTGTGGGGAGGAGGGGCACATGGGGCTGGGACCTCGGCCACCCGCAGGGCTGGGCAGGGCTGGGCAGGGCTGGGCTGCACTCACCACCCCATCCAGGAAGGCGATGCAGCGGCTCAGCTCCGGCCTCGTGGCACAGAACTCTCGGAACAGCAGGCGCCCAATGGGCTGCCGCTCGCACAGGCTGTGATAGTCACGCTCTGTGGGCAGTGATGGAAGCTGCTGGGTCCACAGCCCCAGAGCACATGGGTGGGGCATTCCTGCCCACACCACCAGGCCCTGGGCCCCCACAACAGCTTCCAGATCTGCAGTGTGGCAGCCACAGTCTTCTTCGGAACCCTCACCACAACCCTAAGTTGGGCACAGCTGTTTTGGGGCTGTGAGGCCCAGAGAGGCTAACTGACTAGCTCAATGTCACACAGCCAGGAGTCTGGCTCCAGAGACCAGGACTCCACCCACCTCCCTGCATCGTCTCCTGATTTACACGACTTGTGTATGTCACAGTACTGGGGTTGGGTGCGGTCCGTGAGGTTCCGGCCCAGCCCAGCCCCAGCCAGGCCCACACCTGCTGCCTGCCTGGCGAAAGTGCGAGAGGAAGCTGTGGCTTCCGGCACGCTCTCAGCTGGGCCTCCTTCCCAGGAGGTGGGAGCAGCCCGGGTGTGCTCTGCCCACGTGCAGGCCACCGGGGGCCTCAGCAACCGTGGGTGCTGCTCAGACCTGGGGCCTTGGCCAAGATTGGCAGGAACTGGGGTCCCGAGCCCTTCTGTCCCCTCCCAGGAGTAACCCTGTCACACTGCCTAGGCTGAGGGCTTCTGGTCAAGGCTTTGCTAGTCACCCCTCTGGGCTGGGCCTGGGAGGCTAAGCCCCAGTGTGGAGCTCCCAAGGCAGTCAGTCTGTGGGCTGGCCCAGCGGCCACTCCCTCTCTCTTGTGGGCCCTGCTAACCCTAGCTGGCTCTCCTTTTCAAAGTGGTATCAACTGCCCCAATCTGCCCCTGCCCTATTCCTGACACCCGCTTCACCCACCCCCAGCGTGACCCTGTTTGCTGTCTGCTCTCCACCCATCCCAAGCCCGGGAACTGAAACTGGGCTGAATGGTGCAGTCCTCATCCTCCTGCTCACTGGATCCCCCAAGCCTGTCCCTCTGCCCCAGGGCAAGGTCTCAGGGGAGGCTCCCCCTGCCCCGGCAGGGGCCCCTGTGTTGGCACCCGCAGGCCCTGCCCAGGCCTCACCGAGGCTGAGTCGCAGCTCTTCGCATTGGCTGATGTGCGGGAACTGCAGCATCTGCCGCCATTTCTTGCTTTTGCCTTTGCGATTTCCACCGCCACCTGTGGGAGCAAGCGGACACTGGGTCTCAGGTCTCAGTGCAGTCCAGGGCCTCTAGGGCTCAGCCAAGGCAGAGCCAAGGCAGAGCGGCACCTCAGGCCTTCCCTCTGCACGCTCCAGCACGCCCTTGCTGCGTTCCAGGACACACGTGGTTCTCCTGCTTCAGGCTCCTGCGCTGGGAGAGCCAAGAGAGGCAGTGAGGTCGCTGGGGGAGGACGGTGTTCCAAGAAGCTCCAACAATGGGTCCAACCTCAGCTGCTTCCCACCAGGTAGGAGTTCCCTCAGTGAAGAAAGGGGAGAAGGACATCGCAGTGGTGGGAACTGCAGAAGGCCCAGGAGGGAGAGATTCTAGGCCAGTGGGGCAGGCCTGAGAGATGCACAGGGCAGCCTGGGGACAAGGAGGCTCCCAGGCCTCTATCACCAGGCCCCACATCAGAGCTATCAAATGCTCAAACAAGGCAGGGGCAAGGGGGCTGGCACCCAGGACTCCCCATCCCCTGCACACTGGGGCTTCCCCGGTCCCCTGCCTGCCTTGCTTGACCTCGCAGACACCCCACCTGCAGCGGCTGAGGTCACGGCAGCAGTGGGATTGCCTGCAGAGCCCAACAGGTGTGGGAAACATGGGCCAGATGTGAGATGACCAGGAACAGCGAAGGCCCCTGTGACAGAGGCAGCTGCAGGACAACACCAGCTGATTGCTTGATTGCTGCTAGGAGGGTTTCTGGCTCAGTGAGGCCAGCTCTTCTGATTTTTCAAAAGCAGCTAGAAATTCAGACTCTCACATAAAATATTGGCCCTCATTTTATAAAAAAGAAAAAAAAAAAAAAACAACTCACTGCAACCACATAAATAAAATGTGTCAGGGAGCTAGCTAAACGTGTGTGGCCTGTGGGCCACCAGGCTGAGGCGGGTGGAAGGGGCCTGAGCCTCCCAGAGCTGGGTCTGAACCTCTGATTCACACCATAGGCCCATCACTTGCTATCTGTGAACCTCAGCTTCTCCGCGTGTGTTATGTGGTGCATGGGAGACGCTGTCCACATTAAGTAGGGCTGAGTCAAGAGGTGAGCCCCAACTCCAACAACTCCATGGCAACCTTAGACAACCATTTTCTCATGCTGGGCCTCAGTTTCCCATCTGGTTTTTCAGTCCTGTATCCATCTGGCCTGGGTGAGGGCAGGTGGTGCAAGGGCAGAAGTTGCCTTCTAGGGAGGGGGCAAGGCGAGGTCCCTGGATGGCTCCCTGACCTAAGCTGCCTGGAGGAGGAACTACTGCAGAGGCCCATTGAGAAACTTGCTAGAGGCCTCCTGCGAGCATGCCCTGCAGTCATTGCTTCACTGTGAGTGAGCAACAGACCCCCACCCCTCAACCCAGGGCAAGGCCTTCCCAGAAGGGGAACTCCTCCCCCACACCCACAGGTCCCTCACCCAACCCTCCATCCGCCAGCCTCCCACCCTCAGTTACTTCCTCCTCCCCCCTCCCAGCCACATCAAGGCAGCAGCAGAGTCACATGCAAATATCCTGTCCTGGGCTTCCCAGTCAGTGGGGCTCCTCCCCACCCTCCCCATCCCCTTTCAGTGTCCCTGGGCCCCCTCCCCATGCCTCTGAGTGCCTGGGAAGAGAAGGGGTACTGAGGGAGGTCTCAAGCCCCAGCGTTGTCCCACTCCATCCTCACAGCAGCTCTGCCAGAGCAGGCCCAATTTCCTATGAAAACTGAGGTTCCGAGGTGAGGAATCGATTCACCCAAGATGACTAAGCCTAGAGGTGACAGGATTGGTACCCAGCTCCCTATGGCCACAACCCAAGCTCCCTTCCCACCCCAAACATGGCTGGCATCTATTAGGTGCCAACTGTATATACACTCCAAGGGTTCCCAAACCCCACTTGGGGTCTCAGATCACTCAGGAAGCCGTCAAGGGTCCCAGCCCCAAGCTCATGGAAAGCCGGTTCATGAGTTGGTTCTGATGCAGCCCACCCAGGCGCCTGGGCTCAGGACTCAGTGACAGTCAGGGTTTCCTTTAGTCTTTATATCCCACCCCCAACCGTTCCACAAAAAGGGGTACTGAAGTTGAGAGAGAAGAGACATGTTTAAAGCCATGAAGGTCGGCCAGGCGCGGTGGCTCATGCCTATAACCCCAGCAATTTGGGAGGCCAGAGGCAGGTGGATCACTTGAGGTCAGGAGTTCAAGACCAGCCTGGCCAACATGGTGAAACCCGTCTCTACTATAAATACAAAAATTAGCTGGGTGTGGTGGCGTGCACCTGTAGTCCCAGCTACTTGGGAGGCTGAGGGAGGAGGGTCACTTGAACCCAGGAGGCGGAGATTGCAGTTAGCCCTGCACTCCAGCCTGGGTGACAGAGTGAGACTCCATCTCAAATAAAAGTCATGCAGGTGGGAAGGGCAGAGCCAGGTTGTGGTAAGAGTTCTCAAGTGGAGGTACCAGTCCCCAGTCTGGCCACACCACCCTGTGCCTTGCCCATGGCCTGACAAAGCTTCTCCAAACATACCCACACTCTCCGGCCAGGCAGTGCCATCAGCAGGCCTGAGGCCTTAACTGGTTACAGCTCTAGGGAAGAAGTCCTGTTTCAGCCCTCCCCACCCCTCCTCCCTGGCTCGTTGGATGACAAGGCAGAACAGAATCGGCAGATGCCCCCAGAGGCTGGGAGGAAGGCCTAGCCCATGGGCTCGATAAGGGACAGGGGATAAGACAGGCTCCCCAGGCACTGAGGACCCAGCCTGCCATGCCATTTCTGAGCTGCACCTCGCCAGGGCACTGGGTGGGCATGGGGTGCCAGGTGTGGCACCCAGCTGGAGGTTCCTCTGGGCTTCCTATAGACTGTGCCGGTCATCCTGTGTCTTAGGCCTGAGTCAATCACAATATTGCTGTGTGACTGATGCTAATCCCTGGTTTGAGCCTCAGCTTCTCACGTGTAAAATGGGGCAGAAAGGTGAAGCAGATGACTTTTAAGCCTGGAAGCCCAGTAAAGGAAAAACTGTCATGGTCTCCCTCCTTGCCCTGGAGTTCCAAAAAGAAGAGTCTTGTTTACTGCTGCTTCCCCAGCACCCTGGACAAGGTAGGGCACAGTGGGTGGTCAGTGATCATGTTACTGAGGTGGGGTGTGGCAGGTGGGGGCAGACTGACCACAGGGCAGTGAGGACCCGGTCTGGTCCTTGTGTTTCTCCCAGGACCTGCACAGAGCAAGTGTCTGATAACATCTGGGGTGGGAGCCACGAGGAGCTACACACACACTCGGTCCACCAGACTGGTTTCCCCAGTCAGGCCTTTGAACTTACAATACTGACAACGCAGCCTGCTCTGCTCCCACTTCTTTCTGTGTCCGCTAGGCCCACTAGAGCATGGGCTCCCTGAGGGCAAATATCCATTCACCTCTGCCCTCAGTGTCCTGAGGCACAGAGCAAGTAGCAGTCCTATAGGTAGCATTTGTGACCAGGAGTTTCCCCAAGTCAGGTGGGCTGTGCTACGCAGAGGGTCCGCTCATTCATTCTCCAGCCTTTACCTAACACCAACTTTCTGCGGGATTAGGCTAGGTGCTGGGGTCTGGGCCCATGGCACGTGGGGCATCTTTACACCTCTCACCTGGAGAGGACTCAGAGAGGCTCTCCTGGGGCTCCGGTCCCACCCTTCCCTCTTCGTCTCTCCTTCTTTCACTCCTTCACCCCCACCCGCCGTGAGGGCGGCGGCCTGACCCCCGCCCCTTCCTGGGCCCCGAATCCCGGGGGCAGGTGCTGAGGAGGAAGACGACGGGCCGGAAAGGCTCGTGTCTGGGCGGGGTGTAGGGCGCAGGGCCCGCGGGCCTAGGGGATTCGACGGCTGGGTAGCCCCGCGGAGCTCAGACGCCGCGCACTCGCGCTCCATGCACCCGGGCCCGGCCGCCCGCCCGGCCGCCTCACCTTCGCGGGCCTTGAGTAGCACCGTGTTCGCTACGATGTTCTCGAGCTCCATGGGCTGTGGCGCCGCCTGGCGCGCCGGGCCGCACCGCCGGCCGGGATCGCGCGCGAGTGCCGAGGCCGGATGGGATCGGCGCGGCTCGGCTCGGCTCGCAGTGACCGCGCCGCGGCCTCCCCGGCCTCCCCGGCCGCCGCAGCCAGCCGCGCACTCTCCGCCCCCTCCCGGGGGCCACCCCGGCGCTGGCCCGCCCCGCCCCGCCCTCTGTTTACCTTACAAGACCAATCACCGGGCAGAAGCTCCCCGCGCCGTCTTCCCATTAGTCTTCCTCTTCCTCTTTCCCCCGCCCCCCGAGCTGGGGACTCGCTCAAAGGAGTATGGGGGCGGGATCAAGCACGTCACCTCTTCCTGGTTGGTCTGAGGGCGGGGTTCAGCCCCTAGGTTCGAATTTCTAGGCTTTCGTAGGATACCAAACTGCCAATTAGGGCCGAGCCCTCAGCCGGGACAACGGAGGTGGGTACTCTGGGGCACGCCCAGGAGGCCGAATGTGTGATTGGGTGAAGAAGACGTCCGTCATCTTAAGTACTGCATTTTGATTGGGCCATCGCCTGAAGGTGTGGCCCGGCAGCCTTTAGCTTGCAGATGGCTTTTCTAGGGTTTTGTTGAGGATGCGCTCCGTATCCTGTGCCTCCTGCGGGCTGGCAGCGAATTTGTTTGGTCCACTTGTGTGGCCTTATTCCCTTGGGTCGGTCCCAACCAGGAGGGCGCACATCGAAAGAGGGAGAGACAGGGAGGAGGCTGCGGCCTCCGCAGCCGTTCCCCGACCTCTTGCCCGGTCGCCGCAGGCGCCCCGCCCAGCCCCCGCAGCCGGATGTTGTGATTTCTCTCCACCCACTCGGCCTAGTCTTCCCTTGGCCTCTGCTGCCTTATAAGGCAGCACTACCACCCCTAGACATTGGGATGAGTTCACACCCGTTATACAGGTGGGGAGCTGAGGCGCCGGACGTCAAGTGGCTGACTCCAGCCCGAACACTACGGAGAAAACAAGGCTGAAATCTTACAACTAATCAACACCTTGTAGCTTAACACCCCACTTCCTCCACCCCCCACTTCACGCAGCAGGAAACGGGCTTGCCCAAATTCCGCTAGTAAGGCAGAGCCAGATCCATCTAGGCTTCTCTAGTCCCTCTTCATTCATTCATCCGAAAACACTTACTGAGCAACACCTCTGTGCCAGGCACCAAGCCAGGTGCTGGAGAATACAGTGGTGGCAGCAAGATAGCCAGGCTCCCTGCTTACTTGCTAGAAGTGGAGGGAGCAAGTGAGGGCCGGGTGAGATAGAGGTAATCATTCTGTAAATAACAAATAGATAGTTTCAGAGAGTGACAACTGCTCTTGGGACGTTAAGACAAGATAGAGTGTGTGACACTCTCAGTGTGTGACATTGGAGCGGATCCAGTAGAAGCAACAGCAAACGCAGAGGCTCTAAGCCAGACTAAGTGGTGTTTCAGGGAATAGGAGAAGGCGTCTGCAGCTTCTGGGCCCAGTGGTCTGAGATGAGACAGAAGGAGCAAAGGCACTAGCTAGGTCATGGAAGACCGTGAACACGTCCAGGAGGTTGAAATGTTTTTGCTAAGTGAAATGTGAAACATTTGAAAGAATGATTTATATTTTAAAAATATCACTCTGGTGGATTCCTAGGGGGCCAAGAGTGGAAGCAGAGCAGTCAGGAGGTTACAGAATTCCAGGACAGCGATGGCGGTGGCCTGGACTAACAAGGTAGCAGTAGAGATGGAGAAAAGTGGATGGATCTAGGATCTAGGGAATTAAGATAAGTACCTTAAAAGAGGGAAACCCTCCTGGCTAACGCAGTGAAACCCTGTCTCTACTAAAAACACAAAAATTAGCCAGGCGTGGTGGCCGGCGCCTGTAGTCCCAGCTACTTGGGAGGCTGAGGCAGGAGAATGGTGTGAACCTGGGAGGCGGAGCTTGCAGGGAGATGAGATCGCTCCAGCCTGGGCGACAGAGCAAGACTCTGTCAAAAAAAAAAAAAAAAAGAGGGAAATCCAGGGGCCAGTGGAACATAGGGCAGTTGCCTCACTTAGTGAAGGCTGTTGTGTCCAAGTGAAATCTGAAGATTCAGTGAAAATGGGCGGGTTACTGGAGTAGGGAGGGAAAGAGCCTTCTGGACAGAGGGGTATCACATGTTCAAAGTTCTGAAGAGGAAGTCAGGAAGGGCTCCTGTGTTCAGCACCTAAGGGCAGAGCATCCAGCTAGAGTTTAAAGGTACACGATGGGGTGGACATGGGGGCCAAGAAATGAGGCTGAAGTCTCAGGAGGGGCCTGGATCAGGGAGGGCCTTGAGAGCCAACTAAGGAATTTTGGACTTCATCTTGAAGGTGGTAGGGAGCTGTCAAGGAGGTTTTGAGCACGGTGATCAGATTTGCTTTCATAGAGAGCTCTGGGCTGCACTGTGAAGGATAAGCTGAGGGGAGGGGGCTGGCTTGTTGTTTTAGTTCCCAACATCTGAAGCCCTTCCCATTTGAGAAGAATCCTATGAGATGTGGAGGCAGACCCTGCCTTCAACTAAGGAAATCAAAGAAGGGAGGTAGAATTTTTTCTCCCAGGTGTCTGGTAGCTGGAGCACAATTTCCGATGTTTCCAACCAGGTCTTTGAATCTAGAGCAAGTGAGCAGCGCAAGACATGGAATTCATTGTGGAGGCCGTGGAGGTTGGGGGAGGGAAGGAAGGCAGTCAAGCTAGGCCCTTCCTGGGGGAGGGGGATTCGGCAAGCCCCCCAGGCTGTCCTGTCCATTCCTCGTCTGTTTAGTTACCCAGAATTGGCTTCCTTGTCTGCAGGCCAAGTATCCTAAGACAGGTGAGAGACCTTTTAGAAGGAACGTTTAGAGAGAGGAATGATGGTGCCCTATGCTGGGGCAGTGGCCATGACATGCAGACAGGTGGACAGATGGAGACCTGGCATGTAGCTGGCATGACAGGACATGGCAATAGATAAGAGGTGAAGAGAAGATGTCACTCAGGAAATTTGGTTCCAGCTCTTCAAGCCATTTTCTACCTGCAGCCAAAGTCATATTTTCAAAAGGGAAAATTGGCTAAGCATGGTGGCTCATGCCTGTAATCCCAGAACTTTGGGAGGTCAAGGCAGGCTGATCACCTGAGCTCAGGAGTTCGAGACCATCCTGGCCAACATGGTGAAACCCCATATCTACTAAAATAAAAAAAATTAGCCAGGCATAGTGGTGCGCGCCTATAGTCCCAGCTACTCAGGAGACTGAGGCATGAGAATCACTTAAGCCCTGTAGGTGGAGGAGTTTGCAGTGAGCCAAGATCACGCCAGTGCATTCCAGCTTGGGCAACAGAGGGAGACTCCATCTCAAAAATAAATAAATAAATAAATAAAAGGGAAAATCTGCCACCAACCATCTGAGATGTGCGTGTCTAGGAATTTATCTTACAAATATCATTGCGCTTAGTGCTATTAATGCACAATGCTGGTGCTATTCACTGCAGCATTGTCCAAAAGATGCTTTTTTTTTTTTTTTTTTGAGACAGAGTCTCATAAAAAACACAAAAATTAGCCAGGAATGCTGGCCTGAGCCTGGAATCCTAGCTATTCGGGAGGCTGAGGCAGGAGAATCGGTTGAACCCAGGAGGTAGAGGTTGCAGTGAGCCGAGATCGTGCACTCCCGCCTGGGTGACAGAGTAAGACTCTGTCTCAAAAACTAAAGAAGAGTCTGGATAGATTAGGTTCTGCTGCAGTAACAATCAATCTCAAGTTTAAGTAACCTAAAACAACAAAAGTTCATTTCTCACATGTACCACATGTCCAACACAGCTTGTTGGGTGGTGGGGTGGCACTACACATAGTAGTCACTCAGAGCCCAGCATAATAGGGGCTTCATTGCAATTTCTGCTTCTGTAATGGCAGGAAATAGGAATGTGGTAAATCATACAATGGTCCTTAAAGCTCACACCCAAAAGTGACACAAGTCACTTCTGCTCACATTTCATTGGTCAAAGCAAACCACGTGGCCACAACTAGCTTTTAAAGGGTGGGGAGAAGGGCTGGTGCGGTGGCTCATGCCTGTAATCCCCATACTTTGGGAGGCCAAGGCTGGTGGATCACCTGAGGTCAGGAGTTTGAGACTAGCCCGGCCAACATGGTGAAACCCCGTCTCTACTAAAAATACAAAAAGTAGCCAGGCGTGATGTTGCACACCTGTAGTCCCAGCTACTCGGGGTGCTGGGGTGGGAGAATCGCTGGAACTCAGGAGGCGGAGGCTGCAGTGAGCTGAGATCATTCCACTGCACTCCAGCCTGGGAGATAGAGTGAGACTCTGTCTCAATAAATAAATAAATAAATAAATAAATAAATAAATAAATAAAGGAGTGAGGAGACACAACATTACTATGGCAGATTATATTTTCTGAAGATGAGTGTAACAATGCATTCCCATCCCACAGGCACTCCTGCAATGAAACCTTGCCACCCCCACAGCAAGAGATAGAGTTTAATTTCCCTCCCCTTGAATTTGGTCTGACCTTAATGACTCTCTTGTCGTCGGTAGAATATGATGGAAATGATGCAGAGTGAGGTCTGAGGCCAGGTCAGAAAAGGCCATATGGCCTGGCTCTCACAAAATGCCGGCTTTCCAGAACTGTCCTCTTGGGCTGTTTCCTCAGAATCAGCCGCTGCTGTGAGACGCCCTAGCCAAATGGAGAGGCCACACGTGTGTGCTCTGCTGTGGTTGACAATCCCAGCTGAGCCCAGGATGCTGGGATGATCCCGTCATCCCACCAAGCACCAGACATGTGAGTGAAGAAGCCTCCGCCCCTGGCAATTTGGATCACCCCCAGCCATTCAAGTATCCAGCTGAGGCCCCTGGCATCTTCCCCGCTGAGTCCTGCCTGAATTCCCAACCCACAGAATCCATGAGCATAATAAAGCAGGCCACTAAGTTTAGAGTAGTTTGTAATGCAGAAACAGGTACCTGCCATGACTACTATAGGCCTGGAAGGAGAAAAGAATTGGAAATATTTGGTGAACAACACTAACAACCACCACAGATAGTTTTGCTTATATACATGTTGGCCACTTTGGGAAGGCCACGTGAGGCAGCAGGAGTGCTGTTCGCATCTGGGAAGGGGCAGTTAAATGGCTGGGGACAGGGGCAGGAGAGAGGTTTTTCACCCTATTCCCTTCTGCACCGTTAATCTTGTATCGTGTGACTGGATGGCCTGTCTTAAAAACTATCAGCTGGATCCTGTCACTCTCTTGCTCAGAACTCTCCAGTGGCAGACTGCGGTAGGCAACCTCCAAGGTACCCCTGCTGCCAGGGATCTCTGTTTCTTCCTGGTATTCACACCCTTGAGATCCCCTTAAGTGTCAGGTGGACCTCCTGACTCACTGTTTTTTTTTTTTTTTTGAGATGGAGTTTTGCTCTCCTTACCCAGGCTGGGGTGCAATGGTGCGATCTCAGCTCACTGCAACCTCCACCTCCTGGGTTCACACAATTCTCCTGCCTCAGCCTCCTGGGTAGCTGGAATTAAAGGCGCTCACCACCATGCCTGGCTGATTTTTTGTATTTTTAGTAGAGACAGGGTTTCACCATGTGGCCAGGCTGGTCTGGAACTCCTGACCTTGTGATCTGCCCACCTTGGTCTCCCAAAGTGCTGGGATTACAGGTGTGAGCCACCACACTCGGCATTTTTCTTGTTCTTTCTTTCTTTTTTTTTTTTTTGAGACGGAGTCTCGCTCTGTGGGAGTCTCACTCTGTTGCCAGGCTGGAGTACAGTGGCATGATCTCCACTCACTGCAACTTCCGCCTCTGGGGTTCAAGCAATTCTCCCGCCTCAGCCTCCCGAGTAGCTGGGACTACAGGCGCGTGCCACTACGCCCAGTTAATTTTTGTAGAGATGGGGTTTCACCATGTTGTCCAGGCTGGTCTTGAACTCCTGACCTCAAGTGATCTGCCCATCTCGGCCTCCCAAAGTGCTGGGATTACAGGCGTGAGCCACCGGGCCTCGCCTGCGCCCGGCCTTTTCTTTTCTTTCCTTTTTTTTTTAGACAGAGTCTCGCTCTGTCGCCCAGGCTGGAGTGCAGTGGTGCAATCTCAGCTCATTGCAACCTCTGCCTCCCGGGTTTAAGCAATTCTCCTGCCTCAGCCTCCCAAGTAGCTGGGATTACAGGCACCACCCACCACGCCTGGTTAATTTTTATATTTTTGGTAGAAATGAGGTTTCACCATGTTGGCTAGGCTGGTTTCAAACTCCTGACCTCAGGTGATCCACCTGCCTCAGCTTCCCAAAGTGCTGGGGTTATAGGCGTGAGCCACTGTGCCCAGCCACATTTTTTTTTCCTAAGAGACAGGGTCTTGCTCTGTCACTCAGGAGTGCAGTGGCACGATCACAGTTTACTGCAGCCTCCACCTCCTGGGCCCAATCGATCCTCCTACGTCAGCCTCCCGAGTAGCTGGGACTACATGCGGGTGCCACCATACCCAGCTAATTGATTTTTTTGTAGAGATAGGGTCTCCCTTTGTTGCCCAGGCTGCTCTCAAACTCCTGGCTCAAGCAATCCTCCCTCCCTGGCCTCCTAAAGTCTTGGGATTACAGGCGTGAGCCACGGCACCCAGCCTGACTCACTTCCAATGGAAAAATGCAGCCAAGGTGATGGAAGTCATTTCCAACATGAGATTACTAAAAGATTGTGGCTACCATCTTAGGTAACTCCTCTTGCTCCCTCACTGGCTCAATCTGAGAGAAGCCAGCTGTTATGTTGTGAGATGGAGAGACCTATGTGGCAAGTAACTGATGTCTCTAGCTTTGTAAGTGAACTTGAAAGTGGATCCTTCCCCCAGCAGCCTCAGCTGACCCTCCGATGCAGCCTCGTGAGAGATGCTGACCCAGTGGCACTCAGTTAAACAGTGCCAGGCTCCTGACCCATAGAAACTGACCCATAAATACCTTTTTTAAAAAAAGAATTTATGGCTGGGAGTGGTGGCTCATGCCTGTAATCCCAGCACTTTGGGAGGCCAAGGTGGGTGGATCACCTGAGGTCAGGAGTTCGAGACCAGCCTGGCCAACATAGTGAAACCCCATCTCTACTACAAATACAAAAATTAGCCAGGTGTGATGGTGGGCACCTGTAGTCCCAGCTACTCGGGAGGCTGAGGCAGGAGAATCCCTTGAACCCAGGAGGTAGAGGCTGCAGGGAGCCGAAATCGTGCCACTGCACACTCCAGCCTAGGTGACAGAGCTCCATCTCAAGAAAAAAAAAAAAAAAAAAGTTTAATTGATGTGAGGCTGGCCCACATGAGAGAACTAGAGTTATCACTGAGATCAGTCTACATAAATGTCATTTTAAGCTGCTAAATTTTGGGACAATTTGTTATGCAGCCATAGACAATTAATACGCTTCTCATTACACTTAAACAATAAAACCTCCTTGAAGCTGCAGTGAGCCATGATCATACCAGTGCACTCCAACCTGGGTAACAGAGCAAGACCCTGTCTCAAAAAAATAAATTGAAAAAAAACCTTCCTGTGGTCCCAGCTACTTGGGAGGCTGAGGTGGGAGGATCACTTGATCCTAGGAGTTCAAGGCCAGCCTGGACAACAACATTGTGCGACCTATCTCTACAAAAAATAAACAATTAAAATGTTAAAAACCCTACATTCTTCCCTGTGGCCTACAATGGCCCAGCTTGATCCGGGCCCTGTTTCCCTCTCCAGCGTTATTTCATGCCATCTCCCTCTCATTCGGCGTGCACCAGCAGCCACACACTGACCTTCTTCCTGCATCCGTCAGGAACTGCACTGTCCAATATGGTAGCGCCTAGTCACATGTGACTACTTAAATTAATTAAATTTGGCTGGGTTCTGTGGCTCATGCCTGTAATCCCAGCACTTTGGGAGGGCGAGGCGGGTGGATCATCTGAAGTCAGGAGTTCAAGACCAGCCTGGCCAACATGGTGAAACCCGTTTTTACTAAAAATGCAAAAATTAGCCAGGTGTGGTGGCAGGCACCTGTAATCCCAGCTACTTGGGAGGCTGAGGCAGGAGAATCACTTGAACCTGGGAGGTGGAGGCTTCAGTAAGCTGAGATTGCTCCATTGCACTCCAGCCTGGACAACAAGAGTGAAACTCCCTCTCTCTCTCTCTCTCTCTCTCTCTCTCTCTCTCTCTCTCTCTCCATATATATACATATAAAATCAAGGCCAGGCGCAGTGTCTCATGCCTCTAATCCCAGCACTTTGGAAGGCAGGAGAAGGATCATTTGAAGGCAGGAAGAGGATTACTCCCGAAACAGGAAGAGGATCACTTGAACCCAGGAGTTCAAGACCAGACAGGGGAGCAAAGTGAGACTCCATTTAAAAAAAAAAAAAAAAAAAAAAAAGCTCAGCGTGGTGGCTCATCCCTGTAATCCCAACACTTTGGGAGGCCGAAGCTAGTAGTTCACTTGAGCCCAGGAGTTCAAGACCAGCCTAGGCAACACAGCAAAACTCTGTCTCTACAAAAACTACAAGCCAAGCATGATGGCTCAAGCCTGTAGTCCCAGCTGCTCAGGAGACTGAAGTGAGAAGATGGCTTGAGCCTAATAGGTTGAGGCTGCAGTGAGCTATGATGGCACAACTGCACCCCAGCCTGGGCGACAGACTGAGACCCTGTCTCTCAAAACTAACAACAAAAAAACCAAACTTCAGTTCCTCAGTAACAATGGCCCCATTTCAAACATTTCAAGTGCTCAATAGCCCTGTGTAATCAGTGGCTACTGTATTAGACAACAGAGACAGAGAGCACATCCATGATCACAGAAAGTTCTCAGATGGCACTGGTCTGGAAGAAAGAATGGCTTTTACTTGTGTAAAGACTCTATCTTGGCCGGAGGCGGTGGCTTATGCCTGTAATCCCAGCACTTCAGGAGGCCGAGGTGGGTGGATCACCTGAGGTCAGGAGTTTGAGACCAGCCTGACCAACATGGTGAAACCCCCATCTCTACTAAAAATGCAAAAAAATTAGCTGGTATGGTGGCACACATCTGTAATCCCAGCTACCTGGGCAGGTAAGCCCAGCTGTAGAAAGACAGAAGCCAGGGCAAGGGGACAGTGCCTTTCTGCTCTGGTCTAAAGGAGTTGGTGGAAGACAGGCAGATGTGCAAGAAGATCTGGGGACAAGTGTGCAGAAATTAGAGAGAAAAATGTATCCACATTGGAAAGTTTCTTTGTACACTTCTATGGACTGAGCTCCAACCACATGCCAGGTTCTGCCTTTTCACATGCAATCCCATTCAAACACCTCAACAAGTCTATCAGACAGCATGAGTGCCCATCCCTCCCTACAGAGGTGTGGCAATGCAGATTGAGACAGGCCAAGCTTAGCCGTCATCACACTGCAGGGCGGTGGCCAAGGTGGGAGTGGAAGGCTTCCTGACTCAAGTCCAGAGCTTCCCTACCTTGCTTCTAAGGTCGGTATTTTCCTGTCCTTTAAACTATTGACTTACCCATCACAATCACATGAAGGGTTTGTTTTGCTTTGTTTTGTTTTAGGAACTTCCTGGTAACAGTGCATGAACTCTGGCAGCATAAGTTAGGACTTTTGGTTGAAACTAAAAGTGGCTTAGGCAAAAAAAGGAATTTTGGGGTTCAAGTAACAGAAAAGCATAGGGGGTGGTTCTGACTTCAAACGTTTCTGGATGCTGAGTCTCAAATGGTGTCATTCAAAATCTGTCTTTTTCTTTTCTTTTTTTTCTTTTTTTTTGAGATGGAGTCTCACTCTGTTGCCAGGCCAGAGTGCAGTGGCGCGATCTCAGCTCACTGCAACCTCCACCTCCCTGGTTCAAGCAATTCTCCTGCCTCAACCTCCCGAGTAGCTGGGACTACAGTTGCATGCCACCACGCCTGGCTATATATATATATATATATATATATATATATATATATATATATATAATAGTAGAGACGGGGTTTCACCATGTTGGCCAGGATGGTCTCGATCTCTTGACCTCGTGATCTAGCTGCCTCAGCCTCCAAAAGTGCTGGGATTACAGGTGTGAGCCACCATGCCCGGCCCAAAATCTCTCTCTTCATACCGTGGCTCTGCTCTTTATTTTTTTTTGAGACGGAGTCTTACTCTGTTGCCAGGCTGGAATGCAGTGATACAATCTCAGCTCACTGCAGCCTCTGCCTCCCAGGTTCAAGCAATTCTCCTGCCTCAGCCTACCAGGTAGCTGGGATTACAGGCACGCCACCACACCCAGCTAATTTTTTTGTATTTTTAGTAGAGGCAGGGTTTCACCATGGTGGCCAGGCTGGTTTCGAACTCCTGACCTCAGATAATCCATCCACCTCAGCCTCCCAAAGTGCTGGGATTACAGGCGTGAGCCACCGTGCCCAGCGTCCATACTCTGTCTCTGCTTTTAATCTTTATTATCTTTATTCTCAGGTAGGTTCTCCTTTTGAGATGTTAAAGATGGCTGCCAGCAGCTCCAGGCTCATTTGCTAGGAATGTGGCAACCTCCATGGAAAGAGAACGCCTCTAGCTTTATAATTCCAGCAAAAATCCTGGGGCTGCCTCTCACTGGTTTGATGTGGGTTAGGTGTTCTTTTTTTTTTTTTTTTTTTCTTTGAGATAGGGTCTGGCTCTGTCGTCCAGGCTAGAGTGCAGTGGTGCCATCTTGGCTCACTGCAACCTCTGCCTCCTGGGCTCAAGCCATCATCCCACCTCAGCCTCCTAGGTAGCTAGGACCACAGGCGTGTGCCACCACACCCAGCTAATTCAGGTGTTCATTTTGAACTAACCGCTGAAGACAGGCAGAGGTGGTGTTCTGATTGGCCAGGTCTAGATCAAATGCCCACTCCACCCTCAGCCAAGGGATGGGGTAGGCTTTATTTTATGTATATTGACGCAGAGTGGGGAGGAGCGATTCCCCAAAGAAACACTGAAGGCCATTTCTAGAAGCAGGGAGAATGAATGGTAAACAGGAAATGATAGACGTCCATCACTGGCTCTCAAATTGTGTTTCACAGCTGTAGCCACCTTGAATTTTCTGGAAGTCAAAGAAGAGGCAGTAGAAATTGAGAGAGATGGAGAGATTTGAGAAATATTCAAATATTCAAATATTTGAAAAATATGGTGCAGTGACTCATACCTGTAATCCCAGTACTTTGGGAAGCTGAGGTTGAGGAGATAGCTTGTGCCCAGGAGTTTGAGACCAGCCTGGGGAACATAGTGACACCTCACCTCTACAAAAAATTTAAAAATTAGCTGGGTGTGGTGGTGCACACCTGTATGCCAGCTACTTGGTAGGCTGAGGTGGGAGAATCGCTTAGAGCCTGGGACGTTAAGCCTGCAGTGAGCCATGATCATGCCACTGCACTCTAGCCTGAGCAACAGAGTGACACCCTGCCTCAAAAAATAAAAAAGAAAGAAAAGAAAAAAATATATATATTTATATATATTTGAGACAGAGTCTCACTCTGTCAGCCAGGCTGGAGTGCAGTGGCACGAACTTGGCTCACTGCAAGCTCCGCCTTCTAGGTTCACACCATTCTCCTGCCTCAGCCTCCTGAATAGCTGGGACTACAGGCGACCGCCACCTGGCCCGGTTAATTTTTTGTATTTTTAGTAGAGACGGGGTTTCACTGTGTTAGCCAGGCTGGTCTCGATCTCCTGATCTTGTGATCTGCCCACCTTGGCCTCCCAAAGTGCTGGGATTACAGGCGTGAGCCACTGCGCCCGGCCAATAAAGTAGCCTTTCACCACCACAACTGGGGAGGCATGATCACAAAATGAAACTGGGAGGGGAAGAGGAAGGGAGATGGATGTTGAACATCCAAATGCCCATTAATGTCCACCTCACGCCTCATCTCACACTCCCTACAAGGCTCCCTATGCTCACTACATTCCCCATTTGACATGCTGCATTCAGGCTTCTGTGCAGTTGTATTACTCACTCTGCCTCAAACCCCTGCTTGGGGTGAAGACTTGTTCAAAAGGCGCCTTCCATTTAGAGGAACAGCTGCCTTCTCCCCGAGAGGAAGGAGCCAATGTGGGAGTGGCCTTAGGGCCAGGGTCTATACTCAGGTGCAACCAAGAATTGACAGAGCCGGCCGGGCGCAGTGGCTCACGCCTGTAATCCCAGCACTTTGGGAGGCCGGGGCGGGCGGATCACGAGGTCAGGAGATCGAGACCATCCTGGCTAACACGATGAAACCCCGTCTCTACTAAAAATGCAAAAATTAGCCGGGCGTGGTGGCGGGCGCCTGTAGTCCCAGCCACTCGGGAGGCTGAGGCAGGAGAATGGCACGAACCCGGGAGGCGGAGCTTGCAGTGAGCCGAGATCGCACCACTGCACTCCAGCCTGGGCGACAGAGGGAGACTCTTGTCTCAAAAAAAAAAAAAAAAAAAGAATTGACAGAGCCAGGCATGGTGGCATGCACCTGTAATCCCAGCTACTCAGGAGGCTGAGGCGAGAGGATCACTTGCGCCCAGGATTTGCAGGCCAGCCTGGGCAACTTAGTAAGACCCTGTCTCTTTAAAACAACAACAAAAAAAAGGTGACAAAGGTGCTTTCACTTTAATGACTCGTCAACATATCTAATAGTTTCACTTTCATCATGGAGTTAACAGCTGTCACATCAATGACTTTGAAACCAGTGGTTGGAAGGATGCCCCTCCTCTCCTGCCCTCCTCTTTCTGCATTTCTGTTCCAAGAAGTCTTCCGCAGCCTGCCTGTCTTCCAGCAGAATTAATACATTGCTACGTTCTGTTTTCATTTCCCATAAATTACTTATGGGATAACTTAGGACTCTAACTGAAAGTGACAGAAGTCCACTCAAATTGGTTTTATTGGCTCATATAACTGAGAAGTCTTTTTTTTTTTTTTTTTTTTTTTTGAGATACAGTCTCACTCTGTTTCCCAAGCTGGAGTGCAGTGGCACAATCATAGCTCACAGCATTCTGGACCTCTGGGCTCAAGCAATCCTCCTGCCTCAGCCTCACAAGTAGCTGAAAGTACAGGCACGTGCCACCACGCCTGGCTAATGTTAAATTTTTTTGGAGAGTTGGGATCTCACTATGTTGCCTACATCAGTCTTGAACTCCTGGGCTCAAGTGATCCTCAAGTGATTCCCAGCCCCGCAGAATGTTCGGATTACAGGCATGAGCCGCTGTGCCTGGCCATAACTGACCAAGTCTTAAGGATACTTCTAGTTTTAGGATCTAGGCTGTCAAAGTCATGAGAAATCAGTCCATCAGTATTAGTTCTCAAATGTTGTATAACAAATCACCCTAACTTGTGGCTTAAAGCAACAACATTTAATGATGATTTATCACAGTTTCTGATGGTTGGTTTTGCCTTGAGGTCTTTCACAAGATTGCAAGCCAAATATCAGTCAGGGCTGCAGTATCCACTTCCAAGGCAGCTTATTCATGTGGCTGTCAAATTGGCACTGGCAGTCAGCAGGGCGCTTTACCTTCTCCCTACATGGGCTTCTCTGCAGGGCTGCATGCGTGTCCTTAGAGTGTAGTGGCTGGCTTCCTTCAGAGTGAGCAATCCAAGAGACTGAGGCAGAAACTGCAATGTCTTTTATGACCTGGGTTTGGAAGTCCAACACCCTCACTTCTGCCATATTCTTTTTTTTTTTTTTTTTTTTTTGGTAGACAGTCTCTGTCGCCCAGGCTGGAGTGCAATGGTGCAATCTCTGCTCACTACAACTTCCGCCTCCTGGGTTCAAGTGATTCTCCTGCCTCAGCCTCCCGGGTAGCTGGGATTACAGGCACGTGCCGCTACGCCCAGCTAATTCTTGTATTTTTCAGAGACGGGGTTTGGCCAACATGTTGGCCAGGCCAGTCTTGAACTCCTGACCTCAAGTGATCCGCCTCCTTGGCATCCCAAAGTGCTGGGATTACAGGCGTGAGCCACTGCACCCAGCCACTTCTGTCATATTCTAAAGGACACACTGAACAGCCCTAACTCAATGTGGGAGGACACTATACAAAGGCATGAATCCTAGGTGGTGAAGATCAATGGGGACTGTCTTTGAGGCCGTCTGCCACAGCATCCCTCCATCTTTTCTGCCCTGTTTGCTCTGCTTTTCCTATGTGTAGGCTTCATTCTCAAACAGGCCCTCCCTAGACAGTGACAAAGGTGATCATCAACGTGTTCAGACCCACATGCTCTGTGCTTAGTAACCCCAGTGCAACTTTTTTGCTTTCCCAAAAGTTCTGGCAAAAGTTCTAAACTAGCACTTTAATTGGCCTAAGTTGTGTATATGCTTATCTCTGAACCAATCACTGTGGAGTAGAGATGTCATGCTCTGATTGGCCAGACCTAGGTCCATGCCATGCCCTGAATGGCCAGACCTAGGCCACACCCATAGCCCTAGTTCTGAGGGTAGAGCTGGCAGCACTAGAGCCCGTGGAAGAAGTAAGAGAGGAGTCATTGTTAAAGGAAAAATCAAAGTGTCATTACCGAACCAGGACAGATACTGGGCAGCACATGTGCACCCCATCTTCTCTTGTGTTCCAGCTGCACATCTTAGTGCCCCTTGGTTTAGCACTTTTCTCATGAAATCATTTGCTTTCTTGCCTCACTTCCTGTGGTTGGTAGAATGCTAATATGGCCCCAAGATCTCTACCCCGATGCTTGCACACTTCCCAGTTATTCTGTTAAACACGAATGTAGATGCTTCTGTGAAAGAATTTTGCATATGTAATTAAAGTCCCAAATTGACCTTAAAATAAGGAGAATGGCAGCGCTAGGTGCGCTGGCTCACGCCTGTAATCCCAGCGCTTTGGGAGGCTAACGCGGGCGGACTACGAGGTCAGGAGATCGAGACCATCCTGGCTAACACAGTGAAACTCTGTCTCTACTAAAAATACAAAAAATTAGCCCGGCGTGGTCGTGGACACTTGTATTCCCAGCTACTCGGGAGGCTGAGGCAGGAGAATGGCGTGAACCCTGGAGGCAGAGCTTGCAGTGAGCTGAGATCGTGCCATGCACTCCAGCCTGGGGGACAGAGCCAGACTGTCTAAAAAAAAAAAAAAAAAAAAAAAAAAAGACAATGACTTTGGTGGGCCTGACCTAATCAAGTGAGGTTTTTTGGTTTGTTTTTGTTTCTGTTTTTTTTTTGAGACGGAGTCTCACTCTGTCACCCAGGCTGGAGTGCAGTGGCATGACCTAGGCTCACTGCAAGCTCCACCTCCTGGGCTCACATCATTCTCCTGCCTCAGCCTCCCGAGTAGCTGGGACTACAGGCGCCCGCCACCACGCCAGGCTAATTTTTTGTATTTTTAGTAGAGACGGGGTTTTGCCATGTTAGCCAGGATGGTCTCGATCTCCTGACCTTGTGATCCGCCCACCTTGGCCTCCCAAAGTGTTAGGATTACAGGCGTGAGCCACCGGGCCCCGCCATGTGTCTCCTTTTAAGAACTCACCTGGGCCGGGCACGATGGCTCAGGCCTGTAATCCCAGCACTTTGGGAGGCCAAGGTGGGCAAATAACGGTCAGGAGATCCAGACCATCCTGGCTAACACGGTGAAACTCCATCTTTGCTAAAAATACAAAAAATTAGCTGGGCGTGGTGGCATGTGCCTGTAGTCCCAGCTACCCGAGAGACTGAGGCAGAAGAATGGCGTGAACCCGGGAGGCAGAGCTTGCAGTGAGCTGAGATGGCGCCACTGCACTCTAGCCTGGGCGACAGAGTGAAACTCCATCTCAAAAAAAAAAAAAAAAAAGGAGACACATGACCAGAAATACAGGCCTCAGGGAGCCGAGGATAGCCCCTGGCTGACAGCCTGCAAGGAAGTAGGGACCCCATTCCTGCAACCATAAGGAACTGAATTCTGCAGACAACCTGAATGAGCTTGGAAGTGAATCTTCCCCGTATGGGATTTTTAAACTACGGAGTTGTGAATTAGTAAGTGGGTACTGGCCGGGCACAGTGGCTCACGCCTGTAATCCTAGCACTTTGGGAGGTCGAGGAGAGTGGATCACCTGAGGACAGGAGTTCGAGACCAGCCTGGACAACATGATGAAACCCTGTGTCTACTAAAAATACAAAAATGAGCTGGGCATGGTGGTGGTTGCCTGTAATCCCAGCTACTTGGGAGGCTGAGGCAGGAGAATCGCTTGAACCCGGGAGGCAGAGGCTGCAGTGAGCCAAGATCGTGCCATTTCACTCCAGCTGAGCAACAAGAGTGAAACTCTGTCTCAAAAAAAGAAAATTAAAAAAAAAATTGAAAATGGGCATTGTTGTAAGCTGCTGAGTTTATGGCAATTTGTTACATGACAATAGAAAACGAACACACTTCGCAGTGGACTCCAAGATGCCCGTGAAAGGGAGCTTCTCTTTGATCTCCTTAACCTCCTCATCTCCACAGGACCCAGAGCACAAGAACGTCCCTTCTCCTGCTTCTAGTCCTACCGTCTAGAAAAGAGAGGAGGAGCCCAGCTCTTCATCATTCCACCCCCACCCACTAACTCCCAACTTCCTGGCCCTCAGCAGGTGACCAAGGAAGTCAGTCCACTTGGCTTTCCATAAACAGCCTGTGCCCCACCAGGCTCAGGGGGGCAGCTTGACCAATCCCTATTTCCAAGACCTTTGGCCAACCCTATTGATCTGGACTCCTGGGCAGACAGTTGGACCAACGGACAGACGCCATGAGGGCTCTGCTGCTCCTGGGGTTCCTGCTGGTGAGCCTGGAGTCAACACTTTCGGTGAGTGCTGTGGGAACCAGGATTGTCCCAGGATGGTCCTGGGGTGGGGGCGGTCGCTATCACAGCCATGGTCTCTGCTCATGACCTGTGGGTTCAGGTGACTAGGAGGCCTATGTGGAAAGGTGAGGCCAGCCCCGAAGGCCCAGGCAGAGGAGACAGACAACCAGACTGGGTGGATACAAGGGCACAGCCTACATTTCTGGGGGAGATGGGCCTTAAGAAGACAATGGGAGGAGGTAGAAAGGGTTGGGTCTTGGGAGGAAATCTCTGCATTTCTGGGCTGTGAGAGGAAGCTGCAGACTAGCAACAGATCGGTGGCAGGCTATGACTTCTAGGCAGTTCCCTGCCTTCTCTCCCTTGTAGATTCCACCTTGGAAAGCGCCCAAGGAGCATAAGTACAAAGCTGAAGAGCACACAGTCGGTAAGTGGCTCCTCCTCCTGAGAACCCTTGGGTGGGGATGTGTATGGTGCAGCATGTGCAGTCTCAAGACAATCTAGTCTTGTGCCTACTTGGTGCTAGGTCTTATGCCCATGGGCACCAGAGTGATCGTGAGCTGTGTGATCCTTGAGGGCAGGGCATAACTGTGTCTAAGTGCCCACGAGCCTGGCTCAGAGCAGGTGCTTGAGATATGTGCTGCTGGTGCCATCACACCTGGGATCCTGCCAGCCTTCCTCAGTTTCCCCAGCTTTTCCCCTTCTTTTCCTTTCACCAGTATGTCTCATGGGCATGAATCATGCCACACAGAGGCCAGGACCTTCAATGGGCAAGGAAGGATCAAGAGCTGGTCTCTGGCATTCGAATGCCTCTGAATCCCAGCTTTATCACTTATGAGCTGGGTGACTCTGGGTGAGAATCAAATCTGAGTTCTCTAAGCTTCAATTTCCCCTTCTGCGAAACCAGGTTGATAATAGTAAACCTCTTAGGGTTGTTGAGAAGGAAAACCCATGTAAGGCATTCAGCCCATCACCTGAATGGAATGGTGCATGGGAATGGTGCATGGAAATGCTTTAAAAATATTAGCTTTTATTGGCCGGGCGCGGTGGCTCAAGCCTGTAATCCCAGCACTTTGGGAGGCTGAGGCGGGTGGATCACGAGGTCAGGAGATCGAGACCATCCTGGCTAACATTGTGAAACCCCGTCTCTACTAAAAATACAAAAAACTAGCCCGGCATGGTGGCGGGCGCCTGTAGTCCCAGCTACTCGGAGGCTGAGGCGGGAGAATGGCGTGAACCCAGGAGGCGGAGCTTGCAGTGAGCCGAGATCGCGCCACTGCACTCCAGCCTGGGCGACAGAGCGAGACTCCGTCTCAAAAAAAAAAAAAAATTAGCTTTTATTATTAAACTACCTTTTAGATGAGGGGTACCTGCCATTTCCCCCTTCCTCAAGCCCTGCCATAGCTCCTCATTGCTTTCATTCTTCCAGACACTAAATTACCTAGAGGTCAGGCATGGTGGCTCATGCCTGTAATCCCAGCACTTTGGGAGGCCAAGGCGGGTGGATCACGAGGTCAGGAGTTCGAGACTGGTCTGGCCAACATGGTGAAACGCTGTCTCTACTAAAAGTACAAAAATTAGCCAGGCATGGTGGCATGTGCCTGTAGTCCCAGCTACTTGGGAGGCTGAGGCAGGAGAATTGCTTGAACCCAGGAGGATGAAGGTTGCAGTGAATGAAGATCACACCATTGCACTCCAGCTTGGGCAAACAGAGCAAGAGTCTGTCAAAGTGCTGGGCAACAGAGCAAGACACTGTCTCAAAAAAAAAGAAAATTTACCTAGAGCATGCCACATAGCAGGGCCTGTGAACCAGACAGACCCTAACCTGGTGGGCCTGACTTGGTGGGGTTGAGTCCCTAAGCATGGCATTGAGGCCCAGCTCATTCCAACCCTGGACTCCCTCAGCCTCCTCTCTTCACCCAACACCCAAAAGTTTCTCCTCCCTCTTGCCTTACCCAACCTTGGTGCCCTATGCTTGCCTAATGCCCTGCCTAGTGTCCCCCTCCTCTCTGTCCGTCCATCCCATTTGCATCTTTTTTTTTTTTTTTTTTTTTTTGGGATGGAGTCTTGCTCTGTCCCCTAGGCTGGAGTGTAATGGCGCCATCTTGGCCCATTGCAATCTCCACCTTCTGGGTTCAAGCAGTTTTCTGCCTCAGCCTCCCAAGTAGCTGGGATTACAGGAATGCACCTTCATGCTCAGCTAATTTTTGTATTTTTTAGTGGAGATGAGGTTTCACCATGTCGGCCAGGCTGGTCTCAAACTCCTGCCCTCAGGTGATCCACCCACCTCAGCCTCCCAAAGTGCCGGGATTACAGGCATGAGCCACCGCGCCCAGCCGCCATTTGCATCTTATAGGTTCATCTCAGATCCATTTCCATTTACTGTCCTGGTTCTGGTTTGGTACTTGGCAAGTGCACTTTGCCTTTAACAAAATAGTGGCAGAAGCTTATTAAGCAGGTACTATGTGCCAGACACTGCTCAGCATTTCACGGCATTATCTCATGAAGCCTCACGACAATTCCTCTGAAGAAGACACAGGCAATTCTCATTATTCGCGGTGATTATGTTCTGTAAAATCACAGTGAACATTGAACTGGCAAACAGTATTAGGTTCCTGTGAGCTTCTGATCACAACATTTTCATCAACCAACAGTATATAATCTCGTTTTATGTGTGATTCTGTTTAAAGACGTTTTATTTAATATATGTGTTGCTGATTCATCAATGCTAAGCTGATGGCACTATAGCTCACACCTGAATGAAGTGGATCTAACACATGCTTTCTCCCTAAGGTAGCCTTCTTGTGCTTAGGAACTATACAACTCTTTTTTTTTTTTTTTTTTTTTTTTTTTGTGATGGAGTCTCGCTCTGTCGCCCGGGTTGGAGTGCAGTGGCCGGATCTCAGCTCACTGCAAGCTCCGCCTCCCGGGTTTACGCCATTCTCCTGCCTCAGCCTCCGGAGTAGCTGGGACTACAGGCGCCCGCCACCTCGCCCGGCTAGTTTTTTGTATTTCTTACTAGAGACGGGGTTTCACCGGATTAGCCAGGATGGTCTCGACCTCCTGACCTCGTGATCCGCCTGTCTCGGCCTCCCAAAGTGCTGGGATTACAGGCTTGAGCCACCGCGCCCGGCCTTTTTTTTTTTTTTTTGAGACGGAGTCTGGCTCTGTCACCCAGGCTGGAGTGCGGTGGCCGGATCTCAGCTCACTGCAAGCTCCGCCTCCCGGGTTTACGCCATTCTCCTGCCTCAGCCTCCCGAGTAGCTGGGACTACAGGCGCCCGCCACCTCACCCGGCTAGTTTTTAGTAGAGACGGGGTTTCACCGTGTTACCCAGGATGGTCTTGATCTCCTGACCTCGTGATCCGCCCGTCTCGGCCTCCCAAAGTGCTGGGATTACAGGCTTGAGCCACCGCGCCCGGCCACGGAACTATACAACTCTTAAGCAGGAGGCTCAGGGGCCATTTCCAAAAGCAATCCCCAGCAAAAGCACAAAGTGTGAAAAACGTTGTGCTAAGTAGATTGAAAAGGACACTCGTTCAATACGACAGCTGAAACAAAAGCAGCAGTGTGACGCCTTGTTGAACCTTAACTGGGAGTGTGCAAATTTTTTACTGCTCTGTGCATGTCCACAAATGGCCACGAAAGCATTTCAAGTATTGACTTGGGAGTTACAAATAAAATTTAGCAAGTAGGCATGTTCTCAAATATAGAACCAGAAAATAATGAGGATCAACTGTAGTATTATTACTGCCATTTTTCAGATAAGGAAACCAAGGCTCAGAGTGGTTAACACTGACTTCAACGTTCAACAAGTATTATTAAGTGCCTGCTTTGTGACAAGTGCTCTTCCTGGCCTTGGGACTGCAGACTTACCCAAGGTCACGCAGCTAGCAGGTGGTGGAGTCAGTCTACTCCAGCTGTCTGAGTCCTAAACCCAACTTTTTTTTTTTTTTTTTTGAGACAGAGTCTCTCTCTGTCACCCAGGCTGGAGTGCAGTGGCGTGATCTCAGCTCACTGCAAGCTCCGCCTCCTGGGTTCACGCCATTCTCTTGCCTCAGCCTCCCAAGTAGCTAGGACTACAGGCACCCACCACCATGCCTGGCTAATTTTTTTGTATTTTTAGTAGAGACGGGGTTTCACCGTGTTAGCCGGGATGGTCTCAATCTCCTGACCTCATGATCCGCCTGCCGCGGCCTCCCAAAGTGCTGGGATTACAGGCTTGAGCCACCGCGCCCGGCTCTGAACCCAACTTTTAAAGCAGAAAGTGTTTTCAATGCACAGCGGCCTTTTGGAGGGTCTGTCCTTTCCCAACCAGACCCTGAGGGGCAGTGCCTGCACAGTTGAGTACAGGGGAAGTCCTCAGGGAATGTGTTGTCCCTGCAGTTCTCACTGTCACCGGGGAGCCCTGCCACTTCCCCTTCCAGTACCACCGGCGGCTGTACCACAAATGTACCCACAAGGGCCGGCCAGGCCCTCAGACCTGGTAAGACTACGCAGAGGAGTTGGAGCAGGGGCCTGGGAGACATGGGCCCTGGCTGTCCTTCTAAGGAACTCTGCTCAGAGAGAGGGGGCTGTGATAGGGGAGGGTGGGCCAGGCCCCTGGGCAGAGCAGGGAAGTCTTGTCTCTTTCTACAGGTGTGCTACCACCCCTAACTTTGATGAGGACCAGCGATGGGGATACTGTGTGGAGCCCAAGAAAGTGAAAGGTGCTACACACAGCCTCTGGGGTGGCCCGGGGCTCTCTCCTCCTGCCTCATTACTCTCCTGGTATCACCAGACCCCACACACCTGGGATTCTGGGCCCAGCCCCTTCTCTCCCTCCACAATACCCTTTGGAAGTCCAGAGGGAGAGTTCTGGGAAGGAGTGGTCCCATTTTGCAGGTGGGTAAACTAAGCCTTGGAAACTTGGAGTATCAAGGTCACAAGGCAAGTAGGTTCAAGTAGGGCGTTGGCCCCCAACTGTCTGACTCAGCTCCCTGCTCTTCCTCCCACCGTGTCCATCTCTCAGACCACTGCAGTAAACACAGCCCCTGCCAGAAAGGGGGGACCTGTGTGAACACGCTGAGTGGCACCCACTGTCTCTGTCCACAACACCTCACTGGGAACCACTGCCAGAGAGGTGAGGAGACGCTGAGGACCCGGGCGGGGGTGCTGGGGGACAGGGGCAACCCTGGGCCTGCAGAAGAGGTCGCTGGATACCAGGAGACTTGGCATGGTCCTAGACTCTCCTGAGACAACTGTCCCTCTTTGTCCTCAGAGAAGTGCTTTGAGCCTCAGCTTCTCCGGTTTTTCCACGAGAATGAGATATGGTATAGATCTGAGCAAGCAGCTGTGGCCAGATGCCAGTGCAAGGGTCCTGATGCCCACTGCCAGCGGCTGGCCAGCCAGGGTGAGCAGATGGTTGGGAACGGGCCAGGGAGGAGTGTCAGGAAGACAGGCTGGCAGGAGGCCGGGTGGCGTGCCGGGAAGGACAGCTCTCTGGGGGGCTCTTTAGGCCCAGGGGTGGCTCACTGCGTTCCCTCCCCAAGCCTGCCGCACCAACCCGTGCCTCCATGGGGGTCGCTGCCTAGAGGTGGAGGGCCACCGCCTGTGCCACTGCCCCGTGGGCTACACCGGACCCTTCTGCGACTTGGGTGAGTGAGGGTCTGGAGGAAGCAGAAGGCCAGCCCCCAGGTGGGACGGACTTGCCAGGGAGGAGGAGGGAGAGTGCAGAAAGCGGATGAGAGGGCGGCAGGAGAGCCCAGCCCTGGCTGCCCAGGGAGCCCCCTCTCTCCCCAGACACCAAGGCGAGCTGCTATGATGGCCGCGGGCTCAGCTACCGCGGCCTGGCCAGGACCACGCTCTCGGGTGCGCCCTGTCAGCCGTGGACCTCGGAGGCCACCTACTGGAACGTGACGGCCGAGCAAGCGCGGAACTGGGGACTGGGCGGCCACGCCTTCTGCCGGTGCGCCGCGTGGGGCTGGGTGACCCCTCCGCCCGAGGGCCCCGGGCTCCCGGCGCTCTAACGGCGCCCCCTCGTGTGGCTACAGGAACCCGGACAACGACATCCGCCCGTGGTGCTTCGTGCTGATCGGCGACAGGCTAAGCTGGGAGTACTGCGACGTGGCACAGTGCCAGGCCCCAACCCAGGCGGCGCCTCCGACGCCGGTGTCCCCTGGGCTTCATGTCCCACTCATGCCCCCGCAGCCGGCACCGCCGAAGCTTCAGCCCACGACCCGGACCCCGCCTCAGTCCCAGACCCCGGGAGGTTAGGAAGCGGGGGGAAGGAGGAGCCGAGAGGGCTCTGGGCGGCGAGCTAGATTCCGGCCGGCGGGCCGCGGGCTCCGCGTCCTCAGCCCCGGCTCCTCCACAGCCTTGCCAGTGAAGCAGGAGCAGCCGCCTCGCCTGACCCGGAACGGCTCAGTGAGCTGCGGGCAGCGGCTCCGCAAGAGTCTGTCTTCGATGACCCGCGTCGTTGGCGGGCTGGTGGCGCTACGCGGGGCGCACCCCTACATCGCCGCGCTGTACTGGGGCCACAGTTTCTGCGCCGGCAGCCTCATCGCCCCCTGCTGGGTGCTGACGGCCGCCCACTGCCTGCAGGACCGGCGAGTACCTGCCCGCCCAGCGCCGCCCCAGGGACCGCGGCTCCTCCGTCTCCCAGCGCTGCTTCCACGCTGCACCCGAACCCGTGCCCTACCTTCTCCCGCCCCACCCTTCTTTCCACGCCCCTCCAGAGCTCCCGGGGAGGAATCTGGAACACGAGATGGGGTTCGGGAGCAGGGGGCTTCCCCAGAACGCTTGTGGCCAGGTCTGAGCGTTCTGCCTCTCCCCTACCCGCCCGCAGGCCGGCACCCGAGGATCTGACGGTAGTACTCGGCCAGGAACGCCATAACCACAGCTGTGAACAGTGCCAGACTCTGGCCGTGCGCTCCTACCGCTTGCACGAGGCCTTCTCGCCCGACAGCTACCAGCACGACCTGGGTGCGTGGGGGCGCCGCGCGGGGACGGGAAGAGAGGATGGGCCCCCGGCATCCCCGCCTCACGCTCCTCTCGGCCCGGGTTAGCTCTGTTGCGCCTTCAGGAGGATGCGGACGGCAGCTGCGCGCTCCTGTCGCCTTACGTTCAGCCGGTGTGCCTGCCAAGCGGCGCCGCGCGACCCTCCGAGCCCGCGCTCTGCCAGGTGGCTGGCTGGGGCCACCAGTTCGAGGGTAGGCACAACTGCTAGGGGCAGGGTAGGAGAGGAGGCCTTTGATCACTGGGTTAGGCAGGAGAAGCCCGCGACTGTGTTATCATTCCGGGTGCCTACAGAATGGGTGGCGCTGACCTGATGGGTTGTGAGAATGTGTAGGGCCACCCAGGGCCTGGGATTCACTGCTGGGATCCCCCAAATCTCCTGGGGATACAGGGATAATCGAACTTGCTCTTGGTTTCCTCTGGGCGCCGGGCTTCTAAGTCCAACTATGACGCTGACCCCGCGCTCCGGGCTAGTGTGGGAGCCACGTTCTGCGACTCTGGATGGGTGGTGGGGGTGGGGTTTCTGTTTCCGCCCCGCCCATTCAAATCCTGGCTCTTCCCTGGACCTCAGCTTCCTTGCCTATGAAATTGAATTAATGGCATCTCCTCCCCCTCGGGCTTGCTGCAAGAGAGGAAGGGCATGAGTGGGTTTAGCAGCGCCTGGCGCAGCTTCGTCCATCGTCCGGGCGGTGAGCGTTGTCAGATGGGGTGTGAAGAAGGCGCTCGGTGTTCGCAGGGGCGGAGGAATATTCCAGCTTCCTGCAGGAGGCGCAGGTACCCTTCCTCTCCCTGGAGAGCTGCTCAGCACCGGAGGTGCACGGAGCTTCCATCCTCCCCGGCATGCTCTGCGCAGGGTTCCTCGAGGGCGGCACCGATGCATGCCAGGTGAGCCCTTAGCCCGGTTGGCGCCCTTCCCCGAGGCCGTCAGGCACAAATCCCAGGTCCACAGCACTGAGCTGCGTGTTTCCGACCCAGGGTGATTCCGGAGGCCCGCTGGTGTGTGAGGACCAAGCCGCAGAGCGCCGGCTCACCCTGCAAGGCATCATCAGCTGGGGATCGGGCTGTGGTGACCGCAACAAGCCAGGCGTCTACACCGATGTGGCCTACTACCTGGCCTGGATCCGGGAGCACACCGCTTCCTGATTGCTCAGGGACTCATCTTTCCCTCCTCGGTGATTCCGCAGTGGGAGACTGGCTGGGGCATGGAAGGCAAAATTGTGTCCCATTCCCCCAATGCGGCCAGCTCCGCGCCAGGATGGCGCAGGAACTCAATAAACTGCTTTGAAAATGCTGAGAAGGAAAGCTCTTTTCTTCATGGGTCCCGCCGGGAGATGCCAAGACAGAAAAGCGATTTACAGCTTCTCCACAGCTCTCAGAGAACAAGGTCTATGAGATCTTAACGTGCAAAATCTAGATGCCGGTCCAGCTAATGTTTACTGAGCCTAGGATACTGTGTACCAAGCCCTGTGCAAGGAGAACCTGCATGTTACTCCTTATGAGAAACTCACTAACATTTTGTTTACAGAGCAATAGTTCTCAGACCATACACTAAGATCACTTGGGGAGTTTTTGAGCCAATCTATGCCCAAGTTCCACCTCAGACCAATTAAATCACTATGTCTAGGGATGGGGCATGGGTAGTGGTATATTTTCAAAACTCCCCAGATAATTCCATGTGCAGCCAAAGTTGAGAATCATGGTTAGAAACACTTAGCATTGGCCGGGCGCGGTGGCTCACGCCTGTAATCCTAGCACTTTGAGAGGCCAAGGCAGGTGGATTGCTCAGGAGTTCGAGACCAGCCTGGGCAACATGATGAAACCTCATCTCTACTAAAATACAAAAAATTAGCTGGCACGGTGGCGTGCGCCTGTAGTCCCAGCTACTCAGGAGGCTGAGGCAGGAGAATCACTTGAAACGGTGGAAGAGGGAGGGGGAGGGGGAGGAGGGGGGAGGGGGAGGAGGGGGGAGGGGGAGGGGGAGGAGGGGGAGGAGGGGGAGGGGGAGGGGGAGGAGGGGGAGGGGGAGGAGGGGGAGGGGGAGGAGGGGGGAGGAGGGGGGAGGGGGAGGGGAGGGAGAGTTAGCATTGACTGTGGCGTGGACCCTAAGGGGTGGGTGACATATCATTGTCCCCACCCCAACACGCACTAGGGTAGTGGGTCTCAGAGGGAGAGGAGGGGGAGAGGGGGAGGGGGAGGGGGAGGGAGAGTTAGCATTGACTGTGGCGTGGACCCTAAGGGGTGGGTGACATATCATTGTCCCCACCCCAACACGCACTAGGGTAGTGGGTCTCAGAGTCCCTTGGCTAGCAGTACCATCACCAGGGAACTTGTTACACATAGCAAATTATCGGGCTATACTTTACACTGCTAAACAGAAAGTCTGGGGTGGGGCCCAGCAATCTGTTTAACAGTCTTGCAGGGGATTCTGATGTTCTCTCATGCTTGAGAACCACAATCTGGGGGTTGAATGGTTACAGGTGGAGGTCTGGCTGTCCAGACACAGCATCCTTTTGTTCACAAAATCAGCTTTTTAAAATTAAAGAAAGATTGGCCAGATGCGGTGGTTCACGCCTGTAATCTCACCACTTTGAGAGGCTGAAGCGGGAGGATTGTTTGAGCTCAAAAGTTCCTGATCCGCCTGGGCAATATAGTGAGACCTCATCTCAAAAAAAATTTTTTTTTTTTTTTGAGACGGAGTCTTGCTCTGTAGCCCGGGCTGGAGTGCAGTGGCCGGATCTCAGCTCACTGCAAGCTCCGCCTCCCGGGTTTGCGCCATTCTCCTGCCTCAGCCTCCTGAGTAGCTGGAACTACAGGCGCCCGCCACCTCGCCCGGCTAGTTTTTTGTATTTTTAGTAGAGACGGGGTTTCACCGTGTTAGCCAGGATGGTCTCGATCTCCTGACCTCGTGATCCGCCCGTCTCGGCCTCCCAAAGTGCTGGGATTACAGGCTTGAGCCACCGCGCCCGGCCAAAATTTTTTTTAATTAAATGTTTTTTTCTTTTTTAGAGACGGGGCCTCGCTCTGTGGCCCAGGCTGGAGTGCAGCGACACGATCCTAAAATCTCGCTGAGTTTAAGCGATCCGCCCGCCTCGGCCTCCCAAAGCGATGGGATTGCAGGAATGAGCCACAGCGCTCTGCCAAACCCTTCTTACAGGATAACCTTAGAACTGCCCCTGCACTACACGCCCACGCCCCACGTGCCCCAGCCTGGGTGGTCCCTCCGGGACGGCGCCTTGTGTGACGTCACAACCCCAGCTTGCGTCGCAGCGCCGCAGGCCTTCCCCGCGTGGCGCCTCTACATTGCTCCGAGAGGCACGAGGCGGCGGGGCGCACTCGGAGCGCGATGGGCGACTGGAAGGTCTACATCAGTGCAGTGTTGCGGGACCAGCGCATCGACGACGTGGCCATCGTGGGCCATGCGGATAACAGCTGCGTGTGGGCTTCGCGGCCCGGGGGCCTGCTGGCTGCCATCTCGCCGCAGGAGGTGGGCGTGCTCACGGGGCCCGACCGTTGCACCTTCCTGCAGGCGGGCCTGAGCGTGGGCGGCCGCCGCTGCTGCGTCATCCGCGACCACCTGCTGGCCGAGGGCGACGGCGTGCTGGACGCACGCACCAAGGGACTGGACCCGCGCGCCGTGTGCGTGGGCCACGCGCCGCGCGCGCTCCTGGTGCTCATGGGCCGACGCGGCGTCCATGGGGGCATCCTCAACAAGACGGTGCACGAACTCATACGCGGGCTGCGCATGCAGGGCGCCTAGCCGGGCAGCCAGGCCGCCCACTGGTAGCGCGGGCCAAATAAACTGTGACCTGGGCGCGGCTGGCTCCTTCTCCGCTTGCGCGGTGGGAGGAGTTGTAAATAAGGAAACTGGTCTTTGCAAGACGGTTACCTGGTGGAGATGGGATTTTGAGTCTAGAGGCTACCAGGCTCCTGTGCCCTCCACCTTGCTCTCCCATGGACGCCTTGCAGAGTCTCCTGGCCTGACTGCTGCTCCTTGGCGCCTTCCCAGGGTCCTAGGCACTCCGCAGCTGAGGAAGAGTCCAAGGGTGGGGCTTCTCAAAGTCTGTTTCCGCCTTAGCGTCCTTTCTCGCAGATATTCCCACACATTAGGCAGGACAAGTAAAAGGAGCCTCTTCCCCATCCCGCGAACACCTCTCCCCGTCAGAGTGTCAGGCTAGAGGCCAGTTTGCTCCTCCCCCCTCCACTCATACCTCACGTACTAGCAAGGTGTGTGAGTGGGTGACAGGACGGGCCTGGTAGCTTGTAAAGCAGTTCCGGGGTTCACAGGCCTCTGCATCTCTGCCCACATTCCTCCAAGGGGGGCCCACTGAGAGGGCACATGTCCAAGACCATCACAAGTGGGTCTGAGACCTTACATCCTGCCTTCCCCAGGTCTTCGAAAAGGCCCGGGAGGAGTCCCTGGACTAGAGGGAGGAACTCTGGCATCCCTACCCCGAAGTCTCACTCTGTAGGCCTCCGTTTCGGGGTGACCTATGGAGGAGGGGGAATTGAAAAGCTTGGATGAGTTTGTGGCCTGGTTTTCTGCCCAAAGATAGTGGACAAAAGTGGGAGGGAGAGTGTCTGGTCTCTGCCCTCCATGTGCTGGGGCCCAGGGCACAGCCTCTCTTGCCCATCACCCCCCTTCCCATCCCCTCCCCCAGCGGCCCTGACAGCAGACCCCACGTGTCACTCATTCTGGAGCCCTGATCTTATCCCAGCAAGGAGTGATGTGTGGCTGAGGTGGGTGAATTCAGAGGGCAGAGGGAGACCAGAGGAAGTTGAGCCAGGTGGGGGTCAGGGGTTGGGGGTGCAGAATCCTCCTTACTCTTGCCTTGGGGGTGGCCCCAGGCCTAGGAGGGGCTTCAGGGAGTTTGAGTGTGGATCGGCCTCTCAGGTAGGGCCAGACCAAAGGTTGGGGTGTGAGCCTGCAGGGCTGGTTTCTCTGGAACTGCACCTGACCTGGGCAGGGCAGGCTGCTCTTGCAGCCAATCTTTGAGGGGAGATGGTGCTACTGAACCCCATGGCTTGGTCTTGCCTTTCACCATTGGTGGAGAGCAAAAAGACTTCCGAATGCCTAAGGAGAGTTTTGATTCCTTTTGTTTTTGTTTTTTTTTTCCATCAGGCAAGTGTTGGGAAGGGAACTGTAGTGGTGCTGAAGACCTGGGTGAGGATGAGGAGAGGGTATCTTGGAGGAAGGAAGGTGGCAGGGAGGTGTGCAAATTCAGTGAGGCAGGCACCAACATCTATGCACAAACAGCTGCACAGTCATATACTCAGACCCACCCTCACTCCTGTCTATCCTAGTCATGTGTACACGTGCAGAGGACCTGAAGTCGTATCAGATATCCTGAAACCTGCACAAAGCCTCCCACAGGTGTGTCTGTGTATATGTGCATGGGCTGGCACACCTGCACACAAATACAAGCGTCTACACATGACAGGTGCACATGCAGACTCACCCCCACACATGCACGCACACCGACACTGTCACACAAGCCCAGACCTTTGCGGAGCTACAGAAGGAGAGACTGGCACCCAGGGTGGCACAGGCACATGCACACACATATACACACCCTCCCTCCCCTGCCTTTCCACCCCAGGCCTTCCCCATTCCAGGCTGTAGTCTGGGCCCACCACCTAGAGGCGGGTGGCATTGTGGTGAGCAGGCAGTGCAAGGCGGGGGGAGGGCGTGGAAGGGGGTAACTCCTCCAGGAAGACCCTAGGGGGTAGCGGGGGTGAGCGGGGCTCAGGCCTGGCACAGCATAGGGTGGCACGGGTGATGAGATGGTCCAGAGGCTTCAGGGAGTGCATCCATCGAGGCAGGAAGTCCCATGTCTGTAACCACTTGGGCAAGTGCCCGGGACTCCGACTCTGCAGGACATTGATGAGCACCACGAAGGCCAGCAGGGCCCCGAAGGGCGTGCCCACACCTACCATGACCTGCCAGCCTGCCATGGAGATGCCAAACACCAGTGAGGGCAGCAGCAGGAAGCAGACAAGGAGATAGAGGACAGCGAACCAGCGGTACTTAGCTGTGCGTTCCCCCAGCGCCTTGGCCATGCGGATGGGCAGGCGTGTGCAGGGCACCGGGTACCACAGAAGGATGCCCGAGATGTTGAAGAAGAAGTGACAGAGGGCAATCTGCAGGGGATGAGGCAGAGGGGCTGAGGTGGGCACTGGCTCCCAGGTCCTGGGTCAGGCCAGCAGGGGTAGATGATAGGAACCCCAATCTGGTCTGGGCAGCAGGAAAGTTTCCACTTAGGGGTGATGTGTCCCCCGCCCCCAGATCACCCCGGGGCAGCTATGCTGGTTATGCAAATATTGAAATACTTCTAGACCAGTTGGTAAATAACTACTGCCCTGAGCTCCCCACATTTTCCCCACTGATCCCTCACACAGGAATACCCCAGCAGATACTGCCAAAATCCAGCAGCTAAAGGATTGATGTCAGTTTCTGGATCCTCACTCAGTCAGTGCCTTGGCTTGTCAGTTACTCCTTTGCTCCTAGAAAAATTCCCCTTTGCCATTTGCGGCCCTGACCCCCGCAATGGATTCCTCAAACTGTGCCAGGCGCCCTCTTATAGTGCCTCTTCCTCTTCCTTATGGGCAAATCCGATTCACTGCTATTTATTGGTGTAATTATGAGCAGTGTCTCCCTATGAGATGCTAAGGTCTCGAGGGTGGTATTGGGTCTACTTTGTCTATAATGGTTTCATTGAGCATAGTAGGTGGCCCTTAGTAGGCAGTCAAAATATTTGTTGCATGTCATCACACCTTTGTCAGGCCCCACACCCTATACGCAACTCCATCCTGCCCCAGGCGAGGCTACACTCCCAGCGCACCTGGAAAGCGCTGAACAGCTTCTCCTTGGGGCTGGCCAGGGCAGCCAGGATGGCCGTGGTGGTGGTGCCGATGTTGGAACCCAGTGTGAGTGGGTAGGCCCTCTCAATGCTGATCACATCGAGGCCTGGGGGCAGAGGGAGAGGAAGTAGTTCCCCAGCGTCTCCTTCAGCCCTTTCGCTGCCAGCCCTGGCCCACCCCACTCCACCTCTACATGGGCACTCACCAACGAGTGGGGTGATGGCCGAGGTGAACACGGAACTGCTCTGGACCACGAAGGTCATGCCGGCGCCCACCACCATGGCAAAGTAGCCTGTTACCCAGGTGAAGGGGGCAGGGAAGTCTACAAGGAAACCGCATCCCAGCAGGTTGGGGTCAGAGCAGGGACATGGGGAGAGCAGACCTCCGTGGGGGCATTGGGAGAGAGGACCTCCGTGGGGGTTTGCGCCTACTGCAGTGGCTTCCACTTGGCCTCTTTGCTCCTGGATTAAAGGCCTTTCTCAGCCTGGCTCTGTCAGGCGACTGTGCCTTTGCTGGGGCTGTTCCCTCTGCTGGGAGTATCCTACTCAGCATCGGAATATTCATCCTCAGACTCAGCATGGATGTCACTTCCTCTGGAAAGCCTTCCCTGACCCCCTGCTCTGGAGCAGACGTTTTCTCCCTTCTCTGAACTCCCACAGCCCCATGATACCCCTTATTCTAGCATTTGTCATTCGGCCCCTCCTAGTGCATGAAGTTTACAATGAAAATCAAGCCCGGGCAAGGTGGCTCACACCTGTAATCCCAGCACTTTGGGATGCTGAGTTGGGTGGATCACTTGAGACTGGGAGTTCGAGATGAGCCTGACCAACATAGTGAGAGCCCATCTCTATTTTTTAAAAAAATTATGGTTAATAGGAAGAGTCTGGGCATGGTGGCTCACACTTGTAATCCCAGCACTTTGGGAGGCCAAGGTGGGAGGCTTGGTATAGCCAACATGGCAAAACCCTGTCTCTACCAAAAATACAAAAATTAGCCAAGTGTGGTGGTGCACACCTGTAATCCCAGTTTACTCAGGAGGCTAAAGTGGGAGGATCACTTGAACCTGGGAGGCAGAGGTTGCAGTGAGCTGAGATTGCGCCACTGCACTCCAGCCTGGGTGACAAAGCAAGACTCTGTCTCAAAAAACAAAAAAGAGAAAATGAAAATCAAATGGCGTTGCTCCCTTGCCCCAGGTCTTCTGAGTGCTCATGTTACCCTCGTTAAAGTCCAGACTCTGAGCACAGCCTGGAGACCCCATGCTCTGGCCCCTTCCCTGTCACCTCACTGACCCCACTCAGCCAATCCCCTTGCTTACCCTGCTCCTGCTAGCTGCTGGCCACCCTTCTGTGCCACGGACCTGCCATGCTGGTTCCTGCCTCTGAGCCTTTGCACATACTATTCCTCCACCCAGAGTGCTCTTCAGCTGCACCGTGGCTACTTGTGTCTGTTCAAATGCCAGCTGCACTGAGCGGCCTCAAACTGCGCATTGGAAGCCATGTCTTCCACACCCTCCTGCATTGCCATTTTTGCTATGTCCTTGGCAGGTACCTCTTTCTGAATGTATCCCCCTAATTCATTTTCCTTTCTTCTTTCTTTTTCTTTTTCTATTTTTATTTATTTATTTTTGAACTCTGTTGCACAGGCTGGAGTGCAGTGGTGCCATCATAGCTCACTGTAGCCTCAACCTGCTAGGCTCAAGTGACTCTCCCACTCAGCCTCCTGAGTACCTGGGACTATAGGAGCACACCACCATGCCCAGCTAATTTTAAATTTTTTTGTAGAGACAAAGTCTCAGCCGGGCACAGTGGTTCATGCCTGTAATCCTAGCATTTTGAGAGGCTGAGGCAGATGGATCATCTGAGGTCAGGAGTTCAAGACCAGCCTGGCCAACATGGTGAAACCCTGTCTTGACTAAAAATACAAAAAAATTAGCTGGATGTTGTGGCGGGCACCTGTAATCCTAGCTACTCGAGAGGCTGAAGCAGAATCGCTTGAACCTGGAAGGCGGAGGTTGCAGTGAGCCAAGATCATGCCATTGCACTCCAGCCTGGGCAACAAGAATGAAACTGTCTCAAAAAAACAAAAAAAACAAACAAAAAAAGTCTCACTATGTTGCCCAAGTTGGTCTTGAACTCCTGGGCTCAACTGATTCTGCTGCTTCAGCTGCCCAAAGTGCTGCATTTACAGGTGTGACCCACTTGCCAATCTCACGTATTTTTCATTGCTTGCCTTCCCCTGCTGGGCTGTGAGCCCCTCAGGGCAGGACCCATCTCTATTTGTCTCACCTGTGTATACCTGGCACTATACCTCCCTTGTCACACAATGGGGGTGTAAGAACTCTTTGTTGATTGAATCAAACAATGGTCCAATCAACTCTTTGTTGATTGAATCAAACAAGCATCTCCACCTGCTAAAATGGAACCACAGTCAGAGGCAGCCACGGGTCTCCAGCTGTCAGCACCTCAGTGGCATCAGAAACCACCTTCTTTGTTCACATCAGGAAACAGGCTCAGAGATGGTAGGCTTTACCCAGATCAAGGCAGTCACAGGACTTAGCAGGATCTGGAAAGGCCCATCCTGCGGCCCTGCCCAGTCAACTGCTCGCAGCTCACCGGTATTGATGACCTTCTGGATGACCTTGGCCACTTGGCCCTTGAGCAGGGAGTTGAGCATCTTGACGAGGAGGATGAGGCAGGTGCACAGCAGCACCAGGGATCCTGCCAGCAGGATGAGCCCCACAGCCAGGTCCGGTAGGCTGGTGTCCACAAAGATGTGGTTGCCTGCAGGGGGTGGAGCTCCTGACAGCTGACCCCATACCTGGCTCCCAGGTCCCCACCTTTGCCACCTGGTTGGACTCTGAGCCTAAGGCCCCACCTCAGGCTCCTTGAGCCTTAACACCGGAGCTTGACCCAGGCTCAGGAGATGGGCTGGTTGACAGCTGTCCTTCCTGGGGCTGGACACAATTAGTGGCTGGCAGCTGGTGCAGGATTGCCCTGCCACTGCTAGGCTCTGCCCCTGCCATTCTGGACACCATGTTTCAGGCACTTACATTTCTCCATGGTGGCATTTCCAAGGGTCTGGCTGGAGTTGGCCTCTGCTCTCGACATGGAGGTGGGAGCCTACATTAAGAGGAGGGTGACTTAGTGAATTAGGAAAACATAGCCTGAGGTTGGAGCCGAGATGGGGGTTAGGGAAGGATGGGGAAGATGGAGATGGGCCTCCTGCTCTGTGACCATGCATGGGTCTCTTGCCCTCTCTGAGCCTGTCTCTTCCACTGAGGACATGTAGATGAAAGTAGCTGCCACACAAGAATCTGGCCCTCTGTGTGTTCTGCCCTGTCGTTCCACTGGCCCAGCTCTCCCCAGGGCCACATCTGTGGCTTCCTGTCTTTCTTTTCCTCCCTCTCTCAGTGGCATTCCGTGCTGCTGAACGTGTTCCTCTTTGTCTGAAAACTCCCCCTTCCTCATCTTTTATTACCAATCCCTTTATTGGTGCCCCTTCCCCAGCATCCTGGCTCCTTCCTCTCCTCCAAGACACCCTTAGCCCAAGCTCCATTCTCCTCTAGATCAATTCCTTATTCTCAGGGGATGTGGGGGGACAGAGGGCCCAGCCCACACATCTATTCTGTCACCTACTGTCAGTGAAACAAAGGGGCTCCCCAGGGAGGCCGTACAATTCAGAGGGCCACAGGGCTGGGCAGGTAACCTAAGTGAGCAGCTCGGGCTATGTGTGGAAGAGGTGGGGAGAGTTTCTGCTGGGCTTATAGAGTCAGCAGTTACTCAGCTCCTGGTCACTGTCACCATCCAGGGACGGAGCCTGGCATGGCTAAATTGCCCAATTTCTATGAGAGAAGCCACAACTCTGAAGTTCTAGATAAAATCTCCCAATCTGGGCCAGGTGCAGTGTCGCTCATGGCTGTAATCCCAGCACTTTGGGGGCTGAGGTGAGAGGCTTACTCAAGGCCAGAAGTGGGAGGCCAGCTTGGGCAACATAGCAAGACCCTGTCTCCACAAAGAAAATTAGGGCATGGTGGTGTATACCTGTAGTCCTAGCTACTCAGGAGGTTGAAGCAGGAGGATCTCTTGAGCCCAAGTGTTCGAGGCTGGCATGAGCTCTGATCACGGCCCTGCACTCCAGCTTGAGTGACAGAGCAAGACCTTATCTCAAAAAAACAAAAACAAAAACAAACCCCAAAAGCAACAAACTCCCAATCTGTAAATATTGGCAACCACTTAGAGTTATCTTTACAACTCAAAGAAGGTCAGCAGAAGCAGGCCAGCCTGGCCTGTGGACAACTAATTTTTAGCCTTGTTGGGCTAGTAAGTTATTTATTTATTTATTTAGAGACAGAGTTTTCATTCTGTTGCCCAGTCTAGAGTGCAGTGGCACAATCTCGGCTCACTGCAACCTCCGCCTCCTGGGTTCAAACGATTCTCCCGCCTCCACCTCCTGAGTAGCTAGGGTTAACAGGCGCCCGCCACCACGCCTGGCTAATTTTTTTGTATTTGTAGGAGAGACGGGGTTTCGCCATGTTGGCCAGGCTGGTCTCGAACTCTTGACCTCAGGTGATTCACCGCCCCCCCTCAGTCTCCCAAAGTGCTGGGATTACAGGTGTGAGCCACTGCGCTGGCCAAGGTAAGAAATTTTGTGGCATCTGGTGTAATATCCGGGTTTATTTTAGCGGGATGTGCTCCCTTGAATGGGGCAATGTGCTCTTGTGTGCTCCCAGTTCGCCACATCAGGGCCTTGTGGACCCATCAAGACTGGTCCTGAATGGCAGGCCAAGAAGCCTGGAAAAAATAGGTTGTGCTGGGCTAGATGGGAAAACCAGGCTGGAAAAGCGACGGTAACTGCTGCGAGGGTAAGGGAGAGAGCGAGCCAGCTGTTTGCTGTTAGGCAGATCTAAGTTCAAATCCTGCTTCTTATACCAACCACCCTGGGTAAGCCATGCCACCTCTCAGAGCCCGTTTTCTCTAACGCAGGGTAAGAGAAGAGCTGCTGTGAAGGCTACGGGGGAAATGTGTTTAAAGCGCTCATCACAGGGCTTGGCTCATAGTGAGCCTTCGGTAAACTGTCTTCCTACACGGAGTGACCGTCTCCCTCCCTGGGCCTGCTCAGGACCACATGGCGGGGAGGCTGTGTGTGTGACTGACTTCCTAGGTCAGGACCAGTGCCCCCTGCCGACGAACCTGAGAACCCTGGCCCTGTTGGGGAGGAATCTGCTTGGACCTTCCTGGGAGTACCCAGCCTGGGGGCTGAGGGAGCAGACAACCCCTTGAATGAGTGGGTGCCTGGTCAACCTGTGCCCCACTGACCTAACCTGGGCTGGGCCCAGAGGTCTCTGTGGGGAGGACTGTGGGGTCCTGGGGAGGCTGGAGGAGAATGGGGAACTTTACTGGGGTCCCGACTTAGGACTGGCAGGGGCAGCAGCAGGGCCAAGCCCTCTGGGTTTTTAGAACCTTGACCTTCTTGCGTGGGGCTGTGTGGCCCTGGCTGGGAGGCCAGAGACCCTAAAGTATAAGAGAGGAAGGTAAAGGTGGCAGGAGGGACAAAGCCAGGCGGAGAGGGAACTGCCGGGAGGGAGCAGGCCCTGGGGCTTCCTTGTGGGGTAGAGGGAGAAGACGGAAACTCCAGCTTAGATAAAAGAGCTGGGAGGCCCAGGATCTGGGGGCATCTTCCCAAGATGTGCCCATCCCTGCCTGGGCCTGGGGTTGGGTAGGAGAGGCCGGAGGGACCTGAAGCAGGTGGTGGGCTCTGTGGGAAGAGCAGAATTGGCCTGTGGACAGCCCTAGGTCCATACCCCAGCTGAGCCACTCCCAGCTGTGTGACACTGGAGCAAACACTTAGCCTCTCTGGGCCTCAGTTTCCTCCTCTGCAGCATGAAGTCCATAATGCTGCCCACCTTTTCCCAGAGGCTATTTGGCAGCATTATGGAAGAGGGAGTTGGGATTTAAGTGCCTACAGGGACACCCTAAATTAAAGAGACCCCTTCTGGGAACTGAAGGAGGTGATGAAGCTCACAGAAGCCTGTCAGGATGTGGGCCTGCGCAGTAGTTTCCCCCACAGAAGAAGGGGCGCGCTAGGGCCTTTGTTCTTCTGGAAGCAGAGGGAGAGCACTGTGCCAGCAGCACCATCTGGTGGCGAAAAGGAGAACTCCTCCTTAGAGTAACACCCGCTACCTCTGGGGTGGTCTCCAGGGGGCTGTGGTCACCTGGTGGCCTTCAGGCCTGATGGGCAGCATGGGAAACAGACATATATAGTAGAATGTCAGACCGGTGAGTGGGAGAGGCAACCAGATAGAGAGTCAGGATTCCACCAGGATTTGTATCCTACAAGCCACTGGACTTCTCTGGGGCTCGGTTTTCCTCATCTGTGAAATGGGGGATGTGATAATCCCTGCCTCCCAGGTTGCAAGTCCTCAAAAGATGCTTGTTTAATCCAGGCAGGTATAGTTGATAATCCGCAGTGTGGCCACGTAAGAAGGTGATTCCCAGGACAATGTCAGGGTCCCGGGAGACTCAGGATCTGAACACTACAACTGCCACTGCTTCTTCCTTCCCCATCTGGAAGGCCTTGGACTTGCCTCCTCTCCCGCGTGCGTAGCTTCCCTGGCGACTAGTTCAGGTTCAGCGTGGTGGAAGTTGGAGTCAATGGGAACAGGTTGGAAGGAAGCACAGGGAGACTCTGCAGCCAAAGGACAAACCCAAGTCTTTGGGCAGGAGGAGCCAGGAGGCACTTCACACTTCACACTTCACACTTCACACTTCGCACTTCACACTTCGCAAGACCAAGCACATCCATTGCTGTGTGAGTCACCCTCCTTCGGCGGGGTCCCAGAAAGAGGGTGAACGTGAGAGCTTGGGTCCCACCCACCAGCTACTCTCCGAGCCGAGGAAATCAGACCCTGCCTTGCAGAAAGCGTTGAAGGAAAGCGTTTCCTGGCAGAGTGAGGAAGAGAAACCAGCTGGACAAGTGGCAGCTGCAGCCGTAGAGAAAGGCCCAAGGGCGGCCTCCACGGAGTGAACCTGGGTGAGGACGACTTCAGGTGAGGATGTGGAGGCTGCAGGCTGAGACCTGCCCGAAGCTGCAGCAGGTGACCGGCGGGGAGTTCCGAGGCAGCGAGGATCAGAGCTGGTTTCCCTGGCTTGCTCTGTGTGAAGATCAAAGTGTGTGATTTCGCTCCCTTCCACATTTTGCTATGAAGTCTAGAGGCTTGTGGTGATTCAGAGAGCACTGAGAGTGCTCACAGAGCTCGTGAGAAGGTGCTTGATGTATTAAAGAGGTCACGAAGTCAGCGTAAAAGCTGCCCGCTGGGGCTTTTTTATATAAGGCTGCTTTGAACACTCAGAGGCTGAGCCGGAGCAACTTCAGATGCAAAGGAGCATCGCAGGGCGAGTCAGATGAGTGTTTTCTGTTCACACCAGGAGGAAGGTCCAGTCACAAGGAGTGGCAAGTGGGAGGGTGGGGGGGAGGGCTTGTGCTTGTGCTGTGGCTTTGGGTTTCCTCATATCTCATTATAAATGAAGTTATGTCTCGTATGTACGCATCAAGGAGAAGCAAATATGGTGCATTGTGGTTTGGATGAAGTGTCTTCCTTTTTTTTTTTGAGACAGAGTCTCGCTCTGTCACCCAGGCTGGAGTGCAGTGGCGCAATCTCAGCTCACTGCAAACTCCACCTCCCGGGTTCACGCCATTCTGCCTCAGCCTCCCGAGTAGCTGGGACTACAGGAGGCCGCCACCACACCCGGCTACTTTTTTGTTTTTTGTTTTTTTTTCAACAGAGACGGGGTTTCACTTTGTTAGCCAGGATGGTCTCGATCTCCTGACCTCGTGATCCGCCCACTTCGGACTCCCAAAGTGCTGGGATTACAGGCATGAGCCACTGCAACCGGCCGAGCATTTTCCTTTTTATGGCTGAGTAAGGAAGTGTGCTAATTGCCTGCTTCCTTGTCAGCCTGGCATAATGGGTGGTCCATGAGTGTCCACTTGATTCAAACAGATCTTCCCAGCATTAGAAGCAGCAGAAACAGTGCAGAAGGACAAGGGACTCCTGCCTGTGGCAGTCTCCAGGAGAAGGAATCCCCGATGCCAGCACAAGTAGCTGCTGTATCTCCAAGGAGGTCTCCATGCAGCCCACCTTCCTGCTCACCCTACTTTCCTGGGTGTCCTTATAGGACACGCCTCCTCCTCCCATTACCTGGGTCCCAAAACATGGCCCAGCTGAGTCACTAACCCCTCTGGGGTGCTCAGGCCCTGACATGGTAGGACAAGCTCTGGCATGTTTCTTAGTCTCTCTGAACCTGTGTCTCTACCTGTGAAACCTAAGGGTTGCACTAAATGAGTGGTTCTCAAACTTGAGCACGGAGCACACCCAGAGGAACTGCTGAAGTATAGGCCACTGGCCCCACTCCCAGGGCTTTCCAGATTCAGCAGGTCTAGGGAAGGGCAGGGTGATTTGCATCTCCAATAGGTTCCCACGTGGTACCCAAGATGCCGGCCTGGGACCACACTTCAAGAACCACTGGGCTAGATCAGCTACATAATAACTCTGATGGGTGATGTCTGCCTAAGGCAATGTGTGAAGCTGGGAGGAATTAGCAATGTTTACTGTAAGCACAGTAGAAGGGCCACATATTTGCCCTCTCCTGGCTAAATGATCTTCAAGTTCTATCTGGAGCATTTTGAACAGACAATGAAACCAACAGCTTGAAAAGGGAGTCCTCTTACCTGGGGCTAGGCCTGGGACTTACCTCTAAGGAGTCTGGGTGGCACCAGATCCGGATGAGACTGTGGTTCCTCAGGGACTCATCACCCGTGGCAATGCTGGTTATCACGGACTTGTCCAGCTGTGGGCAAGATGTGGGCAGGGGGAGTGAAGGAGGCTGGGTCCCTTGCTACCCCCACCCTCGCCCCATGCCAGGCCCTGCTGTCACCTGGATGATGAGCTTCGTGAAGGGCTCTGTGATGATCTTGAGTAGGTCAGGAGCGTCACGGCCACCATGGATGTTGAAGGAGGCCACCACGAGTTGAGTGATGTGGTGCAGGTAGCCGGTGGCAGCCTCCAGGGGCAGCAGGACCAGCACTGACAGCCAGTTAAAGCAGTCATGCACCGTGGCCCCCGCGAAGGCCCTGGGCAGGGAGGCCACATTGCAAGGCAGGCTGCAGCCAGAGCGCGGTCGCGCCCGGGGTTCCTGGCATCTGGGGCTGTCCTCCCCCAGGCACAAGTCCCCAACCCCCAGCCCCCCTCACCGCCGGAAGTCAGTCCTGTCCCCCGCCTGCATCAGGGCCACGATGGTGTTGGTGACAGAGGTGCCGATGTTGGAACCCATGATGATGGGGATGGCAGAGCTTACCTCCAGCACTGGTAGAAGAGAAGACGTCCTAACGAATTTGACGGTCACCCAGCTCCTGCCCCACGGTCCTACCACAACTCTTGTCAGGTCCCCACCCATGTCCCAGTCCCCAGTGGACGCTCCTGCCATGCTGCTGCGTCTGCCTAACCTTGGTGTCACAGGTGCATGTGGGCACGGGCTGTGCATTTACAGGTGTGTGCATTCATCCATGTGAGTAGATGTACACGCGCTGCTCATGGTGTATGGATGTGAACGTGTATGCATGTGAGGCCTTCGTTATGAGGGCTTGTGGGCTCATATCCTACGTGCAAATAGAGATTTGTGCTTGTGTGTGCACACGTGTCCCCAAACGTGATGGTTAGTTTTTTTGTTTTTGTTTTTGTTTTTTTTTTGAGGAGGAGTCTTGCTCTGTCACCCAGGCTGGAGTGCAGTGGCGTGATCTCGGCTCACCGCAAGCTTTGCCTCCCAGGTTCACTCCATCCTCCTGCCTCAGCCTCCTAAGTAGCTGGGACCACAGGCATCTGCCACCATGCCTGGCTAATTTTTTTTTTTTTTTTTGTATTTTTAGTAGATACGGGGTTTCACCGTGTTAGCCACGATGGTCTTGATCTCCTGACCTAGTGATCCACCCGCCTCAGCCTCCCAAAGTGCTGGGATTACAGGCATTAGCCACCGCGCCCGACCAGTGATGGTTAGTTTTATGTGTCAACTTAGCTAGGCTGTGGTACCCAGTTATTCAACCCAACACTAGCCTGGGTGTTCTGTAAGTGCTTTGTAGATGCAATTCACATCTACAGTCAGCTAACTTTAAGAAAAGGAGATTATCCTTGGTAACCTGGGTCAGCCTCATCCAATAGGACAAAAGGCCTCGAGCAGAATTGAGGCTTCCCTGAGGAAGGAGAAACCCTGCCCTGTCTGGACTACAGCGTCGGCGCCCACCTGAGAGTTCCCGCCTGCCCTTCCAATGCCCTAGCCTACGGATTCCTGACTTGCCCAGACAGCCCACCATCGGGGAAGCTAGTTTCTTGCCATAAATCATCTGGGTCACACACAGCTACAGTTTGGGTTCCTCTCGTGTCCCTGGCTGATACGGGAGTCAGGCTGAATGGAGGCCAGCCTTCCTGGGGTCATGCTCCCTATTTGCCACCCTTCCCAGCTCCTGGGGTGCCCCTCCAGGCTCTTCCCCACCGTGGTGGGCCAACTCACAGCCAGAGGAGACCATGCTGACAATGATGGACGTGGAGGTGCTGGAGCTCTGCACCAGCACGGTCACCAGGATCCCCACCACCAGCCCGGCCACCGGGTTGGACAGGATGGCATTATCCTTGAAGATGTCACCGGCCACCTTCCCTGGGGAGCATGAGCTGGCGTTGTCCAAGGCCCTTCAGGAACCCCTCCCAGGTCTCTCCCACCTGGGCCCTACCTCCAGCCAGCTGGAAGGCTGAGCTGAGCACGTCCAGGGAGCAGATGAAGAGGTAGAGGAAGCTGAGCATCAGCGGCACCTTGAGCAGCATGGCGCCAGCCTGGCGCAGCTTGGAGACCAGCCTGGGCTCTGGTCGGGGGAAGCCATGAGCATAGTGGGCAGAGGCCAGGGCGGGGACTGCTGCTGCCCCTGCTGCCCCCAGCCCAGGCCCACCTGGCTTTTGCTCCTCCTCCAGGGCCAGCTTGGCAGGCAGTGGTTCATGGCGCTCCAGGATCTCCCCACAGGGGCAGGTGTGCTCGGCAAGGGCCACAGGGCCCAGGCTGGGGAAGGCATAGGCAGAGGTCCCCGGGATCCTGTGTAGGACTAGGGAGGGAGCCTGGTCAGGAGCTCCCAGAGGCCCCACAGCGGGGAGGCGGGGAGGGACAGGCGGGGGAAGTGGCCTCACCCGGGATGTGGTCAACTGTGGGCAAAGAGGGTCCAGGGTATGGGAGCAGCACTCACCCTGAGGGCTGGGCACGTAGGCAAAGGCCGTCCCTCGCATCACATGCCCCCCACGGACTGGGAGTGGGGAGACAGCAGGGGACCCCAGCCTCTCTCCATAGGACAGCATCCTGGGCACCCACTGTGAGGTCTGCAGGTCAGTGGGTCGCAGCAATGCTGAATGACAATGGCTGTGTCCGGGACACTCACTCCCACACACCCTCACCTGCACAAACCCCCATGGCGCGTGATTCTAAACACACACCCAGCAAAGTACACCCCCGATCCTCACCACACACACCCCTCCGAGACTCACATGCAGACTTACATGTGCACATCTGTGCCGGGCACCTGCATGTGAGTCTCAGAGGGGTGTGTGTGGTGGTGGTGAGGTGTTCCTTCATTCACCCATTCACTCATTCAGTGAGTATTACGGAGCTCTAGCCCAGGCTCTGAACCAGAGGCTGGGATATAGCGTTGATGAAAGACACTGAGAACCGAGGACGCCCAGCCTGTGTGGGGCTGGAGGGGGCCAGGGAATATGTGGTGTTGGCAGTGGCTGCAGGTGTGGGCTGGGGCTGGGCCAGGCTTCAGTTTTGCCCACCTGGAGAGCAGGGAGGAGCTGCAGTCACCTCCCTTCTCATGGGGTCAGCTGGGCACACATGGAGTTCCCCTGGTCCGGATCCTGATTTCCTGGGTTCCCCTCACAGTGAACTCCTTTCCCCATCCACCCCCTCAAGGGGCAATAAACAAACACTGACAGGCTTGCTTCAGCCCCCTGCTTGTCCCTACACTGCCCCAGGAGTCTCGGCTATTGGGGTGGAGGCACCCTGATCTGCCTCAGCACTCCCCGCGTTGTCCTAGCGGCCTTGGCTGTTGTGGTGGGGGTGTGAAGAGCTGAATGCAAGCCCTGAAGGAGCAAGAGTCCTTTTTTTTTTTTTTTTTTTGAGACGGACTTTCACTCTTGTTGCCCAGGCTGGAGTGCACTGGCGCAATCTCGGCTCACTGCAACCTCCGCCTCCTGGGTTCAAGCGATTGTCCCGCCTCAGCCTCCCAAGCAGCTGGGATTACAGGTGTCCGCCACCATGCCCAGCTAAATTTTTGTATTTTTGGTGCAAACTCGACCTCAGGTAATCTGCCCGCTTGGCCTCCCAAAGTGCTGGGATTGCAGGTGTGAGCCACTGCGCCTGGCTGGACTGACATGTTATATGGGCCACGGTGGGGGTGGGCACAGATAGGACAGAGATGAAGGGGCTGGGGTGCTGGGCTGTTTCCTACTCAGAGCTGGGGGTGGGGGTGGGATGTGAGGGTCCTGGGCTCACCTTGGGATTCTGTGTTTCAGCTTCTGCTCAGCAGCTCAAGGAAGCCTCCAGGGCCGGAAGGAGAACTGGGACCCTCCTCTTTATATCCTCGTGTCCAAGGGCAAAGTCCCTGGAACCCTAGCTGCCCTCCCTCTGTTCCCCAATTAACCTCACCCCCGAGATTCCTCCCAGTTAATTGCTAATCGTCAGCTCTGCATGGGGAATCTGTGGTCAGGCTCTCCGTGTCAACCGCGATCCAGACACATCCCCCGCTCGCAGGCAGAGACCCTGATGCCACTCAGCACCTTGTTCCCAGGGTCCCCTCATTCCTGGCCTGACAGGACTCCCCAGGGAGTGACCCAAACATCCTATGGCCTTCGGAGGTTGCAGTGAGCCAAGATCGTGCCACTGCACTCCAGCCTGGGTGACAGAGTGAGACTGTCTCAGAAAAACCAAACCAAACCAAACCAAACAAAAACATCCTATGGTCTTGCCAGGCGTCAGGGCGTCTGTGAGTCTCCCAGGGGGAGCTCGGAGGAGAGGGAGTGTGAGATGAGGACCTAAGCTGGAGAGGCCGGAGGACATTGAATAGTGCCAGGTCTCTAATGCCTGACCCTGGGTCCAGGATGTGAGTCTGAGTCAATGTGGAGCTGCCCTCCAGACTGGGAAGGGCCTGATCTGCCTTTTAGAATGGCCCCAGTGGGGTGGAGCCCGGACACGTGGAAGAGAGCCTGGAAGCGGAGAGGCCAGTTAAGAGGCTGATGAAATAAATGGTCCAGGCGAGAGACGATGAGGCCTGAACTAAGATGGGAACAGAGGGGCTGGGGAGGGCCGGTGCATCCCAGGGACACCTGGCCAGTAGGATTGGTGACGGGGAGGGAGAGAGGGAAAGGAAACAGATGGGAGTCGCGCCTCTGGATCTTTGGCTAGGGCTGGGTTCGCGCCCAGGTAGGAGGGTGTCACCGAGTCAGGGAAATGCAATCATTTCTCAGTTCTTATGTCAGAATCTCTGGGTTCTTGGGCTTGAAGGTTAATGTCACGTTGAGTGTCTTCACCTATGAGCAAACTGACACCCCCACAGCGGGCCCAGAGACCCCGGCCCACGTGACCTGTTTCTCTCCTCTCCCCCGCACAGTTCAGACCCTTGGCAGGAGCAGCTGAATCCAAGGTGCTCCTGGTAAACTGGGGGTGTTTCTCCTTTTTAATAAGGTTGTGCTTTTTGGTATGTTTGAAGTTTGCCTTCCCCGCTGTCACGGAGCTCTGGGTTTAGTGGGGGAGGCAGTTAGCTATTGATCAAATCCATCAAGAGATGTAACTCCAAACTGCTGCGGATTTACGCAGCCACCACTTCCAAAAATTTATTTTGGGGCTACAGCCCTAGTGAAAGCGAGAAAATGCTGCATCTGACCAGAGCTGCTGTTGGGACTCATAAGGGCAGCCGAGAAGGCAGCTCCATTCCAGCACCAAAGCATCTCTTCCCAGCCTCTCTGCTATTTCAGCACCTCCCTGCCTACTGCCTGCCTCGTCCCTGGTCAGTGACAGAGTCTGTGTGTCCCCCTGGGTGGTGATTCCCACCTTATCTGTGCACCTGGGCTCTGGCCATGGCCTCCCCAGACCTTTTCTGGGCTGAGAGCCTGCCTGGTTGGGGGTGTCTCGCATTGAGAAAAGGTACCCAGCGGGAGGAACTGTTTTGGAGGGAAGGTGCCAAGCTCCGTCTGCTCAGGCTGTCTGAGCGGCCTCTGGCACGAGCAGTTGGCTCTGTAAGCCAGAAGCACACACTGTGCTTCTCACCCCAAACCTGGGCCTCCTCCTTCTTCCTGATCTTGGTGAGCAGCACACCGTCCATCCATCTGGGTCGGGCACCAAGCACACATCCTTGCTGTTTCCTTCCCCTCCACTTCCTCGTTTCCAACCCATTCCTGAATTCTTCCAATTTTATTGTTCCAGGAGCTCCCTGATCCTTTTGCTGTTAGGCCTCTCTGGGGCCATCTCCCTGGACTGGGCCTGTCATCTCCCCTGGGTCACTGCAGTGGCCTCCCAAGTGCTCTGTCCATTTCTGCCCTTGCTGCCACTGATCCATGCTCCAAAACAGCAGACAGCAATCTTTTCTTTTTTTTTTTTTTTTTTTTTTTTTTGAGACGGAGTCTCGCTCTGTCGCCCAGGCTGGAGTGCAGTGGCCGGATCTCAGCTCACTGCAAGCTCCGCCTCCCGGGTTTACGCCATTCTCCTGCCTCAGCCTCCCGAGTAGCTGGGACTACAGGCGCCCGCCACCTCGCCTGGCTAGTTTTTTGTACTTCTTTTTAGTAGAGACGGGCTTTCACCGTGTTAGCCAGGATGGTCTCGATCTCCTGACCTCGTGATCTGCCCGTCTCGGCCTCCCAAAGTGCTGGGATTACAGGCGTGAGCCACCGCGCCCGGCCAGTTTTTTGTATTTTTTAGTAGAGACGGGGTTTCACCGTGTTAGCCAGGATGGTCTCGATCTCCTGACCTCGTGATCCGCCCGTCTCGGCCTCCCAAAGTGCTGGGATTACAGGCTTGAGCCACCGCGCCCGGCCGCAATCTTTTCAAAATGCCAAGCTAGGTGGGGCACAGTGGCTCATAATCCCAGCACTCTGGGAGGTCGAGGTGGGTGGGTCACCTGAGGTCAGGAATTTGAGACCAGCCTGGCCAACATGGTGAAAACCCGTGTCTACTAAAAATATAAAAAATTAGCCAGGCGTGGTGGTGGGCACCTGTAATCTCAGTTACTCGGGAGGCTGAGGCAGGAGAATCACATGAACTCAGAAGGCGGAGGTTGCAGTGAGCCGAGATTGCACCATTGCACTCCAGCCTGGGCAACAAGAGCAAAACTGTCTCAAAAAGAAAAAAAAAAAAAAAAGAAAGAAAGAAAAACCAAGCTAAGCATGTCGCCTCCTCTCCCTTTAAAACCTGCCCCTGCTAACCACTTAGCATAAAGCCCAGGATCCTACAGTAGCCTAGAAGGACCAGGGTGACATGGCTTCCTACCTGCTTTGCCAGCCTCAGACTGTGCCTGAGAACCTGTACCCCAGGGAGGGCATGTACAGGAGGAGAGAAGGGGCCAGGGCCTAGCCCAGAGGCACACCCACATTTTTTTTTTTTTTTTTTTGAGATGGAGTCTTGCTCTGTCGCCCAGGCTAGAGTGCAGTGGTGCAATCTTGGCTTACTGAAACCTCTGCCTCCCAGGTTCAAGCAGTTCTCCTGGCTCAGCCTCCTGAGTAGCTGGGACTACAGGCATCTGCCCCCACGCCCGGCTAATTTTTGTATTTTTAGTAGAGATGGGGTTCACCATGTTGGCCAGGATGGTCTCGATCTCCTGACCTTGTGAGCCACCCGCCTCAGCCTCCCTACATGCTGGGATTACAGGAGTGAGCCACGGCACCCGGCAGGCGCCCATATTTAAGGGAGACTGAGAGGAGCAGCCAAGGACCAGGAGGAGGCCACCTCAGAAGCCAGGTTGGACCACATTTTGAGAGAGACACCCGGGTTGGCTGGGTCAAGTGCTGCTGAGATGTCAAGTAATCTGAGAACAGACAGGACTTAACAGCCAGGGGCTGTCAGCCACCTGGGAGGGCGTGTCGAGGGAGGAGTCCGCTTGCGATGGTGTGGGAAGGAGCGGGAGGCGGGGGAGCAGAGATAGCATGGCCGGCATGAACATGAGAAGCTGACACATATATTGAATTTCATCACACCAATGAAAACCATTTCTCCAGGAGAGGCATAACTGCTGAACGGAGAGAGAGAACGATCCCAAGAACAAATGTGCACATCCAGGAACTGAGCAAGCTGTGGAGGCTGGCACGACCAGCCGTTTCTGCAATTCTTCAGAGCCATGCGCTCCTTAAATGCACAGTCATACATCAGGGGTGCATCCCCTCTATATCTCAGGCCTGTAATCCCGCACTTGGAGACTGAGGTGGGAGGATCACTTGAACCCAGGAGTCCAAGACCAGCCTAGGCAACATAGCAAGACCCTGCCTCTAAAAAAAATAAAATAAAATATTAGCCGGGTGTGGTGGCACACATCTGTAGCTGGGGAGGCTGAGGTGGGAGGATTGCTGAAATCTGGGAAGTCAAGGCTACAGTGAGCTGTGATTACACCATTGCCCTCCAGCCTGGGTGACAGAGCAAGACCCTGTGTCAAAAATAAAATAAAATAAAATAAAATAAAATAGGCCAGGCGCGGTGGCTCAAGCCTGTAATCCCAGCACTTTGGGAGGCCGAGACGGGCAGATCACGAGGTCAGGAGATCGAGACCATCCTGGCTAACACAATGAAACCCCGTCTCCACTAAAAATACAAAAAAATTAGCCGGGCGTGGTGGCGGCGCCTGTAGTCCCAGCTACTCAGGAGGCTGAGGCAGGAGAATGGCGGGAACCCGGGAGGCGGAGCTTGCAGTGAGCCGAGATCGCGCCACTGCACTCCAGCCTGGGCGACAGAGCGGGACTCCGCCTCAAAAAAAAAAATAAATAAATAAAAATAAAATAAAATAAAATAAAATAAAATAAAATAAAATAAAATAAATGAGGCTGGGTGTGGTGGCTCACGCCTGTAATCCCAGCACTTTGGGAGGCTGAGGCAGGCAGATCACCTGAGGTCAGGAGTTAGAGACCAGCCTGGCCAACATGGTGAAACCCCATCTCTACTAAAAATACAAAAATTAGCAGGGCGTGGTGCTGTGCACCTGTAATCCCAGTTACTTGGGAGACTGAGGGAAGAGAATTCCTTGAACCCAGGAGGTGGAGGTTGCAGTGAGCCGAGATCACGCCACTGCACTGCAGCCTGGGTGACAAGTGTGAAACTCCATCAAAAAAAAAAGAGAGAGAGAGAGAAGGAAGGGAGGGAGGGAGGGAGGGAGGGAGGGAGGGAGGGAAAAAACAGAGAGAGAAAGAAGAAAGAAAAGAAAGAAGAAAGGAAAGGAGAAAGGAGAGAGAAAGAGAGAAAGGAAAGAAAGAAAGGAAGAAAAAGAAAGAAAGAGGAAGAAAAAGAAAGAAAGAAAGAAAGAAAGAAAGAAAGAAAGAAAGAAAGAAAGAAAGAAAGAAAGAAAGAAGGAAAGAAAGAAAGAAAGAAAAAGAGAGAGGCTGGGCGCGGTGGCTCAAGCCTGTAATCCCAGCACTTTGGGAGGCCGAGACGGGCGGATCACGAGGTCAGGAGATCGAGACCATCCTGGCTAATATGGTGAAACCCCATCTCTACTAAAAATACAAAAAACTAGCCAGGCGAGGTGGTGGGCGCCTGTAGTCCCAGCTACTCGGGAGGCTGAGGCAGGAGAATGGCGTAAACCCGGGAGGCGGAGCTTGCAGTGAGCTGAGATCCGGCCACTGCACTCCAGCCTGGGCGACAGAGCGAGACTCCGTCTCAAAAAAAAAAAAAAAAAAGAAAAAGAGAGAAAAAAGGAAAAGAAAAGAAAAGAAAGGGAAAGAAAGAGAGAGGGGCTGGGCACAGTGGCTCATGCCTGTAATCCCAGCACTTCGGGAGGCTGAGGCGGGCGGATCACCTGAGGTCAGGAGTTTCAGACCAGCCTGACCAACATGGAGAAACCCTGTCTCTACTAAAAATTCAAAAAATTAGCCAGGCATGGTGGCCCATGCCTGTAATTCCAGCTACTTGGGATTCTGAGGCAGGAGAATCACTTGAACCCGGGAGGCAGAGATTGTGGTGAGCCGAGATCGCACCACTGCACTCCAGCCTGGGTGGCAGAGCAAGACTCTGTCTCAAAAAAAGGAAAAAGAGAGAGAGAGAGAGAGAGAAAGATCATTCTGCCCATGACCTGGATTTTTGTTTTGGGGGGATGGGAAACTGACTAATAACCAGCATAACCTCATAACAGCATAACAGACTTTCCCATCAGCATAGTTTGAGAGTTCCTGCCTCTTCTCACCAGCATGTTATTTATTCAGCAAACATCTAAGCTCCACGGTGAGTCAGCACGGTGCTGTACATTGGGCGTATGGCAGTGAGCATCTCGTCCGGCATTCACACCAGCACAACGGCCATGCACACAGTCACGAGTGTGCGCTGCACACATCAGGGGCACATCCCCCCTATATCTCTTGTCAAAACAGTGGTTCTCACCAGTGGGTTCCCTTTGGGGAACAAAGTGATGCCTTTCCTGGCCCCCTTGACTTTGTCCTCTCTTGGAGACCCTGGACTTCAATCGGAGCTGCCCGGCCCCAGCACAGAGCAGGCAAGGCCCTGAAACATTGTCGCTTCCAAGTTCTATTTTCCAGATAGGGGCCCAGGGCTAAAATAAATGCTATGGGTCCAGGGCAGGGTTGGTTGACCTGAGAACACCTCATGCCTGTTTAGGGTATAAGTGCCCTGTGTAAATTATTAATCTCGATGGCCAAGGCACTGGTCACTCATTTACTGATAAGGCCAAAGTCTGTGGCCAGAAGAGCTGAGGCTGCTTTGGGCTTTTTTCAGGAGTCACCTCTTCCCCTGCAGCTCGCTTCCTCATATGGCTCCAGCCCTTCACACCGGCCTCAGGAGCAGGCCAGAGAGCGAGGCTACCAGAGAGCATGCTACCAAGGCGGGCCCCGGCTCTGGTGTCCGGGTCTGGACCTGAAGCTCTGAGGTCTGGCTTTAGACTTCAGGTCTTAGGCTCTGTATTTCGGGCCTGGAGCTTACCTCCAGGTTGTGGGATCTTCTCCCGGCTGGGAACTCCAGGCCCTGCGCTCTAAATTCTCAGGTTCAAGATCTGGGTTCTGGGCTCTGGGCTCTGAGACCCAGTCCCCTGGCCCTAGTTTCTGGGTTCGGATGTCAAGCTTGGGACTCTGGTTCTAGACACTGGGCTCCAAATTCTGGGCTCCAGGCTCCGATTCCATATTCCAGACTGCAGGTTCTAGACTTCAGCCTTTTGGTTCCAGGTTCTGGGTTCTGGGCTCCAAGTTCCAGTTCCACGCTCCCAGCTCCAGGTTGTGGTCTGGGTTCCAGGTTCCTTCAACTCCCCAGCACTGGGTCAGGAACACAGTGACCTCCCTGGCTAGTGGGGTTATCCCCACCTACCCTTCTTAGCTGCCGGGACTTCATGCTGGCAGCCAGCAACCCAGGCCAGCTTGAGGGGTGATGCTGGTTCTATGGCAGTCCTCCCTTTGCTTTCTGTCCCTGGTCTAACCCCAAGCCAGTTCTCTGGAGACAGGTGCTAAGATGGTTACTGAGCACCCCTCGCCCAGACCCTGCAGTTTTCACAGTCCACATGGACATATTCATGTTCCCAGCTCTTCCTGGGCCCCACCAGGACCATCAGGGATGCGAATGGTGCCCCTGAAGTTGGCCAGTTCATGGTCCTGTGCTCAGCCTGAGCTGCATCTGATTCAATGTAACGAACCAAGTGTACTCCCCGCAATCTGGGCCTTTGTTTCCCCTTGGTAGCTGACTTCCAGCTTCTTCTACACCCCCTCAGAAGCCCGGGTCACCTGATTACCAGGCTAGACACCCTGCGGGGTGCATGTTGTGATCACCCCCTTGGGGGTTGGGGCGGTTGCATCAGCACTTCCAGCAGGGGCTCCAGATGAGCAGCCAGTGCCTCTTCCTGACCCCCGGAACCCTGGCCCAGAACCCAGGACACTGTGCCCCATGCTTGCCCTGTGCCCATTTTGTGCCATCCTCTTCCCCAGCCCCAAGACTTGGTGAAGGTCGGGGGAACCAGAGACAAGTAGCAAGATTGTCTCTTGGGGACTTGGAGCCACATGGGCTCCACGTGTCCTCAAGAAGGTCATGCCTGTGCTCTTAGCCAGTGCCCTCTGCTAAATGGAGTGTTGCAAGGATGCAGAAAGGTCAACAAACAACAGTGTGTGGGCCAGGCAGAGTGGCTCATGCCTGCAATCCCAGCACTTTGGGAGGGCAAGGTGGGTGGATCACCTGAGGTCAGGAGTTCGAGACCAGCCTGGCCAACATGGTGAAACCCTGTCTCTGCTAAAAATAGAAAAATTAGCCGAGCATGATAAAAATTAGCTGGACATGGAAAAAATTAGTGGGCGCCTGTAATCCTACTACTCAGGAGGCTGAGGCAGGAGAATCACTTGAACCTGTGAGGCAGAGGTTGCAGTGAGCCGAGATCGCACTACTGCACTCCAGCCTGGGTGACAGAGTGAGATTCCATCTCAAAAACACAAAAAACAAAACAAACAACCAAAAAAACGACTGTGTGTGTTCTCCCTTCCTTCACGCCGCACACTGGGTGCACTGGCCCCTCCTGGCTTCCCACCTGGTGGGGTTGGGGAGTGGCTCCACTGTCTTTTCTGACCACCCAGAAGTCAGCTCAGAGCAGCTGGTGCCCCTTACCCCTGCCCCACATCTGAAGGAGGAGGCCATGGGCCTGGGCCTCTCTCCCAGCAGATGGGTCCTGGCCGGCCAAGGAGGTGAGGATTCTAGGAGCACAGAAACTGGGAGGAAGGAAGCTGGTCCCCTTCAGCCCAGGGCTGCTTCAGGGGGTGTGTTGGGAAGAGAGTCTCAGAGGAAATCATGGCAGAGGGGCACACTCCACCAACTAAAATGGGCCGAGAGGGGTGGTGGGCTCTAGCCTCCAAAGGAAGGACTAGGCTCTACCAAAGAATGGTGGCCCACCAGGGACAAAGAGGGGATCTTCGGGAGTCCTTCGTATTATTGTAATTATTAAAAAACTGTATCCTTAAAAAATAATTAAAGCTAAGATGAAAGTCTCTTGTGACCACTACCCCTAGTCCTAGTCCGCTTCCTGTCTCCTTGTTAGTTTGGCGATTCTCCTGCCTCAGCCTCCCAAGTAGCTGGGATTACAGACACTCGCTAATTTTTTATCATGCCTGGCTAATTTTTTCTTTTCTTTTCTTTTCTTTTTTTTTTTTTTTTTTTGAGACAGAGTCTCGCTCTGTCGCTCAGGCTGGAGTGCAGTGACGTGATCTCGGCTCACTGTAACCTCCGCCTCCCAGGTTCACACCATTCTCCTGCCTCAGCCTTTGGAGTAGCTGGGATTACAGGCACCTGCCACCACACCCGGCTAATTTTTTTGTATTTTTAGTAGAGACGGGGTTTCATCGTGTTAGCCAGGATGGTCTTGATCTCCTGACCTCGTGATCCACCCGCCTCAGCCTCCCAAAGTGCTGGGATTACAAGCGTGAGCCGTGGCACCCGGCCCACACACTGTTGTTTGTTGACATCTCTGCATCCTTGGAGAATATTCTCTCTCCTTTCCCTATACTTGTAAGTGCCTCTGTGCTTGTGGTTTATATAAAGTTATCATGCCATGTGTGTTGCTCTGCTTTATTTTACAGAACAACAGCACATCTTGGAGGATTTTCCACATTAGAACAAGCTGTACCCAGTTCTTTATCTGCTGTGTGGTACTGCAGAGCGTGGACACGCTACACTGTGTTTTATTATGCCCACCCCCAGCCACATACAGTTATTTGTTTTAGGGTCACAGATAACCCTACAGGGACAGGCCTCTTTGTGCCTGGGAGTGAGTGATTCTCTAGTGGCACCACTAGGGTCACACGCTGTTTTTAAGTTTTGGCAGAAACTCCAACAAACTGTCCCCCTGGAGTAGCCATATCAAAGTACCGTCCTGGGACCAGGCGTGGTGGCTCACACCTGTAATCCTAGCACTTTAGAAGGCTGAGGTGGGTGGATCATGAGGTCAGGAGTTCGAGACCGGTGTGGCCAACGTGGTGAGACCCTGTCTCTACTAAAGATACAAAAAAAAAAAAAAATTAGCCGGGCGTGACAGCACACGCCTGTAATCCCAGCTACTCGGGAGGCTGAGGCAGGAGAATCGCTTGAATCCAGGAGGTGGAGGTTGCAGTGAGCTGAGACTGCACCATTACACTCCAGCCTGGGCAACAGGGCAAGACTCCATCTCAAAAAACAAAACAAAACAAAACAAAACAAAACACCCACAAAGTACTCTTCTGGGAGAGGACCCTGGCTCCCCATTGGGGATTTCTGCAGCATCTAGGCCGCCCTGGGGTGTGTCCCCATCAGACAGCCTGGGTGCTAGTGAAGCTCCTGTGACAACTCCTTACAGGATCCTGGGCTAGTCACTTCCCCTCTTGCAGCCTGAGTTCATCTTCACCAGGTTGTTTTGTTGTGAAGGCAAAAAATGAGATAAAGGATGGAGCAAGTCTAACTTGAGGACCTCCGTAAATGTGAATTCCTGCACCTGCAGGGCTGACCTCTGTGCGTGCTCTTCTACCTGGCCCCTAACCCTTTATCATGGGGCAATCCTACCGGTCCCTAACAGCAGCTGGCATTATTGCCAGGCCCACAGAAGTGCAGGACTGGGTGAAGGGTGGGTTTGGCCTGCAGGATCTGTTAACTTTGGAGAGACAGCCCATCTCTCACCTCTCTGTCCTGGAGAACATGGAAGGTTGTCTCCTACCACAAGGGAGAAAGTTCTGTGGCTGGTCGGAAAAGGGACCTGGCTTGGTCTCCCTACCCCCACCCCTGGCCCCACACTGTGATGGTGCTATGCAGTCCCCTGCCAGGACCACCAATGCCCTGCTGCCACCGCATGCTTTGCTAAGACTCTGTGAGACTGCAGGGTCATTTATCAGCCCACTAGACCAAGGGGATAGAGTGGTGATTAAGATGGACAAGGTCAGCCAGGTGCAATGGCTCACGCTTATAATCTCAGCACTTTGGGGGCGAGGTAGGTGGATCACTTGAGGTCAGGAGTTCGAGACCAGCCTGGCCAACACGATGAAACCCCATCTCTGTTAAAAATACAAAAATTTGGCCGGGCGCGGTGGCTCAAGCCTGTAATCCCAGCACTTTGGGAGGCTGAGACGGGTGGATCACAAGGTCAGGAGATCGAGACCATCCTGGCTAACACGGTGAAACCCCGTCTCTACTAAAAAAATACAAAAAACTAGCCGGGCGAGGTGGCGTGCGCCTGTAGTCCCAGCTACTTGGGAGGCTGAGGCAGGAGAATGGCATAAACCCGGGAGGCGGAGCTTGCAGTGAGCTGAGATCCAGCCACAGCACTCCAGCCGGGGCGACAGAGCAAGACTCCGTCTCAACAACAAAAAAAAATAATAAATAAATACAAAAATTAGCTGGGCATGGTGGCGCGTGCCTGTGATCCCAGCTACTCAGGAGGCTGAGGCAGGAGAAGCGCTTGAACCCAGGAGGTGGAGGTTGCAGTGAGCCGAGATCGAGCCACTGCACTCCAGTCTAGGCAACAGAGTGAGACTCCATCTCAAAAAAAAAAAAAAAAGAAAAAAAAAAAGAAAAAAATAGATAGGGTTTCTACCATCATAGCATGAGTATCAATCAGTAAACAAGGTAATTGCACAGTGGGATAACTACTGTGAATTTAGAAAACTGACTAGAATGATAGAGAACAGTCAGGGAGCGCTTCCCTGGTTATACTGGGTGACTAGAGCAGGATCTTCTGAGGTGTTTAAGCAGAGCTCTTCAATGAGGCAGGACTTTTGTGGTTGCAGGTCTTAAAAAGCTCTCACAGTAACAAGCACACACACGAAAAGGATTTATTGGCTTGCACAAGGAGAAAAGCACGGAGTGTTTTATTTCAGATATGGCTGGATTTCATCAGGAATCTTCTTCCATCTTTTAGTCTTGCTTTCCAGTGTTGGCTGCATTCACGTGCAGGTTCGCTTCCTAAGGGTCCTTTCTACAAACCCCAGGAGATGGTAGAAAATGAGCAGGACTGGGACTCTGATTGGAATGCCTGAGGTCAGAGGACTATGTTTGAACCAAATTCTGGCCAGGGAAATGTACTACTATGATTGGCTAGTGGAATGGAGTACTCTGATTGGCCAATGGGATGGAGTACCCTGATTGGCCAGTAGAATGGAGTATTCTGATTAGCCAGGCTTGCCAGGGATCTGGTTAAGCCAGCCAAACAAAATGGGTTGAGGGGGCAGAGGGCTGAAGCTCCCATAGGGGGACAGGGCTGGAAAATCCCACAGATTTCAAGGAGAAGGAGGAGCCAGTTGACTAAATGTGGGGCAGGAAAGGGGAGTTCCTGGCAGAGGAGACAGCGAGTGCAAAGATTCCAATGGGGAAGCCAATGTGCCCTGTTTGAGGCAGTCAGGAGACCCCACCACCCTCTTAGGGGCCTTCTCCTGGTCCCTACACCCCCTGGCTTCCTCTGTTGCAGCACTTACCTCTCTAGGCTGGAACCCAATCTGGCTTCTCTTCCCGCAGTCTGGGGCCCTCCTTCTGGGAGGTCCTTCTTGCCTCCCACTGTGAGGGGTTTGGGCTTCCAGCCAGACCACCCAGCTAAAGCAGGTAAGAGTGAGAACCCGCCCCTGCTACAACAATCAGTGTCCCCCTTGTAGACCTTTGGTGCACCAAAGGATTCCCCAATCCTTTGTGCAGAGACACTTGGTCCCCAATAGAAGCAGAGAACCGTGACCAGAATGATGTACTCAGATCCACAGAGACCTCAGTACAACAGCACCATGATAGAGAGGCACAGCTCCCCACAGGGTTCTTCATCCCCACACCTCTCCCCGCCCTTTCTCTCACCTCCACACCATGACAGAGTCTCACTCTGTCACCCAGGCTGGAGTGCGGTGGCACAATCTCAGCTCACTGCAACTTCTGCCTCCCGGGCTCAAGCGATCCTCTCCCACCTGTCTCCCGGGTAGCTGGGACCACAGGCATGCACCACCACACTCAGGTAATTTTTTGTATTTTTGGTAGAGACAGAGTTTTGACATGTTGCCCAGGCTGGTGTCGAACTCCTGAGCTCAAGCGATCCACCCCCTCCCGCCTTGGTCTCCCAAAGTGCTGGAATTACAGGTGTGAGCCACCTCACCCAGTTCCCGTATTCTTTTTTTTAGAAAAACAAAACTGTAAGATATTCACACACCACCCCATATACTGTGCAGTCAGGAAGAGAGGTTCTGAAAACAGGAAGTCAGGAGGCACATCCTGAGGTCCCCAAGAGTTTCCTGGCACTGACCTTGGTGACAGAAGCAGTGTGTTTTGATGGTGGGGGAAGCCACAGGACAGTCTGGCACACAAGGAAGACAACTCATGGCAGAATAATAATAATTATTATAATAACAGTATCATACATCAAGGACAAACCCAGCTGCCCCAAGCCTACTGCAAAATCTGTATGTACAGTATAGTCTATGTGGGTGGGGTACAGGGCTGCCTGCCTGCACCCTCAGGCCTTACTCATACCAGCTCCCTGAGGAGGGGCCGGCCCCTCCTCCTGCCCCTGTTGAAACTTGGCACAGGCTGGGGAGGCTGGCACTGCCAACGCCATCCCTCCGTGTTGGGCAAGCCTGTTCCAAGGGGCTAGACTCACCTCCCCCACTGTGGCCTGGCTGCAAGGGGCTGGGGGTGAGCTTGTTGTGGGACAAGGCGGTGGTGGCTGTGGGGTGTGTCTCATCTGAGTCCCCTTTCCACCCCTACCGGCTCTTCCTGCGGGCCTGCCCATGGCAGGAAGGGGCCAGGGACACTCATGGCACAGACAGGGCATGCAGAGCGGACCCGTGGCATGCTCGGCCCGCCGGGTGCCATGCAGCTGTCCTGGACTGTTGGGTAGCTGTCAGAGGGCTGAGTCGGTGGTGGAGTTCAAGGATCCCCCGATGGGTTGGGCTGCTGATTCAGTCTGTGGTGGGGTCTCCCGGGAGCTGGGCCCTTGGGTAGGCAGCTGCAGAAATTCTGGAAGTATCAGGTCCTCTTTCCTCAGAAGACCCCTCTGGTCGTGGGCCCCGCTGCTCTGCACCCTGTTCAGCAGCTCCACCAGGCCTGGAGGCAAGCCACAGCATGAGGGTCCCCCCAGCAGACTTGCCTATATGCTAGCCCACAACAGTCTCGCTGCCTTACTGTGGCCACAGCCTCCCTGGCCCCAGCACCAATGGCCTGTGGCCCCCTGTTCCAGCCCCTTTGATCCCCCAACCCCCACCCTTCCTGTTCCATGCCCAATGGCACCCAGCCCCCTGCCTTAGCCCAAGGCTCTCTGATGCCACCCTGAATGGTCCCCAACCCCACTGCCCTAGTCCCTCTAATCCTCAGCTCATCCACCATGTACCTTCGATGTCACAGGTCTGCCGCTTTCCAGTGGCACTACTGGGCGCCTTCACCAGAGAACTGGGAGACGCTGGAGGGGGATGGGTGGCCTTGTCCTGGGTTCTAGGTGGACAGCCCTGCGAGAATGTGGGGTCAGAGTCAAAATCGGGAGGGGAGAAGTAGAGGGTGGAAGAGGCCACCCGCCTTTCGCTCACCTGGCTGCGGCAGGGAGATTTGTCACGGGCTTTGGAGATCTTCACACCTGCGGCAGACAGTGCCACAGTTAGTGTTTGCCTCCCACCCGGGCCCCCTTCCTCCTGGGCCACAGTCGTTCCAGATCAAGCCCCAAGGCCAATGTCCCCTACCTGGAAAAGTGTCCAAAACCAGTCTCTGGGCCGCCACTGAGCTCACTAGCTTTCCCAGATCCAGAGGCTCCTTCTCGCCTGGCTGCGGGGAGATGTCAGCAGCCCGCGGTATAGGCCTCCGCCTGGCCCCGGCCCCGCCCCTCCAGGCCCCGCCCCTCCAGGCCCCGCCCCTCCCGGCCCCGCCTCTCCTCGCCCCGCGGCCCGCAGCTCACCCGGTGCAGCACCACCTGTAGCGGGCTCAAGCCGTGCTTCTCCAGAATAGGTTGCAGCGCCTCCTGCAGCCGCTTGGTGGGCTTGGCTGAGATTCGTACCACGCGATCCAGTGCCGTCAGCTCCAGCCTGCGCGGAACCCTCGGGCAGCAGGCGGCCAGAGGGCCGGCCCCCAGCCAAACCCTTCCCAGTACAAACGCGAAGGGGTGGAGCCTGAACTGCAGAAGGTGGGACTGGCTTGTAGGGGACGGGGTTTGTCTCGGGGGCGCGGCTAACATGAGGGGCGGGGCCTGGAGAGCCAGGTAGCCAGAACAGAGCCTGAAGGAAGCGTCAGGACCTGGGACCCAGACTTGGGGGCAGAACACTCACTCGAAGGTGATCCTATTTTCCAGCCGCACTTCCTGATCTGCCAGCACGGTGCAGTCCTGATCCAGGACCAGGGCCTTCTGTGGATGCCAGGCAGGGTCTAAGAGTCCCTCCCCCAACCCCCAGCCATCCCTGTGGGTCTAAGAACAACTTCACGCCCTCCCATGGCCACCACTGGGGCTTCCTAGAGGGAGGGATGGAGGGTGGAAAAGCTGTAGGGGAGCAAACGGGTTAAGGTACCAAGCTGGAGTCCAAGCCCGGGAAAGCCAAGGCCTGGGAGAAAAGTGGCAAGAATGCTGGACATTCTTGGGAAAAGACAGAAATTATGAGAAACGTATCTGCTGGCATGAAATCATAAGTGGCAGGCCTCGGTCCCAGATCCCTGGCCTACTCTTTCTGTGCCAGGACAGGCTCTGCCTCCAGGACCGCTGCCCCCTGTCCCTCAAGTGTGTGAAATCCAACCAGACCGACTGGAAGCATTTCCTCCCTCACCACCCACCTTTGGTCAACCACCCTGGCCTGGTCCCATTTTTGACATTTGTCCACTTCTTTCCATTCCCCGCTACTAAGGACACTTCTTGTTTCCTCATTCAAAAAGGGCCCACCCCCAAAACTGCTGTGAAACCAGAGGATGTGAAGCATCTGGCACAATGCCTGGCACACAGTAGGTACATAAACAGTAACTCTCGTGATGACACCCTCAGAGGCCCCACTGCCTGCTCCAGACTGATGTGGGGTTGGGGGCAGCATCTCCCAGGCAGTAGGCCTGTGCTGTGCTGCAGGAGCAGGTGGAGTGTGGGTGAGGAAGTTATATTTAGCACGTATGAAAGCCCATCTGGGCTTCTGGCAGCCGCCCTGGCGGCCTGAGAAGAGTGGGCAGCACACCTCCCACTCCTGCCCTCGCGCCCTTGCACTCCAGGCCCCCGAATGTGCCCCGCAAGTACCTGCCTGAAGGCCTTTGCCTAAGCTGTTCCCTCTGCCTGGAATATCCTCCCCCACAGCTCTGCCAGGCAAACTCCTCCCCATCCACATCGACTGCTGCTTCTTCCATGAAGCCTTCCGGACATCAGCCAGAAACGCCTACCTTCTCCCAAGAGACCTTCTCTGGCGTTTTCACTCTTCCTCCCTGATCACTCCCTGCTTGGCTTACTTCCAGCCTGTGGGCCAGGAGGACAGCCCCAGATCTGGGTTCCTCTCCCCCACACACCTGGCAGGACCTTAGGACTTGTCTACTAGGTAAATGAAATCCTGACGGCCCCCTGGAAGGCAACATTCTTCCTTGAGATTCCCTTGACTGAATGGTTTCCTTTAAAGCCAGTTTTCCCCTACGTCTTCTTTAAAGTTTAAGCTAGTTTGCACCTAAAGGAAAAAGTTCATGGGTTAGGTGCAGTCGGGTGCCCCTAGAGGCTAAGGAGGTGAGGGCACCCCATGGATGGCCATTGCCAGGATGGGTCTCTGGGGATGGGAGTCTGGACTCTGGGAATGATAAGGGACAAACCCCAGCTCCAACAGTGGTTCTCCCTAGTTTTACCTCCCTAAGATCACCATGGTAGGATGATAGATGAAGCTGGAAACCTGGAAGGGCGTGAGGTGGGGGCGGGTGGATGTCTGAGTGAGTGAAAGTTGGTGTGGAGGTTGCTTTGGAGTTGGGTGTGGGTACAGGAGTGGGATTGTGGGTAGAGGCTGAAGTTAGGAAGGAGGTGATGATAGGAAATGGGGTTGAAATTAGGGTTAGTCCAGGGGATTAGAAATTGAGTTGAGGTTGGAGCCATGACTGATCTGAGACAGAAATGGAGTTGGGGTCAGGATCAGGAAGGAGGTTAGAGTTGGAGCTAGGTCAAGTTCCCACCTGTTCATTGCCCACCAGGTAGACCTTGATGTCAGGTAGAGAGAGGCCTCGTTTCTCACAGATCCCTGCCAGCATATCTCGGATGGTGAGGCCAGGTCTGGCCAGGGCCAAGGAGGCTGTGCCGTCAGGCAGGTACACACAGCAGTACTTCCCTGGCCGGCTTTCACTTTCACCCTCGGTGCTCCCAAGGCTTTTCCGGTGGCTCTGATTCAGGGCAGGAGCGGGGGAGATTACGTGTACACATGCAAGGGCAGGCAGACAGGCACACAGAGGCAGGTAAGCTTGCTGGGGCTCAAGCATGACACGCACTCCCAAGGCACGCAACGATATATCCTCCTGCAGGAACACATGTATGCACACCCAGGCTTATGGGCACCTAGAGACGGGTCCACCTGCTGATTCCCACACACCTGCTGTGTATACACACCTGGGTGCTGCACATGTGCACACATCTGCCGACAGAGGATGTGCACCCATGACATATATGGGGACCGATATAGTGAGGATGGGAGAAAAGTAAGGAGGCTGAAGGGTTGGCCATGCAGAGCAAGCTGGGAGATGCAGTAAGGACAGCAACTTGGAATGAGGGCTACCACGTAAACAGGCCTGAGTAGTGACCCTAGCCCATAGAGCATCTTGTCTTCCTCAACAGTCGACTCACCTCAGATTTGCTGCTGACGAACGCTAGGAAGCCAAGGTCCAGGCTAGCGGAGGAGTTGAGGGAGCCCTGAGACTCTCGGCGCAAGGCGGCGTTTGCAGTCCCGCCCAGCTCTAGGGAAGAGGGAGCGATGGACGCGAACAGCCCCCCGCCCTCACCCATCCTCTGCGGAAGCCTCTCCCCAACTGGTGGGCCTTGTTTGGAGTCATCCTGCAGGGGCCCAGGTGTAAATCCCTGGGAGCAACACCACCGTTGGAGATTTCCAAACGTCTGTGGTCTAGCCCAGGACCCAAACCACCCAGGGGAGTGTGGTGGTCACTGGGACCTGCGTCTCAATCTTCACAGACTTACAGACTGTGGCCCACGTAGGAGGAAGCGGGTACTCCCCAAACTTGCCCAAACTCCCGCCTTCCCCCCATCTCTGTTGCTCGCTCCTGCCCTCACCCCTGCGGAAGGACTTGCGGAGAGGGCGGCCCCCAGGACCCTCAACGGGTGGCTGCCCCAACTCTTCCACACCCAGCGGCAGCGACTTCCCGGGCTTCAGCTTCGGCTTCTGTGGGTACAGGGGAGGCGCTGGCACCGGGCTGGGCCCCAGCCCGCATGCAGACCGTGGGCACATACCCGCAGATCTGCACCCGGGGGCGTCCCCTCTTGCACGCGATCCGCAGGACCCCCTGCCTCGCCCAGTCCCTCGTCCGCACCTTCCTAGTGGCGTCAGGGCTGCCGAGGCGCGAGGAGCCAGGTTCCCGCAGAGGGCGCCCCTCGGCCTCGGCTAGCAGGCACTCGCGGTACAGCGGGGACTTGACGAAGCGCGCATAGCTGTCGAACTTCATCAAGTTGAAGATCTGCGGGTCGAACCCGGGACAGGTGAGCCGGGGCTGGGGTGGGGGCGCTGGGCTGCCCGAGCCCCACCCCGACGTCAGTCCCTATACCCACCCCCAGGGTCCAGGCCCTGCCCGGACCTCAGCTAGGCTCCGCCTCTAACTGTCCTTCCCGGGTGCCTCTGATACCGCCCTCTGAGCTCCGCCCCGCCTGCCCCGGAATTTGGCTCTGCTCCGCCTCCAAATTTGCCCCTTCCGCTTTGTAGTTCAGGCTCCCCGCCAGGGTCCGACCCCGCCCCTGCGCCTTTTGTCTCCCTTTCAAGGCCAATCCACCCGGGATCGCCCACCTGAAGCTGCTGTGCCCGAAACATGTCCGGCCGGGGCTCGGCCAGCACCTCCTCGCCAAGCCAGGCCTGACGGTCGATGTTCACTGGGCTCAGCGCCTGGCTGGACAGGAACTCCTGGTAGATGTTGCGGGCCTCCTGAGCTAGCTGAAGGAGGAGGGGCAGGAGGAGTTGGTCAGGGAGCATGGCCCATTTCCCCTCTCCCCAGCCCTCGGCCCCAGCTCCCCCTTCTCCCACCTGCTGGGTATCGCTGGCCGGGATCTGTTGGAAGCGCTCGCAGGCCTTCCAGAAAGTCACGTTTTCCGCGCTGAACTCCTTCTTCAGGAACTCCTGGGAGGGGAAGGAGGGGGAGGCAGGCAGAGACTCAGTGACACAGAAACCAAACGGGGATGTGATCAAAGAGACTGGGACAGGGACAGGGCCAAGAGACCAAGCCAGACGGGGAAGGCCAGCCAGACAGATGGAGCCAGATCTGAAGGCAGGGAGAGAAAATGAGAGACGGAGACAAGGACAGGGAGAAGGAAGAAAAGTTCCCATCCGGGAGAAGAGGAAGAGGGTGCTGCAGGAAGGCTAGATGAGGGAGCTGACAAGAGGACCCCACTCTGGCCAGCCTGAAGCTCCATCCACGCCCTGCCCTTTCCCGTGTCCCCCCTTCCCTTTCCCCACCCCAGGCTTACAGTGAAGTAAGCCAGGCCCAGCGGGTCCTGCAGCAGCCGCTCGAAGGACAGGGCCCAGCTGGCCACAGGCTGCTCCTCGGTTGGGAAGGGGCTGCTAGGACCACTGGGGAGGCTGTGGATGCTGAGGGAGCTGCCGCGGCCCTCGCCCTGGCCCTGGGGCCCCGTCGTGCTGCTCAGCTCTGCAGGGGGATGGACAAGTCGGGGTGAGCCTTGCTGCCTTCCCCAGCCCCTGGCACAACCCACCCTCCCCCAAGCATCCACTCTGCAGGCATGTTCCCTGGAAAGATAGCAGGTGGCAGGGGTGTCCCACCCATCTCCACCTCCCTCCTCCCTCCCACTCAGCCAGTCCTCCTCCACACATTCCGTCACTTACCTCCATCTGACACAGCCAGAACCTATGAGAGACCCAACAGAGGAAGTCAGAGGAGCCCACTGAGGATTCCCAGGGGACAGTTCTGGGCCCAATTCCCAGGAGGTGGAATTGTGTTCTCCTCTACCTGGGCATCCCCAGGCAGGTTCTACTTGGTCAGGCTTTTGCTCAGGCTGCCCCTGGCTCCCTTTCCATCCTGTGCCAACCACTAAGTACTGGGACTTATGCCAGGTACCTTCCAGCAGCCCCTGGTTCCCTCCTCCCCCAACCCCTGCTGGGTGAGCCAGGTGTGCATAGCATGGTGGGTAGGAACAGACTTTAGTCTCTGGCACTTACTAGCTGTGTAACTTTGGGCAAGTTAGTTAACTTGTTTGCCTCCATCTGTAATCTGTAAATAGGAGATAATGCCTATTTACAAATGGAGGCAAACCATTTGCCTCTATCTTGATATGAAGATCAAGTCAGTTTAATATATTCACAGCATTGGCCGGGCACGGTGGCTCACGCCTGTAATCCTAGGACTTTGGGAGGCCGAGATGGGTGGATCACCTGAGGTCAGGAGTTCAAGACTGGCCTGGCCAACATGGTGAAACACAGTCTATACTAAAAATACAAAAAAAAAAAAAAAAAAAAAAAAAAAAAAAAAGATTAGCTGGGCGCGGTTGCAGACGCCTGTAATCCCAACTACTCGGGAGGCTGAGGCAGGAGAATAGCTTGAACCCAGGAGGCAGAGGTTGCAGTGAGCCGAGATTGAGTCATTGCCCTCCAGCCTGGGCGACAAGAGCAAAACTCCATCTCAATAAAAGAAAATCAAAGGCCAGGCACGGTGGCTCAAGCCTGTAATCCCAGCACTTTGGGAGGCCGAGACGGGCGGATCACAAGGTCAGGAGATCGAGACCATCCTGGCTAACATGGTGAAACCCCGTCTCTACTAAAAAATACAAAAAAATAGCTGGGCGAGGTGGCGGGCGCCTGTAGTCCCAGCTACTCGGGAGGCTGAGGCAGGAGAATGGCGTAAACCCGGGAGGCGGAGCTTGCAGTGAGCTGAGATCCGGCCACTGCACTCCAGCCTGGGCGACAGAGCGAGACTCCGTCTCAAAAAAAGAAAAAAAAAAAAAAAAGAAAATCAAATAAAAATATATCCACAGCATCTAGAACAGGGGCCAGCATGTGATGTGGGCTGTATAAACAAGTGCTGTCTTCGAGGAAGGAGAGGTGTTTCTGCAGCCAGTGATCTTCTTATTGCAAGTGTTTCCTATTGGGCCCAGGGTCTACCACAGGTCCCATCCCACCTTGGGAGGGCACAGGATGCTGTTCTATAATATAGAGCAGTGGTTCTCAAACTTCAGGGCAGAGTGGGAGGACCCCACCTCTGGAGATTCAGGTTCAGTAGGTCCAAGATGGGGCCTGAGGCTGTCCATTTCTGCCAAGCTCCCAGGAGATGCTGATGCTGCTGGTTCAGGGACTACTCTGTTAGTAGCACTGCTGCAGTAGCTAACTCCATCCTTGCCCCCAATGCACAACTCTGGTTTCTCTGGGAATCCCAATCATTAGTGAAACAGAAAAACTCTCCTCTCAAAATGACTCTTGCGGTGGTTTCTCTTGTTTCTCTTTTTACCTTCCTAGCAGCTCCTCCAGCTTCCCCACTATCTCCCACTCATGCAATGTGGCCTCAACCCCTCCCTGGTTCTGTCCTGGGCACTTTGTCCCATCCACAAATCCGCAGCTCCAGACACACATAACCAACTTCCTAGTAACATCTTCCCCCAAATGTCCCACAAGCCCTCAAGCTCCCAAATGGAAGCTCCCTCTGCCTCCATCAAAACAGAGTACCAAACCAGCTTCCCTGCCCCCATCTTTCTTACCATCACCTGGGCTTCCAACATCAGGGCTTGAGTCATCCCCAATTCCTACTTCCCGCTTACCTCCTACATTTTCACCATGCCCTGTCACAGAAGTTCCTACCACCAGCCCCTTATTTCCATCCCAACTGGAAACAGGCCTGCAAACATCTCTACCCCTGGAAAGCCCCCCACCCCCACCCTTCTAAATGGAACCTCCCTCTCTGTTTCCTACTCCCACCCTGAGAATATTCAGGTCACAGGGTGGCCATCTGCGGGCCAGATCTGGTCTGCAGATATGTGGGATATTACTATTATCTTGGCCCTCACAGTTTGTTTGTTTATTTATTTATTTATTTATTTATTTAAAGGTGTTTTCCACATTTAAAAAGCAAGAGATTTTAAATTCCACTTGCTCCATGAGACTGTAATGCTCCAGCTTCTTCCCAGCAGGACAACCTTGTCTGGCATTGAGCAGCCACCACCTTCCCCAAAAGGGCTTACAGTCTCCTCAGAGGCCTCTGGGGCCCATTTAATGCATTTATGCTACTTGTGGAGGCAGTGGGAGGCAGGCTCAAATTTGGGAGGTCAAATTTGTGCTGTGTGACTTTGGACAAGGTACTTAACCTCTCCGTGCCTCAGTTTTTTCCTCTCTAAAAACGAAGCAAATAACGGTCCTGACTTCGAAGGATTGGTGCGATTAAATGAGTTAAATATATATAAAGAACTCAGAACACTATCGGGCGTGTAGTAAATGTTCAAGGAATGTTACCATTAATGTTGTTCTTGTGTCGGTATTCATGCTGACCCCGCTACACATTCGAATTTGCCACTCCCGCCATAGAAGGAAAGAGCACAGGTGTTGGTGGGGGTCTCTCAGACCCGAATTCAAAACCCAGCCCTGACTTTTTCCAGTTTTACAACTTGCGGCTCCTCCCTGAGCTTCACTTCCCATCTGGAGCCCGGATAAGAAGTTGCAGCCGAGGGCAGCGAGTTAGTGCAGAGCGCGCTGGGCGGGGCGTCGGGCCCAGCACGCCCCGCCCCCGTCTCCGGCCCCGCCCCTCCTGGCCCCGTCTGCGTGCTCCCCGCTCTGCCTTCCCCGCAAAGTCAAATCCCCCAACGAAAGTTGGTGTTTCCCACGGCTACAGGAGAAAGTCCCCACTCCGAGGCGGCAGAGGGCTGCGAGGGAGGACGGGACCAAGTCTTTCCCCGCGCGGCCGCAAGGTTCCTCTGCAGCCTGCACCTACCTGCCTGCGCCCGGGCTCCTCCTCCCCCGGCTGCACCGCCACAGCGTTCCCAGCCTCGGAGACGCAGTCATCGCCCTCCCCCAGATCCCCGAGAATCACCCGGACTCGGCCCCCTCCGCTGGGCTGCCTGGCCCTGCCCTCCTCGCGCACACCCTGAGCCTCTGTCCTGCCCTCTAACCCCAAGTCTGGGATGATAGGCGCTGGGGCTGGGGCCAGCCAGCACTCCAATTTTGTTTGGCCCTCACAGGTTTATTTTCCATATTCTGCTTTACTGAATGTCGTTAAGTGGGGCTGGCTCCCAGATCCTCCCCAGGCCCCACCCTCCCCACGGTGCCACCCCGGGCCCTCTCCCTGCCCCCGGAGGCACGTTGCAGTTGCCAGGTTACGGCTAAAACCCTGCCTGGGCCTGACTAATGAACCCCTTCAGCTTCACCCATTTCCCTCCCCCTCACCTCCACCCTACACTTCACCAAACTTTCCTATTTTCCCCACACCCCTGCTTCTGGCTTTGCCATTGCCTCTGCCTGGGTATCTGCTCCTGCTCTTCGCTTGGAATTGCTCCCCGATCTCTGCCCGTTGACATTAGTCATCCCCAAACACCAGGCCCCTTGAATGCCCCTTCCCACCACGTGCTTATCCACCCATGTCCCAGCCTCTCTCCCCTGCCAGTCTGGTGGCCCCTGGAGGGCTGGCCTGGTTGGTGAGAGAGGTCGGATCTGAACTCCCTCCTCAAGAAGCACCCTCCTTGCCCCGTGTTCCCAAGCAGCCATCAGGGCCCTGGCCTTGGCACCCCTTCACTAGGGACTCTCAGCCCCTGAATGCCACCTGTGGCTCTCCATCCTGAGCCTCTCTTGCCCTGACAGTTGTTGATAGCATAGCTGGAGCTGAAATTGAGTAGGGACAGAAATCTGGAGATGGGTGGGAATGGGGGTGGAGTCCATTTCCAGCTCTGCTATTTGGGAACAATACAGCTTAACTTCTCTGAGCTTCAGTTCCCCCTGGGTAGCATGAGGTTCAGCATTCCCAATTTCCTGAGGCTGCTGTGAAGCTTGAATGAGGCCCCATGAGTGAAAGCACCAGGCATGCCACAATCAGAGCAGCAGCCCACAGCAGAGTGAGGTGCAGGGGTGCAGGTGCCCTGCAGGGGCTCTGGCCTGCCCCAGCTGCCACTGCGGGGCCTGGGGAAGTTGTGTTGAGCAGCGCTGGCCTCCCCCGCTTCAGCCTGCTTGAGGAGAAGTGGTGAGTGAATGGAGAAAAAGGGGAAGAAAGGGCAAGGAAGGGTGTGGTGGCCAGTGACACACAGACCCAGGCTTGGACCTCGGCTAGTCATATTTTTTTCTTAGGAATTTGGTCCTGGAGGAGCTGCTGGCACCTGCAAATACTAAGATGAGAGGGAGGCCCCAGTTTCCTGAGCTTTGACTGTGTGGCAGGCACCCTGTGGCAGCACACATTCACGTCCTTACTCCATCTTTACATCTTGTGTGGCAGGCATTATTACCCCTATTTTACAGTTGAGGAAACTGAGGCCCGAAGAAGCCATGTAGCTGAGATGTGGTGCAACTGAGATTAAAACTCAAGTTTGCCTGATTCTGGAGCCTGAGGCCTCTCTAGCCAAGTTGCCTCCTTTTGTGGACCAAAGAAGCTTGGAGGCCCAGGGCCTCAGACCTTGGGGCACAGGTGGGCAAGTCTAATCTGGCATGATCTGCCCAGGGATTCCTCTTGAACTGTGCCCTCTAGAGGGATCAGACCTTGAAAGAGGCCCAATTTACTGAGGATCTTCTCTGCTGGGCACCCTCTACCATCCTCTGATTTCATCCTAGCTTGAGGGGCTGCAAGACCCTGTGTGGAGATGTCCTCACAGAACCTGGGTGTCTGGTCCCTTCAACTTGAACCAGCGGATGGAGATGACCCCTGGCCTTGCCCCTGTATAAGGCCACCCTGAACTCGGGTGCCCTGAGCTGGATGCCAGGGACAAAGAGAGAGTTGCATGGGTTTTGCCTTGCGGGTCTTCCTGCCAGGAGGGGAAGACTAACTAGGCCTTCCGACAGGCCAGGCCAGGCTAACTGCCCCCTCCAGGCTTAACTCCCAGCCTCCCCTAGGGCCCTGTCCCCGTGTTTGCCCACAGCCAGGCCTATGCCACGCCCTCCCTCCTCCAGCTTGCAGACCCTTTAGGGACCATCTCCTACAACACGGTGCATGGAGCTAGTGGAGAAGTTAGTTCCCTCAAGCTGTCTCTATTCTTCACTTGCAGCTCTTGCCTAACCCTGAATTTTATTCCCCTTCCTTCCTTCCTTCCTTCCTTCCTTCCTTCCTTCCTTCCTTCCTTCCTTCCTTCCTTCCTTCCTTCTTTTTTTGACAGAGTCTCGCTCTGTTGCCAAGCTAGAGTTCAGTGGCACGATCTCGGCTCACTGCAACCTCTGCCTCCCGGGTTCAAGCAATTCTCCTGCCTCAGCCTCCCAAGTAGCTGGGACTACAGGCACGCACCACCACGCCCAGCTCATTTTTTGTATTTTTAGTAGAGATGGGGTTTCACCATATTGGCCAGGATGGTCTCAATCTCTTGACCTCGTGATCTGCCCATCTCGGCCTCCGAAAGTGCTGGGATTACAGGTATGAGAAACCGTGCCTCCCTCCTTCCTTCCTTCCTTCCTTCCTTCCTCATTCCCTCCTTCCTTCCTTTCCTCCTTCCTTCCTTCTTTCCTTCCTTCCTTCCATCTTTCTTTTTTTTCTTTATTGACAGGATCTTGCTCTTTCACCCAGACTGTAGTGCAGTGGTATGATCACAGCTCACTGCAGCCTTTACCTCCTGGGGTCAAACGACCCTCCCACCTCAGTTTCCCAGGAGCTGGGACTACAGGTGCACACCACCATGCTCAGCTAATTCAAAAGAAGATGGGTCCTCACTATGTTGCCCAGGCTGGTCTCAAACTCCTGGGCTCAAGCGATCCTCCTGCATTGGCCTTCCAAAGTGCTGGGATTCCAGGCTTGAGCCACTGCCTGGTATTTTCACCTGTGTCTTTTTTGCCTTGCCAGACTAGGGGGCAGGGACTAGGGCTGATGGGCCTGGGTTGGGAGTGTCTAGGATAGGGGCAGTGGCAGCACCAAGCAGGCAGTAAGGAGGGGTTGTTGAATGAATGAATGAATAAGTACATGAACAAATGAAGTGGTAAAGAGGCTGTGTGAAGACATCCCTAGGAAGGGGGCTGGGAGATGTCTCCAAGTGACAGGTTTCCTTGCAACTGCCTGACAAGCTGAATGGCAGAGAGGCGAGGCTGACAACTGAAGCTTCCACAGCAGGGAATGATGGTAGAGAGGAGAGATGGGGGAAGACCGGGACCAGGCAGTTATGGGGGTTCGGATGCTGACGCTCTACTCTCCGGCTGACCTTGGCACAGCATTTACTTCTCTGACCCTCCCTTGGGAGGTAACTCATGGAGGGACCAGACACACCTGTCCCCCAGGCGCCCTTCCATCCACATCCCTACCTCAGATGTCAGTGCCTGTCTAGCCCTTCCTGCCCTAGCTGTGCAGAGCCACGGGAAGCTACTCAGTGACCAGCAGGCAGCCAATCTGTGACCCTCGGGATTCTAAGAGGTGGCACAGAGAGTTCAGAACAGGCCCAGGAAGGGCAAAGATAACCTGTGTGTGACAGTTCTGAGAGGAGCCGGGGCGTCTGTGGGCTTGATGGAACTGGGGGCAGACCTTGGGGGCACCCTCCTTGCTCTGGGTGACTTTTGAGTAGATAAGTCACAGGCTGACACAGAAGAGGCAGGGGCTGGGTCTGTCTTTGGGCCCCCTCTGCTGCCCTGTCCTAGGCACTGTCCCAGAAGCATCAATCCAGTTGCCCTCCCGGGGTGGGCCTGGGGTTAGCCTCCTTGTCTTCCTGGCCTGAATGCCTAGGGAAGGGCGAGCCCAGTGTTAGGCCTGTGGTGTGAGAATGAAAGGGAGGTGGGTTTTCTTTCTGCACTTTCATGGTGGGGTCGGTACTGGGGACGGTGAGACGGGGGCTGGGCTGCCTTTGAAGGATGGCCTCCCTCCCAGTCGGCCAGCCCGGAGCTGGGCAGGAAAGAAATGCTGGAAGAAGAAGAGGTAGAGGCAGGTCTTGGGAACTAAGGGGCAAGAGTGGTGATGGGGGTGCCTCAGCTTCTTGGTGAGGCAGGAGATCTCTGACTTGGGGCTGAAAATGTAGGGGGCACTAGGCTGACAATTATGCAGCCCCCACAATGGGTCAAAGGCCTCATATGCATTATTTCACTCAATCATCTCAACAAGCCTTGAAATTCATTCCAACCTCTTCATTTTATGGATGAGGAAACAGAGCTGGCGAGTACCCCTCTCTCCAGCAAGAGAGAATAGAACCAGGACTGGAACCTAGGTCTCTCTAGAGCCACTGGCTCTGGCCCATGATACTAGGCTGGGGCCTGGTGGTGGGCCAGGACACTGGCCTTCCTGAGCTTGTTAAGGGGGGCTCTTCCAAGTGAGGGGGACCCTAGGGAGAGAAGGGAGGTCCAGCACAGCTTGCCCCATCTGCCGAATGAATGAGAAGAGCCAGACCCTCTGAGGGCAGCTCTGATCTGGGGCTAAGCAGCCAGGGAGAGGGTTAGGAGGTGGGACAGCTGCAACCAGGGGGATCCTAGCGCTCGGCCCTTCCTGGAAGCTCAGGAATAGAACAGGCAGAAGCTGTATCAACCTGGTCTGACCCTGCTGCCCCATCCCGGGCTGCCCAAACAATGCTAGTTCTGGCAGGAGGCCTCCGGAGTAGCTCTGGCTAGAGGACACTGACCCAGCAAGAGCTGCCACTAACCTGACCTTGGGCACCTGGAGCAGGGGGTGAGGAGGGGAGGGCTCAGGCCGAGTGGGATGTAGGGGCTTGAGCCACTGTGGGGATAGGCAGAGGGCAAGAGCACATCAGGTGTCCCTGCGACCCTGGGATGCAGCCCCAGATGCAGCAGCTGAGAGAGTGGTGGGGGCTGGACCAGAAGCCTGTGCGCACTCTGCTCTGGCCTCCGGGTTGTACCAGGCTCCCAGCTGGGCCATCTGGAAGGGTCCTGGGGTATGAGCACCAGGTCCCACCACCTGCTGCTGTCTGTCCCAACTTCTCTCGCCTGCTGGCAGCCCGTGGGCTCTTGCCTGGCCCTGCCGGGTGTGCCTCCTGGGCTCCACCCTGGGTGTGCCCACCCCCTCCTCGTGGCCCTGGCCCGGAGCCCACACTCACCATGCGCCCGTTGGGGACGCCCAGGTGCTTGGGCTTCCCTGGCATGCCGCTGCAGATCACGGGTCCCTGCCGCGGGGGCTGCCCACCATGGGGACTGTGGGCAGCGCTGGCCAGAGCTTGCACGGTGGCAGGCAGGCGGCAGAGAGAGCCCGACTCGGCTCCTGCGGGCCCTCACATCCTGAAACACCGCTCACTACCTCTTTTCTCTGCCACAGGAAGTGTCTCTATAGAAACCAAACCACAGAAAGAAGCAAGGTCTAAGAGAGCGAACGCCTCTTCCTACACACACGCGCGCGCACACACACGTTCATGCACAAACACACACATGCCACCAACACACTCCTGGCAGCATCCCGCACGGGCACCAACACAAGGCAGAGGCTTCCGTGTGCCCAGCAAGGAGCCCAGCCGGGTCTGGCCAGGAGCAGGGAACTCTAAGTTCATGCCTGGGCTCACAGAACCACGAGTAAACATACCTAGGCACCTTTGTCCACCCTGGGGGCGTTCCTGTGGACATGCACACACGTGCACTGGGACCTGTGTATCCACACATGTACTTTACTCGGCACACGCTTATCTCATACCTACTGTGTGCCAGACAAACATGTGCTTAGTAGCCCTCTCCCCCTCAGCTGTGGGTATGCAGGGTACCTCTAGACCCAGACACCTACAGGCTCCTTCCATGCATGTGGCCAGGTGTGCAGACAGATGGATAACTTGCCCGCATGGCTGTGCACACACAGACATTCAGGTATGCGTGTCATAAACACATGGGCTCTCCCTTACAAGGGGACTTGGGTGTATAGTCATGTGCATGCCCAGTCCCCTGAACAGGTGCATGTGACAGGCACACCTGAACATAGGACATATATATTCCGACAGTCCAGTGACATGTGTAACCAGGTATGCACACGCTCACCTACCTAGGTAGGGGACTGGATCAGGTACATCTGTGGCCAAAGACTTGAGCGCATTCATACTCACTCAGAAATGGCTGGGCGTGGTGGCTCAAGCCTGTAATCCCAGCACTTTGGGAGGCCGAGACGGGTGGATCACGAGGTCAGGAGATTGAGACCATCCTGGCTAACACAGTGAAAGCCCACCTCTACTAAAAAATACAAAAAACTAGCCGGGCGTGGTGGTGGGCGCCTGTAGTCCCAGCTACTCGGGAGGCTGAGGCAGGAGAATGGCGTGAACCCGGGAGGCGGAGCTTGCAGTGAGCTGAGATCTGGCCACTGCACTCCAGCCTGGGTGACAGAGCGAGACTCCGTCTCAAAAAAAAAGAAATCCTGCCTTAGTCAACTCAGGCTGCTATAGCAAAAATACCATAGACCAGGTGGGTTAAACAACAAATATGTATTTCTCACACTTCTGGAGGCTGAGATGTCCAAGGGCAAGCCGCTGGCACATCTGGTGTCCAGAGAGGGCCCTCTTCCTGGTTTGCAGACAGCTGTCTTTTTGCTGTGTCCTCACGATAACAAGTGGAGATAAAGGAAGCCAGCTCCCTCCTGTCTCTTCTTATAAGGGCACTAATCCCTAATCCTGCCCTAAGGGGTTCTCTTTCATGACCCAATTACCTCTGGAAGGCCCTGTCTCCAAATAACACCTTGCAGGTTAGTGTTTCAACATATGAATTTTGGGGGACATAAACTTAATTTGATAGCATGTAGTGTTGGCTGAAGGGTGGGCATCCTGCCCTCTCGGCCCTGACCTAGCCCCAGATGAACTCCAGTTTTTAAAATTTTAGCTAGAGTCCTTGGTTTGCCTCTTTCTCACACATGCACATCCCCACTACAAGGACTTATATTTTCTTCAAAGCGTGGGCTAAGACCCCTCAAGTCACCCACCATTCTGATTTGAACTACTCTTTCTCTTTCTTTTTCTTTTTTTTTTGAGACAGAGTCTTGCTCTGTCACTCACTCAGGCTGGAGTGTAGTGGCAAGATCTTGGCTCACTGCAGCCTTGACCTTCTGGGCTCAAGCAATCCTTCCACCCCAGTCTTCCAAGTAGCTGGGACTGCAGGTGCATGTCAACATGCCTGCCTAGGTTTTTTTTGTTTTGTTTTGTTTTGTAGAGATGGGGACTCCTATGTTGCCCAGGCTGGTCTCAAACTTCTGGGCTCAAGCATCCACGCACCTCAGCCTCCCAATGTGCTGGGATTACAGGTGTGAGCCATCATGCCCAGCCTCAGCTAGTCTTTCTGTCGGGACAAGGTGATACCCACTTCTCCCTGTTCTACCCTCTGCCCCACTGCCCCTTCTAGGGTTGTGACCTGAACTCTTCAGTGGCAGAAACTGAATAGCTCTCCACCACAAATTCATGTCCTTTTTTCCTGGGCACATGGCTAACTTTACTATCCCAGGTTCCCTTGCAGTCAGGTGTGGTCATGTGACTACTTCCCACCAATTGAAAATGAGTGAGATGACGTGTTATTTTTGAGCCAAGGTTTTGAAGAAGTAAGTGTGTGCCCTCCACCCTCTCTCTTTCTGCTTCAGCTGAATGGATAGAGAAGATGAGGAGGCCCAGGGGATTCTGGAACCATAAGAAGGAAAAAGCAGGGTCTGTGTATCAGTGCCTGAAGGCAAGCCACCCATCAACCTGGAAACCAGCTTCAGACCATTATGTAAGCGGGAAGCAAAATTTTTTGAGCCTTCTGACAGATGCACAAACCTTGTAAAAATAGTTAAAAAAAAAAAAATCACCAAAAAAATTTTCAGGTCAGGACTATTTGTTATAGCAGCTAGCACTGCCCTAGTTAATACACTTCTTCTCCCAGCCCTGACTCACCTCTCTCCAGACACCTTGTTCACGTCACACAGACAGAGAGATTCAGTCAGATTTGACGTGTGAAAGGGATTAGTGTGGGGGTTGCTTTTGGGCCTGGACCATTGCCAATGGTGGTCTTAATAAGGTGTGTGACTGTTTCCGTGTGCCTATGGGGTTTGTAGGGTGTGTGATGTGGGTGAAGACTTCCTGTCTGCTGCGCCATGGATCTGGGTGGTTTCCTAGGTGGCTTTACAGTCCAAGTCCTCACAACCACTTTGTGAGTGGCACTTATTATTCCCATTTCACAGATCAGGAAACCAAGGCTCAGAGAGAAGTGAGTTGCCCAAGGCTATACATCCTCTTAGAGATCTGCTAAGCTGCAAGTGTGCTTGGGGCGCCTGGAGCTGGGCTTTGGCCACCACAGATGCCAATAGCTTATCTTCTTCCTGCCAAAGGACCAGTCACAGGCTCTGTCTGGGACCCCCTTTGAAGTTCATAATCTCCTGCAGAGATACCTCTTCCCGCCTCTCCACCAAGGATGCCAGTTCCAGCTCTGACTACAGCTTCACCGCAGCTAACCCTGGCTCTTCCCATCTCTTAGCCCTGATCTAGTCTTCTCTGTGCCATGAGAGTAGTGGAGTACCTCCACCCACAGAGCACAGAGTCTCTGGCTGGGACTTCTGATCTTTCTTCTCTGTGGAGAACTCCTTGGCTTAGGCCTCACCTTCTCTCCCCCGATCATGATGAATTCAGTCTCCCTATTATCCCCGCTCCAATCTCTTCTCCTCACCATAGCTAGAGAAATCCACATTGGTCACTCCCATGCTTAGAAATATCCCACTGAGTTCTGGGAAAAGGCCATGTTCCTTAGTTGGGAATTGAAGGCCCTTTGAGTTTTGGCTTCAGCTCCCGCCCAGCCCCCAACTCTGACTTCTCAGCCTTTCCAAACTGCTTGTATTTCATCTGCTCTCACACATCCCTCCCTAGATTGCAGCTCCTCTTCTCTCTGCTGAGAATGGCTTTACCTTTCCCGGAAAACTCCTATTCATTCTTTGTGACCCAATTCCAGGTTCCAGAACAAACATTCATTCTTTCACCAATTACTTATTAATCACCTCCTATGTGATAAGCACTATTTTAGATGCCAGGGATTCAGTAGTGACTATAGCTGACAAAAATCCCAGCCCCCATGGAGGCCTCATGGAACGTGCATGTTTTTGTCTGTATGGGTACAGATAAATCTCTGGAAGGGGACACACCTTGGGAGAGGAGTGGTAGAAGACTTTTGTTGCGTTTTTGTTTTTTTTTTTTTCTTTTTTTTTTGAGACAGAGTTTCACTCTTGTTGCCCAGGCTGGAGTGTAGTGGCGTGATTTAGGCTCACTGCAGCCTTTGCCTCCTGGGTTCGAGGGATTCTCCTGCCTCAGCCTCCTGAGTAGCTGGGATTATAGGCACCCGCCACCATGGCCGGCTAATTTTTTGTATTTTTAGTAGAGACAGGGTTTCACCATGTTGGCCAGGGTAGTCTCAAACTCCTGACCTCAAGTGATCCACCTGCCTTGGCCTCCCAAAGTGCTAGGATTATAGGCATGAGCCACCACGCCCAGCTTGTTGTGTCTTGTATGTCTGTTCTCTCTCTCTCTCCATACACATCACAAGAATGTGTGACTTTTTCCCCTCTTTGAGACAGAGTCTCACTCTGTCACCCAGGCTGGAGTGCAGTGGCAAGATCTTGGCTCACTGCAACTTCCACCTCCCGGTTTCAAGTGATGCTTGTACCTCAGCCTCCTGAGTAGCTGGGATTACAAGCGTGCACCACCACACCCAGCTAATTTTTTGTAGAGACAGGGTTTCGCTATGTTGGCCAGGCTGGTGTCGAACTCCTAGCCTCAAGTGATCCGCCTACTTCAGCCTCCCAAAGTACTGGGATTACAGGTGTGAATCACCGCGCCTGACCTGAATGTGTGACTTTAATAATAAAAAAGTGAATTAAAAATATATGACCAAGAAAAGATTCAGCACTCAATCCTGAATAAGTTCATTCATTCAAGAGGGCAGTTTCTAAAAGGAACAAGCAACCAACATCCCTCCCTGTGATCTATAACAGGGGTCATTGATTCAGATGTCTAGAGGGGCCAGGCAAGTGCTGTGAATGAGTGGCCAGGTGAGGACCAGCTTAGAAAAGGAAGGCATTGGTGGAGGGGCAGTCCCATTCAGCTCCAGCCTATTGCCCTGTTGTGGGAATGTATGCCTAGATCTTTTGCTTCTTTTTTTGGGGGGGTAAAAAACCGGAAGTCTGGATTTCTTTTCTTCTTCCTTTTTTTTTTTTGTAGAGACAGAGTCTTGCTCTGTCACCCAGGCTGGAATGCAGTGGCGCGATCTGTGCTCATTGCAACCTCTACCTTCCGGGTTCAAGCAATTCTCCTGCCACAGCCTCCCGAGTAGCTGGAACGACAGGCGCCTGCCACCATGCCCTGCTAATTTCTTTTGTATTTTGTATTTCTTTTGTATTTTAGTTTCACCATGTTGCCCAGGCTGGTCTCAAACTCCTGAGCTCAATCTGCCCGCCTTGGCCTCCCAAAGTGCTAGGATTACAGGCGTGAGTCAGTCCGCTCAGATGGAAGTCTGGATTTCTAATGTGAGTGTACATAGTCTTTTTTTTTTTTTTTTGAGACGGAGTCTCGCTCTGTCGCCCAGGCTGGAGTGCAGTGGCCGGATCTCAGCTCACTGCAAGCTCCGCCTCCCCGGTTTACGACATTCTCCTGCCTCAGCCTCCCGAGTAGCTGGGACTACAGGCACCTGCCACCATGCCTGGCTAATTTTTTGTATTTTTTAGTAGAGACGGGGTTTCACCGTGTTCGCCAGGATGGTCTTGTTCTCCTGACCTCGTGATCTGCCGGCCTCAGCCTCCCAAAGTGCTGGGATTGCAGGCGTGAGCCACCGCACCCAGCCTCTATATTCTGACTTTAAAATATTGGTAGTTAAGTCATTTATTAGAATATTAGCAGGTAAAACGGAGCTCTATTCTGCTGCAGGCCACCAGTTTTCTGTCATGCGCGTCCGTCTGAAGAGACCACCAAATAGGCTTTGTGTGAGCAATAAAGCTTTTTAATCACCTGGGTGCCAGGCGGGCTGAGTCCGAAAAGAGAGTCAGCGAAGGGAGATAAGTGTGGGGCCATTTTATAGGATTTAGGTAGGTAAAGGAAAATTCCAGTCAAAGGGCGGTTGTTCTCTGGCGGCCTGCCTTCTTATATTAATAAGAAAAATAAAACAAAATAGTGTTGAAGTGTTGGGGTGGCGAAAATTTTTGGGGGGCGGTATGGAGAGAGAATGGGTGATGTTTCTCAGGGCTGCTTCAAGCGGGATTAGGGGCGGCGTGGGAACCTAGAGTGGGAGAGATTAAGCTGAAGGGAAATCTTGTGGTAAGAGGCGATATTGTGGGGTTGTTAGAAGGAGCATTTGTCGCATAGAATAATTGGTGATGGCCCGGATGCGGTTTCGTATGAATTGAAAAACTAAATGGAAGACACAGGGTCTGAATAAGAGAAGGAGAGAAAACAGGTATTAAAGGACTAAGAATTGGGAGGACCTAGGACATCTAATTAGAGAGTGCTTAAGGAGGCTCAGCACAGCCTTGCTAGCAAACATTATCTATTTACTTTAAGAGGGAATTTAGAGTGGCGGTTTGGGGTAGCACTAGGAGATACCAGCTGTGATGGCTTGGAGAAACAGTGTAAACTAGCAGTGTAAACACGAGCAGGGCATTTATGAGTAGTTGAGAACGGTGAATAGGAGTATGACTAGACAGAAGATAGTAGGGATGACAAGTTTTTTGGGGTACAGTCCAAGTTGGTCTGGTGTCTGGAATGAGTCTGGGACTTACTAAAAAGGAGTGTCCACACAGGAGCTCAAATGGACTGGAACCTGTAGCATTCCGAGGACAGGCCTGAATTCTGAGAAGGGAAAGTGGTAAAAGTATTGTCTAGTCCTTTTTAAGTTGGTGACTGAGCTTGGTGAGGTGTGTTTTTAAAAGACCATCAGTCCGTCTACCTTTCCTGAAGATTGAGGACGGTAAAGGATATAAAAGTTCACTGAATACCGAGAGCCTGAGAAACTGCTTGGGTGATTTGACTAATAAAGGCTGGTACTTTATCAGACTGTATGGAGTTAGGAAGGCCAAACCGAGGAATTAAAGGAATTATGTCTGACAGAAGGGAAGAAATGACCGTGGTGGCCTTCTCAGACCCTGTGGGAAAGGCCTCTACTTATCCAGTGAAAGTGTCTACCTAGACCAAGAGGTATTTTAGTTTTCTGACATGTGAGTAAAGTTAATTTGCCAGTCCTGGGCAGGGGCAAATCCCCGAGCTTGATGTGTAGGAAAGGGAGGGGGCCTGAACAATCCCTGAGGGGTAGGAGAATAGTAGATGGAACACTGAGAAGTGATCTTGAGGATAGATTTCTAAGATGGAAAGGAAATGAGAGGTTCTAAGAGATAGGCCAGCGGTTTGTAACCTACATGGAAGAGGTTATGAAATGACAACATAATAGAATGGGCCTGTGAGGCTGGAAGGAGATATTTTCCTTGGTCTAAGAACCATTTGCCTTGTGTGGGAAGAGATTGATAGGTGGAAGTTTCAGCGGGGGAGGTGGGAGTGGCCGATGTGAAGGAGGAAAACTGCTGTGAGGGATAGAAGTTGGAACGCTAGCTGCTTTTTTAGCTAACTTATCAGCATAAGCATTGTCCTGAGCGATGGAAGAAAATAGATTTTGGAAGTTATGAGAACTGTAGAGAGTTGAGCATAGTTTGTGATTTTTAGGGCCTCTAACAGTATTAAAGCATTGGCAGCCGCTGCGTGCAGATATGAGGGCTAGGCTAAAACAGTAAGGTCGTTTGGACAGAAAGGCTGCAGTCCTGGCTCTTGTGTAAGAATTCTGTCCGCACTAACCATGCCTAGGAAGGAAAGGAGTTGTTTTGTAGAAGGGATTGGGGTTTGGGAGATTAGCCAGACATGCTCGGCAGGGAGAGTAAGTGTGTATTTATGAGAATTATGCCGAGATAGGTAACAGATGAGGAAGAAATTTGGGCTTGACTGAAGTAATGGGGGCTGTCCGTGAAGCCTTGTAGCAGTACACCCTAGGTAATTTGCTGAGCCTGATGGGTGTCAGGGTCAGTCCAAGTGAAAGCAAGAGAGGCTGGGATGAAGGGTGTAAAGAAATAGTAAAGAAAGTATGTTTGAGGGGGCCGGGCGCGGTGGCTCAAGCCTGTAATCCCAGCACTTTGGGAGGCCGAGACGGGCGGATCACGAGGTCAGGAGATCGAGACCATCCTGGCTAACACAATGAAACCCCGTCTCCACTAAAAATACAAAAAAATTAGCCGGGCGTGGTGGCGGCGCCTGTAGTCCCAGCTACTCGGGAGGCTGAGGCAGGAGAATGGCGGGAACCCGGGAGGCGGAGCTTGCAGTGAGCCGAGATCGCGCCACTGCACTCCAGCCTGGGCGACAGAGCGAGACTCCGCCTCAAAAAAAAAAAAAAAAAAGAAAGTATGTTTGAGATCCAGAACAGAATGATGGGTTGTGGAGGGAGGTATTGAGAATAGGAGAGTATAAGGGTTTGGCACTATGGGGTGGATAAGTAAGACAATTTGGTTGATAAGGTGCGGATCTTGAATTAACCTGTAAGCCTTGTCTGGTTTTAGGACAGTAAAATGGGGGAATTGTATGGGGAGTTTACAGGCTTTAAAAGGCCATGCTGTAGCAGGTGAGTGATAACAGGCTTTAATCCTTTTAAAGTGTGCTGCAGGATGGGATATTGGCGTTGAGTGGGGTAAGGGTGACTAGGTTTTAATGAGATGGTAAGGGGTGCATGATGTGGGTTAAGGTGGGGGGATACTAGGGGAGGATGTGAAGGAGGCTTTGAACTGGGGGAAAAGGCAGCAGCAATGAGGTGTGGCTGTAGTCTAGGAATAGTCAGGGAAGCAGATAATTTAGTTAAAATGTCTTGGCCTAATAAGGGAACTGGGCAGGTGGGGATAACTAAAAAGGAATGCATAAAAGAGTGTTGTCCAAGTTGGCACCAGAGTTGGGAGTTTTCAGAGGTTTAGAAACCTGGCCGTCCATACCCACAACAGTTATGGTGGCAAGGGAAACAGGCCCTTGAAAGGAAGGTAATGTGGAGTGGGTAGCCTCCGTATTGATTAAGAAGGGGACGGACTTACCCTCCACTGTAAGAGTTACCCAAAGCATCTGTGATGGTCCAGGAAGCTTCTGAGGTGATGGGGCAGCGTCAATCTTCAGCCGCTAAGCCGAGAAGGTGTGGGAAGAAGTCAGTCAGAGAGCCTTGGGCCAGAGCTCCAGGGCTCTGGGAGTGGCTGCCGGGCGAGTTGGACAGTCCGATTTCCAGCGGGGTCCCGCACAGATGGGACACGGCTTAGGAGGAATCCCGGGCTGCGGGCATTCCTTGGCCCAGTGGCCAGATTTCCGGCACTTGTAGCAAGCTCCTGGGGGAGGAGATTCTGGAGGAACCCCTGGCAGCTGCGGCCCAGGCGTTTGGAGTTGTGTGCTGGAAATGTGGCTGGGGTTTGTCTCACAGTGGAGGCAAGGAATTGCAATTCAGAAATAAGTTGCTACTTGGCTGCCTCTATTACTGTACACCTTGAAGGCGAGGTTCATTAAGTCCTGTTGTGGGGTTTGAGGGCTGGAATTTAATTTTTGGAGCTTTATTTAATGTCGGGAGAAGATTGGGTAATAAAATAAAATGCATGTTAAGAATAAGACGGCCTTCTGACCTTTCAGGGTCTAGGGCTGAAAAGCGTCTCAGGGTTGCTGCTAAACAGGCCATGAACTGGGCTAAGTTTTTTATATTTGATGAAAAAGAGCCTAAACGCTAACTGATTTAGGAGGGGTCGGATAAAGAAAAAGGAACGTTAACCTTGACTATGCTTTTATTTAGCTCTAGCCACTTTTTTAAGAGGAAATTGCTGGGCAGGTGGGGGAGGGCTAGTCGCAGAACAAAATTGTAAGCCAGACCAGGTGTGAGGAGGGGAGGTGATAAAAGGATTATAGGGTGGGGGAGCGGAGGCTGAGGAAAAATTGGGACCTAGCTTGGCCTGGTGAGGAGGGCAGAGGTCAGATGGGTCTGTAGAAAAGGATGATTAGAAAGACTCAGCGACGCTTGGGGTTGGGACTGAGGGGACAGGCAGGAAGGAAAGAAGGAAGATTTGGGACGAGTTGCATTGGGAACAGAGACTAGGGAGGGACCGATGTGTAAAAGAATGCCTAGACGTCAGGCACTTCAGACCGTTTGCCCATTTTACGACAAGAATTATTTAGGTCTTGTAGGATGGAAAAATCAAAAGTGCCATTTTCTGGTTATTTGGAACTACTGTCGAGTTTGTATTGGGGTTAAGCGGCATTGTAGAAGAAAATAAGGCATTTAGGTTTTAGGTCAGGTGTGAGTTGAAGAGGTTTTAAGTTCTTGAGAACACAGGCTAAAGGAGAAGAAGGAGGAATGGAGGGTGGAATGTTGCCCATGGTGAAGGAGGCAAGCCCAGAGAAAAGAAAGAGTAGAGATACGGAGAGAAGGAGTTCGGGGGTTCTTGCCCTCCAGAAAAGCAGGAAAGGGGTCGGGGTGCAGAAATAAGGGATTGGGGTGCAAAAATAAGTCGGGGTGCAAAAAGGTTGGGGCGCAAAAAGAGGTTGGGGCACAAAAATAAGAGGTCGGGGTTCTTGCCCCTCCCCCAGAAAAGCAGAGAAGGGGTAGAAACAGGGAGAGAAGGGGGTCGGGGTGCTTGCCCATCACCCAGAAAAGCGGGGCTTGCCGCTAAGGGTGAAGGACCAAGGCAGGCGTCCCTGCAGCATGGTCAGACACCTCTGAAACGTGGGTGAGTAATCAGAGAGGCGTCCCTGCAATGATTAAACACCAAGGGAGGCTGCCTTCCCCAGTCCGTGACCGGCGCCGGCATTTTGGGTCCAGGGATAAAACGTGTCTCCTTTGTCTCTACCAGAAAATGAAAGGAATTGAAATTAAGAGAAGGGAGAGATTGAAGGGTGGTGTCAAGATTGAAAGGAGAAAGAGGTTGAGAGATAGTGAGAGAGGTTGGAGAAGAGAGTAAAAAGGGACCGCTTACCCGATTTAATATTGGTGAGATGTTTGCGAGATGTTCCTTGGGCTGGTGGGTCTGAGGAACCGAGGTCGTAGGTGGATCTTTCTCACAGAGCAAAGAGGAGGACAGGGGATTGATCTACCAAGGAGGGGGTCCCCCGATCCGAGTCATGGCACCAAAATGTCATGAGCGTCCGTGTGAAGAGACCACCAAACAGGCTTTGTGTGAGCAATAAAGCTTTTTAATCACCTGGGTGCAGGCGGGCTGAGTCAGTGAAGGGAGATAAGTGTGGGGCGGTTTTATAGGATTTGGGTAGGTAAAGGAAAATTCCAGTCAAAGAGGGGTTGTTCTCTGGCGGGCAGGAGTGGGAGGCACAAGGTGCCAGTGGGGGAGCTTTTTGAGCCAGGATAAGCCAGGCACAAGATAATGTCATTGCTTAAGGCAAGGACCAGCCATTTTCACTTCTTTTGTGGTGGAATGTCATCAGTTAAGGCGGGGCAGGGCATTTTCACTTCTTTTGTGATTCTTCGGTTACTTCAGGCCATCTGGGCGTATACGTGCAAGTCACAGGGGATGCGATGGCTTAGCTTGGGCTCAGAGGCCTGACATTTTTGACCTCTGATTCACAGCTTTCCTAAGCCTTTCACGGATGCTTCTTGCTGTACTGGGCACTGCACTCTTTTGCATAGGGATGATCCAGCGATCATTGGGGTCCCAGGCCAGGATCTGTGTCTGTTCCTCGTGGTTCAACCCGACTAGGCCTGAGGAGTTGAGGGTAGTGGAGGCCCTCAAATAACTGGGAATTCTGAGTGTCCAAAGGCATGAAGCTGGGGCTGCACTGCTTAAAGGCTGCCCAGGGCCACCCGGGGAGGCCAAGAGCTGGAATTCAGGACTCCGCCTTCAATTCAGAGCTCCTTTCTCCAAGACTAGAAAAGGTTATTCCAGAGACTGAACTTGCAGCCAGAAGCCCAGGACATCCTAGTCTTCCCGCATCCGGCCCATTAGAGCGACCAATAAAAACTACAAATTCCAGCATGCCGCGAGTCGCGGACTGTCCTCGCGCTCCCGCCGGCTCCAACCACCCCTCTGCTCCTCATTGGCTCGCAAGCCTAACGTGCTGGTCCGTGACTGGTTACAGCTCTTGTCGCTCCTAAGAACCCATTGCTGGGGCTGGCCGGCCTGTGCCTTGGATCCTCTAAGGAGATGGAACTGCGCTCAACCAGGATGAGAGGCTGCCCGACCAATGCAGCTGCCGCCCCCTCTGCTGCAGAGGCTTTGCTTTTTGACTCCCTGGTGACCCTAAAGTTGAAGAGCTTCCGGCCGGAGGCCATTAGATGGGACACCCGGAAGGCGGAACTTCTAGGGCGGAAGTGGCCGAGAGGCGAGGAGAATGGCGGCGGAAGGCTGGATTTGGCGTTGGGGCTGGGGCCGGCGGTGCCTGGGAAGGCCTGGGCTTCCCGGCCCCGGCCCTGGCCCCACTACACCTCTCTTTCTTCTTTTGTTGCTGGGGTCTGTGACTGCGGATATAACTGACGGCAACAGTGAACATCTCAAGCGGGAGCATTCGCTCATTAAGCCCTACCAAGGTGAAGCCCTTGTGGTGGGAATGAGTGAAGGGTGAGGGCGAGGCTGAACAGGGCTGGGGGAAGGCGTGCCGTTTCTCCTGAGCAGAGCACCTCTGTGGGTCTCCTGCCTCTGGCGAGGTCAGTCCTGGCGTGCCCTCTTAGCACCTGTCTTTTCCCACAGGGGTCGGTTCCAGCTCTATGCCCCTCTGGGACTTCCAGGGCAGTACTATGCTCACTAGCCAGTACGTACGTCTGACCCCTGACGAGCGCAGCAAAGAGGGCTCTATCTGGAACCACCAGGTGAGTGGTTCTCAAGAGGATAGGCTTACTGTTCGGTTGGCTGCTAGGCCCTGGCTCCCGAGCAGCAGAGACCCGAGCTTGGTTTATAGGTTTGCACCTCCGTCCCTGGCCTTTTCCTCATCTTGGTCACACCCACCAATAATGAGAGGCGATGGGTATTGTGTCAGGAGCTGAGTTTGACAATTTTCATCCTCCTCACTTCCTTTAAAAGCCATGCGAGATGAGTAATGTTATCTCCATTTTACCCACTAAGAAGCTAAGACTCAGGTTTGAAAGAGTCTTGCCCAAAGTTACGTAGCCAGAAAGTAGTGGAACTGTCAGGCTGTCTGACTTGAACCCCCTCAGTAGTGGGAAGAACCAAGCGAACTGGATCTTTATTGGGTGTTTTGCTGTGTGTTAGGCACTGACCTTGCCATGCCTTACTGCATCTAATTTTCAAACAAGCTGTTTGAAATAGATGGCTTTCATAACTATACAAAAATAACACAGCTAGCAAATGACATAAACAGTATTTAAACTCTGATTTGTCTGATCTCTAAGCCCAGCAGTTCTCTCGATGTACCTGACTCTTCACCTGGACAGTGGGGGAACCCCTTGGAACCCCTTTTCCAGTGCTTGGTTGAGGGTCTTGTCATCAGTAGTGTGGAGGGACTGGACCTGTGGGCAGTTTTACTGCCTGTGACCTTTGCCCCAGAGTATGTAGTATGTAATATGTGAGCAGTGGCCAACGACAGCTGCTACACAGACTCCACACTGAGGCAGTCAAGGTGAGGAAAAAGGGGAAAGAATAATAATTTGGGGCTGGGTTACAGCTTGGAGCGGGACCTGCTCCTGCCCCAGCTTGCCTGATCTCAAAACCCTTCCCATGGCTTAAGCTGTTGGCCAGTGTTCTGTTTTTCTCCATCACCGTGCTCTCTGGTCCCTGCTGGTTGACTTTCTTGTTTAGTTCTGGGAACCCACACTCTCTTTGTGTTGCCTGGTCTGCCCGTCCCCTCAGCTCCTCCTCTCCTTCCTGCCCTGAGCCTCCACACTGCTGTTAGTGGCATCTGGGGATACTTTCTTCAGCTTTCACTCTGATCCTCAGAGCCTGGAGTCCCCTGTGAAGGGGTAAGCATGCATTATGTCTGCACAATCTGGCCCCTGGTGCATCTCCAGTCAGTTCTCTCTGTTAATTTTGTTCCAGCCTCCCTGGCTGCCTTCTTGCCTCAGGACCTTTGCAACTGTTGTTCCCTCTGTCTGGGACACTGCCTCCTGGCTCCTCATGCCTGCTTGGTTCTTTCTCATCTGTTAAGTCTCAATTCAAGTGCCACCCACGCAGACACTTCTTCATTAACCACCCTGTCTCCCCCGAGTCACATTCTGTCACATTATTCTGTCTTAGGGCTTTCAGATATTTTAAAGAAATGATAATGCAGCCTTATATTTTTCATGGAAATGAGTTCAGTGTAGCATTATTATTATTATTTTTTAAAAGCAAGGTGCAAATAGTGCCGGAACTGTGGAAATCAGGATTAGCCACAAGTAATAGACACATCTAAGACAGTGGCTAAATGTTGGTTGTAGATAGCTGATGGTTAGCATCATCCGTGGCTTGAGATGTCACAGGACTGAGAGGCTTCTGCACTTGCTTTCATCAAATTTTCAGTCTGGAATACAATTGTTTTGCCTTCCTCCACCTTTCTGTTTGACTCTGCTGATATTCCTGAAACATTTGGAGTGCTTCCTGTAAATTCCCGAAAGAAATTGCTTGGAAATCAGAATTTTCTGTTCAGTGTTTCCCAAGAACTGCCTCTTCCTTTAATGAGCCGGAGAGATGCTTCCTCAACTTTTCCCTTTTTTATCTCCTTCATTCACTCTATCGGGAGAGGGTAGAGGCGTGCACTCAGGCAAACATTCCCTGAACACCTGCTGTCTTCCGAGCAGCCATAAAATAGCCCCTGCTGTGGTGCGGAGGTGGGGTGGTCTAGATGAAGGAGTGGCTCAGAGGTGACTAGAACTCTTAAGTGCCTGTTGGCCGCAGCACAGGACCTGGGGAGGCTGCTCAGGCCCTGTCCTTTCCGGGACCTCGTGCGGAGGCTGCGGCAGTAGTCTTTAAGCTTTTTTTTCTGTTGTAGCGAACTTTTTAAAGTTGGCATCAAAAATTGTTTGTCATTAGGTTTAAGTATTTGCAAAGGATGACAGCAAATTTTAAATATTGACATTTTAAAATGAAACTGTTCAGTATTTTAAGCATTCAGTGGAATCTAAATATTGCAATTTGATATCCACTTTTTTTTTTTTTTTTTTTTTGAGACGGGAATCTTGTTCTATCACTCAGGCTGGAGTGCAGTGGCGCAGGCTGGAGTGCAGTGGCGCAGGCTGGGCTCACTGCAACCTCTGCCTCCCTGGTTCAAGTGATTCTCCTGCCTCAGCCCCCTGAGTAGCTGGAATTACAGGTGTGCACCACCATGCCCAGCTAGTTTTTGTATTTTTAGTAGAGTTTTTTTTTTTTTTTTAAGACAGAGTCATGCTCTGTTTCCCAGGCTGGAGTACAGTGGTGCGATCTCAGCTCACTGCAACCTCCACCTCACGGGTTCAAGAGATTCTCCTGCCTCAGCCTCCTGAGTAGCTGGGATTACAGGCGCACACTGCCATGTCCAGCTAATTTTTTGTACTTTTAGTAGAGATGAGGTTTTGCCATGTTTGCGAGGCTGGTCTCGAACTCCTGGCCTCAAGTGATCTGCCCACCTCGGCCTCCCAAAGTGCTAGGATTACAGGTGTGAGCCACTGTGCCTGGCCAGTACATCAGTTTTTTAATTGAACTTGTATTTTCATTTCCACACAGAATTTTATCCTAATGCAATATACTTAATACTTGAAAATGTTATTCATTAGCCTACCATATTCTTCTGCAAGTAAAATAAATATGATTTAAACTTTTTGATTTCATTGAGACGGTGAAACTAAGTTTTAATATTTTATTTGGGATTATTATAATTATCTGTACACACTTGATGAAAGTAAATGCATTACACAGTTTTTGAATAATTATAATACAAAAGTAAACATTTTTTGAAAGGTGAGATCTTAGTGGGATGTCACTCCCCCACCCCCATCTGAATGAATACTATTGTCAGACAAGTTCAGTACCACTTCCACTTTTTGTTTTTATATACATGAATTCTGAGAAACTGTGTTCTCTTAAGTAGTAGATGGAGATAGGGTTATTTTTTAAATTTTCAATTTCTGTTAGAGGTGGGATCTTACTATTTTGCCCAGTCTTGTCTTGAACTCTTGGACTCAAACCATCTTCCCACCTCAGCCTCTGAGTATCTGGGACACAGGTGCTCACCACCACTGTGCCTGGCACAGAGGGAGTTTTGGTAGAGCAGCGTCACTGAATACTTGGATCTTCTTTGGTTTATAAACCCAACGTCATGCAGTGATCTTTTATCAAAACTTTGGATGATCTTTCAGCTGACTGTTGATTACATCTGCATTCTGTTTCATTGCAAGCAGAGATGTGGAAACTGCTTAACTGTAAAATAGCCTCTTATTGCCAGGTGATTCTGATGTAGTTGGCCTGGTGTAGAACTATGGCATTAATCTTTCTGAGCTCCCCAGGTGGGTTTGCTGTGGGTTAAGAACTGTGGTCATGTCATGTTTGTCCCCAGAAGCAGCTTCCGAATCATTTCCAGCCTGTGCCTTGCCTGCTTAAGATCCTCCAGAGGCCAGAGGCCTTCTATTGTCTGTATCATAGTATGTCTCTGCTAATCTGCAGTTTTTTTTTTTTTTGAAACGGAGTCTCGCTCTGTCACCCAGGCTGGAGCACAGTGGCCGGATCTCAGCTCACTGCAAGCTCCGCCTCCCAGGTTTACACCATTCTCCTGCCTCAGCCTCCCGAGTAGCTGGGACTACAGGCACCCACCACCTCGCCTGGCTAGTTTTTTTGTATTTTTAGTAGAGACGGGGTTTCACCGTGTTAGCCAGGATGGTCTCGATCTCCTGACCTCGTGATCCGCCCGCCTCAGCCTCCCAAAGTGCTGGGATTACAGGCTTGAGCCACCGCGCCCGGCTAATCTGCAGTTTTAATCTGGGGTCATGGAGACTTTCTAAGGCCTGCATAGTCCTGGAGGTGTCAGTTTCCAGGTCCTCCACTGTCTAGTGTGCTCATTTCTGAAGCCAGCTTCCCCGTGCACATGCCGGGAATGGGTGTGTGGGTTTTCCTTTTCCACCTCCCTCACTCAGTTGCCCTTCCGCTCTGAGGTCAGCCTCTCAGCAGCCTGGTCTGTCTTCAGGTTGTTGTCCCCAGGTGTGGAAAACTCCTGGGCGCCAGAGACCATTTGAAATGTGGTTTCTGGGCTGACTTTTGTATATGTGAGATATATTTTTTTAAAGTTTTCAAATATATGTGGTCTATTTTAGTTATCTTTTAAAATTGTTTATTATTGTTAGATAGCTGATGGAATTGCATCATGGTTAGGTTTTTTGGAAGCGTTCGGTTTGTGCTTATGAATGTGGATTCTCTAGTTGTTGACTACAGCGTGCCATTTAGGTTCTTTAGCTTCCCAGGTGGGTCTGCCGTGCAGCCAGGGTTAAGATTGAGTTCAGATCTTCTATAGCCTTCCTCATATTTTTGTCTGCTCGCTTTTATTAGTTACTAAGAGAACTTTGTTAAAACTTTCTGTGTGTGGCTGGGCAAGGTGACATGTGCCTATAAGTCCCACATACTGGGGAGGCTGAGGCAGGAGGATTGCTTGAGCCAAGGAGTTCAAAACCAGCCCAGGCAACATAGTAAAACCTCATCTCAAAAAAAAGTGTTAAAAAATTTCTGTATGTGAATTTGTCTGCATCTTTGTAGTTCTGTCAGTTTCTGTTTTATATGTTTTGAGGCCAAATTAGGTGCATTCAAACACTTAGGTTTATTATATCTCTAGGTAAATGGAATCTTTTATCATTAAGAGCCCCTTTTTACATTTTGTTATTGGTATAGCTACAGAAGCTTGCTTTTTGTTTTTTTAAACAACCAGTAATCAATATGAAAATAGTCGACTTTAATATCTGTAATGGTGACTGCCACCTCAATTCCTGGCTCAATACTGAGGGAAGGAGTCCGCTTAATCTCAGAAAGACTGTGCAGGTCAGTGAGCTGCTTGTGGATTCTCATCTGGAAAAGATCCCATGTGTTAGAACCTTCACAAAGAGTTTTTCTTGTGGTGATTCTCGAAGCCTTGGTAGGCACCCCAGCTGGTCCTTTCACTTTGAGATTGTTTCCCTTTGCTCCTTTGATCAAGTCAGCACACACCTCTGGGGATTTTACATTGCAGCTCGTTAAACCGATTCCGATTCAGTGAACTGTCACCTCCGGCTCCGTGGGTTTTTTTCTGGTATTTTTAAAGCCATGGGTAGGCCGGGTGCAGTGGCTCACACCTGTAATCCCAGCACTTTGGGAGGCCAAAGCAGGCAGATTACCTGAGGTCAGGAGTTTGAGACCTTCCTAGCCAACATGGTGAAACCCCGTCTTTACTAAAAATACAAAAATTAGGCCAGGTGCGGTGGCTCAAGCCTGTAATCCCAGCACTTTGGGAGGCCGAGGTAGGCGGATCACGAGGTCAGGAGATCGAGACCATCCTGGCTAACAAGGTGACACCCTGTCCATACTAAAACTACAAAAATTAGCCAGGCGTGGTGGCGGGTGCCTGTAGTCCCAGCTACTCGGAAGGCTGAGGCAGGAGAATTGCTTGAACCGGGGAGGAAGAGGTTGCAGTGAGCCGAGATCACACCACTGCACTCCAGCTTGGGTGACAGCGAGACTCTGTCTCAAAAAATAAAAAATAAAAAATAAAAAAAAATAAATAAATGCCATGGCTGCTGCAAGGCTTCCTGACTAACTTGTTCCTCAGCCAGAGCAAACAGTGCTGAGGCAGGAGCAGGAGCGGGCGGACCACAGCTCTGCACCACCTGTGACCGTGTCTTCCTCAAAGAGCAGAAGCTTGCTTTTGGTTAGTGTTTGCATAGCATGGTTTTTCTGTCCTTTTACTTTTTCCCATTTCTTTATGTTTTAGGGTTTTTTCTTATAAATGGCATATTACTAGGTTTCAGAGGTGTTATTTTTGTTGTAAATTCATATAACATAAAATTTACCATTTTAACCTTTTTTTAAATCTTTCAATCCATTAATTTATGAAACTATTTTCTTCAGTAGGCTACACATTGACATTGAAGCAGTGGCTTGCTTTTTTTTGTTTAAAAACAAACAAACAAAAAAAAACAGGGTCTTAATCTGCCACCTAGGCTGGAATGCAATGGTGTGATCACACCTCACTGCAGCCTTGGTCTCCTGGGCGTGATCCTCCCACCTCAGACCTCAGCCTCCTGAGTAGCTGGGACTACAGGCGCACACCACCATGCCTGGCTAATTTTTTTTTTTTTGGTAGAAGTGGAGTTTCGCCATGTTACCTAGCCTGGTCGTGAACTCTGGGCTCAAGCAATCCACCCATCTTGGCCTCCCAGACTGCTGGGATTACAGGCATGAGCCCACTGCGCCCAGCCTAACAATGGCATTTAAAAGATGTAATGGCTATCTAAAAAAATGTTTTGACTGTTGTACTTATATATCTGCACATGCAATTAAGTTTCTCAAATATTTGTTTTTTTTATTTTTTTTGTGGAGACAGGGTTTCACTCTGTTGCCCAGGCTGGAGTGTAGCGGCGTGATCTCAGCTCACTGCAACCTCTGCCTCCTGGGTTCAGGTGATTCTCCTGCCTCAGCCTCCCTGGTAGCTGGGACTACAGGTGCCTGCCACCGCACCCGGCTAATTTTTGTATTTTTAGCAGAGATGAGGTTTCACCATGTTGGCCAGGCTGGTCTTGAACTCCCGACCTCAGGTGATCTGCCTGCCTGTCTCCCAAAGTGCTGGGATTATGGTGTGAGCCACCACATCTGGCCAAATGTCTGAAATATTTCTATTGTGATAAAATGTATGTAACACAGGCTGGGCGCGGTGGCTCACGCCTGTAATCTCAGCACTTTGGGAGGCTGAAGTAGGTGGATCACGTGGTCAGGAGATCAAGACCATCCTGGCCAACATGGTGAAACCCTGTCTCTACTAAAAATACACAAAATTAGCTGGTCGTAGTGGCGTGTGCCTGTAATCCCAGCTACTTGGGAGGCTGAGACAGGAGAATCCCTTGAACGAGGGAGGCAGAGGTTGCAGTGAGCTGAGATCACACCACTGCACTCTAGCCTGGCGACAGAGCAAGACTCTGTCTCAAAAAAAAAAAAAAAAAAAGTATGTAACAAAGTGTACCATTGTAACCAGTTTTTAAAATTAAAAAAAAACTTTTTTTTTTTTTAGAGACAGGGTCTCGCTCTGTCACCCAGGCTGGAGTGCAGTGGCACAATCCTAGCTCATTGCAACCTCGAACTCCTGGACTCCAGTGATCCTCCTGCTTAGTCTCCTGAGTAGCTGGGATTACAAGGCATGTGCTACTGTGCCTGGCTAATTTTTTTTTTTTTTTTTTAATTTTTTGTAGAGATGGGTTCTCACTATGCTGCCCGGGCTGATCTCGAACTCATGGCCTCAAGCAATCCTCCCGGGTTGGCCTCCCAAAGTGCTGAGATTATAGGCGTGAGCTACTGCGCCTGACTCATTTTAACCATTTTTAAGTATACAGGTCAGTGGCATTAAGTGCATTCACATTGCTGTGTAGCCATCACCACCGTCCCTCTCGAACTCTTTCCTCGTCCCAACTGAACCTCTCTACCATTTAACAATCACTCCCATCCCCACAGTCCCTGGTAACCACCATTCTACCTCATCTCTATGAATTTGACTGTTCTAGGCATCTCATATAAATGGAGGCATACAATATTTGTCTTCTTTGTCTGACTCATTTTACGGAGCATATCTTCAGTGTTCCTCCATACTGTAGTATATATCAGTACTGCGTTCCTTTTTGTTGCTGAGTAATATTCGTGTGTGCATATGTGTGTGTGTGTGTGCGCGTGTGTGTGTGTCTAGACCACATTCTGTGCATTCATTCATCTGTTCGTAATGGACACTTGGGTTGTTTCCATCTTTTGCCATTGTGAATAGTGCTGCTGTGAAAGCTGGTATACAGGTATCTGCATCCTACTTTCAGTTCTTTTGGGTATATACTCAGGAAGGAGAATCTCTGGATCATATGGTCATTCTATTTTTAATTTTTTGAGGACTACCAAACTGTATAGCAACTGCACTATTTTACATTCCCACCAGGAGTGCACAAGGATTCCAATTTCTCTACATCGTTGCCAACATTTGTTATTATTTATTTATTTGTTTGTTTGTTTATTAAGATGAAGTCTCGTTCTTTCGCCAGGCTGGAGTGCAGTGGCGTGATCTCGACTCACTGGCACCTCTGCCTCCCAGGTTCAAGTGATTCATCTGCCTCAGCCTCCCGAGTAGCTGGGATTACAGGCGCCTGCCACCCCGCCCAGCTAATATTTGTATTTTTAGTAGAGATAGGGTTTCACCATGTTGGCCAGGATGGTCTTGATCTCTTGACCTCATGATCCGCCCGCATTGGCCTATCAAAGTGCTGGGATTACAGGCATGAACCACCGCGCCCAGCCTTATTTATTTTTAAAATAATAACCGTTTCAGGCCCGGCGCAGTGGCTCATGCTTGTAATCCCAGCACTTTGGGAGGCCGAGGCAGGCGGATTGGCTGAGCTCAGGAGTTTAGAATTACACTGGGCAACATGGTGAAACCTAGTCTCTACTAAAATACAAAAAAATTGGCTGGGCATTGTGGCGCACGCCTGTAATCCCAGCTACTCGGGAGGCTGAGCCAGGAGAATTGCTTGAGCCCAGGAGGCGGAGGTTGCAGTGAGCTGAGATCATGCCATTGCACTCCAGCTTGGGTGACAGAGTGAGACTTTGTCTCAGAAAATAATAATAATAATTTTTTAAAAATAGCCATTCCAATGGTTGTGAAGTGGCATCTCATTATGGTTTTTATTTGCATTTCCCTAATGGCTAATGATGTTGAGCATTTTGTTATACTTAGTGACCATTTGTATGTCTTCTCTGGAGAAATGTCTATTCATGTCTATTATGTGTTTTTGAGTTGGATATTTTTTGGTCAATTTTTTAGGGTTCCTTTTTTTTTTTTTTTTTTTGAGACAGAGTCTCGCTCTGTTGCCCACGCTGCAGTGCAGTGGCCGGATCTCGGCTCACTGCAAGCTCCGCTCCTGGGTTCATGCCATTCTCCTGCCTGAGCCTCCCAAGTAGCTGGGACTATGAGGCGCCCGTCACCACGCCCAGCTAACTTTTTTTTTTTTTTTAGTAGAGACGGGGTTTCACCATGTTAGCCAGGACGGTCTCGATCTCCCGGCCTCATGATCCACCCGCCTCGGCCTCCCAAAGTGTTGGGATTACAGGCGTGAGCCACCGTGCCTGGCCTTGGGTTTCTTTATATATTCTAGATATTAATCCCTTATCAGATGTGTGATTTGCAAATATTTTCTCCCATTCTGTGGGTTGTCTCTTCACTCTTTTGGTCATGTTCTTTGATGTACAGAAGTTTTTAGTTTTGGTGAAGTCCAATTTATCTTTTTTTTTTTGTCTGTGCTTTTGGTGCTATATCCTAGAAATCTTTACTAAATCCAGTGTCATGAACATTTTTCCCTAGATTTTCTTCTAAGAGTTTTGACGGGTTTTTTTGTTTGTTTATTGTTTTTTGAGGCAAGTTCTCATTTTGTTGCCCAGGCTGGAGTGCCGTGGCATGAACACGGCTCAAAGCTGCAGCCTTGACCTCTCCAGCTCAAGTGATCCTCCTGCCTCAGCCCCACAAGTAGCTGGGACTACAGGCATGTGCAGTCAGGCCCAGCTGATTTTCATGTTATTTTGTAGAGATGAGTTTTCACCATGTTACCTGGGCTAGTCTTGAACTTCTGAGCTCTGGTGATCCACCTGCCTCAGCCTCCCAAAGTGTTTCAGATTACAGGTGTGAGCCACCGCAACTGCCCAGGTTTTAGCTCTTAAGTTTAGATCTCTGATCCTTTATATACTTATTACTATTTTTTATAGAGATGGGGTCTTGCTATGTTGCCCAGGCTGGTCTTGAACTCCTTGGCTCAGCAAGCCTCCCATGATGGCCTCCCAAGGTGCTGGGACTATCGGTATGAGCCACTGCACCTGGCCTCTTTACTTTTCAAATTAAACTCTCTATTTTGATATAATTATAAATTCACATGCAGTTATAGGAAATAATACAGAGATCCTAGGTGCTGTTAGGTTTTGTTTTTTTATTTAGCATTTAGTCCATTTACATTTAATGAAATAGTGATACATTTGGGTTTAATCTGCTATCTTACTCTTTATTTTCAAAGTGCCTATTCTCTGTTCATTTTTCTCTCTACTTTTAGGTTAATTTTTATTATCCTATTTTTTCTCTTCTATTAGCTTGAAAGTTATATGCTCTTTTCTTTTCTCAATTTTAAGTGGTCACCCTAGAATTTAAAGTAGGCATTCGTGTTTTACCAAAATCTAATGATAGTATATACTTTACTTTCTTCCTGGACAGTGCAAGGATCCTAACACACTTCAACTCCATTTATTGTTGTCATTTATTTTAATTATGTCTGTTTTATATCACACAACCCATTGTTTTATGTAGTCAGATATTTAGATTTTCACCCTTATAGTCACTGTATTTGTTGTTCTTCATTCCTTCTGGAATCTGACTTTACATCTGGAGGGGGATCATTTTCTTTCTCCCTGAAGAATGAAAGCATGAGTCTGCTAATGAATTCTTTTGGTTTTTGTTTGTTTGTCTCAAAATATCTTTTTTTTTTTTGAGACGGAGTCTTGCTCTGTCACCCAGGCTGGAGTGCAGTGGTGCGATCTTGGCTCACTACAAGCTCCGCCTCTCGGGTTCACGCCAGTCTCCTGCCTCAGCCTCCCAAGTAGCTGGGACTACAGGCACCCAACACTACGCCCAGCTAATTTTTGTTGTAATTTTTAGTAGAGATGGGGTTTCACCGTGTTAGCCAGGATGGTCTCGATCTCCTGACCTTGTGATCTGCCCGCCTCGGCCTCCCAAAATGCTGGGATTACAGGCGTGAGCCACCGCGCCTGGCCTCAAACTATCTTAATTTTACCTTCATTCTTGAAGGATGCATTTGCTGAGTATAGAATCCCATGCTGGCTGTTACCTTCCTGTATCTCCAAACATATCATTCGTCTGCCTTCTTGCTCCCACTGTTTCCGTTGTGAAGCCAGGTATCAGGCTAATTATTGCTCCTTTGAGGGTCATCTCTTTTTTCCCTTTGGTTGCTTTTTCTTTAAGATGATTATTATTATTTTTTTTATGGTGGGGTGCAGTGGCGCAATCTCGGCTCACTGCAACCTCCACCTCCCAGGTTCAAGCAGTTCTCCCACCTCAGCCTCCCAAGTAGCTGGGATTACAGGCACGCACCACCACGCCTGGCTAATTTTTGTATTTTTAGTAGAGACGGGGTTTCACCATGTTGGCCAGGCTGGTCTCGACCTCAAGTGATCCACCTGCTTTGGCCTCCCAAAGTGCTGGGATTATAGGCGTGAGCCACTGCACCCAGCCAAGATGATCTGTTTTTAAGGGGAACAATAGACACTCCAGACTAACTAGATGGGGGAGGATGTGATTTGAAAAACTACCTACTGGGTAATGTTCTCTCTGCCTGGGTGTAGTATACCCATGTAGCCTGCACATGGAGCCCCTGTATCTAAAATAAAAGTTGAAATTGAAAAGAAAGAAAAAATGCTTTTGTGGCACAAGTTCTCAGGATTGCCTGGGGCTGTGCCATGGGGGAAAAAATTAGAAAAAAATACTTTCATGTTAAAAAACTATCTGTTTTGGCCGGGCGAGGTGGCTCAAGCCTGTAATCCCAGCACTTTGGGAGGCCGAGACGGGCGGATCACGAGGTCAGGAGATCGAGACCATCCTGGCTAACACAGTGAAACCCCGTCTCTACTAAAAATACAAAAACTTAGCCGGGCGAGGTGGCAGGCGCCTGTAGTCCCAGCTACTCGGGAGGCTGAGGCAGGAGAATGGCGTGAACCCGGGAGGCGGAGCTTGCAGTGAGCTGAGATCCGGCCACTGCACTCCAGCCTGGGTGACAGAGCGAGACTCTGTCTCAAAAAAAAAAAAAAAAAAAAACTATCTGTTTTTATTGTTTGTTTGTTTCCTCTATCCCTCCCTTCTTTTTTTGTGCCTAACTATGGTTTTCTTTTTAGTCATCTCCTTTGGTTTGTAGGACTTTTAAAGTTTGTGGCAGGTCTTTGAATCAGCTTTAGTAAGTGCTTAGATATCTTTAAATATTCCTTTGCCCTAATCTCTTACATCTTACTTAGGAATCCCAATTATATGAGTCTTAGTCTCTCTCACTCTTTCCTCCATCTCTTACCCACAATTCTATATCTTCCATTCTTTTGTGCTCTCGGGGACTCGGCCTAGGTTTTGTTATCTGGGTTCCCGGTGCCCAGAGTGGGAGCAGTGAGTCTGACATCAGTGAATGAATGAACCATATTGCGTCGGGATACGGTGTGTTGTTATTTTTTATTTTTTTGTGATCACAGAAGTAATGTGTTTATTGTACGTTATTCAAACATGGTAAACAGTCGCCATAATCCCCCTCCCAGAATTACCCATCATTAATACTGTTTCATGTTCCTTTACTCCTGTGTTCATTTCTCTTCATCCTCATCTGCATTGGACGTTAATGGTCTTTTTCACAGTTGCCCATCTGACAGGTCAGCATCTTGTTTGGGTTTGCCTTTCTGATGGGTGTTTGTTTAATCACTTGCTTACATACCCATCTGCAGATTTCCTGAAAGTGGATACTTGTCACCGTGTGTGTTGACACCTTAGTTTTCACAAACGACTTCCAGATGGGGAAGGCCAGGCTTTCTCCCTTGCCGTAGGCAGCGACCATCCCTGCCCCAGCTCACATGGTGCTGCCCTTGAGCCCCAGAGCACGACCCTGATCAGCTCTCATCCCCAGCACTGGTACCACACTTAGGCTGGGCTGGGGAGGTGAACTGGTGGAGGGCTGGGTTTTGGAGTCAGCCAGACCTGGGCTGGAGGCCCAGCAGCACTGACCTGGCCTGATTTTCCTCACTTGGGAAGGCTGGTTAGCAGGGTAGGCAGTGGGTGTGGGTGACCAGAAAGGGGCTGGTGCAATTTATGTGAAAGGCCTGCAGGCCCCGGGAAGTACCGAAGGCAGAGCAGAGCTCTCGGAGTCAGAAAGCCCTGGGCGTGAATCAGACAGTCCACTGAGCTGCTGTGGACAAGTTGTTACACCTCTGAATTTGTTTTCCTGTAAAATATGTCGCTCAAATAGGAGTAGTAACCTCTGTACAAGGTTCCAGGGCAAGAGCAGCGGGGATGGAGAGGCAATGGCTGGTGGGTTTGGCTGGTAACGAGGGTGAACCGTGTGGCGGCCACCTGCTCAGGAGCAGCCTGGGGCCTGCGGGCGGGGTCTGGGCCTCAGGCAGCCTTGGGACACTGTGGCCTCCCCCACCTCACCTGGTGCCCAGCAGTCTCTTACCTTCACGCTGAGAACATTTAGGGGTCTGTGGTCAGTGGCACTCGTGGCCCTGTGCCAAGGAGTGCCCAGTCTTCGCTGGGGAAGGCAGAGAGGTCTGTGGGGCAGGGGCCGTGCCGGGGTTGCCTCCAGCTTGCTGGAAGGCCCCGGGGAGCTCTGAGCAGCCCGTTCTGCTCTCCCTCCAGCCCTGCTTCCTCAAGGACTGGGAAATGCACGTCCACTTCAAAGTCCACGGCACAGGGAAGAAGAACCTCCATGGAGACGGCATCGCCTTGTGGTACACCCGGGACCGCCTCGTGCCAGGTGGGCCCTGCGGGGCCCCAGGCCGGGGGTGGGCACGGGCATGGCTGCTGGCCCCCAAGGGAGGTGGCGTGGGGCTGCCTGTGGCTCGTGGGGCCCAGCGTCTCTCCCATTAGGAAAGTGCTGCTCCCGTGGATGAAGTCCTGCGCCTCTGGAAGGAGCCTGGCCCTGGAAGGAAGGCTGCTGAGGGGAGAGGAGCAGCTGGGCCCTGCAGCTCAGCCCTACACCCTCGTTGGCCTGGGTTTACCATTCGAAACAGTTACTGTTGTAAAAAAGCCGAACATGAAGACTGTGTGGCTGTGACTGCAGGTGGCCCACAGACCCGGAGGTGTCACCTCAGTGGCCCTCCACAGAGTGTTTGCGGCCCCGGTGTAGAGGATGGAGCCTCCGGAGTAGGGCTGTCTCTTGTGGCTCACTGTGTTTTGTAAGCCAGGCACCCCCTTGACCCCTACCTCAGTCCCCTCACAGTTCAGCCTTCAGACTTGAGTCCTCTGTGTCACACGCCTAGACTCCCCGCTTCTGGGGAGAAAGCCTCAGCTTTCTCCTTTCACCATCTCCTCTCTCGGTGAATGGCCATTGAGTTGGGCTCCCCACCCACGTTGGCATTGCCTGCCTTTCAGGTACCCATGGGACAGCTCCCGTTTCTCCCATTGTGAGAGCATCTCCTTGTAATTCTAGGGCCTGTGTTTGGAAGCAAAGATAACTTCCACGGCTTAGCCATCTTCCTGGACACCTACCCCAATGATGAGACCACCGAGGTAGGCCCCGCTCTCTCCTGCTGAGCAGGAGAGGAAGGACTGGGCAGTGGGCTAGAGGAGGGGGCCCTGGGGCTTCCGTGGTCCCGGCACGAGAGGAGCCTCCAGGGATTGGGGCGGCAGGTGCCCCTGCTCGCCCCACAGGCTGGGCTGCTTGTGGAGTAACCGGTGTCTTGGTCCCAGCGCGTGTTCCCGTACATCTCGGTGATGGTGAACAATGGCTCCCTGTCCTACGACCACAGCAAGGATGGGCGCTGGACCGAGCTGGCGGGCTGCACGGCTGACTTCCGCAACCGCGATCACGACACCTTCTTGGCTGTGCGCTACTCCCGGGGCCGTCTGACGGTGAGCCGGCTGGGCGGGGGGTGCCGATCCCAGAGAGGCTCAGGAGCGCAGGCTGCTGTCCTGCGAGGTGCTTAGCGTGCTGGGCCCCGCAGGTGATGACCGACTTGGAGGACAAGAACGAGTGGAAGAACTGCATTGACATCACGGGAGTGCGCCTGCCCACCGGCTACTACTTCGGGGCCTCCGCCGGCACCGGCGACCTGTCTGGTGAGTGGGCCGGGCCAGGCACTGGTTCCCAGCCCGACTCGCCCTGAGGGACTGGGAGCTTTCCGTGCAGTTGATTGCCTGCCTTCGTGTGGTTTCTGGACTCAGCTGACTGTGGTTCCTCCTCTTCCTTTCGTCTGTAAATGGCCTGTCCGGGCCTCAGTCCTTGAACAGTCCCTTGGCAACCTTCCCCGTCAACAGGAGGCATTGGGTCAATTAGATTTGGGTGACGTAGATTCCCAGATTTATCTCCAGCTCAGACCGATCCAGACCTGCTCAGCCCTTGTGCCCAGAGCTGAGGCCACGTCTTGCCCTTCAGGATGTCAGTGGCACCTCTGCTCCTCTATTTGCTTGCTGTCTTTCCGGACCCTTTTTTCTCTCACATGGCACCTCTGGTCCATCAACAGTCCCTGTGGCTTTATTTTCACAGCATGTCCCACCGCTTCCCACCCCTCCCTGACTACCTGGAGGCTTCAGGCCACCAATATCTCACTGGAGCCTCCCAAGTGATTCCCTCCTTCACCAGCCCCCAACAGTCTCCCCTGAGCACAGCAGCTAAGTAATTGCCTTCAGCCGGTGTGAGGCCTCCTGCTGCTCTGGTCAGAGCCCTGCAGAGGGCACCATGGCCAGGGCCTCTGTGCCAGCCCTGCCACCTCTGGCTCCTCGCTCACTGCTCCCCCTGCCTACTGTGGCTTCCAGCTGCTCCCTGGATGCGCCTGTGCCCTCCTGCCCCAGCTGTTTCACTCTTGTCTCCGAGGGCCTTGCTCAGATGTCACCTCCTCAGCGCGGCCTTCCCTAATTCCCTTGTGGAACGTCGCGCCCCCTCCTGTAGTCCCCAACCCACTCCCCATCACCTTTGCCGGCTTTATTTTTCTTCATAGTATTTACCATCTTTGAATCTACCGAGTAATGAATGCTGTTGTCTCTGGCCCTCCTGCTCAATTGTAAGCTCTATAAATGGCTCTTGTTTGGCCCAGGGCAGGTGCTCGGTGAGCACTGGGGTGCCTCTAACCTGCTCAGGCCTCACTGGTCACCAGGCCATGGTGGCCTTGGCTGTGGTTCTCGGTCTCTCTTTGGGTCCCTGAGCAGGTGCCAGGCCCAGGGCCAGCTCCTGACCAGAACTGGCACCTGACACAGGGGACCTGACATGGGTGGTTTATCCTCAGGATGACCCATTCCAGGGCCTGTAGTCTGCCCACTGCCCAGGAGCCTCCCTCTCAGCAGAGAAGTGCTTGGGTCCACTCAAACCCCAGAACATCCATTGTTTGGGGGTTTTTCAGTCATACGCCCAGCAGAGGAGAGAAAGGTCTAGTAAGCACCCCTCCTGTCTTTCATAATTTCCAGCTCGTGCCTGGCTGGTTCTCCTCCTCCCACGGTTGCCTGGAACTTCGTCAGACTGTTTCAGCACTTGTCTTCAGAGGGTTCTCGATAGGCGCAGAGCAGCACCCGGGCTGTGGCCTGTGGCAGCTCTCACAGCTGTTGGGAGAGCCCAGCACAGAGTGGAAGAGGCGCCATGAGGGGAGCCATGTCTGACCTCTGGTCAGGGGTCATCAGTGCCAGGCACCTTACGGGTGATGTCACCTGATATATTTTTAGGCAGATAGCTGTCTCGCTCCCTTTTTACTCAACCATTGGGAGTTTGAGAACTGAAGGGATTTTTCCTGAGATACGAGCAGGAAGCAGCAGAGCCCAGACGGGAACTGGGGCCTGACTCCAGGGCCTGACTCCAGGGCTGGTCCTTGTCCTGCAGGGCCATTCGCTGTCTCTGAGGGCTGTGCATGTTCAGCTGTCACACTGCGCACCTGGCCGAGCTCTTGCTCAGTAGGTCCTCCCTTGGCTCCAGAGATTCCTGCTCCGTTAAACAAGGCCTTTCCTCAGATTCCAGTCCCAGGCTGACCAGGACCCACGTGTTGACTTTGAGCCTCAGCCTCCTTGTCTCCACAATGGAGTGATCCGTCAGTGTCAAGCCCGAGCTCTTTCCTGCCCATGCCATTGGACAGAGCCTTTCCCCAGTCTCCTCAGGCACAGCCGCTGGCCTCCGTTAGGCTCAGGCCCTTAGCTGGTTGCCGAGTTGTTCCCTACAGCCTGTATGTGGGTCTCTGTGACAAGAATGTCTGGTGGCTCCTGCCCTTGGGAGGCTCAGGCTTCTCAGCCAGTCACACAGTGACTGCTGGTCCTTCCTGGGTCTGTTTTTGAGCACGTACTCTGCAGGCAAGCCATCTTCTGTGTGGTGTAGTCTCATGTACTTGCCATGGCAACCACACAGATGGAGATCATCACTCCTTTACACATGAGGAAACTGAGCCTCAAAGAGGGCATCAGACCCCAGGATTTAGACCCAGACAATTCTGCTTGTAAAGCCCTTGCTGTTTTCTCTTCACTCTGCCTCCCCTCAGTTTTTTATTGCTGGGGACTAGAGGGAGCTGGGAAGAAAACAGGCCCTAGATGGGCAGGGCAGCCCTCTCCCCGGGGGCCTGGCAGGTTTACTGGTTGTGGCAGCAGCTTCCCTTAGGGGAGGGGCTTCGGCCACATGCCCTGAGGCTGGCCTCCAGGCTGTCACAGGTTTATTCTTGTCCTGCAGACAATCATGACATCATCTCCATGAAGCTGTTCCAGCTGATGGTGGAGCACACGCCCGACGAGGAGAGCATCGACTGGACCAAGATCGAGCCCAGCGTCAACTTCCTCAAGTCGCCCAAAGGTGCGTGTGCACGGCCCCGCCCCCCCTGGGCCTGGGCGGCCTGACCCGGAATGGGGTGAAGCCAGCCTGGCGATCTTGTGGTCCAGTCGTGGTTGTGGTGATTGTGGTCTGGGCTCTTGAATCAACCCTGTCCTGGCAAGCGGCACTGGCTGGCCCTGTCTGAGCTCCTCGAGGATTGGGCTTGGATTGTGTCAGCTCTGGCAAGTTTTTGAGTAAATGAATGAGGTGGAAGAGAAGTCTGCAGAGTCAGTCCCTGAGGACATCATAGCCACGTGAGTGCCGTGGCAGCAAGCAGTGGCTGACCAGCCGGCGTCCTCCCTCCCTAGGCGCTGGGGCGGTGGCCAGCAGAGCCAGGGGGCTGGCTATGTTGGCCCCCCTGTCCCTTCTGTGAGCCGCCTGGAAGGAGGTCGTGCTGCTGGCCAAGGGGTGGATTCCTTAGCTAGAAGGAGGGAGAAGGCAGGATTGGAAATTGGGTTTCTACAAAACCCGGAGCCTGGGTTCTTCCCGTGGCACTAATTAGCTACCCCTTTCCTCACAGAGTGAACATTGTGGTTGGAATGAGGCACCTGTGTGTGGAGAAGTCCACCCTAAGAACCACAGATGCATGCCTGGGGGTCCAGCCAGTGACGCAAGTGTGCACAGCGCGGGCTCTGTCCTAGCCCAGCCTTGGGTCCCCATGCCGCATGGGCCAGTTTGGCTGCATCTTTCTGCTTTTCAGGAGAAGCCAGGATCCAGTGTTTTATGTGACAAATCACTTTTTTTTTTTTTTTTTTTTTGGAGGGGACAGAGTCTTGCTCTGTCGCCCAGGCTGGAGTACAGTGGTGCAATCTTTTTTTTTTTTTTTTTTTTTTTTTTTTTTTGAGACGGAGTCTCGCTGTGTCTCCCAGGCTGGCGTGCAATGGCCTGATCTCGGCTCACTGCAAGCTCCGCCTCCCGGGTTCACGCCATTCTCCCGCCTCAGCCTCCGAGTAGCTGGGACTACAGGCGCCCGCCACCACGCCCGGCTAATTTTTTGTATTTTTAGTAGAGACGGGGTTTCACCGTGTTAGCCAGGATGGTCTTGATCTCCTGACCTCGTGATCCGCCCGTCTCGGCCTCCCAAAGTGCTGGGATTACAGGCTTGAGCCACCGCGCCCGGCCCAGTGGTGCAATCTTGGCTCACTGCAAGCTCCGCCTCCCAGGTTCATGCCATTCTCCTGCCTCAGCCTCCTGAGTAGCTGGGACTACAGGTGCCTGCCACCATGCCTGGCTAATTTTTTTGTATTTTTAGTAGAGACGGGGTTTCACCGTGTTAGCCAGGATGGTCTCGATCTCTTGACCTTGTGTTCCTCCCATCTTGGCCTCCCAAAGTGCTGGGATTACAGGCGTGAGCCACCGTGTGCAGCCAACAATTCACTTTTTAAAGATTCAGGTTATTTTAAAACGTTTCGGGGGCCACACAAACCTTGCTGCAGCCTTTGGTCAGAGGGCTGCCAGCCGCTGGGTGCTTTCAGAGGAGGCACCTGCCTTGCCCACCCAGCGTCCTGGGCAGCTGGCAAGGCAGGATGAACTCGTTTTTAGATTCAATCCATTTGTTCCTTCGGATGTGATCAAAGCTGCTCTCTGTGCCTAGCTATGGGCTGGGTGCTGGAGACACGGAGATCAGGCAGGCCCTGACCCTGGGGCTCATTCTAGGGGCTGAGGCAGACAAGGAGACAGGGAGCCGCGGGAGCCCCGAGGCTGAGTGGCTTTCTGGGGAAGCGCCATCCCTAGGGACCTCCCGGTTCAGTCAGTGACTGCTGTTGGTGTGTAGAGCAGAGGTGGGGGTGAGAGTGGCCAGCAGGCCTGCTGGTGGCAGCTTGTGCAGGAAGGGAGGATGGAGGTTGGCTTGTGGCTGGCAAGAAGGTGGCATGTGCACTGCTGAAAGGCAGGGCCTGGGCCTGAGGCCTGGGTGTGGGGATGCCTGAGGAGACTGCACAGTGTGGAGTCGGGGGCCGCAGTCAGGGAGGGAGGCAGAGTGGCAGAAACGGCCCAGCCAGACCCCAGCTCCTCCGCACACAGCCTGGAGAGCTTGGGAGAGTCAGTGTCTTCTCTCAGCCTGGACAAGGGAGTGCACCAGAGGGCCCCATCCCAGGATGGGCAGGACCCGTGAGGACCCGGTGTGGAGGAGAGAGGCTGTGGGCTGGGGTGGAGTGTGGGACTCAGGTCCTGGGAGACCCTCCGAGGGGGCTGCCTAGAGTATCCAGCTGTGGGCTGGGGCAGCCTGTGACCTGGGCCGCGTTGTTCCAGATAGGGCCCTCAGACCACAGTGTGGGGGCGGGGCTTGGAAAAGCAGCCTCCTGGGCCTCCCCTTATCCAGAGTTGGGCTTGGAGGAGCCCAGGACTCTGGTTTTAACCGGCTTCCTGCAGCAGAAGGCAGCCCAGGCCTGAGCCGCTGGGGTCCCGGGTCCCTGGGGCTTGGTCCTCTCTCTGCCCTGCCCTGCCCTGGGGACTGCAGAGCTGGCTGGGATGGGCTTCACCTGACCTCTGCCCCTCCCGGGTGAGGGGAGTGAGTGCGACTGGCCTGTGCACCGTCGCCTGCTGTCCTGTTCCATCCCCACTGCTGTCCTGCAGCCCCTTGTTTCCCGGCCCGCGCTGCTGTTTCAGCTCCTGTTTCTTCTCCCCCAGACAACGTGGACGACCCCACGGGGAACTTCCGCAGCGGGCCCCTGACAGGGTGGCGGGTGTTCCTGCTGCTGCTGTGCGCGCTCCTGGGCATTGTCGTCTGCGCCGTGGTGGGGGCCGTGGTGTTCCAGAAGCGGCAGGAGCGGAACAAGCGCTTCTACTGAGCGGCACCACCAGCGGGGCCTGCGCCAGCGGGGCCTGCACCAGCGTGGCCTGCGCCTGGGCCCAGGAGCCAATGTGAACTTTTTTTTTTACTGGGATTATAGAAGAACAAGATGACCTTATTTCTTAACCGTTTCAAATAAATGATTAAAGTATTTTCATACATTTTGCTTCTTGCCCAGCAGGGACAGGTGGCAGAGCCGAGGCTCAGGGTCTGGCACCTCTGCAGCTGGAGACGGAGGCTCTCCTGGGGCTGGCGTCTCAGTGCAGGGGTCTGTGCCTAGAGCTGGGCTGCAGCCCCTGCAGGCAGCTGTTGAACACTGGAGGGTCCCCCGAACCACACTGGGGTGGGCTCCTGAGGACGTGGGGAAGTGATTTTGTTTTGTGGCGTGTGGCACGTGTGGCGGCAGATGAGGCCTGAACTGGGAAACCCAGGCCTTCCTGTTCACCCTGAGCTGCTTCCTGAGACAAATGCTCAAGCGAGGCTGCAGGGTGGTGTGGTGGGGCCGAGTGTGACCGTTTGCTAAATAAAGTGAAATACCCAACCTCAGCCGTGTGACTGTCCTGAGGGGCTTGCTTTGCTTTCTTTTCTAATGACTTCCAGCCCACCAGGGCTGTAGAGCTTTCAGTTCGTCCGCTTTGGCCTGCAGAGTCCCAGGAGGATGGATGGGTTGCCCTGTTTCCCAGCTGGGGACACAGCTCTCAGAGGTCAAGGACAACTTGCCCAGTGTCACCTGGCAAGTGATGCTTTGGTGATGGGGCCCTGTGCTGTCGCCCACATGCTCTGGGCCTCTGCGTGAAAGGATGGGTGGCATGGGTCACCATGTGGAGGCTTGGCTGGGCAGGCGGGTACATTGACGGGGAACTCCGGAGGGCTCTGCGATGATGTGCAAGGGGCTGGTGGGGGCAGGAGGAGGGTGGGGTGGTTGTGGCAGTCCGTCTGGGACACCTCGGGGGACAAAGATGGTAACGGGGAGTGGAGGAAAGGCAGCTGCTGAAGGCATGGCACCGTCCCCCGCAGCTTCCATAGTCATCGCCCCCAGCTGTGGCCTCTGCTGCCAGCCAGCTCTCGCACTGTGGAGCAGCACGTCCTGTCCCGTCCTAAGTCACCCATCTGGCTCTGATCCCGACTCTAGCCCTCCTTGGGGACCTTGCTGAACCGATGATGTCTTCCTCGTCCCCTTCCCACTCACTGTTCAGTTGCTTTTGAATCTACCACCTTAAAAGCAAAAGCTAGCCTGCCCTCCCTGCAGTAGCCAGGCTTTTGGTAATTAACACTATCAAATAGATTCTTTTTTTTTTTTTTTTTTGAGACGGAGTCTTGCTCTGTCCCCCTGGCTGGAGTGCAGTGGCACTATCTCGGCTCACTGCAAGCTCCGCCTCCCGGGATCATGCCATTCTGCCTCAGCCTCCCGAGTAGCTGGGACTACAGGCGCCCGCCACCGCGCCCGGCTCATTTTTTTGTATTTTTAGTAGAGACGGGGTTTCACCATGTTAGCCAGGATGGTCTCGATCTCCTGACCTTGTGATCTGCCCGCCTCGGCCTCCCAAAGTGCTGGGATTACAAGCGTGAGCCACCGCGCCTGGCCTCAAATAGATTCTTATTGCAAAAAATATAGAGGGACACGAGTGAGAGTCAGGATTTTACCCTCTGTCCCTCATTCTCCAGAGCTCTTCACTGGTCCACTGTCACCCGCCTCTCGTGTCCTCTGTGTTTCCTCCTTCAGCAGGTTGGATGAGAAATTCCACACAGTGACTGAGAGGTTCGAGTTTGTGCTTCCTTCACAGGTTTGGGAGCCTGTTCATGAAGCCTGAAGAGTAATCGTGATCCTCCTTATTGAAGTATTTAATTAACACTTTTCCCAAAACAGTTCCTTTCCTTGAAAAGGTGGCAGATCGTGTGTTTATGGTAGGCCCTGCTTCGGAGCGATTGAGGCACATTAACTCATGTCATCTGTAAGGCTCACCCCTCAGGTGCCGGAGGGCTTTTAGGCCAGGTGTCTAGGGCCGAGGCCGAGAGCCTGGAGCTCTCCACGACTGCTACAGTCACACCATCAGCACCACATTCACCAGACTTGACCTTTAACTTTTGGCTCTAACTTGGTCTTCACCAAGTTCCTGAATTATTAGGCAAATTAGTGTCCTATACTGGATGTTTCTCAACCTTGGCTGCGAAGTTCCCTGGAGAACTGAAAAGAGCCTGCCTTGTTCTCCAATTCTGGCTGAGTAAGTCAGGTGGAGCCGGGACAAGGGCAGTTTCAAAAGCCCGGGCAGTGGTTTTAACACGTACCCAGGCTTGAGCACGAGACGGAGTTGGGCCTTATGCTGTGACAGCAGGTGTTAAAGTGATCATGCCGGTCTCTACTTGGCTGTCACGGTGGGCACCCCTTTCCATTGGAACGTAGCCTTGTTGCACCCAAGAAAAGTTGATTGTTTCAAAATTCATACCTAGGGGTACTTCCCTAGAATGATCCATGTGTATTCTTATATCCTCATTTCACATCCGCAGGACCGTGATGCCATAATCTGTGTTTTTGCCATGTGTGTTTAAAACTTGGAGGTATTTCATCATACAAAAGTTAAACGTGAATGTGGCCGGGCGCGGTGGCTCAAGCCTGTAATCCTAGCACTTTGGGAGGCCGAGACGGGCGGATCACGAGGTCAGGAGATCGAGACCATCCTGGCTAACACGGTGAAACCCCGTCTCTACTAAAAATACAAGAAAATTAGCCGGGCGAGGTGGCAGGCGCCTGTAGTCCCAGCTACTCGGGAGGCTGAGGCAGGAGAATGGCGTGAACCCGGGGGGGCGGAGCTTGCAGTGAGCCGAGATCGCGCCACTGCACTCTAGCCTGGGGCACAGAGCAAGACTCCGTCTCAAAAAAAAAAAAAAAAAGTGAATGTGTGGCTACGGACCTGCCATGCGACGTGAGAAATAGAGTATCACTGACACACTTGGATCCCTTTGTCTCCTCCTGTCAAAGGTGGTTGCTGCAGAATCTGACTTCTTATGTCTTTCTTAAAATTTTTACCACAGGGATATGTATCTCTACATACGTTGTATTTTGAATTTCTGAAGGCTGTAAGAGGTGCATGGACATATTCCTCAGCTTTTGCAATTCGGCGTTGTTGGTGAGTCTTTGACGTGGCTCAAGAAGGGTGTTTCTCGCTGTGAGGTATGAACAGACTCCAGTTTCTCCATTCTGCTACTGACCGGAGGTGGTTTAGGGCTCTTGCTCTGCAACATGATGCTGCTCTAAGCACTCCTGGATGTGTCTTATTTATTTATTTATTTATTTATTTATTTATTTATTTTTGAGACAGAGTCTTAAACCGTTGCCCAGGCTGGAGTGCAGTGGCACAATCTTGGCTCACTGCAGCCTCCGCCTCCTGGGTTCAAGCGATTCTCCTGCCTCAGCCTCCTTAGTAGCTGGGACTACAGGTGTGCGCCACCGCGCCCAGATAATTTTTGTATTTTTAGTAGAGATGGGGTTTCTCCATGTTGTTCAGGCTGCTCTCGAACTTCCGACCTCAGATGATCCGCCCACCTCAGCCTCCCAAAGTGCTGGGATTACAGGCGTGAGCCACCGCGCCCCGCTGTGCCTTTTAGTTTTTACTTCTTTCTTTGGAGGCAGAAATTGGGCATAAGACGATATGAGGGGTGGTCTCCTCCCTTACTTTAAGGCTCAAAGTAATTTAAAGTTCCAACAACACGGATTCTGAATTACTTATTTTCACAGACCCTTGCGAATGAACCCGCAGGCAGCAGGCTGCTGGGCACACAGCCATCTGGGGAGTGGAGCTCCACTGTCACTGGGCCCACTCGCATTGGGGACAGCATTTCCATGGGAGTGAAATCAGCCACTGTGTATGCACTGTTTCAGGTTTTCTTTTGCTCACAGCCGAACCTAAGTCTTAACTCATACAAGTGGGAAGTTGTGATCAGAGGGAGAATCTAGTCTGTGGAAGCATTAAATGGTTAAGTTAGCAAATTGAGGAGAAACATCTCAGGTTATTTATTTATTTAGAGACAGGGTCTGGCTCTGTCACCCAGGCTGGTGTGTAGTGGTGTGGTCTTGACTTACTGCAACCTGTGGCTCCTGGGTTCGAGTGATCCTTCCACCTCAGCCTCCTGAATAGCTGGGACTACAGGTGCACACCACCATGCCCAGCTAGTTTTTGGTGGTATTTTTGTTTTTGTTTTTGTTTGTTTGTTTGTTTGTTTGATTTTTGAGATACAGTCTTACTCTGTTTCCCAGGTTCGAGGGCAGTGGTGCAGTCTTGCCTCACTGCAATCTCTGCCTCCCAGTTTCAAGCGATTCTTCTGCCTCAGCTGCCTGAGAAGCTGGGATTACAGGCCCACACCACCATGCCTGGCTAATTTTTGTATTTTTAGTAGAGGTTTCAGCATGTTGGCCAGGCTGGTCTCGAACTTCTGACCTCAGGTGATCTGCCTGTCTCAGCCTCCCAAAGTGCTGATATTATAGGCATGAGTCACTGCACCCGGCCCTAGCTTTTGTATTTTTTATAGAGATGGGGTTTCACCATGTCGCCCAGGCTGGTCTTGAATTCCTGAGCTCAAGCAATCCTCCCACCTCGGCCTCCCAAAGTGCAAAGATTCTAGGTGTGAGCCATTGCATCTGGCCAACAGATCAGCCAATGTAGGAGGGAGCGGATCTTGTGGAGAGAGAAGGCGTCAGGAGGGAACTAGGCAAACCCTGGATTGACTTGTGTGAAGTCAGGTAGTGAAGATGACCAATATGCAATAAACTGGTGACTCTGGGCCATGTGCCATGCAATGGCACATCCTCATCGTCACAGCTGATCTTGGGCACTGCTGCTTGGTAGAAATCTCCAGAAATCTGGGATCCTGGACCTGGATTCTCTTAGTATGCTGTATGGGCTATGATATGTAGCCTGTCCTCACCATCATCCCGAAGGAGTAGAACAGGAAATAAACAGAATTTACTTGGAATTTTGGTTCCAAACTGCTGTTAATTAAAAAAAAAAGTGCAATCTCCTGCTTTCCTGGTCTCTTAACTCTCTGAGTCTTATATTGCATGTCTTTTGCACTTTCTGATTTTGAGGTGTATCTCCTTTAGAAACTCTCCTATAGATGGTTTCAAGGTTGCCATGGTTTGTGTGCCCCCTCCAAAACTCACGTGGAAATTTCATCTCCAGCGTGGCAGTACTAAGAGGGGAGCCTTTAAGAGGTGATTGGATCATGAGGGCTTTGCCCTCAAGAGATTAAGCCATTCGTGGAGTAATGGCTTCATGGGTTAGTGGATTAATGGGTTATCATGGGAGAAGAACCAGTGGCTTCACGAGAAGAGGAAGAGAGACCTGAACTAGCACGTGAGCACGCTCGGCCCCCATCCTGTGGTGCCTTGTGCCACCTCCAGACTCTGCAGAGTCCCCATCAGCAAGAAGGCCTCACCAGAGGCAGCCCCTTGACCTTGGACTTCCCAGCCTCCAGAATTACGAGATACTCCTTTTCTTTATAAATGACTCAGTTTCAAGTATTCCAAAAACAGACTAAGGCTGGGTGCGGTGGCTCAGGCCTGTAATCCCAGCGCTTTGGGAGGCTGAAGTGGGAGGACTGCTTGAGCTCAGGAGTTCGAGACCAGCCTGGGCAACATTGTGAGACCCAGTCTCTACAAAAAAATAAATTAGCTGAGTGTGGTGCAACTCAGGAGGCTGAGGTACAAGGATTGCCTGAGCCTGGGAGGTTGAGGCTGCAGTGAGCTACGATCATGCCACTGCATTCTCACCTGGAAATTTTTTTTTCTTTTTTTGAGACAGAGTCTTGTTCTATCGCCCAGGCTGGAGTGTAGTGGTGCGATCTTGGCTCACTGCAAGCTCCGCCTCCCAGGTTTAAGCAATTCTCCTGCCTCAGGCTCCTGAGTAGCTGGGATTACAGGTGCATGCCACCACACCCGGCTAATTTTTTTTTGTATTTTCAGTAGAGACGGGGCTTCACCATGTTGGTCAGGCTGGCCTTGAACTCCTGACCTTGTGATCCACCCACCTCGGCCTCCCAGAGTGTTGGGATTACAGGCATGAGCCACCACGCCTGGCCTTTTTTTTCTTTTTGAGATGGAGCCTTGCTCTGTCACCTAGGTTGGAGTGCAGTAGCACGATCTCGGTTCCCTGTCAACCTCCACCTCTGGGGTTCAAGCGATTCTCCTGCCTCAGCCTCCTGAGTAGCTGGGACTACAGGCATGTGCCACCACACCCGGCTAATTTTTTGTATTTATAGTAGAGATGGGGGGGAGGTTTCACCATGTTGGCCAGGATGGTTTCGAACTCCTGAACTCAAATGATCCGCCTGCCTCAGCCTCCCATAGTGCTGGGATTACAGATGTGAGCCACCGTGCCCTGCTGAGGATCTTTGCATCAGTGCTCAGTAAGAAACAGTGGCCTGTAGTTTTTTTGTAGTGTCTTCGTCTAGCTTTGGTACTGGGGTAAAGCTGGCCTCACAGAATGAGGAAGTTTTCCCTTCTCTCCAAGCTTTTGGAAAAGTTTGAGGATTCGAATTCTTCAAATGTTTGGTATAATTTACTAGTGAAGGTGTGGGGTCCAGGGGTTTTCTTTGTCAAGAGATATTTGATTACCGATTCAGTCTCCGTAATAATCATAGGTCTATTCAGAATTTCTGTTTCTTTGTGGTATCATCTTGGTAGGTTTTATGTTTCTAGCAATTTGTCCATGTCATCTAGGTTATCCAATTTGTTGGGATACAGTTGTTCATAGTACCCTCTTATAATCCTTTTCACTTGCGTAGAATAGGTAGTAATGCTCCTACTTTCATTTCTGATTTTAGTAATTAGAGTCTTCTTGTCTTTTCCTAGTCCGTCTAGCTAAAGGTTTGTCAATTTTGTTGATCTTTTCAAATAACCAACTTTTGGTTTCATTAATTTTCTGTTTCTCTGTTCTCTATTTCATTGATCTCTGCTCTAATCTTCATTATTTCCTTTTTTCTGCTATCTTTGTGTTTAGTTCTTTTTCTAGTTCCTTAAGTTTTGTTTTGTTTTTTTCTTTTTCAAGATGGAGTCTCGCTCTGTCGCCCAGGCTGGAGGGCAGTGGCGCGATCTAGGCTCACTGCAAGCTCCGCTTCCCGGGTTCACACCATTCTCCTGCTTCAGCCTCCCAAGTAGCTGGGGCTACAGGCGCCGCCACCACACCAGGCTAATTTTTTGTATTTTTAGTAGAGACGGGGTTTCACCATGTTAGCCAGGATGGTCTCGATCTCGTGACCTCGTGATCCGCCTGCCTGGGCCTCCCAAAGTGCTGGGATTACAGGCGTGAGCCACCGCACCCAGCCTAGTTCCTTAAGTTTTTAAATTGGGTTGTTAATTTGAGATCTCAGGTTTTTCCCCCCCTCTTACCATCATTCCCAAGAAATATAAAAATAAACACAATCATACAGAGAATGAAGCACTGTAAAAGTAAAACAATGAAGAGTAAATATGAAATACATTGTACAAGAGGGTTAAGATCAAAATACCAGAAATATAAATTATATTAATAAATGTAAATAAACTAATGTAACAAAACATTTTATCAGGCCAGGCGTGGTGGCTCACACCTGTAATCCCAGCACTTTGGGAGGCCGAGGTGGGTGAATCACGAGGTTGAGATCGAGACCATCTTGGCTAACATGGTGAAACCCCGTCTCTACTAAAAATACAAAAAATTAGCTTGGTGTGGTGGCGGGCGCCTGTAGTCCCAGCTACTTGGGAGGCTGAGGCAGGAGAATCGCTTGAACCTGGGAGGCAGAGGTTACAGTGAGCTGAGATCGTGCCACTGCACTCCAGCCTGCTGACAGCGAAACTCTAAAAAAAATTCAATAAAAATTGAAAAAATACAAAATTAGCCGGGCGTGGTAGTGCACACCTGTAGTCCCAGCTACTCAGGAGGCTGAGGCAGGAGAATCGCTTGAACCTGGCAAGCAGATGTTGCAGTGAGCCAAGATCGCACCACTGCACTCCAGCCTGGGCGACAGAGCGGGAGTCCATCTCCAAAAAAAAAAAAAAAAAATGGAGAATATAAATGGAAATCAGCAACCAAAAGATAGCTGAAAAAGTCCTTTGTATCTGGAAACTGAAAACATACTACCAAATAACATTTGGACTTAAGAATAAATCATAATAAAAGCCCCACACTAAAAGAGGGAAGTTGCAGGACCTGGCTAAAACAGGAGAGGTCTGTGGCTTGAACAAGAACATTTGCAGGGTGCCCAGATCCCTTGAAGAGGACGCCCTGTCACTGACAGCGGGAACGGCCTGTGCTATGCGAGCAGGCGTTCAGGTGGAGTACTCTTCCCATACTCCAGAGAACAGGCTGAAACTTTTGACTTAGCAAAGGCCAGAAGGAAAAGGGGAAGCGGTTTATCAAGTGCCTGCTGGAACATATAACATCGCAGACACTGGGTACTTGCACACAAGTGGCTGACGCGGTTGGCCCTGCCGCTTGCCAGTGCTGCCTGGTCAGTGGGTTGGGCTCATCCCATGACGCTAGCAGGTAGTTGTTCTTGTTGTCTTCGGAAGGACCTTTTCTTTCCTTTTCTTTTTTGAGACAGAGGTCTGCTCTTGTTGCCCAGGCTGGAGTGCAGTGGCGCAATCTCAGCTCACCAGAACCTCCGCCTCCCAGGTTCAAGTGATTCTCCTCCCTCAGCCTCCCGAGTAGCTGGGATTACAGGCACATGCCACCACGCCCGGCTAATTTTGTATTTCTAGTAGAGACAGGGTTTCTCCATGTTGGCCAGGCTGGTCTCGAACTCCTGACTTCAGGTGATCCACCCACCTCGGCGTCCCAAAGTGCTGGGATTACAGGTGTGAGACACTGCGCCTGGCCTGATAAAATGTTTTGTTACTGAATTTTAGAAATGATGGATGCAACTCCCAAGGAGTTAGTTCACTGGACGGATAAGGAAATGCAAAGTAACAAGACACAAGCTAAATATACTATCTTCTTGTTCTCTGTAGCAGGACTGAAGGCAAAATGTAGTGATAGGGCAGGTCCTGAGACTGGGCCAAGCTTGGATTGTGGCTATTCCCAGGGGCACTTTTGAGGGGAAAGAAACATTATGCTGAAACAACAGTGAAGATGGTTAGACTGATTCACAAGAGAATGGGGAAAACAAAGGGAAGAGTCAAGATACTCATCCCAGCAGGATGGCAGTCTTTAAATGGTTCTTATGAAATGGGCTGAATAAAGTAGACATGGATGGCATCAAAACAAAGGTCATACTCCAACACCCTTGGAAGTCCTTGGGTGGACAGATGGGAGCCTCTGCTGGTCCCCCACTATTGAAGGGCCCTGAACAAATCTGATTTATTCACCTTAGTTTGGAGGATTTTAAAATGTCAGAGGGAGGCCAGCCTGTAATCCCTGCACTTCGGGAGGCTGAGGTGGGTGGATCACCTGAGGTCAGGAGTTCGAGACCAGCCTGGCCAACATGGTGAAACCCCATCTCTACTAAAAATACAGAAAAATGGTCGGGCGCGGTGGCTCACGCCTGTAATCCCAGCACTTTGGGAGGCTGAGGTGGGCGGATCACGAGGTCAGGAGATCGAGACCATGCTGGCTAACATGGTGAAACCCCGTCTCTACTGAAAATACAGAAAGTTAGCCAGGTGTGGTGGCGGGCGCCTGTAGTCCCAGTTAGTCGGGAGGCTGAGGCAGGAGAACCACCGAGCCAAGGAGGCGGAGGTTGCAGTGAGCCGAGATCGCGCCATTGCACTCCAGCCTGGGCAACAAGAGCAAAACTCTGTCTAAAAAGCAAACAAACAAGCTGGATGTGGCGGTGGGTGCCAGCTACTCAGGAGGCTGAGGCAGGAGAATCGCTGAGATCGTGCCATTGCGCTCCAGCCTGGGCAACAGAGTGAGACTCCGTCTCAAGCAGAAAAAAAAAAAAAGAGGGAAAGATGGCAAGGAGAAAACTGATAGGTAGTCACCTGGGGCAGTTGTGCCACAATCTAAGCAGGATAATGACCAACACCCACTGGGGATCCAAGGCCATGTGGACACGAGCGGGTGAAAGGTCAGGGGCTGCAGGAGAGACTTCACTGGGACACATTTTTGTGGAATCCGTGCTCTGTAATTCCAAAATCTATTTGCGAAGTCCAATGGGAGCGAGAGTTCGATTGGCAGAATATGGGAATGTGATACCTGATGGAATGGAAACGGGGAGGGTTGAGCAGGCTTTATGCAAAGCGACTGCAGCTCCTTTACCTGAATGTACTATGGGGGTGGATATCGGGTCTGGGGGAGGCGTTTCTCTTACCTAGCATGGTAAAGCAGAAGGCAGGTGAATCTCCCCACCCGCCAGTAGTGATTGGACATACTTGTTGGAAACTGGTAAGATTGCCGGAGCCTGTGCGAGTTGTTCATGTGTTGTAGGACAGCCTCCCTGAGGAGCAGACTGGAGCTGAGGGCAAAAGCGTGAGTGCCACCTAGTGGCAACCACTGGGATTTTGAACCAGGAAATTTCCGTTTCAGAAATTACTAACTTGCTATCGGATTTAATTCAAGTCCAATTGCCCCTATGACTTAAGGACACAATATAACTTGAAACCTGAAATACTCATAAATTTCTCGGGTGATGTTGGGGAAATACTCTGATGAGGAGGGCAGTGCCCGGAAGGGTCCATCATAATTTGGAAATGATTTTTCTAGAACGTGCTATCTGGGGTATGCAAGGAGGCCATCCCAAGTGGGGGCCTCTTCTCGACAGGCAACTTCAGAGCCAGCTAAGGAGTTTCCTGGGCCACATGGGCAGTGAGTGTCCTGTGAACAGCTCTCTACTGACCAGCAAAGAGCCGCCTGGTTTATGGATGGAAGTTTCAAGGTGATGGGACAGCTTCCTATCTGGAAGACCGTCAAAGAAGGTAAAACCAAATCAACTCTTTGAATTGACTGGTGTTTGTGCTGCATCTCATGTCAGTGGCCAGCCTGCCTGCACAGTCAGCAGAAGGGCAGTGGGAAACTGGCCTATTAGTGGGATGCCTGTATGGGGCGTGGACCTGTGGACATCTCTATGGGAGTCGGAGGGGTACATTAAAGTAGGACGTTTGATGCTCATCAGAAGAACCCCATTCCAGGATCAGGGGCTGATTGGAATCAGTCAGTGGATACTCCGGTGTGCTCACTTAAGGAGGCCTCATGACATGAGAGTCATATGGGGGCCGCCACAGTGCGGGGATAGACTGAGTTCCCCTTGCACCCTCTGAGGCACAAACCACCAGTAACTGTTCTGTCAACAAGAGGCCTGGCAGGCTAGTCAGACTGAAGCCTGTAGCCCCAGGAAGTGTAAGTCGTGGCAGGAACAGACAGTCACTCTGCACACTGGGCTCAGCTTCCCTGCGGTAGCTGCAAAGGCTCACAGCACAGTAAAAGGACTGGAAGTCGGCCGGGCGCAGTGGCTCACGCCTGTAATCCCAGCACTTTAGGAGGCCGAGGTGGACGGATCACCCGGGACGGATCACCCGAGGTCAGGAGTTCGAGACCAGCCTGGCCAACATGGTGAAACCCTGTCTCTACTAAAAATACAAAAATTAGCTGGGCATGGTGGCAGGTACCTGTAATCTTAGCTACTTGGGAGGCTGAGGCAAGAGAATCGCTTGAACCCGGGAGGCGGAGATTGCAGTGAGCCGAGATCACGCCATCACACTCCAGCCTGGGGGACAAGAGCGAGACTTCGTCTCAAAAAAAAAAAAAAAAGGACTGGAACTGAAGATACCAATTTGGACTGCCAGGTCACATTTCTTCAGACCCCGACCAAGAAATATGTTTTACAGCACATAGCGTTCAACAGTGGCAGAGGCATGCTCCCCAGAGTGATGGTTTGATGAAGAAGTGGAATAGGCAAGTGAAACATTTGTTGACTAAAACAGGAAAAGCCGGGCAAGGTGGCTTACGCCTGTAATCCTAGCACTTTGGGAGGCCGAGGAGGACGGATTGTTTGAGCTCAAGAGTTTGAGACCAGCCTGGGCAACAATGGCAAAATCCCGTCTCTACAAAAAATACAAAAAATTAGCTGGGCGTGGTGCTGCACACCTGTAATCCCAGCTAATCGGGAGGCTGAGGCAGGAGGATCACCTGAGCCTAGGAGGTCAGGGCTGTAGTGAGCTGTGTTCATACCACTGCACTCCAGCCTGGGCAACAAAGTAAGACCCTTCATTTATTACCAAGTTGGGCAACACACATGAAATCGGAGTTAGAGGAGGAGGGTAGAGATAGAATAAGACAGGAAAAATATTTGAAGAGATAAGAACTGAAAACTTTTCCAGAAGCTCAAGATACCCCAAGTAAGGCAAACACCAAGAAAACCACACCCAGGCACGTCACAGCCAACAGTTGAAAACCAAAGGTGAAGAGAAAATATTAAAAGCACATAGAGGATAACAATACATTATATCCAGTGGAAAAATAAGAATTTCAGCTTAGAAAAAATGCAAATCAGGCTGGTGCAGTGGCTCACGCCTGTATTCCCAGCACTTTGGGAGACTGGGGAGGGGCGTCAGATCACCTGAGGTCAGGAGATCAAGACCAGCTTGGCCAACATGGTGAAACCCCGTCTCTACAAAAAATAAAAAATTAGACACGCATGGTGGCATGCAGTTGTGGTCCCAGCTACTTGGGAGGCTGAGGCAGGAGGATTGCTTGAGCCCAGCAGGTCAAGGCTGCAGTGAGCCGTCATCGTGTTACTATACTCTGGCTGGGTGATAGTGTGAGACCCCACCTCAAAAAAAAAAAAAAATGACCATACTACTGATCCTACAGAGGCCTGTCTGCAGCGCTCCCCCCAGGATAGCAGGGGCTGCCAGGCACCTCTGAGACCTGTCTAGCCAGGGCTGGCCTCTTGGCTTAGCCCCTGTGACATCAAGCGAGGGACTGGCTGGCACCCGACTCTTGGTCATTATGCTGCACTGCCACAACAGTCTGGGGGGCGTTCCAGAGGTGGCCTCTGTGTGGAGGTCTGCTGACTGCTTCTTCCGCTGACATCCTGTGGGCATGGAGACACAGGCCCACCAGCCCTTCCCTACCCCTGGCCCATGGCTTGGCCAAGCCCCTGTTCCGCATTGGTTTGCTCTATTGCTGAGATCGTAGTCTGCAGGAAGAGGCTGACCCTGAGGGACGCAGGGCCCACTGCTGCTTGGGAGGATGCACTGAAGGAGAGAGGCCTGGGAACCTCCTGGAGCAAGTGACATTGAGCCGAGATGGCAGAGGCAGGGAGGTGGGCAAGGCCATGGCATGTCCCCTGCCACAGCAGGAGGAGGGGCATGGCCCAGCTGAAACTTTGTCCTGAAGGCCATGGGAGTGTGGGCCTTCAGCGGGGGCATGAGACCTTCAGTGGGGCGTGACTTGGTTAGCTCTGTGACTGGGGAGTCCTGCTCTCTGGGAGAAGGGAGGCTGCAGGCAGCCCAGGGAGGAGGCTGGGCAGGGGTCCAGGGTCAGAGCTAGGCCCCCAACTCCCCCGACGACTCTCCCCTGCAGAGGGGAAGGGGAAAGGGATCTGGGGAACACAGGGCCATCTCCTCCTGCATGCTGTCCGTGGAGTGGAGGAGGGCAGTGAGCCCAGGGCTGGCTGCCCTCTTCAGGGGATCCTGATTGGGACAAGGCATGGGGGAGGGGTCCCCCTTCTCCCCTTCCACTCAGGGCACAGATGCGCAGTGGCTCACGCCTGTAATCCCAGCACTTTGGGAGGCTGAGGCAGGTGGATCAGCTGAGGTCAGGAGTTCGAGACCAGCCTGGCCAACATGGTGAAACCCCGTCTCTACTAAAAATACAAAAATTAGCTGGGTGTGGTCGTGGGCGCCTGTAATCTCAGCTACTTGGGAGACTGACGCAGGAGAATCGCTTGAACCCGGGAGGCGGAGGTTGCAGTGAGCCCAGATTGAGTCATTGCGCTTCAGCCTGGGCGATAGAGCAAGGCTCAAAAAAAAAAAAAAAAAAAAAAAAGATTTTTCCAAAGGAACTGAGGCCTGACTGACATGTGCCTGTGTTTGCCAGGACTGTCTCTTTACAAAGCGTCTATTCCTCCCACCTTCTCTCCCCTCTCTATTTTGGGGTTACGCGGGTCACAGACTCAGCCCATGGCTGGCAGTAATGCTCCACCCTGCTACAGCTGCTTTCATCTTCTTGTCCCCAGATGTGGCCCCACCTGCTGGTGCCGCGGCTAGAAGTCATCACAGCCACTCCTTCCGCCGGCTAGGAGAGTCAGGTTCAAGAAGGGTTCATGGACTCTGAGTAAGGCAAGCAACGTCTGCCTGGGAGGCAAACGCCGGCGTCTGGTTGCACTGCCTTTGAGATGCGCGGCTCCTTCATGTCATGGGCACAGCAAAGGCATTGGCTCTGATCCTTCAACCCTGTCACAGGGTTCCTGAGGCTTAGAGACGGAGGTCACCTCCTGAGTCATACACAGCTGAGACATCAGTGACAGGAGAGGACCCCAACTCCGTGGACACCAGAGCTCCGGAAAAAGCCATTTCGCGAGCCTCCAGGGTATGGCCTGCCTGAGAAAGCTGTCACCCCACTGACGTTTTCGTAGCAACAACAGCTTCCTCACAGAAGAGGAGGGGGGCCGATAGATTATTCCCATTGGTCACAGTAGGAAGCTGGGGTCCACGGGGGCCTTCGGGGGCAGAGGGCAGGCAGGCGTGGGGACAGACGCCGGAGGGCAGGAGCCGGGGCCACCGCCCCTTCGCTGGCGCCTGCGCGTTGCGGCCCAGCTCCCCGCTTAACCCCGCCCCACCGCTCGAGTTTTCAAATTTGAAACCTGCTTCTTTTCCCGCCCGAACGTGTGGACCAGCGGCGGGAGAGGGCGGGGCGGAGCGCCAGCCAATAGGGCATCAGAGGCTCCTTGACCCCGCCCCGAGGATGACGACAGCGAGCCTTGAGAAGCCATGGGCGAATGGGCGAGCTGCGGCCGGCGGGCCCCGCCCCCGCGGCGCCCACGTGTAGGGCTGGGCCCGGGGTTTCCAGGGGACTACCTGGCCCCCAAAGCGCCGTGCAAAGTGCGGGGCTAGTCACTAGCACTGGGCTGGAAGCTGAGATCAAAGACGCCAATGAGCCGGCGTGGGTGGATGAGTGAGGCGGGCAAGAAGCAGCACCCGTCAGCCTGAGGGTTCCCTCCAGGGCCAGGCCTGGAGCCGGCGCCCTTACCTGCCCCTGGAGAGTCTGAGACCACTCGGGGCGGGGCGGCTGCCGGAGGTTGGGCTGTGGCTCCGTGGCGGGTTCCAGAGGGGCGGAGCCAAGGGCTGGGCGTTCCCGCGGGCGGGGCTTCCCGGGGGCGGGGTGGGCCCCTGTGTTTGTTGCACCGTGTCAGTTACTTTGAAACAAAAGTGCTGCAGGCGCTGCTCCAGCCCGCACCCTAGGCCAGCCCGCTGACTGCTATCGCCGACATGGAACCCGTGGCCAGCAACATCCAGGTCCTGCTGCAGGCGGCCGAGTTCCTGGAGCGCCGTGAGAGAGGTGAGGAAGAACCCTTGGCTGGATTCCGGGCGGCGACCTTGCTGACACGGGCCTGGACTGGACCTGGCTCCTAGCTTGAAGGATGCACTGCCCTAGGACAGTAATCCCGGGGCGCCTTGCCCTCAATTCGAGAGGAGTCCCGGGGCGGTTAGAGCAGGGAGGGGTGGGGGAAATGGTCCTGGCGCCAAAAGCCTTTCCTTGACAGTGCTGTGCCTGGGGCTCCCGCTGGGACTAGGTCCAGCCCCAGCCTGACGCGGGCGGGGGCTCTCTCTGGCAGAGGCCGAGCATGGTTATGCGTCCCTGTGCCCGCATCGGAGTCCGGGCCCCATCCACAGGAGGAAGAAGCGACCCCCCCAGGCTCCTGGCGCGCAGGACAGCGGGCGGTGAGGAGGCCCGGGGCGGCGGGAGTCGGGGTGGGGGTGGGCGCCGCCCCCGGTCGGGCCCTCCTCTGCCCACTTGTTTGCATCTTTTGGGTCAGGTGTCCTGCTCCAGGAAGCGTTCAGACCCCTCCTGCCATCTCCCCACTCTCCAAACACACTCACACCTTTCTATTCATTCAAGGACTATTTCTTGAGCACCTCTAGATGTGCCAGGAACTGCGAACAGCAATTGGGGTCCCGCTTCCACTCGCACTCCCGCACTCCGCACATCAGGCCACTCACCTCCTCCACTGGCTTCCTCCTTTTCTCTCCTCTCCCCAGTCCTTTGCATATGCTGTTCCCTCCTATCTGAATGCCTCTCCCTCCACTACCGGCTTGGGAAACACCTATTTCTGCATTTAGCTGTCACCTCTGTTTGGGAAGCCCTTCCTGACCAGCTGGCAGGGCCTTGTTAGGACCTCCGTACCCACCTGGGCAGGCTTCTGTTAAGCATTGGCTGCATGTGTCTTTCACTCCCCTCGCCCTGCCAGGGGACTCGTGTCTGAGGCCAGCATGAGGTCTCCACAGGAGACTTGTTTGGGGTAGACATCTGTAGTGGCTCTTGAGCCACTGGGGGCCCTGGGATTGGGGCCTGGGCAGTAGCTGATTCCCCTTCACCCCGTCCTCTCTGGCGTTGGCAGGTCTGTGCACAATGAACTGGAGAAGCGTAGGTGAGTCCCAGTCCTGCCCTGACAGCGCCAGCCCCTAGGGGCCACCGCCCACTGACCTTCCCTCCCCTGCCATTCCTGTGGCCAGCAAGGTGGGGCTGGCACTGCCCTCCAGACCTCTTCCCCACAGGAGGGCCCAGTTGAAGCGGTGCCTAGAGCGGCTGAAGCAGCAGATGCCCCTGGGGGCCGACTGCGCCCGATACACCACACTCAGCCTGCTGCGCCGCGCCAGGATGCACATCCAGGTGAGGCCCCTTGCTGCGCCCGGACTGGCTTGCCCTGGTGTTTGGAGGGATGTGCTATGGAGGGGCTGGTGGGACTGGGGAACGAGGCCTGAAGTCAGAGCTCAAGAACTGTGTGACTTGGGACAGCTCTCTGAGTTTTTACTTTCCAGATCCATTAATGGGAAGAAAAGCAGACAATAACTCAGAGGGTTGTTGAGGCTTAAATGAGTTCACTCTATAAATGTTCACTGTTGCTGTTACAGCTGTTATCACTTAGATCCCAGCTGTGAGACCCTGGGCAAGTCACTTAGCCTGTCTGGACTAACCTTGCCTCCTGTTTGAGGGGAGAGGATGGCTGTTGAATTCTGTGATGGAATGTATGTGGGGGTCCTTGGGACTGTAGAGGGTTGGTCCTTGCTCTCCCCCTCTCCCTTTCAAGGCCTCCTGTTATGGGCAGTCTATCCTGGTGCCACCTGGGAGGCAACTCCAGAGACAGGAGGGGAAAGGACTGCGAAGACGCCAGTCGCTGGTCTTCCCGGGGCCGCTCTGCTGCTGCTGCTGCTGGGGCTGAGCTCAGCGCCCCCTGGTGGACAGGAGTGGATGTGCTGAATAAACGCCCAGGTGGCCCAGGCCATGGCAGAAGTGGCCTTGGAGACCACAGGACTTTTCCTGCCCTCCAGAGGAATACATGGAGGCACAGCTAGGCTGAGGGCCAGCAAGTCGCACAGCTGATGGGAGGCAGATTCAGGAACCATGCCCAGTTCCCTGGCTTGCATTATCTCCGACAAGTGTTTTTTGAGCACTGGTTCCGCTAGGCCCTATTCTAGGCACTGGGGGCTGTGGCACACATAGACCTATGTGCTGTCAGTAAATAAACCACAGCTGTGGTAACAACTGCACTGCCCCCCGGTGTCTGTTTTTACCATCATTGTGGCTGAATAACACTCTGGTTGGGTAATGGCCCAGTTTCTCGCACGAGCTTGCCTGGCCTGGTTCTCGGATGGATGATGTGTGCCCCTCAGGGGCTCGCTGGCCTGTGGGCAGGACCTGGGGGGTGCTCTTTCTCTGGGGCTCCATCACCCCCATCCTGGATTAATTCACCAGCCTCCTCCCAGCCTTCCTGTTTCCTGTTTTGCCTCCCCCAGGCTGTCTTCTACTTTGCTCTAGAATGATCTCTGCAGCACACATATCTACCCAGGCCCATCTCCTGCTGAAAACCTGCCAATCGCCCCTGACAGGACAAAGCCTCCGCTCCTTACTGCCTGTGAAACTCAAGGCCCTTCCTAACCCAGGACTTGCCAGGAGGCTGCTCTTCTGGCCTCATCGCTCCCCATGCCCCACAGAAGCTGAACATTCCATGCTCTCCTCAGGCTCCCTCTGCTCTGCCTTGGCGTTTCTTCCTCCCTGTGTTTGCCTCCACGGCTCTTACTCATCTTTCTATGCCCAGTCCAAACGCCCCCATGGCCCCATTCTCCCCTTCTTGTTGAATGACTGAATGTAAGCTTCCGCCACTGAGGGCTCTGCCTGGGAGAGCCCTTGGCCTTCCAGTCCTTGGAACTTCAGGGCTGGCAGAGCTTGGCAGGAGGTAGGGGGATGGGAGGGAAGGTGTTAACGCCTTCACACTCTCGCTCTTGCAGGGATTGTGACCAGGAGCTACAAACTGGTAGCCTTTGTTTGTTCAGTAGTTTTCTAAAAATTTAAATTAGTTGTCAACCCCTCAAAAGACATTTGACATGAAAAATCTGACTTTCCAGCTAGCTTCTTGTAAAGAAATGGGGGGCCGGGTGCAGTGGCTTACACCTGTAATCCCAACACTTTAGGAGGCTGAGATAGGCGGATACCTGAGGTCAGGAGTTTGAGACCAGCCTGACCAACATGGTGAAACCCCGTCTCTACTAAAAATACAAAAATTAGCTGGGTGTGGTGGCGGGCCCCTGTAGTCCCAGCTACTTGTGAGGCTGAGACGGGAATTGCTTGAACCTAAGAGGCAAAGGTTGTGGTGAGCCGAGATTGTGCCATTGCACTCCAGCCCGGGTGACAGGGCAAGACTCTTGTCTCAAAAAAACAAAACAAAACAAAAAAAACAGGGAGACCTGGTAGTACCAGGCCTGTTTCCCATGACAGCACATGCCTGGCACCTGAGCCAGAGTGTACACGCAGCAATGCGCTCTGCCCCCAGTTCCCGCCACTGGACACCACAGCCCCCCAATCCTTTATCCTTGACTACGCCCCCCACCCCCAATCTAGGCAGCACCCTCACAGGACGTGTGCATGGCAGGAAAGGGGCTGGCTTTCTGGAGGATATGGGTACAGCCCTCTGGGGCCTCACCTGCCTGGAGTGGGCGCTGGCCCTGTGGCCGTGGCCTGGTACTTAGTGGTGTTGGGCTGCAGCCCGAGCCCCACGCCATTAACCCCAGCCCCTTGCTCCTTTGGGATCTGCAGAAGCTGGAGGATCAGGAGCAGCGGGCCCGGCAGCTCAAGGAGAGGCTGCGCAGCAAGCAGCAGAGCCTGCAGCAGCAGCTGGAGCAGCTCCGGGGGCTGGCAGGGGCGGCTGAGCGGGAGCGGCTGCGGACGGACAGCCTGGACTCCTCAGGCCTCTCCTCTGAGCGCTCTGACTCAGACCAAGGTGAGTGCCCCGAGGCTGAGGGGTTGTGTGGCCCTTGGGGCAAGCCAGGTCTTCTGACTGGACCCCTCCCTGCGCAGAGGAGCTGGAGGTGGATGTGGAGAGCCTGGTGTTTGGGGGTGAGGCCGAGCTGCTGCGGGGCTTCGTCGCCGGCCAGGAGCACAGCTACTCGCACGGTGGCGGCGCCTGGCTATGATGTTCCTCACCCAGGGGTGGCCTCTCTGCCCTCTGCTCACGCCAGACCCACCTGCCAGGCAGGAGCTCTTCCCAAGCCTTTAGGGCTGCTCGGAGTCACCTGTTGGAATGGACTAAAAGGACCCTTGTGTGGGAACAGGTGCTCCCCAAACACCCTGCTGCTGGCTGCCAGGCAGGCCCTCTGGAAGGGGAAGGGGCAGGACTCATCAGGACCTCCCTGGACCCCTGCAGGGCAGGCAGCTTGGGCCTGAGCCCAAGCACTTGGCTCTGCTGCCCCCAAGGGGACAGGAAGCTTCTTGGGCCTCTTCCCTTCCTGGACAAGGCCCCCTGGCCTTTGCCTCACATAAACTGTACAGTGTTTTCATTAAAAGCCTCTTTCATAACTTCCTGTCCATAGTCTTGCCTGATGAAAATGGGGGAACTCCCAACCACAGACCCACTGGAAGAGGAAATAAGATCAGTTCCCATCGCTGACACTGCTGGCCGTGCCAGGCAGTGCACTTAATCCTCACAACTCGGAGGCTGTTCTGTCTCCACTTCACAGATGGTGGAAATGAGGCTGAGTGACTTGACTTACCTGAGGTCCAAAAACAGTGGAATCAAGATTCAAACCAAAGCCTTCCGACTCCAGAGCTGGGGCTGACTGAATTCAATAAGTATTTATTGAGTGTCTATTATGTGCTAGATATTGAGACACTTCAGAGAACAAAACCAAAAGCCCTGCCCTCGTGGGGCTTACAGCCTAGCACTTACCGCCAGTTAACCTGCAGGCTACCTGGAGCCCCGGGGAAGTCACCGCACCTCTGTGCCTCGGTCCTCAGCTGCCCCATGGGAGAATAAGCAGACCTGGCACAGATGTGAATCACGTGCCTTGCTGTCCTGCAGATGCCAAACTGCCTCCCCACAACCCACCACCCAGACAGCAGATAGGGCTGAAGTTGATTTTGAATGATAAAGTACAATGGAGGGAGGGCAGAGGGGCTAAGCCTAGCTGTCTGGGGTGCTGTGGTGGTGGTGGGCTGGCTACACAAACTGCTGCTGCTGCTGCTGCTTCTTGGTGGCTGCCTTGCTGGCAAGGTCCTTGGCCTTCTCTGTAGCTGCCAGTGCCGTCTCCTTTGCCTTCTCCTTGGCTTCCTTGGCTGTCTCCACAAGTGTTTTGGAAGGCGCCTCGCCTGTCGTGAAGGGCAGGCGGCTGGCTTCAGAGGATGCCTGAAAGACCAACCTCATTTCCCTCCCCCATGCCACAGACCTCCCCTGGGCCAGGCTCCACTAAAAAGGTGGTATTCACCCTCCTCCCACCCCCAGTACAGACAAGAAGTCCCAACTCAGAGCAGGGCAATGACTGACCCAGACTCCACACCTGCTAGGCTGAATGAGCCTCGCCCTACGAGGAATCTCCACATACCCAGAAACTCACCTTGTAGCTTCGCCAAGATATATTCAAAACCCTTCATAGTCTTGGTCACATTACTTTTGAATCGGGCAAGACCAAATTCCTGCCATAAGATGAGAAGGGGAAGGATACTGAGTTGCCCATTGACCCCAGCCCAGCCCCAATACCAAAAGCACTGGGTCCCAGGGCCCCAACAGCCCCAACAACACTGCTTACCTGGACAGCTCTGGAGACACCAAATAAGCTAGAGGAGACCCAGGCTTCCCGGCGGATTTCGGTCCAGCCACTGTTGTCAGAGTTCACACAGTAAACACATCGTTCCTCCACCACCTATGCAGAGAGCCCAACCACAACCGTGGAAGAGTCTTTCATTTTGCCAACTTGCACATAAATTTGACTCCCTGTCTCTTTTCATGAGGCGAAGCGATACAATGAAAATCCATTCCTTCCCCTGACTGCACCACCAAGTAGCACTGACAGAGCACAAAGCCATAAATAAGGTCATTTTGCTCTCGAAAACTTCTCTTCTGACCCTTAAAACTGAAGGCAAAAGGTCTCTTAAGATCAACGAAGGGCCTTCCAGCCCGTCCTGCTCCTGCATTTTGTTTTATGCATCTATACACATGCAGTGTTTTAGTCGCCTTCCACCGACTGCAGCTCTGGAGCTTCCTGACAGTCCAAATAAAAACACTGGCCCGGCACCGTGGCTCCCGCCCGTAATCTTAGCACCCTGGGAGGCTGCAGCGGGCGGATCACTTGAGGTCAGGAGTTCCAGACCAGCCTGGCCAACATGGTGAAACCTCGTCTGTACTAAAAATACAAAAATTAGCCAGGTGTGGTGGTGTGCGCCTGTAAACCCAGCTCCTCAAGAGGCTAAGGCACGAGAATTGCTTGAGCCTGGGAGGTGGCGGTGGCACTGAGGTGAGATGACGCCACTGCACTCCAACCTGGGCGACAGAGTGAGACTCTGTCACCAGAAAAAAAAACAAAAAACAGAAAAAAAAAAAGAAACAAAGAAAAGCACTCCCTCCCCCACTCAGCATCACTCCCGTGAGTCCAACACATATCTGTGCCCTGTACCCGATGGGAGCGACAACGAAATAAGATAGGTACCCTCCCCTACTGTATGAATGAGTCAAAAGACAGGTCCAGAGAGGATGACCAGCTGAAAAGAAGAAAATCTGAGGTCATACTCTACAGCTGTCAACCCTCAGTAACCCAGACCTGCCTCAGACCACAAAAGCTCCCTTATGGCTCTCTAGCCACATGTATCTGAGGAGCTATCTGGCTGGGAGGGGAGAAGGGGAGGTGCAGAATCACAGCAGGAGGCGTCTCACCATCAGCCGGGCGTGGTTGATGTTCCAGGTGAAGGTGGTCATGGTCTGATTCTGTGGGTCCACAATAGAGTCCTCCAGGATGTACACCGAGTGAGCAACATTGGCAGGAAACAGTCGCTCGGCCCAGCGGGGCATCCTGTTGGTCTTGGTCAGGAGTCGCCGGGACAGCAATTTCTGGTCAGGGGTCACCTCCCGGTGTACTATGTCTTCCGTCAAGACATGTTTGCTGCAGGTGTCAGGGTGAAGGTGACCCTCAGGAGCCTGCCCCTAAGAGACTGCCCGAGGGGATTCCCATTTGGAGTCTCCGGGCCTAGAGAGGCCACGCCTTCCTGTAACCTTGCAGGGTGGTAAGTGCTATGGTTCAGACCAGAGTCAAGGGCCCATCCCAGGGCAAATTCCAACTCCCGCCATCTGACTGACCTGGATTCCTGCCTTCTAGCAGCAATGGACCTCATGATTTATTACACCCCAGGAAAGCGCCATGGGAAGAGGAACAGGATTTCCAATCCCAAGATCCCTCCCAACTCCCATACTGCCGCCTCTTCTTGTCTCACCACACTGAGAAAAGAATCTTATACTAAAGTCTCAAGCAAACCACCGCCCAGGCCCAACCTCCCTTCAGGACCTTGCAGGCCTGGCCTGGCCGCTTCCCCAATAAGGTCTACGTAGGATTCGATGTCGAGTCCTTCCTGGTCCCATTACTTGGGGATTACCCATACTTCGATCTCCAAATAGCGAGATGGCGAAGTTTTGCTCTTCCAAATACCACGTACCTATAGGGATTCGGGTACCGCTGCCAGAAGGCGGCGAATACTTGGTCCCAGGAACTCCGGAGCACGCTCTGGCCCAGGAAATACTTCACCATCGTCCCGGCCGGAGCGGGCTCAGCACCCGCGCAGCATCAGGGGTGCGGAGCCTGGGAGGCACGCGGGGGCCGGGCCGGGCCGGGGCTCGGCGCACACCCGCCGCCAGGCTCGTAGCTCAATCACCACCGCACCGCGCCCAAGCAGCTGCTGCCGCCGCCGCCATAAGTTGTCCGGCCGCGCGCTACTTCCGGCGCAGTCACACTGTAGCAACCGCTTCCGGCGCCCGCGCCACGTGACCTTGCGGCCCCGCCCCCTCGCCCTCTCGCCCCCTCCCGCGGGAGTCGCGGCGCTGCGGATAGGAGCCGGGTTGCAGGAGACCCCGGGTTCGGTTGGGATTCCCAGCCAGAACGGAGCTTAAGCCGGGCAGGCGAGCGAATGACGGAGTAGCGAGCTGCACGGCGGCGTGCTGCGCTGTTGAGGACGCTGTCCCGCGCGCTTCCAGGCCGCCCCGGGGTTTGGGGTCTTCGAAAGATAATCGGCGCCCGGAGCCGAACAGCGGGGGCACACGGGGCGCTGCCGAAGTGCAAGGCCACGGCCAGAGCTCGAGCTCGACGCGCTGTCTCGAGTCGTAGGTTGGCGCCGTTTGGGGTCGGGGTCGGAGGCTTGGGCGCTGCCTGGGCCGAGCGGAGATCGGGGTTTGCCTCCCGTCCCCGCTCAGGACCCTGACGTGGCTGAAGCGGCCCCAGGAGCATGAGCGGGCAGCGCGTGGACGTCAAGGTGGTGATGCTGGGCAAGGAGTACGTGGGCAAGACAAGCCTGGTGGAGCGCTACGTGCACGACCGCTTTCTGGTGGGGCCCTATCAGAACGTAAGTGCATCCGGAGGGGCCAGGCACGGTGGGCGGAGGGGTGGGGGGGGCGGTAATCTGCACCTATGGCTCGGATCTCTTCCCTCTCGTTGCAGACCATCGGGGCCGCCTTCGTGGCCAAGGTGATGTCGGTCGGAGACCGGACTGTGACATTAGGTATTTGGGTAAGTCCCCTGGGCATCTATTCTTGGGAGACTCATTCCTGAGGAGGTGTAGGTCCTTCCTATTACTGGTTGATTTGTGGCCTCATAGACCAGTTTCCTTATCTGAAATTGCGGGTTCTGGAGAACATGGCCTTAAGTTTGACTCAAGCCTTACTCTTTAGGACACAGCAGGCTCTGAGCGCTATGAGGCCATGAGTAGAATCTACTATCGGGGTGCCAAGGCTGCCATCGTTTGCTATGGTAAGGGCGGGGGGGTTCTGGCCTGTCCCACAAGAAGAGATGGGTGCCAGGCTAGCCAGAGAACAGCCCTTGACCAGTTGGTTGTGTCTCCTGCATGCCGCACACCAAGACCTCACAGACAGCAGCAGCTTTGAGCGAGCAAAGTTCTGGGTGAAGGAACTGCGCAGCCTAGAGGAGGTAGGTGAACAGACCTCACTAGAAGACTAGGGGCTGGGGTTCTGTTGGTCTGTGGGGGTGACCCTTGTCTTCTGTCTCAGGGCTGCCAAATCTACCTTTGTGGCACCAAGAGTGACCTGCTGGAAGAAGACCGGAGGCGTCGACGTGTGGACTTCCATGACGTCCAGGACTATGCAGACAGTAGCTGCTCCTCAGCCCTTTGGGGGGGGTGGGAGTGTTTGGCTGTCTGGGTGGATCACAGAAAATAGGGACTGCCTTGGCTGCCAGGGCAAGGTGCTCTAGGAGGTCTTCCTGGCCTCCTTGAACTGTGGGGTCCAGGAGACTGCCTGAACTGCTAGCCCTCCCTTTTGTCTGTTTATCTAATTCTCAGGTATGAGGCTTTAGTCACTTCTCTTTACAGATATCAAAGCTCAGCTCTTTGAAACATCCAGCAAGACAGGCCAGAGTGTGGGTGAGTGCTGTGCTGGGGCCTCACAGCAGGAACACACAGGAGCACCAGAGGAAGCTGAATAGGGCACAGAGGGCTGGGTCACTGGGAGATCCCAGGGCTACTGGCATTGGGCCCTCACTGATCATCATTTTTCCTGCCAGACGAGCTCTTCCAGAAAGTGGCAGAGGATTACGTCAGTGTGGCTGCCTTCCAGGTGATGACAGGTGTGTGCTTCCCCAGCCTTTATGGAGACTTACTCTAGGCCCACAGCCTCTTGCCCCTTTCCTGAGTTACCTGATCCCAACAGAATGGTGCTGAGCTGCCACCTCTCTCTTTGACAGAGGACAAGGGCGTGGATCTGGGCCAGAAGCCAAACCCCTACTTCTACAGCTGTTGTCATCACTGAGTCAGCACTCACCTGGCCTGGGGGAATTAAAGGAATTCCCCAGAAGGGCTGGACCCAGCTCCTTTCTGGGCTTGGGTAGTCAAATGTCTGAGCTACCCCAGGTCCTCATGTCAGCAGAGGTGGCGCCTGCCTGTGCTGGCCCATGGAACGGAGACAGCATTGGGCTGACTGTGGGCATGAGGAGGGATAAGGGCTGATTTGGACCCCAGGCTTCTGCCCTGGACAGCACTTGTGTCTGCAGATTATTTAAGTGGCTTCTGATCTGTAAATAAAATGAATGCACTGTGAATCACACCCAGCCCCTTTCCCTGCTGTGTGGATTGGGTGTCAAGACACCTAGTTCTTTCTGGGGCCACCTGGCTGGCCTCACTGCTTATGTTAAGGCTCCTCCCAACTCTCATTTTCCTTTGGAAAACAAGACTTTTCTCCCCAGGGTTACTGAGATACTGGGGCTGGGGTAGTACAAAGCTCACAATTCCTTCTGAGTGCTGAAAAGAGTGCATGAGCTGCTTCAAAATAAAAGGGTCAAGCATTCCTACTTCAGACAGGTTGGTCTGACTGGCTCTACTGCATCTGTCATGTTTGGGACCCTATGTCAGACCTGTGACTCAGGTTCTGAACTTCCCAGTGACGTCCTACAGTGTGGTTTAATGTAGGAAAGTTCTAAGTTCTGTAAGCCAGAAAGGTCTAATGGATCCAGATTTGGTTCCAATTCAGCTGCTAATTTAGACTTAAACTCTCACCTTGAGTTTCTCATCTGTAAAATAAGGTGACTCCTGTGCAGCCCAAGCATTGTGAAGTGAAGAGTAATTCTAGTACTAAATGTTTTTCCCAATCTTCCCAAGCACTTTTTGCTGAAAGGGCAGGAAGTTCAGGACTAGGTCACAAAGGGAAGCAAGCTCCAAGTTTTCCCCAGTCTTAAGCCTTGAAGATCCAGATATTTCTGAGGAATCAGGTGTTATTGTAAACAGGGCTGACACTTGCTATTCAACCATAAGGAAATTTATTGCAGCCCTTTCCGGTATGGAGGGTGTGGCCGCAGGCCAGGGGCTTTGCCTTACAGTTTATCCTCTGCCTCTGCTTTCCTGCCTTTATTTAGGCCTGGGCTGAGTCCTCCGCAGTGGCCAACAACTGCCTTGGAAGACTGTATAACTTAGCCAACATGGACAGACTCACTCAAAGTGCTTTGGTTCCACTTCCTTTTTAAAAACCAATTCCTCAAACTGCCCTTCCTTCATGAGTGATGGGGCTTCCTGTGGAGGCAGACTGAAACTGACACCAGCCACTCCCAACAGGAGAGAGAGAGGCTTGGGCAGCCCTGTGGCTGCTGGGAGGAAACACACTACTCCCATGACGTGCATAGGTAGGGCTTAGCTCCACAGTATCCCTGCCCCCACTGCACCGGGTACTATCTCGGGCTGGCTTCTGCTCTCACCCCAAACAATCCTCCCTCCTGTTAGACTACAACTCCCCACAGCCAATAAAACAAAACACAGGGCAAGGGCCATATATGAGTAAAGTTAAACTTTACTTTACAGTAAATTTTTTTCTATATACAAAGAATTACAGTACATGTTTATGGGGACTCCTAACACAGGGCTCCCCTCTTTTTCACTAGGAGTTTCACTTACAGCTGACAATCTATGGGGGCGGGGGGGGGCAAAAAAACAATGATGGACCTTGGCTGATCCCCCCGACCCCTTTCTTAACAATATAGATAGATGTCTATCAGCTTGCCTCTTTGCCAAGACCTAGGAGGCGGCTCTGCCATGAGCTGCTGTGTGCTGCCCTCCCCACCTTCAGCATACTCATCTACACACACACAGGTAGCACCCACCTCGATGAGACCGCCTTGCTCTGGCCTGCCCCAACCCTGGAAGTTGAAAACACTAGAACCATTTATTTCTGCTTCTACTCTCTGTGCCCATCTCTTGTCCACAAAACTTTGCTTAACTTCCAGGACCTTACACCTGAAGCCCCACAATAACCTGGTGTTTTGAAGGTCATGGGAAAGCAGCTCTAGAGAAGGAACCACATAAGCAGAAACAGCGCATGTTAAACTCGAAACACTTCTTCCGAGGTTGTGGATTTCTAGGTTAATTATTTCCACTTCCTTAGAAAATATTACCCTTAATCTTCATAAGCAGTAGAGGTGCTTCCGTGAGTGGAAGAGGTAGAGAGGGGCAGAAGGGAGCTGAGGAAGACCCAACAACCAGAGCGCTCTAACAACCTGCTCCAGGCAGTGTGGACGGAGGCTATGGACAAGGTGGCCCCAGCCCTGAGAAACTCAATGGCCACCTTCACCTGGATACAGGATCTCTTCCACCTCTGGATTGCACTGGGCCACTCCAGGGTTGGGTGCAGGCTTCACTGAGGATCTTCCTTCTCCCCACTTTTAACAAAGCCTCAAAGCAACTTTTCTACATAAAATCTCCTCCCAAACAGGAACCCGGGTTTCTTGAGCTGCCAGTCCCTCAACCCTTGGCAGTGCTTATTTATACCGTGAAATTAGCACCATCATTACATTTTTTGTGTGTGTACAAAACAATGATCTATTCTTATTTCAATTTACACTATAGCAGCCTCTGGCCCTGTTGCACTGGCCCTAGGAAGCTCAGCTGAGAACTAACTGGTCATAGCCAATGACAGCCTCCCAGAGCAGCTACCAAGCAGTGACCTGGAATGTCTACACATGGAACCGCTCAAACGAGACTCAGCAAAAAAGGGGCTGGAGGCAGCTCCTTCTCTGCCATGATCTCGGAGAGGCTGGGACACTGGGCTCCTCTAACCTGGCTGACAAACCCCAAGAGGATGACAGTATCACTTTTAAAACCTTAGGAAAATCTGCCTTATAGGAACTAAGGGTAAAACCTATCCAAGTTTCACACTGTCCTCATTACTCCCTATGGGGGAAGCTGCAAGGACCAAACCTTCTGCCATTCTGTTCTCAGGAGGCAACATTAGAATTACAACCTGGGAGTCCAGCTCCAGTGAGCAGACAGTGCCGAGCCTGGGAAGGATCAACAGGATGTTTCATGCCCTGACCATAGTGTGGGGTGAAGGATGTAAAGAATAAAATAACTATTTTCATCGATGCTAAAGATTTGGTTCAGAAGACGGTCAACACAGTGATTTAAGTCATCTCAAACTCAGTAACAGGGTAAAGCAGACATTTAAAAATGAGGATGTTTCTGTATCAATGACAGCTATTTTGCTATTAGACTGGGTTGGTTCCAGCAAGAGAAGCAAATGAGGCTTTGAATGTAAATTTCAACATTTTTCATAATCTTTTTCTGACTTAGCAGGGCTAGGAAATATATTGGCTTTCTAGCTACCTATGGAGCATTTCAACCTTTGCCTTGTCCCTGGAAAAGGCTTCCTGGGGAGCTGGCTCCAAGGCAAACACTCTTGAGATCTCAATTTCCAAGCACATACCCAAATACCATCCTGCATAAGGACCAGAAGTTTTCTAAGATGAAAGATTTCCTTTTCACTCCAATTCACATCCCCTTGGAAAAGGGGTCTTATTACAAGTTTCAGGAGACGTCCCACAGGGCTGGCAAGGCCACTCCCTCCCCACCTTCATCCAAGAGTCACATTTCCTAACAGTTGTTCTGACTCTGCTTCTAATTGGATAGTGACTGCTTTCATGATTTTAACAATCTAGTATCAGATGCTGCTATTGGTGGGTCCAACAGATCAAATTTCTAGTTTCCAATGGTTTTCCAGTTTCCATTCAATGGCCCTTGAAGGAAGCCCAGATGTCCATCCATTCAGATGAAGAACTGCTCCCCAAAATGGCTCAGGAGCTGTTTTCCCAGGCAGGTCTGGAATGAAGCCTCCAGTGAATGGCGGAGAATGGAAAGAACCAAAACAAAACCACAAAGCAGCCAATCATGGCCCCTTTCCCTTACTCCCTCCTGTCCTGTGAGACATCTAGACTGCTGTCAAGTTGATTACCTACCAAAGCCTACTTTAGAGAAGCTACTTTAGGATCAAACTTCTCCACTGAAAATTTTTACATGGCCTGCACGCCCTCCCCCCCGCCCCACCCCAAATTCACAGTTTATTTCATGAAACAAAGAGCTACGGTAATTTAACACACAACATAGTGAAAGGAGACTCTGACAGTGCAGTGCAGATATCTTTTTCTGATCACAACTACAGATGACCGGAGAGAAAAGGGCACAGGACTGGCACCAAGCAAACCCTACTCATATGACCTAAAAGATTAGGGAAAGGGACCTACTAGCTGCAGTTATATACTTATTATTCTCACACATGATAAATACTTAATATAATGAACTTTAATGTTCTGGGTGAATTTCTTTAAAAATATCCTTTTCATGGTTTAAAATTCTTTTAAAAGAAAATAAGATGCTTTACGTTTTCTCTTCCTTTTGAACAAAGAGCTTTTCCTCTTTGATGATGTGGGAAGAGAGAGAGGATGAAAGGGGAGAACTAGGCAGGTGGAATTCACAGAGGAGATTCCGAGGTCTCAGTGAAATGCAGGGATAGGCCCCTAAACTCAGGACAGCCCTGCCCAGCCTCGTCCCTCTGCCTGAGTTCAAGTGTCTCAACCTCAGAGACAGACTTTGGGAAATAAAAGCAGATTCTGTTTTTAATCTTTAGATAAAGCGCAAATGCTTCTATAATAACTATTGTTCCCACTGTGGAATTGATGGGAGTAACCTCAATAAGAACTTGAGGAAATTGGGACCAAATATGGAATCCTGTTGAGAACGTGAGAGCCATAACTAAGAGATAATGGCCAGGAGACGTTAGGGCCAGGGGATGGCCTGCTGGCTAAGTTGGCAAAGCAGAGAGGTAAACATGTTGGTCTAAGGACAAAGGAGGGGTTGGTAAGTGGGAGGAAACTAGCCAAACAGTACTTACTGTTGGCAGTCTGTGAGCTGGGTGAATGGTAGGGCAGGGTAGCACCAACAGATTTCCCAGCCCTTGGGCCCCAGCTCAGGGCAGCAGTAACAGATAATCAGCAGTTATTAGGAGTCATCTCTTAGCCTGGACGTTGCTCTAAACATCACCTCTCACCAGTCTTCAGGGAAGGGTTCTGGCTTGCCTTTGAGCTAAGTCAGCAGGCAGGTGCTCTCCATACAGAGCACAGCAATTCTCAGGGAGGCGAAGAAGAGGACTCCCTCCACTCAGGAGGGAAAAGGATCGGGGAAAAGAAGTTTCCCATCAGGAGCTGGTACTCTTCCTGAAGCTGGTGTGTCTAGCTCAGAGCTTGCCAGAGATTCCCTATGTCCACTGCCCGAGGCTCTGAAATCTGAAAGCACCTGAGTGTTTTAGGGAAATAGGGATGGGGTGGATTCATGTATAAAGAGAAAAATAGGTAGAAACAAAAGCAAAGAAAGAGAAGCTTGCCAAATGCCTTCTTCCACTGCTGGAAATCTACATTCGCACAGAGCCCAACTCCCTCTGACCACCTGCTCCTCCAAGGACTGATCTTCAGACTCTGCACAGCCCAGACAAACGCAGCAGCGGCTACCCCAGCCAACAGCCTCGCTTGGCCTCAATGCAGCACCCTTCCATCTATAGAGGAGACCTCTGTGAGTGTGCGTGCTTGCACACGCACCCATGCACATCCCAGCCAAGAGACACTTCCTCAACATAACCACTTCTGGTGCCACAAAGGACATTTCAAACTGAGTCTAAAACTCCAGAGCCCCTCAGCACTTCCTGTTACTTCCCGGTCAAAGGTTCCTGAAAGCCTTGGAATCCAGGCTCACAGGGATGAGGCCTGATTTACCTCTGTATCTCTCATCAGTGACTAGCACCCGGCCTAGAACACGTGAATGCTCAGGAAATCGCCACTGATTTGAAAGAACACCATTTTCTCCCGAGGGTTCCTAGCCCCTCAGTGGGGGCTCTGTCTGGTTGGGGAAATCGCTTTGAGAGCCCCTATACCTTCCAACCTGACCAGCGGAATTGAATTCCATACTTGACTCCAGAGTGGACTTTTTATTTCACGATGACCATGTGGAGAAGTTGGGGGAAAGAGACGCAAGTCTGTCTGTCTCCTTGGTTGGGGCCCACTGGATTTTCAAACATGGTTCACACAACCATAAGCCCCCACTGGCTAATGTCACAAGAGTTCTGAGTGTTGGGATATGAGGAAAGAATAACAGTGGGAAAGTGTTGGGGGCAGATCTGGTTTTTCTTAAAGGGGGAAAGAAAGAAAAGATTTCCCCTCCCCAAATGGTACCCTGGGGGCAGCTTGTTTGTTCATGTGACATTGATTGGTATTACTTCTGTTCTGATTCTGCACACTTGTGACTGGAAGGAGCCTGGTTAAGAGCTGGAAGTGTATTTTGCTCTGGTTTGGGGTCTTGCCCTCTTCCAAGAGACCAGCAAGTCTGTGTCAATGTCTGTGTGCTCCCAGGAGACCAGCAAGACTGTGCCAGTGTCTGTCCAGCCACTATGGGCCAGAGCCCTGCCCGTGATGAGGCTTTTCCCAGGGCCCAGGGACTTTGCTCTGTGGTTACCAACTTCTTTTCTTCAGTGGGGAGGGAGGCTGGGGCCTTCCCGAGAGACCTAAAGGACTGCCCACTCCTGGCGGCAAGTGCAGGTAGTTGCTGGCCTCCGATCATCTGCTTCGCCTGCTTCACCAGGCCCGGGACTTGGCTAAGAGGCCCTGGGGTCTGCTCAGTCCCTGCAGGAGCTCTTCCTGAGGCCTGAGTTGTTGGCTCATATAAAAAAGCCTTGGCAGGAGGATGAGAAAGAAGTCTGGCCTGGGTGAATGATTTAACAGCTTGCCAGGGGTCCTCTGAATGGGCTGCTACTTTCCCAGATGTCTGAAGAGGATCTGACACACTGCCTTTCTCAACAGCTCTCGGCATATGCCCCAGACCTTTGCTGGCAGGCCATGAACTCGACTCCAACACTGGCATCTTCTCATCAGCCTGTGGTGTGACCTCATGAGGTGAAGCTGCCCGCTCCTTCTGGCGAGGAGTTAGGTCTATGAGATCCATCACCAAAGCAGCTCTATTTTTTGACTGAGTATTCTGGTCCACAGGCCTCAGTGCTTTTTCTTTAGCTACAAGGGTCTGGACCACAGCTGACAGTACTTTCTCAGGAGGCGGGAGTCTCTGGGACAAAGAGGCATGGGGTTTGTCAGGGGGCCTGTCTGAAGTCTGGGGTTTGGGACTGCTGGTAATGAGCAGTCTGTCTGGCGGCGGAAGTCTCAGGCCAGTGGGAACTGGGGTTTTCTCCAGTGACTGGGGCCTTGGGCTGGCAGCACCTATGGATTTATCCAGCCTTGGGTCAGCCGTCCCCAGAGGTCTTTCCAGTGGTTGGGACCTGACTGAGGGTGAGGAGCTTGGGCTGGTCACTGGAGAGGGTTTGTCGCTTAGCTGGGGTCTTGGTCCTGCCACTGCTGGTTGCCTGTCCAGTGGCCTCTGGCTGGAAACCAAGGATTGGGATTTGGTCCCTGACCCAGCAAGGTCTCTGACCTTATCTAAAGGTTGGGACCTGGAGTCAGTTCTCTCAAGAGGTCTTTCAGGTAGCAGTGGCCTCTGACAAGTCCCTGCCAGAGCTTTTTTGGAGAGCGACAGCGTCTGGTTGGTGTCAGCAGGAGGTTTATCTGACATTTTGGGTGCCTGAGCAGCCATTCCTGTTGATTGCTCTGCCAGGTGAGTGCTTGGCCCTGGAGGCAGCGGTACTGGGGGAGGCACATACTCACGGATCTCCCCAGGTTCCAGAGGATTGGGCCCACAGGGGTCATGCTCAGTACAAGACAGACGCCCATCCAGTTTGGAAATGAAAAGCATCCCTTCTCGATGCTGCTTACAAAAGGAGCTGGGGCACATCTCACAGAAGGAGGCTGCTTCCTTCCCACAGATGTCACACTGATGCCACGGACATTCCCATTTCCCTGAAAACAAAGAAGTAAAGCAAAAGTTTAGAAAAAAAGATATATATATCACATGGGCCATGGCTATGCTACAGTCTGAACATGTGGATGATGACCTTCCTTCACACTGCCCCTGGTTCAGAGAGCTTATGCCACTCACCAGCCACCTCTTGCCCTAGAATTCCAGCTTCTTTTTCTGCACAGAATACATAAAGTAACAGCGAATTATCAAATAGCAACTACTATCAACTAAATATACAAGCAGAGGAGTAAATCGGTATTTCTATGACTATTTCCAGCAAGGAGGTGGGGGGCAGGGACAACATAAAGTTTCTTTTACATGAAACTTAAGATACTACTTTCATATTTTTGCAATCTCCATTTGTACTATACAGCTTTGAAATAAGCAACTCAAAGAGAAATATCCTGGCTATTTATTCCTGCTTATTTGCTTATTAACAGTAATAGAAAAGATATAAAATTATGAAAAATGAAGATTTACCTTTGTTCTAAGTCTTGAGACCAGCACAGCAGATTATATGTTGTTTACATGGAATCAGTAGAAAAGACCCAAAGCTGACCTAAGCTTTTATCTGCCTCCCCACATTTCATGAAACCTGAGTCTTGGACCAGGGACAGTGTTTCCACCTTCAAATCAACTACACCAGCTCCCACTCCTGGCACATAGGCAAGACTGGCTCGATCACAGCCTGTGCCAGTGACGACCCTGAGCAGTTGATTCTGAAACAATTCTACTTCCTGGCACTGACAGGTCAATGTGATGGCCTTGCCCTCATTCTATCTCAGTTTCTTTTACTTCATGACTCTGTCCAATATACACTGAAGGAAAGCCAATTTGGAGACAAATTCCTTTTACTTATACCCCAAAGTTCTTAACCTTCTGCAATTCTTGGAAGCAGGTCACTAGTAATGTATAATCTCCTCACCCTGGAACAGCTCCCTACTGGTTTCTCTTTTTTTGTCCATTAAAATAGACGGCATATCCAAATCCCTAAAATCCTCTAACCCTAAATCACTACTCAAAGGTTCTCAATTTCTTCAACTACAAATGTCCTGGGTACCACATCCACCTGAGCAGCTTTCTCACGTATTAACTGATACAATCACATCTCCTTTAGAAGAAAACAGTCTACTCTGCATGGGGGGAGACCACACTAGGCGTAGGGGAGCAAGGTAGAAAGTGCTAAAATGGTGGCAATCCATCTCTCAGTGACTAGAACCACCTAAAGGCTTTACTATGTCAATCTTTCTTTCTCTAGAAAGGCAACATGATTGAATAGTCTTGGAGTAAAAAACCCAGCTCTCAATCCAGCTCCTGGATCTATGTGTGAAATGTCACTTCACCTATCCTAATTCTGTTTCTTCACATGCATTATGGAAGAAAACCAACCATTATGGGTTGCTAACATAAATGTAAGTAAAGGACTTGAAACACATCAAGTGCATTGCTGTTCCATTCTTCATAACTAAGAATTCTAAGCCTTTGTTTTCATTATTTCCAGAATGAGAAAATAGACCATACCCCTCAAAATTATGCATGGGAAGACCAAATGGCACTTTCTTCAAGGCTGATGCACATGGCATGAGACCCTGAGTATGATGGAGAGAATGGATTTTGGCACCAACCTGCTGGTCGCTTGGTCAGATTGAGACAGTCTGCATGGTAAACTTTTGGGCAGCCTGGCTTCTTGCAGGAGACGAGCTGGCCGGCATCACCACAACTAAAACACTCATCTTCCCGCTCCTTTGTGATTTCACCTTGGGTCCTGCGCTTCCCCTGTTGCTTCTTCTTGAATTTCTTTGACTTTTCTTCCGTGGCAATGGGTTGATTCTACAGGTCAGATATTGAACAGTCAGCATTCTGTCAACACATTAGTACCAATCTTAACCAGGTTAACTATCCTCTCTGAGCCTCATTCTCTTCTCTGGGAAAAGTGATTGTCATGAAGATAAAATGCAGGAAAGGTACCTGGTACATCACAGATATGTAGCAATAATTACCACTTTTGTATCAACTACTCCTGCCACCTGAACAAAACAGAAGACAAAAATCATTGTGTTTTTGCTGATACATAAGGCTGGTGTTAAATGTCATGCCTTTTATAAGTTTTATTAACTAATTATTTTATTTTTCGAGACGGAGTCTTGCTCTGTTGCCTAGGCTGGAGTGCAATGGCGTGATCTCGGCTCACTGCAACCTCCGCCTGCTAGGTTCAAGCAATTCTCCTGCCTCAGCCTCCTGAGTAGCTGAGATTACAGGTGCCCGCTGCCACGCCTGGCTAATTTTTGTATTTTTAGTAGAGACTGGGTTTCAGCATGTTGGTCAGGCTGGTCTCGAACTCCTGACCTCATGACCCGCCCGCTTTGGCCTCCTAAAGTGCTAGGATTACAGGTGTGAGCCACCACACCTGGCCAAAGTTTCACTTTTATATTTGTCTACTTCCAAAACTAAAGAAGACTTCTGTGTGTGTGTAAACACGCCTATTTCTCGTTCATTCAACAAAGCATAACTGAACTTACTATGAGCAATGTGTTAAGACACAAAAAAGTTAATTCATGGTCCCTGCCGACAACAAGACTATGCATCAAGTCAAATTAGCTTCATGTGCACTACTCCTAAGACACACCCTGGAAGAGCCAGCAGATGTCCTCTCTTTGTTCCCTGCAGCCCACCCTTGGTCACCAAATCTTCTTATCACAATCTTCATTTTAACCCAGAAACATCTAGGACCAATCTGTAAGGCTTAATGGAGGTCCATCCTATTCTGACAGACCAGTGTCTACACTAAAAGCACACAGTGATCTCTCATTTCTCAGTTTCTGCTCTAGCATCTACCTCTCACTGACTCCTGTGAAATGCTACCCTATGCAGACATCGAGGACGCAGAAACTGACATCTGCAGTACACTTAACACCACTAAGTACGGATTAAACTCAGTTACTATTTTAACTTATAGGAAACAAGTTAACAAACATCTCAAGGAACAATAACGTTAAACCAACAAAACTAAACAAAGTCAAAATAAAACCCAATAAAATATAGAGGTGATTCTCCTTATTTAACAAGATTTAAAAACGATCATTGAGTGCTCTTCATTTTCACACTATTGATCAAAATTATTTACTCTTTTCTGGCCGGCTGCGGTGGCTCACGCCTGTAATCCCAGTACTTTGGGAGGCTGAGGCAGGTGTATCACCTGAGGTCAGGAGTTTGAGACCAGCCTGGCCAACATGGTGAAACCCCGTCTCCACTAAAAATACAAACAATTAGCCAGGTGTGGTGGCGGGCCCCTGTAGTCCCAGCTACTCGGGAGGCTGAGGCAGGAGAATGGCGTGAACCTGGGAGGTGGGGCTTGCAGTGAGCCGAGATCACGCCACTGCACTCCAGCCTGGGCGATAGAGCGAGACTCCGTCTCAAAAAAAAATAAATAAATAAAAAATAAATAAATAAGAAAAGGAGACTACAGACATGGAAATGATACTTAACAGTTACAGAATTAGAATTCAATTATTCAGAAAGTACACGGTAAAAAAACAGGAAGACACAACAATGCTTATACTTTGTTATAATGGTGAGATTAAGAGTGCTACTTTTATCTATGATGTTACACTACATTTCTGCAGATTTTTTGGTATCTTCAGAAAGAGAAAAAGTGAGAGAAAGACAGGGACAGACACAGATAAACCGAGTCCATGTGGCTTATTAGGAGATGTGAGATCAAGACGAGGGAGGTAACTAACCTTCTTTATAAGGTCCTATTTCACAGCATTATTAGTTAGAAAAGTATCACCAATTAAAGTCAGATGGCGCAAAACACTTCAACAACATCCCCAAAAACCTCTTATGTAATTGAATTGATCAGCTGAATGCTTAGTGAATTGCAAGTGGCCCTATCAACACCTATTCAATGTCATTAATTATTATTATTATTTTTTTTTTGAGAAGGAGTCTTGCTCTGTTGCCCAGGCCAGAGTGCAGTGGTGTGATAGATCACTGCAATCTCTGCCTCCTGGGTTCAAGGGATTCTCCTGCCTCAGCCTCCTGAGTAGCTGGCACTACAGGCACATGCGACCACAGCCCAGCTAATTTTTCTATTCTTAGTAGAGATGGGGTTTCACCATGTTGGCCAGGCTGGTCTCGAACTCCTGACCTCAGGTGATCCGCCCACCTCAGCCTCCCAAAGTACTAGGATTACAGGCATGAGCCACCATGCCTGGTTCAATGTCATTAATTTAAAGGAAATTTCTTCTTAAAATGAAGACTGCCCTAACACTGTTAGGGAGGGAGGACCGCACCACTAATCCCAAAGCAGAAGTCTGGAAGGGTGGTACCTTTGGCCTTACACCCAAGAAGCCACTGCAGTTCGGGGCTCCACATTTGCAAACAGTCTTTCCATTCCCAAGACATTCTAGGTTGTAGTTGAAGGTAAGTTCAGTGCCTGCATAAGAGACCGTGAAAATATTAATATCTGTGGTTTTAATTACATTATTTCTGTATTAATTACAAAGGATAACAACTCCCAAGAGAACAGATTAATTTTAAAAATAATTTTTAAAAAGGATTTAGCTCTAATCCTATATTTTAATAAATTCTAATCTTATTAATAATCAGCTCATACAATTTAATAGAGAAAACTTAAATAACTTAACAAGTAATATTTAAGATAACTCTTCCTACAGAGGTGTTAATTACCTCAAGTTGTTTTTCATTTGTTTATTAACCATTCAGATTCAAAATATGTTAATTCATTACCAAAACAAACAAAAAACTTATCAATGTGTCAGGCCCTGGGAATAAAAGTATGAGGAAAACTTGTTTATCTGTTCTCAGGTGAACACATGTTACCTGGCAGCACTCTGCAGATGCATCTCAGTACAGAATAACACTAGAAATCTGTAGATTACAGACTGGTTGTAGATCCAGTTATGTCACAGCCTTAGCAGGGTGATCTGAACCCTAAGCAGCCCATTTTAAAATGGAGAACTCTAACAAACTTATTGAGACAATATGACATAATGCACATAGCAGTTAATTTGTAAACTTTAAAAAAAGGTACTCAAATTAACAGACAAACTGTCTTCTTTCTGTCAAAGTCCATTACATCAAAATTGTGAGAGAAAATAAAATAAACATTCAAACTCAAAGCCCGTAACTAAAAGCCAGTTATGAGAGGCCTACCAAATCTAAGAATTTTATATAAATATGTAAAGAGGTTGCCTATCACAGGGGTAATAGTTTACAGTTAATGTATAAAGTAACCACCATTCATATTAAAAATTGTCAACTCTTAAGATTTCCCTTTGCAGACTGACATGCCTTTTATCAGTGAGACTGATATACATAGTTTTTCATCTAATGTTAAATGAAATCATTATTTTCATTATTTCTTTATTCAAGTATATTCAAAATACCAAGCAGCTAACTTAGGGGTTGTGCTGTAGGAATAGCAGAATTATTCATGGCCTGATGAGAGGCTCATGCCACAAGGAGCGTGCAGGAACTGAGTGAGACTGACCAATGTAACAGGAGGGTCATGTTTCCCACCTCATGACTGAACTTAACTGGATTAAATCTTTGGTGGTTCAATTCATGCTGTTTTTTTTTTTCCCTTTTTTTCTTTTTCTTTTTTTTTTTTTTTTTTTGAGACGGAGTCTTGCTCTGTCGCCCAGGCTGGAATGCAGTGGTGAGATCCCGGCTCACTGCAGCCTCTGCCTCCTGGGTTCAAGCTATTCTCCTGCCTCAGCCTCCTGAGTAGCTGGGATTACAGGTGCCTGCCACCACGCCTGGCTAGTTTTTGTATTTTTAGTAGAGATGGAGTTTCACCATGTTGGCCACGCTGGTCTCAAACTCCTGATCTAAAGTGATCCTCCCACCTCGGCTTCCCAAAGTGTTGGGATTATAGGCGTTAGCCACTGTGCCCAGCCCCACACTGTTTTCTCTTAATAAAAGATTTATGAATAGATAACTAAATTTTTGTAGATACGACATGCTTATAATACAGCTCTACCTTATACATAGATAAAAGAAAGCAGGATACCTGCCGTAACTTGCTGCTCACCGACATATACTATGTAAGCATAATCACAGAGAGGCTAAATTTAATCGGAAAGTATAGTGCTCATAAAGTAAAACAGTGATACCATTATAGAAAAGAGTCCAATATGCAGCAATCCTTGATGGATCTTCAGTTACTGAGCATGGCAAAGGACATGAGAGAAGAGATAAATAAGAGTAAGGATGGGACACATGGGAGACAGTAAGTTGCAGGTATGTGAAGGGCCCAGGAAGTTGAATGAAGGCCTCAGCTCCAACAGGCACTCCGCCTGTCACTTAGCACATCCTGTCTCATTTTCCCCATCCTGAACCTATGCAGACTGAAAGCCAAGTGAGGAGAGGAACAAAGTCTGAGAATTTCAACACCAAGCTACCTGAGCTGATGAACACAGGAAAAAAAGAAGAGAAATTTGCGGCTAGACATGGCAGAGGAGGGCATTCCCATGGATATGAACTGCAGGTTCTAAGTAGAAGAATGGGACTATCAGCACTCAGCAGACATAGTAGAACTAAATCGTGACTGATTTATTATACAGGAATGATATTTATATTGATTTAATATAGAGGAACCTCTCCACCCCTGGGGTGATTAGAGAGAAAAAGGGAGAAAAGAATGAGAGAGGTGTGACATCCAAGGATAAAAGTAACATAGGTATAATACCACCTACTTTACAGCACTTTTGCAAGGCTTAAATGAAATAATACGCTTAGAATTGTATCTGGTATTCCATATCATTTACTGAATTACTCCGGTTACAAAGAAGAAATCTAAACAATATACTCTGAAGCCACCCATTCCAAAAATTTGAAATAAATCAGCAACTAAAAACCAATCTCAAATAAGCAGAGTGCAGTGCACAGTGATGCTCAAGTGTCCTTGGTGTCATCATGTAAAACATTACGAGAAACAAACGCAAAACAGGGGAAAATAACTAGTGGCTCAAATTTTAAAATCTAAAAATTGTCACAACCTAAAAAGTCTAAAAGACTCCTGGGCAACACATTTAAATTGTAGAGAAAAAAATACACTGAGTGTGAGAAGTCCCATAGATTAAATTTAAAACACAGGCTGGGCACGGTGGTTCACGCCTGTAATTCTAACACTTTGGGAGGCTGAGCTGGGCGGATCACTTGAGGTCAGGAGTCTCTACTAAAAAATACCAAAAAATAGCCGGGCATGGTGGTGGATGCCTGTAATCCCAGCTACTTAAGAGGCTGAGGAAGGAGAATTGCTTGAACCCAGGAGGTGGAGGTCGCAGTGAGCCGAGATCATGCCACTGCACTCCAGCCTGGGCAACAGAGCGAGACTGTCTCAAAAAACAAACACACACAAAAACAGACTAAGATCTGAACAAACATCATTCTAATTCTTTTATCTTGATCAATGCTTCCTGTGGACAACAACAGTGACTGAGCAAGGGAGAACTACGGTCTTCCAGAACGTTCAAATGGGATTTCTGCTTCAATGGTAATTAGACTACACTATGGTATATTACAGACTACCTAGGCCAGTTGTATCCCAGTTTGAGTATAGGAGACTGATTTTAACTGTTTTGCTCATATCCTTGCAAAACTAAATTTGAAAATTCATATACTTCCTTGTACATTTCAAAATGTACATTTATACAAATTTTAATATTTAAAAGATCATGCAATTTGGAGGGTGTTACATGCATAGGTATATAGTTCAAAATAATTGTATCAAAACCTTGAAGCTATAGATTAAGATCCTTTAATTTATGGAAAATACCTACCACATAACTTTACTGTCAAACCACTCAGCCATACCAGATTTACTTTCGATTCAAATAAACTTCTTACTATTTGTCCTGGTTACAACCATCTCACTACCCCGTTAGAGAGACAAGTACCCAGGTGAGCCACGACAGAGCAGTAAATTCTCCAAATGTCATTGCGTGTGTGTTTTTAAGAGTCAGAGGTTTCACTATACTACCCAGGCTGCTTCTCAAACTCCTGAACTCAAGCGATTTCTGGCCTCAGCCTCCTGAATAACTGAGACTACAGGCATATACCACCACACCCAGTGGCTTATTTTTAAAACAGCCTTGGGTCCATAAACCATAAGATATGGAAGAGTGAGAGATCAATCTTTGGTTTATAAAGTAGAAGAGCAACTGTGAAAGGAAAGGTGAGAAAGGAGACTGAAGAGCTAGTAGTTTCTAAAGCAAATCTATTAGTGGTAAGTTCATATGAATGTCAAAATTTGTTCCATTAAAACCATCCATGTTCTGAAGACATTGTGCTAAATGAAATGAGCCAAGCCAAGCAAGGTTGCTCATGCCTGTAGTCCCAGCACTTTGGGAGGCTGAGGCAGGAAGATCACTTGAGCCCAGGATTTCCAGACCAGCCGTGGCAACATAGCGAGACTCTGTCTCCACCAAAAAAAATAAAAATAAAACTGGGAACAGGGACATGTGCCTACAGTCCTAGCTACGCAGAAGGTTGAGGCAGCAAGATTGCTTGAGCCCAGTTCGAGGCTGCAGTGAACTGTGATGGTGCCATTGTACTACTGCAGCCTGGGCAACAGAGCGAGGCTCTGTCCCCTAAACAATAAAAATGAATCAATGAATGAATGAAATGAGCTGGTCACAAGAGGACAAATATTGTCCATTTATATGAAGTACATATAGTAGTCAAATTCAGAGACAGAAAGTAGAATGGCAGTTGCCAGGGGCTGTGAAGAAAAAGAATGGGGAGTTAGTGTTTAGTGAGTGTAAAGTTTTAGCAGGGGAAGATGAAAAGAGTTCTGGAGATGGATGGTGGTGATGGTTGCATAAAAATGTAAATGAACTTAATTCCAGAGAATGGTACACATAAAAATGTTTAAAATTATAATCTGAGGAAGCTGTTTGTAAAAAACAAAAGCCCTGAAATTCAGATGTCAGCTGCAGAATCCTGAAATGATTCTTACCTGCTTTAATGTCACTTAGCGCAAAAAGGCCTACACGGGTATCTCCGTTCACAGACCACTTCTGTGTTTCACAGTTGGGCTGGCAGCAATGATTCATGAACCGAGCATAGTTTCCTTTGGGACCAGCATCAATGATTCGGTCCTAGAATTCCAAAAGAAGCTACACATCAGACTTCCTGAGACCTCCGCTACAGATTAAAATTTGACTATTCTAATAAGCTGGAGTTCCTATTTGTAAAGATTGAACCTCTCAGAGAAAAGATCTCAAAGACCTTTGGTTCTCAAAGTGTGATCTCTGGACCAGCACTGTCACCATTCGGCAATTTGTTAGACATTCAAATTCTTGGGTTGTGCTTCAAATACACTAAAGCAGAGACTCTGGGGTGTAGCATTCTGTGTTATATATAACAAGGCCGCCAGAGGTTTCTGACTATACTGAAGTTTGAGGACCACTGCCCTACAAACAGCAGCTTGTTCCACTTTCTATTTAGGTAGTTTCAATCCAGATGCACATTAGAAATCACCTAAGAAGATTTAAATACTAATGCAGAGTTCCAATTCCAAAGTAAGGTCAGAATATCTGGAGGTGAGGATCTCACAAATCCTAAGCGCACAATTAGAAATGTTTACAAAGGTAAATACCAAGAAAGGGTTTTATTATAAAAACTAAGGCCAGGTGCGGTGGCTCATGCCTGTAATCCCAGCACTTTGGGAGGCCGAGGCAGGTGGATCACGTGAGGTCAGGAGTTTGAGATCAGCCTGGCCAACACAGTGAAACTCTGTCTCTACTAAAAATAAAAAAAGTAGCCAGGCGGGGTGGTGGGTGCCTGTAGTCCCAACTACTTGGGAGGATGAGGCATGAGAATCGCTTGAACTCAGGAGGCAGAGGTTGCAGTGAGCCGAGATCACGCCACTGTACTCCAGTTTGGGTGACAGAACGAGACTCTGTCTCAAAAGAATAAAAAAAAAAGTACATGTTCTTATCAGTGAAATAATTAAATATTTAACAAATAATTTTCTCAATCTGTAAAATAAAATAAAAAAGAATTATGTACTTTTCTGAGTTCAAACTTGTAATCCTGTAGAATACTCAAAGATATAAGCTCCAATTTTCATTAAGTTGTTCAAAAACAATGCTAAAAACAGCTGTATTGCCTCTGGCCATGTATACCCAGAAAATGAGCACTCTTACCTACTCCAGAACCCCAATCCAGCAATCCCAGTGGGTATGGGAGAAGACCCTGCCTTGGGAACTGTGTTACATGCCTACAAATACTATGGCTGGGACAACACCAATTTTACAATCTTGTAACAGTGAAAACAGCACTTCCCATTACTTACTTTGTCTAGGGTGAGCATATAGAAATTAGTGATATCGTGTTCTTGAGCATAGCGAATTCGAGCTCTGCATTCTTCTTCATCTATAAGCTCACCCACATACTCATTCACAAATTCACCCTAGAACAAGAAATATCTCCTGACTTAATGGCAAAAAGGACACTGGTATCCAAATTTATACATTTTTAAAAAAATTAATGAAAACATCAGATTCTACAAAGCAGATTACATGAGTATAATTTTATGCAATATAATTACTTTACGATTCCCAACTATTTGATAATGAGAAACACCTCTTTACTCCCACCACTGTCACCAGCACAAAGATTAGGATACACTGGATACTAAAGATCCTCCAGAATGGAAGATTAGTAAGTAAACTAGAGCTTCCTTATAAAGAGATGGATGACCAATCTCTACCTGTCCCAGAGCCTGAGAATTGGTTTCCCTGAATAAACTATGTTCATCTTCCTTGGCGCTTGCTCTGCTCCACATTTCAAAGGACCATCCTCCCTATTCATTATGCTACAGTAACTCTGGCTTTCACACGTGTTCACTCCTAACCTGCAGGGCTTTAATGGTAACCTTGCCTGAGTCAATAACTACTTATATTTCAAGTCTCAATTTAAAATAGCCTCAGAAGCCAAGAGTGATGGCTCACGCCTATAATCCCAACACTTTGGGAGGATCTGTTGAGCCCAGGAGTTTGAGACTAGCCTGGGCAACATGGTGAGACCTCACCTCCACAAAAAATACAAAAATTAGCAAGGTGTGGTGATGCGAGTCTGTAGTCCCCGCTACTCAGGAGGCTGAGATGGGAGGATCACTTGAGCCTGGAAAGTAGAGGTTGCAGTGAGCGGAGATGGCACCAGTATGCTCCAGTCTGAGCAACAGAGTGAGACCCTCTCTCAAAAAATAAATAAAATATCATCAGAGACAAACTAGTTTCAGTTACTTCGTCACATGTCTCTAGAGCCCTTTATACTTCCACACTGGGAGGTGATTTGTTCAATATTTCTCTCCCTCCAGAATGTAAACTTTACGAAGGCATGGGTCATATCTCTCGTCTTGGTTAGTGCATCCCCAGCACAACACCTGGCACATACAGTAAATATAAAAATAACTACTTGGTAAATGACTGAATGCCAACCCATACTATGCTACATTTCCTAGAAACCAATAAAATTCTTCGGAAAATATAAGCAGAATAAGGCTTATTAAAAAAAAAAAAAAGACTATACAATCTTATTTGTTAGAAACTTCAAGATCCTGCCAAGTTTTAAGTTGAAGACATTACTGCATTTTCATTCAATAAGGCTTAACCTTCTTATCCTTCATGTTTCATGAAGCCAGATCTGTTTTTTCCTCACTAAAAATATTTTATTAGTAGGTGGATCAATGTCTCTGTATCATGTGCTCACTGTCATCTCTTAATTACTGGTTGTAGGATATTCACAAAAAAGCAAACAAAGCCATAGCATCTCTATGAATGTCCCATTTTTTCCATCCTCCTACACAGTGACCATGATCAATAAAAAGGACTTAGGAGATCAAAACCATTCATTTGTGAGCCTCTAAACTGTGGAAAGATATGGCAAAACACAACAATAAGGTTAATTGTTAACTGTGTTATCTTCCTCTATGATGAATTTTATGTCAAGAATTAATGACATCAACCAACTGCAAAGAGGAGAAAATATCTGGCAATTTAGCTTTTTCTAACCTTTTTAATATCTGTTTTTGTCCGTAGACCCCAACCTCGCTGTAACGTGCGGAAAATTTCAACCTCTGGATATTGGCGCTTGGAAAAGCACTGGTTTTGACAGCGCCCTCCGGCAGGACATACTGTGGGGTGGCACTCATAGAGCAGCATGCGGTTGATGCATTCAGAGTCTATCCCACAGGGGTTCTCATCAGTAGCTTTACAGTTGCAACGGGGTATTTCAGATAAGTCTGCAGTGAAGATCTGTACCCTGCCAATAGGACGGTTCACCTGGAAAAGTAGCACAAAGTACACTGCATAAAACAAGTCAGCATAAGACAATTAAGACCCTGAAAAAGGCAAACTTTTTTTCCTTGAAGTTGCAGCCACATTTCCCATGACTTTGAACTATCAATACTTAGACAGTTTGATATAAAAAACAGAGCCTCACTTGACATACAAAGTATGAACTCCACAAGAATTGCTTGAACCCAGGAGGCAGAGGTTGCAGTGAGACAAGATTGCACCACTGCACTCCAGCCTGGCCGACATGTCGAGACTCCATCTCAAAAAAAAAAAAAAAAAAAAAATTACGAGCCGGGAGCGGTGGCTCACGCCTGTAATCCCAGAACTTTGGGAGGCCAAGATGGGCGGATCACGGGGTCAGGAGATCAAGACCATCCTGGCTAACATGGTGAAACCCCATCTCTACTAAAAATACAAAAAATGAGCCGGGCATGGTGGCGGGCACCTGTAGTCCCAGCTACTTGGGAGGCTGAGGCAGGAGAATGGTATAAGTAAACCCAGGAGGTGGAGCCTACAGTGAGCCTAGATTGTGCCATTGCACTCCAGCCTGGGTAACAAGAGCAAGACTCGGTCTCAAAAAATAAATAAATAAACTAGGTTTCTGCTCTTGCCACCTGGTGGTGCCACATTTGCTGCTACAAAAAAATAGGCATTATTCTTCCTTCCTTTTTTTGAGAGGGAGTCTAGCTCTGTCACCCAGGCTGGAGTGCAGTGGTGGGATCTTGGCTCACTGCAACCTCTGCCTCCCGGGTTCAAGCGATTCTCCTGCCTCAGCCTCCCAAGTAGCTGGGACTACAGGCACGCACCACCAAGCCCGGCTAATTTTTGTATTTTTAGGAAAGATGGAGTTTCACTATGTTGGCCAGGCTAGTCTCGATCTCCTAACCTTGTGATCTCCTGACCTCAGGTGATCTGCCTGCCTCGGTCTCCGAAAGTGCTGGGATTACATGCCTGAGCCACCACGCCGGGCAAAAGCACTATTCTTAAGTGGCAAATTAATGGCATGAAATCATCTGTGCGTAATTTGAGTTCCTCTATGCCTCCTGCATCAGCCTCACAAGTAGCTGGGACTACAGGCAGGTATCACCACATCCTGCTTATAATTTAAAATCTTTTATTTTTTATTTTTTTTTGAGACAGAGTCTTGCTCTGTCCCCCAGGCTGGAGTGCAGTGGCACGATCTCGGCTCACTGCAAGCTCCGTCTCCTGGGTTCAGGCCATTCTCCTGCCTCAGCCTCCCGAGTAGCTGGGACTATAGGCGCCCGCCACCGCACCCGGCTAATTTTTTGTATTTTTAGTAGAGACGGGGTTTCACCGTGGTCTCGATCTCCTGACCTTGTGATCCGCCCGCCTCGGCCTCCCAAAGTGCTGGGATTACAGGCGTGAGCCACTGCGCCCGGCCTTAAAATCTTTTAAAAGGACTATAGCAATGTCACTCATGGATTAATTTAGAAGCAGTGCTGGTGCTCAAAAATATAGTGAAAGTCTGGTAAGGTACAACATGAAGGTCAAACAGTTATTGTAATACCAAAGTCATTAATGTAGAGGTTTTAACAAATACTAGCAATAATAAGGAAAGACAACAAATGTTCTAATACAATAATGGATTTGTGCATGAGAATGTATCTCCCCTCATTTCATATTATTTCAGTGGAAACAGTCAAATTTAGTCTTCTGAGACACAAACCACACAAAAAATTGGACTGTTCAGGAACTGTGTGATTTTGAATAAATTACTTGCAAGACTATTGTGAGAATAAGAAATATATGTATAGTACAGCACCTAGCTGCCTCTGAAACATGGTAGACATATTAAATTCTTCCTTTCTTATATAATGTCCTTATGATTGTTTCTCTCATATCAAATATTCTAGATTACTCATTCCAGTCCACCTAAAATCACTTTTTTTTTTTTTTTTGAGACGGAATCTTGCTCTTTCCCCTGGGCTGGAGTGCAGTGGCGCAATCTCAGCTCACTGCAAGCTCTGCCTCCTGGGTTCATGCCATTCTTCTGCCTCAGCCTCCCGAGTAGCTGGGACTACAGGCGCCCGCTACCACACCTGGCTAATTTTTTGTATTTTCAGTAGAGACGGGGTTTCACCTTGTTAGCCAGGATGGTCTTGATCTCCTGACCTCGTGATCCGCCTGCCTCGGCCTCCCAAAGTGCTGGGATTACAGGCGTGAGCCACTGGGCCCGGGCTAAAATCACTACTTAAAAGTTATTTCTATCCTCTAAATTTTCAAATGCTTTCATTTCTTGCATTTTATTATTTGCCTGCTCCCCTTTAATATTATAAAATCTACAATCTGGATATATACTGTCATCAAACCATTTTTCTATCAAAATTTAACAGGAGGAGGCAGGTGCAGTGGCTCACATCTGTAATCCCAGCACTTTCGGAGGCAGAGACTGGAGGATTTTTTGAGCCCAGAAGTTCAAGACCAGCCCGGGCAACACAATGAAACCCTATGTCTACAAAAAATTTTTAAAGCTTAGCCGGGCATGGTGTCAAGTGCTTGAGGTCCCAGCTACTCAGGAAACTATAGTGGGAGGATCATGTAGGCCTGCAAGACACTCCAGTCTGGGTGACGAGCAAGATGCTGTCAGTGGGGAAAAACTGCCCCCACTGCCAAATCGGTTCCTAGATTCATCAAATACTGGTTGAGGTTTGGAAACTTCTTGTTAACGGAGAAATACCCTCAACATATGCAACTGGAAGCCATAAGGCATAAGGCTTACAATATCTAAGGCAAATTCTAAGGGGATAGACAACAGCTAATCTCAGTCACCCAAGACTACAACACCTGAATAGGGCATTTGAACATTCACTTCTGATTCAAAGTATTTTTACCTGAACTATATATTTCTCTCTATAAATATATGTTTTTGTTTTGAGACAGGGTCTTACTCTGTCCCCCAGACTGGAGTGCAGCAGCACAATCACAGCTCACTGCAGTGTTGACTTTCCAGGCTCAGGTGATTCTCCCACCTCAGCCTCCCAGGTAGCTGGGACAACAGGCACCTAGAAATTTTTTTTTTTTTTTTTTTTTTTTTGTAATTTTTGTAGAGACTGGGTTTTGCTCTGTTGCCCAGGCTGGAAAATATATGTTTTAATCATTGTTTATCAACTGCTCTAACCTGTTATTAACCCAAAAATAAGTTTCATACTTATCATATCATAAACCAAAAGCAAACCAACAAAAGAAATCCCACATGGTTAAGAACAAAGACATGGATATGTAATTCTAAGTACATCTCACTATAGATCAGGAGTTAAGTAACTTTTCTGTAAAGGGTCAGAAAGTAAATACTTTAGGCTTTGCAGGCCATATATCTCCATATGTAGCTCGACTCTGCCACTGTAATATAAAAGAAGCCATATGTAATATGTGAATGAAAAAGCATGCCTGTATTCCAATAAAATTTTCTGGATACTGATTGAAAGTTGAATTTCATATAATCTTTATGTGTCACAAAACCTCTTTTCTGCCAACCACTGAAAAATGTAAAAACAACCTGTAGCTCAAGAGTATTACAAGAATAGGCAGTAGACCAGATTTGCCCATGAACCGTAGTTTGCCAATGCTTGCTCTAGATCCTTTTCCTGGAAATGTTTATTAAAAAAAAAAAAAAAAAAAAGTGGAGGGAAGAAGTTGGCCTTTAAATTCTTGATGAGATCACTCACAGGAAACTGCTGTCTCAATAGCTCAATATGGTTGATATGGTAACTCTAAAATGCCTACCTTGCTGTTATCTGACTCTTAGGACTATGTGAATAGAATTATTTTCCATTTCTGAGGCCTAAAAACTATGTTCTGAGATTATATGTCACATACATTGTGAGACTCATTTAGATCCAATTATAGGTTTTGAAATTCTTAATTTCAGAATTTGTAATTATTTGTAAGGAATAATAGTTTATGACTTTTTTCGTTCTTTGTTCTTTTTTTAATCTAATCTCGGTATGGATATTTTATGACATTTAAAGTAATAATCGAAAGGCCAGGAGTGACAGCTCATGCCTATAATCCCAATAATTTGGGAGGCCAACGTGGGAAGATAACCTGAGGCCAGGATATCGGCCTAGGCAACATAGTGAGATCCTCATCTCTAATAAAGGAAAAAAAAAAAAAATTGGGCCAGGCACGGTGGCTCACGCCTGTAATCCCAGCACTTTGGGATGTCGAGGCAGGCGGATCACCTGAGGTCAGGAGTTCAAGAGCAGCCTGGCTAACATGGTGAGACCCCATCTCTACTAAAAACACAAAAATTAGCCGGGTTTGGTGGCACACACCTGTAGTCCCAGCTACTTGGGAAGCTAAGGCAGGAAAATGGGTTGAACCCAGAAGATGGAGGTTCAGTGAGCTAAGATCATGTTACTGCACCCCAGCCTGGGCAACACAGCAAGACTCTGTCTCAGGGAAGAAAAAAATTGGAAAAAAAAAAAAAAAAAAAAAAAGCCTTCAGAAGCAGTGTTTATGACTTTTATCCCTTTTTAGAGGTCTTCCAAAGTTTGAAAAGAAAACATTCTTATTTAAAAGAATAAAATTCAGGCCAAGTGTGGTAGCTCACACCTGTAATCGCACCTCTTTGGGAGGCTGAGGTGGGTGGATTGCTTTGAGCTCAGGAGTTCAGGACAAGCCTGGGCAACATGGTGAAACTCCAACTCTACAAAAAATACCAAAATCAGCCAGGCGTTGGTGGCTCAGGTCTGTAATCCCAGCTACTTAGGAGACTGAGGCAGGAGAATTGCTTGTGCCCAGGAAGCAGAGGTTGCAGTGAGCCAAAATTGTGCCAATGCACTGCAGCCTGGGTCACAGAGTGAGACCCTGTCTCAAAGAAACACACAAAGAACAAAACTGATTCTGTCTTGTAAATACCATATAAGTCCATCAGACGAAATCTAAGACACAGTATGGAATCTTAGTGTTCTTACATTCTTACATTTCCTGTATCTTGTAACTTACTACTTCATCATTACACATTATTACTCATCATAATCCACAACTATGCTAAGGAAGACGGAAATAATAAGAAAAGGGAAACACAATGGAATCACATATAAGCACGACAAAATAGTGAAATAAACTGTCACACTTTAGACTTCTCACAGTATTACCCAAAGTACTGCATTGTCGTTTAAAAAAGTATAAAAGACTGTCTACTACACTTGAGGAAAGGAGTTTAAAAATAAAAAAGCAAAGCAAGTATAAAACACTGGGGATACGATCTTGAAGGTCTGCTTTCAGTAGGGTTATCAGATTTAGCAAATAAAAATCCAAGTCATCTAGTTCAATCTGAATTTCTGATAAACAACAAAAGTTTTTCAGTTTAACTATGCTCGATCCAATATTTGAGACAAACGTAAACATACTAGATTCTAAAGATGGTGGTGAAATTAATCTCCAAGTAACATCTCAGATTATCAGTCTTCAGAAACACACAGCCAGGTGTGGTGGCTCATGCCTGTAATCTCAGCACTTTGGAGGCTGAGGCGGGTCAATCACCTGAGGTCAGGAACTCGAGACCACCCTGGCCAACACAGCAAACCCCCATCTCTACTAAAAATACAAAAATTAGCCACATACAGTGGTGTGCGCCTGTAATCCCAGCTACTGGGGAGGCTGAGGCAGGAGAACTGCTTGAACCTGGAAGATGGAGGTTGCAGTGAGCCAAGATTGCGCCACTTCACTCCAGCCTTGAAGACAGAGGGAGACTCCATCTCAAAAACAAACAAACAAAAAACAACACACACACACACACACACACACAAAGGACAAGTGAACAAATAATGCATTTCTAAGAACAAAAAAGAAACAGGGTATTCTCATCCAGGAACAATGCCATCAAAGATGTTTTACAAGAACAACCTGAGTAACCTCCTTTTCTCAACAGGCCTAACAATATTCTTTCATGTTTTATGATACTTGAACATCACCACTAACTTATCTGATAAAAGGAGGTTTGTAAAAAGGATTTAGTAAATATTAGGTTGGTGCAAAAGTAATTGAGGTTTGCCATTAAAAGTAATGACAAAACTGCAATTATTTCAGCAACAACATAACACTAACATTTCTAATAAATTTGTTCTCCACTGTCTCTTTAAAAAATATTTAAAATACAAAGGCTCCACTGGACCCAGATGATAATGGTGATGACTATTTTACTAGTTAGATTAAAGGCTAGGTGCACTTAAAATTAATTTTCCTGACATTGGTAATCCTGGCAATGTGCTAGGAATGGTGCTCTGGTACTTGTTTCTTATCTTCTTTTTTTCTTTTTTTTTTTTGAGACGGAGTTTTACTCTCGCCCAGGCTGGAGTGTAGTGGCACGATCTCGGCTCACTGCAACCTCTGCCTCCCGGGTTCAAGCATTTCTCCAGCCTCAGCCTCCCGAGTAGCTGGAACTACAGGCACCCGCCACTACGCCAGGCTAACTTTTGTATTTTTAGTAGAGAAGGGGTTTCACCATAATGGCCAGGCTGGTCTCAAACTCCTGACTGCAGGTGATCCACCCGCCTCGGCCTCCCAAAGTGCTGGGATTACAAGCGTGAGCCACCACGCCCGGCTATCTCTTATCTTCTTTAAAGCTCATACCTCTACCTAAAACGAACTATGCTTGTGCTTCCATTCTTGTCATGAACAGAGTGGGAAGAGCCAGCTATTCCGTTTCTCTCCAGAGAAGGTCCCCCAAGATTTTCTCCTCACCTTTATATGTTTATAAGGTGGTGGTTTCTTGTCATTCTTTCGGTCTTCCTGCAGCTGTCTTAGCTCTTTTTGGGCCTTTAATTCCTCAAACCTTGCTGCAGCTTCCTGAAGAGCTATGAAAACAGACAGCACAAGTCACTTTCAAATCTCTGGATGGAATTATTTATTTATTCACTTATTTTTTACTTTTTCCTCTTTAAGTTGGAGAAACTCTATTTTTTACACAAAAATTGACCAACGCTATATGAAAAAGAAAACACATAACAGCTATTTTCAAACAGGTAATGTAGTCCGAAGGGTATTCAGACATAGTATTAAGACAAAACATAATCTAGAACTAAATGGCTATACAGACTACCACCCTTTAGATCACGGGTGTCCAACCATTTGAATACGAGGACTTTTTTGCTTATCTGTGGTGGTGGATATCATAAAAATTATGCACTGATTTTTTCTTTTTTTTTTTTAGCTCATCAGTTATTGTTACTGTTAGTGTATTTTATGTTTGGCCTAAGACAATTTTTCTTCCAATGTGGCCCAGGGAAGCCAAAAGATTAGACAACCGTGCTTTAGATGAGAAAACAATAAACAGCTAAATGACTTTAAAAAGCCCACAGATACCATCTCCTAACAACTACACTTCATCTGCTTAGCAAAGTCACTGCCTTTAGGCCTTTCTTTCCTCAGTCCTAAACCTCGCACTTTTGGAAACATGCTACTTCTTAGGCAGAAATTCAAAGTTGAAGCTTTGTTCTCCTTCTTGCCTCTTATCCTAAGACTTGTTTTGTAAATATAAACTATTAGCTCTAATCATACACAGACCTTCATAAATAATCTACACTCAAGTCCTGTACTTTTTTTTTGAGACAGGGTCTCACTCTAAAATCCTGGTTGGAATGCAAGGGCACAATCACAGCTCACTGCAGCCTCGACCTCCTAGGCTGAAGTGATCCTCCCACCTCAGCCTCCCGAGTAGCTGGGACTATAGGCATGTACCACCATGCCAGGCTAATTTTTTTGTAGAGACAAGGTTTTGCCATGTTGCCCAGTCTGGCCTCAAACTCCTAAGGTCAAGGTATCTGTTTGCCTCAGCCTCCCAAAGTGTTAGGATTACACACATGAATCACTGTGCCCGGCCCCTGTATTTTCTCATGCTTAAAAGATTGCAATATCTGAAAAGTCCAACAAAATCTTAAGATTCTCATCCTGCACTTAAAACTGTAATTCACTATTCTTCACCCACATTAAAAACTCTGAGAGTCCCATTCTTCCCACTTTCTCTGTGCCTTTCTCCAAGCTCTGTCATCCTTTAAAGAAACTCTCCCCTCTGACCCATCCTTTTTCTTCATTTCCTTGTTTGTATGTGTTCCATGGAGTCATCTAAATTGTCCTAAAATGTGTCCTTTCCAGGAGAATCATCTAAATTGTCCTAAAATGTGTTCTTCTAAGGAGGCAGACTAGGACATTATTCAGCATGTCCTAGTCTACCTCCTTAACATCTATCCAACATAAATCATATTCTTCATCCCCATGAACAATTCACTGTTAGTCTCATTCTTTCTTTCTTTCTTTCTTTCTTTCTTTTTTGGTGGTGGTGAGGGCAGGGGGTGGGTGGGTAGACACAGAGTCTCGCTTGCTCTGTCGCCCAGGCTGGAGTGCAGTGGCATTAGCCTCTGTCTCCCGGGTTCCAGCGATTTTCCTACCTCAGCCTCCCGAGTAGCCGGGATTACAGGTGCGCATCACCATGCCCAGCTAATTTTTTAAAATTTTTAGTAGAGACAGGGTTTCAATGTGTTGGCTAGGCTGGTCTCGAACTCCTGACCTCAAAGGATCCACCCGCCTAGCCTCCCAAAGTACTGGGATTATAGGCGTGAGCCACCTTGCCCAGCACAGTCTCGTCATTTCTGCCTCTCACTGATTTTCCCACGTGCAGCCTCTCACCTTTTAAACGGCCCAACAATGTCGCAGGCTGAAGTTTTTAAAACTCTGCTCTAATTAGGGATCTGGTTAGATCTTCATCCTTTCAGGAAAATAGCCCAGCACTCCCTCAACCATGTGCTGAAACCATCCCAAATACTTGGAGGTTGCTAACTCAGGATTTTATTAACAGATTCAACATGTGCTTTCCCATGTGATGTCTTCTTGATAAAATGTATCACATTTTAAGTCCTTTTCCTTCTTCAAAGTCAGTGTAGAGGTTAAGAGTTTAGATTCTGGCCCTATTATCAGAGTGAGAAACCTTCCTCTATCACTTACTGGTATTGATACATTGGGGGCAAGTACTTAAACATTAATGTGCCTCAGTTTCCTCACCTGCAAGATCAGGATGGTATCTACCTCATAGGGTTATCATAAGCACTTAAAGCAGAAAATAAATAATGAACAGGGTCTGGCAAACAAAAATGGTAATTATTATTATTATGATTCATTCCTCAGAGTCACTTAGTAATCATCTATGACTTCCAAACATTGCTCCCCAGCTTCCTCTTGCTCTGTTCCCACAGCATATACAATGCACACTTCTGCCACAATATTAACAATACCAAATCCCAGCAGATATTTCGACTGCTGGTATCTATTTCAGATTCCCCTGCAAAAATACAAGTTCCAAGAAGTCAGAGGCACCTAGAAACCCCCTCACTGACGCAGAATCTCAGAGCTTAGGCAGGCTCAGACCTGAGGTATTCCTTATACTCCACCTTCTCCCCCAACCTCAGTGGTGGCCAGCTCTGTGCAGGCCAAAACACTGGTCACTTGATCCCTGACCACCTGAGATTACAAGACTCAAGACCCCAGCTCCTCAAGTATTAGTACTAATAGCACAGTATTATGTATTTTTGTATTAGCAGTAGAACTGATAGATAGCCCATATCTCTGTATAGAAACCACAAGACAAACAGGTTAAGTGAGGAGCTACTAAAATAACATGTGGCAAACAGAACCTTTGTTAAACTTGTTCCCTATCGACATTACTCTCATTCCCTAACCAGGAAGCTTTACCTGCTTAGAATCTTCTTCCATGCCACTTGCTTAGAATCCCTTTTCATCTCACCCTATAGACAAAATCTTACACAGATGCTCCTCATGTTAACAACTGGTTTACCTGGATATAACCCCATCATAAGCTGAGGAACATAATGGAAGTGCATCATTGTAAAGCTGTAAGTTGGACCATTTTGAGTTCGGAATCATTTGTACTTTAAGGACCAAATATAATAAATAGCAAGAGATATATTATCTTTCGAAGGACAGCTAGAGGAAGAAGGTAATTACCACTAAGGGGATACCAATTATGTACTCTGCAGGGACACTTTTTGTAATCCCACTGAATTCCAAGAGCAAACTTTCTCCATTATATGATAAGAGAAAACCAGGTTCAAAGTTGATTCGACCACCTGGTAAGTAGTAAAACTAGTTCTGCTGATAACAGGGTACCCTGCCTTCATTGCTAGGCCAGTTTACAAAACTTTATTTTGATTCAGAGCATTTATGCTTTGACCTTTACTAGTTTGCTCTACAATATCTGGTGAATTTTGTTTCTTTCCAACAAGCTTTAAAAAAGAAAGAAAAGACTAAACTCCTTGGAGCCAATGTAGCTCTGCTAGAGATCTGAGCCTCTGTCTAGCAAACTGAAGTGTTTCCTCTATGAAATAGTTTCAAAACTCCATTATTTGATGGAATGCTGACAAAGCAACTGATAAGTCAAAAAAAAGCTCAAGGAAATTCTAATTAAGTAAAGATTAAGGTTCAAAAATAATGAGTTACATGGGTCAACTTCCTTGCAAAATACGGTATTTGTAGCCACATAATACCCTGAGAGGACAAAGGCAGTTTCAAAATGGAGCATATGTGAATTCTAAAACAGAGCAGACACTCAGGCAACAGAGGTATATGTTTGCCTGAGAAACAAAAAGGGTAAAGTTACCTTTTTTATATGTCCCATCCACTCCTTTGCCCATCTTATCCTTGCTGCTCACATCACCCTCCATATAAGGGAAGACTCGGGCCTGGTGAGTCCACAAGTAGTCATTAGATCCAAAAAAGAGGACAGGGAACTCTCCCACATCATGTCTCATCTTATCAATGTTGGAAGGAACAGCTCGAGGATGGCAGATCTCAGCTGGCCACCACCTGGGAAAGGTGAAAAGGAGAAGGGAAACCTCTAGAAAGCTGCAAAGCATTAGGAAAATAATCTACTCATATAAGAGTAAGGATTAGCAATGTCTGTCTGTCCACATTGAAGTCCATCTTACGGCATTCTTACAACCTAACTAGAACACAAACAATTGTATGTGCTAGAAGTTGGAAAACCCCTGCCCACATTCTTATATAGGCACACACTCCCTTAGACTCAATTATTCAACTTCAAGGACTCTACCTAAAGGAAATAATGATATAGGAGCAGACATTTATGACAATAACATTCACTGAAGCATTATAAGAAGGAAAAACTGGAAAAAATATAAATGCTCAACATCAAGAAAATAATAGTATTACCCATGGTATACTATACAAAATAAAATACAATTTGGCCTTTAAAAAGGAAACTTTCAATAATTATGGAAGAACAGCACCAAGAAGTCAAAACACAAACATATACAAACAAAATCAAAGAATGTAAATTACTACACAACCATTTTAGGGAGACAATATGTTATTACCTATTAAAGCTGGAAACCTCTATCTACCTACTTTACTCCAGAGAATGCCCTAGAGAAGGCCCTAAGTATATAAACCAAATATATACTTGTATATAAGTATATACTTATAATCAAGGTCCCAAGTATATAAACCAAGAAAAACTGACCAAATGTTCACAGTCCAAACAGTAAAATGGGTAAGTGAACTAGACATTATGTGACTGTATAAAGGAACAGTGAACTAAGAATGAACCAGCATACTATACTATGATGAATCTCAGGGGCACAAAAGTGAATGAAAAAAGTTGCAGAAAAATATATCAACAATAATTCCTTTACATAAAGGTCTAAAACATACCAAAGAAAACATTAAACTCTCACAGAAGGGCGAAGGAATGAAAAACCTAAAATTTAGTACAGTGATTACCTCTGGGGGTAGGAGAGAATGGAATCAGGGCATGGAACAGACCTCAAAAGTACCAATAGTGTTCTATTTATTTAAGTGGAAGGTACATACACAGGTGACACTTTTGTTATTCTTTAAAATTATGCATGTTACATCCTTTGTGCTTTCCACATTCAATCAAAATATTTTTAAAAAGAAAAAATGGCTGGGCACAGTGGCATGTATCTGTAGTCCCAGCTACTCAGGAGGCTGAGGCAGCAGGATCGCTTAAGCCCAGAAGTTTGAAGTTGCAGTGAGCAATGATCACACCACTGCACTCCAGCCCGGGTGACAGAGGATACCCTGTCTCAAAACAAACAACCCAAGACACAAAACAGTAATAATCTGTAAAGACAGTTATTTTGGATGGTGGGGGGACATAACTGTGGATTGATACATCTGGGAGTACATATGCTGAAGTGTTAACAATGTACCTGCCTTATGAGATTATTAGTGTGTTTTCATTAAAAAAAACTTTCCAAAAAATACATAAAAGAAAAAAAAATTTTCCACAAAGAACACGTATCATTCCTATAATTGCAAATCATAAAGTTAGGTTTCTTTTCCTATAAGGAAAAACATCAATAAGAAGAGGGGAGGAGTACCACGCCTAATTAAGTAGATCATTGGAAAATACGTTAAGCATTGTATCTGAGAGGTCTTAAGAAACAGAGGATAGTAAAAGAAATGAGTGCTATTCTCCAGGATTACCTGTATCGTCCAACTTTTACCCAGACAATCTCCCTGTAGTGTGGCTTTTTGCCTGCCTTACAGTCATTGCAATACCAGTTTCCTTCAGGGATATCAATGTTCAGGCATTCACGATGAAAAGCAGCAGGGCAAGAATCACAGCACAGAAGGCTGCCTCCTGTGGGAATAAAAAAAAGTGGCATTCAGACCACAATACCGCATTTAAGAACCCAGTTAAAATAGCTTTTGCTCAGCTCTTAACCAGCTTAGGGCTTATTAGTTTAACTGGTTATCCAGAAAATCTATGCTGAAGAAGTATTCCCGCTCCAACATTCCTGAACACTGCTCCCCTGAAAGCTTGTTAGATTCACAGCTAATAAACATGAGACCCTATTGGCAAAATTAAGTTAAAGCAATGAAGTCACAAGGAAACCTGTAAAAGTCATGTATGTGTAGATCCATACACACATATATATATTTTTCTTTCTCTTCACTAAAAGACATACTAAATAAAAACATTATCAGTGACACACAATGACCAAAGTATAAACAGCATAAGCTTTATTTAACTCTAGTCAGGTTCAGATTGGAATTCTAGCTCTAGGACTACATGGCTTTGAGAAATTCACTTTCCTTGCTGAGCTACAATTTCCTCAGCGGTAAGGAGTTTTCTCTAATAAACAATAACCACATTTGTTTGAGGACTCACCTAGCTAATAAATCACCTAGTAGCAGCTGACACATAAGTAGTAACTCTATATGGTTAGTTTCTTCCCTCCTTTTAAAATTACTAACTTTTGGGCTGAGCGCAGTGCCTCAGGCCTGTAATCCCAACACTTTGGCAGGTTGCGGCGGGTGGATCACCTGAGGTCAGGAGTTACAGAATACCCCGGCCAACAGGGTGAAACCCCCTATCTACAAAAAAATTAGCCAGGTGTGGTGGCACATGCCTGTATTCCCAGCTACTTGGGAGGCGGAGACACGAGAATTGCTTGAACCTGGGAGGTGGAAGTTGCAGTGAGCCGAGACCGAAACACTGCACTCCAAGCAGGGTGACAGAGCAAGACTCTTGTCTCAAATAAATAAATATATAAAATATAAATACTTTCAAAACACAGTAGTTTCAACAGATAGGCAGGCATTTTATTTTGTTGCCAAAAAGAAATGAGCCACACTGTTGCCAGAAATGAGCATGCTTCAGACATGCTAAACTCAAACATGTAATTCCAAGTTTTACCCTGAAGAGGGGAGTAAAGCCTTAGCAAAGAATATATTTGAGTTAATCTTGTTCTCACTGTGCTTCTTTCACCTCTTAAAATCCTACTATAGAAAAAGGCGGGGGTCTCGGCGACCGGAGGAGTTAGGAGGCGTGGGTGAAGATGGCGGCCGCCGAGGTCGCGAACTGCATCATGGAGGTGTCCTGTGGCCAGGCGGAAAGCAGCGAGAAGCCGGACGTCGAGAGCATAACGTCCAAAGATTACTACTGTGACTCCTACGCCCACTTCAGCAACTCCATGTTTCACAACCATCACCTCTTCAAGGACAAGGTAGTGCTGGATGGGGGCACGGACACAAGCATCCTCTGCATGTTCGCCGCCAAGGCCGGGCCCGCAACGTCATCGGGATCGAGTGGTTCCACTAGCTCTGAATATGCGGTGAAGATTGTCAAAGCCAACAAGTTAGACCACTTGGTGACCATCATCAAGGGGAAGGTGGCGGAGGTAGAGCTCCCGGTGGAAAAGGTGGACATCATCATCAGCAAGTGGATGGGCTAACTGCCTCTTCTAGGAGTCCATGCTCAACACCGTGCTCCACGCCCTGACAAGTGACTGGCGCCCAATAAGCCTCATCTTCCCAGACCGGGCCACACTGTATGTGACGGTCATCGAGGACCGGCAGTACAAAGCCTACAAGATCCACAGGTGGGAGAACGCTTACGGCTTCGAAATGTCTTGCATCAAAGATGTGGCCATCAAGGAGCCCCTAGTGGACCTCAAACAGCTGGTCAACAACGCCTGCCTCATAAAGGAGGTAGACATCTACACCGTCAAGGTGGAAGACCTGACCTTCACCTCCCCGTTCTGCCTGCAAGTGAAACAGAATAACTACGTGCACGCCCAGGTGGCCTACTTCAACATCGAGTTTATGCACTGCCACAAGAGGACCGGCTTTTCCATCAGCCCCGAGTCCCTGTACAAGCACTGGAAGCAGATGGTGTTTTACATGGAGGACTACCTGACCTTGAAGACAGGCGAGGAGATCTTCAGCACCATCGGCATGTGGCCCAACGCCAAGAACAATTGGGACCTGGACTTCACCGTCAACCTAAATTTCAAGGGCCATCTGTGCAACCTGTCCTGCTCCACAGACTATAGGATGCGCTGAGGGCCGACTCTCCTACCCTGCACAGGCCCAGGGGCTGAGCGCTCCTAGACGATTGTGGGGCTCCCCCTTCCTCTCTCTCCCTCCCTCCGGCAGAGGAAGCTTTAGGGGCCTGGGCTGGGGGGATGGGGAGGGCACATCATGACTGTTTTTCATGACTTATGTTTTTATATGGTTGCATTTATGCCAATAAATCTTCAGCTGGGAAAGAACCAAAAAAAAATTCCTACTCTAAACATACTTCTGTTGGCACTTTATATATAATTTATTCCCATGCTGACTTTTGCTTTTTTTGTGTGTTTTAAACAGTCCAGAGATCTTTTATTTTTTTTAACACCTATGATGCCATGAATTCATAGGGAATAGGTTCCAGCAGCTCAGGCTCCTTCCCATTGGTTCTCACAGTATGCTTCTCTGAGTGGAGCAGGCTTGTGCTTCAGTTGAACCCAGGTAACTTTCTCTTCGGCTTCTTTTTCTGATCATTTTCCTTCACACGTTTCAGGAAGCTATCTTGGCTCTTAGAGTGCTTAATGTGCTCAATATGCACACTGAATCTTTTGCCAAGAATCTTGCCCTTGTTTACAACAATGCCAACAGCATGCTGGGTAACATTGTAGACTCTTTCAGTTTTGCCATGGTAACACTAGTGGGGCATTCCTTTTTGAAAAGTACCCATTCCCTTGATGTCTACAATATCACCTTCCTTATAGATTTGCATATATGCGGCCAAAGGAACAACTCCATGTTTTGTAAAAGGCTGAGAGAACATGTATCAGGTGCCTCTCCTCTTTCCCTTTGTGTTTTGACATTTTGGCGAATTACAGGAAGATGGCAGTTCCGGCCAAAAGGACCTTTACTTACTAATTCTCTTCAACAAGCTCTTAAAATAAGAGTGGAAGTTTTATTTACTTTTGTTGGGGCCAGGGGTGTGTTTCAGATCAGACTCCTACTTCAACTGGAAAAGCTCACCTTTTGTCTGTATTGTATAGTGAAGCTCAAATTCAGAGTAAGATTACATTTGGAAATGTATCTGCTGCTAAAAAACAAGTCTGAAGAACAATTATACAGTCCCAAACTCTATTTAGCTATTTTGGTAATCAAATAATCTAAGAATGGTACACTAACAGTGACATAAATTCAACTAGCCCAGTGGCAGGATACCTTCTGCAACATTCCTATCTATGCTTAGTCACTTGCTGAATTACAACTTGTTTAGTCTGCTTACATAGTCTTAGGAGAAAAATCTTCCTTTCATTAAACTGGCATTCATGATGCACTAGAAATATTTCATGTACAAAAAGGCACTCAAAGAAGGATATAACACTAAAAGAAACCTGGATAAAAGAAAACCCACTGAATAAATGTCAAAGGTCAGAGCTGAGGGGACAAAGTGGCAAGCACCTCTGTATTTCAGGACACAGCACAATGCAGATTGAACTGAGGAAGAACATGAGGGAAGAAATCAATAGAACTACTCTGGGTAGATAGATGGGAAGCAAGGAAGGAGGGTCTATCTAGCGACACTAGAGGTAATGTATAGGAGAAAGCTGAAAAACCAGGAAGAGAGAAGAGGGAAACCTGCATGAGCCATTAAAATGAAGATGAAATGAGACACTTGGTGGAAGAGGGAAAGAAAGAGAAAATGCGTTTTAAACATACCGCTAAATTGAAAGGGTCCAATTCCTCACAATTTGAAATTTACCAATTATCCTACTACCTGGATTAACTACCTTTAAGGGGGAAAAACAGTTGTAAGACTATTTTCTATCCCTGTTCACTAACCGCAGGATAATCTTAGTTTATGGGAGCAGTCCTTGGGCTTTTTGGCCTCAGGCTTTCCTTGAATTTATAGGACCACATTATGCTCTTGAAAATTACAAAGAAACCCAAAGTGTTTTTGTGTATACAGGATATACTACAGGTATTTGCCACAGATAAATTTAAAACTAAAAAAATTTTAAGTTTCTAAATTCATTTTAAGTATCTAATTCATTTTATTATTTTAAAATTTTTATTTCCTAGTTCCTGCAAACAGATACTAAGAATTACTTCATTAAACATGATTAACATTTTAATAAAAACTATATGTTTCCTCATTTTTGTCACACAGGGTGGAGTGCAGTAGCGTGATCTCAGCTCACTGAAACCTCCACCTGACAGGTTCAAGAGATTCTCCTGCCTCATCCTCCCGAGCCACGCCAATGTTTTGTTTTTTTTTTTTTTTTTTTTGGTAGAGATGGGTTTTTTTTGCCAGGTTGGCCAGGCTTGTCTGGAACTCCTGGATTCAACTGATCTGCCAGCTCGGCCTCCCAAAGTGCTGGGATTATAGGCACGAGCCATTGCACCCGACCCATTTTTGCAAATGTTTTTTTTTTTTTTGAGACAGGGTCTCGCTTTGTCACACAGGCTGGAGTGCAGGCACACAATTTCAGCTCACTGCAACCTCCGTCTCCCTGGTTCAAGTGATTCTTCTGCCTTAGCCTCCTGAGTAGCTGGGCCTACAGGCATGCACCACCATGCCCAGCTAATTTTTGTATTTTTAGTAGAGACCGGTTTCGCCATGTTGGCCAGGCTGGTCCTGAACTCCTGGCCTCAAGTGATCCTTCTGCCTCCCAAAGTGCTGGGATTACAGGCATAAGCCACCGTGTACAGCCCATTTTAGCAAATATTTTAAATTGCATTTGTTGCAATATGTTATTTGACACACATGAAGAAAGTATGGCCTCTCAGATATATTGCTGGAAAAGAGTGCTAAAATAACCTGTTCAATAACTATGGATATTCATTCTTTGATACTATACTAAAACTCCATAGTGTAGAGTTTAGTTGCAATGTGGAAACTGAAACTATGTCACTAAACTTAAAACAACTACACTAAAATTCATTAATCTGTCTTCTACTTTGAATGGATCTTTTACACATGCAAGGTTTTTAACATCATGTATTAGCTATATTAAAAATATTGCCTTGTCCCTACTAAAAATACAAAAAATTGGCTGGGCATGGTGGCACACACCTGTAGTCCCAGCTACTCGGGAAGCTGAGGCAGGAGGATTGCTTGAACCCGGGAGGAGGGGGTTGCAGTGAGTTGAGATCACGCCACTGCACTCCAGCCTGAGGACAGAGCCAGACTCCGTCTCAAAAAGAAAAAAAGGTTCATTGAGTCATATGTATCTTCAAAATGGCCTATTATAATACTTTTAAAATCACATTTATTAATACTACCATGATCCCATCAGTAAGTACTAAGAAGCTGTCAAGCTGAAGGTAGAAGATAATAGTTTATGAAAATTTTAATTTTCACTTAAAAGCTCAAATTTTATCATTGGCCATTATTTTGCAGTTGTTTTTCTTGAATTGACAGGCTCACAGTTGTTCATTTTCAAGTAAATGTCTGCTACATATCCAAGCATGAATAACCACAGTTTATCAGTAACTCTTACAATTAAAAATGGTGTTCCATGAACAATGTGGATAGTTCAGCTTGAAACTCAGTTGCATGAGTGCTTTAACTCATGATAACCATCAGTATGCAAAGAAACTGCTTTATGTGTACTTCCCACTTCATCACAGAGAATAGGAAAACAATGTTCACTTCATGGACAGGATACAATAAAACTAAGGTTTTTTACTTCAAGAAACTTCTAAGGTGAAACTGCCATGCTTTTACTGCAAGTAGGTGATGATACAGAACGCAATGACTGCTTATTTGTATTGGTTTGGAGGTACTGCCTTGGTTTATACTAAGGTGGCAGCAGTTTTACCCTTCCACTGACTGTGTACTATCTTTCAGATTTCAACTAAGTGAACAAAGCTTCCAGAATTAACTAAACTCCAGTCTTTGGCTACAGAGACAATATATCGCAAGTAAGGAAAATTCTTCTTTTACAGAATTATTGGCATAAACATACACCTGTTAATACAAATCTCCTTAGTGATGTGATAAGTCTCAACCAATTTAGAAAGTTTATTTTGCCAAGGTAAAGAACACGTCCATGACACAACCTCAGGAGATCCTGGCAACATGTGCCCAAGGTGGTGGGGGTACAGCTTGCTTTTATATATTTTAGGGAGATAAGAGACATCAGTATGTGTAACATTGTCATTAGTTCTGGGAGGGGCTTGGGGTTCCAGGTCATAAGTAGGTAAAAAACAAAAGGTTGCATTCTTTTGAGTCCTTCATCAGCCTTTCACTGAATATACAATTTAATCTGGCTCAGTGAATCTGCATTTTTACATAAACAATAGGGCAGAGAAAGCAATCAGGTATGCATTTGTCTCAGATGAGCATAGGATGACTTTCTGTCCCACACCAGTGAAGATAAGCTATCGGTTTCCATTGCCAGGGTGAAATTCAACAGAACAGAGCAATTCTCCTGTCTCAGCCTCCCAAGCAGCTGGGATTACAGGCTTCCGCCATCACACCTGGCTAATTTTTGTATTTTCAGTAGAGACGGGGTTTCACCATGTTGGCCAGGCTGGTCTCAAACTCCTGACCTCATGTGATCCACCTGCCTCAGCCTCCGAAAGTGCTGGGATTAGAGGTGTGAGCCATGGCGCCTGGCCTGTAGCTGTATTATTGAGGAATAAAATGGGAGGCAGGTTTTCCTGATGTAGTTCCAAGCTTGACTTTTCCCTTGACTTAGTGATTTGGGGCTCCTGGGATTTATTTTCCTTTCACAGTGATAGCTATTTTTTTTTTGGCTGTTTTTTGTTTTGTTTTGTTTATGAGGTCAGTCTCACTATATTGCCCAGCCTGGTCTTGAATTCCTGGGCTCAAGCAATCCTCCCACCTTGGCCTCCTGAATAGCTGGGACTACAGGCATGCACCACCGTGTTCAGCTTCTTTAGTGATATCTTAAGAAAGAGGAAAGAAAAAGAAGGTATTGTTTTCTTGGAGAAAGTCATCTTGCAGGGAAAGTGGGTAATAACAAAGATAATTTTTAGAAGAAAATCAAACAAAATGAGGCAGGCTGTGGAAAAAGACAGCCCTACAGAGAATTAAAAATGAGACCAGAGACCATTTAAACTTACTTTCTCACTGTGCAAGGGTTTTAATCATATCTTTTCATTTAATTGATGCTATGTGATAAATACGACTGTGTGATAGGGAATGGAGCCTATATTTTATAAACAAGCAAACCAAGACTTAGTAAAGCAATTTGACTAAAGAGACAAGCCAGAATTCAAACTTGGACTTCGAGCCAGAATTCAAACTTGGACTTCGAGATTCGAAGTATAACGCTCATTCTATTACATATATTGACTCTTTATAAAATTAGTCCCTCAGAATGTTCAGAGCCAGCCAGGTTTTCAGGAAATTGTATAATTAATAAGTAGATAATAAAAAAATTATTTCCAAGTAACTACTAAATCAACAAAATAAAATCTCAAAATAAAAGAGAAAACTGAAGAACTGGTGCCACCCTCATCACCAGAAGATAGTGGAGCAAAGTCCACGAGGAACCTAGAAAAATACCATTACAAAATACCAATACCATTACCACGAACTTAGAAAAGTATCATTTACCTTTGTACTAGATATCCTTCTAGTACAAAGGCAAATGATGCCTCAAAGCAGAGAAATGAATACCTGTGGGCTCACAAAAGTTCAGACAACCAAGAGAAAAACTGAAATAAGGAATTCAGAACTTTAACCAGTTAACATACTGGTGATGAGTGCTAAAATCTTCCATTTAACTAGCAAAAATCAAGTTGTCAGGGATGATAAGCATAGAAAAGAAAGTATGTGAAAGGTTAACACTAACTCTGTTCTAAAAAACAAGTGTTTTAAAAATGAATAAAATGGCCGGGCAAACTGGCTCACGCCTGTAATCCTAGCACTTTTGGGAAGCCGAGGAGAATGGATCAACTGAGGTCAGAAGTTAGAGACCAGCCTGGCCAACATGGTGAAACCCCAACTCCACCAAAAAAAAAAAAAAAAAAAAAAAAAAAAATTGTGGGGCACAATGTTGGGCGCCTGTAATCCCAGCTACTCAGGAGGCTGAGGCAGGAGAATTGCTTGAACCAGTGGGGGCGGGGTGGGGAGCAGCGTGGGGGCAGGGGTTGCAGTGAGCAGAGATTGCACCACTTCACTCCAGCCTGGGCAAAAGAGCGAAGAATAAAATATACAGAAAATTTATCTTTCTTCTAGGTGATCTTTTAAGAACTAATATTCCTTATAATGAGAAAATATATCACTAAAGTTCACAAATCCCTTCACTTTTTCCATCATGTTCACTCTTTTTCTATTAATTTGCATAAAATTGCTTGTTAAAACACAATTACATGATAATACTATTTTCAAGAATTGTTTCTATCTAGGTATCTGACCTATCTGCTGACATGCATGAATGTCTGGAGTAATGCCACTTAATATTAAGCAATGATTTTTTTTTTCTGGTGGTGGAATTAAGTGAATTTTTGTCTTTACTGCTTCAATTGTTTATCATTTTAACAAAACTCAAGTCAGGCCGGGCACGGTGGCTCAAGCCTGTAATCCCAGCACTTTGGGAGGCCGAGACGGGTGGATCACGAGGTCAGGAGATCAAGACCATCCTGGCTAACACGGAGAAACCCCGTCTCTACTAAAAAATACAAAAAACTAGCTGGGTGAGGTGGCGGGCGCCTGTAGTCCCAGCTACTCGGGAGGCTGAGGCAGGAGAATGGCGTAAACCCGGGAGGCGTTGAGCTGAGATCCGGCCACTGCACTCCAGCCGGGGCGAGAGCGAGACTCCGTCTCAAAAAAAAAACAAAAAACAAAACAAAACAAAACAAAACAAAAAAACTCAAGTCATTATTCAAAATAAGAAAAATAAAACCTCTCCCCATTGGGCAACAAAGCCAAGTTTTAAAAGTTCTGCTGGACAGGCGCAGTTCAGCACTTTGGGAGGCCGAGGCGGGCGGATCACTTGAGGTCAGGAGTTTGAGATCAGCCTGGCCAACACGGTAAAATCCTGTCTCTACTAAAAATACAAAAAATTCGTCAGGCGTGGTGGCGGGCACCTGTAATCCCAGCTACTCAGGAGGCTGAGGCAGCAGAATTGCTTGAACGTGGGAGGTGGAGGTTGCAGTGAGCTGAGATTGTGCCACAGCACTCCAGCTTGGGCAACAGAGTGAAATGCTGTCTCAAAAAAATAAAAAAACAAGTTCTGCTATATAATCATTAATTTGGGACATCATTTCCTTAATGGCAGATGAATAGTATCATTTCTAATATTGTTTCCAGTGGCAATATGATGAAAAGTATTTTTGTTCCAATTAAAACATTGATTTAATCCCTTTTTAGACTACAAATAGAGGAAGAAGTGATTTCTTACCTTCTGAGCACACAAAGCACCAGCTAACATTAACATGCTCATGATTTCGGCAGCCTCGCCTAGGGGTAAAGTGATTAGGGCAGATGATACTATTAGATGCAAGGATCTTTGACCCAGCAGCCAGGCAAAAGTCATTGGCGTGGTATGCCACAGGACAGCGGACACAGCGCATCAATCGACCTAAAGCAGGAAAATCAGGGACGAGCAAAAGAAAAACAAAAATATTAAATATAAAAAGAATGTGAGTTATTCAAGTCTATTTGTTAGCATTGAAAAAATGTCACAAATAGAAGGAATGACCACTAAGATGATAGATCTTAAACATTTGATCCATCAAGAAAACTCAGATGGGAGCTATGTGATAAGTCTCCAAAAGGAACCAAATCCCATAACTGTCAGTGAGCCTGCTTCAACAAGGGAAAGCCCAACTCAAACCACTGTCCTCACAGCTAGGAAATCAGCCCCAGAATAAACAGGGAGAGGGGAGAGAACAATGTTTGCCTGGAACTCTGTGATTCTTAAAGCCTTTCAAGTGAACGAACCTTTCTACCATCTCCAGAGGAAATACATCCCCTCAAATACTTCATCTATTATAAACCATCACCGAACCACCACCAAAACCTCTAATGCAATCTGTAACAACAATTAAAAATAAGAAAGTAGCCAATAGTTAAACTGCAACTCTTTTCATTTTTCTTTGTATTAATAAAGACATGGGGTTTCCCTGTGTTGCCAAGGCTGGACGTGACCTCAAAGTCTGTGTGCTCAAACAGTCCTCCCACTTCCTGCTTTACCTTCCCAAGAAGCTGGAACTACAGGTGTACACCATCATATTCATCGAAACTGCAATTTTGATCCAACAAGTTAAATTACTTATGAGACCCATAAGGCCAGGAAATAATCCTAAAAAAAGTACTGACAGTCTGATTAAAAGAAACATCAACACTGCTAAATTTTGCCTCCTTAATCCTCTATAGAAAAAGTTAAGGCTCTTTTGGCACACATGAATTTACCAGCAGAGATACAGTATTGGGTTTTTCCAGGCGCGGTGGCTCACACCTGTAATCCCAGCACTTTGGAAGGCCAAGTCAGGCAGATCACCTGAGGTCAGGGGTTCCAGAACAGTCTGGACAACATGGCGAAACCCCGTCTATACTAAAATTATAAAAAGTAGCAGGGAGTGGTGGCAAGCACCTGTAATCCAAGCTACTCCAGGGGCTGAGGCATGAGAATCTCTTGAACCTCTGGGAGGTGGACATTGCAGTGAGTTGAGATCACACTGGGCAACAGAGCGAGACTTCCTGTTTTAAAACAAAACAAAACAAACAAAAAACAAAAACACGCTGGGCGAGGTGGCTCATGCCTATAATCCCAGCACTTTGGGAGGCCGAGGCAGGAGGATTACCTGAGGTCAGGAGTTCGAGACCAGACTGACCAATATGATGAAACCCTGTCTCTACTAAAAATACAAAAATTAGCTGGGCATGGTGGCATGTTCCTGTAATCCCAGCTAGTCAGGAGGCTGAGACAGGAGAATCATTTGAACCCGGGAGGTGAGGTTGCAGTGAGCCAAGATCGTGCCATTGCACTCCAGGTTGGGCAACAAAAGTGAAATTCCATCTCAAAAAAAACAAACAACAGCAGCAACAAAAACAAACACCTTGTCTTACCAAAGAGAACACATTTCAAAACTCAAGTTTATCTATATGCACAGTTTTGGAAAACTCAGGTTTCACCTTAACTATGAAGCAGAAGAAATTTCTAGGACAAGAGTTTTCATTAAAAAAAAAAAAAATGAACCCCCAATCCTGCCTTGACATGCATTTCTGAATGATATGACATATAGAAACCAGAGATATAAAAATGGCCCAAGGGGGTCGGGCGTGGTGGCTCACGCCTGTAATGCCAGCACTTTGGGAGGCTGAGGTGGGTGGATCACGAGATCAGGAGATCGAGACCGGGCGAGAGAGCAAGACTCCGTCTCAAAAAAAAAAAAAAGCCCAGGGGAAGACTACACTCTGGTTTTCTAATCAATTAGGGAGAAGAGGACGTGCAGCTGAACACTTTCTCAAACTACATTTCATATGAAATCCAAATATTCAATACCCTACCACATAACCACATTGTGTTCTGTGGAGCCCTGGCACTGCCTGGCTGCTGAACTAGTTCATTATGTCCCTCTTCTCTCCCAAATACAATGTTGGTAATCTCTCTGATAAAACCTAGAGAGACACCATAAAGTGACATGATGGATTGCATTTGAAAATATCTGTTGCCAGCCAGGTGCGGTGGCTCACGCCTGTAATCCCAGCACTTTGGGAGGCCGAGGCGGGTGGATCACGAGGTCAGGAGATCTAGACCATCCTAGCTAACACGGTGAAACCCTGTCTCTACTAAAAATACAAAAATTTAGCCAGGCATGGTGGTGGGCACCTGTAGTCCCAGCTACTCAGGAGGCTGAGGCAGGAGAATGGCGTTAACCCAGGAGGTGGAGCTTGCAGTGAGTTGAGATCACGCCACTGCACTTCAGCCTGGGCAACAGAGCGAGACTCCGTCTCAAAAAGAAAAAAAAAAAAGAAAGAAAGAAAGAAAAAGAAAATATCTGTTGCCAATGAAACTGAGGTTTTACAGTTAGAGTGGTCCACATGAGAAATCCATACCTTTAGATGCAGAAACATTGGCTGGATTAGCAGCATGACAGGTTATACAGATGTGGAGGGAGCACCGGAAGCCCTTGTTCTGCATAACAGTGGGTGGGTACTTCTGGACACATTCTTCATGGTAAAACTTTCCACACAAGGGTAGAAGGCACCTTTTAACATCTTCCCCACTCTGCTTACATACAAAACAGGTATGGATTCCTGAGAAACCAAAAGAAGATAAATTAATAAGAATTCAAGAATCTACCAAATGCTAAACCATTAGCTGAAAAGTTTGTAAGAAATTTTATAATGGACTGATAGGGCTGACATCATCTGACCCCACTGTAACAATCTTAGTATTATTATAAATGAACTATCTGATAATACACACTCCCTGATGTGATACAACAGATAGTACATGTTGTCTACAGAAAATGTTTGCCGCTGGCACCCCCGCCAAAAAAAGAAAAAACTCAAACCTAATCCAGCCCCTGGACTAACTACAAGTTTACAGGAAATATGGATGACAGAGGAACAAGTTAAGGGGGTATCTCCCAGGAGGCAACCAACAAAATTTAAGTTGGGCTGGGCGAGGAGGCTCATGCCTATAATCCCAGCACTCTGGGAGGCCGTGGTGAGTGGCTGGCTTGATTCCAGGAGGTCAAGACCAGCCCAGGCAACATGGCGAAACTCCACCTCTACTAAACATACAAAAATTAGCTGGGCGTGGTGGTGCATGCCCGTGGTCCCAGCTACTTAAGAGGCTGACACAGGAGGATCACTTGAGCCTGGAAAATGGAGATTGACTGAGCTGAGATCACACCAGTAGACTCCAGCCTGGGTGACAGAGCCAGACCCTGCCTCAAAAAAACAAAACAAAAAAAAGGTGTGGGGGCAGTATTGTTATAGATAAGTAGAAACTAAAGAGATTAGTATAGGCCGGGCGCGGTGGCTCACGCCTGTAATCCCAGCACTTTGGGAGGCCGAGGCGGGCGGATCACGAGGTCAGGAGATTGAGACCATCCTGGCTAACACAGTGAAACCCTGTCTCTACTAAAAATGCAAAAAATTAGCCGGGTGTGGCAGCGGGCGCCTGTAGTCCCAGCTACTTGGGAGGCTGAGGCAGGAGAATGGTGTGAACCCAGGAGGCGGAGCTTGCAGTGAGCCGAGATCGTGCCACTGCACTCCAGCCTGGGCGACTGAGTAAGACTCCGTCTCAAAAAAAAAAAAAAGAGATGTATAAAAAAGTTTACACTACAGGAAATCACCTGACATACAATGCTGGTAATCTCCCTAAGAAAACCTACAGAGAAGCTTTTGGCCTCTCTCTGGATCTAGATCTTGATTCAAAACATAATAAAAAGACATCCCTGAGACAAATGAGAAAATCTGAAAATGAACTGGCTGGTAGATGACACAAATAAGTTATCATATATTCTTGCTATACATTAGATGTTGTATCTGTTAGAAACCCTTTGAAATATATGGAGAAAATGAGACAGAAGTTGACAACTATTGAAATTAACTGAATACATGGAGATTCTTTACATTGTTCTACCCTGGTGTATGTCTTAAGATTTTTGTAATAAAAAGTCAAAACCAGGCTAGAAGTTCAAGACTAGCCTGGGGAACACAGTGAGACACCTTCTCTACTAGAAATACAAAACAATTAGCTGAGTGTGGTGGCAGGTGCCTATAATCCCAACTACCACAGAGGCTGAGACACGAAATCTCTTGAAACTGGGAGGTGGAGGTTGCAGTGAGCTGAGATCACACCACCGTACTCCAGCCTGGGCCACAGAAGGAGACTCTGTCTCAGAAAAAAATAAAATAAAATAAAATAATAAAAACATAAAACACAGACCTCTATCACTCTGTAAGATGCAGTGCAACATAAGAAAAAGAGCCTAAGCTTGACAGGCAAACAGACCTCAACATGAATCCTCCTGCAGGCAATTGCTGGAAATGGAAGCTCATTCAAATCACCCATTTTATCTATAAACACTGAGAACATCCAGCAAATAAATATTTTAAGAAATATTAAACAGGCAAAACCCTACCTGATGCTGAATAACTGGTAGCTTTTTTTTTTTTTTTTTTTGGTGACTCAATCTCCCTCTGTCGCCCAGGATGGAGTGCAGTGGCATGATGTCAGCTCACTGCAACCACCTCCTGGGATCAAGTGATTCTTGTGCCTCAGCCTCCCAAGTACATGAGATTACAGGCACCCACGACCATGACTGGCTAATTTTTGTATTTTTAGTAGAGACGAGGTTTCGCCACGTTGGCCAGGCTGGTCTCAAACTTCTGACTTTAAATAATCCACCCACCTTAGCCTCCCAAAGTGCTGGGATTACAGGAGTGGTAGCTATTATTAAACCTGAGCAATCTAAACAAAGATGTGATCACCCTATTGCAGGAAAATAGGGTAAGCCAAGAGCACTAATAAATGACTCCCATTTCTTACACTGTACCAAAACTGGTAAAACTTCCTACTCTCAAAGATAATAACTTTCCTAGGAAAAAAGGGAAACAAAACCACAAATTTAAAAAACCAAAAATAAAAAAATTATATCTTCTCTATACCTCATGTCATATGCAAAAATTAATACAAAATAGATCATAGACCTAATAGTGAAATGTAAAACTAAAAAATTCTATGAAGAAAACATAGAACTAAAAATCTATGTGACACTGGCCGGGCACAGCGGCTCACACCTGTAATCCCAGCACTTTGGGAGTTTGGGAGGCCAAGGCGGGTGGATTATCTGAGATCAGGAGTTTGAGAACAGCCTGGCCAACATGGTGAAACCTTGTCTCTATTAAAAATGCAAAAATTAGCTGGGCATGGTGGCACATGCCTGGTATCCTGGCTACTAGGGAGACTGAGGCACAAGAATCACTTGAACCTGGGAGGTGGAGGTGGGAGTGAGTGACATCGTGCCACTGTACTCCGGCCTGGGTGACAGAGTGAGACTCTGTCGCAGATTAAAAAGAAAAAACAAAACAAAAAAAACTTTGTGACACTGGGTTAAGCAAAACTTCTTAGCTATGACAGCAAATCACAGTCCATAAAAAGAACAAATTGATAAACTGGATTTAATAAAAATTAAGAACTATTAATCTTACAAACACATCATTAAGAAAATGAAAAAGTTGGCCAGGCGCAGTGGCATGTAATCCCAACACTTTGGGAGGCCAAGGCAAGTGGACCGCCTGAGGTTGGGAGTTTGAGACCAGCCTGACCAACAGGAGAAACCCCGTCTCTACTAAAAACACAAAAATTAGCTGGGTGTGGTGGCACATGCCTGTAATCCCAGCTACTCCGGAGGGTGAGGCAGGAGAATTGCTTGAACCCAGGAGGAGGAGGTTGTAGTGAGCCGAGATTACGCCATTGCACTCCAACCCGGGCGACAGTATGAGACTCCATCTCAAGAGAAAAAAAGAAAAAAGAAAATGGGGCCAGGAATTGTGTGTTAATGTTACACCTATAATCCCAACACTTTCATAGGCTGAACAAGGAGGACTGCTTAATCCCAGGAGTTCAAAACCAGCCCGGTAATGATGTAATAAAACCCTGTCTTTAAAAAAAAATTTTTAAATTTGCCAGGCATGTGGCAGGCACCTGTAGTCCCAGCTACTAAGGAGGCTGAGCCAGAAGGATTGCTTGAGCCTGGAAGGTTGAGGCTGCAGTGAGCCAGAATCATAGCAGTGTACTCCAGCCTAGGCGACACAGAGAGACCCTGTCTCAAGGAAAAAAAAAAGAAAAATGGGAGGGGGAGGGAAGGGGCAGGGAGGGTACAAAGTGTTCAAAAACTTGAATGTTCTCAGTAGCTTTATTTATAATAACCAAAACAGGAAACAACCCAAATGTCTATCAACAGATGAATGGATCAACAACCAAGTAAATCCACACAACAAACTACTACTCAGTGATAAAAAGAAATGAACTACCAATACACACAACAACCTTACTGAATCTCAAAATAATAATGCGGAGTGATGATTTCACAGGTGCATACATATATACATACCAAAATTTATCAACTCATACACTTGAAATATGTGCAATTTTTTGCACTTCAATTCTGCCTTAATAGAGCTGTTTTACACACTCAAACTGATTTTCCTCTTGACCTTATAATATCCTCCCTTTAGGTACTGTCTTCCTTTCTGCTGAAGTCAAGTTTCTTCAAGAAGTTATATATACGGCTATCCACTCACCCTTCAATCTAGTGTAATGAGACATCCTCTGGCAAAAATTGAGGCATTTTCTCACTGCCACATACAAAATCCTCCCTTCAATCCAGAACCTCTTTAGTGTCTTTGCTACATCTGCCCCTACAGGTAACACCTGACTCCTGTGGCTTCAGAGATATTGACTAGCTCCTCCTCTCCTTCCAGTAACTGGTTATAAGAGCATATATGCCCAGGTAGTGTCACTGACCATTATCTTATCCTAATGACACTTTTTCTTTGGGAAGTATGATCCATATGTGCAGCTTCAATGACTTACAGGCATAAGATCTATACCCCAGCCCTGAGTTCTTCACTGTTTACATGCTGTAACATCTACATATCATGCTTAAAAAAAAAAAAGAGAGAGAGAGAGAGAGTGAGAGAACACTTTCCAGCCTGGGCAACATAGTTAAGACCCCCATCTCAATAAAAAATAAAAAAATATTACCCATGCATGGTGGCAAGTGGCTGTAGTCCCAGCTACTTGGGAAGCTGATTGCTTGAGCCCAGGAGCTCAAGACTACAATGAGCTACGATCACGCCACTGCACTCCAACCTGGACAAGACCTCATCTCTTATTTAAAAACAAAAAAAAAAGAACACTTTACTTAGCACAGCTTTATGAAGTGCTTTACCAGCTGGTCTCAGCTGACTATCCCTATTTTCTAATCCAATCTAAGCATTATAACTCACAAATAATCTTTTAACTTTTTTAGTAAATATTTTTATTGATGTATGATGTACACACCGTAAAGTACACACATCCTAAGAGTATAGTTGATGAAGTAAACATGCTCATGTAATCACTATGCAGATTAAGAAATATAAAACATTACCAGTAACCAAGAAGCCCTCATAGTTACTGCCTATGCCTCTTAACTAAAATATCCTAAACTCTAAACATACTGGCTTGTATTCTATATTCCCCAAATGTTTTACACATTTTCATTACTGGACCTTCTGCCCTTCCCCTCCCGACACCAATTTCTCTTTCTCTCTTACAGCTAAACACAGATATCTTCCTCTATGGCATTAGCTCATCTTTGCTTACATTACACGCTGAATGTATCACCAATACAATGCTTTTTGCGCTATATTATGCTACCCATTTATTATTCACTTGGTAGCTTTTCTGAAAGCAGTGACTCCACAGCACCATTTCTATATCTGTAACAACTAGCCCAGTGTTGCCACAAAATAGTGTCTCCAATAAATGTCTTTCCTGAAAAACTTAAAATTCAAACTTTCTTTGGAGGAAGACCATTCGATATCTACTTTACCTGTGCGACATTCATTGCAAATAAATTTTCCTCTTGGCATCTCAGTCAATCCAAGGCACTCCAGGTGGAAAGCCCCGCAGCACTGAGCCTCACATAACAGCAGCTCACCCAATTTTTCACAATTCTGTTAAGAGAAAGAAAACATCTATCTGTTTTTCCACGTTTGAGAATCAAGGGTAAAACCAAGGCCGGGCGCGGTGGCTCAAGCCTGTAATCCCAGCACTTTGGGAGGCCGAGACGGGTGGATCACGAGGTCAGGAGATCGAGACCATCCTGGCGAACACCGTGAAACCCCGTCTCTACTAAAAAATACAAAAAACTAGCCGGGCGAGGTGGCGGGCGCCTGTAGTCCCAACTACTCGGGAGGCTGAGGCAGGAGAATGGCGTAAACCTGGGAGGCGGAGCTTGCAGTGAGCTGAGATCCGGCCACTGCACTCCAGCCCGGGCTACAGAGCGAGACTCCGTCTCAAAAAAAAAAAAAAAAAAAAGGGTAAAACCAGTGTCAGTGGGTTAAAGTAAACAAAGGTTAAAAGTGGCAGAAAATGAGGTGAGAAAGAGACAAGGGCCTGTAGTTGTAGATTTTATTCTAGTTAAAAAGGTGTACCATTGGAGAACTTTACCAAAGGAAAGCTAAAATCAGGTATTCATTTTTAAAAAGAATGTTCTGACTGCTACATGGAAAATGAGTTCAAGAGTCAAAAGGTCAGAAAAGAGCATAGAGATAAACCAGAAAGCTACTGAATGGTTCAAGCAACTGACACTGGCTAGCTAGACTTGGGCCATAAAGTTCCAAAAGAGCTCCCACCAAGGTCTGAACAGCCCTTTTGGGACACACCTAGAACCATCCCAAAGAGAGATCATTTTTCTGAAATAATCTCAGCTAAGACAGGGCCTCACTTAAGACAGGGGCTTAGGAAATAAAACAATGTAAGATTTATGATTTTTTTTTTTTTTTTTTTTTTTTTTGAGACAGAGTCTTGCTCTGTCGCCCACGAGGGAGCACAATGGCGCAATCTTGGCTCACTGCCACCTGTGCTGCCCGGGGTTCAACTGATTCTCCTGCCTCAGCCTCCCGAGTAGCTGGGATTAGAGGCATGCGCCACCACGCCTGGCTAATTTTTATATTTCTAGTAGAGATGGGGTTTCACCATGTTGGCCAGGCTGGTCTGAAACTCCTGACCTCGTGGTCCACCCACCTTGGCCTCCCAAAGTGCTGGGATTACAGGTGTGGGCCACCGCACCCAGCCCAAATATTTTTTAAAGCCATGTATTACTATGAAAAGCGAACAAGGGGAAAGGTGACTAAGTTTTAGCTTCAAAAACTCATAGAAACAGAATAGGTCTTGATCACTTAAGAATTAAAGGTTAAATAAAAAACTAACTAGGACAGCTTTAGGGAGAAAGGTTAGAAAGGTAGCCTGGAATTGATAGGGGACCCCAGGGACTTTATCAACCTATAGTCTGAGCTATCTTCAAACGTCTGATTCCCATTATCTACTATTCACATGTAAAAATTGAAAAATAGTATTATATATTATACTTTGCATATTCAGAGCACCAATAACATGTTTTTATATATAGTAAAAAAATTGACCTTCAGCACTTAAATAGGAAAACGTTAATTACAATGTGAATAAGAAACAAAAGTTTCGCATTAACTAAATGTTATAGACTAATTCTTCAACTGGGATAACCACATAATTTATCTTTCAAACTGGGACACTTGAGAGTGAAAGGAAGAGCTATTAATAAATTATGACAGCACAAGGGACCTACACAAAGACTGATCCAGACAAGCCAGGACCATAGGGTCACCTTACCTTTAATCTTTTCATTAAATGATCTTTGTAAAATGTGTTTACACTCTGACTTGTCTCACTAAGTAAATAATGAGCGTAACTGTTTTTGAGGATTAACACTGTTGTTTGGGATCTGGTCCAAGTATGTAATAGTGAAGATAATAGGCAAAGAAACTGGATTGAAATTATATTGGCGGCCGGGCGCGGTGGCTCAAGCCTGTAATCCCAGCACTTTAGGAGGCTGAGATGGGCGGATCACAAGGTCAGGAGATCAAGACCATACTGGCTAACCCAGTGAAACCCCGTCTCTACTAAAAAATACAAAAAACTAGCTGGGCGTGATGGCGGCGCCGGTAGTCCCAGCTGCTCAGGAGGCTGAGGCAGGAGAATGGCGTAAACCCGGGAGGTGGAGCTTGCAGTGAGCTGAGATCCGGCCACTGTACTCCAGCCTGGGCGACAGAGACTCCGTCTCAAAAAAAAAAAAAAAAAAAGAAATTATATTGGCAACAATAACATTTTCTGGCCTGAGTTTACTTTTTTAGAGATCTCAACTTATTTATCTATTGCTATTTATTATTTGTGAGATAGGGTCTCTCTCAGTCACCCAGATGGGAGTGCACTGGCATAACCATGGCTCACTAAAGCCTCTACCTCCCTGGCTTCAGGTGATCCAATGACCTCAGCCTCCCCAGCAAGGGAAATACAGGCACACACTGTCACGCCTGGCTAATTTTTGTATTTTTGGCAGAGACAGGGTTTTACCATGTTGCCCAGGCTGGTCTCAAATTCCTGGGCTCAAATGATCCACCCACATCAGCTTTCCAAAGTGCTGAGATTAGTGCTGTGCTCGGCCTATGGTTTCAGTTTAAAAAAGAAGAATTGGCCGGGGCGGTAGCTCACGCCTGTAATCCCAGCACAAGGTCAGGAGATCGAGACCATCCTGGCCAACATGGTGAAACCTCGTCTCTGCTAAAAAATACAAAAAATTGGCCAGGCATTATGGTGGGCACCTGTAATCCCAGCTACTCAGGAGGTTGAGGCAGGAGAATGGCGTGAACCCAAGAGGCAGAGCTTGCAGTGAGCAGAGATCACGCCACTGCACTCCAGCGTGGGCAACGGAGCGAGACTCGGTCTCAAAAATAAATAAATAAATAAATAAAGAACTAATATCCTCAAGTTTTTGTTTACTTAAAAGAAAAGTCTGTAATCTTGACCTCTTGGGCTACAGGTATGAGCCACTGCAGCTGGCTAATTTTTTTAAAAAGACAAATTTTTTTTCAATAGAGACAGGGGTCTCACTGTATTGCCCAGGCTGGTCTAGAACTCCTGGCCTCAAGCAATCCTGCTGCCTCGGCTTCCAAAAGCACTGTGATTATAGGTGTGAGCCACTGCACATCGCCTATCTTCAAGTTTTTATACACCAAACTTTAAGAATTACATAGGTAAATCAAGACCATTAAAAAAAAAATACTCAAATGGTCACTGACTCTACTCACAAAGACTAAAAGTCTCTTTAACAATGTCCAACAGAGCTTAAAGGTTAGAAAAAAGGAGAGGGAGATTCTAAATCCAGACTGCTGAGGTTTAAATCCAGGGTTCTCTGATGAATATAAGCAAGTTATTTATCCTCTCTGTAATTTAGTTTCCTCATCTGCAAAATGGGGATAATCACAGAACTCTACTTATGAGATTATTAGGATGACTAAATAATGTAATATTTACAAAGTGCTTGGAACAATACTTCATACACAGTAAATACTGTATAAATATTTATTAATTAAATAAAACAATATAGGTGGTAGGCTTTCTAAAGTCACCACATTAAAGGAAAAATATCTCAAAGCTAAAATTACCCTTGAAAAGTTCCTTACAAACCCAAAGATTCTGACACCATGAGAAGTACTGGAGAATTATATTTGAATAAGCAACCAGAGATTCGCATATTCCATCTCAGACTTGTTTCACGGCATATATTCCTTCATGGGCCTTAAGGGCAGGTGATTCACCAACACTAAACTATTTCTCCAAGTATCTTTCTTTGTGGGGAGAAAAAAGGGTCAAATCCTTAAAGAAAGTGACTCCACTGGGATCATCCAAAAGCACTGTTATTCTACCAAGAAACCATCACAAAGAGATGGAGTGGGTTTCCCTTTAAAGATGAACATGCAATGAATACACAAGTTGGCAAACATTTTTCTACCTGACAAACATTCTCCTTGAGTGCAGCTCCTCCACCGCGTTCACCCTGCATTTTTTTAGAGGCAGGCATCCCAGAATCGTGTTCCACACCTTCCTCAACAGTCTCCTTGGGGCTTGCGGCCGTCCTGTGAGGCATTAGTTCTCCCTTGCAAAGAAAAAATAATGTCCCACATCTGTATTATTGATGTCTCTTCCATTTGACCCCCTCCCTCTGGGCTGCTATTTGTCTAGCCATTAAGCACTTACAGATGTTCAGCCAATCACTCGGGCGGACTGCATGCAATGTTAGTTCTAACCCTGCTGTGATTGGGCGGGTAGTGGGCGCCTCATGCCCTGCCACTAACTGCTCTGAGGCTGTATGTTCCACTGGAACTTTCTGAGCTGTTCCATTTTAAGGTTTCACTAAGGGAGAGAAAACATTCTTAAGTTTATTTGATTACTTATTTGTCCTTCCAAGATCAGTGTTTCCTAAATAATGCCCCTCTTGGGCATTCTATTCAAATTGTCCTGGAAAGAAACATTCTGCATCATAACGTGTGATGCTGACCTGACTTCTAACTCTCTTTTAACTTGAGTTGGAAACCCAGAGATAATATCAATGATTGCACTGATGCTTTGCAAGTAAATCGTTTTAAATCTTTTGTTTCCTGAAGGCCGATATTCATAAAAATTGTCCTAAGATTAAGTAGCTCATGGTCTCAAGAAATAAGCAAGTAAATCTCCCCGCTAATCACAGCAGTCTCAACTTGGTTTTTTTTTTTTCCAAATAGAGTCAAGGTCTCACTGTATTTCCCAGGTTGGTCTTGAAATCCTGTTCTCAAATGATCCTCCCACCTTAGCCTCCGAAAGAGCTGAGTGGCATGAGCCACAACACCCAGCCAGCAGTCTCAATTTTTTTCTTTTAAAACAGAGTCTCACTCTGTCACCTGGCTGGAGTACAGCGGCATGATTTCGGTTCACTGCAACCTCTGCCTCAAGGGTTCAAGTGATTCTTGTGCCTCTGCCTGATTAGCTGGAATTACAGGCGCATGCCACCACACTCAGCTAATTTTTATATTGTTAGTAGAGATGAGGTTTCACCATGTTGGCCAGGCTGGTCTCGAACTCTCAACCTCAATTTATCTTCCCACCTCGGCCTCCCAAAGTGTTGGGATTACAGGAATGAGCCACGGCACCTGGCCAGTCTCAACTTTTATAGGGCAGTATATAAGTTCCTTCAGATCACATATTGACTTGATATTGTGCTCTCTGGTTTTACAAGTTTACTTAACGATGAAACAATTATATACCTGATTGGACATCTACAGCATAGGATGTGATGATCTTTTAAAAAGACCATATTGACAGTTGCAATACATGCCTTGCCTCATTATTAGGATAAGGCTGTACTTTCCCTCCAAGATTCCTTATGGCCATCAGCCATTTCAGTAGAACAGTATTCTTAAGAAAACTCAAGGGAAAGAGGGACGTGGCCTCTGGTGTGAAATGTAGCTTCTCTGTAGAAGGTGAAAAGATCAGGAACTGAGTATTACCTCTAAGCTTGGAATCTCTTTTGACGAGTCATCATTTTTCACTTTTTTACACTGCATCTTGGCTGCAGCATGCCTCTGTCGTTTTCGCTTCCTTGGTCTGTCAAATATCTTGGAAGTGCCTATGACAGGAAAATAGGTGTTATTTGCTGGCTAATAACACACATGTCCAAAATCTCTTATCTTATTGATAGAATAAAAACCAACCTTAAAACTCATTGAATTCTCTAGCTTTGTGGATTAGGAAAACGGGGGAAATAAGAATTGAGACTAACTCATGACGACATAACTAGATGGGAAATGGCTACATATATGTAACTTCTCCCTCATATAGATTAATAATAAGTGTACAGGTTATCACAGAAATTTTAAATTATATGATTGAAATGACAAATCTTGTAGTTCCTCAAAGGAATTAAATCCTATAGATGAAAGAGAAATGCTTTTTACTAGTCATGAAAAGATACCACTCCCTAGACTTCGAGATTGGAGACAATAATATAAATCACTATATGATTTATGGATTAAGGGCCGGGCACTGTGGCTCAAGCCTGTAATCCCAGCACTTTGGGAGGCTGAGGTCGGCAGATCACATGAGGTCAGGAGATCGAGACCATCCTGGCCAACATGGTGAAATCCTGTCTCTACTAAAAATACAAAATTAGCCAAGCATGGTGGTGCATGCCTGTAATCTCACTCAGAAGGCTGAGGCAGGAGAATCACTTGAAACCAGGAGGTAGAGGTTGCAGTGAGCCGAGATCGCGCTACTGCACTCCAGCCTAGATAACAAGAGCGAAACTCCATCTCAAAAAAAAAAAAAAAAAAAAAAAAGAGAAAGAAAAAAAAAGGATTAAGATGGAGAGTTGAGGCCGGGCACAGTGGCTCATGCCTGTAATCCCAGCACTTTGGGAAGCCGAGGCGGGAGGATCATGAGGTCAGGAGATCGAGACCATCCTGGCCAACATGGTGAAACCCCATCTCTACTAAAATTACAAAACAAATTAGCCAGGTGTAGTGGAATGCACTTGTAGTCCCAGCTACTCAGGAGGCTGAGGCAGGAAAATCGCTTGAACCCGGGAGGCGGAGACTACAGTGAGCCAAGATCACACCACTGTACTCCAGCCTGGGCGGCAGAGCCTGACTCTGTCTCAAACCAAAAAAAAAAAAAAAAAAACCAGAGAGAGAAATTCTTCTAGTCCCTCCTGCACTTTCCATTAAACACATTTCAACAGTGCTACAGAAACATCAAGGGGAATCTAAGAGATATTTCTTAAAACATTCTAGGATATTTATGCTAGTTAACAATATGAAAGATGGAGTTTTGAAGACTGCCTCAATGAGCTTTTTTGACTGCCTGATTGAGTTGGAGAAGCTCTGCCATCAAAACTGCTTGCAGCCTAACACTAAAAGAAGAGATAGTATGATTACAACAGAAAGGTCTGAAATTCTCATAAGTTGGAACACTTACAACAAAATTTATAATGGATAAAGTTCATGTTGTAGGTTTTATTTCAAAAATGAAATATAAAAATACAGGAAAAGAGCTGATGTTATTATTACTACTATTATTTTTTTTTTTTTTTTTTGAGACGGAGTCTCGCTATGTCGCCCAGGGTGGAGTGCAGTGGCCGGATCTCAGCTCACTGCAAGCTCCGCCTCCCGGGTTTTTACGCCATTCTCCTGCCTCAGCCTCCCGAGTAGCCGGGACTACAGGCGCCCACCACCTCGCCCGGCTAGTTTTTTGTATTTTTTAGTAGAGACGGGGTTTCACCGTGTTAGCCAGGATGGTCTCGAACTCCTGACCTCGTGATCCGCCCGTCTCGGCCTCCCAAAGTGCTGGGATTACAGGCTTGAGCCACCGCGCCCGGCCCTATTACTACTATTATTTTAAGAGACATGGTCTCTCGCTGTTGCCCAGGCTACAGTGCCTGGTGTGAGCAACAGCTTACTGTCGCCACAACCTCTCGGGCTCAAGGGATCTTCCCACATCAGCTTAACAAGTAGCTGTGACTATAGAAATACACCACCATGCCTAGCTTATTTTTTTTTAAATTGTAGATAGAGACAGGGTCTCACTAAGTGCCAAGCCTGGTCTGGATGGAACACCTGGCCTCAAGTGTTATCTTATCTTGGCCTCCCAAAACACTGGAATTGCAGTTGTGGACCACCATGATCGGCCTGATATTATTTTGAAAGCAGCTTATTTTTAAATCTTACAAGCAAATTGAGCAACCTATGGGATTACAATGGCCACATGGCTAAAATAAGCTAACATATTGTTAGATTTACTTGTTAGAAAATTTAATAATCGTAGGCCACATGAAATATAATATTCCCATGATACTCTTTGCTCATCTTCACATTTCTTCTATAAAACAGGAATACTACAGATAATAACCTAACTCTCTGTAATGCTTTAGCAAGATTACAGGTAGCATTCCTACTAAAAGCCCTGGTAGATGTTCAATTTATGAATATTTTATCTGTTTGAGGAAGCAGATTTTGGGCAAACCAGTTTTAAAACTTGTACCTCACTGGTCTGGTTTACACATGTAACAATTTTTATGGTTAACAGACAAAGCGCTTCAAACTTACTACTGCATTACATTTTTTAAATCTCAAAAATACTCACCTCCACCAAAATCTTTTGAATAAGATGTGGCACAAGATTCAGTTATGCCATTCTCCAGGTGACCAGCTTCATAGCACTACAAATAAGTGAAAACAACACCATTTACAGAGGAATTAAAAAATAAACCCTTTATTTTATATGCCAAAGTCTGAATTGTCAGCTGCCACGGATATTGAATTTTGACTTGTTTTAGCAATTAAAAACATCAACATGACCATAGTAAAGGGTTGAACAGAAACTTCAGGGGGAAAGGAATCAGATTTAAAAAGACTGGGCACGGTGGCTCACACCTGTAATACTAGCACTTTGGGAGGCTGGGGTGGATCACCTGAGGTTAGGAGTTCAAGACCAACCTGACCAACATGGAGAAACCCCGTCACTACTAAAAATACAAAATTAGTCAGGGGTGGTGGCACATGCCTGTAATCCCAGCTACTCAGGAGGCTGAGGCAGGAGAATTGCTTGAACTCGGGAGGCAGAGGCTGCGGTGAGCCAAGATTGCACCATTGCACTCCAGCCTGGGCAACAAAAGCGAGACTCCGTCTTTAAAAAAAAATGTTCCAACAGACCTGTGAACACCACATACTCCTTAAGAAAAAATAAAGACTTGCCAGAAATTTCCAACATATAGACTAGATACACAATGCTTTCCGTGACTGAAGTGGAGAAAGAGAAGGGGTATGTACAGGCTCAATTTTATGGCAGTCCACCCTGTTCTTAAAATCCATCTTCCTGGCCGAGTGCAGTGGCTCATGCCTGTAATCTCAGCCCTTTCGGAGGCCGAGGAGAGCAGATCACCTGAGGTCAGGAATTTGAATCCAGCCTGGCCAACCACGGCCAACATGGTGAAACCCCATTTCTACTAAAAATACAAAATTTAGCTAGGTACAGTGGCTGGCACACGCCCGTAATCCCAGCTACTAGGGAGGCTGAGGCAGGAGAATTGTTTGAATCCGGGAAGGCGGAGGTTGCCCTGAGCCAAGATCGCACCACTGTACTACAGCCTGGGAGACAGAGCAAGTCTCAAAAAAAAAAAAAAAAGAAGAAGAATCCATCTTCCTACAATTGTATTCACAGCTATTAGATTTAACACAGACCTGTTTACTTGGTGAACTGTATATTAAACAGTTCTAAAATACTGAATGGCATGCCAACCTAAAATGACTTCAGATCAATCCAAATTAAAGCAACATTAAAACTCAAAACAAATACTCAACATCAGGAGTCTAATCAAGAGCCAAACATTTTATTCACCCACTACTAATACTTGTATGAATCAGTTCCATCCCAAGCAAATGTCTTTTCCTACAAGAATGATAATATTCTTCATCATAACTGTAAAACAACATTTAGTGGTTACAAAAAGTCAGTATAATAAAGGCCATTCTAGTCATGCGTGGTGGCTCATGCCTGTAATCCCAGCACTTTAGGAGGCTGAGGCAGGCAGATCACCTGAGGTTGGGAGTTCGAGACCAGTCTGACTACTATGGAGAAACCCCGTCTCTACTAAAAATATAAAAAATTAGCCGAGCATAGAGGCATATCCCTGTAATCCCAGCTACTGGGGAGGCTGGGGTAGGAGAATTGCTTGAACCTGGGAGGCGGAGGTTGCAGTGAGCCGAGAATGCACCATGCACTCCAGCTGTGGCAACAAGAGTGAAACTTTGTCTCAAATAAATAAATAAATAATAAAGGCCATTCTTGCTGTAGAGTTCCTAATGTTCGGGACTTAAACAAGATAAAATACAGTTGTGAATTTCTGAATGCTCATTTTATCATATTAATAAACCATAAGACTGCAATTCTCCTCATGTTCTGTATATATCAGAAGTCTAACCATGTCAAGTAAAATGAATGGGCAAATGTTAGGTATCCAATTCAACAAAACGAGACTCCTAGACAAATCCACAAAATACATTTCCGTAACTTTTTTTTAAAATAGCAGTCATTTTATTTAGATAACAAATTAGTTCACTGTTTAACAGTTACCCAAAAGCTGTGGAACAAAATAATTACAATGCTCCCCAAACTACAGTCAGAGAATAATGCAGGAAATATTCTCATTTCTATTATGATCAATTTTATAACTTAAAATTAACAGCACGCACACAAACACACACGCACACACACACAACAATCATACCATATGAATAAAAATCAAACTGTTCTGTTTAGAATGAAAAAGACCAAAGAACTTCTTAGAGGATGTGACTAAGATGCTAGTAACTTACTTTGTGTATATAGTCTAGTGTGGATATACATTAAGCCAGAGTACCCTTAAAGCACTACCAGAACAGATCATTTCTCATTCTGTTTGACATACTGATTAATCCACCTGTGACATACTGATTAATCCACCTGCAGACAGTGTGGTGGTGTGCCTGGTAAACTAAAATGGAACTGAATCATGGCTTTAGCCTTACGACAAAATATACCTCAGAGTAACCAGGACTTCAACAATGAAGTAGGCCAGGTCAGATGGCAGGATAGACTCCCAAACAGACAAGAGGACACTTTTCTCCAGAGTTTAGTGCTAGCCATAACCAATAATTCTGATTTTCTCTTGCTCTGGTCCCAAATTCAATGGCAACCCCCCTCCCCAAAAGTAAAAATTCAACAGTGACAAAGAGTTATTAAGTATAACTAATACTTCAAAGACACTGGGAATCTGAGAGAGGGTGAGGATAAATATCAGGGATTTTTTTTTTTTTTTTGAGAGAGAGAGTGAGTCTTGCTCTGTCACCTAGGCTGGAGTACAGCAGCGTGACCTCAGCTCACTGCAACCTCTGCCTCCCAGGTTCCAGCAGTTCTCCTGTCTCAGCTTCCCGAATAGCTGGGATTACAGGCAGGTACCACGACGCCCAGATATATATATATAAAATATATATATTATATAATATATATATTATATATATATATATATTTATTATTATTTTTTTTTGTATTATTAGTAGAGACAGGGTTTCACAATGTTGGCCAGGCTGGTCTCCAACTCCTGACCTCAAGTGATCTGCCCGCCTTGGCCTCCCAAAGTGCTGGGATTACAGACATGAGCCACCGCGCCCAGCCATCACACTAGATTTCTTAAATAAAACACAAAATGTATTCATCACATAAAAAAAAAAAATTGAAACTCTGTCTCTACCAAAAAAAAATACAAAAAATTAACTGGGGAGCCTGGGAGGCAGAGATTACAGTGAGCCAAAATTATGCTGCTGCACTCCAGCCTGGGTGACAGAATCAGACCCTGTCTCAAAAAAAAAAACAAAACAAAAGGGCTACGACGACACGGCAATAGGATACAGAAGACTAGTGGTGCTTGAGATAGTAGTTTAGTAGAAAACAGGATTTGAACCCAGAAAAGAAATCATAACAAACACAAACTTAATCTTCAATGCATTTAAAAAATTTTTTCACTTGGAAAGGAAACCTGAAACCAGTTTATATACATACATGATCACACAACTGTAAAACAGTCTTTCATGTAGGAACTCTCAGATCATGTATGCCTGCTGACAGACACACTAATTTCTATATGTACATACATCGATGTTATAACTACTACTCAAAATGTCATTTTTTAAATTCCTCATTTCCTGAGTTTCTTTCTTTTAGAACTTACAAAAATAACATACCTTTTTAGAAAGGCCAAGGTCCCCCTTCTTGGGCATAAATCCAGGGTCTAAATCATTGGATTCAAGAAGTTTCTTAGTTGGTTTTCTTTGACGTTTACTTTCATAATTTCCTGAAATGCATGTATCTTTACATTAGATGGTTTAGAAACTGGGCATAAGTTAATTTTTTAAAAATCTGTATACCACAAAAAATGAATCTCAATGTTTTTGATGTTTTCCCCATCATCTTATGGGAAGAGGCAGGAGGGTAATTTCCTTATTATAAAATATTAGTAAACAAAACAAGTAAATAGTTCTCAATGCAAGCACAAACTAATGTGAGAGATGTGTGTGTGGTGACTTTAAATCACAAAATAACTAAGGGAGAAATCAAAAGGACAGAATTCTCTTTATAGCAACCAATTGTTGGTGAGGACAAAATAAGAAGTGGAGTGAAACAGAGCTTGGATAATGGTCATAAATGGACCAAGATTACAGTTCCTGCTCTGCCCCTAAGTAAATAAAATTCAGTAGGTAAAAGATAATTCATAGGATCACTCAAGAATTATATAAAAGAGCTGACTTAATAGAGTTTGGCACGTAGTAGGTACTGAAATAATAACTATCTTTACTATTCTTTCAAAAATCTTTTTTATTATACCCAACTAGTTTAAGCACAATTGGAATCGTTTCTTTAAGTAGTAACATCAAAAGCTACTGTTGATAATGTTAAAAAGTTACATCTAAATGTAAAGGGGTACAGAAAAGAGGATTCTTCCCATTCCTTGACTGACTATAATATTCAATAGTTACGAGGTGAATTAGAGACAATATGTTTAGATCCAACTCTCCCCAGGTGATATATAAAGAATCATCAAGTGAGAAGTAACTGGTAATTAACTTCTAATGAACTGGTAATTACTATGTTGTCAGGTATATCATATTATACATTAATACATTATGATCTCCATTTTACAAATGAGGAAACAAGTTCAGAGATTAAACAACTTCCCAAGTAACACAAGGATTGGTGGAGCCAGCACTTGAAGCATAATGCTTTTTCCACTAATGTGCAGTGCCCCTCTTGAAGCCCTGTTATCCTGGTTGTTAATTTACACAGTGGCTGATCAACAATCATGAAGAGCAACACTGGAGCAAGGAGCACATTTATTAAAAATACATCTTGATAGCGTGCCACAATTCGTGGTTAGTAACTATATCTAATTAGCCATCATTTTAAGTATTTCCCAGGACAAAGGGGGGTAGTTTATTGTATACAGATAAAATGTTGGCTTTACATCAAAACATACTAAAATCTCCTGCTTCCTCTAATCATATCTGCTCAAATACTGAGACCCCAACCCCACCTTACCTGGCGTTTTAACTAGCAATTCCTCAGACTCAAGGGCAGGCCGTGGAGAGACTTCCGGAGCCACAGGCACAGACAAGGTCAGCTGCGGCAACTCAGCATGTCCACCTCCAAGTTCTGACTGAGCCAAGGGGCCCTCCAAAAACGGAGCCTCCCTTTCAAGAACTGGAGGCTCTTCTTTGGTTGAAATCAAAGAATTCTCGTCCACCTGCTTGTTCTGAGCACTAGATCGACCTCGGGCTAGAAGGCTTTCCTCTTCACAGCGGGAACTTACCTAAGAACAAAAAATAAAAATAGAGTCCACAGGCCAAAACTGTTGTAATTTAAGTGTCAAAAAGAATAACGCACTTTAAAAGGAATGAAATTCTGACAAAGGCTACAAAAAGTAGATGAACCTTGAAGACATTATGTATTCTAAGGGAAATTACTTAGACACAAAGAACAAAAATCATATGATTTCAAGTATATGAGGTATCTAGAATAAGAAAATTCTTAAGACAGAAAATAGAATGGCAATTGCCAGGGGCTGAGCAGAAAAGGGAGTTATTGGTTAGGGGGTATTGACTTTTAGCTTGGAAAGATGAAAAAAAGTATGGAGATGGATGGTGGAGATGGTTGCACAACAATGTAACTGTGCTTCATGCCACTGAACTGTACACTTAAAAATGGATAGGCCGGGCAGGGTGGCTCACGCCTGTAATCCCAGCACTTTGGGAGGCCGAGGCGGGCGAATCATGAGGTCAGGAGATCGAGACCATCCTGGCGAACACGGTGAAACCCCGTCTCTACTAAAAATGCAAAAAAATTAGCCAGGCGTGGTGGCGGGCGACTGTAGTCCCAGCTTCTAGGGAGGCTGAGACAGGAGAATGGCGTGAACTCCGGAGGCGGTGGAGCTTGCAATGAGCGGAGATCGCGCCACTGCACTCCAGCCTGGGCGACAGAGCGAGACTCCGTCTCAAAAAAAAAAAAGGATAAAATAGGCCGGACACAGTGGCTCATGCCTATAATCCCAGAACTTTGGGAGGCCGAGGTGGGCAGATCACGAGGTCAGGAGATCAAGACCACCCTCGCTAACACGGTGAAACTCCATCTCTACCTAAAAATGAAAAAACTTAGCCAGGCATGGTGGCAGGCACCTGTAGTCCCAGCTACTCGGGAGGCTGAGACAGGAGAATGGTGTGAACCCAGGAGCTTGCAGTGAGCTGAGATCACGCCACTGCACTCCAGCCTGGGTGACAGAGTGAGACTCCATCTCAAAAAAATAAAAAAATAATAACTAAATAAATAAATAAATAAAAAAGAATAAAATAAAATTTGTGTTATATATATATATAAATCAAAATTAAATGAAGTTGACTGAGACACTGAAGCTATAATATTGATAAGTCCACAACAATAATTCAAAAGCAGGGGGAAAAGACTGCTCTAATGTCTCCAATTAAGACAACTACTAATGAACTCTTTAATGTTACAACTGGTAATTAATGGGAAAGAAAGAAGCACTTATTCTGCCTTTCAAGTATTTCAGGACAATAATAGAGTCCAGTTAATGAAAGAGACTATCAGTTAATAAAAATAGAGAAAGTAATAAAATCTGAAAGTCTTCATTTTGTAACCTCTAATGATATTATTGATATAGGTAAAGATCTTCAACTGGGGTTTTCAAAAAAACTATCAGGGAAGCTGGGCATGGTGGCTCACACCTGTAATCCTGACACTCTGGGAGGTTGAGCCAGAAAGATCACTGGAGCCCAGGAATTCGAGATCAGCCAGGGCAACATAGTGGGACACCGCCTCTACAAAAAAATTGTTGTTAAAACTTAGCCAGGTGTGGTAGTGTGCACCTGTGGTCCCAACTACTCAGGAGGCTGAGATGGAAGGACTGCTTAAACCCAGGAGGTCAAGGCTGTAGTGAACCGTGTTTATGCATCTCTGCACTCCAGCTTGGGCAAGATGCTGTCTCAAAATTTTTTTTTTTTTTTTTTTTTTTTGAGACAGAGTCTTGCTCTGTCGGCCAGGCTGGAATGCAGTGGCCGGATCTCAGCTCACTGCAAGCTCCGCCTCCTGGGTTTACGCCATTCTCCCGCCTCAGCCTCCCAAGTAGCTGGGACTACAGGTGCCCGCCACCTCACCCGGCTAGTTTTTTGTATTTTTTTAGTAGAGACGGAGTTTCACCATGTTAGCCAGGATGGTCTCGATCTCCTGACCAAGTGATCTGCCCGTCTCGGCCTCCCAAAGTGCTGGGATTACAGGCTTGAGCCACCGCGCCCGGCCGCTGTCTCAATTTTAAAAAAGAAAGAACAAACTGTCAGGGAATGGCTGATGGGAATAAAACATTCCTTTTTTTAACCCTCTAGTATGCAATTCTATATTACACATCATCATCTCTGATAGTCTAGCTAAAAATGTTCAACTTCAATCTATCAAACTGATAGGTTCTATCTTCCCCTTTACAGAGAACAGGAGATAAACAATCTAACTGACACCTATAAGGAAGCAATTACACAAATACAGAAAGTAGATAACTTTACATGTCACTCTCTTATAGACATGATCATGATCGTGAAAAAAGGGATTATTCTGAATTCAAAGTGATTTGAGAACCATAACAACCAGTTACAATGAGCAGTCCTAGACTGAGTCCTGGTATGAATAATCCAAAGGTAAAGGTTAGGGGATAACTGGTGAAATTTGAAAGACAGTTGATGTCAGATAAACAGATCCTATATAAGATGTAAATAAGTTAAACTGATTATAAAGGAAAATGCTCTTTTTTTTTTTTTTTTGAGACGGAGTCTCGTTCTATCACCCAGGCTGGGGTGCAGTGAGTGGCCTGATCTCGGCTCACTGCAAGCTCCACCTCCCGGGTTCACGCCATTCTCCTGCCTCAGGCTTCCGAGCAGCTTGGGACCACAGGTGCCTGCCACCATGCCCAGCTAATTTTTTGTATTTTTTTAGTAGAGACGAGGTTTCACCATATTAGCCAGTATGGTCTCGATCTCCTGACCTCGTGATCTGCCCACCTCGGCCTCCCAAAGTGCTGGGATTATAGGCGTGAGCCACCGCACCTGGCAAATGCTCCATTTTTAAACTACATATTAAACTATGTAGGGGTAGAATGTCAAAATGTCTCTTAAATACTGCATTTTTTAAAAACTGAATTTAAAAATAAGACAAATAAGATATATTTACTTTTGAAATTAGGGTCAGACTATATATATTTCACTTTATATCCTATATATTTACTTAAGATTAAATCATAACAATATTCCTAAGTCATTAAATACTCTTTGAAGGCAAAGAGGGGAAAATATATACATAAAGAAATACAATATGTAGACTCATTTATATATTTCCTGAATAACCACTAAATCCTAAGTACTGTGCTAGAAGCTAAGAATAAAAAACAAGATCCCAGTTAAACAAATTATTGTTTCATGAAGGTAAAGTATGACACTGAAGATAAAATTGCAGTTTCCTAAGGACCAGTGAAAGTTTGCCGAAATTTTGCAACATACCTTGTGCACCTGCTCCTGTACCTTCTTTTGTTTTTTCTTAGGAGCAAATATCTGATCATATTCTTCTGTATATTCCAAAAGCCACTTGCTTGGCTTCCTAAGGCGTTTCTTCTCTGACCGCACAGCTAAAAGATGATAAACACATTCAATATTAATCAAAAAGCTTCAGGAAAACCCACTGTTTTTATGAGACCATCTGATACTCCCAAAAGTAACCAGACGGGAAACCACATAGTAAAATAGACTATGGCTTAAGATGCAAAAGGCACAAAATGGCTTATGTTTTCTCATATGCAAAAGGAGCTAGGGGAGACAAAAGGGCTTGTGTTACCTTATATATGTATATTACAGAATATATGTGGCCCATCCAATATTGAGGAAAAGGTTAAATTTAAAGCCAGGTCTTATGGTCACTGACACCTGTACATATAAAGCCAATATATACCAAAAAGAAAAAAAAAAGAAATAGCATCTAGAACAGGTTAACGGGCAAAATACATCTTCAGTTACAGGTTAAGTATGCTTTATCTGAAATGCTTGGGATCTGAAGTGATTCAGAATTTTTCTTATTTTGGAATATTTGCATATATATAGTAAGTTATCTTGGGGATGGGACCCAAGTTGAAACACCAAATTCATTTATGTATTATATACATCTTTTATACACACAGCCTGAAGGTAACTTTACAAAATATTTATTTTCTGCATTATACAAAGTTTGTGTACAGTGAACCGTAAGAAAGCAAAAGTGTCATTATCTCAGCCACCCATGTGGAATATCTGTGGTTGTTTGGCATTACCATCATTACTGCCTCTGAATTTATATGCTACTGACAGGCAAACATTTTCTTACACTTATTCACACATAAGTACTTAACAGTAAAAATATGACATGCCATTAATACAGTGAGAAAGTAATGTGGTTCAGGGTAGCTAAGCAGCACAGGAGCATCACTAGAATACTTGTATCAGCTCATAAAAAACAGTAATTACAACGTCAGGCTTTGTGTCTCCATCTACGATGCTGTGTTTTGATTAAAAGGTTACTGTATACTGTTTTATTTTATAAGGTAAGAAGAAACATCATCAGCAGCAGTTGAGAAGCCAGGAAGTCCTCTAGGAATAAAGAGGCATTCTGTGGGATGGCTTTTTAAAATGTTTCCTCTAAAGTCATCTGTCTCATTGACAAGTATTGTCTAGAAAGATCTCATTTTATTCATTTATTTACTTTTTGAGACGGGGTCTAGCTCTGTCACCCAGGCAGGGGTGCAGTGGCATGATCTCAGCTCACTACAACCTTCGCCTCCCAGGATCAAGCAACTCTCCTGCCTCAGCCTCCTGAGTAGTTAGGATTACAGGCGCCTGCCACCACATCCGGCTAATTTTGTATTTTTAGTAGAGACAGCGTTTCACCATGTTGGCCAGGCTGTTCTCGAACTCCTGACCTCATGTGATCTGCCCGCCTTGGACTCCCAAAGTGCTGGGATTACAGGTGCGAGACACTGCACCCGGCCCAAGGCTCTCATTTTATAAACTGACATGATTTCTTTTTCTGTTATGAACGAACACTGCTCTGGTCCTTCAATAAGCCCATCACATACATTAACCATGTCATCTATAGGTACTTTTTCTGCAGTGTTAACGTCATCTTCATTATCACAATCACCCTGATTCAGATCTATCACCATGGTTGAACAAAGAAACTGGAGCCTCTCTGTCAATATTAAAAGCTTTCTTGTTATCTACTTCTTCCAGCTTACTGACAAACTGAAGGTATACTTTTTACATATGTAAGCATGTTACATATTTTTCTCACTTTACTGACGGTCATCAAAATCACCACCTTGTTCATTATCATCAGTGAACACAGTTGAAGGTCAGAAGTTGTGCCAGGCGTGCACAGCTGTACCTTTAGTCACTGTGTTCCAGGCACTGACAACAGCATATATGGCATCCTTCACTTCTTTTGAAACCCTTTCACACGCATACATCTATTCACAGCTGCCAGCGTATTGTTCAAGAAAGCATTTTTATATTTACTCTTCATCAATCTAGGGATTCCCTGGTCATATGGCAGTGAAGTCACACTTCAGGGAAAGCACGTGGCATAAACATTATTTTTGATAAAACTTCAGCTGCAGGATGAGCCGAAGAGTTTTCAAGGAGGAACAGTCATCATCCAGTCCAGCTTCCCTGAAATAAGCACCAACTACTGCTACAAAATGTTTGTAGAACCAATCAGAAAAGATGTCCCTAGATACCCATGCCTTTCTGTTAGCATAATAACGAACTGGTAAGAAATTCATGCCTGTGGGTCAGGTGTGGTGGCTCAGGAGTTCAAGACCAGCCTGGCCAATGTGGTGAAAGCCTGTCTCCACTTAAAAAGAAAAAAAATTAGCCGGGCATGGTGGCTCACGTCTATAATGCAAGCTACTCCAGATGCTGAGGCACGAGAATCACTTGAACCCGGGAGGCAGAGGTTGCAGTGAGCCAAGATCTAGCCACTGCACTCCAAGCTGGGTGACAGAGCCAAACTTTAAAAAAAAAAAAATTAATGCCTTGGGACTCAGTGCAGTGGCTCACGCCTGTAATCATAGCACTTAGGGAAGCCAATGCAGGAAGATCACTTGAGCCCAGGAGCTCAATACCAGCCTAGTTAACATAGTGAGACCCCATCTCTACTAAAAATAAAAAAATTAGCCAAGCATAGTAGCACATAGCTGTAATCCCAGCCACCAGGGAGGAATGCTTGAGTCTGGAAGATCAAGGATACTGTGAGCCGTAATTGAGCACTGCACTTAAGCCTGGACAACAGAGCGAGACTATCTCCAAAAAAAGAAAATAAAATAAATTCACGCCTTGAAATCACTAAGAGTAAGAACACAAGCTTTTGCCTATCATAGCAAGTTTACACTTACACATGCCTGCTTAATTAGCACATCCCAGCACAGTTATTCTGTCCTAGTCATCCTGAATTCCTGTAGGGGCTATCTCATCAACTGCAGGCAGTGTCCTTCTGGGACAGTAACACCAAAACAGTGATTTTTTCACTAGCATTATTATATACTGGTTCTAGTGGCAGATTTTCATCAACAATAACCTCAGCAAAGTCACCAATGAATCTCTGCTGCTTCAAGATCAGCAGATGCTTTATCACCACAAATTTCTCTCTCTCTCTCTTTTTTTTTTTTTTAAGACAGAGTTTTTCGCTCTTGTTGCCCAGGCTGGAGTGCAATGACATGATCTCGGCTCACTGCAACCTCTGTCTCCCGGGTTCAACTGATTCTCCTGCCTCACTCTCCCAAGTAACTGGGATCATGGGCACATGCCACCACGCCCAGCTAATCTTTATATTTTTAGGAGAGATGGGGTTTCACCACATCGGCCAAGCTGGTCTCAAACTCCAGACCTCACGTGATCTGCCTGCCTCGGCCTCCCAAGTGCTGGGATTATAGGCATAGGCCACCATTCCTGGCCCTATCACCACAAATGTTTAAAAGGTCAATACCATGATTTTTCAGAAATTTCTGCAACCAGCCTGTTGAATATTCACAGTTCCTTTCAATTTTCAGTTCATCATGATATATCTTTATTTCATGATTAGTACACAGTAAGTTGCATGTGTTCACTGCACTGCTGATAGATCCACTCTCAATACACAATGAAGATCTTCATTATTAGTTTCATGTAGTGTTTTTCTATATTTCATCAACTTTTGTTAATCACCTTCAGCACAGAACATCAACAGTTATCCTCCTGTTTCTTCATATCATACATGGTGGTCATTCTAATACTATACTCTTCTGTAAGATGTTTCACACTTACACCACTGTCTAGTTTCTCCAAGAGCCTGACTTACTTTCTGCGCAATACATAAATTCTTCCTCTTTTCTTATTATTCTTATCCATGGTGATATCTTCAGGCTTTCTGAAAAGTTCAACAAAATCTTTATACCACAAAACAGGAAAAGAAATTGTTTTAAATTTAAAAACACAATGAATAATGCAAGGAGGCTTTTGCCCCATGTGGGTTATTTTGGAAAACTTTCTGTTGGTGCATCCAGCCTGCATGTGTGCCATTTTATCACCTTTTACGGGTATAATTGCATGGGAAAATCCGGCCATGAACGTAAAAGATACATCTAAGCTGAAGGGGGCTGGAAGGATAGTTTTTCCCTGGGGGACGTTGAATAAACTGTGCTGTGTGTTCCTGTGTTCTGACTGACGCATTTCATGAGGTCAACTGTGGAATTTTCCACTTGTGGCATTATGTCAATATTCAAAAAGATTTCAATTTTGGAGCATTTTGGATTTTCGGATTAGGAATGCTCAACCTGCATTTTAAACAATATATCGGCCAGGCGCGGTGGCTCAAGCCTGTAATCCCAGCACTTTGGGAGGCGGAGACGGGCGGATCACAAGGTCAGGAGATCGAGACCATCCTGGCTAACACGGTGAAACCCTGTCTCTACTAAAAAGTACAAAAAAACTAGCCGGGCGAGGTGGCGGGCGCCTGTAGTCCCAGCTACTTGGGAGGCTGAGGCAGGAGAACGGCGTAAACTCGGCAGGGGGAGCTTGCAGTGAGCTGAGATCCGGCCACTGCACTCCAGCCCGGGTAACAGAGCGAGACTCCGTCTCAGAAAAAAAAACAAAAGCAAAAACAAAAAAACAATATATCTATGGATTATGTAGAATATCAGAATGACATTTCAACAGAATATTATATAATTGACACTACCATATAAATTTCAAAACCACTTTACAAACAATTCATCATTTTAGTATCATATGGTTGTATTTATTGTCTCATGCTAAAAAACTGAGAACTATACATCTAAACAGAATTATCAAAAAACATAAAAGGCATGGGAGGCCAAGATGAGCAGATGGTTTGAGTCCAGGAGTTCAAGAACAGCCTGGGCAACAAAGTGAGACCATGCCTCTACTAAACATAAAACAATAGCTGCCTGTGATGGCACACACCTGTGGTCCCAACTACATGGGAGACTGAAGCAGGAGGATGGCTTCAGCCCAGGAGATAGGGGCTGCAGTAAGCCAAGATAGTGCCACCGCACTCAAGCCTGAATGACACAGTGAAACCCTATCTGTAAATATAAAATAATAATATATATAATTAATTATATGTAATTATCCAAATAACACAAAAGTGTATGTCATATACGCAAAGGCAGGAGAATAAGATTTAATATATATGCAATTGCTTTATGGATCAAAAGAAAAGAAAAAAATTGAAAGATTAAAAATGGAATCTTCGGTACATCCTTTAAAAAAATCTTGTCACGGGTCGGGCGCAGTGGCTCATGCCTGTAATCCCAGCACTTTGGGAGGCCGAGGTTGGTGAATCACCTGAGGTCAGGAGTTCAAGACCAGCCTGGCCAACATGGAAAAATCCCGTCTCTACTAAAAATACAGAAATTGTGTAGTGGCACACGCCTGTAGTCCCAGCTACTCAGGAGGGTGAGGCAGGAGAATTGCTTGAACCCGGAAGGTGGAGGCTGTAGTGAGTTGAGATTGCGCCACCGAACTTTAGCCTCTGTCTCAAAAAATAATAATCTTGTCGTGTTTTATGATCAAAATATCAAAGCATACATATTTCTTCAAAGTAATGGTGAAAACAGCTAGGCAAAGTGGCCCACGCCTGTAATCCAAGTACTTTCGAAGGGACAGGCAGGAGGATTACTTGAACCCAGGAGAGTTCAACACAAGCCTGGGGAACATGGTGAGACCTCATCCTTACAAAAAGTTAAAATATTAGCTAGGCGTGGTGGCACGTGCCTGTAGTCCCAGCTATTTGGGAGGTTGAGGCGGGAGGATCGCTTGAACCCAGGAGTTCAAGGCTGCAATGAGCTAGGATTGTGCCACTGCACTCCAGCCTGGACAACAGAACAAAACCCTGTCTCAAAGTGGGGGCAGGGTGGTGACTTACACAAACCCATCAAATTAGTTAATTATTGAGGTGGCAAGGTCATAATTCCATCCCAAAGTTTCTCAAAACTCCCCACGAACACTCTTCATTAAAACAGGTCCCTATGCTATCATATCATGCCCCTTTTCCCCCTCCATCACTACCCGCCTCACACAAATTGGATCTCAATCCTAGACAGTCTCCCTCCTTTGTCTTCTTCTTGGCATGTTCCATAGGCTAAGTCTTGTTGCGTTTCCTTTTTTTGAGACAGAGTCTTGCTTTGTCGCCCAGGTTGAAGTGCAATGATGTGATCTCGGTTCACTGCAACCTCCACCTCATGGGTTCAAGTGATTCTTGTGCCTCAGTCTCCCGAGTAGCTGGGACTACAGGTACATGCCACCATGCCTGGCTAATTTTTTGTATTTTTTAGTAGACAGACAGGGTTTCATCATGTTGGCCCAGCTGGTCTCAAACTCCTGACCTCAGGTGATCTGCTTGCCTCAGCCTCCCAAAGTGCTGGGATTATAGGCTTGAACCACCATGCCCGGCCACGTTTCCTCTTATAATTGCTGTTTCCACTCTACCTTTGGGGTTTGCTTCTCTCATAGAGTAACTTCTCAGACTAGGCTTCAATCCTCCAGTTCTCTATTTCCTTGCAGCTCACAATGAAACCAGCAGATAGCACAAAACATTGGAAATTAAAGTGAGAAATTCTGTACTGGATACATCTACTAGGTGACAGAGACCTTATGGATCATAAAACCTAAAATATTTACTATCTGGGCCGGGCGCGGTGGCTCACGCCTGTAATCCCAGCACTTTGGGAGGCCGAGGCGGGCAGATCACAAGATCAGGAGATCGAGACCATCCTGGTTAACACAGTGAAACCCCGTCTCTACTAAAAATACAAAAAAATTAGCTGGGCATGGTGGCGGGCACCTGTAGTCCCAGCTACTCGGGAGGCTGAGGCAGGAGAATGGCATGAACCCGGGAGGTGGAGCCTGCAGTGAGCCGACATTGCTCCACTGCACTCCAGAATGGGCGACAGAGCGAGACTCCATCTCAAAAAAAAAAATAAATAAATAAAATAAAAATAAAAATAAAAATAATTTACTATCTGGCACGTCAATAAAAGTCTACCAATTCTTTCCCTAAATAAAAAATAGAGTAATATACTCAGGCTGAGGCAAGAGAATCACTTGAACCCAGGAGGCAGAGGTTGCAGTGAGCTGAGACAGCACCACTGCACTCCAGCCTGGACAACAGAGTGAGACTTTGTCTAAAAAATAAAAATAAATAAAAAATAAAGAGAGTAACATATTGTAAGTGAAACAGCTTGGTGACAACTGAATGAATTTAAAAAAGATGCTTCCTGGGTGGGATGCAGTGGCTCATGCCTGTAATCTCAGCACTTTGGGAGGTTGAAGCAGGCAGATTACTTGAAGTCGAGAGTTTGAGACCAGCCTGGCCAACATGGTGAAGCCCCGTCTCTACTAAAAATACAAAAACTAGCCAGGCGTGGTGGTGCATACCTGTAGTCGCAGATACTCAAGAGGCTAAGGCAGAAGAATCACTTGAACCTGGGAGGTCGAGGTTGCAGTGAGCCTAGATCGTGCCACTGCACTCCAGCCTGGGTGACTGAGCAACACTCCATCTCAAAAAAATAAAAAAATATATAAAAAGAGGCTTCCTGGCTGTTGCTAGGTTTCCCCTCTTTCTTTCTTGCCTCAGCTACCCCGCCAATTCCCTACCTATGTTCTCTCCCAGTTACAGCACTTTTCAGTTAGAAAAGCATGGAGAATTCACCTACTGTTACTACAAAGGAGCAATGTGAGGCAAAAAAGTAAGTGATTTGCCAAGCTAAGATAAAGAATATACCAGGAACAAAGGAGGAATATGGCCTTTTGGATACTCGAAGAAAATATCAAAATCCATAAAACTGCACAAGTCAATGGAGAGAGGAGTAACTATGCAAACCTTAATACAGGATATGTAGCAAATATCAAACAAAGCAAGAGCCAAATCACACTACCCCTAAGGTTCTCAGCAAATACGCCCTAATTCCTACCACACAACCAGTATGTCATGCCTACTATACAACTACAAAATGTCATTGTATTGTGAAGAAAGAGATAAATGACAAATACTGGATGAGTATAGCAATAGCCATAGACCTCAGAGTATACACTATCAACTAAAATGATAAAACAGCCAAAAAGTTGAAACAGCCCAAATGTTAATCAATGAATGAATGAATGAATAAATAAAATTAGGCATATACCTACAGTGGAATACTATTTAGCAAAAAAGAGGACAAATTACAGATGGTAGGTTTTTGTTTTCTGTTTTTTTAAAATCTCAAAAATATACCAAATGAGAAGAACAAGACACAAAAGATCACATACTGCATGACTCCATTAATATTAAATGTCCAGGGAAAAGGCAAATCTACAGAGACAGTCAACTAATGGTTCTCTAGGGCTAGTGGTAGGAATAGGGATTAACTATATACAGATTAAAAGGATCTTTACTGGGATGGCAGAAACACTCCAAAACAGATTTAAAGAGATGGTTGCATAACACATTAAATTTGCAAAATATTATTCGATTGTATACACAAAATGTATGAATTTTATGGTATATAAATTATACCTTGGATAAAGCTAATTTTAAAAAGTAAAATCTCTTCATCAAGACTGAACTACATACAGTTTTCTCCTTTTCATTAAAATGGTGAATTATTCCAAAGGACTAGAATACTAATAGCAACATCACTCCTCCAATACAGATTATTCGACCCTATTTATACCTCGACTTTCCTAGTTCTGGAACCTCAGAGAAAAAAGTTTAAAGAAACAAAAAAAAAAAGGCAAAAACCCCAAAATCATTCCTAATAGTGGCAATCTAGATCATTCAGCCTAGGCCGGGACTGGTGGCTCGCACCTGTAATCCCAGCACTTTGGGAGGACAAGGCAGGTGGATCACTTGAGGTCAGGAGTTGAGACCAGTGTGGGGAAAAGAAAGAGAGATCAGCCTGTTACTTTGTCTATGTAGAAAGAGGTGGACATGGGAGACTCCATTTGGTTCTGTGTTTGGGATGCTGTTGATCTGTGACCCTGCCCCCAACCTTGTCCTTGCAGGAGACATGTGCTGTGGTGACTCCGGGTTTGGTGGATTTTGGGCTGTGCAGGATGTGTCTTTGTTAAACAAGTGCCTGAAGGCAGCTTGCTGGTTAAAAATCCTGCCCGTCCTGGGCAATGGAACATCTCGGTGTAAAACTCGATTGTATGCTCTGTTTACTGAGAAAGGAGAAAACCGCCTTACAGCATAAGGTGGGACTTGCTGGCGGGACTTGCTGGTGCAATGCTGCTAAGAGGTTTGAGGAGATGTTTGCATATGCATATCAAGGCACAGCATTTTCCTTTGAACTTATTCATGTCACAGAGATCTTTGTCCATATGTCTTACTGCTAATTTTCTCCCTTCGATGATCCTATTGTCCTGCCACTCCCTTATCTTTAAGATGGTAAAGATAATTATCAATAAATACTAAGGGAACTCAGAGACCGGTGCCGGCGTGGGTCCTCTGTAAGCTGAGCGCTGGTCCCCTGGGCCCACTTTTTCTTTCTCTATACTTTGTCTCTGTGTCTCATTTCTTTTCTCAAGTCTCTCGTTCCACCTAACAAGAAACGCCCACAGGTGTGGAGGGGCAGGCCACCCCTTCAGACCAGCCTAGCCAACATGGCAAAATCCCGTCTTTAATAAAAATACAAAAATTCGCTGGGCATGGTGGTGCATGTCTATAGTTGCAGCTACCATCTCGTAAGTCAAGATAATGCCACTGCACTCTCACCCATCCTGGGTGAGAGTTAAGACTCTAACTCAAAAAAAAAAAAAAAAAAGACCAATGTTATCAATACACTATAATAAAAGTTATGTGAATGTGCTCTCTCTCCCTCTCTGCCCCAAAATAACTGTATTGTACTGTACTCATTTTTGGACCTCGGTTGACTACAGGTAATTGATACTGTGAAAAATGAGTTTCTAGATAAAGGGAGACTACTGTGCAGAGGTAAGAGAAACATGTAAAACCATATAACAAGGCTGCATACAGCGCGACGCAAACTGAGAAAATCTACAGGATGAATCTTCCAAAAAAATAAATTACAAGGGAACTTTCTGCTTTTTTTTTTTTTTTTTTTTTTGAGACAGTTTTTCTCTTGTGGTCCAGGGTGGAGTGCAATGGCACAATCTTGGCTCACTGCAACCTCTGCCTCCTGTTAAGAGATTCTCCTGCCTAACCCTCCGGAGTAGGTGGAATTACAGGCGTGATCCACTGTGCCGGGCCAAGCTTTCTGCTTTCTGTTGTGTGTTTTAGGTTATTTTAAAAATTAAAATATGAATATTTGCACTGGGTATATGGCTCACATCTGTCATGCTAGCACTTTGGGAGGCCAAGGCGGGTAGATCACCTGAGGTCAGGAGTTTGAGACCAGCCTGGCCAACATGGTGAAACCCTGTCTCTACTAAAAATACAAAAATCAGTCGGATGTGGTGGCACACACCTATAGCTACTCTGGAGGCTGAGGCAGGAGAATCGCTTGAACCCAGGAGGCGGAGGTTGCAGTGAGCCGAGATTGCATCACTGCACTCAAGCCTGGGTGACAGAGCTAGGCTCTGTCTAAAAATAATAATAATAATTATAATAATAATATTTAACTCATAAAAATCCAAAGTTAATCAAGATTGCTACCATCCTGTCAGAAAGTAAAGGAAACTAATTTCCATCTGCCTCCATACTAACTGATATTTTATTGTTGTGGTGTATTTTAATGCCATATATATTTAAGACCATAAGGCATTATTATTTTCATAGTCAACTGTTATTTAGATTTACTCAAATGTTTAGCACTTTGTTTATTCTGAATTCCTACTGAAAAAGGATGTATTGTAGAAAATTACAAACATCTACAAAACCAGTATAATAAACACCTAGACTCACTGATTACAAATTCATGGCCATTCTATTTTTATCTGTATCCCCGTCTTTCCATGTTATTTTGCAACATCTTATACTCCATATTTCATCCATATGTGTTTCATCATGTATCTCTAATAGGATATGTTAACATAACAGAATACCTCTAGTACATGCAATGGTATTTACTCAGTAAAAATATCCCTATACCCGGCCCTACAGTCATTAAAAATTTGGCAGGATTCTGTAAAATAAGAAACCATTGGAAATTCCAAACAACCAAAGTAAATTAACCATGTGAAACATAGCTTCATTTATATCAAAACTATACATATGTAGCCCTTTAACAAAATTTCATACTTTACTCAAAAAATTTTTTAAATTACTAGATTGTGAGTGGGAATACAGACTTGAAAAAGGGGGTGATGGCCGGGCGCGGTGGCTCAAGCCTGTAATCCCAGCACTTTGCGAGGCCGAGACGGGCGGATCACGAGGTCAGGAGATCGAGACCATCCTGGCTAACATGGTGAAACCCCGTCTCCACTAAAAAATACAAAGAACTAGCCGGGCAAGGTGGCGGGCGTCTGTAGTCCCAGCTACTCGGGAGGCTGAGGCAGGAGAATGGCGTGAACCCGGGAGGCGGAGCTTGCAGTGAGCTGAGATCCCGCCACTGCACTCCAGCCTGGGTGACAGAGCGAGACTCCGTCTCAAAAAAAAAAAAAAAAAAAAAAGAAAAAGGAGGTGATTAGACTGGATGCTAAAAAAAAAAAAAAAATTAACAGAATGCCAACCTGTACTTTTCCGTACTGTTAGCAGGAACTTATCAGTACAACAACTATGAAGTGAAATTTCAAATTGGAATACTACAAGATATTGCCAAATACAAACCACATCTCCAGATCTGCTCTGGAGAGCAGATCTGAGCCACGGAGGGATAGGGTTGGGAGGAAAATTTTTACTGAATAGCTTCTTGCATCTTTTCAATACATACTCAAAACCAAACAAATTCAAAAACTGAAGTAAAAATAAAATTATATGAAAATATTTGAAATATTATCATGAACGAAAATTGTGAACTATTCTTAAGGAAAAGACAGTATCTGCTTTAACAGTAATATTCACATGTACATTAATAATGATTCACAGGAAAGGATTATTTCCAACATCCATATGACCCTATTTACTAGCAAAGGTAGACCTATATAAAGGCAGTGAAAGTAAAGGATGTCAGGAAAAAGGGGAGAAATACGTAAGAAAGGCCGCAATTGGGTTATAACAAAGCACTACTTAAGAATCTACCTGTCACGCTCATTCTATGAGGCCAGTATTACTCTGAAAGCAGAACTAGACAAAGATAGCTGGGCATGGCAGCTCACACCTGTAATCCCAGCATTTTGGGAGGCTCAGGCAGCCAGATCACTTGAGGTCAGGAGTTCAAGACCAGCCTGGCCAACATGGTGAAACCCTGTCTCTACTAAAAACACAAAAATTAGCTGGGTGTGGTGGCACGTGCCTGTAACCCCAGCTACTCGGGAGACTGAGACAGGAGAATCACTTGAACCCGGGAGGCAGAGGCTGCAGTGAGCCGAGATCGCACCACTGCATTCCAGCCTGGGCAACCAGAGCGAAACTCCATCTCAAAAAAAAAAAAAACAAAAACGAAAAACATCAACAACAAAAAGAACTAGACAAAGGTATCACACAAATAGGAAAGCTGTAGACCAATATCCCTTATGAGTATAGATTTTTAAATCTTCAGCAAAATACAAGCAAAACACATCCAACAACATTACGCAACACGACCAAGTAGGATTTACCCCAGGACTTCAAAGTTGGTTCAAATTACAAAAATCAATCAATATAATACATCATATGGATAGAATAAAGGGCGAAACACAAAACTATCTTCTCAAAAGACACAAAGAAGATCTTACAAATGTGACAAAATAGGTATAAAAGAGAACATTCTAAATATGAAAGGTAATATAACAAAACCACGGCTGACATCATAGTTCATGAAAAAGACTCAATTATTTCCTCCTAACATCAAAAACAAGACAAGGATGTCTGCTTTCTCCACTAGTATTCCACATCACACTGGAAGCTCTAGTCAGGGTAAGTAAACAAAGGGAGAAAAGGGCAACTGGATTAGAAAACATGCAGATTACACAGTCATGTACACAGAAAATCCAAAGGAATTCATAAAAAAAACTATTACTAACAGTAATCAATAATTCTATTAATTAACACGAGTTCAGCAAAGTTGCACGATAAAATACACAAAATGTTTGTATTTTCAAAAACATGCGATAAACAATTTGAGAATGTAATCAGAGGCCGGGCGCAGTGGCTCAAGCCTGTAATCCCAGCACTTTGGGAGGCCGAGACGGGCGGATCACGAGGTCAGGAGATCGAGACCATCCTGGCTAACACAATGAAACCCCGTCTCCACTAAAAATACAAAAAAAAAATTAGCCGGGCGTGGTGGCGGCGCCTGTAGTCCCAGCTACTCGGGAGGCTGAGGCAGGAGAATGGCGGGAACCCGGGAGGCAGAGCTTGCAGTGAGCCGAGATCGCGCCACTGCACTCCAGCCTGGGCGACAGAGTGAGAATCCGCCTCAAAAAAAAAAAAGAGAATGTAATCAGAAAAACAAATTCATTTATAAAAGGACAAAGACTAAAATACTTAGGAATAAATTTTTTTAAGTGCAGAATTTATACACTGAAAATTACAAAGTATCGTGGAAAGAAGTGAAAGACAAATCTAATTGGATGAAAAGTCATCTATTATTCATGGACTGGAAGACTTAATATTGCTAAGATGGCAACACTACGCAAACTACCCTACAGATTCAGCACAATCCCTATCAAAATCATAACTGGCTTTTTTGCAGAAACTTACAACCTTGTTCTAACATTGATATGAAACACCAAAGATGCAAAAGAGCCAAAATGATCTTGAAAAAGGATAAAGTTAAAAAACTTATACTTTCCAATTTCAGAGACATTTTTAGTAAAGATGAAGTTTCACCCTCTTGTTGGACAGGATGGTCTTGAACTCCTGATCTCAGGTCATCTGCCTGCCTTGGCCTCTCAAAATTCTGGAGTTATAGGTGTGAGCCACCACTTCATTGAGAGAACAGAACCAACCTCTTACGTAGTTATGGCCAACTGACTATCAATAAGAATGCAAAGACCATTAAACAGGTAAAGAATATTCTTTTCAGGCTGGGCGTGGTGGCTCTCTCATTTGGTTTTTTGGAGACAGAATCTTGCTCTGTCGCTCAGGCTGGAGTGCAGTCGCACAGTATCAGCTCACTGCAACTTCCGCTTCCCTTGGCCTCCCAAAGTGCTGGGATTACAGGTGCGAGCCACCATGCCCAGCCACACAAGTCTTAACAAATTTAAGAAGACTGAAATCATACCAAGTATCTGTTCCAGTCACAATCAAGTGAAATCAAGTGAAACCAGAAATCAATATCAGTACAAAAACTGAAAAATCCACCAATATGTGGAAATTAAACAACAAACTCTTGAACAATCAATGGAAAAAAGAAGAAATCACAAGGAAAATTAGAAAATACCTTTTGACAGGGCTGGGTGCGTTGGCTCACGCCTGTAATCCCAGCACTTTGGGAGGCTGAGACAGGAGGATCACAAGGTCAGGAAATCAAGACCATCCTGGCTAACATGGTGAAACCTCGTCTCTACTAAAAATACAAAAAATTAGCCGGGCGTGGTGGCACATGCCTGTAGTCCCAGCTACACGGGAGGCTGAGGCAGGAGAATCGCTTGAACCTGGGAGGTGGAGGTTGCAGTGAGCCAAGATCGCGCCACTGCACTCCAGTCTGGGTGACAGAGCAAGACTCTGTCTAAAAAAAAGAAAGAGAGAAAAGAAAATATCTTGTGACAAATGAAAACAACATACCAGCCGGGTGCGGTGGCTCACGCCTGTAATCCCAGCACTTTGGGAGGTCAAGGTGGGTAGAACACGAGGTCAAGAGATGGAGATCATCCTGGCCAACATAGCGAAACCCGTCTCTACTAAAAATACAGAAACTAGCCGGGTGTGATGGCAGGCGCCTGTAATCCCAGCTACTCGGGAGGCTGAAGCAGGACAATCGGTTGAACCTGGGAGGCGGAGGTTGCACTGAGTGGAGATTGTGCCACCTCACTCCAGCCTGGCGACAGAGTGAGACTCCGTCTCAAAAACAAAACAAAACAAAACAAAAAAAATTATAGGATGCGCAAAAGCACTACTAAAAGAGAAGGCTGTATCAGTAAATGCCAACATTGAAAAACAAGAAAGATTTCAACTCAACAACCTAAATTTACACCTCGAGAAACCAGAAAAATAAAACTAATCCCAAAGTTAGCAGAATGAAAGAAACAAAGACTAGAGCATATACAAATGAAAAGATAAACTACAGACCAATATCCCTTATAAATACTGACGTAAAAATCCTCAACAAAATACTAGTATACCAAATTAAATAGCACATTTAAAGAAATATGGCTCCCGTCGGGGCCAGCAGAAGGAAAAAAAAGGGTGGGGGGGACAGGCATGGTGGCTCACACCTGTAATCCTGGCACTTTGGGAGACCAAGGCAGGCAGATCACAAGGTCAGGAGATTGAGACCATGCTGGCTAACACCCGTCTACTAAAAAACCCCGTCTACTAAAAAATACAAAAAAAATTTAGCTCGGCGTGGTGCCGGGGGTGCCTGTAGTCCCAGCTACTCAGGAGGCTGAAGCAGGAGAATGGCATGAACCCAGGAGGCGGAACTTGCAGTGACCCAAGATTGCGCTACTGCACTCCAGCCAGGGTGACAGAGTGAGATTCTATCTCAAAAAAAAAAAAGGAAATACACATCATGACCAAGTAGAATTTAATCCTGGAATGCAACGATGGTTCAAAAATAGAAATAAAAATCAACAGAATAGAAAAATCAACAGAATAGAGCACATTAACAGAATAAAGGACCAAAAAAATAAATAAATAACTACATGACCTTCGCACTTGATGTAGAAAAAACATCTGACAAAATTCAACTATATTTCATGACTGAAAAGAAAGCACTCAACAAACTAGGAATAAAAAGAAATTACATGCCAGGTACCGTAGCTCACACCTGTAATCCCAGCACTTTTGGGGTGCCAAGGTGGGAAGACTGCTTGAGCCCAGGAGTCTTGAGACCAGCCTAGGAAACACAGTAAAATCCTGTTTCTACAAAAAATTACAAAATTAGTCAGATGCCATGGTGCACACCTGTAGTCCCAGCTACTTGAAACGCTGAAGTGGGAGGATCACTTGAGCTCAGAAGTTTTAGACCCACCTAGGCAACATAGTAAAATCCATCTGTACAAAAAGGTTAAAAATCAGCCGAGTTGGGCCGGGCGCGGTGGCTCACGCCTGTAATCCCAGCACTTTGGGAGGCCGAGGCGGGCGGATCACAAGGTCAGGAGATCGAGACCATGGTGAAACCCCGTCTCTACTAAAAATACAAAAAAATTAGCCAGGCGTGGTGGCAGGCGCCTGTAGTCCCAGCTACTCGGGAGACTGAGGCAGAAGTATGGTGTGAACCCGGGAGGCAGAGCTTGCAGTGAGCCAAGATTGCGCCACTGCACTCCAGCCTGGGTGACAGAGCGAGACTCCGTCTCAAAAAAAAAAAAAAAAAAAAATCAGCCGAGTATGGTGGTGCATGGCTGTAGTCCCAGCTACTTGGGAGGTGGAGGTGGGAGTATTGATTGAGCCTGGGTGGTTGAGGCTGCAGTGAGCCATATCACCACTGCACTCCAGCCTAAGTGACAGAATGTGACCCTGTCTACGCTTTGGGAGGCTGAGGCGGGAAGATCAGGCGTTCGAGACTAGCCTGACCAACGTGATGAAAGCCCGTCTCTACTAAAAATACAAAAAAATTAGCCAGGCGTGGTGGTGGGCACCTGTAGTCCTAGCTACTCGGGAGGCTGAGGAAAGAGAACGGCGTGAACCCGGGAGATGGAGGTTGCAGTGAGCCGAGATGGCGCCACTGCACTCCGTCGTGGACACCAAGAATGAAACTCCGTCTCAAAAAAAAAAGAAAAAAGAATGTGACCCTGTCTAAAAACAAAAACACAAAAACCCAAACAAAAAAGTAATTACATAAATATAATAAAGACTATATATGAAAAGACCACAGCTAATATGCTTGACAGTGAAACACTGAAAGCTTTTCCTCTAAAGAGCAAGGGAAATATACTCACTGTAGCAACCTATTCAACACATTACTTGAAGTCCTAGCAGAGTAATTAGGCAATAAATAGGCAAGCAAGAAGCCAAATTATCTCTTTGCAGACGACGTGAACTTCTATGTAGGAAACCCTAAAGATTCCACATGCTATTAGAACAAAGAAGCAAATTTGGCAAAGTTCCAAGATACAAAATTAAACCTGAAAAAACAGTTGCATTTCTATATACTCATAATGAACAATATGAAAGGAAATTAAAACAATTACATTTACAATAGCATAAAAAAGAATAGAATACTTAAGAATAAACTTAACCAAGGAGGCAAAATGGCTGTACACTCCAAAACACTGTTGGATAAAATTATGGAAGACATAAATAAATGGAAAGATAGGCTGTTTTCATGGACTGGAAAACTTAATATTGTTAAGATATCCCAGCCGGACGCAGTGGCTCAAGCCTGTAATCCCAGCACTTTGGGAGGCCAAGGCCGGCGGATCACAAGGTCAGGAGATTGAGACCATCCTGGCTAACACGGTGAAACCCCGTCTCTACTAAAAATACAAAACAATTAGTCCCAGCTACTCAGGAGGCAGGAGAATGGCATGATCCCGGGAGGCAGAGCTTGCAGTGAGCCGAGATCACGCCACTGCACTCCAGCCAGGGGGACACAGCGAGACTCTGTCTCAAAAAAAAAAAAAAAAAAGATACCCCTACTACCCCAAGGAAACTAAAAAGTCAATGCAATCCCTATCAACATCTCAATAGCCATTTTTTTTTTTTTTGCAGAAATAAAAAACTATCTTAAATTAGTGTGTAACCTCAAAGAACTCCCAAAGAAACAAAACAATCTTGAGAAAAAAAAAACTGGAGGCCTTACATTTCCTAATTTCAAACATATCATGAGGCTATGGTAATCAAAACAATATTGTACTGGCATAAAAATACAGACATATAAGTCAATGGAACAGAATAGAGATCCACAGAGATCCCTGGCCAGGGTGGTGGCTCACACCTGTAATCCCAGCTTTTTGGGAGACTGAGGCAGGAGGATCACTTGAGCCCAGGAATTCAAGAAAAGCCTGGGCAACATGGTTGGATCCCATCTAAATTTTACTAAAAATTAAAAGAACAGAGATCCCTGAAATAAATCACATATATGGTCAAATGATCTTCAACAACAGTGCCAAGACTACACAATGGGGAAAGGATAGTCTCTTTAACAAATGGTATTGTGAAAACTGGATATCCACACGCCGAAGAATGAAGATGAACTCTCATCTTACAACTCATATAAAAATTATCATAAAATAGATCAAAGACCTAAACATAAGACCTCCAACTATGAAACTCCTAGAATAACACAAACGAAAAACTTCATGATATTGGAATGAACAATAATTTCCTGGCTATGAAACCCAAAGCACAAGTAAAAATTTTTTAAAAAGCAAAAACGGAAAATAATATCACATTAACTTCTATACAGCAAAGAAAACAATCAACAGAGTGAAAAGGCAGGTACAAAATGGGAGAAAATACTTGCAAATCATACATCAGATAATTGGTTAACATCCAGAATATATTAGTAACTTACACCTCATTTTTTTTTTTTTTTGAGGCGGAGTCTCGCTCTGTCGCCCAGGCTGGAGTGCAGTGGCAGGATCTCAGCTCACTGCAAGCTCCGCCTTCCGGGTTTACGCCATTCTCCTGCCTCAGTCTCCTGAGTAGCTGGGACTACAGGCGCCCGCCACCTCGCCCGGCTAGTTTTTTGTATTTTTTAGTAGAGACGGGGTTTCACCATATTAGCCAGGATGGTCTCGATCTCCTGACCTCGTGATCTGCCCGTCTTGGTCTCCCAAAGTGCTGGGATTACAGGCTTGAGCCACCGCACCCGGCCACACCTCATTTTTTTAAATAACAAGATTTAAAAATATGCAAAGGGATATGCACAGTAGCTCATGTCTGGAATCCCAGCATTTTGGGAGGCGAAAACAGGAGCATCATTTGAGCCCAGTAGTTGAAGACCAGCCTGGGCAGCATAGCCAGAAAAGTGTCTCTACAAAAAAAAACACAAAAATTAGACAAGTGTGGTGGCATGCACCTGTACTCCCAGCTACTCAGGATGTTGAGATAGAAGGATTGCTTGAGCCCAGGAGTTCGAGGCTGCAGTGAGCTATAACTGCACCACTGTATTCCAGCCCGGGTGACAAAGAGACCCAGTATCATTTTTTTTTTTTTTTTTTGAGACAGAGTCTCGCTCTGCCGCCTAGGCTGGAGTGCAGTGGCGTGATCTTGGCTCACTGCAAGCTCCGCCTCCCGGGTTCACGCCATTCTCCTGCCTCAGCCTCCCGAGTAGCTGGGACTACAGGCGCCCGCCACCTCGCCCGGCTAGTTTTTTTTTGTATTTTTTAGTAGAGACAGGGTTTCACTGTGTCAGCCAGGATGGTCTCGATCTCCTGACCTCGTGATCCGCCCGTCTCGGCCTCCCAAAGTGCTGGGATTACAGGCTTGAGCCACAGCGCCCGGCCGAGACCCAGTATCATTAAAAACATATGTAGGCCGGGCGCAGTAGCTCACGCCTTTAATCCCAGCACTTTGGGAGGCCGAGGTGGGCGGATCATGAGGTCAGGAGTTCGAGACCACCCTGGCTAACATGGTGAAACCCCATCTCTACTAAAAATACAAAAAAAAATTAGCCAGGTGCAGTGGTGGGCACCTGCAGTCCCTGCTACTCAGGAGGCTGAGGCAGGAGAATGGCATGAACCTGGGAGGCAGAGCTTGCAGTGAGCCCAGATCACGCCACTGCACTCCAGCCTGGGCGACAGAGCAAGACTCCATCTCAAAAAAAAAAAAAAAAAAAAAAGTATATGGGCAAAGGACTTATAATATGATGCAGCAATTATGCAAAACACTATAGAGGTTCATCAAATTAGAAGTAGGCCAGGTGCAGTGGCTCACACCTATAATCCCAACACTTTGGGAGGCCGAAGCAGGAGAATCACTTAAGGTCAGGAATTTGAGACCAGCCTGGCCAACATGGCAAAACCACTGTAATCCCAGCTACTTGGGAGGCTGAGGCACAAGAATTGCTTGAACCCAGGAGGCAGAGGTTGCAGTGAGTTGAGATCACATCATTATACTCCAGCCTGGGTGACAGAGCGAGACCCTTGTCTCAAAAAAAATAAATAAATAAAAGTAGAATTCCCCTATGTTCCACCAATGCCATTCTAGGTATTTATCCAAAAGAATTGAAAACCACTGGGTGCAGTTGCTCATGCCTGTAAACCCAGCACTTTGGGAGCCCGAGGTGGGCAGACCACCTGAGGTCAGGAATTCGAGACCAGCCTGGCCAACGTGGTGAAACCCCGTCTCTACTAAAAATACAAAATTAGCCATGTGTGGTGGCGTATGCCTTTAATCCCAGCTACCTGAAAGGCTGAGGCAGAATTGCTTGAGCCCAGGAGGCAGAGGTTACAGTGAGCTGAGATTGTGCCATTGCACTCCAGCCTGGGCAACAAGAGTGAAACTCCATCTCCAAAAACAAAGAAAAAAAAGAAAGAAAACCAGATCTTGAGGAGATACCTGCATATCCATGTTCACTGTAGCATTATTCACAATAGTCAAGATATGGAAGCAACCTAAATGTCCAACAAGCAATGAATTGATAAAGAAAAGATGCTTTTGTATGAAAAAGAAAAAGTATGTTGGAATATTATTCAGAAGTAAAAGAAGAAGGTTATCGGCAGGGCATGGTGGCTCATGCCTATAATCCCAGCACTTTGGGAGGCCAAGGCGGGTGGATCACGAGGTCAGGAGATCGAGACCATCCTGGGGAGCATGGTGACACCCTGTCTCTACTAAAAATACAAAACAAATTAACCGGGTGTTGTGGCATGTGCCTGTAGTCCCAGCTACTCAGGAGGCTGAGGCAGGAGAATCGCTTGAACCCACGAGGCAGAGGCTGCAGTGAGCTGAGATCACACCACTGCACTCCAGCATGGGCGACAGAGTAAGACTCTGTCTAAAAAAAAAAAAAGGTGATCCTGTCATGTGCTACAACATGGATGAACCTTGAGAACATTATGCTAAGTGAAATAAGCCTATCACAAAACAACAAATACTGCATGACTCCACTTACATGAGATATCTAAAGTAATGAAATTCACAGAAGCAGAAAGAATGTTAGTTGTCATGGACTGAACAGAGGAGAAAATCAGGAGTTGTTGTTCAACGGGTATAGAGTCTCAGTCAAGCAAAATGAAAACGTTCTGGAGATCTGCTGTTGTACACGGTACATGATTCATGACACTAAAATACACACTTAAATACTGATTTTTTGTTTATTTTGAAATGGAGTCTCGCTCTGTCTCCCAGATTGGAGTGCAGTGGTGCAATCCCAGCTCACTGCAACCTCCATCTCAAGAATTCAAGTGATTCTCCTACCTCAGCCTCCCGAGTGGCTGGGATTACAGGAGCGCGTCACCACGCCCAGCTAATTTTTCTATTTTTAGTAGAGATGGGGTTTTGCCATGTTGGCCAGGCTGGTCTTAAACTCCTGACCTCAGGTGATCCATCAGCCTTGCCTCCCAGTGCTGGGATTACAGGTGTGAGCCACCGCACCTGGCCGTAAACACTGTTAAAAGAGTAAATTTCACTCTAGCCTGGGCAACAGAGTCAGACCCTGTCTCAAAAAAAAAAAAAAAAAAAAAGAAGAAGGTATGTTTAGGTTACATGCTTTTTAACCATAATTTTAGAAAAAAAACAGAAGAACTGATACCTACTACAAGAGGGATGAACCAGAAAACATTAAACTAAGTAAGGGAAACCAGACCCAAAAGAAGCACATATTGTATGATTCCATTTCTATGAAATGTACACAACAGACAAATCTACAGATAGGTAAAAACTGAAGGCAGATTGATAAGAGTTCAGTGTTTCTGTCTGGGATGATGCAAATATTCCATAATTGATTGCACTGATTGTTGCACAACTCTGTGACTATACTACAAACCACTCAATTAAAAACGTTAAAAGGTGAATTTTATGATATGAGAACTGTATTTTCAATAAAGCTGTTAGAAAAAATTCTATTATGATACACAATTTCGAGAATCGTATGTTAACAGATATTGCTGTAAAGAAAAAATATATTTGTATACACATATATACACACACTGCTTTATCCTCAACTATATTGTGTGACGTTAATATCTTAAAAGATGGCCAGGCACGGTGGCTCAAGCCTGTAATCCCAGCACTTTGGGAGGCCGAGACGGGCGGATCACGAGGTCAGGAGATCGAGACCATCCTGGCTGACACGGTGAAACCCCGTCTCTACTAAAAAATACAAAAAAAAAAAAAAAAAACTAGCCGGGCGAGGTGGCGGGCGCCTGTAGTCCCAGCTACTCAGGAGGCTGAGGCAGGAGAATGGCGTGAACCCGGGAGGCAGAGCTTGCAGTGAGCCGAGATCTGGCCACTGCACTCCAGCCTGGGCGGCAGAGCGAGACTCCGTCTCCCAAAAAAAAAAAAAAAAAATATATATATATATATATATCTTAAAAGATTTCTGTTTGGCCGGGCGCGGTGGCTCACGCCTGTAATCCCAGCACTTTGGAAGGCCGAGGCGGGGGGATCACAAGGTCAGGAGATCGAGACCATGGTGAAACCCCGTCACTACTAAAAATAGAAAAAATTAGCCGGGCGCAGTGGCGGGCGCCTGTAGTCCCAGCTACTCGGGAGGCTGAGGCAGGAGAATGGCGTGAACCCGGGAGGCGGAGCTTGCAGTGAGCCGAGATTGCGCCACTGCACTCCAGCTTGGGCGACAGAGCAAGACTCCGTCTCCAAAAAAAAAAAAAAAAAAAAAAAGATTTCTGTTTTCCATCTGCCGCTAGGTACAACACTTGGGTACTTCTGGTATTTTTATTTGTTCATAATCCTCATTCCAATAGGGATTTAAGACACCTAAGACCTTCAAATAAGTACTGTAGAATACTTGGCAGTTTTTTGAAAAGCACATATGCTTCATCGAATTGTCCACACAACAGAAGGACCTATCTTAAATAGTGGTCAAAGAAAACCTAACATCCAGCCAGACGCGTTGGCTCATGCCTATAATCCCAGCACTTTTGGCGGGCGGATCACTTGAGTTCAGGAGTTCAAGATCAGCCTGGCCAATGTGGTGAACCCTCATCTCTACTAAAAATACAAAAATTACCAGGTATGGTGGAGGATGCCTAAAGAAAAAAGAAAAAAGAAAAAAAAAAAAAAAAAAAAAAACCCTACCATCCAATAGAGCCTATTTGCTTTCTACAACCTAACAACTGGATTTAAATCCTAGGAGCCTCTCAATTACTTGCAATTACATACTGAGTCCCAAAAAGCTTGGAGATTTTAAAAGGTAAGAAATGGGGAAGAGGTCAGGCATGGTGGCTCATGCCTGTAATTCCAGCACTTTAGGAAGCAGAGGCTGGCGGATGGCGTGAACTCAGGAGTTTGAGACCAGCCTGGGCAATACAGTAAGACCTAGTCTCAAAAGAAAAAAAATTAAAAAAAAAAAAAAAAGAGAGAGAGGGAAAGACAGAGAGAGACAGAGAGAGAGAGAGAGAGAGAGAGAGAGAGAGAGAAAGAAAGAAAGAAAGAAAGAAAGAAAGAAAGAAAGAAAGAAAGAAAGAAAGAAAGAAAGAAGAAAAGAAAAAATAAAAGAAAAGAAAGAGAAAGAAAAACATTATAGAGATTTACTTGAAAAGGTTGGGGAAAAGGCTTCTGGTAAAGCTTAACTTTTGAATACATATGGAAATCTCATCTTCAAAATTCAGACCTTTCTACATAAAACTCCTTCTTCATTAAAGTGATGATTCTTGCCCCCCAGTTTATACTTCACTTTATCATTACAACAGATCAATTTCAGAAGGGCAATGTTTATCAGCACTTTCTCCAATTTCTTTTTATCACATTTAGATGTCCTTACCTGGTTCAGGGAGCTCAGCCTGTGGTGTCAAACTGGGAATTCCTGGCTCCTTTTCCATGTCACCAATGCTGGCACTGGATTTATCACAAACATTTAACCGTGGCCCAACTGAATCTAAGCAATCAGCATGCTTTTGATCTGTCAGTGGTTCCTCAAGTATGCTTGCTGAAGAAGTTCTATGCTCTGGAAACTCATCCCGCCCCTCCTGCACAGGGTCACTAGGAAGTAAGGCCCCAAAGGCACACTCAGAGTTTTCTTTCTCTTTAAATCTGTTCATGCGCTTACGAGGTTTAGTGCGCCTTTGGTTTAAACGCTGCCACCGCTTTTTAGGCACCACTTGATTTACACCATTGAGTTCATCATTCTCACTGTTCATTACAGAGTCCAGCTCTGGGCCTTTTCCGTTTTCAAAAGAGGGTCCTTTTTCAGAAATTTTACCAGGATCAGATTGCTTAACCTTGTTATCAAAATGCACATCAGAAAAATGGTCACCATCTTCACTTGTTAAGTGGCCCATTATCTGAAGGGGTTCCTCTTTACTAGGATCTTCTGCCCCACCTCTCAATGAACCTCCATGTTCTCGGTCTCCCTGCAGTACAGCATCAAGAGTCACACTTGAAAGCTGATTCAGTTTTCTTTTGCGCTCGGTCTTTAATGCTTTACGATTCACTGTGTTCTTTACCACTTGGGCTGAAAAAGCATCTCGCAATTTGGATGAAGGCTTTGATCTTCCACAGTTGCGCCTAGTAACACAGTTTGAACGACTTTTACCAGAAACAGGGAGATCTCTTTTGTCGGACACTAAGCCAGGTAGCGAAGCAGACAATTCCCCAGACAATGCAGAGTCACCTCCACTAGGGCTAAGATTGGCGGAGTTCTGAGTGCCATCTCCCTTTTTCTCTGAATTGTGTGTGGAGCCTCCTGAAACCAAAACCTTAGAGACTCCTACAGGACTATTAGTAGAACAGTCCCCACGACCAGGACTCCGGTAAGAGACCAGGTTTTGAGCAGTCATCAACCGCTGCTCCTTTGTCTTACTATCATGCATATCTTTCAACATCATTAGCAATGTACTGAATTTGTAGTCTGGTTCAATAGGTATGTGATTCTGACTAGGAGAAGAGAAAAGTAATGGTTTTGATGGCTTTGATGTTCCAGAGTCACTGACATCCTCACCTAAGGATCTGTAAGAGAGTTCCTTCAACTCGGATAAAACATGTTTCACCACTGCAGTTTCTATGTCACTTGAATCCCTGGTTTTCTCATGCATATTGTTCAGTAGTTTTAGACCATCCACTTTCCCACTTTTAGAAATGCTGGCCAAAGGAGAGCCTTTGGTATCAGAAGAGCAGCATTTCAAACTGTACTCATCATTTGTAACTGGGGGTTCTACCATAACTGGATTTTCTTTGTGTTTGCACTTTATACTTCGGAACTTGGGCTGTTTGCTTTTCGAATGTAATAGAGCTTGATTTACTGCCCCACCCTTTATTAGTGAGTTCTCACTGGATATGCTTGATGACATGTTGAATTTTGGAGAGAGATCGTCACTTGTAAAATCTGATTGGGGTTTGTGAACAAGAGTAGATGCCTTCAGGTCAGAGAGATTAACCTGAGATGTCTCAGTTCCAGGTTCTGCACTCTTAGTACAACCCATTAAGTGGTCTGTATGTGAGTTACTAATGAGAGGCTTCTGTTTTGCTTTTACCCTAGTGTTTGTGGCAGCAAACCTAGAATACTTTATCTTTTCATTTTTCTGCATAGATAACATGTTCTCTGTTCTATCAAAAGCATCTGTAATTTCAAGGACACTGTTATCAGACTCTGAGCTGTGTTCTATGGGATCCAGGTCACTGCTTCCATCATCAGAAGTGGTACAGATACTAATGGAATCACTTCGCTTTTCCTCATCACCTGCTCCAATATAGCAGAGCTTCACTTTTGAACCACACACCAAACTTCGTTGGGGTTTATTCTTCTCTCGAGAACACTTGGAGATCAAAGCACCCTCAGGTAAGCCCAATAAAGCGTCACCATTTGAAGTCTCAAATTCTTTCTTTGCAGTGTTTTTTCCACAGGAAGAAAACAGAAAACTTCCTGGGGCAGTGTTGGACCCTGTGAGGCTATTTGCTATCCTGGAAAGTTCATTAGAGGCCTGCGTGTCAGATATATCCCCAGAGATAAAGTTTAGGCCAAGGTTCTCTGGAATCTTTCCCCTCCGTTCATCTTTATGTGCTTCAAATTGTATGTGGCCCTTTTTCACACTAGTCCTTTTTGGATTATCAGAGCTCTTTCTGGCTCGAGATTTAGCACAAGGCTTTTCCTTCTCATCTGCAGAATGTTCAGAATCAAAAGCCAGTGATTTCAAGCAGCCATTAAGCAACAGGTCATGTTCTGACTCAGGATCATTTGTGCAGTCCTCAAACGGCATATCTTCCTCACTGTCCAACTTGATTGAACCAGGAATACATTTTCGGTTCTTTGACCCCTTGGGAACATCATACTGTTCTGCAAGTCCAACACTGGCTTCCCATTTACTCAAAATTTTCTGAGGAACCTAAATTTAAAGGAGAAAAAGAATTATCACTTATCAAAGAAATGGGTGGGGGAAAGGGAGATGAAATCAGAAGCTTTTTTTTTTTTTTTGAGACAGAGTCTTGCTCTGTCACCCAGGCTGGAGTGCAGTGGCACAATCTTTGCTCACCGCAACCTCTGCCTCCCAGGTTCAAGTGATTTTCCTGCCTCAGCCTCTCAAGTAGCTGGAATTAAGGCTCCCGCCACCACACCCAGCTAATCTTTTGTATTTTCAGTACAATCGGGGTTTCACCATGCTGGCCAGGCTGGTCTCAAACTCCTGACCTGAAGTGATCCGCTCACCTCAGCCTCCCAGAGTGCTGGGATTACAGGTATGAGCCACCATGCCTGGCCTGAAATCAGAAGCTTTTCCAAACCTGTCGGGCCTCCTACTTTTATGGAACTAGCCAGGTAGTTAGCACCTGAGCTCAAGCAGCATCTGAATCATCCTAATGAAGCTTCCTCAATAATACTTCTACTAATAAGATTATATCATTAGAGTAAGAACTGATCTCACAAAACAGTCTACCCTCCCTGCATTTATAAGCACAAAGGAGAACACAGACTAAAACTGGTAACATTACATTTCTAAATTAAAGAATACTCGGCTGGGTATGTGGCTTACGCCTGTAATCCCAGTATTTTCGGAGGCTGAGGAGGACGGATCACCTGAGGTCAGGAGTTCAAGACAAGCCTGGCCAATGTTGCCAAACCCCATCTCTACTAAAAATAAAAAATTTAGCCAGACGTGGTGGCAGACACCTATACTCCCAGCTACTGTGGAGGCTGAGGCAGGAGCATCACTAGCACCCGGGAGTTGGAGGTCACACCACTGCACTCCAGCATGGGGAACAGAGCGAGACTTCATCTCAAAAAATTAATTAACTAATTAATTAACAAATATGAAGGCCAAACGTATGTTCAGTTGCATCCAAAAGAAAGTAGGGAGGCTAAGACACGAGAATCATTTGTACCCAGTAGGTGGAGGTTGTAATGAGCTGAGATCATGCCACTGTACTCCAGCCTAGGTGACAGAGCAAGACTCCGTCTCAAAAAGAAAAAAGAAAAAGCAAGAAAAAAAAAAAGAAAAGAAAGCAAAAGGTTAAAGAAGATGAATATAGAAAAAACAGGATAAGAGGAATCAGCAGGTTTGATCCACCTCCTTACATGACTTGAAATTTGAAATTCTAGTTATCACTAGCCACCTGGCTAATCAATCATCGACTATAAATGTTAAATATAACCTGGATTATAACCAACCCGTCTCCTAGGCTTCCTCATGTAATCCAGAGTGATGACACTGAAGACACATGGGTACTGCGTTATCTTTTCTTCATACCTCACAGCATGAAAATATTGAGACTCTGAAATACAGCTAATTTTTCACACTCTTATTTTCTTCCTTACCTCCACACAATAGGCGTTAGTCAAGATTCTAACTACCACATAGTGTTCACAAATACTTTAATATTTGTGAAGGGGATGTTCTGCAGAGCAAGTAAACATTAAGGTCATTGCTGGGGACGGTGGCTCACAGCTGTACTCCCAGGACTTTGAGAGGCTGAGGCAGGTGGATTACATGAGCTCTGGAGTTCAAGACCAACCTGGGTAACACAACGAGACCCTGTCTCTACTAAAAATACACACACACACACACACACACACACACAGAGACACACACAGAGACACACACACACAAACTAGCCGGACATGGTGCATGCATATGGTCCCACCTACTCAGTAGGCTGAGGTAGGAGGATCACTTGGGCCCAGGAGGTGAAGGTTGCAGTGAGCCAAAATCGTGCCACTGCACTCCAGCCTGGATGACAGAGCAAGATCCTGTCTCAAATTTAAAAAAATAAAATAAATAAATAAAAGCCTGGGAGAAGTGGCTCACACCTTTAATCCCAGCACTCTGGGAGGCTATGGCAAGAGGATGCCTTCAGTCCAGCTGGGAAACACAGGGAGACCCCCTCTCCTAAATAAATAAATAAGTAAATAAATAAATAAATAGGCTGGGTGCAGTGGCTCACGCCTGTAATCCCAGCACTTTGGGAGGCTGAGGCAGGCGGATCACAAGGTCAGGAGATCGAGACCATCCTGGCTAACACAGTGAAACCCCATCTATACTAAAAAATAAAAAATTAGCCAGGCATGGCGGCGGACACCTGTAGTACCAGCTACTCGGGAGGCTGAGGCAGGAGAATGGCATGAACCTGGGAGGCAGAGCTTGCAGTGAGCTGAGATCATGCCACTGCTCTCCAGCCTGGACAACAGAGCGAGGCTCTGTCTCTAAATAAATAAATAAATAAATAAATAAATAAATAAAAATAATGAGGGTAACGCGGCTGGGCACAGTGGCTCACGTCTGTAATCCCAGCACTCTGAAAGGCCAAAGTTGGGGCGGGGGGGCGAGGGGTGGTCACCTGAGGTTAGGAGGTTGAGACCAGCCTGGCCAACATGGTGAAACCCTGTCTCTACTAAAAATACAAAAATTAGCAGGGCATGGTGATGCACGCCTGTAATCTCAGCTACTTGGGAGGCTGAAGCAGGAGAATTGGTTGAACCCAGGAGGCAGAGGTTGTAGTGAGCCAAAATCATGCCACTGCATTCCAGCCGGGGCGATAGAGTGAGACTCCATCTCAAAAAGAAAAAAAAAAAAAAAAAAAAAAAATTAGGGTAATTAGAGGAGTAGCCTTCTCTTACAAATAAAGGATCAAACTGACAATTTGGTGTGTGTGTGTGTATATATATATAAATTTTTTTTTTTTAATTTTTAAACACAGAAACACATATCCACTAATGTTCATGATTGAGACCAGAGTAAATCAATTTTCCAGAACCTGAAAGTCCCAATAAACACCTCTGAAAAGATTGGTAACTCTACATACCTAAAGACTTAACAAAAAAACTGATACATCCCCATCAGCAACCAGCTGAAATATCTGAAAGGAAGCCATTAACCTCTTTCATCCTAACAACACATACTAATTGTTTCTAAAGCATCAATCGTATGTCATATTAAATATTTTATACTTATTTCTAATGTTTACAACAGTTCTAGAAGGTGTAAGTTATTGTACTAGCTTTAGACATGAAGACACCAAGTCTTTGAGAACTCAAGTCTTAAGTGGCAGACCCTGAATATGAACTCTAAATTATCCTAATTATGATTTTTAAAAATAGTCTACAAGTATTGCCAGCATGGTATCTCATGCCTGTAATCCCATCATTTTGGGAAACCAACATGAGAGGATTAAATCCAGGAGTTCAAGACCAGCCTGGCCAACATGGTGAAATCCCGTCTCTACTAAAAATACAAAAATTAGCCACGTGTGGTGGCATACACTTGTAATCCCCAACTATTTGGGAGGCTGAGGCATAAGAATCGCTCGAACCCAGGAGGCAGAGGTTGCAGTGAGCCAAGATTGTACCAGTGTAGTCTGGCCTGGGTGACAGAGCAAGACTCTGTTTAAAAATTAATAATAGGCCAGGCGCGGTGGCTCACGCCTGTAATTCCACCACTTTGGGAGGCCAAGGCGGGTGGATCACGAGATCAGGAGATCGAGATCATCCTGGCTGACGTGGTGAAACCCCGTCTCTACTAAAAATACTTAAAAAATTAGCCGGGCATGGTGGCAGGCGCCTGTAGTCCCAGCTACTCGGGAGGCTGAGGCAGGAGAATGGCGTGAACCCGGGAGGCGGAGCTTGCAGTGAGTAGAGATCACGCCACTGCACTCCAGCCTGGGAGACAGAGTGAGACTCCGTCTCATAAATAAATAAATAAATAAATAAATAAATAAATAAATAAAAATAAAAATTAGCCACTGTAGTTGTACATATCTGTAGTCCCAGCTACCCAGGAGACTGAGGCAGGAGAATGGCTCGAGCCTGGGAGGTCGCTGCTGCAGTAAAAGATGACTGTGCCACAGCAGTCTAGCATGAACAACATAGAGAGAAACCCGCATCAAAGACTAATAATAATAAATAAAAGTATTTAGACCCAGGGGAGTATAAAACACCAAACTAAGAACTATTATTTCTCCTTCTAGAATTGAATATAAAAGAATATCAAATCTTAGAGACAAACAGTAGAATGGTGGTGACAGGGGATGGGAGAAGGACAAATGGGGAATTACTGTTTAACAGGTTAAAGAGTTTCAAATTTATAAGATGAAAATAATTGTGAGATCTTTGCACACCATTATGAATGTATTTAAAACCATTAACTGTACATTTAAAAGTGTTTAAGATAGTAATTTTTATACTATATATATTTTAACACAATAAAAAAACTGGAGGAAAAAAAGAGTATTAAAATAAGCTTGTATTTTTCTAAGCCAAATTTAACATAAAACATCAAGCAAAAGAAAAAAAGCCACAACACTGATGGTTGAAATATAATTAGAGTAGAAACTTTAGACTTAGGCACTGACAAACATAAAAAAGAAAATTATTAAGGCCGGGCGCGGTGGCTCAAGCCTGTAATCCCAGCACTTTGGGAGGCCGAGACGGGCGGATCACGAGGTCAGGAGATCGAGACCATCCTGGCTAACACGGTGAAACCCCGTCTCTATTAAGAAATACAAAAAACAAAGTAGCCGGGCGAGGTGGCGGGCGCCTGTAGTCCCAGCTACTCGGGAGGCTGAGGCCAGAGAATGGCGTGAACCCGGGAGGCAGAGCTTGCAGTGAGCTGAGATCTAGCCACTGCACTCCAGCCTGGGTGACAGAGCGAGACTCCGTCTCAAAAAAAAAAAAAAAAAAAAAAAAAAATTATTAAAAACCTTATTGTTCTCGGTGGACACAGTGGCTCACGCCTATAATCCCAGCACTTTGGAAGGCTGAGGCGAGTTGATCACCTGAGGTCAGGAGTTCAGGACCAGCCTGGCCAATATGGCAAAAGCCTGTCTCTACTAAAAATACAAAAATTAGCAGGGCGTGGTGGCGGGCACCTGTAATCCCAGCTACTCAGGAGGCTAAGGCACAAGAATGGCTCAAACCTGGGAGCCGGAAGTTGCAGTGAGCCAAGAGCATGCCACTGCACTTCAGCCTACGTGACCGAGTGAGACTCTGTCTCCAAAAACAAACAAACAAAAAACTGTATTATTCTCATTAATAGAAATAATTAGTCCAAGGGGCAAGAAGCAGAATATTTCATTTTAATGATCACTTTCTTCATGCATAAAATATAACAAAAGAATGGTCATGCTGTCATAATTTTCACTACTCTGAGTGACAACAGTAAAGATAACTAAAATAATTTATCAAAAAATTGAGTATAAATATGTCACAAGCTAGCCTCAGCCCACTGTATCTGCTCCCTAGCTATTTTCTCACAGATATTCTACTACCAAAGGAAATAACTTACATTTCAAAAATATAATGCTTTTTCCTTGCCTCCTCTTTGGTAACTGTCAAGTCGATAATTATTTTTAAAAGGCCAGGCCAGGCGCGGTGGCTCACACCTGTAATCCCAGCACTTTGGGAGGCTAAGGCAGGCAGGCTGCTTGAGCTCAGGAGTTCAAAACCAACCTGGCCAACATGGCAAAATCCTGTCTCTAATAAAAATACAAAAGTTAGCCAGGTGTGGTGGTGCTCGCTTATAATCCCAGCTACTCAAGAGGCTGAAGCACAAGAATCACTTGAATCTGGGAGGCAGAGGTTGCAGTGAGCAAAGATTGCGCCACTGCACCCCAACCTGGGAAACAGAGCAAGGCTCTGTCTCGAAAATAAATAAAAGGTTATTTTCTTTATTTTTCTTACTTGCTTCTGTCATTCAATAAAAAGCCTTTTTCTTTTCCTACCTTATGCCTATATCCTTTTTCTTTCTGTTTCCCTCTTCTCCTAAGGACAGGTAGCTCTTCGAATTGATGCCTGCCTTCAAACATGACGATTGCTTTTCCAGCCACCCAGGCTCTCTCAGAAGGATCTCCAAAAGCCTCCACGTAGTACTGCCGATAGGGCCTCCGGTTGGAAACTAAGGGTAAGAAAATTAGAATCATTAATCAAAGAAATTACTTCTCATAATTAAGACAATAGCCACATCATTGCTGCCAGAGAAGACTGTTTGGAAACAACTAACATGCCCACTGAACTAGAAAATCTGGAGTAGATCATACTCAAGGAAAATTTTAAGTATTCTATATGTGTTGCAAGAAAATACACAGGAGGTTATGAAAGAATCAGTAGTCTAGTCTGATGATGTCATATAGCTTCAAAACCAGTTAAATGTAGATTAACTACAAAGAAGAAATCAAGACAGTAGACAGGTAAGTCTCTTTCACTATCAGTCTATAATTTCATTGTTCCAAAAATACAGAAGACATGCGATAAGCCCACAGCAACAAAAATATCAAGAAACAACAACAACAAGAAAACATGAAAAACACTAGGCTAAAATAAAAAGAGGAAGAAATGTTTCAGCAAAGCAACATGTATGATCTGTTAACATTTATAGTGTAGTTACTCATAGACAAGCACCACACAAGGTGCTTTGCATGGATTCCTCCCCACAACCACACCCCCAAAATAATGTATGGCTTTGATATTTTAGATATAGTAAGTTCAATAACTTCAGAGAGAACAAGTGCATGGTCAAACACTGGTTTTGCAAAGAAAGTGAAATATGGTATTTCAAATTAGGGAAATTTTAAAAGAAAAAGGAAAGCCTACCAGTAATAAAACCAAAAATAAATCCAGTTTAGCCTATAATTTCTTGGCTGTCTAAAGTTCTATACACACAATTAAAAATATGAAAACATAAATCCTATATAGAAAAGATTATAATTAAAGTCATCTAGTATATGTTATCTTCCACACATTTACAATTTTATTAGCAATTTCTATTACATTAAAAAGTGTCACAAAAGAAAGAGATGACAACACATGTTTAACAATTTGTCACTTTTAATAAAAGGAAATAAAAATCATTTCATATGAAAATTCACTTTAACTCACATCTAGTTCCCTTGTAACAACCACATCTTGTTTCAAAACACAGAAAAGAATCCAAATAACCTTTGGAAGAATTATGGAATGACTACTTCCTTCAGAATGAAAAATGAAAAATGAAAAAAGAAAGACAAAGGAAGGGATTTATAAACTGAACTGTCAATGGTAACTTCTGGTTTCAAAAGTGTACACATGGTAGTTTTTCTATAAAAACATAGCTTAATAATGAAACTAAAACTTAGTTAAATTTTGTGTTGTCGGCCGGGCGCGGTGGCTCAAGCCTGTAATCCCAGCACTTTGGGAGGCCGAGGCGGGCGGATCACGAGGTCAGGAGATCGAGACCATCCTGGCTAATAGGGTGAAACCCCGTCTCTACTAAAAATACAAAAAACTAGCCGGGCGAGGTGGTGGACACCTGTAGTCCCAGCTACTCGGGAGGCTGAGGCAGGAGAATGGCGTAAACCCGGGAGGTGGAGCTTACAGTGAGCTGAGATCCGGCCACTGCATTCCAGCCTGGGCGACAAAGCGAGACTCCGTCTCAAAAAAAAAAAAAAAAATTTGTGTTGTCTCGTTCATTTTAAAAACAAACTCCGATAAAAAAAAAAAAAAAAGAACTCCTTATTTCCCACCTACTGAATTAAATCCTTCAATAAAAATCACCCACAGGAACTGGAACTGGTTAATACACACGTGTGTACCTACATAGAGGTTCTTAAAGTCAATTTGAGAAATAAATCACTCTCCCATGAATCAATACATTGAATTGGCCAGGTGCAGGGGCTCACACCTATAATCCCAACACTTTGGGAGGCAGAAGTGGGAGGATTGCTCGAGCCCAGGAGTTCAAGACCAGCCTGGGAAACATAGCAAGACCCTATCTCTACTAAAAATTAAAAAATTAGCTGAGGATGGTGGCATGTGCCTGTAGTCCCACCTTCTTGGGAGGCTGAGAAGGGAGGATCACTTCATCCTAAAAAGTCAAGAATACAGTGAGCCATGATCACGCCACTGCACTCCACCCTGGGCAGTACAGCAAGACCTTGTCTTAGAAATAAATACATAAATAAATTCAATTAACAGATAAGAACTTCTGATGTGCCAGTAACATGAGGAAGAGAAAAAAGAACTCACTGTCTGACGGGTAAGTCATATATAAACAGATGACAATACAAAAGGCATAACAACTGCAAAAATAAACACTCATTTCTTAAAAAAAAAAAAAAATTAAGTGGGAGGAGACAAATGAAATACTTGAATAACTTATTATTTTTTTTTTTTGAGACAGAGTTTCGCTCTTGTTGCCCAGTCTGGAGTGCTATGGCACGATCTCGGCTCACCGCAACCTCTGCCTCCCGGGTTCACGCGATTCTCCTGCCTCAACCCCCCAAGTAGCCAGAATTACAGCCATGCGCCACCACGCCTGGCTAATTTTTTGTATTTTTAGTAAAGACAGGGTTTCTCCATGTTGGTTAGGCTGATGTCAAACTCCTGACCTCAGGTGATCCGCCCGCCTTGGCCTCCCAAAGTGCTGGGATTACTTACAGGTGTGAGCCACCACGCCAGACTGAACAACTTTTAAAGTTAAACAGTTTGGCCAGGTGGGATGGCTCATGCCTATAATCCCAACACTTTGAGAGGTTGAGGCAGGCGGATCACCTGAGGGCAGGAGTTCGAGACTGGCCTGGCCAACATGGTCAAACTCTGTCTCTACTAAAAATACAAAAAGTAGCCAAGCATGGTGCAACATGCCTGCAATCCAAGTTACTAGAGAGGCTGAGGCATGAGAATCGCTTGAACTCGGCAGGCAGGGTTTGTAGTGAACTGAGATTGCACCACTGCACTCTAGCCTGGTCAACAGAGTGAGACTCCATCTCAAACAAACAAACAAAAAAGTAAACACTTAAAGATAGAATAAAAGATAGAATTATAGTATGAGAGCATAGAACCCTCAAAGGCATGAATGAATAAAACAAAACAAAACTACAGAACAGTGTATCATAAACTGCAAGAAAAGGGAAACTAATCAAGGTTGGGCAGCAACCAGACATGTAAGAGTTTGCGTGGCATGTTATGACCTTAGCCATTGCAGCTTCGACTTTTAGCCGGGCGCAGTGGCTCACACCTGTAATCCCAGCACTTCAGGAGGTTGAGGCAGGTAGATCACCTGAGGTCAGGAGTTCGAGACCAGCTTGACGAACATGGTGAAACCCTGTTTCTACTAAATACAAGAAATTAGCCAGGCACGGTGGTGCACGCCTGTAATCCCAGCTACTTGGGAGGCTGAGGCAGGAGAATCACTTGAACCCGACAGGCAGAGGTTGCAGTGAGCTGAGATCGCGCCATTGCACTCTAGCCTGGGCAACAAGAGTGAAATTCTGTCTCAAACACACACACCCCCCAAAACCTTTAGCCATTATCCTGTAGGCAATGAGGAGTCTCATTTAAAAGGTTCAGTTTTTCATCTTAGAAATATGAATATCCTTGACCTATAAACAATACAATAAGAGGAAATAAGACTCAATAGACCAGCATCACCAAAGTAGTGTGGCCCCGAGATGACTAGAACTTTAAGGCAGTGGCAATGAGATGAACAAAATTTGAAAGATGTTTTTAAAAACACAAGTGAAGGCCAGGCACAGTAGCTCACGCCTGTAATCCTAGCACTTTGGAGGCCGAGGCGGGCGGATCACGAGATCAGGAGATTGAGACCATCCTGGTTAACACAGTGAAACCCCGTTAGCCGGGCATGGTGGCGGGCGCCACCAGCTATTTGGGAGGCTGAGGCAGGAGAATGGCATGAACCCAGGAGGTAGAGCTTGCAGTGAGCCAAGATCGTGCCACTGCACTCCAATCTGAGGAAGAGCGAGACTCTGTCTCAAAAAAAAAAAAAAAAAAAACACCACAATTGAAAAAGACTTATTACATAACTAAAAAGTCACATAGGCTGGGCGCAGTGGCTCACGCCTGTAATCCCAGCACTTTGGGAGGCTGAGGTGGGCAGATCATGAGGTCAGGAGATCAAGACCATCCTGGCTAACACGGTGAAACTCCGTCTCCACTAAAAATACAAAAAATTAGCCAGGCGTGGTGGCGGGCGCCTGTAGTCCCAGCTACTCAGGAGGCTGAGGCAGGAGAATGGCGTGAACCTAGGAGGCAGAGCTTGCAGTGAGCTGAGATCGTGCCACTGCACTTCAGCCTGGGCGATAGAGCAAGACTCTGTATCAAAAAAAAAAAAAAAAAAGGTCACATAAAACAGATCATTAGCCAGTCTGGTCAATATGTTGAAACCCCGTCTCTACTAAAAATACAAAAATTAGCCGGGCATGGTGGCGCACGCCTGTAGTCCCAGCTACTTGGGAGTATCAGGCAGAAGAATCGCTTGAACCCAGGAGACAGAGGTTGCAGTGAGCCGAGATCCTGCTACTGCACTCCAGCCTGGGAGACAGAGCAACACTCTGTCTCCAAAAAACAAAAGAAAAACAAACAAACGAACAAAAAAACAGATGCTTAGGTTGGGCGCAGTGGCTCATACCTATAATCCCAGCACTTTGGGAGGTGGATCACCTGAGGTCAGGAGTTTGAGACCAGCCTAGCCAACACGGCGAAACCCCATCTCTACTAAAAATCCAAAAATTAGTGCCAGGCGTGGTGGTACGTGCCTGTAATCCCAACTGAGGCAAGAGAATCACTAGGAGACAGAAGTTGCAGTGGGCCAAGATCGTGCCTCATTGCACTCCAGCCTGAGCAACAAGAGTGAAACTCCATCCAAAAAAAAAAAAAGAATACAAAAACAACAGATACTTACACAATGTTTATAGAAACATTGTTCAGAATGGCCAAAGGGAAACAACCCAAATATTCTCTGATGGATGAATGGAAAAACAAAATGTGATACTTACAATACAATGAAGTATTATGTAGCCTTTAAAAAAATTAAGAGAGAGAGGGCCGGGCGGTGGCTCAAGCCTGTAATCCCAGCACTTTGGGAGGCTGAGATGGGTGGATCACGAGGTCAGGAGATCGAGACCATCCTGGCTAACATGGTGAAACCCTGTCTCTACTTAAAAAAAATACAAAAAACTAGCTGGGCGAGGTGGCGGGCGCCTGTAGTCCCAGCTACTCCGGAGGCTGAGGCAGGAGAATGGCATGAACCTGGGAGGCGGAGCTTGCAGTGAGCTGAGATCTGGCCACTGCACTCCAGCCTGGGCAACAGAGCGAGACTCTGTCTCAGAAAAAAAAAAAAAAAAATTAAGAGAGAGAAATTCCGAAACATACTATAGCACAGATGAACCTAGAAAACATTATGGTAAGTGAAGTAAGGGGTCAATAGGACAAATGTCTGATTCTAGTTATATGTGGTATCTAAAATAGTCAAATTTATAGAGAAAAAAAAAAACAGAACAGACAGTGGTTACCAAGGGCTAGGGTGATGTTGGTAAATGGGTACAGAGTTTCAATTTGGGAGATGAAACAGTCTGGAGATGAAGTGGTAATGGCTACACAACAATGTTAACATACTTAATGCTACTGAACTGCCTATGTGAAACAATGAAAACATTGGGCCAGGCAAGATGACTCAGGCCTATAGTCCCAGTGCCTTGGGAGGCCGAGGCAGGACAGCACCTTGGGAGGCCGAGGCAGGAGGATCATTTAAGCTCAGGAGTTCAAGAACAGCCTGGCCAACATGGTGAAACCCCGTCTCTACTAAAAATACAAAAATTAGCCAGGTGTGGTGGTACAGGCCTATAGTCCCAGCTACTCGGGAGGTTGAGGCAGGAGAATTGCTTGAACCCAGGAGGCAGAGATTGCAATGAGCTGAGATCCTGCCACAGCCTGGGCAACAGAATGGGATACTATCTCAAAAAACAACAACAACAACAACAAAATTAAATTTATGCTTTGTCTATTTTTTAAAAGTCAAATAACCAATGATGGGGGTATGGGAAAAATCAGAACCAATGCATTCCTAGTGGGAATCTATCCCAATTGTAAGTTGAGGAGCACAATAGATTTGTAGAAAAGTTATAAACAAATCACAGATGCTCCATGACATACCCATTATAAGTTGAAAATATTAAGTTGAATATGAAGGCTGGCCAGACGCAATGGCTTCACGCCTATAATCTGAACACTTTCTGAGGCCAAGGCAGGAGGACTGTTTGACCCCAGGAGTTCAAGACAAGCATGGGCAATACAGGGAGACCCTGTCTGCAAAAAAAATTTAAAAATTAGCTGGGTATGGTGACGCTTGCCTGTAGTTCCAGCTACTTGGGGGGCTGAGGCGAGAGGATCACATGAGTCCAAGAGGCAGAGGCTGCAGTGAGCTGACATCGTGCCACTACACTCCAGCCTGAGCAACAAAGCAAGACCCTGACTCTAAAAAAAAAAAAAAAGAATAATTAGAAAATGTATTTAATACACCTAGCCTATGCTAAACATGCTCAGAACACTTACACTGGTCTACAGTTGTGCAAAATTTCTGACATCAAGCCTATTTTAAAATTAACTGCTGAGTATCTTGTATAATTTATTGAATACTACATTCAAAGTGAAAAACCGAATGGTTCTACAGGTAACTCGAAGTACCATTTCTATTTAATGTGTGTCGCTTTCGCACCATTGTAAGGTCAAAAAATTCTAACTCAAATTGGGGACCTACTATATACAAAATATCCAGAATATGCAAATCCACAGAAAGTACATTAGTGGTTGCTTAAGGCAAACACGTATGGGTGTGGGAAAGATGGAGACAGAGGAAGCTAAAGAGTATGGGGTTCCATGTTAGGGTGATGAATGTATTTTCAAATTGATATCCTGGTGAAAACTTCAAGTATGGGGTTGAGTATATAAACCTAAAAACAGGATAAAGACTATCACTATGGATATGAATTCAGTTTACTGATGACAATTTAAAACTCAGAGTTAATAAAACTGTCATTCCAGACGGATGAAAAAGGATTATTACAGACTAAATATCTGTGTCCTCCTGAAATGCATTATTCTGAAGCCTTGACCCCCCATATGTTGGTGTTTATAGGTGAGGCCTTTGGAGTAATTAGATTTACTAATTTTATACACTAAATATATTAAGAATACTAAATACTATTACTAGATTAGTAATAGATCCCTCACGATGCAGAGGACCTCATGATGCAACTAGCCTCCTTATAAGAAGATGCGAGAGTGAGTACTGTCTCTCTCTGCCAAATGAGGACACAGCAACAAGGTGGTTATCTACAAGTCAGGAAGACAGCCCTTACTTGGGATCTGAATTGGCTAGCACCTTCATCTTGAAACTTCCCTGTCTCTAGAGTCAAAAATAAATTGTTGGCCAGGCACAGTGGTTCACACCTGTAATCTCAGTACTTTGGGAGGCCAAGGCGGGAGGATCACTTAAGGCCAGGAGTTCAAGACCAGTTCATGCATCACAGGGAGATCTACAAAAAATACAAAAATTAGCCGAGTGTTGTGGTGCACACCTGTAGTCCCAGCTACTCAGGAGGCTGAGGTGGAAGGAGCGCTGGAGCCCGGGAGATGGAACTTGCAGTGAGCTGTAATTGTGCCACTGCACTCCAGCCTGAGTGACAGAGCAAGACTCTTTCTCAAAAATAAGAATATTAAAATAAAAAATAACAACAAAAAATAAAAATCCTTCAGAATCCTATATACCTGCAGCATCCTCCCTTCTCTATCTCTGTCTCCATTGCCTCAAATCACTCCAATCTAACTTCTACAATCAAACCAACAACAATAAAAAAGATTGTTCTTATCCCTAATGGACATTTTATTTGCTCTCTAGGCAACACTCAGCAAAATTGATCACATCGTCCTTCTTGAACTAGAGTGGTCCCAGCTCATGTGCAACTTCATTTTCGATGGTTTCAATTACCTGTGATACAGTACAATAAGCTATTGGGGTTGAAGGTAGGGGACAGATTCCCATAACTTTTATTACAGTATAATTGTTCTGTTTTTTTTTAATTAATTTATTTATTTTTATTTATTTATTTTTTTGAGACGGAGTCTCGCTCTGCCGCCCAGGCTGGAGTGCAGTGGCACACGGTCTCTGCACACTGCAAGTTCCGCCTCCCGGGTTCACGCCATTCTCCTGCCTCAGCCTCCCAAGTAGCTGGGACTACAGGCGCCCACCACCACGCCCAGCTAACTTTTTGTACTTTTTTTTAGTAGAGACGGGGTTTCACCATGTTAGCCAGGATGGTCGCGATCTCCTGACCTTGCGATCCATCCGCCTCGGCCTCCCAAAGTGCTGGGATTACAGGCGTGAGCCACTGCACCCGACCCTGTTTTATTTTTATTTTATTTTTATTTTTTTGAGATGGAGTCTCGCACTCTCGTCCAGGCTGGGGTGCAGTGGCGCGATCACGGCTCACTGCAAGCTCTGCCTCCCAGGTTCATGCCATTCTCCTGCCTCAGCCTCCCGAGTAGCTGGGACTACAGGCGCCCGCCACCTCGCCCGGCTAATTTTTTTTGTATTTTAGTAGAGACGGGGTTTCACCGTGTTAGCCAGGATGGTCTCGATCTCCTGACCTCGTGATCCGCCCGTCTCGGCCTCCCAAAGTGCTGGGATTACAGGCTTGAGCCACCGCGCCCGGCCTCAATGCCCAATTTATAAATGATACCTTATAATAGGTATGTATGTACAGGAAAAACATTACATATATGGGATTCAGTACTACCCAGTTTCACACATCCACTGAGAATCTTAGAACATATCTCCAGTACATACTACTGTACTCTAGTCACATTCTACTACTTTTCCTCTTCCATCTGTTTCATCTGATTCTTTTTCATCATTCTTTTTCAGCAAGCTCAGTCTCTTCCATATAGATGTCAAATGATGCGTTCCTCAACGTACCTTTTGTCTCATAGTATCTTCTGTCCCAAAAAATCTCACCCATGCCTTGCCCATGGCTCCAACTAATATGAACAAGAATATGTCCTTTCTGAGTTATAGATACTCCAGTGTTCTCTCAGTAAATGACAATCTACACATCCATCCAGCGATGAAACTAAAAACGTGGGAGTCATCCTGTGATATGGAAACCTAAGAACTGAAAGCCTCAGGACTTCATTCTCCCTCATTCAACATTATCCAATGCATTACTACATCATATGCATTTTACCTCCTAATCTGTTTTTATTTTCTATTCACAATTTTCATCACACCATAATCACTAATAATGACTTCTTTAACCGTCTCTTTTTACTTATTTGTGGTCCCCCTCTAACACACGTTCAAAAATCCAGCCACAGTGAATTTTTAAAATGAACAGATCAGATCATGGCAGTTCCTGCTAAATACCTTTTAATTATATACATTGTTACTGAGATAAAAATAACAAAAAGTTTTAACAAAGTCAACAAGGCACTGAACATTTTGTCCCATACCTACTTCGCAGCCTCATACTGTGCCACCCTCCATTACTCTGAGAGCTGCAGATTTCTCAGGGCTGGGGCACATACTAATTGATGTTCCTGGAACCATCTTCTTCTCTCTTCCCTAGTTAACTCCCAACTCATCCTCTCAAGTAACAGATCAGAGATAACTTTATGAGCAAACACCACTGGATGAAAAGTCCAGGTCAGTTATCCCTGTTACATCACTGAACAGGCATCAAAATTATTCCTTGGACAGACTTCTCAGTTAAGTAATAATGCATTTGATTATTTTCTGGTGTCTTGTCCCTTATACTAGATTCTAATTTCTCATGACAGCAAGCAGTATTGATGTATGGCCCAATAACGGATCCTAAAACCTAGCCCAGTACTCAATCTATACAAGGTATTTACTATTTGTCAAATAAATAGCATGGACTGAACTGGTGTGCATAAGAAACACTATAAATAGGCTGAGTGCGGTAGCTCCCTCCAGTAATCTCAAGCATTTTGGGAGGCCCAGGTGGGCAGATGGCTTGAGCCTAGGAGTTTCAGACCAGCCTGGGCAACAAGGCAAAACCCTGTCTCTATAAAAAAATTTAAAACTAAGCCAGGCATAGTGGCGAATGCCTGTAGTCCCAGCTGCTTGGAAGGCATAGGAGGGAAGATTGCTTGACCCTGGGAAGCTATGGTTGCAATGAGTCATGATCACGCCACTGCATTCCAGCCTGGGCAATACAGCGAGACCCTAAATCAAAAGAGAGACGAAGAGAGAGATACACCCTAATGAGTAAGAAACCAGCAGTCATAGGACAGGGAGGTTAGAAAAGGAGCACTAAAATAGTTTTCCAGTAGTAGAATTTAAATATCCAGACAGGTCACTAAGGATAAGGTATCAACAATTTTTTTTAATTAAAGAGAAAGGGTCTCATTGTGTTGCCAAGGCTGGTCTCAAACTCCTGGGCTCAAGTGATCCTCCCACCTCGGGCTCCCAAAGTGCTGGGATTATAGGCATGAGCCACTGTGCCTACTCAAGGTATCAAATTTTTAACACATTATTTTTTTCTTTTGAGACAGAGTCTCGCTCTGTCGCCCAGGCTGGTGTGCAGTGGTGTGATCTTGGATCACTTGCAACCTCCGCATCCCGGGCTCAAGCCATTCTTCTGCCTCACCCTCCCCAGTAGCTGGAATTATAGGAGGATGCCAACACACCTGGCTAATTTTTATATTTTTAGTAAACACAGGGTTTCACCATGTTAGCCAGACTGGTCTCAAACTCCTGACCTCAGGTGATCCGCCCGCCTTAGCCTCCCAAAGTGCTGGAATTACAGGTGTGAGCCACTGCGGCCAGCCAAGAAACTAAAATTTATAAAGGTTTTTAGGCACTTCACTATTCAAAATATAAAATCAAATCCAGGAATTCTACTTTGGAGAAACCATCCTTTAAAAAAAAAAAAAAAAAGAGGCATGGTGACTTACACATGTAATCCCAGTACTCTGGAAGGCCAAGGTGGGAGGATCCCTTATTAAGCTCAGGATTTCAAGATCAGCCTGGGCACTATATGCAGACACTATCTCCACGCAAAAAAAAAAAAAAAAAAAAAAAAAAAAAAAAAGCCACGTGTGGTGGCACACATCTGTGCTCCCAGCTATTCAGGATGCTGAGGTCGGATGACTGTTTGAGCCCTGGAGATCAAGGCTTCAGTGAGGCGCAGTTATGTCATTACACTCCAGCCTAGGCAACAGAATGAGATTCTGTCTCAGAAAAATAAATAAATAAATGAATAATAAAAATATGAAAAAAATCTCCACAAAGTGGAAAAGGCAAGCTGCAAAATATACAGTGTTCTGTCTGTGATAAAGGAAAGATGTGGAAGATGACTAAGAAGTATATATTTAGTCATGTAAATAAAAATATAATTTACACGAAAAAACATTATATATATATATAAATATATTAATATCAGCCGGGTGTGCTGGCTCACGCCTGTAATCCAAGCACTTTAGGAGGCCAAGACCAGTGGTTCACTTGAGGTCAGGAGTTTGAGACTAGCCTGGTCAACATGGTGAAACCCCGTCTCTACTAAAATACAAAAATTAGCTGGGCGTGGTGGCACACACCTGTAATCCCAGCTACTCTGGAGTCTGAGGCAGGAGGAGAATCGCTTGAACCCAGGAGGCAAAGGTTGCAGTGAGCCGAAATTGCGCCACTGCACTCCAGCATAGGTGACAGAGCGAGATTCCGTCTCAAAACAAAACAACAACAACAACAAAAATTAATATCAATTGGTTGCCTGTTGAAAGGAGTGAAGAATGTGGCAGATCACAGCAAAGTAGAGAGTAAGCTGATTTTTCTGAATCTCATCAACATCTGACTTTCACAACCTAAAATACATATATTAAAACTAAAATAAAATCACTGCCATCCTAACAGAAAAAAGGACAGCTCAAATCACGTTTCAGGCCAGGTGCAGTGACTCACGCCTGTAATCCCAACACTTTGGGAGGCCGAGGAGGGAGGATCACCTGAGGTCAGGGGTTCAAAACCAGCCTGGCCAAAATCGTGAAACCCCCATCTCTACTAAAAATACAAAACCTGGCCCAGCGTGGTGGCTCACGCTTGTAATCCCAGCACTTTGGGAGACCCAGGCGGGCAGATCACGAGGTGAGGAGATCAAGACCATTCTGGCTAATACGGTGAAACCCCATCTCTACTAAAAATACAAAAAAAATTAGCTGGGCGTGGTGGTGAGTGCCTGTAGTCCCAGCTACTCGGGAGGCTGAGGCAGGAGAACGGCGTGAACCCAGAAGGCAGAACTTGCCACTCTGAGATGGCGCCACTGTACTCCAGCCTGGGCGACAGAGTGAGACTCTGTCACACACACACACACAAAAAAATTAGCCAGGCATGGTGGTAGGTGCCTGTAGTCCCAGCTACTTGGGAAGTGAGGCGGGAGAATCACCTGAACCCAGGAGGTGAAGGTTGCAGTGAGGCGAGATCATGCCACTCACTGCACTCCAGCCTGGAGACAGAGCAGAAATTCTTCTCAAAAAATAACATAACATAACATAACATAACATAACATAACATAAAAAAATAAATCAATCAATCAAGTTTCAGCCCCATCCTTTAGAGTAATTTACAGCTAAGGTACCTGAGATTCAAACACAACAATCAACTGAAAAATAAACAATAGCATTTAAAGGAAATACTCCAAATCAAAATTTTAAACTTCAAAATTATTAATAAGAACCATTTACAATTGTTTCAGATTTATATTATCAAAAATGATACAAACCTGATTAAAGTAGAAATATGTAAATATACTAAAAGGTGATTCTGGACAATGTAAACATTAGAGAAATGGCCTAACACCTTCCTGGCATCAACAGAATAACTGAGAATGTTTAAATCAGCCAGGTGCAGTGACTCACGCCTGTAATCCCCATACTTTGGAAGACTGAGGCAGGTGGATCACCTGACATCAGGAGTTCAAGACCAGCCTGGCCAACATGGCGAAACCCCATCTCTACTAAAAATACAAAAATTAGGCCTGGTGCAGGGCTCATGCCTGTAATCCCAGCACTTTGGAAGGCTGACGCAGGCAGATCAACTGAGGTCGGGAGTTCCAGACGAATCTGGCCAACATGAAGAAACCCCGTCTCTACTAAAAATACAAAATTAGCTGGGCGTAGTGGCACATGCCTGCAATCCCAGTTACTCAGGAGGCTGAGCCTGAAGAATTGCTTGAACCCGGGAGGCAGAGGTTGCAGTGAGCCGAGATCACGCCGTTGCAGGCTGGGCAACAAGAGCAAAACTCCATCTCAAAAAAAAATCAAAAATAAAAACAAAAATTAGCCAAGTGTAGTGGCAGGGGCCTGTAATCCCAGTTACTCAGGAGGCTGAGGCAGGAGAATCCCTTGAACTCACAAGCCAGAGGTTGCAGCGAGCTGAGATTGCACCACCACAGACCAGCCTGGGCAACAAGAGCAAGACTCTGTCTCAAAAAAAAAAAAAAAAAAAACGAGAGGTTTAAATCATAGAGTAAAACAAACTTTTAAAAGCCCCAAAAGATAAAACATGTAATACCAATTCATTCACAAAATGCTCCAAGGAAAAAAATGCATTATTATTAAAGATAACAAAATTGAGTTATTCTAAAAGCAACTGCCTTTAACATGTATAATCACTGCAAGTATTACCTTTCATTTTTGAATGTGTGTTAATCAACGGATCAGAACAAATCCTGCAGGGCCACCATGGGCGTCTCTTGAATTTTGCCCAGATGAGATCTCCAACTTCATACTTCAGTGGCGTAGACTTTTTCTTAGCTTGACACTTTAGACAGACAAAACATGGGACATCGGTAAGAATCAAAATCTTTTGAAACAGTATTATCATTCTTATTAGCCTCCTGAAAAAGCAATGTATGAAAAATTGAGAATGAAAATACTCTAGTCTAAAAAGAATTACAAAATAAGTACAACTAAATTATTTCATCTTAATTGTTCATAACATAGCCCTTTATACATAGTTCTCAATTTATAATTGTTTTATATAATGAGTCTATCCATATTCTGATAATAAAATTAAGCTGGCTTTATTTTTAAAGAACTAAAAACAAACACAATAAAGAAAATCATCCCAAGGAAAAGATATCCTTGATCTAGTCCTTGGATCAAAACACAAAGGGGGGGGGAAAATGAAGAAAAAATTATAGAAAGAATTTTTAATAATATTAAGAGATTTCAGACCCTTCAGCATGTGATATTCTATATGTTTTTCTTTTTTTTTTTTTTAGTTGTATTTTTTTTTATTTATTATTATTATACTTTAAGTTGTAGGGTACATGTGCATAACGTGCAGGTTTGTTACATATGTATACTTGTGCCATGTTGGTGTGCTGCACCCATCAACTCGTCATTTACATCAGGTATAACTCCCAATGCAATCCCTCCCTCTATATGTTTTTCAAATCAATATTTCTATTAGTATATTAACAATAGTAATAGCCAGGAGTGGTGGCACACGCCTGTAATCCCAGCTAACACTTTACTTTCAGACATAAGCCTCAGAGAAAATAGCAAAGTATTTTTCTAAATACTCATAGAAGTTCAATCTCCGGCCGGGCGCGATGGCTCAAGCCTGTAATCTCAGCACTTTGGGAGGCCGAGGCGGGCGGATCACAAGGTCAGGAGATCGAGACCATCCTGGCTAACACGGTGAAACCCCGTCTCTACTAAAAATACAAAAACCTAGCCGGGCGAGGTGGTCGGCGCCTGTAGTCCCAGCTACTCAGGAGGCTGAGGCAGGAGAATGGCATAAACCCAGGAGGCGGAGCTTGCAGTGAGCCGAGATCGCGCCACTGCACTCCAGCCTGGGGGACAGAGCAAGACTCCGTCTCAAAAAAAAAAAAAAAAAAAAAGGCCGGGCGCGGTGGCTCAAGCCTGTAATCCCAGCACCTTGGGAGGCCGAGACGGGCGGATCACAAGGTCAGGAGATCGAGACCATCCTGGCTAACACGGCGAAACCCCGTCTCTACTAAAAACACAAAAAAATTAGCCGGGCGAGGTGGCGGCTCCTGTGGTCCCAGCTACTCGGGAGGCTGAGGCAGGAGAATGGCGGGAACCCGGGAGGCGGAGCTTGCAGTGAGCTGAAATCTGGCCACTGCACTCCAGCCTGGGCGACAGAGCGAGACTCCGTCTCAAAAAAAAAAAAGAAGTTCAATCTCATTAAAAATACTGGGATTGATGGGCACGTTGGCTCACGCCTATAATCCCAGCACTTTGGGAGGCCAAGGCGAGTGGATCATCTGAGGTCAGGAGTTCGTGACCAGCCTGGCCAACATGGTGAAACCCCGTTCTACTAAAAACACAAAAATTAGCCAGGCGTGTTAGCAGGCACCTGTAATCCCACCCAGCTACTTGGGAGGCTACGGCAGGAGAATCGCTTGAACCCGGTGGGTGGAGGTTGCAGTGAGCTGAGAGCCACTGCACTCCAGACTGGGTAACAGAGAGAGACTCTTTTCTTTTAAAAAAAAAAAAAAAAGGCCAGGCGCGGTGGCTCATGCCTGCAATCCCAGCACTTAGGGAGGCCAAGCAAGGCGGGCGGATCACAAGGTCAGGAGATCAAGACCATTCTGGTTAACACGGTGAAACCCCGTCTCTACCAAAACTACAAAAATTAGCTGGATGTGGTGGCAGGCGCCTGTAGTCCCAGCTTCTTGGGAGGCTGAGACAGGAGAATGTCATGAACCCAAAAGGCAGAGCTTGCAGTGGGGCGAGTTTGCACCACTGCACTCCAGCCTGCGAGACAAAGCAAGACTCCGTCTCAAAAAAAAAAAAAAAAAAAAAACAAAACTGGGATTAGTTCCCATATATATAGAGCTACTAGAAAATGAAACAAGAACTATGTCTTACTTTATTTTAAAAAACTCTAAGTGGCCAGGCACAGTGGCTCACGTCTGTAATCCCAGCACCCTGGGAGGCCGAGGTGGGCAGATAACTTGAGGCCAGGAGTTTGAGACCAGCCTGGCCAACACAGCGAAACCCCGTCTCTGCTAAAAAGAGAAAAAAATACAAAAAATTGGCCAGGCATGGCGGCCCATGCCTGTAATCCCAGCTACTCGGGAGGCTGAGACAAGAGAATCGCTTGAATCCGGGAGGCAGAGGTTGCAGTGAGCCAAGATTGCGCCACTGCACGCTGGCCTGGGCGACAGAGTTACACTCTGCCTCAAAAGAAAAAAGAATAAAATAAAATAAAATAAAAAGCCCTAAGGGGGCCAGATGCTGTGGTTCTTGCTCGTAAATTCCAGCACTTTGGGAGGCTGAGGCAACAGGATCACTCCAGCCTAGGAGTTTGAGATTAGCCTGGACAACATGTCAGACCCCGTCTCTACAAAAAATTAAAAAATTAGCTGGGCATGGTGGTGCATGCCTGTACTCCCAGCTGCTTAGGAGACTGAGGTAGGAGGATTGCTTGAGCCCAAGAGTTCGAGTCTGCAGTGGACCATGTTCATGCCTACTGCACTCCAGCCTGTGCTACAGAGCGAGATCTGCCTTAAAAAAAAAACCTAAGGGACCATTTTGATGGTTATCAATTTGTAAATTCTCAAAAAGAATACGACTTCAAAGTTAATTGACTTTGAAACTTTAAGAGATGCCAAGAATCAATGGGAAAGACAAATATTTTATTTTATTTTATTTTATTTATTTTTTTTTTTTTTTTTGAGACGGAGTCTCGCTCTGTCGCCCAGGCTGGAGTGCAGTGGCGCGATCTCGGCTCACTGCAAGCTCCGCCTCCTGGGTTTACGCCATTCTCCTGCCTCAGCCTCCTGAGTAGCTGGGGCTACAGGCGCCCGCCACCGCGCCCGGCTAATTTTTTGTATTTTTAGTAGAGACGGGGTTTCACCGTGGTCTCGATCTCCTGACCTTGTGATCCGCCCGCCTCGGCCTCCCAAAGTGCTGGGATTACAGGCGTGAGCGACCGCGCCCGGCTCAAATATTTTATCTGTACTGAAAACTGCAATCTGAGTAGGTTCCAATAAATTTATGATATAATTTGATTTTTGATTATTTAAATATGATTTGGCAATCACTGCTAAATACAGAGCTTATTTATTCAAGTTCTAAATGACTTCAAATACATTAAGTAACATGATGTTTGCTACATGCAAGGCACTGTTCCTCTTAAATACATTGTTACCCATATTTTACTACATGCCTGTGGTTACATAGTTATTAAGTGACAGAACCAAGGATTCAAACCTGGGGAGATATAACTCCAGAGCGGAAATTCTTAAACCACTCTCCTGTTATCCAATAACAATAAAACCTCATTGTTATTATATGCTTTATAACAAATTTAACCATAACCAATCTAGCACATGGTGTTGGCTGTCTTCTCCTCAGAGAACTTCTACAAAAAGATTACATTGTATTTTTGGAAGTATAATCATAAAATACATGCATTCAACAGATATGTCAGTGGTATCAGGTAAAGACAATAGCCAGAACCACAGAACCAGAGAAAGCAGTAATAAATCCTCTTTTCTGACTCCATCACAAACTGTCACCTTGGCCTCAGTTTCCTAAGCCACAAACTTGGGAAAGTAGCACCTGCTCTACAATAAACCATCAAAACAAATACCTAGTAATTCAGCTCCCAGTATTTTAACCCCCAAAAATAATTCAAAGTAATTTCCTATAATTCCTAATTATAGGGTAAGATATTTAAAGCAGGTTTTTGTTTGGTTGGTTTTTTTGTGTGTTTTTTTTGAGACTGGTTCTCACTCTGCCTCCCAGGCTGGAGTGCAATGGTGTAATCGTCACTCATTGCAGCCTTTGCCTCCTGAGCTCAAGCCTTCCTCCCATCTCAGCGTTCCAATGCTCACCAACATGCCTGGAAAACTTTTGTATTTTTTCTAGATATGGAATATAACCACGTTGCCCAAGCTGTTGAAGCAGTTTTTTGTTTTGTTTTGTTTTTTTTAATGACAAAAGTTAACATCCACCAAGAGATCTGTTTTAAAAAATTATGCTGGGAGCTGCGGTGGCTCAGGCCCGTTGTCCTGGTGCATAAGGAGGTAAGGCTGGGTGTTCAAGGTCAACCTGGGCAACACAGAAACTTCTCACCTATACAACCAAAAAAAAATTATGCTATGGCAACTCTATGAAATATGCTAAGTGAAGATGTCATATATTAAAGATAATAACACAGCTATACATACACTATATGTTATATGATACATTATAAATTATGCTGAAGCAATAATGATGACCTTAAAAATTTTTTTAAATAACAAAGCCATTGAGAAACATAAATTTTTAAGTTTCGTTAAATTGATGGTACCATGAGTAAAGATTTTAACAAACCCCTATTTACTTCCTTCTATCTTGAAAAATTTACATGACCAAATAATATATGCAAACCCACTGGAAAAATACATCTACATAAATATACATTAATACTTTCATTCATAGACAATAATAACCAAATCCAACTGATCTTAATAAATAAACTTAGAAACAGGCAAGAATTCCGGACCACAGAAAAGCTTCTAAACATGAAAACAGTGGAAATAAGAACAAGGGTTTAAAAAAGCAAGATGACTTTAAGACCAGCTTAAAAATTTTATCTTGCAGAGAGAGATGCCAAAATAAACCCTTTTAAGCCCATAATTTAACTACACACAAACTTAGTAAACACCTATGTACAAAGCTCAACAAGAGACACAAATAAGTCACAATTCCAGATCCCAAGACACTTGGGAAAAAAAAGAGATTAGAGAAGATGTGAGTAAAGAAGTGGCATCTTCCAGGCTTAGACTGGCAGGATTGACAGATTTCAGAATGGCTTTTTCTAATATGTCTATAGGTTCAGTTGGAAATAATATACCGGTGCTAAGCCTTTTTATATATGGTATTGGGCTGAATTCTGTGTACACTGCCACCATACACACACACAAGATAAACACACACACAAGATAACCCAGCAGCTATGAATATGATCTTATTTGGAAGTAGGGTCTTTGCAGTTGATCAAGATGAAGTCACAAGGGTGGGCCTTAATTCAATACAACTGTTTCCTAATAAAATGGAGAAAATTGGAAACAAAGACAGGCACAAATAGAGGGAAGACAAAGTGAAAACACAGACAGAACACAATCTATTAACCAAGGAAAGCCTGAGGTCAGACATTAGGAGAGGGGCAGGGGGAAGAGATAAACACTCACAGTCCTCAAAACAATGTGCTGACAACTTGAGTTTGTACTTCTACCTTCCCAAACTGAGAGAGAATTTCTGCTGTTTAAGCCACCCAGTTTGTGGTACTGTGTTACAACAGCCCCCCAAAACTAATATACATATATTATCTTGCTTACCCCTCACAACCTTACAATATAGCATTATCTCAATTTTGCAGATAAAGAAACTGAGGCTCAAAAAGGTTAAGTCACAGGCCGGGTGCGGTGGCTCATGGCTGTAATCCCAGCACCTTGGGAGGCTGAGATGGGAGAATTACCAGAGGTCAGGAGTTCAAGATCAGCCTGGCCAACATGGTGAAACCCCATCTCTACTAAAAATACAAAGATTAGCCGAGCATGGTGGTGGGTGCCTGTAATCCCAGCTACTTGGGAAGCTGAGGCAGAAGAATCGCTTGAACCTGGGAAACGGAGGTTGCAGTGAGCCGAGATCGCACCTCTGCACTCCAGGCTGGGCAACAGAGATTCCATCTCAAAAAAAAAGGTTAAGTCACAATCATAAAGATTAGAATTTAAATCCATATCTGAATAACTCTAAAGACCATGTTTTTTGCATTAGAAATAAATATGGCTAGAATTTGTTTGCAAAGTGTTTTAAATCCAACCTAAAAGCTAACTAGATTTAAAACCTCCCATTATTTCTTTTTGTTTGTTGGTTTGTTTTCTGAGAGACAGCCTCAGTCTGTCACCCAGGCTGGGGTGCAGTGGCATGTTGATTTCAGTTGCAACTCGAATAGCTGGGACTAAAGGCACACGCCACCACACCCAGAAGATTTATTTTTAATAGAGATAAGGTCTCCCTGTGTTCCCCAGGCTGCTAACTCCTACTCTCAAGCAATCTTCCCACTTTGTCCTCCCAAAAGGGCTGGGATTACAGGCCTGAGCCAACGCGGCCAGCTTATATTCCTTCTTTATTTCATTGACAATGTTGTATCACTTTACATTAAACTAACCCAGAAAAGCTCATCACTACCAGCTTCGAAAATCATTAAAGGCTTAACACATCTCTACAACTCTAACTAAGAAGTGGCTCTTGAGCCAAAAGCTCTGTTTAAAGGAATTTTAGATGAGATCTTTATTTTCACTAATGAATTTTTCTAGCAACAGTTACAAATCAAACCTGTGTTGCACTTCTGAGGATTAATAAAAAAAAAACCTAAACTGGTTCAACTATTTCCTGGTCATATGGGATATGCTTCCTGTTTCGATGTAAATTGAACATAGTCCTTGGATACCAATCTCTTCCCAGACATATCCAAAAATTACAGTTGAGCTAAATATTAAAAAATAGCCATAGTGCAACAATTTTTTCTTTTTCGTTTCTGAGACAGGGTCTCCCTATGTAATGCAGGCTGGAGTGCAGTAGTGCGATCACAGCCTACTGTAGCTGCCACCTCCTGGGCTCAAGCAATCCTTCCCCCTCAAGCTCTCAGGTAGTTGGGATTACAGACGCGCACCACCACACCAGACTGATTTACATATGTATATAACATTATATTAAATATTAAGTATATTTTATGTGTGTGCGTGTGTGTATACATATTTGTTTTTTTGTGTGTTTTTGAGACAGAGTCTTGCTCTCACCCCCAGGCTGGAGTGCTATGGTGCAATCTTGACTCACTGCAACCTCCGCATCCTGGGTTCAAGCGATTCTCCTGCCTCAGCCTCCGAGTAGCTGTGATTACACGCACCCGCCACCATGCCTGGCTAATTTTTGTATTTTTAGTAGAGACAGGTTTTCGCCATGTTGGCCAGGCTGGTCTCGAACTCCTGACCTCAGGTGATCCACCGGCCTCTGCCTCCCAAGTGCTGGGATCATAGACGTGAGCCACAGCACGTGGCATTTACATATTTTTTGTAGAGATGGGGTTTCATCATGTTGCCCAGGCTGGTTCAAACTCCTGAGCTCAATCAATCCACCCAACTCGGCCTCCTAAAGTACTGGGATTACAGGCATGAGCCACTGCACCCAGCCACAGTTTTTTTGTTTGTTTGTTTTTGAGACGGAGTCTCGCTTTGTCGCCCAGGCTGGAGTGCAGTGGCACCATCTCAGCTCACTGCAAGCTCCGCCTCCTGGGTTCACGCCATTCTCCTGCCTCAGCCTCCCAAGTAGCTGGGACTACAGGCACGCACCACCACGCCCGGCTAATTTTTTGTATTTTTAGTAGAGACGGGATTTCATCGTGTTAGCCAGGATGGTCTCGATCTCCTGACCTCGTGATCCGCCCGCCTCGGCCTCCCAAAGTGCTGGGATAACAGGCGTGAGCCACCACGCTCGGCCAGCCACAGTTTTTTTAAAAAACTTCCTGAGAATCTATAGTGATACACAACTTGAGGTAAAGACGAGGGGAAGTGGGGGAAGCACTAATGCTTTACATAACAATTATCATAGAAATTATCGCAACTCTAAGGACTCAGTTATTGTTTTAGTTACCAAAAACTCCCATAAAATTAAGTTGTTATAAAGAGATGACAGCAATATACAAGACAAAAACATACCTGTTTAGATGCTTGACTTATATGATATCCAAAGCCTACTAAAACTTTTCCACAGCTTAAACGGCCCATATTTAAGAATAAGGTCATCAAATCAAACCAAGTATAAATACATAATCTTATTTATAAAGAAGAAAAGGCCAGGCCTGGTGGCTCAGGCCTGCAATCCTAGCACTGTGGGAGGCCAAGGTGGGTGATCACTCGAGGCCAGGATTTCTTTTTTTTTTTTTTTTGAGACTGAGTCTTGCTCTGCCACCCAGGCTGGAGTGCAGCGACCGCATCTCAGCTCACTGCAAGCTCCGCCTCCGTGGTTTAGGCCATTCTCCTGTCTCAGCCTCCCGAGTAGCTGGGACTACAGGCCCTGCCACCTTGCCCAGGTAGTTTATTTTGTATTTTTTAGTAGAGACGGGGTTTCACTGTGTTAGCCAGGATGGTCTCGATCTGCTGACCTCGTGATCCGCCCGTCTCGGCCTCCCAAAGTGCTGGGATTACAGGCTTGAGCCACCGCGCCCGGCCGAGGCCAGGATTTCAAGATCAACCTTGGCGAGATCCCATCCTTGCACAAACACACACACACACCAGGCAGACATGGTAGCTCACGCCTGTAGTTTCAGCAACTTGGGAGGGTAGGCTGGGAGGAACGCGTGAGCTTGGGAAGTCAAGGCTGAACTGAGCCATGACTGCGCCGCTGCACACCAGCCTAAGTGACAGAGTGAGCTCCTGTCTCCAAGGGAAAAAAACAAAAACCCAAAACAACTAGAATATGAGGATATCAAACAACTCTAAAGGAAAAATGTAACAATCAAATTAAACAGTTTTCCTAAAAATGGACAAAAGACCTGAATAGAAAATACTCAAAAAGACATACAAATGGCAAACAAGAATATGAAAAGGTGCTCAGTATCACTGCTCATCAGAGAAATGCAAATCAAAACTATAATGAGATACCATCTCAAACAGATAAAATGGCTTTTATCCAAAAGACAGAAAATAATAAATGCTGGCAAGGATGTGCATAAAGGTGGGAATGTAAATTAGTACAAATCTAGAGAACAGTTTGGAGGTTTCTCAAAAAACTACAAATAGAGCTACCATATGATCCAGAAATCCCATGACTAGCTATATAGAGAAAAGAAAGGAAATCAGTATTTCAAATAGGTACCTGCCCTCCCATGCTTATTGCAGCACTGTTCACAATAGCCAAGACTTGGAAATAACCTAAGTGTTCAACAGATGAATAAAGAAAGAAAATGTGGTACATATACATAATGGAGTGCTATTCAGCCATGAAAAAGAATGAGATCCTATCATTTGCAACAACATAGATGGAACTGGAGATCATTATGTTAGATGAAATAAGCCAGGTACAGAAAGACCAACTTCATGTGTTCTCACTTATTTGTGAGAACTAAAAATTAAAACAATAGAACTCCTGCTGATAGACAACAGAAAAATGATTACTAGAGGCTAGGAAGGGAAGTAGAAAGATGGAGGTAAGTGAGGATGGTTAAAGAAAACAAAAGAATAGATGATTCAGTAAGGTAAAAAAAGAGTTAGAAGCCGGGCGCGGTGGCTCAAGCCTGTAATCCCAGCACTTTGGGAGGCCGAGACGGGAGGATCACGAGGTCAGGAGATCGAGACCATCCTGGCTAACATGGTGAAACCCCGTCTCTATTAAGAAATACAAAAAACTAGCCGGGCGAGGTGGCGGGCGCCTGTAGTCCCAGCTACTCGGGAGGCTGAGGCCGGAGAATGGCGTAAACCCGGGAGGCGGAGCTTGCAGTGAGCTGAGATCCGGCCACTGCACTCCAGCCTGGGTGACAGAGCGAGACTCCGTCTCAAAAAAAAAAAAAAAAAAAAAAAAAGAGTTAGAAATAATGAGTAAGAACTAGAATTTGATAGCACATCAAGTTGATAATAATTTAACTGTATATTTTAAAATAAGAAAAAGGGTATAATTGGATTGCTTGTAACACAAAGGATAAATCCTTGAGGGGATGGTAACTCCATTTACCCTAATGTAATTACACATTGCATGTCTGTACCAAAATATCTCATGTATATTGCAAATATATATACCTATGTACACACAAACATTGAAAATAAGTTTTTTCTTAAACATAGAATGACCATATGATGCAGTAATTCTACTCCTAGGTATACAATACCCAAGAATAATGAAAACACATGTCCACACAAAAACTTGTAAAAGCAGACCTTGGAGATTAATATAGGTTCAGTTTCAAGACCACCACAACAATGCAAATATTGCGATAAAGTGAGTAATGAAAATGCTTCAATTTCACAGTACACATATATAAGTTAGATTTACACTATACGGTAGTCTGTTTGTGTACAATAGCATTATAGATTAAAAATAACAAATTAAGAAGCTTTGTTTTATTCAGTGTATGAATTTGGGGGAAAAAATATATAGTGCTAAAAGAAAAGAACATCCAGCCTGGGCAACATAACAAGAATTCATCGCCAAAAAAACAAACAAAAAAAATTAACCCCTTAACTGAGGCTGGTTGTGGGGGTTCACACCTGTACACCCGGCACTTTCCGAGGCCAAGGCAGGAAGACTGCTTGGGCCTAGGACTTTAGGACCATACTTGGCAATGTAAGTGAGACCTCATCTTCATTTAAAAAAACAAAAAAAGAGGCCAGGCGCAGTAGTTCATGCCTGTAATCCCAGCACTTTGGGAGGCTGAGGTGGGCAGATCACCTGAGGTCAGGAGTTCGAGACCAGCCTGACTAAAGTGGTGAAACCATGTCTACTAAAAATACAAAAATTAGGCCGGACGCGGTGGCTCAAGCCTGTAATCCCAGCACTTTGGGAGGCCGAGACGGGCGGATCACGAGGTCAGGAGATCGAAACCATCCTGGCTAACACGGTGAAACCCCGTCTCTATTAAGAAATACAAAAAACTGGCCGGGCGCGGTGGCTCAAGCCTGTAATCCCAGCACTTTGGGAGGCCGAGACGGGCGGATCACGAGGTCAGGAGATCGAGACCATCCTGGCTAACACGGTGAAACCCCGTCTCTACTAAGAAATACAAAAAACTAGCCGGGCGAGGTGGCAGGCGCCTGTAGTCCCAGCTACTCGGGAGGCTGAGGCCGGAGAATGGCGTGAACCCGGGAGGCGGAGCTTGCAGTGAGCTGAGATCCGGCCACTGCACTCCAGCCTGGGCTACAGAGCGAGACTCCGTCTCAAAAAAAAAAAAAAAAGAAATACAAAAAACTAGCCGGGCGAGGTGGCGGGCGCCTGTAGTCCCAGCTACTCGGGAGGCTGAGGCAGGAGAATGGCGTGAACCCGGGAGGCGGAGCTTGCAGTGAGCTGAGATCCGGCCACTGCACTCCAGCCTGGGCGACAGAGCGAGACTCCGTCTCAAAAAATAAATAAATAAAAATAAAAATAAAAATAAAAATACAAAAATTAGCCAGGCGTAGTGGCAGGCACCTGTAATCCCAGCTACTCAGGAGGCTGAGGCAGGAGAATTGCTTGAACCCAGGAGATGGAGGCTGCAGTGAGCGGAGATTGCGCCATTGCACTCCAGCCTGGGTGACAGAGCAAGTCCCCATTTAAAAAAATAAAAATAAAATAAAAATTTTTAAAAAGGGGGAGAGGAGGGGAGGATAAAACAAAGCCAGTCTTAGTTGGGGATGCTGGCACAACCTTGTAGTTCTAGGCAAAACTTTAATCACTTGAGTCCAGGATTTTCAGGTTACATACAGCAAGCTACAGTCGTATCACTGTACTTGAGCCTGGGAAAGAAAGCAAAACCCTGTCTCTAAAAAATGATCATCTGAGCTGCAACCTTTATGCTGATGGAGGGCCTTGCCTCAATGTTCAAGGCTGCTTGCTGAAGGTCAGAATGGCTGTGGCAATTTCTGGTTTGTTTGCTTTTGCTGAGACAGAGTCTCACTCAACTGTTGCCCAAGCTGGAATGCAGCTGGACAAAAACAACTCACTGTAGCCTCCGCCTCCCGGGTTCCTGCAGTCCTCTACCATTGGCCTCTCGAGTAATTGGGACTAAAAGTGCATACCACTATGACCAGCTAATTTTCAAGGTTTTTTTTTTCTTGTTTCTTTTGAGACAGAGTCTCGCTCCGTCACCCAGGCTGGAGAGCAGTGGCGCGATCTCCGCTCACTGCAAGCTCCACCACCCGGGTTCAGGCCATTATCCTGCCTCAGCCTCCCAAATAGTGGGAATACAGGCGCTTGCCACCATGCCTGGCCAGTTTTTTATCTTTTTAGTAGAGACGGGGTTTCACCGTGTTAGCCAGGATGGTCTTGATCTCCCGACCTCGTGACCCACCCACCTCGGCCTCCCAAAGTGCTGGGATTACAGGCGTGAGCCACCGCGCCCGGCTAATTTTTAAAATTTTTATGTTTCCCTGGATGGCCTCAAACTCCTGGGCTCAAGCAATCCACCCTCCTTGGCCTCTCAAGGTGCTGGGATTACAGGAAATAGCACAGAACCCACTATTTCTTAAAGTAAGACCACAATGTGGCCAAGCACAGTGGCTCACACCTGTAATCCCAGCACTTTAGGAGGCCAAGAAGGGCAGATCACTTGAGGTCAGGAGTTCAAAACAGCTTAGACAACATGGCAAAACCCCATCTCTACAAACACTACAAAAATTAGCCAGGCCTGGTGGCAGGCGCCTGTAATCCCAGCTACTCAGGAGGCTGAGGCAGGAAAATCACTTGAACCCAGGAAGCGGAGGTTGCAGTGAGCTGAGACTGAGCCAATGCTCCAGCCTGGGTGACAAGGTGAGAACCTGCCACAAACACAAACACACACACACACAAAAAATGAAGTTTCCTACATGGATTGACTCTTCCTTTCATGATTTCTCTGTAGCATTCAACGTCATTTGATAGTATTTTACACACAATAGAGCTTCTTACTCTCTTTTTGGGTGTTTTTTGGAGACAGTCTTGCTCTGTCACTGTCACCCAGGATGGAGTGCAGTGGCACAATCTCGGCTCACTGCAAACTTCCTTCCCGGGTTCAAGTAATTCTCATACTTCAGCCTCCTGTGTAGCTGGGACTACAGGCATGTGCCACCACGCCCGGCTAATTTTTAGTAGAGACAGGGCTTCACCATGTTGGCCAGGCTGGTCTCTTAAACTCCTGGCCCCACGCGATCCGCCCACCTCAGCCTCCCAAAGTGCTAGGATTATAGGTGTGAGCCACCACACCTGGCCTAGAGCTTCTTTCAAAAGTGGAGTCAGTCCCCTCAAACCTGGATACTACTTTATCAACTAGTTTCATGATATTCCAATGAATCTGTTGTCATTTCAACAATATTCGTATCATTTTTACCAGGAGTAGATTATACCTTAAGAAACCACATTTTGGCCCGGCACGGTGGCTCACACCTGTAATCCCAGCACTTTGGGAGGCCGAGGTGGGTGGATCACAAGGTCAAGAGATCGAGACCATCCTGGCTAACATGGTGAAACCCTGTCTCTATTAAAAACATAAAAAATTAGCCAGGTAGGTGCCTGTAGTACCAGCTACTCGGGAGGCTGAGACAGGAGAATGGCATGAACCTGGGAGGCGAAGTTTGCAGTGAGCCGAGATCACACCATTGCACTCCAGCCTGAGCTACAGAGAGACACTCCGTCTCAAAAAAAAAAAAAAAAAAAAACCACTTTTGCTCATCTAGAAAATACAACTCTTTATCTGTTAAAATATCATCATCAGCCGGGCGCAGTGGCTCACGCCTGTAATCCCAGCACTTTGGGAGGCCAAGGTGGGTGGATCACTTGAGGTCAGGAGTTTGAGACCCGCCTGGCAAACATGGTGAAACCCTGTCTCTACTAAAAATACAAAAAAAAATAGCTGGGCGTGGTGGTATGTGCCTGTAATCACAGCTATTTGGGAGGCTGAGGCAGGAGAATCACTTGAATCCAGGAGGCAGAGGTTGCAGTGAGCCACTGCACTCCAGCCTGGGCAACACAGCGAGACTGTCTTTTTTTAAGAAAAAAAGATTTGCCGGGCGCGGTGGCTCAAGCCTGTAATCCCAGCACTTTGGGAGGCCGAGACGGGCGGATCACGAGGTCAGGAGATCGAGACCATCCTGGGTAACACAGTGAAACCCCATCTCTACTAAAAATACAAAAACTTAGCCGGGCGAGGTGGCAGGCGCCTGTAGTCCCAGCTACTCGGGAGGCTGAGGCAGGAGAATGGCGTGAACCCGGGAGGCGGAGCTTGCAGTGAGCTGAGATCCGGCCACTGCACTCCAGCCTGGGTGACAGAGCGAGACTCCGTCTCAAAAAAAAAAAAAAAAAAAAAAAAAAAAAGATTTATTCTTTTTTTAAGAAACAAAATTAAAAATATATATATATAAATATAAATATAAAAAACAAAAAAATATTTCTTCTTTTAAGAAATAAATAAAATAGGGCCGGGCGCGGTGGCTCAAGCCTGTAATCCCAGCACTTTGGGAGGCCAAGACAGGCGGATCACGAGGTCAGGAGATCGAGACCATCCTGGCTAACACAGTGAAACCCCGTCTCTACTAAAAAATACAAAAAACTAGCCGGGCGAGGTGGTGGGCGCCTGTAGTCCCAGCTACTCGGGAGGCTGAGGCAGGAGAATGGCGTAAACCCGGGAGGCGGAGCTTGCAGTGAGCTGAGATCCTGCCACTGCACTCCAGCCTGGGCGACAGAGCAAGACTCCGTCTCAAAAAAAAAAAAAAAAAAAAAAAGAAAGAAAGAAATAAAATAAAAAATACAAATACAAAAATTAGCCAGCCATGTTGGTGGGTGCCTGTAATCCCAGCTACCCAGGAGGCTAAGGCAGGAGAACTGCTTGAACCCTAGAGGTGGAGATTGCAGTCAGCCCATACCACACCACTGCACCCCAGCCTGAGCGACAGTGCAAGTCTCAAAAAAATAATAATAATAATAATTATATCTTAATAGACTACTCTAAAGAATAGAATTAACAATTTCTTAACAGCCCAGACATACCTGATTGGCCTCCTTCCCCATCTCCCACATACCACACCAACTTATTTCCAACTCTAAGAATGTATTTTACAATTAATCATTTAATCAATTCCTCTGCACTTTTCAAAATCCTTCTGTTGAAATTCCATCACAGAGGTAGTTTTCAAATTGTGTTCCTCTGAGATAGTGCTCACGAGAGCCCCTTGCAGGCTACCCCAGAGGGTGATAAGAAAACTGGCTGCTCCCTCCACACTCCAAATCAAAGCAGCTCCATCTTTTTTTCTACGTTTTATACTTGTGTTCTGTGTATGATTTCATTTGAAGCATAATAATTTAAAAAACAAAACTAGCTGGGCGTGGTGGCTCATGCCTATAATCCCAGCACTTTGGGAGGCTGAGGCGGGCGGATCACCTGAGGTTGGGAGTTCGAGACCAGTCTTACCAACAGGGAGAAACCCTGTCTCCACTAAAAATACAAAATTAGCCAGGCGTGGTGGTGCATGCCTGTAATCCCTGCTACTCGGGAGGCTGGGCAGGAGAATCGCTTGAATCCAGGAGGCGGAGGTTGTGGTGAGCTGAGATCCTGCCATCGCACTTCAGCCTGGGCAACAAGAGTGAAACTCCGTCTCAAAAAAAAAAAAAAACTTAAGTCCAAGGTCCTAGGATGACAAATAAGGCTCTTCCTAATCTGACTCCTAGGAAAAACTATGACCAAGTTGCATCACAGGATTTACACTTTGTAGTTCACATAAATCTGATGCTATCACACCTCCATGCACTTGATCATACTTTTCAATCTAAGGCACGCTTCATTTTCCTATCTGGCTAATAGCTACTTATACTTCATAACTCAGCTCAAAGAAACAACTCTTGGGTCTACTTTACCTCTACTTAAGACTCTGGATCCCCCTGTGCATACCTCTTATTACTGCACTTGACACATTACATTAATATCACACTCTAACAGTCTCAACTGCAGAGGCAATGATCTTATTTTCTATTCATTTTTTTGTCTTATTGATGTTTTAAACTCCAGCACCTACGCAGTACTCAATAAAAATGTGCTAAACCAAACACCTTCAACAAAGCACTTTTTAATGTTCTTAAAAACAAACATTAAACAAGGATCACTTAAGCCCAGGAGGTCGAGGATGCACTGAGCTGTGATCACTCCGCTGCACTCTAGCCTCAGTGACAGGGTGAGACCCTGTCTCAACAACAACAAAACCTTTTAACTATAAATTATAAATTTATTTTTTATTTTTTAGGGTTTTCTTAAAATCCTTATAAGTTTAAAACATGTCTATTAAAGGCCGGGTGTGGTGGCTTATACCTGTAATCCCAGCACTTTGGGAGGCCAAGGCAGGTGGATCACCTGAGGTTGGGAGTTCAAGACCAGCCTGACCAACATTGAGAATCCCCATCTCTACTAAAAATGCAAAATTAGCCAGGCATGGTGGCGCATGCCTGTGATCCTAGCTACTCGGGAGGCTGAGGCAGGAGAATCACTTGAACCCGGGAGGCAGAGGTCGTGGTGAGCCAAGATTGGGCCATTGCACTCCAGCCTGGGCAGCAACAGCAAAACTCCGTCTCATCAATCAATCAATCAAACATGTCTATTAAAATATTTTAATGCACCCAGGTGTGGGGCTCACATCTATAATTCAGGCATTTTGGGAGGCCAAGGTCAGCAGATCACTTGAGGCCCAAGAGTTTGAGGCCAGCCTGGCCAACATGATGAAACTCTGTCTCTACTAAAAATACAAAAAATTAGCCAGGTGTGGCGGCACATGCCTGTAGTCCCAGCTACTCAGGAGGTTGTAGTATCGCTTGAAACTAGAAGGTGGAGGTGCAGTGAGCTGAAATTGCTCCACTGCACTCCAGCCTGGGCAACAGAGTAAGACTCCATCTCAATAATAATAATAATTTAATGCAATTTTTTGCATTAACAGAATATGTAAAAAAAAAATAAGCAAAAAGCAAAAACAAATAGCTCTAAAATATTAACTGAAATAAAGGTTTCTTTAAGAGGCAATTTGAGAGAGTAATCAGAGCAGAGAGAAAACTCTGGGCACTCGTTGGCAAGAAGAGTTCCCACACATATAGGTTCTCACACATATAGTTGTGAACATACAATCTAATACTGATTTTTTTTTTTTTTTTTTTTGAAAGACATGGTGTAAATCTGTCACCCGGGCTGGAGTGCAGTGGCACAATCATAGCTCACTCCAGCCTCAACCTCCCAGGCTCAAGCGATCCTTCTTGTTGTTGCTGTTGTTTTGTTTTTTGTTTTTTTGGGAGAAACAGTCTTGCTCTGTCAACCAGACTGGAGTGGCGTGGTACAATCTCAGCTCACTGCAACCTCTGCCTCCAAGGTTCAAGTGATTCTCCTGCCTCAGCCTCCCGAGCAGCTGGGAGGCATGCACCACCACACCTGGCTAATTTTTGTATTTTTAATAGAGAGAGGGTTTCACCAGCTTGGCGAGGCTGGTCTTGAACTCTTGACAGCAAGTGACCCACCCGCCTCAGCCTCCCAAAGGGCTGGGATTACAGGTATCAGCCACTGTGCCAGGCCCAATGCTTGCTTGATATTTGCCTTTCTCACTTTACTGAAGGATCCATGAGGGCAGACACAATGTCTATTCTGCTCATCACAGTACTCCCAGCACTTAAAACACTGCACAGCTATACTCCAGCCTGGACAACAGAGACTCTGTCTCAAAAACAAAACAAAACAGTGCATAGCACATAATTAAATTAATGAGTAAGAAAGTAATTTATGACACCTGTAATCAGTTCTTTCACATGTAATATAACAGAATCCTCACAAGAATTCTGGTAGGGGGGTGTTGTTTCCATTTACAACTGAAACATCCAAAACAAAGAGTTTCCAATTAATTGCTGAGCTCAATTCTGACTGACCCCCAAGTAATGGATATCTGCCACTCCTCCAGAACTCTAGAAATTGGACCTGGACTCTGGACTACACCCTCGAGTTAAAGAATCCTAAGGCTTTTTGGCAAAATATAAAACAAAGTTGTTATAAGCTCTTCCAACACAATGTATCCCTTATAGGAATGAGCCTTTCCAGGTTTTAACTGTACCAATAATCAGGAAAAGTAATGACACAACCAGATTTTACAGATTTCTGGTAAATGCAGATTATATACTAATTATACAGTTGTAAACATTAATAGAACAATCATGGGATCGGATGTGGTGGTGTGTGCCTGTGGTACTAGCTACTCAGGAGGCTGAAGTGAGAGGACTGCTTAAGCCCAGTTCAGGACTGCAGTAAGCCATGACTGCCACGGCACTCTAGCCTGGGACACAGAGCAAGATACTGTCTCTTTAAAAAAAAAAAAAAAAAAAAAAAAAAAAAAAGGCCAGGCACGGTGGATCACACTTGTAATCCCAACACAGCACTATGGGATTCAAAAATTGCTTGAACCTGGGAAGTGGAGGTTGCGGTGAGCCGAGATCGTACCATTGCACTCCAGCCTGGGCAAAAAGTGTGAAACTCCATCTCAAAAAAAAAAGGGGGGGCCGGGCGCGGTGGCTCAAGCCTGTAATCCCAGCACTCTGGGAGGCCGAGACGGGCGGATCACGAGGTCAGGAAATCGAGACCATCCTGGCTAACACGGTGAAACCCCGTCTCTACTTAAAAAATACAAAAAACTAGCCGGGCAAGGTGGCGGGTGCCTGTAGTCCCGCTACTCGGGAGGCTGAGGCAGGAGAATGGCGTGAATCCGGGAGGCGGAGCTTGCAGTGAGCTGAGATCCGGCCACTGCACTCCAGCCTGGACAACAGAGCCAGACTCCGTCTCAAAAAAAAAAAAAAAAAAAAAGAAGAAGAATCAAGTATGTTAGATTTTAATCCCTCAATTTCAAAACACTGAAGTCACTGAAATGTTATGATTTTTGCAATCGGGCCGGGCGCAGTGACCAAGGCCTGCAATCCCAGCACTTTGGGAGGCCGAGGCAGGTTTTTGCAATCGAATAATGTTTATATCACAAACATGCTTTGTTGTAAAATCGAAACAGGATGTATCTATCACTTGCCATCCGGAGACTATTTTATTAATAAAACTACTCTGGATGTTACTATTTTCATACAAAGTATCATTTTCCATATGGCTTAAATGATACGACACTATTACATTCAAGGCTATAATATTATTTGCTTTTCCAAAAATAACCTCTGAAGAAGGCTTCCAAATACTTTATTCTTTTTTTTTAAGGCAGGGTCTCACTCTGTAACTCAGGCTAACATGCTGTGGCCCAATCACAGCTCACCGCAACCTACACTTATTGAGCTCAAGTGATCCTCCCACCTCAGCCCCACCAAGCAGCTGGGACTAATGACACGTGCCACCAGCCTAGCTAATGTTTAATTTATATTTTAGAGATGAGGTTTTGCCATGTTGCCATGGCTGGTTTCAAACTCCTGGGTTCAAGCGATCCTGCCTCACAAAGTGCTGAGATTACAGGTGTGAGCCACGTGCCCAGCCTCAAAAAGACTGTAACATATATGCATTCAAATTTTCTTCCTACTCACTGCTGAAATAAATTACAGAAAATTAAGCATAACTTTTTGTGACATTTGTCCAAATCTTCTGTGACCACATTTGCCCAAAATTAAATCAATGATATAATAAATACGATGGCTTAAAAGTCAGATAAGGCCAGGCTCCTACCTGTCATCCCAGCACTTTGGAAGGCCAAGGTGGGCAGATTACCTGAGCTCAGGAGTTTCATACCAGCCTGGTCAACATGGTGAAACCCCATCTCTACCAAAAATACAAAGAAAACTTAGCCAGACATTGTAGTGGGCGCCTGTAATCCCAGCTACTCAGGCAGCTGAGGCAGAAGAATCGCTTGAACCCAGGAGACAGGGGTTGCAGTGAGCCGAGATCACGCCTTTGCACTCCAGTCTGGGTGACAAGAGCAAGACTCCGTGTTGAAAAAAAAAAAGTCAGATAAGTATTTTGGGCAATGGTGCATTGATTATATAACCATTTTCTGGCCAGGCGCAGTGGCTCACACCTGTAATCCCAACACTTGGGGAGGCCGAGGCGATGGGATCACCTGAGGTCAGGATTTTGAGACCAGCCTCGCCAACATGGCGAAACCCCATCTACTAAAACTATAAAAATTAGCTGGGCATGGTGGCGTGCACCTGTAATCCCAGCTACTTGGGAGGCTGAGGCAAGAAAATTGTTTGAACCCGGGAGGCAGAGGTTGCGGTCAGCCAAGATCGCGTCACTGCACTCCAGCCTGGGCAAAAGAGCAAGATTCCGGCTCAAAAAAATTTTTTTAATTTTAAAAAATGATTTTTTTAAAAGTATGTTTTTAAAAATGATTGTTTTAAAAATTATTTAGCTGGGTGCGGTGGCTCACGCCTGTAATCCCAGCACTTTGGGAGGCTGAGACAGGCGAATCACGAGGTCAGGAGATCGAGACCATCCTGGCTAACATGGTGAAACCCCGTCTCTACTAAAAATACAAAAATTAGCCGGGCGTGGTGGCGGGCGTCTGTAGTCCCAGCTACACGGGAGGCTGAGGCAGGAGAATGGCAAGAACCCGGGAGGCGGAGCTTGCAGTGAGTGGAGATTGCACCACTGCATTCCAGCTTGGGTGACAGAGAGAGACTCCGTCTCAAAAAAAAAAAAAAAAATTACTTAAAAAAATTTTTTAAATTATTATTTTAATTTTTTTATTTTTTTGAGACAGTCTTGCTCTGTTGCCAAGGCTGGAGTGCAGTGGCGTGCGCTCAAAAAAAACTAAAAAATTTTTTTCTTTTTTTTTTTTTTTTGAGACAGAGTTTCACTTTTGTTGCCCAGGCTGGAGTGCAGTGGCGTGATCTCAGCTCACCACAACCTCCATCTCCTGGGTTCAAGCAATTCTCCTGCCTCAGCCTCCCGAGTAGCTGGGATTACAGGCATGCACCACCACCCCAGTTAATTTTGTATTTTTAGTAGAGATGGGGTTTCTCCATGTTGGTCAGGCTGGTCTTGAACACCGGACCTCAGGTGATCCACCCGCTTCGGCCTCCCAAAATGCTGGGATTACAGGCGTGAGCCACCGCGCCCAGCAAAAAAATAATAATTTTTGCAGTAATTCAGTCTCCAGCAAGTAATCCTTTAAAAAAAAAAAAAAAAAGGCTGGGCGCGGTGGCTCATGCCTGTAATCCAAGCACTTTGGGGAGGCCGAGGCGGGCGGATCATGAGGTCAGGAGATCGAGACCATCCTGGCTAACACGGTGAAACCCTGTCTCTACTAAACAAAATACAAAAATTTAGCCAGGTGTGGTGGTGGGAGCCTGTAGTCCCAGCTACTCAGGAGGCTGAGGCAGGAGAATGGTGTGAACCCGGGAGGAGGGGGCTTGCAGTGAGCTGAGATCACGCCACTGTACTCCAAGCCTGGGCAACAGAGCAATACTCCATCTCAAAAAAAAAAAAAAAAGAAAAAAAACTCTAAATTACAACTTTAGCTTTCCTATCTGCAGGAAAACCAAGATATAATAAATGACTTAGGTATTTATCTCACAGACCACTCACTTCTCCTAAAATACTTATTGTACACCTACTTTCCAGGAACTATGTAGGCCCCAATAATACACAAGACAACACAATCCCAGTTTAGTGAGGATTACAGAACACAAAATTAATCGTAACATACTATTTCAAAAGCTATATAACAGTATTATAAGGCCGGCGTGGTGGCTCACGCTTGTAATCCCAGCACTCTGGCAGGCCAAGGCAGGAGGATCACTTGAGGTAAGGAGTTTAAGCCCAGCCTGATCAAGATGGCAAAGCCCCATCTCTACTAAAAATACAAAAATTAGCTGGGCGTGGTGGCAGGTGCATGTAGTCCCAGTTACTTGGGAGGCTGACGCAGGAGAATCGCTTGAACCTGGGAGGCAGAGGTTGCAGTGACCTGAGACTGAACCACTGTACTCCAGCCTGGACGACAGAGCGACACTCCATCTCAAAAAAAAATAAAATAAAATAAAGTAAATAAAGTAACAGTATTACAAGAGCACTAAACATCTTTTAACCTCTTTTTTTTTTTTTTTTTTTTTTTTGAGACGGAGCTGGAATGCAGTGGCGCGATCTCAGTTCACTGCAACCTCCGCCTCCTGGGTTTAAGCGATTGTCTTGCCTCAGCATCCCAAGTAGCTAGGGCACCACCACGTCCAGCTAATTTTTGTATTTTTAATAGAGACGGGGTTTCACCATGTTGGCCAGGATGGTCTCGATCTCTTGACCTCGTCGCCTGCCTACCTTGGCCTCCCAAAGTGCTGGGATTACAGGCGTTACCCGGCCTTTTTAACCTCTTTTCTGACGACCAAGGAGGAGAATAAAAAGGAATGCTGACCAACAGGACAATGTGAATATGAAAATATCACTAAAATATCCTTCCCACTAACCAGAGTGAGTTGTATTAATGTTAATTTAACTACCAAATTACTGCTTCATCCATTACAAGTTAACATATTAGATGTGCTTATGAAATAATATTTTGGCAGTCACACTAGAAAACATATGAACAACTATTGTTCCCAGAAGACCAATCAATAACCTGTGACAATCACACACGTCAGTAAACTTTTTTCTGTATGAGAGCCAGATAGTAGGCCAGATGCAGTGGCTCATGCCTGTAATCCCGGCACGTTGGGAGGCCGAGGCGGGCAGATCACCTTAGGTCAGGAGTTCGAGACCAGCCTGACCAACATGGGGAAATCCCGCCTCCACTAAAAATACAAAATTAGCCAGGTGTGGTGGCACATGCCTGTAACCCCAGCTACTCAGGAGGCTGAGGCAGGAGAATTGCTTGAACCCGGAAGGCAGAGGTTGCGGTGAGCTGAGATCGTGCCATTGCACTCCAGCCTAGGCAACAAGAGTGAAACTCCATCACAAAAAAAAAAAAAAAAAAAAGGCCAGATAGTAAATATTTTAGATTCTGCAATATAAGACATACACTCGAAATTACTCAATCCTCCCATCACAGCACAAAAGCAGTCAGACAACACATATGAGTGGCCACGTTCCAATAGATTTCATATAGTTACTAAAGTTTTAATTTCATATAATTCTAACATGATACAAAATATTCTTTTTTTTTTTTGAGACAGGGTCTCACTCTGTTGTCCAGGCTAGAGTACAGTGGCACAATCTCAGCTCACTGCAGCCTCAACATACCAGGCTCAAGTGATCCTCCCACCTCAGCCTCCCAAGTAGCTGGGACTACAAGGTGTGTGCTGCCATGCCCAGCTAATTTTTTAAAAAATTTTGGCTGGGCGCGGTGGCTCAAGCCTGTAATCCCAGCACTTTGAGAGGCCGAGACGGGCGGATCATGAGGTCAGGAGATCGAGACCATCCTGGCTAATACGGTGAAACCCCGTCTCTACTAAAAAATACAAAAAACTAGCCGGGCGAAGTGGCGGGTGCCTGTAGTCCCAGCTACTCGGGAGGCTGAGGCAGGAGAATGGCGTGAACCCGAGAGGAGGAGCTTGCAGTGAGCTGAGATCCGGCCACTGCACTCCAGCCTGGGTGACAGAGCATGACTCCGTCTCAAAAAAAAAAAAAAAAAATTTTTAGAGACAGGGTCTCACTATGTTGCCTAGGCTGGTCTCCAAGTCCTAGGCCCAAGCCATCCTCCCACCTCAACCTCTCAAAATGCTGGGATTGTAGACGTGAACCACTACACCCAGCCTCAAAATATTTTGCTTTTGATTTTGCCTCAGCAATTCACAAACGTAAAAACTATTGTTGGCTCATTGGTTGTACAAAAACAGCTGTTAGTCATATTTGGACTGCAGGCTAGTTTGCCAAATCCTGCCATATATTACCACTAAGAAGTCATTTCTACATATAACATGATAAAAACCATTCATGTTCCTTCAAAGTCACACTTACAAGCTGTCATCTACTAGTTTTATTTATTCACCAGATTCAGTCTTTATTTCATTTTACCTGATGAAAGCATCAAAGCCTAAGCACAATTATGTCTTTGAAGAAATAATTTTAAGACTGAGATGAAAAAAAAAGACAATTATAAAAAAATAAACTCCAAAAGTGTCTCTAACTCCCACCTCAAGAAATTCTCCCACCTTGGCCTCCCAAAGTGCTTAGATTATAGGCATGAATCACCACATCCAGGATCCAAAAATATTTTTAGCAAAGGCTGCCACAGTCAAAGTGTTTATAGTGACATCAGAGGAAATGGAGTCGTCATGAACTTCAAGGACCTGCATCTCCCCAGAAACAGTCAATAAATAGGGGGAAAACTATCACAAGCAATTATATGAACTAGGAAAACCCTCAAAGGTTTATAACAAAGACTTAAGAAAGGAAGGGGTGAACTTCCTCGAAGAGTTAAGTATGGAATTACCATGTACATGTAACCCAGCTATTCTGCTGCTAGGCATATACCAAAAAGAACTGAAAGCAGAGATTCAAACAGATATTTGCACACTCATGTTCATAGCAACATTATTTACATTGTCCAAAAGGTGAAATAAACTCAAATGTCCATCACAAATGGATAATACAATGTGTTATTTACATGATGGAAGCTTCAACCATGAAAATTAAGTCCTGATACATACTACAACACACAAAAACCTTGACAGCATTATGCTAAGTGAAATACACCAGACACAAATAGGCAAATATTGCATGAATCCACTTATATGAAATACCTAGGATAGGCAAATAGAGTTACTACAAAATGCCCAAAATAGATGAAGGGAGGATTGGAGAGTCATTTAATAAGTACAGAGTTTTTGTTTGGGATGATGACAATCAACTGATGAATGGAAAACAAAATGTGAAATATCCATACAATGAAGTATTATGTGACCACGGATACATGCTAAAATAGGGATAAACCTGCAAAACATCATGTTAATAGAAAAACACAGGAACGAAAGTCTACATATTATATAATTCCATTCATATGAATCTCAAATAGAGAGATCGAGAGACAGGCAACAGTATAATGGTTACTTAGAGGCAGGGAAGTTAAGGTGTAGGAGGATGGTAACTAAAGGGTACAAGGTTTCCTTTTTTCTTTTGAGACGGAGTCTCGCTCTATTGCCAGGCTGGAGTGCAGTGGCGTGATCTTGGCTCACTGCAACCTCTACCTCCTTGGCTCAAGCGATTCTCCTTTCTCAGCCTCCTGAGTAGCTGGGACTACAGGCGCGCACCAACGCACCCAACTAATTTTTGTATTTTTAGTAGAGACAGGGTTTCACGATGTTGGCCGGGATGGTCTCAATCTCTTGACCTTGTGATCCATCCACCTCGGCCTCCCAAAGCACTGGGATTACAGGCCTGAGCCACCACGCCCGGCCCGGTTTCCTTTTTTTTTTTCAACACGGTAAATTATCAAGCAAGAAGGTTTCATTTTGAAGTGACAAAAAATGTGCTAAAATTGGCTCCACTTTATGTTAAGTAAAATAAGCCAGATATAAAGAGATAAATATTAAATGATACTATTTGTATTAATTATCTAAAATAAAATAGGCAAATTCAAAGGGAGAGAAAGAATTCAGGTTACCAAGGAGTAGGAAAAAGGAACTATTAGGAATTACTATTTAATGGATAGTTTATGTTGGAGATATTGAAAAACTTTGGTATAGAAAATAATGATTATATAACACTGTGAATATATGTAATGCACTGAACTGTACAATTCCAAATGGATGAATAATATGAAGTCATGTACACTTTCCAAAAAAAATAAAAAATAAATGAAGTTGGCGGGGCGTAGTGGCCCACGCCTGTAATCCTAGCACTTCAGGAAGCCGAGGCAGGCGGATTGCCTGAGCTTAGTAGTTGCATACCATCCTGGCTAACACGGTGAAACCCTGTCTCTACTAAAAAAATACAAAAAACTAGCCGGGCAAGGTGGCAGGCGCCTGTAGTCCCAGCTACTCAAGAGGCTGAGGCAGGAGAATTGCTTGAACCCAGGAGGCGGAGCTTGCAGTGATCCGAGATCACGCCACTGCACTCCAGCCTGGGCGACAGAGCGAGACTCCGTCTCTAAAAAAAAATAAAATAAAATCATGCATACTTTACAAAAACAAAAAGGATACTGATCCCCACACACACAAAAAATCAATTATATACCACAATAATACAACAAAGCAAAGTAATACATGATCGCCTCAGCAGATAGAAAAAACATTTTAAAAATCTAATACCCTTTCATGATAAAAACACCAAGCAAACTATTAGGCTGGTACAAAAGTAATTGTAGTTTTTGTACTGTTGGAATTTGCCATTTGATATTGGAATACATACTTAAATAAACGTGGTTATGTTATATATCATTTTAATGGGCACATCTTGCTTTATGTTATTTTTGCTAAAGACTTACTACTTGCTGTTTATTTTATGCTTATTTCACACTATGGAAATGATGTTAGACAAAAAGCAAATTTGAGCAATTTTCTTATTCATGTTCAAAATGGGTCGTAAAGTAGTGGAGACAATTCACAACGTCAACATGTTTGCCCAAGGAACTTTACACACACATACAGTGCAGTGGTAGTTCAAGAAGTTTTGCGAAGGAGGCGAGACCCTCGAAGATGAGGAGTAGTAGCCGGCCGTGGGAAGCTGACAACGACCAATTGAGAACAATCATCGAAGCTGATCCTATTACAACTTACCCAAGAAGCTGTCGAAGAGCTCAACGTCGACCATTCTACGGTCGTTCAGCATTTGAAGCAAATTGGAAAAGTGAAAAAGCTCAGTAAGTGGGTGCCTCATCAGCTGAGCAAAAACTAAAAAAAAGTCATCATTTACCATTTCTCGATTGGACTGTGGCATGCAATGAAAAGTGGATTTTATCCGAGAACCAGCGATGACCAGCTCAGTGGATGGACTAAGAAGCAGCTCCAAAGCACTTCCCAAACCAAACTTGCACCAAAAAAAAGTCATGGTTACTGCTTGGTGGTCTGCTGCTGGTCTGATCCACTACAGCTTTCCTAATACCACTGCATCTGAGAAGTATTCTCAGCAAATCAATGAGATGCAAGGAAAACTGCAGTGCCTGCAATGGCACTGGTCAACTAAAAGGGCCCAATTATTTATGACAATGCCCAACCACACGTTACACAACCAACACTTCAAAAGTTGAACAAATTAGGCTATGAAGTTTTGCCTCATCCTCCATATTCACCTGACCTCTCCACAACCGACTATCACTTCTTCAAGCAACTCAACTACGTTTTGCAGGAAAAACACTTCCACAACTAGCAGGATGCAGAAAATGCTTTCCAAGAGTCATCGAATCCTGAAGCATGGATTTTTATGCTATAGGTATAAACATACTGGCTGGGCATGGTGGCTCACGCCTGCAATCCCAGCACTTTGGGAGGCCAAGGCAGGTGGATCACCTGAGATCAGGAGTTCGAGACCAGCCTGACCAACATGGTGAAGCCCCATCTCTACTAAAAATACAAAAATGAGCTGGGCACGGTGGTGGGCACCCGTAATCCCAGCTACTTGGGAGGCTGGGGCAGGAGAATCGCTTGAACCCGGGAGGCAGAGGTTGCAGTGAGCCAAGATCATGCCATTGCACTCCAGCCTGGGCAACAGAGTAAGACTGTCTCCAAAAAAAACCAAAAACAACAAAAAAAGCAATGAACAATCCAAAAAGCAAACATCAAAACTTCCACTTAACAGGATCCAAAAGAAAGACACACAGATAGATGCTCCTCAAATTACAACAGGGCTAAGTCCCAACAAACCCATCGTAAGTAAAAAATATCCTAAGTTGAAAATGCATTCAATCCTCCAGTAAACCCTACCATAAAGTTAAAAAATCATTAAGTAAAACTGTGGGAATTAACAACTGTTTGTACCTATGAATAAATTTAACCTAGGCTGTGAAAAAGTCTTATACAGTGAAAATTACAAAACATTGTTGAAAGGAAATTAAAGACCTAAAGAAATGGGAAGACATCCCAAGCTCATTACTTAGAATTTTTAATACTGTGTTGTTAAAATGGCAATACTCCCTAAAATCATTTAAAGATTTAGTGGAATCCTGATGAAAATTACAATGGCCTATTTAGAGAAATGAAAAAGCTAACCTCAAATTCATATGGAATTCTATGCATGAGGCCTTAGGTTCATTCAATACCGGACACCTCCACCAAAAAGTAAAAATCATATGCAACGGTAAGAAACCTGAACAGCCAAAACAATACAGATGCTCCTCAACTCACAATGGGGTTACATCCTGATTAACCCATTATAAGTCAAAAATATCTTAAGTCGCCGGGCGCGGTGGCTCAAGCCTGTAATCCCAGCACTTTGGGAGGCCGAGACGGGCGGATCACAAGGTCAGGAGATCGAGACCATCCTGGCTAACACGGTGAAACCCCGTCTCTACTAAAAAATACAAAAAACTAGCCGGGCGAGGTGGCGGGCGCCTGTGGTCCCAGCTACTCCGGAGGCTGAGGCAGGAGAATGGCGTAAACCCGGGAGGCGGAGCTTGCAGTGAGCTGAGATCCGGCCACTGCACTCCAGCCTGGGCGACAGAGCCAGACTCAGTCTCAAAAAAAAAAAAAAAAAATCTTAAGTCGAACCATTGTTAACTGCAGATGCTCGACTTACTGTGGGGTTAAGTCCAGATAAGCCCACCATGAAGTTCAAAAACTCTAAGTAAAACCATCGTAAATCTGAGACCATCTGCACTGGAAAATAAAATAAGACAGAAGAACTCGCAGAAGCAGAATTCAGCTACAGTAATCAAAAACTGTGTATTAGTAGCCTAAGAGTAGAAATATAGACCAACGGAATAAAATTAAAACCTCAGAAATAAAGCTTCACAAATATATTCAATTTTTTTTTTTTTTTTTGAGATGGAGTTTTGCTCTTGTTGCCCAGGCTGGAGTGCAATGGCGCAATCTTGACCCGCCACAACCTCCGCCTCTGGGGTTCAAGTAATTCTCCTGCCTCAGCCTCCCAAGTAGCTGGGATTATAGGCGCCTGCCACAATACCCGGCTAATTTTGTATTTTTAGTAGAAATGGGTTTCACTATGTTGGCCAGGCTGGTCTCAAACTCCTGACCTCAGGTGATCCCCACCTCAGCCTCCCAAAGTGCTGGGGACTACAGGCGTGAGCCACCACACCCGGCCATATTATAGTCAATGAATTTTTGACAAGGAAAAAACAACAGTCAATGGAAAAAGAACAGTATTTCAAAGGAATATTTAAAAAATTAGTCTATTTTGAACGCAATGGAAAAAGAATAATAGTCTCTTCAACACATGGTACTGAGAAAACTGGATCACCTAATAAACTTTGGCCTCATTCAATATATAAAAAGTAACCCAAGGTCTGGCACAGTGGCTCACGCCTGTAATCCCAGCACTTTGGGAGGCCGAGATGGGCAGATCACTTGAGGTCAGGTGTTCAAGACCACCCCGGCCAAAATGCTGAAACCCCGCCTCTACTAAAATTACACAAAATAATTAGCTGGGCATGGTGGCACACAACTATAATCCCAGCTACCCAGGAGGCTGAGGCAAGAGAATTGCTTGAACCCAGGGAGTAGCCATGTCAGTGAGCCGAGATGGGGCCACTACAACCTGGGTGACAGAATGAGACTCCATCTCGGCGAGGTGGGGGAAGTAACTCAAAATGTATCAATGGCCTAAATATAAGAGCTAAAACTACAAAATTTTTATAAGAAAATTTAGGGATAAGGGTTCATAACTTCAGATCTGGCAAAGGATTCACAGATTGAACAACAAAACTGAGCAACAACAAAAAAATAGGTGAAGTTAAAATCCCCTGCCCCAAAAAACTAAAACTTTTTTTTTTTGAGACAGTATCTCACTCTGTTACCCAGGCTGGAGTGAAGTGGTACCATTTTCGCTCACTACAGCCTCCAGTCCAATTCAAGCGATCCTCCTGTCATAGCCTCCCCAGTAGCTCAGACTACAAGTGCATGCCACCACGCCTGGCTAATTTTTGTATTTTCTGTAGAAATACGGTTTTGCCATGTTGCTCAAGGTGGTCTTGAACTCCTGAGCTCAAGAGATCCACCCACCTTGGCCTCCCACACTGCTGGGATTATAGGCATGAGCCACCATGCCCAGCCCTAAAAGTAAAACTTTTTTTTTTTTTTTTTTTTGAGACGGAGTCTCGCTCTGTCGCCCAGGCTGGAGTGCAGTGGCCGGATCTCAGCTCACTGCAAGTTCCGCCTCCTGGGTTCAGGCCATTCTCCTGCCTCAGCCTCCCGACTGGGACTACAGGCGTCCACCACCTTGCCCGGCTAGTTTTTTGTATTTCTTAGTAGAGACGGGGTTTCACCGTGTTAGCCAGGATGGTCTCGATCTCCTGATCTTGTGATCCGCCCGTGTCGGCCTCCCAAAGTGCTGGGATTACAGGCTTGAGCCACCGCGCCCGGCCAGTAAAACTTTTTGAATCAAAGAAAATTGTCAAGAATGTGTGCTGGGAGCAGTGGATCATGCCCATAATCCCACCATTTTGGGAGGCCAAGGCTAGAAGGCTAAAAGATTGCTTGAGCCCAGCCTGGGCAACATAGTGGGAGCCTATCACTGTAACAACAGCGATTTGCCAGGCATGGTGCTATACACCTGTAGGCCTGGTTACTTAGGAGGCTGAGGTGGGAGGTAAGGATTGCTTCAGCCCAGACAAGTCGAGGCTGCAGTAAGCTATGATCACACCATTGTACTCCAGCCTGGGCAACAGAATAAGACCTTGTCTCAAAAAGGGAAGAGAAAGAATGTGAAAGAGCCTACAGAAACACAATGGGGGAAAAAAAATTTGTGAATCATATCCCTAGTTAAGGATTTAATATCCAAAATATATATGGAATTCTTATAATTTAAAAAAAAAAAGGCAAATCGAATTTTAAAGTAGACTAAGGGACAGGCACAGTGGCTCATTTTGGGAGACCGAGATGGGCGGATCACTTGAGCTCAGGAGTTCAAGACCAGTCTGGCAAACATAGTGAAACCTTGTCTCTAATAAAAATACAAAAATTAGCAGGGTGCGGTGGCGGGCGCCTGTAATCCCAGCTACAGAGGCTGAGGCAGAAGAATCACTTGAACCTGGAAGGTGGAGGCTGCAGTGAGCTGTGATACTACCACTGCACTCCAGCCTGGGTGACAAAACAAGACCCTGTCTCAAAATAAATAGGATAAAATAAAATGGTTACAATGGTGAACTGTAACTTACTTAATTTTTAAATTTATATATATATATATATATATATATATTTTTTTTTTTTTTTTTTTTTTTTTTTTCTGTAGAGATGAGGTCTCCCTATGTTGACCAGGCTGGTCTCAAACTTCTGAGTTCAAGTGATCCTCCTGCCTTAGTCTCCCAAAATGCTGGAAGTACAGGTGTAAGCCAATATAATCAGCCTTAAGTTATTTAAATTTTACTTTTTTTTTTTTTAATGAGACGGAGTTTCGCTCTTTTCACCCAGGCTTCAATGCAACGGCAGGATCTTGGCTCACTGCAACCTCCATCTCCCGGGTTCAAGCGATTCTCTTGCCTCAGCTTCCCGAGTAGCTGGGATTACAGGCGCCTGCCACCATGCCCTTAGCCTCCCAAAGTGCTGGAATTATAGGCGTGAGCCACCATGCCCGGCCGTTTTACCTCAATTTTTAAAAAGTGGCTACCTTCCCAAGATAAGACTATTTTTTGAATGAAGCATTCATTTCCAGTATAATATATAGAAAGAATGTTTTATTACTTCATAGATAAACTTACAACGTGATTGTTAATAAACGATTACAACTCAGAAGTCAGACAAGGAAATAAATCCTCATACTAGATAGACGTTACATTTTCCGGTCAGGCGCAGTGGCTCAAGCCTGTGATCCCAGCACTTTGGGAGGCCAAGGCAAGCGGATCACCTGAGGTCAGGAGTTAAAGACCAGCCTGGCCAACTTGGTAAAACCCCGTCTCTACTAAAAATACAAAAATTAGCCGGGCATGGTGGCAGGCATCTGTAATCCCAGCTACTCAGGAGGCTGAGGCAGAAGAATAGCATGAACCCGGGAGGCAGAGGTTGCAGTGAGCTGAAACCACGCCATTGCACCCCAGCCTGGGCAATAGAGCTAGACTCCACCTCAAATTAAAAAAAAAAAATGTTACATTGTCCTGTGAAGAACAGGATGGGACAGATTTGCAGATGACACTTGCCTTTCTATTGACGTTTTTAGGCCAAATTTTTATGCAGACCAGAAATACAAGTAATCAAATTTCTACCTCTCATCAGAGCGAGACCATGTCTCACAAACAAAAAAAATTCCTCTCATTTTAACCTTCCATTTACAAAAAGACAAGAATCCACTAAAAATACAGTATATAGTTGTGTTCTTAGTACTTTGCAACAGGAGAGGTAGCCTAACAAAGTAAATGCTCTGAAAGCAGATGGCCTTTAGTTGGAATACCAGCACCGTCACTTGGCCAACCACTTAAATCTCTCTAAGCTTCAATTTCCTAATGTGTAACCCTGAAATAATGGCTGTGTCTAGCAACTCAGGTGGGGTTCTTTTGAGGATTAAATGAGATAATACTTACTAGGTGCTTAGTACAGATCCTGGCTGCCTGGCATGTGGCACTGAATATACTAACTAAGAAAATTATGGATAGCATCAGATACCTACCATGTACCATGTACGGAACTAGGAATTCATTATCAAAACACCATATAGATTAAAAACTAAGGTTGAGCCGGGCGCGGTGGCTCAAGCCTGTAATCCCAGCACTTTGGGAGGCCGAGACGGGCGGATCACGAGGTCAGGACATTGAGACCATCCTGGCTAACACGGTGAAACCCCGTCTCTACTAAAAATACAAAAAAACTAGCCGGGCGAGGTGGCGGGCGCCTGTAGTCCCAGCTACTTGGGAGGCTGAGGCAGGAGAATGGCATAAACCTGGGAGACAGAGCTTGCAGTGAGCTGAGATCCGGCCACTGTACTCCAGCCTGGGTGACAGAGCGAGACTCCGTCTCAAAAAAAAAAAAAAACTAAGGTTGAGAAGTTCTTCGTCTAAGGCAAGCATGGGACTCAAGTATGGTCTCAAAGGGAGGCCTGTCCAACTCCAAAGCCTACATTCTTTCTACAATCCCAAGTTACCTTTCTATTTAAGACATTTCACGGCCAGGTGCAGTGGCTCATGCCTATAATCCCAGCACTTTGGTGGGCCAAGGAGGGTGGATCCTGAGGTCAGGAGTTCGAGATCAACCTGGCCAACACAGTGAAACCCCGTCTCTACTAAAAATACAAAAATTAGCCAGGCATGGTGATGCGTGCCTGTTGTCCCAGCTAGTCAGAAGGCTGAGGCAGCAGTATCACTCGAACTCAGTAGGTGGAGGTTGCAATGAGCCGAGATCACGTCATTGCACTCCAGACTGGGCAACAGAATGAAACTCTGTCTCCAAAAAAAAAAAAAAAAAAAAAAAAGGTTTCATTCATCTTTATCACTTTTGGCATTTGTCAACTGAGGGGGAAATTAACTAATTGTTTCACATTTACTTTTGAAGGCCAGCAATAATCCCAGGAGCTCGAGACCAACCTGGACAACATAGGGAGACCTTGTCTCCAGAAAAATTTTTTTTTAAATTAGCCGGGGCCGGGCGCGGTGGCTCAAGCCTGTAATCCCAGCACTTTGGGAGGCCGAGACGGGTGGATCACGAGGTCAGGAGATCGAGACCATCCTGGCTAACACAGTGAAACCCCGTCTCTACTAAAAAATACAAAAAAACTAGCCGGGCGAGGTGGCGGGCGCCTGTAGTCCCAGCTACTCGGGAGGCTGAGGCAGGAGAATGGCCTGATCCCGGGAGGCGGAGCTTGCAGTGAGCTGAGATCCGGCCACTGCACTCCAGCAAGGGGGACAGAGTGAGACTCCGTCTCAAAATAAATAAATAAATAAATAAATAAGCTGGGTATGGCTCAGCATAGTGGCTCATGCCTGTAACCCCAGCACATCGAGAGGGCGAGGTAGGTAGATCACTTGAGCCCATGAATTCTAGACCAGCCTGGGCAAACATGGCAAAACCCCATCTCTAAAAAAATCAAAAATTAGATGGGCGAGGTAGCGCCTGTGCCAGCTACTCAGGAGGCTGAAATGGGAGGACTGCTTGAGCCCAGGAGGCAGTGAGCTGAGATTGCACCACTGCAGTCCAGCCTGCACAACAAAGTAAGACCCAGCCTCAAAAAAGCTATAATGGGCAAGGTAAGGTGACTCATGCCTGTAATCCCAGCACTTTGGGAGGCCAAGGCTGGCAGATCGCTTGAGCTCAGAAGTTTGAGACCAGCCTGGCCAACAGGGTAAAACCCTGTCTCTACTAAATACAAAAATTAACCAGGCATGGTGACACACGGCTGTGGTTCCAGCTACTTAGGAGGCAGAGGGGAGAGGATCGCTTGAATCTGGGATGCAGAGGTTGCAGTGAGCCGAGATCCTGCCACTGAACTCCAGTCTAGGTGACGGAGTGAGACCCCCCATCTCAAAAAAAGCAAACAAACAATAAAACTATAATGACTTCCAGCCTGGTTAATTTTAACAAATTCCCAGTAAAAATTTGGAAAGACCTGATGACATTTTTCAACTAGATTTTTTTTTTTTTTTAATTTAAGACCGAGTCTCACTCTCTTGCCCAACCTGGCACGTAGTATCATGATCTCAGCTCACTGCAACCTCTGCCTCCTAGGCTGAAGCAATTCTCATGCCTCAGCCTCCCAAGTAGCTGGGACTACAGCCATAAGCCACCATGCCCGGCTAATTTTTGTGTTTTTAGTAGAGATTAGGGTTCCCCATGTCGGCCAGGCTAGTCTCGAACTCTGGACCTCAGGTGATCTGCCCATCTCAGCCTCCCAAAGTGCTGAAATTACAGGAGTGAGCCACAGAGCCCAGCCTCAATTAGATTTAATCTGTGCTTTTTCCCACTGAGTAGCAGTCAAAATTAAGAAACAGAAACAAGTGCCTGGAACAGTGGCTCACACCTGTCAATCTTAGCACGTTGGCAGGTTGAGGCGGGTGGATCTGTTGAAACCAAGAATTCAGGCTGGGCGCGGTGGCTCAAGCCTGTAATCCCAGCACTTTGGGAGGCCGAGACGGGCGGATCACGAGGTCAGGAGATCGAGACCATCTTGGCTAACACGGTGAAACCCCGTCTCTACTAAAAAATACAAAAAACTAGCCGGGTGAGGTGGCGGGTGCCTGTACTCCCAGCTACTCGGGAGGCTGAGGCAGGAGAATGGCTAAACCCGGGAGGCGGAGCTTGCAGTGAGCTGAGATCCGGCCACTGCACTCCAGCCTGGGCGACAGAGCGAGACTCCGTCTCAAAAAAAAAAAAAAAAAGAAACCAAGAATTGGAGACTAACCTGGCTGGCCAACGTGGTGAAACCCCATCTCTACTAAAATTACAAATATTAGCCAGGCGTGGAGGAAGCTAGATAAACACTTGAACCCGGGAGGCAGAGGCTGCAAGTGTGCCAAGATTGTGCCACAGCACTCCAGGCTGGACTCTATCTCCAAAAAAAAAAAAAAAAGAAAGAAAGAAACGGAAAACAGGTTCATAGACACAAAACCCAATGTTCACAGGAAAAATTCAGGTAGAAAAAAATATAATTTCGCCGGGCGCGGTGGCTCACGCCTGTAATCCCAGCACTTTGGGAGGCCGAGGCGGGCGGATCACAAGGTCAGGAGATCGAGACCACGGTGAAACCCCGTCTCTACTAAAAATACAAAAAATTAGCCGGGCGCGGTTGTGGGCGCCTGTAGTCCCAGCTACTCAGGAGGCTGAGGCAGGAGAATGGCGTGAACCCGGGAGGCGGAGCTTGCAGTGAGCCGAGATCGCGCCACTGCACTCCAGCCTGGGCGACAGAGCGAGACTCCGTCTCAAAAAAAAAAAAAAGAAAAAAAGAAAAAAAAGAAAAAAATATAATTTCCATCGTTTGCACAAAAAATAGAGGCCTGGATGGAAGGATTGCTTGAGCCCAGGAGTTTGAGACCCAGCCTGGGCAAAATAGTGAGACCCTACCTCTATTCAGAAAAAAATATTAATTAAAAAAAATAGGAGAATATAGGGAAAGGTCTATCTATACCTTGCCTACCGCTCCAATGTTATCCCTTCCTCCCCCACCCTCCCAGCCTAATCATGCCACACTGAATCATGCCACACTAATTTTTTTTTTTTGAGACAGCATCTCACTCTGTCACGCAGTCTGGAGTACATAATCATAGCTCACTGCAGCCTGGAACTCCTGAGCTCAGGTGATCTTCCCACCTCAACCACCCAAGTAGCTGGGACCACAGGCACATGCCACTCCACTCAGCTAATTTTTTTTTTTTTTTTTTTTTTGTAGAGGCCAGATCTCCATATGTTCGCCAGGCTTGTTTCAAACTACTGGGCTCAAGCTAGACTCCCACCTCAGTCTCCTAAAGTGCTGGGATTACAGGCATCAGCACCATGCCTGGCCTGTACTCAACTTTTTATTCTCCCAAAGCAGCAGCTATTTCAGTCCTTATAATCCTAGATCATGCTCCTCTCAACGAAGCACATCTTACCCTGCCTCAGGGACAATGATATTCCTATCTTACCAGTGCCTGGGACATAGTGGGCAACTCAAAAAAACAACTGAGTGACAAAAAAATAAATGAAAGGACTGTCCCAGTTAACATTAGCAATTTTCAAAACGCAAAATTACAAAAAAAAAGTCCTTGACATATTAATTGAGAACTTAAAAAGTAATTGCAGGCCAAGTACAGTGGCTCACACCTGTAATTCCAACACTTTGGTAGGTTAAGGAAGGCAGGTCACTTGAAGTCAGGAGATCGCGACCAGCCTGGCCAACAAGGTGAAAGCCCGTTACTACTAAAAATACAAAAAAAATCAGCCGGGCGTGGTGGCACGTGCCTGTAATCCCAGCTACTCAAGAGGCTGACGCAGGAGTCTCTTAAACCTGGGAGGTAGAGGCTGCAGCGAGCCTAGAACGTGGATTCCAGTCTGTCTGACAGAGTGAGACTCTGTCTCAAAAACAAAAAACAAAAGAAAAGAAAAATTAAAAGAAAAAAAATCACATAAAAAATGAAGTAAAGCTCATTCAAGGGTAATCTTGAAGACAGTATTACCCTGATACCAACACCAGACAAAGACATCACAAGAAAACTGTAGACTTAGCCAGGTGCAGTGGCTCATGCTTGTAATCCCAGCACTTGGGAAGGCGGAGGTGGGCACATCACCTGAGGTCAGGAGATCAGCCTGGCCAACATGGCAAAACTCCATCTCTACAAAAATACAAAAATATTATTCAGGCATGGTGGTGCACGCCTGTGGTCCCAGGTACTCAGGAAGCTGAGGCAGGAGAATCGCTTGAGCCAGGAGGCAGAGGCTGAAGAGAGCTAAGATCACACCACTGCATTCCAGCCTGGGCCATAGAGCGAGAATCCATTTAAAAAAAAAAAATTCGGCCGGGCGCAGTGGCTCACGCCTGTAATCCCAGCACTTTGGAAGGCTGAGGCAGGTGGATCACCTGAGGTCAGGAGTTGGAGACCAGCCTCAACATGGAGAAACCCCGTCTCTAATAAAAATACAAAATCAGTCAGGCGTGGTGGTACATGCCTGTAATCCCAGCTACTCGGGAGGCTGAAGCTGAATTGCTTGAACCTGGGAGGCGGAGGTTGCAGTGAGCCGAGATTGCACCATTGCACTCCAGCCTGGGCAACAAGAGGGAAACTCCATCTCAAAAAAAAAAAAAAAAAAATTCAGACTTAGGCCAGACTTGCTGGCTTATGTATGTAATCTCAGCACTTTGGAAAGCTTAGGTGGGCGGTTCACCTGAGGTCAAGAGTTTTGAGACCAGTCTAACCAATACGGTGAAACCCCGTCTCTACTAAAAATACAAAATTAACCAGGTGTGGTGTCACACACCTGTAATCCTAGCTACTTGGGAAGCTGAGACACCAGAATCACTTGAACCAGGGAGACAGGTTACAGGGAGCTAAGATCCCGCCACTGCACTCCAGCCTGGGCAACCGAGTGAGACTCTGTCTCAAAAACAAACAAACAAAAAAAACAGGAAAGAAAAAGGGAAAAAGAACAACTGCAGACTGAATTCATCTTTCATGAATTAAGACAAAAAATCCGGGCATGGTGGCGAGCGCCTGTAATCCCAGCAACTTGGGAGGCTGAGGTACAAGAATCACTTGAACCCAGGAGGTGGAGGCTGCAGAAAGGCAAGATGGCACCACTGTACTCCTGCCTGGGTGACAGAGTGAGACTCCATCTCATACATACACACACACACACACACACACACAAAACTATACATAAAAAATTTTTCAAAGGTATTAAAGACCTAAATATTTAGGTTGGTGCAAAATAATTCCTGTTTTTGCCATTACTTTTTTTTTTTTTTTTTTTTGAGATGTAGTCTCACTCCATCACCTAGCCTGGAGTGCAGTGGTGCAATCTTGGCTCACTACAGCCTCAGCTTCCTGTGCTCAAGCAATGCTACCACCTCAGTCTCCCTAGTAGCTAGAATTAAGGCTAAAATTAAAAAGACAGTAACAAATGTTGATGAGAATATTAAGAATTTAGAACCCACGGCCGGACGCAGTGGTTCATGCCTGTAATCCTGGCACTTTGGGAGGCCGAGGTGGGCAAATCACCTGAGGTCAGGAATCCACGACCAACCTGGCCAACATGGTGAAACCCTGTCGCTACCAAAAATACAAACATTAGCCGGGCGTAGTGGCGGGCGCCTGTAGTCCAAGCTACTTGGGAGGCTAAGGCAGGAGAATTGCTTGAACCCGAGAGGTGGAGGTTGCAGTGAGCCAAGATCATGCCACTGCACTCCAGCCTGGGTTACAGAGGGAGACTCCATTCTCAAAAAAAAAAAAAGAAAGAAAGAAAGAAATTAGAACCCACATAGGCTGAAGTAGGAGGACTGTAAAACAGTGCAACCACTGTGTAAAACAGTCTGGCTGTTCCTCAAAATGCTAAACATAGAATTACCATATGACCCAACAATACCACTTCTAGGTATTTTCCCAAGAGAACTGAAAACATACATTCACACTAAAACTTTAATACAAATGTTCACAGTAGCATTGCCTGTAACAGCCACAAAGTGGAAGAAACAAAATGTCTGTCAACTGATGAAAAGACAAACAAAAAGTGGTATCAATACAAAGCAATATTCAGCAGTAAAATGAAATGAAGTATGCATACATACAACAACATCAATGAGCCTTAAAACATTATTCTAAATTGACAGCCTGGAGCGGTGGCTCACGCCTGTAATCCCAGCACTTTGGGAGGCCGAGGCGGGCAGATCACGAGGTCAGGAGATCGAGACCATCCTGGCTAACACGGTGAAACCCCGTCTCTACTAAAAATACAAAAAATTAGCTGGGCGTGGTGGCAGGCGCCTGTAGTCCCAGCTACTTGGGAGGCTGAGGCAGGAGAATGACGTGAACCCGGGAGGCGGAGCTTGCAGTGAGCCGAGATGGTGCCACTGCACTCCAGCCTGGGCGACAGAGCATCTCAAAAAAAAAAAAAAAAAAAAAAAAAAAAGAATCCCCATGCAGGCCAGATGCAGTGGCTCACACCTGTAATCCCAGCACTTTGGGAGGGTGAGTCAGGCATATCACCTAAGGTCAGGAGTTCAAGACCAGCCTGGCCAACATGGTGAAACCCTGTCTCTACCAACAATACAAAAATTAGTTCAGTGAATTTTGTAAAAATACAAAAATTAGCGGACACCTATAATCTCAGCTACTAGGGAGGCTACGGGAGGAGAATTGCTTAACCCAGGAGGCAGAGGTTGCAGTGAACCGAGATTGTGTCATTGCACTCTAGCCTTGGTGACAGAGCAAGACTCTCATCTCAAAAAATAAACAAATAAATAAATAAAAATAAAAATAAATTGCATATATATAGTTATTCACTTTCAGAATGTATGAATAGGAAAATGTCTATACATTCATGCAAAAGAAAACTATCCAGGTTAAAATAAATAAATAAATAAATAAAGCCAGGTACGGTGGCTCACGCCTATAATCCCAGCACATTGAGAGGCCAAGGCAGGCAGATCACCTGAGGTTAGGAGTTTGAGACCAGCTTAGCCAACATAGTCAAATCCCATCTCTACTCAAAATACAAAAATTAGGTCAGGCCTAGTGGCTTACCCCTGTAATCCCAGCACTTTGGGAGGCCCAGGCAGGTGGATCACCTGAGCTCAGCCAGTCTGACCAATATGGAGAAATACAGAAATACAAAATACAAAAATTTCTACTGAAAATACAAAAATTAGGCCAGGCGCAGTGGCTCACGCCTATAATCCCAGCACTTTGGGAGGCTGAGGTGGGTGGATAACCTGAGGTCAGGAGTTCAAGACTAGCCTGGCCAACTTGATGAAATCCCGTCTCTACTAAAAATACAAAAATTAGCCGGGCATAGTGGCAGGTGACTATAATCCCAGCTACTCAGGTGGCTGAGGCAGGAGAATCGCTTGAACCCAGGAGGAGGAGGTTGCCCTGAGCCAAGACTGCACCATTACATTCCAAACAGGGCAACAGAGGGAGACTCCATCTCAAAAATAATAATAATAATAAAATTTAAAAGGGAAAGCTATGCTCTAAAATGGAAAGATTTCAACATATACCATTATGTGAAAAAGGAAAACCAAGTATGCACAGTCCACTACCTTTCCCTTAAAAAAAGTGGTCTCCAGGGGAGCACAAGAATTGGAGGCGTTACCTGAGCAAACATGGCACAGAGGCCACTTCACTGGTTAACTTTTCATGTATTTTTTAATCATTCAATTTGAAAAACTATTGACTCAGCTTAAAAGTAAAAACTGATTAACGAACGTTTATTTAATATAATCATTTTCCTTTAATTAAAACTATTAATTTCTTATTTGGTTGGATATGGTAACCAGATTCCAAGCTGGCCCCCAATTATCCCAGCCTGATGGTATTCATGCCCTTGTGTAATCCCTTCCCTATCTGCTTGGTATGTGTGGCCAGTCAATAGAATACATCATAAAAAGTTACTGCGTCTTCCTGCTTGGTCTGTCCCTCTCTCTTGGATCGCTCACTCTGGGAAAAGCCAGCTACCATAAAGTAAGCAGGCCTATGGAGAAGTCCAAGTGGGAAAGAACAGGCCTCATACAAAGAGTGAGCAGCCATATGAGTGAGCCATCTTGGACAGGGATCCTACAGCCTTCAGAGACTGCAGCCCTGGCAGACATCTTGACTGTAAATTCATTAGAGAGACTGAGCCAGCACCACCAGCTAAGCCACTCCATAATTCCTTACAAAATGTGAGATAAACAATGTTTACTCCTCTAACCTGCTACACTTAGGGGTCTGTTACGCAGAAGAGATAACCAATATAGCAGAAAACATTCCATCCACAGCTCTAAAAACTTAAGTTCTCATAAAATTGTAGTAAAAACACTATAAAATTATTAGCATAGTACTGGATATTAAAACTCCTATTAAATCAGTAAGACTATAGTAAATATGAGTTCTTCAAATTTTTACAGGAGTCCAAAGTTAGTTTTCAAATATCTAGAAGCACAATAAGCTTTGAATCAATAAATCACTCGAAAACAGACCTAACTATATAATAAATGAAACTGATTATACAACTACAGAAAATCATTAATTAAAATGAAAACCAGATTGGGAAAATATTTATATCCAATGAGATGAAAGTTTAATATGTATAAAACATTAAATCCAAAAAGATACATCAGCAAAGAATATAGACACAAAACTCCTAGAAAAAAATACAAACAGTAAACAAGTAGAAATCATTTTCAACAATAAAACTGCACTAGTTAAAGCAATCCTATAGTAGCATTTTGCACCCACTTAATTTAAAAAAAAAAAATCAGTGTTATCTATGTGAGGGGCAAATGCTAAATTCATACACTATTTAGAACTATGTGTAAAATGGCAAAATCCTTTTGGAAAGCCATCCAGAAATAAGTACATCAAGAGCCAACTATATGTAAAATCATATTCCACTATCAGCAATTAATCCTCAAGAAATAATTTTTAAAAAAAGGAAAAAATAATAATTCCACAGACATTACTATGAAATTGATAAGGTACCTACCAAGACTTCACTTACAACTCTAATAATTATCTTCTCCTCCAAAGAATTTCAGTGGTTTAATTACCTGCCCTAACACTTTTACCCCAAAGCTCTGTTAGAAAAGCACTTTACATACAAAACCTAAATAAACACAAAATTTAAAAGAAAAAATAAATAAATATAAAACCTGGGCAGGCCATGGTGGCTCACAGCTGCTATCCCAGCACTTTGGGAGGCTGAGGAGTGTGGATCACTTGAGGCCAGGAGTTTGAGACCAGCCTGTCCAATGTGGTGAAATCTGCCTCTACTAAAAATACAAATATTAGCCAGGCGTTGAGGGCACACTCCTGTATCGGGAGGCTGAGGCCCAAGAATCACTTGCAAAAAAAAAAAGAAAAGAAAAGGTCAGGCGCGGTGCTCACATCTGTAATCCCAGCACTTTGGGAAGCCCAGGCGGGTGGATCACGAGGTCAGGAGATCAAGACCATCCTGGCTAACATGGTGAAACCCCATCGCTAACTAAAAATACAAAAAATTAGCCAGGCTTGCTGGCGGGCACCTGTAGTCCCAGCTACTCGGGAGGCTGAGGCAGAAGAATGGCGTGAACCCGGGAGCCGGAACTTGCAGTGAGCCTGGCAACAGAGTGAGACTCTGTTTCAAAAAAAAAAAAAAATCACTTGAACCCAGGAGGAAGAAGTTGCAGTGAGCTGAGATCATGCCACTGCATTCCGGCCTGGATGAGGGAGCGAGACTCTGTTCCAAAAAAATAAATATAGGCCGCACACAGTGGCTCATGCCTGTAATCCCAGCAGTTTGGGAGGCGAGGCAGGCGGATCACGAGGTCAGAAGATCGAGACCATCCTGGCTAACACGGTGAAACCCCGTCTCTACTAAAAATACAAAAAAAGTAGCTGGGCGTGGTAGCGGGCGCCTGTAGTCTCAGCTACTCAGGAGGCTGAGGCAGGAGAATGCCATGAACCCGGGAGGCGGAGCTTGCAGTGAGCAAAGATCGGGCCACTGCACTCCAGCCTGGGGGACAGAGCGAGACTCTGTCTCAAAAAAGAAAAATAAAAATAAACAAATAAATAAATAAAAGCATATACAAACATACAGACCTACATACATACATACACACACAACCTGGCTGGGCACAGTGGCTCACGCCTGTAATCCCAACACTTTGGGAGGCCAAGGCAGGAGGACCACTTGAAACAGAGTTAAAGACTAGCCGAGGGAACATAGTGCGATCCCATCCCTACAAAAATAAAAATAAAAATTAGCTGGGCATGGCCAGGTGCAGAGGCTCATCATGCCTGTTACCCCAGCCTTTTAGGAGGCTGAGGCAGATGGATCACGAGGTCAGGAGACTGAGACCATCCTGGCTAACACGGTGAAATCCTGTCTCTACTAAAATACAAAAAATCAGCCGGGCGTGGTGGCGGGTGCCTGTAGTCCCAGCTACTTGGGAGGCTGAGGCAGGAGAATGGTGTGAACCCGAGAGGCGGAGCTTTCAGTGAGCTGAGATCACGCCACTGCACTCCAGCCTGGGCAACAGAGCGAAACTCTGTCTCAAAAAAAAAAAAAAAAGAAAGAAAAAATTAGCTGGGCATGGTGGCACACACCTATAGTCCCAGCCTACTCGGAGGGGCAGAGGTGCGGGGATTGCTTGAGACTGGGAGGTTGAGGCTGCAGTGAGTTGTGACTGCATCACTGCACTCCACCCTAGGCAAAAGAGTGAGACCCTGTCTCAAAAAATAAAAAATAAATAAGGACAGGCACGGCGGCTCATGCCTGTAATCCCAGCACTTTGGGAGGCCGGAGCGGGCCGATCACCAGAGGTTGGGAGTTCGAGACCTGCCTGACCATCTCTACTAAAAATACAAAAATTAGCCAGGCGTGGTGGCACATGCCTGTAATCCCAGCTAGTCAGGAGGCTGAGGTAGGTGAATCGCTTGAACCCGGGAGGCAGAGGTTGCAGTGAGCTGAGATCATGCCATTGCATTCCAGCCTGGGCAAATAGAACGAAACTCCATCTCAAAAATAAAAAAAGACTGAGCCTCACTCTGTTGTCCAGGCTGGAGAGAAATGGCACAATCTTGGCTCACTGCAACCTCTGTCTCCTGGGTTCAATTCTGGATTCTTGTGCCTCAGCCTCCCGAGTAGCTGGGACTACAGGCACCCGCCATCACGCCTGGCTAATTTTTGCATTTTTAGTAGATAGGGGTTTTGCCATGTTGGCCAGGCTGGTCTCCAACTCCTGACTTCAGGTGATTCTCCCGCCTAGGCCTCAAAGTGCTGGGATTACAGACATGAGCCACCATGTCCTGCTGGCAATTCTTAATATATTGTGACATGATGGAAGTGCTGTTCCCCAATATACTAACTATAAAAACAGACAACATATTTTCATTGTAGTTGAACCAACTACAATGTTAAAGAAATGCCTTTGGTAAGGCCGGGCGCGGTGGCTCAAGCCTGTAATCCCAGCACTTTGGGAGGCCGAGACGGGCGGATCACGAGGTCAGGAGATCCGAGACCATCCTGGCTAACACGGTGAAACCTCGTCTCTATTAAGAAATACAAAAAACTAGCCGGGCGAGGTGGCGGGCGCCTGTAGTCCCAGCTACTTGGGAGGCTGAGGCAGGAGAATGGCGTGAACCTGGGAGGCGGAGCTTGCAGTGAGCTGAGATCCGGCCACTGCACTCCAGCCTGGGTGACAGAGCGAGACTCCGTCTCAAAAAAAAAAAAAAAAAAAAGAAAGAAAGAAATGCCTTTGGTATATACAACTATAAATTATGAATTTACAATCATATTTTTAAAAAGAAAAGAAATGCTTTTGAATGTAAAATTCCAATGACAAATTAGTGTGGCATTAACGTCTGTTATTTTCACTGGGTACAGACACAACTTGCACATCACCTACTTTCACCAGGGAGACCCAACAGCTCCAATTACAGCATCAAGAGAAATCAGAGATAACACAGGAAATAAAGACTCGTAATTTTCAAAGAAAGACTACCTTCAGACTCATTCTGGTATGTTAGGGAATATCACATAACCAGTAATTACTTTTAATTTAATATGTAAATATAATTTTTCATTCTCCAAAATAGATTTTATCTTTCCAGCAATTGCTAAAAGAATATTATGGTATTTCATATAAGGTCACTAGCGATATGAAAGGAACTTTAGAGGTATTAATAAAGTAATTTCACCTAATAACAGCAACAAACACTAAAATTTGTTCCAATTTACTAAGGGAAAATCACAAGTACATATGATTTTATTGGTTCCCTAACAAATTATCTAAAAATGGAAGCAACATTTTCAAAGTATGGTTTGTGGGAGGGTACAGTGGCTCACACCTGCAATCCCAGCACTTTGGGAGGCCAAGGCGGTGGATTGCCTTAACTCAGGAGTTCGAGACCAGCATGGACAACATGGTAACACTCTGTCTCTACTAAAAATACAAAAAAGCTGGCTACGGTGGCGAGTGACTGTAATCCCAGCTACACGGGATACTGAGGCAAGAGAATCGCTTGAGCTCGGGAGGCAGAGGTTGCAGTAAGCCGAGATCGTGCCATTGCATTCCAGCCTGGGTGACAGAGCGAGACTCCAACTCAAAAAATAAATAAATAAGATAAAAATAAAAAAATACAAATACAAAAAATTAGCCAGGCATTGTGGGACGCGCCTGTAGTCTGAACTACTTGGGAGGCTGAGGTAGGAGAATCGCTTGAATCTGGGAGGCAGAGGTTGCAGTGTTCCCAGATCACGCAATTGCACTCTAGCCTGGGCAACAAGTGAGAGTGTCTCAAAGAAAAAAGAAAGAAAGAAAGTATGGTTTGTATACAGGCATTTAAAAGAATGTGGGTCATCTAGAACAGGGGTCCCCAATGCCCAGGCCGCAGACTGATACTGGTCCTGAGTCTGTTAGGAACTGGGTTGCATAACAGGAGGTGAACAGCAGACAAGGGAGCATTATCACCTGAGATCCCACTCCTGTCAGATCCGGGTGGCATTAGATTCTGAGAGGATCGGCCGGGCGCGGTGGCTCAAGCCTGTAATCCCAGCACTTTGGGAGGCCGAGACGGGCGGATCACAAGGTCAGGAGATCGAGACCATCCTGGCTAACACGGCGAAACCCCGTCTCTACTAAAAACACAAAAAATTAGCCGGGCGAGGTGGCGGCGCCTGTGGTCCCAGCTACTCGGGAGGCTGAGGCAGGAGAATGGCGGGAACCCGGGAGGCGGAGCTTGCAGTGAGCTGAGATCCGGCCACAGCACTCCAGCCTGGGCGACAGAGCGAGACTCCGTCTCAAAAAAAAAAAAAAAAAAAAAAAAAAAAAAAAAAAAAAAAAAAAAAAGATTCTGAGAGGATCATGAACTTTATTGTGAACTGTGAATGCAAGGGATCTAGGTTGCGCGCTCCTTATGAGATTCTACCTAATGCCTGTAATCTAAGGTGGAAAAGTTTCATCCCCAAACCATCCCACTCCCGCCTGTGGAAAAACTGTTTCCCAGGAAACTGGTCCCTGGTGCCAAAAAGGGTAGGGACTACTAATCTAGAATAAATCAAAAACTCTCTCTGTATGGAATCCACCATACAAAACTGTAATCCCAGCACTTTGGGAGGCCGAGGTGGGTGGATCACCTGAGGTCAGGAGTTCGAGAACAGCCTGGTTTATATGATGAAATCCCATCTCTACTAAAAAATACAAAAATTAGCCAGGCATGGTGACACACACCTATAATCCCAGCTACTCCGGAGGCTGAGGCAGGAGAATTGCTTGAACTCAGCAGGTAGAGGTTGCAGTGAGCCGAGACGGCACCACTGCACTCCAGCCTGGGCAACAAGAACAATATTCCGTCTCAAAAAAAAAAAAACACACAATGAGATGAGACACTACTACATATCTACATGAATGGCTAAAATTAAAGTAGTGACAGCACCAAATGCTGGTGAGGATGCATAGAAACTGAATCACTCTGCCGGGTGCGGTGGCTCATGCCTGAAATCCCAGTACTTTGGGAGGCCAAAGCGGGTGGATTACCGGAGGTCAGGAGTTCCAGACCAGTCTGGCCAACATGGTGAAACCCTATCTCTACTAAAAACACAAAAAATTAGCCGAGCATGGTGGCACATGCCTGTAATCCCAGCTACTCGGGAGGCTGAGGCAGGAGAATCACTTGAAGCTGGGTAGCAGAGGTTGCAGTGAGCTGAGATCGTGCCATTGTACTTCAGCCTGGGTGACAGGGCGAGACTCCGTCTCAAAAAACAAAAAATAAAAGAAACTGGAGGGCGGGCGCGGTGGCTCAAGCCTGTAATCCCAGCACTTTGGGAGGCCGAGACGGGCGGATCACTAGGTCAGGAGATCGAGACCATCCTGGCTAACACGGCGAAACCCCGTCTCTACTAAAAACACAAAAAATTAGCCGAGCGAGGTGGCGGCGCCTGTGGTCCCAGCTACTCGGGAGGCTGAGGCAGGAGAATGGCGGGAACCCGGGAGGCGGAGCTTGCAGTGAGCTGAGATCTGGCCACTGCACTCCAGCCTGGGTGACAGAGCGAGACTCCGTCTCAAAAAAAAAAAAAAAAAAAAAAAAACAAAGAAACTGGAACACTCATATACTGATAGTGAGAATGTAAATGGTACAGACACTATGGAAAACAGCTTGGTAGTTTCTTATAAAACTGAAGATTGGCCATGCGCCGTGGCTCATGCCTGTAATCCCAGCACTTTAGGAGGCCGAGGAGGGTGGATCACCTGGGGTCAAGAGTTCAGGACCAGCCTGGCCAACATGGTGAAACCCCATCTCTACTAAAAATACAAAAATGAGCTGAGCATGGTGGTGGACGCCTATAATCCCAGTTACATGGGAGGCTGAGGAAGGACAATCAGTTGAACCCAGGAGGCAGAGGTTGGAGTGAGCCAAGATCGCATCATTGCACTCCAGCCCGGGCAACAAGATCAAAACTCCCTCTCAAGAAAAGAAAAAAAAAAAAACTTAACATGCCATTACCATATAATCCTGCAATTTTTCTACTGGTATTTATCCCAGAGAAGTGAAAACTTATAGTCACACAAAACCCCATAAATGAACGTTAATAGTACTTTTACCTTAATCACCAAAAGGTAGCATTGGCCCAGATGTCCCCCAACAGGTGAATGGTCAACCAAACCATGGTATATTTGTATCATGGAATATTACTTAGTGATAAAAAGGAAAAAACTAGGGCCGGGCACAGTGGCTCACACCTGTAATCCCAGCACTTTGGGAGGCCAATGCAGGTGGATCACTTGAGGCCAGGAGTTCAAGACTACCCTGGCCAACATGGCGAAACTCCGTCTCTACTAAAAATATGAAAATTAGCTGGGTGTGGTGGCAGGGGCCTGTAATCCCAGCTGCTCAGGAGGCTGAGGCAGGAGAATCGCTTGAACCTGGGAGGCGGAGATTGCAGTGAGCCAAGATCGTGCCATTGCACTCCAGCCTGGTCCACAAGAGTGAAACTCCATCTCAAAAAAATAAATAAATAAATAAGTATTGATATAGTCAACAGCTTAGCTGAATCCCCTGGAAATTATGCTAAGGGAAAAAAAGACAATCCCAAAAGGCTGCATACTGTATGATTCATATTTATCTAACATTTTTGAAAAGACAAAACTTTAGAAAAATAAAGATTAGTAGTTGACAAAGGCTAGAGATGGAGGGACTAGGCCAGGCATGGTGGCTCCTGCCTGTAATCCCAGCAGTTTGGGAGGCCAAGTCAGGCAGATTGCTTGCACTCATGAGTTCTAAGACCAGCTTGAGCAACATGGTAAAACCCTATCTCTACAAAAACATACAAAAATTAGCGGGCCATGGTGGCAAGCGCCTGTAGTCCCAGCTAATCAGGAGGCTGAGGTGGGAGGATCGCTTCAGCTTGGGATGCAGAGGTTGCAGTAAGCTGAGATGCAACTACTGCACTCCAGCCCGGGCAGCAGAGCAAGACACTGTCACATACAAAAAAGAGATGGAAGGGTTGCCTAGAAGAAGACGGATGTAGTTATAAAAAGGCTGGCAACAGCAGGGATCCTTATGGTATTAGAATTGTTCAGCGACTTTTTTTTTTTTTTTTTTTTTTGAGACAGAGACATATTCTGTTACCCAGGCTGGAGGGCAGCAGCGTGATCTCAGCTCACTGCAACCTCTGCCTCCTGGGTTCAAGCGATTCTCCAACCTCAGCCTCCCGAGTAGCTGGGATTATAGGCGTGAACCACCACACCCAGCTATTTTTTTTTTTTTTTTTTTAAATTTTTAGTTAGACACGGGGTTTCACCATGTTGGCCAGACTGGTCTCAAACTATCGACCTCAGGTGATCCAGCCGCCTCAGCCTCCGAAAGTGCTGGGATTACAGGCATGAGCCACTGCACCTGGCAAACATTTAGAAACTTGACTGCAGTCGTGGATATACTAACCTACACAAGTGCTAAAAACATAAAGAACTTAATATACACACAATGAAAGACTACCAGTAAAACTGGGGACATCCAGAATATGTCCTGATAGAAATACACATTTCTTTTAAGGAAAAAAATAAAATTTAAGGACATCTGAATAAGATGGATAAATTATATGAACATCAATGCCTTAGTAAGACTGGCTGGACGCGGTGGCTCAAGCCTGTAATTCCAACACTTTGGGAGGCCAAGGCAGGCGGATTACGAGGTCAGGAGATTGAGATCGCCCTGGCTAACACGGTGAAACACCCCGGGTATCATAGCATGCGCCTGTAGTACCAGCTACTCAGGAGGCTGAGGCAGGAGAACTGCTTGAACCCGGGAGGTGGAGGTTGCAGTGACCCCGAGATAGAGCCACTGCACTCCAGCCTGGGTGTCAGATGGAGACTCCGTCTCAAAAAAAAAAAACAAAAATCGGTGAATTACATCAACATCAATATTCTGGTTCTGTGGTATTAGGTATTTTTTGCAAAATGCTACCATTGCAAAACCAGGCAAAATATACAAGGGACCTCTCTATATTCTTTTTCGTAAGAGAAAGGGTCATACTCTGTCACCTAGGGTAGAGTGCAGTGGCACAATCATACTTCACTGTAGCCTCAAACTCCCGCGCTCAAGCAATCCTCCAACCTCAGCTTTCCAAAACGCTGGGATTACGGGCATGAGTCACTGTGCCTAGGCCATGGAATTTCCTTATTTTGGGGTTTGGTTTTTTTTTTTTGAGATGGAGTTTCGCTCTTATAGCCCAGGCTGGAGTGCAATGGCACCATCTTGGCTCACCACAACCTCCATCTCCCGCGTTCAAGTGATTCTTCTGCCTCAGCCTCCCGAGTAGCTGGGATTACAGGCACGTGCCACCACGCCCAGTTAATTGTGTATTTTTAGTTGAGACGGGGTTTCTCCATGTTGGTCAGGCTGGTCTCGAACTCCCGACCTCAGGTGATCTGCCTCAGCCTCCCAAAGTGCTGGGATTATACACGTGAGCCACCACGCCCAGCCTGGATATGGAATTTGTTACAACTGCATGCAAATCAACATTTATCTAAATAAAAATTTCATAATAAGAAAATATTCGCGGCTGAGGTGGCTAATGCACAGCAGAATTGCTTGAAGCCAGAAATTCAACACCAGCCTGGGCAACATAGCAAGACCCTGTCTCTACCAAATAATTTTTTCTTTAATTAGGCAGGCGTGGTGGCATGGCTCTGTAGTCCCAACTACTCATGAGGCTGAAGTAGGAGAATCACTTTAACACAGGAGGTCTAGGCTGCAGTGAGTTGTGGACTCCAGCCTGAGCAACAGAACAAGACCCTGTCCTCAAAAAAAAAAATCTTGTTACATGCTTCTATGAAAAGATGTCTTAACATATTAACCAAAAGGGAAAAAAAGGGGTGCATGGAGAGAAGAGACAATTTCTAATAGAATATTAAGAGTATAAATGAGGGAGCATATGAAAAGTGACAAAAATCAAGAGATTTTTATATTCCATTTCTAAGTTTGCCTTTTCTTTTTTTTGAGACAAAGTCTCACTCTGTCACCCAGACTGGAGTGCAGTGGCACAATCTCAGCTCACTGCAACCTCTGTCTCCCGGATTCAAGTGATCCTCCTGCCTCAGTCTCCTGAGTAGCTGGAACTACAGGCACGTGCCACCACACCCGGCTAATTTTTTTTTGTATTTTCAGTAGAGACAGGGTTTCACCACGTTGGCCAGGCTGGTCTTGAACTCCTGACCTCAGATAATCCACCTGCCTCGGCCTCCCAAAGTGCTGGGATTATAGATGTGAACCACCGCGCCCGGCCAAGTATGACTTTTCTAAATTCAAAAAGGTTCATAGGAATTGCTTTAAAAGGCTACAATTGAGATTATTTAAATTAGATTCAGAAATAACTGTTCAATTGTTATTATCCTACCACAAATTTCAGAGATTGGATCTCCTTTCAATGGGCTCTCCTGAAAACCAGGAAGAAGAAATAAAACATTTCTATCTAGGACAAAGGACAACCTGCAAAAAGCGACAATGTAATAATCCTACACCACTTAACAGCTGGAATACAGAAAGCTATTGATCCTATTGCACAAATTAAATTATTCTGATTATCAAACAAAAATACAAATGCTCCTGATTATTAATTAAAAATGGAAACTGTAAACAGCAGTTAATGTCTTTATCTTACTAATTAAATAAGTTTGGAAAAATAGAGAAAAAAAACAAAAACTCAGCCAAATGCAATGGCTCATGCCCGTAATCCCAACACCTTGGGAGGCTGAGGGCAGCGGATCACTTCGGCCCAGCCAGGAGCCAAGATCACGCCACTGCACTCTAGCCTGGGCGAAAGTGTGAGACCCTGTCTCAGAAAGAAAAAAAAACTCAAAAATATCTTTCTTGAAATTCACAACTCTTTCAAATGTACATTTGGCTCTTGGCATGCAGCAGTAGGCATCACTTACAGCGTACCTACTTCAGGACTAGCACTGCATTACTTCATATAAATTATCTTGTGTCATGGCCAGGAGGGATGGCTCACGCCTGTGTAATCCTAGCACTTTGGGAGGCCAAGGCGGGTCGATCACCTGAGGTCAGGAGTTCGACCAGCCTGGCCGAACATGGTGAAACCCCATCTCTACTAAAAATACAATATTAGCCCGGTGTGGTGGTGCACGCCTATAACCCAAGCTACTTGGGAGGCTGAGGCAGGAGAATCAACTTGAACCCAGAAGGTGGAGGTTGCAGTGAGCCAAGATCATGCCATTTTGCACTCCAGCCTGGGCACCAGAGTGAGACTCTGTCTCAAAAAAAAAAAAAAAATTATCTCGTATCGTAGACTCAACAACCCTCCGAGGAAGGTACTAGCCATAATTTAGAACTGAGGAAATGGGCCTCAGAGACATTAAGGGACTTCTTCCACCAAACAGATAGTGCAGTATGCAGTCAGAGATGTCCAGCCTAAAACCATTATAATTTATTATCCTTGGCCAGGTGCAGTGGCTCACGCCTGTAATCCCAGCACTTTGGGAGGCTGAGGCAGGCGGATCACAAGGTCAGCAGTTCAAGACCAGCCTAACCAACATGGTGAAACCCCACCTGTAATCCCAGCTACTCAGGAGGCTGAGGCAGCAAAATCGTTTGAACACGGGAGACGGAGATTGCAGTGAGCCAAGATCGCACCACTGCCCTCCAACCTGTGCAACAGAGCAAGACACCATCTCAAAAAAAAAAAAAATTATTATCCTTAATTAGGAGAGTGAAAGTTGAGAATGGAGAAAAAAATTAATGCATGAGATATTAAGATGCTCAAATTCAAAAAGCCTTAGAAATTGAGTACATGAGGAAATGAAAAAAGAAAAACCAACCAACCTGTAAAGTTTTAGAAATTTGGTCCACTGAAAATGATGAAGGCTGACCATCCGCTCATAACCTTCCTAGCTAAAATGTACTCACTCCCCTTCCCAAACTGTACCTCTGTAATAGCATGATTCATTCATTAACTTGATATGTCCCCAGTAAAAAGAAGGCACCATGCTATATGCTGTTAAGATGCAAAGATGAATCAGACCAGGAGAATAAAGGCATGAGCAAGGGGAGAGTATGGAGCAAGGGACCATTAAGAGTTCAGTTTGGGCCGGGCGCGGTGGCTCAAGCCTGTAATCTCAGCACTTTGGGAGGCCGAGACGGGTGGCTCACGAGGTCAGGAGATCGAGACCATCCTGGCTAACATGGTGAAACCCCGTCTCTACTAAAAAATACAAAAAACTAGCCGGGTGATGTGGCGGACGCCTGTAGTCCCAGCTACTTGGGAGGCTGAGGCAGGAGAATGGCATGAACCCGGGAGGCGGAGCTTGCAGTGAGCTGAGATCCGGCCACTGCACTCCAGCCTGGGTGACAGAGCGAGACTCCGTCTCAAAAAAAAAAAAAAAAGAGTTCAGTTTGGCTGAACTCAGGGTACACAAGGCTCTAGCATAAGATTTGGAAAGGTCAGGACAGGATCCTATCAAAAAGGACACTGAATTTGGGCTTTATTTGTTTAGAAAATTAGGTGTGCGTCATTTAAGTTATAAATTTAAGTAGAGACCCAATATTTCTCATTTTGGAAGCAGGAAGTAATTTTATATAGGATAGACTGGAAGGAAAGACTAAATGAAGACCAACAATAAAGATGCCATAGAAAAATGAATAAAGGGAGAAACTGAGGGCATCTGTAAAATTTTGTAATAGTAAAAACATTTAACTATACAGCACGGCATATAAGCCTATCTTTATACCTTTATCTGCTGACAACCCCACTCTTCCCAGATAGCTAGCCAAGGATTTCTGGCCACTTGCATATGCTATTCCCTCTTACTGGTATGTCTCTGCTCAAACTATAAATAACCACTCTGTGAAGTCCTCCCTGATTATTCTAGGCATGCCTTCCTTCACACTCTCAAAGTATTGCATACATAACACCTACCAGACCACTTAGTATTCTGTATTGTCATTGTTTACGCTAGTTTTTGCCACACAGTGAAGTTCTTTAAAAGCAGACTATCTCTTTCCTTTTTCAAATTTTTTTATTTTTTATTATACTGGCAGTGCCTGGCTCAAGAGGTATTCAATTGTATTTTAATCATTTAAATGAATAAGTGACTGCAAGGTTTCCAGCTTTGAGAAGAACAGGATAATGATGTCATCATGAACACAGAAGTAAATGCGTATTTGGCAATAAAAGAGATGGGTTCAAAATGAAAATAATAGGCTGGGCGCAGTGGCTCATGCCTGTTATCCCAGCACTTTGGGAGGCGGAGGCAAGCAGATCACTTGAGGTCAGGAGTTTGAGACCAGCATTGCCAACATGGCAAAGCCCTGTCTCTACTAAAAATATAAAAATTAGCCAGGCATGGTGGTGGGCGCCTGTAGTCCCAGCTACTTAGGAGGCTGAGGCAGGAGAATCACTTGAACCCAGAAGGCAGAGGTTGCAGTGAGCCGAGATGGCACCACTGCACTCCAGCCTAGGTGACAGAGAAAGACCCTGTCCAAAGGAAAAAAAAAAAAAGGAAATAATATTACATTTTAGGTGAATATGACACAAGGTAGAGGAGCAGCTCAGTTGACAATTAGAATTTCTTGGTTTGAAGTCAGTTCAGAATAGAGTATTATAGAGTAGAGTAGCAGCAGAATCAATGAAAGTGGATGAGACTGCAGAGAAAGAGGAAGAAAAAGAGAATAAGCACTCAAAAAAGGACTATGTTAAAAGTGGTATGCAGGTCGTGGTGGCTCACACCTGTAATTCCAGCACTTTGAAAGGCTGAGGCAGGTGGACCACTTGAGGTCAGGGGTTCGAGACCAGCCTGGCCAACATGGTGAAACCTTGTCTCTACCAAAAATACAAAAATTACCCAGGCATGGTGGAGGGCGCCTGCAATCCCAGCTACTTGGGAGGCTGAGGCACCAAGAATCGCTTGAACCCGGGAGGTGGAGGTTGCAGTGAGCTGAGATCACGCCACTGCACTCCAGCCTGGGCAACAGAGCAAGAATCCATCTTAAAAAAAAAAAAAAGGCCGGGCGCGGTGGCTCAAGCCTGTAATCCCAGCACTTTGGGAGGCCGAGACCGGCGGATCACGAGGTCAGGAGATCGAGACCATCCTGGCTAACACGGTGAAACCCCGTCTCTACTGAAAAATACAAAAAAAAAACCTAGCCGGGCGAGGTGGCAGGCGCCTGTAGTCCCAGCTACTCGGGAGGCTGAGGCAGGAGAATGGCGTGAACCCAGGAGGCGGAGCTTGCAGTGAGCCGAGATCCGGTCACCGCACTCCAGCCCAGGCCACAGCGCAAGACTCCGTCTCAAAAAAAAAAAAAAAAAAAAAAAGGCTGGGTGCAGTGGCTCATGACTGTAATCCCAGTACTTTGGGAGGCCGAGGCGGGTGGATCACGAGGTCAGGAGTTCAAGACCAGCCTGGCCAAGATGGTGAAACCCCATCTCTACTAAAAATACAAAAGTTAGCCGGTTGTGGTGGCGGGCGCCTGTAATCCCAGCTACTCCGGAGGCTGAGGCAGAGAATTGCTTGAACCTGGGAGGTGGAGGTTGCAGTGAGCCGAGATCACCCCACTGCACTCCAGCCTGAGTGGCAGAGCGAGACTCTGTCTCAAAAAAACAAAAACAAACCAACAAGAAAAGGTCATCCAGCAAGGAGGCAGTCGGATAGAGTGCAGAACCTCAGGTGTGGAAAGATCAGTTTTCTTCCAAGATACCTAAGGAGGGAATAGAAAATTGTGGGATGATGGGTAGAAAAGAGGAAGGAACCTCTGAGGAATCATTTTTGTCTCAGGCAGCAAAACTATAAGCCTTAGACATCATCTGCCCTCATCTCTCTCCATTCCTCAAATCCAGACTCCAATCTGCCTCCAGGTCAGGTATCCCCAAAAGAGCTGCCAATTTTCTCCATTTGAAATAATCTTTTAGATTTACCCCTTCTTTCGAGTATTGGACTGTGCTCATGGTTTTTTTTGTGTTTTTTTGTTTTGTTTTTTTAAGAGAATCTCGTTATGTTGCCAAGGCTGGAGTGCAGTGGCTATTCACAGGCACAATCATACATAGCGCGTTGCAGCCTCAAGCGATCCTCCTGCCTCGGCCTCCGGAGTAGCTAGGACTACAAGTACATGCCACTGGGCCGATTCTTAAGTCTTAATTACTATTGCAACAGACACCTACATCCTAACCTTGCTTCTAATTTCCCCTAGTCAAAGTCTTCCAAATAGATATTACATCACTTCTCAGCTAAAATCTCTCAACACCAAATGCTTCACATCAACACCAAATGCTTCAGTCTGAATTTCTAGGCCCCATTACCTGACTACATCCATCCTACCCAAGCAATCTCCAACAAGTATCCTCTGAAAATGCCACCCTCATTTAATTCTCCACATCCAAAGCACCAAGCCTGTCTCAACAACAATAACAACAAAGCACAAAGCCTTTGTACACTGGGAAGAATTAGAAAATATCAACCCAGGCCGGGCGCAGTGGCTCAAGCCTGTAATCCCAGCACTTTGGGAGGCCGAGATGGGCGGATCACAAGGTCAGGAGATCGAGACCATCCTGGCTAACACGGTGAAACCCCATCTCTACTAAAAAATACAAAAAACTAGCCGGGCGATGTGGCGGGCGCCTGTAGTCCCAGCTACTTGGGAGGTTGAGGCAGGAGAATGGCATAAAACCCAGGAGGCGGAGCTTGCAGTGAGCTGAGATCCAGCCACTGTACTCCAGCCTGGGCAACAGAGCAAGATCCCGTCTCAAAAAAAAAAAAAAGAAATCGGCCAGGCGCAGTGGCTCAAGCCTGTAATCCCAGCACTTTGGGAGGCCGAGACGGGCGGATCACGAGGTCAGGAGATCGAGACCATCCTGGCTAACACGGTGAAACCCCGTCTCTACTAAAAAATACAAAAAAACTAGCCAGGCGAGGTGGCGGGCGCCTGTAGTCCCAGCTACTCGGGCGGCTGAGACAGGAGAATGGCGTAAACCCGGGAGGCGGAGCTTGCAGTGAGCTGAGATCCGGCCACTGCACTCCAGCCTGGGCAACAGAGCGAGACTCCGTCTCCAAAAAAAAAAAAAAAAAAAGAAATTATTAACCCAATTAAAGTACCAGCTTAGAATTACAAATTGTAATGACAATCACTTCACTTCACTGTATGCAGAGAAAATAAGAGCACATGATGGTAAACTGACAAGAGACAAACAGTCCACTTAGAGGTAGATACACAAAATAACTGAAAATATGACCCTTCTTTCTCTAATTCTAGACAGGAAATCTACAACCCTAAAAACTACTCTTACCCACTGCCAAGAGAATTTTCTCCTTTTTTTTTTTTTGACAGGATCTTGCTCTGCTGCCTAGGCTGGAATGCAGTGGCGTGATCATGGCTCACTGCAGTCTCAAACTTCTGGGCTCAAGCGATCCTACTACTGCCTCAGCCTCCTGGGTAGCTGGGACTACAGGAATACCACCATATCCAAGTGAGTGTAGAGACAGGATCTCAGTATGTTGCCCAGTCTAGTCTCGAACTCTGGGCCCTAAGCAATCCTTTCGTCTTGGCTTCCCAACTTGCTAGAATTACAGGTGTTAGCCACCAAACCCAGCCAAGATTACAGACAAAAAGAGACAAATAGCAATTTGCTACGGACTTTCTAAAATTCCCAGCATAGTAATTATACCTACTGCATCAATAACTTAAATCAACTGTGAACAGCTTGAATACGTTAATATTATATGACTACATAGAAGAGTTATTTTTAATTACACTTTTCTGAAGCCTTATTGCTTACCTAACTTTGCATTCTAAGATTGACTGTTTTTTTGTTTTTTGTTTTTTGAGACAGAGTCTCCCTCTCGCCAGGTTGGAGTGCAGTGGCGCAATCTCAGCTCACTGCAACCTCCACCTCCCAGGTTCAAGTGATCCTCCTGCCTCAACCTCCCGAGCAGCTGGGACTACAGGCATCCGCCACCACACCCGGCTAGCTTTTGTATTTTTCGTAGAGACGAGGTTTCACCATGTTGGCCAGGATGGCTTTTTTTTTCCTTGAGAGGTAGTTTCGCTCCTGTCGCCCAGGCTGGAATGCAATGGGGCAATCTCGGCTCACTGCAACCTCAGCCTCCCGGGTTCAAGCGATTCTCCTGCCTCAGCCTCCCGAGTAGCTGAGATTACAGGCTCCCGCCAGTATGCCTAGCTAATTTTTTGTATTTTTAGTAGAGACGGTGCTTCGTCTTGAAATCCTCATCTCAGGTGATCTCCCTGCCTCAGCCTCCCAAAGTGCTGGGATTACAGGCGTGAGCCACCACGCCCACCCTGACCTCACTTTTTAAGTCCTCAGTCTAAGAACGGGTTCCATGGCTCACACCTCAGCACTTTGCCAGGCTGAGGCGGGTGGATCACCTGAGGTCAGGAGTTGACCGGGCCAACATGGTGAAACCCCATCTCTACTAAAAATACAAAAATTAGCTGGGTGTGTGGTGCACACCTGTAATCCCAGCTACTGGGAAGGCTGAGGCAGGAGAATCACTTGAACCCAGAAGGCAGAGGTTGCAGTAAGCCAAGATCATGCCTTGTACTCCAGCCTGGGTGACAAGAGCGAAACTTTGTCCCAAAAAAAAAAAAAGTCCTCAGTCTAAAAATATCAAAGGCAAAAATAAATGCAATAGATTTCAATCACAACTCTGAACCAAATTCCTAAAATAATAAATTAGGGGATGGGTACAGTGGCTCACGGCTGTAATCCCAGCACTTTGGGAGGCCAAGGTGGGTGGATCACCTGAGGTCAGGAGATCGAGACCAGCCTGGCCAACATGGTGAAACCTCGTCTCCAATAAAAACACAAAAATTAGTCGGGTGTGGTGGTGCACACCTGTAGTCCCAGCTACTCGGGAGGCTGAGGCGGGAGAATCACTTGAACACAGGAGGAGGCGGTTGAAGTGAGCCTAGATCGCACCACGACACTGCAGCCTGGGCGATAGCAAGACTCTGTCTCAAAAAAATAAAAATAAGTAAACTTACATACTTGCTTCTTCGAGCTCATAAAGTCTTTGAGCAATTTCAATTTCTCCCCGAAAAAAAAACTCCTACATTTGTGCATTTGCTAACTCCCATTTCAGACATGTAAGCTACTATCTAAAGGCTCCAATATTTTCAGTTTTTTTATTGTCTTTTTTTTTTTTGAGACAGAGTTTCGCTCTTGTTGCCCAGTATGGAGTGCAATGGTGCAATCTCAGCTCACTGCAACCTCTGCCTCCCGGGTTCAAGTGATTCTCATGCCTCAGTCTCTCAAGTAGCTGGGATTTCAGTTGCCCACCATCACACCCGGCTAATTTTTGTATTTTTGTAGAGACAGAGTTTCACCATGTTGGCCAGGCTGGTCTCAAACTCCCGACATCAGGTGATCTGCCCACCTCAGCCTCCCAAAGTGATGGGATTACAGGCCTGGGCCACCATGCCCAGCCTTCATTTTTTTTTGTTTAATAGAACCAATACTCCACTAACATCTTTGATGAGAAACAGGTTTACAATTCTATTTGTATGCTTCTAGAGAAACATCTATCTCCATTGTCAGATTTAAATTTATGTGCAAAAACAAAGACAAAACGATATATATAAAATAAATTTCAACGTGAACTCAAGAAAAAGGATTTCTGGGCTGCCAATAAGTTTTCAAAACAGCCTACCCACCCTAGGACAATTCAGACTCAAGATAACCACTAAAGCAAATTTTTCAAAATCTGCAATTGCCCAAGAAACCAAGGAGTACTAAGGCACAATTAAGATAAGAATCAACAGAAACAAAAGTGACACACCCACATTCTCCCTCTGTAACTTTAAAGAACAGCAGGGAATAAGGTAAAGTGAATGTTTAATGAACTCAGAATAACAACATACCATAAAAGTTTTTCTTATAAAAACTTAATGTGGTATCTCTGAAACATTTTTTGGCCAAAAAAAATTTATCTTTGGTACATTACCGGCGGTAACCAAACAATGTGTTTGGGCAGAAACAAAATCAATATCAAATATTAATATTTAAAGCTGAAGGAATCTTATAGCAATCAAGTACTTTTGGAATTTAGAGGCAATAGAATTGAGGCTAAGAGAAGTGAACTGATCATTTAGCTAGAAGTCAAGAAATTCTGCATAAGCTCAAATAAAAAGAAATGTTATCATTTATCACCCTCTAACAATACTTGACAACATTACTGAAAACAGCAACTCAAATAAGATACTCTCCATTTCTATACACACAGAATATGTATCACACATACACATACACACTTCAAAATCTGAAACTACTGTAGTTCTAGCTGATGCAGGAGGATTGAATGAGCCCAGGAGTTCCGACGCCAGCCTGGGCAACATGGCAAGGCCAGTCTCTAAACAATAAATTAATATAAAACTTTGTCTTAGTTACGGTTCTGTTAAAATAAAATAAAACAAAACTAGAAAAAGTTCAAGAACTAATGGTGATACAAAAATTAGCCAGGTGTGGTGATGGGTACCAGTAATCCCAGTTACTCGGGAGGGTGAGGTAGGAGAATCGCTTGAACCCAAGAGGTATAGGTTGCAGTGAGCAACCACTGCACTCTAGCCTGGGCGACAGAGTGAGACTCCATCTCAAAAAAAAAAAAAAAAAAAGAGCCGATGGTGGCACTCATCAAAAGCACAGGATGCTATACCTTCACAACAGATAGTTCAGAAAAACTAGCCTAATTTAGATTTTGACAATGTCCAAAAAAACCTCACCTTAGTCACTTTAATCTGTGTTCAAAATGCCCTTCAACCTGAAGAGTCAAGTCATCAAGTAAAAAATAATCTGCTACATACAGCAACAGGACTCCAAGCACTAAATTGGTTCACCTGCATTCATGGTGCTGGCAGGCCAAAACCCATCTTTTCTTTTTTTTCTTAATCATATGTATATCTCCATCTTGAGAAATTAAATCAGAACTCAATCAAATGCCTTTAAAAGCATTAGCCTACTCGCAATGAAGAGTTATTTGTAAAAAGCTTAAAATAACCAAACTCATACCAGAGATGAATTTAAAAATCAAAGTAAAATTCTGCCCAAAAGCTTATGATTAGCAATAGGATTTCAGCTGTGAACTGATAAGCAACCAAAAACAAATTTGTTACAAGTTTCTCTTTAAGTGGCCTGTATATATACATATACGTATATATTTAAGTTGTACCAAAAACTGCTTACAAATGGCAATTCCTGTGAAGTAGATGATGATGAAGTTCCAGGTAATTCTAGCATGTTTCCTAATGTACTGGTACTGGAATCTGGATCATCCTGAAAAGATAAATTTATTGAGTTTAATTGCTCTTCTATTGTAATGTTTGTATCTCCTAGTGAAAAGGGGGCTGGGAGAAGGGCTGCTTTTTCATTGCTGCCGTCCACTTCATTTCTTTGCTTATTTTTCTGTGTTTCAGTCTGAGGAGCTAATGGCAAGAATGGCGATTTGACTGCACCGTGTCTACTCTCTGGTGTGCTGTCTTGTTCACTTCCCATGGCCACTTTTACACCATTCTCTGATTTAGTCTCATAATTGCAGGTGGCATTGGTCTGAGTTTCCTCAAAGATCTCCTCTATACTCTCATCCTCTGTGACTGGCTGTTCTGGGTCCATTTCAGAATCTACATCTGCATCGTCCACACAAGTAAAATTCTCAAAGTGCAGAAAGCCATTCTTGATAGTCTTTGTTACTTTTACCTGGAGTTCAGGGGAGTTATTACAAGAGAGTTCCTGTTTCATAGCAAGTGCTGTAGGACCACCAGGACTCAGAGAAGTGCAAACAATTGGCGTCTGAGCTCTTGAATCACTTTTTTCAGGGTCTTGAAAGGATTCTGATCCATCAGCAGACCCATTTAAATACTCTACATTGATCATGGAGGCCAAATCCTGTAGTCTCCGCAGTGGAATGTAACAAGATGGAGAATCTTGTCCATAAGCATTTTGGGATGTTCCACTGACAGTCGATAACTGCATAGTACACCCATTAAGTGGCTCAGAAAAATTGGATTGACCATTACCGAAAGGGCTGTCCTTGTCTTCAGGGGCATCTAAATTCACTGGATTGGAAAAGGGCAGCAGACAATTTCTTCTGGGTAGTTCACAGGTCTGATCCATCCTGGGCCGGCATCAACCTGGAATCCAAAAGCACAGCAATTAATCTGAGTTAATAGGCCATCTGACTCGACTCTTCAAAATGGCAGCCACTTCAAGGCCTAGTGGCCTCTATGCCACTCCGATGCACTTCTATGGCCAGAAAAAGTTCCCCCGACTGGAGATGAAAAAATGGCCTCGGGGAGCCTCTGAAAACTCCATTTTCCCGAAGCTGGGCCGATCCTGCCCATAGAAACAGCCCGTCTCTTTTTCCTCCTCTGCAGACTGGTGGACCTTGGGCTGAACTAAAATTAAAACCCCTCTGCCAGTCAAAATTCCCAATTCTCAAACAGGAATCGTCCTCCCCCTCCCTCGCCAGGGGTCGAGCAACTGGATCTCTCAAAGGCAAATAGGCTGCGGGGTCCGAGGGGGGCTCCTGGACCCCGCACAAAAAGGTAACCCCCTTCCTGGCTGGCCCGGGCGCAGCGGTCACAATAGCGCTGCACCCTGCGCCCAGCCAGCGCCGGAGCCTTTGCAGCGGCGGTGCGCAGGCCGCAGGCGAGCCGGCCGAGGCGGGTGCACCCCAGAGCTCGCCTTCCTGAATGCAGGCCTGCTGGGGTCCGCAGCTGCAGGGCCCAGAGGCCGGGACGCGGCAGAAGGAGAAACCGAGGCGGCCGGCGAAGCCCAGTCAGGGCAGCAGCAGCTGCTACAGCCTGAAAAACATGGCTGCTGCCGACGCCGCCGCCGCCTGCCCGGGCCGCGCTCCTTCCCGCAGCGGCGGCAGCACCTCCCAGCCGAGCCGATCGCTCTCATCAATATTCAGCAGCAAGCGAAGTTTGCTGCGGGAGGGCAGCCGGCCCCGCGCCCCGCAGCCTGCTACCTGAGGGGAGGCTGAGGCCGAGGTGTTCGCGGGCGGCCGGCGGGGCACGGGCCGCGCCGGGAGGAAGTTCGCGGCAGCCCGGCCAGCTAGGCCCGAGCCCGGCTGGTAGTGATGGAAGAGGGGGAGGGGGCCGGCGGCTGCAGCGCCGCCGGCCACCAACCCCGCACCGCGCCCGGCCCTCCTCGGAGCCCCTCACCTCACGGCCACCACCATCTTCCCGGCCCGGCCACCTCCTCCCTCCCTCCTCCTCGCGCCTGCCCGCCGCCCACCCCAGCGCACTAGTTACCGTGCCCCGCGCCCCCTCCCGGGCCAGCTGGGGGGAGGGGGTGACCCTCATTACACTGGGGTGCGAGCGGAGCGGTGGGGAGAGAGCGGGGCCGCTCGCCGCACCCCCCTCCCCCCGCGTCTCTCTTCAGGGGAGAAGGCAGCGAGCGCGACCTGCCCCGGCCTATTCCGCCGCCGCCTCCTCCTCCTCACACCCCCACCGCGCGCGCCCCCGCGGCGGCGCGTGCGACCGAGCGCCTCGCGCCGGCCCGCGTGCGGCTGGGCCCCGAGTGCGCGCGCACCCCTTCCCCCACCGAGCGCGCGCGTTCCCTTGCCTCACTCTTCGGGGTTCAGGGCGGGTGAAGTCGGGCTTGCGAGCGCGCCGCCCAATCAGCGGAGCTGCCGCTGCCGCCCCCTCCCCTCCCCCTGCGCGCCCGCTCGCGGCCGGGGCCTACGGGCCGGCCCGGCTGCCCGGGCGGGGCCTGAGGCGGGCTCCCCAGGGGCCTCGCGCGCCTCCTTGGAGTGTCGGGGCCTGCGGGCGTCGTGGGTGGCATTCCGATCCCCTCACCTACCTCGGGGCACAGCGCTGGCCTCGAGCCGCACACGGTTCCCGCACCCTACGCGTCTCGAACCCCAACCCAGGCGGCACCTGGCCCGGCTGAGGCCTGTCCGATCGCCCCACCAGCCCCGCTCGGGCCCGCGTCAGTCCCGGCCTCCATCTTAGGTTACAGCCCAGGCTCCCCATCCACTGGGCACCTGCCCTCAGCCCGCTGGGTTCGGCCCGAGGCCAAGGCAACCCCCCTCCTGCCGCAGGGCTCACCTGGGGGCTTGGGCTGGGGTCTTCGAGGCCTCAGGCCCCGAGCAGACGCGGCCGCAGGTGAACCCCCCTACCCGGCCGCACCCCAAACCCACACCACCACCACCACCACAGACCAAGCTGAGCAGGAAACAAAATGGAGGCAGCAGCTCGGGTCTGCCTCCCTGAGCCAAGCCTGTGCAGCCCCAGGGCTCCCTCCTGTCTCAGGCTCGACGCCCGCGAGGCAGAGGCTGGATCGTCCCGGGTGCCGCGGGCAGCCGCCCTACAGCAGCGCAGACGGGCCGGGGACTCGGCCCTGCGGTGCCCACAGCCCCTCACCCACCACCCCTTCCCTTCCCCCTCCCCCCATCCCTCTCCCTCCCCCTGCCCGGCCGTGCGGGGTGAGCGGCTCCGGGGAGCCGGGTCGGGTTACCCGCCCGGGCACTGCTCGCCCGGCCGCGGCCTCCGCGCGAGAACGAAGCCAGGCGACCCCAGCGCTGAGCCCACCCCCGCACGGAGCCGGGCTGCAGCCTGACAGCGCGCCCGCACCTCGGCCTGCAGCCGTGCGGCCCCCGCCCAGGGAGGCCGAGTCCCCAGCGCGGGCCCAGCCGGGACGAAGCTCCCTCACCACCCCCGAGCCCAAGGGTCCTCGCAGCCTCGGGCGGGGCGAGGGGAACGCCCGGGGAGGGGGTTCTCTAGTCCCTGCACCGCCTCCCGCGCCTAGTCAGGGTCTGGGCCTGGCACGGGGGCTCGGGCAGCGGGCGCCGGCCGGCGTGGGTATGTGCGTGCGCGCCGGGCTGGGGGCCGGGACGGGCCGCGCCTCGCACCGCGGACGTTGCAGTTCTCGGCACCCAGGCAGATGGCCCTCTCGTGCCACCGCCGCCCAGCGCGGGCCGACTGCTCCGCATCCCGGTTCCCCGGGGAGCGCGCGCCTCGCCCCTGAGGGCCGGGCATCTGGACCCCAGCGGAACTGCGCCGGCACACGGGACCGCCCGGCTGACCGGGACAAGCCGGCTGGCGCAGCCCTCGGCCTGGGGCCTCACGGCCTGCATCCTGCACCGGGCCCGCAGCACCGACCCTAGCGCGGCCGCGTGGCGTCCAATCCCCCAAGGCAGCGGAAGGGCAGGACAGGGAGCCCGAGCTGGGCCTGAACTTGCGACTCCAGCTCCTCGGACCCTTCCCCCAGCCCGGACTCCGTCGCCCCCTGGGCTTTATCCCCACCAAGAAGCTCACCTCAGAAGTTACCTAGTCCCTAGGGCGCTAAGCGCCTTCTTGCTGTTCAGAGAAAGCCGGATCCGGCCGCCATAAATATTCCGCCTCCTCCAGAAAGCCTTCTGTGATTAGATTTGGAGTTAACTCCATCTCAAGCTGAGGGCGCCGCCCTCGAGGGCCACGTGACTACTGTTCTTCCCATGGCTTAGTAAATGTGCATAGTTATTGCCCCAATGGACTGTTTACTCACTGCCTTCTGTTAACTTTGAGCCCACCTGGGAGGCCATTTTTGGCGTTGCCCTGTGTGACATCAGTGCTGGCCAGCTAAACTCCATCCTTCCTTCACCCAGCGACTGGCCCAGCGGGCGTGGAGCTCGAGATGCTCTTACCCTTTTGCTCTCCAAGGCCCACAGTCCAGTGATGGAGGCTCCCAAGTCAACAGGCCCTTAGCACATGTCTGCCAGTGCCGGATGCAGACCCCGCCAAGACGGCGAGTGGGCTTTGTTAGAGGGAAAGCGCCCACTGGAACGGGAGTGATGAGAGGGCCGTGACCTCAGGGAGGCTCCTTCTGTTGAAGAATCAGAGGTACCCTGAAGATTCCCAGGTGCAAAGTCAGGTGGGCAGTTGTCTATGTGCTGGGACCAACCAGAGAAAAGTCCGGTCTATACCTACAAGGGCCAGCCCTTTGTTCTGCCAGGGTCACTCACCCTGCTTATCCCATCTGGGCAATTCGACTCAACAGGGAAGCTCTGACTGGTTCCGTCTTCACACCTAATAATTTGAGCCAATCATTTTGACTGACAATTACTCCTCTGCCAATTGCCCCAATTCATCAATGCTCCTCCCAGTCCTTTACTTTGCCACTAACCATCCTGAGGGCCTGAGAGCTGCCTTAAACAAGTCACTTAACAGCCCTGAGCCTCAGTTTCCCCATCTGCAACTTCCAATGCACAGCACTGGCTGCGAAGATCCTGTAAGGTAAAGGTCTAAGTGTTAGCAGCCTACACTTAGACTTAGTTATAGGCTGAGCACTTGATGAGTGCTGAAATGTAATTCATCACTTTATTCAGCAACCATTTCCTGCATTCCAGGCAGTGTGCTGAGTGCTGGGGAAACAAAAGATGAGATCCTGGCCTCCGGAAAAGACAGTTAAATAAAGGTGCTAAGGTGTGAAAATAGGGTTGAGACAACAGTTTCTTCCAAAGCTCACCTCTGAACAACACTGCCCTCTGGAAGAGTGAGGGCCAAAAGGAGATTGGCTGCTGGGGATGAACTGCTTGCTGACAGGTCTAGGGGAGAAGACCAAGACCCCAGGGAAAACCTCTCAGATTTCTCTGGGGTAACCCCTGAGGACCCTCCCTGCCTCTTAGAGTAAAGCTTGGCCACAGAGGCCTCAACCACAGCAGACCCGTCTCCAGCCTCCCCATCCAGCAGGCCCTAGCCAAGCATCTCATGTGTGCCAGCACTAGGTTGAGAAGAACCACAGCACCATGGATTGTCACAAGGACACTGACTCCTTGAGTGGGGGCAGAAGGGGGAGGACTGTGTCCCTGTAGGGTGGGGGCCTGGGATGTACACTCAGCTCTCCTCTGGCTGGTTGTCTCAATCCAGGGACCTTTTCTGGGCCTGTGACTCCCATCCTTAGGACCGAGATAAGAATCAGTAAACACTTGCTGGGTCTGTACTATGTACTGGACACTATCCTAGGCACTTCACATACAGTCGTTCCTATGACCCTTCACCAGCCCTATGAAGAATTGAGGCCCGGCCGGGCGCGGTGGCTCAAGCCTGTAATCCCAGCACTTTGGGAGGCCGAGATGGGCAGATCACGAGGTCAGGAGATCGAGACCATCCTGGCTAACACGGTGAAACCCAGTCTCTACTAAAAAAATACAAAAAACTAGCCAGGCGAGGTGGCGGGCGCCTGTAGTCCCAGCTACTTGGGAGGCTGAGGCAGAAGAATCTCGTGAACCCGGGAGGCGGAGTTTGCAGTGAGCTGAGATCCGGCCACTGCACTCCAGCCTGGGTGACAGAGCGAGACTCCGTCTCAAAAATAAAAAAAAAAAAAAAGAATTGAGGCCCAAGAGACTAAGCCTTCACGCAAGGTGTCAGCACCTTAACTCTCACCTGGTGTGATGGGTCTCACGTGCTTGCTTTCATCCTGTCCAGCCTACAAATACTGCCTGTGAAAAGCCCAGCATGGTGCTCACACACAGGTGCCCAGGAATTTGAATGACAGGCAGAGGGACTCTACCTTAGGCTGAGTTTCCTCATCTGTAAACTGGTGAGATATAATAGATACCTTGGGACATTTGGCCAATGTACAGCGATCTCTTTTTTTCTTAGAACTGCCCCTTTTCATTCATTAATTCCATAAATATTTTGGGGGCTCCCTGTCACAGCCTTGTGGAAAAAGCAGACGGGTAATAACAAGGCAGAGAACTGAGTACTGAGAGAGAAGCCAAGGTTGCTGGAGAAGCTGAGAAGGCCCTTGAAACCAACTCAGGGGTATCCTTGAGGAAGCAACATCCAGAGAGAGTCCTGGAGGATATGCAGGAATAGCCAGGCAAGAAGGGGAAGAGGCAGAGATTCCAGCCAAGTCCAGAGAAACACCAGGCTTCAGAGGAACTGACCACACCAAGCATGGCCAGTGCATGTGCCCGGGGCGGAGGTGGTGAGTGCAGAAAGAGGCTCAACCAAGGATGAGGCAGACACAGGGGCCTCACCCTGCAGGGCTTGGCTGGTCAAGTTAAAGAGTTTAAGCTTTATCTGGAAGGCAGTAAGCAGCCATGGAAGGTGAGGGAGGAGGGAGAATAATGACATGATTGCATCTGAGCAGTAGAAAGCTCACTCTTCTGTGTCCAGAAGACACTGGTTCCTCCCCTAGAAACACAACTCCAGCAAGGGCTCTGCCTGTTGTTACAATAACAGTTGTAGGCCGGGCGCGGTGGCTCAAGCCTGTAATCCCAGCACTTTGGGAGGCCGAGACGGGCGGATCAGGAGGTCAGGAGATCGAGACCATCCTGGCTAACATGGTGAAACCCCGTCTCTACTAAAAAATACAAAAAACTAGCCGGGCGAGGTGGCGGGCGCCTGTAGTCCCAGCTACTCGGGAGGCTGAGGCAGGAGAATGGTGGGAACCCGGGAGGCGGAGCTTGCAGTGAGCTGAGATCCGGCCACAGCACTCCAGCCTGGGCGACAGAGCGAGACTCTGTCTCAAAAAAAAAAAATAAATAAATAAATAACAGTTGTAGCTTATCCTCCTTTGTTCCAGCTACCCTGCAAGACACTCATTTATTCCTCTGAGATGGGCATTATTGTTATCCCTATCTTCCAGAAAGGAAGCATGACTTGACCAGAGACAAACTCCCATCCTAGTTCCAGCTCCTTGTTCCCACTGAACAGGAACAGCATCTGCCTTCTGACTAAACAGTTAGGTCTTGGGAGAGGCATGGAGGCCTTTCGTAATTAATCCTGAACGTTGCTGGTGAACACCAGAACCGTGCCTTCTGATGGGTCTAGGAGCTGTTTCCTTCCTCTCCCCACCCACGGATTTCCCCAGAATTGAATCAGTTTTCAACTTAAGATCAAGAGAGGCCTGGCCACATCTGAGACCAGGCAGCCCACCAGCAAAGTCTCCTTCCTGCCCCGAATACCAGGTTCTGTCGCTAACCTGAGCCTGTACCCCCAGCCCCAGCCCGAAGGACTCAAGCATCCACCTTTAAGTTTTCTTCTTCTTTTTTTTTTTTTTTTTTTTTTTTTTTTTTGAGACGGAGTCTCGCTCTGTCGCCCAGGCTGGAGTGCAGTGGCCGGATCTCAGCTCACTGCAAGCTCCGCCTCCCGGGTTCACGCCATTCTCCGGCCTCAGCCTCCCGAGTAGCTGGGACTACAGGCGCCCGCCACCTCGCCCGGCTAGTTTTTTTTTTTGTATTTCTTAATAGAGACGGGGTTTCACCGTGTTAGCCAGGATGGTTTCGATCTCCTGACCTCGTGATCCGCCCGTCTCGGCCTCCCAAAGTGCTGGGATTACAGGCTTGAGCCACCGCGCCCGGCCAAGTTTTCTTCTTCTTAAACCTCCTTCTGAAGCTTCGTATGGTGACCACTAATCCCTGCCCTCCTGCTCTCACTTCCCCCAACTGCCCAGTGCCAGGACAAGCCACATCCTGTCCAGCCTATGCTCACGTCTGTCACTCTGCCTTTTCCCCTGGGCAAACTCCATTCATTCTGTTTAGAAGACTCCTCCTTCCGGAAGTCCTCCCACTCCTACAGGCAGCCATTTTTCCCTGAATGAGTCCCAGTAGTAACTAATGGCTTCTAAATCTGGTCTCATCCAGTTGGAGAGCCACTTCCAACAAGACTAAGGGTATATACTCTAGACCTCCAGTGACCAAGCCCAGACTGTGAGGCTCAGAGTGAGTGCTCCAGAAACATTTCATGATGCCTATCTATCCCCTCCTCTCCTCTGCAAGCCTGTGTCTCCATCAGACAGAATTGTGGTTTCAATAACGGACCAAATGAGTTGTACAAAACTCAAATCCTCCCAAAAAGGATTGAAGATGTTTGAGGAACAAACAGCCTTTGGTGCCAGACAATGCTTTAAAAAGCTTAAGAGGCCAGGTACGGTGGTGCACGCCTTTAGTCCCAGCACTTTGGGAGGCTGAGGCAGACAGATCGCTTGAGCCCAGGAGTTCAAGACCAGCCTGGGCAATATGGCTAAACCCTGTCTCTATAAAAAATACAAAAGGTAGGCCAGGCGCTGTGGCTCACATCTGTAATCCCAGCACTTTGGGAGGCCAAGGTGGGTGGGTCACATGAGGTCAGGAGTTTGAGACCAGCCTGACCAACATGGTGAAACCCCAGCTGAGGCAGGAGAATCACTTGAGCCCAAGAGGCTGAGGTTGCAGTGAGCTGAGATCGTGCCATTTCACTCCAGCCTGGGCCACAAGGCGAAACTCCGTCTCAAAAAAAAAAAAAATTATCCTGGCGTGGTGGTGCATGATTCGTACCCATAGTCCCAGCTACTTGGCAGGCTGAGGTGGGAGAATCGCTTGAGCCCAGGATGTGGAGGCTGCAGTGAGCCATGTTCATGCCATTGCACTCCAGCCTGGGTGACAGAGTGAGACTCTGGCTCCAATAAATAAATAAATAAAAGTATAAGAGAGTTTATGACTGGGCTTAGTGGCTCACGCCTGTAATCCCAGCACTTTGGGAGGCCAAGAAGGGCGGATCACGAGATCAGGGGTTCGAGACCAGCCTGGCCAACACGGTGAAACCCCGTCTCTACTAAAGACACAAAAGATTAGCCGGGCGTGGTGGCACGCGCCTGTAATCCCAGCTACTAGGGAGGCTGAGGCAGGAGAATGGCTTGAACCTGAGGGGTGTAGGTTGCATTGAGCTGAGATCCCGCCATTGCACTCCAGCCTGAGCTACAGGGCGAGACTCCATCTCAAAAAAAAAAAAAAAAAAAAAAAAGGTTACGTGACCTGGAGTCAGACGGATACAAATTCAAACTGCAGCTAGGCCACTTACCAGGAATGTCCTTTATGCTCTTTGAGCCTCACAAATGGGATAGTTATGAAGATAAAATATTCAAAGTACGTATAACCTGGCCCTGGGCCCAACACAAAGCAACTGCCCACTGAGCACCTCCTTCAGGATGCCCTTAGGTTCCTCAACCCAATTATGTCTTCTCTCTCCCACCCCAATCCTGCTCCTTCTCTAGGCATCTGATTTTGTTGGATGCACTCCCAGCATCAAGCCAAGCACTTCTGAACATACTGATTCAAAACAGAGGAAGAGAAAGTGAGAGAATGCTGGGTTCTGGCAGTGCTTGGATCAGGGAGTGGGAGGAGGAGTATGGGGAAAGGGGAAGGTCTCCAGCCAGTGGCCAGAAAGGTGGCTGCACCTCCTCCTGGGTGAGGATTAGTGTTTATAGCTCACCCACCCACACCTACCCCTTGTTGCCCTTCAAAGAGAAGATAGTATCCTATTTTACAGATGAAAACAAAGGCTGAAAAGCAGCTTGTGAAAGCACTGCTCTTGCTAGTGGAGGAATGACAAAGAGTTTGTACCCAGTAGTTGCTCAATAAATACTAAAAGGACTGGGTGTGGTGGCTCAAGCCTATAATCCCAGCACTTTGGGAGGCCGAGGCGGGTGGATCACTTGAGGCCAGGAGTTGAAGACCAGACTGGGCAACAAAACCTCGTCTCTACAAAAAATTAGCTGGGTGTGGTGGCGTGTATCTGTAGTCCCAGCTGCTCCGGAGGCTGAGGTGGGAGAATCGCTTGAGCCCAGGTGGTGGAAGTTGCAGTGAGCTAAGATCACACCACTGCATTATAGCCTGGGCGACAGAGGACACCCTAGCTCAAAAATAAATATATAAATAAATAAATGTTAAAAGAGGGTCAGGTGAATAAAAGCAAGATAAGACTCTGGGTAGGCTGGGTGTGGTGGCACATGCCTCTAATCCCAGCACTTTGGAAGGCGGAGGTGGGCAGGTCCCTTGAACCTAGAAGTTTGAGACCAGCCTGGGCAACTTAGCAAGACCCCATTTCTATTTTTTTTTTTTTTTTTTTTTGAGACGGAGTCTCGCTCTGTCGCCCAGGCTGGAGTGCAGTGGCGCGATCTCGGCTCACTGCAAGCTCCGCCTCCCGGGTTCACGCCATTCTCCTGCCTCAGCCTCCCGAGTAGCTGGGACTACAGGCGCCCACAACCGCGCCCGGCTAATTTTTTGTATTTTTAGTAGAGACGGGGTTTCACCGTGGTCTCGATCTCCTGACCTTGTGATCCGCCCGCCTTGGCCTCCCAAAGCGCTGGGATTACAGGCGTGAGCCACCGCGCCCGGCCACCTCATCTCTACTAAAAATACAAAAATTAGCTGGGCGTGCTGGTACAGGCCTGTAATCCCAGTTACTTGGGAGGCTGAGGCAGGAGAATCGCTTAAACCTGGGAGATGAAGGTTGTAGTGAGCTGAGATCACGCCAGTGCACTCCAGCCTGGTGACAGAGCGAGACTCTCTCTCAAAAAAAAAAAAAAAAAAAAACCTCCAGAGCTGTAGATTCAGCTAGCTAGATTTATAGAAAATGTGTCTGAAATGGCAAAGACAGGCCCCATCATCAAATCCCTCAGCCAGGGTGGGTACGGTAGCTCACACCTGTAATCCCAGCACTTTAGGAGGTCTAGGTGGGTGGATCACAAAAGGTCAGGAGTTTGAGACCAGCCTGACCACATGGTGAAACCCCATCTCCACTAAAAATACAAAAATTAGCCAGCCATAGTGGTGCACATCTATAATCCCAGCTACTTGGGAGGCTAAGGCATGAAAATTGCTTGAACCCGGGAGTCTGAGGTTACATGAGCCAGGATCATACCACTGCACTCCAGCCTGGGCAACAGAGTGAGACTTTGTGTCAAAAAAAAAAAAAGAGGCCCTCAGCCAACTCAGATTGACTTTCAGTCAGAAAAGATCTGACTTCGTTTCTCATGAAAACCAGTGTTAGGTCAAAAGTGGTGGCTCACGCCTGTAATCCCAGCACTTTGGGAGGCCGAGGTGGGTGGATTACCTGAGGTCAGGAGTTTGAGACCAGCCTGGCCAACATGGTGAAACCCTATCTCTACTAAAAATACAAAAAATTAGCCCAGCATGGTGGCACACGCCTATAATCCCAGCTACTCGGGAGACTGAGGCAGAAGAATTGCTGGAACCCAGGAGGCGGAGGTTGCAGTGAGCTGATATCACACCATTGTACTCCAGCCTGGGTAACAGGAGCAAAACTCCGTCTCAGAAAAAAAAAAAGAAAGAAGTAAACCAGTGTTAGTATGCATCCCTGTGACAGCCATCTCCTGCTGGATTCTAATTCCAGGACAGACAGACAAGATCAGAGCCTAGCCCGAGTTTGTTGGGTAAGGCCTGGGAAGCTCTGCAGGCTCCCCAGCACCCGGTCTCTGAGGCACCCCGCCCCCACCCCCCACTCCCCCGCCGCCTCCCAGAGAGATTCACTTGGGTGAGATGTAGCTTTTCCCTTCTTAGTGAGAAACTGGCAGAAGTAAGACCGAAGAGATGTGATTTCTCAGGCCCACCGAGGACAAATGGAAGGTGAGGTCTGGGAACTTGCTTCTAACTCCAGCCATACTCAGAACAATCTGGAAAATCTTCATATTTCTCAGGCAAAAACTTTAAGCAAAAACCGAGATTGGAAGACAGGGCTTTGTAGATCAAAGGCAGCAGTTGTGAGTGGGGGATAGCGTGAAAGGACTTTTTCCAGAGGTCCTGTATAGTTGGCCTCTCGTATCACAGGGCCTGGGTTTGCTGTTCCCTCTGCCACCCCAGGACTCCTCCTGTCAATCAGCTGGAGTCCCTCCTCAAACAGGTATTCTTTGGCCCCTCCCCTGGCTCTAGGATCCCCTATCAGATCCCAGGTCACTCTGGCACATCTTCCTGTTGAATCGCCTTAGAGCTATTAGCACTCTCCGAAATTGCCTGATGTTTTTCCTATTTATTTATTTATTTTCTTTTTGTTGAGATATAATTCTCATACCATAAAATTCACAAAGAGTACAATCCAGTGGTTTTGGTTTTTGGTGTTTTTTTGAGACAGGGTCTCACTCTGTTACCCAGGCTGACGTGCAGTGGTGTGATCTTGGATCACTTGCAACTTCCATCTCCCAGACTCAGATGATCCTCCCACTTCAGCTTCCTGAGTAGCTGGGACTACAGGCACAAGCTACCACTCCCAGCTAATTTTTATATTTTATACTTATTGGCCATTTATAATCTTCTTTGGAGAAATATCTATTTAGATCCTTTGCCCATTTTTTTAAAAATTGGGTAATTTGTCTTTATTGTTGTATTTTGTTTTGTTTCAGAGTCTCACTGTGTTGCTCAGGCTGGAGTGCAGTATCATGATCTTGGCTCACTGCAACTTCTCCTGTCTCAGCCTCCTGAGCAGCTGGGATTACAGGTGCTCATCACGCCTGGCTAATTTTTGTATTTTTAGCAGAGGCGGGGGTTTCACCATGTTCGCCAGGCTGGTCTCGAACTCCTGACCTCATGTGATCCACCTGCCTCAGCCTCCCACAGTGCTGGGATTACAGGTGTGAGCCACTGCACCCTGCCATCTTTATTGTTGAGTTGTCAGAATTCTTCATGTATTCTGGATATGTCCTTTATCAGATATGAAATTTACAAATATTTTATCCCATTTTGTGGGTTGTCTTTTCATTTTCTTGATAGTGTAATTTTAAATACAAAAATTTTAAATTCTGATCAGGTTTAGTTTTCCTGGATTTTCTTTAGTTTTTTTTTCTTTTTTTTAAGATAGGCTCTCACTTTGTTCTGTCGCCCAGGCTGGAGTACAGTGACATGATCTGGGGTCATTGTATCCCTGATCTCCAAGGCCCAAGTGATCCGCTCCACCTCAGCTTCCCTAATAGTTGAATTACAGGTGTGTGCCATCATGCCTGGCTAAGTTTTATATTTTTTTGTAGAGACAAGGTTTCACTATGTTCCCCAGGCTAATCTCAAACTCTTGGGCTCAAGTAATCCACCTGCCTTGGCCTCCCAAAGTGCTAGAACTATAAGTGTGAGCCACCTATTTTTTCTTTCTTGCTTGTGCTTTCAGAATCATATCTAAGAAACTACTGACCAATCCCCAATCATGAAGATTTACCCTTATGTTTTTTGCCAAGAGTTTTACAGTTTTAGTCCTTACATTTAAGACTTTGATCCATTTTGAATTAATTTATGGTGTAAGGGAGGGGTTCAACTTCGTTCTTTTTTTTTTTTTTTTTTTTTGAGACGGAGTCTGGCTCTGTCGCCCAGGCTGGAGTGCAGTGGCCGGATCTCAGCTCACTGCAAGCTCCGCCTCCCGGGTTCACGCCATTCTCCTGCCTCAGCCTCCGGAGTAGCCGGGACTACAGGCGCCCGCCACCTCCCCCGGCTAGTTTTTTGTATTTTTTAGTAGAGACGGGGTTTCACCGTGTTAGCCAGGATGGTCTCGATCTCCTGACCTCCTGATCCGCCCGTCTCGGCCTCCCAAAGTGCTGGGATTACAGGCTTGAGCCACCGCGCCCGGCCCCTCAACTTCGTTCTTTTGCATGTGGATATCCAGTTGTCCTAGCATGATTTGTTGAAAGGACTATTCTTTCTCCATTTGAATGGTCTTGGCACCCATGACCACAAAAGCACAGGTTTATTTTTGGATTCTCAATCCTACTCCATTGATCTGTAGACCCATCTTTATGCCAATACCACACAGCCTTGATTGCTTGATTTTTGTGCTTATTATTATTCATACCTGTGTCTTTCTGGTTGTCTATAATGGAAACACCGGGAGGTGAGGACTTCTTCACCGCTTTGTTCCCAATGCCTAGAGCAAGACCTGGTGCAGAGTAGGTGCTCAATAAATATTTGTGAATTGAATGAACAAATTATTGAATGAGTACAGTGCTGTTGGGAAGAGGCCAATTGAGAGAGGAAGGTTGAAGGTACAAGACCAAGAGACCACTGAGGCAAAGAAGGTGCAGGGCATGTGGATGGAATCACTGGTGAAGGCATGGGCCATGGACCAGATGAGGAATGCCTCAACCTCTGACACTGGAAGGAAAGGTAAATTGGGGCCTCAGCTATGTTTTATGTGGGAAGGGAAGGAAACTGAAGGAGGTCCCAGCCAGTGCCTCTGTTTTCTTGGAGAGGTGAGAAATGAGATCATTAGTTGAGGTAGAAGGGAGGGGCTGCAGGCTCAAGGAAGCTGAGGACAACTGAATAACCTTGGGGTTCCAGCCCAGATCCCTCCAATCACAGGTGGAGGGTGCCCACTGGTTAGGCCCAACCATGGGCTGAAGTTGGGGGTGGTACCAGAGGCTGGGTCCAGGGGGGTTCTGGGGAGAAGGGGTACCAGATGAAAAATGGAGCTGGGGCAAGGGTAGGAAATATCTTCCGTTTTTTGTTTTTTCCTTTTTTGAAACAGAGGTTCTACTGCCCAGGCTGGAGTGCAATGGTGTGACCTCAACTCACTGCAGTCTCTGCCTCCCGGGTTCAAGTGATTCTCCTGCCTCAGCCTCTGAAGTAGCTAGGATTACAGGTGCGTGCCACCACGTCCAGCTAATTGTTCAATTGTTCAGTCTTTTTTTTTGTTTGTTTATTTTTTTGGGTTTTTTTTTTTTTTTTGAGATGGAGTTTCGCTTTGCCACCAGGCTGGAGTGCAGTAGGGCGATCTTGGCTCACTGCAACCTCCACCTCCCAGGTTCAAGTGATTCCCTTGCTTCAGCCTCCCAAGCAACTAGTACTACAGGTGCACACCACCACGCCCAGCTAATTTTTGTATTTTTAGTAGAGACGGGGTTTCATCATGTTGGCCAGGATGGTCTTGATCTCTTGACCTTGTGATCTGCCTGCCTTGTCCTCCCAAAGTGCTGGGATTACAGGCGTGAGCCACCGCACCCAGCCTGTTCAGTTTTTTTTTTTTTTTTTTTTTTTTAACAGATATACTGTTTTTGTTGAGATGGCGTCTCAGTCTGTCACCCAGGCTGGAGTACAGTGGCGCGATCTCTGCTCACTGCAACCTCCTCCTCCCGGGTTCAAGCGATTCTCCTGCCTCAGCCTCCCGAGTAGCTGGGATTACAGGTGTGTACCACCACACCGGGCTAATTTTTGTATTTTTAGCAGAAGCAGAGTTTCACCATGTTACCCAGGCTGCTCTCGAACTGCTGATCTCAAGTGATCCACCCACCTAGGCCTTCCACCATGCCCGGCGATATCTTAAACACATACAGAAAAGGCTGGGCCTGGTGGCTCACTCCTGTAATCCCAACACTTCGGGTGGGATCACCTAAGGCCAGGAATTCGAGACTAGCCTGGCCAACATGACGAAACCCCATCTCTAATAAAAATACAAAAATTGGCCAAGCTCAGTGGCTCACGCCTGTAATCCTTGCACTTTGGTAGGCCAAGGCAGGCGGATAACCCGAGATTGGGAGTTCAAGACCAGCCTGGCTGACACGGTGAAATCTTGTCTCTACTAAAAATACGGAAATTAGCTGGATGTGGTGGTCTGCCCCTATAATTCGAACTCCTGGGGAGGCTGAGGCAGGAGGATCACTTTAACCCGGGAGGTGGAGGTTGCAGTGAGCTGAGATTATGCCACTGCACTCCAGCCTGGGCGACAGCAAAACTCCATCCCAAACAAACAAACAAACAGCCAGGTGTGGTGGCATGCACCTGTAATCCCACCTACTCTGGAGACTGTGGAAGGAGAATTGCTTGAACCCGGGGAGGCAGAGGTTGCAGTGAGCCGAGATCATGCCACTGCACTCCAGCCTGTGGGACAGGGTGAAACTCCATCTCAAAAAAAAAAGAAAAAGAAAAAAAGAATGACCGGGGCAGTGACTCACGCCTGTAATCCCAGCACTTTGGGAGGCCTAGGCAGGCGGATCACCTGAGGTCGGGAGTTCGCTACCAGCCTGACCAACATGGAGAAATCCCATCTCTACTAAAAATACAAAATTAGGCCGGGCGCGGTGGCTCACGCCTGTAATCCCACCACTTTGGGAGGCGGAGGCGGGCGGATCACGAGGTCAGGAGATCGACACGATGGTGAAACCCCTTCTCTACTAAAAATACAAAAAATTAGCTGCGCACGGTGGCGGTCGCCTGTAGTTCCAGATGCTCGGGAGGCTGAGGTAGGAGAATGGCGTGAACCCGGGAGGCGGAGCTTGCAGTGAGTGGAGATCGCGCCACTGCACTCCAGCCTGGGCGACAGAGCGAGACTTCCTCTCAAAAAAAAAAAAAAAAAAAAAACTAGCTGGGCATGGTGGCGCATGCCTGTAATCCCAGCTACTGGAGAGGCTGAGGCAGGAGAATCGCTTGAAATAGCTTGAACCCGGAAGGCAGAGGTTGCTGTGAGCCGAGATCGCGCCACTGCACTCCATCCTGGGCAACAAGAGTGAAACTCCATCTCAAAAAAAAAAAAAAAAAAGGAAAAGAAAAACAATACCACCGGGACTCAATATGTGTTAACATTTTGCATATTTGCTTGGTAGACTTTTTTCTAAGCCATTTCAAATTGAGTTACAGAAATCCTGATACTTCTCCCCCACAACACTTAGTAAACTTCTCCAAAAAGGAGGACAGTTCTCTACATAACCACTATACCACCTAACAATAATTTGCTTCAATCTAACGCCTTTTCCATATTCAAATTTCCCTAAAATGTCTTTTCTAGATGGATCATACACTGATCCTTGTATCTTTTTTTTTTTTTTTTTTTTTTTTTGAGATGGAGTTTTGCTCTTGTTGTCCAAAGTGGAGTGCAATGGCACAATCTGGGCTGATTGCAACCTCTGCCTCCTAGGTTCAAGCGATTCTCCTGCCTCAGCCTCCCGAGTAGTTGGGATTACAAGCGCATGCCAGCATGCCTGGCTAACTTTTATATTTTTAGTGGAGACGAGGTTTCACCGTGTTGGCCAGGCTGGTCTTGAACTCCTGACCTCAAGTGATCCACCCACCTTGGCCTCCCACAGTGCTGGTATTATAGGCATGAGCCACCACGCCCAGCCAGTCCTTATATCTCTTAAGTCTCTTAAATCTAGAACGTCCCCCACCTCATTTTTTTTTTTTTTTTTTTTTCTTTTTTGAGACAGAGTCTTGCTCTGTCGCTCAGGCTGGGTTGCAGTGACATGATCTCAGCTCACTGCAACCTCCGCCTCCTGGGTTCAAGCAATTCTCCTGCCTCAACCTCCTGAGTAGCTGGGATTACAGGCACACACCACCATGCCTGAGTAATTTTTTTGTATTTTAGTAGAGACAGGATTTCACCATGTTGCCCAGGCTGATCTCGAACTCCTGAACTCAGACAATCCACCCGCCTGGACCTCCCAGAGTGTTAGGATTATAGATATAAGCCACGATGCCCAGCCACGACTGGCTAGTTTTTGTATTTGTAGTAGAGAAGAGGTTTCACCATGTTGGCCAGGCTGGTCTTGAACTGCTGACCTCAGGTGATCCACCTGCCTCAGCCTCCCAAAGTGCTAGGATTACAAGCGTGAGCCACCATGCCTGGGTATTTTTTTAAATTAATTAATTAATTATTTTGAGATGGAGTCTCACTCTGTCACCCAGGCTACAGTGCCATGGTGTGATCTCGGTTCACTGCAACTTCTGCCTCCTGGGTTCAAGTGATTCTCCTGCCTCAGCCCCCTGAGTAGCTGCACCACCATGCGTGGCTATTTATTTATTTATTTGTATTTTTTGTAGAGACGGGGTTTCACTATGTTGGCCAGGCTGGTTTCCAGCCCCTGACCTGAAGTCATTTGCTTGCCTTGGCCTCCCAAAATGCTGGGATTCTAGGCATGAGCCGCCTGGAAACATGCTCAGCCTTAGCCAAGCATGTTTAAGTAAGGCAGGTGCTGATGCTCCAGCTTGTGAGGTTTGGAGAGCTTTGAGGGACATCAGGGGCAGATGTCATGCTAGTGGTTGGACACGCATGTAGTTTGAAGATCTGGAGAAAGAACTGGGTGAGAGAGAGTACTTCCGGGGTCATCACGGAGGAGATGAGACCTGAACACTTCAGAGGGGTGAGAGGCAGCGAGAAAACCAAGGACATCTGAGAATAAGCATCCCAGCCAGATGGGCATTTCCAGAAGAGTAAGTGTAAGAGAGGAACAATGGGAGGACGACCTGAGGCTGGACAGTCAGCAACAGACCTGCTCTTCCCCTCTCCCAGATATCAATCCCAGGCCCCTCCCCTGGATAGTCAGTTGGTAGATCTAGAGTTGATACCAAGTGCTCTGGAGGAAAATTGCAGAGGCCTTAAATGATATGGCAGCTCCAGAATCAAAACCGGAAGTACAGGGATTGGATATTTCAAGGAGGAATGAGGCTGGTGGCAGAAGGCCTAATTGGCTGTATTAATGAACCATGCATTTTTGTTTGTTTTGTTTTTTTTGAGACGGAGTCTCGCTCTGTTGCCCAGGCTGGAGTGCAGTGGTGCGATCTCAGCTCACTGCAAGCTCTGCCTTCTGGGTTCACGCCATTCTCCTGCCTCAGCCTCCCAAGTAGCTGGGACTACAGGTGCCCACCACCATGCCCGGCTTCTTGTATTTTTAGTAGAGACGGGGCTTCTCCGTGTTAGCCAGGATGGTCTCGATCTCCTGACCTCATGATCCACCTGCCTCGGCCTCCTAAAGTGCTGGGATTACAGGCGTGAGCCACCGCGCCCGGCTGAACCATGTAATAATGAGGAGTTGAGGCATGGTACTCATGGCAGTGGCATTTCCAGTCTGGGCGGTGGCATGCCCAGAGAGAAAGCCCAGGGGGCAGCTGGGGAACTTAGGGCTGAGATGGACCCTGGGCCTCTGGGCTGCGCACAGACAGGACTGAAGCTAAGTCACAGAAAGACAGAGGGCGCTTCTGCCTCCTGCATCACTGGCCTGTGGCAATGAAAGGTCAGAAACCCCTTGAACACCCAGCCACATGCTTCCCATGTACTGACCGCACCCTAGGAGACTTGTCAACTCTGTTCCTACCTGCAAATCCAGGCTCATCACCTACCGGGTTCCCCTCACTCTCCACCCTTGGCCACACTGGCCTCCTTCGGTTCCCGGATGCAGAGGCCCTTGCCCTGTCAGCCTAGCACTCTCCATAATTCTGTGTGGTGGGTCTTTTTTATTTTTTATTTTTTATTTTTTGAGATGGAATCTCACTCTGTCACCCAGTCTGGAGTGCTGTGGCATGATCTCAGCTCACTGCAACCTCAAGCGATTCTCCTGCCTCAGCCTCCCCTGTAGCTGGGGCTACAGGGTGCGCCACCACACCGCACCCAGCTAATTTTCGTATTTTCAGTAGAGACGGGGTTTCACCATGTTGGCCAGGATGGTCTCGATTTCCTGACCTCATGAACCACCTGCCTCGGTCTCCCAAAGTGTTGGGATTACAGGCGTGAGCCACCGTGCCTGGCCGTGGTGGGTCTTTAGAGTGCCCACTGCTTGAGCTGGTGTTGGAGAGGCAGCACGCTGTGAAGTTATAAGCGCAGACGCTGGCCCAGATGGCTTGATGTGAACCCCCAGCTCTGCCACTTAATAGTGACCTTGGGCAAGTTATAGAGAACTTATCTGTGCCTCTGTGATCACTCTGTAAAGTGGGATTTTCTTTTTTTTTTCTCTTTTTCTTTTGTTGAGATGGAGTCTTGCTTTGTTGCCCAGGCTGGAGTGCAGTGGCACAATCTCACCCCAACCTCCACCTCCCAGATTCAAAGGATTCTCCTGCTTCAGCCTCCTGAGTAGCCGGGATTACAGGCATGCACCACCATGCCTAGCTAATTTTTGTATTTTTAGTGGAGACGAGGTTTAGCCGTGTTGGCCAGGCTGGTGATTCACCCGCCTCGGCCTCCCAAAGTGCTGGGATTGCAGGTGTGAACCACCATGCCCGGCCTGAAGTGGGATTGTTGATAGGTAATATGTAAGCTTAGAACAGTGTCTGGCACCTGGCAAGTCCTCCAATGGTTGTAATCATGATTATTATTTTAGTGAGGTTCACACAGAGTTGGTGCATGGCAGCCTTCTAGCAAGATGTGTTTCAGTACATACCTGTTGTGTCATAAACATTCCCACCTTATTGCTGGTGTTTTTCCTGATGTAAATCCCATGGTTTCATGTCCTGTCCTACTACTGTTCCTGTATAGCTTAAATTTCCCCTTGTTAGACCAAGTGAAGGGATTATGGGATTGGAAGACTAAACAGGCATATGGTTACGCCCTTGTTAACAGCAGTGTACATTCTAGTAAGGGGGAGTAGGAAGAAAAAGCCTTAGTACAAGGCTGTGTGTGATGAGATTGTGAGTTCCTCTAGGGTAGGATTATTCACAATCATAAAAATTGTTACCAATGTGTTTTGGGAGCTCACAGTGTGCCGGGTAGGTTTTACAATCTTCACAAAGATACTGAAGTAGGTATTAGTAGTCCCATTTTCCAGAAGAGGTATCTGAGGTTCAGTGAAGTTAAACACTTGTCCTAGGTCATATGGTAAGCAAGTAATTTTTCTTTCTTTCTTTCTTTTGTCTTTTTTTTGAAACGGGGTCTTGCCCTGTCACCCAGGCTGGAGTGCAGTGGTGTGATCTCAGCTCACTGCTGTCTCTGCCTTCTGGGCTCATGCTATCCTCCCACCTCAGCCTCCCGAGTAGCTGGGACCACAGGCACACGCCGCCAGGCTCTGCTAATTTTTGTATTTTTTGATAGAGACAGGTTTTGCCACGTTGCTCAGGCTGGCCTCAAACTCCTAGGCTCAAGCAATCTGCCCGCCTTTGCCTCCCACGGTGCTGGGATTACAGGCGTGAGCCACCATGCCCGGCATTTTTTTACTTATTTATTTTTGAGGCAAGGTCTCACTTTTTCGCCCAGGCTGGAGCGCTGTGGCGTGATCTCGGCTCACTACAGCCTGCACCCTCTTGCTCAAGTGATCCTCCCACTTCAGCCACCGGAGTAGCTGGGACCACAGGCGCGCACTGCCATCCCGGCTAGTTTTTGTTTGTTTGAGACAAGTCTGTCACTCAGGCTGGAGTGCGGTGGCGCCATCACCGCTCACTGCACCCTCGAACGCCCAGGCTCAAGTGATCCTCCCACCTCGGCCTCCAGGGTAGCTGGGACTAAAGGCACGCACCACCACGCCCGGCTAACTTTTGTATTTTTTAGTAGAGACGCGGTTTCACCATGTTGCCCAGGCTGGTCTCAAACTCCTGAGCTAAAGCAATCCGCCCGCCTAGATCTCCTAAAGTGCTGAGATTGCAGGCGTGAGCCACCGCGCCCGGCGGAGCAAGTAATTTCAACTTGGTTCTGCTTGCTTTCAGATCTCCTGAAACATTACTTTGGACCAGAGAGGGTAAAAAGGACATGACCCCAGAAGCCAGCGAGAGAAAAAGGGGGAATTATCAGAAGGACACAGGGTCCGGGTGTCTGGGACAGGTGGCCTCCCCAACCCCCTCGGCCGGCGGAACAGGGTAGTGGGAGACCCGGCCCCAGACTCCCAGTTCGGCGCCCGCGGAACCCAGCCGGGTGCACGTGGCCAGCACAGCCGCTGGGCCCCGCGGCACTCAAGTCCGGCTTCCGCTCCCGACCACACGCGGGCCGCATTCCTGGGAGAACGCCTCCGATTGGTCCGTTCGGTCAGGTGGCTGCCACGGGCCAATCAGCGGCGGCTGGTGCCGTGGGCCGCGCGAAGGGCTCTGCGGCGGTGGAGCCTCAGAAAAGATCATCTTTGTGCGCTGGGCTACTCCGGTAAAGGGCAGCCAATTTCTATTAACGTTCAGTGGATCCCAGATCTTGCTAGCGACCCCACTGGCCCTTTGTGCCTGTTTTTCTGAATTCACCACCAGCCCTGCCGCAGCGCTTGGAGAAGGAGACAGAGAACAACTGGGCCGGACCTCCTCGTGGGCTTTTGAGTCCCGCCCTATTGCTTCCATGGGTTTTTGTGTCCCTTTCTCCTCTCTCGCCTGTGGAGCGCCAACCCTTTCCTGTCTTCTTGCTCCTTCCCAGCAGCCAACAAACGGCCGAGAAAAATCTCAACTCCCCTGCAACCAGGCTCTGCCTCTCCTCCCCTCCACTGTCCTGTCCCCTCTTCCTCATCTTCCTCCTGATCCCACTGCACTCTGGCTTCAGATCACCAGCAGTGCCGCTGTAGCCAAATCCTGTGACGTTTCACGATCTTTGCTGCTTTATTCTGAGAAGCATTTGCGTCTTTTTTTTTTTTTTTGAGACAGAGTCTCGTTCAGTCCCCCGGGCTGGAGTACAGTGGCACGATCTCAGCTCACTGCAAGCTCTGCCTCTCGGGTTCACGCCATTCTCCTGCCTCAGCCTCCCGAGTAGCTGGAACTACAGGCGCCCGCCACTACGCCCGGCTAATTTTTTTTTGTATTTTTAGTAGAGACGGGGTTTCACCGTGTTGGCCAGGCTGGTCTCGAACTCCTGACCTTGTGATTCGCCTACCTGGGCCTCCCAAAGTGTTGTTGGGAATACAGGCGTGAGTCACTGCCCCGGATTTTTTTTTTTTTTTTTTTGAGACAAAGTCTCACTCTGTAGCCCAGGCTGGAGGGCAGTGACCTGATGTCGGCTCACTGCAACCTCCACCTCCCGGGTTCAAGCAATTCTCCTGCCTCAGCGCCCCTAGTAGCTGGAAGTATAGATGTGCGCCACCACACCCCACTTACTTTTGTATTTTTAGTAGAGATGGGGTTTCACCATGTTGGCCAGGCTGGTCTTGAACTCCTGACCTCAAGTGATCCACCCACCTTGGTCTCCCAAAGTGCTGGGGTTACAGGTATGAGCCACCACATCTGGCCAACATTATGTTTTTTGTTTTTTTTTTTTAGAAAGTCTCACTTCGTCACCCAGGCTGGAGTGCAGTGGCAGTGGCTCCATCTTGGCTCACTGCAACCTCCACCTCCCGGGTTCAAGCGATTCTCCTCCCTCAGCCTCCCTAGTAGCTAGCTGGGATTACAGGTGTGTGCCGCCACTCCTGGATAATTTTTTTTGTATTTTTAGTAGAGATGGGGTTTCGCCATGTTGGCCAGTCTGGTCTCAAACTCTTGACTTCATGTGATCCGCCCGCCTCAGCCTCTCCAAGTGTTGGGATTACAGGCGTGAGCCACCTCGCCCGGCACACAAGTTACCATTGATAAATATTCTTTTATTGCTGCATGCAAGAGCTTGTAGTGCTGTCTATTGTGACAGGCACACAGTGTGTGCTTTATTACTATGTACCGAATGAATGTAGAAAGGATGTCTGGTATAGTACGTGGCACAGAGGAAGTGCTCCTTCAAAGTTAGCTCTCTTCCTCTTGAGAAGCTAGGAGGGCCTGGGAATTCAGTCTTGGGAGCCTTGGCTGGGATAGGGGAGGGAAACTGTGGGAACACCGAGGCCTCATCCCTCAGATCAGCTCTTCCCCAGCGATAGGAACTATCCCAGCACCTCACCCCCAGTGCAAAAGCTATGTAAATGATCTAAATTTCAGAGGTAGAAAGCAAAAGTGAAAGTCTTTGCCCTTGTCCACTCCCAGGGCAGACCTCTGATCTGTCAGTTCAGCAAAGGCAGCACTGCCCAGTGATGGGGCGGGAAGCTGAACCAGGACTGATGGCCTACCTAGGACAGGCAGCTGCTGCAGCTGTCCTGGGAGACGCATAGACCAGGGTTCAAAACTTGGCTGGAGACCACATGCGGTGGCTCACACCTGTAATCCCAACACTTTGGGAGGCTGAGGTCAGCGGATCTTTTGAGGCCAGGAGTTAAAGACCAGCCTGGCCAAGACGGCGAAACCCCATCTCTACTAAAAATACGAAAGTTAGCTGGGCATGGTGGTGCGCGCCTGTAATCCCAGCTACTACTCACTAAGCTGAGGCAAGAGAATTGCATGAACCCCAGAGGCAGAGGTTGCAGTGATCTGAGATTGCACCACTGTACTCCAGCCTGGGCGACAGAGCTAGACTCTTATCTCACACACAAAAACAAAAACAAAACCTGGTTGGGTGATCTTGAGGGTGTGAATTGACTTCTGTGAGTCATCATTTCCATCTGTAGGCAGGGGATACGAATGGACTCTACCTCTTAGGGAGGTTGTAAGGAGACCCCTTAGATCTCTCCCTAAATCTCCCTCCATCTCTTAAAAAAAAAAAAAAAATAGAGGCATCTAGAAAACATTGGTGTTTGGCTTTTGCTTTGGCTGAGAGGGAGGGAGAAGCAGAGCGCTCATGGTGCACTGTCGCCACCGTATGACTAGCTGGGGAATTGCATAGGGGAAGGTTCTCAGACCCAGGAAAGCCCATCTGGACTGTGGAGTGTTTTGTTGTTGTTGTTGTTGTTGTTGTTTGAGACAAGGTCTAGCTCTGTTGCCCAGGCTGGAGTGCGGTGGTGTGATCTCGGCTCCACTGCAACCTCCCAGGTTCAAGTGATTCTCGTGCCTCAGCCTCCCGAGTAGCTGGGACCACAGGTGCCAGGCTGTGGAGTTCGAGGAAGACTGAGATGGGCCCCTGCTGCCAGCACCCTCTTCCACTGCCTACAGTGCTTTGGGGGAGCGAGCAGCCTCCCCCTGGGCTTAGGGTACTGGTGGCACCTTCTCTGCCTCTAGAACTTTTGTTGACTTCTCAATGTGGCATTCAAGGCTCCTCACAGCTGGTGCCCTGGACACCTGCTCTGTGCTTGGAACTCAGAGTGACTTAGCCCAGACCTGCCCCTAGCCATTCTCCCTACTTTATCCTCCCTTCTCGGTCCTCCTGGAGCTCCTTTTGTTTTCTCCCTGACTCAGGAGCGTGAAGCGCATTTCCCCGGCGAGCGTGTTCAGTTCCCGAGAGAGTATTCGTGTAAAAAGCAACCATTTATGAGTGCCTGCTGTGTGCACGGTGCTGTGCGGCAGCCTTGTGGGGATTCATTCTACCTACTCTTCACAAACCTCACTGGGCCGATTACTACGATTGTCCCTGTTTTGCAGAAGAGTACAATGAGGCCGAGAAAGGTAAAGCTGTCCACCCAAAGTCACATAGTCACTGGATGTGACAGAGCCCTGCCTGTAACTGTTAGGCCGCCTAGTATGGTGGGGAGGGCAGACAGATCCAGGTTCAAATCCCCTCCCTACCCCTCTCAGCTTACTTCCCAACTGTGAGGCTAAGCTTCCTCCTCCATAGAATGGGAGGGCAGCTCCCACAGGCCAGAGGGGCTGGCTCAGTGAGGCAGGCATGTGGGTGCCTAACACAAGAGTATAAGAAGTATGCATGTGTGGCCGGGGTATCAGAGGAGGCAGCCAGAGCCGGTGTGGAGCACACCAGGGTACGCCAGGGTCTCCTCAGGGAGGTTGGGCAGAGGAATTAGGCTGGCACCTTGCAGGGCTGCCCCTGTGTAGCCCAGAAAGGCTGGAGACAGGACTGGGAGCCCCTGCTCTGGACCCAGCCGGCAGGAAGTGGGGGGCTCAAGGATCCCAGCCCCCATCACTCTCTCCTATGCAGCCCCAACCTATTCCCCCCAAACCCACTTTTGCCTTGTCAGTGCCTTTTGCACTTGGCAGCCTTACGTGGGCCTTCCAAACACATATCTGACCATGGCTGCTGCCACTGAAAACCCTGACCTGCCACTGTTCACCAGGGACTCAGCCCATCACCCAGGACCATGGTACCTGTTGCCACAGCCCTGCCAACTCCGTCACCCTCTCAGGCCTTTGGCCCTCTTCCATCCCCTTGAAGCATCTTGGGCCTTTGCACATGCTGTTCCCATGGCTTGAGATGCTCCTCCTCCCTGCTTAATGTGGAGTTGCTGGCAGCTCTCTTCCAGGGAGGTGGGGGATTGGAGACCTGAAAGAGGAGGAGGAGTTTGGAAAACCGGAAGCGGGGAGACTGCTCTAGGAAGAGAGGGCAGGTGCAAAGGGTCCATGCACTGGGGAAAAGGCACTGAAACTAGTAAGAATAAGGTTCTGTGCCTGAGGCCAAGGCCAGATCCTGAAGGTCTCCTATGCATGTTAAGGAGCTCAGACCACCGCCTGAGGGTGGGGAAGGGTTTGAGCAGGGGCAATTATGGTTTTGTCCATCAGGGATTCCCCTGAGGAAGGTGGAGAGTGGCTTATCAGCATCATTCTGAAAAACACAGAGCCTAGAGCCACAGAGTCCTTCAGGAATCACTTGATCACCACCAGCAGGGGAAGACTCTGGGCTAGACGGGGGCAGCCCTGCAAGGTCCCCAGCTCAGGCCTGCATCACGCACCAGGCTGAAGCGGAGTATGCACTTCCTGTGGCTGCCAGCAGGTGGCAACAACACCCCACCATGTCCCCTCCAACTCTTCCTTCTGTTTGGAGACCCCTCACAGGGCAGAGAGACCAGAGAGAAAAAAAGAGATGGAAGAGGAAAGGAGAGGACAAGGCCAAGGGATGGTTGGGGAAGGGGCTTGGAAGAGTTGGGGTGAAAGGCACAAGGATGGTGAAATTGGGATGCTGCTGGCTTCCTGTTGTTTGTTTCACAGTCAAGCACAGTTTGTTGGTCTGACGACATTTTCATCATCACCTGCCCTGTCCACCCCACTGTGGTCCCTCCTCAAGCCCCTGAAACACACTGAGTCCACCTGTTCACTCAGCTCTCCGTCCTTTCCCATCTCCATGTTCTCCATCACCTCCTTCACTCTCTCGCCCCCATCAGCTAGTCCCCTTTTATTATTTATTTATTTATTTTATGGTTTTTTTTTTCTTTTGAGATGGAGTTTTGCTCTCTCGCCCAGGATGGAGTGTAGTGGTGCAATCTCAGCTCACTGCAACCTCTGCCTCCCAAGTTCAAGCAATTCTCTGCCTCAGCCTCCCAAGTAGCGGGGACTACAGGCACCCACCACCACACCCGGCTAATTTTTTGTATTTTTAGTAGAGATGGGGTTTCACCATTTTGGCCAGGCTGGTCTTTAACTCCTGACCTTGTGATCCACCCATCTCAGTCTCCCAAAGTGCTGGGATTACAGGTGTAAGCCACCGTGCCCGGCCCCCTTTTATTATTTTTATTTTTATTTTGTTTTTGAGACGGAATCTTGCTCTGTCACCCAAGCTGGAGTACAGTGGTATGATCTCGGCTCACTGCAACCTCCACCTCCTGGGCTCAAGCAATTCTCCTGCCTCAGCCTCCCTAGTAGCTGGAGTTACAGGCGCCCGCCACCACGCCTGGCTAATTTTTGTATTTTTAGTAGAAACAGGGTTTCATCATGTTAGCCAGAATGGTCTTGATCGCCTGACCTTGTGATCCGCCTGCCTTGGCCTCCCAAAGTGCTGGGATTACAGGCATGAGCCACTACGCCAGGCCACATTCTCCGTTCTTATCACCCTGCCCCCCGGACAGTCATGCTGTTTTGTGTGTGCGTTCTTGGAAAATGTGTGTTTTCTGTGTCATCATTTCATGCAAATGGCTTTGTGCTTTAGATTCCATTTCTTTTTTTTTTTTTTTTTTTGAGACGGAGTCTCGCTCTGTCGCCCAGGCTGGAGTGCAGTGGCCGGATCTCAGCTCACTGCAAGCTCCGCCTCCTGGGTTTATGCCATTCTCCTGCCTCAGCCTCCCGAGCAGCTGGGACTACAGGGGCCCGCCACCTCGCCCGGCTAGTTTTTTGTATTTTTTAGTAGAGACGGGGTTTCACCGTGTTAGCCAGGATGGTCTTGATCTCCTGACCTCGTGATCCGCCCGTCTCGGCCTCCCAAAGTGCTGGGATTACAGGCTTGAGCCACCGCCCCTGGCCTAGATCTCATTCCATTTCTTACTCTTGCCTCTCAGCACGAGATTTCTAAGTTCCCCGCATGTGGCTCTGTGTCCATCAGGTCCTCCACACATTTTGCTGATTCACCTTCCAGTGAGGAACCCCAGGTTGCATCCAACCCCTCCTCCTGCCTTCCCCACATGGTCATGTGGGAGGGTGTGTGTGTGTGTGTGTGTGTGTGTGTGTAGGGGGCAGTTATATGTTCAGGGCAACATTTCCAGGTCATAGGGCATGTGTGTATATACTTAGCTGAATGCTCCTAGACTTTGCTGGGACACCTTCAGCCCCCAGTCCAGGAGAGCCTCTCATCTCCTTGCCAGCACCTGGAGTTCTCCAGCATTTTTTTTTTTTTTTTTTTGAGACGGAGTCTCGCTCTGTCGCCCAGGCTGGAGTGCGGTGGCGCGATCTAGGCTCACTGCAAACTCCACCTCCTGGGTTTACGCCATTCTCCTGCCTCAGCCTCCCGAGTAGCTGGGACTACAGGCGCCCGCCACCACACCCGGCTAGTTTTTTATATTTTTAGTAGAGACGGGGTTTCACCGCGTTAGCCAGGATGGTCTCAATCTCCTGACCTTGTGATCCACCCGCCTCGGCCTCCCAAAGTGCTGGGATTACAGGCGTGAGCCACTGCGCCCGGGCTTTTTTTTTTTTTTTTTTTTTTTTTTGAGACAGAGTCTTGCTCTGTCACCAGGTTGGAGTGCAGTGGTGTGATCTCAGCTCACTAAAAGCTCCACCTCCTGGGTTCAAGCGATTCTCCTGCCTCAGCCTCCTGAGTATCTGGGACTACAGGTGCCTGCCACCATGCCTGGCTAATTTTTTGTATTTTTAGTAGAGACGGGGTTTCACCATGTTAGCCAGGATGGTCTTGATCTCCTGACCTCGTGATCTACCTGCCTCGGCCTCCCCAAGGTGCCGGGATGACAGGCGTGAGCTGCCGCGCCCAGCCCATTCTCTGGCTTTCTCACTTGCCGGTCTGGTGGGTAGGAAGTGAGAGCATACCTAAGATTATTCTCGAGTTTCCAGATCTCCTCCAGTGCTTCTTAGCCTCTGAGGGTCTCCTCCTCAGTCAGTTACCTGGTTGCACACTGTCCTCATTTGTGTTTTGAGGTATTCGTCTTCTTTTGGATTTGCAGGAGTTCCTTAGATGTTGGTCGCTTGTCTCCCACGCTGTCCCCCACACAGTGTTGGAGACTCCTGGTTTATAAGCACACATCCCCAGCCTGGAGGTCCCTCAAGGGCAGTAACAGTCCTGAGCCGTCCCTGCGTCCCCACCCTGACATCAGGGCTGGGTCCCCAGGTCAGAGGATGAGAAGGGGTTGCCGGACCCCCTACAGACACTCTGGGGCTCATGGTTGCAGTTCCCCGAGGAGGCAACATGGATATTTTGGGAGCATTGTCTGGGGTCCTGAGAGGTTTTTGGAGCCTCTCTGAGATCAGTTCACCAGCCTGGGATTTGAATTCTCAATTTGAGAAATTCATTCAACATGTCTTTTTTCCATGAACATCTATGGAGCACAGACTATTAGGCAGATGCCGCTGTAGACACTGGTGGCGCAGCCCTTGGCTTCTCAGAGCTCACCTTTTTGTGGCAGCCAGTAAAGAGTGAACAAATAAGATCATCGCAAAGAACAAACAAGGGGCTAAAATATGGAATAACAGAGACAGGACTTTAGCCAGGGTGATCGGGAGAGGCCAGTCTTAGGAGCTGACCTTTGTTTTGACAGTCAGAAGAGCCAGGTGAAGAGAGTGACCAGTGCAAAGGCCCTGGGTTGCTAGTGGGCTTGGGACGAGAGAAACACAGAAAGGTTGTGGGGCTGGAGGCTAGACGGGGGAGGCGCACGTGAGGAGCTTGGGAGTGGCCCATTCCGGCTGTGTCAGGTGGTTCTCCATTCTGGCCTGGGCTGCTGTGTGACCTGGGCAGGAGGATGATTTGGCCTGAATGTGACTGCCTAGGAGGGTACTGGGCTCTGGAGTTTGTGAACTGGCTCTGGGGTGGCCGAAGCTTTGGGCCAGGCAACTCTGGCAACAGCGTGTACCCAGAGGGAATACTTTTCTTCCTTAATGTTTTTTTCTTTTCATTTCTCTCTCTCTTTTTTTTTTTTTGAGACGGAGTCTCGCTCTGTCGCTCAGGCTGGAGTGCGGTGGCGCGATCTCGGCTCACTGCAAGCTCCGCCTCCCGGGTTCACTCCATTCTCCTGCCTCAGCCTCCAGAGTAGCTGGGACCACAGGCGCCGCCACCACGCCTGGCTAATTTTTTGTATTTTTAGTAGAGACGGGGTTTCACCGTGTTAGCCGGGATGGTCTCGATTTCCTGGCCTTGTGGATCCACCCGCCTCGGCCTCCCAAAGTGCTGGGATTACAGGCGTGAGCCACTGTGTCCGGGCTTTTTTTTTTTTTTTTTTTTTTGAGAGACAGAGTCTTGCTCTGTCACCAGGCTGGAGTGCAGTGGTGTGATCTCAGCTCACTAAAAGCTCCGCCTCCTGGGTTCAAGCGATTCTCCTGCCTCAGCCTCCTGAGTAGCTGAGATTACAGGCACGTGCCACCACACCCATGTAATTTTTGTATTTTTAGTATAGACGGGGTTTCACCATGTTGGCCAACATGGTCTCCATCTCCTGACCTTGTGATCTGCCCGCCTTGGCCTCCCAAAGTGCTGGGATTACAGGTGTAAGCCACTGCGCCCGGCCTCTTTTCATTTCTCTTTTTGGAAACATTTTTCCTCTTTGTGATAGGTAATACATGTACCAGGTACAAAAATCAAAGAAAACAAAGGCATACACAGTGTAAGGTCTTTTCCTCCCCTTACCCCAGCCACCTACTTCCCCTCCTGGGAAGAGAACCAACTCTTGTGCCTGCCTGCCATCCCCAAGCTGTTGCATTTCTGCAAACTCAGGTTCACAGTTCACACCGATGCAGGCACACGCCACACACTGCCCGTGCCTCGAATTTTCCACTCAGCAGTGTAAGGCAGAGACAGTTCCCCATGAGTGCACTTAGGAGTCCTGAGGGGCTCCAGGGCGGCCTGGAGGCTCCAGACCTGCAAGGAGCCCACAGCCCTATGCCTTAGGCCAGGTGGTGAGGTCAATAGGGCCATGTCAGGCTGCATCCCCGAGTACCAGCACGAGAACGTGCGGCTGGCACTGGGGGCCCTGGAAAGGGCTGGCGCTGTGGAATGTGAGCAGTGGCAGGGCCGGAGAGGATGTGGGGAAAGCTGGGTGAGTTCAGCTGTTGGCAATTTCACGCCGCCTCTTCAGCCACTTCTCAGGGACAGGCCCCAGCCGTGGGGCCCAGGTGCCGACGAAGGTCAAATTTCGATAGCAACAGAGTAAAAAGGAGATTTCCTGCAGAGGGGAGCCCTCTCCCCCAAGAGGGAGCTGCAGCTGCCCCACACTCATACTCCAGGATTAGGCCAAATCCTACAGCAGGTGGAGGGGTGGCGGGGGGCCGGTTAGGGTCCAGGGAGTGTGGGAAGGGGTGGGCAGTGTGGGGCAGAGTATACACACCTGACTGTGCCTGTACCTGGGAATGGGTCTCCTTCTTCTCTTCATTCAACAAACACTTTGGCCGGGCGCGGTGGCTCAAGCCTGTAATCCCAGCACTTTGGGAGGCCGAGACGGGCGGATCACGAGGTCAGGAGATCGAGACCATCCTGGCTACCACGGTGAAACCCCTCTCTACTAAAAAATACAAAAAAGTAGCCGGGTGAGGTGGCGGGCGCCTGTAGTCCCAGCTACTCGGGAGGCTGAGGCAGGAGAATGGCGTAAACCTGGGAGGCGGAGCTTGCAGTGAGCTGAGATCCGGCCACTGCACCCCAGCCTGGGCGGCAGAGCAAGACTCCGTCTCAAAAAAAAAAAAAAAAAAAAAACCACTTTGCTGCACCCCATTTCTGCCAGACGTTGACCTGGGTGGGGATTTTGCAGGGAGGAGCAAGACTGGTAACAGCTGAACTGGATTGAGGGCCACAGAGCATGTGATGGGGGCTGTGCAAGGAGACTCTGGAAATGATGGCGGTTTCTGCTGGGGAGGGAGATAGTGGGAGCAGGGCGTGGGGGGTTGCTTTTCATTGAAAACCTTTCTGTACCCTTCTAATTGTTTTTTTTTTTTTTTTTTTTTTTTTTTTTTTTTTTTTTTTTTGAGACGGAGTCTCGCTCTGTCGCCCAGGCTGGAGTGCAGTGGCGCGATCTCGGCTCACTGCAAGCTCCGCCTCCCGGGTTCACGCCATTCTCCTGCCTCAGCCTCCCGAGTAGCTGGGACTACAGGCGCCCACAACCGCGCCCGACTAATTTTTTGTATTTTTAGTAGAGACGGGGTTTCACCGTGGTCTCGATCTCCTGACCTTGTGATCCGCCCGCCTCGGCCTTCCAAAGTGCTGGGATTACAGGCGTGAGCCACCGCGCCCGGCTCTAATTGTTTTTTAATTGTTGAAACCATATACGTGTATTGACTCTTTAAAACTATGGTTCTCGGCCGGGTGAGGTGGCTCATGCCTGTAATCCCAGCACTTTGGGAGGCTGAGGGGGGCGGATCACCTGAGGTCAGGAGTTCGAGACCAGCCTGGCCAACATGTTGAAACCCCATCACTACTAAAAATACAAAATTTGGCCAGGCACGGTGGCTCACGCCTGTAATCCCAGCACTTTGGGAGGCCGAGGCGGGTGGATCACGAGGTCAGGAGATTCAGACCATCCTGGCTAACATGGTGAAACCCCGTCTCTACTAAAAATGCAAAAAATTAGCCATGCATGGTGGCATGAGCCTGTAATCCCAGCTACTCGGGAGGCTGAGGCAAGAGAATCGCTTGAACCTGGGAGGCGGAGGTTGCAGTGGGCCAAGACTGGGCCACTGCACTCCAGCCTGGGCGACAGAGGGAGACTCTGTCTCAAAAAAAAAAAAAAAAAAGGCCGGGCGCGGTGGCTCACGCCTGTAATCCCAGCACTTTGGGAGGCCGAGGCGGGCGGATCACAAGGTCAGGAGATCGAGACCACGGTGAAACCCCGTCTCTACTAAAAATACAAAAAATTAGCCGGGCGCGGTTGTGGGTGCCTGTAGTCCCAGCTACTCGGGAGGCTGAGGCAGGAGAATGGGGTGAACCCGGGAGGCGGAGCTTGCAGTGAGCTGAGATCGCGCCACTGCACTCCAGCCTGGGCGACAGAGCGAGACTCCGTCTCAAAAAAAAAAAAAAAAAAAAAAAAATTAGCCAGACATGGTGGCACACACCTGTAATCCCAGCTACTTGGGTGGCTGAGGCAGGAGAATTGCTTGAAACCAGGAGGTGGAGGTTTCAGTGAGCTGAGATTACACCACTGCACTCCAGCCTAGGCAACAAGAGACTCTGTCTCAAAACAAAACAAAACTAAGGCTGAGGCAGGCAGATTACTTGAGGACAGGAGTTCTAGACCAGCCTGGCCAACATGGTGCAGCCCAGTCTCTACTAAAAATACAAAAATTATCTGGGCATGATAGTGCACGCCTGTAATCCCAGCTACTCAGGAGGCTGAGGCGAGAGAATCTGAGACTCTATCTCAAAAAACAAAACTAGGCCGGGCGCGTTGGCTCACACCTGTAATCCCAGCACTTTGGGAGGCTGAGGTGGGCGGATCACGAGGTCAGGAGATCGAGACCCTCCTGGCTAACACGGTGAAACCTCGTCTCTACTAAAAATAACAAAAAATTAGCCGGGCGTGGTGGCGGGCGCCTGTAGTCCCAGCTGCTCAAGAGGCAGAGGCTGGAGAATGGCGTGAACCCGGGAGGCGGAGCTAGAAGTGAGCCGAGATTGAGCCACTGCACTCCAGCCTGGGCGACAGAGCGAAACTCGCGGCGAGACTCTGTCCCAAAAAACAAAACAAAACAAAACAAAACTAAACTATGGTTCTCAGAGCGTGACCCTGACTCCCTCCCCAGACCCCCTCCCCAGACCAGCAGCATCTGGGTAGCAATGCAAATTCCCAGGCTCCACCCCAGACCCACTAAATACAAAATTCCTGGGGGGAGGGTGTCCAGCATGCAAGCCCACTAGATAACTCTGACATACGCTACAGCTGTGGAGCTACTGATTTAAAAAATGCAACCAAGCCCGGCATGGTGGCTCACGCCTGTAATCTCAGCACTTTGGGAGATTGAGATGGGCAGATCACCTGAGATTGTGAGTTTGAGACCAGCCTCACCAATGTGAAGAAACGCTGTCTCTCAGGCATGGTGGTGCATGCCTGTAGTCCCAGCTACTCGGGAGGCTGGGCAGGAGAATCGCTTGAACCCAGGAGGTGGAGGTTGCAGTGAGCCGAGATCGCACCATTGCATTCCAGCCTGGGTGACAAGAGCGAAACTCTGTCTCCAAAAACACAAACACAGACGCAAACAAAACACAACCAAAGCAGAGCTTGCATCGTGGTGCTCACAGTCTGGGGAAAGGAGACTGTTCAGAGCATCCCTCTGCTACAGACAGCCGCCAGAGCCTGGGAATGGGGCCAGGCCTGGAAGCCGGCCTGGAATGGAGGACCTGAGGAGGCTGCCCAAGAATTGAGGCTTGAGTGACATCTGAAGGGCAAGTGGGTCTCGGCCACGTGGGAGGTGGTAGGAAGAGTGTCCCCAGGAAGGAGTGGCCTGTGGGAGGGCCCTGAAGGGGCAGGCACTGAATGCCATGGGGCTGGAGGCAGGAGCACTGAGACAGGCACCTCTGTGCTTGGGTGTGGTGACTGTCCATCCACCCCTGTGTGCACATCTCAGTCACAGACATCCCCTGCTTCGTGAACACCCAGAGCCTCTCCTGATCCTCGCAGCTGCTGGGCTGACTAGGGTGTGGGAGTGGGCTCTGCAGTGGGACAGGCAGGGCGCCTGGCCCTGAGCACCGACTTTCTCACTTTTCCCCGTGTGACCCTGGGCCAGTCACTTCCACCTTCAGAGCCTCAGTGTCCACATCTGGAAAATGGGGCAAGAAAGCCTTTGTGGAAGGGCTGCCAGGAGAAGGAAATGAGATCATGGCACCCACACAGTAACCCACCCCTGGAAGCCATTCCCCCTGGAAGCCATTCCCCCTGGAAGCCATTCTTTCCTCACCTCTGTACAGCGACAGCTGTTGTTTACAGAGCACTTAGAAACCACGCTCTGAGGTGGGCGTCGCCATTCCTATGTGACTGGTTGGAAAAACGAGGCTCAGAGAGGGTAACTTTGGTCCTACAGGTTGAGCAACCCTAATTCAAAAATCTGAAACCTGAAATGGTCCAAAATCTGAAATTTTTTGAGCACTGACATGATGCCACAGTGGAAAATTCCACACCTGACATATTTGCTTTTTGTTTCTTTTTTTTTTTGAGACAGTCTTGTTCTGTTGCCCAGGCTGGAGTGCAGTGGAGCAATCATAGCTCACTGCAGCCTTGAACTCCTAGGCTCAAGTGATCCTCCTGCCTCGGCCTCCCAAGTAGCTGAGACTACAAGTGTGCACCACCACACCCGGCTACTTTTTTATTTTTTGTGGAGATGGGGTTTTGCCACGTTGCCCAGGCTGGTCTCGAACTCCTGGGCTCAAGCAATCCTCCCGTCTCAGCCTCCCAAAGTGCTGGGATCATAGGCATGAGCTACGGCACCTGGCTTTTTTTTTTTTTTTGAGACAAGGTCTCATTCTGTCGCCCAGGCTGAGTGCAGTGGCACAATCTTGGCTCACTGCAACCTCCTGGCTCAAGCAATTTTCCTGCCTCAGCCTCCCAAGTAGCTGGAGTTACAGGCAACCACCACCACGCTTGGCTAATTTTTGTTTTTGTTTTTGTTTTGTTTTGTTTTGTTTTTGAGATGCAGTCTCTGTCACCCAGGCTAGAGTGCAATGGTGTGATCTCTGCTCACTGCAGCCTCCACCTCCTGGGTTTAAGCAATTCTTCCACCTCAGCCTCCAAAGTAGCTGGGATTACAGGGACGTGCCACCATGGCCAGCTAATTTTTGTATTTTTAGTAGAGATGGGGTTTCACCATGTTGGCTGAGTTGGTCTCGAACTCCTGACCGCAGGTGATCCACCCGCCTCGGCCTACCAAAGTGCTGGGATTACAGGCGTGAGCCACTGTGCCTGGCTGGCCAATTTTTGTATTTTTTGTAGAGATGGGGTTTCACCATTTTGCTCAGGCTGGTCTCGAACCCCTGAGTTCAGGTGATTCATTCACCTGCTTTGGCCTCCCAAAGTGCTGGGATTACAGGTGTGAGCCGCCACGCCCAGCCCCCTACTTTGCTGATGGTTCAGTGTACACAGACTTTGTTTCATGCTCAATATTATTTAAAATATTGTATAAAATTACCTTTAGGCTATGTATACAAGGTATATGTGAAACATAAATTTTGAATTTGAAACATTTTGTATGTGAAACATGAATTTTGTGCTTAGATATAGGTCCCGTTTCTAAGACATCTCATTGTGTATATGCAAATATTACAAACTCTGAAAAAATCTGAAATCTGAAACACTTCTGGTCCCAAGCATTTCAAATGGAGGCTACTCAGCCTGCAGCCCCTCCCCTCCACCGTGTGCCTCCCCCTCCCTCCCAGGTGCTGATTCCTCAGCCAGCAGCCTCCGTCCCGGCTAGGGCTTCCCAAGTCAGAGTCACGGTCTTGCTGCCACCAGCCTTATGCACACAGCCAGCAAAAGGCAGAGTCCGGAGGTGGGCTCAGTGCTTTTTCTTTTCTTTTTCTTTTTCTTTTTCTTTTTTTGAGACAGAGTTTTGCTGTGTAGCCCAGGCTGGAGTGCAGTGGCTCGATCTCAGCTCACTGCAACCTCTGCCTCCCGGATTCAAGCGATTCTCCTGCTTCAGCCTCTCAAGTAGCTGAGATTACAGGCGCCCGCCACCACACCCAGCTAATTTTTTGTATTTTTAGTAGAGATAGGGTTTCACCGTGTTGGGCAGGCTGGTCTTGAACTCTTGACCTTAGGTGATCCGCCTGGCTTGGCCTCCCAAAGTGCTGGGATTACAAGCATGAGCCACCTTGCCCGGCCTTCTTTTTTTGAGACGGTGTCTCACTTTGTTGCCCAGGCTGGAGTGCAGTGGTGCAATCTTGGGTCACTGCAACCTCCACCTCCCAGGTTCAAGCAATTCTCCTGCCTCAGCCACCCAAGTAGCTGGGACTACAGGTGCTTGCCACCACGCCCTGCTAATTTTTGTATTTTCAGTAGAGTCAGGGTTTCACCATGTCGGCCAGGCTGGTCTCGAACTCTTGACCTCAGGTGATCCGTCCACCTCAGCCTCCCAAAGTGTTGAGATTTCAAGGGTGAGCCACCGTGCCTGGCCTCAGTGCTTTTTCTTTCTTTTTTTTTTTTTTGAGATGGAGTCTCTCTCTGTCATCCAGGCTGGAGTGCAGTGGCCCGATCTCTGCTCACTGCAACCTCCGCCTCCTGGATTCAAGCAATTCTCCTGTGTCAGCCTCCCAAGTAGCTGGGATTACAGGTGCGTGCCACCATGCCTGGCTAATTTTTTTGTATTTCTTTTTTTTTTTTTTTTTGAGACGGAGTCTCGCTGTGTCGCCCGGGCTGGAGTGCAGTGGCCGGATCTCAGCTCACTGCAAGCTCCGCCTCCCGGGTTCCCGCCATTCTCCTGCCTCAGCCTCCCGAGTAGCTGGGACTACAGGTGCCCGCCATCTCGCCCGGCTAGTTTTTTGTATTTTTTAGTAGAGACGGGGTTTCACCGTGTTAGCCAGGATGGTCTCGATCTCCTGACCTCGTGATCCACCCATCTCGGCCTCCCAAAGTGCTGGGATTACAGGCTTGAGCCACCGCGCCCGGCCTTTTTTGTATTTTTTAGTAGAGACAGGGTTTCACCGTGTTGGGCAGGCTCATCTTGTACGCTTGACCTTAGGTGATCCGCCCGGCTCGGCCTCCCAAAGTGCTGAGATTACAGGCATGAGCCACCTCGCCCCGCCTTCTTTTTTTTGAGACCGAATCTTGCTCTGTCGCCCAGGCTGGAGTGCAGTGGCATGATCTCTGCTCACTGCAAGCTCTGCCTCCCGGGTTCACGCCATTCTCCTGCCTCAGCCTCCTCAGTAGCTGGGACTACAGGCGCCCACCACCATGCCTGGCAAATTTTTGTGTTTTTAGTAGAGACGGGGTTTCACCATGTTAGACAGGCTAGTCTTGATCTCCTGACCTCGTGATCCGCCCGCCTCGGCCTCCCAAAGTGCTGGGATTACAGGTATGAGCCACCGTGCCCGGCCCGGCCTCAGTGCTTTTTCTATCGGACCCTGTCACTAGCTAGAACCCAGGTAGACAAGGGAGGCCAAGCCCCAGCTGCTGCCATGCTGCCTGGAGCAGGAAGGGGAGGGCAGAGAGCTGGAGCATCAGAGCTCGAATCGGGGAATTAGCAGTATCTGTCTCATTCTGACATGGGACATCAGGAATGTGGAATGGCCCCAGAAAGCGTATGCCTGCCAGGGACGCTGGCAGGGAGGGGGTGCAGGGTGGGCAGCTGAGCCCCTCCCAGGACCCACCAGGCAGCAGCTGCTCCTGTCACTCTGAGTGACCTGGGTCTGGTCTCCAATGTGCACATGGCCTTCTGGGAACCTGGGGTTCAGCCTAGCCTGGAGACCCATTCTTGTGACCCTGGGCATCAGTTTCTCCACCGTTAAATGGGAAGAACCATCTTGATTTGGCAAGGCTGTGGCGGGGGAGCGCATGGCTGCTTGAGCCTGGCACTGCAGCAGGCTCATGCTGGGAAATTGGAAAATGGGGCTGTTGTTCCACATCCCCTTAGAATAGTGTCCTCACACATGATTCTAACCTCCCAATCCTCTCCTTCCCAAGGTCAAGTCCAAGGGATCTGCTTCTCCTGTGATTGGCTGGACAGGTGGACACAGTCAGTGGACAGTGACCCCCAATGGGAGGCTATACATTGTAGAGTGAGGCTCAGTCAGAATGTCCGGGGTTTGGGAGCTTTGGGAGGCCAAGGTGGGAGGATTGCTTGAGGCCAGGAGTTTGAGACCAGCTTGGACAACATAGCAAAACCCCATCTCTACAAAAAATAAAAAATAATTATCCATGTGTGGTGGCATGCACCTGTAGTCCTATGCACTTGGCAGGCTGAGGTGGGAGGATTGCTTGAGCCCAGGAGTTTGAGGCAGCAGAGCCATGATCATGGCGTCACTGCACTCCAATCTGGTCAATAGATCAAGACCTTGTCTCAAAAAAAAAAAAAGAAAGAAAGAAGGAAAGAAATAAAGAAGAGAGAGAGAGAAAGAGAGGAAGGAAGGAAGGAAGGAAGGAAAAGAGAAAGAGAGAAAGAGAAAGAAAAAGAAGAGAGAGCGAAAGAGAGAGAGAGAAAGAGAAAGAAAAAGAACGAACGAATGAAAGAACGAAAGAACAAAAGACAGAAAGAAAGAAAGGAAGGGAGGGAGGGAAGAAGGGAGGGAGGGAGGGAGGGAAGGAAGGAGGAAGGAAGGAAAAAGAAAGTCAGTCTGGGGGCTTTCAGGAGTTAGAGGGGGTCTTTGCGAGCAGTCCGCCTTTGGAAGCTGCCTCTGGAGCCACCTGCAGGGGAGGGAGCAAAAGTAGGGTACGCCCTCCCCCAAGCCTATGTGCATCTGCACTGTGCTTCGCTTCGTCCTAAACCCTAAGCCCCAGGAGGCAGGCGGGACAGGCGCACCCTACTCATGGGCAAGGACAGTGATCATCAGAGAGGTGGCAGTGCTGGCCTCAGGAGCCACGGCTGGACCCTGGAAGCACTTTAGGGAATAGGGTTCTTTTTTTTTTTTTTTTGAGACAGAGCCTTGCTCCTTAGCCCAGGCTGGCACAATCTCGGTTCACTGCAACCCTCGCCTCCCGGATTCAAGTGATTCTCCTGCCTCAGCCTCCTGAGTAGCCGGGACTACAGTGCAGCCCACTACGCCAGGCTAATTTTTGTATTTTTAGTAGAGACAGGGCTTCACCATGTTGTCCAGGCTGGTCTCGAATTCCTAACCTCAGGTGATGCGTCCTCCTCGGCCTTCCAAACTGCTGGGATTACAGGCGTGAGCCGCCGTGCCCGGCCTGGAACGAGGTTCTTGAGGGAAGTGGTCAGGTGACTCCCCGGAGCCTGCGCTGGAGGAGGCGCCGCTCTGGGGGGAGGATGAGTTCTGTGTGGGAGACTGTCAGCCGGAGAGGCTATGTGGAGAGTTTTCAGCCACCACTCCCTGGGGGCAGATGGGGGCAATTCCAGTGGCCTCCATAAAGGCTGTCCTGGTTGGGCAGTTCTGTCCCAGCCTGAGGCCTGTAGGAAAAGGCAGGAGAGTGCCAAGCGCTGTGTCAGACACCATGCCTAGGCCCCCCATGGCCCACTCAGGGGCTGGGGAGTAGCAGTACATGCCAGGATGGGGCCAGGGAAGGCTCCAGGCTCAGAGCCCTGAGAAGCTGCTCCCTCTGAGGGGCTCTGGGTACAGGGCTGTGACGGGTCCCCAGTGGAAGACCAGGCAGGCAGGGACAGCTGCAGCCCAGGCGGGCGGCAACCAGCTGCTGCCTGGGAGATTGGCCAGGGTGGGGCGGGCATGGCCCCCACAAGCCCCCAGCCTGAGCAGGCAGAGCGTGGGAGCAGGCCGTGGCCTAAGGCTGGCTTTCAGATTTTCATGCTGTGTTAACGGTCAGCTTGGTTAATGCTGAGCAGATGGGGGAGGGGGCTGCCTGCTCCCCCGGGGACAGCTGCAGGGCACACACGCACACACACATGTGCAGAGGGCACAGGAGTCCCACTGTAGATGGTGCAATGCGGACTCAGCCCATTAACACTCATTCACACTGTCACCGACACAAGATGGTGCTGGTGGGACCGGCGGACCAAGACAGGCACACCCTGGCTCCCGGGGCAGGGGAGGTGGCAGAGCCCACGGCCCGGTCCAGCGCCCTCAGTCCGTGTCCTGCAGGCAGAACTCTCTCCTGGGGGGATCCCTCCATCCCACTCCCCTCCATGTTGCTCAGGGAAGACCTAGGCACACAGAGCTTTATTTCAAAAAAATAATTTATAGAACGCCATTTGCTCCTGTTTTTGGCGGGCTTCCAGCTTCTCTGGGCTCAGGGGCCGACGCTCCCATCAAGACGCTGGGGCAAGCAGCAGGGGGAGGTGTGGGGAAAGGGGGTTCAGAGGCCCTGAACCCCCTGCTGGTATTGGGAGGCAGGAGATTTAGCATAGCAGCTCTCCAGCCAGGCTCAGCCAAACCTGAGGTGGGGGCTGAGCGCCAAGGTCCAAGGGCCGAGCAGAACCCTGACGTTTGGCCCATCAGGACACAGGCACTGCAGCGCCAAGGGCAAGGGCACGGCCTTGAGATTTGAGTTGAGCTGTAGGTTGGGAACCCAAGGCCAGAGCAGGAAGCCTTTACGAACTCCAGGACCAAGAAGGGACCTACCCAAAGCAGAACCAGAGACCTGGGACAGCACTCTGGGCCAGGGACCCCGTGCTGCCAAGGTCAAGCACTGTGCCAGGCTGTGGCTGAGCCCCAAGGCCCAAGGCCACTAGTTTATGTGCCTGCACAGCCTTGAGCCTTACTCATGTCTGCACCCCAGACCCAAAGGGGAAGGAGCTGGATCCCAGTGGCAGGGGGTCGTGGCTGAAGACGGAGTCACTGGAGGAGCAGGTGCTGCTGGTGTCCCCACCAGCAGGGGAATAGGGTCCGAAGGTCAGGCGGAGGTCGAGGTACTGTGGGGAACGGAGCCGGTCAGCCTCTGCAGTGCCCAGGATGGGACGGGGCGCATGTCCACGCGGTCAGGCCAGACGAGGCCTGGAGGGGAGCAGGCAGAGGGAGGTGGTGGGTGGGAGGGGGCTGTACCTCCTCAGAGACGGCCAGTAAGACCTTGTCCAGCGCCTCCACCAGCTGCTTGAAGGTGGGCCTCTGGGAGGGTGCTGCATGCCAGCACTCACGCATCAGCCCGTACCTGGGAGAGGTGGGCCAGAAGGTCATAGGGAGCCTCAGGCCTTCAGGAGGAAGGGGAGGACCGGGGGTTCTCTGAGTGGGGAGTTTGATGAGGGATAGGCGGGGTCATCAGTGGAAGCCAGGCCAGGACGATCCACTAGGCTGAGGAGCAGGAAGAGGAAGAGGAGGAGGAGAAGGAGGAGAAAGAGGAGGAGGAGGAGAGGAGGAGGAGGAGGAAGAGGAGAGGAGAGGAGGAGGAGAGGAGGAGGAGGAGAGGAGGAGGAAGATGAGGAGAGGAGGAGGAGGAGGAAGAGGAGAGGAGAGGAGGAGGAGAGGAGGAGGAGGAGAGGAGGAGGAGGAGACGAGGAAGAGAGGAAGAGGGAGAGGAAGAGGAGGAGGAAGATGAGAGGAGGAGGAGAGGAGGAGAGGAAGATGAGGAGGAGAGGAGGAGGAGGAGGGGATGAGGAGGAGAGGAGGAGGAGGAGAGGAGGAGGAGGAGAGGAGGAGAGGAAGATGAGGAGGAGAGGAGGAGGAGGAGAGGATGAGGAGGAGAGGAGGAGGAGAGGAGGAGGAGGAGGAAGAGGAAGAGGAGGAGGAGTTGTTGTTAGTGTTGTCCTTCTGGCCGGCACAAACCCTGAGGCCAAGGTCAGGGCAGAGGAGGAGGACTGGAAAGTGGGGGTCGAGGGCAGGATGAGGCCTCACAGCTCTGGGGGGCAGTGTGGGGGTCGGTCCATCCGATGTCCCTCCCGCAGCAGTGAGAACAGCTCCTCCACCGGGATGCCAGGATACGGGGAGCCCCCGAGGGTGAAGATCTCCCACAGCAGGACCCCAAAAGACCACCTGGAGGCAGGGCCAGGGCTCAGTGTGGCCCAGCGCCCTCCCTAAGACCAGGGCTAGGACGCGGGACCCCACAGGCATGACCCACCCCAGCTGGTGGGGAGTGGGCTCCTCCTGGAGTGTGGTCCCACTCGGATCCCAGAACAAATCTGAAGGAGCCCTGGAGCGCAGGCCTCCTGGGGCCATGTGACTTTGGGCAGTGCCTTGCCCTTTTTGTGGGGTAGGACAGTGACCGCTGGCAGGACTCACACGTCACTCTGGTGTGTGTACACTCGGTCAAACAAGGCCTCGGGCGCCATCCACTTGACAGGCAGGCGGCCCTGGAGGGGAGGGAGGGCCTCAGTGCAGAGTCCCACGAGTTCCCATGCCTGCCACCCCAGGCCCAGCCCCCCTCCACTCCCATCCAGTTCTGCCCCATCTCCCTCACGTTGCTGGTTTTCTTATAGTAGTCAATGTGGTGGATGCCACGGGCCAGCCCAAAGTCAGCTATCTTCATCACATTGTCCTCCGTCACCAGCACATTGCGGGCAGCCAGGTCCCGGTGGATACACTGCAGGGAGTGGGGGCTTGGGTGCATCAGGACACCTGACCTTGAGCTGAGCACACACCACCCCCCAGCAGGCCCAGGGGCAGGGGCCCTCCACCCACTTTACAGAGGAGGTGGTCAAGGTTTAGAAATGGGGAACGCCCTCTCCTGTGTCCCCTCTCCCCTCTCCCCTCTCCCTTCTAGGGAAGTGTGAGGAACAAGTGGGGAAGGCAGGAAAGCATGAATGCCTGGGGACACTGAGGTGGGGTCATGAAAAAGAGCAGAAAGGAAGAAGTTGGGGACATTTAATGCCACAGGCCTGAGAGAGTGGAGCTGGAGAGATCGAGAGGGGCCCAGAGCCCTACCGCCTGTACCTTCCGGGACTCCAGATACTGCATGCCTCGGGCCACCTGGTAGGCGCAGGAGACCAGGACTGGGAAGGAGAGTGGCCCCTCACTGCTCTGAGGACCGTCCGGGCTGAGGTCAGGGCCCGGGGGGCGCCGGGCCCGCAGGAACTCCCGAAGGTTTCCCTTGGCAGCGCACTCCACGATTACATACAGGGGCCCTACAGAGGGAGTGGAGGGAGCTCGGAGAGACTGCCACAGCTTTGGCTCTGTACCCTAACGGCCCATGCAGCCGGCCCCGCCTTGGCCCCACCTTCCTGGGTGCAGACACCCAGCAGGTTGATGATGTTCTTGTGTCGGCCAATCAGCTTCATCACCTCCATCTCCGAGACCAGGTCAGCCAGGTCCTTGTCAGAGGCGTTGTCTGTAAGGGCAGCAGATGGGGTGAAGAGGCTGCTCTCCAACTACATGAGGGAACAGGCAGAGGCAGGGGCAGGGCGAGGCAGAGGCAGGGGCAGGGCGAGGCAGAGGCAGGGGCAGGGCGAGGTAGAGGCAGGGGCAGGGCGAGGAGCACTGGACCAGGGCTACGTAGGTCTAGGGCTGAATCCTTGCTAGTCTGTGTGGCCTTGAAAAAGTCTCCTAGTGTCTCTGAACCTCAGGGTCGTCTTGTGGGAAACAGAGCAGTGGGTCACACCCTACCTGTCACAGCAGTTGCAAGGATGCAACTATATCAAGGATCTGAGAGGCAGGCCTTCCAGTGGGCAGGTCCAGGAAACAGGAGAGAGGGGAAGAGCTCGGAGCAGGAAGGAAGCTGCCTCTGGAGGGGTTAGCGGTAGTCCCTACATGGGGTCAGAGCTTCTGGGAGCGGAAAGCAGGCTGGCACCCTGGGGTCTGTTTGACCAGGGCCTGGCGTCCAACTGGCCTGGGAATTCAGGGAGCCGGCGGCAGGCAGGGCGCAGCCAGGGAGCTTGGGAAGAAGGCTGCTCTGGCTTCTCTGGCTGGGCCCCTGGGGCTGACCTGTGGCCCTGGGCCAGTGATGTAACACTCCCCACCCACACACGGCAATGTCACAATGCACATTTCTCAATCCCTGCCTCCCAGGGAGCACCAGGTGGCCCCAGCTGTGTAGAGAGGAGGGGAGGAGCAGAAGAGCAGTTGAGGCCATTCTTGCAGGGGGCGCTGGGGAACTGCAACGAGAGGACCTGATGGGCGGGGTACGGGAGTGCCTGGCAAGAGCACCCTCGGGGCTGGGACTGGGTGCAAGCAGAAGGGCTGTCCTCCTAGAGCAGTGGACGCGGGATGGACCTAGGGAGGGTCCCAGGGAGGCTGAGGGTGTGTCTGGGGGGAACCACAGGGAAGGCGGGGGAGGGCCTGTGAGGCTGAGAAGAGGTGAAGTCAAGGCTGACACAGACTGACGCTGACAGAGGATATCAAGCCTGTCACACCAAATCCTTCTCATCATCGTCACCCCAATGGTGACGATTTGTTGAGGGCTGACTATGAGCCAGGCACTTTCCACAGTCCCTGGGCTGGGAGTAGGGACTGTTATTTACCCCATATGACACGAGGGAAAACTGAGGCTCAGAAGTCACTTGCCAGGGTCAGGAGCAGAGCTGAACTGCAGGTTTAAAGGTGGGATCCCACAGCCTCTCCCAGCTCCAGGGCTCACCCGGTAGCACTGTGATCCCCTTCTATTAGTCCCAATGCCATAGCACCTCCTCCAGGCTGCCACATTCACCTTTTACTTTTATTTCTTTTTTTTTTTTCAGATAGGGTTTCACTCTGTTGCCCAAGTTGGAATACAGTGGCGTGATCATGGCTCACTGCAACCTCCAACTCCTGGGTTCAAGGGATCCTCCTGCCTCAGCCTTCCTAGTAACTGGGACTAAAGGCACACACCACCACACCCAACTAATTTTCTTATTTTTTTTTTTAGAGATGAAGTCTCGCCATGTTGCCCAGGTTGGCCTCGAACTCCTGGATTCAAGTGATCCTCCCACCTCGGTCTCCCAAAGTGCTGGCATTACAGGTGTGAGCCACCACGCTGGGTCACACTCACCTTTGAGCATCTTGACAGCCACAGTACTGGCTTGGTCAGGTCGGGCAGGGTCCATGCCAAAGGCCTCTGCACGTACTACCTGTCCAAAGCAGCCCTCGCCCAGGGGCTTCCCAAGCACCAGCCTGGAGATGGAGAAAGTCCATGCCTCAGACCTCCGAGTCACTCCTGCTGAGGGCAGGCTGCAACCTGGCGCCTGTGTCCCTGCCCCCACACAGCTCAGCGCACCTGTCCCGGGGGAACTCCCACAGTGGGTCGAGAGGTAGGTCTAGACTCACGAGGCCGGCGAGCAAGGCGGGGCCGCTGGAGGAGAGACGCACGCCTCGCACCAGGGATGAGCTTGACTTGCCGGAAGAGCCTGACTCCAGGGAGAACTGCAAAGTGGGAGACTTGGTTCTGCCTGCTGGAGTCAGGCTGCCACATGCGAGGTGGGGGATGCGCCCAGTACCTGTCGGGCCAGAGGGAAGCGGGAGAGCTTCTGCACGGTGGCGGGTGGGCGGGGGTGCCGGCCGTGGAGCGCCTGCCCTCGATACAGCCCGGCCAGCAGCAGGAGCACAGCCAAGGCCAGGGAGCCCGACGCGTACAGGATGACGTCTGTATACCTGGCCTCGGGCGTTGCTGCGGTCCATGTGAGGTCCTCCTCTGCCCTCGCACATGAACATACACAGACAGACCAAGTGGTCAGTGGTAAGACTGGCCTCCCCATGTGCCCTAACTCAGTCCCTCCCAGCTCCCAGCATATGTGGGGACACACACGGAGGAAGCTGTAGTTATGCCCAGTCCCATAGCTCAGCAGAGGGTCACATGGACAGCCACACGTGGACAGGCACAGAGGGGCTGCCATACAGCTCAAACTCACAAATCCACACACTGCCCCCGAGGGCAGACCCCACAAGCCAACAGAGACTGACCACCCAACAGACCACAGCCCCCACTGCTGGCCCAGAGGGGCATCTCGCAGCATATTCTGGCCCTGCAGGTGCTTACCTGGCAGCACTGTGAGCCAGGCAGACTGGTAGGAGAGGCCGATGGAATTGCCTGCAAGGCAGGTGTACTCGCCTGCGTCCTCGGCTGACACGTTCCGCAGGTACAGGACCTCCACCTCTGAGCTATTGATGTCTGCAGTCTGGGGAGGGGGACATACTCTGGGGTCACAGCAGGGCCTGGGGCCACACTGTGATCAACAGGGAAGCTGGGGAGCCCCCAATCCTGGGTGGGAGAAGAGTGGGGCCCAGGCTGGAGCACGGTGCACCTTCAGGACTTGCACATAGGGGAAGCCGTCGGCCCCGAAGCTGCTGCCGTTGATGACGATGTGCTTCAGCCACTGGATGTGGGGCTGGGCATCGCTGTACACCTTGCACAGCAGCTCCACGTCACTGCCCACCACGGCTGTGGTGTTGGCCGGGAGCCCAGCCTGCAGGATGGGCCGGTGCGGGGACCGCTCTGGGGACCAGGCAAGGTAGTCAACCCTCATCACTGGCACCCATAGAAGCACCTGTTTGCCTCCCTCCAGCCTTCCTCAGGTTCAAGGGAAGGACCTTTCTGCAGCTTCTTGTCCGTCTCCTGCTTACCCTGTTTCAACCTTCCCTGGCTCCTCATTGCTTCGGGTCAAGGACGTTTCAGCCTAGCACTCAAAACCCTCCACCACCTGGCTCCCCATATAAAAGCCACATCTCCGAATACGCTGGCCTGCAAGTGCACGGCATTCGTTATACTCAGGCCTGCAGCTCAGGCTGCGCCCTTTGCCTGGCTGTCCTTCTTGTTTTTCCTCTTGGCAGAGCCCTGCTCCTCCAGCCCCACACTAACCCCTGTGCTTTCCCCTGACCGCCTGGTCACCGAGCTGCTTGACTCATCTGAGTCCATCCTGCCCGCCAGACTAGACCCCACCGGAGGGCACGACTGAGCCCAGGATGGGTCAGGCCTCCCCCGTTTCCGGCCCCGCACTCACCCAGCACATCCAGCAGGTAGTTATAGCGGATGCTGCCCACAGCGTTCTCCACCAGGCAAGTGTATGTGCCGCGGTCCGAGGGCACCACGCTCTCCATCACGAGACTCCAGTGCTGGTGGCGCAGCTGCAGGCAGAGGGAGTGTCCAGGACCACCAGACCATGTCCACCAAGGGGGCCAGAGGACCAGGGGGCTAGATCCTCATCCTGCCCACAGGACTCTTCTCAAGCTCTCTAGGCCCCGAGAACATCAGGGCCAGGCCAAGGACTATGGGACAAAGGAGAAGGCTCCCCAGAGTGCTTAAGCCTTGGGTTTGAGCCTTTTGAATTTTAGCTCTCCCTCTCCCTGGCTGTGCCACTCTGAGCCAGCCCTTGCCTTCTCTGAGACTGAGTTGCCTTATGACAGCATGGAGCCGACTCTGCAGGGTCTCATCAAGATGATGAGATGCTAAGGCTTACTGAGACCAACCAGTCCGTGATTCTTCTCACTTTACAAATGGAGTTGCTAAGGCTGTGAGGTTAAGTCACTTGCCAGAGAGTAGCAGAAGAGGAACCAGAGCTGCCCAGGTCCACAGTCCAGGGCTCCTTCTGGGACCCCGCAATTGCTTTCCTCATTCAATGGATGTATAGGTGTGCTTGTAGGCATGAGGGGACTGAGGAAGGAATGAGAATGAGGCAGCAGACGGTCTTGGAACCCAGAGACTCACCCGAATGCCTCCAATGCGGTTCTCCCCATGAAAGGCCTGTCCATCCTTAAGCCAGCGGATGGTGGGCGTGGGGTTGCCTGCAGCCGGACAGCGGAACTTGACGGTGTTCCCAGCCGGTACTGCATGCAGTTTCTTCTCCATGCGCTGGGGGTGTGTCCAGTAGGGTGCTGGAGGGGAGAGGAAGGCCCTTAGAATGACCGTGTGTTCCCACACAGACCTCTTCTTCTCAGTGATTAAATGAGCAGCGGGGACACAAGTCCTTGAAGACTTATACTCACCTTGCTGGGGGTAAATGTGCCCATTCGAGGAGTCCCTATGGGACTGGGGGTCCTCATCATCGTTGCTGGAGGTCAAGGAGTCTACATCAAGGACAGAGGGAGGCATCTGAGGTCCGGGAGGGGCAGGTCTCTCTCCCCAGGCATCCCTTAACTGCTAGAGTGTCTTACCATCTATAGTCAAGGTGAGATTTTGCAGGACGATCATGGAGGCTCGGGCCAGGCAGAGGTAGCGGCCAGCATCCTCAGGTAGGAAGCTGGCAATCTCTAGGCGGCCCCTCCAGCCCCGTACACGGCCAGCAGGTGCCAGGCGACTGCCCTCCTTGTACCAGTGGCCACCACGCTCAGCCCGCCCACAGCACAGCCGCACAGGCTGCCCAAGGGCTACTGTCAGCTCCTGCTCTTGCTGCTCCATGCTGGGAGCCAGGCAGGGCTCTGTGGGCAGAGGGCAGAGGTCAGCAGACCCCGCAGCCCCATCTGAGGCAGCCTCCTGCGTACAGAGAACACGCCACACATGCAGGGCACAAGCACCTCGCGACGCATGCTGGAGGAGCCACCGCTCCTTGACACCCGCACAGCCACATGCTGCGGATGCCACACCCAGGGCAAATGCCACACTCTTGGGGCATGTCACGCACACAGCATTTAGTGCACATGACACTGGCCAAGACACACACACACACACACACATGGACACACACACACACGGCACATGCTATTGGTGCCATATACAGGGTCATGCTGCACTGGGGCATATCACCCTCATAATGCATACACCACACATGCTGCCTGGACCTCCTAGGTCACACATCCAGTGCACAGAACACACACACACACGCGCGCGCGCACACACCCAGGCAAGGAGCTCACCACCAGCTCTGCGGCCCAGCTTAGGGCCCTGCACCCTGCGAGGCCAGTCCTCTCTCGCAGACACAGAGATACATGGATGCTTGCTGGAAGCCAGGCACTGACTGAGTCTCAGTGGTTGAGCCCTGCCCTGCTGCCACTTTCTCAGGGCCTGGGCAAGGATCCTTTCCAGCTTTGCTCAGCCCAGCAGCCCCCTCCTGGTGCCCACTCTTCCCACCCCTGCCACCCTCTCCCCCCTCAGAAGCCATACCCAGCTCCACTTCCTCCGAGGCCTCCAGGGACAAGACTGGAGGCCCAGGCACACTCAGCAGGACCCCCAAGAGGGCCGACAGCAGCCGCATCTCCTTCCCGCAGCTCTCAGGGGCCCAGGCTGGACTTCCCACCAACTGCCTTCCTAGAATAGGGGGGGAAAAGAGCTCCTGCTCCACATGCACCTTTGCGGGGGCTTTCCCTTATTTTGCAGATGAGGAAATGGAGACAGGAAGTGGCCAGTAGATGTGTCCAAGTCCCTGGCCAGGCTGTGGCAGTGCAGACTGGAACCAGCTCTGCTGTAGCCAGAGCCTGATGCCTTCCTACAGTAGGTTGTGCAAGGGGTCTGGGCTGGGCTTCCTGCTCTCCTTGAGTCCTGCTGGGACCCTGGCACACGTTCACAGAAAGCAGTTTTGGGATTCTTTTCTTGGAGGGAAGCAGAGAACGGAGACTATCTTCTGCATGCTCTTGGCACACGTAATTTATTTTTTGCTGAATAAATGAATTGATTGCCGAAGAGCCAAAAAACAAAGTGAAAAATGATACAAGGCCAAACTTCAGCATCTGGATGTTATCTGATCCAATCCCCACTCCTTATAGCATTACTGACATTTCCAGAGCTGGGCGCCCACCACTGACAAGGCAGCTCCTTCCGTAGCAAGCAGGACCGCATCCCTGAATACCTCTGCTTGTCATGCACCAACTCCATCCGAGGTACACACGGTTTTGTAAAGAATACAGACCGTAATTATCCATCCACCAGAGCCAAGTTCAAATCCCGACTCTCATCAACTTGTAATTCCTTGTCTCTGTCTCTCTCTGGGTTACTATCCTCATAGGACTGTTTTGAGGATAGAAGAGACAACGTGCATCGGCACTGGGCACACAGAGTGTTGGAATGTTCTTCTCCCTGTGCCCGGCCCTAGAACTGTTCACCTGTTGCCCTGGGTCTGCCCTCAGCCAGTCACCTCTGGTTCGGGTGCTGTTACTGTCAGGCTGTGATGTACACACACCCCAGCTGGCTATCCTCTTCCAAATGCTACCAAGGACACCTCTGTTCCCCAAAACAGAACACTCAGAACCGAGTCTCAGCTGGGACAAAGGAATACTGTGATCACTGCAGTCCTAGGGGCCTATGGGTGGCACTGGTGTCTCTGGATCTACCCTGTGTGGGAAGCCTATCACACCTCCTTACCCTTGCTCACTGCCACTCCACTTCCAGTCCATCTGGCTTCCCCTGCCCTGACTCAGGGCAGGTCATGGCCATCTCTTGCATGGGCCTTTGGAAACATCCTCTCCCTGGGCTCTTCAACCTTCATCTTCCAGCAGAGTTTTAAAAAACTACAAGTCTGCCATGTCATGCCCCCAGCTTGCAAGCCCTTAATGGTTACCTGTGCCCAGCAGGATTCAGCTCAGCATCCTAGGGCTCCCTCTGTTCCGCTGCCTATCTCTTTGGTCACACCGTCTGTCCCTTCAGGAGCGCTGAAGCCATTGGCTCTCAAAACTGGTCACATATGCTCTCTTGCCCATCCCTCTGTGCCCCCCATTCCTCTTCTCTATTTGACTCAGATACTGCTGTCTCTGAGGCCACTTCAACTCTCAAATCCAGTTGGATCCCCCTTGGTAAAACCCCCTACCAAGCTCGGCTTGGCAGGGAGGGCAGCTCTTTGAGTACACAGCTTGGGCTGGGAGTGGCTGGGGAGGCCCGGGGATTTTATTCCTACCCCAGGCTGCCCTGATATCAGAGTCCGTGGAAAAGTCACCCGTGGCTGCTGACCGCTGACCGACCACCCCACACGTGGGAACAGAGGGCCTGCCTTAGGCATCAGACAGCCTCCCGCACTCGCGGTGGAGGCCCCCGGGCGCTAAGTGACTGAAACTTTCGGGGCCTCAGCTCCCTCATCTCTGCCGCCGGCGCGAAGACAGCCGCAGGGACAAGCTTGTCCTCCCCCACCCTTGCCGGGCCAGCCTGGGGGGAGGTGCGAATCAATGGGTCCCGAGGGTAGCTGCACAGGGCCGGCCTGCCCCCGCCTCGGTGGGCAATGAGTAACCAGCTCCGCGGCCAGGGTGCTCTTTGGACGGAGCGGGACAAAAGGCCCTGTGTGCACTGCGGGTTACTGATTTACCGCCCCCTCCACCCCCTGCCGCCCGGCGGACGCCCAGGTCCCCTGCGCCGGGAGGGGCAGTCCCTGCAGCCCCGCCGCCGCTCGCCCCCTGGCGGCTGGGAGCGCAGCCCGGGCCCGCAAGGGTTCCGGCTCACCTCGAGCCTGCGTGACTCCGCGCCCTGCACAGGGTCCTGGTCGCCTGCCTCCTACTCACCTGGCTCCTCTGCCGCCTCACTCCCAGCTCCAGCCGGCCGCGACCCGTGCACCCGGCGGGGTCCGCAGACAGCCCAAGCGCTCCTCAGCCGGGAGCAAGGAATGTACCCGCGACGGCGGCGTGGCCGCGGGCGGCCCACCTCCTGCCCCGCCCCTCGGGCCCGCCCCTCCTGCTCGGGCCCGCCCGCCTCCTGCCACGCCCCCTCGGGCCCACCCCTCCTGGCCCAGCTCGAGCCGGAGAGAGGTGTGGCCGGCGGGGGAGGTGGCCAAGAGCCCCGCCCACCTGGAGACCCGCCGCCGACCCAGTCAGCCCACTCCAGGGACCCCGCCCCAGCCTATACACACACCCCTACACACACCCCCTATACACACCCCATTCAGGCTCCTCCTCTTTCGCCCCACCCAGGCTCCAGGCCAGGCTTCTAAGTTCTAGTCCACTACCCAGCTCTACTGCTTGCTTTTCACCCCTCAGGGAATGCCTGGCTCCCCTGTCTTCTGCGCAGTACCGTGCAGTGGATAGGAGAACCCCTTCCTTCGGCTCCCTCATTTGTTCTCTGCGCAACCTGGGGAGTGATACTTACAACACAAATCTGACTGTGTCAGCCACTCCCTTAAATTTTCCTATAGCTTCCCATAGCTCTTTATACATAGATTATTGCCATGACCCACGCCTCCTGGCTCCCTGCTACTCCTGGGCAGTTTCAGGTACCATTCCCTCTTCCTGGAATGCCCTTTGGTCTGGTTAATTTTATATTATTCTCAGCTCACTTCCTCCAGGAAGCCCTCCGGACTTGCAAGCTCCTCTTAGATGACTTCTCTGTTGTGAGGATGGAGAAAGAAGCAGAGTGAAGTGGTTCAGAGCACAGACTACAGGGCTGGACGTCATAGGCCCAGCTCTCAGCACCATCACACAAGGCCTCGGTCTTCACTGTCTTTTCAGTGAAACAGGCAAATGATAGTCTCACCCTCAAGAGGTTGTTGCAAAAAGTAGACATGTGGCTGGGCGCGGTGGCTCAAGCCTGTAATCCCAGCACTTTGGGAGGCCAAGACGGGCGGATCACGAGGTCAGGAGATCGAGACCATCCTGGCTAACCCGGTGAAACCCCGTCTCTACTAAAAAATACAAAAAACTAGCCGGGCGAGGTGGCGGGCGCCTGTGGTCCCAGCTACTCGGGAGGCTGAGGCAGGAGAATGGCGTGAACCCGGGAGGCGGAGCTTGCAGTGAGCCGAGATCGGCCACTGCACTCCAGCCTGGGCGACAGAGCGAGACTCCATCTCAAAAAAACAAAAAGTAGACATGTTAGCAGTATATGTAAGCCTGGCATGCAGCGCTTGCTTTGTAATACTAGTGAAAGGACACAAAGATAGATGTGTACCCGCCCCCCACCCGCTACACCCTTGTTCTGCTCTCTAATCTTTGCACATACCAGAGATTTCGTAAGTTCTGTGAGTACCTGGTTTTCTGCACGTACCAGAGATTTTGTTTTGCACATACCAGAGGTTTTGTAAGTTCTGAGGCAAGGTCACAAGACGTGTTTAAGTAAGATAAACTCTTGCTGCCATAAACCTGCTCTCCCGCCTCAAAGTTTGAACCAAAATATCAGAAATGGCGGGAACCAATCATAGTTAGCCAAATCGCCTTGTTCAAACACTAGCCAATCATATATCTGATTTGTATAATAACTCTATGCCCACTTTTCTTAGACTATATAACACTGCTCGGAGCTCAGTGGGGGAGCTCTCCTGCCCGTCTCGTTTCACGAGCGGGGGAGAGTTCCAGGTTCGAACCTGTAATAAAGATCCTTGCTGCTTAGCTTTGACTCTGGACTCTGGTGGTCTTCTTCGGGGAATAAACGGTCTGGGCATAACAAATGGGGGCTCGTCCGGGATTTCCCCCAAGCCCACCAGACCCCCAAGTCAACGGATCTTAATCTGTAGGTAAGCCGGCTTTGTCACTGTCTCTGTCTTTGTCTCTGTCTGTCTCCCTGAAATTTCGTGAAATCCGTAATCTGTAATCTGTATTGGTCTGTTTTATAAGTGGCATGGTCTTGGCGGACGCGCTAAAAGACAGCCACTCGGGACTGGTGGGAGACATCCCCCAGTGCCCATCTGGGGGCCTCCATCCTTGATTGCCCCGTCTGACTCAGGTCGGAAGTCCGACACGCGCTCGCGAAGGCTCATCGTTTCTCACTGTCTGTCCGTTATTGTTAAGTGTTAAGTATAAGTCCAAAACGAAACATAAAACCTTTTCTTCCCCTTCCAGGACCGGACCTGTCGGATACTCCCCTCTGCTTCACACTCATTTTTGTCCCTCCTTCTCTTTGTAGGAGCAGTCCAAAGATGGGCAACAACCAGAGCACGCCGCTCTCACTCCTTGTTACCAATTTTAAGGATGTGAAGGCTCGGGGGCGTAACTTAAGCGTAGAACTAAAGAAGGGAAAGCTAGTTACTTTCTGCCGTTCGGAGTGGCCCTCTTTCGGCGTACGGTGGCCCTCTGAAGGAACTTTCTGTCTCTCTATTATTACTAAGGTAAAAACTAAGATTTTCCTGCCAGGGCAGTCAGGACATCCTGATCAAATTCCTTATATTCTAGTGTGGCAAAATCTTGTGGAAGACCCACCGCCCTGGATAACTCCATTCATCCTTGAGCCTTGCAAGGTCCTAGTAATGCGACCTACAAGACAAAGGACTCCCTCTGCTCCCTCGGCCCCTGTGCTGCCAGACAGCCAGGACCCCCTAACGTTAGAACCCACACTTCCCCCACCATATCTGCACCTTATCCCGCAGGACCCAGTCCCCCAGGGTGGTGCTTCCATAGAGGGAAACCGAGAAGCGGAAGCAGCCGAGAGCGAAAGTAACCCGGGGGGCCGGCCGGCCGAACGCGAGGCCGCGTACTGCGGGACCAAGCTTCCCGACTCCCTGACTCCACCGTAGCCCTGCCTTTCAGAGAAATAGGATCGCTCGATGATACCGGGCTCTCCCGTCTCATGTATTGGCCTTTTTCCACTAGTGATTTATACAATTGGAAGTCCCAAAATGCTCGGTTCTCCGATAATCCCAAAGATCTAACCTCGTTGTTAGACAGTGTCATGTTTACTCACCAGCCAACCTGGGATGACTGTCAACAGCTCCTCCGAATCCTGTTCACAACGGAGGAGCGGGAAAGAATCCAAGTTGAGGCCAGAAAGCTGGTTCCAAGAGATGACGGCCAGCCAACTGCAAATCCTGACCTCATTAACGCGGCTTTTCCTTTGACCCGGCCCAGATGGGACTACAACACGGCAGAAGGTAGGGGACGACTGCTCATTTATCGCCAGACTCTAATGGCGGGTCTCCGGGCTGCAGCTCGCAAGCCCACCAATTTGGCTAAAGTATATTCTGTGTTACAAGGTAAGACAGAAAGCCCCGCTGTGTATTTAGAGAGATTAATGGAAGCTTTCAGACAGTATACCCCTATGGACCCGGAAGCACCGGAAAATCAGGCTGTGGTAGTAATGTCCTTTGTAAACCAGGCAGCATCAGATATTAGAAGAAAACTCCAGAAATTAGAAGGTTTAGAGGGAAAGCAGATTCAGGACCTCCTTCAGATGGCCCAGCGAGTTTATAATAATAGGGATACTCCAGAAGAAAAACAGTTCAAGGCAACCAAAGAAATGACCAAAGTTTTAGTAGCAGCTTTCCCCCAGGCAGGGAATGGCCAAAGCAGAAAGCAGACAAAGCAAGGCTCTAGGCAAGGATTAGAAAAGGATCAGTGTGCTTATTGCAAGGAACGTGGTCACTGGATTAAAGACTGCCCAAAGAAACGGAGACCAGCTAACCCTACCTCCGTACTCGTTACCCAGGACTCTGACTAGGGAAGACGGGGTTCGGACCCCCTCCCCGAACCCAGGGTAACTTTGCAAGTGGAGGGGTCCCCAGTTCGCTTCTTGGTCGATACTGGGGCAGAACGCTCAGTCCTAACCAAACCAATTGGAAAAATGTCTAAGAAAACATCCTGGGTGCACGGGGCCACAGGCATCAAAAAATACCCCTGGACAACCCAGAGGACTGTAGACTTAGGAACGGGAAAAGTCTCCCATTCCTTCCTAGTCATCCCAGAGAGCCCCTGCCCTCTACTAGGGAGGGACTTGCTGACAAAAATGGGGGCCCAAATCCACTTTGAGCCAGAAGGGCCCAAGATAACTGATTCCCAAAACAGGCCAATATCTATCCTGACTGTCACCTTAGAAGATGAGTACAGACTCCATCAAGAGCAAAAGCCCCCCGATCAGGAAATTGACTCTTGGCTCCAGCGTTTCCCTGAAGCGTGGGCAGAAACTGGGGGCTTAGGGCTAGCTAAACATCGACCTGCCATATTTGTGGAAGTTAAGCCAGGGACGGACCCGGTTCGGGTTCGGCAATATCCTATGCCCCTGGAGGCAAGAGAAGGAATTACGCCCCATATCCGCCGACTCCTAGACCAGGGAGTCCTACGGGCTTGCCACTCATCCTGGAATACTCCACTGTTACCTGTTTGTAAACCCAACAGTACGGACTACAGGCCAGTACAGGATTTAAGAGAAGTTAATAAAAGGGTCATGGACATACATCCCACTGTGCCCAATCCATACACCCTTCTGAGTGCTTTACATCCCGAAAAACAGTGGTATACCGTTCTTGATCTAAAAGATGCTTTCTTCAGCCTTCCTCTGGCTCCCAAAAGTCAAGGACTCTTTGCATTTCAATGGACGGATCCTGAGAGGGGCATCAACGGTCAGCTAACATGGACCAGGCTGCCACAAGGGTTCAAGAACTCGCCAACCCTGTTCGATGAAGCCCTTCATGAAGATCTGGGTGAGTACCGGCGGCAACACCCTGAAATAACTCTTTTGCAATATGTTGATGATCTCTTAATAGCAGCCAGATCCCCGGAAACTTGTGTTCAAGGGACTGAGGACCTCTTGAAGACTCTGGGGGAGCTAGGCTACCGAGCCTCAGCAACAAAGGCTCAGATCTGCAAGTCGGAGGTAACTTATCTGGGGTACCTATTAAAAGGGGGGCAACGCTGGCTAACCAAAGCCCGAAAGGAAACAGTCCTACGCATCCCTAGACCCCAGTCGACACGGCAAGTGAGAGAATTCCTGGGGTCGGCAGGATTCTGTAGGTTATGGATACCCGGATTTGCTGAGTTAGCCAAGCCCCTATACCAGGCAACAAAGGAACGGCAGCCCTTCAATTGGACGGAAGAGGCTGAGCTGGCCTTTCAACAAATCAAAACTGCCTTGTTATCAGCCCCCGCGCTGGGGCTCCCTGATGTCTCCAAGCCCTTCCACTTATACGTAGATGAAAGTAAGGGTGTTGCAAAAGCCGTGTTAACACAGTACCTAGGCCCCTGGCAGAGGCCAGTTGCCTATTTGTCAAAAAAATTAGATTCAGTGGCTGCTGGCTGGCCACCCTGCCTGCAGATAATCGCGGCGACCGCCCTAATGGTCCGAGACGCTGATAAACTTATCATGGGGCAAGAGTTGCGCGTTATAACCCCGCATGCCATTGAAGGCATCCTCCGGCAGCCGCCGGACCGATGGATGAGTAACGCCCGGCTCACCCACTATCAAGGACTGCTGTTAAACCCCCTCAGAATAACTTTTCTGCCCCCAACCTCTTTAAACCCTGCTTCACTGCTGCCAAATCCAGACTTGGACGCCCCGTTCCATGAGTGCACTGAGATACTGGCTCAGGTGCATGGGGTGCGGGAGGACCTGCAAGATCGTCCGCTCCCCGACACAGAACTCACCTGGTTCACTGATGGCAGCAGCTACGTCCACCAAGGCCAGCGGTATGCAGGAGCGGCTGTAACATCAGAGACTGAGGTAATCTGGGCGGAACCCTTGCCTCCAGGGACATCGGCCCAAAGAGCCGAACTGATAGCCCTCACACAGGCCCTCACCCTAGGGGCAGAGAAAAAACTAACAGTATACACGGATAGCCGCTATGCTTTCGCTACTGCGCACATACATGGGGCCATCTACAGAGAAAGGGGACTATTAACAGCCGAAGGCAAAGAAATAAAAAACAAGCAAGAGATCCTAGCTCTATTAACTGCTTTGTGGAAACCAAAGAAATTGGCTATCGTACATTGCCCTGGGCATCAGAAACCAACTACGCCAATTGCTCGAGGCAACTTCTTAGCTGACCAAACCGCAAGGAGCATAGCAAAAGCTCCCAGTCAGCTCCTCGCGCTCCAGCTCCCCGATCCTGGCCCGCGAAATTTGCCATGTTTTCCCGACTATACCGAACAGGATCGTGAATGGATAAACACGCTTCCCCTAAAACAGGTTAAAAATGGGTGGTGGACTGATATAAATGACCAAACCATCCTACCAGAAAAATTAGGACGGCAAGTGTTGGAACACATCCACCGGACAACCCACCTGGGTGCCTGGCGAATGATGGACTTAATCAGGCACGCCAAGTTTAGAATCAGGCGCATAGCTGAACTGGCCAGCGATGTCACAACAAATTGCAAAGCCTGCCAACTAAACAACGCTTGCCCCCAAACCCAGACCACCGCAGGAATTAGGTGTAGAGGAACTAGGCCTGGTATCTATTAGGAAATAGACTTTACTGAGATAAAGCCTGGAAAATATGGGTATCAGTACTTACTTGTCTTTGTAGATACTTTTTTAGGATGGACAGAAGCGTTCCCAACTAAGAGAGAAACTGCTCAGGTTGTAGCAAAGAAAATTTTGGAAGAAATCCTCCCCAGGTATGGCTTTCCCGTCCAAATAGGGTCAGACAATGGACCAGCCTTCGTTGCTAAGGTAAGTCAGGATTTGGCTTCCATTCTTGGGGCAAATTAGAAATTACATTGTGCTTATAGGCCCCAAAGCTCAGGACAGGTAGAAAGGATGAATCGGACTCTGAAGGAGACCTTAACTAAATTGACCATGGAGACTGGCGCTAATTAGGTAGTACTTCTCCCCTACGCTCTGTTCCGGGCCCGAAATACCCCTTACAGACTGGGCCTCACACCATATGAAATCATATATGGCAGACCCCCACCCCTGGTCCCCAGTCTAAAAGATGACTTACTCAAACCTGAAACTGAAAATGTCTCTGAGCTCCTGTTCTCCTTACAAGCCTTACAGAAAATTCACCAGGAAATTTGGCCCAGACTACGAGAACTGTACGAGGCAGGACCTCCGCCGACGCCTCATCCGTTCCAGCCGGGAGACTGGGTCCTAGTCAAGCGCCACCGGCAAGAAACTCTTCAACCCAGGTGGAAAGGACCACTGCAAGTACTCCTGACTACTCCCACCACTCTCAAAGTAGAAGGCATTGCTTCATGGATCCACTACACACACGTCAAACCAGTGGACCCAACATCCGACCTTCTCGAGCCGTCTGGAGCACCGGTTACATGGACTGTAGACAAAGCTAAGAACAATCCCTTAAAGCTAACCCTGCGCCGTCACCCACATAGCCGTAACCATGTCTAGCTTGCCTATACATCTGACTTATGCCTTATACATCTGACTCTCCTAACTGCTGCGCCGTCTAATCCCTATGTCTGGAGGTTCTGGCTCTATGAGAACAAAACTCACCCCGGGGAAACCCCCCAAGCGGGTAAACTGCTAGATAGTGCAGACTGCCCCCCCTCCGGGTGCAATACTCCAATTTACCTCAATTTCACTAATTTCCAAATTGCCCAACCGGGGATACCCATGATTTGTTTTGAATATGATCAGACTGAATATAATTGTAAGAATTATTGGTGGCACCAGAATGCAGGTTGCCCATACCACTATTGTAAAATGCATTCAGCCAGGGTATGGGACGAATACCCGAGAAAGTCTAACCTCCTCAGGACTCGCTACCCGACAGGGACTCCCAACATATTCACTTGGATAATAACAGATCCAGGGCACTCCCGGTGGACATCGTCCCAACATGGGGCAGTCTACTACGATGCCAGAAGTAGCTGGCCTAGTAGCTACCTGTACTTGTGGCGGAGTCTAGTCCAGATTCGACCCTTAATCCATACACAAATCCACAGACAGGAAACCAAGCTATCACAAGACTTGCAGCCCTTCTCCTGGCTAACCCTATTATAAGAAGGGCTAGCATTCGCCAACCTCACCGGTTTAGGCGACCTGTCCTCTTGCTTTATGTGTGCAACCTTAGGAAGACCACCATTAACCGCTGTTCCCCTTTCCTCCCCACCCATAAACTATATGCCAGATTCTAATTCATCAACAGTTGCAATACCTGATATAGCCCTGTACCGTGACCCATACCAAGAGAAATACCCCTACTGTTATTCAGCATTTAGTAGCAGCCTCTGCAACCAGACGGCTACATACCCTAATAGCCCCATACGTGCTCCCCCTGGTGTGTTCTTCTGGTGTAATATGACTTTGTTAAAAACTCTGTCCAAAAGCATCTCTGACGGACAGTTGTGCATCCCTGTTACACTAGTTCCCCGACTAACCCTGCTGACCCCGGCAGAGTTCATAGGCTGGGCAGGGACTGCCCCAACTGAAACTGCGCGACATAGACGAGCAGTTTTTCTACCACTAATTGCCGGAATATCCTTAACCACCTCTGTCATCGCAGCGGGGTTAGCAGGAGGGGCCCTACAACACTCCATGATAGAAAACGACAAGCTGTTACAACAGTTCTCTGTTGCTATGGAAGACTCCGCCTATTCCCTAGCCTCCCTTCAGCGGCAGCTCACCTCCCTAGCACAGGTCACCCTTCAAAACCGCAGAGCCTTAGACTTACTCACGGCTGAGAAAGGAGGTACCTGTATGTTCCTCAAAGAAGAATGCTGTTTCTATATAAATGAGTCAGGGTTAGTTGAGGAAAGAGTCCAACGCCTACACGAACTAAGCTTAGAAATGAAAAAGCAACAATTCACTACAGCCGCTAACAATTGGTGGAGCTCTTCAATGTTTTCCCTTCTGGCACTCCTTTTAGGCCCCCTAATGTCTTTACTACTTCTATTCACTATAGGCCCCTGTGTGGTAAATAAAATTTTACAATTTGTCAGAGAAAGGTTTGATACCATCCAACTAATGGTCCTCCGTAGCCATCACCAGCCTCTCCTGCACCCAGAAAGTGAGGCTATATTATAAGACTCTGGAAATCCAAGATTGGACATCCAGTTACTTATGAGAAGGGGGAAATGAAAGGACACAAAGATAGATGTGTACCTGCCCCCCACCCGCTACACCCTTGTTCTGCTCTCTAATCTTTGCACATACCAGAGATTTCGTAAGTTCTGTGAGTACCTGGTTTTCTGCACGTACCAGAGATTTTGTTTTGCACATACCAGAGGTTTTGTAAGTTCTGAGGCAAGGTCACAAGACGTGTTTAAGTAAGATAAACTCTTGCTGCCATAAACCTGCTCTCCCGCCTCAAAGTTTGAACCAAAATATCAGAAATGGCGGGAACCAATCATAGTTAGCCAAATCGCCTTGTTCAAACACTAGCCAATCATATATCTGATTTGTATAATAACTCTATGCCCACTTTTCTTAGACTATATAACACTGCTCGGAGCTCAGTGGGGGAGCTCTCCTGCCCGTCTCATTTCACGAGCGAGGGAGAGTTCCAGGTTCGAACCTGTAATAAAGATCCTTGCTGCTTAGCTTTGACTCTGGACTCTGGTGGTCTTCTTCGGGGAATAAACGGTCTGGGCATAACAAAAGCTGTAATTTAATTATTTAGGACCTGTTATTTCTTCAGCACACTTACCAGAACTGTAACTGAACAGTTAATTATGTAAATAGCTGTGGAATGGCCGGGCACAATGACAGGTGCCTGTAGTTCTAGCTACTAGGAGAGTGAGGCAGGAGGATCGCTTGAATTCAGGAGTTTGAGGCCAGCCCTGGCAACACAGTTGCTCTGTCTCTATTTTTCAATAGAGGAACTGTGCCCGCAGACCTCACCATTAGAGTTCAAGTGTCTGGCATACAGTAGGTGCTCCCTGATAGCTCCGTGCTCACCTGGCTCATGTTTGCCTCACCTTTAAGCCCTTCTCTCCTAAGCATCTAGACTGTGGCCAAACTAGGAGGCCAGGCAGCCTCTGATCTCTGCCCATCCCTCATCTGAATCTCAAGCCCTCTGCTTCTCGTAAGGCACCTTGAGAGGAAAGGAAATGGGCTGGGTGCACCTGTGGTCCCAGCCACTCGGGAGGCTGAGGCCAGAAGATTGCCTGAGCCCAGGAAGTTGAGGCAGCAGTGAGCCATGATCACTCCACTGCACTGCAGCCTGGGCGACAGGCTACTGAGCGAGACTCTGTCTGAGGCTCAGGTCCTGGTTGTCCCCTCTAGCTAGTGTAGACCCTACCTTAAGAAGCAGCTTCCTTTCTCATTGTTATGCAGACAAGTCTAGTTCTTTCCACTCTCACTCCCAAAGGGATAGTGGCATATCTTTGCATAACTCTAAGGCCCATTAAAGCGACTTAAAAGTGTTTTTTTCTTTTTCTTCTTAAGCGAAAGAATGGTCTCCTCCCAAAGATAAATCAGAAAATAATTGGGGCCAGCCATGGTGGCTCATGCCTATAATCCCAGCACTGTGGAAGGCTGAGTCGAGAGGATCGCTTGAACTCAGGAGTTTGAGGCCAGCCTGGGCAACATAGCGAGATCTCGTCTTCATTAAAATATATGTATTAGACCGGGCACAGTGGCTCACGCTTGTAATCTCAGCACTTTGGGAGGCCGAGGTGGCTGGATCACGAGGTCAGGAGTTCAAGACCAACCTGGCGAGATGGTGAAACCCCATCTCTACTAAAAATACAAAAAAATTAGCCAGGCATGGTGGTGCGCGCCTGTAATCCCAGCTACTAGGGAGGCTGAGGCAGAGAATTGCTTGAACCCAGGAGGTGGAGGTTGCAGTGAGTCAAGATCGTGCCATTGCACTCCAGCCTGGGCGACAGAGCGAGACTCCGTCTCAAAAAATAAAAATAAAAATAAAATAAAAATAAAAAAATATATATATACACACACACACACATATGTATAATGTTTTTTAAAAAATTGGTTATCTTTTAAAAACAGTTTGTCCCGATTCTCTTCTCTAGAGACCTGCCTTGCTGGGGCTCCCAGCATAGATGAGGCTCCTTGCTCTGGGAGCTGCCTGTCCAGAGGGGACCTTGCCAGACCTCCCGGACTGCAGGAGGGGTTCAGCTCCCTGCCTCGGGCCCTCTGCTGGCTCCCCTTGTGAATGTGGTTGTGGGCGGGGGGAGCAGGGTGAACCGCCAGCTGGAGCTGGACCCCATATGACTTTCATTCACCTTCCCGGGCATTTCCTGAGTTTACCGGAGCCAAAGGCAAACTAAAAGTTTTCATAGCTCAGGTCATGCAACCTCCTTGTCTCTTGAGATGTGCAAATCCCTCAGACCGGCAACCCTCTGATGTCCCTAGGATATGTTCCCCATATCCCTTGTCTGCCTCCTCTCACGCACTCATAATCTTTCACACTGACCCTCGGCAGAGGCTGACACTCCCTCACAAAGTCATTCGCTCATTCGCTCATTCATTTGAATGATTATTTATTGAAGGTTCATTATGTGGCATCCACTGTTTTAAATCCTGGGGATAAAGCCCCGAATTGGACCTTTATTTATTTATTTATTTATTTATTTATTTATTTATTTATTTTCTTTTTGAGACAGAGTCTTGCTCTGTTGCCCAGGCTGGAGTGCAGTGGTGAGATCTCAGCTCACTGCAACCTCTGCCTCCTGGGTTTAAGTGATTCTCCTGCCTCAGCCTCCTGAGTAGCTGGGATTACAAATGTGCGCTACTACACCTGGCTAATTTTTATATTTTTAGTAGAGACAGGTTTCACCATATTGGCCAGGCTAGTCTCAAACTCCTGACCTCAAGTGATCTGCCCATCTCAATCCCCAAATGCTGGGATTACAGATGTGAGCCACCTCACCTGGCCTGGGCCCTACGTCTACCCTTCAAGGGGCTGCTGATATTGTGGTGGGGACAGACAGATAAGTAATCAGTTACAGCCTGGGAGATAAACTGAGTCAGTCAGGCAGAGCACCTAAGCCTTTCACACTGTCTCACTCTCTTGCTGACATGCAATCCTTCACCAGTCACATTTGCAGTCTCTTTCTCAAAGACATTCAGATACGACTGGGCGCAGTGGCTCACTCCTGTAATCCCAGCACTTTGGGAGGCCGAGGCGGGCAGCTCACTTGAGGTCAGGAGTTCGAGACCAGCCTGGCCAATATGGTAAAACCCCATCTCTACTAAAAATACAAAAATTGGCCAGGCCTGGTGGCCCATGCCTGTAATTCCAGCTCCTGGGGAGGCTGAGGCAGGAGAATCGCTTGAACCCGGGAGGCGGAGGTTGCAGTGAGCTGAGATTGCGCCACTGCACTCTAGCCTGGGAAACAGAGCAAGACTCCATCTCAAAAACAAAAAACAAAAACCAAAAACAACCATTCAGACACACACACACACACACACACACACACACACACACGCCTGCTTAGCAGAGGCAAGAGCCTGTCATACTAAGATCCTGCTGTTAACTTGCCTCTGCCTCAGTTTCTCCACCCAGAAAACAGTCATGCTCCATCTTCTTCTTCTGTTGCCCAGGCTGGAGTGCAGTGGCGTGATCTCGGCTCACTGCAACCTCTGCATCCCAGGCTCAAGCAATTCTTCTGCGTCTCCTGCCTCAGCCTCCCTAGTAGCCAGGACTACAGGCACCTGCCACCATACCCTGCTAATTTTTGTATTTTTTTTTTTTTTTTTTGAGACGGAGTCTTGCTCTGTCGCCCAGGCTGGAGTGCAGTGGCGCAATCTCGGCTCACTGCAAGCTCCGCCTCCCGGGTTCACGCCATTCTCCTGCCTCAGCCTCCCGAGTAGCTGGGACTACAGGCGCCCGCCCCTGTGCCCAGCTAATTTTTTCTATTTTTAGTAGAGACGGGGTTTCACCATGGTCTCGATCTCCTGACCTTGTGATCCGCCCACCTCGGCCTCCCAAAGTGCTGGGATTACAGGCGTGAGCCACCACGCCCGGCCTAATTTTTGTATTTTTGGTTGAGATGAGGTTTCATCATGTTGGCCAGGCTGGTCTCAATCTCCTGACCTCAGGTGATCCACCCGTCTTGGCCTCCCAAAGTGCTGGGATTACAGGCATGAGCAACGGCTCCCGGCTACTCCAGCTTCTTTCTTCCTGGGAGTGTCGGGGGAAATGAACGCATTCCTGTTCCTGAGTTCCTGACTCTTGAGCTCCCGTTACGTGCCAGGCACCATGCCTGTTGTACAGGCATTATATCCTTTAATTCTTCCACCAAGCCAAATGGCATAGGAATCCTTAGCTCTGACTTGTAGGTGAAGAAACAAGCTCAGGGAGATGGAATTACTTTTTTGAGGTCATCTAGCAAGTGAACTGCGGAACTTGAACCCCTGTCTTTGGGGGCAAAGATGGAGCGCTCGGGATAACTCTCCAGAATGGGATCATTGATGCTACCTCATCAAATGCTTTCTGCTTCCATCCTTAACTGTGGCCCGGGAAGGTGCAGATTCACCTGAAGGTGAGTGTGTGGTGGAGGGAGGTGTGGGGGCTGGGACTGGGCACTGCACTCCTTGACCTTTTAGCCAGCAGTCCTGAGAAGACATGCGGCCCCAGGCAGGGGTTGCAGACTCTGTGCTTCTAGAATGCTGGGCTGGGCCAGGAGGGTCTCCTGAGGCCAGGTCCTACCCCCCACCTGCCTGGGGGCAGAGTCGTCGGGGGGTAGAGGGCAGACGTTGCCTGGTGCCAACGATGTTGCTCTTGGATGGCAGCCGGGCCCAGAGAACACTGGAGCTCTTGTGCAGAAGGGCTGCCACTAAAGCCGGCCCGGCCCCTGCCCAGGCCCCACTCCAGCCTGGGCCTGGCCCCAACTCTGGGCCCAGTCTTGTTCTTTTTTTTTTTTCCCCCCAAGATGGAGTCTTGCTCTGTCACCCAGGATGGAGTGCAGTGGCGCAGTCTTGGCTCACTGCAACTTCCGCCTGCCGAGTTCAAGCAATTCTCCTGCCTCAGCCTCCCAAGTAGCTGGACATGCATCACAATGCCTGGTTGATTTTTGTATTTTTTAGTAAAGACAAAAATCACCACCTTGGCCAGACTGGGCTCGAACTCCTGACCTCAGGTAATCTGCCCACTTTGGCTTCCCAAAGTGCTGGGATTACAGGCATGAGCCACTGTGCCCCACCCATTCTTGTTCTTTCTTCATTTTTTTTACATTATTATTGTTATTTTTTGTGTGTGTGATTAAGTTTTGCTCCTGTTGCCCCAGCTGGAGTGCAGTGGCAAAATCTCAGCTCACTACAACCTCTGCCTCCTGGGTTCAAATGATTCTCCTGCCTCAGCCTCCCGAGTAGCTGGGATTATGGGCACGCACCACCACACCTCGATAATTTTTGTATTTTTAGTTGAGACAGGGTTTCATCATGTTGCCCAGGCTGGTCTCAAACTCCTGACCTCAGGTGATCCACCCACCTCGGTCTCCCAAAGTGCTGGGATTACAGCCGTGAGCCATCCCACCTGGCCTCTTTCTTCACTTATTCTCCTTCCTTCCTCCCTCCCTCCTCCTCTTCTTCCTCCCCCTCCCCCTCCTCTTCTTTCCTCTTCCTTACCTCTTCCTCTTTTTCCTCCTCATCTTCTTTGTCCTCTTCTTTTTTTTTTGAAACAGGTTTTATTTTGAGAACATTTTAAAATACAGAAAAAGTACACAGGGTCATACCATACCCGGCTGCTCAGAATTGACAATTGTTCATTACCATTTTTTTTTTTAAGTTGAAACAGGGTCTCACTATGTTGCCCAGGCTGGTCTCGAACTCCTGGGCTCAAGCAATCTGCCTGTCTTGACCTCCAAAAGTGCTGCAATTACAGGGGTGAGCCACCACACCTGGCCTATTTTACCATTCTTTTCCAACCCTTTTCTACCTTGGCTTCTCCACAGGCTCCAGGGAGGTCTGGCTTGGCTGGTCAAAACGGAGGTGACATTGACAACAGCGAATGATTAAAGGTTGGGTGTCAGAGTCAGACAGATCTGGGTTTTTTTTGGAGACAGAGTCTTACTCTCTCACTCAGGCTGGAATGTAGTGGCACGATCTAGGCTCACTGCAATCACCACCTCCTGGGTTCAAGCAATTCTCCTGCCTCAGTCACCACTTGAGTAGCTGGGATTACAGGCGCGTGCCACCACGCCCAGCTAATTTTTGTATTTTTAGTAGAGATGTGGTTTTGCCATGTTGGCCAGGCTTGAACTCCTGGCCACAAGAGATGCACCGGTCTCAGTCTCCCAAAGGGCTGGGATTGCAGGAGTGAGCCACCTTGCCCAGTGACAGATCTGGGTTTGAGTCCTGAAAACTCTTTGTGGTCACGGACAAATCGCTTAACCTCAAGCCTCAGTTTCATTTTCTGTGAAATGGGAATAATACATCTTCCGTGAGGACTCAGTGTGATGATGCATGTCCAGCACAATGCCAATGCCTGGCACATACCCTTGCTCACTAAAGAGCAGCCAATATGAATATTTGCAGCTATGGGCCTGGGACCCACCCAAAAGCATGGGTAACACCCTCCTGTGACCAAGAGGGAGGGACTGAGAATGACCCCTCCTCAGCCCTCATTTCTCCTCATTTCCCACCCATCCTCAATTCTGGGCACATCTGTCTCCAGTTGATACTCTGAGGACAGCAGGGCTGTGAGTTGCAGGTTGCCCAGGGCATTTTTGTGGAGGCAGAGTTTACAGCGGACGGCAGCCTGGGAGAGCTCCGGGGAGGCTTCCAAACCAAGGTGGAGGGAGGGGAACGGGGGAGGAGCGATCTGCGTGAGGTTAGTCCTGGCTAACCTCACTCAGTTCTAACTACCCTGGGCTAGTCCTGGGGCTTCTGAGTCTCAGTAGCACCCCCGGTCCCCTTATTCACTGGTCCCAGATACTACAGACCTGGGCTTTCAGGGTTTGCCAGACTCAGCTCTCTCTAGACTTGGGCCTACAAGCCTCACACCCACTGGGTGTTGGCATGCACATTTGTTTGGAGGAGGGCCGACAGCTGGGAAGTGGCAGAGGCTGGTCTGGAAGAGTGAGAGGGTTGGTGGTCTCCAGGGAAGCAGGAAATAAACTCGTACCCTTCTCTACTTTGCCTGGTGCCCTCCTGGACCATGTAGGGTTTTGTTGGGGTGTGAATAACAGAAAACCTAAGTGACCAGGGCTTAAATGAAACAGTGTATCCATCTCTCACTTAGCCCCCACGCCTAGAGGTGGGTGTAGGTTGGTCTGAAGTCAGGGCTGAGGACACATCTGTTCTCCAGGTTTTTCTCTCATGGTCGCAAGATGGTGGCCTCAGCTGCTGCCATCACATTTGTGCGGAGGCAGGAGGAAGGAAGAAGTTCCAGAGAGTTGAGTTTCCACACAGCAACTCCCAATTTCCTTTCCTTGGCCAGACTGTGACACGGCCACCCCTAGCTGCAAAGGAAGCCAGGAAGTATATTCATTTTGCTGAACACCTTGCTTCCCCGAACCCCTAACAAAACCAGGGGCTATCAAAAAGAAGTGGTGACTGGTTGCCAAAATGACTTTTTTTTTTTTTTTTTTTGAGTCTCACTCTGTCGTCCAGGCTGGAGTGCAGTGGCACGATCTGGGCTCACTGCAGCCTCCGCCTCCCAGGTTCAAACACATCTGCTGCCTCAGCCTCCTGAGTAGCTGAGATTACAGGTGTGCACCACCATGGCTGGGTAATTTTTTGTATTTTCAGTAGAGACAAGAGTTTCACCATGTTGGCCAGACGGGTCTCAAACTCCTGACCTCAGGTGATCCACCTGCCTCAGCCTCCCAAAGTACTGGGATTACAGGCGTGAGCCACTGTGCCTGGCCCCAAAATGACTTCTTTAAACTATGGATCTAACCAAGTCACTCCTCAGCTTTTATTTTTTTTTTAAATCATTTATTTATTTATTTGAGACAGAGCCTCACACTGTCGCCCAGGCAGGAGTATAGTGGCGCAATCTAGGCTCACTGCAATCTGTTTCCTGGGTTCAAACGATTCTCCTGCCTCAGCTTTCCAAGTATCTGGGATTACAGGCGTGCACCACCACACCTGGTTAATTTTTCTATTTTCAGTAGAGATGGGTTTCACCATGTTGGCCAGGCTAGTCTCCAACTCCTGGTCTCAAGTGATCCACCTGCCTTGGCCTCCCCAAGTGCTACAGACTTTGGGATTGCAGGCATGAGCCACTATGCCCGGCCAGCTTATTTTTATTAGAGACGGGGTCTTGTTACATTGCCAGATGGGATTTCAACTGCTAGGCTCACAGGATCCTCCTGCCTCAGCCTCCCCCTTAGCTGGGGCTCCAGGCATGTGCCACTGTGCTGCTACTCCTCAGCTTTAACTACTCTCCCCGCACCACTCACTGGCACCCCCAGCTCCGCAGCCTGACATTCAGGGCCCTCTAGGACTGACCTCTGCTGCTCTCTTCTGTCCCAGCTCCAGTCTCCCCCAAGACACCTGCTCTGTTTTGCAGCTGCAGTGAGCTCCAGGTAGAGCTCCAGGTAGAACGTGCCTGACTGGCTCACACCGTGGCGTTGTTGCTCACACTGCCTTTGTTGCTGAGTGTTCTTCCTCTGTCCTGCCTATCTATCCTCCCTGCTTTCCAGCCATTGTACCAGATACCTGCCATTCAGCTTTCTGAACTCCTCTCAGGCATTCCCTTTTCTTTTCTTTTTTTTTTTTTGAGATGGAGTCTCGCTCTGTTGCCCAGGCTGGAGTGCAGTGGCGCAATCTCGGCTCACTGCAACCTCCACCTCCTGGGTTCAAGCGATTCTCCAGCCTCAGCCTCCCAAGTAGCTGGGATTACAGGCGCTTATCACCACGCCCAGCTAATTTTTGTATTTTTAGTAGAGACGGAGTTTCACTATGTTGGCCAGGATGGTCTCAAACTCCTGACCTCAAATGATCCTCCCACCTCAGCCTCCCAAACTGCTGGGATAACAGGCATGAGCCACCACGCCCGGCTAAAGGATATTTATTAAAGCACAGTAAAGAAGACTTTATTCAGGACCACTGAGATAGTCACAGGGACCATTGCAATGGGATCTTGCAGAGGGGGAGAGAGATTGGGCTCCATTCTGAACACAGCATAGGCGAGTGGGAATTCTGAGCCAAGGAGCAGAGTGGGGAGCAGTGAATGGAAAATGACTAAGAGGAAACATTGGGCATAAGGGGATTCTGTCTAAACTGGCCCAACAGGATTCTTGCTGAGGACAGGTCCATCAGCCATCACCTGGGGGATGGTGGAGGAGGAGGAACCTGATCAGATATCGAGGATGGGCGGCAGTTCTTGCTAAACTAGACTTAGCAGGTTCTTTGCTAAAACTGGATTTTACAGGGAAGTGCACAGATGGACCTAGGTGAAGGCTCAGAAGCCTGAGTAAAATTTGTTCAACCAAAGAATCTTGCCATTGGTAGAAGACCTACATTCCTCTCAACAAGAGCCTCTTGATAGGGTTGCTTGAGTGTTCCCACAACACGTTAGCTGGTTTCCCTCAGAGCTGGTGATCCAAGAGAGAAATATTGAAGCTGCAATGTCATGTATAACTTACCCTCGGAAGTCAGATTCTGGTCACTTCTGCCTTATTCTATTAGTTAAGAGTGAGTTGGCCGGGCGCGGTGGCTCAAGCCTGTAATCCCAGCACTTTGGGAGGCCGAGACAGGCGGATCACAAGGTCAGTAGATCGAGACCATCCTGGCTAACATGGTGAAACCCCGTCTCTACTAAAAATATAAAAAACTAGCCGGGCGAGGTGGCGGGCGCCTGTAGTCCCAGCTACTCAGGAGGCTGAGGCAGGAGAATGGCGTAAACCCCGGGAGGCGGAGCTTGCAGTGAGCTGAGATCCGGCCACTGCACTCCAGCCTGGGCGACAGAGCGAGACTCTGTCTCAAAAAAAAAAAAAAAAAAAAAAAAAAAAAGAGTGAGTCACAGCCAGGCGCAGTGGTTCACGCCTATAATCCCAGCACTTCAGTAGGCCGAGCGAGGAGGATTCCTTGAGCCTAGGAGTTTGAGACCAGCCTGGGCAACAGAGTGAGACCCTCATAAAAAATATTAGCCAGCCGGGCGTGGTGGCTCATGCCTGTAATCCCAGCACTTTGGGAGGCTGAGGCGGGTGGATTGCCCGAGGTCAGGAGTTCGAGATCAGCCTGGTCAACCTGGTGAAACCCTGTATCTACTAAAAATACAAAAATTAGCTGGGTGTAGTGGCGGGTGCCTGTAATTCCAGCTAATCGGGAGGCTGAGGCAGGAGAATCGTTTGAACCTGGGAGGCAGAGTTTGCAGTGAGTCGAGATTGCACCACTGCACTCTAGCCTGGGCGACAAGAACGAAACTCCATCTCAAAAAAAAAAAAAAAAAAAAAAATCAGCCAGGCATGGTGGGGCATGCCTGTAGTTCCAGCTACTTGGGAGGCTGAGGTGGGCGGACTGCTTGAGCCCAGGAGATCGAGGCTGCAGTGACCTATTATTGTGCCATGCACTCCAGCCTGGGGGACAGAGCAAGACCTTGAATCAATCAATCAATCAATCAATCAATCAGTAAGTACAGTGAGTTGCTACTTACAGCCCGTATTAGGGGATGCAGGGTAGAAATTAAACTTGACCTCTTGAAGGGAGGGGTATTATAAAATGTAGATGTATTTTATTTTTATTAAAAAAAATTTTTTAAGACGTCTTACTCTGTCACCCAAGCTGGAGTGCAGTGGCACAACCATAGCTCCCTACAGACTTGATTCCTGGGTTCAAGCAATCTTTTTGCCTCCCAGGTAGCTAGGACCACCTAGGGATGCATCACCATGCCCGACTAATTTTTTAAAGTTTTTAGTAGAGATGGAGGTTTCACAGTATTGCCTGGGCTGGTCTTAAACTCGTGGCCTCAAGCAGTTCTCCCATCTTGGTCACCCAAAGTGCTGGGATTACAGGTGTAAGCCATTGTACCTGGCCTTATTTTTATTTTTTAGAGACAGGGTCTCACTATGTGCCCAGGCTAGACTTGAACTCCTGGGCCTACGTGATCCTTCTGCTTCAGCCTCCTGAGTAGGGTGCACGTCACTGTGCCCGGCTTTTGTGGACATCTTTTACAACTGCTGTAAGACTTAAAACATCCTGTAGAGGAAATATTTATCATCTGAACCTTTAGTTTCTTTCTTTTTTTTTTTTGAGACGGAGTTTCACTCTTGTGGCCTGGGCTGCAGTGCAGTGGCACGATCTCAGCTCACCACGACCTCCGCCTCCTGGGTTCAAGCAATTCTCCTGCCTCAGTAGCTGGGATTACAGGCATGTGCCACCACATCCAGCCAATTTTGTATTTTTAGTAAAGACAAGGTTTCTCCATGTTGGTCAGGCTGGTCTCGAACTCCCGACCTCAGGTGATCGCCCGCCTCGGCCTCCCAAAGTGCTGGGATTATAGGCATGAGCCACCGCGCCCGGCCTAGTTTCTAGTTTTGAGGAGTACTCCCATGTGGCAGAGCTCACCTCTCATAGTAGAAGCTGAAAACGCTGTAACTACTACCGCAGTTTTTCTTCCAGCTAAAGCCCAGGTTCTGCCAGTTAACAGCATCCACTTCAGAGAGTCAGTGATGCCCAGGAGTGGCTTGGGAGGCTTGAGAGGCTTGGGAGGCCTAGGAGAAATGTTCCCTGGTGGGGGCTGCAGTAACAAGAATGAGCTCCTGGGGCTGGGCGCGGTGGCTCACGCCTGTAATTCCAGCACTTTGGGAGGCTGAGGCGGGTGGATCACCTGAGGTCAGGAATTTGCGACCAGCCTGGCCAACAGGGTGAAACCCCATCTCTACTACAAATACAAAAATTAGCTGGGCATGGTGGCATGTGCTTGTAATCCCAGCTACTAGGGGGGCTGAGGCAGGAGAATTGCTTGAACCTGGGAGGTGGAGTTTGCAGTGAGCTGAGATTGTGCCATTGCACTCCAGCCTGGGCGACAGAGCAAGACTCTGTCTCAAAAAAAAAAAAAAAAAAAATGAACTTCTGGGGTACAGAGCAGTGGTACTGGGCACCCTTATGCATGTCTGGACTGACTGGGCTAAGGGCACAGGCAGGAGTTTTCAGGGCTTAGTGTTGGTGGGGACAACGGTATCCTTCTTACACTTACTCTGTGGTATGATACAGGCAGGATCCTGCTCATGTAGCCTGAGCTCACTTTTATATATCTTTTGCTTCTTAAAATCTTTAAAATGTTTTCTCCATGTATAAGGTTTTTTTTTTTTTTTTTTTTTTTTTTTTTGAGACAAAGTCTCACTCTCACCCAGGCTGGAGTGCACTGGTGCAATCTCGGCTCACTGCAACTTCTGTCTCCTGGGTTCAAGTGATTCTCCTGCCTCAGCCTCCTGAGTAGCTGGAATTACAGGCGTGCACCACCACTCCCGCCTAATTTTTGTAGTTTTAGTCGAGACACGGTTTCGCCATATTGGCCAGGCTGGTCTTGAACCTCTGACCTCAGGTGATCCACCCGCCTCAGCCTCCCAAAGTGCTAGAATTATAGGCATGAGCCACTGCGCCCACCTCCGTATTTAAGTTTTTTTTTTGTTGTTGTTGAGACGGAGTATCGCTCTGTCACCCAGGCTGGAGTGCAGTGGTGTGATCTTGGCTCACTGCAAGCTCTGCCTCCCCGGTTTATACCATTCTCCTGCCTCAGCCTCCCGAGTAGCTGGGACTACAGGCGCCTGCCACCATGCCCTGCTAGTTTTTTGTAATTTTTTTTTTTTTTTGAGACGGAGTCTCGCTCTGTCGCCCAGGCTGGAGTGCAGTGGCCGGATCTCAGCTCACTGCAAGCTCCGCCTCCCGGGTTTACGCCATTCTCCTGCCTCAGCCTCCGGAGTAGCTGGGACTACAGGCGCCCGCCACCTCGCCCGGCTAGTTTTTTTTGTATTTTTAGTAGAGACGGGGTTTCACCATGTTAGCCAGGATGGTCTCGATCTCCTGACCTTGTGATCCGCCCGTCTCGGCCTCCCAAAGTGCTGGGATTACAGGCTTGAGCCACCGCGCCCGGGCTTTTTTTGTAATTTTTTTAGTAGAGACGGGGTTTCTCTGTGTTAGCCAGGATGGTCTCGATCTCCTGACCTCGTGATCCGCCCGTCTCGGCCTCCCAAAGTGCTGGGATTACAGGCTTGAGCCACGGTGCCCGGCCAAGTTTTTTTTTTAGATGGAGTCTCACTCTGTTGTCCAGGCTGGAGTGCAGTGGCACAATCGCAGCTCACTGCAACTTCTGCCTCCCAGGTTCAAGCGATTCTCCTGCCTCAGCCTCCCGAGTAGCTGGGATTATAGGTGTGCACCACCATGGCCAGCTAATTTTTGTATTTTCAGTAAAGACAGGGTTTCACCATGTTAGCCAGGCTGATCTCAACCTCCTGACCTCAAGCGATCCACCTCCTCAGCCTTCCAAAGTGCTGGTATTATAGGCATGAGCCACCGTGCCTGGCCCATCTATAAGTATTAATATAAGTATTAAGCATAAAAAAAAATCTGTAAGTATTAAGCCAACTTCTTTAATGCTTCTGGTAGTTCTATGTACTTAAACTAGCTGGCTTGTTTCTGTTGCTTACTGCTGAAAATCTTGGCTGATATGTTTTGAGGGCCCTGGTCTTGCAGTCTCTCTCCTTACCTTGTAGCACATTCTCCCTCCTTTGGGTTGACAAGCATCTTCCTCCTCAGAGCCTTGGCACATGCTGTTCCCTCTGCCTGGAACATTCCTTACCCCCACCTTCCCACCCACCACTCACTCACAGGCGGATCACTCAGTTTAAATGTCATGTCCTCAGGGAGACCTTCCCTGGCCCACCCGCAGTCCGGGCTTTGGCCTCCTGCTACACACTCTGGCTGCACTGCTGTTTTCCTTTGCAGCCCTTTGTTACAACTGCTACAGGTCATTTGTACACAGGAGTCCTCTAGGGAAAGTGTGTCTCAGTCCAGGGTCCTGGCATATAGTTGAGGCTGAGGAAAAATCAGTTATGTTTCCCTCACTCTCTAGGGAATCCCTTCTCTTTTTTTTTTTTTTTGAGACGGAGTCTTGCTCTGTCGCCCAGGCTGGAGTGCGGTGGCGCAATCTGTTTGCTGCAAGCTCCGCCTCCCAGGTTCATGCCATTCTTCCGCCTCAGCCTCCCGAGTAGCTGGGACTGCAGGCGCCCACCACCTCGCCTGGCTAATTTTTTTTGTATTTTTTAGTGGAGACGGAGTTTCACCATGTTAGCCAGGATGGTCCCGATCTCCTGACCTCGTGATCTGCCCACCTCGGCCTCCCAAAGTGCTGGGATTACAGGCATGAGCCACCGTGCCCGGCCGGGAATCCCTCCTCTGTCTGACCCTAACCGCCCTCTGCCCTGGAGCTGCTCAGCCCCTATCAATTTTTCTGACTCTCAGGGAACATTTTCGTTCGGTTGCAAGACACAGATACTCAAAAATCAAATCTGCTTACAAAAATAGTAAATGTACTGGCTCATGCACTTTTGTTTTTAAAGAGATGAGGTGTTGTTGTGTTGCCCAGGCTGGATTTGAACTCCTGGGCCTAAGAAATCCTCCTGCCTCCATCTCCTGAGTAGCTAGGGCTCCAGGAGCATGACTCTAAGTCCTGGTATGAATCAGGCTTCAGAAACAGCTTGATCCTGGTTGCCAATAGTATGGGCAAAACTCAGTCTCTCTTCTGTCTTCTTCTCTATGGCAGGTGCTCCCTAAGAAGTGACAAAGAAGGCCACGAACAGCTCTGGGCTCAAGACATTCCCACTTGGCAACTTCTCAATTGTTCTGGCAAAAGCCAGGAGAGTGGAGGTCTTCCCCACCTAGACTACGTAAGCTGAGGGTGGGGTTCTTCAAAGAAAAGCTTGTTATAGGAAGAAGGCTAAACAGACACTAGGAAGCTTCCGATTATTATACCTAGTGATTCTGTGAGTGAAACTGTTCCCAAACTTAATTATTTAAAACAATGTATTATTTCTCACAATCCTGTGATTAGCTGGGCTCGGGTGGCAGTTCTGATTACGCTGTGGATTGGCTATGCTAGAGGGTCTGGGATGTCCTCCCTCACATGCATGGAGCTTGCTGTTGGCATCTGGTCTGTGGTCGCCACACGATCTAGCCCAAACTTCCTCTCACAGTGTCAGGAAGCTGCACAGGCACTTAAGTCCTAACGTTGGAAGTCGTACAGTCATGTCACTGAATTCTCTAATCAAAGTAACTCACAAGACTAGTTCAGATTCAAGAGACTGGGAAATGGACTCCCCCACCCATCTTGACGGAAGCAATGATAAAGTCACATTGCAAAAGGACACAGGCACAGGGAGGCAATGATTCATGAGAGGCCATGATTGAAAGAATCAACTATGCGCCACAACTCGCCTCTTCTAGTTCCTTTCACTAAGCCTCCTCTCACCCCAGCAACCTGGCTACTTTGACCTTCATGACCACTAGAGGATCATCTCCCTCAATAAGTCTTTCTGGCCAGGTGTGGTGGCTCATGTCTGCAATCCCAGAACTCTGGTAGGCCGAGATGGGAAGATCGTTTGAGCTCTGGAGTTCAAGACCAGCCTGGGCAACACAGTGGGACCCTGTGTCTACAAAAAATAAGATAATTAGCTGGGTGTGGTTGTGTGCACCTGTAGTCCCAACTACTCGGGAGGCTGAGGTGGGAGGATCACTTGAGTCAGGGAGGTCGAGGCTGCAATGAGCTGTGTTTGCATCTGCATTCCAGCCTGTGTGACATAGTGAGACTCTGTTTCAAAAAACAAAATAAATGTCTTTCCTGTGAAATCCCAGCAATGGTCCCGACCAGACCATACCCATTTTTATTCATTTATTCATTAACATATTCAATCACCAAGCAGTTATTAAAACATAACCACAGTCCTATGCTAGGGACCAGTATCATAAGACCCAATTCCTGCCCTCAAGCAATTTCTAGACCCAGTTCCTGCCCTCAAGCAGCCTCTAGTCTAAAAGAAGAGACAGGGAATTAGATCGCCATAACACAGCATATTAAGGGCTATGCTAGAGGGGAACACAGGGCATCTGGGAGCACAAAGGGCAGCCAACTAGGCCTTGGGGGCCAGTGATCTCTGGATGAATGGAGGTCCCTAGGTTGACAAGGCGAGTTGGAGCAAGTATTAGGCAGAAATCTTGGTCACAAGTGATAGAAACTCAACTCCAGCTGACTTAAGGAAAAGTCAAAACTAGAAAGTCCTGGGGGATATTAGCTTCGGGCATAGCTGGATCCAGATAGTCATCCGAAATGAGTCTCCTCATCTGGAGTGCAGTGGCGCGATCTCAGCTCACTGCAACCTCTGCCTCCCGGGTTCAAGCGATACTCCTGCCTCAGCCTCCTGAGTAGCTGGAACTACAGACATACGCCACCATGCCTGGCTAATTTTTGTATTTGTAGTAGAGACTGGGTTTCACCATGTTGGCCAGGCTGGTCTTGAACTCCTGGCTTCAAGTAATCTGCCTGCCTTGGCTTCCCAAATGCTGGGGTTACAGGTGGGAGCCACCGAGCTCGGCCTCCTCTGTGTTGGCTTAGTTCTGAAGCAGGCTGTCCTTACATGCTGGACACTAACAGCTGAAGACTATGACTGTGATTACTCAGGTGGGTCACAGGCTCACATCTGGAATCAGTCCCTCGGAACCACAGGGTCTGAGAATGGAGCAGGTTTGTCACCCAGAGGAGAAAAGGAAAAGAAGGGCTGTGGCGCTGGCCTGACATCAGGTGTACTCCTAGACAGGTGACTAAGTTACAGCCCTCAAACAGAGAGGGCCTCTGAGGGAAATGTCCTGAGGGAACCAGAAATCGGCCTTGGGAATGAGCAGATGTGCTAAGATCAAATCTCTCTCCAAGGCTACTTCTTGGTTGTATAAGCTCTGCAAGACTTTGTCCCTGACTTTCCCCTGTGAAATAAAGTCTTCTCCAGTTGTCCTGAGGGTTCACTGAAATAGGAAATACAGGGGCTCTTGAAGTCACCATGTTCTCTTCCCATTAAATCAAACAGTAAAGTCCCAGGGCGGGTCTACCTTGCCAGAAAAAAGAAGCGGACTCCACCTAGTGGCTAATGGGGTCATTGTGCTGTGGAGTTGACCATTTACAGAACTGGAAGGTTTCTTCAGCGTTTTGATACTCCTAGACAGAGGAAGCAGCATATATGAACAGTAAGCTTGGGAGAGCCAGGCCAGGGACGGGTCTGCCCTGTCTCTGTAATAGGGCTTTTCAAAGGGCAGAAAGGGCCGGGCGCGGTGGCTCAAGCCTGTAATCCCAGCACTTTGGGAGGCCGAGATGGGCGGATCACGAGGTCAGGAGATCGAGACCATCCTGGCTAACACGGTGAAACCCCATCTCTACTAAAAATACAAAAATTAGCTGGGCGCGGTGGCGGGCGCCTGTAGTCCCAGCCACACGGGAGGCTGAGGCAGGAGAATGGCGTGAACCTGGGAGGCGGAGCTTGCAGTGAGTGGAGATTGCGCCACCGCACTCCAGCCTGGGCGACAGAGCGAGACTCCGTCTCAAAAAAAAAAAAAAAAAAAAAAAATCAAAGGGCAGAAAGGTGAGGTTAGGTGGATGGATGGTCAGAGGGAGAAAATGTTCTTCCTATTGTATTTTACACTAGTGACTGCTCATCAGAGCATCTGGTCTGGGGGTGGGGACAGCTCATGTGGCAGGGTCTGCTGTGAGGGAAGGGCTTTCTTCTTTTTTTTTAAGAGGCTCCCACTATGTTGTCCAGGCTGGACTTGAACTCCTGGGCTCAAGCGATCCTCCTGCCTCCGCCTCCTGAGCAGCTGGGATTACAGGCACATGCATCACACCTGGCTTAGGGCTCTGGGAGGAAACTCTACCTGTTCATTGCTACTTCTTTAGGATTTGAGCTGGGAACTATGATTTCTTCTAACTTCCACTTCACAAGACAGTATCAAGGCCTCGGGTCACATATATCTGGTGGCAGTGCTCAGACCAACACTTAGGGCCCCTGAATCCAAGGCCATTGTCCCTCATGCCATCCCTCATTGGCGGCTATATAGGTACATGTCTAGATGTGTCTGCACTGGTGGGTTGTTATATTCAAACAGCTGCTTTGCATCTAGCTCTGGGCTAAGAGCATGATTCCACTTCCTCTTGTTTCCATTTCATGCATGATTCCATTTCTTCCCCTCAGGTGTGACACCTGAGTAGTGTCACTGGCCAAAGAGCCCTGGGCCTGGGATAAGCAGGGGCTCCCCAGTAGTGGAGGGTGACTTTTCGCTGGACCCCAGTAAAGAATCACTTGTAGCCACTCTGCTAGTTTTCCCCCCGCCTCAGTCAGATCGAATTAGGATTCCGGCATTTCATAAATCACTGAATCGTATTACATGGGGCTATGCCAGATGCCATCTGCTTGTGGCCTTATCCCCACTCCAGGGGCACTCAGGGCTTACTTCAGGTCAACAACAGAAAGAGCAGCAGTTACCATTTATATAGCATTTATCATGTGTAAGGCACTGTTAATTATTTCATATCTATCTATTCTTTTAATTCTCACCATAACCCTATGAGGTAGGTACTAATGTTCCACCCTGAGGCAGCTTTGTGATGGCAGAGCTGGGATCCGAACCTTAGCTGCTTGCTTCCCAGAACCTGAGTTTTCGCCACTACACTAGACTACCTCTCCAGAGCTGATGCCTCTCTGAGACCGTCCCTAGGCACTAGAGCCACGAGCAGAGGCTCCCTCTCATGCTTGCCTGCTGTATACACCAGAATGGCCAATATTAAAAAAACTGACACCACCAAGTGCTAACCAAGACGTGGAGCTGCTGGAGCTCCCACACACCGCCGGTGAGGATTTAAGTCAATAGAGCCACTTTGGAAAACGGTCTGGCAGTGTCTAGACAAGCTAAACGCATGCCTACTCTGATCCCACGCCTAAGTCAATGAGTGAACATGTGTACCAAGCAACATGTACAAAATCCTTCATAGCAGTTTTATGATGCCCCCAAACCAGGAACAACCCAATTGTCCCTCAACAGGATGGCTGGGCCAGGCGTGGTGGCTCACGCTTGTAATCCCAGTACTTTGGGAGGCTGAGGCGGGTGGATCGCTTGAGCCCAGTAGTTTGAGACCAGCCTGGGCAACACAGTGAGACCCCATCTCTAAAAAATCATGAAAAACTAGCTGGTAGGCCGGGCGCGGTGGCTCAAGCCTGTAGTCCCAGCACTTTGGGAGGCCGAGACGGGCGGATCACGAGGTCAGGAGATCGAGACCATCCTGGCTAACACGGTGAAACCCCGTCTCTACTAAAAAAATACAAAAAAAAAACTAGCCGGGCGCGGTGGCAGGCGCCTGTAGTCCCAACTGCTCGGGAGGCTGAGGCAGGAGAATGGCGTAAACCCGGGAGGCGGAGCTTGCAGTGAGCTGAGATCCGGCCACTGCACTCCAGCCTGGGCGGTAGAGCGAGACTCCGTCTCAAAAAAGAAAAAAAAAAAAAAAAAAAAAAAACTAGCTGGCATGGTGGCATGTGCCTGTAGTCCCAGCTACTTGGGGGGCTGAGGTGGGAGGATCACTTGAGCCCAGGAATTCAAGACCAGCCTGGGTAACAGAGTGAGACTCCACCTCTACAAAAAATAGAAAAAATTAGCTGGTGTGGTGGCATGTGCCTGTAGTCTCAGCTCCGTGGGAGGCTGAGGTGCAAGGATCACTTGAGCCCAGGAGGTTGAGGCTGCAGTGAGTCTTGATGGCACCACTGCATTCCAGCCTGGGTGACAGAGTGAGAACGTCTCAAAAACAAAAACAAAAAAGTAGGATGGCTAAATTGTGCTATATTCAAATAAAGGACCACTACACAGCATGAAAAAACTCAGCTTTTTTTTTTTTGAGACAGAGTCTTACTACGTCACCTAGGCTGGAGTGCAGTGGCGTGATCTCAGCTCACTTGCAACCTCTGCCTCCCGGGTTCAAGTGATTCTCCTGCCTCAGCCTCCGAGCAGCTGGGATTACAGGCATGCGCCACCACCATGACCGGCTAATTTTTGTATTTTTAGTAGAGACAGGATTTCACCATGTTGGCTAGGCTGGTGTCGAACTCCTGACCTCAAGTGATGTACCCACCTTGGCCTCCCAAAGTGCTGGGATTACAGGCATGAGCCACTGTGCCTGGCTGGAAAAAAAAAACTGAACTTCTGAGACATACAGTAACGTGGGTGAATTCCACAAACTAATATTGTGCAAAATGTATGATTCCATTTTTATAAAACTCAAGAGCAAGCAAAACTAATCTACAATGATAGAGGTCAAAATAGTGGTTACTTCGGGGGACACTGACTAGGAGGGGAAATAAGGGAATGTTTTGGGGACCTGGCAATGTTCTGTATCTTGATATGGAGGGTGACTGCCCCAATGTATACATATAAGTGAGGACTCATCAAATTGAAGCCTAAAATTGGTGCACATTACTGAATGTGTGGTGTACCTAAAAAAGTTCGGAAAAAAAAGGAAACAGTTAAACAATTTCTGGGTATGGTGCACAGTTGTTTTTGCCCCCTCTTCCCCCTGCATCCATTCCCCCTCAATCTGGAAAGAGCCCCTACAACTTTCTTCTTTTGGGGCTGCGTCACTCCCTCTCTCAATATGTTTTAGGTGGAGGTGACTCAGCTTTAGGCACATGACCCAGGCCCCAAATCAGAGTGCCTTTTCCCCTAGCCACAGGGATTAATTCAGGGATGAGAACAGGACTAAAGCAGTTGAGGCAATCCCAGATATTTTGTTGGAACTAGTGGAGAAAGGTGTTCTTTCCACTGTTGTTACTAACGTATCAGGATAGAAGCCTGGGGCTGCTGGTGGCCACCTTGGCACCTCTTGGAGAGAGCTTGCCTGAGAGAGGGCACACAGAGGAAAGCAGAAGGACAGAAAATTCTTCCTGATGAGACCATCTCCGAGTATGGGTCCAGCTATCACTGTATGTGGATTTTTCATTAAGTGAATCAAAACATTCACTTTTTTAGCTAATCGCTTTGGTTTGGCTTTTTTTTTTGAGACAGAATCTCCCTCTGTCGCCCAGGCTGGAGTGTAGTGGCGTGACCTCGGCTCACTGCAAGCTCCGCCTCCTGGGTTCACGCCATTCTCCCACCTCAACCTCCCAAGTAGCTGGGACTATAGGCACCCGCCACCACGCCCGGCTAATTTTTCTGCATTTTTAGTAGAGACGGGATTTCACTGGGTTAGCCAGGATGGTCTCGATCTCCTGACCTTGTGATCCGCCCGCCTTGGCCTCCCAAAGTGCTGGGATTACAGGCGTGAGCCACCGCGCCTGGCCTGATTTGGGTTTCCAACAGTTTAATAATTGGAATCTAATACATTGGGAATGGACAAAATTATGAGAAAAATGGAGGGACTTGGAATATAAACATTGAGTCTTGTCTCATCTGTTTCGTGGGTGCTGCCCCTTCCCTGAGTGACTGCTCACCCTGTGAGACCATGGCACTGTTAGGAGATGGGTGAGGCAGGCTGCAGGGGCCATGTGGGAGAGACTCTGGTCCTCACTTGTAAAGGGTTCCAGAGCAAGTCTAGAGAACTGGATTCTACTCTCCATTTTGTCACTTCTTAGAGGCAAGACCTTGGGCAAATCATGACACCTCTTTCAGCCTTGTTCCTTCTCTCCATGGTTTTTATTTATTTTATTTTTTATTTTTTGTAGAAATAGGATTTCACCATGTTAGCCAGAATGGTCTTGAACTCCTGGCTCAAGTGATCCACCCGCCTCGGCTTCCCAAAGTGCTGGGATTGCAGGTGTGAGCCACCCTGCCTGGCCTCCTTCTCTATATGGAATATCAACTCTTAGCTCAAAGGTTGTTACGCAGATCAAATGCTAGTTTCCCAATCTCTCCAGCTTTTTCATACCCTTGGCTGAGTCAGTTCCTCATCCTGGGCTTTCTTATCATTGTCATCATGATCTTTGACCGTGTGTGAATCCCCAAGGGCAAGAAAGTGTTAATCTCTAGGTCCCCTTACCAACAGGGCTGGCCACACAGCCGGCAGGGACTACAAAGTGGTCTTGCAGGCCGGAGGCTCACGGTATGATAGCCCATTGACCCTCTGCCCTTCATTTCCTTGCTTGGTAGCTGGGGCTGAATCCGACATACTAGGTGGCTTAGAAGGACCCTGGGGAATTGCTGGAGCAGTCTGATCTTGGGAAGCTGAGAACCTCCCCTGGGGCTGTGTAGAGCCTTTCACAGCAGACCAGGAGCAGGGGCTGAGTGGTGCTGAATGGGAGCTGAGGCTGCCTGGGCCCCTTCCTCAAACCTGGCTGTCTACAGTAAAGGATGGACAAAGAGCTCCTGAGGCCATAACACCCCTTCCTTTTTTTAAATTTTAAAAATTATTCTTTTTAGAGACAGGGTCTTTCTTGCTCTGTTGTCCAGACTGGAGTATGGTGGCATAATCATAGCTCACTGCTGCCTTGAACTCATGATTAAAGCGATCCTCCTGCCTCACCCTTCCAGGTAGCTAGGACTATAGGCATGCACCACCACACCCAGCTATCTTCTTTTAAAATTTATTATTTATTTATTTTTTTGGAGACAGGAGTCCTGCTCTGTCACCTAGGCTGGAGTGCAGTGGCACGATCTCGGCTCACTGCAACCCTCCGCCTCCCGTGTTCAAGCGATTCTCCTGCCTCAGCCTCCCGAGTAGCTGGGACTACAGATGCGTGCCACCATGCCCAGCTGATTTCTCCATTTTTTATAGAGACAGGGTTTTGCCATGTTGGCCAGGCTGGTCTCGAACTCCTGACCTCAGGTTATCCACCTGCCTTGGCCTCCCAAAGTGCCTGGATTACAGGCATGAGCCATGGCACCTGGCCTTAACATTTATTTTTATATATATTTTTTTGGAGATAGAGTCTTGTTATGTTACCCTGGCTGGAGTGCAGTGGTTATTCACAGGCATGATCATAGCATACTACAGGCTGGAACTCCTGGGTTTGAATGGTCTTTCTGCCTTGGCCTCCTGAGCAGCTGGGACTATAGGTGCATGCCACCACAGCTGGCCATAACACTCCTCAGCTCATTTTTGAGTCATGGAAAATGCTCTTTCAAGAATCACCAGGCCTATGATAAGTCCCATGGAACAAACCTATCACTGTGTAAGAGCTGAGCAGGAAAAAACCATCTCTTCTCATACACCTCATTCATTCATTCATTCAATAAAACTTCATGATACACCACTATGGACATCAGGAAGTAGAGACGAATAAGGCTGGGTCTCTGCCCTAAGTGATTGGCCTGGAAAGCCATACTGGACACAGTTTCCATACTGGCCTCCTTGTCTCCTTTCCTGCCCCTCCCTGCATTCCTTTACACAACAGCCAGAATTCTCTCAAACATAAAGCAGATCCCCAGCTTAAACCCTTTAAAGACCTTCACGAGGCCCTATGTGACAGGAGAAGCAGGAGAACATGGATGAGAAGATGAGGCTGTATTGAGTTCAGGGCAACTGAACTCAAGGGAGACTTTCACAGGGTGCTTGACTCTGTCCCAACTCCTAAAATGACTACTGGGGACTACTGAGGTCTGAATGGGGTGGGGGTGAGGGGTCAAGACAGACATACTAGATCCAGTGGCAATATGGCTCAAAACCCTAGGTCTGTTAAGTTGCAGTCTGGCTCATGGGGGAAATTCTTTATTTGGATGCTTCAGTGACCAAGAGACAGAGCATTAGACACACATCAGCACACACATACACACAAACACACACACACACACACCCACATGATATGCAAAGCAAAGGCATTTCACAGGTGAAGGGATAGGGAGTGGGGGAAGGAGGCCACGAGAGCAGCTAGGGGCTTCTCTGACACAATGAGGAGAAGCCTCTGATGGTGACACTCCTTGGAATTCTTGCCTCAAAGCTACAAGGAAAACTCTATCCCTGTGGACTCAGTCCCAGGCCACAAAACAGTAAAGACAGAGAAATCTGGGTGTGGGGCCCGGGGGACACCTGCTCCTCACTGTAGAAACCTGCATCAGCTCTCTATTTCTTTCCCTGGGACCCAGAAATCGCCTGGTGGATGACGGGGAAGGCTAGCACCACAGCAACCTGGGCAAGGTGGTCTGCTGCACAAGGGGGAAGAGAGGGCGAGTAGGGCCGAGGGTAGCAATGAACCTCACAGCTGGCTGGCATGAGGCAGTTTGCCTTTAGGGGCAGAACCCTCAGGGAGACTTGCATGTGGGGCACTTTCCCATGTGACCTTGGGTCAGAGCACCTCTGATGGAGGAGGGGAAAGGTCCCATCCCCACTGGAGTGTCCTATAATCCCAGTGGACATGGAGGCCGCCCCCAGCCCCAGCTCGTTGCTAACTGCTGCAGATCCTTAGCACCATTCAGGAACCGTGGAGAGGGCAGCGGGGGGAGCAATGCTCCGCCAAGACTGTGTCACCGCTCCAGGAGGAGACTTCACAGTTGGCAGAAACCTGCGCAACTGGCCATATCTGGTCTAAGGCTCAGGAAAGCCTGCACCTTCTGGGGGAAGGCAGAGTGTTGTATTAGCTCCAAGCTTCCATGTTGCAGCCATTTCCTCTGTTTCCTGCCTCAGCCCAGGTTTGGCATGAAAGTTCCAGGTTTCACTGGAAATGTCTAGGGCCCAGGGAGATCTCTGTTCTTTAGTTGCAGGAACTGGCCCAAAACTGACCTTTAGAGGAAAGACAGGTGGCTGGGGCCTCAGCACCTATGGCCCAGAGGGGCTGGGGAAGGGGGAAAGCCACCCTCCAAACTGCCACCGGTGAGACCCCAGGTCTCTCAATACCCTTGCCTCCCCTGTCATGACCTACAGGACTCCTGCCAAAGGGGAGCAGCAGGAGTGAATTAGCCTGGACCAACCAGAGGCTGTCTGTGGCCCAATGCTGCCTCAGGCCTGTGTACTTTCCTGGTGAGAACAAGGAGTGAGAGGGAGCCAAGGGCTGAGCAGTCACGGGAAGCTGGCTCACGGCTGGCCCAACATGGGATGCTGGGCAGAATCACCTCTAGTCTTCCAAGGTGGTTGCCTCTTTCTGAATGGGTTGCCTTTGCATTGGAATCTGGCCCAGGGATGATGCCACTGTTTTTGGTGACCTGTATTTGAGAAGGAACAAAGGAACAGGGTCAGTGTGTGGCAGCTGTATTGGCTTATTGCAATGATAGCACTGCCCTGTTAGGGCCTTGGAGTAATAGGCAGGGCACCTTTCCTTCACTGAGGTCCACTGTGGGCTGGCAGAATGCTGGATGCTTAGCTTCCATCATTCCATCCTCATGGCAATTCTAGCAAGGTGAGAAGCAGCATCCTCATTTTACATACAAGGAAAGTAAAGTTCAGAAAGTTTAAGTGGCTGGCCCATAGTATGTTTTTTTTTTTTTTTCTGAGATGAAGTCTCGCTCTTGTCGCTCAGACAGGAGTGCAGTGGCGCGATCTCTGCTCACTACAATGTCTGCCTCCCAGGTTCAAGCAATTCTCGTTACTCAGCCTCCCAAGTAGCTGGGATTATAGGCGCCCGCAACCACGCCCGGCTGATACCTGTACTTTTAGTAGAGACAAGGTTTCTCCAGGTTGGCCAGGCTGGTCTCCAACTCCCTACCTCAGGTGATCCACCCGCCTCGGCCTCCCAAAGTGCTGGGATTACAGGCGCGAGCCACCGCACCCGGCCGCAAAGTATGTTTTTAAGTGGTAGGTTCAGGACTGTAGCCAATGCCTTTTCACTATACCAAACCACTGCCTACAGGGCCCTATACAAACTCATTCCATTTGGTAGTGGCAGAGTAAAATGAATGGGCTTCGAAGTCAAACAGGCTTGAATCCTAGGTCTAACTCCAAGTAACCAAGTGAACTTGGGCAAGTCAATTAACCTATCTGATAATTAGGCTTTCTTTGGTTGTAAAAGGCAGGGGTGGGGGGATATCCTAATTTCAGATCTTTTGTTGAGAATTTAATGAGACTGAAATCAGGTGTTCAACAAATTATAGCTTTATCCTTACAGAATTAGAGGCTTTTTAAAAATTTTGAGACAGGATCTCACTCAGGCACCCAGGCTGGAGTACAGTGGTGCCATCATAGCTCACTGCAACTCAAAGCTCACTCCACCTCCTGGGCTCAAGCTATTGTCTCATTTCAGCCTCTCAAGTCGTTGGGACTACAGGTGTGCATCGCCACACCTGGCTAACTTTATTTTTTGTAGTCGGGGTCTTACTACATTGTCCATATTGGGAGAATTAGAGACTTACTGACTTGCCCAAGGTCACAATGCTGGAAAGTTTAGCAAGAGAACAGTGAACAACACTAGCACTTTCAGGTATGGGTAGCCCCACGGCGCGGCTCTGGTTGGCTTCAGGTTGTCTGTTGTAACTGCCATCATCCAAGCTGCAAGGGAGGTATGTATGCTGAAACACTGTGGGACTGAGTTGCTGGGGCTTGTCTCAAGTCTATACCTAAGAGTACCCCCAAAGTAAAAAACATATCCACAGGTAAAGAGGATGATCTGCTACCGTATGAGAGAGGAGACTCCAGGCAGAGTAGAGAGAACTAAGGACATTTTTTACACCAATACTCTGTGTTTCCACCACCTTTAAATCATTCAGCTCAATGAGCAAAGCAAAATCAATGACCAAAGTCAAACAAACATTTCAGCAGCTTGCCCGCCTGAAACTCAGTTTCCTTGTCTGTAAAACGGGAATTCTGCTACCCATCTCAGAAGGTTATGCTGGGGCCAGGTGCAGTGGCTCACACTTGTAATCCCAACACTTTGGGAGGCCGAGGCAGGCGGATCACTCGAGCTCAGGAGTTTGAGACCAGCCTGGCCAACGTGGTGAAACCCCATCTCTACTAAAAAAAAAAAAAAGGTTATGTTGTGGCACACTGCTCATACCACACATTTCCCTTCAGAGAGGAAGGGACAGAACCACGTAGGCCCTCCAGACCAGGTCCTATCCTCTTTATATCAATGGTGCCATAACCTACTTTTGAGCCTGACGCCTTGGGAGGAGCATGCTGTGGGCCAGATAGGCTTCAAGTTGAATCAAGACCGTGCTTCATTCACATCACCACTTTGAATGCTGGTTGTCTATATGTGTAAAATGGGAATAATTATCTTTCCTCTCAGGATTGGAAGGATTACCTGAGAAAATATGCTTGACATACGACCTGCAACAGAAGAGGGGCTCAAGGAATGTTAGTCACTTCCAAGATTACCATGAACAGGTAACTCTCCGTTCACCTGGTTCCTTCAAAACCCTTATCACAATCTGTGATTATTGGTTGTTTACTTGCTTAGTCTGTTTCCTCCCACCAGGCTGTAAGGTCATGAGAGCAGAGGCTGGGTCTGTCTTGGCCACCATTCAGAAGATGCTCAATATATATTTGATTAATGAATGAGAGGGCCTGGTCATATTTGATAAAAACCTATAGAGGGAACTCCTGCCAGCAAAGGATAGGGTCTCCAGGCCAGTGGAAGAACACTTCCCCAGAGTGCTACAGACCAGGAAAGCCAGGTGTTCTTAGGGTTCCACCAAGAAAATCATGTATGCTTCTCTATTAAAACCTTCAGCCCAACGGCTCCAAAGACTGGGCAGAAGCCGGTAGAGAAATACATATAGAGGAGACACTTGTTCCTGTTAAATGATTTATCTTCTGTTCACTGAAAAAAGGCTGCCAGGATTCCACTTCGGCCCAGAACTACCTGGCTTTGTTCTGACGCAGAAGTCCTGGGCTCCTGCTATGGATCCTAGAATTTCAAAAAATGGTTACTTACTGGTTCTTGTGTTTGAAGCCGCTGACATGAGCTTGGTACTGTTCTATGGAGTTCAGCACTATCTTACATGTTTTGCAGGGGTAGCCCTTTCCAGCTGAAACACATCAAAATCAAGATCTTAGTTATCCAGTAAGAAGTAACCTAAAGACTGTTGCTTTTCAGAGTGTACAAATGCCCTTCTTAGAACTGACAGGTGAGGCGAGGTGAGGTTGCTGGCCCTGATGAGAACCCAGAGGCCACAGTGCTCAGGAGGCACAGACTGCGTGCCTGTGTGCTTCCTGGGGTTGGGAACATCCTCATTCCTGTGTCCCCCGTCCCAGCATAGAGCCCGGCCCAGACTAGCTGAGTGATAAAAGAATGACAGAACAAAGAAGTGACATTTGGTGTCTCTTCTAACTTAACTGTGCTAACTGGCCTCATTAAGGATGCCCTTCACTGAGAGATCTCTGGGAAGGTGCCACTCTCCGAGGGCTTGCAGTAACAGTAATTAATGAGAATGCTGGTTATGAAAATCAATCTGTCTTTCTACCCTGGGAATCACTGACTGTATCTCACTTTACCAGGGCTGCTCCCATGACAAAGTGGCTTTTCCCACATGGTCTGGTAGTGAGTGAGGAGCCAGGAGAGGGAATTGAACTGCTGGTTCTGCTTTCATGTGACCTTAGCTAGATTCCTTCCTTTCTGAGCTTTTTCTTTTTTTTTTGAGCTCTGTGGCCAGGCTGGAGTGCAGTGGCACGATCTCGGCTCACTGCAACCTCTGCCTCTTCAAGGGATTCTCCTGCCTCAGCCTCCTGAGTAGCTGGGACTACAGGTGTGTGCCACCATGCCCAGCTAATTTTTGTATTTTTGGTAGAGACGGGGTTTTATCATGTCGGCCAGGATGGTCTCGCTCTCTTGACCTGGCAATCCACCCGCCTTGGCCTCCCAAAATGCTGGGATTACAGGTGTGAGCCACTGTGCCCGGCATGATCCTTAGCTTTTCTTAACCTCAAACCAATTATACCACAACTTATTTTTTTGAGACAGAGTCTCATTCTGTCGCCCAGGCTGGAGTGCAGTGGCACGATCTCGGCTCACTGCAAGCTCCGCCTCCCGGGTTCACGCCATTCTCCTGCCTCAGCCTCCTGAGTAGCTGGGACTACAGGCGCCCGCCACCACGCCCGGCTAATTTTTTGTATTTTTTAGTAGAGACGGGGTTTCACCGTGTTAGCCAGGATGGTCTCGATCTCCTGACCTCATGATCCGCCTGCCTCGGCCTCCCAAAGTGCTGGGATTACAGGAGTGAGCCACTGCACCCGGCCCACCACTTATTTATTTAGAGACAGAGTTTTGCTCTTGTTCCCAGGCTGGAGTGCAATGGCGTGATCTCCACTCCCTGCAACCTCTGCCTCCAGGGTTCAAGCGATTCTCCTGCCTCAGCCTCCCAAGTAGCTGGGGCTACAGGTGTGTGCCACCATGCCTGGTTAATTTTTTGTATTTTTAGTAGAGACAGGGTTTCACCATGTTGGCCAGGCTGGTTTCAAACTCCTGACCACAGATGATCTGCTTGCCTTGGTCTCCTCCCAAAGTGCTGGGTTTGGGATTATAGGTGTTGAGCCACCGTGCCCAGCCCCACAACTTATTTTTGATTTTTTTGAGACAGAGTCTCATCCTATCACCCTGGCTGGAGTGCAGTGGAGGCAGCTCCGTCTCCTGGGTTCAAGCGATTCTCCTGCCTCAGCCTCCCGAGTAGCTGGGATTACAGGCGTGCACCACCATGCCCAGGTAATTTTTGTATTTTTAGTAGAGATGGGGTTTCACCATGTTGGCCAGGCTGGTCTTGAACTCCTGTCCTCGTGATCCACCCACCTCGACCTCCCGAAGTGCTGGGATTACAGGCGTGAGCCACCGCGCCCGGCCACACCTGGGTAATTTTTGTATTTTCTTTTTTTTGTAGAGATGGCGTTTTGCCATGTTGCCCAGGCTCCAAACCTCTTCACATTGGAACCAGGATGATCTGCCCATAAAACTCAAACTGGCAACGGCTTCCCAGGGCTCTTAGGGTAAAGGCCCACCTCCCTAACATGACCCACAAAGTCATGCGTGAACGCCTGCTCATTTCCTCCACATCACTATGTCCCACACTATCCTACTTGCCCTCTGGGGGGCCTTTCTTGATCCCTGCTCCCCCATCTTATCTCCCCTCATTTTATGCCCAGTCTTGCATTTGTCTTTTTTTCTAAAGTTTGTCACAGTTGTAACTATTTGCTCAATGCCTGTATTCTCTGCTAGACTGTAAGCTCCATAAGGACATAGACAATACCTGTCTTGTTTACTACATATATACCACCATGCCTGGCACATATTAGGTAAAAGTCCAATAAATACTTATTGACTATCTATGAATTTAGTAAGACTTGAAAACTTGTCCTGTATAAAAAGCTGAAGAAACTGGGGGACCAGCATGGGGCTCAGAAACCAGCTCTACTGAGTGGGAGACAAGACCCTAATTAGGGAGAGTAAGTGATGGGGTGAAGCAGAGAAGGATTTCAGTAACCTGGAGGGGACATTCAATGCTCTGGGGGCAAGAAGGATTTGCCTGAATGCTATGTAGGTTTTAGTTCTGGCCTTCTCTGGTAAATATGAGAGAAACGCAAGCCTGGAGTATAAAACCACTCTAAGCCTTATTTGATCTGCTTGGTAGATGATGCATTTGCCCAGGTGGGATTTGGATACCCTAGGTCATTTTACAGTAGATCCATACTTGCCATGAGACACTTGTCAGGGACCCTCAGGAACTAGTCTCTGGATCCAACACAGAACTACATTGGGTTTCAATGTGGGCTCAGGCTCTGCCACTCTTTAGTGTGGAACCTGTGGCAAATCACTTCATCTTTCTGGTTTTAATATCCTCATCTGTAAAATGGTGATAATCAAAGTTGTTCAACAGAGTTATCGTCAGGATTATATCAGGTAATGAAATGTGAGAGCACCGAGCCCAAGCCCTGGGCCATAGCTCCTATCAGTAAGTGTTAGATGACTTGACTAAATGAATGAACTAAATGAATGAGTGGCTTTGAACGAAGCCAGCAGGGAGAAGTCAAGCTGTTAACAAACCTAAATAGGCCGGGCTCATGCCTGTAATCCCAGCACTTTGGGAGGGCAAGGTGGGTGGATCACTTAAGGCCAGGAGTTCCAGACCAGCCTAGCCAACATGGTGGAACCATCTCTACAAAAACAAAAACACCTGAATTCTTTGCTAAGGTAGAATCCTTGTCAGTTGAAGTCATTGCCTGCATATTCTAGGTCAACAGCCTACCTCTGTAAGTAAGAAGGGGGATAGAGTGGGGCTCAGTGCCTCTGCTAGACATTCTATACTTGGAAAGCCTCCTGCCAAGTATGCTCAGAGCTGGAGGCAGGTGGAAGGAGTGTAAGGTTTGGAGCCACACAGAGCTAAAGACCCAAAGTGATATCAACACGGGGATTATTAATATCAAGGTCCTATCAGCTGTATGAGCTCAAACCATTTACTCTGGGTCTCAACCTCTTTGTGAAGTGGTCGAAATTATATCTATTTATAGGAATGTGTGGAAATTAAAATTATAATGTATATATTCCTATCAAAAGGGGATTTAATACCCCTGCCTCTTTGCCTATTTTTTTTTTTTAAATAAAAAAGTATCGATTTTCTTCAAATCCAAGTCCTCTTGAAAATCTATGATCTCAGGCTGGGCACGGTGACTCACACCTGTAATCCCAGCACTTTGGGAGGCCGAGGCGGCTACATCACCTGAGGTCAGGAGTCTGAGACCAGCATGGCTGACATGGTGAAACCCCGTCTCTACTAAAAATACAAAATTAGCCAGCCGTGGTGGCGCATGCCTGTAATCCCAGCTACTTGGGAGGCTGAGGCAGGAGAATTGCTTGAACCCAGGAGGCGGAGGCTGCGGTAAGCCGAGATCACGCCATTGCACTCCAGCCTGGGCAACAAGAGCAAAATTCTGTCTCAAAAAACACAACAACAACAACAAAAAACCTGATTTTTCTTTTTATTTTTTTGAGACAGGGTCTCACCCTGTCGCCCAGACTGCAGTGCAGCGGCACAATCTTGGCTCACCACAACCTCCGCCTCCCAGGCTCAAGCGATTCTCCTGCCTCAGCATCCTGAGAAGCTGGGATTACAGGTGCACGCCAACACGCCTGGTTAATGTTTTTGCATTTTTAGGAGACACAGGGTTTCGCCACGTTGACCAGGCTGGTGTTCAACTCCTGACCTCAAATGATTCACCCACCTCGGCCTCCCAAAGTGCTGGGATTACAGGTGTGAGCCACTGCGCCCGGCCAAGAACACGGGATTTTAAAGTTATGTTATTTGGCTTGATTGCCACCTGCATCTCTAATTGATAATATACAACTTAGTTTTAGAGTCTTTATTTGTTCTCCATAAGGACCAAAAAAAAGAGAAAAAACAAAACTTAAAGAGACACAGGTCGTTTTTTTTTTTTTTTTTTTGAGATAGAGTTTCATTCTTGTCACCCAGGGTGGAGTGCAATGGCGCGATCTCGGCTCACTGCAACCTCTGCCTCCCGGGTTCAAGTGATTCTCCTGCTAGGATTACAGGCACCCACCACCACACCCGGCTCATTTTTTGTGTTTTTAGTGGAGACGGGGTTTCACCAGGTTGCCCAGGCTGGTCTCTAACTCCTGACCTCAGGTGATCCACCCGCCTCGGCCTCCCAAAGTGCTGAGATTACAGGCGTGAGCCACCACACCCAGCCACAGACAGAGGTCTTTCTATAATACGTTCCTCTATGTATTTAAGAACTTGAAATAACTAGCATAAAATGAATATTCCATTCAGTAATAATTTTTTATTTATTTTATTATACTTTAAGTTCTAGGGTACATGTGCACAATGTGCAGGTTTGTTACATATGTATACATGTGCCATGTTGGTGTGCTGCACTCATTAACTTGTCATTTACATTAGGTATATCTCCTAATGCTATCCCTCCCCCCTCCCCCCACCCCACAACAGGTCCCAGTGTGTGATGTACCCCACCCTGTGTCCAAGTGTTTTCATTGTTCAATTCCCACCTATGAGTGAGAACATGCGGTGTCTGGTTTTCTGTCCTTGCGATAGTCTGCTCAGAATGATGGTTTCCAGCTTCATCCATGTCCCTACAAAGGACATGAACTCATCCTTTTTTATGGCTGCATAGTATTCCATGGTGTATATGTGCCACATTTTCTTAATCCAGTCTATCATTGATGGACATTTGGGTTGGTTCCAAGTCTTTGCTATTGTGAATAGTGCCGCAATAAACATACGTGTGCATGTGTCTTTATAGCAGCATGATTTATAATCCCTTGGGTATATGCCCAGTAATGGGATGGCTGGGTCAAATGGTATTTCTAGTTCTAGATCCTTGAGGAATCGCCATGCTGTCTTCCACAATGGTTGAACTAGTTTACAGTCCCACCAACAGTGTAATAAGTGTTCCTATTTCTCCACATCCTCTCCAGCACCTGTTTCCTGACTTTTTAGATTTTTTTTTTTTTTTTTGAGATGGAGTCTCGCTCTGTCGTCCAGGTTGGAATGCAGTGGTGTCATCTCAGCTCACTGCAACTGGGTTCAAGAGATTCTCCTGACTCAGACTCCTAAGTAGCTGGTATTACAAGCACATGCCACCACGCCCAGCTAATATTTTTTTTTTTTTTTTGAGACGGAGTCTGGCTTTTTTGCCCAGGCTGGAGTTCAGTGGCATGATCTCGGCTCACTGCAACCTCCTCCTCCTGGGTTCAAACGATTCTCATGCCTCAGCCTCCAGAGTAGCTGGGATTACTGGCATATGCCACCATGCCTGGTTAATTTTTGTATTTTTAATAGAGATGGGGTTTCTCCATGTTGGTCAGACTGGTCTTGAGCTCCCAACCTCAGGTGATCTGCCTGCCTTGGCCTCCCAAAGTGCTGGGATTACAGGTGTGAGCCACCGCACCCGGCCAATTTTTGTATTTTTAATAGAGACAGGGTTTTGCCATCTTGGCCAGGCTGGTCTCGAACTCCTGACCTCAAGTGATCCACCTACCTTGGCCTCCTAAAGTGTTGGAATTACAGGCGTGAGCCACTGTGCCTGGCCCTAGTTTTCGATTTTAATCAGTAAGTTATTCCTGAGGCAGCGGGAGATACTTTGCTGGTTCAAATTAAAAAGGACTCAACAAGGCCAAATTTATGTTAAGAAAACCTTTGGAAAAGCCTAATATTTTTCTCCTACCAAGTCTTTCTAGACTGGACACCAGGATGTTGAAAACACTGACATTACCCCTTTATTACCAAAGATATGGAGTCAATTTCCAGTTTCCACACATTTATGAAGTAACTTTCTCAAATTCTCTTAGTGCCCACAGTTTCAGGGATAGCTATATGAAGTCTCAAAAAAATCGACATATTAGGGCTGCGTGTGGTGGGTTCGCGCCTGTAATTCCAGCACGTTGGGAGGTCCAGGCAGGTGAATCACCTGAGGTCAGGAGTTTGAGATCAGCCTGGCCAACATGATGAAACCCTGTCTCTACTAAAAATAAAAAAATTAGCCTGGTGTGGTGGCAGGCGTCTATAATCCCAGCTAGTTAGGAGGCTGAGGCAGGAGAATCGCTTGAACCCAGGAGGTGGAGGTTGCAGTGAGCCGAGATAGAACCAGTGCACTCTAGCCTGGGTGACAGAGCGAGACTCTGTCTTAAAAAAAAAAAAAAAAAACTACATACTTGTAAATGTAATATATAATAGTAATATGTAGCAAAATCTATATATTAGTAAAATTTCAATACAATTGTGTACTTTTCAGAAAAGTATCTTTACCATAAAGAAGCTACTATTTCTTAATTTATAGAACCAGTTTTTACTCAGAAATCTACCAGTTTTTACTCAGAAATCTAAGTAAATCAAATTAGTGATGTTCACTCGAGATCTTTCTGTTCTGGAGTAATAGATTATACTATGCAATTATTACAGTAGCCCCGCCACCACACCCCACTCACCATCCGCAGATTTGCTTTCTATGGTTTCAGTTATCTGTGGTCTACTGCAGTCCAAAAATATGAAATAAAAAATGCTGGCCAGGTAAGGTGGCTCATGCCTGTAATCCCAGCACTTTGCGAGGCCGAGCTGTGTGGATCACAAGGTCAGGAGTTCAAGACCAGCCTGGCTAACATGGTGAAACCCTATCTCTACTAAAAATAAAAAAAAATTAGCTGGGCGTGGTGGTAGGCACCTGTAATCCCAGCTACTCGGGAGGCTGAGGCAGGAGAATCGCTTGAAACTGGAAGGTGGAGGTTGCAGTGAGCCGAGATGGCACCACTATACTCCAGCCTGGGCAACAAGAGCAAAAGTACGTCTCAAAAAAGAAAAAAAAAAAAAAAAGGCAGATCTGGCATGGTGGCTCATGTCTGTAATCCCAGCACTTTGGGAGGCCGAGGTGGGTAGATCACTTGAGCCCAGGAGTTCAAGACCAGCCTGGGCAACATGGCGAGACTCTGACTCTACAAAAAACAAAAAAGTAGCCAGGTGGGGTGGCGCACACCTGTGGTTAAGCAATTTGGGAGGCTGAGGTGGGAGGAATGCTTGAGTCTGGGAGCTCCTGACTGCAGTGAGCCATAATTGAGCACTGTGCTCCAGCCTGTGGGACAGAGAAGACCCTATCCAAAAAAAAAAGGAAAAATCCAGAAATGAACAATTCATAAGTTTTTTAAAGTGCTGGCTATTCTGAGTAGCGTGATGAAACCCCAAGCTATCCCACTGTACTCTGTTCAGAATGTGAATCATCTCTTTGTTCGCCACACTGTATATGCTATCTGCTCATTAGTGCCTTAGCCATGTTGGTTCTCAGAGAGAAAAACACAGTATATAGAAGGTTTGGTATTATCCACCATTTCAGGCATCTATGGGGGGTTTTGAAATGTATCCCCTATGGACTAGGCGTGGACTAGTATATTCTAAAAACGTGTATGTCACAAAATGTTAAAATATACATCGACTTTGAAATGTTTTAAGAATATAATTGGAATGTACAGTAAAAAGGCAGCAAATATTTTCTCCCAATGAATTCACAGCAAACAAGAACACATGTAAGAAAAACTATCATCAAGATGGATATTATTTTCCCTCTCTTAACCGTATAATATTCATGAAAACTGAATTTCTTCCAGGTCTTTTTAAATTACCCTTAATGTATAAGAAATGGTCCCTACATTCTAATTTTTCCCGTAAGTGTGAAGTTGGTGATTTTATAAAAAGACCCTGATGAGTTACAATATATTTAAAGTTACACGTTAAAAAATTAGGGCCAGGCGCAGTGGCTCACGCCTGTAATCCCAGCACTTTGGGAGGCCGAGGCGGGCAGATCACGAGGTCAGGAGATCGAGACCATCCTGGCTAACAGGATGAAACCCCGTCTCTACTAAAAATACAAAAAATTAGCCGGGTGTAGTGGCAGGCGTCTGTAGTCCCAGTTACTCGGGAGGCTGAGGCAGGAGAATGGCATGAACCCGGGAGGTGGAGCTTGCAGTGAGCCGAGATCGCGCCACTGCACTCCAGCCTGGGCGACAGAGCAAGACTCAGTCTCAAAAAAGAAAAAAAAAAAAAAACTTAGGAAGATCGGTGGGGCATAGTGGCTCACGCCTGTAATCCCAGAACTTTGGGAGGCCAAAGTGGGCGCATCACCTGAAGTCAGAAGTTGGAAACCAGCCTGGCAAACATGGTGAAACCCTGTCTCTACTAAAAATACAAAATTTAGCTGGGCATGGTGGCATGTGCCTGTAGTCTCAGCTAGTTGGGAGGCTGAGGCAGGAGAATCGCTCGAACCCGAGAGGTGGAGGTTGCAATGAGCCGAGATCATACTACTGTACTCCAGCCTGGGTGACAGAGGGAGACTCAGTCTCAAAATAAGGAAGACCACCTTTCCAGTCAACTTTAAGGAATGTTCATTTTAAAACAGCATTAAAAGTACCAAAATACACAAATACTTTGGGCAAGACTTAAATGCATACTTGATAAAAGCAGGCTGCATGTAATGGCTCATGCCTGTAATCACAGCACTTTGGGCGGCCAAGGTAGGAGGATCACTAGAGTCCAAGAGTTCATGACCAGCTCAGGCAACAAACAGAGACCCTGTTTTTTTTTTTTTTTTTGAGATGTAGTCTTGCTCTGTTGCTAGGCTGGAGTGCAGTAGCACGATCTTGGCTTACTGCAACCTCCACCTCCCGGGTTCAAGCGATTCTCCTGCCTCAGCCTCCCAAGTAGCTGGGACCATAGGTGCGTGCCACTACACTCAGCTAATTTTTGTATTTTTAGTAGAGATGGGGTTTCACCATATCAGCCAGGATGGTCTCGCTCTCTTGACCTCATGATCCACCCGCCTTAGCCTCCCGAAGTATTGCGATTATAGGCGTGAACCACTGCACCCGGCAAGAGACCCTCTTAAAAAAAAAAAAAAAAGGACGGACGCGGTGGCTTGAGACTCCCGTCTCAAAAACAAAAACAAAAACAAAAATAAAAACAGACGGATTTCTATATAAATCTGGCTTTCCAGACTCTTTGGAAAACCTGAAAGAGGGACGGGCACAGTGGCTCATGCCTGTAATCCCAGCACTTTGGGAGGCTGAGGCGGGTGGATCACGAGGTCAGGAGATCGAGACTATCCTGGCTAACACGGTGAAACCCCTGTCTCTACTAAAAATACAAAAAAATTAGCTGGGCGAGGTGGCAGGCGCCTGTAGTCCCAGCAACTTGGGAGGCTGAGGGAGGAGAATGGCATGAACCTGGGAGGCGGAGCTTGCAGTGGGCTGAGATCGTGCTACTGCACTCCAGCACTCCAGCCTGGGTGACAGAGCAAGACTCCGTCTCAAAAGAGAAAAAAAAAAAAAAAGGCCGGGCGCAGTGGCTCAAGCCTGTAATCCCAGCACTTTGGGAGGCCGAGACGGGCGGATCACGAGGTCAGGAGATCAAGACCATCCTGGCTAACATGGTGAAACCCCGTCTCTACTAAAAAATACAAAAAACTAGCCAGGCGAGGTGGCGGGCGCCTGGGTCGCAGCTACTCGGAAGGCTGAGGCAGGAGAATGGCCTAAACCCGGGAGGCGGAGCTTGCAGTGAGCTGAGATCCGGCCACTGCACTCCAGCCTGGGCAACAGAGCGAGACTCCGTCTCAAAAAAAAAAAAAAAAAAAGAAAGAAAACCTGAAAGATATGGTAACAGCTGAGTAGGAGTGGCATTCACTCTTCAGCTGACCATATCCCCTTCCTGGCTCTCATTTTAATTTCTCATCTGGCTTCTGTAGGTATCTGAGTTTGCAAACCCTACTTACAAGACCTAAGGAGGAAAAGCACAACGTCGGCTGGTCCAGGGAGCCCCAGTGGCTAAGCCCTGGTCCAGCTCTGGGTGTGAGCTAGGCCCCCTCACCTGGAAAGTCAGTGACAGCAGGGTCCGCCAGCCGCCCATAGCGTGCCATTAGTTTGAGCTTGGTCTCCTGTTTTCTGTGTTTCTTGCCCACATAATGTTGTTGAGCCATGACAGGGTCGTTGAAAGTCGCATGGCAGAGGCTGCAGAACTTGTCTGGGTCTATCATCTCTCTATTCTGGTGCAAGGCTAAGGTGGAGGCCACAAGGAAAGGATTTGTAAGGTGTTTCGACAGAGCTGCGGTGAGAGAGTTCAAACAGAAACAATGAAAAAACCCAGAAGGTGCCAGGCTTTTGAGTATGCTGAATAGAAAGGGCTGTGACACCAGTTAATCCCACTTGCAGTGTGGCACTGCCTGTGTGAATCACACACGTGAATGCATTCTCTAATTGGGAAACCTGCGAAGATTTGAGGGAGCCCAAAGACTGGCTATTTCATTCAGCAACTTTAACTACTGTAAGCCCACAAATCCTGATTTTTCTCATATTCTTAGGAGGCTCTGAACTTCTGCTATCAAGTTGTCAAATTACAATAGACTCGAGACGCATACTTGCACTCTTGCAGGGATACCTCAGCATTTCCCAGAACTTCACAGCAAGTGGGACACAAAGTTTGGGAGTTTTATTCTCATCCTTGAAGTAATACAGTTGCAGAGCTGGGAACCAATGCACAGATACAGAAATTGAGGCTTGAGTTCCTGGAGCTCATACAGGGTCATTTAGAAAAGGTAACCATACTAGGGATGCCTTTTAGGCTACATTGCATATTAACAGGCTGAGCAGAGAGAAAAGAGGACCATTAACATTTAGTTATGTGTTTTGCTCATGCCTGTAATTCCAGGGCTTTGGGAGGCCAAGGCGGGCGGATCACGAGGTCAAGAGATTGAGACCATCCTGGCCAACATGGTGAAACCCCATCTCTCCAAAAAATAAAAAAATTAGCTGGGCATGGTGGCATGTGCCTGTAATCCCAGCTACTCGGGAGGCTGAGGTAGGAGAATCACTTCAACCTGGGAGGCGGAGGTTGCAGCGAGCCGAGATCGTGCCATTGTACTCCAGCCTGGGTGACAAGAGTGAAACTCCGTCTCAAGAAAAAAAAAAAAAAATTAGTCATGTGTATTGTATATGTATTTTCTCCTTTGGTCCTCAGAACAACCCCAATGAGGTAGGTATCACTTTGCCACATTATTCAGAAAAACTGAGGCTCAGACGAGTGAAGTGGCTTGCCCAAGGTGACCCAGCTAGTGAGTGAAGCCAGGTCTGTGACCCTAAAGCCTATGCTCTCTTTGCTACGCCAGGCTGCCAGAGTGTGGCAAGAAGACCTGAAGGCTATAGCTCTTACTTTCACCTTCAGAAAACATCCCTGATTCTGGCCAATGAATTCAGTTAATCAGAACCTGGTGTAGGCATACCTGTGAGCCTCTTGTGCATCAACATATGGCTAGATGTTGACTGCAGGCTGTGCTGCTGCCTCATAAAGTGGATGCCACAACTCACTAACAAGTCCATGTGGCTGAAATGGTGTCAACCTAGCAACTACTGCTTTAAAAATGTGGGGCCCAGAAGCCCCCACCAGTGGTGGAGGACGGATGGGGCTCAGCAGGACTGAGATGAGATGTCTCAGATGCTCTTCCATACCTTTATCACTTCAACTGGGGAAGTTTTGAGGATTTTGGGCAAGCCAGAAGAAATTTTCTGGCCTTTCCCACAATGGTTTTCCAGTAGAGATAGAATCTCAATTTCTCTGCTTGTTGATTTTGTTTCAGCAAGTCATTAAAAAAGTAATGTACATGTTGTAGAATATCTTATAATATGAGAAAATATTCTGTTTGTGGTGTTAGAGTGTAAAAAAAATCAAGTTACAGGCCAGGCGCAATGGCTCGTGCCTGTAATCCCAGCACTTTGGGAGGCTGAGGCAGGCAGATGATCTGACTCAGGAGTTCTGAGACCAGCCTGGCTGATCTTGGCGCACTGCAACCACTGCCTCCGAGGTTCAAGTGATTCTCCTGCCTCAGCCTCCCAAGTGGCTGGGATTACAGGCATGCGCCACCATGCCCAGCTAATTTTGTATTTTTAGTAGAGACGGGGTTTCTCCATATTGGTCAGGCTGGTCTCAAAACTCCTGACCTCAGGTGATCCACCCGCCTCAGCCTCCCAAAGTGCTGGAATTACAGGCGTGAGCCACTGCACCCGGCCTACTATCTTCCAACTTTTCTGTAATGAATGTAGATTTTTAACATCAGAAAAGAGATATATAATGGTTGTGAGAGAGAACGGTCATTCTTTGAGATACTGAAGAGAAGCATCAGAGGTGAAAGCGTAAGTTAAGTTTAGAAGAACCATTTAATGTGCATCCAATAAAATGAGGGATATAGAGTCTGTTCCCAGAAAATAAACTGAAATATAATAAAGTGTTCTACAGAGATGTTCACTGTAGTGTTATTTGTAACACTAAAAAGTGGGGGGTGGGGAGATTAAATGTTCAGCATTAGAGGAATGTTAAATGTGGTATGATGCACTCACTAAAAATGCTTATAAAGAATTTTTTAATAACATGGGGAAATACAAATGTCATATTAAATAAAAAACGTATAGAAGGCAATTGTATGGCCAGGTGCAGTAGCTCACACCTGTAATCCTAGCACTTTGGGAGGCAGAGGCAGGTGAATCACCTGAGATCGGGAGTTAGAGATCTGGCTGGCCAACATGATGGAACCCCATCGCTACTAATACAAAAATTAGGCAGGGCATGGTGGCTTACGCCTGTAATCCCAGGACTTTGGGAGGCTGAGGCGGGTGGATTACCTGAGATCAGGAGTTTGAGACCAGCCTGACCAACATGGTGAAATTCCATCTCTACTAAAAATACAAAACTGGCCGGGCATGGTGGCTCACATCTGTAATCCCAGCATTTTGGGAGGCCGAGGTGGGTGGATCACCTGAGGTCAGAAGTTCAAGACCAGCCTGCCCAATATGGGGAAACCCCGTCTCCATTAAAAATGCAAAAATTAGCCAGGCGTTGTGGTGGGCGCCTGTAGTCCCAGCTACTCAGGAGGCTGAGTCAAGAGAATTGCTTGAACCCAGAGGGTGGAGGCTGCAGTGAGTCAAGGTTGCACCACTGCACTCCAGCCTGGGCGACAGCAAGACTCTGTCTCAAAAAAAACACAAAAACAACATTAGCCGGGCATGGTGGTGAGCACCTGTAATCCCAGCTACTCGGGAGGCTGAGGCAGGAGAATCGCTTGAACCTGGGGGGCAGAGGTTGCAGTGAGCTGAGATCGCGCCACTTCACTCCAGCCTGGGTAGAAGAGGGAGACTCCATCTCAAAAAAAACACAAAAAACATAAAAGAAGGCAATTATACACACCATACGGTAAGATCATTGTTTGAGGCCAGGAGTTCAAGAGTAGCCTGAGCAACACAGTGAAACCCCGTCTCTACTAAAAATACAAACATTGGCCAGGCGTGGTGGCACGCGCCTGTAGTCCCAGCTACTTGGGAGGCTGAGGCAGAATCGCTTGAACCCAGGAGGCAGAGGTTGCACTAAGCCTAGATCGTGCCACTGCACTCCAGCCTGGGTGACAGAGTGAGACACCATCTCAAAATAAATAAATAAATAAATAAAAATAAATTAAAAAGAAAATTAAAAAACCCCACATGTGTAATCCATATGTGTATACTGGTATTTTGAAACATCACCAACATATTAACAGTATTTCTCTTTTGGTGGTAGGATTTGGGTGACATTTTAGTTTCTTCTTTGTATCTTTTGCAATTGCTTGAAGTGGAATTATTCATAATGAGTATGCATTGTTTTTATAAAAACATTAAAGTTATTTAAAGTAGTCTATGTTTATATGCACATATACACGGAGCTAACCTAGATATACATAAAACAAATATACACACAGACATACACAGATACACATAACAATAAGATTATAGGAGAAACAGATTATAGGAGAAACCAAAATGTTAACAGTGTTTATCTGTGAATGGTAAAATTATGGGTAACTTTTCTTTCCATTTATCCATGTTTTCCTTATCTCTCACAACATGCTTATATTACTTTTACATTAAAAAGTGTTTAATCTCAGAAATATAGTTATAAAGTCGTGTAATAACATGGAAATGTGCGTAAGCTGTAAAATTAAATGAAAAGTAAGAGCAGGATATAAAGGGTACATGCATTACAATCACAACTATATAAAAACAAAGTATGTGGCAAAAGCTGAACATGAATATGGAAAATAATCTCTTGAGTATGAAATTTCAGGGACCAGGCATAATGCAGAGAATTTTCCCATTTGTGGAAAAATAAGTCTGTGACCTTATAAATTTTTTTTTCTTTTTTTTTTTTTTTTTTTGAGACAGGGTCTTGCTCTGTCCCCCAGGCTGGTATACAATGGTGCGATCTCAACTCACTGCAACCTCTGGCTCCTGGGTTCAAGCGATTCTCCTGCCTCAGCCTCCCAAGAAGCTGGGACTACAGGTTCGTGCCACCACGCCCAGCTAATTTTTGTTATTTTTAGTAGAGATAGGGTTTCACCATGTTGACCACGCTGGTCTCGAACTCCTGACCTCAAGTGATCCGCCCACCTTGGCCTCCCAAAGTGCTAGGATTACAACAGGCATGAGCCACCACGCCCGGCCTATGTCCTGTGTTTTTAATACACATTATTGTATCCTCACAACCGATGAAGTAGATAGTATTATTATCATTGTATAGGTTAGGCAGTTCAGACACAAAAAAGTCATATAAACAGTAACAGTGCCAGGCTTTTAAACCTGGGACTCTGTGACTTCAAAGTCCACATTCTGCTGTTTCATACCATGACGTGGGTGTGATCAAAAGGTGTAATTATGAGTGGCCAGGTGTGGTGGCTCATGCCTGTAATCCCAGCATTCTGGGAGGCCGAGATGGGAGGATCACTTAAGGCCAGGAGTTCAAGCCCAGCCTGAGCAATATAGTGAGAAGCCATCTCTATTTAAAAAAAAAAAAAAAAAGGTTTTGGCCAGTGTGGTGGCTTACGCCTATAATCCTAACATTTTGGGAGGCTGAGGCGGGTGGATCACGAGGTCAGGAGATTGAGACCATCCTGGCTAACATGGTGAAACCCCGTTTCTACTAAAAAATACAAAAAAATTAGCCGGGCATAGTGGTGGGTGCCTGTAGTCCCAGCTACCAGGAAGGCTGAGGCAGGAGAATGGCATGAACCTGGGCAATGAGCCGAGATCACGCCACTGCACTTCAACCTGGGCAACAGAGCGAGACTTTGTCTCAAAAAAAAAAAAAAAAAAATTATGAGTGATTTTTCACACTACCTTCAAAGCCTTCCAAAACACTGTTGTCAGTAAACACATAAAGGATAATACTATTACTAATAGTGTAGTCTACTTCTTGGTCCAAAATAGAGAAGCAAAAATTATCAAGGAAACAATGAAATAAACATCAAAGAACTTTCACTCTTGACTAATTGCAATTAGCAGAGGTTAAAACCCCAGAAAGTCAGGAGTTAATGAGATGAAAGTGAGGGCTGAGCCTTAGTCATGACAAGATAAAGGGGGCTATTTCAGAAGTCACTGTACTGGGAATGAACTCATGGCAGTTACAGATTGCGGGGCAGTAGTAGCAGCACTGAAGTATTCAGCTTTGAAAGACAAGTCCCTGTCTTGAGGAGAACAGGCAGCTTTTGAGGATTAAAGTGAGTAGGCCATAACCTGAGCATGTGAAAAAGACAAGGATTTAGCTTTCAACTTGGAACATGCAGTAATAAGGGCAGGTGGATGCTGGGATGGAAAAATCTAAGTGAGAGAGGTAGGAGATAGAATGCTCTCATGGTATGCACGGCCTGGAGGACTTTGGCACTCCTGAGTTATAATTATTAGTCAGGACAAAAGCTCAGGCTATAGAGAAAAATCTATCACCAAAGAAAGGGAGGTTAGGTGAGCATAATTCTGAGATTGCATTTCAATGAAACTGGGTCTAGTTGGAGATTTTTAAGGGTTCTCAAAAGGAATTCAACCTCAAGTCTGTGGCCCCAGTGAGGATCTCTGTGAGTCCCTGGCAATGGTGCCCTGAGGACAGGAGGGGTCCCACTACAGCACTACTCAGGAAAACCAGTACCTTCCACCTTAGTGGATTGCTGCTTCAGCTTTAAGTTCTTTGCGTGGGTCTTCCCCAGGTAGTGCGACTGGGCCACGACAGGGGAGGAAAAGGTCATGTTACAGATGGGGCAGCACTGGTTCTTGTCTTTGCTTCTGCTGCTCTTCTGGTTGGAAGAAAGAACACAGGTCTGATCATACCACTGCCCCGCCAGAAAACCTTCAATGGTTCCCCACTGCCCATAATAGAATAGGCATTTACAGCCCCCCTCACACATTAACCCCAACCTACTTTCTAGATTCTTCTCCAGCTACTTCGTCCCAGGCTCTACTCACCATCCCCCACTTTATTCTCTGGTGCTTCCTTGATTTGCTTTGGCCATTCCTGCTGTCTAAAATGCTCTTCCTTCCTTTCCTGCTTGGCAGCGTGTCTGCTTAGCCTTGAAGACCCAATTTAAATAAAAGCTTTTCTTCTGGGGGACTTTCTCTCAAAAAAAAAAAAAAAATCATTCAGTAAACAACTATCAAGTCCCTTTGTCTGTGTATTCCAGGAAGAATAATTAACCCTGCTCCTCTTCTGTACTCCAAGAGTACATGAAATAGACCTCTGTCCTACCACTTGCCACCCTAAACTGACAGTGTGTCATAGCTTAGGAGACTTTTCTGTGAACTCAAGTGTAACACTGGAACAGGCACTATTTGACTCATTTTTGTTTCCTATCCTTCACACCCCGCTGGAGTCTGGCACACAGTAGATGCTCAGAGTTTGCTGAACAAGTGGACCATTAGGTTGTGGTTTTTTTTTTTTTTTTTTTTGAGACAGGGTCTCACTCTGTTGCCCAGACTGGAGTGCCATGGCACGATCTCGGCTCACTGGAACCTCCACCTCCAGGGCTCAAGCAATTCTCCCACCTCACCCCATCAAGTAGCTGGACTACAGGAACACACCACCACACCTGGCTAATTTTTGTATTTTTTGTAGAAGTGGGGCTTTACCATGTTGCCTAGGGTGGTCTCAAACTCCTGAGTTCAAGCAATCTGCCCGCCTCAGCCACCTAAATTCCTAGGATTACAGGCATGAGCCACTGCACCCAGCCTCCCACTGCATTCTAGTTGCTGATTATGATTAGGCTAGAAAACCGCATATTTCAAGACTACATAAAGGGATCCCAACATCTCTCTCAGAAAGCCTGATCTCTGAATAGGGTGCAAAGATGTAAAATAAGTTGCCCAGGGTCATAGAGTTGATCTTGCCTTTCTGAATTATAAATTATAAGAAAAGGGCCAGGTGTAGTGGTTCAGACCTGTAATCCTGGTACTTTGGGAGCCTGAGGCAGGAAGATCGCTTGAGACCAGGAATTTGAGACCAGCTTGGGCAACAAAGCGAAACCCTGTCTCTATGAAAAAATTTTAAAAAACTCAGCCAAGTGTCTGGGCGCAGTGGCTCACACTTATAATCCCAGCACTTTTGGAGGTTGAGGCAGGCAGATCACTTGAGGTCAGGGATTTGAGACCAGCCTGGCCAACCTGGTGAAACCCCATCTCTACTAAAAATACAAAAATTAGCTAGGCGTGGTGGCGCATGCCTGTAGTCCCAGCTACTTGGGAGGCTGAGACAGGAGAATCGCTTGAACCAAGGAGAAGGAGGTTGCAGTGAGCTGAGATCGTGCCACTGCGCTCCAGTTAGCCAGGCATGGTGGTGTGTGCCTGCAGTCCTAGCTACTTGGGAGGCTGAAATGGAAAGATCACTTGAGCTTGGGAGGCTGAGGCTGCAGTGAGCCATGATTGTACCACTGCACTCCAGCCTGGGTGACAGAGCCAGGTCCTGTCTCATAAAGAGACAGATAGAGAAATAGATAGAAAGGAGGGAATCCAGGGATAAATAAATAAATAATAAGAAGGGAAACCAGGGGATGAGTCCAGTGAATTTTGAGAAGAGATAAACAAGGACCTTCCTAACCTGTGGCTACTATAATAGGAGGTAGCAGTTTATAGAGTAAACTCTTATTTTTGAGCATCTACCGGGAATTGAAAATTTTACCTCACAATACCTTAAGAAGTAGGAATTATCTTTACTTTATGGGTGAAGTTCGCAGAGGTTAAGTGACTTGGCCAGGTCACCCGACCAGTAAGACACACAGCCAGCTTTGAGCCCTAGTCTGCTCAATTTCTTTTCCCATGATGAGATGGTACTCCTGAGGGGTTGGGTGTTGCTTCAGCATAATGCTCATAATATTTCTGAGCCAAAAAGCACATGTGATCACCTCTAAATCAGAACAGACATTTGGAAAGGAGTTACTTCTGCTTATTTATTCAAAACATTCAAGTGCTGAACTTAGTTCTTTTCCCTGGCTCTCGAGAAAGCAAGCAGCCTGGCTTCTTTCCACTTTCTCTTGTCTGGCTCCAATAAACCACTAGGTGGTAATATGTAATATCGACTCCATTACTGAGTCCCTACTATGTGCCAGGCTCTGAATTGGGTGCTTTTTATAAACCTGCCCTCAATTTTAGTTTCGAAAAATCCTGAAAGGTAGTTGGTATTACCATCCTCATTTTTATACAGGAAGAAACCAAGGCTTTGTGAAGTAACAGACTTGCCCAAGTCACACAACAGGGCCAGGATTTGAAGCCAAGACAGTCTGACTTGCTCACCACACCAACCTGCTGGCTGGCGTCATCAGGAAGCAAGCGGGCTCAATATGGCAGTTGTATTACCTGATCTGAGTCTAGCTTCTTCGTTTCCCCCTTTAATGTCTCCATTCCATGGATTGCTAGGTATCTCTTCACTTTGTTGGCATGTTTTTTGCTCTGCAAAAACCCAGGGAAAAGATCAAAGATAGCCAAATGCTACTTCATACTTAAGGCACTCAAAAACACTTACTAGATTTTCATCTGATTCATCCTCACAAAAAGTTTTGAGGAGGAGGTGAGGGAAGTTTGAGTTCCTGCTCTGTGCAAGGCATTTTACAGCTATCAAATTTAATCTTCACAATCTATGAGAAAATTATGACCATTTCTATTTTATGGATGAGGAAACGATGTCTAGAAATGATGAAGTTTCTTGCTCAAGATGAGTAGCAGAGTTTTGATTCAAACTCAGATCTATTTAATACCAAAGCTCATACTTTATACTATGCCAAGCTGCAAGGGAAGATACACATATAACGATCCTGATTTAGATAGGGGAGATGAGACTCAGGGAAATTAAGTCAATCTTCAAGTCACAAGCCAACATGCATGGAGGCAACATCTGGGTGGCTAAGCAGCAATTACACTTCACCATGCAAGCCAGGGAGAATTAGGGGTTTGGCATCAGGTCTGAAAAGAAACACAGCTCTAAAAGTATGACGGCATACCTGGTAATGTGCCAGCTTCTGGGACTCAGAAATAAGCAAGGCGCAGCAAACCTTACACTGGGTGTTGGTGAAGAGACATTGGTTCTTCTGGATCATGTGCTCCACTACAGAGGGGAAAACAAGAAATCACTGAGTTGACAAACACCACCTCAACAGCATTGTCTTTCAACTCTGCCTCAAACACAGGCACTGAATGATGGGATGCCATACTAGGACACTGGCAGACCTCAGCCAGCCTTTCCTACTGCCGCTGTGACTCATGCTGTGTTCTCACGCCACCTACACTATTACTTATTTTATAATTTTATGTATGCCAGCTTTCTTTACTTAGGAACTTCTTTTAAAAAGGAATCTTTAGATCATAAACTTAAGTAGATACCAATAAAAATAAATATGATAAAAATGAGGCTTGGAGCATTCCCCAGGAAGAAGAGAACAGCAACTGTGCTGAGAGGTTTTAAGATAAGGTAGTACCCAACTGAAACTTCTTCCCAGATAGAATCAGGAGGACTGAAAGACTCGAAAAGGGAATACTTTTCTCATTGTTCTCGATCTGACTTTGAAACATTTAAAATCACGTAACAGAGCAGGGCGTGGTGGCTCACGCCTGTAATCCTAGCACTTTGGGAGGCCGAGGTGGGCAGATCACCTGAGGTCAGGAATTTGAGACCAGCCTGGCCAACATAGTGAAACCCTGTCTCTACTAAAAATACAAAAATTAGCCAGGCGTGGTGGCAGGCGCCTATAATCCCAGCTACTCAGGAGGCTGAGGCAGGAGAATTGTCTGAACCCTGGAGGCAGAGGTTGTAGTGAGCTGAGGTCGTGCCACTAACTCCAACTTGGGTGACAGAGCTAGACTCCATTTCTAAATAAATAAATAAAATAAAATCACATAACATATTACATAAGTGCCACACTGTATGAAACATGGCCTGGAGAACAGTCTTACCTTTTTGAGGAGAGGTAAAATCTCTCTCCCAAGGCATGAGTTGCATTTTTTTTTTTTTTTTGAGATGGAGTCTTGCTCTGTCGCCCAGGCTGGAGTGCAGTGGCGCAATCTTGGCTTACCGCAAGCTCCGCCTCCCGGGTTCACGCCATTCTCCTGCCTCAGCTGGGACTACAGGTGCCCGCCACCGCACCCGGCTAATTTTTTGTATTTTTAGTAGAGACGGGGTTTCACTGTGTTAGCCAGGATGGTCTCGATCTCCTGACCTCGTGATCCTCCCATCTCGGCCTCCCAAAGTGCTGGGATTACAGGCGTGAGCCACCGTGCCCAGCCCTTTTTTTTTTTTTTTTGAGACGGGAGTCTCGCTCTGTCGCCCAAGCTGGAGTGCAGTGGAGCATTCTCGGCCGACTGCAAGCTCCGCCTCCTGGGTTCATGCCATTCTCCTGCCTCAGTCTCCTGAGTAGCTGGGATTACAGGCGCCCGCCACCACGCCCGACTAATTTTTTTGTATTTTTAGTAGAGACAGGGTTTCACCGTGTTAGCCAGGATGGTCTCGATCTCCTGACCTTGTGATCCGCCCGCCTTGGCCTTCCAAAGTGCTGGGATTACAGGCGTGAGGCACTGTGCCTGGCCAAAGCATGAGTTCTATCATGGCACTGGCAATGTGAGGCAGAGGCAAAGTCTAAAACTGGGAGAGGAGGGCAAGACCACATTTTTAATCTGGTCTCAGCCAAAAAGTGGTCAAGACCAGGCACAGTGGCTCACGCCTGTAATCCCAGCATTTTGGGAGGCTGAGGTGGGAGGATGGATTGAGCCCAGGAGCTTGAGACCAGCCTGGGCAAGATGTGAGACTCTGTCTCTACATAGAAACAAACAAACCAACAAACCAAAAACTAGCTGGGGGTGGTGGCACATGCCTGTTGTCCCAGCTTCATGGGAGGCTGAGGCTGAGACAGAGACAGAAGGATTGCTTGAGCTCAGGAGGTCAAGGCTACGGCAAGCAATGTTAGTGCCACTGTACTCCAGCCTGGATAACAGAGCAAGCCCCTGTCTTAAAAAAAAAAAAAAAGGTCGATGCCCTGGCAGAGGTTCCTGGTGGGGAGCTTTTAAGATGCCTCTCCCTAATCCACAAAATCTAAAGCTTATCTATGTCAGCCCTTTTAGGCAGAAGGGCTGTATTTCCGTCCCTAATGATCTCTTTTTGTATCTGCATTTTTCTCTTACAATGGTAAATTTTTGTCAAAGACCTTGCCTGCCTTAGCTATGCTCTGAAAAACCAAGAGAAGTGACTCTATAAACAGAATTGGCCCAGGGCTTTTAAAAGAGGATCAGAGGCGGCGGGGCACGATGGCTAATGCCTGTAATCCCAGCACTTTGGGAGGCCAAGGTGGGTGGATCATCTGAGATTAGGAGCTCGAGGCCAGCCTGGCAAACATGGTAAAACCCTATCTCTACTAAAAATACAAAATTAGCCGGGTGTGGTGACGCATGCCTGTAATCCCTACTACTTGGGAGACTGAGGCAGGAGAATCACTTGAACCTTGGAGGTGGTGGCTGTAGTAAGCCGAGATTGTGCCATCGCACTCCAGCCTGGGCAACAGCGAAACTCGGTCACACACACACACACACACAGAAGAAGAAAAAAGAAAAAAAAAAGAGGGTCAGAGGCTTCTCAGAATCAGAAACCCACATGGAGAAGGTAATACCCAGAGGTCAGAGTTCAGTCATCACTTCCTCACCTGGAGATTGTGGATTTTGTTTTGTTCAAGAGATGAGGTTTCAAGCATATTCACAATCAGACTCCTAAACCCACAGCAGGGGTAGGCAAGTACCTGCTAAATAAATGTATCTCTCTGCTGGAATGCACTCTCTGGCCTTAGAGAGCACATTCACATAGTCCACACACATACATTTATAGTACCTGCTTTGTGCCAACACTGCACTTAGTGCTGGGGGCCACACCAACAAATAAGACAGGGTATAAAGTAAAAAATAAGCAAGATAATGACAGAGAATTAGAAATGCCATGAAAACAAGCAGAGTACGTGGTAGAGAATGATGGGGCAGGAGAGTTAGTAAAGCCCATCACAGGGCCAGTTGTGGTAGCTCACACCTATAATCCCAGCAACTCGAGAGGCTGAGGCAAGAGGACTGCTTCAGGCCAGAAGTTTGAGACTGTCCTGGGCAACACAGGGAGAGTCACATCTCTACAAAAATAATAATAAAAAAACCCCCAAAACGTAGTTGGGCATGGTGGCACATGCCTGTAGTCCTAGCTACTCAGGAGGCTGAGGTGGGAGAATCCCTTGAGCCTAGAAGTTTGATGCTGCAGTGAGCTGTGATTGTGCCACTGCACTCCAGCGTAGGCAATAGAGAGAGACCTCGACTCTGAAAATTAAAAAAAAAAAAAAAAAAAAAGATCATCATGAAGAAGTGTCAGCCACAAGGCTTACAGGAAAAGAGTGTTCCAGCCTGAAACAGTATTAAGTCTGTGAGGCAGGGATGAGTTTGGCATATTCCATGTTCAAAGAATGGAGAGAAGCCCAGTATGCCTGGAATATGGTGAATGAGAGAAGAATGGTAGGAAATTAAGTTGGAGAGATAGCATGAGGCCTAGAAGATCATGTTGAATTAATATAAAGCTCCATAAGCCACAGTATGAACTAAGGATTTTATTGTTAGTGTAATGAGAGGTGACAATATCTGGTTTGCCCTTGAAAAGATTACTCTGACAGTTGTTGTCAACAGAATGTATGGGGACAAGAATGGAAGCAGAAAGAACAAGGAAGAGGCTGCTATAGTCTTCAGAGAATAGATGGAAGCTTGGACTAGGCAGATTGTCCATGGAGAAGGAGAAAAGTGAATGAATTTGGAATTATGTTCTGGCAGTAGGTTTGACATCTGATTTCTTAGACTGGATGTGGGGGTGGGAGTGAAGGAAGGAAAGGACTCAAGGATAATTCCTAGGTTTTGAACTTGAACAAGTGAATAGATTAGAACTAGGGGAAGATAGCCTTGGAGGAAAAATTAAAGACTTTTTGTTATGTGAGTGTGAGTAGCCTATCAGATATATAGGTGGAGATGAGTTGGAGATTCAGATCTGTCAGTCACTTGAAGTTCAAGGGGGAGATCAGAGTTGGAGACATAAATGGGGAATCATTACTGTATCAATCATATTTAACGCTGTGGGGTTGGAAGAAAATGCCTAGCATTGATGAAGAAGGAAAAGTTCAGAGACTGAGCCTTGGGACCCTCCCAATTTTGAAGTTAGGCAGAGGAAGCGAAGTTGAATATAAAACAAGGTGAGTACAGGGTGGAACTTCTGGCCAAGGCAGAGCGAGGAAATCTCCTGCAGAAGCAACAATAAAACAGGACAAAACTGACAAAACCAACCACTTCAGCACTCTGGAAGTTAACCAAAGGGACTTAACAATCTGAGCAACTTTATGCTTGCAAAACTGCTGAACTTCAGGTAAGAATAGTAGGAATCAGTGGCTTTTTTTTTTCCCCCCAAATGGGGGAAAAACGAACAAGCAAACAAACAAAAATTCAGGGTTGCCCAGGCTACACGCTGGACTGCAGTGGCATAATGTCAGCTCACTGTAGCCTCAACTTCACAGGCTCAGGTGAGGCTGCTCTCAGCCCCTCCTGCACTCGGTGTAGAAACTCTGGCAAGAAGGTGCTGGCCATGAAAACAAGTAGCTTCCATACAGACGGGAGGAAATCACTTGATTTCCCTTGCATGTTTTCTATATTGTTGATGGAAGTGATGATCTCCAAGGCAGTAAGCAGGAAGAGTCAAAGGCTCCACTGGCCGGAGGTTTGGTCATGGTTGGGGCAAGTGTGTTCCTGGCTGAGACTGTGTGACAGCGCAGACCTGAGAGGGCCCAAGTTAGCCACATACTCATGGCCCACCCTGAGGCTGCATACGCACATGTAAGAGATACAAAAGGACCTCGTGGGAAGGGTAGATCTCAAAATGACTTGAACTTTGAATATGCTTCCCTACCAACACACAGATCCAACAGTAGAAAATCAAGGCCTTATAGGTTCCAGGTGTTTAGAACAAGATCTTGTTGAATCACTAGTTAATCTGACCACTAAGCAACATAAACATACTAAAGTAAAAATTATACAAAGGAACCAAATTGGGAATGCTTGCTTTTAAAGTCTTTGGCCACCATGTAAGCAGTCTGACTGCTCTGAGGCCACCAAGCTATGAGGAAGCCCAGACTATTTCATGCATCAAGACCACATGGAGAGTTTCTAACACCACATGAAAAGAGAGAGATGTCTGGCCAGCCCCCCGAGGCTCCACTCCGCTGTTGTTTCAGCTCTAGCTCCCAGATGCTCCATTTCCCTGCTGTTTCAACTTGAGCCACCATCTGACTGCAACTGCATAAGAGACCCTAAATCAGAACTATCTAGCCAAGCCTTTCCCAAATTCCTGACCCACAAAAACTGAGAGGTGTACGAGGTTGGAGGAAGCTAAGGCCCACAGAGGGGAAAAAAAAAAAAAACTTAGATAAAATTGTCAATTAGGCTGGGCGCAGTGGCTCACGCCTGGTAATACCAGCACTTTGGGAGGCAGAGACAGGCAGATCACGAGGTCAGGAGTTCAAGACCAGCCTGGCCAACATAGTGAAACCCTGTCTCTACTAAAAATACAAAAAAGTTTAGCTGGGCATGGTGGCAGGTGCCTGTAGTCCCAGCTACTTGGGAGGCTGAGGCAGGAGAATCGCTTTAACCCAGGAGGCGGAGGTTGCAGTGAGCCAAGATCACGCCACTGCACTCCAGCCTGGGTGACACAGTGAGATTCTGTCTCAAAAAAAAAAAAAAAAAAAAAAGCCAATTAGCTGGGTGTGGTGGCAGGCACCTGTAATAATCCCAGTTACTCAGGAGGCTGAGACAGGAGAATCACTTGAACCCGGGAGGCGGAGGTTGCGGTCAGCCAAGATCGCACCATTGCACTCCAGCCCAGGCAACAGGAGCAAAACTCTGTCTCAAAAAAATAATAATAATAATTGTCAAAATTCTGAGATGGCAGCCTGACTACACATCCTTTTTCCCATGATATCTGCACACAACTTTAATCCAACTACCAACTATCTCTCCAGAGTGCAAAAGATTTGACATGGAGAATGAGGTGCTTTTCATTTATTCACTGGAGAGGCAGGGCGTGGCGACTCAGCCTGTAATCCCAACACTTTGGAAGGCCAAGGCAGGCAGATTGCTTAAGGCCAGGAGTTTGTGACTAGCCTTGCCAACATGGTGAAACCCCATATCTACCAAAAATACAAAAATTAGGCAGGCAGGGTGGTGTGTGTATGTAATCCCAGCTACTTGGGAGGCTGAGGCACAAGGAGCACTTGAACCCAGGAGGCGGAGGTTGCAGTGAGTAAAGATGGTGCCACTACACTTGAGCCTGGGTGACAGAGTGAGACTCCATCTCAAAAAAAAAAAAAAAAAAGAAAAAGAAAGAAAAAAGAAGAAAATCACTAGAGAGGCTGAAAGTATGGTACTAGGTTGGGCCTCCAGAAACATCTCCAGGAATAGTGCATGTATGTTCCAATAGGTGACTTACAGTCTCTGAGGCTTCCTTCACAGCTCTGCTGGAAGCAAGATGCTTTGACTGTAACAACTTCTCTCTCAACCTATGAAGCCGGACAATGGATGCTGGAAAACTGATGTAGTTCCATGACCTTTTTTGACAGCAACAATAGCCAAGAGGCACAGAAGTATGGTCTTTACTGCATCCTACATCCTATGAGATGTTATGTATTCACAGGATTTCATTTATATCCACATGATAGCCAAGTAAAAGACGTATGGTGCAGAGGCTGAGCGATGCAATCTACAGTGTGAAGCACAGGACTACTTTTCACAGGGTCGATGAAGTAGGGACACAGAACTTCTGTGGGGCAGCAAGATAATTAATAAACTTAACACGTTTAAGGGTTGGGTGTGATGGTTCATGCCTATAATCCCAGCACTTTGGGAGGCTGAGATGGGAGGACCACTTGAGCCCAGGAGTTCAAGAACCAGCCTGAGCAATATAGTGGGACCCTATCTTCACAAAAAAACAAAAAAGATTAGCTGAGTGTAGTGGTGCACACCTGTAGTCCCAGCTACTTGGTAGGCTGAGGTGGGAGGATTGTCTGAACTTGAGCCCAGGAGGTCAAGGCTGCAGTGAAGTAAGCTGTGATCACACCACTGCACTCCAGCCTCCATCCTGGGTGACATAGCAAGACTCTGTCTCAAAAAAAAAAAAAAAGAAAGAAAGAAAGAAAGGAAATTAGGAAATTTAAGCCAGGTGTGGTGGCCTGCATGCACCCGTAGTCTCAGCTATTCAGGAGGCTGAGGTGGGAGGATCATTTGAGCCAGGAGTTTAAGACCAGCCTGGACAACATGATGAAACCCCATCTCTATAAAAAACTACAAAAAAATTGGCTGAGTGTGGTGGTGCACACTTGTTATCCCTGCTACTCAAGTGGCTGAGGTGGAAGGATCACCTGAGTTTGGGAGGTTGGGGCTACAGTGAGCCAGGATTGTACTGCTGTACTGCAGCCTTGGTGAGGGAGTGAGACCCTATCTCAAAAATGACTTGCTATTCCTTAGGCCTACATGCTCAATCTACAACTGAGCTCTATATACATTCATCAACTGGGCCGGGCACGGTGGCTTACGCCTGTAATCCCAGAACTTTGGGAGGCCGAGGCGGGCGGATCATGAGGTCAGGAGACCGAGACCATCCTGGCTAATACGGTGAAATCCCGTCTCTACTAAAAATACAAAAAATCACCTGGGCGTGGTGGTGGGTGCCTGTAGTCCCAGCTACTTGGGAGGCTGAGGCAGGAGAATGGCGTGAACCCAGGAGGCGGAGCTTGCAGTGAGCGGAGATCATGCCACTGCACCCCAGCCTGGGTGACAGAGTGAGACTCCGTCTCAAAACAAAAACAAAAACAAAACAAAACAAAAACAAAACAAAACAAAAAAATTCATCAACTAACTGAAGGTGATCCTTAAGAAGATGAAACCTATTTACTACCCAGCTTATTAGGAGGCAAAGGGTTTTTAGGTACAGCTATAGTTAGAAAGCAGCAAATAAAAGATCCTAGGGCTAGGTCAGTGGCCCACACCTGTAATCCTGACACTTTGGGAGGCTGAGGCTAGAGGACTGTTTGATGCCAGGAGTTTGAGACCAACACAGGCAGCAACATGAGACCACATCTTTACAAAAAAATTTCAAATTATCCAGGTGTGGTGGCACATGCCTGTAGTGCTGGTTACTAGGGAAAGTGACATGGGGGGAAATCACTTGAGTCTAGCAGTTTGAGGCTGTGGTGAGCCATAATTGAGCGACTGCACTTCTGCTGGGTGACAGAGCAAGATCCCCCATCTCAAAAGCAAAAAACCCCTCAAACAATCATAAGAAATGGAGGTTGGGTATAATCTACCCATGGGTGAGAATGGTTAGACAATGTAGTTTTTTTGTTTTTTTTTAGACAGAGTCTGGCTCTGTCCCCCAGGCTGGAGTGCAGTGGTGCATCCTGGCTCACTGCAAGCTCCGCCTCCTGGGTTCACGTCATTCTCCTGCCTCAGCCTCTTGAGTAGCTGGGAATACAGGCGCCCATCACCATGCTCGGCTAATTTTTTGTATTTTTAGTAGAGACGGGGTTTCACCGTGTTAGCCAGGATGGTCTGGATCTCCTGACCTTGTGATCTGCCCGCCTTGGCCTCCCAAAGTGCTGGGATTACAGGCGTGAGCCGCACCCGGCCTAGACAATGTAGTATTTTAATGGGCAGTATGGCCTAAAAGAATGAACAAGATGCTCCTATTAAGTCTACTTAGCAAATTGGTACTTCCATTTTGTGAGTCCATACTGTGTTTTTGTTTTTAATTTAATTTTTTAGAGTCAAGAGTCTCATTATGTTGCCTAGGCTGAATTCAGACTCCTGGCCTCAAGTGATCCTTCTGCATCAGCCTCTCAAGCAGCTGGGACTACAGGTGTGGGCCACCATGCCTGGCCAAATCCATATTGCTGATGGTCTCAAGAAGCTCAAATTTTTATCCAATGAAAATGGCATGAAGAGGCCAGGCATGGTGGCTCACACCTGCAATGTCAGCATTTTGGGAGGCCGAGGCGGGCAGATCACCTGAGGTCAGGAGTTTGAGACCCGGCTGGCCAACATGGTAAAACCCCATCTCTACTAAAAAATACAAAAATTAGCCGGGCATGGTGGAGGGCTGGTAATCCCAGCTAACTCAGGAGGCTGAGGCAGGAGAAGCGCTTGAACCCAGGAAACAGAGGTTGCAGTGAGCCGAGATTGCACCATTGCACTCCAGCCTGGGTGACAAGGGCGAAACTCCATCTCAAAAAAAAAAAAAAGCTGGGTGCAGTGGCTCATGTTTGTAATTCCAGCACACCAAGATTGCACCACTGCACTCCAGCCTGGTGACAGAGCAAGACTCTCAAAAAAAAAAAAAAAAAAAAAAAAAAGGCCGGGTGCGGTGGCTCATGCCTATAATCCCAGCATACTTTAGGAGGCCGAGGGGGGTGGATCACCTGAGGTCAGGAGGTCAAAACCAGCCTGGCCAACATGGTGAAACTCCGTCTGTACTAAAAATACAAACAATTAGCTGGGCGTGGTGGTGCATGCCTATAATCCCAGCTACTCGGGAGGCTGAGGCAGGAGAATTGCTTGAACCTGGAGGCAGAGGTTGCAGTGAGCTGAGATTGCGCCATTGCACTCCAGCCTGGGCAACAAGAGTGAAACTACGTCTCAAAAAAAAAAAAAAAAAGAAAAGAAAAGAAAAAAGAAAAGGGCATGAAGAAAGCAAATATAAGGGTACTGATGATCTGTTACTAATAAAACAAACAAATGGAAATTCTGCAGTTCAAGTTAAAATAAATAAAATAAATTTGCTGAAGGAGTTCCACAGCAAGTTCAAAATGGCAGAAGAATCAGTGAACTTGAAGATACAGCCATAGAAATAGCTGATCTGAAGAATAAAGAGAAATAACATTGAAGAATAAAGAACAAAGCTTCAGAGATTATGGGAACACTTCAAGCATACTAACATGTGTAAGGAGAACCTCAGAAGAAGAGAGAAGAGAGACAAAGAGTAGAAAAAAATATTTGAAGAAAATGTCTGAAAACCTCCCATACTTGATGAAAAACATTAATCTACACATTCCAAAATCTCAAGGAACCCAAAGTAGGAAAAATATGAAGACAGCTACACCTAGACACATCTCAAACTGTTGAAAGGCAAAGACAGAAAATCTTGAAAGCAGTGAGAAACAGAGAAAAATGACTCATCATGTATAGTGAAATAATTCAATTAATGACAATTTCTTATTTGAAAACAATTAAGGCCAGAAGGTAGTGGAATGACATATTCAAAGTGGTGAAAAAGAATAAAAATGTCAGCTAAGAACTCTATATCCAGCCAAATGATCCTGCAAACATTACACTAAGTGGCTGGGCACAGTGGCTCATGCCCGTAATCCCAGCACTTTGGATACCAAGACAGCAGATCACCTGAGGTCGGGAGTTTGGAGACCAGCCTTGCCAACATGGAGAAACCCCATCTGTACCAAAAATACAAAATTAGCTGGGTGTGGTGGCACATGCCTCTAATCCCAGCTACTCGGGAGGCTAGGGCAGGAGAATGGTGTGAACCCGGGAGGCGGGGCTTGCAGTGAGCCGAGATAGCGCCACTGCACTCCAGCCTGGGAGACAGAGCGAGACTCCGTCTCAAAACAAAACAAAACAAAACAAAAAAAAGAGAATCACTTGAACCCCACAGGCGGAGGGTGCAGTGAGCCCAGATCATGCCACTGCACTCCAGCCTGGGCAACAAGAGCAAAATGCCATCTCAAAAACAAGAACAAAAACAAAAAATTTACACTAAGTGAAAGAAGCCAGTCACAAAAAGGCCACATATTTATATAATTCTATTTACATGAAGTGTCCAAAATAGTTGTTGCCAGGGATGACTGCTCCTAGGTACAGGGTTTCTTTATTGGGGTGATGAAAATGTTCTAAAATTAGACAGAGGTGAAGGTTGCAGAACTCTGTAAATACACTAAAAACCACAGAATTGTACATTTCAAACAGGTGAATTTTACGGAGTGTGAAATTTATGTCAATAAAGCTGTTATTTAAAAATAAAATAGCCAAGTGTGGTGGCTCACACCTGTAATACCAGCACTTTGGGAGGCCGAGGCGGGCGGATCATGAGGTCAGGAGATCGAGACCATCCTGGCTAATAAAGTGAAACCCTGTCTCTACTAAAAAATACAAAAAATTAGCCGGGCATGGTGGCGGGCGCCTGTAGTCGCAGCTACTTGGGAGGCTGAGGCAGGAGAATGGCATGAACTTGGGAGGTGGAGCTTGCAGTGAGCAGAGATCATGCCATGCACTCCAGCCTGGGTCACAGCAAGACTCTGTCTCAAAAATAAATAAAATAAAATACAACACAACTGTCATTCAAGAATGAGGACAACACATAGACATTTTCAGAAAAAGATTAAAGAATTCATTGCTAACTGGTCTGCTTTGTAAGAAATACTAAAGGAAGCCCTTCAGGCTGAAAGGAAGTGACACCAGATGGTAACTTGAGTCCAGAGGAGGAAATAAAGAACACCAGAAATGGTAAATATGTGGGTTGATATAAAATATTCTATATTTTTTCTCATTTATTCTCTTAACTTCTTTAGAGAACATAATACTATATAAAGCAATAATTATGACACTGAATCATTAGGTTTATAACATATATACATATAATATATATGACAAAAATAGGACAAAGAAGGGGGAATAGAGCTGTATTAGAGAAATATTTTTGTATTTTACCAGAATTAAGTTAGTATTAATTTAAAGTAGACTGTGATGAGTTAAGATGCATACTGTAATCCCTAGAACACCACCAGGAAACTTAAAAAAAACCAAGAGGAATTAAAATGGTACACTAAAAATACTTAAAGGAATTTAATAAAGGAGGAACAGAAGGATAAAACAGAAAGGAAATCAACAGCACAATGGAAAATGTAATTTTCATATCAGTAAATAAAATAGGAATAGTCTAAACAGTACACTCAAAAGGCAGAGACTGTAAGACTGGATAAAAAAGCAAGCTCCCACTATATGTTATCTATAAGAGATACAAAGAGGTTGAGATAAAAGAATAGAAAAAAATACACTATGCAAAAGTAACCACAGAAGAGCTAGAATGGCTCTATCACTGACAAATTGACTTTAGTATAAAAAATATTAGAGGCAAAAAAGAACATGACATAATGATAAAGGTTGATACATCAAGAAAACACAAAAAAGGAAAAAAATTGATAATTTAAAAAATAGACAAACTAGTAATAATAATTGGAAATTTCAATATGTAAACTGAAAAAATCCTAAGCTCCCCAACCAACTAAACAGAATCCCTCTTGGCCAAGGCGACTCCAGAGAAACCTGAAAAATTGTGTTCCTGGCATGACAGGACAAGAGGTTAGACATGATGTCTCATTATTAAACTTCCTTTTGGAGTTTTTTTTTTTTTTTTGAGATGGAATCTTGCTCTGTTGCCCAGGCTGGAGTACAGTGGCACGATCTCGGCTCACTGCAACCTCCACCTCCCAGGTTCAAGTGATTCTTCTTTCCTCAGCCTCCCGAGTAGCTGGGACTACAGGCATGTGCCACCATGCCTGGCTAATTTTTGTATTTTTAGTACAGATGAGGTTTCACCATATTGGTCAGGCTGGTCTCGAACTCCTGACCTTGTGATCCACCCACCTTGGCCTTCCAAAAGTGCTGGGATTACCGGTGTGACCCACCATTCCCGACCTTTTTTTTTTTTTTTTTTTTTAAAGATACAGGGTCCTGCTGTGTTGCCTAGGCTGGAATACAATGTCACGATCCTAGCTCACTATGGCCTCAAACTTGTGGGCTCAAGCCATCCTCTTGCCACAGCCTCTTGAATAGCTAAAACTACAGGTGTGTGCCACCATGCCTGGCTAATTTTTAAATTTTACGTTGACATGGGATCTTACTGTGTTGCCCAGGCTCCTTTTGGGGTTTAGACGCAACTGACCAGCATTAATGCTAAAATAGAGATCATAAGACTAACAAAATGGACTCTGTGGTAATAAGATACCAAATTACAAACAGGACCAAAGGCCATGCTAGACAAAGGTTAAGTCACATACTCCTACGGGTCACTCTGACCTGGTATACTGGTTAACAGACTTCCTTATATTAAATTAAAACATCATGGCCAGGCACTGTGGCTCACGCCTGTAATCCCAGAACTTTGGGAGGCCTAGGCAGGCAGATCACCTGAGGTCAAGAGTTCGGGACCAGCCTGGCCAAGATGGTGAAACCCCATCTCTACTAAAAATACAAAAAATTAGCGGGTGTGGTGGCAGGTGCCTGTAATCCCAGATACTCGGAAGGCTGAGGCAGAAGAATTGGTTGAACCCGGGAAGCAGAGGCTATAGTGAGCCGAGACTGTGCCATTGCACTCCAGCCTGGGCAACAAGAGCGAAACTCTGAGTCAAAAAAAAAAAAAAAAAAACCCAAAAAACAAAAAACCCAAAACAAAACACTCCTTTGTGCTGACTCCAAAATTTTAGACAAAGCTTTACTCCTTTAACCGCAAACTAAAGAATCTCTGAAGCCACCTATGACCTGTCAGCCCCTTGCTTCAAGATATCCTGCCTTTTTGGGCCAAATCAATGTATAATCGCCATGTATTGATTTATGACTTTGTCTGCAACTTCTTTTTTTTTTTTTTTTTTTGAGACGGAGTCTCGGTCTGTCGCCCAGGCTGGAGTGCAGTGGCCGGATCTCAGCTCACTGCAAGCTCCGCCTCCCGGGTTCATGCCATTCTCCTGCCTCAGCCTCCCGAGTAGCTGGGACTACAGGCGCCCGCCGCCTCGCCCGGCTAGTTTTTTGTATTTTTTAGTAGAGACGGGGTTTCACTGGGTTAGCCAGGATGGTCTCGATCTCCTGACCTCGTGATCCGCCGGTCTCGGCCTCCCAAAGTGCTGGGATTACAGGCTTGAGCCACCGCGCCCGGCCAAGGACTGCTGCAACTTCTACTTCCCTAAAATGTATAGAACAGAGTTGTGACCTAACTGCCTCAGGACCACTTACTCAAGGCTTCTTGGGTTTGTGTTTTTCCTCACCCATGGTCACTCATATTAGCTCACAATAAACCTCTTTAGAATGTTTTACAGTGTCATTTGAGCGCCATTTGGTTTTTCTATTAACAAATATCTTGCTTTCAATAACTCACAGAACTTGTTAGAAAATCAGTAAGGGTTTAGAATAATGTTATAATCAATTTGATCCAACTGGCACATAGAATACTCCACCAACTGTAGAATATAAATTGTTTTCTAATACACACTGAACATTCTCCAGGGTAGAACATATGCCAGTTTCACTTCACTCATTCATTCATTCATTCATTTATTTGAGAGGGAGTCTTGCTGTGTCATCCAGGCTGGAGTGCAGTGGCACGATCTTGGCTCACTGCAACCTCTGCCTCCTGGGTTCAAGCAGTTCTCCTGCCTCAGCCTCCCGAGTAGCTGGGATTACAGGCATCACCATGCCTGACTAATTTTTGTATTTTAGTAGAGATGGGGTTTCACCATATTGGCCAGGTTGGTCTTGAACTCCTGACCTCAAATGATCCACCTGCCTCGGCCTCCCAGTGCTGGGATTACAGGCGTGAGCCACCACCCCCAGCCCAGTTTCACTACATTTAAAAGGAATGAACTCATCTGGAATTTAATCAGAAATCAATAATAGGAAGAAATCCAGGAAATCCTCAAATATTTGGAAACTGAATAACATGTATCAAAGGAGAAATTACAAGGGAAATTAGAAATTATTTTGAACTGATTTAAATGAAAATAAAACATTCAAAATTTGAGTTGCAACTAAAGCAGTGCTCGGGAGGGAAAAAAACTCAGTTTATCCTACTTCACTTTTACAATACAGAATGCAAGACCCAGCAAGCACGCCAATGTGTAAGATCCCAAGTCAAAGGTCAAACTGCATACTTGTCTCTCTCAAGTTGCCCTCTTGGCTCTCTTCCAAGTATACTTTACTTCTTTTCATTGCAGCCCTAAAACTTTTTAATAAACTTTCACTCCTGCTCTAAGAGTTGCCTTGGTCTCTCACTTTGCCTTATGCCCCTTTGGTCCAATTCTTTCTTCTGAGGAGGCAGAGACTGAGATTCAGGGCCACTAACACTCCTGCCTTGGCCTCTCAAAGTTTTGGAATTACAGGCAGGAGCCACTGTGTCAGAACAACCTAAAAGATATGTTAAAGGATACAAATAGATAAAGAGATACACAGGTCTGGAAGGGTCTAATGTGTAGGAGCTTCCATCCCAATGGAATTGGGGTGTGCCACACTTCCAGCACATGAATGTGTTCTTATTCACCTTCCTGGAAGCCCCTAAACTCAGTCCTTTGGGTTTTTATGAAGGCTTCATTATGTAGCCATGGTTGATTAAATCATTGGCTATCGGTGATCAACTCGACCTTCAGCTTCTTTCTATCCCCTAGAGATGGGGGGCTGTAACTTCCAACCCTCTGAGCACATGGTTGGTTCCCATGGCAACCAGCCAACCAGAATGTGGTAAACTAGGGACTTCCCAAAAATCACCCTATTAACAAGTACCAAGGTGTAGCTGAAAGGGGTTTGTTATATGGTCGGGCCCGGTGGCTCACGCCTGTAATCCCAGCACTTTGGGAGGCCGAGGTGGGCGGATCACGAGGTCAGGAGATCAAGACCATCCTGGCTAACACGGTGAAACCCCGTCTCTACTAAAAACACAAAAAATTAGCCAGGCGTGGTGGCGGCGCCTGTGGTCCCAGCTACTCGGGAGGCTGAGGCAGGAGAATGGCGTAAACCCGGGGGGCGGAGCTTGCAGTGAGCCGAGAGATCGTGTCACTGCACTCCAGCCTGGGCAACAGAGACTCCGTCTCAAAAAAAAAAAAAAAAAAAAAGAAAGGGGCTTGTTATAAATAACAAAAGTCTGCTTTTCACCTTTCTTGCTCTGGAGCAGTTCCAGAGGTGTTTCAGGAACCAAGGACAAAAGGCCAAATATTTTAAGAGAAGATACTCTTACTGCTTTAGTCACTGAAGAAATTATAAGGGTTATAGAAGCTGTGAGCCAGGAACTATGGAGGGAAACATATATATATATAAAAACATATATATATAAAAATAATATATCTTATAACGTCACAAGTGCTTAAGAGAGAAACTTATAATTTTAAACATCTACATCAGAAAAGAATGGTCTCAAATCAGCAACATAAGATCTCACCTTAGAAACCAGAAAAGATCAATAAAATGACAAATTCTTAGCTAGACTAACCAAGGAAATAATCAGGGGCCTCACGCCTGTAATCCCAGTACTTTGGGAAGCAGAGGCGGACAGATCACTTTAGAGTTGAGGAGTTCAAGACCACCCTGGCCAACAGAGCGAAACCCTGTCTCTACTGAAAATACAAAAAAATTAGCCAGGGGGCACATGCACTCCTTAGACCAGGAGTGAAAGTTTATTAAAAATCCCAGCTACTCAGGAGGCTGAGGCAGGAGAATTGCTTGAACCTGGGAGGCAAAGGCTGCAGTGATTTTTACTGCACTCCAGCCTGGCAAGACCCTGTCTCAAAAGAAAAAAAAAAAAAAAAAACGACACAAGGAGAAACACAAAATTCTGTGTACACTTAAAACAAGTAAAGAAACTGAATTAATAATTAAATATCTTTCCACAAAGAAAAGCCCAAGCCAGCTGATTGCCATGGCCCATGTCTATAATCCCAACCCTTTGGGAGGCTAAGGCAGGAGGATCACTTGAGGCCAGGAGTTTCAGACAAGCCTGGGCAACAGAGCAAGACCCTCTATGAAAAAAACACAAAAATTAGCTGGTCATGGTGGTATGCCCTTGCAGTCCTAGCTTTGAGTTTGAGGGAGTTTGAGCCTGCAGTGAGCTATGATTGTGCCACTGCACTCTAGCCTGGGCATAGCCTGGGCAACAGAGACCCTGTCTCTAAATAAATAGAGAATCAAAAAAAAAAAAAAAAAAAAAAAAGGAAAGGAAGAAAAGCTTAGGCCCAGGTAGCTTCACTGGTGATAACTTTTTTTTTTTTTTGAGACAGAGTCTCAATTGTGCTGCCCAGGCTGGAGTGCAGGGGCACGATCTTGGCTCGCTGCAACCTCAGCCTCCTGGGTTCAAGTGATTCTTGTGCCTCAGCCACCTGAGTAGCTGGGATTACAAGTGAGTCACCACACCTAGCTAATTTTTGTATTTTTACAAAAATACACAGTTTACAAAAATTTATAGGTTTTCTCCATGTTGCCCAGGCAGGTCAGAAAATAACTTTTATCGGCTGGGCGCAGTGGCTCACCCCTATAATCCCAGCACTTTGGAAGGCCGAAGCAGATCACCTGAGGTCAGGAGTTTGAGACCAGCCTGACCAACATGGCAAAACTCCATCTCTACTAAAAATACAAAAATTAGCTGGGCGTGCTGGCGGGCGCCTGTAATCGCAGCTACCTGGAGGCTGAGGCACGAGAATCGCTTGAACCTGGGAGGCAAAGGTTACAGTGGGCCAAGATCGCACTATTACACTCCAGTCTGGGCGGCAAAGTGAGACTCTGTCTCAAAAAAAAAAAAAAAAAGAAAAAAAAAAGAAAACTTTTTTTTTTTTTTTTGAGACAGAGTCTTGCTCTGCCGCTGGGGCTGGAGTGCAGTGGCCGGATCTCAGCTCACTGCAAGCTCTGCCTCCCGGGTTTACGCCATTCTCCTGCCTCAGCCTCCCGAGTAGCTGGGACTACAGGCACCCGCCACCTCGCCCGGCTAGTTTTTTGTATTTTTAGTAGAGACGGGGTTTCACTGTGTTAGCCAGGATGGTCTCGAACTCCTGACCTCGTGATCCGCCCGTCTCAGCCTCCCAAAGTGCTGGGATTACAGGCTTGAGCCACCGCGCCCGGCCAAAAAAAGAAAACTTTTATCTCCAAGTTCTGCCCAGCGCGGTGGCTCACGCCTGTAATCCCAGCACTCTGGGAGGCCGAGGCGGGTGGATCACAAGGTCAGGAGATCGAGACCATCCTGGCTAACAGGCGTGGCGGCAGGCGCCTGTAGTCCCAGCTAATCGGGAGGCTGAGGCAGGAGAATGGCATGAACCCGGGAGGCGGAGCTTGCACGAGCTGAGATGGCGCCACCGCACTCCAGCCTGGGCGACAGAGCAAGACTCCGTCTCAAAAAAAAAAAAGAATCCAAGTTCTTTTAAATGATCAGGGCCCAATGAGATATTAAAATGAGATCGTAATCACTTCCTACTCCCCCTTTTTGAGCTATGACTCATCTATCAAAACTGCTTGCTATTGCCACAAGTGGGTAAGAATTAATCTAATAATGCCCTACCTGACGCTATATCCTACATCCTATAGCTTAACAATGTACAGCCAATCACTAACCAATGTTATTTCTGTAAATCAATGAGAATTCTTTTTTTTTTTTTGAGACGGAGTCTCGCCCTGTCGCTGAGGCTGGAGTGCAGTGGCGCGACCTCGGCTCACTGCAAGCTCTGCCCCGCCCCCCGGGTTCACGCCATTCTCCTGCCTCAGCCTCCTGAGTAGCTGGGACTACAGGCGCCCGCCACCGCGCCCGGCTAGTTTTTTGTATTTTTAGTAGAGACGGGGTTTCACTGTGTTAGCCAGGATGGTCTCGATCTCCTGACCTTGTGATCCGCCCGCCTCGGCCTCCCAAAGTGCTGGGATTATAGGCGTGAGCCACCGCGCTCGGCCGAGAATTCTTGATAAACGACTTTGTATGAGTCCCACTCCCTGTCCACATTTTTTGCCTTTAAAAATCAAGTAAACTCTTTAAATCATATTTTGTGTGTTAGCCTCTTCCTTGTAGATCAACACTTCTATAAAATACTGTAAAAAGAAATATTACCAACTGGGTGTGGTGGCTCACACCTGGAATCCCAACACTTTGGGAGGCCGAGGCTGGTGGATCACCTGAGGTCAGGAGTTCAAAACCAGCCTGGCCAACACGGTGAAACTCTGTCTCTACTGAAAATACAAAAAAATTAGCTGGGTATGGAAGCTCCCTCCTGTAATCACAGCTACTTAGGAGGCTGAGGCTCAAGAATCACTTGAATCTGGGACAGGGAGGCTGCAGTGAACTGAGATCATGCCACCACACTCTAGCATGGGCGACAGAGTGGGATTCCGTCTGCACTCCAGCCTGGGTAACGGTGAGACTGCGTCTCAAAAAAAAAAAAAAAATTAAGAAGATCTATAAGAGAAAATTTCTCAAATCTTGGGTTAAGATAAAGAGTTATTAGATATGACACTACAAGCACAATACATAGGATAAAAAACTGATAAATTTAATTTCATCAAAACTTAAAACTTTTGTGCTTCAAAAGGCACTGTTTAGAAAATGAAAACACAAGTCAGTCGGGGGGAATCTTTGGAAACCGTATCTATAATAAAAGACTTGTACCCAGAACACACAGACAACTCTTACAACTCAGTAGAAGACAAACAGCCCAATTACAAAATAGGCAAATGATATCAATAGATATTTCACCAAAGATCTACAAATGGGTAGTTAGCCCATGAAAAGGTGCTCAGTATTATCAGTCTTTAGGAAACCACAATGAGATATCACTACATGCCCACTAGAATGCCTATAATCAAAAAAGACAAGTGTTGTCAAGGTTATAGAAAAAGCAAAACCCTCATACATTGAAGGCAGAAATATAAAAGGTGAAGCCATTTTGGAAAAGTTTGGCAGTTCTTCAAAATGTTAGAGTTACGATATGACCCAGCAATTCCATTCTTAGGGATATACTCAAGAAATGAAACGTATGTTCACACAAAAACTTGGGCATGAATGTTCGCAGCAGCACTATTCACAAAAACTCCAAACTGGAAACAATCCAAATGTCTAGAAATAATGAACAGATTAATAGAATGTGTTATATTCATTCAATGGAATTCTATTTAGCAATAAAAATGAAGTACTAATACACACCATGACTTGGCTGACCTTCAAAAACATGCCGAGAGAAGCCAAACTCAAAAGACTACCCAAGACAGAAAACAGATCACTGGTTGCCTAGGGCAGGAGGTGGGAGTGGGGATTTAATATAAGTAAGCTCAAAGGAACTAATTGGGGTGATGGAAATGTTCTAAAACTGGACTGTGGTAATGGCTATACAACTGTACATTGGCTAACAATCATTGGCGATATGCTTACAATGGGCGACTTGTATGGTATATAAACTGTAACTCAATGAAGGTGCTAAGAGAAGAAAAAGAGTGAGTAGAACTTAATGTTGCAGGTGTCTACTTAGATTTCATATAAATGTGCGAGAAGTGAGGAGAACAGGGAAATGAAATGGGTCGTAACAGTGCCACTGTACACTCACATACACATAGCAGACAGTTCACTTTTTAGAGCACAGTGGTTTTCTGCTTCAAGATCTAGGGCAAAGGTCACCTTTTGTGCACCTCCAACTCTTAAAACATTCCTCAGCACTGCATCCTTTACATTACACTGGAACTGTTTTAGTGTCTGCTTCCTGGACTAGACTGCAAGCCTTTCCAGGGAAAGGACAATATCTTTCTCTGATACTCCAGCTCTGAAGCTCAACCAATTCTGGGTCGAGAGCAGACATCTGTGAATGTTTGTCAAATTAATGAAAGGAAAATTGGGGTAGAGCAAGGAAACTACCAAACAAGTTTGAAAGTAGGAGAGCCGGGTGTGGTGGCTCATGCCTGTGATCCCAGCACTTTGGGAGGTCAAGGAAGGCAGATCACTTGAGGTCAGGAGTTCGAGAACAGCCTGGCCAACATGGTCAAACCCCATCTCTACTAAAAATACAAAAATCAGCTGAGCATGATGGTGGTCACCTGTAATCCCAGCTACTCCGGGGGCTGGGGCAGCATAGAACTGCTTGAACCTGGGAGGCAGAGGTTGCGGTGGGATTGTGCCACTGCACTCCAACCTGGGTGACAGAGGGAGACTCTCTCAAAAAAAAAAAAAGGAAAAAGAAAAAGGAGAGAGGGTCCCAGAAATGGTATGTGTGTATATATTTATATATACACATATATGTAAATATACACACACATATACACATACACACACATACCATTTCTGGGGCCCTGCCTTTCTTTTTAATATATATATATATAAACTTAGGAGACAGGCTAGACTTGTTTTTAAATTGGAGAATTATATACCAGGGTATAGGTCTGTGTATCACCCCTAATTTAAACATATGTTCCTTAGATATGGTCCAAATTTCAATTTTATCCAGGGCAGTCAGTTGACAAATAGCATATTAAACTTTCCATGACAAGTCTGCTCAGCAAGCAAACAAATCACTGGAGAAATCTGATTTCCCTCCAGATACCTGACAGGGTTAGCAGAGAAGCCCAGATAGAGTTCTTGGACACTTGGGTTAGCATTAAGCAGCTGGCTCTGTAAAGGACGGTGAAGGGAGTCACACAAGAAGGTCAGAACAGCTCTTTCCCATCCTTCTCTTTCTTTCATCCCATCTTACCCAGTCTCAGGTCAAGTGCGCAGCAAGCTGGCACACTTCGGCCCAGAAGTGACCCCTGACGTGGCTTTGCTTATACTGTTCTCAGCAACTTTGGGTCAAGTGTAGAACACAAAGAAGCTGGAGTCAAAGCGAACCCAGACCAGTTTCTCAGTCTCCTTGTCCCCACCTTAGAATAAGGAACCCAGCAAGTAGAAGCCAGAGAGCTAAAAACGGGTAAGCCACGGCTCAGTCACCAAGACCAGGAGGAACCCGGGGGTAAGGAGAAGGCCTTCCAGAGCCCTCGGAAGTGTGAGGCCTGACAGAAGGGAGGCAAGAGGCTCTACGAGGAAATCTGGAGATTGGGACGATGAGGAGTCAAGGAGTGGCGAGGGGCACTCGGCCTGAATTACGGGGATGGCAAAGACTGTGGGTCTCCGACAAGCATAGGGATGACGATCTTCGAATTCGGGAAAAACTGCGCTGTAGTGACTGATGAAGGAGGAGGGGAAAAGCTCTGGGCCTGAGCGTGAGCGGCCGTGATCACCCTCAGCGCGCTGGGGGCCCGATTCTTGGGGTGCCCGCGCCTGAATGGGGAGCACAAGTCTGGGGGTCCCGGAGCGCAGCACGCAAGGAGGCGGGCCAGGGGGGTGTGACCGCAGGCGCTTCCGCAGCTCCCCGCGAGCCGCGCAGGCGGGTGAGGGGCTTCCTGCCTCCAAAGCCCCCGACTCACCTTCCTCCCTACCCACCGGCTGGGCACCGGACACGGCTTCCCACAGGCGGCGCGCCCTCTCGCGGTCAAAGCGCACCCCATCCGGCTCCTGGCCCTCTAGCTCCTCCGAGCTGTTGTAACGCCCGGCCCCTCCGCCGTCTGCGGCCTCCACTGTGGCCGGCGCGGGATACGCCATCTTCCCCGCAAACCCTCGCCGGTGGAGAGCCGCTCAGGCGCCTAAATATCGCGAGATTGGGGGAGTGGTACTTGGTCCGGCCAACAAATCTCGCGAGGTTTGGGCGCTGCCGTGCGGTACCTGGCGCTTATTTTGCTTTGCTACCTCTGGTACCCCCAGCGTGTGGTGTGGATTCGGAAACCTGTCGCTGATTCCGCAGCAGTGACACCCCCTCCCGGAGAGGCTAGTACGGTTTTGGCTCAGGACTCTCACCTTCCTCACGGTCAGCCCTTGATACTTTTCATTTCGTTCTCAAGGTTCCGTTATGTGGGAGTGTTTTCGCCATTTCATTTACAGGGAAACTGAGGCCCAGAACCTAGAAATGGTTAACTCAACAGTTCGCTGCTAGTAAGTAGTAGTACAGCTGAGGTTCCGTATTACTAATAATAGATTCTACTTGTTGAGTTCCAAGTGCCGGCTCCCAGCTCTGATTTTCCCTGAGACTCCGGACCTGTACACATCCAGTTGCCTCTTCCACAGTTCACTCGAATGGCTAATAGGCTTCTCCAATGTAGCTGTCAGACCCCAAATTTTATTTTCCAACCCCAGAGCTGCTCCTTCCCGTGTCTTTGGGAGCCATCATCTCTTGCCTAGGTTATTGTAGTAGCCACCTCATTGGTATTCACAGCACAGCAGTCCCAGGGATCCTCTTATGACAAGTCAGATCATGACACTTAGGTTCTCAAATCCTCCAACAGCTTCCCATCTCACTGTTAGTAAAAGCCAAAGTCCTTACTTTGACCAACAAGGCCCTGTACAATCTGACTTCACTTAACCTCCCTGATCCTGATGTATCACTCAGTCTCCAACTCCTTAATTCCTGTCCCGGTTACACAGGCCTCCTGGGGTGCATTTCTCCCATATATCTTCATGGCTCAGTCTCCCACTTCCTTCTCTGGCTACTGTATCTAAAATACCTTCTCTGGCTATCATCTAAAATGTTACTTTTCCACACATACTTCATGTCCTCCTTTCCTGCTTTATTTCATATATATTTTACTTTTTATCTTGTTTATTGTCTGTCTACCTACTAGAAGGCAAGCCCCAGGAAGGCAGGGATTTTTGTCTATTTTCTTTTCTTTTTCTTTTTTTTTTTTGAGACGGAGTTTTGCTCTGTCGCCACGTTGGAGTGCAGTGATGCGATCTCGGCTCACTGCAACTTCCGCCTCCCGGGTTCAAGCAATTCTCCTGCTTCAGCCTCCCGTGTAGCTGGGATTACAGGTACATGCCACTGCATCCAGCTAATTTTTGTATTTTTGGTAAAGACAGGGTTTCACTATGTTAGCTAGGCTGATCTCGAACTCCTGACCTCGTAATCGTCCCACCTCAGCCTCCCGAAGTGCTGGGATTACAGGCACATGTCACCGCGCCCAGCCTTTTGTCTCTTTTCATTGTACCTGAATCTCCAGCACTTTGAAATAGAACCTGGACCCTCCTAGGTACATACAAAATATTTGTTTAATGAATGAAGTTTTTAATATTACTAGCTTATTTCAACCTTATTTGTTCAAATACGGAGAATTTACTATGAGCTAGATGATATTTTGAGCATGGAAATATAGTAGTGAACAAGACAGGGAAACTCTAGTATTTTTTATTGTAGTGGAGGAGACTACAATAAAAAAGTTAACAGTAGGCCGGGCGCGGTGGCTCACGCCTGTAATCCCAGCACTTTGGGAGGCCAAGGCAGGCGGATCATGAGGTCAGGAGATCGAGACCATCCTGGCTAACACGGTGAAACCTTATCCTTACTAAAAATACAGAAAAATTAGCCAGGCGTGGTGGCAGGCGCCTGTAGTCCCAGCTACTCGGGAGGCTGAGGGAGGAAAATGGCATGAACCCGCGAGGCGGAGCTTGCAGTGAGCCGAGATCGCACCACTGCACTCCATCCTGGGCAACAGAGTGAGACTCTGTCTCAAAAAAAGAAAAAAAAAAAAAGGTTAACAGTAATAAGTGCTAAGGAGAAGATAAAACAGGAATATATCTCAGGTGAATGATGTGTTAGGAACATTAGTCAGGGTGGTGTCAGGGGAAGCCTCTGGGAAAATGACATTTGAGCTAAGACCTGATTAATGAGAAGGGGTAGCCATGCAAAAAGCTGGGCAAGAGTGTTCTAGCAGAGAGAACAGCAGGTAAAAAGGCCCTGAGGCAGGAGAGAGCTTGATGTGTTGGAGGAACAGGAAAAAGGAAAGCATGGCTGGAGCCCAGTGAACAAGGGGGAAAGTAGTATCAGACGAGGCCAAAGAGAGACAGATATGAATTATTTTTGCTTGAGATCATATAGCTCATTGGTGTAATTTAGTCATTTATACTACAAGTATTTCCTTATTCATTCTACAAATACTGAGCACCAGCTCTATATCAGGCCTCAGGTCTCAGAGCTTCCAATTTTCCAATACAGTACGTGACTGATGTTTGGCCAATGCTTTACAACTTTTTTGTTTTGTTTTGTTTTATAGATAGAGTCTCTGTTGCCCAGGCTGGAGTGCAGTGGCACGATCACAGTTCACTGCAACCTCCACCTCCTGGGTTCAAGCGATTCTCCTGCCTCAGCCTCCTGAGTAGCTGGGATTACAGGCATCCATCACCATACCCGGCTATTTTTTGTATTTTTAGTAGAGACGGGGTTTCACCTTGTTGGCCAGGCTGGTTGTGAACTCCTGGCCTCAGGTGATCCGCCTGCGTCGACCTCCTGAAGTGCTGGGAATACAGGCATGAGCTACCACACCCAGCCTGCAATTTTTTTTTTTTTTTTTTTTTTTGAGACAGGGTTTCACTAGTGCAGTGGTATGATCATAGCTCACTGTAACCTTGAACTCCCACCCTCAAGTGTTCCTCAGCCTCCTGAGTAGCAAGGACTACAGGTGGACACCACCTTGCCCAGAATTAAAAATTTTTTTTTTTTTGTAGAGACAGGGGTTTCCCTATATTGCCTAGGATGGTCTCAAACTCCTGAGCTCAAGTGATCCTCCTGCCTCAGCCTCCCAAAGTGCTGGGATTCCTGGTGTTAACCACACACTTAGCCCAGGGCAGTGCTTTACAGTTTGCAAAGCGCCTACATTATAGCATTTAATCCTCAGCGTGGTTTCTGTTAGGGATTTCTTCGTAAGTGATGATAAAGAAACAGACTAGGAAAGGTAAAGGTTTTGTCAAGATCACACAGCTAGTTAGGTACAGAGCCCATGCTCGAACACTAGTCCTTAGATTGCAAATCTATGTCCTTTTGCCAACACCAGATGACCAGCCTAAAAGCCAGTGACTGCACATTACTTATTCTCTTTTTATTTATTTATTTGCTTTTAGAGACAGGGTTTCACTATGTTAGCCAGGGTGGTCACAAACTACTCATTTATCTTTTTTTTTTTTTTTTTTTGAGGCGGAGTCTTCACTCTGTCGCCCAGGCTGGAGTGCAGTGGCACCATCTCGGCTCACTGCAAGCTCCGCCTCCCGGGTTCGCGCCATTCTCCTGCCTCAGCCTCCCGAGTAGCTGGGACTACAGGCGCCCGCCACCGCGCCCGGCTAATTTTTTTTTTTTTTTGTATTTTTAGTAGAGACGGGGTTTCACCGTGTTAGCCAGGATGGTCTCGATCTACTGACCTCGTGATCCGCCCGCCTCGGCCTCCCAAAGTGCAGGGATTACAGGCGTGAGCCACTGCGCCCGGCCTCATTTATCTTAAAGAAGAGTTCTGGTTACTCATACTTGCATAGCATAAGTTATTCAGGGATAATCCAAGGGATAGAGGGGATTTTTGTTGAAGTGGCAGAACCCACAAGGATATTTTTGAATACTATGTAACAAATCCTGGGAGTGGAGTATATAAGTTGCTTTGCATATTATTGGAAAACAACCCCTCCACCCCCACCACTCCCAATCCAATTACATGCTCAAAATAATGTCCATTTATTCTCCAATGAGTGCTGTCAGGGTTCATCCCCTGTGCCATAGAGGCAGAGTCCTGAGCTACCCTGCTGAGGGTCTGAACAGCCCTCATTGTCACCAGTTTTCTATTTTGTCTTTGTGTGAGTGCTTCTAAGAACGGCCCAGGCCTGGACTCCTTGCTGGGACCTGGCAGTGCAGGTGATGCCTTATATTTGTTGGGCTGGCTTTTTATTTCCTCCTTGTGGAAAATGAGAACTATTTTCCAACACATCCTACTGTGTATTGTTGCCATGGGAGATGAACAATCCCAGGGAAATGGCTTTGCTAAGGGACAGGAACTAGCTACAGTTCAGCATACATTTCAGTTGCTTAAATACTGACTGTGTGTGTGCATGTGCAAATTAAACTATAGGGCTTAAGATATAGTTCTTACTCTCAAAGAGATTAAACTATAGTTTTTCTTTCTTTTCTTTTCTTTTTTTTTTTTTTGAGATAGAGTCTCACTCTTGTCACCCAGGCTGGAGTGCAATGGTGTGATCTCGGCTCACTGCAACCTCCGCTTCCCAGGATAAAAAAATTCTCCTGCCTCAGCCTCCCAAGTAGTTAGGACTACAGGCATGCACCACCACGCCAAGCTAATTTTTGTCTGTTTATTAGAGACGGGGTTTTACCGTGTTGGCCAGGCTGATCTCAAACTCCTGATCTCATGTGATCTGCCCACCTTGGCCTCCCAAAGTGCTGGGATTACCGGTGTGAGCCACCACGCCCGGCCTCAAACTCTAGTTTTTCTAACTCTAGTATGTCTAATCTAGTGATAGACATAAAAGTATCTACTGAGTATGTAATATCAGAGAGTATGTTTTAACTGCTATAACAGAGATAGAGATTAGGCTGGGCATGGTGGCTCATACCTGTAATCCCAGCACTTTGGAAGGCTGAGGTGGGAGGACTGCTTGACCCCAGGAGTTCAAGACCATGATGGGCAATGTGGCAAGACCCTATCTCTACAAAATTAAAAAAAATTAGCTGGGTATGGTGGTGTGTGCCTTTGGTCCCAGCTACTCAGGAGGCTGAGGTGAGAGGATCGCTTGAGACTGCAATGAGCTGTTGTACCACTACACTACTGCCTGGGTGACACAGCAAGATTCTGTCTTCGAAAAAAGAAAAAAAAAGGCCAGTGCGGTGGCTCATGACTGTAATCATAGCACTTTGGGAGGCCAAGTGGGTGGATCACCTGAGGACAGGAGTTCAAATAGTGAAACCCGATCTCTACTAAAAAATAAAAAAATTAGCTAGGCATGGTGGCAGGAGCCAGTAATCCCAGCTACACAGGAGGCTGAGGCAGGAGAATTGCTTGAACCCAGGAGACGGAGGTTGCAGTGAACCGTGATCGCACCACTGTACTCCAGCCTGGGCAAGAAGAGCAAGACTCCATCTCAAAAAAATAAAAAAAGAGAGATGACAGTCAAGGGTAGTTGGCTAGTGTGGATGGGGTGGGACAATGAATTCACCATGTGGGGATCAGAATGGTATCTGGGTTACCTCCTAATAGTCTTTTTATTTCTCATCTCTAAGAATATATCTCAAACTATTAGAGGTGGCCACAGATTAGCTTTTACTAACAGGATGTAAAGAAGTGTTGTTTGAATCAGAACCTGAGATTGGTCCAGAACAGAAGGGGCGCTCTTGAGGAGAACGGCGGAAATACCATGCCCAGCAGGGACCCAGGGGCACATCTTTGCTGCAATCCTAGTCCACTTCTCAGGCTGGGTAATTTTATTTTATTTATTTTTTTGAGACAGAGTTTCACACTTGTCACCCAGGGTGGAGTGCAATGGCACCATCTCAGCTCACTGCAACCTCCGCCTGCTGGGTTCAAGTGATTCTCCTGCCTCAGCCTCCTGAGTAGCTGGAATTACAGGCACCTGCCACCACGCCTGGCTATTTTTTGTATTTTCAGTAGAGACGGGGTTTCCATGTTGGCCAGGGTGGTCTTGAACTCCTGACCTCAAGTGATCCACCTGCCTCAGCCTCCCAAAGTGCTGGGATTACAGGCATGAGCCACCGCGCCCGGCCTGCTGGATAATTTTCTTTTTTGAGACAGAGCCTTGCTCTGGCCAGGCTGGAGTGCAGTGGCGTGAGTGCAGTGGTGAGATCTTGGTTCACTGCAACCTCGGCTGAATGCGACCTCTGCCTCCCAGGTTCAAGCGATTCTCCTGCCTCAGCCTCCTGAGGAGGTGGGACTACAGGAGCGCGCCACCACACCCGGCCAATTTTTTTGTATTTTTAGTAGAGGGGGGTTTAGTAGAGGGGGGTTTCACCACGTTGGCCAGGATGGTCTCGATCTTTTGACCTCGTGATCCGCCCGCCTTGGCCTCCCAAAAGTGTTGGGGTTACAGGCGTGAACCACCATGCCCAGTCTTTCTTACCTGTAGTAATTGAATGGCTTCCTATTGCTTACTGGATAAAGTTAAAATGTCACGTGGTATAAGAGACCCAGCATATTGTACTTCCTTTTCCGCCCACTTCCGATACTCTCTCAAGCACCAAGCCCCGCTGGATGAACTTTAGCACTGTGGTAGGTTCTCCAACTGGGGCATCCTTTCACACCCCTTTGCCTTTATTCATTCTATTCCCATTGCCTTTATTTATTTATTTATTGAGATGGAGTTACGTTCTCTCACCCAGGCTGGAGTGAAGTGGTGTGATTTCGCCTCACTGCAACCTCCGCCCTCCTGGGTTCAAGCAATTCTCCTGCCTTAGCCTCCCAACATTACCTTTAATGTCCTTCTACCATCTCCTGTTGTCCATTTGACAAACTCATTCAACTTCCACCCCAAGTTTCAGCCATAGCATTACATATTGTGCAGAAAATAATTAACATAGTAGGTTTGAGACTACAGTAGCTCTTTGAAAGGTCTGCTCTCAAGTTTGGCTTTTGGTTGGCATCTGGGAACTTGGGATTTCAGAAGTGTTTCCAAATTCCACATAAAAGTGGTTCACTGCGGCTGGGCGCAGTGGCTCATGCCTGTAATCCCAGCACTTTGGGAGGCCTAGGTGGGTAGATCGCCTGAGATCAGGAGTTTGAGACCAGCCGCGCCAACATAGTGAAACCCTGTCTCTACTAAAAGTACAAAAAATCAGCCGGGCATGGTGTCGCCCGCCTGTAATCCCAGCTACCTGGGAGGCTGAGGCAGGAGAATCACTTGAACCCGGGAGGTGGAGGTTGCAGTGAGCTTAGATCGCACTCTAGCCTGGGCAACAAGAGCAAAACTCTGTCTCAAAAAAAAAAACAAAAGTAGCTCAGTGAGTCTAAACTGTTTGTGCAAACAATATAGTTTATGCTGAACATCTGCTTTCCTTCTGGGAGTGTGAAATTTTGGTTTGCACCAGGCAGAGTGGTAAAGAAGGCAGCCTATGTAACTGACCCCTGATAAAACCCTGGATTCCTAGGCTCAGGCAAGCTTCCCTGGTAGATACCACTTCACAAGTGTTGTCACAATTAGATGCTGGAGGAATTAAGTGACTCCACTGGGAAGGTACTCTTGAAACTTGTGCCCAGTTTCCTTTGGACTTCATCCCAGGTGCTGATTTTGCTTTGTATCCTTTGGCTGTAATAAATTACAGTGTAAGTGCTGTAGTTTGAGAAGCATTGGTTGCTTTTTTTCCTCGTGGTTTTTAGCTTGTATCTCTATTGGCTGTGTTTCCTCTAACTGAAAGTTATATCTAAACACTTGGTGTATTTAAGTTAAACATTCTGGCTAGAATACATCTTTGGAGATGTTGCATGATTCATGTTGTGTAGCATCTGAAGAACATAACAACATCATATCTGATTAATTCGCCAAGTGAAGCTAAATTGACCACTGGATTAGGGTAATGGTAGTTTAAACCTTCCATTACGTAAATAAGTTTCCTCCCTTATGATCAGAAAGTGTGTGTGTGTGTGTTTTGGATGGAGTCTCACTCTGTTGTCTAGGCTAGAGTGCTGTGGCATGATCTCAGCTCACTGCAACCTCTGCCTCCTGGGTTCAAGCGATTCTCCTGCCTCAGCCTTCCAAGTAGTCTCAGCCTTCCAAGTAGCTGGGATTACAGACGTGCACCACCAAGCCTGGCTAATTTTTGTATTTTTAGTAGAGCCACGTTGGCCAGGCTGGTCTCAAACTCCTGACCTCAGCTGATCCACCCAGCCTCCCAAAGTGCTAGGATTATATGCATGAACCACTGTGCCTGGCCACCCCCCTCTTTTTTTTCTGATACAAGATCTCCCTCTGTCACCCAGGCTGGAGTGCAGTAGTGCAGCCTTAAACTCCATGGCTCAAGCAATCCTCCTGCCTGAGCCTCCGAAGTAGCTAGGACTATAGGCACATACTACCAAGCCTGGCTAGTTTTATTATTAATGTTTTGTAGAGATGGGGGTCTCACTATGTTGCCCAGGCTGGTCTGGAACTCCTGGCCATAAGTTATCCTCCTGCCTTACCGATTTTTAAGAGCCTGTTTAAACGTCTACTTTGAATGGGCACAAATGAGTTTTTACTTTTTTAAATATCATTATGGAATAATTGATTTTTTTCATTGATTCAGTGTGTTTTCTTTTTGTGTGCTTTTTGGGTTCTTTTTTTTAGATAGGGTCTAGCTCTGTCACTCAGGCTGGAGTGCAGTGGCACAATCACATCTCATTGCAACCTCCACCTCCTGGGTTCAAGTGATTCTCTTGCCTCAGTCTCCTGAGTAGTTGGGATCACAGGTGCCTGCCACCATGCCCGGCTAATTTTCGTTTTTTTTTTTTTTTTTTTGAGACGGAGTCTCGCTCTGTTGCCCAGGCTGGAGTGCAGTGGCCGAATATCAGCTCACTGCAAGCTCCACCTCCCGGGTTTACGCCATTCTCCTGCCTCAGCCTCCCGAGTAGCTGGGACTATAGGCGCCTGCCACCTCGCCCGGCTATTTTTTTGTATTTTTTAGTAGAGACGGGGTTTCATTGTGTTAGCCAGGATGGTCTCGATCTCCTGACCTCGTGATCCTCCCGTCTCGGCCTCCCAAAGTGCTGGGATTACAGGCTTGAGCCACCGCGCCAGGCCAATTTTCGTATTTTTAGTAGATACAATGTCTCCATGTTGGCCAGGCTGGTCACGAATTCCTGGCCTCAAGGGATCCACCCGGCCTCCCAAAGCGCTGGGATTACAGGCGTGAGACACTGCACCTGGCCCTGAAGTCAGGTTCGAAGTCAGTAAGCCTCCATGACCCATTGAATGTGTGGCGAGAGGGGCTTTGTGGTGGTCTAGGAGGCTTATAGCTTGAGGAAAAGAGTGGATAGTAATGTAACTAAGAGAGACAAATAATGTGTTAAATATACAGATTTCGAGGGAGAGATAATAAATTTGGTTGTGAATGTTCTGAGTTTTAACTTTACGTGGGACATACAGGTGGAAAAGTCAAGTAGGCAATTGAGATTCGATGCTAGGAACCAGAACAGGAAAAACAGATTTGGATGTCAGTCACCAGGATGTAGAAAATCTCCCTAAACAGAGCACTGGGAATCCCAGACCTGCAGTGGTTGGCCTGAAATCACTGTGACCATCTAGCTTGAACCTTCAGTCATTTCCTGATGTTTTGAAAAATAGTGTGATCAGCTTCAGGAGGTTGGAGGACATGAGTGAAGTGACAGTTGTCTCTTTGCTGCTTTTGTCGCTTTTTTTTTTTTTTTCTGAGATGGAGTCTCGTTCTGTTGCCCAGGCTGGAGTGCAGTGGCACGATCTCGGCTCACTGCAACCTCCACCTCCTGGGTTCATGCCATTCTCCTGCCTCAGCCTCCCGAGTAGCTGAGATTACAGGCGCACACCAGCACACCCAGCTAATTTTTTGTATTTTTAGTAGAGACGGGGTTTCACCATGTTGGCCAGACTGGTCTTGAACTCCTGACCTAATGATCTGTCTGCTTCGGCCTCCCAAAGTGCTGAGATTACAGGTGTGAGCCACCGAGCCTGGCTGCTTTTGTCTCTTGGGCTTTTGGGTTGCCCTATTTAATGTAAAGTACCATGCAAAAAACCAAAAAAACCAAAAAAGATAGGATATTGATAAATTTAGAGAACAGGTGATGTGAAAGCTTAGTTCCAAAGAATGTTTTGTTTATTACACAAAATTGTTTTTACTTTTCTCTTTTGAGAAGGGTCTTACTCTATTGCCCAGACTGGAGTGCAGTAGGATGATCACAGCTCACTGTACCCTCGACCTCCCAGGCTCCAATGATCCTCCCACCTCAGCCTCACCAGTAGCTGGGACTACAGGTGGGCACCACTACACCCAGCTAATTTTTGTATTTTTCGTAGAGATGGGGTTTCGCCATGCTGCTTAGGCTTGTCTCGAACTCCTGGGCTCAAGAGATCTGCCCCACTTGGACTCCCAAAGTGCTGGGACTACAGGCATGAGCCACTGTGCCCAGCCTATTACACACAATTCTTGGACGTCCCTTATCTTGTGAGAGAGACCTATTTATTTATTTTTTATTTTTTACATTTATTTATTTATTTTTGTAGAGATGAGTCTCACTATGTTGCCCACACTGATCTTGAACTCCTGGGCTTAAGTGATCGTCCTGCCTCTGTCCCCAAAGTGCTGGGATTACAGGCATGAGACGTAGTGCCCCGCCAAGGCAAGATCTATTTTTTTTTCTTTCGAGATGGAGTTTCACTCCTATTGCCCAGGCTGGAGTGCAATGGTGTGATCTTGGCTCACTGCGACCTCTGCCTCCCGGATTCAAGAGATTCTCCTGCCTCACAGCCTCCTGAGTAGCTGGGATTACAGGTGCCCGCCGCCACGCCCAGCTAATTTTTGTATTTTTAGTAGAGATAGGGTTTCACCATCTTGGCCAGACTGGTTTTACACTCCTGACCTCAGGTGATCCACCCGCCTCGGCCTCCCAAAGTGTTGGGATTACAGGTGTGAGCCACCGCACCTGGCTAAGAAGATCTATTTTTAAATTAAGAGTGTCAGTTACAAATGACTGAAACCTAACTTGAACTAGCTTAAGCAAAAAAAAAATAAAAAATAAAAAATAAAAATAATAAAAATACTGGCTCATGTAACTCAACCACAGGAAGGGCAAGAGTAGTTGGAATAATGGCTCCCCAAAATGTCCAAGTCCTAATCCCCAGAACCTGTGAATGTTACTTTGGCAGAGGGGACTCTGTAGATGTGATTAAGTTTAGGGTCTTGAGATGGGGAGATTATCTGTGTGGGCAGGATGTAATCACAGTCCTTATAAGAGGGATGCAGGAGGAGTCAGTCAGAAAGAGAAGAGGATGTAATGATGGAAGCAAAAATTGGATTATTGCACTTTGGAGATGGAGGAAGGGGCCACAAGACCAAGAATGAAGGTAGCCATCAGAAAATGAGTAAGGTAAGGAAATGGATTTTCCCCAGAGAGCCTCCAGAAAGTAGCAGCTCCGCCAACACCTTGACTTTCAGCCCAGCGAAACTGACTTCAAACTTCTAACATTCAGAACTGTAAGAATAAATCTGTGAGGCTGCACGTGGTGGCTCACACTTGTAATCCTAGCACTTTGGGAGGTTGAGGCGGCCAGAACACTTGAGCCCAGGAGTTCAAGACCAGCCTGGGCAACATGGCAAAATTCTGTCTACAAAAACAAAAATTAGCTGGATGTGGTGGCAAGTGCCTGTAATCCCAGCTACTAGGGAGGCTGGGGTGGAAGGATCACTTGAGCCTGGGAGTTTGAGACTGCAGTGAGCCCGTGCCACTGCATTCCAGCCTGGGCAACAGAGACTGTGTCTCAAAAAAAAAAAAAAAGTGTTTTAAACCACTAAATTTGAGGAAATCTGTTGTAGCAGCCATAGAAAGCTAGTATGAATACATTGCCTCCCTAGGCTTTGGCTTTCTTTTTATTAATTATATATTTTAATCAAATGAACAAAATACCTGTAAACTAAAAATCTTGAGCCCCCAACCGATGGAACGGACCTCCTCTTGGCCAAGGGGAACCCAAAGAAACCTTAAAGAAACCGAGTTCCAGCCGGGCGCAGTGACTCTCGCCTGTAATCCCAGCACTTTGGGAGGCCGAGGCGGGCGGATCACGAGGTCAGGAGATTGAGACCATCCTGGCTAACACAGTGAAACTCCGTCTCTACTAAAAATACGAAAAATTAGCCAGGCGTGGTGGTGGGTACCTGTAGTCCCAGCTACTGGGGAGACTGAGGCAGGAGAATGGCGTGAACCTGGGAAAAGGAGCTTGTAGTGAGCCGAGATTACACCACTGCACTCCAGCCTGGGCAACAGAGCGAGACTCCGTCTGGGCGGGGGGAAGAAACCAAGTTCCCAGCCATATAGGATGGGAGGTCAGACATGCCTCATTGTACCCCCTCCCTTTTGTTGTTTAGACACAACGGACCAGTATTAACATTTAAATAGAGATCAGAAGACTGAACAGACTCTGCGTGGCAATAAGATACCAAATTGTAGATAAGACTTAAGGCTATGCCAGGCAAGGGTTAAGTCATACACCTGAACAGCTTAGTTCTTCTCCAGTGTCTCTTCTTGGAGTTGTACATTATTTTATTTTATTTTAGAGACAGAGTCTTGCTCTATCACCCAGGCTAGACTGCAGTGGCGGGATCTCGGCTCACCCGCCTCTCGGGTTCAAGCAATTCTCCTGTCTCAGCTTCCTGAGTAGCTGAGATTACAGATTCCTGACACCATGCCCGGCTAATTTTTGTATTTTTAGTAGAGATGGGGGTTTCACCATGTTGGCCAGGCTAGTCTCGAACTCCTGACCTCAAGTGATCTACCCGCCTCAGCCTCCCAAAGTGCTGGGAGTAGAGGCGTGAGCCACAGCACCCAGCTGTAAATGATTTTATTACCAGTTTTCATGTGAATCCACTGGGGAGTGGGCAAAATTTGCTTTTGTTTATTGGTCAGGAATTGCTTGATCCTGAAAATCTTGTGAAAAGACATGGCAAGGTTTGGAGTCAACCTCCATAGACTACGATGGCGGACAAAGGGAGAAAGAGCTCATGGTAGTTTTGATATGACTAATGATATTATGTATCTTTTCATGTAGTTATTGGACATTTGAATACATTATTTGGAGAGATGTCCATTTAAGACCTTTGTGGCCAGGCACAGGGGCTCTTGCCTGTAATCCCAGCACTTTTGGAGGTTGAGACAAGAGGATAGTTGCCTATGCTTTTTTCCCAGTTGTTTTTTTGTTATGGTAAAATACACATAACATAAAACTTACCGCTGTAACCATTTTAAGTGGCCAGTTCAACAGTATTAAATACATTCATAATGTCGTATAGCTATCACCACCATCCATCTCCAGAACTCTTCATCGTGTTGCCTGTGCTTTTGATGTCATATTCAAGATATTATTGCCAAATCTAAGGTCATGCAGATTTTCCCATATGTTTTCTTCTAAGAGTTTTTTTTTTTTTTTAAATTATTATTACTTTTTTAAAGACAGGGTCTCACTCTATTGCCTAGGCTGGAGTACAGTGGCTCAATCATAGCTCACTGCAGCCTGGAACTCCTAGGCTCAAGGGATCCTCCCATGTTAGCCTTCTTAGTAGCTGGGATTACAGGTGCACACCACTATACCCAGCTAAGTTTTAAATTTTTTTGTAGAGATGGAGTCTCACGACGTTGCCAGGCTGGAGTACAGTGGCTATTCACAGGGATGATTATAGTGTACTACATCCTTGAACTCCTGGGCTCAAGTAATCCTCTTACCTCAGTTCCTGAGTAGCTGGGACTACTGGTATGTATTACTGTGCCCAGCTTATAGTGTATTCATTTTAAATTACACAGTAGAATTACACAGTAGTAGTTCTTTTTTTTTCTTTTCTTCCCACCTCAGCCTCCCAAGTAGCTGGGACTACAGGTGCAAGCCACCAAGTCCAGCTAATTTTTGCATTTTTTGTAGAGATAGGGTTTTGCCATTTTGCCCAGAATGGTCTCGAACTCCTGAGCTCAAGTGATCTCCCCATGTTTGCCTCCCAAAGTGCAGGGATTACAGGCATAACCCACCACACTTGGTCCAGTAGTGGTTCTTAAAATAAAATTAGAACATTACAGATATATTAAGGTTCCTTTTGTCCACTCCCAATTTTGTACCTCTAGCTCCCTTTTCAAAAGTATCCTCTGGCCGGGCCTGGTTGCTCACTTTGGGAGGCCGAGGCAGGCAGATTACCTGAGGTCAGGAGTTTAAGACCAGCTTGGCCAACATGGTGAAACTAAAAATACAAAAAATTAGCCAGGTGCAGTGGTGCACGCCCGTAATCCCGGCTACTCAGGAGGCTGAGGCAGGAGAATCGCTTGAACCCGGGAGGCAGATCATGCCACTGCACTCCAGCCTGGGTGACAGAGTGAGATTTCCTCTCAAAAAAAAAAAAAAGTAGGGCCGGGCGCGGTGGCTCAAGCCTGTAATCCCAGCACTTTGGGAGGCCGAGACGGGCGGATCACGAGGTCAGGAGATCGAGACCATCCTGGCTAACGCGGTGAAACCCCGTCTCTATTAAAAAAAATACAAAAAAACTAGCCGGGCGCAGTGGCGGGCGCCTGTAGTCCCAGCTACTCGGGAGGCTGAGGCAGGAGAATGGCGTAAGCCCGGGAGGCGGAGCTTGCAGTGAGCTGAGATCCGGCCACTGCACTCCAGCCTGGGCGACAGAGCCAGACTCCGTCTCAAAAAAAAAAAAAAAAAAAAAGTATCCTCTATTATGTGTTTATTACATATCCCTGTATCTTCCTAGGCCTATGGAAATACTTTTAGATATATTTACTACCTTCAAAAACATATGGTATTATTTGCGTAAGAATATGTGTTTATGCAAATGGAATCATAATGAGCATATCATTCATTCTACTTTACTCTGTGCTAGGCATTGTTCTAACTTTGACGATACAGCAATACACCAAATAAAGTTTCTATTCTCATGGACATTACATTATCCTGCCACTTGTTTCTTAAAATTCATATCATGTATTGAGATCTATGCATGATGATACATGTAGATCTGTTTCATTTCTTTTTTCTGAGACAAGGTCTCGCTCTGTCACCCAGTTTAAAGTGCAGTGGTGCGATCATAGCTCACTGCAACCTGGAACTCCTGGGCTCAACAGGTCTTCCTGCCTTGGCCTCTCGCGTAGCTGGGATTATAGACACACACCACCACATGTGGCTAATTGTTTGTTCATTTATTTAATTTTTTTCTGGCCACACGGCATCTGTATAATTTTTTATAATTTTTTTTTTTTTTTTTTTTTTTGAGACTTTGAGATGGAGTCTCGCTTTGTCGCCCAGGCTGGAGTGCAGTGGCACGATCTCGGCTCACTGCAAGCTCCGTCTCCCGGGTTCACGCCATTCTCCTGCCTCAGCCTCCAAGTAGCTGGGACTACAGGCGCGCACCACCACGCCCAGCTAATTTTTTGTATTTTTAGTAGAGACGGGGTTTCACCGTGTTAGCCAGGATGGTCTCGATCTCCTGACCTCGTGATCCGCCCACCTCGGCCTCCCAAAGTGCTGGGATTACAGGCGTGAGCCACCGCGCCCGGCCTCATTTTTTATTTTTTAATTTAATTTTATTTTTTGAGACAGAGTCTCGCTCTGTTGCCCAGGCTGGAGTTCAAGCAATTCTCCTGCCTCAGCCTCTCAAGTAGCTGGGACTTACTGGCATGTGCCACCATGCCCGGCTGATTTTTGTATTTTTAGTAGAGACGGGGTTTCACCATGTTGACCAGGCTGGTCTCGAACTCCTGACCTCAGGTGATCCACCCGCTTCGGCCTCCCAAAGTGCTATGATTACAGGTGTGAGTCACCATGCCAGACCTATTTTTATTTTTAATAGAGACAAAGTCTCAATGTGTTGCCAAGGCTGATCTTGAACTCCTGGGCTCAAGTGATCCACCCACCTCAGCCTCCCAAAGAAGTTTCATTTCTTTTCTTTTCTTTTTTCATTTAATTGTTGTATGTTATTCTATGAATATACTATACTATGTAATACATCATTCTCTTATGATGGACATTTAGTTTTATATCAGTTAGGATGTTTTCTACTTCAGGTAACAGAAAAACATGACTCATAATGGTGTAAATATTAAGGAAACTAATTATCTCACATCATAGAAAACCCAGAAGTTGAATGGTTGCCAGGTATATATGCTTAGGGTCCTAACTGTGCTATTTTCTGCTTTTTTGCTTTCCTCTCTTCTAAGCTCTGAAATAATTGTATGTTGTTATATAACAAATTACCCCAAAACTTAGTGGCTTAAAACATAGGCCAGGTGCAGTGGCTTATGCCTGTAATTCCAGCACTTTGGGAGACTGAGGCGGAAGGATCACTTGTGCCCAGGAGTTTGAGACCAGCCTGGGCACATAGTGAGACTCCATCTTCACAAAAAACAACAAAAAAATAGCTAGCCATGGTGGCATACACCTGTAGTCCCAGCTACTTGGGAAGCTGAGGTGGGAGGACAGCTTGAGCTCAGGAGTTTGAAGCTGCAGTGAGCCGTGATGACACCACAGAACTCCAGTATGGGCGATAGAGTGAGACCTTTTTTTTAAAAAAAAAAAAAACAAAAAACAACAACCAAAAAACCATAAACATAGTTTTCATAGGTCATGAGTTGGGACACAGCTTAGACAGGTCTTTGGCTTAAGGTCTCTCCCAAGATGTGATCAAGCTGTTGCCGTGTGAGTCTTTCCATATGGCTATTTCTCACAGCACAGCATTTGGCCTGAGTGAGCAAATGAAGAACTTGAGATAGTACCCAAGAAGGAAGCCACAGAGTTTCTATAACCCAATCTTGGAAAAGACGTGCCATCATTTCTGCCTTATTCTATTGTTTAGAAGTGAGTTATTAAGCATAGCCCACACTCAAGAAGGGAGATTACACAAGAGTGTGGTTGCCAGCCCGTGGGATCATTAAGGGCCATCTTACAGGCTGCCTATGATAGGCTGTCTGTCCTCAGGTTTGCAGAATGGCTGCCAACAACAATGCATTAATAGTCTTCCCTGAAGTAAGATGCCCTAAAGGGATCTTTTTGGCCCTGCACTGAAACCTTTTCTGATCTCCCCACTCCTCAATATTTAATCAACATTTATTGAGTATTTGCTTTAGGACAGGCCCATTGCTACTTGTGAGGATTACATGGATCATGTCTTCACAGAGCTCACAAGTCTTATTGAAGAGATATAGACTCATACAGCAAAGAATTGTAGTATATTGTGGGAGATCGAATGTCCCAGAAGCTGAGGAAGGATGCAGGAGAAAAGAACTGAGGTTAGAGGAAGCAGTGGAAGAAATGGTTCAGGAGGGTTTTGGAGGATCAGTTGGAGGTAGGTGGCATGGGGGAGATAGGGCAAAGGCATTCCAGAATGTAAATGTTACAGAAGAGTACTAAGAATAATGCACCTGTAGTTCCACGTTCGATTACCCCACCGTTAACATTTTCTTTTCTTTTTTTTTTTTTTTTTTTGAGACGGAGTCTCGCGCTGTTGCCCGAGCTGGAGTGCAGTGGCCGGATCTCAGCTCACTGCAAGCTCCGCCTCCCGGGTTTACGCCATTCTCCTGCCTCAGCCTCCCGAGTAACTGGGATTACAGGCGCCCGCCAACTCACCCGGCTAGTTTTTTGTATTTTTTTTTAGTAGAGACGGGGTTTCACCGTGTTTGCCAGGATGGTCTCGATCTCCTGACCTCGTGATCCACCCGTCTCGGCCTCCCAAAGTGCTGGGATTACAGGCTTGAGCCACCGCGCCCGGCCAACATTTTCTTATGTTTATTTTTAGGTCTTTTTTTTTTTTTTTGAGACAGAGTCTCACTCTGTCACCCAGGCTGGGATGCAGTGGCTTGATCTGGGCTCACTGCATCTTCCGCCTCCCGGATTCAAGCGATTCTCTTGCCTCAGCATCCCAAGTAGATGTTATTACAGGCGTGCGCCACCACGCCTGGCTAATTTTTGTATTTTAGTACAGAAGGGGTTTCCCTATGTTGACCAGGCTTGTCTCGAACTCCCGACCTCAGGTGATCCGCCCGCCTCGGTCTCCCAAAACGCTGGGATTACAGGCGTGAGCCATCGCACTCGGCATTTCCACATTTTTCTAGATGTGAAATAGCTGGGTCATAAAATGGACATTTTAAATTTCACCACACGGAATTGTCCTCACAAGTGGCCGTTCTATACATTTTACGCCACAGCTATCTCTGAGTTTGTTGTTACTCCTGGCTTTCCCTCAAACCGCAAGCAACTGAGATCGCGCCAGGCGTGAGCCGGGTCCCGGGCGGCCAGCGCCTCCCGCGCAGTTGGTACGTCCCGGGTGGCTCCCCCGCGACGGGGGTTGGTTCAGTCTCCGCGCGCCGCGCCTGCGCCCGCCCCGAGAGCACGTCTCTGGCATCGGACGCGCGCGCCCCTCCCCCTCCCCCCGCGCTCCCAACGTGTGTCGGCTCGCGACCCCCGGCAACCTAGGGAAGGTCGGCGGAGCGGCCCGCGCCAGCGAGTGAGTACCTGCCGACTGTGCACAGCTCCGCCCGCCCCTCCCTGCCTCCTTCTCTTCCTCAGCGGGTCCGCGGCCCACTCCTCTCCGGGAGGGGTGCCTTCCGACGCCGAGGTAGGCCTCTCCCGACGGCGGGGCGGCCCTTCCTGATGCCTGGGTGGGTCCTTCGCGACGCGGGGGTGGGCTCCGGACGCCGGGGCGGGCCTTGCCGAAGTCGGAGGTGGGTCCCTCCGGACGCCGAAGTGGGCTCGGGATGCGGGGTTGGGATCCTCCCGATTCCAGGACGGATTCCGGACGCCGGGACGGGCCATTCCTGGTGCTGGGTTGGGCTTCTCCAGATGCTCGGGCTGGGTCCCTCCCGACGCTCGGGTGGGCTCGGGACACGGTGAGTCCCTCCGGACGTTGAGGTGGGCTCGGGACGCGGGTTGGGTTTCTCCTGACGCCACGCAGGGCCCCTCGGAACGCCAGGTTGGGCTTTGCACCCTCGGTTGCCGGGCGGGTCCCTTTCACACCTGGGGGGCGGCCTGCATCCTCCGGGGCGTCGGGCGAGCGCCGAGCTCCCTCGGCCGTGGTCCGCGCCGCCTCACGCTTCGGGGCGCCCGGCCTGCGCTCCTTCCCGCGCTGGGTTACTATTTTGTTGTGTGATCCTCGTTTTCTCTAATTATTTGCCCCGAAAAAACCCCCAACGCTCTCTTTGGAGATCCTTATCGTCCTAGACGCTTTCGCCCCCGCAGGGCCGGCGCGTTTCCAGGTGCTCTCAGGCAGCTCCGCAGACTTCTCAGCGCCGCAGCAGGCGGGCTGGTGCCCTGCCGCTCCGTTAACCGGGCGCGCGTCCTGGGCAGTAGTGGAGCTGGATTTGAATCCCGGGAGCTGGACTCCAGTGTTCTTTCATTTGATCACTACATCGCACTGACATATAGAAAAGACACCCGGAGAAAGTGAAAAGTTTATGCTTCTGTCTTTATTGTTTTCCTATCGAGGGAGGAAGTGCCTTGTAGTCAAATGAAAGTCTGTTTTTGGAATCAGATAGATTGAGCTTCAATTCTTAGCCCTTTACCAATTTATCAGCTGTTTGCATAAGTTTCCTCACGTGGAAAATCGTGATGTGAATATCTACTACGTAGAGTTGTTGTGAAACTAGATACTAAAGTCGTGTTCGGATTGTATTGTTATACACTTGTCCTAAACTGAGGCTGTATATAAACTGAAAAATGGAAAATAAAGTATCAGGGATGTATGCGTGTGTATGTATGCATTTACCTTTTTAGAAAAATTACAGAAATAAGTTCATCGTATTTAGTTATTAAAGCGCTTGGCTGCCGGGCGTGGTGGCTCACTTCTATAATCCCAGCACTTTGAGGCTGAGACAGAAAAATCACTTGAGTCCAGGAGCATCAAGACCGGCCTGGGTAACATAGGAGACTCTGTCTCTACAAAAAGTAAAAAAAATTATCAGAGTATGGTGGCACCTGCCTGTAGTCCCAGCTACTCAGGTGGCTGAGGCAGGAGGCTCCCGTGAGCCCAGGAGGTGGAGGCTGCAGTGAGCTATGATCGTGACACTGCCCTTCAGCATGGGCAAGAGTGAGACCTTGTCTCTTAAAACCCTCAAAATAAAAAAAATTAGCTGGGTGTGGTGGCACGTGCCTGTGGTTCCCAGCTTCTCGGGAAACTGAGGTGGGAGGGTTGCTTGACCTTTGGAGGTCAAGGCTGATTGCCCTACTGCACTCCAGCCTGGGTGACAGAGCAGGACCTTGTCTCCAAATAAAGAAAGTGCTAGGTACCTATTTAGGGCTAAGAGTCAATCATTTATAAAGGATTGTTCTTAAGGTCCCTATGCCCCCAAGCTTTCAAAGCAATTTTGACAAGTTTGGTACCTGGACTGTCAAGATTTTAAATTACCTTGTCAGTAATTTTTCTTCAGATAGATCAAGACGATGGATGTGCTGAAAGAAAATGACAAATAATATCTGAAATTGAGAATTTTCAAGGATACTTCCCAAAATGTTACCTGTGAAATAAGTCTCATTACTGGGGTACCTGTCCTGCTTCTGCATCTTTCTGGAGACATTTTGTTCCTTAATGTCATGATTAAGAAGCTGCATCCAGACTTGATTCCTCCTTCATAGGCAGTCAGTGGTAATTCATTTTAGCTTCAGTTCAATAAGTGAAGATAGACCATTATTTTAGTGAGTTCTTCATCTTGAAGGGTAGTAACTTAAAAAATAGTAGTTGAACTGTATGCTGGCTTGCTTGTTTAAATGAACTCATCAGGGACCTCTCTTATTTACGTTTTTAGAATTACTGTGGAAAACAGTAATTTACTGTGGCTAAATCTCATGAAGCACTGGAAATTTTGGAATTTGTGTCTGTGGGGAGCCTTTACTTAATGCTTCTTATTGATCCTTCGTCTGCTGTGATTCTTTTTTTTTTTTTTTTTTGAGATGGAGTCTCGCTCTGCCGCCCAGGCTGGAGTGCAGTGGCCAGATCTCAGCTCACTGCAAGCTCCGCCTCCCGGGTTCCCGCCATTCTCCTGCCTCAGCCTCCCGAGTAGCTGGGACTACAGGCGCCCGCCACCTCTCCCGGCTAGTTTTCTGTATTTTTTAGTAGAGACGGGGTTTCACCGTGTCGGCCAGGATGGTCTCGATCTCCTGACCTCGTGATCCGCCCGTCTCGGCCTCCCAAAGTGCTGGGATTACAGGCTTGAGCCACCGCGCCCGGCTGCTGTGATTCTTTGAATACCCACCTTGAGCCTGCAGTGGTTCTATGCTGGGTTTTTATTTATTTACATGCCTTTTAGAAATTACATATATTTTGCGGTGTAGCTTCCCTTGCTATCAAATTTGAGCATATTGATTTAAATATATGGTACATGTAATCCCAGCACTTTGGGAGGCTGAGATGGGCAATTACTTGCACCCAGGAGGTCAAGACCAGCTTGGGTAACATGGTGAAACCCAGCCTCTACAGAAAATACAAAAAATTAGCTGGGCTTGTTGGCACATGGCTCTGGTGGGAGAATTGCCTGATCCTGGGAAGTTGAGGCTGCGGTGAGCTATGATCATGCCATTGCACTCCATGACAGAGTGAGGCCTTGTCTCAAAAACAATACACATGCACACACATGGTACAGGAAACAATTAACTTTATGCTCCTTGTTCAGTCAGCAAATATTTATAGGTGCATATCCTGTATCAAGCAGCAGTTTTAGTTAGAGGAGATACAAGTCATGGAAATTGGAGTCCAGTTTTCATGTCAGGAGACAAAAGTGCAAGTACCTGCTGTGTTTGGTCAAGTTACTTTTCTGAACCTGTGTTTCCTCATAATGATATATTCGGGTTTCTTAGGATTGATTGAAATATTCACTCATCAAATATTTATTAGTACTATTATTTTTTTTTGAGACGGAGTCTCACTGTCCTGAGCTGGAGTGCAGTGGTGCGATTTCGGCTCACTGCAAGCTCTGCCTCCTGAGTTCACACCATTCTCCTGCCTCAGCCTCCCAAGTAGCTGGGACTACAGGTGCGTGCCACCAAGCCAGGCTGACTCTTTGTGTTTTTAGTAGAGATGGGGTTTCACCGTGTTAGCCAGGATGGTTTCGATCTCCTGACCTCGTGATCCACCCACCTCGGCCTCCCAAAGTGCTGAGATTACAGGTGTGAGCCACCGCACCCAGCCGTGTTTATTATTTTTAAAAACTTTGTATTAAGGTATCATTTATATACAGTAGAGTGAACCAATCTTAATTGTACAGTTCAGTGTGTACACTCATGTAAGTACCACCAAGGTATGGAACATTTTCAGAAGGCTCTCTTGTGTCTTTCCCAGTTACTACCCTCCAGAGGTAACCAGAGGTTAATTGTTTTATTTTTTATTTTTATTTTTTTTGGGAAAGAGTCTCACTGTCACCAGTCTGGAGTCCAGTGGTGCAATCGTAGCTCACCACAACCTCAAACTCCTGGGCTCAAGATCCCTTCTCCTCAGCCTCCTGAGTAGCTAGGACTACAGGCGCACGCCACTATGCCTAGCTAATTTAAAAATTTTTTTGTGGAGTTGTTTTTTTTTTTTTTTTTTTTTTTTGAGACAGTCTCACTGTTGCCCAGGCTGGAATGCAGTGGTGTGATCTCGGCTCACTGCAGCCTCTCCCTTCTGGGTTCAAGCCTTTCTCGTGTCTCAGCCTCCCAAGTAGCTGGGATTACAGGTATGTGCCACCATGTCTGGCTGATTTTGTTTTTTTGGGCGGAGTCTCGCCCAGGCTGGAGTGCGGTGGCGTAATCTCAGCTCACTGCAAGCTCCACCTCCTGGGTTGATGCCATTCTCCTGCCTTAGCCTCCCAAGTAGCTGGGACTACCTTGCCTCGCTAATTTTTTTGTTTTTGTTTTTTAGTAGAGATGGTTTTCACCGTGTTAGCCAGGATGGTCTCGATCTCCTGACCATATGATCCGCCTGCCTCAGCCTCCCAAAGTGCTGGGATTACAGGCGTGAGCCACGGCACCCTGCCCTCACTTTATTCTTTGTCAAGATTGTTTAAGATGTTCTGGGGCCCATGCATTTCCATATACATTTAGAATAAGCTTGTCTGTGTCTATAAAAAGTCTTAGTGGAATTTTTATAGGAATTTCATTAAACCTAAGATAATGTTCTGTGCTCCCAAAGGTTGAATTGAAAAAAAAAAACCTAGGATCAGTTTGGGGAGAATTGATACGTTTACTATGTTGAGACTTCCAACCCGTGGGATGGTATGTCTCTAGTTATTTAGTTCTTTGATTTCTTTCACTAGTTATTCAAAAAATAAAACCCCATAAAACAACTTATGTATAAATCTATCCACACACCTGCAGTGAACTCATTTTCCACAAAGTTGCCAAGAACATACACTGGGGAAAAGACAATCTCTTCAATAGATAGTGCTTAGAAAACTGGATATCTACATGCAGAAGAATGAAACTAGGCCTCCATCTCTTGCCATATACAAAAATCAAATAAAAATGTATTAAATGTATTAAATCTGAGACCTCAAACTATGAAATTAGTGCAAGAAAACTTTGGGGAAACTCTCTAGGATATTGGTCTGGGCAAAAACTTCTTGAGTAATATCCCATAACCACAGGCAACCAAAGCAAAAATGGACAAATGGGATCACATGAAGTTAAAAAGCTTCTGCACAGCAAAGGAAACAATAAAGTGAAGAGATAACCCACAGAATAGGAGAAAATATTTGCAAACTACCCATCTGACAAAGGATTAATAACCAGAATATATAAGGAACTGAACTCTATAGGAAAAAAAATCTAATAATCCAATTTTAAAAATGGGCAAAAGATTTGAATAGACATTACTTCAAAGAAGACATGCAGGCCAGGCACGGTAGCTCACGCCTGTAATCCCAGCACTTTGGGAGTCCGAGGCAGGTGGATCACCTGAGGTTGGGAGTTCGAGACTAGCCTGACCAACATGGAGAAACCCCATCTCTACTGAAAATATAAAATTAGCTGGGAGTGGTGGTGCCTGCCTGTAATCCCAGCTACTCAGGAGGCTGAGGCAGGAGAATCACTTGAACCTGGGAGGCAGAGGTTGCAGTGAGCCGCGATTGTGCCACTGCACTCCAGCCTGGGCAATAAGAATGAAACTCTGTCTCAAAAACAAACAAACAAAAAAACATGCAAGTGGAAAACAGGCATATGAAAAGGCGCTCAACATCATTGGTCATCAGAGAAATGGAAGTCACAGCTACGGTGAAATATCTCACCCCAGTTCAAATGGCTTATATCCAAAAACAGGTAGTAGGAAATGCTGGCAAGGATGTGGGGTAGAGGGAACCCTTGTACACTGTTGGTGGGAATGTAAACTAGTACTACCACTATGGAGAACAGTTTGGAGGTTCCTCAAAAAACTAAAAGTAGACCGGGCACGGTGGCTCATGCCTGTAATCCCAGCACTTTGGGAGGCCGAGGTGGGCAGATGATGGGGTCAGGAGATGGAGACCATCCTGACTAACACAGTGAAACCCCGTCTACTAAAAATGTAAAAAATTAGCCAGGCATGGTGGTGGCTGCCTGTATCCCAGCTACTCGGCAGGCTGAGGCAGGAGAATGGCATGAACCTGGGAGGTGGAGCTTGCAGTGAGCCAAGATCACACCACTGCACTCCAGCCTGGGCTACAGAACGAGACTCCATCTCAAAAAACAAAACAAAACAAAAAAGTAAAAGTAGAGTTACTGTATGATCCAGCAGTCCCACTGCTGGGTATGTATCCAAAAGAAAGGAAATCACTGTATTGAAGAGGTATCTGCACTCCCAGGTTTGTTGTAGCACTATTTATAATAGCCAAGATATGGAATCAACTAAGTGTCCATCAGCAGATGAATAGATAAAGAAAATATGGTACTTACACATAATGGAGTACTATTCAGCCATAAAAATGAATGAGATCCTGTCATTTGTAACAACATGGATGAAACTAGAGGTCATGATGTTAAGTGAAATAAGCCAGGCACAGAAAGACAAACATTGCGTGTTCTCACTTATTTGTGGGATCTAAAAATCAAAACAGTTGAGCTAATGGAGATAAAGGGTAGAAGGATGGTCACTAGAGACTGGGAAGGGCAGTGGTGGATGATAGAGAGGTGGGGATGGTTAGTGGGTACCAGAAAAAAAACCAGAATCAATAAGACCCAGTATTTGATAGCACAATAGGATGACTGTAGTCAATAATAATGTAATTGTACTTTTTTTTTTTATGAGACGGAGTCTCACGCTTTTGCCCAAGCTGGAGCGCAGTGGTGCTGTCTCCGCTCACTGCAAGCTCTGCTTCCCAGGTTCACGCCATTCTGCCTCAGCCTTCCACGTAGCTGAGACTACAGGCACCCGCCACCGCGCCCGGTTAATTTTTTTTGTATTTTTAGTAGAGACGGCGTTTCACCACGTTAACCAGGATGGTCTCAATCTCCCAACCTCGTGATCTGCGCACCTCGACCTCCCAAAGTGTTGGGATTACAGGTGTGAGCCACTGCACCCGACCTGTAATTGTACATTTTAAAATAAAAGAGTATAATTGGATTGTTTGTAACACAAAAGGTAAATGCTTGAGGGAATGGATACCCTATTTTTTATGATCTGATTATTACATATTGCATACCTGTATCAAAGCATCTCGTGTATCCCATAAATATATACACCTATGTACCCACAAACATTAAATTTAATAAAATGTATAAGACATATATGCTAAAAACTAAAATACATCCTAGAAAACAAAAATGCTGCAAGTTTTTTTGAGGATTATTATTATTTTTTTTTCTGAGACAGGATCTCGCTCTGTCACCCAGTCTAGAGTGCAATAGCACAATCACACTCACTGCAGCCTTGATCTCCCACGCACAAGTTATCCTCCCACTTCAGCCTCCTGAGTAGCTGAGACAAGGTATGCAACCCCATGCCTGACTGATTTTTAATTATTTTTGGTAGAGATGGGGTCTGGCCAGGTTGCCCAGGCTAGTCTCAAACCCCCAGCTCAAATAGTCCTCCTGCCTTGGCCGCCCGAAGTGCTGGAATTACAGGCGTGAGACATTGCACCCAGCCTGAGCATTATTTTTAAATTATAAAATGAGTACAGACTTGTAGGAATTTTAAATAAAGGAGGAAAATATATATAAATTCACCACACTAAATTATTCTAAGGTTTATATAATTAAGTTTTTTGTTTGTTTGTTTTCTTTTTTTTTGAGATGGAGTTTCACTCTTGTTGCCCGGGCCAGAGTGCAATGGCATGATCTTGGCTCACCACAACCTCTGCCTCCTGGGTTCAAGTGATTCTCCTGCCTCAGCCTCCTGAGTAGCTGGGATTACAGACATGTACCACCATGTCTGGCTAATTTTGTATTTTTAGTAGAGATGTTGGTCAGGCTGGTCTTGAACTCTCGACCTTAGGTGATCTGCCTGCCTTGGCCTCCCAAAGTGCTAGGATTACAGGCGTGAGCCACCGTGCCTGACCTTTTTTTTTTTTTTTGAGACAGTCTTTTTCTGTTGCCCAGGCTGGAGTGCAGTGGTGCGATCTCGGCTCCTGAGTTTAAGCAATTCTCCTACCTCAGCCTCCTGAGTAACTGGGATTACAGGTGCGTGTCACCACGCCCAGCTAATTTTTGTATTTTTGGTAAAGACGGGGTTTCACTGTGTTGGTCAGACTGGTCTCAAATCCTTGTCCTCAAGCATTCTGCCCACTTCGGCCTCCCAAAGTGCTGGGATTACAAGTGTGAGCCACCGTGCCCAGCCCACAAGTTGTCATTTCATCTGTTGATGATATTTGGGTTGTCTTTGGTGTTTGACATTATGGAAAGAGCTGTTGTGAACATATACAAGTTCTTGGGTGGTGATGTTTTCATTTCTACTGGGTAGTCAATAGTAGTGGAATTGAAGCAGAAGTTAAAAAGAGAAAAACAAGTTTTCCTGTACTTGGCTGACTCACTCCAAGGCCAGCAATAGTCTGGGCCTTGACAGAGCCTTGATAACGCTATCTGAAAAGCCAGAGCCCAAAGGAATGAGCTTCAGAGACTCTCCCAACACACTGTGCTGCCCCCCGCCACCCTGGAGCAAAGATAAGAAAAGAAAAAAACAAATTCCTTTCTCATAATTATTTCTACAAACACCTGTGTTTCACAAGATTTGTAAGTTCCTGTTTTCCCTACAGTGCGGCTGCAAGATCACAAGCTATGCCTGGGTTGTGAGAGCTGTCACAATTTAATTAACTACCTTTGTTCTGCTTCTGTAAGCCTGCTTGCCTGCCCCATGAGTTTTGCGCTGTCATTTTCCCACCACACCATTCAAACTAGCCAACTCCCTTTCAGAGAAGTGTGTGTAAAAAGTCAAGCCCTGTCTTTGTTCTGGGCTCAGCCTTTAGATGTTAATCTGCTGGGCTAGTGGCCACCTAAATAAAATCCTCCTGTTCCACTCATTGGTCTCTCCAGTCTCCTGATTCCCGCAACAGAATGACTGGCTTACATGATAGTTATACTTTTTTTTTTTTTTTAAAGAAACTGCCAGTTTTCCAAAGTGGTTATGCCATTTTACATTCCCATTAGCAATATATGAGAGGTTCATTATACTCTGCATTCCTGCCCACTTTTGTATTGTCACTATTTTCGTTTTTTTTTTTTTTTTTTTTTTTTTTTTTTTTTTTGAGACGGAGTCTCGCTGTGTCTCCCAGGCTGGAGTGCAGTGGCGTGATCTCGGCTCACTGCAAGCTCCGCCTCCCGGGTTCACGCCATTCTCCCGCCTCAGCCTCCCAAGTAGCTGAGACTACAGGCGCCTGCCACCACGCCCGGCTAGTTTTTTGTATTTTTAGTAGAGACGGGGTTTCACCATATTAGCCAGGATAGTCTCGATCTCCTGACCTCGTGATCCACCCGCCTCGGCCTCCCAAAGTGCTGGGATTACAGGCTTGAGCCACCGCGCCCGGCTCACTATTTTCAATTTTAGCCATTCTAATGGATATGCAATGTTAAATCATTGTGAATTTAATTTGTAATTTCTTGATGACTAATGATATTGAACATCTGTTTGTTTTTCCTTATTGACCTTTAGTATATCTGCTTTTGTGAAGTTTGTTAATATCTCTTGTTTCTTTTAAAAATTAGTTTGTCTTTTTTTATTTTTTCTTTTGAGATAGGGTCTCAGTGTGTTGTTCGGGCTGGAGTGTAATTTTTGGAATCCACTTAGAGATGTAAAGTGACATAGCCAGCCTCCCAGTGTTTATCATGTTTATGCTGCATTACCCAGGTGTTTTTTACTATTTCATCCCTTTTACACTTTGATTTTTGTATGCTTTCTTTTTTTTGAGATTGAGTTTCACTCTTGTCACCCAGGCTGGACTACAGTGGTGTGATCTCGGCTCACTGCAACTTCTACTTCCTGGGTGCAAGCAGTTTCTCCTGCCTCAGCCTCCCTAGTAGCTGGGACTACAAGTGCCTGCCACCATGCTCAGCTAATTTTTGTATTTTTAGTAGAGACGGGGTTTCACCATGTTGACCAGGCTGGTGTCAAACTCCTGTCCCCCTGCCTCAGCCTCCCAATGTGCTGGGATTACAGGCATGAGCCACCATGCCTGGCAGATTTTTGTATGTTTTCCAGTATATAAAATACATACATTAGTATTCATATAGTTAAAAAATAAATATACATGTATTGTGGTTGTGCTTTAAAAATTATCAGTAGAGTTTTTTTTTTTTTTTTTGAGACGGAGTCTCGCTTTGTGGCCCAGGCTGGAGTGCAGTGGCGGGATCTCGGCTCACTGCAAGCTCTGCCTCCTGGGTTCACGCCGTTCTCCTGCCTCAGCCTCCGAGTAGCTGGGACTACAGGCGTGCACCACCATGCCCGGCTAATTTTTTGTATTTTTTAGTAGAGACGGGGTTTCACTGTGTTAGCCAGGATGGTCTCGATCTCCTGACCTTGTGATCCGCCCGCCTTGGCCTCCCAAAGTGCTGGCATTACAGGCGTGAGCCACCACACCCGTCCTAGATATGTTTTTAAAAGGTAAGAAAATATTTGTGCCTGGGCGTGGTGGCTCACACCTGTAATCCCAGCACTTTGGGAGACCAAGGTGGGAGGATCACTTGAGCCCAGGAGTTCGAGACCAGTCTGGGCAATATAGTGAGACCTTGTCTCTACAAAAAATAAAAGGTAAATTAGCTGGGTGTGGTGGCACATGCCTGTGGTCCTAGCTACTTGGGAGGTTGAGATGGAAGAATTGCTTAAGTCCAGGAGTTTGAGATTGTGGTGAGTCATGTTGGCCTCATAAAGTGCTGGGATTACAGGCATGAGCTACTGCACCTGGCCAATAATTTTTTTTTTTTTTTTGAGATGGAATCTTGCTCTGTTGCCCAGGCGGGAGTGCAGTGGCACAATCTTGGCTCAACCTCTGTCTCCTGGGTTCAAGTGATTCTCATGCCTCAGCCTCCCCAGTAGCTGGGATTATAGGTGCACACCACCATGCCCAGCTGACTTTTGTATTTTTAGTAGAGATGGGGTTTTGCCATGTTGGCTAGGCTCGTCTCGAACTCCTGACCTCATGTGATCCACCTGCCTCAGCCTCCCAAAGTGCTGGGATTACAGGCGTGGGCCACCATGTCTGGCCCAAGAATTCTTTATATATTCTGGATATAAGTCTTTTGCAAGATAAATGTATTGCACGTATTTTCTTCCTTTCTATGGCAGCTTTTTGTTTTCTTTTTTGATACGGGGTCTTACTCTGTTGCCTAGGCTGGAGTGCAGTAGCGTGACCACATCTCATTGCAGCTTTGACCTCCCTGGCTCAGGAGATCCTTCTACTTCAGCCTTCTGAGTAGTTGAAACTACAAGTGTGTGCCACCATACCCAGCTAATTAAAAAGAATTTTTTTATAGAGACAAAGCATTGCTATTTTGCCCAGACTGTCATTCTGTGGCTTCTTAATGGTCTTTTTTTTTTTTTTTTTTTTTAAAGAGCAGAAGTTTTAAGTTTCAGTGATGTCAAATTTATCAAATTAAAAATTTTCTTTATGTCCTAAGAAAGCTTTACTCAGGCTGGGCACGGTGACTCATGCCTGCAATCCCAGCACTTTGGGAGGCCGAGGTGGGTGGATCACGAGGTCAGGAGATCGAGACAATCCTGGCTAACATGGTGAAACCCTGTCTCTGCTAAAAAAAAATACAACAAAAATTAGCTGGGCGTGGTGGTGTGCGCCTGTAGTCCCAGCTAATCGGTAGGCTGAGGCAGGAGAATGGCATGAACCTGGGAGATGGAGCTTGTAGTGAGCTGAGATTGTGCCACTGCACTTCAGCCTGGGCGACAGAGTGAGACTCCGTCTCAAAAAAAAAAAAAAAAAAAAAAAAAAAGCTTTATTTACTCAAAGTCACTTTTTTTTTTTTTTTTTTTTTTTTTTAAATTGAGACAGGGTCTCACTGTGTTGCTGAGGCTTATCTTGAATGCTTGAGTTCAAGTGATCCTTCTGCCTCGGCCCCTCAAAGTGCTGGGATTACAGGCATGCACCACTATTCCAGGCCAAATCTTGGTAGTTCTACACTCTTTTGGGTCTTTAGCTCCTTTGAGAATTCAATAAAAATTATAAAAATTTTTCCAAGGAAGATACAGAAAAAACCAATTTTACACACAATTTTAGTTAATCCCCTGAAGCCAATCTATAGATTCTTTAAGGGCTTTGGGATTGACAGGTTAAGAACTCTTGGCTGGCAGTTCTCTAAATATTAATCTAAGATCTATCTTTTCTTTTGAGATGAGATCTCACTCTGTTGCCCAGGCTAGAGTGCAGTGGCACCATCATGGCTCAGTGCAGCCTCCACCTCCCTAGGCTCAGGTGATCATTGCACCTCAGCCTCTTAAGAGTAGCTGGGACTATAGGCATGTATCACTACACCTGGCTAATTTTTAAAAGTTTTTGGAGAGATGGGGTCGTTCTTTTTTTTTTTTTTTGAGACAGTTTCACTCTTGTTGCCCAGGCTGGAATGCAGTGGCACCACCATGCCTGGCTAATTTTGTATTTTTAGTAGAGGTGGGATTTCTCCATGTTGGTCAGGCTGGTCTTGAACCGCCGACCTCAGGTGATTGAGAGGCGGTCTTTCTATGTTGCCCAGGCTGGTCAGATCTGTCTTCTCAATTCGCCAGGTTTCATATTCTTTCCCCTCAGTTGTCTTTGCTGTTTCTCCCCAAAGAGATTTGTTCTTTGGGTAGTGTTCATTATGATAGTAACAGACCTGAATCTAAAAAGGTAGAGTAAGGTGAATTTTTTTTTTTTTTTTTTTTTTGAGGCGGAGTCTCGCTCTGTCTCCCCGGCTGGAGTGCAGTGGCGCGATATCGGCTCACTGCAAGCTCCGCCTCCCGCGTTCACGCCATTCTCCTGCCTCAGCCTCCCGAGTAGCTGGGACTATAGGCACCCGCCACCTCGCCCGGCATTTTTTTGTGTTTTTAGTAGAGACGGGGTTTCACCGCGTTAGCCAGGATGGTCTCGATCTCCTGACCTCGTGATCCGCCCGCCTCGGCCTCCCAAAGTGCTGGGATTACAGGCATGAGCCACCGCGCCCGGCTGGTGAATTGTTAAAACTGAGGACTTGATCAGTCATGATGGCTCATGCCTATAATCCTAGCATTTTGGGAGGCCAAGGCAGGAGGATCGTTTGAGGCCAGGAGTTCAAGACCAGCCTGGGCAACATAGCAAGACCCCCATCTCTTTAAAAAAAAATTAGCTGAGTGTGATAGTGTACTCTTGTAGTCCTACCTTCCTGGGAAGCTGGGGCAGAAGGATTGCTTGAACCTAAGAGTTAGAGGTTGCAGCAAGCTGTGATCATACACACTGCACTCAAGCCAAGGCAACAGAGCAAGACCCTATCTCAAAAAACAAAAACATAAATATAAAACCTGTTTTTGTTAGAAATATGGCAACGTTTGTACAAAGTTGTATTTGTGTTTTTTCCATTTCTCTTATAGTTTGGAGTTTAGAAAATTCACTTCTTGCAAATTAATATAAAAATTAATTTTTTTTAGGAAGTACAAATATGTCATCTTATTTGTGTTTTAATTTGTGTAATGGTAACTTGATAGGTTTTTAGTCTTTTCCTGCTGCTGTAACAGAATATCTTCCACTGGGTAATTTATAAACAATGTAATTTTTTTGCTCACAGTTCTGAAGTCTGGTAAATCTAAGATCAAGGTGCTTGATGAGGGCTTGCTCTCTGCTTAAAAGATGGGACCTTCTTGCTGCATCCTCACATGGCAGAAGGGTAAAAGGGGCAAACAAGCTCTCTTAGGCCTCTCTTATAAGGGCACTAGTCCCTTTCATGAGTGCTGTGTCTTCATGACCTAGTCACTTCCCTAGGGCCCCATTTGTTTGTTTGTTTTTTTTGAAACGGAGTCTCGCTCTGTTGCCCAGGCTGGAGTGCAGTGGCGTGATCTCCACTCACTGCAAGGTCCACCTCCCGGGTTCACGCCATTCTTCTGCCCAACTAGCTGGGACTACAGGCGCCCGCCACCATGCCTGGCTAATATTTTTGTATTTTTAGTAGAGACGGGGTTTCACCGTGTTAGCCAGGATGGTCTCGATCTCCTGACCTTATGATCTGCCTGCCTCGGCCTCCCAAAGTGCTGGGATTACAGGCGTGAGCCACCGTGCCCGGCCCCAGGCCCCATTTCTTACCAACACATTGGGGATTAGATGTCAGCATATGAATTTTGGAAGGACACAAACATTTGGACCATAGTGGATAGCTCATATCCAGTTATCTAGTGAGATGTTACTGCTTTAGTATGAATTTATATGTACTTAAATAATAACTAGCTAGTTCTGCGTTGCATGTGCAGTAAATATTCTGTTAACTATATTTAAATACAAAAGTTAAAAATGTATATTTCTTTCTTTTTTTTTTTGAGACAGGGTCTTGGTCTGTTGACTGGCTGGAGTGCAGTGGTGTGATCTCGCTTCACTGCAACCTCCATCCCCTGGGTTCAAGCAATCCTCCTGCCTCAGCCTCTCCAGTAGCTGGAACTGCAGGCATGCACCTCCATACCCAGCTAATTTTTGTATTTTTAATAGAGGTGGGGTTTCACCATGTTGTCCAGGCTGATCTCAAACTCTTGTCTTCAGATGATCCTCTCACCTTGGCCTCCCAAAGTACTGAGATTACATACTTGAGCCACTGCCCCTGGCTAATTTTTTGATTTTTGTAATTTCTTGTTCTTTAGTCATTAAAAATATGCATTAAGCACAGAAAAAGACGTTTGTGTGTCTAGTTTTATGAAGGGGAATGATTTTGTAAATTGTAAGCATCTGGGTGTGTACGTTGTCACTATCCCTTAATTTAGAATTTTTTATCCCTTAAGTGTTTTTTTAGAAAAACCTTAATGCTCGTATTGTGCAGACTACTTCTGATAATAAGATAAAACAGGTCCCTTAGGAGTAATTGAATGGTTTGAGAAGTTTGTAACAAAGTTAAGGTGGCTTTATTTAAATCTGTGATTGAGTCAGTGATTCTCTGCTCTGGCTGTAAAATAAAATCATCTGGGGCTCCCCTTTTTTAAAAATTGAGGTGAAATTCACCTAACAGGCCGGAGGTGCGGTGGCTCAGCCTGTAATCTCAGCACTTTGGGAGGCCAAGGCAGGTGGATCACGAGGTCAAGAGATCCGTACCATCTTGGCCAACATGGTGAAACCCCATGTCTACTAAAAATACAAAAATTAGTGGGGCGTGGTGGCGCATGCCTGTAGCCCCAGCTACTTGGGAGGCTGAGGCAGGAGAATTGCTTGAACCCGGGAGGTGGAGGCTTTGGTGAACTGAGATGGTGCCACTGCACTCCAGCCTGGCAACAGAGTGAGACTCTGTCTCAAAAAAAAAAAAAAAAAAAAATCACCTAACAAAATCTACCATTTCAATCATTTTAAGTGTATAATTTAGTGGTTTTTAGTAAATTCACAGTGTTGTACAATTATCACCACTTTCTAATTCCAAAACATTTCTATCACCCCCAAAATAAACCTTATATCCGTTAAGCAGTCATTGTACATTTTCCCCAACTCCATCTTCTGGTAATCACTAATCTGCTTTCTGCCTATGGATTTGCTTATTCTAGATGTTTCATATAAATAGAATCACACAGTATGTGCCTTTTATGTCTGGCTTCTTTCGCTTGGCATGTTTTCAAGTTTCATCCATGTTGTAGCATATATTAATACTTCATTCCTTTTGTTTCCCCATAGTGGCTACACCATTTTACATTCGTATCAATAATACGATGTACTAGAGTTCCAGTTTCTCCAGCATCCTCACCAACACTAGTTATTTTCCATTATTTTTAAAATAGCCAGCCATCAGAGTGGGTATAAAGTGGTATTTCATTGTGGTTTTGATTTGTGTTTCCCTCATGACTAATGATTTGAGTATTTTTTTATATTTTTTTAGACAGGGGCTTAGTCTGTCACCCAGGCTGGAGTACTGTGGCGTGGATCTTGGTTCACTGCAGCCTTGACACCCTGGGCTCAATTGATCCTCCATCCTCCCACCTAAGCCTCCCAACTAGCTGGGACTACAGGTACGCCACCACATCTGGCTAAATTTTGTATTTTTTTGTATAGGGTTTTGCCATGTTTTCTGGGCTTGTCTCAGACTCCCAGGCTCAAGTGATCCACCAGTCTCGGCCTCTCAGAGTGCTGGGATTACAGACTGGGATTATAGTCCACTGTGACTCAAGTGATCCACCAGTCTCGGCCTCTTAGAGTGTTGGGATTACAGCCCACTGTGCCGGGTTACTTTTGCATTTGATGTCTTTTTCTTTTTTTTTGGAAACAGGGCCTTGCTCTGTTGCCCAGGCTGGAGTGCAGTGGTGTGATCACAGCTTACTGCAGCCTCAACCTTCTTTTTTTTTTTTTTTTTTTTTTGAGACGGAGTCTCGCTCTGTCGCCCAGGTTGGAGTGCGGTGGCGCGATCTCGGCTCACTGCAAGCTCCACCTCCCGGGTTCATGCCATTCTCCTGCCTCAGCCTCCCGAGTAGCTGGGACTACAGGCGCCCGCCACGATGCCCGGCTAATTTTTTGTATTTTTCAGTAGAGATGGGGTTTCACCGTGTTAGCCAGGATGGTCTCGATTTCCTGAACTCGTGATCCGCCTGCCTCGGCCTCCGAAAGTGCTGGGATTACAGACGTAAGCCACCGCGCCCGGCCTGCAGCCTCAACCTTCTGGGCTTAGGTGATCCCTCCTCCTTAGCCTGCCAAGTAGCTGGGACTGCAGGCATTAGCTGCTATGCCTGGCTAATTTTTATTTTTATTTTATTATTATTTTTTGAGACAGGGTCTCGCTCTGTCACCCAGGCTGGAGGGCAGTGGTGTGATCTTGGCTCACTGCAACCATGTTGGCCAGGCTGGTCTTGAGCTCCTCACCTCAGGTGATACACCCACCTCAGCCTCCTAAAGTGCTGGGATTATAGACATGAGCCACTGTGCCTGGCCAGAAATAACATTTTTAAAATTTCAGTTTTGGTTGTTTAGGGCTAGCATATAGGAATGCAATTGATTTTTGTGTGTTGACTTGTTTCCTGCATTGATACAAGGCAAGATGAACCTTGATGAACTGTTGATTAGTTATAATAGTTTTTTTGTTGTTGTTGTTTTGAGATGGAGTTTCACTCTTGTTGCCCAGGCTGGAGTGCCTAATAGCACGATCTTGGGTCACTGCAACCTCCACCTCCCGGGTTTAAGCAATTCTTCTGCCTCAGCCTCCCAAGTAGCTGGGATTACAGGTACCTGCCACCACGCCTGGCTAATTTTTGTATTTTTTTTTTTTTTTTTTTTGAGACAGAGTCTCACTCTGTTGCCCAGGCTGGAGTGCAGTGGCACCATCTTAGCTCACTGCAAGCTCCGCCTCCCATATTCATGCCGTTCCCCTGCCTCAGCCTCCTGAGTAGCTGGGACTACAGGTGCCTGCCACCACGCCCGGCTAATTTTTTATATTTTTAGTAGAGACGGGGTTTCACCGTATGGGCCAGGCTAGTCTCAAACTCCTGATCTCAAGTGATCCGCCTGCCTCAGCCTCCCGAAGTGCTGGGATTACAAGTGTGAGTCACTGCACCTGGCCTATAATAGTTTTTTAATGTGTTTCTTAGTGTTTTTTTTTTTTTTGAACACAGGTCATGTCATCTGCAAATCATAATAGTTTTACTTCTTTCTAAGTTGAATATCTTTTATTTCTCTTTGCTTAATTGTTCTGCCCAGAACCCTAAGTATAATGTTCAATGATGAAAGCAGACATTGTTTTTTTTGAGACAACCTCGCCCTGTTGCCCAGGCTGCAGTGACTGGGACCACAGGCTTGCCACCATTGTTCAGCTAATTCTTTTATTTTTTGTAGAGACAGGGTCTTGCTATGTTGATGAGGCTGGTATCTTAACTTGTGGGCTCAAGCCATCCTCCCGCCTTGGCCTCCCAAAGTACTGGGATTATAGGGGTGAGCCACTGTGCCCAGCCTCTTTTTTTCTTTTTGAGACAGGGTCTTGCTCTGTTGCCCAGTTGCCTAGGCTGAAGTTCATTGGCATGATCATAGCTCATGGCAGTTTCAGACACACTCAAGCTGTCGTCCTGCCTCAGCCTCTTGAGTAGCTGGGACTGTAGGTGCTCAACACTGTGCCTTGCTAACTTTTTTTTTTTTTTTTTTTTGAGATGAAGTCTCACTCTGGCACCCAGGCTGGAGTGCAGTGGCACAATCTCAGCTCACTGCAACCTCCGCCTCCTGAGTTCAAGTGATTCTCCTGCCTGAGCCTCTGGAGTAGCTGGGATTACAGTCGCACGCCACCACACCCAGCTAATTTTTGTATTTTTAGTAGAGATGGGGTTTTACCATGTTGGCCAGGCTGGGCTTGAACTCCTGACCTCAGGTGATCAGCCCACCTCGGCCTTCCATCCTGTAGAGACAGGATGCCGTGTCTTGTCTCTACAAAAAAAAAAAAAAAAAAAAAAAAACATTGCATAGGATGGTCTCAAATTCCTTGACCTCAAGTGATCCTCCTGCCTTGGCCTCCCAAAGTGTTGGGATTACAGGGGTAAGCCACTGTGCCCAGCTGAAAGGAGACTTTCTTGTCTTGCTCCTTGTTGAAAGGAGAAAGCATTTAGTCTTTTACCTTTAAATATGACGTTAGCTTATTAGTTACGGGATTTTTGTAGATGTTCTTTATCAGGTTGAGGCATTTGATATTTAAAAAATCTTAACCTAGGTAACATAGTGAGATCCTATCTTATAAGGAATAAAAAGTAAATTAGCCAGATATGCTGGCACACCCCTGTGGCCCCAGCTGCACAGGAAGCTGAGGTGTGGGAGGGTTGCTTGAGCCAAGGAGGACGAGGCGATCATGAGCTACGATCATGCACTCTAGCCTGGCCAACAGAGCGAGACCTCGTCTCAAAAAAGAAGAAAAACTTGTAAGTAAATTATAATATGTAGTCAAGGAAAGCAGTTATCTAAATTGATGTTTAAAGAACTAGGATACATTTCTATATTATTGATACTGAAATTTCACCATGGAGAATGAGATTTGTATATTTATATAGTTTTTTTGTTTGTTTGTTTTTGAGACAGAATTTCCCTCTTGTCGCCCAGGCTGGAATGCAGTGGCGTGATCTCTGCTCACTGCAGCCTCTGCCTCCTGGGTTCAAGTGATTCTCCTGCCTCAGTCTCCTTAGTAGAGTAGCTGGAATTACAGGCACACGCTACCATGCCCGGCCAATTTTTGTATTTTTAGTAGAGACACGGTTTCCCCATGTTGGCCAGGCTGGTCTCTTAACTCCTCACGTCAAATGATCCACCCGCCTCAGCTTCCCAAAGTGCTGGGATTACAGGCGTGAGCCACCGTGCCTGGTCTGTGTTTCCCTCTATAGAAAAAAAACATTTTTTCCCTATATTTTTCTAAAAAAAATTCCTCTATATTTTTAATAAGTAGTAGACTAGTTAAGAAATCCAGTTTTACTTCTGTTAGATAGGGTTATCTTTTCCTTTTACAAGATTAAATTGAGGCTGGGCACGGTGGCTCACTCCTGTAACCCCAACACTTTGGGAGGCCAAGGTGGGCAGATCACCTGACGTCAGGAGTTCAATACCAGCCTGACCAACATGGTGAAACCCCTTCTCTACAAAAATACAAAAATTAGGCTGGGTGTGGTGGCTCATGTCTGTAATCCCAGCACTATGGGAGGCTGAGGCGGTGGATCACCTGAGGTCAGGAGTTTGAGACCAGCCTGGCCAACATGGTGAAACCCTATCTGTACTAAAAATACAAAAATTAACCAGTGTGGTGACACGTGCCTGTAGTCCAGCTACTCGGGAAGCTGAGGCAGGAGGATTGCTTGAATTGAGAGGCAGCGGTTGCAGTGAGCCAAGATCGTGCCACTGCACTCCACCCTGGGCAACAAAGCGATACCGTCACAAATAAAAGACTAAGTTGAATAGCTTCTAGAAAACTTTAAGTAAATTTTGATCTTTTTATTCTAGACAAAATTATTGTCCTTTTATTCTAGACAAGAGGATGCCACGGAGAAAGAAAAAAGTTAAAGAAGTCTCCGAATCTCGGAACCTGGAGAAGAAGGATGTGGAAACTACCAGTTCTTTCAGTGTGAAGAGGAAGCGTAGACTTGAGGATGCATTCATTGTGATATCTGATAGTGATGGAGAGGTAAGTAAAGTAGAGCTGAAAAGTAGAGCTGTAGCTCTCAAACTATGCTTCTTTAACCATGGGGAGTATGTTTCGTGACTGACGTCACCTTAATGCCAGCTCACCAAAACCATGAAATTTTTACTCAACTTTGTTTTACTTTGTAAATGGAGTTAAGAATTACTTAAGGAAGTAATCCTGTTGCTTAGTTGAGGATGGATCATAGTTCTTCAGTTTTGTGATATAGTAATCCAAAGTGGCATTTTGGAACTATTTGAATAATCTAAATCAATTGAAAATCTTAGTTTTGATATGTCTAGAAAGTGAGAGGAAAAACATGTGAATGTTTTTAAATCTTTTGATATGTTCTAGATATAATAGCACCTAGTCACCTATAGCTGTTTAAAAATAACTGAAATTAAAAATCAACTTCTCTGTTGCACTAGTCACATTTCAAGTGATTAAAGACACATAAGGCTAGTGTCAATTGTATTAGACAGCAGAGCTATACGACATTTTTAGCATTTTAGAAAGCTTTATTCTCCAGAATAAAGATTGTAACCTTTTTCCTTTATCCTGTATTTCCATTTGTTTATTGGAGTTTTCTACCTGCCTTCAGGTCTCATCTCAAAGGCAGTGAATTAACTCATTGTTTTTTCCTCCAGATTTTCTTATCTTTCTCTTGTACTTTTTTTTTTTTTTTTTTTTTTCCTGGAGCCAGGTTCTCCCTCTGGTCATGTAGGCTGGAGTTTGGTGTTAGCTCAGCTCACTCCAGCTTCCTTCTCCTGGTCCCACCTCAGCCCCCATGTAGCTGGGACTACAGGTGCGAGCCATTACGCCTGGCTAATTTTTGTATTTTTTTTGTAGAGATGGGATTTCGCCATGTTGCCCAGGATGGTTTCGAACTCCCAGCCTCAAGCAATCCTGCCTCGGCCTCCTGAAGTGCTGGGTTTACAGGTGTGAGCCACTGCATCTGGCCAAAAAATGACATATTTTTGGTTAGCAAGATTGAGCATTTCTTTACATCTTTATTGGTTTTTAAAAAACGTTTCTTGGCTGGGTGTGGCAGCTCATGCCTATAATCCCAGCACTTTGGGAGGCTGAGGCGAGCGTATCACAAAGTCAGGAGATTGAGACCATCCTGGCTAACCTGGTCAAAGCCCGTCTCTACTAAAAATACCAAAAATTAGCCGCGTGTGGTGGAACGTGCCTGTAGTCCCAGCCACTCAGGAGGCTGAGGCAGGAGAATTGCTTGAATCCCGGAGGCGGAGGTTGCAGTGAGCTGAGATCGCACCACTGCACTCCAGCCTGGGTGACAGAGGGAGACTCTGTCTCAAAAACAAAACAAAACAAAACCACGTTCCTTATAGTTTAGTTTTTAATTAGGACTTTTGTCTATATAGTTCATCTTAAGTGCATAAAAGTATAGAGAAGAAAACAAGGGCTAGGTACATCCCTGGTGACTCATGCCTATAATCCCAGTGCTTCGGGAAGCTGAGACAGGAGGATTGCTTGAGGCCAGGCATTTGAGACCAGCCTGAGCAACACAGAAAGACCCTGTCTCTACAAAAAGTACAAAACTTAGCTGGGCATGGTGGCATGCGCCTGTAATCCCAGATACCTGGGAAGCTGAGGCAGGTGGGAGAATTGCTTGAGCCTAGGAGTTCAAGGAATTTGAGACTGCAGTGAGCTATGATTGTACCATTGCACTCCATCTGAAAAAGAAAGAAAACAAAACAGTTGTATTACTTGGATATCATCTTAATATTAACAAAAATAAAAATATTAAATACACAAATAGATACGGATATGTTAAAAAAGTTGTATACATAGATGTTTAAAAAAAAAAACCAAGCCGGCCGGGCGCGGTGGCTCAAGCCTGTAATCCCAGCACTTTGGGAGGCCGAGGCGGGTGGATCACGAGGTCAGGAGATCGAGACTATCCTGGCTAACATGGTAAAACCCCGTCTCTACTAAAAATACAGAAAACTAGCCGGGTGTGGTGGCGGGGACCTGTAGTCTCAGCTACTTGGGAGGCTGAGGCGGGAGAATGGCGTGAACCCGGGAGGCGGAGCTTGCAGTGAGCCGAGATCACGCCACTGCAGTCCAGCCTGGGAGACACAGCGAGACTCCGTCTCAAAAAAAAAAAAAAAAAAAAAACCAAGCCATAACAAAACAGTTTAGAAAGGTATGAAATGAAAATGTATACTACAGACATTTAACCATAAGAAATAATTTCTTTTTCATTTTTAAAATAATTTCTTGATGTCATCCGTGTGATCCGAAGGCAATAATTTCTTCTGTGTCCTTGGAAAAAATTTTTTACGTATACCGTATCAGTAGAGATTTTTACAGGAAACAAATCATACTGTAGAAACTGTTTTGCTTTTTTTCCACTTAATGTCTGTGTTAGGTCCTCCAGAGACATAGAACCAATAGGATGGGCAGATGGATGGATGGATGGATGGATGGATGGATGGATGGATGGATGGACGGACGGATGGATGGATGGACGGACGGACGGACGGACGGACGGACGGACGGAATTTATTAGGGGAATTGGCTCATGTAATTATGGAGAATGAAAACTCCCCACAATAGGCTGTTTGCAAGCTGGATACCCTGGGATGCCAGTAGTATGGCTCAGTGCAAGTCTGAAGGCCTGAGAACAAGGGGTAAGGGGTGCTGAGTGTAAGGCCTGAAATCCAAGGCCTGGAGAGCCTGGAGTTCTGATGTCCAAGGGTAGGAGAAGAATAATGTGTCCCAGCTCCAGGAGAGAGATAAATTTGCCTTTCCTATGTTTTTATTCTATTTAGCCCCCCAGCCAGTTGAGTGGTGTTCACCCACATTGAGAGCAGATCTTCCCCACTTAGTCACTGAGACTCACACTCCAATCTCCTCTGCAAACACCCGCACAGACACACCAGAAAATAATACTTTACTAGTTCTCTGGGTATTTCTTACTCCAGTCAAACTGATACCTAAAATTAACCATTACAGTATTTCCTGGAGACCTTTCTATAGCAGCACATATGTATGTCATATGTCATATATGTTATACATACAGAAATGTGCATAAAATATAAATGCATAGTTTTAAAAATTAATGTGAACACTTGTAGTTACCACCTGAGAATCCCTCTTCTCTTAGTGTGTCCCTCCCCAAATACATTGTTTTCCAACTTACTTTTGTTTTTTTTTTGAGATGGAGTCCTGCTCTGTCGCCCAGGCTGGAGTGTAGTGGCGCGATCTCAGCTCACTGCAACCTCTGCCTCCCAGGCTCAAGCAATTCTCCTGCCTCAGCCTCCTGAGTAGCTGGGATTACAGGCATGCGCCACCACGCCTCACTAAGTTTTGTATTTTTAGTAGAGATGAGGTTTCACCATGTTGGCCAGGCTGGTCTCGAACTCCTGACCTCAGGTGATCCGTCCGCCTTGGCCTCCCGAAGTAGTGGGATTACAGGCGTGAGCCACCTCACCCAGCTCTTTGTTACCTTTCTGAAGGTAACCACTGTTTGTTTTATCTTCCCATATTTCTCCTTACAGTTTTACCACATTTGCATGTATCCCTAAACAGCATACATATATTTTGAAAAACTAAGTACTGGTGATTAGACATGTCTACCAGTATTTTCCAGTAATCTCTCAATTCCCCAGATATTTGAAATTTTCCCTTTATCATAAACTAAAATCTTGTTTATAAATGGGTGTGTCTCTGGATTTTTTTCTTCCATTAATCTGTCACATATTTTTATAATTGTTCAGTTGATTGTCTTGGGTATTTTAGATAGGCATTTATCTCTGCTGATAACGACCATTTTTTTCTCTTTCTTTCTAGCACTTATACCTTTTTCTGTTTTGTTTTCATTGCTTTAGCTGTGGCTTCCAGAATAATGTTGATTGATACTAGCAATAGAGCACATCTTTTATTTCTGATGTTTTGCTATTTGTTTCATATTTCTGTTTTTATGTTAAGGAACTATCCTTTAATTGCTTATTTACTAGTAGTAGTTTTAGGAATTATGTTTAATCAAATACCCTTTATTTAGCAAGATGATGGAGTAGTTTTTCTCCTTTAATCAACTAATATTATATATTGGATTAGTATTTTCTAATGTTGGAACATCTTTGCATTTCTGGAATAAATCATGCTTGGTCATGATGTGTTATGTTAATATAATATTGATTTTTTTTCTCAATATATTATTTAGAAGTTTTTCATCTGTACTCCTAGTGCCATTGGCTTTATAAAGTTTTTGGGGGGGGCTATGGCCTTCATCAGATGTTAATATTAGGGTTATGGTATAAAAGAGAAGGAAAGCTTATTATTTTTTTCTATGTCCTACCACAATTTAAACAGTATAGGAATTATTTGTTTTACAGGGTTTCCTAAAAATCTCCCGTAAAACTGGGCTACCAACTGATTTTTTTTTTTTTTTGAGATGGAGTCTCGCTCTGTCGCCCAGGCTGGAGTGCAGTGGCGTGATCTCTGCTCATTGCAAACTCCACCTCCTGGGTTCACGCCATTCTCCTGCCTCAGCCTCCTGAGTAGCTGGGACTACCGGCGCCCATTACCACGCCCGGCTAATTTTTTTTTTTATTTTTAGTAAAGATGGGGTTTCACCATGTTAGCCAGGATGGTCTTGATCTCCTGACCTTGTGACCCGCCTGCCTCAGCCTCCCAAAGTGCTGGGATTACAGGCGTGAGCCACCGCGCCCGGCCTACTAACTGATTTTTAATATGTATTTCATATTCTTGTAGTGTCTTGGTATTGTTGTATATGGAAAAAAGTCTTTTTTTCTGCTTTAGAATAGAAAACAGTTGGAATCATCTTAGGAACACATTTGTTTGTTTTTTGTTTTGTTATTTATTTTTATTTTTTTAATATGTATTTTTTTGAGATGGAGTCTTGCTTTGTTGCCCAAGCTGGAGTGCAATGGCATGATAGCGGCTCACTGCAACCTCCGCCTCCTGGTTCAAGTGATTCTGCCTGCCTCAGCCTGCGGAGTAACTGGGATTAAAGGTGCCTGCCACCACACCTGTGTAATTTTTGTATTTTTAGTAGAGGGGGGGTTTTACCATGTTGGCCAGGCTGGTCTCGAACTCCTGACCTCAGATGATCTGCCCACCTTGGCCTTCTAAAGTGTTGGGATTACAGGCGTGAGCCACTGCACCTGGCCTTTGTTTTTGTTTGTTTTTTTTGTTTGTTTTTTTTTTTGAGACAGAGTCTTGCTTTGTCATCCAGGCTGGAGTGCAGTGGCACAGTGATGTGATCTTGGCTCATTGCAGTCTCCATTAATAGTATGTACTTTATATGATTTTCATCATTTTTAAACTTAGTCAAACTTGTTTTATGGCCCAGAATATTCTGTGTGTACTACAGAAGAATGCACATTTTGGATAGTGATTTCTGTAAATGTCAATCTGATAAAGTTTGATGATAGTGTTGTTCAAATCTACTTTATATTTATTGGTTTTCTGTCTGTTCTACAAATATTTTGAGGCTATTGAAGTCTTTGACCATAATTGTGAATTTGTCTTACTTCTCTTTTTTTTTTTTTTTTTTTTTTTGAGACAGTCTTACTCTGTTGCCTTAGGCTGTAGTGCAGTGGTACGATCTTGGCTCACTGCAACCTCTGCCTCCTGGGTTCAATTGATTCTCATGCCTCAGCCTCCTGAGTAGCTGGGATTACAGGCATATGCCACCATGCCTGGCTAATTTTTGTATTTTTAGTAGAGATTGGGTTTCACCATGTTAGCCAGGCTGGTCTCGAACTTCTGACCTCAGGTGATCCGCCCACCTGGGCCTCCCAAAGTGCTGGGATTACAGGTGTGAGCCACTGCACCTGGCCCACAGTTAATTTTAGAACATTTTCCACCCTCCATGGCCACTGCCCTCGCCAGCCTCACACCACACTATACTCTGCCAGTCTGCATGGCCCAGTAGCAGCGGCCTAGAACATTTTCATTACCCCCCAGAAAAAAACCCATTTTCATTAGCAGTTACTCTCCATTTTCCCCTAAACCCCTAGCCCTTGACAACCGCTAATCTACTTTCTATACGGATTTGCCCATTCTGGGCATGTCTTATAAATGGAATTATATGATATATGTGTGGCCTTTTGTCTGGCTGCTTTCAATTATGTATTTTCAAGGTGCATTCATTTTGTAGTGTGTATCAGCACCTAATTTCTTTTTTGTCCACAGTGGTGGCACTGTTTTATATTCCCACCAACAGTGTACTAGGGTTCCAGTTTTTCTAATCCTTGCCAATGCTTATTTTCTGATTTCAAACAAATTATTTTAATTATCCTAGTGGGTGTGAAGTGATACCTTATTGTGATTTTGATTTGTATTTCCCTGATGACTAATGATGTTGGGCATCTTTTCATGTACTTCTTGGACATTTCTGTATCTTCATTTTCAGAGAAATTCTGTTCAAACGCTTTGCCCAGTTTTATTTTTATTTATTTATTTTTAGAGATGGGATGTTGCTTTGTCTCCCAGGCTGGAATACAGTGGTGCGATCTTAGCTTGCTGCAGCCTGGAAGTCCTGGGTTCAAGTGATCCATCTGCTCCAGCCTCCTGAATAGCTAGGATCATGCCTGGCTAATTAAAGAAAAAATAAATTTTTTTTTTAAATTTAAAAAGAATTTTTTTTTGGGAGGGGGTAAGGACAGGATCTCTCTACATTCCCCAGGATGGTTTTGAACTGGCCTCAAGCTATTCTCCCACTTCAAAGTGTTGGGATTACAGGCATGAGCCACTGTGCCTGGCCTTTTATTTCTTTCTCTTTTATTTTTTGTTTTCTTGATTATTTTGTTTGTGTTTCTTATTAAATTTTAGGGTGGAATGTAGGGTTGGTGTATTTGGTTCACTTTTGCTTCTATAGGGTTTTTCATTTACCCTCTTTTTCCTTTCCTTTACTATCCAGTGTCGAAAGAGTGATTTAAAATAAATGAATAAACACTGAGTTTAAACATTATTATTGTTTTTTTAAATCTTCAGTCAAGCTACTCTGATCTCAGGTGATGCTTACTGGTATTTTAGAGATAGACTAGTTTTTGTGTGACTGTTTATATGACAGATAATAATGCCAATATATCACACGTTTTTGTTTTTAATGGTTTTTATTGGTTCTAGATCTTATGTTTTCCTTTTTGTACTGAAAAGGATCTTCTGATGTTTTATGTGCATATTTATAACAATCATCAATTCCTCAGAGGCCTCTCTTAGCCATAGAGGAGGTAGAAGAGAGAGAAATTACTACTTTTAGTGGCAGCCACACTGATCATATTTCTTGTTTTGCAACAGGAACCAAAGGAGGAAAATGGATTGCAGAAAATGAAGACAAAACCGTCGAATCGAGCAAAGTGTTTGGCCAAAAGAAAAATTGCACGTATGTTTTCATTTTTGTTGAGAATGGTTTGGGAATTGTAATAGTCATAGAACTGATACATTTTGGGCTAGTTGATTATCTTGCATTCTTAGCTCTCTGATAGATTCAAGAAAAGTTGTGAATTTATCAGTTTTTGTTGCTATTGTCATAAGGATTGGAAGAATAACTTTTTTCAGTTTCCTGTATCTTAAGTGGAATCCAGAAGTGGTCATTCTGAATCTTAAAAAAATTTTTTTTTAATTTATTATTTTTTTAGAGACAGAATCTCACTGTCACCCAGGCTTAAGTGTAGGGGTATGGTATGATCATAGTTCACTGCAGCCTTGAACTCATTGGCTCAAGTGATTCTCCTGTCTCAGCTTCCCAAGTATGCCCCACAACGCCTGGCTAATTTTAATTTTTTTTTTTTACACAGGGTCCTGCTGTGTTGTCCAGGCTCATCTCAAACTCCTGGCCTCAAGCAGTCCTCCAGTTTGGGCCTCCCAGTGTTGGGATTACAGGCGCCAGCCACCAGTTAGCCCCCCATTCTGAATCTTACTGAGCAGCAAAATCTGTTTTTATGATTTCTTTTTTTTTTTTGAGATTGAGTCGTGCTCTGTTGCCCAGGCTGAGTGCACTGGTGTGATCTTGGCTCACTGCAAGCTCTGCCTCCCGGGTTCATACGATTCTTCCACCTCAGCCTCCTGAGTAGCTAGACCTATAGGCACACGTCACTACACCCTGCTAATGTTTGCCAGGCTAATCTCTAGCTCCTGACCTCAAGCGATCCACCCGCCTCAGCCTCCCAAAGTGCTGGGATTATAGGCATGAGCCACCACGCCTGGCCAGAACAGAAGTTTTAAACTTTGATGTGGTCCATTTTTTTCTCTTTTATGGTTTTTTTCTTTCTGTGTCCTAAGAAATCTTTGACTACACTAAGGTTATGAAGATTTCCACCTATTTTCTTTTGGAAATTTTGTAGTTTTAGCTTTAGCATTTAGATTTCTAATCCATTTTGAGTTTTTGTATATGGTGCAAGGTAAGAGTTAAGGTTCATTTTTTTTTTCATATGGGTATCCAATCATTCTTGTACCATTTGTTGAAAAGACTGTCCTTTCCTTGTGTTGAAAATCAATGCATGGGTCTATTTCTGAATTTTCTGTTCTTTTCCATTTATTTATGTTTGTCATTATGCCATACCACACTGTCTTGATTACTGTAGCTTTATAATATCTTAAAATCAGGTAGTATAATTCTTCCAACTTTATTTTAAAAATTGTTTTAATCTGGGTCTTTTGCATTCCTGTATAAATTTAATTTTATTATTTATTTATTATTATTATTTTTTGAGACAGGGTCCCACTCTGCCACCCAGGCTGGAATATAGTGGTGTGGGTGCAGCACAGTGTAGTCTCAACCTCCTAGGCTCAAGTGGTCCTCCAGCCTTAGCCTCCTGAGTAGCTGGGACTAACAGGCATACATCACCATACCCAGCTAACTTTTTTTTTTTCTTTCTTTTTGAGACAGGGTCTCCCTCTGTTGCCCAGGTTGGAATGCAGTAGCTCACTACAACCTCTGCCTCCTGGGCACAAGCGATCCTCCCACCTCAGCCTCCCAAGTAGGTAGGACCACAGGTGTATACCACCACACCCAGCTAGTTTTTTATTATTTGTCCAGACAAGATCTCACTATGTTGCCCAGGCTGGTCTTGAACTGCTGGGCTCAAGTGATTCTCCCACCTCTGCCTCCTGAGTAGCTGGGACTATAGGTGTGCATCACCACACCCAACTATTTTTAAAAATTTGTTTTCTTCTTTTCTTTCTTTCTTTCTTTCTTTCTTTTTTTTTTTTTTTTGAGTCAGGGTCTCGCTTTGTCACCTATGCTGGAATGCATTGGTGTGATCTTGGCTCACTGCAGCCTCGACCACCTGGACTTGAGCAATTATAGGCATGAGCCACTGCACTGGCCCTATTTTTCATTGTTATTCTCCTGAGGCGCCTTTTTAGACTATTTTTCCCTCTAACCATTGCCATCCCCATGATATTTTAATACCACAGATATGCTATGTGTTCTGTTTATGTACTGATTGTATGTCTGTATTTTATACATAAGATTTTTTTTTTTGACCTCCAAGAACCAATTTTTGTCCACTTGGGAATGGTACCACTCTTGTTGAGAATGCATGATAGAAGTTGCCAGACTTGGCCTTGCACAGTGGCTCATGCCTGTGATCCCAGCACTTTGGGAGGCCGAGACGGGCGGATCACCTGAGGTCAGGAGTTTGAGACTAGGCTGGCCAACATGGTGAAACCTCATCTCTACTAAAAATACAAAAATTAGCCAGGCCTGGTGGCGGGCACCCATAATCCCAGCTACTCAGGAGGCTGAGGCAGGAGAATCACTTGTACCTGGGAGGCAGAGGTTGCAGTGAGCCGAGATCACGCCACTGCACTCCAGCCTGGGTGACAGAGAGAGACGCCCTGGCTGATTTTTTTGTATTTTTTTAGTTGAGATGAGGTTTCACTGTGTTAGCCAGGATGGTCTCGATCTCCTGACCTTGTGATCCGCCCGCCTTGGCCTCCCAAAGTGCTGGCATGAGCCACTGCGCCCGGCCAGAATTAATTTTTTGTTTAATTTTTTCTGTGTTGTATGCCCATCTTTCATTTTATTGATTTCTTTCTGTTCTTTATGTTTTTTTTTTTCTTTCTCCTTACTTGGGTTAATTTTACTCTTTATATTCTAGCATTTTAAGGTGGGAAACTCGGATTACTGATTTTAAAATTTTGCCTTATATGAGCATGGAAAACTATAAATTTCACTATAAATGCGGCTTTTGTTGCATCCTACAGATTCTGATATGTTTTCATTTTCATTAAGGTCATTTCAAATTCAGTTGGGTGCATTTTTTATGTTTGGATTCAATTTTAGTGATCCCCTGTACTTGTTGATTTCGTATTACTAAAACATGTTTAAGATTTGTGTGATTCCATATGTCAAAGTTATACAAAAAAATATAGTCAAAGAAGTGTCATTTCCTCTCTTGTGCCCTTCACTCTGTTCTCAACCACTGATAGGTAATCGTTTGCATTAGTTTCTGGTTTATCTTTCTTTCTTTCTTTTTCTTCTTTTTGTTTTTTTTTTGTGAGACCAGAGAGTCTCTGTGTCACTCAGGCTAGAGTGCAGTAGTGTGATCTTGGCTTGCCTCCTGAGTTCAAGGGATTCTCCTGTCTCAGTCTCCAGAGTAGCTGGGACTATAAGCGCATGCCACCATGCCCGGCTAATTTTTGTGTTTTTGGTAGAGACAGGCTTTCGCCATGTTGTCCAGGCTGGTGTCGAACTCCTGACCTCTGGTGATCTGCGTGCTGCAATCTCCCAAAGTGCTGGGATTACAGGCGTGAGCCACCATGCGCAGCCTATTTCTGGTTTATCTTTCTTTTGTGACACTGTACAAATAAATAGGTGTGTGTGCATTTTCTTATTTCTCCTTCCTTATGTGAAAGGTAGCATATTATCCATAAATTCTTTTGTACTTTATTTTTTACTTAATAACATATCCTTGAAATCACTTTATTCCCAGTCCATAGATATATTCCTTGTTCTTTTTTATAACTGTATGTATGTGTACTACAGTTTATGGTTATTAAATAGATTCTAGTGTTTGGCAAATTTGAACATTGCTGCAATGATATACTCCTTTTAATTAGAAGTGTATCTTTAGGGTAAGTTGCTAGAAGTGAGATTGCTAGGTCAAAGGGTAACTTTATGTAGGTTGTTAGACATTACCAAATCCCCCCCATAAACAACATCCAAAATGGTGATATTCTAATTCTCTCATTTCTTTTACGTTTTTTTAACTGTAATAATTCTATAAAGAGGAGCTTTTAATCTGCTTGGTTACCCAGTAGTATAGCTTGTGTAGACAAAGTAGGGTAAAAACAATTCTATTATTTTATTTATCAGTTTTCATTTTTTTTTTTTTTGAGACAGAGTCTCGCTTTATCACGCAGGCTGGAGTGCAGGGACATGATCTCGGCTCACTGCAGGCTCCGCCTCCTGGGTTCAAGCCATTCTCCTCCCTCAGCCTCCCGAGTAGCTGGGACTACAGGTGCCTGCCACCACGCCCGGCTAATTTTTTGTGGTTTTAGTAGAGACGGGGTTTCACTATGTTAGCCAGGATGGTCTCGGTCTCATGACCTCATGATCCACCCACCTCGGCCTCCCAAAGTGCTGGGATTACAGGCATGAGCCACCACGCCTTATCAGTTTTCATATAGTTGATTCACTAACATTCTTCAACAGTGACTGGTTAGTCAATGTCTTTTTAAAAAAATATTAGTATGAACTTACAGGGTTTTTTTTGTTTTGTTTTGTTTTGTTTTTGAGATGGAGTCTTGCTTTTGTCACCTAGGGTGGAGTGCACCGATTTTGGCTCACTGCAACCTCCGCCTCCCGGGTTCAAGTGATTCACCTTCCTCAGCCTCCCAAGTAGCTGGGACTACAGGCACCCACCACCACGCCTGGCTAATTTTTGTATTTTTAGTAGAGATGGGGTTTCACCGTGTTGTCCATGATGATCTCGAACTCGCGACCTCACATGATCCTCCCACCTTGGCCTCCCACCGTCCTGGGATTACAGGCATGAGCCACCACACCTGGCCTGAACTTACAGATGTAATATAGATGTAACTACAGATGTAAATATATTTGATGTAGTTTAATGCATTGCATTCATTATCTTTTTTTTTTTTTTTTTTGAGACGGAGTCTCCCTCTGTCGCCCAGGCTAGAGTGCAGTGGCCGGATCTCAGCTCACTGCAAGCTCCGCCTCCCGGGTTTACGCCATTCTCCTGCCTCAGCCTCCCGAGTAGCTGGGACTACAGGCGCCCACCACCTCGCCCAGCTAGTTTTTTGTATTTTTTTTAGTAGAGACGGGGTTTCACTGTGTTAGCCAGGATGGTCTCGATCTCCTGACCTCGTGATCCACCCATCTCGGCCTCCCAAAGTGCTGGGATTACAGGCTTGAGCCACCGCGCCCGGCCCGCATTCGTTATCTTTATTGATGCTCCAGTTTCATTTTTGGCCAGTGAGGAGTCTGTTTAATTGGCTCCTAAGTTCTTTCGATATGACTCTAGTAGTGTCTAATAGATTCCTTGCTTACATCTGTGACAAATATTCTAGCTCATCTTGTTCATTTCATGCTTTGGACTTGAGGCCACCCATTTCTTCAGTGTACCCCAGTTCCTTTTAAATGGAAAATGGTGTCTGGAGACCACATTCTTGTCACTAGGGATGTTCTTTTCTACTGGGTAAATCAGAGGATTCTGAGTACTAAAATTATTCTGGCTAAATGTTGAGCATAAAGCATTGTGGATTTAGTAAAAAGCTCTAGAGTGGGCATTAATTCCTCTGTTTATTCATTGAGCAAATATTTATTACGTACCCTATGCCCAGCACTTTTTTATGTGCTGGAGGTATAACAGTGAACAGTGTAGGTGAAAACTCAGCCTTCATGGGAGCTTACAGCCTAGTTAACCCAGGATTCTTGTTGTAACTGCTGCTAATTATCTTGACCAACACCTTACCTTTTGGGGTTTTCCTTCTTTACAAGATTATAAAATTGTACGGTCTTGTAATGTCTTCAGTTGAAAAGTTTAATAATTCTCTTTCTTGCCTCCATGCTTATTCAGTGTTTGTGGTGTCCCTCCCTCTCTTTTCCCTACCCTCTTATAGAGATGACAGAAGAAGAACAGTTTGCTCTGGCTCTCAAAATGAGTGAGCAGGAAGCTAGGGAAGTGAACAGCCAGGAGGAGGAAGAAGAGGAGCTCTTGAGGAAAGCCATTGCTGAAAGCCTGAATGTAAATATGCCATGTTGCAAAAGTTTGTGGAGATTGATCAGCAGTATTGTAGACTTCTGTGGTGTCGTAGTTGCATTAGGAACTAGCTGTAGTCATTTATAGGGTTTTCACCTAATAGAAATTCCCATAGTAATTTTTTAAAGTCTGTGTTGAATTGTTGGTTAACCCAATTTGAAGTGTTTTGTTAATTCGATATGAAAGAGTTTTCTTCCACCCATGGATTTTTTAGTTCATGGTTGAAAAGAATTATCATAAGTTAACAGCTTCTGAAAAGACTTACTGAATACCAAGAACCCAAAAGGCAGCAAGATAAGATGCTAACTTCTCCTGTTTTGTGGGAGAGCAAAGGGGATGAGAACCAGAGGTGGGTTATGGGAAGAAAGAATGGGCAGTTTTTAAAAAATAATCAAATAAAGTTAAATTGTCATTTGAATATGCACAACTGAATTTTTTTTTTTTTTTTTTTTGAGATGGAGTCTCACTCTGTTGCCCAGGCTGGAGTGCAGTCTCAGCTCACTGCAACCTCCGCCTCCTGGGTTCAAGCAATTCTCCTGCCTCAGCCTCCCAAGTAGCTGGGATTATAGGCGACCACCACCACACCCAGCTAATTTTTTGTATTCTCAATAGAGACGGGGTTTCACCATGTTGGCAAGGCTGGTCTGGAACTCCCGACCTCAGGTGATCCACCTGCCTCGGCCTCCCAAAGTGCTGGGATTACAAGCATTAGCCACCTCGCCCAGCCTGAAATGATTTTAAATGTGAAGGATACTTGCCAGTGGTAGGTCCTGAACCATCTTTTATGCTATTTGCCTCCCTATTTTAAAAAAGGGTTTAGTATAGCAATCTAGTACAACACTTTGCACATAGACATTCAGTATATGTTGTGAAATGAAATTGAGCCATCTACATTTTGGAGAAGAGAAATTCTTATGAACAGTGGCCTCCCATTTTGTCCTTCCTGTGACCCTTCATATATAGTTATTTTAATAATAAACCTGGTCTGGTATGGGATCACTTGTTTCAGAGTTGCCGGCCTTCTGATGCTTCTGCTACCAGATCTCGACCTCTGGCCACTGGACCATCTTCCCAGTCCCACCAAGAGAAAACCACAGACTCTGGGATCACTGAAGGCATGTCTCCCTGTTCTGACTCCTTCCATTCATCAAGTATAACTGTACCACAGGGATCTCATGCTGAGAGTAAATATACGGAAGTACCCCAGGTCCTTTTGGTGATAATAAATAAGTTAAATCAGGAAGTAGTTAAGATCATAAGAATATCCAGCATACTTTTATTTCCAAGGAAAAAACCAACATTTGGTTAAACCCAAAGAAGAGCCTTTCTTACCCATATTATGTAATTCTTGGTAAGTGATAGCTTACCAAGCCCTCTTAATAAAAAAGTTTGTCCTTAGCCCTACTTTTTCTCAAATACCTACAGGCATATGGCAGCTGGTACCTCCATCACTGTTTAAAGGCTCACATATCAGTCAGGGAAACGAGGCTGAGGAAAGAGAGGAGCCTTGGGACCACACTGAAAAAACTGAAGAGGAGCCGGTCTCTGGCAGCTCAGGAAGCTGGGACCAGTCGAGCCAGCCAGTGTTTGAGAATGTGAACGTTAAATCTTTTGACAGATGTACTGGCCACTTGGCTGAGCACACACAGTGTGGGAAGCCACAGGAAAGTACTGGGAGGGGTTCTTTTCTCAGAGCTGCCCAGGGTAGCGGGGACACATCTAGGCACTGTCTGCCTACCCTAGCAGATGCCAAAGGTCTCCAGGACATTGGGGGCACTGTGAACTACTTCTGGGGTATTCCATTCTGCCCTGATGGAGTAGACCCTAACCAGTATACCAAGGTCATTCTCTGCCAGTTGGAGGTTTATCAAAAGAGCCTGAAAATGGCTCAGAGGCAGCTCTTAAAAAAAAAAGATTTTGGGGAACCAGTGTTACCTAGACCTCCTTCTCTGATCCAGAATGAATGTGGCCAAGGAGAGCAGGCTAGTGAAAAAAATGAATGCATCTCAGAAGATATGGGAGATGAAGACAAAGAGGAGAGGCAGGAGTCTAGGGCATCTGACTGGCACTCAAAAACCAAGGATTTCCAGGAAAGCTCAATTAAAAGCTTGAAAGAGAAACTTTTGTTGGAGGAAGAACCAACAACCAGTCATGGTCAGGTAAGGGTCAGTGATGCTGTAATTAAGGATGATTTATTCACAGATTAAAACAAGGATTATTTTAGCTATCTGTTATTTTTGTGGTCTTCCCCTCCTTGATTATTAAAGTAATACATGTTCACTGTAGAAAATTAGGAAAGTACAGGAGAATATAAAGAAGAAAAAAACTACCATTTCTTTTTTTTTTGAGTTGGAGTCTCGCTCTGTCGCCTAGGCGCGATCTTCGGCTCACTGCAACCTCCACCTCCCAGGTTCAAGCAATTGTCCTGCCTCAGCCTCCTGAGTAGCTGCGATTACAGGCACCTGCCATTATGCCGGCTCATTTTTGTATTTTTAGTAGAGATGGAGTTTTACCATGTTGGCTAGGCTGGTCTTGAACTCCTGACCTTGTGATCTGCACGCTTCAGCCTCCCAAAATGTTGGGATTACAGGCATGAGCCGCCACACCTGACCAGTCATCATTATTTCTATGCATACAAAAATACGTTAACAATTTTTTTGAACAAAATGAAGACTCTTCTGTATAAGTTTTGTTCCTCCCCCTACTTTATAGTTTATCTTAGATCAGTTCTTAATATATGACATATTCTACCATAGATACACCATAATTTATTTTTTGTTTAAATTTTTTCTTTTGAAGACAAGGTCTCGCTCTGTCACCCAGGCTAGAGTGCACCAGTGCCATCTTGGGTCCTTGCAGCCTCCACCTCTGGGCTCAAGCGATCCCCCAACCTCAGCCCCTTGCAGTAGCTGGGACCACAGGTGCACGCTGCCAGGCTGAGCTAATTTTTATATTTTTTGTAGAGATGGGGTTTCACCTTGTTGCCCAGGCTGTTCTCGAACTGCTGTACTCAAGTCATCCACCCACCTTGGTCTCCTAAAGTGCTGGCAATATAGGCATGAGCCAACACGCCTGGTGTAAAAAAAAAATTTTTTTTTTTGAGATGGATGCATTTTATTGACCTTTTCGTAGAATTGTTGGGTTTTTTTTTTTTTTTTTTTTTGAGATGGAGTCTCGCTCTGTTGCCCAGGCTGGAGTGCAGTGGCATGATCTCTGCTCACTGTAAGCTCCGCCTCCCAGGTTCACGCCATTCTCCTGCCTCAGCCTGCCGAGTAGCTGGGACTACAGGCGCCCGCCACCACGCCCGGCTAATTTTTTGTAGTTTTAGTAGAGATGGGGTTTCACCGTGTTAGCCAGGATGGTCTTGATCTCCTGACCTCGTGATCTGCCCGCCTTGGCCTCCCAAAGTGTTGGGATTACAGGCGTGAGTCACCGCGCCCAGCGTAAAAATTTTTATTATTTCTAAAAAGTTAAATTTTTGAATAGGTAACAATATTCACAAGGCTCAAAATTCAAAAATACGTAAGTAAAAAGTCTTAACTTTTCTCACTATCACCCAGCCAGCCAGTTCCCCTCTCTGGACTCAATTTGTGTTACTAGTTCTAGCATATCCTTCCAAGATACTTTATCTGGTACAAGCAGAATACATATTCTTTTCCCTACCTTCTTTTACACAAATGATTTACACATTATTTTCTACTTTTTTCATTTAATATCCTACTGAGATCATTACATAACAGTATATAAAGAATTTCTTTATCTTTTTTTTTTTGGATGTGAAAAATACCATATATGGATTTGTCAGAGTTTACTATTACAAATAGTAAAATGTCCAGAAGACATTTCATCCACATGGAAGATATTTGTATTATATGATAATTTTCTGTAACTCTAATTGGTGGACCAAAAAATGTATTTGTAATTTCATTAGCTGTTGCCAAATTGCCCTCCATAGAGATCATGTACATTTACCTTCCCACTGGCAGTGTATGAATACTAGTTTGTGCATACCCACAGTAATGCAGTATTGTCAGACTTCGTGATCTTTGCCAGTCTTGAGAGATGAAAAATGGCGTCTCAGTATAGTCTTAATTTGCATATCTCTTACTATTTGTGAGCCTGAACTTTTTTCTCACATGTCTAAGACCCATTTGTATTTACTTTTTTGTCTGTTAGATCTTAATGATCATTTTTCTTTTTTGATAATCTGTTGATTTGTGGATACTTTTTATATTGTAGAGAAAGTAGTCCTTTGTGGTATGAAGTGTAAGGATAGTTTCCCAGTTATTTTTTCCCACTGCATAATGGTGTATATTTCTTATTTTGCTTGTAGTGGTTTTGAATAATTTATTGAAACCAATCTTCTTTTTGGTATGTTTAGTTTGCTTTTTCTGACGTAGCTTGATTATATTGTATATGAAAGCTTATCTCTTATTTTTCCCTTTGAATATTATAAAAGCAATAATATAAACTCTTTATATATATATTGTAATTTTAAAGAGTATTCTGTTTTATGACTATACTGTTTTTTCTTGTTATTTCTGTTACCAGACTTTGACTTTTGGTTTTGTTTTATTATTGTGTTATTCTGTCTTTCTTGTGTTATGATAAAGGTTCAAGAAATGGTAACTTTGAGGAGCTTCATAGAATAGAGAACATGGATTTGGAGTTGAGTTCTGATTTTTGTGTTTAAGTAATTTGTGTGTTTTTGAGCAAGTCAGTTAACCTGTTTGAATCCCAGTTTTACATCTATAAAATGAGAATAACAATTCCTATCTTTTGACTGTTACTTTAATGATTGAAGTGAATTTGTGTAAAATGTCTACTACAATGCTTAGGAGTTTATAGGCACTGAACAACTGGTAATTCTCTCTAAGGGATCGAAGGTCATTCACTGGGGGATGCCTCTAGGAATCATTATTTCCTAGTAACCATCTTCATTCACATTCTGGAAAGATTGTTGTCTGGGAAGAGAAGGCATTTTTATTTTTTTAATTTTTTTTTTTTTCCCGAAGGTATATCAGCGAAGAAGCCATTTTTAAGAAATAGTTCTTTTAGTGACTGGCTTCTTTTCCAAAGGAAAGTTACATGATGCTTATGATAAATGTTCAGTTTGTTCTTTCCAATTCAGAGATGCTGTTTCTTAAAATAATACATTAACTCCAAAGAGTGACACTTAATAATTTATTATAATTCAAGTTGTTAGCTTGAAAGATCCCAGGGGCCAGAGCTCTAGATCATAGACTTGTGTCAAGTTCTGTGTTGTGTCAAGTTTGAAGGTAGTGCCTTTGCAGTAGCCTGGAAGTAGTCAAAATCTAGTGGATGGTCTTAATTAGATTGAAGTTCTTTGACTCTTAACTTCATGACCAGGCCACCAAGTACTACAGGTAGTATTATCAGTTGGTACTATTTGCTACAGTAAACTGAATTAAGCTAGCTTAATTAAAAAGAGGACTGGGCTAGGCATAATGGCTAATGCCTGTAATCCCAACACTTTGGGAAGCTGAGGCAGGAGAATTCATTTGAGTTTGGGAGTTTGAGACCAACCTAGGCAACATAGTGAGACCTCGTCTCTACTAAAATACATAAATTAAGGAAACGGGGTATCTCAGAAGTTTTGTTTTTTTTTTTTTTTTGAGATGGAGTCTCGCTCTGTCACCCAGGCTGGAGTGCAGTGGTGCAGTCTTGGCTCACTGCAAACTTTGCCTCCCGGGTTCATGCCATTCTTCTGCCTCAGCCTCCCGAGTAGCTGGGACTACAAGTGCCTGCCACCACACCCGGCCAATTTTTTTGTATTTTTAGTAGAGACGGGGTTTCACCGTGTTAGCCAGGATGATCTCGATCTCCTGACCTCGTGATCCGCCCACCTCGGCCTCCCAAAGTGCTGGGATTACAGGCGTGAGCCACTGCGTCTGGCCTCAGAAGTTTTAAAATAGAACTATAACCAGGCCCAAAGAAGGTACCCGGCATCTGTGAGTTTTCTGTATCTCATGGTTATATTGTATCTGCTTCATTTTTCTCCCTGCAGACTTAGCATTCTTTGCTTTTGTTTTTCAGGTGCAGGTTGAAGACACTGATCTTATAGCTCTCAAAACTTATTACAGGTTACAGGAGACTTAATCTCTCCCAATTCCAATTTTAAATTTTCAGGAAAGGATTTATGGCCTATTTGGTATCAGTAGCCTAGTCAGCTGTGGCCTGAAGGAAGTTACTTGTCAAATTGGCTGTGAGCCCACTGCTAGTGGGATGGGAGGGGTGAGGGACAGTCCTCAGTGAAAGGAGACAAAGCAGACAACCTAGTAAGTGTATGGACATTAACTTTAGAAATCACTTGGAGATGTTAAAAAATGCTGAAAAGTTTAAAGAGTATTACCTATTTTTTGTATGGTTCAGATCATATTATTTAACATTATGTAAACATTTTCTTATGTTAAATTATATATTTTACTTTTAATGGCTATATCATATTTCAGTTTATGAATTTACCATAATATTTTAAACATTTTTCTATTGCTGGATATTTCAGTTGTGATATCTTTCTACATGAAACTTTTCTTTATTCCTGATCAGTGTACTTAGGCATAAGAGCCAGAAAAATGATGGGTTAAAGAGTTACGAACATAAAGACTTGATATTTATTGCCAAATTGCTTGTCAGAAAGGCTATTAAAATTTGTATTCTCTCCATTTGGCAATGTATGAGAATATCTAGTTCACTGCAACCTTGCCAACAAGTAATTGTACCTTTAAAAAACAAACTTACTAATTTTATAGGCAAATAATGAAAGTCTTATGATTGTTATTTTACCTCTCGATCTTTTGCTTTCAGGAAATGTGGGTAGAAAGAATTCATTTGTTAAACATTCTCTATTGAACACAGCTTTGCTGGAGCTGCCTGTATTTGAGACTTCTTGGTTGATAGAGATAGCAGGAGAGTCTCAAAAATAGGGACTCAGAAAAACATTCACTTTGAGGCACATGACTTAGTCTATATGAAGGTTTATAAAGCTTTAGAATCAAGATGATAACTGGTTTTTGACATCACTGAGACAAGATAAAGTTGCTAATGAAGGCCTATAGATCACCCTGAGAGCATTATGGCAAGGAGTTGGAAGGGGTAGTATGTTGATGTGATTACTACTTTGCAGAATCTGATTCTTAATTTTTCAGTCAGGATAGTGGAATTTTTTAAATCAGAAATGACCAGATTGTGTGGAGTTGTAAAAACTGACTTTGATTTGCCAAACTTCACGCTGATGTATGTATACAAAATGACAATTTATTAATTTATTATGGAATAGAGACATTTTCAGTGACCAGAATACTCAGATCTGTATCTACTGTCTTCTAGAATGACAGTATCTGGAGGGTTGAAATAATCAGAAAATGGAATTTTTTAAGGGATGACTCAACTAGTCTGTGGAAAAACCTAATAAACTACCACTGTCACACAATAGAGGACATTTATGTGATGACCAGATGATGTCTCTATTCATTTTCACTTTTTTTTTTTTTTTTTAAAGATGGAGTTTCACTCTGTCACCCAGGCTGGAGTGCAGTGACATGATCTCGGCTCTCTGCAACCTCCACCTCCTGGGTTCAAGCGATTTCCTGCCTCAGCCTCCTGAGTAGCTGGGATCACAGGCATGCACCACCACGCCTGGCTATTTTTTGTATTTTTTGTAGAGACGGGGTTTCACCATGTTGACCAGTCTGGTCTTGAACTCCTGGCCTCTAGTCATCCGCCCACCTTGGCCTCCCAAAGTTCTCAGGTTACAGATGTGATCCACTCTGCCCAGCCCCAATTTCACTTTTAAGTATTAAAAATACCCTTTGATAATAATTCTTTGAATTTTTTTTTTTTTAAAGATTCAATGCAAACCATCCCTTCCTTATTAACGTATTTCTTCAGGAAGAAGATGTCTTGATTAGGCCACAGATTCCTTGAATTTTTATTTCTGCCATGCTTTCCTGTTCACCTTGATTACATTTGGGTAGTCTAAATTTTATTTGCTTATTTTGCTATCCTATGTTCATATTCTGGAAGAACCGCACTTTATGTTCATATTACTGCCATTGAGGTATAAATTTCTAAATTAAAATAATGTTTTGAAATGAAGACATTCTTGGGATTCTACATTGAAATGATTAGGAAGAGGATTATCTGATTAAGCAATATAATAGTAGTTTTGAGTGCATGGGTTTTAGAGTCAGGCAAGTCTCAGCTCTACGATTTTGACCAACTATATGATTTGGGGCAAATTGTTTAACTTCTCGAAGTTTCACTTATTTTTAAAATAATTTAATGGTTTTTGCTTCTTAAGTGGCTTGTGAAAATTAAAGGAGATAAGGAATGTAAAGTGATTAGCACAGGCCTGGCACTGAATAGAAGCACAATAATTTTGTTTGTTTGAGACAGTTTCGCTCGTCACCCAGGCTGGAGTGCAGTGGCGCGATCTCGGCTCACTGCAACCTCTACCTTCTGGGTTCAAGTGATTCTCCTGTCTCAGCCTCCCGAGTAGCTGGGTTTAGAGACGTGAGCCACCACGCCCGGCTAATTTTGTATTTGTAGTAGAGACGGGCTTTCTCCATGTTGGTCAGGCTGGTCTTGAACTCCTGACCTCAGGTGATCCGCCTGCCTCGGCCTCTCAAATGCTGGGATTACAGGCGTGAGCCACTGCACCTGGCCAAAGCACAATAATTTTTTAAAACAATTACACTGAGAAGATTTGAGATATGCTTTAGCCTAAGGCAGAGATGGAGGTGCCTTATAACTAACTTACTGGTGTCTTGATTGCATCTAAAGACCAAGGCTAGTCATTATAAAATTTTATTAAATGGACACTAGGTGTCAGCATTTCCTTCCTTCCTTCCTTCCTTCCTCCCTTCCTCCCTTCCTCCCTTCCTCCCTTCCTCCCTTCCTCCCTTCCTCCTTTCCTCCCTTCCTCCCTTCCCTTCCCTTCCTTCCCTTCCTTTCCTTCCTTTCCTTTCCTTCTCTTCTTTCCTTTCTTTCTTTCTTTTCTTTTCTTTCTTTCTTTCTTTCTTTCTTTCTTTCTTTCTTTCTTTCTTTCTTTCTTTCTTTCTTTCCTGTCTGTCTTTCTTTCTCTTTCTTTCTTTCTTTCTTTCTTTCTTTCTTTCTTTCTTTCTTTCTTTCTTTCTTTCTTTCTTTCTTTCTTTCTCTTTCTTTTCAATAAAAACCTTGTCACCCCTGAGTTTTTCAAAGGAAGAGACAGGTTAAGTATTTATTGCTGTTGTATTTTAGTCCTTTGGTAGTTGGGTTAAGTCTTATTTTTCATAATGACTATATTCCATATTGTACAACTTTCCTTTTGACTGAAAACTCATCTATTCCTGATTTTTAAGTGTATTTCATCATTTACCTGAATGGTAACGAGATTCATAGAGAGATAACCTAACTTGTTTAGGTTATTTATATCTTATTAGGAAACCTTGAAAACTTCAGCTGATAGCTTAATGTCTAGTGGAAGAAGCCTCACAGCCCAGGCACTTCCTCAGAAGTCTGCCTAAGGCAGCAGTAGCTGCTTTTTCGGTGATCTTCTGTGCATGTATGTTTAATGAGTTGGTATTTGCACCAACTCTACCATTAATCAATGAAAATAATTTTTGAATCAATGAGAATAATCTTTCCTTATATAGTCCCTATTCATTACATTTCTGAAAAGATAATCCTGTAGCCAGATATAAAAACCATAGTGGCAGATTTGTAGCAAAAAGAATCTTTATAACCTTCCCTTTAGATGTCCTATGTTATGGCTTGGTTTTTCTCAAAGATCATGGATTGCAGTGTTTATCTCAACTCAGTATTTCCTTTGAAAATTGGACTTTTCTCTATATTTTTCTTTCCCCCTGCACAAAATTTTCGATTGTTTTTCTGAAATCATAATTCATTTGACTTACCAATTAATATTGATATAGGTCTTGCATTTTATGAAGTGCATTGCATGCATTATCTTGTTTAATTTTCACGACACTCTGTGAGACAATTGTTAATACCCATTTTAAGATGAGGAAAGAGATTCAGATGTCACTTACCCAATCACAAAGTTAGTAAGTGATTTAGTTCTGATTTAAATACCAGTCTTCTGACTTTATAGGATGTGCCTGTTTTACTGAAATTTACTGGCTTATGGAAAATATTTTCTTCGTATTGTTAATTGTTGAGAGAGAACGTTGAACAATTAATTTTTTTTAAAAAAGGAAGAGAAGCCAGTTCACCTGCGCCTGTATATTTAAGATACTATGTATTTCTTTGCAGTCTTCCCAAGGGGTTGTTGAAGAAACTTCTGAAGAGGGAAACTCTGTACCTGCTTCGCAAAGGTGAGAGATTATATGTTGCTATGAATTCTCTCCTCTGATGGTTGCCAGCATAAGGGAGATGAACCACGTGAGTGAGACTGTACATGGACAGCTTGCCAGAGAACTTGTAGCGCTTTTATAAATGAAGACTAGGAGAAATTTTATTAGTATCTCTAAGTTCTCAGATGTGCATTTCATAGAAGCCCAGAATATTAAGAGCTGGAAGAGATCCTAGAGGTTATCTTGTCCAGGCCAGCTATCTTGGCGTAAATCTTATTTACATTATTCCTGAAAAATGGTCACATCTTGCTATTCTTTTAACTAATTACACTAGTTTTTATGCTAATTTGAAGGCTCTAGACTGATTTCTTTATAGTCCTTCTATTCTTAGCCCCTTTCTCTCTTTTCCCCAACTCTGCTTATGCTTATTTTGTCTGTATATCTAAACCTTATATGTCTTTTAAATTTACTCTTGAGACTTATACATCCTCTTTGAAGTTTTCGTATTATTCGGGCCACACAGGACCTGCATCACTCTCACTGTCTGTTCTGTGCCACTTTTAATCTGTTTGTGCCTCCTATCTCCTGTAAAGGATTGTATTTGCATTACCTCCTCCGTTGTTCTTGCTGATTGATTGAGGGCTTACCTTGTAAGTCTTCTTACTTTAATAATAAATAGCAATTGATTAATTATAAACTGCACTATTAACTGGATCATGCTTCCAGTTACTTTCTTTTTTTTTTTTTTTTTTTGAGACGGAGTCTTGCTCTGTCACCCAGGCTGGAGTGCAGTGGCCAGATCTCAGCTCACTGCAAGCTCCGCCTCCCGGGTTCACGCCATTCTCCTGCCTCAGCCTCCGGAGTAGCTGGGACTACAGGCGCCCGCCACCTCGCCCGGCTAGTTTTTTTGTATTTTTTAGTAGAGACGGGGTTTCACCGGGTTAGCCAGGATGGTCTCGATCTCCTGACCTCGTGATCCGCCCGTCTCAGCCTCCCAAAGTGCTGGGATTACAGGCTTGAGCCACCGCGCCCGGCACTTCCAGTTACTTTCTGCTTGCCCTTTTTATCTGGTAGTTGAGTTTGAAACTTTCTCAAGAGTTTAACTTTGAACTGCATGACTGTGTTCTCCCGTATGAGAGTTGAAGCCCAATTGCCATTTGCTGTAGTCAAGGTGGCGGTCTTTCTTAGGCGTCTGGTTGATAGTACTTGGTATTCCTTCCTGGGCTAAAGAATATGGCTTTGGTTTGATTTTCCTGCTGTTAAGACAGTTTTGGAAGTGGTTTTAACAGAGTAGGCCTTCTACTCCCCATAGGCCTCTCTGCTTTATTGTGGTGAGCCTTGTGCAGAGCAGATGTAGGTTTTAATAAATGATTATACACTTTGTCACCAGGAGAGAGTTGGAATCGCAGGCAATGTGGTTTGACTTCAAATTGATTAGCCCATTTTATAAATGTCAGAAAATTGTTTTGTGATGGACCCTTTGAATAGAGCACTAATGTTACATGCAGAGTAAACTATGTCTGGCTTGGGTTTATAACAAATGCTATGAGATGTTTTATTTAGGGAGAAATCACTTGTGGTTTTTTATCAGGAGTTAGTTATTTATCATGAGTTCAGTTGTAGCTATTCTTTTTGTGGTTCTTGGTTGATGTGAGGATTTTTGTTTTTAAGCACTCTTGCATACTTGATCATATAATGATAAAGCCCTGTGAAGCATGAGGGGGCTAGCTCAGATGCTCATATCAGCCATGTGTTCCTATGTCAGGCAGAGATTGCACTCCATGAGCAGTCAGGGAAAACCAGAAGGTTGGATGAAGGAAGCCATTTATAATTAAGTTGTTGTTAGAAAAGAGATTCAATTTCTGTGGGCAGATTTTTGCTGTAGGGCAGTTTGGAATTGTATTTTATTTTTGTTGCATGGAAAGCAACATCTTGAGATAAAGAGGAAATTTAACTGCAAAAGGAGGAGAAAGTTAGTGTGTTGTCAGAAGAATCTCTGTGTCTTCTCTTGTGAGTTCACAAATCTCTAGCCTTCAGAAGGCTGAGATGGAGTCTATAAAACACCTTTGACATCCTTACGTTGGAGTGGAGTTTTTGTCTTCTGTGATATTCACAGACAGTTCTTACCCTTCGACCTTCCTTTGTGAAAAACTCCAAAAGGGAATTTGTTTTCATTCAGTGATTTCACTGGAACTGAAGTTTCAGTAAGCGTATTTATTTTCCATATTTCTGGCCTACAGTTTTCAGTACTGATTCCTTGCTTTCCTGTTGTGCTTTTGTGGCATTAGGCAGCAAGTATCTGTGATTACCTGTGGCTTTGTGAGTGACTCACCATTGCTTTTGGCTCTATGTTCTGATTTATTTTACTGGGAATTCATTTGGGATTTGGTTCTCTTTTAGTGTTGCTCCTTTGACCAGTAAGAGAAGCTTAGTCCTTGTGCCAGAGAGTTCTGCAGAAGAAATCACTGTTTGTCCTGGTAAGTACCCCACTGTGATTTTACTGAATTTCTGATACCTATCTACCTTCTCATGCCTATTAATTTTCCTCTGACTCTTCAAAACTCCTCTCTGGAGGTTTATATGTAATTGATACGTGTATGTACATATCTCCACACTCGTATACATATATACATATAGGTGTTTTTAATGGCCATTGGCTTTTATTCTCAATCTTTTCTCTCCTTAGGGGTAATTTAGTTTTGAAATTAACATGACTTTTTTGTCTCCTTGATTGTTGACAGGCCTCATCAGAGATGGCATCGAAGCATCAGGAATAGCACTTACTTAACTCTACATTCAGAGCCTTTTGTTACTTAATTTGTTTAAATTATTTTAAATTAAATTGTTTTAAATTATTCTGTCACCCAGCTTGGAGTGCAGTGGTACAATCATAGTTCACTGCAGCCTTGAACTTCGGGGCTTAAGTAATTCTCCCTCCTTGGCCTCCCAAAGTGCTGGGATTACAGATGTGAGCCACTGTGCCTGGACTTCAGAGCTTTTTAGTAGTTAGTTTTTGTATTGCCATTTGTTGGGGTCTTACTGCACAGGAGGTCCAGAAATTGAGTTTTGTGTATGTTCTGTCATTATTTTTAATCTTAGACCTAAGATGCTTAACCTTGTTAAGTGCTTTAGTTTGCTTTTTGTTAATTGTAAAAATTAAAAGATATGTACGTTGTTTTAGGCAGAAGAGATGCTTATTCAAAGTTGTACATGGATAGATTTAGATATACAAAATAATGTAAAATGAACTAAGATACTTACCATCTAAGGGAATTCCTGAATCATTGTATAGTATGAAGCATTATTTTGTGATATGAACTACTACTTTGTAAGGAATTTGTTTTAGACTATATTTTCCGTTCTGGCTTTTCTGAAAAGATCATTAGCCTCATTCCTGTGAGATTGAGGGGCTTCCTACTGGTGTTTAACTTTGAACAGCAAGTATACAGATGTTGCGATAAGTCACGTCTGGTTTTCCTCAGGTCTCATGTAGCCTATAAGGATTGGAGATAATCATAGTTTTCTTATTTTGGTTTTCTTCAATGTTTATCCACACAGACTCAAACTTAGTTTGTATGTAATCTAGGAAAGACCCATAAATATTTTTAAACATCTGGCAGTCTATCATAAAGGTCTTTATTTATTTTAAGATTGAACTGTGTTGGCTTTTTTTTTTCGAGACAGAGTCTTGCCCAGGCTGGAGTGCAGTGGCGCAATCATGACTCACCGACTGTAACCTTGAACTCCTTGGCTCAAATGATCCTCCCTCCTCAGCCTCCTGAGTAGCTAGGACTACAGGCATGTGCCGCCACACCTAACTAATTTTTAAAATTATTATTATTATTATTTTTTAGTAGAGACGAGGTCTTGCTGTGTTTCTCAGGCTGGCCTTAAACTCCCGAGCTCAAGCAATCCTCCCGCTTTGGCTTTCTAAAGTGCTGGGGATTATAGGCATGAACCATTGTGCTTAACCTATGTTGGTTTTTATTGAAAGTGACTCCTTAATTCATTTGAAATGTATTTGGATTACTGCCTAACAATACCCACTAAGAGACTACACTACCAAGTGCTCAGATTTTGGCAGGAGCACTCAAGAATGCTGTGCCACCTTTGTGAAAAGAAAGCTTTCCCCCCTCTCTGGGACTACTGACTTCCTAGAAGGAAATCACTCAGTCTGTTTAGGATGATGGTGTGTGACATCACCATGGGATCTTGTAGGAGGAACCTGCAAATGTATTGATCTTGAAAGGCCTAGTTAATGAGAGGGAAAGCAGGTCCTTCATACTGAGGTTAGATAGCTTTTATGATCATGACTTGCTGTCATTAGCCTGCTAATTAAGTCCAACTGTTTGCTGACATAAACCACGTCTAAATGAGATTGCAAAAGGTATTCATTACATTAATGTTCTTTTGCTGAGAAAGTATAACTACTTCACCATGAAGCAAAACTCTTGGGTTTCTTTTTAAATATATAATTTAGAAGTTATATATATAAATTGTCTGAAAAAATTTGTTCCAAATGTGTGAAACACATATTTAGTGTAGTAGTCTGTTACCTGTTCCTATTTACTTTTGTTTCGTATTTCTGACAGTTCAGGAGTCTAATATTTAAGATTACAGTATTTTTTTAGTGTTGCTTAGTTGAAGAAGCAAGATTATAGCCTTATGCCCACATTTTGCATACTTTTAGCATTGCTTATTTCTGAGAAGCTAATGCCCTCTTAGTTGGACATTTCAGCCATTCACAGAAAGTATAATTGAAGACTTTTTATTATTGCAGTAATCTAAGCAGTGAATGGTTCTTATTTTTAAATATACTGAATGTCTTTTTGAAAATACCTTTAGGGAAAGTTGACAGAGAGGATTTTGAAGTTTATGTGCTGTAAGCCTTTTTCAAATAAGGTGGGGTGTGTGTGTGTGTGTGTGTGTGTGTGTGTGTGTGTCCAGTTTTCAAAAAAATTGGTGATGTATTAAAATATAGTTAATTCTGGAAATGTATTTAATCCTTTCTTAAAGATTCAGAAGATACATTAGAAGCTTGCAGATGCTCTATTTGCCTAACACTGGCCATTTACTGTATTTGTGAGGCACAAAAGTGCCAGTTAGAGGTACATCAGGTATAGTGTCAGATAACAGAGAACTTACTGGATTTGCATTCTGAGATAAATTTCTGGTTTTAGTTTGGGTTCCTGTAACAAAATATTCTAGACTGAGTGGGTTATAAGCAACATAAATTTATTTCTCACAGTTCTGGGGGCTGGAGAGTCCAAGATCAAGGAGTTGGCAGATTCAGTGTCTGGTGAGAGCCGTAGATAGCAGCTTCCTGCTGTGTCCTCACATGGTGGAAAGAGGGTGAGAGCTCTCTGGAGTCCCTTATAAAAGGGCATTAATCCCATTCTTTTTTTTTTTTTTTTTTTTTTGAGACGGAGTCTCACGCTGTTGCCCAGGCTGGAGTGCAGTGGCGCGATCTCGGCTCACTGCAAGCTCCGCCTCCCGGGTTCCCGCCATTCTCCTGCCTCAGCCTCCTGAGTAGCTGGGACTACAGGCGCCCGCCACCGCACCCGGCTAATTTTTTGTATTTTTAGTAGAGACGGGGTTTCACTGTGGTCTCGATCTCCTGACCTTGTGATCCGCCCGCCTCGGCCTCCCAAAGTGCTGGGATTACAGGCTTGAGCCACCGCGCCCGGCCAATCCCATTCTTTTGAGGGAAGGCCCTATGCTCATGACCTGATTACCTTCCAGAGGTCCCATTTCCTAATATTATCTATCACATTAGGGGTTGGGATTTCAACATATGAAGTTGGGGAGGTACACAAACATTCAGTCTGTAACTGTCTTTTCCAGATACATTGGTGGTTTTGAAAGATAATTACAGTTTTTTTTTGTTGTTATATTAAGTGATATGTGTCTATAGCAGAAGTTGGCAAACTTTTTTTTTTTTTTAAGACAGGGTCTCAGTCTGTAACTCAGGCTAGAGTGCAGTGGTGTGATCATAGCTCATTACAACCTTGAACTCCTGGCCTCAAGTGATCGTCCCACTTCATCTTCCCAAAGCATTGGGATTGCAGGCATGAATGACTATGTTCAGCCAAACTTTTTAAAAATAAAAGACTAGATAGGAAATATTTTAGGCCCTATGGGCCATAGAGTCTGTTGAGACTATTTGGTTCTGGCATTTTAGTGCAAAAACAGCCATAGACAGTATATAGATGAATGAGCATGGCTGTGTTCTAATAAAACCTTACTTACAAAAATAGGCAGCTGACAGGATTTGGCCCAAGAGCTGTATCTAGTTTTCTGGCCCCTGAACTAGACTACAAGGGACCCCATCTTACATTTTCATATTACTGGTGGCTAGTATAAAGCCTGGGACTTGATGTTCAGTTAATATTTGTTGAATTAATAGATGCTGCTTAAAGAATATATTAAAGAAAGGCTCATCTTTGTCTGGAATGTATATTCTATTTCTGGTCTCAATTTCTGTTTTTGCTTATCATCTCTTTAACCTCAGCACTAACATTGGCAGGTTCTTGTTTTCTGTCAAATCAATATACTTTAAAACTAGAATTACAGTGGAAATAAGCCAATCGATCAATTGATCAACGAATAAACAAATTGTGATATATCTATACAATGGAATGCTACTCAGCAGTAAAAAGTATGAACTATCGATATTATGTGACAACATGGGTCCATCTCAGACACATTATACTAAGTGAAAGAAGCTGGATGCAAAAGACCTGTGATTCTATTTATATGACATTCTAGAAAAGACAAAATTATAGGAACATAAAGTCAGCTGGTCATTGTAAAGAGTTCATTGCAGTGACTGGAGTGGTAGGAGATTGACTGCAGAGGGGTACAGAGAACTTTTTGGGGTGTTGGAAATGTTTTATATCTTGATTATGGTAGAGGTTACATGGTATAAATGGTAGTATATAAAGGGTATACATTTGTCAAAACACATTAAACTGATACTGAAAATTTATGAATTCTGTTATTTGTAAATTATGCCTCAGTAAAGCTTTAAGAAGAAACAAACTAGATCTATTAATATATTGCCACCACAGTATTATCATATCCTAAACTTTAGGGGAAAATAGGCACGTTTGTTTTTTTAACTACGAAAACGCAAAATGAAAATTAATGGGATTTTAACTTTTTTAAATTACAGAGACACAACTAAGTTCCTCTGAAACTTTTGACCTTGAAAGAGAAGTCTCTCCAGGTAGCAGAGAGATCTTGGATGGAGTCAGAATAATAATGACAGATAAGGAGGTGAATATTTTCCTCTCTGTTTTTTCTCAGTGGTTTCTTTCTGTTGGCAGTCCTCTCTCTGATGCAATGTTGACATTGGCTGAAAAGATTTAGATGGCAGGGGTTTTAGTTTTGGGGGCACTTATGTCAGGGAGATTTTTTTTTTTTTTAGACGGAGTCTCGCTCTGTTGCCCAGGCTGGAGTGAGTGAAGTGGCACAATCTCCGCTCACTGCAAGCTCTGCCTCCCAGGTTCATGCCATTCTCCTGCCTCAGCCTCCCGAGTAGCTGGGACTACAGGCGCCCACCAGTACGCCCGGCTAATTTTTTTGTATTTATAGTAGAGATGGGGTTTCACAGTGTTCGCCAGGATGGTCTCGATCTCCTGACCTCGTGATCTGCCTGCCTCAGCCTCCCAAAGTGCTGGGATTACAGGCGTGAGCCACCGGGCCCGGCCTGGGAGAGATTTTTATAGTTAAGATTAGTTCAGCATTGTTTCTAAAAATAACAGTAGTTACCATTTCTTGAGTACTTTTGTATGCATTATTATTTCTATTAGAGATGGGGAAACAGAGGCTTAGGATGTTTAATTTACTCTAAATCATGCTACTAATAATGATAGAAATAGAATTTGAACATGGGTTGGAGTCCAAAGTTCTAGGGCATTTTTTATTATGTACCAATAAGTAACAGAGACAAACAGTCTTGGAAAAAATTACTGTGTTTATATTATGATGTATACATAACTTTCAGCCCTAATTTGATCAGAAATGCAAAGTCAAGATAGCTGTCTGATCTATTTGCGTCATTATCTTTCCTCACTTTACATATCTGGCAGTAACCATAAAACTGATTGATACAAAAGTTCATACTTCTGATTGAGATTCTCGGTGTGTATATTTTTCTTTTTCTTTTCTTTTTATTTTTTCTCTTTTTTGGGATGGAGTTTCGCTCTGTCGCCCAGGCTAGAGAGCAGTGGCACAATCTCGGCTCACTGCAACCTCTGCCTCCCCGGTTCAAGTGGTTCTCATGCCTGAGCCTCCCGAGTAGCTAGTATTATAGGTGCACGATGCCATGCTCAGCTAATTTTTGTATATTTAGTAGAGAGGGTTTTGCCACGTTGGCCAGGCTGGTATTGAACTCCTGACCTCAAGTGGTCTGCCCACCTCAGCCTCCCAAAGTGCTGGGATTACAGGCATGAGCCACCGTGCTTGGTCCTTGGTGTGTATTTTTAATGTTGAGTCTAACAAAACAGTTTAACTACCTGGAATTCCTTTAAAAATTTTAAAATCTTAAAAATCTGTTGCTGTCATGAGCCGCCTGAGAGCCAAATTCCTCAGTAGAAATAAAGATTTTGGTTACATTGGTGTATACTTTCTTATCCGGTGCACCTTAAGAAAGGTTCCTTTTTGGCTGGGCGCAGTGGCTTGTGCCTGTAATCCCAGCACTTTGGGAGGCTGAGGCAGGTGGATCACAACGTCAAGAGATTGAAACCATCCTGGCCAACATGGTGAAACCCTGTCTGTACTGAAAATACAAAAATTAGCTGGGCGTGGTGGTACGCACCTGTAGTCTCAGCTACTCTGGAGGCTGAGGCAGGAGAATGGCTTGAACCCGGGAGTTGGAGGTTGCAGTGAGCCGAGATCGTGCCACTGCACTCCAGCCTGGCGACAGAGCAAGACTCCATCTCAAAAAAAAAAAAAAAAAAAAAAGAAAGGTTCCTTTTTATACTTTGGGATTTTTGTTTGTTTGTTTGTTTTTTTCCTCCTTGAGACAAAGTCTTGCTCTTGTCTCCCAGGCTGGAGTACAGTGGTACGATCTCGGCTCACCGCAATCTCTGCCTCGTGGGTTTAAGTGATTCTCATGCCTCAGCCTCCCGAGTAGCTGGGAGGCTGGCCCACCAGCCTGGCCCACCACCATGCCCAGCTAATTTTTGTATTTTAGTAGAGATGGGGTTTTACCATGTTGGCCAGGCTGGTCTCAAACTCCTGACCTCAGGTGATCCACCTGCCTAGGCCTCCCAAAGTGCTGGGATTACAGGCATGAGCCACCGTGTCCAGCCTGGAATTTTTAAAAAATAATTTTTACAGTAGAAGTTAGATCCTTTCCCTGGTCTCTGCACTGCAGGCAACTGGGTAAAAATTCTGCCTTCATGAATCATGCACACTGCCTGGTTCTCTGGAACCTGATCTGTCACAATTGACAGACCAAGATTCCCTGATGCCAGTGGTGGTAGGAAAGACGATGACACTCCCTGCTGCAGAATGACTGAGGACAGATCCTGCTCCATAATGTCAAAATGGCCTCTGGATGGTTTTCTCAGGAAGAAACAGAATCTTCTAAATGGGAATGAGGGAACAGAGTATTATTACCATAGTCATCCTAACATACAGAAGAAGCCCTTAGTTAAGGCCAATTTCATACCCGTCCATGACTGCAAACCAGACTATTCTTTGTTTGGGTCAAAGAGCATGAACCCTGTTTAGAATTTGTGGTGAACATGTCTGTGCTACTACACATCAAATAGATGGAATCATGTAGCCTTTCTCCCATTGAATGTCCTCTTTTTGGTATTGCTGTTTGCTGAAGTCTGTGGATGTCCCTAAATAGTCTTAGAAGTTTTCATTAAAATAAGTTAGAGATACTGCAGATTTTAAATCATGTACTAGTTACAAGTCACTTATTAGACAGAATGGAACACTTTATGTGCACAAAGATAGTATAGTATAAAGGGTGTGGACTCTTGCCATTGGGATCTATGTGGGTCATTTGTCCTAAAATTTCTTGTTTACTGGAAGGTAGTATGGTGTAGTACAAGTAGCTTGAGCATTGCAATTAGAAGACATGGCTTTAAATCCCAACTCCACCATGTTTTGAATGTTGTGCAGATTAATCGTTTTATTCATTCACTAGGCAGCTATTTATAGTTTGTATACTTTGTGCCAGTCATTGTTTTAGACTCTTGGGATACAAAGATAAATAAGAAAAACAGTCCCTGCACTGAGGGTTCTGGTAAGAGAGGAGACAGACATATACACAGATAATTATAATGTGGTCTGACAAAGGTAATGATAGATTCCTAGGACATTAGGGAAGCACAGAAGAGAAATGCCTTCCTGAATTTCAGTTCTTCATATGTAAAATGGAGGCAGAATACCTATTTTATTAGGTTGCTTTGCAGGTGAAATTAGATAAAGAATGTAAAACATGTAGCAGAGATTTGTCACAAGTAGAAGTATCATGTGGAAAGTCATATTATTTTACTGCTTTGTAATATATTACTGTTTATATTAGTTTACTAATGACAGAGAATTGCTCAATAGTATTTGAGGTATTTGGAAATACCCATGGCACAACTGTATGTAGTCCCTCTTGATTTCTGACAATAGTCAGCCTTCTTTGGAAATAGTGTTTTCTGAGTATCTTGCCTGAGAGTTTTCCTTTGTTGGAGTCTTAAATAGTCTCTTCTCAGAAGAGCTAACAGAAGTTATTCAGAGTCCTCCAGAGCTAGTTTAGTCAGTAAATTTTTCTTTTTTTTTTTTTTTTTGAGGCGGAGTCTTCACTCTGTCGCCCAGGCTGGAGTGCAGTGGCACCATCTCGGCTCACTGCAAGCTCCGCCTCCCGGGTTCGCACCATTCTCCTGCCTCAGCCTCCGGAGTAGCTGGGACTACAGGCGCCCGCCACCGCGCCCGGCTAATTTTTTGTATTTTAGTAGAGACGGGGTTTCACCGTGTTAGCCAGGATGGTCTCGATCTACTGACCTCGTGATCCGCCCGCCTCGGCCTCCCAAAGTGCAGGGATTACAGGCGTGAGCCACCGCGCCCGGCCTAGTCAGTAAATTTTTAAGTAAACTATGTTAAGAGTTGTGTGGTAGGAAGGGGAAGATCCAGAACAAGGAGGTTTCTAAGCTACACATAATTGGGTAGGGGAGGGATGGAGAGTTTGGTGATTTGCAGGACATGCTTTTGTTTTCACTGGGTTCATTTCTTAGAGTGAGGTGTGTTTTTTTTTTTTTTTTTTTTTTTTTTGAAGTCTGAAGTTAAGGACCAACAACCTTTAAGATGTCAGTATTCAGTATCTAAGTACCTCTTTTAAAAAATAGTTGTATAATTTTTTTTTTTTTTTTTTTTGAGATGGAGCCTTGCTCTGTCGCCCAGGCTGGAGTGCAGTGGCCTGGTCTTGGCTCAGTGCAAGCTCCGCCTCCTGGGTTCACGCCGTTCTCCTGCCTCAGCCTCCAGAGTAGCTGGGACTACAGGCGCCCACCACCACACCCGGCTAATTTTTTGTATTTTTAGTAGAGACAGGGTTTCACCGTGTTAGCCAGGATGGTCTCCATCTCCTGACTTTGAGATCCACCTGCCTTGACCTCCCAAAGTGCTGGGATTACAGGTGCGAGCCACCGCGCCCAGCCGAAAAATAGTTCTATAATATTTTAAAAGAAGTAAAAGCAACTCTGCAAAGAAATCCCTGACTGCATGGTCCTAATAAAAGCTACTTTGCTTGCCTTTTTCCCCCTTGAGGTTCTTCCATAGTAGTTAATACTTAAATAGACTTTTTAAATGATGCTGGGAAATATACCTTATTTTAACATTAAAAAAAAAAAACACCCTGCAGGTTAGGAAACCTTCAGGGTTGCCTAAGAACAGTGGTTGGAAGTGGTCTCATATTCGTAATAAGACAATAGACTACTCCCTCTTGAATACATTAATAGTTAAAGGTACATTCTCTGCATTGTATAGAGCTGTGATGAATACAATGGAGTATAGTGCTCAATGTGAGCACCAGTGACACATTTGTGTCACATAACATTTCTGTGCTTAGTGAGCTTTAGAATGCCAAGTAACTGCTCATTCGCCACTGACTTTAAGTAATTCAAGACTACTTGCAAATTTTAGGGTATATTGATCCCCTCTTACCCTCCTGCCATCCTTCTGCTCAAATAGCTTTGCTATTTTTCTTTTCTTTTTTTTTTTTTTTTTTTTTTTGAGACTGGGTCTTCTTTGTTGCCCAGGATGGAGTGCAGTGGTAGGATCTCAACTCACTGCAATCTCCACCTCCTGGGTTCAAACGATTCTCCTGCCTCAGCCACCTGAATAGCTGGGACTACAGACATGCACCACCACCCCTGGCTAATTTTTGTATTTTCAGTAGAGATGGGATTTTGCCATGTTAGCCAGGCTGGTCTCGAACTCTTGACCTCAAGTGATCCGTTTGGCTTGGCCTCCCAAGGTGCTGGGATTACAAGCGTGAGCCACTGTGCTTATTTTTTCTTTCTTTTTTTCTTTTCTTTCTTTTTTTTTTTTTTGGAGACAGAGTTTTGCTCTGTCACCCAAGCTGCAGTGCAGTGGTGCGATCTCGGCTCACCGCAGCCTCTGCATCCCGGGTTTAAGCGATTCTCCTGCCTTAGCCTCCTGAATAGCTAGGATTACAGGTATGCACCACCACACCCAGCTAATTTTTGTATTTTCAGTAGAGATGGGGTTTCGCTGTGTTGGCCAGGGTGGTCTTGAACTCCTGGCCTCATGTGATCTGCCCACCTTGGCCTCCAAAGTCCTGGGATTACAGGTGTGAGCCACCGTGCCTGTCCAGCTTTGCAGTTTTTCAAGCTTTACAACTTTTCTTTTTAAGATTTATGAACAGAGGAACCTGGATTTGTGAGAAGCTTAGTGATTAAATCTGAAAAACATAGCACCTAGAACTTCCAGACCCACTTGACTTTCCCCACTTTCTAGAGAAGAAGAATAAATAGATCCTTGCAGAATCTGCTTCCAGAAACAAGGTGGAATGGAAGGGAGGTTTTTTGTTTCTGCCACAACATGATAGAATGGAATTACTGAAGGTTTTGATGCCCAGTGGGTCTAGGTTTGAGCCTGGATAATTCACTTACTAACTTGGTGACCAGCAGGTTACTTTGCTTTCCCAAGCCTCAGTTTCCCCTTCTGTAACAGCAGAGTTAGTGATACTTCTGTCCAGTGGCTTGTTGGGAGGGATGGATATGAAAAATGACTGGTGGAGCCTGCATAGTATAAGAACTCAACCACTGTTAGTTCCTTTCTCATCTTAGGTTTAACAAAAGGCAGGTGGTGTTGAAAACAGGAGATTTTCTGGCAGTTTGACTTGGTATTTAGATGGCCTGTTTTCCTCTCTGCTGGTTCACACTTGTAAGCATTAGGTTTTAGAGATAGCCCCAACTCCTGACCCCAAAAGACCCAATTGACTCTAGTCCAGTTTTCTATGCATTGAAGTTTTGGTCGTGTTTTGTTCTTGTATCAGAAGATATTTTATTTGTTTTCCCCAGGTGTAATGACAGCCCGGGTGTCCCTTGCTTTAAATGTAAGCAGTAGCTATGCAGGACATTTTCACATTGATTGGATAGGACATGCTGTCCTTTGAAGCAAGTGTTAGGCAGTAGTGCTGCAGTGCTCACGCACACTGTTGAATTAATCACTGCAGAGTTCTTGGCTCTGATCAACCTGTGCAGGTAAAATAAAACTGCCTTTAAGAGACACCAGCAACTGTAAGAGAAATGATGACTACAAAACAGAGAGGAATAAGAGAGAGAGGTTTAAGAGTGGCTTTGGCAGAATTGATTGTTTTAACTAATGACTTCTTTGGTGCTTCTTAAGTATATAGATCTTAGTTTCCTCTTTCTTTTTTTTTTTGAGACGGAGTCTTGCGCTGTCGCCCAGGCTGGATGCAGTGGTGCAATCTCTGCTTACTGCAAGCTCCGCCTCCAGGTTCACACCATTCTCCTGCCTCAGCCTCCCGAGTAGCTGGGACTACAGGCGCCCGCCACCACGCCTGGCTAATTTTTTGTATTTTTAGTAGAGTTGGGGTTTCATCGCTTTAGCCAGGATGGTCTTGATCTTCTGACCTCATGATCCACCCGCCTCTGCCTCCCAAAGTGCTGGGATTACAGGCGTGAGCCAGTGCGCCAGCCTTAGTTTCCTCTTTCAATCCAGAAAGTCACAAATAAAACACAGGTCTTAGGTCTTAGGGGTCTAAGTACATACTTACGTTCTTAACTTAAATCCTAGTTATGCTGTTTTTGGCTTAGAGCTCTTTTGTTTGGTAACTCCTTATGTCTTAAAGTCACTTACAGTAATAACGGTCCTTTTGTGAAATTGAAAATGTGTCCTTAAGGTGCTGTTGATATGCAGAATGTGAAACCCAGCAGGCACAGCACACTGATGCAGTGAGGATTGTGCCTTACAATGTGATAGAGATCAGTGCCCTCAAGTTTTTGAGCCAGATACTAGTCCTTCATTTGAATCTCAACTCTCCCGCTTACTTGTTCTGTGACTTTGCAAATTGCTTTACTGTTTTACACAAGTACTTTTCTCATGTGTAAAAAAAGAGTGTGCTAATAACTTTGTAAGATTAAATGAGTAATACATATAGTGTTTAATACATAGTTGACAGTATAAGTATACTTATATATATAAACAATATATAAACTTACATATAAAAGAGTAATATGTATAGAGTGTTTAATACATAGTTGGCAGTATAAGGAACTGAATAAGTATTAACTCTATCAGTAGTATCTCTCAGTCTTTACTCTTTGATAAGTAAAATTTGATAAGCTGTTGTCTCTTTGAAAGTAAGTGAAATATGGGGTGGAGTCTCTTGCACTTCTTTGGGGGGAAAGATATGAACTAAAGCTGTTATAATTGCTGTTTGTCATGTTCTTCAGGTTGGTAACAAGGAAGATGCTAAGAAGGAAGTACCTATTTCTATCTTCTCATCCAGTAACCAGGTATCCTGCCCGCTATGTAACCAAAGCTTTCCACCCACAAAGATTGAACGACATGCCATGTACTGCAATGGTCTGATGGGAGAAGATACAGGTAAAGACCCACCGGGACAGCCAAACTCTTACTTTTTTGTGTAGTGGTTTTATAATCCTATACAGTACAATGCAGGGAAAAAACAGATAGCTATTCTTCAAAGTTAGAGTTGTTACGGTTTTGGGTTTTTTCTATCTAGTTATTTTTCTAGTACTTTTATGTTCATCATTACTTTTGGCAGGTATTTTGTCTTGTTACACATACCTCAGGAGAAGGGGAAGGGAAAAGTTTTTCATTTTTTAAGTTTTTGTTTGTTTGTTTGTTTTGTTTGTTTTTTTGAGACAGAGTCTCTCTGTCACCCACGCTGGATTGCAGTGGCACAATCTTGGCTTTCTGCAACCTCCACCTCCCAGGTAAATGATTCTCTTGCCTTAGCCTCCCAATTAGCTGGGACTACAGGCTTGCGCCACCATGCCTGGCTAATTTTTTTTGTACTTTTTTTTTCCCATAGAGGCAGGATTTCACCATGTTGGCCAGGCTGCTGTTGAACTTGTGACCTCAAGTGATCCTCTTGCTTTGGCCTCCCAAAGTGCTGGGATTAGAGGTGTGAGCCACTGCACCTGGCCCATCTTTTAACATATTAACTTACATAGATAGGCTAAAAATCAGTGCATTGCAATGGACCTTGCATTTCAACTTATGTGTTCAAATATTGAGATTTCTGTGGAACTTGAGGAACTAAGTTCTAGAGTTGCCCATTTTTCATTCAAAATAAATCCCTTGTAGGTTTTTTTCCTCTTTTTGTAGTGTGTTTTAATAGAAATTCTACCTAAAGACAGCAGCTGAAAAATACCGCTAATTTACATTCATGTCCTACATATCTCTGCTGAGTTATCCAGGAGCTGTTGGTTTAATCTCGGTTTAATCTCTTTAAGAGTATACCAAAGGCCGGGTGCGGTGGTTCATGCCTGTAATCCCCAACACTTTGGGAGACTGAGGCGGGTAGGTCACCTGAGGTCAGAAGTTCAAGACCAGCCTGGCCAAAATGGTGAAACCCTGTCTCTACTAAAAATACAAAAAATTAGCCAAGCGTGGTGGCGGGCTCCTGTGATCCCAGCTACTCAGAAGGCTGAGGCAGGAGAATCATTTGAACCCCAGAGGCAGAGGTTGCAATGAGCCGAGATTGCGCCATTGCACTCCAGCCTGGGCAACAAGAGTGATACTTTGTCTCAAAAAAAAAAGAAAAAAAAGGTCTGTACCAAAATCCCTAGTTTTCAGACAGCATTAAGACATTGATCAAGAAAATCGTGTTAATCATAGCCCTTGAAATACCACCTCTGATTTGGCCTTTCTGTTTATGATTTTAAACTCTAAATATAGTCACGTCAGCACAGCTCTCTGTGGTCTAACATGCTGAATGTAAACCTAGGTAACTGGAAGTGTTGTAGTGTTCTTCTCAATGCTACTTGATTCCTGTAACTTAGATGTATTTAAATGTGACATTGTATAATTGTGAAGTGTTTTTTAAATTAAGATTGCCAGAGAGGCAAGGCACATGTTATTTACTTTTCTTGAAATAATATACTTTGTAGTTATTAAATAAGGAAGTACATAAACACTTAATTTGTTGATTTTTCTGATTATAAAGTAGTACATGTTCATTGTAATAATAATGGCTTACTTTTATTGAATACTTAAAATTAGGCACTATTTATGTAAATGGGACCATGCTATATATAGCTGTCTCTATATATTATTCTGCAACTTATCATTTTTATTTAGCAGTAAATTTAGCTCTTTCCATGTGCAGATAAATTTTTGACATAGTTGAGGTTTGACTGTATATAAAATTTTATATTCTGCTTTTTCTATTTATAGCATAAATATTTCATCATGTCACAAAATTATTTATAAAAATATTTTTAATGCCTACATAATATTTGGTAACTGGGATTGCTTTCATTTACTTAATTATACATATTTGAAATGCTTCAAGTTACTGTGTTATAATCACACTGTACTGAGCCTCTTAGCCTAAAGTTGTCACTGTATTTTGGGATTATTTCCCAAGGATATGTTCCCATATAGGGTGGTAGTAAGAAAAGATAGGCCCTGGAAGGCCAGTCAATTTGAGCTTGAGTCCCACCTCTGTTACTGACTTACTAATGTGTGACCCTGTGCTAATTTCCAAGCTTCCATTTATGCATCTGTGAAATAATAATAATTACCTTGTTCAGATTTTGTGAGGTTAAATGAGATACTTTAAGGAAAGTACTTAACACAGTACCTAGCGCACAGTAAGTACATAAGAACTATTAGCTGTTGTTACTATTCCCAGTAGTGAAATTACTGTGTCAGAGATTTTTTTTAAGGGTCTCTATGCATAGCATTGTAGTCCCTAAAAACAGTGAAAGTTGAGGACCTGAATCTGGCCATCAACCACTTTTAGTGGGACAGCACTGAAGGATTGGAATCTAGATGCAGTTTTAATTTGAAAAAGCTCTTTAGTCTGATTTTTTTTTTTTTTTTTGCTGAGTATTCCAGTGACTAAAAGAATTCTGGGATTGAGCATTTCAAAGGAAAGAGACTATCTTGTCTGTCTTACTAAGCACTTACACAGCTGGTATTGGGTATCTGAGTCAATGACTTATTCAACACAACATCAGGGTCCAGAAATAAATGAGTTTGAGAAACTGAATGCCCTGTTGAGCTCTAGGAATAGATGATCTCCTTCAGGTCAGAATGATCTGGTAAGGAGTAGTATAGGATAGCTTCTACTGACATCTGCCATACTGAATTCCACTAGTTGGTGCTAAAATAGGAAGCTTTGGCATTCATAACTGTCAGATATCTTTTAATTACAAGATAATTGCTGTTAAGCCTGTTCTTCCTTACTGGAGTGTGGTGAGAGAACTCAAACTCACATCCCCAAATCCTTGTGGTTGAAATTGATTCAGGCTTGTTCCTGAATTTTCTCAAACCAATTTTCAGACTTATGCTACTAGAACCAGGCCATTTAGGTGGGCAAAGTAGACTGAGTCTTATCATCATCATGATCCATTCAGGGAGGACATTTCAGGTTCTCCTTGTTCTGTTGGGTCCAGGATCAGTGACCCTGTCTAATGCTGTTCAATTGGATTTACACTCTGGGTATTGCAGACTTTCAGACATGATAGATGTAAATGTGATTTTTGATACAATAAAAAGTCCCTATATTCTTGGCATCATATGTCTTTATAGCTTTGATGCAAATACCCCAGACCTCCATGTAAAGATGTCTGCTATATCCTGAATGACAGGCACACTTTCTTTTTCATAGGGAAATTTGTTATAAAACTAGTTTAGAAAACCAATCTAGAATATAGTCATGTGTTGCTCAGTGATAGGGATGTGTTCTGAGAAACGTGTCATTAAGTGATTTTGTTGTGCAAATATCGTAGAGTGAGTGTACTTACACAAACCTTGATGGTGTAGTCTACTACACACCTATGCTATAAGGTATAGCCTGTTATCTTGGGCTACAAACCTGTACAGTGTGTTACTGTACTGAACACTGGTCACTTGTAACACAATGGTATTTGTGTATCTAAACACATCTAAACACAGAAAAGGTATAGTAAAAATATGGTATTATAATTTTATGGCACCACCATCATATAGATGGTCCGCATTGTTAGCTGAAATGTCTTTTTGTGGCGCATGACTGTACTACATCCTTCTTTTCAATGCTGACGTGTCTACATAGAGCCAGAAGTTTGATTCTTTTTTATCACCTATTCATATTTACCTTTAATTCATCCAGATATTTGGAACTTTTTTTTTTTTTTTTTTTTTTTTTTTGAGACAGGGTCTCACTCTGTCACCCAGGCTGGATTACAATGGTGAGATTATAGCTCACTGCAACCTCTGCCTTCTGGGCTCCAGCAATTCTCCAACCTCAGCCTCATGAGTAGCTGCGACTCTGGGCACACACCATCCCACCTGGCTAGATTTTTTATATCTTCTTTTGTAGAGACGAAGTCTCACCATGTTGCCCAGGCTGGTCTTGAACTCCTGGGCTCAAACAGGCATCCCACCTTGGCCTCCTAAAGTGCTGGGATTACAGACGTGAGCCATCCTTGCCTGGCGTGACTTTTTTTTTTTAAGTGGTGCTAGGCCTTATGAAGCTTACTAAAGAAGTTTTGGCCGGGCGCGGTGGCTCAAGCCTGTAATCCCAGCACTTTGGGAGGCCGAGACGGGCGGATCACGAGGTCAGGAGATCGAGACCATACTGGGTAACACAGTGAAACCCCGTCTCTACTAAAAATACAAAAAAAAACTTAGCCGGGCGAGGTGGCGGGCGCCTGTAGTCCCAGCTACTCGGGAGGCTGAGGCAGGAGAATGGCGGGAACCCGGGAGGCAGTGCTTGCAGTGAGCTGAGATCCGGCCACTGCACTCCAGCCTGGGTGACAGAGCGAGACTCCGTCTCAAAAAAAAAAAAAAAAAAAAGAAGTTTTAAGATTTCTGCCTTCAAGGAGCTTGCATCAATGGTGAAATAAGCATTTCCCCAATAAATTAATTACAAGAGGACACAAGTGAATAATTGTGTACCCAAGTAAATGTCCCTGACAATGGGAGAGAGGAGAGCTGCAGTGAACAAGGATGAGTTCCCAGAAAGGGTGGGCTTAGCCTTGGCTGTGCAGGCTGGTTAGGTCTGGATAAACCCATAGCAAGGTAGAGGGCCCTTTCCCCTCCTGTGGGTTTAGGTAAGAAGTGAGGGAAATGGCCACTAAACAATAGCTTCGTCTTAATCTTCCTAAGAGAGCTCTCTGTTGATTTTTCAGGCCCTGCGAGAGGGAGTAGGGTGACCTCACTGGAACCATTCCACTCTCTGCATGTTCCTCTACTTTCCTGGGAACACAGCTTGGGGGTGTAGGTGGGTTGGGGAAGTAGAGGAATTATGCAGAGCACCTGCTAGTGTACTTGGTGTACAATAGGTACTCAGTACGTTTGATCTCTTTTCTTGGTTTCCCCACCAGCTTGTCTGCCCTGTCTTCCTTGCCAGAGACAGAAGTTAGTGATTGTGCTGGTTCTTCTTAGCTTTATATGACTGGATACAGAGGCCAGTCTCCCAACCTGGTTTTTAAATCTTTTGTAAAAGGAAGCTTTTTTTTTTTTTTTTTTTATACTGTGGAAGGAAAGGAGTAATTTCCACCCCGTTTTTTTGAGACAGGGTCTTACTCTGTAGCCCAGGCTGGAGTACAGTGGTGGAATCATGGCTCACTGCAGCCTCGACCTCCCAGGCTCAAGTGATCCCTCTGCCTCAGCCTCCCAAGTAGCTGGGACCACAGGTGCATGCCACCACACCTGGCTAATTTTTTAGTTTTTGTAGAGATGGAGTCTTTTTATGCTGCTTAGGCTGGTCTTGAACTCCTAGGCTCAATTGATTCTCCTGCTTTGGCCTCCCAAAGTGCTGGGATTATAGGCCTAAACCACCATGCCTGGCAAGTTACTTTTCTTGAAGACACAGAAGCCAGACTGGGAGACTATTAGCCCAATGCCTAAGGGGTGGAGTAAGAGAGGACTTAACCTTCCAGTATTAAGTATCTAGCTTTTCACTCCTTCCTGTCTTCCCCTGAAGGGGATCCTCGATATGCTTGGTTTGGCTGTGTAAAAGAAATAGCAATTAGAATCATTTACATAAAGTGTCTGCTATTTATGCCTACTTACCATGCAGCACAATAACAATTATGCATATCATTAATATATGTCTGACTAATTTTGCTGTAAGTTTTGATTATAATACTACACACTAGTTAAGTTGGCTCAGTCTACTCAGTTTTTTGCTCAATGACGTTGTCTATTCAGAACTACGAAAAATTAGAGGGGATGCTTTTTTTATTTTTGAGACGGAGTCTCGCTCTGTCACCCAGGCTGGAGTGCAGTGGCACGATCTCGGCTTCTGCAAGCTCTTCCTTCCAGGTTCATGCCATTCTTCTGCCTCAGCCTCCCAAGTAGCTGGGACTACGCGTGCCTGCTACCACGCTCGGCTAATTTTTATATTTTTAGTAGAGACGGGGTTTCACCGTGTTAGCCAGGATGGTCTCGATCTGCTGACCTCATGATCCACCCACCTCGGCCTCCCACAGTGCTGGGATTCCAGGTGTGAGCCACCTCGCCGGACCAAGGGAGTGCTCTTTAAAGGTACTGTTTGAGGGGAGAAGATTGACTGAGTTGATCTAGACTAGAACAAATGCACATTGCCTTTGCATTTACTTTCTGGAAAATGTATCTAAGGCCAATTGTGTTAAACACCTAGGGAGAATAAAATCCCCCATTTACTCATTCAGTACATATTTATTATATACTTACTATATAACAGATACAGTGAGCAGAATATACAATTAACAGAATATAAGTCCCTGTTCTCATGGAGCTTATATTCTAGTAGTGGGAGGCAGACAAGAAAACAATAAATATACAATATTTCAAGTGGTGATAAGTACTTTAGAGAAAAAAATAAAGCAGAGGGAGAGGGGAATAGGCCATACTGAGGTCAGAAGTTAGCAATATAAAATAGGTGATCAGGGAAGGTCTCCTTGAGAAGAGAAGATGGCATTTGAACAGGGACCTAGAGTAAGTGAGGTAGTAAACTAAGAAGATTGTGAGGTGGGGAGAGTGCTACAGGTAGAAGGAACAATAAATGCAAAAACCCTGAGGTGTGAACAGGTTGAGTGTGGCTGGATTAGAGTAAGTGAGGGAGAGATAAACAGTGAAACCAGTGAGGTAATGGGGGAGGAGTGCAGATGGACAGATCACAGGGTTCTTAGGCCATAATAAGGACTTTGGCTTTTCCTTGAGCAAGGGAGGAACCACTGGAGGGACTTGAGCAAAGAAGTAATCAATATTTAAGCAAAGGATCACTCCACTCTGTCTGCTACTATGTGGACAGTAGATTATTGGGTTGTGGGACAAAGGTGGAAGCTGGGAAGATAGAGTCAACATTTTGTTTTTGGCTCTTTGATAAAGTAGAAGAAATGCAGGTTTTGGAACTAGGCAGCTCAGCTGTAATATTTCCTAATTGGCTAATATTTGACAAGTTATCTCTTTCAGGACAGGTTCCTCTTTTGTAAAATTAGTATCAGGATTGCCATGAGAATCACAGACACTTAGTAAAGTACCAGGCGTTGTGACTAGCATGTAATAGGTATGCAATAAATGATGGCTGTATTATTATTGACTGTGCTTTCCTGTCTGTGTAATCTTTCTGAGGTCTGTGTTTCTGTATGATGACGGGACAAAGGATAAGCCACTAGTTGAGTAGAACTAAGAGAAAGAAGAAAGGCAAGACATAAGAGTCAAAGGGGTAAGAATAAGTTAGGGAGAAATAGATTATAGGAGAGTTAGGGAAGCTGAAGGCATTAACTATATACACTTTGACTCTAGATAGAGGATGTGGCTTAGAGTTAGGATACTGCTAGGAGTGGACTTTCTCTTCAGGGATATCGCCTGGAAAAATAATGGTAGATGGGTGAGTAGGTAGGAGGAGGTAGAAATTCTTATTATAGATATGCCTGAGAGTTAACAGAGAAGGACCAAGGCCTAAAATAGGCTTGACTTGGGTGACTAAGAGAAAATGTGTAAGACCTCAGTATCTCTAAGTAAAACTTATTTCTTAAATTAGACAAAGTTGGGACTTTTTCTGTTCTATATATGCCTATCTAAATGTAATTTGTACCCTGTCCAGTCTTCTCGCTTATATTAACGTGGCCTTTGTGGTACCCAGGAATTAAGTATATTGCTGTATTGCTACTGGTACCTAGCTACTGAGGTATTGACAATTGTGAAATAGCATAGGTTTTGTAGAAGTAATACGGATTTTGGGGACAGACTGACCTGTGGGGATATATACAAATCAAATATGGGCCCTGATCTCACTGACATTTCAGTTCAATTAGGTAGATAAGACATGCACATGCATAACTGTAATGCAAGGTCAGAACTACTAAGGGACATACAAATAAAAATACTGTGGTGTTTCAGAGGAAGTACAGTTAGAGATTGAGAGGGAAGGGTATTAATGTAAGAGAACAATAGGCTAAAATTACAAATAGAAAAATGTGAAGAGAGTGTATAGGAAAGAACAAGCACTTCAGTGTGGTTATAGTGTGGGCATTATGAAAGGAACGGTAGGCAGTTGGAGAATGACAAATGTAACTTGAATCTTGTGGGTTAACATTTATATGAATTATGTGGGTTAACATTATGGAACAGCATTTTTTTTCAACTCTAAAAAAATTATTGGTGTGTGTTAATAATTATTTGTGTGTTTACTCCTATTGTAGTATATAGGACTCTTTTGGATGCAGGTGTTGAAAATATGATTTCAGTAGTTGGAAATATGATTTCAGTAACCTTAAGCAAAAAAAAAAGTTAATCTGTATAATAATTGGCAAGTCTGTTTAGAGGTTAGGCTGAGCTGGATCTGGGAGCTCAGACAATATCTCTCCATCTTGGAATCCAGTGGTCTCCATTCAACAGATGGCCTCTTCTTAAGGGACAAGCAAAATGGCTGCCAGTAGCCATAGCTTTTTTTTTTTTTTTTTTGAGGCCAAGTCTGGCTCTGTGGCCCAGGCTGGAGTGCAGTGGCTCGATCTCGGCTCACTGCAAGCTCTGCCTCCCGGTTTCACGCCATTCTCCTGCCTCAGCCTCCCGAGTAGCTGGGACCATAGGCGCCCACCACCGTGCCCGGCTAAATTTTTGTATTTTGTAGTAGAGACGGGGTTTCATCGTGTTAGCCAGGATGGTCTCGATCTCCTGACCTCGTGATCCGCCCACCTCGGCCTCCCAAAGTGCTGGGATTACAGGCGTGAGCCACCGCGTCCGGCCGCCATAGCTTTTAATGGAAAGAAATAATTTTTTCCCCCCTCAGACCATAGGTTAGTCTAGAGGAAGACTCTGATAGGCCTTTCTTGATTGAAGTGTCCACTTATGGTGTAGTCACTGTAACCAAGTAGATGGGTATGTATTACTTACAAGTCAGAACAAGTAAAGGAAAACTCTTTCACTAACTATGAGAAATTCTGTTAGTATCTTAGAAAATTCTGTCAGTCACAATAACAGAAAACATCATTAACAGTGAGTTTAACACGTGGGATTTCTTTCTCCTCACATCACAAGTCCAGAGTGAGGCAGTGGCTCGTTGATGTAATTGAGGATCAGGCTTTTGCCTTTGGCACTACAATCATAAACTTGTGGCTTGATTCACCGTTTCAGGATACCCATTGCATCTCTAGGCTTTGAATGTATGTTTGAGGCAGGAAGATGGAGAAAAAGGTAAAGGGACATGACTGCTGATTCTGACTCCTTTGATCTAACACTCATTCCTGCATTCTCATGGAATTTGAGCTTATTCTAAATTATGGTTGAATTAAGGCAGTTCTAAATTTAGTGTTTGTTCATACCTCTTAAGTGTTTATATATCTTGTATATAAAATTATGTTATCTCTAAAGTCATTGATTAATTGCTTTTTGTAGTGGTTCAGCTTAAGACTTTTTCATATCCTGCTGTTAGTGAAATATTGTGCTGGATGCTGAGGGTGAGGAGGAGCGGCCCAAAAGACCCAAAAGATGGTAAGGGATATATTACAGAGCTGAATCGAATCTCAAATTTGTACTCAGAGAGTTTACAGTCCAGCAAGGGAAACAGACTTGGGTATGACTATGTATAATACAACTCAGTCAAAGTGCTAAACTGTAAGCACTAACCACCCGCAAAGGAAGGTATTAAATTTGATTGGTGGAATAAGGGAGGGCTTCTTACTTAATTGTTCCCCTAATATTGAGCATGGCTTTTTTCTTAACCTATTTTTTTTTTCTGTTAAAGATAAGCATCTAGGGCCAGTCATGGTTGCTCACACCTGTAATCCAAGCACATTAGGATGCTGAGGTGGGAGGATCAATTAAAGCCAGGAGTTCAAGACCAGCCTGAGCAACACAGGGAGACACTATCTCTACCAAAAATAAAAAATTAGCTTTGTGTGGTAGTACATTCCTGTAGTCCCAGCTACTTGGTAGGCTGAGGTGGGAAGATCGCTTGAGCCCAGAAGTTGGAGGCTGCAGTGAGCTGTGATTGCACCAGTCCACTCTAGCCTGAGTGACTGAGCAAGACCCTGTCTCAAAAAAGAAAAAAGAAAAAAAAAAATCTAAACTAGCAATGAGCCTTGTAATGTAGTACTTTAATCTGGATTACTAAAAGTGGAATTACTAGATTATATTTATAAAGCTACCAGTAATTTATGAGAGCATTCCTTTTGTCTCCAAATACTGAGGGATATTCTTTAAAAAAAAGTATGGCATAGTAATAGATAGTAACCAATGACATTTCATTGTACTTTGTTTCTTTGGTTAGTAGTGAAGTTGACATTTTTTGTTTTTAAAAAAATCAATTTATATTTATTTGAAGAATTATTCTCTGAAGTTTGCCTCTGTGTCTGTTGGGATCTCAGTATTGTTCTTATCAGTTTATACAAGTTCTTTATAAATGATTTACTTTTTGCCTCAGAGGTGCTTTCCAGGGTTTGTTTGACTCACCCATCAGTTCTCACAAAGTTTCCAGATTTATGCAGACTGGGCCAGCAGCCCCCTTCTTGCGTGAGCACTGCCAAAGCTTTTATTTCTTGAAATAGAAGCAGTGCTGATCCTGCAGAAAGATCTAATCGGTGTGAACAGAAGTGGCACTGATGTAGGGAAAAGGGTATTCAAATCCATGTAGAATTAAGAGGATGGGTGGGCAGCAAGTAGAAAGGAAAAAGAATTCATTGACTCCATGCTGTTCCATTCCTGTTTAAAAAAAAAAAGAAAAAATTCATTGCTATTGCTGACTGGATGAAGAAGCTAGAGATAGAAGGAAGAGGAGGTGGGGCCTGGTCACGGGGGGTCAGCAGGGGCTGGATGCCCAAAGTGTTATGTTTAAAGGAACTGGGATGTATCTCCAGAGCAACTGGGAATTTAAAAACATACCTCTTCCACTAAATATGAAAGTAATAGAAATGAAACCAACAAGTGAAATACATATATTTTTCTATATTCTTTCTGGTAGGTTGCAAGAACAAGCACTTTCCCTCCCAGTATTGGGATTCTGCTGATATGTATCTGGGATTCTGCTGATGTCTGTCTGTCTGTCTGTCTATCTATCTATATCTGTCTCCTGTATTTATATTTGTCCCCCCCAGAATTACATCATAAGCATCATCTAACATGCTGTTCGAAATTATTTATATTCATGACATTGCGTATAGTTTTTAACTTTCACAAATAATACAAAATGTACTTAGTTGTTTTTCCTTGTTGTGGGAATATTTTTTGACAGAGGAAACCAAAGTGACAGGAGCAGCTTATAAAACAAAACGCAAAGACATTTAAGAAAGGATGTTTTGCGGCCGGGCGCGGTGGCTCACCACCGCGCCAGTAATACCAGCACTTGGGGAGGCCGAGGCGGGCGGATCACAAGGTCAGGACATCGAGACCATGCTGGCTAATATGGTGAAACCCCATCTCTACTAAAAATACAAAAAATTAGCTGGGCATGGTGGCAGGCGCCTGTGGTCCCAGCTGCTCGGAAGCCTGAGGCAGGAGAATGGCGTAAACCCAGGAGGCGGAGCTTGCAGTGAGCCGAGATCAGGCCACTGCACTCCAGCCTGGGCAACAGAACGAGACTCCGTCTTAAAAAAAAAAAAAAAAAAAAGAAAGAAAAGAAAGGATGTTTTGAAACAGAGCCTGGGCACTAGGTCTTATCTGCTATAAAGTAGATTCTTCTTTAATCGGCTTCACCCTAGAACTGTTCAGTGTTTTCTGGAGAGGACATTATCTTATTCGAATGCCCACAGTACTGACATATACATACTCCTAGCTACTGGATGAACTCGTAGACCAATATTTCCACCCCAGACTTATGTTACACTGCATGCATGTTACTCCTCTTGGATTAATAACGTAGGAGTGCCGGGCGCGGTGGCTCAAACCTGTAATCCCAGCACTTTGGGAGGCCGAGACGGGCGGATCACGAGGTCAGGAGATCGAGACCATCCTGGCTAACACATTGAAACCCCGTCTCTACTAAAAAAATACAAAAAACTAGCCGGGCGAGGTGGCGGGCGCCTGTAGTCCCAGTTACTCGGGAGGCTGAGGCAGGAGAATGGCGTAAACCCGGGAGGCTGAACTTGCAGTGAGCTGAGATCCGGCCACTGTACTCCAGCCCGGGCGACAGAGCGAGACTCCGTCTCGAAAAAAAAAAACAAAAAACGTAGGAGCTCCTCCCTGCAACCCCTGTGGTCTCAGTTGTCTACTTGTTTTTTTTTTTTCTTTGAGATGGATTCTCACTCTGTCGCCCAGGCTGGAGTGCAGTGGCACGGTCTCGGCTCACTGCAACCTCTGCCTCCTCGGTTTAAGCAGTTCTCTCCCTCAGCATCCCAAATAGCTGGGATTACAGGCACGTGCCACCATGCCTGTATTTTTAGCAGAGGTGGGGTTTTGCCATCTTGGCCAGGCTGGTCTTGAACTCCTGACCTCGTGATCCACCTGCCTCGGCCTACTGAAGTGCTGGGATTACAGGCATGAGCCACCGCACCCCGTCTTCAGTTGTCTTCTAACAACTTTGTTCAGCTTTGCTGTGGAACATTTCCTCATGTCAGCTCCACTAGGTTGCATTAATAAAGTAACTGTATGAGGTGACATATGAAATGGCAGCCTGACTGCAATGTAGGTCTGCATGAATTCTCAGTGCTTTTACTCTTCCCATCTTGTTCCTCTCTTAACATTGACTTTGCCTTCACTTCAGTTATCCCATTCATTGTACCTTCATGCTAAGGAGCCCCCTGCCTCAGGATTTCTCTTAGCAGTTTTCTTCTGCCAGATGTGCTTATTCCTTCCTTGAAAAATAAAATAGTTCTTTTTAACACCTGAGTTCATACCCAAAGCATTATGTGTTAAAGGAATATTAACAGCAAAAACTATTTTAGAGAAGTTCTTCACTTCATGATCTAGTCACACTTTTAAAGTCAGGCATCTAGAGCATTTTGAGAAAGATAAAAGTTCAAGGAATTAATATTAGATCAGTGATCTCCATTAGAACGATCTTACAGCCACAGTCAGGACTATGAGTATGTATTAATATAAGTTTTTATTATCTCCATTTTACTGATGATGAAACTAAGAGAGCTTTAGTACTTGCATTGTCAGGCAGTAAGCAGCAGAGCCAGGGCCCAGAGCTAGCATTCTTCATTACTGTGTTCTTTCTGCCTTCCATGTGTAGAGCTGGGACACACAAGGGAGTGTTCGAGAAGACCATGGAAACGTCAGTCAGTTTCAGGAGAGCAGAATGCTATATAGTCTTTTACCTCTGAGTGCAAACATGAATTCTCATCTCATCAGAACTGACCTTGTCAGCTTTTCAATTACCTAGAATAAATAGTTTGATGGATTAGACTCTTTGCTGGTGAACAGAGTCCATGTGACATAGTCACCTCTGTAAACCCTTGAGTGCAAAGTCAAAAAAAGATCAGATGAACCTTACTTCTTTCTGGTGGTAGCTGTGGAGATTGACCATGCACAGACTGATCTCTTACTAAGGAGTTTTCTAACGGCCTTATATAAAGGAAATACTTGATAACAAGATACTATTTTCTGTTAAGTAAAAGGATTTAATTTGCCGAATCTTTATAAGCCATGCTTAACATTAAGCAACATTATGAACATTTATGAACACCTGCTATATACCAGTAACAGTGCTTTTTGTATATTGTTTTAATCCTCATAACAGTCTTTTGAAACAGGAATTATTTCACTTATAAAAGAGGACACTGAACTTGACGGGGAAATAATTTCCCCAAGATCACATACCTAGAAAGTGGCAGGAGCTGGGATACACCAAGTTAAACTCAAAAGCTAGTATTCTGTGCTCTATAGAATCTTCCTTGAATGTTCAGATTTTTTTTTTGAAAAAGTAAGTTTCAGAATACTAAATCCAATATGGTGGTCAGTATATTGTTTAAGAATTTGTGGTAAAACTGTGTGTTTGTATAAAAAGAAAGTAAAGTAATATAATTTTGAGAATAAAGGCCACCTCTGGGGTGGGGGATGGGGTGGAGGCAGAGAAATGAAATCCGAAACAAGCATACAGTTGGCTAATCAGTTTGGGCAATATTCTAGTTCTTAAGTTGGGTAATAGGTTCACATATATATTCTTTTGTACATACTACATTATAAAACCTTTTAAAGAATTGTATGTTTCTGTTATGCACCACTGTCATCCATTACATTTTCAGAAGAACCTTGGTAAACATTTGCTAGTGAAGTTCAGATAAATTCAGAGTCTTTTCTCCATATGAAACTTATTTACTATTATCTTTATTTAGGCTCTGATGACAGTATCCAGTGTGATTTGACTGCCATTGATGATTCTTTAGAAGGAGGACTCTTGGGGTTTTTTCCTAGATCCTTATCTTTGTTACGTGATTTTCATACCAGTTTCTTCAAAAGACAATGGCTAGTTTATCTTTGATATTTGTCTTGCAAAAGGACTTTGTGTGTGTGTGTGTGTTTTACTTTTAATTACCAAAAATTTCAAACTTAAAAATGGAGAGGATAGTAGTACCCTGAACCCCCATGTTCTACCTAGTCATTCATCAACTTGTGGCCACTGTTGTTTCAGATGTGTTGTATCCTGGATTATTTCAGATTATATCCCAGATATCTTTTTTTTTTTTTTTTTTTTTTTTGAGACGGAGTCTCGCTCTGTCGCCCAGGCTGGAGTGCGGTGGCATGATCTCGGCTCATTGCAAGCTCCGCCTCCCAGGTTCATGCCATTGTCCTGCCTCAGCCTCCCCAGTAGCTGGAACTACAGGCTCCTGCCACCATGCCTGGCTAATTTTTGTATTTTTAGTAGAGACAGGGTTTCACCATGTTAGCCAGGATGGTCTCGATCTCCTGACCTCAAGCTCCTCCCACCTCAGCCTCCCAAAGTGCTAGGATTGCAGGTGTGAGCCACCGCACCTGGCCAATTAATTATATATATTTATGTGTGTGTATATATATATTTTTTGATATGGAGTCTCTCTCTGTCGCCCAGGCTGGAGTGCAGTGGCGCGATCTTGGCTCACTGCAACCTCCATCTCCTGGGTTCAAGCGATTCTCCTGCCTCAGTCTCCCAAGTAGCTGGGACTACAGGCGCGCGCCACCACTCTCAGCTAATTTTTTTTGTATTTCCAGTAGAGAAGGGGTTTCACTGTATTGGCCAGGCTGATCTGGAACTCCTGACCTTGTAATCCACCCGCCTAGGCCTCCCAAAATGCTGGGATTATAGGCGTGAGCCACTGCGCCCAGCCAATTAACAATTTTTTTTTTTTTTTTTGAGGCGGAATCTCGCTCTGTCTCCCAGGCTGGAATGCAGTGGCGCGATCTCGGCTCACTGCAAGCTCCGCCTCCTGGGTTCACACCATTCTCCTGCCTCAGCCTCCCAAGTAGCTGGGACTACAGGCACCCACCCACCATGCCTGGCTAATTTTTTGTATTTTCAGTAGAGACAGGGTTTCACCATGTTAGCCAGGATGGTCTCAATCTTCTGACCTTGTGATCTGCCCGCCTCAGCCTCCCAAAGTGCTGGGATTACAGACTTGAGCCACCGCACTCAGCCGATAATTTTTAATACCACCAAATATCTGGTTTGTTCAACTCTCCTTGAGTCCCATAATTGTTTTTTTGTTGTTTCTTTTTTCACAGTTTGTTGAAAACAGGATCCAAACAAATTTTACACATTGCAGAAAGCTTTTGTTGCTAATATCTCGGGCTCTTTTAATTTACAGAAGAGTCAAACCCCAAAAAGTTCTTTTTAAAGTCTGAATCATTCATTAATTACGTATAAGCTTAATATTGTTAACAGTTACTGTGTCATAGTCCTTTAAATTCCCTCCACAGTATCTAATATGGTACTGTGCAGGTAGGCCCTGAGAAAATGTACTTTTAAAAGCAAAGTCTAGCTAACTTTCTCTGAAAGGAATAGATAGTAAATATTTTAGGCTTTGCAGGCCATGTGGTCTCTGTTGCAACTACTCAAGTGTTTGTCACTGCTACTCAACTCTGCTGTTAAAGCACTAAAGCAGCCATAGACAATTTGTAAATGAATCAGGCAGCTGTGTTGCAATAAAATTTATTTATGCAAAAAGCTGGGCGGAGCGCATTAGCTCCAGCCTGTAATCCTAGCACTTTGGGACGCCGAGGTGGCCAGATCACTTGAGGTCCAGAGTTCGAGACCAGCCTGGCCAACATGGTGAAACCTCATCTCTACTAAAAATCAGCCGGGCATGGTGGCACCCTGCCTGTAATCCCAGCTACTTGGGAGGCTGAGGCAGGAGAATCGCGTGAACCCAGGAGGCAGAGGTTGCTGTGAGCTGAGGACACCATTGCACTCCAGCCTGGGCAACAAGAGCGAAACTCCGTCTCAAAGAAAAATGTTGGCTGGCCATCCCTGTCCTAGAGAACTGGTTTTTCGTGGTTTTTTTTTTTTGTTTTTTTTTTTGTTTTTTTTTTTAAAGAGGCCACGCCCGGTTGAGAACTGGTTTTTCAAAATGTCCTCTAGTTAACTAGGGTTCTGTAAAGGTGTGGGAAGGGCAGAATGAATACTGGTAACACTCCACCTTTACCACCCACCTCATCCAGAGCTCTACATTTATGTATTTTACATACTGGGTTTCATGTGAAATTTTATTTGAAAATAGGATTCTCTCTCTTTTTTTTTTTAAAAAAAAATTGAAATTTGGCTGGGCATGGTGGCTCACCCCTGTAATCCCAGCACTTTGGGAGGTCGAGGTGGGTGAATCACTTCAGGTCAGGAGTTCGAGGCCAGCCTGGCCAACGTGGTGAAACACCATCTCTTCTAAAAATACAAAAATTAGCCAGGCATGGTGGCGCACACCTGTATCTCAGCTACTTCGGAGGCTGAGGCAGGAGAATCACTTCAACCCAGGAGGTGGAGGTTGCAGTGAGCTGAGATTGCATCACTGCATGCCAGCCTGGGCAACAGAGTGAGACTCCATCTCCAAAAAAAATAAAAATAAGAGACATAACCACCAAGCTGGGTATCGGGGAGATGGCCGAGACTGACCCCAAGACCGTGCAGAACCTCACCTCGGTGGTGCAGACACTCCTGCAGCAGATGCAAGATAAATTTCAGACCATGTCTGACCAGATCATTGGGAGAATTGACGATATGAGTAGTCGCATTGATGATCTGGAGAAGAACGTCGCAGACCTCATGACACAGGCTGGGGTGGAAGAACTGGAAGGTGAAAACAAGATACTTGCCACACAAAAGAGTTGAAGGATAATTTATGCTGGAATCTGGAACACCATGTTTCCAAGCCAAGGGAAGCCATCTTCCCTTGGCTTTTTACAGCTAACTACTATGTGTAGACAGGTTTTATATTACAAAGTATGCATTCTTATCACGTACTATATAGTTAGTTTGTAGAGTGATTTACCCCCCAGTTTCTTGAACATAGTGTCTTCACATCTTGGGCCTTGGTCAGTTGTGTTATTCATTATTAAACACTAAAACTTTGGCGGTTCCTGCATAACATTGTCAAATTTTTTAGTGTATTTCTGTGAAGTCATATTTTTTTTCTTGTCATTCCTTTTGTAGTAGTTGCTGTTTGGATAAAAGTTGCTGTGTTGAGCTGAGATCCGGCCACTGCACTCCAGCTCTGGGCGACAGAGCGAGACTCCGTCTCAAAAAAAAAAAAAAAAAAAAAAAAAATTGCTGTGTGATTTTTTTTTTTTTTTTTTTTTGAGACGGAGTCTCACGCTGTTGCCCAGGCTGGAGTGCATTGGCGTGATCTCGGCTCACTGCAAGCTCCGCCTCCCGGGTTCCCGCCATTCTCCTGCCTCAGCCTCCTGAGTAGCTGGGACTACAGGCGCCCGCCACCGCGCCCGGCTAATTTTTTGTATTTTTAGTAGAGACGGGGTTTCACTGTGGTCTCGATCTCCTGACCTTGTGATCCGCCCGCCTCGGCCTCCCAAAGTGCTGTGATTACAGGCGTGAGCCACCGCGCCCGGCGCAAATATGTGTTCTACAAATATTTTCTTCTAGTGTGTGCTTGCCTATTCATTTTCTTTTTCTTTCTTTCTTTCTTTCTTTTTTTTTTTTTTTTTTGAGACAGAATCTCGCCCTGTCACCCAGGCTGGAGTGCAGTGGCACGATCTCGGCTCATTGCAGCCTCCACCTCTCAGGTTCAAGCGATTCTCCTGCCTCAGCCTCCTGAGTAGCTGGGACTCCAGGTGTGTGCTACCATGCCCGACTAATTTTTGTGTTTTTAGTAGAGATGGGGTTTCACCATGTTGGCCAGGATGGTCTCGATCTCCTGACCTCGTGATCCACCCGCCTTGGCCTCCCAAAGTGCTGGAATTACAGGTGTGAGCCACTGCACCCAGCTGCCTGTTCATTTTCTTAATGGTGTCTTGCTGTGAAGAAGATTTAAGATGGTCTAATTTTCCATTTTTTCCTTTATGGTTATTATTTTCTATTTAGGTATATGGTACATCTTGAATTGATTTTTGTGTATGGTGTGAGTTAGGGGATGAGGTTTATTTATTCTATGTAGATGTCTAGTTATTCTAGCTCAGTTCATTTAAAAGACTTATTTCTCTCAATGGGTTGCTTTGGTGCCTTTGAAAACCAACTTACTGTATAAGTGAGAGTTTATGTCTGGGTTCTCGTTTTTATTTAATTGATCTGTTTGTCTTTATGCCAGTACAAGTGTCTTGATTATAGTAGCTTCATAGTGAGTCTTAAAGTCAGGTAGCATGATTTCCCATTTGTTGTTTTTCAAGATTGTGGCAGATACTCTTTTTTTTTTTTTTTTTTGAGATGAAATCTCACTCTTGTCCCCCAGGCTGGAGTGCAATGGTGTGATCTTGGCTCACTGCAACCTCTGCCTCCCGGGTTCAAGTAATTCTCCTGCCTCAGCCTCTTGAGTAGCTGGGATTACAGGCGCCTGCCACCACGCCCGGCTAATTTTTGTATTTTTAGTAGAGATGGGGTTTCACCATGTTGGCCAGGCTGGTCTCGAATTCCTGAGCTCAGGTGATCTGCCCGCCTCAGCCTCCCAAAGTGCTGGGATTACAGGCATGAGCCACTGTGCCCGGCCAGATTGTGGTAGCTATTCTAGTCTTTCACAGTTTCATATAAATTATTCAGCCAACATGTAAATATACTATGTAATTTCCAGTTTTATCTCTGATAGTGTGTATATATGTGTGTGTGTGTATATATATATGTGTGTGTGTGTGTGTGTGTGTGTGTGTGTGTGTGTGTGTATACATATATATATTTTTTTTTTTGAGATGGAGTCTCGCCGTGTTGCCCAGGCTGGAGTGCAGTAGCGCAGTCTTGGCTCACTGCAACCTCTGTCTCCTGGGTTCAAGCTATTATCTTGCCTTAGCCTCCTGAGTAGCTGGGATTACAGGCACCCGCCACCATGGCCAGCTAATTTTCATATTTTTAGCAGAGACAGAGTTTTACCAAGTTGGCCAGGCTGGTCTCAAACTGCTGACCTGAAGTGATCCGCCTGCCTTGGCCTCCTAAAGTACTGGGATTACAGGTATGAGCCACTGTGCCCGGCCCTCTTTTCTTCTTCTTTTTTTTTGCTTTTGATACAGAGTTTCACTGTGTTGCCCACGCTGGAGTGCAGTGGCACTGTCTCAGCTCACTGCAACCTCTGCCTCCCAAGTTCAAGGGATTCTTGTGCCTCAACCTTCCAAGTAGCTGGGATTACAGGCACGTGCCATGATGCCCAGCTAATTATTTCTTGAAGTTTATTTTATCTGATAGAACAACTATATATGGTTCTAGTCATTTCAGTCTTACTCCTACTGTTTGCCTGATGTGTCTTTTTCCATTCGTTTACCTTTAACTGATCTGTGTTTTTATTTTTAAAATGTGTCTCCTGTAGACAATATACCATTGGGTCATCCTTTTATCCATTCTGACAATTTCTTGTTGTTCTCTCAGGTACTAGACTTGATAATCTTATTCTAATAGACATAGCTTCCTAACTCAAACATCTTACATGATTATGTTGGTAGTTCCTAAATAGAAATCTTTATAACCCTAAAAAGATAAGCATTGCTGGGTCCATTTACAGATGAGCAAACAAAGGCTTAGAGGCTTCAAGCCTGTAATTACCTGGTCTGGGATAGGATTCAAAGGCAGTTAGACTCCAGAGATAGTACTGCAATGCCAAACTGCCTTTGCTGCAAAAAAGCCACAGAGGCCCCCTCCCTCCCTACTCAAATTGTAGCAATTTTCTTTCAAGCTTAGAGATAAGCTTGTTCTCTTAAGAGGTACACTTTTACTGATCTACTTCCTACTAGTACTTGTCTATAATATTTATAGCTTAATCTTTAACAGCTGAAATTTTTGTTTAAGCAATTTGATAATATATATGTAGAACTTAAAAGTAGAACTTAAAAGTAACTCATATCTTCTGACCCATGAATTAAAGTTTGAAAATCTACTCTAAAAACATCATCAGAATTTAGATGAAATTGTATAGACAAAGATGGTTTATTAAATCATTATTTATAACAATGAACAACTTAACCCAGTGTTCAAAAACAAGACGAAGTATTACATACATAAGGATTCAAAATAACGACTGAAAGACAATACAGTGTACTGAAATATTAACCATAATTTGGAGGAGACTAAAAGCAGAGAGACAGATGATAAAGCAGTGTTAGTAGAAGTGGACAGACTTGAGAATCTTTTGGCGAGAGAAGCAGACCTTGTGACTGGTCAAGATGAGAGAAGGCAATCTTAACTCAGGTTTCTGGCTAAGCCAATTGTAGGGTACTCAACTTAGAAAGCCCCTCTGAGTAATTCAGAAGATCACTGTGTTGTGTTTAACTATGTTATTTGTACTTCTTTACTGACAACCCAATTAGTATTTATTTAGCAGCAACTATAACCCAGATATTGTTCTGCAAGCTGAGGGTACAGTACTAAACACAGAAGTCAGCGTTCTATAAAGCTTACCTTTTTGTGAGAGAAACAGATAATAAATACAATTTAAGAAAAACGAGGCAAGAAGAGGGGATGGAGAATGACTAGAACAGAGGAAAAAAGGGGGCTTGATTAAAGGGGAAGATCAAGGGAGACTTCTCGAGGTGATATTTGAATACAGTCATTCTAGGTCAGGGAATAAATATAAAGGCCCTAAAGCAAGCGTGTGTTTGGCATGTTTCTTAGAGCTGCAGGAAAGACACAATGACTGAATTAGATTGAGCGACGAGGAAAGGAGAGAAGAAATAAACAGTGGTCAGATCATGTGAGGTGAGGTTTTTGTACTTTATTCTAAATATGATGAAAAGCCATAGAGGGGTTCAGAATGAGGGAATAATGTAATCTAACTCTGGCTAAAATGTGGAAAATAATCTATAGAGGGATAGGGACAAAAATGGAATTGAGGAGACTAAGTAGGGGTGGAGGAGAATGGCTGTTGCATTATTCCAGGGAAGATCTGATGTTTGCTTTGACCATAGAGGTAGCTGTGAGGTAAAGAAGTTGTCAGATTTGGAAACATTTTGAAGGTTGAGCCTACAGGATTTGTTGGAGTGTGAGAGAACCAGAAAGACTAAGGTGAAATCAAGGTTTTTCCCCAAGCAACTGGGTTAATAATGACTTCGTTGTTTGAGAGCGGGAACACTGGGGTAGGAGCAGATTTGGAGGAAGAAATTAAGAATTTGGTTTTGTACATAATTTTAAGATGCCCAGTGAATAACCAAATGAAGATGTTGAGCAGACAGTAGGCTATACAAGTCTAGAAATAACCTTATGGGAAATATTACTGCATATTTGTATGCTGATGGAATGATCTAAAAAAAGAGGGAAAAACTGATGTTTCAGGAGAGATGATGGCAGGAGGGGAATCCTTAATTAAGCAAAAGCATTCAGATTCAGGGTCAAATGGAAAAGTTAGCCTTAGATAGCCATGTGAGCAATTCATTCTGTGCAGTAGGAGGGAAGACAGAGGATATGGGTACAGATGCAGATAGACTAATACTTTTGGTGGTGGAAGAGTGTAGAATTTCTCTCAGGTACTACTACTTTTCTCATCAAAAAGTCTGAAAGGTTGGTTTAACATTAGAAAATCAGTTAATATACTATATTGTAGAACAAAGGACAAAAACCACACAATATCTAAATGGACACAGAAAAAGCATTTGATAGAATTCAGTACTCCTTCATGACAATAAAATACTCAGCAAACTAGGAATAGACAGGAACTTCCTCAGCCTGATAGAGGGCATCTATGAAAAACTCACAGCTAATATCATACTTAATGGTGAAAGACTGACAGCTTTCCCCAAAATCAGAAACAAGACAAGGGTGTTCATTCTTGCCACTTCCATTCAACATGGTAAAGGAGGTTCTAGCCAGGACAGTTAGGAAAGAAATGAAATAAAAGCCATTCAGGTTGGAAAGGAAGACGTTAACTCCTCTATCAGATGACATCTTTTATATAGAAAATCCTAGAGAATCCACTGAAATAAAACAAGCCTTTAGAACTAATAAACGAGTTCAGCAAGTTTGCAGGATACAAGGTCAGTATAGAAAATGAACTGTATTTTTGTACACTAGCAGTGAACAATCTGAAAATGGATTTAAGAAAAGAGTAATATTTAATATAGTATCAAAAATAATAAAATACTTAGGAATATGTTTGACAAAATAAATAAAAAACTTCTCTGAGAATTATAAAACATTGTTGAAAGAAATGAAACAAGACCTAAATAAATGGAATGGTATTTCATGTTTATGGTTTAGAATACTTAATGTTGTTAAGATGGCAGTATTCACCAAGTTGATCTACAAATTTCAAATCCTTCTCAAAAGTCCACCTAGGCTGAGCACTTTAGGAGGCTGAAGTGGGCAGATCACCTGAGGTCAGGAGTTTGAGAACAGCCTGACCAACGTGGAGAAACCCTCTCTCTGCTAAAAATAGAAAAAAAAAATTAGCCAGGCATGGTGGCGCATGCCTGTTATCCCAGCTACTCAGGAGGCTGAGACAGGAGAATCGCTTGAACCCAGGAGGCAGAGGTTGCGGTGAGCCAAGATCATGCCATTGCACTCCAGCCTGGGCAACAAGAGCGAAACTCCATCTCAAAAAAACAAACAAACAAAAAAACCCCACAAAAATCCCAGCTAACTTTTTTGTATAAATTGATAAGTTGGTCCCAAAATTCAACCAAAATACAAGGGACACAGAATAGAACAGTCTTGAAAAAGAACGAAGTTAAGGGTTCATGCTTTCCAATTTTACAACTTACTAATTCAGACAGCGTGGTTCTGGCATAAAGGTAGGCATGACGATTCAGTGGAATTGAATTGAGGGTCCAGAAGTAAAACCATACATTTGTGGGCAATTGATTTTTGACAAGGATGTCAAGACAATTAATTCAGTGGGGGAAAACAATCCAGTCTTCTTAATATGTAGTGCTGGGACAACTGAATATCCACATGCAAAACCATGGAGTCGGACCACTTGTTTATACTACATATGAAAATAGATCAAAGACCTAAATGTAAGTCATAAAGCTTATATAGGCAGCTACAGTGGTACACGCTGGTAAGTCCCATCTACTCAGGAGGCTGAGGCGGGAGGATCCTTTGAGTCCCACCTGGGCAACATAGTTGAGACCTTGTCTCAGCGAGTCAGGGAACTGTCTTAGGGATAAAACCTCACAATCATAGGTTTAGCAATGGATTCCTAGATATAATACCACAAGCACAAACAACAAAAGAAAAAAGATAAATTGGACTTTATCAAAATTTAAAACTTCTGTGCATCAAAGGACACTATCAAGAAAGTGAAAAGACAACCTACAGAATAGGAGAAAATATTTGCAAATCATATGTATGTTAAGCGTTTAGTATCCAGAGTATATAAAGAACTCTCTTTCTGTCGCCCAGGCTGCAGTAGTGCAATCTTGGCTTGCTGCAACCTCTGCCTCCCCAGCTCAGGCAGTCCTCCCACCTCAGCCTCCCAAGTACTTGCCATTGAATCATAGACTTTAAATGGGTGGATTATATGGTACATGAATTTATCTCAATAAAGTTATATTTAAATAAAAAAGAATGGTGATACAGGAATCAGAATGGATATTAGAGGTTTGAGAATAGCAGAGAAGATGTGAAATGTACCTGGGAGGATGGAAGAATGAACCGACTAGGAAAATATATCAGGATTGCTAGGCAGTAGTGAGGGACCACTTAAGATTTTGATCTTAAATAAAACGTGAGCCCAGTCAGCACTGTTGTGTGTGTTTTTGTTCCTGTCACATTCAGCAGATAGGGACACATAATAAGTAGGAGGGCTGTATTTAACCAAAGTTGGATTTTGCAAGGAAGTACAGTAGAAAGAAGTTGAGGGAATATTCAAGGGGATTGTTAATATGATAACTAGGTAAACTAAGGTAAGAAGGAATGCGAGGATACGACGGAGTAACAGTGAAAAGATGATAGTGTAGGATTAGATGTCCTAGTGGGGCTGAAGGGTGATTGGTGTAAGAACATTAGAGAGGGTGAGTTGGGAAAGATAGGTGATGGTGATCAGAGAATGGACACCTGAAATTGAGCTCATCATTAATGATAGGCTCAGCTAGAATTCTTCATTGGAACTATAGAAGTCAGAAAATGAATTGATTGTTTGCTCACTTCTCCCAGTTATGACACATAACTGGTACCATTTTAGATGCAAGGGACAGAAATTGATTTATAACATTTGGTGGATACCTTAGGGCGTTAGGCTTACTCCTTTCTTGGAACCCCACTGGAGAAAGGCTGAGATGGTAGGAGCCATAGGAATTAATAAACAAGAGGTCAGGGAACTGAGAGGCTGGACTAGTGGATGGATCATAGCTTGGGTTGAACTTACAAAAACTGCAGCATCGTATGGTTCAGTCTAATATGTAGATATTGAAATCACCAAGAATAGTGGCAAATGGGGATGAGAATCCAGTTGAAGAGGTATGCCAGAGGAGACTTGGATTTCTTTTGGTGCTCAAGGTAAACACAGTTAAGGCATAATAGGATTGGTCCTGGTTATCTCTTGAAAAAACAGCACTATCCAATCGGAACTTGGGCAATGATAGAAATGTTCTATATCTGTGCTGTCAAATATGGTAGCCACATGTGGCTATTGAGCGTTTGAAATGTGGCTCATGGGATTGAGGAATTCAATTTTTTTATTATTTTTTGAGACAGAGTTTTGCTCTTGTTGTCCAGACTGGAGTGCAATGACGTGATCTCAGCTTTACTACTACCTCTGCCTTCCAGGTTCAAGCGATTCTCCTGCCTCAGCCTCCCAAGTAGCTGAGATTATAGGCATGCGCCACCATACCCAGCTAATTTTGTATTTTTACTAGAGACAGGGTTTCACCATATTCGTCGGGCTGGTCTCAAACTCCTGACCTCAGGTGATCCACCCACCTTGGCCTCCCAAAGTGCTGGGATTATAGGTGTGAGCCACCGCACCTGGCCCAATTTAAAATTGTATTTCATTCTAATTAAGATTTAAATTTAAGTAGCCACATGTCTCAGAGACTTGCAGATAATTTTTTTTTTTTTTTTTTTGAGACAGAGTCTCATTCTGTCACCCAGGCTGGAGTGCATTGGTGCAATCTCAGCTCACTGCAACCTCCGTCTCCCAGGTTCAAGCAGTTATTCTGCCTCAACCTCCCGAGAAGCTGGGATTACAGGCACTCACCACCAAGCCCGGCTAAATTGTCTATTTTCAGTAGAGGCAGGGTTTTGTTGTGTTAGCCAGGCTGGTCTGGAACTCCTGACCTCAAGTGATCCGCCTGCCTTGACCTCCCAATGTGCTGGGATTACAGATATGAGCCACCTTACCCAGCCAATAATTTGTGCTAATAATAACCTTTAATTGAGACTGTTCATTGGTTGTAGGGAGGCAGGCAGCATGGCTGCCTCACTGTGTGCAGGGGGAGCTTGTCTTCCCTTCTTTTCCTTATATCCACTGAAGGAGTGCTAGGCTGAAAGAGGGGTGATCTTAGCAGGAACAGACACAACTCTGTGGCTTCCCATTATTTTCTGCTGAGGTGGTTTTGAGGTTGAGGGAGACAAACTGAGAAGACTTTAACCACTTGTCATTCTGTCAAAACTCCCTTCTTTGTATATATAATTTCCACTCTCCTCAGGGAACCGTTGTCTTTACAATTTATAGTACTAGGCCATATATTTTTTATTTTTAATTGCTTATCTTCTTTGAATTTTGGAAACAAATGTGTTGATGTTTATATGGTATTGATAATTGTTCTGCAATGCCTAGGCTATTTATTTGTCCATTTTGTTTGTAAAATTTAGTATGGAAATCACTTAAGACTAAGTTCTAACCCAAATTGTAGGCTAGCTAGTGGTCACTGGTTGCACGGATGGGTTTAAGTCTTTGGATAAGGCTAAGAAATAAATCTGGAAGAAGAATAATGAAAATTATATAAACAAATAGTAAGTGAATAAAACTAATGTTTATTGAGTGCTTTCTGTGGGCTGGATACTCTTACAGTATCTGATATGATTGTTAGCAAAATTCTTCAGTTTTAAGTGCAGTTATCTCATTCAACAGGTAAGGAAATTGTTACTCAGGTTACAGAACTTGCCTAAGACCACACAGCTAGTAGAGGCCCAACTTGGACACCTACTGTCCAACTCTAAAGCCAGTGAGTGCCCTTCATCACAAGGCAATACTGATTATTTGTATCTTAACAGTGCCAAGCCACAGTTCTAAGTACAACTGCTTAAAGCATTTCTGATGCAGTGGAATATAATCTGCTGAGGTAATGGTCTTATGTTTATTGTCGTCTTTCTCAGCTTTCAGTGATACCTGTTCTCTTCTACCTTTCCTTGATAGTCGTACTCAGACCCCTGAGTTGTTCTCTTTTGAAATCTGTGGCTGCTGTCATCAGCAGTTTGGTTTTTGGATATGTGTTTCATAATGAATTCTCTGCCTGTAGCTAGTTTAAATAGCTCTCTCAACCCTCATAAACCACAAGTGCTCCTTCAGAGCAACCTACATGCACTTCTGTGCTCTTTTGTAGGGGCAGTAGGTTTCAAAGGAAAAACAGCAGCAAGCCCCAGTCCAGTCCGTTGTGATCATAACATTTAATAGAATTACCGTATAGTCCTAACCATCTATCAATATCAAGTCTCTCCCTTCAAATTCTCTTCTACCTGCCCCCTCATTTACCACTTACCACCTTTTCTCTTCCCATTCTTTAGCTGCTTATTTTCCAGGAGAGGCAGCATGCTCTTGTAGAAGAACATATGCTTCTGTGGTCAGATTTGTATTGCATTCCTTGTGCTTTTTTGTTTTGTTTTGTTTTGCTTTTGTTTTGTGACCTTGATCAGGTTACTTAATATTTCATTTACAGCCAGGCACAGTGGCTCACGCCTGTAATCCCAGCACTTTGGGAGGCCGAGATGGGTGGATCACGAGGTCAGGAGTTCAAGACCAGCCTGGCCAACATGGTGAAACCCCATCTCTACTAAAAATATAAAAATTAGCAAGGCGTGGTGGCAGGCGCCTGTAATCCCATCTACTCAGGAGGTTGAGGCAGGAGAATCGCTTGAACCCGGGAGGCAGCGGTTGCAGTGAGCCAATATCATGCCACTGCACTCCAGCCTAGGCCACAGAGCAAGATATGGCTAAAAAAATATATATATGTATTTACTATAAAATAGAAATAATGATATATTCTTTGTAGGGTTGTTGTAAAGATAGAGATTATGTTTATAAAGTCTCTGGCACAGAGTAGGTCCTCATAAAACAAGAACTCTTTTTTCCCCTAGAATCTATTGATACTAATTCAGCAAGTATTTATTAGCATTTAATCTGTCCTAGACTCTGCTGAGGATGCTGAAGAGGAAAAAAAAAAACCAAAAAAACAAAAAAACGAAACAAAATAAAACCCAGAGTCTCCGAATTCAGAAAGTTGCATGGTATAGAAGGAAAACTGACATATAAATGAATAGGAACAGAAATGTACTAAATGCAATAGTGGTATATAGACAGTACTAGAATCAATTAATTCTTTTTCCAACCCTATCTGTGGAGTGGTTTCCAAGTATTTCTTTTGGAAAAATACATGCTAGTCAAGATGGGGGACAAGTAGAAAAAGAAAAAGAAAAAATAGAACTCCTAAAGGATTCTGTAATCTTTGAGGTGCCAGCCTTTTAAGAATGGATTTCAGCAAGGCGCTTGATAAAATCTCTCATGAAGTCCTTGTGCGTAAGATAGAGAAGTATGGGCTGGTTGATGTAATAGGAGGTGGATTTGAGGCTGGTTCTGTCCTGGATGTTTTTCTCCTGCAGTACTTTAATTTTACTTATAAAATCTCTGCATTGGAAGGAACCTTAGATCATTTAATCTGTGCCTGACTCTATATAATCTGATTCCTCCCTTCTAATTTTTAATTTGATTTACAAAAAAGTATACAGTGAAAAGTATGCCTCCTTCCTCTTCCAGTCTTCAAGTATTCCTGTCATCCTCCCCAGAGGCAAACACTGTTATTAGTTGCTTGTGTGTGATCTTGTTTTATTATGCATATCTCTTTACACCTTGGGTTGTAGTTATTTGAGTGTGTATGCTGTCTCCATTAGTAAACTGCACTCTCCTTAAGAGCAAGGACAGTGCCTCATAATTTCCTGTATCTCCCCAAATTACCTGCACATTGAAGATTGTCAATAAATGTTTGCTTAATTATTTAAAGAAAAGTTGGACCAGGGAGAAGACAGACTTCTCTGGTAACATGTCACAGTTTTGTCCTTGGCCATATCCTTTACAACCATTTTTCCCTGGATGAAGACTTGGATGAAGATGTAAAAAGTGTGATTGTCATCTATGCAGATGACACGCAGCTGAGAAAGAGAGCTAATAACATCAGATGACAGAATCAAGACTGCAGATGATCTCAATAAATAGAAACGTTCAGCTGAAAAGAACAGGGACAAATACAAAATCCTATGTTTAAGGGGAGAAAAAAAATACCCAGCAACTTAGTTACCAAAGTACAGAATTAAGAGACTTGTCTTGGTAACATTGTATTGTATTGTATTGTATTGTATTGTATTGTATTGTATTGTATTGTATTGTATTGTATTGTATTGATTTTTTGAGACAGTCTAGCTCTTCACCTAGGCTGGAGTGCAGTGCCGCTGTCTCAGCTCACTGCAGCCTCAACCCTCCTGGCTCAGTTGATCCTCCCACCTCAGCCTCCTGAGTAGCTGGGACTACAGGCAAGCACCACCATGCTAGCTAACTTTTATATTTTTTTGTAGAGACGGGGGTTTCACCCTGTTGCCCAGGCTGTTCTCGAGCTCCTGGTCTCAAGTGATCGCCCGCCTCAGCCTCCTAAAGTGTTGGGATTACAGGCATGAGCCACTGCGCCCAGTGATGATAACATTTTATTTGAAGATAATTTGGGAGGGTAGGGGATGGATCTTAATTTCCTTTAAGTTCAGTTTAAGCCAGTAGTATGCCGGGATTGTCAATAAAGCAAACACAGCCTTGACTGAATCAGTAGAATATGAGTCCACATGGGGTAGCTCATGGTTCTTCTGTTCTCTTTACTAGTTGGATTGTTTGTTGAATATTGGATTCTGTTTGGGGTGCTACACATATTAAGAAAAACTGACAAATTGGATTGTATATCTAAAAGAGGTTAATTAGGAAGGTAAAACGTAAGTATAGGAATCAGATCTAGATTCTGTCCTGGGTTTTACTATTTAGTAGTTGTGATAGTGTGGTGAAGTCAATTCCTCTTACCGGGGAAAAGGCCGGGCGCGGTGGCTCAAGCCTGTAATCCCAGCACTTTGGGAGGCCGAGATGGGTGGATCACGAGGTCAGGAGATCGAGACCATCCTGGCTAACACGGTGAAACCCCGTCTCTACTAAAAAATACAAAAAACTAGCCGGGCGCGGTGGCGGGCGCCTGTAGTCCCAGCTACTTGGGAGGCTGAGGCAGGAGAATGGCGTGAACCCGGGAGGCGGAGCTTGCAGTGAGCTGAGATCTGGCCACTGCACTCCAGCCTGGGGGACAGAGCGAGACTCCGTCTCAAAAAAAAAAAAAAAAAAAAAAAAAACCGGGGAAAAGTAATAATACCAATCTGGAGGGGCATCGTAAGGATTAGAGCTAACCTAGGCATTCAGAGTTTCGGCAATCCAAATCTTAATAGAATAGCCATAGTAACTAGGTATAGTTCTTCCTTTGATGATGGTTCCATTTTAATAGGGACAGAAAACTGAGTAAATCCAAGATTTTGTTAAGTGTTCAAAGAGCTGACTTGTGGAAAGGCGGGTAAATGTATTTATATAGTCCCCAGTAAATGCAGATTGAGCCAGATTGCAACAGAATGGATTTCCCTAGGAGGAAGTGAATTTCCCTCAGTTAAAAGATACAGCCAAGTTGGCCGGGCACGGTGACTAACGTCTGTAATCCCAGCACTTTGGGAGGCTGAGGCAGGTGGATCACCTGAGGTCAGGAGTTCGAGACCATCCTGGCTAACATTGTGAAACCCCGTCTCTAATAAAAATACAAAAAATTAGCTGGGCATGGTGGTGGGTGCCTGTAATCCCAGCTACTCAGGAGGCTGAGGCAGAAGAATCACTTGAACTCCGGAGGCGGAGGTTGCCGTGAGCTGAGATCACACCATTGCACTCCAGCCTGAGCAAGAAGAGTGAGATTCCGTCTCAAAAAAAAAAAAAAAAAAAGAAAAAAAAAAATACAGTCAAGACCGTATGATTACTTGTCAGGGATGTTTATAGAAGGCATTTTTGTATGAGTAGGAGGTTGATCTAGAAGGTTAGGCAAACGGTGGCCAGCCATGGGCCAAATCTAGCCAGATACCTGTTACTGTAGATAAAGTTTTATTGAAACATACCCATTTGTTCATGTATAGTCTGTGACTGCTTTCCTGCTAACAGTACAGAGTTGAGTAGTTGTGACAGAGACCATATGGCCTACCAAGCCTAAAATATTTACTCTCTGTCTCCACAGATAAAGTTTGCTGACCCCTGGACTAGATAAATGCTTCACAACCTAAGTTACTCGTAACCCTGCTAAATTATCTGTTGTGGGGATTCAGGTATTAGGAGGAAAGAAGGTAGAGTTTGACGTGAAATTGTTGTAGTTTTTCTTGTTATGCAAGGAATGAACTGGAAAACACTTGATTAAATAACCTCCAGGATCCTTTAAGAGACTGATTTTATAAACAGATGTCTTTTGGTGTGAGAGACAATATATTTGTGTGTCATTTGGGCTAAAGCCATTTATACCCACTAGAATTGGGAGGTGGTACTAGTGTAGTGAAGAAAGACTGGTTGTATTAACTGTTCTGAGCCACAGTTTTCTCATTGCAGAACTTTTCAGAGTTTTGTAAAGATTGGAGCTTATGTAGGCACTCAGATGTGGCTGTCATTACTATATTTCATAGAGTACCTCACTTGAGTATGTGTCATACCAGATAGAATTTTGCTTGGGAAAGTGTAAATCCCTCCCTTGAGTGCTGCAAGCTGGGATAGTACACAAAAACCTTTCTTGGTGTGGAGTAGATCTTTAGATCTCATGGCTTAGCATATAGCGGAATATCTTGTGGAGGACAGAATATTGTCAAAACATTTGTTTTGGTGCAAATGTTACAATTGCTATTCTCAATGCTAGAAAGAATGAGACTTCGCAAACGATGTATTTCTCCCAGTGGGATAAGGTTTTAAACTTTGCTTCTTCCTATACATTTTGTCTTTTATATTCAGAGTCTGCTGGCAGCTAATTATATATATGTTTTATTTTATTTTATTTTTTATTAAAAGTATTGACTCGGAGACAAAAAGAGGCCAAGACCAAGAGTGACAGTGGGACAGCTGCTCAGACTTCTCTAGACATTGACAAGTAAGTAGGTGTGCTGCATTCACGGAGCTCCTGTATAGCATGCCATCATTTGGACTGAAGAAAAAGATCAGTTGTTATCTTACTCATCTGACCCTGTATTTCTTTGGCCTGCCAATGGCTTCATTGCTTGGATGCCTGAATCGCTCTTTTTTTTTTTTTTGAGATGGAATTTCGCTCTTCTTGCCCAGGCTGGAGTGCAATGGCATGATCTCGGCTCACCACAACCTCCGCCTCCTGGGTTCAAGCGATTCTCCTGCCTCAGCCTCCCAAGTAGCTGGGATTACAGGCATGCGCCACCACGCCTGACTAATTTTGTGTTTTTAGTAGACGCGGGGTTTCTCCATGTTGGTCAGGCTATCTCGAACTCCTGACCTCAGGTGATCTGCCCACCTCGGCCTCCCAAAGTGCTGGGATCACAAGTGTGAGCCCCCGCGCCCGGCCCTGAATTTCTTTTTCTTATTCCTAGTCTCTGTCAGTGTAGGTGGCCTTTGTATCCATTTTTAATACACTAAAAACAATCCTGCCACCCACTCCACTTCCACATTGCTCTTAGGTTTCTGTTTTCTTTAATTTGCATATTGCTATTTGGTGCTCTTTGGGAAGCATTGAGCATTTCACATGATAGTACAGAAGTTGAATTGCAAAAGGTTGGGCAATATAGAAGACTTTTTGGTTGTGTGTTGTAGCTTGACTGAGAAAGCTCATTCTGAGGAAGGGGTCAGGTGTAGATGCTGCCATCTGAAAGTAAAGTCATTACCAACAGTAGATTAAAGCAGTTACTAAGCAGAAACTTTTTTTTTTTTTTTTTTTTTTTTTTTTTTTTTTTTTTTTGAGACGGAGTCTCGCTCTGTAGCCCAGGCTGGAGTGCAGTGGCCGGATCTCAGCTCACTGCAAGCTCCGCCTCCCGGGTTCACGCCATTCTCCGGCCTCAGCCTCCCGAGTAGCTGGGACTACAGGCGCCCGCCACCTCGCCCGGCTAGTTTTTTGTATTTCTTAGTAGAGACGGGGTTTCACCGTGTTAGCCAGGATGGTCTCGATCTCCTGACCTCGTGATCCACCCGTCTCGGCCTCCCAAAGTGCTGGGATTACAGGCTTGAGCCACTGCGCCCGGCCAGCAGAAACTTTTATCTTTGAAACACAGATCTTAGCCCCTGAATTTCAGGGCTGTCTTCCCTAATTTAGTTGAGCAGAACTGATCCTTTGGAATCTTACTGTAATGTAGACATTCGTTTAGAAATTCCTCACATTGTATTGCAGTAATTTTTTTTTTTTTTAAAGAACATTTCTGTATTCCTGGTTAGTCTGAGTTTTTTGAGACAAATACTTGCCTTAATTCATGTTTATATCCCCAGCTTCTAATAAAATGTATCTGAGACAACAATAACAATAATAGCTGTTTGTTTAGTGCTAGTATTATGTGCCAATCATTGTGCTAGGTGCTTTGTTTGTTACTCTCACTGTGGTTGATTTAAGGTAGTTATTCTTTTGTTTTTTAAATAAGGAAACTAAAGAGAAATTATATGTAACTGGTTAAGATCACTGCAGCTAAAAGTGACAAAGCCTGTCTGACTCTAACACTCCTGCCTCTTATGCAGTACTTCTGTCTCTCATATAGTAGGGAATTAATAAATGTTTTTTGCATTAATTGATAAACCTTGAAAGGTATATTAGTCTAGCTTTTCTCACAAGGCAGCATTTTGCTTGCATTCTTCTGGATAATTAAGTATTTGAGAGACTTATTTCTCCTATTTTAAAGATCTTCAGAAAAAGTCTTCCTTACAGCTAATCCAAGTCTCCCTTGCTGTAGTTATTGAATAATAACCATCTGGCCATCATTATGGCCAGAAAGAGATGTCCAAGATAGCATGCTTTGGAAAATTTTTTTTAGTTTCTTAAAACTAAGGTGATCTTATGAGTCAGGCAGATCTAGTTTCTGACAGTTATTACCTATAAGACCATAGTTAGATTAGTTCCGTCCTAATGGAGCTGAATAATTAATTGAGAATTGTGATTAAAGAGCCTTGCACAGTTTCTCACCACAGAGAAAATACTTACTAAATATTCATTTTTTTCTTTTACCCCCAGTGATTCCATTTTTACTGATGCCCAGTAAACTTTACCTCAAGGACCTACTTTTCCTCTCTTTTCCCAAACTCTACTCTTCTAAAAAGATAAAGATAGCTATGCATACAGAATTACGCAAAAGCCTCTGGCAGAACCACATGGTTTTTAGTAACTTCTTAGTTGATGTTGCAGATTGTAGAATTAAGGAAGTCAGCATATAGACAGAGTTAATTTACTAATCAGACAAGTTCATCCACCCTGGTAAAAATGTCAACTTAATTTAATGCTTTTGGTGCTCCCTTTTCTGTGGAAATTTTAACTTCTCTTTGAAAAAACTATTACACTTAATTTTGGAAGAGTTTGACAGAATACTTTATGTCTGAAGAGCAATCAGCATTGTTTGAGATAGTTTGAAGAGCTGATTTCATTACCATCCCACTGCTGCAACAGCAGGGTACAGAGAAACAGCCAGGGAAAACTGCTAATCACTCAGTCCTTTTGATTGACGTTGGGTTAGTTTTATTGGTGATCCTGCTGAGTGAATCTGCATTGGTTGATATGTCTCCTCCACAGAATAACTTTGGGATGTAAAAACACAATTTGAGACATATCCAGGGGCCCAGAGGCAAAAGCGCATCTTAAAACTGTGTTTTCTTCCTTTTTTATTATTGGCTAGGAATGAGAAGTGTTATCTCTGTAAATCCCTGGTCCCATTTAGAGAGTATCAGTGTCATGTGGACTCCTGTCTCCAGCTTGCAAAGGCTGACCAAGGAGATGGGCCTGAAGGGAGTGGAAGAGCATGTTCAACTGTGGAGGGGAAGCGGCAGCAGAGGCTGCGGAACCCAAAGGTATGTGTAGAGTGTTTTGGGAAAGGCTACCTAACCCTCCTGGTTGTCAGTTGTAAGAGACCACAGTTCTGTTCTGGACTTTTCTTCTCCCTCCCCTCTTCCCTCTATTTATCTTGAAACAAGATTTGTGCTTTTTAAAATTATTTTTCCTTTTAATTTAAAAAGTAATACATGTTCATTGTAGAAAATACGGAAAGTTCAAAAAAATATAAATAATCAGGGGAAGTCATCACCCATAATTTAGCTACTCAAAGATGATAACTTTTAATGTATTGGCCTATTTTCTTCTGGTCTTTTTTTCTGTGCGTTGTTAATGTAATTGACACTGTTCTCCCTCTCCCCCCTTCTCTCTCTCAATATATATACAATAAGCACACACACAACATACTATATATCTAGTACTATATGTATACTGTATTCTATATAGTACTTGATATGTAGTTTTCTCACTTGCATTTATGAAAACTTAAGGTGTAGTGTAAACATTTTGGATTTTATTTTTAAAAATTACTATTAATGTTTATATCACATAGATGGTCATTTAAACATTCACCTATTATTGAACATTTTGGTTCTTTTGTATTATAAGATTGTATTTAAAACATTAATCAGTCTTTATACCGTTGATTATTTCCTTAGAATACATTTTCTGACATGGAACTATTAGGTCAGTGGATACACGAATTTTAAAGTCTCTCAAAACCTGCCAAATTGCTTTCCAGAAAGGATATCCAGTTTATAATCCCACTGCCAAGAATATATGTGAGATCAACTCTGTTGAACTCCTTAGGAAGCTGCCGGGTCTGGGCCCTGGTCACTGGGAAGGATGGATGTACTTTCTGGACCTTGTAATTAGAGATCAGGAAGAGCAAGTCTTGGCTTAGAGATGAAAAATAAAGCAGCAGCTCCATATTCTAGGGTTCCTGACGAAGGAGTCACTGTACACACTAAAATGGGGAGCCATTGTCTGTCATGCCAGAAGAAAGAGACCTCTCTCTCTGAAAGGGGTGATTTTGAGGTGGAGATTTGGAGTTAGGTTTATAGGTAGGCACTTACTTATATAGCCAGTTTATTCTGGCATCACTGCCTGTAGACGCTACCTTAAAATTTATTTTCTGTTTTAAATCCATGATAATCTTGGCATAACGATGTATTCTCTTCATTATAGTTTGCTTTTTCACTTGTGTACCCTCATTTATTAGAATGCAGAAGACTTCCCTAGAGCTGTGGCCCCCACACCTTTTCTCTTCTATGAACACGTGTGATCTGGGCCGTGGAAGTTGTATTTTAGACTCTGCCGTGAAGTAACCCTTTCATCTCTTTTTCTCTGTTACAGGAAAAAGGCCACAGTGAAGGCCGACTCCTTAGTTTCTTGGAACAGTCTGAGCACAAGACTTCAGGTGAGGACCCCAGGACCAGTTTTCTGGGCTTCTGCCTAAGGCCTTTCAATGAAGATAGCCGTTGCCAGCCCCCTGACTATTTGCTGGGACTCTCTGGGTACACACGTGAACCAATCAGCCAGCCTTTGAGACTCCATCTAGGTCATCTCTCCTTAAGGAATATGGGGCAATATACTGTCTTATTCATCCTATGTTTCATTTCAGGCTTTATAAAGCCTTGAATCATGACTGCCTATTGAACTCAGAAAAAATACTATCAAAACACAGGGGAATATGACAAGCCCCAAGTATACCTAAAGGAACAGGCACAGAAAACTAGATAGCAGATGTTATTGCTTCCTCCTATTGTTTTGTGCATCATTCATATGTTACCTTTGGCTTAGTGTCCCAACCTGCAATCCTCAGGGTTTGTGCATAGTATTTAGGGAGCAGTAGAGTGGATTGGTTAAGACCATTGCAGGGAGTTAGTAGTACTAAACCTCATAGATTGCAAGAATTATATCTGGTAAAGCTCCAAACATACTCCCTGGCATAAGTAGGCTCTTGATAAATGTTAGCTGCTGTTATTACTGTTGTTATTAGTCGCTGTTGTTAAAATTCACCAGATGTGGATGGAAGAGGAGCTTTTGCTTAAGCCTGGTGAGATGTGCTTACCATCTAGTTCTAATAGTTCATTCCCACCAAGCAAGTCTGTTGTGCCTTCTGATGACTATAAAAAGGCAGCCTCTCCCAGCCTCATATCCTGCTGTCTCTAGATCACCAGTTTGTGAATCTCTGCAGGTGGCAGATTTCCCTTGGCAACTTCCTTGTTCCTCAAGTCTAGAATTGAAGTCGATTTATTCAGAGGCTGTTCATTCAAAAGTGTTTCTCTGAGTGCCACAGCAGCTGAGTCTGTTGGACACTAATACTCACATTCCGTGGGTTTAGGGGATTGGGGATCTGTGCTACCTGGATAGGCCTGATGAGAAGCAGTGCCTAGAACACAGGAAGCAAAAGATCAGTGAGAAGTGGTGTGATTACCAACACTACTACCAACATTATTATTTTTTCTCTCGTATCACAGATGCAGACATCAAGTCTTCAGAAACAGGAGCCTTCAGGTGAATTGGATTGTGCGCTGAATTGTGGCTGTCAGATTTCTGAAAAGTGCAGGCCTTGTCCTGTGTTCTGTGTGTAGTGTGATACTCAAACTGTGGCAGTGGAAATCACTGTGGAACTATTATGACCTCTCTCTCAGTATGACTGTGCTCCCCGTTTATCTGAACTAAAGATTAGATAGCTCAGTTCATTCATTGTGTTAAAACAAGCAGAGTAAAAGTTATGTCTTATTCTTCTCTACCTCTCTATCCCTATCCAACCCTGGTTTTCTGACCTGGATTCTCAAGCAGTTTGGGAATTTGGATCTGAATTCTCATTCTCTCAATGCCAACTTTAAGTATATGATTTTGATTTACCCAGTGACCTCATCTGTGAAAACAGAGTGATGATATGTGGTAGGATTATTACAAAGATTATTTGTACTAATAATCCCCTGATACAGGGCATAGCATGTCCTTGATGCTTAGTAGGTGTATATTGAATCTGAATTTTTTCCTTCTCTCTAGGGTGCCCTCACCAGGGATGGAAGAGGCAGGCTGCAGCAGAGAGATGCAGAGTTCCTTCACACATCGTGATTTAAATGAATCTCCCATCAAGTCTTTTGTTTCCATTTCAGAAGCCACAGATTGCTTAGTGGACTTTAAAAAGCAAGTTACTGTCCAGCCGGGTCGTCGGACACGGACCAAAGTTGGCAGAGGAAGAAGGAGAAAATTCTGAATTTCTAGGGTCCAAAAGTTGACAAAGCCATTAGTAGGAGGGGTGGGCCATGTTCATTAAGCCATAGTGGTCCCTTGTTCATTGTTGAGTAAGTTTTAGCCCTGCAGTTTTCACCACCAGCACCCACTCCGCATTCTGGTTTTTATGTTTTTTATGACCTATGCAGACAACTGTGTATAGTATTCTGTTTTATAACAGTTTTTTTGAATTCACTTATAGTTAAAAATTTAAATATATTTATGTTTGTATGAAATCTTATTTCAGTAGATGGAAATTTTAATTTTTTTCCCTTCATGTTGCAGGGTTTGGGGTGGGGATATTTTCATTGTAGAGATAGTTTATTAGACTCATAAATCACATGCTGAATGAATTCCATTACTGATCCTTGACATACCATGTATATATTCACTTAATGTGTACTGCACAGTTCTGAACACTGTGTGGTTATTCCGTTGACTGTTTCTGACATAATTCTGGGAGGTACCAGGGGCATTGATTCCCACTATCTATTCTGCCATCCCTGCCATTCAATGACCTGTCCCTTCATCTTGTACTCACACAGTGGTATTCTCAGCCTGAGCATAGAACCTTTGAGGGATGTGTCCTGCCATTCTTCCCAGGAATGTGTAAGTGAACTCTGTTATTAGATGCCTATGCAATTATTTTTTCTAAATAGATTAACCATTGGGGATGCCAGGCATATTCATCTGTTCAAATCAAGATTGGTTCTCTTGATGTCAAAGGTTAGCAGCAACAGGACATGGCTTCTATTTTGGTAACATTACTAACATAGTGCACATTCCTCACCATGTTGCCTAGGAGCTTCCAGTGCAGAACAGAGATGTGGTCTGTTCTCAGTGCGTGCCACACACAGACTCCAAACATGAGAGGATGTCAGTTGGCAGGAGCAGCTACCTGAAGGCGACGACCAAACAAGGATGTGAAGAATGCTAGCTTTGGCCAAAACTGATTTGAAGATGTAATGAAAAACTGGGGGAGGTGGCTGTTGACCAGGAAAGGATCTTGGGACAGGATTAACAGGCACATTGAAGACTCTCCTAACTTCTGATTTTGTCCAAAGTTTTCTTTTAACATGAAAATGAGGTATGTGTTAGACTGGGGAGTTTACACGTAGCTGGGATGGAAGACACAGCACAAACATTAAGGCCTTGTTCCTGCCTAGGTCCCTTTGTGCACAAGCTTTTGGGTTAGAAGAAGGCAAGATGGCAATCTCACTGTCTTTTCCTTCCATAGATAATGTCTTGCTGTTGGATGGCACTGACCTAGTGGCTAGCATCACATAAGAAATAGCTATTATTTTTTGAGCAACTACTATGGTCCAGGCAACGTATGTGGCCTTCATTTAATCCTCATAGCAACCCTGTGGGGTAGGTGTTATCATCTCAATTCCCAGATGAGGAAACAAAGGCTTAGGGGAACAAATAAGCCACTTTTTGTCCATGGCAGTGAAACCACAGTGCCCCTACTCTTCATTCCTGAAGAAAATGCCATGTTTGGACTCCAGTATTGATTATTTTCCCGTTTTTCTTCCAGTGAAAAGTAGTTTATCAGTTATGTCCCATAAGCTTAACTCTCGCTTGTTTTCTCTCATTAAATGGCAATTTATTGGAGGTAGCACTCTATAAACAGGGGATAGTGTGTGTATCTGTTCGCCTGAAGATAAGAAAAGGAAAAGGGTACTTCTGGAAAGTGAATTATTTAGCTTAAAATTGAGCAGTCTCCCTAAAACATGAGTCAGCAGCAGGAGGGTATGGATCAGCCGGACCAGGAACCATAGGCTTAATTTTTAGCTAAATGGGGAGTCAAAGGAAGAACAGCTACCTGCTTCCCCCATCACCTCCCTACAACCGTCTTGTGTGCCCCCAGTTTTTTCTCCCCATGCTGTGATCCTGTGAGAGGAGCATTAGTGAAAGAGTGAAGAGACAAAGTAGAAAATGTGTGAGATCAGCCTACATCTGCACCCTGCTTCTGATAAAAGTTAACCTCTCTGAGACCTGGCTTCCTTGTCCATCAAATGGGAAAAAATCATACTCATAGGGTTCTAAGGATTACCATAATGTGGATAAAAGCTTTGTTTTAGCACAATGTCGTCACATAGAAGAATGAGTTAGTGGCAGCAGTTATTAATGTGATGCTAGTCTATGTGTCACAAATGATGTTGCACTAAGGGGTGGAGGGATGGGGGCGGGGGTGCAGATGCAAGAGGAGATAGTTTTCAGAGGAGCGCGTACTTAGGAGGGACTACTTGGGCTTCATCAACCATCAGGCTTCCACAGAAAACTTGGGTCCTGGGCATCTAGAGCTTTCCTAGGGCCGCTGGATTTCTTTTACTTCTGAAAGATGAGAAACAGCTGTTCTGCTGATGCTGCCAACTCATGGAGAGCTGGGAAGCTCCATGAACTTCACAAGCTATTGCCATAAATTGGAAGAGAGGCCGGGCACGGTGGCTCAAGCCTGTAATCCCAGCACTTTGGGAGGTCGAGACGGGCGGATCACAAGGTCAGGAGATCGAGACCATCCTGGCTGACACGGTGAAACCCCGTCTCTACTAAAAAATACAGAAAACTAGCCGGGCGCGGTGGCGGGCACCTGTAGTCCCAACTACTCGGGAGGCTGAGGCAGGAGAATGGTGTGAACCCGGGAGGCGGAGCTTGCAGTGAGCTGAGATCCGGCCACTGCACTCCAGCCTGGGCGACAGAGCGAGACTCCGTCTCAAAAAAAAAAAAAAAAAAAAAATTGGAAGAGAGAGAGGGGGACTACTCTTTGTTAGGCACTGTAGTTGTGCTTTTCATTTAGTCCTTATGGTAGCCCCAGCAGAGGTTGTGCCTCGCCCATTTCCCCCAGGCATTCACCATTCTGCTGTATACCCAGAGTCCTGTTGTAAGTACCTGAAACTCTGCCTGAGGACCCTCTTGGTTTGTATTGACATAAGCTGGGAGTGCCAGGGAATTAGTGCCCCTGGGGCAGCTCTCAGCCAGTGGAAGGGGGAGGATAAATACCCCAGCTTCCTCACTCAGTGAGGGACAACGCTAAGGCACATTCTACCTATTTCTCAGGGTTCCCTGTGGGAGTGAACCTCTCTAAGCTCCCAGTAACAACTATGTACACTTCATTGGCTTTCTCTTCCTACCTGGCTTCCAGCTCCTCTTCCGTGTTTTCCGGATCAGGACTGGGACTAGGGTGATGAGCCTTTTTTCTTGGGTTCATCTAAGTGCAAGGTTGGCACCTGTATGAACCCGAGAGGGTCTCTTTACATTCTGTACTCTAGGCATATCACTTGCATTGCCCTAATTCTGGCCCTGTCCTGGATCACTTCCCGAATAAAGTTATTTGCATTCAAATTAGGTCTGCTTCTGGGTTTACCTAACCTAAAGCAAATCCTATGAAGACATTAGTCTCCATGTGTTATACAGGGAAAACCGAGGCTCAGAGGAATGAAGAAATTTGCCTAAGGTCATTCAGTTGGTAATGGGATGGGATTTTGAACCCAGGTCTGTCCAACCCCAGAGCTGAAGCTCTCTGTACTATACCACACTACTTCCTACTTCCCATTTCAGTCACAAAACTAATGACTTAAGGGAAATTTCAGGTTTGGATGAGCTCATTTTTGCCTGCGAATCAGGGTAGCTTTGGCCTTAAGTTGTTAGCAGATGGAAATTTGGGGAGGGGAAGGCAGGTAGTAAGTGGATGAGAGGGTTGTAGTTGTCAGTGGAAAGATAGACTAGTGGAAAGACTGCTGAAACCATATGCACCCAGGAAGACAGTAAGAGGTTACTTATTTCCTGTCAGTTTCAAAAGACCTGGACCTTTTTTTTTTTTTTCTTTTTTTTTTTTTTTTTGAGACAAAGTCTTGCTCTGTCACCCAGGCTGGAGTGCAGTGGTGTGATCTCAGCTCACTGCAACCCATGCCTCCCAGGTTCAAGCAATTGTCCTGCCTCAGCCTCCCGAGTAGCTGGGATTACAGGTACACACCACCACGCCTGGCTAGTTTTTAAATTTTTAATAGAGACGGGTTTCACCATGTTGGCCAGGCTGGTCACGAAGTCCCGACCTCAAGTGAGGTCACCTCGGCTTCCCAAAGTGAGCCACCATGCCTGGCCAGCCCTGGACTGTTGAGGTTGTGGGAGGGCTCTTCAATTTAACAAAAATTTACTGATACTTGTTCCTTACCAGACACAGAACTGAGGTCTAAGGCTGCATGGGTGAATAAGAAACATTCTCTGGGAGCCCACAGTACAATGGAGAAGATGAACACATAAACAGATGCCTTTAATAAACATATAAATGCAGTGATACAAGAACATCCAAGATAATACGGAACCAATAAGCAGACCACACTCAGATGGGGTCAGGGCCAGGAGGAGCTTTTCAGGGAAGGGCTCCTCATTGTCGTTGATTATAATTTAAGGGATGAGGAAAAAGGTGAAAAGGTGGAAGAGGCCAAAGGGAGGGTCATTCCAGACAAGTCAGTGCAAACAAAGACACAACAGAAGTAGCTCCATGTGTGTAGGAGAGCTGCAAGGCACATTCATGATATAAAGGGTGTGGAGCAAATTGGGGGAGCTTGTTGAGGATCTCTATGCCTGGCTGGGGGCACTGTGAGTGGAGAAAAGCCTGTGAGCAAGCTCAGAGGGAAGGCCTGACCTCCCAGCCCACTGGCAGTGCTCTGCTTGTGCCCGCCTTTCCCCCAGCGAACTGTTGTTCCTCATTCCTTAGCTCCATCTGCACAGTTGGAGATTGGCACTAAGGGGCTCTGAGGGAACCTTGTGAGGACTTGTCCTTCCCTTTGTTGGTCAGTGGCCACCTGGTGTCTGAAGAGAACTGCTGGCAGCTGCAGTGCCTCTGCTATAGCCAGGCTATCCCAGCTGCTCACAGACCTCAAGCTCAGCCATCCTTCTCCCTCCACTGGCCTTGACCCAGACTTTCCCTGGCATTCTGACTAGGGAACCAGGACCCCGGCTCCTGGGGTCTGGACACAGACCTTCCAGAAACACAGATGAAGAGCCCTGGCAATGCTTGTCAGGGGCGTATCCTCACCCTGGCTCAAGAAATTGCAGGCTGTCAGCATGAATCACAGCTGGGCCTTTCATATTCAGTTCCACATTCTCCTCTCCCCACTGAACAAAGTGGAGAGGGACTGGGATCCCAGGCTAGGCGGGATGCTATGTTGTTTGTGACAGCCACTCTATCCTCCGCACCCCATCCCCCACTTCCCTGCCTTTCACAGCCTATATGCCTGGTTGGTACCCAGTAAACTTCACAGCAGGACTGATGTTTGGCATGTTTCCAGGCCTCTTCATGCCACTACTGATAGAGGAGCCACTATCCCTGGTCTCCATCCTGATGTCATGTGGAGGTCTTCTACTGTCTGTGGATAATGATAGAGTTACTGCTGACAAGGCAGCCTGAAGCTTTAAAGTGTATCCATGCGTTCAACAAAGATTGTTGCAGGCTGTCTGGTATTCTACGTTGGTGCCCCAAGGTTCTGTGCCTTTGAGGGGAAATTTCCGCAGAGAAACAGTTTGTTGGCCAATAGCTCCACAGCAGCCTAACACTCCCCTTCTCCTTCCAGTAAAGAAGACCTACCGTGTGAACCTACTCTCCCTGCTCAGCCTACAGACTAAAGTCTAGACTCTGCAGTCTGCCTGTCACCTCCTCTCCCACCATATATCCCCGCTTCGGTGTATCCTCTTCAGGCGCCTGGAGCTGCACCTCATTCCATGAAGGCATCTGTATGTGTGTGTGATTTGTGGTTGTGTACGTGCTCTCCACTTGGTCAAGGACCACTTTTGTCATCATACTGCTGTTCTTTCTTCAAGGCTCAGCTTCTTCAGCTAGCCCTGCCCACTTTCTGCAGAGTCAGCCCCTTCCTCTTGTGCTCCCACATTGCCTCTTGCTCAAAAGTACTTACCATAACCTTCCCAGGCCCAGCTCCTTCCAGGGGCGAGCCGCCACCTCAAAACTCAGTTTATTTGCAAAATAAATAGCCCTCAGCATTGTAGAGGGAATGGCCCAAAACCTTAGACCCAGTTCAAGGCTCCACTTTGCGGTGATCATCTTGCTCAAGTTTTCACCACAGCCTTGCCTAGCCTGGGCTACTCTTAGGGCAGGCCTGGAAGGAAGTGCAGCTTCCTGAATTAGCTGATGTTTGGTAAGTGGTGGTGGAGGAAAAGGGTGGGGCTTGAGGATATTATAACTCAGGTCACCCCTGAGTGTCACTTTTGGTCATTGGGGTGCCTCATATTGCCAGACAAGAGCTCAGACCTGAGGAGAGTGGCCAGCTTCTGTGTGTCCCAGGTAAGTGCCTCGGTCTGATTACTGCCTGCTCCTTCCGCACCATCTTGTCCTCATCCCTCCTGTTTGGCGCACGCCAGGGGAAGTGGACACTGGAAAGATTAAGCCAGCTGGTTCTCTTGCTTTGTTTTTGAGACGGGTTCTCTCTCTCTGTCACCCAGACTGGAGTGCAGTGGCACAATCGGCTCACTGCAGCCTCAATCTCCTGGGCTCAAGTGATCCTCCCACCTCAGCCTCTGGAGTACCTGAGACTACAGGCACACATGACCACACCCAGCTAATTTTTGTTATTTTTTTTTTGTAGCGATGACATTTTGCCATGTTGCCCAGGCTAGTCTCAAATTCCTGGGCTCAAGCAATCTGCCCGCCTAAGCCTCCCGAAGTGCTGGGATTACAGGTGCAAGCCACCACACCCAACCTGCCAGCTGGTTCTTGATGGCAGCTCCCAACATCAGCAGAGGTCCCTGGGGTACTTTTCAGGAGGAAAACTCACTTCACGTAGCCCATTCAGCTAAGGGAAGCCAAAGGGCCCTTAGTCAAACAGACCCTGGGCTCTGTGGATACTGCAGTGAAGGAGACTTGACCCTCCCTACAGGGAATCTCAGATGGAAGAGACAGAGCTGAATACCTTTACCTAGCATATAAATATTAGGGCTACTTGGGGATTACGTCACAGATTTTGTCATGTAAAAATGCTGAATAAATATCGAATGGATGAGGGAATGAATGAGTGAGTGAATGAATAAATGAACTAGCTGGGCCTTGAAAGGAGGCCACGTGTGTAGCCCTTGGTCCTTTTCAAAGGTAATTGCCCCAGTTACCTCATTTTATCCTTGAAATAGACCTGTAGCATAGAACAAGCATTCCACACCCCTATTTAGCAGATTCAGAAACTCAGCATAGGTATGTAAGGTTTCGGGGAGATTTATCAGAAGCTGATTTGTTGCTTTATTAAATAAGAAAAAACTACCCACTCCCCTTCCTTCCAATTTTAGAAAGGCACATTAGCACATACCTATACCAGACCCCGTGCCAGCCATGAGTGCAGAGGTGATCAAGTTGGGTGAGGTAAAGAGGTGAAGAAACTAGAAGCAGAGGTATCAGTTAGGAGGCCGTTGTAATAATCAGGCTGGAGGATGGTCTGGTGCAGTGGCTGTGGGAATGGGGAGGAGGGGATGCCCAGGAGAGCTCTTAGAGAGCCTGAGATCCAATTACATAGAGGAGGTGAGGGTCAGGGATGCATGCAGGCAACCCAAATGGCCGTGTGAGTGAGCACACTTCGATGTCTCCAGTCAAGGTGGAGAACAGAAGAGCTTTGTGGGGGAAAGGTGATGGAAAAATGAGTATGGCTTTGTTGAATTTGAGGAGCTTCTCCACCATCCAGATAGTGATGTCTTACAGACCATTGGGACTTAGGATTTGGCTGAGGCCAAAGGTAGATTTGGGAGCCCTGAAACAGCTATTAATGAAACCTTGGGAATGGGTGAGATAAAGGGAGTGTGGGGGAAGGGCACGACCAGAAACTTGGGAACCCCATTGTCTGAAGGAAGAGAAATTACTGATGAAGACTATGAGAGACTCAGGAAGGAGACCTAGGAGAGACTGGCTGTGAAAGCTAAGGGCAGGGAGAATTCTGTAGCAAAGAGAATGACTAGTGGCTTTGCATGTGAGAGAGGGCAGTAAAGGTGGGGGCTGAGGAAAAGGCTTGGGATTGGGCAGTTAGGAGGTCACGAGTGACCATGTGGAGAGGGCAAATTAGTGAGTGTAATGGGAGTAGGCGAGGAGGGGAGTGCAGGGGTGGGAAGGTACTGTGTTTCCAGAAGTTCTGCTATTGCAGGGAAGAGAGGTAAAGTGACTCAGTGGACAGATGTCTCTTCCCATACTGGACCCTCTACTGTGTTTCCCTTTTCCCCACCCCTAAAGAGCACCTGACTCACTGAAGGCTCCCTTGGGACTACGGGAACAGCAACACCACCTCCAGCTCGGATGAGCGAAGTATGACATTTCTACAGTTCTTTACAGTGTGCAAAGGACCACTCACTCCTTTAATCCTCCCAAGAACTTAGCTTTCCATGTTAGAAGAGGAAATGGAGACTCACAGAGTTTCAGTTCAGATTCAGCTACATAAATCTGAATGCACATCTGAGCAAGTTCCTTTGCTCTCATGATCTCATGTGCCCCACACAGCCCTTTAATACATGTTGGTCCCATTTCACAGATGAAAAGCCTCAAGGCTGAGAGATGCGGTGAAGCTGCCTTGTGGAGAGCAGGATCCCCACCTCTGAGCACAGGGCTCTTTCTGCTCTGCATTACTGCACTGTTAAAACCCCCCTGGTTTATGTTGCACATCACATCTCATAAAGCATTTCCCCAGGTGTTAACTCTATTTAGCGCTCACAACAACCTTGTGAGGGTAGATACTATTTCCTCCTGTTTTACGGATGGAAGCTGAAATTCAAAGAAGTCATAAATGACTTGCCCAAGGTCACATCACTTGTGAAACCCCTTTCTGAAGCACAGATCCACCCCTGTCCATGACCCCTGTTGCCTTCAGGAGGAAATTCACACGCCTTAGCCTGGCACAACGGCTGTCCCTAGTCCAGCCTGCCTGCCTCTCTGGCAGGTCTTTGCTCCCTTCTTTGTTCCAAGCCTCTAGCATGTCCCTGACCTCCCAACCACAGCAGCATGTCCATCTATTACATGTGGCCATCTCACCCACTGCCTGTGCTAATCATACTGTGATTGTTGATGAGACTGAGGTCCCTGAGGGCAGGGCCTAGGTCTGCTTCATCTGTACCACAACGTCCAGCATAGCAGGCATCAGGAACTGGTGAATGTCAATGAATGACAGAATTAATGAACAGCATTTGGACTGAAATCAGCCTTTCCAGTGTTCTCTCGTTTCACATGCTTGTGAAAAACAAGGGCCTTCTGGCTGACTGCTATAGGATCTTTGATGGTCGCAGGTTCTAGATTCTGCTCCCAGCTTCCTTCCTGGACCCCTTCAGAAGGAAGGAAGCTGGTCTGGGTTACAGACTCCTAGGGCCTGTAGAGTAAATGGTTGACCCAGGTTATCCCTTTTCTACTGTAGGTGGCCAGCCTCCACTGTGGAAGCTCATGGACTCCGTTGGATCTGCAGGGTTGCGACAGGGGGAAGAAGCCCTGAGTTACCCTGAGGAGGGCTTGCCCGGGCCCTCAGACAGCTCAGAGCTGGTAAGTTCAGCACTGGGTTCCTGTTTCATGCTTGTTCAAGGCCATCAAGAGCTGCGTGACTGAAGCTGCCATGGGGCCCTGGGCTCTCACCCATGCAGCCCCTTTCCACCAAGCTTTCAATATCTGAGCTGGAAATGATCTCTTTTCAGGCTCCAAAACAACTGCAAGGTTGGGATGATCATCTTACAGGTGATGAAAAGGGACATAGAGAAGTGATATGACTTGAGTTTAAGACATGACAGGAGCTCGAGCTGAGGTGTTTCAACTCCAAACATACCACTTTTGCCACCTTGCCACACAGGTGCTGCTCCCTCCCCAAGTGGGTTGACACAGTCTAGAGTGGACCTTCCCAGGATTATCTGGTCAAAAGCTGTGTTCTTGAGACCTTTCCCGCCTCTCCAGTTCCTCTTGCATGTTTCCCTCAATGTAGCCACTATAATCAGGCACACAGATGATTTTAGTGCCAAACTCATGCCTGAGGCTTGCTCAGAAGTGAGTTTCTCCTTTTTCTGTCATCTTGACCAAGATTTAGAAGTTGTCTCATACCACACCCTTGAGCAGGAAACTCTTTTGTAAGCCATTTCTTATCTCTTAGTCTCTGTTTCCTCATCAGGAAAATGGAGGAAAATAAAATCTAATACTCCCCACCCCGGAAGGCTAATGGAGATAAAGGACTTGCCTATGGCTGGACACGGTGGCTCACGCCTGTAATCTCAGCACTTTGGGAGGCCAAGGCGAGTGGATCACCTGAGGTTCAAGAGTTCAAGACCAGTCTGGTCAACATGGTGAAACCCCGTCTCTACTAAAAATACAAAATTAGCTAGGCATAGTGGTGCATGCTTGTAATCCCAGCTACTCAGGAGGCTGAGGCAGGAGAATCGCTTGAACCTGGGAGGCAGAGGTTGCAGTGAGCTGAGATTGTGGCACTGCACTCCAGCCTGGGCAACAAGAGCAAAACTCCATCTAAAAAAAAAAAAAAAAAAGGCCAGGCTCGGTGGCTCACGCCGGTAATCCCAGCATTTTGGGAGGCCGAGGCAGGCAGATCACAAGGTCAGGAGATCGAGACCATCCTGGCTAACACGGTGAAACCCCATCTCTACTAAAAAATACAAAAAATTAGCTGGGTGTGGTGGCGGGTGCCTGTAGTCCCAGCTACTCGGGAGGCTGAGGCAGGAGAATGGTGTGAACCCAGGAGGCGGAGCTTGCAGTGAGCCACGATTGTGCCACTGCACTCCAGCCTGGGCAACAGAGCAAGATTCTGTCTAAAAATAAATGAATGAATGAATGAATAAATAAGTAAATAAATAAATAAATAAATAAACAAACAGGACTTGCATAGAGGAGGTGCCCACTAAAGGGTTCTTGAGTCATTGTCTGTGGTTTCTTTAGTTTTCTGGCATGTTCTGACATCCACTTGACTAGGCTTGTTGCCCAGATTGTGGGGGTGTTACCCCTCGCTTCATTTCATGCTCCCACTTCCCCCTTGTCCAACCAGTGCCCCAGACCCTGCTGCAGACAGTTCTTCTGTGCCCAACCCACAGCCGTGCCTCAGGAATGAGAGCAGTAGCTGGGCCCCAGTGCCTGCTCAGCCAGGACTGGCTCTAGGGCCTGCTGTCATCTCCTCCCTCACTTCTCACCCCTCCCTGCTGACACTCCTGTGCAGGCCCACGTTTGCCCTGCTGGCTCCATCACATACACCTGCGGTTGAAAGAATTCCCTTTGGCTTTGGGAGACTTCACAGGGACACCAAATTTCCCATGGTCCTGGACTCCCAACTCAGCACCATAGGCCTTACCCTGTGCTCCCCTTGCTATGACCTTAGGTTGAAAAAAGGTTAGTTAACCACGTGTGGTCAGTTCCCAGCCCCATCTCAGAGGCCCTTCCCGACCCCTTCCCCTAGGCTTCTCTTTGTCATCAGAGAGGTATGGAGTCAGGCTCTCCAGGCCAGGTGTGCTTTGTGCTCTGAGGACAGGGAGCCTGTGCTTCGCTGAGCATCTCCCTATGTGTGGCGCTGTTCCTCCACCTCCGGTTTTCTGTCTTCTCCATCCTCATGGCACCTCTGGGAAGTGGGTACTATTGTTCCTGTTAGATAGAGGGGTCACTTGCTCAGAGAGGTGAGATGATGGGCCCAGGCCAGCAACACAGCAAGTTGGTGACAAGAGCCAGAGTTGAAACCACACTGGACTTCACACGCTCTCTACTGCCTTTCTCCTTGCTCTTCTGGCAGAGGTCTCTCCCCGCTCTTCCTGGGGTGTCGGAGGTGGCTCCAATACCTTCTCTTGGCTTGTGTGTGCCTCGCCGGGATCTGCCAGGGAAGTCCTCCTGTCTTTCTTGCAGTTCTGCTGTCTTCTAGTCTCTCCTCCTGAACATCTCAATGTGCCCAAGAGGAAAAGGAAGAAAAACAATTTGCCCAAGCCATTGACTTCTCCATGACTCTATTGTTTCCATGAAGCAATACTAAAACGCCCCTCCCATCCCAGCAGCACTTGGCACTTCCACATACATTACAGCCTTTAATTCTCATGCCACCACAACCATCCAATCAACAAATCCTGCTCCCAGCTGGTGCTCCTCGTGGCCCTGAGATGTAGCCTTGAGCAAGACATAGTCCCTGGCACTGGCTGACTTCCAAGTACTATTATTTTCTCAGTTTTGCACGAAGAGGTGACGGAGGCTCAGAGAGAGTGGGACTTTCCCAGGACCACAGAGCCAGAAAAAGGGAGTGCGAGGACCCAGGTGTAAGTTTTCTCAAGCCAGATCGTCTGGGGTTTCTTTCCAGCAACTTTCATCGGCCTTGGGTTCTTTTCAAGGGAACTTTCTAGGTTTTATAAAGCTTCACGTTGACGTGGAAACATCTCTGCAGTCAGACAGATATGGGTTCAGATTCTCCCCTGCCTCTTCACAGCTGCTGGGCCAGGCAGCTGACTTGCCCTCTTGGAGCCTCTGTTTCCATGTTTCTAACACTTGGGTGGCTGGGGCTCAGAGGGGCAAGGCTGAGACCCCGCCTGTCCTGCAGCTCTTTGACTTTGCTGCCCACTGCCTGAGTTCCTGGATGCACAGCCTGTGAGCAAACAGGGTCTGTAGCTTTGCTTCAGCTTCTCTTTCCCTTGTCACCAGACTGGCCTGGTCAGGGTGAGGTAGAGTGGGCATGGGCACCCCTAGCATGCATGGCTGTTGGAAGCATGTGCTGTAAGGTGAACGTGTAAGTGGACATCTGGCACCCCAGTTAGGATGATTTGCCTCCTTAGGGATCTATTTCCCATTCTCTTCCTAAAGCAAGAGGTGGGACTGAGCTGTCCTTATCTCCCTCAAACGGCAGCCTCTCCTCCCAGCCTCTCCTCCCTCCCAGCCTCTCCTCCCTGGAGGGGCCTTATTATCCAGGTGCCTGAGTTGTTATTTCACAGATAAGGGTCCAGTTTGGGGCAATAGGTCATTGAAATAGAACTCTCGTGTGACAGGAAGTGGAGGCTTTGGAAAGTCTGAGCCTGAGGAGGAGGAGGATGGAGTTGCTGGGCTGTGACCCTTCAATGAATCCAGGGAGGCTGTCGGGGCTTCTTTGAAGGATGGGTGAGAGTCGTCTAGGGGAGGGTTTTGCTCACAGGAATGAGGTCCCTGGGGCTCTTAAGCTACTGGGCTTCTGGTGGAGTGAGAGCCTGCGGTGTCCCAGCTTCTGCCTTCCTTGCCTTCTCACCTGCCCCTTCAGACTCTGATCCACCCCCACATCAGTCTTCCCCAAATCCATCCCCTCGCTCTTCCCCTGGATCTTCAAATGGCTTGTTCCCTTCCTTCATTTAGGTCACCTCCTCTGGGAAACCCTCTTGGACTCATATCTAAAAATACCTCTTTCTACCCTGGTCACTCTCTAATTTCTTATCCTGCACCCCACCTTTAATAGCCACCATCACTACTGGAACCAAATTGTATGTTTATATGCTTAATTTCTATCTCCCACCCTGGAATCTAAAGCATTTGTTGCTTCTTGGGTGGTTATGTGTGTGCAGTGCTTAGATTAGAGCTGGGTGCGTGGTGAGGGCTAGAGCAATGTTTCAGGAAGGATGACCGAAGGGATAAAGGACCATCCTCTGCATTGTGCTCTCCAAATGCTTTCGTGCTGGGCCTTTTCAGGCTTCAGAGTCTGAGAGTGGGTTAGGAGAGGGAAACACTTGAAGTTCGTTCGTGCATTTGTTTATTCTCTCGTTCGTTCAACAACAACTCACTGAGAGACTCTTGCTGTGGGTCCTGGGGAACCAGAGAGCAATCATCTGCAGTACGACAGGAAGAAGGTCTTGCCAAACCCTGAATTCAAAGAAGAAGGGGGTAGGGTAGAGGATGCAGGGAGTTGAGAAGGAGCCGTGAGGTAATGGGGCAGGAGGAGGAAGAAGGTGGATTGTCTTTCCAGGACAGAGCCTTCTGAGGAGGCCAGAGCTGGGTGCAGGCTGTTGGCAAGAGAGCCAGGGTGTATGAAGAGCTGAGAAGCGGGCTGGGCTGGGCAGGGCAGGCCTCTGCCTTGGTTGGAGTTGGGGAGTCTGGCTAGCCCAGCAGTGCTCCTTCCCAGATGCTGGCCTGTTTCTCCCCAGGTGCAGGAGTGCCTGCAGCAGTTCAAGGTGACAAGGGCACAGCTACAGCAGATCCAAGCCAGCCTCTTGGGTTCCATGGAGCAGGCGCTGAGGGGACAGGCCAGCCCTGCCCCTGCAGTCCGGATGCTGCCTACATACGTGGGCTCCACCCCACATGGCACTGGTGGGTAGCATAGACTGAGATGCGTGGCCAGGCCTGGAAGAGGGTACTGATCTAGGGGAGGGAAATGTTCCTTATTACTGTCCCCCATCTCTATGGCCCCTTGACCAGACTTTGCAGGCCTTAGGAATTTGGGAGGTGGGCAGAGGGCTCTGGTCGTGCCAGCTGCATGCCTTTCTGTGACCTGCTTGCCCTCTAGAGCAAGGAGACTTCATGGTGCTGGAGCTGGGGGCCACAGGGGCCTCACTGCGTGTTTTGTGGGTGACTCTAACTGGCATTGAGGGGCATAGGGTGGAGCCCAGAAGCCAGGAGTTTGTGATCCCCCAAGAGGTGATGCTGGGTGCTGGCCAGCAGGTAAGCACTCTCTGCCCAGCGTCTGGGGTCTGGGAGCCTGGCTGGGCAGCTGGGGCTCAGAGGGGCAAGGCTGAGCCCCCACCTCTCCTGCAGCTCTTTGACTTTGCTGCCCACTGCCTGTCTGAGTTCCTGGATGCGCAGCCTGTGAGCAAACAGGGTCTGCAACTTGGCTTCAGCTTCTCTTTCCCTTGTCACCAGACGGGCCTGGACAGGGTGAGGTGGAGTGGACATGGGACGCTGGGTCGGGGGGGGCTGCAGCCCCATGAAGGCCATCAGAGGAGTAACTCAGCTTCTCTACCTCCAGAGCACCCTCATTTCCTGGACCAAAGGTTTTAGGTGCAGTGGTGTGGAAGGGCAGGATGTGGTCCAGCTGCTGAGAGACGCCATTCAGAGGCATGGGGTGAGTGGAGGGAGGGGTGATGGGAGGGAGGCCCATGCTGGCCTGGGCCTGGCACACATGTGTGGGGCCTGCGCTTCTGGAAAGCTGCTTTCCTTTTCTCTTCATGTCCTCCATCCAGTTTAACCTCAGGTACATGTTGCTCCCATTCCCATTGTATAAGTTAAAACACACGGAGGCTAAGAAAGGTCAAATAAATGTTCAGGGCCCGGGACAAACAAACATGAACAGACTTTGACCTCCTCCTCAAGGTTTTCACAGTCTAGAGGGGGACACATTCTAATAAAAAATTGTCCGCGTCAAGGAGTAGTGCGTGGACAACTCTGGGAGTACTATAGAGGAAGCACCGGCTCTTCGATCAGGGACTTGAAGGAAGAGTTTGCCTCCTTCAAGTCAGGCTGGGACTGGGGCAGAAGATCTAGTCTCAGAGAAGGCCACACACGAGAGTCTGGATGCTGGAGAAAGGCTGGTTCGTCTGGACTAACCCTCTGTGGCGAGAAGCCAGTGCTGGGAGGAACGGGCTTGGGGAGCCAGGCAGAATGACAGTGAGGCTGGGAAGGTGCAGTGTTCAAGGAGGTGCTCAGTCTCAGGAAACTCATCCTGGTCCTGGGAGATGCTGAGGGTGGACGTCACTGTGACCTGGGGGCCCGAGTTGGGGGTTAGGGAGGAGCTGAGGGTGAGATTGGAGGAAAAGCTCCTATAAAATGGAAGCCCAGAGCGTCTGTGGCACAAATGTGTGTGGCGTGCAGACATATGTTTCCTGGACTCTATGTGTCTCTTCCAAAGCCAGGGCCCCAGCCCTGCCCATCCCTTGGATTCCCTGCTCTGACCACTCAGGCCAGCCTTGACCTCTGCCCTCTCCATCATCCAGGCCTACAACATCGACGTGGTTGCCGTGGTGAACGACACAGTGGGCACCATGATGGGCTGTGAGCTGGGAGCCAGGCCGTGTGAGGTTGGGCTAGTTGTAGGTGAGCCACAGACCATTTGTGATGACGGGTGGAGGGTGTGCTGCCTGGCGAGCAGGTCCTGACAGGTTCGTCTCTGCCAGACACGGGCACCAATGCATGTTACATGGAGGAGGCGCGGCACGTGGCAGTGTTGGATGAAGACCGGGGCCGCGTCTGTGTCAGCGTCGAGTGGGGTTCCTTCAGTGATGTTGGGGCGCTGGGGCCAGTGCTGACCACCTTCGACCACACCCTGGACCATGAGTCCCTGAATCCTGGTGCTCAGAGGTGCCCTGGTGTGGGGCCCTGACCTTTGGTTCCAGGCCCTATCTATGCTCTGCTCCCAACCCCTTCTGTTCCTGTTCTCAGGCCCTTAGGCCCCTCCCTGTCACTCTGAGGGTCTCCAGGGAGCAACCTGGGGCCCTGGCCAGGTTCAAAGAAGGAAGGGCCCAAAGTTCTAGAACCCAGAATTGTCAACCCTTGGTCCTCCCGATTCCTGACTCTGCCCTGCCCTGACAGGTTGGGGGTTGAGGGCTGGAAGTGGCGGAGCAAAGTGCTCTCTGCCGCCTTCTTCCTCTCCCCAAGGCTTCGGAATGTAACCTGTGTCAGAGGGGGCGATGGGGTCTAGGCATACACCCACCTGTCCTCTGGGAGGCCATTCGTTGCTTCTGGAGTCTCCAATTTGGGAGCCCCAAAGAAAAGAATCCTTCTTTGGGAATGCTTGGAGGTAGGACGAGGTGGACTGAGGGCTTAGAAAAGGCTTTGTCCAGCCACCCTTTCCACCTTCAGGTTTGAGAAGATGATTGGAGGCCTGTATCTGGGTGAGTTGGTGCGGCTGGTGCTGGCTCACTTGGCCCAGCGTGGGGTCCTCTTTGGTGGCGGCACCTCCCCTGCCCTGCTGAGTCGAGGCAGCATCCTCCTGGAACACGTGGCTGAGATGGAGGAGTGAGTGGGGGAGATGGTGGCTTACTGGGGGATTCTTGGCTTGGGGTAAGGGGAGGATACTCTGTCCCCAAGGTAGCCATAGGGCTTTAGTGGGATGGGGAGCTTCTGGGCTGAGCTCCAAACCACTTCTCTTTCCTCCCCAGCCCCTCTGCTGGGGCAGCCCGTGTCCGTGCTATCCTGCAGGACTTGGGCCTGAGCCCTGGGGCTTCGGATGTTGAGCTTGTGCAGCACGTGTGCGCGGCCGTATGCACACGGGCTGCCCAGCTCTGTGCTGCCGCCCTGGCCGCTGTTCTCTCCCACCTCCAGCACAGCCGGGAGCAACAAACCCTCCAGGTCGCTGTGGCCACCGGAGGCCGAGTGTGTGAGCGGCACCCCAGGTATTGTGAAAACATGATCCTCGTGATTATGTGGCATGAGCACGTGTGTGTGATACACACCCAGAGGGTCCTCTGGGATCACGTCTGCAAGCCAGTGGACATGAAGGGCACTTAGGCAGAGGGAGGGCCAGACTGAGCTATGGGAGGCCAGAAGACATCCAAGGAGAGAAACAATGCTTCCCTTTGTGTGTGCAAGGGTGGAGGCCATGGGGACATTAGGGCTTATGGTTGGTGCACAGAACAGATTTAGAACTGAAGTGATAGGGGAGGCTGGGTATGGTGGTGCACGCCTGTAATCTCAACACTTTGGGAGGCTGAGGTGGGAGGATCATTTGAGCCTGGGAGTTTGAGGTTTCAGTAAGCCACGATCACTCCATGGCACTCTAGCTTGGGTGACAGAGTGAGACTCGGTATCTAGAACAATTTAAAAAAGAAAAAAGTGATGGGGCCTTGGGCTTCAGGAGGCCCGAGGGGTCCGGGGCCAAGCTGGGCACACCTGTATGTGTCTGGGGATCCAGGGCCAAGCCGGGCGCACCTGTGTGTGTCTGGGGGTCCGGGGCCAAGCCGGGCGCACCTGTGTGTGTCTGGGGGTCCGGGGCCAAGCCGGGCGCACCTGTGTGTGTCTGGGGGTCCGGGGCCAAGCTGGGCGCACCTGTGTGTGTCTGGGGGTCCGGGGCCAAGCCGGGCGCACCTGTGTGTATCCATAGGTTCTGCGGCATCCTGCAGGGGACAGTGATGCTCCTGGCCCCGGAATGCGATGTCTCCTTCATCCCCTCTGCGGATGGTGGTGGCCGGGGAGTGGCGATGGTGACTGCCGTGGCTGCCCGTCTGGCTGCCCACCGGCGCCTGCTGGAGGAGACCCTGGCCCCGTTCCGGTTAAACCACGATCAGCTGGCAGCGGTTCAGGCACAGATGCGGAAGGCCATGGTCAAGGGGCTCCGAGGGGAGGCCTCCTCCCTTCGCATGCTGCCCACTTTTGTCCGGGCCACGCCTGACGGCAGCGGTAAGGACCTGGCCTGAGTGTGGGACCGAAACATGGGGTCACAGTGTGGGCTAGGGCTGGAGCCACAAGCACTATCCTGGCACTGAGGGTCTCTGCCCCACAGAGCGAGGGGATTTCCTGGCCCTGGACCTCGGGGGCACGAACTTCCGTGTCCTCCTGGTACGTGTGACCACAAGTGTGCAGATCACCAGCCAGATCTACTCCATTCCTGAGAGTGTGGCCCAGGGCTCTGGGCAGCAGGTACCCACAGCCTGAACCTTGGTGTCGGAGGTGGGGAAGGGCTGAGCAGTGCCTACGCCTGACCTGTCCTGCCCCACAGCTCTTTGACCACATTGTGGACTGCATCATGGACTTCCAGCAGAAGCAGGGCCTGAGTGGGCAGAGCCTCCCACTGGGTTTTACCTTCTCCTTCCCATGTAGGCAGCTTGGCCTGGACCAGGTGAGGGAGGGCCAAGAGAAGTGATTCCCAAGGGCCTCCTGCCCACATACCCTTCATGGAGTGGGCAGGGGGCAGGGGAAAAGGCTGGCTGGTGGTGGGGGCTGGGGTTGGTGGTGGTGGCAGCACTGCTGGGCTGGCCTTGCACACAGCCTCAGTTTCCCCAGACAGGGTAGGCCCAGGGTCAGGGTCTGAAGCATTTGGGAGCAGGTCAGGCCTAGACTGGGGTTGATCAGAGGACAGAGCATCCATTCTAGCTATAGCACTGGTGTGTGGGCCTCAGGGTTCTGCGGGAACCAGCGTTTGTTCCTGTCTCTAGCAGGGGCTTGAGGTTGCTTGGGGTTTTTTTGGTCTCTCTCCTCCTCCTTTCTTCGTTTGTTTCCTTCTCAGTGCCTGGCTCGGTGGTGGGTGCATGACTAGGGTGGCAGAGGGCCAGGCATAGGCCGAGACACACATCCCTACTCAGCACACACTTTAGCTTGTCCTTACACAAGGATGAAGGACTTGTCAATGTGCACACCTGAAGCCTGTCACAGAAACAATACCTCCCGGGCCTGGAGTGCAATGGCATGATCTTGGCTCACTCACTGCAGCTTCCACCTCCTGTGTTCAAGCGATCCTCCTGCCTCAGCCTCCCAAGTAGCTGGGACTACAGGCACATGCCAACATGCCCGGCTAATTTTTAGTAGAGACGGGGTTTCACCATGTTGGCCAGGCTGATCTAGAAATCTTGACCTCAGGTGATCCGCTCACCTCAGCCTCCCAAAGTGTTGGGATTACAGGCGTGAGCCGCCGCGCTGCACCTGCTGTGCAACTCTGTACTCTGCTTTCTTTTACACGGTGATTCTCTGGATGGTGCAGTGGGCCAGTCTTGCTGCTTGGCTGCTCTGCTCCAGGCTAAGCCTGCTCAGTCCTTTAGATTATTCCTTGTAAGATGTGAGAAGCAGGTGAGGCTCCATGTGCAAATCGGGGGTGGGGGTGGGGGCAAGAAATATAGTCTTATTAATTTTCTGTAACTGAACTTAATTTCTGTGCTGAAGGCCGGGCGTGGTGGCTCAGGTCTCCAGCACTTTGGGAGGCTGAGACGTGTGGATCACGAGGTCAGGAGTTCAAGACCAGCTTGGCCAAGATGCTGAAACGCCATCTCTACTAAAAATACAAAAATTAGCTGGGTGTGGCAGTGAGCGCCTGTAATTCCAGCTACTTGGGAGGCTGGGGCAGGAGAATCACTTCAACCCGGGTGGCAGAGCTTGCAGTGAGCTGAGATTGTGCCATTGCACTCCAGCCTGGGCGACAGAGCAAGACTCCGTCTAAAATAAAAACAAATGTTGGGCCCACATTCTTCTCAGGGGTGAAAACTTGACCCGTGTGGGGATTGCCTTCCCCAGGAGCCCCCTTGGCTCTGCAGCAGCCTTTGCTGTGCAGAATTTGCAGGGATGTAGGGACACAGGGAGGTGCCCCGGGCCCTGCTCTCTGGGCACTTCCCTCTGCCACGTTCTCTCTTGAGTCTCGACACCTTCCTGGGCATTACCTGGGGAAGGAGGGCAGGGGCCTCTTCTGTTCTCAGATTTCTCAGATCCCTTCTGAGCAGGAGTTCAGCCCAGCGGGGAGGGCATAGGACACCTGTCTCAGGAAGCCATCAGCAACCTGGCTCTGACGTCCCCCTTTGCCTACCCTTCTGCATTCTAGGGGTAGCAGCCCACACAGGGGCTATTACTCATCATCTGGTCTCTCTCAAACGGCTTCTTTCTCTCAAACATTCTTTCTCTCATTCTATCACATTCTCTGCTTTCTGTTTTTGAGACAATGAGCCTATAACAATTTAAAAAAAGGAATAAAAGGACATATTATTGGAGGAAAATGTTGGTTACTATTTCTAAAATCTTCTGCCCCAAGGATTTCCTGACCTACCCTCCATGCTCCTCCTCTGAGCAAAGCAGTAATTTTCTCCCAACAGCTGTAGACTAATTCCTGCTCCCCCTGCCCCCTCCCTCACAGGACGCACACTCAGAAAACAGCACTCCTTTCCAGGTACCGTCGAGCCCCGTGTCACTAAGTTCTAAGTCCCTTTTCTCACAATCCAGGAACTCTGCCTTCAGCCTGCCCAGGGCCTAGGTTCTGGCTTTTCCATTCCTCCTCCCCTTGTGTTTGGAACACTCGAGTGACTCACCCATTGACACAGCTCTATCCTTGAAGCTGAGAATTCCTTCCTCTCGAGTAACTTGGAGTTCTTTCTGAAAGGGTGGGATCTGCTGTCATCTGGGCCTCTGAGCCTTCTCTGTCCTCCTGTTTCACACACAGCACTCACTTTACCAGCTCTGTTCATTCCTAACCCAATTACAAAGGGCCATTCCTTCTGGGCAAACGTCTTAAAATGGCCAGACCCTCTGACCGTCTGGAACTAATAATGGAAAATGTAGGTTAGATGGTTATTAATAGGTTTTTGAACACCGAAAGCCTCCTGGGGAGTAGGGAGCGGGCAGAGGGCAAGGCCTTCAACCATACAGCAAAGTAGGCAAGGAATTGTGCTTGGGGAGGGTGGAAATCTTAGGTTTGTGATGGATGCAGGCTTTGCGGAGGCAGAGTGAGCCTGAAGGGGCCTCCAGCTTCCCGCCACTTCCTCTTGTTCTCACCCCAGGGCATCCTCCTGAACTGGACCAAGGGTTTTAATGCATCAGACTGTGAGGGCCAAGATGTCGTGAATCTGTTGCGGGAAGCCATCGCACGCAGACAGGTAGGAGCCTGTTCTAGGGGTGCTTTGGGGCTGTGGCAGCCCTTGAGGGGAGCAAAGAGTCTCCTGGTTTCTGAGCGGGGAGCCCTCTGCGGTAGAGACCTCTGGGTCCGGTGCTGGTTGCTGTGACGACCGCGTTGCCCAGCAACTAGCAGCATCCTTTTGTGTGCAGGCAGTGGAGCTGAATGTGGTTGCCATTGTCAATGACACGGTGGGGACCATGATGTCCTGTGGCTATGAGGACCCCCGTTGCGAGATAGGCCTCATTGTCGGTGAGGAGGGCCCTGCCCTTTCATGCCCCTACTGCTTGGCAATTTGCTGCCTTCTGTGGATTCCTCCGCTTGGATGTTTCCTTGGCATTGGGGATGTAGGATTGCTCTGGTCTGACCCAGTGGGGCTCTGGAACAATCTCGGGCTGGCAGTCTGGAGCTTGGGTGTTTAGTCCAGCTCAGTGACTGACTCATGGTCATTTAGGCTCTCTGAACTTCAGTTTGCCATCTGATAAATGAATCTGAGCTTTGGAGTTGTACAGATTTGGGTGGAAATACTAGCTTTGTGTTTCCACCTGTGTGACCTTGGGCAAGTCACCAGAGCCTCAGTTTCCTCATCTCTAAGACAGAGATAAGAATAACAATGCCTGTCTCAAGGCATCATGAGGATGAAATGGGAGGGGACAAAATATAGCATGGTCCCTGGCTCACAGCACACACCTGGTGTTTGGAGCTGGGCGGGGGCAGGGAAGCAATGAGCAGTGAAGGTCCTTGAGACAGTCCAAGATTCCATCCTTACTGAGCTCCTGCCCTGTGTCCACAGGGGACTGACTGGACAGAGGAACAGGAAGACACATAAAACAAGAGGCAATTTCTGCCTTCTCAGAGCTGACCACTCAGCAAGGGTTAAGCCCAGAACAACACGCGGTGGTCAGAGTGACTCGATTCTACACGTGGGCAGCAGCGCACAGTTAGGCACTTAGGAGAGGCATGCCCAGTTTGCTGTGGGCATAAACAGCTGGACAGAGGAACTCCAGGTGGGGCCAGCAAGGAGCCCACCTGCCCGGAGCTGAAGCTGTGTCAGGGAGAGGAGGGAGACGCCCTCATTCAGGGTGCGCCCTCTGCCCGGAATGCCTTTTCCTTTCTGTGCTTCTTGGGTTCGGTCACTTCCTCTCTGTTGCTTTCCTGACCCTGTTGGCAGAGACTTGCCCCGTGGTCTGGGCTCCCACGATGCTCTCCTTGGTGCTTTCACAGGGACACAGAGGCTCCATCAGAGCTGGCTATTCGTTGCCTGACCTCTGGCCAGACTGTGGGGCTCCTCATCTCTGATTTCTCTGTGTCCCCTGTTCCTGGTCCAGCACCTCTTAGTTGGAATAAGGGCCTGGCAGGCCAGTCCAGGGAGCTTCGGCCTCTCAACCGCAGAGAGCTGGGGACGAGGACGGGGGATGTCACATGTCTCCCAGGGGAATGACAGGACAGCTGGGCATTGTAGGAGCACTTGGGGGTGGCATGGTGGATGCACTGATGGTGATGTTGGTGGGAAAGGCAGTGAAGGTCCCCAGGGCTTGGAACTGGCAGGGTCTGCACGAGGGATGTCTGGGAGGAAGGAGGACCAGGACTAGGGACAGGCTGTGAGCATGAGGAGACGGAGAGGTAGAGAGAATGAGCCCGAATGTTGCCATCTCAGTATAGGAAGTGCTCAGAGGGTCCTTGTCCGCATCAATAAGTAGCTTCCACGTTATCTGGCCTCTCTGCAGGAACCGGCACCAATGCCTGCTACATGGAGGAGCTCAGGAATGTGGCGGGCGTGCCTGGGGACTCAGGCCGCATGTGCATCAACATGGAGTGGGGTGCCTTTGGGGACGATGGCTCTCTGGCTATGCTCAGCACCTGCTTTGATGCAAGTGTGGACCAGGCGTCCATCAACCCCGGCAAGCAGAGGTGTGGGCTGGGCCCAGGCAGTGGTGGCTGGTCGTGACCGGTGCTGGGGACTGTGGCCGGGGGGGCCTTCTGCCCTGTGAGCACACACACGTTCGTGCAGGTTTGAAAAGATGATCAGCGGCATGTACCTGGGGGAGATCGTCCGCCACGTCCTTTTACATTTAACCAGCCTTGGCGTTCTCTTCCGGGGCCAGCAGACCCAGCGCCTTCAGACCAGGGACATCTTCAAGACCAAGTTCCTCTCTGAGATCGAAAGGTGCCTGAGGCCTACACTGCCTCCCCTACTTCAGGGAGTATTTCTGTCCACTGTGGGGGATTGCTGGCCATGGGTGGTGGCGAGGTCCGCTCTGGAGGATGACGTGGGAGAAGTCATGACCCGCCTCTCTGTGCTCTCTTCCTTCCTGGCCCCCAGCGACAGCCTGGCCCTGCGGCAGGTCCGAGCCATCCTAGAGGATCTGGGGCTGCCCCTGACCTCAGATGATGCCCTGATGGTGCTAGAGGTGTGCCAGGCCGTGTCCCAGCGGGCTGCCCAGCTCTGTGGGGCGGGTGTAGCTGCTGTGGTGGAGAAGATCCGGGAGAACCGGGGCCTGGAAGAGCTGGCAGTGTCTGTGGGGGTGGATGGAACGCTCTACAAGCTGCACCCGCAGTGAGTCTGGGTGTGCGGGCTGGGGAGGGAGGTGTGGCTAGGTGGGGCTGGTGGCCTGAGCTCACCTCAGTCCTCCTCTCACAGCTTCTCCAGCCTGGTGGCAGCCACGGTGCGGGAGCTGGCCCCTCGCTGTGTGGTCACGTTCCTGCAGTCAGAGGATGGGTCCGGCAAAGGTGCAGCCCTGGTCACCGCTGTTGCCTGCCGTCTTGCACAGTTGACTCGTGTCTGAGGAAATCTCCAGGCTGAGGAGGCTCCACCGCAGCCTTGCTGGACCTGGGTCGGGGTCTGCCTGTTTCCCAGCCAGGCCCAGCCACCCAGGATTCCCGGGACATCCCATGTGTGACCCCTCTGCGGCCATTTGGCCTTTCTCCCTGGCTTTCCCCGAGAGAAGTAGCACTCAGGTTAGCAATATATATATATAATTTATTTACATTCACGTCCAATAAAATCCCTATGCGCCCCGGCGGCCGGGCAAGGCTGTGTACATAAGGCCAAGTGTAAGTGCGTGAATGCACTTAAGACAAAGTCAGGACACGAGCTTCACATGACAGGCCCCGCGTGGGGCACCAGCCAGCCCTGGGGACGGGCACACCACGCCACACACACTCGCCACTGTACAGCCCGGGACTCCCATTGCATATTCACAGGCCCCGCCGGGCAGGGCACCTCGAGGCTGGGGGAGGGGCAGGGGCAGGGAGGAGCCGTGGGGTGTCCCTGGGTGGGTGGAGAGAGGGCAGCACGTGAGAGGCAAATATGCACCGACACTGGGCATGAGACGTGAGCAGCCTCAGGTGTACAGCATGAGATGTGTGTGGTGGGGGGTGTCTGCATGACCCGGGAGGGGGGTGTGTGTGAGATGAGCACACGAGGCATGTGTGGCACGTACTCGTGTGGTGGTCATGTGCCTGAATCCAGAGGCTAACCCCTGTCCGGCTGTGGCCCTCGGTCCTGCAGGCTTGGAGCAGGGCCCCTCAGACGTGCCCCTACCCAGCAGGCACAGAAATGTTTGCATAAGGTCCAGCTCAGGCAGGAGCTCCGGGGTCCTGGCCCAGGCCCAGTGTGTGCGTGCATGGCCGTGTGTATGCGGGGCCCCTGGAGAGGGACGGGAGGAGAGGTAGCATCACACGCACATACACACACACACAGATGGGCTGGGCCTGGCTCAGGCTCCAGGCACTGTCCATCCTGGGCCCTGGGGCCGAGTGTGAGCAGGTGGCAGTGCCAGCCTGGCTAGGCAGGCCATGGAGAGGTGGGAGTTCGGGCAGGGTCTGAAGGACCAGCATTAAGGGACAACTTTGGCCGGGAGGGGGCCTGTCCGAGCAGCTCTCCCCGGGGTGGGGAAGGGCCCCTGTCCGGCTTCTGCCTGTCCTTGGTGGGTGCCAAAGCTGGTGAGAGTGTAGGCGTTGGGCCTGGCCGGCCTCAGCACTCGGCCTCCGACACTGTGAAGAGGCCAGCGTCTGGCTGGCCCAGTCCGGCTACTGCTGCAGCCAGCTGGCTGAGGTTGCCGTTGGGGAAGTGCCGCGCCTCCCACAGGTTGAGGATCATGGCTGTGGGGCTGGGCTTGGAGGCAAAGAAGCTGAGATGGCTGTGGAGGGGAAGGGGCCGTCAGCAGCCTGGCCTGGCCCCAGCCGACACCTCCTGGCCCCCTGGCCCACCCCAGTGCAGGGCCTCTTCCAAGCCAAACACAATGAGTGCCCTGGCCACTAGTAGATACGGCACAGGCCCCACAGGGCCTCCTGTCCACGCCACCCCCCACCTAGGCAGGACTGTCGGTGGCCTGCGCAGGCCCTCTCTGCCCCTCTCCCACCCACCTGTCCAGGTGGAGTTTCTGGGCCAGAGTCCGCCAGTCGGCACCCCGGTTACAGGGTGGGTCCAGGCTGGAAATGATCTTCTGCCGAATGAGGAAGGGGATCTTGAAGGCACTGGGGCCCACCAGGGCTGGGACCCCCCCTTCACTCTCCAGAGCCAGCAACTCAGCAAACCTTGTGTCCTGGAGGTGGGAGGGACAGAGGTGCCTGTTAGAACTTTCCCCAAGCCTGGGCCCACTGCCACCTCCTGCTGGGGGAGCTCCCAGACTCCCCAGAGCATGGGGGTGGCATGAGCACTGGTACATCCTGGGCACCTCCCATGTGCCAAGGCCCTGCTTACTGGAGCTTAGAGGTGCAGTGACCTGCCCAAAGCCACAAAGCCAGTGAGCAGAGGAGCCCTCTGTGGCCTCCCTCCCTCTCCGCCCTTCTCCCCTCCAAGTCACCCTGCCCAGCCTCTGCTGACACTCAACACGCACAGCTCTTTTCATGGCCTGAGTCCTCCCTGCCCAGCTATCACTGCCAGAAATGCTCTTCCCCTTAATGCTGCAGCCAAATGGCTCATTCTTTGGGGCCCAGTACAAAGCCCCTCCTCAGGGAAGCCCTCCAGGGTCTCCCCTCCTGCTGCTCTCATGTCCCCTGCATTCCCCTCCCCAAGTCCCATTTGCACCTGCGCCTCCCTCTCTCTGAGTCTGGGAGGAAGCTACCAAGGGCTTTCTGGGAGGAGGTGGGCCTGGGGACAGGTGGGAGGGAGAGTGGGTGGCAGGGCAGGCAGGGCAGGAGCGTTTTGGGGGCTGGTAGGGAGTTGGTAGTGGGAGCATGTCACGGCGGTGCTGCAGCCCCTGCCGTCCACCTTGGTGATGTTGAAGTTGATGTTGAAGCTCTGCCCATCGCCCTCCACCTGCCACACCCACAGCTTGCAGGCCAGGTCGCTAGTGCTGGGGCTGACGCGCTCCAGGGTGAAGGTGCAGTGCAGGTACTGCTGCGTGCCGTTCCAGATGTGATAAAAGGGGATCTCCTGATGGGGGTGCAGAGAGGAGGTGTCAGGTGAGCCCAAGCTCCAGGCCCTCTGTGCGCTGGCCATGGCCCTGGCCCTCACCTGGTAGCTGACGAGGAGCTTGCTCTGCCACAGGGAGCTGGGCACGTCGTGGATGGACAGGCGCAGGTTGTGGTAACTGTCCTTGAAGTGCAGGACCCGAGGCTCCTGGATCAGCTGTCCCCCCAGCTGCTTCTCCAGCTGCACCACCTCCTGCAGGGCCCCGGGTGGTCAGCCGAGGCCCCTCCCCACTGCCCCAGGCAATCAGTCCACAGGGCCAGGCATAGCTGGGCCTCCCAGCGGCAGGGGGTGGGGGTGAGGGGCGGGCGATACCTTGAGTGCGTCATGGGTGTCATGCAGGCAGTAGACCCGGATGTTGTACTCGAGGGAGGTGCAGGCCACCGGGGCAAACAGAAGCAGCTTGAGGCGCTTGGCGGCAGCCACGCTGAGGGCCTCTCCCACCAGGGCGAAGCGGCCCAGCTGCTCAGTGAAGACGTAGCAGGCACTGGCCTCCAGCTGGCAGTAGTAGAGGTGGGAGGGCGCCTCCTCGCCCAGGTGCAGCACATCCTGCGGGCAGGGGTCAGCAGGTCAGTTCTGCCCAGCTTCAGAGCCCTGGGGCCAGCTGTGGCTTCAAGAAGTGGCCGGAGACTGGGGAGGGGTGGGGGTGCGGCTCAGGGCCAACTAGCGGTGGAGGGCTGGGCCGAGCGTGCAGTTAGCCCACGTTCCCTTCCGGAGCCCGGGTCGGTTCCCTGCTCACCTCCCAGCTGCCCTCGCACGACTGCTTTTTGAGGCGCAGGCTCCAGCTGTCGGGGCTGGGCTCCCCACAGTGGTCCATAGCCAGGATGACTGGCCGGGTGAGCAGGACGCCGGGGGGTCCGCAGCTAACGATGGGACTCAGCAGGGTCTGACAGCCAGCTAGGGGCAACCTCAAGTGGGGGAATATGGGTGGGAGGGAAAGGTGTCAGTGGCCCATCCTGGGTCCTGAGGGCTAGGCCAAGGGCAGGGCGGCAGCATCCCAGGGCCCAGGGGCTTGGGTTGCAGAACCAGATGGGGCTTAGGCGCAGCTCTCCCCCCGCTGCCTCAGGCCAGGCACAACAGTGGGTGGGCAGGGGGCTTCCTGGGGACTGAAGGCGGCAGGTGGGTCCCTCCCACCCCGGGCAATGGGGCCCGCGGTCACACCTCACGTCTTCCGGCTTGTGCAGCGTGAGGTAGATCTCGTAGATCTTCCCTCGGGGTATGGCGTCTGGGGGGATGAGGAGGCTGATTCCTGGAACAGCAGGAAGACGGCCAGGGCTTACCCACTGCCAGCGCATCCAACACCCCACCAGACAGCACCTCCAGGAGCCTCCCTGTGAGGACTGACTGGTGCCAGCCCGGCCTGGGGACCGAGGGGCCTCAAAGACTGCCATGCTGACCAACCACCCCCACAGGCATGAAGCTGACTCAGGGGCACCCCAGGAGCAACTGAGGGAACCCCGGTGGGGAAAGCATGCCTCGCTAGCCCAGGCGCAGGATACCTGGGGACAGAAGGCATGCTGTACCAACCTCCCTTGTCCCTTGAAAGGCACTGGGCAGGACCAGGGTATTCCTTGCTTAAAACCTTCCCTGCCTCTGGGATGAAGTCCGGCTTCCTGGCCTGACATTGAAGGCCCTTTGCCTCTGGCCCCCACTGCCTCTCTAGCCCAGCCAGTGCTACATACTTGACGGTTCTGGAACCACTGCCTGAGCCCCCACTGCCCTCCTGTCCTGCTCCAGCTCCCCATCTCCATTGCCCCTGCTACTCTCTGCCACACCATGGTCCCTGCAGGTGGGGCAGGTCTTGAGCAACCTATCTCCTGCGCTGGATGCCCTCCCGTCGGCTGACTCGCCTCTGCTCCAGCATCTTGGAGGAGCAGGATCAGTGTGTGCCGAGAGGGGAGTGGTTCAACAGGGAGGTGGTGGGACAGGATCCGGCAAAGACGGGCCAGGGAGTCCCTCTAGAAGTGGTGAGCAGGGACTCCCCCAGACAGGGAGCCCTCACATGAGGAGGGGCTCCCAGCTCAGGACGGGTGGAGGGAGAGGAATTCCACGACTTTACCCCACCGAGTCCAAAAGCAAAAGCACACTCCCCAGACGGCAGCACAGAGCAGAGCAGGGCGGGGCGGGGCATCACGGCTTCACCGGAGGGTGCAGAGTCATAGCCACCGCTCCCTTCCCTGGCCCGAACTGTCCCGCAGTCCTAGCCGTAGTGTTGGTGACAATCCCAGACATCCTCGCAGGAATGCTCTCCATGGGGAAGGTACACACACTTGCATCTTCATTCATCAGATCCTAATGCTGGGTACTCAGGACGGCGAAGGAAAACGACAGACCCCACTCATGAAGCTCTTAGCCCAGCAGGCAGAAGGACAAGTCAACCACAGCACAGGATGCGGGAGAAGTGGCAGTCGCCCACGCTGCCTGGGCAGCAAACGGCGAGGGCTGCGGGGCCGCACTGTCCGCCTGCGTCTCTGTAAGAGCTGACAGATGCCGTCTCACCTCGTCATCCCAACAGCCCCATGAGGGGTTCGTTATCATCCGTGTGGACGTGAGGCACAGACGGCAAGAGCTGTCAGGCTGGGACCCAAAACAGAAGTCCCAGCTGAGCCGGTGGGAGGGGCAGGCGGTCAGTGCGTGTGAAGGGCAGCGCCGTGTGTCTGGGATGCTGAGAGTCCATGGTGGCTGCCGTGTGCAGGGGGATGTGTGTGCGGGAAGGGACTGAAGCAGCTGGCCTGCAGGAGGCAGGTCTTCTCTGCAGTGTCAGGTGGGCTTTGCAGGGGGCAGAGGGGAGCCCAGAAGGGGTTCGAGCACGAGAGGGTCATGATCAACTCTGGCTTCATTGGTGAAGGTTTAGAGCGAGGAACCAGGTGAGGGGTTTGGTGGCCTGTGTCAGGAGAGGCAGCAAGGGAGGACGAGAGCAAGAGGCAGCAGGAGCTATTGAGGAGAGACTGGCATGGGACTGAAGCTGGCGCGGGGCAAGGGTGGAAGAGCAGGAGGTCAAGGTGACCCCAAGTTTCTGGCTTGAGCAACTAGATGATCCGTGAACTGGGGAAAGCCAGGAACGGGGAGGTTCTGGGGGAGGGTGGGAGACGGTTCTGTTTTAGGCACCAGGAGTCTGAGGTGCTGTGAGACATCCAGATGGAGCTGGCCAGGAGGCAGCTGGGTGTACAGTGCTGTCGCCTGGGAGAACTGCAGGCTGAGGATGCGGGAGTGGGAGTTATCTGCACAGACACAGCGATTAAAGCCATGGAGTGGGCGAGGCCGCTCGGGGAGAGGGGCGCCGGGAGGGAGTTCGGAGGCACACCTACATGTATGGAACACGCAGCTGGAGACGGACAAGCAAACCAGGAGCACACGGGGTCATCTAAGCTGAGGGACTTGAGAATTTCAGGTGGGAGTGGCCGGCCGTGCCACAGGCTGCAGTCACTTCTTGCAAGGCAGCCATGGAAAGAGTTCGTCAGAGGGCTTCTGTGCTGGGGTGGGTGGAAGCCAGGATGCAGTGGGGACTCCAGGATGCCCTCTGCCCAGGCCTGTGCTGATCTGTTTGCCCCTGGTTGTCTCCCTGCTCAGTTGCAAGCTCCCTGGGACCGGGGCTTGCCCTACCTCTGGCCCCACACGGAGACCGGCACAAGTAGGCTGGTTGGCTGTGTATATGAACCGACAGTTATTTTGCGCCCACAGGCAACAGGAGGAAGACAGCTCTGGCCGTGGCCTCGGTGCCAGCCAAGACTGAGTTCTCCCCAGAACTCCACCCCTTTCCTGGCTGATCTGTCGCGGGACACTGAGGGGCACGAGAGGAACATCCAGCTGTCCCGTCCTCCTCTAGGAGGGAAGTGGAGATGAAGGAGGGAAGTGGAGCTCTCAGAGCCCCCTGGGGTCCTTCCTACCTGTGTTAGGGATCATCAGCCGGCCCCCGAGGAAGTTGAAGGTCCCATAGGTCATGTTGCTGGTGCCTCGGGGCAGGGAGCGGAAGTAGTTCTGGGTGGAGAGGCGGGAGACGAACTCCTCGGCCTCAGAGGTGGGGGAGCTGTGGTGCAGTGTGTGGCGGCCGCCACCCAGGGGGCTGAGCAGGTGCCCATTGGTGAGCTGGAACTTGGGGCTGGGCCCGTCCTGCCGGGGACAGAGACTGCCCTGGTAGGTGGTGGTGGTGGTGCTGAGGTCCGGCTGGATGGTGAGCAGATGGGGGTTGTCTGCAGGATAAAGAAAGACTCAGGCAGTGGCACTAAGGGCATCCCTGCCCCAGCAGCCCTTGGCGTGGGAGCTGGGGCAGGAGTGCTGGGGGCAGGGGGCCCCTCACCTGCTTTGCTGGGCTTGATGCTGACGGGCTGGAAGCCTGAGGTGAGAATGGATGAGTCAGCCACGTCCGAGTCCAGCCCCTCCTTCTTCCGGCAGTAAACGAGGATGAGGACAAGCAGCAGCAGGACGAGGCAGACGGCCACGGCGATGAGGCCCACGTAGAGGGCCACATCCTCAGGGCCAGAAGCAGCTGCAGGAGACAGCGCGGCCTTGGTGGGGGCAGGGGTGTAGGAGTCTGGGAAGGAGACGTCAGCGGTCTGCATCCCAGGAGGATGAGGTCTGGACCCTGGGGCATCTGCACTAGCTAGGGAGCAGATGCTCGTGGCAGGGACTGTGGAGTCTGTGCGTGTGCATCCCAGCCCTGTATTTGCCATTACTGTGCTGTGTGACTCTGAGCAAATCACATCCCTCACGGGCTTGAGATCCTGGCTGAGTCTGCTGCCCGGAGGATAGACGAGGGGAAGAGCTACTCCCCCAGGGCGGATGACCTGGTGCCTGGCTGCTAGGCTGAACCTGCTGCCTGCTCTTCTGGGACAAGGGCAGCTTGGGCTGGGGGTGAACTCCTGGGATCCCCAGAGCAGGGGGTCTGCCTCCTGCATAGTTCCAGGTCAGTGCCTAGACCAGGAGTAGGGGTTTGGGGGCCCTTCTCTCTGTCTGCCTCCCTAAGGCCTGGGGCAGGTTTGGGGAGGGGGTGATTGACTGCTTGGAGGAAGCTATATTGATTTTAGAAGAGTTTTGCATAAATGGAAGAAACGTCCATCAGAAAGGAATTGACACAGATAATTAGGTTTTTAATTGAAAGAATGGGGGAGGGTATGTTCTAGAGGAAAAAAAATCCAACAGAGATCTTTAATTGTTAGTTATGGCTTTGTAATTAACAGCCCTCACAAGCCCGGCGTCCCCACAGGACCTGTATGTGCACTTGGGGGACGAGGCAGATGTGAAGTTGTGGTGTTTGGGCGAGTGTGGGCAATGGGTGCGCATAAGTCAAGGTTCAAATCTGTGCGTGTCTCAGGAGGCATGGGAGGTGGCAGGGCGCGCCTGGGCCCACGTGCAGTATGCTAAGGGTGAGGGGGATCCCACAGGGTCCTGAGCCTGGAGAGGCTACAGCCTTTGGCGGGAGAATAGCTCCCTCAGCCCCCACCTCCCCAGGGCTGGGCAGGGCCAATCCAGGCAAACAGAAGAGGACCTCAGGGCAGAGAAGACTCACTGTGTACACAGAGGTCAGTGGTACAGTTGCGGGTGTCCAGGTCGGCACCCTGGCACTCCTCCCCTCCGTTGCGGGGTGCTGGGTCAGAGCACTCACGGCTCCGCCAGTGGGTGCAGTCCAGCCCACAGGCCGACCACTTGCTCCACGGGCTCCAGCTGCCATCCACTAGACGAGAGACAGACAGGCAGAGAGGAGACGGTGCAGTCAGCCTGGGTGCCCGCCCCAGCGGTTGGCCAGTGTGGCCCCTCTGGGCATCCAGACCAGGCAGGGTAAGGCAGCCTGGATTTGGGGGCAAAGCCAGGGCCAGGCCCGCGATGCACGCCCTCTAGTGTCCAGCTGGCCTTGATGACGCATGCTAATGACAGGGAGGCGCGGATGACGCCGGGGCTGCTTGGCTCTCTCCACACCAGGGAGGCTGTCCTGGCCCTGGGGCAGTGAGGGCTCTCTCGTCACACGTTGACCCTTCTGAACCCAGGGACAAGTGGACTCTGCAGCCACGGGCTGAGCCCTAGACCCTGTCAAACTGTACCTCACATCCTGTGACTTACACCCTATGTTGAGCCCTGAGACTGGACACAGATCGAGCCCTGACTCCAACCATACATCGCACCCCGATCCCCGCCTCAGACTGAGCCTGGCCCTGTGTGGCAGGCGGGTGGGATGGAGCCATGGGGGGGCAGGTTGGTGGGCGCGATGGAGCCAGGGCACGGAGATGGCGTGGTGAGGAACGATGCGGGAGGCGGTGGCCGCTGGTACCTGGGCACAGGGTGGCGCAGGCTGTTTTCTGGACATTCTGCCCCTCACAGAAAGCGCCCCCGTTGAGAGGCGCCGGGTTGGTGCAGCTCCGGCTCCGTTTCTGCCAGCCGCGCCCACAGCTGGCGCTGCAGACGGACCACTCGGTCCACGTCGACCACCCACCGTTCACTGGCCGGACAGAGAAGGGCTGGGGTCAGGGAGCGGGGGCGTCCTCAGATACACTGGCCCAGGGGACGGGGCGTGAGGGCAGAGGGGCTGTGAGCTGGATACGGGTGGGCTGTGTCTGAGCTGGGAGAGAAGGCCTGGGGGAGGCCATGCTCGTGCCTGCTGGCCCCCGGGCCCTGCAGCACACGTGCCACAGTCTTCCCTTCTCCCAGGGGGCACTCGGGGTAGCCAGGCTGAACCGTGGCTCACGCGCTCCTGCAGCCCAGACCCCAGCCTCTCCTGGGGTGACTCCCGCACCCTCCCTCTGCCGGCTCCTGGGGGTGCCCGGACTGTGCGTCTTCTGATTCCCGCCCTGGAGACTCAGGAGTGGGGATAGTCTGTCACCTTTCCTAGATTCCCATCCTGTCCCTCATCTCCTTTTGCACAATGCCTGCTGCCCACATGACCTCCAACCTGTCCCATACCTTTGCCCAGACATGCCCCTGGGTCCCCAGCAGTCACAGCGAGCCCTTTGCTTATCCTGCCTAGTCAGACATGATCTGGTTCACCTGGCCTTGGCCTCATGGCCTCTCTTTACCCCACCAGCCACATGTCACTGCCCAGGGGCACCACAGTGCCTCTCCCTGTGACCGGGGAGCCCCGGGGCCCACCGTAGACGATGACGGCAGCGGAGGCGCTGCGGCGACGTGCCACAATGTTCTTGGCCACGCAGGTGTAGTTGGCCGTGTCAGCAAGGCGGGCCTGTCGCACCACCAGGCTGTGCTCCCGTGTGATGTATACGTTGGGGTCCAGGGATGGGTCCACCAGGTCCTCGTTCCGGAGCCACTCCACCTAGGAGAGGGAACCCTGCCATGTTCCACCAGCCCATGCTAGCCCCACCCGGAGTGGCCCCTGCCAGAGTGGCCAGGCAGGAGCCCAGGTCTAGAAGGGGGCACTAGAGGAGTCCTTACCTCGGCTGGAGGGATGCCCTCCGGTGGGCGGCAGGGCAGCACGATGCCCTGCTCCAGGGACACCTCCTTGGCCAGCGGCTCCTGCTCAAAGTTCTTGCGCAAATCTGGAAGAGGAATGAGGGTGTCCTCCTGCCTGAGGGCCTTGCACAGGCTCAGACTGGCTGGCTGCGTCCCTTGTCCTGCAGGGACCGTGGCACATGGCAGAGGAAGTGCCAGGTGCACAGGGGGACATGGGGTGGCTAGGCGTGTCCACAGGCACTTTCCCCACTCATCCAGGCAGGGCTGTGAGATTTTCTGACCGGACCCCTTCTTCCAGGTAGCCTACTGTCCCCTCTCCTGGTGACACCCTCCCGCCATGCGCCCTCGCCCAGGGCCCAGCCCTAGACTCACAGGCTATGCGGATGTAGGCCTTCTGACTCTTGGTGGTGCCCGAGGAGCTCCATGCCACGCACTGGCACCAGTATTCCTCCAGCCCGAACACCTTTTCTACCTGCTGCCTTGAGACGTTAATGCGGACCTCCATGGTGGGCAGCCCTGGGGGAGGGAGGGGCAGGTAGTCAGGGCCCCAGGGCCACCCGGAGCCTCTGCGTGTGGGTCTCCGCGCCACCCGCCACCCTCAGCCTCGCTCGCTGCCTGGCAAGGGAGTGGACTTTGAAGGCAACCCCCAGCCTGGAGGAAACCCCGGAGGCCCAAGAGCCACTTGATTTCTATCTCCTGAAGGCCCCGGGAAGGCTGGGTAGACCTTCCATTCATTATACTTTGTTACCTGAGGCCTGACTCCTTGGAGTCACTCACAGAAATGTCCCTAAAGGGGGCTGCCGTAGAGCTTTGGGCCAGAGGGTCTGGCCTCCAAAGACTCCAGGCAGAAGGGGTGGGGCAGACAGGCTGAGCTCTGCACCTCTGGGGTAAAAGAGGTGAGGAAGGATCTGGCCCCCTCCCTCAGCGGCCAGCAGATAGATCCTGACATGTGATAATATAATAACAGTCATTAACAATATAATTGCAGTGATTATGTAGTATGATGCTAGCCCCTAGGACGCCCTGGGACTTAGGGTTTCCCACGTGCAGGGATGGGGATGTTGTCCTAAGCCACTCCCTTGGACAGAAGCGCAGAGGGAAGTAACTTGCCGTGGGGTCCCGGGACTGTCTGCATCCAAAGGGTAAGCTGGGGTGCCTATGCACTAGGGAGAAACTTGGAAGAGGGTGAGAGGGCAGCCAGCAGAGGGGGAGCTGAGCTGGGGGTCCAGGACCCGCTCTGCCTAACTAGGGTGAGGTGGGGGGACTCCGCTCCAGGCTGGACTCAGCCCCCCGCCTTCTGCCATACCTGGACTGAGGCAGGCTCAGGACCCTCTAACCACTCAGGAGCGGGGGCAGCAACCCTCCTCCTGCCGTCTGTAGCCAAAACCAGCATCCCCAGCAGTGAGAAAAGACTGTTTCCAATTTCTCCTCCTCCTGACCCCAATTTCCCTCGGGTCACTGGCTTATCAGAAAAGGAGAGAGAGGCCTGCAGCCAATGTGTTTCCATTGTTAACAGCGAAATTCAATTAGGGCTGCATTGCGGGAAGAGCGGGCGCCCAGCTGAGCCGCAGGCCGGGAGGCCGTTTCCCTCTTATTTCTCTCACATGTCTTTCTCTGACGCTTCCCAGACCCCTCCTCAACAAGTCTCTGGGCTCTCACACTAGGTGTCCAGATTTTTCTATCACTTCATTCCTGTCGCTGGCCAGCTGTCATAGGAGGTGGCGGGGCTGTCACCTCTGGAGAGATCGTGGTAGCTGGGCTGCTTCCCTCCATTCTGGGCACCACCTGCCCCGTTCTCTAAGACACCCAATGTGGACACTCTCAGGGGTGGGGTGGGCAGGCTGAAAACGAGGGCGTGGCTCACAGGGTTCTCTACAGGAGAGGGGCCTTGGGCACCAGCTGTCTTTCAAGATGACTGAGGGCATCTGATAAGAAGATTTGGGAACCGGCCCTCCACTCCCCTCTTCCTCTCTGCCTTGGGGGCTAGGGGTGGGAGACCTCCAGAACATTCTGAACTGTGTACTTTTTCTCCCTTGGGTGGACAGGTCTGTTAATAGTTCCTCCATCCCCCGTGGTGCTGTGAGGAGCCTGGCCCTCCTTCAGAAGCCTCACCCATGGCCCAGGGGGCTCAGCTGGGGAGAACAGCACTAAATTGAAGCGCTCCCTTTTCCTTTCCCTTTGTCTTCCCTCCCCTTCTGTCCTGCCACCTCCTCTTCTGCCTCTCACTTGCATGAGTGAGGGCCAAGTGTGTCCTCAATGTGCCAGCTCCAGGCAGTGCCTTGGTGAGGGGTGCCCTTCAGCCCCACAAGCTCCTGGAGGGCAGTGCCTGAGGCGGGGGCTGCAGACCCGGCCCTCCCCTGCCTTTGATGTGAGGGGCTGTGCACTGCCCTCTTGCGGATCACCAGACAGCCTGGTTCCTGGGAGCAGTGTCTGGGTACAGCTGTGTCTACACCTGCCCGGTCAGTGTGAGCAGGGGCCAGCCTTGGGGAGGGACCCCAGGCCAGCGGGCCTGGGCGGGTGTGTGTGTGAACCTGGGCCTCCCAGGGTTTCTGGCTGGGGCTCTGAGGCCAAGTTGGCACTTCGGTTCTCACTTTCTCAGCAATCTGCTTCTAAACAATCTAATAACCAATCAGTTTGTTTAACACAAAATAAATTACACTCCCAGACCAGACTCCAGTGCTTGGTTTCGCAAATTTCAGGCTTTTTTAGTGTCAGCAGGTTTGGGTTCTAGCACTTCAGGCCTTGGTCTCTGTCCCCTGGCCTTCTGGATGAGGACTGAGAGAGGGAAGTAGGTGCTCTCCTGGGTGTCCACCCGGCCACCCCCAGCCCCACACACGAACGAATGGGCTGCAGAGCTGGGTGGACCTCCAACCCCTGCCATACCTGTCTGACCGCAGCATGTTTCTAGTTTGGGGGTCTTTGGTCTGTGTCGCCGTGTGGCGCCACTGCTGTGGTATCTGTCTGTGGGTCAGGAAAGCCTTTCTCTTCGCCTCAAAGCACTCGATGGCTTTGGGTTGAGAAATTGATGAGATCAATGAACATTCAGATGTTCCAGCCATGGGAGGCCTGAGGTCGGATGCTCGGGGCAGAAGAGGACCCTGGTGGTTACGGGTGGGACGTGTCCCAAGCGTTGCTTCTCTGTCCGGCAGGAAGAGAACAGGGCCACGGGAGCCTGCCGGGGAGTGTGGGCCGGGGGCTCCCGGCGTGTGTGCTGGCCCGGGCCTGTGACTGCTCATTCAGACAAGGTCCTAGGTTCCTGCCAATCCATGGATCTGAGCCCTCATGATGGCAAGGGTGTTTCAGACAGAGGGGTGTGCACGGGAGCCTGGAAGGGGATGCTGGGAACAGCAGGGGGCTGGACTGGAGCTTCCAGGCTGCAGGAGAGCAGTTCTCTGGCTGTGCTTCCCTGGGGGACCTCCCACAGCAGTGGGAGAACTTACGCTGAAGGGACGCTGGGGAGAAAGGAAAGGCCCCGTGCTGGGTCCTGACTGGGCATGTGAGATCTCGAGGCTTCCCCCAACCAATCTGCAAGGGGCAGGATGGGGGCGGTCTCCTCATCCCCATTTTACAGATGAAGAAACTGAGCCCAGGGAGGGGAGGGACTTGCCTGCAGTTCTCCTGCAGACCCTCCCACCAAGACAAGGTGGGCCGTGCTGCTGGGCAGGGAGGCCTCTGGCACCGCCGCTGGGGCCAGGAGAGGCTCCGGTCCTGGGAGGTGCTGGTGCCCAGAGTTCTGTTGGGCTACATTGGCCACCAACCCTCTCTATCTCCCTCCCGAGGGTAGGAGGCGGAGCTGGATCACTGCCCTGAGAGCGTAACTCCTAGTACCTAACCCAAGGTGTGCCACAGAGCAGGTGTTCAGCGAACACCCAAAGACCGCAGGTGAGAAGCTGCAGTCAGGCCAGGGCGCTGAGATGACACTTGGGGGAGGGAGGCAGCCGGTGCTGACCCTTACGGAAGGGCGGGGTGTGACTGCTGCAGACCAGAAGGCCTGCTTGGAGCCCCAGCGGGGCTCTGGCTGAGTAAGAGCCAAGGCCTCAGGCTCAACTGTAAAATGACAAGCTGGTTCTGGGGTTAAATGGCGCTGCCTAAATCCAGGGCTCTTTACCTCACATCAGATCACTGCCAGAGCTTCCAAACTGTTCTTCCTGGCCAGGGTCTTGCCCTCCTCCAGTCTCCCTGTGCCCAGCATGGTCTTCCTACAGTGCAAGTCTGACTGCAGCCCACTCAGGTGTCTCACACACACTCTGGTGTCTCAGCCGCCAGGGGCCCCTTAGCGCAGTCTCCCAGGCACCGCTGCCTGCCCCGGGGCTCGCTCTCGCCCCATACCCGAGCCACTCGAGGCTGTTCTGCGCCTCTGCACCTTGCAGTCTACGGGCCTGGGTGATGCCCTTTCCAGGCGGTTTTGAGACCTGAGCTTGGATGTTCCTCCTGCTCTGGGAATCCTTCCTGGGCCACCTCTCTAGGCCCAAGGTCCCCAGCCTGTCCTTGGCATCAGTGTGAGTCCTGGGTGACACCTGCCTGTTCCAGCTGCACTGTGGCTTGAGTCTCATGGCAATGGCCTGTGTGTCCCACACAGGCTGTGACTCAACAGGGTATGTGTGCTATGTGTCTCAGGATGGCTGAGGCCTTGGTGGGAGGGGGCTCAGGACCACCCCTGAGATGTCATTATGTGTGGGGTGCTCCACAAAGCACCAAGGGAGAGGAAACTGAAACAGACTCTACTGAGTGAGGAGGAGGAGCAGGAGGAGGAGGAGGAGGAGGAGCAGGAGGAGGAGGAGGGGGAGGAGAGGAGGAGGAGGAGCAGGAGGAGGAGGAGGAGGAAAGTTAGGAGAGGAGTGGGGGAGGGGAGGAGGAGGAGGAGGAGGAGAAGGAGGAGAAGGAGGAAGGGGAGGAGGGGAGAAAGGGAGGGAGAGGGGAAGGGGAGGGAGGAGGAGAGGGAGGGGGAAAAGGGGGAGGAGGGGGAGGAGGAGAGGCTGTTGTCCGCTCCTGCCTCTCCCTCTGCCAGTCCTCTCTGGGGGAGTCATGGAACCCAGACATGTGGGCTGTCTGCCCACGTCCCCAGTGCCTGCTTAAGGCCAGGGCTGGAGGTGGAGAATGTTGTGTCTCATGGAAGAGGTGCTTCCTGGGTCTGCTCGCTGCACCTAGAACCCCTCTCGCTGTGCCCCTAGCTGAGTCTGGCTCCCTCCACTCAGTGTCTCAGGACCTGCCGCTTCCGTCAGCCTCCATCCCGGCCCCTGAATCATATATACCTCTGGCCATGCCGCTCTGCAGCTCAAGAGCCCCTAAGACAGTGGCCTCACCTCGGTCCCCTGCACACCCTCACCCTCACTGCTGACCCACCGGCACGCCGGCGTCTGCCTCCAGGCTCCCCTGGGCTGTGTCCCCTGCCTGGGAGGCAGGTCCCCTTCTTGGCTCCCTAAGCAGTTCTTACGCCTCTCTCAGTTTACACATCACCCCCCCCTGAGGGGCCTCTCCTCTTGCTGAGAGGTCAACCGCTCTCTGCCTGTCTGTGGGGGCTTGGGCTCCGAGGGTGGGGTGCCGTGTCTCCAGCACGGGAGTGGGTGCGCACAGAGGTGTGAGTGAATGCCTGACTGATGGAATGAACCAACGCACAAGAAAACAATCACTGAACCTGAGGTCTGGGAGCTCCTTGATCATCAGGGACCCACTCTCTCCCGCTCCTTCTCCCCAAACTGCTGAGGGGTGTCGCCTCTGGGGAAGGCCCCTGTGGTCCAAGGTGGGAAATCCTGGGGGCAGCTGCAGGCTCCTCTGGGCTGGCCGAGACTTGCCTCCCCCTGGATGGGCCCTGCCCGGGGAGGCCCCGGGCTCAGCTCACCGCTGCTCCCGTCTGTGCTGCGCTCAATCACATGGTCCACCTGGCGCACCCACTCCCCGTTGCACTTGAAGAAGATCTGCGTGGCGGGCACGGCCTTGCACACCAGCAGCACCGGCTTGTTCTTGACGATGTAGACGTCCTCGGGCTCCACCAGGAAGTGGGGAAGCAGGTCCGGGTTTGCACCAGGCACTGGGTTGGCCACGGTGGCACTCTGCTGGGCACCTGTGGCAGGGTAGAGGGGGAAGGTGAGGCAGGGGCCAGGCTGGGCAGGGCAGAGGCAGCGGCTCAGCAAATGATCCCACCATGGGTTGGGGCGGATGGGAAGAGAGTAAGCCCAGGCTCTGTCATGTCCCAGCTGGGCAATCTCAGGCCAGTGAACATCCCCCACCTGGGTCTCCACGTCCTCCTCTGTAAAAGGGGGGAAGGAGCAGCCCAGGCCATCCTGAAGACTGTGGCGAGGTGAAATGAGACCCGGGCAGAGTCCCAGCACCGAGGCGGCCTGGCGACCGCCTTCCTCGAAGTCCAGGGATCTGGCCAGGCAGGCCCCTGCCCGGGAGGTCCAGGGCAAGGCGGGGCAAGGTGGGAAGGTCCCTGGCCAGGCAGGTGGGCTGCCCGGGGCGGGGGAGGAGCAGCCCTGGCCAGTGGCCACCTCTGGGGCCCTGCTTCCTGGTTGGCCCCATCCCTGGCCCTGCACATTGTAGATGCTCAGAAACAACACGTGGGGTGGGCACAGGCAAGGCGAGAGCCGGGAATCTGTTTGGGAATCTGAGGTACCCACCTCCTTCAGGGAGACCTGAATATATGGGTTTCCTTCTAATTTTAACTGAAAACCACAACCATCCCACAAGTCATTTGTTGCTAATTACACAGGTAATTGGCTCTGAGGCATTGGCAGAGGTAAAATCCCCAGAGTAGTCTGACCCCTGCTCAACCAGCAGGTCCCCTGAGAGGGTGAGGTGGGGGTCACCCTCAGCTCTCACACCCCCCAGCTGCCCTTCGAACAGGCCCTCAGCCAGCCTGGCCTCCCCTGGGGCTGCAGTGATCCCCCCACCAATGCACACTCACAATTGCAGCCCCTGGGCATAGAGGGAAACCCTGGGTTTCCAGACCATCTATTCTGCTCCTCTTAGTGGTGACCCTGGGGAGTGAGCAGCTTGCTATCTGTGAAATGGAGATGACAGCTGCCTGTGGGGGAGGCCGCAGGCTCCTCACATGGTTGGCCTCTGGGCTCCTCCATCCTCCCCACAGGTGGTCCAAAACCCACCCAGGGCTTCAGCCCGGGAGGCCTGGGCCCACCCTACCCACCGAGGGGCACATATACCTGGCCCACTGCCCCTTTCGCTCCTGCTTGCACAGGGACCCTCTCCCCACAGTGGGAGTCCACCCTTCACCAGGACCGTGGTTTCACGGGGAGAGGTGTGTGCACCAGCTCCTGCAGGCGCCGTGGAGGGCAGGCTCGGACTGAGGGCTCAGGGGCCTCTGCAACTTCAGGCAGGTCCACCCCATCCTGAACCTGTGGGGCATGGTGCCCAATTCTTAAGGTTGTTGTGAGGATGAAATGAAACAGGCTTGAGGCACTCAGCACAGTGCTCAGGGAACGTTGGCTGCTGTTGGTACCCCCACGATTCTACATGTTCCACAGCAAAGGGCTGCACCCCCTCAGCTCGGTCATCCGCACAGCAATCTCATAGGGGTGAGAGTCAATAGGGAAACTGAGGCATGGAGCTGGCAGGTGCCTTAGAGATGGCAGAGGGAGGCTGGCTGAGCTGAGGGGCACAACAGCTGTGTCTTTGTGAACTCAGGGGCAGATGGGTGCGGAGGGCCTTTGGGACATAGCCGGACAGTTTGTCAGCCGCGGGGTCACCGGCCCTCCCTGGGCACCTGCCTCTCGTCTCACCCTCCGGCCTCCCTGACTGCCTCCTGCCTGCCTGCCAGACTCCGGCCTCTCCCCAGCCTGGCTTTCTTCCTTGTGTGCCCTCCCACCGGCCACCACCCCCTGCATGTTCCTGTAGCTCTGTTACGGACCCCAAGCCCTCATCATAAGCGAGTCATACCTGCAGTTCACACTTCGTGAAAATTAAGCTCACCAGACGCACCCCGCCCTGAACCACCTCTGCTGGGGTCTGTCGTAGGCTCGGGAAGTGGGGGAATGTAGGCGATGCTGGGGGGTGGGACCTAGACACCTTACAGATGGGGAACCTGAGGCCCGAGGGGCTCCCTTACTCCAGAGCCACCAGCTCAGACACTGAGCTCATCAACTGAACAGTCACCTGTGTGCTCGCCATGGTCACTTGGCAGCCACCGGCCAGCCCTGACCCAGGAGTGGGACCCAGGGGTGGCTCAGGGAGAGCAGGGCTGAGTTGGGCTCCCACATGGTCCTCCCACGGTCTGGAGAATGAATGGAAGGGGGTGGTCTTGGGAGGCTGGGGAGTGTGAACCCTGGAGTGGGGGTGTGGGGTGGGTGCTGCCGGCCCAAGGGTCGCTCTAGACATGCACCTAGGCAAGCCGCAGCATTTGGGAGGACCCTAGGCCGTGCAGAGGACAGGCCAAGCTGGATGCCAGAGCAAGCCCTGCAGGTGTTGAGAAGCAGGCAGGTGTCACCAAGACCCCCCAGTGGCAGGTTCCGGGCCGGCCTGTGCCATGTCCCTTAACAAGTAGACAATGCGCTGGCCTGTGCCTGCCTCTTGGCAGGGGGGCTGGGTGGGCAGGGGTCCCTGGCTGGGCGTGTGGGGGCAGCGAGGGGGTGCACGGCCCTCCAGCCTCCCTATCGATCAGCACGCCAAGCACTGCTCGCGCCAGCCGCCCAGTGAACCCAGCACAATCCCTCATGTCTGCATTTAACTGCTAATGAAAAATAAATGTACTGTGACCAATAAGGGGCATAGCTCACTTCTCCAGGGCCTCCGTCACGCCACTCTGGCCCCAGGGGGCATTTATCCGGTGGATCCAGGGGGCACCCTCCAGGCTGCAGCTATGTCCTCTAGCAAAGGCACTAGCAGCTATGCCCTCTAGCAAGGGCATGGGTGGGGTAAATTCGGGTGCTACTGGATGTCCTCTTGGGGCTACAGGAATCTTCCTGGGCAGTCAGGGCTAGCATTCCCTGCCTCTGCCCCCCGAGCTCACTGTGTGACTTCTATTCTTGCCATCAGTACCTGAGATCTGTCTGTCCCGGCTGGGTGTCCCAGTCAGGGCTCTCACCTGAATGAAGGCACAGCTGAGCCTCTGGCCTCCCCCACTGCACATCCTAGGCTACTAGCATGAGCCTTCTTTCCCTTTCCATGTACTTGTCCATCAAAGACAATGCCAGGCAGTGCGTGCTCAGTCCAAAGGACCTAGGATCCTTTCAACAGGGCCTGAGAGCTGACTAGTTTGCCGTAGTCCCCACCACTCCCTGTTGCCTCACCCCGGGTCTGTTTCTCCCAATTCCATTGTTCATCTAGCTCCCATGGGTGTTTCAGAATGGGGCCAAGTGCCTTTGACTGACATCACTGAGCCTCATGTTCTGGCCCCAGTTAGTGCTCTAGTCCTTCTCTGCAGAGACACCCATGGATCCCTCCGAGGCAGGAGTTTCCCACCTCCAGGTCTCTGCCTGAAACTCCCTTCCTTCCTCCTTGGCCAGTGCTTTCCTACCTTCTGTCCAGGGCTCAGCTCCAATGCCACCTCCTCTGGAAAGAGGGTTCCCCTGCCTCAGCTCTCCTGGGAAAGTACACAAGCCGTCTCACCCTCTCTGCATCTAAGGCCCGTCCTTGCTGGTGCTGGAGCTGTTGTCACAGGAGAAGCAGGCAGGTGGCCCAGGCTTTGTCCCCACCCCAGACTGTGCGTCCTCGGTCCGTGCCATGCAGCACAAGGCTACTTAATCGGGCGTTAGCAACTGGGGAGTCGGGGTGGAGCGCCTACCACTGCTGCCTCTGGGGCCACGGAGGGACAGGCGGGCGAGAACACTGCCAGGGCGGACACACCTTGGTTGCAGTGGCTCGTGGGCCTGCAGGAGAGCAGGCAGGTATGGGCCCACCAGCGTCACAGGCCCCCACTTTCCAAACCCCACTCACCCCTAGTTTTCCAAAGGCTCCTTCCGCCACGTCAAAGCTTTCCCATTGGCACAGGGCGTGACCTAGCCCGGCTGCTTGGAATTAAGTTAGAAGACCTCATTCACCGACTAGCAGATTCCTGAGGATACTTGATCCCCAGGAACTATAGGACTTGGTCAGACAGGGCTGGGTGGACGGCTCAAGCCCTTAAGTGGAACCCGATTCGCAGTGAACCCCGGGGCCCGCTGGCTGGCCCTGCCTCTCTCAGGAGGGAACTGGCGGCCCACGTGAGCTGGAGCTGGTGCCCTGCTCGGCAAGGGTGGGAGCAGCAAACTGGACAACCCCCACGCCCCACATCTTCACAGGAATAGCAAGGAGGAGGGGCAAGGCATGTGTGTGCGTGTGTGTGCATGTGTGTGTGGCGCGCATGTGTGTGTGTGCGTGCACGCGTGTGTGTGCGCGTTTGTGCGCGTGTGTGTGCGTGTGTGTGCACGTGTGTGCATGCGTGTGTGGCGCGTGTGTGTGCGTGTGTGCGTGTCTGTGTGTGCGTGTGTGTGTGCGTGCACGCGTGTGTGTGCGCGTGTTTGTGCGCGTGTGTGTGTGGTGCGCGTGTGTGTGTGTGTGTGCGCGCGCGTGTGTGTGTAGGGAGGCTGGGGGCTAAGGGGGGTGGCAACTACAAAAAAGGGAAGCAGATGAGGCCCCAGGGCCAGTGACAATGGGAGGCAAGAGACCCCTGGGCAAGGAGCCTTGGATGGAACTGAGCCTGGGATGGATGCCACCTTCTCCCATGACCTGAAACATATTCATTCATTTGACAAATACTTATTGAACGCCTGCTGTGAGCCAGGAACTGTTCCGGGCACCGGGATCCAGCGCAAGGAAGACAACACAGCCCCCCTCTCTGAAGCTTTCAAGTCGGGGAAACAAAGCAAAACAAAAGCCAAGTGCGGCAGACACACGAGGTTACGGAGAAGGTGGAAGGGGCGGACTTTCAGAAAGGGCGGGTCAGAGGGCTCTCGAGGGCGCGGGGCTCAGACAGGTGCCATCTGAGAGCGCCCTGAACACCAAGGCCAGGCTGCAGAGTGTGCTTGGAAAAGGGAATGGGGGACGCCCTAAGGCAGGAGGCAGCTGGGCTTGTTTGAGGATAGCGGGGAGGCCAGTGTGGCCTGGGCAGAGGGAGTGAGGGCGAGATGCATTCGGTCAGAGAGGAAGCAGGGGCTGGACCCCAGGGGCCTTTAGGTTTGAGTCAGGAGTTGGGATTTCATTGCCAGGGCCATGGGAAGCCTTTGGGGGTCATGTGAGGGATGTGGTGCGCTTCCCCTGTGTGAGGACTGGAAGGGGAGGGGTGGCACTGGGCAGAGGGGAGGTGGGGAGGCTGTTGTGGGCATCCAGTGGCGTGGACTGTGGTGGACCTGCTCCACCTGGTCCACCAGGGAAATGTCAGCAAAGTTGTTGCCTCCTCCTGGAGGCCTTTCTGGATCCACACTCTTTGTCACTCACCCAAGCACCCCCTCCATCCGCTGAGCCTCCATCTGGGTTAATGCCACTTCAGGACCAGGGGGAGTTTCTACCCCGCCTCCCTTGTTAGACCATAAACTCCCTGGAGGCAGAAGCCCAGGTCTGACCAGGATGCTGATGGAGGGTTTGTGGCATGACTGAATGACCGCCGCTTTTTCCCACTAGAGTTTCAGATCTGCCCAGGGTGGCCCTTCACTCCTGGTCTGTGGAGAGACCCAGAGAGAGGGCAGAGCAGCCCACAGGCGGAGTGGCAGCCAGGGAGAAGCCCCTCGCTCCAGGCTGCCCCCAGCCACCCCCTGGCATGTGCTGCTCTTAGAGGCTGAGTCCGTTTCCTCCCTGTAGTCTGGGAGATAAGACTCGCCTGGAATCTGAGGCCCAAGCTGGGTATGAAAGTGCTTTCAAATGTTGTATTTTTAAAAGCACCAGAAAATATGAGGTGTGATTAATCAAGCTATTAATGAACCCATATATAGTGAGGAAGGCCTCCATCCCTGGGGGCAGGGGAGGGGTGGAGCAGGGCGTCCCTCAGTCTCACTCAGCTGGGAGAGGTGGGTGCTACTTCCCCAGGCCGGCTGCCATTCCCTCCACCCGCCCCGCAGGCCACACAGCGTGGTTGAGGAACACAGCCAGGGGCCAGGGCGGCAGCCCCTTCCTCTACTTCCCTGAGAGCTGTTCTGGATGTGAAACGGGGTAGAGGAGGAGGCTGGGGCACAGCAGCCAGCACTGCACCCCTGAGCCCTGGATGCTGGTGCCCAGCAGGCCTTGGGGAGCCCCTGGGCAGCCTCCCCACAGAGGTTTGACCCCCAGTAGGTCCACCAGGGCCTGGGATCCCCGCTCCACAGGTGCTCGGATGTCCGGGCATGGGGAGTGCCACAGGGTGACGTGCCACTCGTGCCTCTGGCTGGCATTTGAGACCCTGCTGGCCTTGCCTCTAGGGATCCCTCCACACCCGGCAGTGTTTTCACCATGTGCAATTCTCAGGGCTTCTGCCCGTTCTGTCCCAGGTTCTGCCTCCCTCTCACTTTTTGGCTAACAGTGCCTGATTTTCTTTAAAGAATGCCTTCCTCTCAACTCCTCCCACCATGCAGACCACGTGCTCCAGGGACTGACCCCATCTCTGGCCCCACAGGTGGGCACGCTCCCCCTCTCCCATCCCCACGAGTGGTTCCCAGAAGGACTTGCAGGCCGCCCCATCCAATAGACGGGATTCCGGCATCTTTGTTGGGCTTTTAGGAAGGGAGGCCCTCTCCCTGTGCTGAGCCTGGAGCCGTGGAGTTGCCGGGGGCCCCAACAGGGAAGGGCCAGTCCTTCAGGCATTGTAGGCCCTGGTGAGGCCGAGGGGAAAGGCAAGCCATTCACAGGTCTGAAGCAAGAGCGTGAAGAGTGGAGACAACCAGTGCAAGGGAGAGGCCAGCTCCTGCCAGCATCAGGGGCCTCAGGGTCCATGGGCCTGGAGGCAGGGCTAGCTCTGGATCCCCAGAGCATGAGCCGGTACATTCCTTTTTTTGGCTGAAGCCAGTTGGAGTCAGGATCTTTCCATCTCATTGGTCCCCCTGCCCATCTGCTGTCTGCCTGGGTGGCCACTACTCGTCCTTCAAGGCCTGCTCAAACACTCCCTCCTCCAGGAAGCCTGCCCTAACCCCCGTCCGAGCGCCCACAGTCCCTGACTGAAGTCACCCTGTGCCTAGAATATCATATTGTCACCATTTCTGCATGTGTCTTCCCATATAAATTGCCAGGGCCTTGAGGGCAGGGGCCGCCCATCCCCGCAGCCTGGCCAGGCCTGACACACAGCCAGAGGCTTTTTGTGGGATGCATGTTGAACGTCATTCCCAGCAATGGGACAAGAGCCCAGGATCGAAGGGCTAGAAGTGGAGGAGGAAACTCAAATCTGGCTGGGAGCCGGCTCTGCTCACCTTCCAGTCAACCAGTGAACCCATCAGTTCAACGGGAAGGGAACCAGGTTCTTCAAATGCCAGTGCTGGACTCTGGGGAAGCAGAGGGGTCAGGGAGCCACTGGGCACAGTGGCAGGGGGCAGGGGGTGCAGGAGCCCAGTGTGGCTCAGGCGGGCTTGTAGACACGCAGGTGAGTGGGGCTGAGCACTCCCTGCCACCTGCATCCCTGCGGCCTGAGATGGCGGCATGAGTTTTCACTTTTATTTTTTACATTTATGTATTTATGTATTTATTTATTTATTTATTTTTGAGACAGAGTCTCGCTCTGTTGCCCAGGTTGGAGTGCAGTGGCCGGATCTCAGCTCACTGCAAGCTCCGCGTCCCGGGTTCACGCCATTCTCCTGCCTCAGCCTCCTGAGTAACTGGGACTACAGGCGTCCGCCACCACGCCTGGCTAATTTTTTGTATTTTTAGTAGAGACGGGGTTTCACCGTGTTAGCCAGGATGGTCTCGATCTCCTGACCTCGTGATCCGCCCACCTCGGCCTCCCAAAATGTTGGGATTACAGGCGTGAGCCACCGCGCCTGGCTGAGTTTTTATTTTTTAAACATACACAGTTCTGTGAAGAGGGAGCTTCACTAGGAGGCTCTGAGAAGCAGGGACACATTCTGCTCTTGCTGAGAGAGAGGGGGAGAGAGAGAAGCACCTCTGGTGAGGAGTGCAAGGCGGGAGTGGCAGGTCCCGTGATCTGGGTTCCAGTCTCTACCAGAGACTACAGATCTGGGTGGCACCGTAAGAGCCATGAGGGTCCAGGCGGCAACTCAGGTATGAACCTGCCTGGAGGTAACAATGGGGTACCACCCAGCCAGCAGCAAGCTGGGGTGCACGCCCCTGAATTCTTTCAAAGCCAAAACATAGAAACCCTCTGTACAGCCGGCCAGCTGCTTCCCTGACCTTATGGGACCCCACTGCAGCCCCCTTGTGTGAACCGCCTATTTCTAGAGCCTCATTGTTCTCATTTGTGAAACGGGCAAATAGAGGATGAGGTGGGTCGGGAATGCAGTCCACCCCGGGACTTGCTTCTCTTCTTCCACTTCCAGTCCGCTTGGTCCATCCCTCCGTCCATCCTCTGTCTCCCAGGCAGTCACCCCCAATAGCACAGGACTCCCTGGAGGGCAGGGACGGGTCTGCGCCAGCGTCCCAGGGCCCATGCCCAGCGTGTGGTGAACGCACGAAGGTGGGGAGAGGGCGGTGTCTCCTGTCTAGGAGGGTGCTGGACGTGGAGGTGACCGGATGGGGGTGAGAGCCCCTCTCAGTGCTCCTGGGAAGGGAGGGCTGCTCCCCCGACCTACGCTCGCACACAGGCATGCACGGCACTCTGGTTTCCATAGTAACGTGTGCATGAAGGTGTCACTGAAGCAGCATCCACCTCCCCGAGATCGGGGGAAAGTCACCCTCTTCCCCAGTGGGCTCCAGGGGCCTGGTCACAAGGACAGACACGAGCATCACGAGGAGGAATGCAGACAGGCTGAACCACAAAGAACAAAGTGAGGCAGGGCGGGGGCAGCACCGCTCCCAGATCAGAGGACGACTATGCTGCTCAGGCGCACCGGCCCCTTGCCCGCCAGCTGCTGCAGACCAGGCATGTCCTCCACCCCGGCCACTGCTCGCAGGCTCCTTCTTCCTGCCTCTGGTCGTACAGACAAGAACGTGAGGCTCAGGCCTTGCCTAAGGTCGTACAACCCACCAAGGACTTTAGCCAAATGGCCGGGGCCAGGTGTGGGGTAGGGCTCCTGTATCCGTTCTCAAACCCTCTGCACTCACCCCACCGTAGGGCCTTTGCCCTTGCCCTGCCCGCACACGCTGCCCCCGATCTTCCCACAGCTGCCTGCTCTAACCCCTCCCATCTCCGCTCTGGCAGAGTCACCATCACCCAGGACCTGGCCTGTGTGAAGGTGCTCTTCCTCCCCCTCCCCTTTCCCAGTCTGTTTTCCTCCTGCCACCATCTGAAGTCATCTTGTTTGTGTACTTGGTTACTCTTCCCTAAAACATGTCACAACAGCAGAGACCACATCTGTCTTGCCGGCACCAGGCACAGGGCCTAGCACTGGGTAGGAGCTGAGCCAAGACGTCCCAAATGCAGAGTGAACTGGCTTGGGCCTTCCCACACTTAGTGTGACACTGTTGCCATCGCTAAGTTCCTGAACCCACTCGCAAAGGGAACTCAGAAAGTCCCGGGGGGAGTGCTGTGATGGGGGGACGGGCTCCTGGGGCCCCACCCAGGGGCCCCTTCCTGCCGAGGGGCCTCGCCTCAGGCCAGAGAAATAGTTAATAAAGCTGAGGTCTAAATAAGCATTTGATTAACAAACGATAAAATAGCTATTGTGTCCCTGAATTAAGCTGTAATTGTGGCTGATAATTGGCTGGTTAGAATTTAATAAGCTGCAATTAAATAGAATGGAATCCAGGGTAATTATGTGGTCACACGGCCCAGGGAAAACTGGGGAAGGTGCTTTCCTGCCTTGGGATCCTTGGCCGGCGCCTGTGCTTTGATAGCTGTAGTGTGTGTGTGTGTGTGTGTGTGTACGCGCGTGCATGCGTGTACATGTGTGCTTCTGTGTGTGGTGTGTGTGTGTGTTTGTGTGTGTGTGCTTCTGTGTGTGGTGTGTGTGTATGTTTCTGTGTGGTGTGTGTGTGTGTTTCTGTGTGGTGTGTGTGTGTGTTTCTGTGTGGTGTGTGTGTGTATGTTTCTGTGTGGTGTGTGTGTGTGTTTCTGTGTGTGGTGTGTGTGTGTATGTTTCTGTGTGGTGTGTGTGTGTGTTTCTGTGTGTGGTGTGTGTGTGTATGTTTCTGTGTGGTGTGTGTGTGTGTTTCTGTGTGTGGTGTGTGTATGTGTGTTTCTGTGTGGGGTGTGTGTGTATGTTTCTGTGTGGTGTGTGTGTATGTTTCTGTGTGGTGTGTGTGTGTTTCTGTGTGTGGTGTGTGTATGTGTGTTTCTGTGTGGTGTGTGTGTGTATGTTTCTGTGTGGTGTGTGTGTGTGTTTCTGTGTGTGGTGTGTGTATGTGTGTTTCTGTGTGGGGTGTGTGTGTATGTTTCTGTGTGGTGTGTGTGTATGTTTCTGTGTGGTGTGTGTGTGTTTCTGTGTGTGGTGTGTGTATGTGTGTTTCTGTGTGGGGTGTGTGTGTATGTTTCTGTGTGGTGTGTGTGTGTGTTTCTGTGTGGTGTGTGTGTGTGTTTCTGTGTGGTGTGTGTGTGTATGTTTCTGTGTGGTGTGTGTGTGTGTTTCTGTGTGTGGTGTGTGTATGTGTGTTTCTGTGTGGGGTGTGTGTGTATGTTTCTGTGTGGTGTGTGTGTATGTTTCTGTGTGGTGTGTGTGTGTTTCTGTGTGTGGTGTGTGTATTTCTGTGTGGTGTATGTGTGTGTTTGTGTGGTGTGTGTTTCTGTGTGTGGTGTATGTGTGTTTCTGTGTGGTGTGTGTGTGTATGTTTCTGTGTGGTGTGTGTGTGTGTTTCTGTGTGGTGTGTGTGTTTCTGTGTGTGGTGTGTGTGTGTATTTCTGTGTGGTGTATGTGTGTGTTTCTGTGTGTGGTGTGTGTTTCTGTTGTGATATGTATGTGTTTCTGTGTGTGGTGTGTGTGTGTGTTTCTGCGTGTGGTGTGTGTTTCTGTGTGTGGTGTGTGTGTGTGTTTCTGTGTGGTGTATGTGTGTGTTTCTGTGTGGTGTGTTTCTGCGTGTGTGGTGTGTGTGTGTGTGTTTCTGTGGTATGTGTGTGTTTCTGTGTGCGGTGTTTCTGTGTGTGGTGTGTGTGTTTCTGTGTGGTGTGTTTCTGCATGTGTGGTGTGTGTGAGTGTGTGTAAGCCTCCCTCACCTCTCACCTGGCAGAGGCAGGTGGCCGGCCCAGCTGCCTCACAAGCAGTAGGGGCACTAGGCGGGCTCTGAGCGCTGCCAAGGCCTGTGCCTGCCCCTGCTGAGAGAGACAAAGATTCCTGGCACAGCTCCCGAAAGGCAAGAGGCCAAGGGAGGGTGGCCGGCAGGGCACTGAGAACACGACAGAGGCAGGCAGGTGGGTAGGTCCTTCTGTCTTTCTAATGAGGAAATGGGCTCAGAGAGGGGAAGGACTAGCTCAAGGACACACAGCAACCATGGCAGAGCCGGGGCCGATCGCCCGACTGCCCACAGAGGGAGGTAACTCTAAGTGGCCAGGAGGCTGGAGGATGCCCCCACCCTCGCCAGCTCTGGAGGCACCCTCCCCATTTCCATCCGGGTTCTTCCCCAGGCACACCCACAGGCCGAGTAAGGACAGTGGACCTGTTCCACAGACGCCCCTCAAGACAGGCCAGGTGGAAAGTCAGGAGCCGCCCCAACTAGGAGTGCCACTCTGCAGCCCCTCCCAAGAGCACGTTCCCCTGCCCACCCACTGCCTCCTGCCGCCATGCTCCCCTCCCCTCTCCTGGGGCCACCTGAGGGGGTGCACAGAGCTCCCTCAGAGGCTGCAGCCCGTCATGGCCAGCCCCGCCCCCAGCCCAGGTGTGGCCCCGGTGCGGGGATGATGAACAGCGTTGCCTACGCCGTTTATGACCCCATCAGCATTTTTACAATGTTGCTGGCAATTAATTTAATTAAAGACCCTGTCCCAGATATGGCAGCATTTCATATCTCACTGGTTTAATGTGTGCCCAGCCACAGCTGGGGCTGGGGTGGTCCAGGAGTGGCAGCAGCTCAGGTTGTGCAAGGTGGGGACCAGAGCCCAGTGGCACTCGGGAGGTCACACAGTCGCCTGCACTTGGCTGGGTGGGAGACGCCCACAACCACAGCCGTCACAGCACCCACACAGTCACAGCGATGACAACCACGGTGACCTTGACAGGATATTCTCATTTAACCCTCACAACAATTCTAAGAAGCAAGGAACTAATTTGAACTACCAATGAAGAAACTGAGGCACGGAAAGGCACAGTAAGTCGAGAGTGATGGATTCCTGCCCAGGCAGGCTGGCTACAGTTCCCCGGGCTCTCAACCAGAAGCATTCATCTGGCAACGTGTCCTGGCACCGTGCTAGGCACCAGCCAATGCAGCCCAAGAGGGACCCACATCCATGCTCCCATGGGGTGGCCCAGGGACCCCAACCCCACTGGGAAGTCCTGGGAGCACAGCCTCCAGAATCATGCCTGCTGCAGCCCGGTCCATTAACATTCGTGGGCACATACACCACTGCCCGCACCAGGATGGTGACCGCAGCCACAGGCCACCAGCCAATCTTCGATTCCCATTCTCAGCAGATGAGCCCGCTTGGACCCCTCCTCATACGATGGCCCACAGGAAAACCCAGTCACCCAGGGACAAACCCAGCTCTCACTCATGGGCCCCGCCAGCCCAGGGCGACGGCAGAGGCCAGCACACGCAGCTGCTCCTCAAAGCTGCCAACGGTCCCCTAGGCTCCGCTCTCCTGAGCCCTGCTTCTGCGGCCCCCACCAGCTCCTGCCCCGGGGTCTCCAGCCAGGCTCCTCACCCACCCTCGCTGCCTGCGCCATCCTGACTCTCCCTCTGCCTCTCGCAGTCAGCAGGGCCCCCTCCTCCCAGGGAGCCTCCCTCCTCTCCTGCCTCGAAGCCACCTAACTCATCCAGTCCCCACCCTTGGCCCCACCACCCACAGTATGCCTTCCCTTGGCCACCTCCTAGCTCAGTGCCATCCTCCACCTCGCTATTTCTAGAAAGAGAATCGGATCCCACACTTCAAACCCCTGCAATGGTTCCCAGTGGCCACAGGGAAAGGTGGCCCTCCTGACACCCCCACACAACTAACACAGCATCCCATCCCTGGTCACCAACCCACACCCTGCAGCCAGCTCAGCCAGGGGCATGTACTAAAGTTAGGGCTCGCACCCCGATTTCCTCCTAAACCTACAGGGCACCCCGCCTACTACCAATGCACTCAGCCCTGTTCATTCAAAATTAAAGATGTTGCCTCCTCTGGGCTGGCGTGGCGGGGATTGGAGGACATGGGCTGCACGGCTTGTTCCTCGGCCTCCCAAGATCCTGCTGACGCAGGGCTGGCTGGCACCTGCCTCCGCTGTCAACCTGTGCACCCTCCAGCACACGCAGCAGCTCGGAGCCAACTCTTTTCAGCAGTGTCCAGCTCAGGGGCTGGCAAGTCGGGGGCCAGTGATGGTGGTGGAGTTGAAATGTCTCCTCAACTTGCCACAAGCTCCGAGAGCAGGCAGTAGGGTGTCATCTCTGTCCCTGCTGGCAACTGGCCCAGGGTGTGTACTTGCTGGGGGCTGGGGCACAGCCCTCAGTCGGGCATCAGGAAGTTGAGTCCCCAGCCCCTACTCTGCCTCCACCTGGCCACGTGGCCTCGGGCAAGCCACTTCCTCTCTGGACCTCAGGAGAAGTCGGACTGAGTGAGAGGTGGCAAGTTCAGTGCCTTCAGGGGCTGGGTGGGGCCGGGAAAAGTGGAAAGTGACGGTGTCCATCCAAGGGGGCAGGCCAGACGAGAGATGCACCGTTTTTTTATTTTTTGAGACACAGTTGCCCAGGCTGGAGAGCAATGATGTGATCTTGGCTCACTGCAACCTCCACTTCTCAGGTTCAAGGGATTTTCCTGCCTCAGCCTCCCAAGTAGCTAGGATTACGGGCGCATGCCACAATGCCCAGATAATTTTTGTATTTTTATTAGAGACGGGGTTTCACCATGTTGGCCAGGCTGATCTTGAACTCCTGACCTCAAGTGATCCACCTGCCTTGGCCTCCCAAAGTGCTGGGATTACAGGCATGAGCCACTGCGCCCTGCCTGCACTGATTTTTTTTTTCTTTCAAGGGAAGCTAGAATCTATTTTTATGTGAAACCTCCCATTTAAAGATGTTGACAACTAATTTAAACACTTTAAACACTCTGCAAACAAGCCGGCAGGGCAAAGCCAGACTGGACAGTGTCCAAGGCCTCTTCCGACTTTACCAGTCAGGGTCACAGCAAGGCAAGGGAATCCCCGCTGCCCCACACTCCAGCCCTGTCCCTGTTGTGCCCTCCCAGTCTCTGCCCGACTCTTCCTGCTCTTGCCAGCACCCCATCATTCCTGGAAATCCTCCTCATCACAGCCCCCAAAAGAAGGCCCCTGGGGCTGGACAGAGGCGGAGGGGTCGGCTGTCCATCGCCTCAGGCATCTGGGTGGGTAGCAGGATGTACCTGTCAGCACCAGGTGTCCTCTCAGCTGAGGCCTGAGGGCACTGTCCCTTCCAGAGGCTGAGAGGGGAGCAGCTGCAATCCCGAGAAGGGCAGGACCCAGGCTGTGGCTGCCCGCCTTGTGTGCCCATCGTCTGAGCCTCAGCTCCTGCCCCTGGGTGAGCCAGCTCAAGCCTCCTGCAGCCAGCAGCACCGGCAGGTCCGGGCCGGGACTCCAGAGAGCAGACCCCCGAGACACCCACCTTCCTATTCCAATTTTGGGCGAGAAGGAGTCTGGGCCCCGCTGCGACCTTCCAACTGGGAATAGGGTGTCTGGCCGCTCCCATCACACCCCTGATGAGACAGTAATGAGCCCTCACCCCGTTTTAATTACCCACTGTCCAAATAATTACCAGCTTGTTTACTTCACTTAATGGCAGCCGTACTTTTTTCTCCTGGTATTGATTTCATGTTTTCCTCGTTTGTTCATTATCTTTCCTGCCCCTTTAATGTGCTCTAAGGTCTTGGAGGAACATGGAGGAAAGAGACAGGGGTGGCCTCAGCGTCACTGTGCAGCCTCAGATGAACCGCTGCCCTGTCTGGGCCCTGAGTCCCAGGGCCTCAGATCCCTGCACACCCACCCTCCTTGTGCTTTGGGGTAGCAGGGGAGAGAGAAGCTGGGGTACCCCCTCCCCAAGGCTCCCTGAAGGATATCAGACCAGGCTGAGAGGCAGAGGGATCTGGGTGCAGGGAGGGGGCGGGTGGTGCTAACGCCAAAATGAGGCAGGGAGGGGTACTCTAGGAAACCAGCCTGGAGGAGGCCGCAGTGTGGGGGCTGCTGGGCAGCTGATCAACAGGGGCCTGGAGGGGCTGCTGTGTGCCTCCTCTTCCTCTTGCCCCCAGGTCTGGTGTGGGAAGGCAGCAGGAGCCTCTGCCCTTAAGAAGCCCAGCCCCTCCCTGGGCCTGACCTCCATCCTGGGCCTCCGCCCCACCTGCCTGCTGTCACCATGGAAACGCAGGCGCTGCTGCCATGCCATCTGGGCTGTGGAAGGGCAGCCCATTTCTCTGGTTTTGGCGGGGGAGGGTAAAGGGGAAGAGGGACAAGGGGGGAGGGGAGGGCCAGGGCCTCTTTGGGTGAAGATTTAGAGTCTCTTGAAGGGGTCATTAGCTCTTAATAAATCACTAATAATTGCATGAATATTTAAATCTTAATAAAAAAACACTGAGGGCCCCGCGAGTCTCCCTGTGTGGGTATTTATGGCTATCGGGCTGGAATATATAAAAGTTGGGATCAGTCTGATTGAACTGTTATCGCCGCAGCTAAATGGGTAATTGGGAGTGAGAGACGCTATCAGTGGATATAAATTACATACAGTAAACCAAGGGCATTAACTGAGGGTTTATTATCAATTATCTCTGCGCTTGTTCCCCTTAAAACGAACTTTAAGTATATTAATGAGAAAATTTACAGGTCTTAATGAATTGAGGGAAGCCAGAGGATGCTGAGGGCCCCCCACCTCGGCGGCCTGTTCCCAGGAGGGGTCCCCTTAGAAGGGAGGCCCTGGAGGGAGGGCGGGGTCAGCCAGCCCAGCCACATGTGTGTGCACAACGCCAAGCCCAGCTCTCCCATCAGCCCCTGAGGCCAGCCCTGTCTCTCTCCCAAACGCCCATCCCTGAGTCACGCGCTGGATGGGAATGGGGCATTTTCATTCAAACATCCTTTCATCAGTGAAGACCACCAGGACCTGGCTCCAGCAGTTGGGCACCGAGAATCAGCCGGAGCCCGACTTCAACGAACGGGGGGCGAGGCAGACTTTCATTTGCCCCCACGCGGGAGCGGGGCACCCATCGGAGCAGCACAAATGGAATGAGAGGGGGATGGGAGGGCGGCAAGGGGCTGTGCGGCTCTCTCCTAGGCTTGGCAGGGGCGCTCCCCGTGGAAGCTCTGGGAGGGCAGAGCATGTGCACGGCTCTGCATCCATCCTGCTCCCAAGCACGTCCGCCCCTGCTGAGATGCGCTCCAGCCGCTCAGAGCAGCCCACAGGCCGGCTGGCTTCAAGGTCGGCATGACCTCCTTCTGGGCCAATTCACCACCCAGCAGCCCCAGCTCCCTCCGGGCCTCCGCGCCAGGACTGTGGCTGCTGTCCCTGCTGTCCTCAGCCTCTCCCACCACCGGCTGTGGGCCAGGTCCTGGGCAGCAGCTTAGATTCACCAAGCAGCGCGAAACCAGGCCTGGTCCCTCTCTGGAGCCCGCCCACTTGTGGGAGGCAGACGGTGGTGAGATCATCCAAGTGGTAAGTCCAAGGTTACTGCCCAAAGTTAGAGTTCAGTCAGAGAAGGGCTGGTGGCATGAGCACATAACTGGGGGGCCCGATCTGGGGCATCCAGGAGGGCTTCCTGGAGGAGATGTCACCAAGCCGTATAAGATGCCTCAATAGCCAAGGAGTCTCCAAGGATGCTCACCTGTCCCCCATCACGGACAAGAAAGCCATTCATTAAACTCCTTTGCTTTCTTGTCCCTGCTGGTCTGGGTCTCTCTTCTCTTTTCCCTTCCCTACTCAGTTCCCCCGACCCGCCTTAATCCCATTCCTGGCTCTACCTCCTACAGTCTGGCTTCCACCTCCGCCTAGCCATTTGCCAAAAGACCCCTCTGTCCCTGGTTCCAACGCTCCTTTTGGCCCGGCCTCCAGGGCTCCTCCCTCCTTTGTGCTCTGTTCTGCTCTCCCCTCTCTCCTGGAGAATGCCAGGCTCCAGCGAGGACCTCAGGGCAGAAATTGCCTCCATCCTCATCAGGACCTCCAGGCTCACCACAGCAGAACATTTCGCCTCAGCCATCCTGTGTGGCTACCACAAATGACCAGCTCCCTGTGCAAATAGCATGGTCACCAACGTGGCCAGAAACCTGCTGAATGTGACCTTCCACCTCCTTTTCTCCTGTCACTTCAGACACCACGGCCACTGTCCCTTTCACAATGCAGCACCCAGCCCTTTGTTGGTTCTCCCAGCGCTCTGAGCTCAGTCCTGCTTCAGGGTCTTTGCATCTGCTGTTCCCTCTGCCCAGAATGCTGTTCTCACTGATGCCACAGTGCACTCCGCATCACCTGGATCTCAGCTTGTGGCACCTCCCCAAGGAGGCCCTCTCTGTCTCCCCATTAAATAGTGCCCTGTTGCACTGTAGTGCCTAGTGACCCTGGTGGGTGCCCTGCTGGCCATGTCTCTTTGTTGTCGGTCTGCGTGGAACTAGAGGGGAAGCTCCAGGAGCAGGGGGGCTGTCGGTCTCATCCACCTGGACCAGGGCCTGGCTCACTGCAGGACAGATTTCGGAATGGGGGAATGCAGACATTTCTGGAAGCCCTACTCTGTGCCAGGCCCCAAGGCCTGGGCTGCAGAGGGTCTGTGGGACACTCACTGTCCAACAGGGGACGCCAGCAGGCACAGGTGCAGTGCATACGCCCTGCCTCAGGGCCTCGGGGAACAGGCGGGGGCTGAGAAGAGGTGGTAGGGAAGGGCATTCCAGGCCGATGAACAGCATACGCAAAGCATATGAGGCAGGACCTATCTGGTGGCAGCACGGGCTGGATTAGACAGGCTTGGATCCGTGCCAGGACACTGAGCGTGGGGAAGCAGGGGCGGCAAAAGACTTGAGCAGGGACGAGGAGATCAGAGAGTTCTGGAGCGAGGGCTCTGTCGTGGGGGTGGTGGAGGCTATCGTCACAGGAGGACAGGGAGCTGCCTGACCTGGAACAGGCTGCTGGAGACGGGGAACGGCCGTGAAAAACATCCCCGGGGCAGGGCATGAAGGGTGACTCTCCTGGCAGGAGGGAGGCGGGGCGGGAGCAGAAGATACCTCTGTCATTTCCTGCCTGGTTGTTGCGTGAGTAGATGGCGGTGCAGCCGGGCAGAAATAACTGGAGAAACCTTGGCCTACTGCTCACTCTCAGGGGAGGGCAAGACCACTGCCCTCTGATAAGGTGGGGCTCTTCCGGCAAGCTGCGAGCCACCAACCCAGACCCAAGTGTGGAACTGCTGCTGTCTGTCGCGAGCACTGGGCAGGTCTGTGGCTGGCACCGAGGACCGGCTTCCACGATCCACTGCAGGCAGTGCTGGGGGGTGGAGAGGAGTCTCGGGGTGAGTGGTTGGGCCACAGCCCCGCTGAGTCCTCTGTTCCAACTGGAACAACAGGAGGCTTTTGGAGGCTGCGAGCTGTGGTCCACAGGCCCCAGGTGTGATGTAGGAGGTTTAACTCAGCATTTAAAGACTAGGAAGTTACACAGAAACACTGGTTTCCCACCTCCTGTTGAAGAATCAGAAGCCAGGGTCCCACCAGCCCATGCTCCCCCGAGCCACAGTGGGCTGTGCATTTCGGTGTGGCACAGTGCAGCTAAGTCCCCACTGGACCTTCCCTTACCAACCTGCTGTACGCAGTGGGCGCCCATGCCGGCTCAGATCATCCCGTGTCCCTTCTCGCTCAGCCGGGACCCTGTGGGTGGACATAAACCTCCCCTGGTCTCTCCTTCCTTGGCACAAGGCAGGCCCAGGAGAACAGAGTGAGGCTGGGCCCTGCACAGATCTGGGCCCACCTCCACCTGCGACTCCAGCAGAGCGGCTTCCTTAGCTGTGCCACACCCACCAAGAGAACCCCCGTGGCCCATGGGCTCCCAGGACGGAGCGTTCTCCTCAGCTCTGTCCTGAGGATCAGGCAAGGCCTGGGGCCTCTCATCTGTCCCCTGAGATGCTTCCGTCAGCGTGGACCTGAGTTTAGTCATAGCTTTTATTCAAAAAGCCCTGTTTGCTGAACCTCGCCAGCCCTCCACTGGTTTCCATGTCTCAGGGCCCCTCCTCCTCCTCCTCCTCCTCCTCCTCCTCCTCCTCCCCCCCTCCCCCTCCCTTGCCTCCTGTCTCTGTAAATAATCCTCTCCTCTGTGCCTATAATTAGCCCCAAGTAGAATAATTCATAATAAACTTTATTTCTTGTGGCATCTTTCTTGCTAACATGTCGCTGAGCGCCTCACACGATCAAAGGGAGGAAAGCAGACTCCGGGGAGCTGCTGAGAGCCCTCCCCACGCACTGCATGTCTGTCAGGACACCAGGGGCCAGGGCTGGGCAAGACGGCCCATCACACGCCACGGCTGGGCCCAGCCGCCGAGTGGGAGGAGAGGTGCCCTCCTCGGCCAGCCTGAGCAGAGGGGGGCTCCAGGGTGCAGCCCGGTGGGTTAGGGATGCAAACGATAAGCGACCAGTCCAGAGAATCTTCCGCGAATAATAATAATGGTAACAGTAATAATAATAAGAGCAGCGAGCACTTACATACTTACTACACCCCTGGCTCTGTTTTTCAAAAATCTGTTTTTTTTTAAAGCATAAAATAAAATTTATCCCCATTAAATCTACAGCCTGATTAATTTGGACAAATGTATCCACCACCAGCACCAAGACACAGAGCAGTTTCATCCCCTAAAGTTCCCGCCAGCCCCTTTGCATCAATCCCTTCTCCCTTCTGCTTTCTGTCACTAGAGTTTTGCCCTTTCTAGAATGTTATTGCAATGGAATCATGCAGAATGGAGTCCTTGTGTCTGGCTTCTTTCGTGGAACACAGTGCTTTAGAGTCCCTCTCGGTGGCTTGAACCCGCGGCTGTGTCCTTCCCCTGCTGGGCAGCGTCCCACCGTGTGGACGGACCGCAGCATCCGTCCCCTCACCTGGGCTGTTTCCAGATTCTGATGATTTTCTCTTTCTTTCTTCTTTTCTTTTTCTTTTCTTTTTTTGAGACAGAGTTTCACTCTTACCGCCCAGGCTGGAGTGCAGTGGCGTGATCTCGACTCACTGCAACCACCGCCTCCTGGGTTCAAGTGATTCTCTTGCCTCAGCCTCCCAAGTAGCTGGGATTACAGGTGCCCGCCACCACACCTGGCTAATTTTTGTATTTTTAGTAGAGACAGGGTTTGCCATGTTGGCCAGGCTGGTCTCAAACTCCTGACCTCAGGTGATCCACCCGCCTTAGCCTCCCAAAGTGTTGGGATTACAGGCATGAGCCGCAGCGCCTAGCCCTTTTTTTATAAAAAAAAAGAAATTATTTTTCCGTTATTGGGGTACAGGTGGTATTTGGTTACATGAGTAAGTTATTTAGAGGTGATCTGTGAGATTTTATTTTAGTGCACCCATCCCCTGAGCAGTATATGCTGTACCCTATTTGTAGTCTTTTATCCCTTGCCCCCTCCCACTCTTCTCCCCAAGTCCCCAAAGTCCCTTGTATCATTCTGATGCCTTCGCATCATCATAGCTCAGCTCCCACATATCAGTGAGGACATACGATGTTTGGTTTTCCATTCCTGAGTTACTTCACTTAGAATAATAGTCTCCAATCTCATCCAGGTCACTGCAAATACTGTTAATTCATTCCTTTTTATGGCTGAGTAGTAGTCCCCCACATATATACACACACACACACACACACACATACACACACACACACACACACATATATATATCACAGTTTCTCCACTTGATTGATGGGCATTTGAGTTGGTTCCACGATTGTGCAATTGTGAAATGTGCTGCTATAAACATGTGTGTGCAAGTATCTTTTGTGTATAATAACTTCTTTTCCTCGGGGTACACATCCAGTAGTGGGATCCCTGGATTAAAGGGTAGCTGTTTAAGGAATCTCCACGCTGTTTTCCGTAGTGGCTGTGCTAGTTTACATTCCCACCAGCAGGGTGGAAGTGTTCCCTGATCACCACGTCCACGCCAACATCTCCTGCTTTGTGATTTTTTGATTGTGGCCATTCTTGCAGGAGTAAGGCGCTATCGCACTGTGGTTTTGACTTGCGTTTCCCTGATCATCACTGATGTCGAGCAGTTTTTCATGATTGTTGGCCATTTGTATATCTTCTTTTCAGAACTGAGATTTTGACGATTTTCAGCAAATCTGCGAAGAGCTTTCACAGACAGGTCTTTGGTGGACACATATCTGAACTTCTCTTGGGAGTGGGACTTCTCCAGAGAGACGGATTGCTGGGGTGCATGGTAAGCACATGATTAATTTGATAGGAACTTTTATCTTTGTGGTTTGTGCTACGTACGTTTATAGAGAACTTCTCACTTCATCCTCAGAGCAACGTTACGAGTTAGGTGCTACCAAGATTCCCACTTTACAGGTGACAAACTGAGGCTCAGCAAGGTTCAATCAGTTATATGCCCACAGCCACACTGCTGCACATGGGACAGCCAGGCAGCCCGGCTCCAGAGTCTGCGCCCCAAGCCCCCCGCTACGCTGTGGCTCACAGCTCTTCTAGGCTCAGCCCTGGGTGAGGCTCTGGGGTGGTGGGCACAGCTCTGATCTGGAAGCTGGGAGCCGAGTCTGAGTCCCCGATTCACCTCTGGCCGGCTCACTCTGGCACAGCTCTGTCTGCAAATGGCACCCACAACCACCTATGTCACCGAGCAGCTCTGTGGCTCAAAGGAAATAAATTAGAACAGACATCTGGCGCCCCCTGCAACTTTAGCTCGTGATCATTACCATGTGGTCCTGACCCCCTGACCTTACAAGTTTAGCTGAAGAGACGAGAACAGTTTCTGACACTCTCATTGCCTGCCACAGCTTTTGATGCATGACCAAGTCACGCTGCCTCCATTCAGCGCTGAGTGGTTCCTCCCCCTTCTCGGGTGAAGGAGGTGGATGGTTTTCCAGTGGGGAAACATTTGCCCAGACACCCAGAGTTTGGGGATCAAATGGAAGCACCAGCCAGGCCACCCCATTGCCAGCAGCTCTCTGTGCTGCTCAAGGGTTGTGGGGGGACCCATAAGAAAGGCGGGACAGGGTGGCACAGAAGCCCTTTCCGGGGCTGTCAGTGTGGGCTCATAGGGGCAGGTCTCCCTGTCATCTGGTCCCGTTTGTCCCACTGCAGAATGAGGCTTCTCTGAAGTTGGCCTGGACTTTGCAAGTCCTCTTCGTTGCGGAGTTAGAAGATGGGCACCTGGGGCGCCTGGGCCGGGTTGGGGAGAGGCCCCCTTTTGTCCTGCCCACTTGCTCCCTCTGGGAAGCGCATCTGCAGATGAACGGTCCCCGGCCCTCACACGAGCCCTCTGCCACCCTGAACTCTGCTCCGGACCAGCGGCTCCTGTACAGGGTGAGGGTTCCCTCAGAGGGAGAAAGACACGAAGAGATAGAGATGTGGTCACTCCCTTGCGGAGCCCAACGTGTTATTAAAACAGGAGCACAAAAGAGAAAAGTGCTGACGCGAGTGTTATCTCATTTAGGAAGCTGCGGGCTGGTGGGAATGAATAATGGCTCTGCCGCCCAGCCCCTCCCCTGCCTCACAGCCCAGCCTGTCCCTGCACCCTCACAGTGGGCCCCACGCCTCGAAGTTCCTTCTCTCCTCTCTCTGACACTCTGCTCCAGTCTCCTCTCCCTCAGGCTTCCAGCAGGTTCCTTACAAGCCCCTGCTCTCCCCAACCACATCCTAGTCCCCACATCCTGGGCCAGCGCCTGCAAGGCGTGAAGAAGGTTCACACTTTAAGAAGAAGGTTGCCAAGCGTGCGGCTCATGCCTGTAATCCCACCACTTTGGGAGGCCAAGGTGTGCTGACTGCTTGAGGTGAGGAGCTCAAGACTAGCCTGGCCAACATGGTGAAACTCCATCTCTACTGAAAATACAAAAATTAGCAGGGCATGGTGGCGAGCGTGCCCGTGGTCCCAGCTACTCAGGAGGCTGAGGCAGTAGACCACAAGCATGGACCACAAGCAAGGCTGAGGCAGTAGAATCGCTTGAATCCAGGAGGTGGAGGCTGCAGTGAGCTGAGATTGCACCACTGCATTCCAGCCTGGGCAGCAGAGTGAGACTCTGTCTCAAAAAAAAAAAAAAAAAAGAAAGAAAAGAAAAGAAATAAAAAAAGGAGGTGGTGGGGAAGCCACAGTGGGGAAAGGGAAAGGAGTCCAGGTGCTGCTTGCTTCTGTCTTAGCTTCCAGCATCTGCTCTCCCAGGACCCCCATGCCCTCCCCAGAGTGCTCCACTCAGGCCAGGTCACCCACTCCCTGCACATCCTCAGCCTTCCTGCTGCGGGCCCTGCCAGGGCAGTTTCAGGGGCAAGGCTCCTACCCACAAACCAGGGAAATTCAACCCTTTCCTAGGGGTGAGGGCAGGAGACAGCCTAGGCCATGTAACCTGGGCACCAGGGACAGCCTGGGACTGCACAGACAGCGGCCCTCCTGGCCTGCCTGGGCTGTGATGCTGTTATCCCACCCCACTGAGCCAATGTGACAGCAGCCATCCGTCACCAGGCTCCTGCACATGGGCCCTGGGAGGCATGTCCACTCTCCTTACTGCCTGCGGATCAGGGATCTTGCTGCCACAGAGCTGTAGCTTTCCTGGCTTTCAGTTCATCTTCTTCTGATGTGCTTGTGGCTGAGTGGCCTTGGCCCCCCTACCTGCTCCCCAGCTAATCCACTTATCCCCTTCAGTATCTCCTCAGGACAAAGAGCATGTGCTAGGTGCTGTGAGGGGTCAGGGAAGGTGAGCGTGATGGGAGTGACAGGAGTGGGGTCAGGAAGGCAGTCGCCTTTGAGAGGGGCCTTGAAGGTGGCACAGGGCATCAGTAGGTGGGATGATAGGAGAGGGCATGTCAGGCAGAGACCTGCAGGTGCAAACGCACAGAAGCAGGAGAACACACTCCATGACTGGACACCTGCTGACCGCTTTCCCAGCTCCAGCTCCCCTTTCCCCAAAATCACAGCTCCATTTTCTTTGGAGATCCACTCCTGTTCCATACTCAACTATGTGGTTTGAGTGGACATGACCTCTACCAGCTTCAGGGATGGACGCTGATTGGCTTAAATCAATGCTATCTCTTGCCCTGGCTCTGGTGATTGGTTTGAGATGGGCATGTGGGCCAGCCACCGAGGTCCCAGGAGACATTCCCCAGGGCTTTTCAAGAGAGGAGGTATCTTTCCCCTGGAAGGTGTGGGGTGAGGATGTGAGGGCTGTGCTGCTGCAGTCATCCCCGTACCAAGACAGGAAGAGTGCGGAGATGTTAGGGGATGCCCTGGGGAAGCAGAGGATATGGCCAACACCAGGGAAGCCAGAGTGGAACAGCGAGCCAGGGTAGCTCCCGAGTGGTGGTGTCTGAGCCAGCGCATCAGGCTTTGCCCGAAGTCAGTTGTACCTTTGGGATTTTCAGTTGCAAGTCAATAACATCCACTTAGTAAATGTGTTTAAGTCTGTGTGAGTCAAGTTTTCTTTCAAACTGCAACCAAAAGATTGTTAACTGAGAATCCAGTTTGGCTGGAGTGAAGGGAACATGAGGAGAGGTAAGAAGACAAGACTGGCAAGATAGATCAGGAAGATTTTACCGCGGGACTTGAATGACAGGTTGGGAACTATACTTATATCTATAGGCATTGGGGGACCATCACAGGCTTTTCAGCAGGGGAGTGGCTTCCTAAAATCCTAAAATACCATCTGAATTAGGCCTCACCAATTCCAACTTCTCACCGCTCCAGCTCCTTCCCCCCAGAGTTAATCAGTAGAATCAGGTTTGCAAGAAATAATAAATAGTTCACTCTTCATGATTCTGCAGGGCCACGTTGCCCGGAACGAGTTCTGGGAATTTCAACGGAAGCCGATGGGGCAGGAGTCTCCACCACAAAGAATGGAGGCCCCGAAGGGCAAGTTTCTGACTATTCCGTTCACTAGTGTACTCTTGCACAACAGTGACTGGATGTATATGTGCTCAGTTAATCTTTGCAGATGGATAAATGAATTCTCTAGAGGTCTCTAGAGGTGGTGGCGGGGACCTCCATCAGGAGCTAGCAGAGGTTAGGAAGCAGCCTCCGGAGAGGCGTCTGGGGCTGTCCACGGTGCTGAAAGCGTGCCACGTCCAGGACCGCTATCTGTGGTGCTAAAACAGAGTTCCCAGCTAGCTACACAGCTCATCCATGGCAGCTTGGAAAGGGCCCAAGGCATCTTAGGAACAGCGGCGGGAAAGCATACTCCATAACCTTACCTCCCTTGCTAATCCCATTCCCTGAAGACCTTCTGCACGACTCAGATAACCTGGCACACACCCGAGCGTGCCTATTTCCCGATGGTGACCCTGTCCCTGGTGTGGATATCGGTCTGGCCTCGGGTACCCAAGTTCTCCAGGGTGTGGGTCCCTGAAGGGCTCATACCTCAGCCCCTATTCAGCCAGCCTCTGCTAGGGACCCTGGGAGAAGCAGCCAGGCAGAGATGGGCTCTGGGCAGTCAGCCGGAGAGAGAGACTGCAAGCCAACAGCATTCACTGGAGGGCCTGGCAAGAGGCCCCTGTCCTCACCGACTCATGGGCACTGCCAGGCAAGGTGCCTGTGCTAGGAGACAGTACCCAGAGGGAGGGGTGGCTGCTCTGTGATGGCAGGTGAGATGGCAGGGGCAAGCTGGAGATAGAAGTTGGCACTGTGAGAGTGAGGTCTGGGAGTGGGGCTGGGGAACCCCACAGCATGGAGTTTAAGGGGGCTATGGGAGCAGCAATGGGGGTGAGGGACTGGGGAGGGAGGAAAGGCAATTTCACGGCACAGTGAGGCTGGTGAGAGGGAAGGCACCCTCGTCAGACAGGGACAAGTTGTTCCCAAAGGCAGACTCACTCACACATACAGAGGCGGGGTATCAGGTTGTTCTGTCTGGCCTGTACGCTGGCTCTGGCAGGGACTTCCTCTGACATCAGAGAGGAAGATGCCTCCTAACATTCTAATTTTGCCCAAGAACTACTTTGGCTCTGCCATCCATGAACTTATCTAAACCTTTCTGGAAGCAATTTATATTTCCAGCCTGTATCACCTCTAGGGGAAATGATTTTCAAAGTTTATTCCCTGCTGAGTGCAGCAGGATTTCCTGTGATTGGTTTTAAACATACCTCTCCTGAGCTTTGCTGGGGGCTGGGGGCTGGGGGAGGGGTTCGCTCTGTCAGGCTGGGGCCCAAGCTGCCTTCTCCCAGCCCTTTCCGGTTTCCCAGATCTCCGCGACACTCCCTCTCGGCCTCTCTCTGACCGAGGCTGTCCCAGGTGGGCCGGTCTGATTTTCTATGGCCGCTCCCTTCTCATCGCAACTCTCTCCGTAACCACTCACCTGGCACTGAACTTTACAGGTGTCTACACACTGTGGTCTCTGTGAGATCTCAGTGGCTGTCGCTCCCCTGTGGAGCAGGCCCCCAGGGATCGCTACTTCCATTTCACAGATGTGCAAATCGAGGGAAATGAATTATGCAGATCACGTAAGTCTGTAATATAATCAGGTTCTGCCCCCTCTCGGCTGGGGCTCCCCTAAGGAGGTGTAACCACAAGCATGCGGGATTGTTGGGTGCAGGTATCCCTCACTCACCTGTTGGGAGAAGGGAACATCTATGGCTTGCTGCAATCTCCCCTCCCTATCATGCCCGGCCTGCTGTTGCCCTCCTGGGCCCTGCCTTAGGAAAGTTGCCTTCCCCCAGACACCGTCCACATCATTCTCCCCAAACTAAGGCCTGCTGGCCATTCTCTGTCCAGCTCACGGCCTTTCAAGATAACATCTTCCTAAAGCTCATCCCTCACCAGTTCAGCATTTCACTGCCACCCAGGAGAGTTTCGATTTAACTGCAAACTTGGTGATTTCACTATACACATCCTCTTCAGATCTTTTATTTAAATGTTAAAAACAGATTAGCCCCAATTCTTGCCTGAGCTCACATCTTCCATTTCTCTATCCAGAAGACTGTTTATTCATCCAGGCCTTTTGTTTCCTTTCTTTGTCAGCTCTTTATCAATGAGAAAACAGTGGCTTCAAATTCCAGATGAATCTGTTAAGACACTTACACAGGAGACCTACACCCCAGGATACTTAGGATGTGCACACCATTGCAGGACACACACACAGGCACACACACACAGGCACACACACAGGTACACACACAGGCACACACACACAAACACACACATACACAGGCACACACACACACACACAGGCACACACACAGGCACACACACAGGTACACACACACAGGCACACACACAGGTACACACACACAGGCACACACATACACAGGCACACACACACAGACACACACACAGGCACACACACAGGCACACACATACACAGGCACACACACAGGCACACACACACAGGCACAGGCACACACACACAGGCACACACACAGACACAGGCACACAGACACAGGCACACACATACACAGACACACACACACATACACAGGCACACACACATACACAGGCACACACATACACAGGCACACACACACACACGCATACATAGGCACACACACAGGCACACACACACACATACACAGGCACACACACACAGGCACACACATACACAGGCACACACAAACACACAGGCACACATACACAGGCACACAGACACATACACAGGCATACACACAGGCACACACAAACACACAGGCACACATACACATACACAGGCACACACAGGCACACACACACACACATACACAGGCACACACACACAAACACAGGCACACATACACAGGCACACAGACACATACACAGGCATACACACAGGCACACACAAACACACAGGCACACATACACATACACAGGCACACACAGGCACACACATACATACACAGGCACACACACACAAACACACACATACACAGGCACACACACACACACAGGCACACACACACAGGCACAGGCACACACACACAGGCACACACACACACAAGCACACACACACAGAGACACACACACAGGCACACACACAGGCACACACATACACAGGCACACACACAGGCACACACATACACAGGTGCGTGCACACACAGCCACACACACAGGCACACACACAGACACAGGCACACAGACACAGGCACACAGACACAGGCACACACATACACAGACACACACACACATACACAGGCACACACACATACACAGGCACACACACACACGCATACACAGGCACACACACACAGGCACACACACACAGACACATACACAGGCACACACACACACACAGGCACACACAAACACACAGGCACACATACACATACACAGGCACACACAGGCACACACATACATACACAGGCACACACACAAACACACATACACAGGCACACACACACACACAGGCACACACAAACACACAGGCACACATACACATACACAGGCACACACAGGCACACACATACATACACAGGCACACACACACAAACACACACATACACAGGCACACACACATACACAGGCATACACACACAGGCACAGGCACACACACACAAGCACACACACACAGGCACACACACACAGGCACACACACATACACAGGCACACAGGCACAGGCGCGCACACACACACAGGCACACATACACACACCCTTTATCAAAGGCATCATTTACACAGATGCTGGTACCTCTACACTCATGCTCAGGTGCACAAGAATTCACACCCATGCCCACACTCCTTCCTCACTGGCACACCTGCACGCTGGGGAGGGATCCGGAGCCACCCTTTGAAGGGCCCTTGGTTTCATGTGTTTGACAGGAGGGAAGGGGCCGGAGCCAGGCAGGGAAATGCCAGCACAGGGAGCGATGAGTCGGAGGCTCTGGAGCATCTGGAACTGTTGGGAAGGAATCAGGGAATTTCCTGAAATTTGGACAGGATGGTTACAGAATCCGGGATGGGAATTTCTCCCAGCCACAGGCAGGCACCCCCAGGAACATTCCTGGGAGACACACACACTGGACTAGGCAGGCGGCCTCTGTTCAGACTTAGCCAGAGGCAGTCCTGGCAGGTGGCCCTGAGCCCCCAGGGCCTGCTTTCCAAGCCTGCAGGAAGGTCACCTTCACCCATGGGCACATACTTCCTCAGTCACACCAGTGCCAATGTTCACCTCCAGGTGCACAAGCCAGCCCCTGGCCAGAGGGCCCATTCCCTGGCTGATGGGATGTGAGAACACCTGGCACTTTAACAAGCCACCCTGAGACCGCCTCTCTCCCTGGCCACGCTGCCTGCAGAGTGCAGCGGCTGCCCACAGTGCCAGGAATTTCTGAATGCTTTCATGGAGCTTGTGGCTGCACGCAGGCATGTGTCTCCCATAGCCACCTGGCACAGGATGGACCCAGCCTGCCAGCTCCTCTGGCCCAGCTGTGGGGATGAGAAGAGTGAGGCTGGTCCCTGCAGGAGCCCAGACAGTGCACACACTGCTCCTCTAAGAACTGGGAGGGAAGGAAGAGGGACAGTGGCAGATTGAACTGTAATCAGGGACACCATCTCCTAGCACCGGGAGACAGCTTCTCTCTGGGAGGGTGGGGCAGGTTCAGACTCCTGCAGCGACACAGGGAGAGGGAGAGAGAGAGAGGGAGAGGTTGGGGTGGGGGAGAGAGAGATTGAGAGAGAAACCTGCAGAGAGTAGAGAGAGGTGGGAGGGCACTTGCGCTGCTGGGTAAATACGTCTCTCGGCAAACAGGGCCCCGCTCCTTCCACATCTGTCCTGCTGCCTGGGAGTTCTGAAACCAGATCCCTCTTCTTCTCTTTTTCGTCCTTTTCTGGCATTTTTCTTCCCCTTAGGGTCCTCAGAGGAGAAGACTCCATAGAAAACTCTTTAAATGAATGGCCTCTCCTGGGCCCCGGGGAATAAATTAGAGTTTGGAAGTGATGGCCAAAACGGGGGAAGTAATCCTGGGAAGACAGGGAGACGGATCGGGCCAGCTGGGCGGCTAATGCCAACCATGCATCTCGGCAGGACTGGGGAGCTGGGAGCCACTTCTCCTGTGCAGACAGGACAGCGACAGGCGGGGCGCCCTGTCTCAGCTCCGTCCTTGTTCTCTTCCATACTCCCGGCAGTGTGTAATTATTTCATTTCTTCATTGGTTCACTGGTGCACGGCATCCCCTCCACTAGAGTGTCAGCTCCATGAGGGCCCACGCACAGCTCCGCAGTACTCCACCTCCCCAGTGCCGGCTTAGAGCCCGGCACAGACGCGGCATTCCACAAGCATTTACTGAAGACCTAAGTTGATGAATGAGAGAATGAGAGGCTGTGTGACTGAACTAATGAGTTCTGCCACAAAGGGCAGACTCACGGGCTATGCTTGAACCTGTCAGGGAGAGGAAGCCGGGGCCCTGCGGGTGCCTAGGGAGGCCCCACCTGAGTCCCAGGCCATGGCCTAAAGATTCTGAGCTGGCGTGGACTGGATAAAGAACACGTGGTACATATACACCATGGAATACTACACAGTCCTAAAAAAGAATGAAATCCTGTCCTTTGCGGCCACATGGATGCAGCTGGAGGCCATTATCCTAAGTGAATTAATGCAGGAAGGGAAAACCATGTTCTCACTTAAGTGGGAGCTAAATATTGAGTACGCATGGACACAAAGAGGGAAACAACAGACACCAGGGCTCACTTGAGGGTGGAGGGTGGGAGGAGGGTGAGGACAGAAAAACTACCCATCGGGCACTGTGCTCACTACATAGGCAACTACATCACTCACACGCCAAACCCCAGCACACACAATGTACGCATGTAACAATCTGCACATGCATCACCTGGAACCCCGAGTAAAAGTTGCAAGGAGAAAAAAGATTCTGAGTCGGGTTCCTCTCGACTCCAACTTGGCCTCGGCCTGAGAGGGCCTTGCTGTTTCCTGGCCTTGGCCAGCTACCTGCACCCTGGGTTTGAGAGTGGCTACCACACGTGCCAGTCCTGTGTGTGGCACTGGGGAGGGAACGGAGGATTTAAGAAGGCACGAGCCCCCTCTCATTCCTCCTCTGCCCAAGGGGTGACCAAGCCCTGGCCATCCAGTTCTGTCCCTGCCTCCACCTCTGCCTGTCATGGCCTCGTCAGTCCTCATCTGGATCACTCCAGTACCGACGGCTCCCTCTTGCCCAACCAGCTTCTGCTTGCCACCGCCATTGTTCTAAAACCCAGATCGGAGTCCGCCGCCTTCCTGATTGAAAATCTCCAGCAGATCCCCACCATCCCCAGAATGGCTCAACACCCCTCAGCGTGCCATGGAGGGCCTTGTAGAAGGTAGACCCAACTTAGCTTCCCACCCTGAGCTTCCCCCACCATTACATGGTCACAGCAGCAGCGGCAGCTGAGGGTCCCGGGTTCTCACCACACACCACACAAGGCCTTATCTGATCCTCTCATCCTAGAGGCTAGGTGACTGCTGTCCCCATCCTACAGATGAGGAAAGTGAGGCACGATTCAAGCAGATAAGTGACTTGCTCCAGGGTGAACAACAATAGAAGCAAAAAGAATCATTATGAGAGCTAGCTTGGATCAGGCGTGGACTTTGCTCCTGGCATTGTCCTAAGCATTTCACAACTGTCACCCCAGTGAGTCCTCACTCCAGCCCTGTGAAATCAGACTGCCAGCCAAACGCCCAACTTCTCCACAGCTCATTTACTGCATCTGTAAAATGGGAGCATAATAACGGCACCTCCTCCAAACTGCGTTGAGGCTTCAATGAGAAAGTGTGAGGCCAGGCACGGTGGCGCACGCCTGCAATCCCAGCACTTTGGGAGGCTGAGGCAGGTGGATCGCCTGAGGTCAGGAGTTCGAGACCAGCCTGGTCAACATGATGAAACCTCATCTCTACTGAAAATACAAAACTTAGCCTGGCGTGGTTGCAGGCACCTGTAATCCCAGCTACTCGGGAGGCTGAGGCATGAGAATTGCTTGAACCAGGGAGCCGAGATTGCAGTGAGCCGAAATTGCACCACTGCCCTCCAGCCTCCTGGGCAACGGAGTGAGACTCTGTCTCAAAAAGAAAAATAAATAAGGCCGGGCGCGGTGGCTCACGCCTGTAATCCCAGCACTTTGGGAGGCCGAGGCGGGTGGATCACAAGGTCAGGAGATCGAGACCACGGTGAAACCCTGTCTCTACTAAAAATACAAAAAATTAGCCGGGCGCGGTTGTGGGCGCCTGTAGTCCCAGCTACTCGGGAGGCTGAGGCAGGAGAATGGCGTGAACCCGAGAGGCGGAGCTTGCAGTGAGCCGAGATCGCACCACTGCACTCCAGCCTGGGCGACAGAGCGAGACTCCGTCTCAAAAAAAAAAAAAAAAAAAAAAAAAAAAAAAAAGAAAGTGTGTGAAAGTGCTTAGGAGAAAATAAGGTTGGCACCTGAGGGGGGACCAGCTTGAGTGGGCTTTGGGAAGACGGTGGGCACACCAGTGGGGATGGGTGGGTTGAGGGCAGGACAGAGGAGGACTTCAGCCAGGAAGCAGTGGCCAGGGGTCAGCTCTGGGAGGTGGAGGTGGGTGGGACAGGAGGAGACAGGTGTGAGGACACTGGGCTTATAGGGAAGCCCAGCTCTGGGCAGTGCAGGAGAGTCCGAGGTGGTGCAGCAGAGCCGAGTGATGGGAGAGGGCCTGTCAGGGAGAACCAGTCCAGCCCACAGCTAGCCCCCTTCTATGGGGCAGAAAGAAGGGCCAGCCCAAGGCTCGCCCCCCTAAGGAATGGAGCCCCGAGGTCACACCTGGATGTGTGCTGGCCTTGAGCATTCCTGCGCAGAGGCGGCCAGTATCCCGCTGTGTTGGGTAAAATGCGATGAACAAAAGGGGTGCCAGGCCCCTGGCATTGGAGCCCTGGCCCAGGCTGGCAGTCCATTAACATGAAGGACTTTATCACACTTTCCAACCTCCCTGCCTTGTATGGCGACAGCAGGGAATTAAAACAATAATTGTTTTCTGATGTTGCTTCTGCAGAACGATAAAAGCTTCTAGTTATTTTCCTTTCACTGGGGGAGGTGAGGGAGGGGTTTGATCCGGGGCGCGGAGGTGGGGTGTGGGGCAGCAGAAGTTTGGGAGGCGCAGAAGGATGAGGAAGGGGCTTCGGTGTGGCCACCACAGAGCAAGACTGCAGGAACTGACTCGCTGGACAAAAGTCTGATCACCTCCCATCTCACACCCACACACACATGCACACCCACACACCAGCGTGCACACACACACCTGCACACACACGCATGCACACACCCCAGCACACACACACACCAGCACACACACGCATGCACACACCCCAGCACACACACACACCAGCACACACACGCATGCACACACCCCAGCACACACATGCACACACACACCAGCACACACACCCCACTCATGCACACACACCAGCACACACATGCACACACACACCAGCACACACACACACACCAGCACATGCACACACACACCAGGGCACGCACACACAAAGCACACACACAAGCGTGCACACACACAAGTGCACACACACCAGCACGCACACACACCAGCACACACATACACCAGCACACACCAGCACGCACACACACACACGCCAGCACACACACAAGCACACATATACACACACCAGCGCACACACACACACGCACACACACACCAGCACACACACACCAGCACCCACACACACACCAGCACACACACTCTTACACACCAGCACACGCACACACACACCAGGGCATGCACACACAAAGCACACACACAAGTGCACACACACACCAGCATGCACACACACAAGCACACACACCAGCACACACCAGCATGCACACACACACACGCAAGCACACACACGCGCACACATATACACACACCAGCGCACACACACGCCAGCACACATACATGCACACACATACACCAGCACACACAAGAACACACCAGCACACACACACAAGCACACACACAGGCCAGCACACACACTCTCACACACATAAGCACACACGCCAGCACACATGCCAACACACACACGCACACACGCCAGCACACACACATGCACACACATACACACACCAGCACACACACGCACATGCACACACTAGCACACACACATGCACACACATACACACACCAGCACACACACAAAAGGACACACATCAACACACACACACAAGCATGCACACACACGCCAGCACACACACACACGCACATACCAGCACACACACATCAGTGCACACACACACCCACTCATACACATGCACACACACCAGCACACACACACACCAGCACGCACACACACACCAGTGTGTGCACACACACACCAGCACACACCAACACACACACGCCAGCACACACACACCAGCACACACACACATGCACACACACACATGCACAACACATGCACACACGCCAGCACACACACGCCAGCACACAAGCAGGCGCACACTGCACGCCGCACCCATGCGCCATGGAGGCGTGTCCTCCAGCCCAGGCTTTAGCGCACTGTGAGCGGCTCCGGAGAGGGCCACCCTGCTTGGGAGCTCCTGGGAAGGGAGTAGAGGGTCCCCAGCCAAGAAGACTGGCAACAGCTGAGACCTGGCAGAGCTGGTCTGTCTGAAGGCCTGGGAGCCCCTTAGAGCGGCTCTCATGGCACCCAGAGAGGAAGGTGACAGGGACAGGCTCTAAAGAGTAAAAGTTTTGTGACCAGCCTGTCCAACATGGCAAAACCGCATCTCTACTAAAAATACAAAAGTTAGCTGGGCATGGTGGCACGCGCCTGTAATCCCAGCTACTCAGGAGGCTGAGGTAGGAGAGTCGTTTGAACCGGAGAGGTAGAGGTTGCAGTGAGCCAAGATTGCGCCATTGCACTCCAGTGCGGGAGACAGAACAAGACTCCAGACTCCATCTCAAAAAAAACAAAACAAAACAAAACAAAAAACAAACAAACAAAAAAAAAAAAGAGTAGCAGTGATATGGAAGTGAGAGGGTTGGAGGCCTGTGGGTACCAGCCCCATGGTAATGAACTTGTACTTCCCAGGTGTAGAGAAGCCTGGCACACCCAAGGTGGCCTGCCCAGGGCTGGGGACTTGAGGGACTGATTCAGGGATGATAGGATGCCTGATAAGGTGAGGGAGTCTTCTGTGTCCCCTGAATAATCATCCACCTTCCCTCCCACTGATCCATCCATCCATATATCTACCTGTCTATCCACCCATCCATCCATCCATCCATCCACCTCCCACCCATCCACCCACTCCATCCATCCATCCATCCATCCATCCATCCATCTTTCATCCATCCACCCATTCATCCACCCACCCATCCAGCCATCCATCCATCCATCCATCCATTCATCCATCTTTCATACATCCACCCATTCACCCACCCACCCATCCATCCACCCACTTCATCCATCCATCCATGCATCCATCCATCCATCCATCTTTCATACATCCACCCATCCATCCACCCATCCACCCACTCCATCCATCCATCCATCCATCCATCCATCCATCAATTCATCCATCTTTCATACATCCACCCATCCATCCACCCACTCCATACATCCATCCATCCATCCATCCATCCATCCATCCATCCATCCATCAATTCATCCATCTTTCATACATCCACCCATCCATCCACCCACCCATCCATCCACCCACTTTATCCATCCATCCATCCATCCATCCATCCATCCATCCATCCTTCATACATCCATCCATTCATCCACCCATCCACCCACTTTATCCATCCATCTATCCATCTTTTTTCTTTTTTCCTTTCTTTTTCTTTCTTTCCTTTTTTTTTTTTGAGACAGAGTCTCGCTCTGTTGCCCAGGCTGGAGTGCAGTGGTGCGATCTCGGCTCACTGCAACGTCAAACTTCCAGGTTCAGTTCAATTGATTCTCCTGCCTCAGCCTTCTGAGTAGCTGGGATTACAGGTGTGCCACCACGCCTGGCTCATTTTTATATTTTTAGTAGAGATGGGGTTTTACCATGTTGGTCAGGCTGGTCTTGAACTCCTGACCTCAATGGTCCACCTGCCTTGGCCTCCCAAAGTACTGGAATTACAGGCATGAGCCACCGAGGCAGCCCCCATCCATCTTTCATACATCCACCCATCCATCCATCCATCCATCCATCCATCCATCCATTCATCCATCCATCCATCCATCATGAATGAGCAGTGAGCATGAGCAGGCCATAGTCCCTGCCCTCAAGAAGCGTGTGTTTTAACTGGGGGTGGTGCAGAACATCAACAAGTAAGCAAGTCAAGAAAGTCATCTCCAATGTTGATAAATGCCAAGAAGAAGCTAAAGCAGAGAGTGACAGGCTGCTACTTGAGGTTGGAGGCCCAGGGGGAACCTCCCTGAGGAGGTGATATTTGAATGAGACCAAATAACCCAGGGAAGCCAGAGGAAGATGGGGGGGCTGAGGCTTCTGGGCCTCCATGCCCTCAAGGGACTCTTGTGTCCCATGATCCCTACTCCCTGGTCCTGCCACCTCCAGCCCCATGCCCAGGAAGCGCAGGGTGGGCACAGGTGGGCGTGGAGTGGTGACTGCTTGCACTGGTGCCATGAATGACATCACACCCAGGGGCTCCCTCACCCCCACTGCCCTCCAGGTTTGCAGCAAATCACCCTGATGCTTTAAAACAAATACCTCTTAATCACTAAAAATTGAAATGATTTCATGTGAAAATGTTAATGTATTCGGAATCACAGCCGCGCACTGCGTCTGACAAATTAGCACCCAGCCCGCCGCATTGTTTGTAGCTACATTTATCCTGGTGACGAGACACACACACAAAACGGTGGCGCAGAGGGGCAGAGAGGGCAGCTCCTGGCTGGGGGTGGGTGTGGAGGAGGGGGAAGGAGGACCAAAGGGGGGTTTCAGAGGGAAACAGAGGTCCACAGGGGTCCAAGAGGGCTGTGAGAGGCCCAGACCCGCTCTGACCCTACCGCTAGCTGCACCTCTGGGGGCTCCCAGCCGTCTGGTCCCCTCTCCCATCTTCTGTCACCAATCTTGAACCACGAGACCTACACCAGGCTAACCTGATGGCCACACACAGATTCAAGCACCAGCAAAACAGGAGCCCCAAGAGATGAGAAAAATTTTTGCAAGAATTTAACATTTCAAAAACAAGAATCAGGATGTGGAGAAACTGGAACCCTCATTATTGCTGGTGAGAATGTAAAACGGTGCAGTTGTTAAGGAAAATAGTTTGGCAGTTCCTCAAGAAGTTCAACATAGAGTTACCATATGACCCAGCAATTCCACTCCCAGGCCTACACCCAACAGAACCGAAAACAGGTCTTTAAACAGGTTCTTGTACCCAAGTGTTCAAAACAGCATTATTCAGTCGCCAAAAGGTAGAAACGACCCAAATGTCTACCAATGGGTGAAGGGATAAACCAGATGTGGTCCATCCACACAATGAAATATTATTTAACCACAAAAAGGAATGAAGGCTGGGCGTGGTGGCTCACACCTGTAATCCCAGCACTTTCAGAGGCCAAGGTGGGTGGATCACTTGAGGTCAAGAGTTTGAGACCAGCCTGGCCAACATGGTGAAACCCCATCTCTACTAAAAATACAAAAATTGGCCAGGCGTGGTGGTGCATGCCTGAAATCCCAGCTATTCGGGAGGCTGAGGCAGGAGAATCGCTTGAACCTGGGAGGTGGCGGTTGCAGTGAGCCAATATTGTGCCACTGCACTCCAGCATGGGTGACAGAGTGAGGCTCTGTCTCGGAAAAAAAAGAGAGAGAGAAAAAAAAAAAGGAATGAAGCAGTTGAAGCAGTGATGCATGCTACACATGGATGAACCTGGGGCACATTATGCCAAGTGAAAGAAGCCAGGCACAGAGGACCACGAATTATATGATTCCATTTACATGAAATAGCGTCACAGATAAGTCCATAGAGACAGAAAGCAAGCTGCCGTTTGCCAGGAGCTGGGGCAAGGGGAGCATGGGGAGTGACTGCTTAATGGCGTCTCCTTTGGTTTGATGAAAATGTTTAGAAACTAGATAGAAGTGGTGGTCACGTAACATTGTGAATGTACTCAATGCCAATGAATTGTGCACTTAAAATGGTTAATTTTATGTTATGCGAATCTCACCTTGATTAAAAAATGGCAAAGAAGAATTAAAAAAATGAAAAAATATATATATGCATCAAAGTCCAACTCCATTGGACTAAGCTCGTTTTACCAGTTACTGTTTGATCCTGGGGTTGCTGAGGCCTGCGAAGGGCGGACGCAGCCTGCCTAGCCTTCTCCCCGCACCCTCCCAAGGCTTCTACCCTTGCCCTGTCCCAGGCTCAGGATCAGCTCCATGAGAGCCCAGGCCCGGTCATTCTTCCCTTTTGTAGATGGGGCAGGGGAGCGTGTCTGGCCTGGGCTTGTGCTGTAGCAGCAGAGCAGGTCTGGGACCCAGGCCCCCTGACGTCCTCCGACCAGCTAACCCTAGCAAATGTGCCCTCAGCCGCTCCCGCTGTGCGTCTCTGGAAGTGGAGGTGGCTTCTACGCGTGTATAAATGGACACAGACACAAGTCATCACACCTCTCCTCATCCAGCTCCACATTCCCTGTAACCAGACCACAGTAGGCCCTTTGCTGCACCCGCAGCCGGTCTCAGTTCATTCAGGTCTCAGTTCAAGTGTCACCTCTTCCAGGACTGTCCTGTCTCACTGGCTACCCAGCATGCCCCTGCTTCCAGCTCCCTCATGGTCCCATGGCCCTCATGCTCATCTGTGGCGCCTGACGCCGGGCCTGGCCCCAGCCAGTGCTCAATACATGCTTATTTAATGGCCCAGGTGCCGTCGCCACCTAGCTCTGTCCCTCAGTCCATCCCCTCTGCTTCTCTTAAAAGCTTGCTGAGGCTCTGGGCCTTCTGCTCATTTTGCCTGCTATGGAGCTGGGGTTGGCACCTAGCTCTGCCCTGGCAGCCGTGGGATGTGGGCACGTCACTCGCCTCTGAGCTACCCATCGAGAGCTTTTGTGCAAGTACATTGCCAGCGCCCAGCAATATATGCTTGTCCTGCCCTCACCCCCATTTCCCAAGTTTCTCCCTGAAACCTTCACTGCATCCTGTGCCTTTTCTACCTGGTATCCTTCCATGCTCTGCAAATTCCAAAGGGCCTCTGTGTCCGGCCTGTCCACACTGTTCCCACTGTCCCAGCTCACTCCTGCTGCTTCTGAGCACAGCCTCCTCCCGCAGCTCTCCTTGCCTGCTCCCAGCGTGTCCTCCAGGCCTTATCAGCAGGGCCTTTGCCAAAGCCTTCCTCAAGGCTGCCTCCCCTCCAGCTTAAAACCTTGCACATACTCCTGGGCCCCCACTGCTCTCTCCCGGGCCTCCTTTTGGCTTCCTCAAAATTGTCCCCTGAATCAACCTTTCCACCCCAGCCATGGCCATTCCCTAATCATCTTCTTAGAATGGGATTCGAGCTCACGTATGTCCGTGATCAGCTCCTTATGAAAGGGTCTCTCATCTCCATTTCCCACCCTTACTGCATCTGAAAGTGCCAGTCACGGTTTCCAATTATCTTTTAGATGTTTCCACCTGACTATATCCTCCATCACTTCAAACTGAACAGGTGAAATCTAAGGCCCCAAACGCAGGCTTCGAGAGCTGGAAGGGAGGGAAGGAGAGGGATGGCCCTGCCCATGGCCTCAGTACCTGACACCGACCAAGCACTGTGCATAGGGTAGGGGATGCAGCCTTGGTGTGCATGGGAGCGGGGGTGAGTGGCAAAGAGAGGGTAGTGCACAGGCACTGGGGGTGCATGGGGCAGGGCATACGGAGTGGTGAGAGTGCCCGGGCCAGAGAGTACACGAAGCAGGGAGTACACAGGGTAGGGGTGTGCAGGGCAGGGCAGGCTGGTGCACAGGTGGTGGTACTGCACAGGGCAGGGGGCAGAGGGGGACACGGAGTGTGAGAGTACCCGGGACAGAGGGTACACAAGGTAGGGGGTGCACAGGGCAGGGGGCTGCACAGGCACTGGGCTGTATAAGTGGTGGGGGTACACAGGTGGTGGGGGTACACAGGTGGTGGGGGTGCACAGGTGGTGGGGGTGCACAGGTGGTGGGAATGCACAGGTGGTGGGGGTACACAGGTGGTGGGGGTACACAGGTGGTGGGGGTGCACAGGTGGTGGGGGTGCACAGGTGGAGGTGCACAGGACAGGGGGTACACAGGTGGTGGGGGTGCACAGGTGGTGGGGGTACACAGGTGGTGGGGGTACACAGGGCAGGGGGGACAGTTGGTGGAGGTGCACAGGTGGTGGGGATGCACAGGTGGAGGTACACAGGTGGTGGGGGTGCACAGGTGGTGGGGGTGCACAGGTGGTGGGGGTGCACAGGTGGTGGGGGTACACAGGTGGTGGGGGTGCACAGGTGGTGGGAATGCACAGGTGGTGGGGGTACACAGGTGGTGGGGGTACACAGGTGGTGAGGGTGCACAGGTGGTGGGAATGCACAGGTGGTGGGGGTACACAGGTGGTGGGGGTACACAGGTGGTGGGGGTGCACAGGTGGTGGGAATGCACAGGTGGTGGGGGTACACAGGTGGTGGGGGTACACAGGTGGTGAGGGTACACAGGTGGTGGGGGTGCACAGGTGGTGGGGGTACACAGGTGGTGGGGGTACACAGGTGGTGGGGGTGCACAGGTGGTGGGGGTACACAGGTGGTGAGGGTGCACAGGTGGTGGGAATGCACAGGTGGTGGGGGTACACAGGTGGTGGGGGTGCACAGGTGGTGGGGGTGCACAGGTGGTGGGGGTACACAGGTGGTGGGGGTGCACAGGTGGTGGGGGTGCACAGGTGGTGGGGGTACACAGGTGGTGGGAATGCACAGGTGGTGGGAATGCACAGGTGGTGGGGGTACACAGGTGGTGGGGGTACACAGCTGGTGGGGGTGCACAGGTGGTGGGAATGCACAGGTGGTGGGGGTGCACAGGTGGTGGGGGTACACAGGTGGTGGGAGTGCACAGGTGGTGAGGGTACACAGGTGGTGGGGGTACACAGGTGGTGGGGGTGCACAGGTGGTGGGGGTGCACAGGTGGTGGGGGTACACAGGTGTGGGGGTACACAGGTGGTGGGGGTACACAGGGCAGGGGGTACACAGGTGGTGGGAATGCACAGGTGGTGGGGGTACACAGGTGGTGAGGGTGCACAGGTGGTGAGGGTGCACAGGTGGTGGGGGTACACAGGTGGTGGGGGTACACAGGTGGTGGGGGTGCACAGGGCAGGGGGTACACAGGTGGTGGGGGTGCACAGGTGGTGGGGGTGCACAGGTGGTGGGGGTACACAGGTGGTGGGGGTACACAGGTGGTGGGGGTGCACAGGTGGTGGGGGTACACAGGTGGTGGGGGTGCACAGGTGGTGGGGGTACACAGGTTGTGGGGGTGCACAGGTGGTGGGGGTACACAGGTGGTGGGGGTACACAGGTGGTGGGGGTGCACAGGTGGTGGGGGTACACAGGTGTGGGGGTACACAGGTGGTGGGGGTACACAGGTGGTGGGGGTACACAGGTGGTGGGGGTGCACAGGGCAGGGGGTACACAGGTGGTGGGAATGCACAGGTGGTGGGGGTACACAGGTGGTGAGGGTGCACAGGTGGTGAGGGTGCACAGGTGGTGGGGGTACACAGGTGGTGGGGGTACACAGGTGGTGGGGGTACACAGGTGGTGGGGGTGCACAGGGCAGGGGGTACACAGGTGGTGGGGGTGCACAGGTGGTGGGGGTGCACAGGTGGTGGGGGTACACAGGTGGTGGGGGTACACAGGTGGTGGGGGTGCAGAGGTGCTGGGGATGCACAGGTGGTGGGGGTGCACAGGTGGTGGGGGTACACAGGTGGTGGGGGTACACAGGTGGTGGGGGTGCAGAGGTGCTGGGGATGCACAGGTGGTGGGGATGCACAGGTGGTGGGGGTACACAGGTGGTGGGGGTACACAGGTGGTGGGGGTGCACAGGTGGTGGGGGTACACAGGTGGTGGGGGTGCACAGGTGGTGGGGGTACACAGGTGGTGGGGGTACACAGGTGGTGGGAGTGCACAGGGCAGGGGGTACACAGGTGTTGGGGATGCACAGGTGGTGGGGGTACACAGGTGGTGGGGGTGCACAGGGCAGGGGGTACACAGGTGGTGGGAATGCACAGGTGGAGGTACACAGGTGGTGGGGGTACACAGGTGGTGGGGGTGCACAGGTGGTGGGGGTGCACAGGACAGGGGGTACACAGGTGGTGGGGGTACACAGATGGGGGAGGTGCACAGGGCAGGGGGTACACAGGTGGTGGGGGTGCACAGGTGGTGGAGGTGCACAGGGCAGGGGGTACACAGGTGGTGGGGGTGCACAGGTGGTGGGGGTACACAGGTGGTGGGGGTGCACAGGTGGTGGAGGTGCACAGGACAGGGGGTACACAGGTGGTGGGGGTGCACAGGTGGTGGGGGTGCACAGGGCAGGGAGTACACAGGTGTTGGGGTGCACAGGGCAGGGGTGCAGAGGCACTGGTTGTGCATGGGCATGGGGGCACCTAGCAGTGAGGGTGCTCATCTGCCAAAGTGGCATCCAGGTTCCAGCCCCAGCCACCCAGGAAAATGGGCTCGCTGGGCCCAGCCCAGATCTTTTGCTTTTTCGGGAGAAGCCTGACATTTGGATTTTTATGTGAATTCTCTCTCTCTCTCTCTCTCTTTTTTTAGAATGTTCTATCTGCCGCGTGGGGGCTCGGTGCCCTGCCTGCTGCCACCTGGCTACCTCTGGGTGGGCGCTTTGCCCACATCATCATCTTTCTCCTGAGATCCTAGGCCAGGCCCCTTTCAGGTGCAGGACACAGAAACCCAACTCACACGGGCGTTAAAGTGGGAAGTTCTTGGATCTAGGGCCAGGAAGGCTGTTAAGAGCAGCTCACAGGACTGAGAAAAGCTGCAGGGACCAGAGCCTCAGGGCCTCGGGGCCACTGGGACAGCCTCCTCCTTCCGCTTGTCCCCGATCTCCCTGTGCGCTGGCTTCACCCGCCTCCACCCCACGGCTTCTTTCCATACGAGGGAGAACTAGCTCTGGGCCAGCGTCAGAACCTGCATCAACACTGCCACCAACCCGGGAGGTATCAGGGTTGCACCTCTGCCTCCAGGCCGGAGAAGCCCTGGGAAGGATCCTGACTGGCTCAACTCAGGCCATGTGGCCAGCCTGGCCCAATCATGTGCCCAGGATCTCCGGAACCATTCACCAGCTGGGGCAGGTCCTTTCCCTAGGGAGAGGCTGGGCCCCCATTAACTGACCGTCCCACCAGGGCTCCACGGCGGGAGGTCACCAAAGGAAGGTGGAGGTGCTGTGCCCTGAGAAAGTATTTCAGCAGCCAAAACAATGGGCGGCAGAGAAACTACCAAACCCCTCGAGATGGAGCCGTCCCTCCAGAAAGCCCAGTTCCCAAAGCGTAAGAAACTTCTCGAGACCAAGTAGGGTGGACCTAAGGGGAGTCCAAGTCAGTGCCCAGCCGTCCTTTCCCTTTTCCCACCGAGCCTCGCCGCGGCCACCTGCCCCTGTCCACAGTCTCCCTGACTGTCCCATAGAGCCCGTTTCCAGCAGTCCCCCTGTGGGGGCTCTCATTGCACCCAGACCTCCGTGCCTCTGCTTGCTGGGAGGGTCTCCCTCAGCCTCCCTGTGTCTCTCCCTGCTGGTCCTGACCTACCCTGGAGGGCTTCACAGAACCGAGTAAATCCACCTTTCCCTGGACGGCTTTCAGTGCCCTAAAGGAAACAGGATGGCCCCACACCACCAGGACCTGTTGGACGTCTCTCCTGGGCCACGGCTGGGTTTAAGTCTGCCTGTCACCCCCAGTGCCTGCCTGACCCGACAGGGCTGTTCCGCTCCCTTGCCTTCACGTGACCACAGCCAGTTTCTGTTGCTTGTGACCCAAACGCCCTGTCCACACTCTACACATAGCCTGGCAGGGTGGAGCTCCCTGGGTGGAGCCTCTTGCTCTTTCGGCTTCTCCCCCAGCCCAGCTCCCCATCTATTTTCTGTTTCTGACATCACTTCCCCAGGCTTGAGAGCTCTGAATCATGTTTGCCTCCTCCCCCTCCCTCGCCCCCCCACATGCAGCATCCAGATGCAACATTTCCCCCTTTGCAGCGTCTCCCACATCCATCTCTCTTACTCCATCCCCGCCGCCTGCCTGCCACCAGGGAGGGACGCCTTGTCATTTCTTGCCTGGATGACCGCAGCAGCCTCCCGGCTGGTCTCCTTGCCTCCAGCCTCTCCCTGCTCCCATCCATCCTCCATGGGCTGCCAGATTAATCTTCCTTAAACACTGCTCACTGCCTGTCACTCCCCAGCTCAGAGATGTGGTCACAGCCCTGTCGCTTGCTGGCACCCCACAGGCACCGTCTGCTCCAGTGGGGCTGCACGCCTCCCGACTGCCCTGTACACATGCTGCCACTGGCATTGCCCGTCCACTCCTCCTCCCCTCATTGTCTGGCCAAATTCCACCACATGCCAAGGTCCCAGCCTGAGTCCCTCTCCTGTTCTGGCCTCAGGGCTCCCAGAACTCTAGGGCAGAGGCAGGGGGTGCCCAGGGACCAGCTCTGAAGTCACAGGTTGGCCTGAGGCCAGCAGGTGGGCTGTCCTTGCTGGGCCTGTCTGGGCTCTCCAATGTGGCTGTGGCCTCTGCCACCTCTCTGCTCTGCATGTCCTGGAGACACATCCCGGCTCTCAGGTGTCAGAAGTCCTACTCAGCCAAGTCACTCTGGTGACTCACCACCACACCAATCTTCCTTCTCAGGCCCCCCATGAATGCTCATTATCCAAGAATGAGCACCTTCCCAAGATTCCAGGCCTGCAGGCCCTGCCCTTGACGCATGCTGCTGCCAGTTTTATCAACCGAAGATCCTGCTCCACACCAACCCTTCAAGGGCGTGTCACAGAGAGGGGCCAAAAGTGAGCGTCCCCCGCCCCGCAGGCCACACAGCTCACACCTGCAGAGCATTTACTGTGAGCCAGCATCAGGCGGCGTGCGCCACGTGGCATGACTCGTTTATTCCTTGAAGCCCTGTGAGGTAGGAACCTTTCATTGTCCGCATTTTCCAGGTGAGCAAACTGAGTCACAGAGAGCTTAAATAACCTGCCCAAGTTCACCCAGTTTAGGATTCTAATCCACATCAGAGCCCTGGCTCTTAAGCACAGTCCTCCCAGGTCCTAGCTGACGCTCTACCTTTCGACCCACCAGAGTCTAAAGTCCAGGAGGGAAGCTGCCCCTTCTGGCCTGGGAAGTCAATTGGTCCTGCAGGGGAAGGCCTGAGATGCCTTTGTCCACTCCTTGCCTGTGGTCATTTCAGAGGGCTGGGAGTGACCTTGGTCAGGAGCAGTGGTGTATGGAGCCAGCTCGTCCTGGCTCAGGACAGCCAATCGCTACAATTTCTAGAATTTTGCAAGTCAGTTGACATCACATTGGTAGCTTGAAATAGGCCGTGGTGGGAGTATTTACACCATGGAAATTGGCAAATTAGTCCCCCAGCCTGCCTGAAGAGCCAGTTGTTAACCATTCAACAGGACGCCACGCTGGTGCGGGGGGAGGCAGAATGCTGACCACTGTCAGAAGGCGTCCTGGCATTTGGGTGGTGGGCTTCAGGAATTCACACTCAAGACGGGCCTCCAGTGGAGCCAGGGATCTGAAAGAGGTCTTGAGAAGACCAAGTGGGTATCAAAAATGGACCTCTCATTGTGTGATCCTGAAGGAACTGGAGGAGGAAGGTCCCTAGAAAAGTGCCAGGGCAACTACAAGATATCCAGGTAGGTAGGCTCAGACTCTGACCAGACACGCCCAGTATAGAAAGATGGCCCGAAACCAAGGACAAGCCACAGGTGAGAGGCACGGATGGAGAAACCACGCTGGGAAGCGGAGCACAGGTGCAGCGGCGTGAGGCTCGTGGGCAGTGCCAGAGAAACACAGGGCAGGGGCGGGGCTCGGAGGAGGGCGCCTGGAAGAGCTGAGCCGTGCTGCTGACCTCTGAGAAAGTGGCATGGGGGCGGCTGTGGGGCAGGAGCTGTAGTCTAGTCGTCATAAGGAAGAAAGTTTGGTTTGGTGAATGTATCACTTAGGGTTCTTTGAAGGTTAGCAAGAAAAAAACAATTCTCACAAATTTAGGAAAGAAGTAGTACTGGCAGAAGACTGGGTTGTTAAGAGAAGGAACAGAGGCTTAAAGAGCAGGCTCTGTAGCTGGAAAAGAACCAGGCCAAGAGAAATACTTACCTAGCTCACCTGGGCCCTGTGGCCGGAATGAAGGGGCCCCCAAAACACCCCACTAAGACTGGAGTGGAAGCTGGACCAGATACAAAACCTAACAAACATCCACTGGAGTAGCAACAGCCCAGTGAGCCTTATGCAAACTCTAGGCACTGTTCTCAATGAGCTGCAGATGACCAAAGGAAGGTGGGACCGTGAGAGGCCTGCTGGGATCCCCATGGACCAGTCACACCAGACCAGCTTCCCTTATTATGGGGTTACTGTCCCACGGTAGATTAAGGATGGACTAGTAGAAACACAGCATGTCTGGATTCTAGCCAGGCACCTGATAAAATATCTTAGATGGCTAAATGCAGATATATGAGCAGATGACAGCACAATGAAGGGGAGGCAAAACCTGTTGAATGGCCAGCCTTGTTTTCTTTTTTCTCCTTTTTTTTTTTTTTTTTTTTTTTTTTTGTGAGATGGAGTCTCGCTCTGTTGCCCATGCTGGAGTGCAGTGGCATGATCTCGGCTCACTGCAAGCTCCGCCTCCCGGGTTCATGCCATTCTCCTGCCTCAGTCTCCTGAGTAGCTGGGACTACAGGTGCCTGCCACCACGCCCGGCCAATTTTTTGTATTTTTAGTAGAGACGGGTTTTCACCGTGTTAGCCAGGATGGTCTCGATCACCTGACCTCGTGATCCAGCCATCTCGGCCTCCCAAAGTGCTGGGATTACAGGCATGAGCCATCGTGCCCGGCCTGTTTTTTCTTCCCTCCCTACCTCCTTCCCTCCCTTCCTTCCTTTCTCACACTGTCGCCCAGGCTGGAGTGCAGTGGAGCAATCTTGGCTCACTGCAAGCTCCGTCTCCCAGATTCATGCCATTCTCCTGCCTCAGCCTCCTGAGTAGCTGGGACTACAGGTGCCTGCCACCACACCTGGCCGATTTTTTGTATTTTTAGTAGAGACGGGGTTTCATCATGTTAGCCAGGATGGTCTCGATCTCCTGACCTCATGATCCGCCCGCCTCGGCCTCCCAAAGTGCTGGGATTATAAGCGTGAGCCACCGCGCCTGGCCTGGCCAGCCTTGTTTTCTAATGCTGCCAACAAAATAGTGTTGATCCAGATCCTGCTTTGCTTCTGAGCCACAGGCTGTGCTTGGTGCTATTCAGTATGCTCATTTAATACCTGGCAAAATGTGTTGATGACATCTGAGGATGATTGTGCCCACCCTTCCTGGTGGACAAGAAGCTGAGAGGAGCAGCACATAGCCTGGGTAAACACAGGACAATGGCCTCGGTGGCTCCAGCCCAACCTAATCTGCATAATCATACCCCTGGCTGTGGTGATTGGCTCACACACTGGGCAGGGCACTGGAGGTAGACCAGTGATGGAAGACTTGGACATTTGTTGGATGGTGGAGGGAAGAGATGTGCTCTTCTCCCCCACCCCTGCCAGGCCTGGGCCTGGGCCTGGGCCTGTAAAGATGTAGTCCCAGGAGCTACTGGCAGCTACCTTGGGATCAAGGGAAGAGGCTGTTGGAGAGTGGTGCCAAATCCCCAAGAGCAGAGATGAGGCAAGGACCTTGGCCATGCTGTTCTCCCTGGGTACAACCATGCCTGAAGCCACAGCCACCCCGAGTTCAGTTCCATGTGCCATTATAGTCTCCTTACTTTTTTTTTTCTTAAGCCAGTGTGAGTTGGGTTCCAATATTTGCAACAGATACACTTAGTGTCCTATGTCACTTCAAGCTGGGGCATTGTGGTGAGCTCCCAGGGCTGGGGAGGCTGTGACAATTGGGCCGCCACCCAGAGGCAGGTAACAAAGATGGGGGGGGTTGGGATTCCGGCTTGGGTGAGGAGCAACTGAGAGGGCTGGGGAGGGCTGGCCAGGAAAGGGGCAGATGTGGCCAGGTGAGAGCCTTGTCTTAAATAACTGAAAGGGTTCCTCCATCCTGTGCAGCCCCAGAAGGAAGGGCCCAGAACCATCTGGGGAGCTTACTGGGAAAGAGTCCCCCTCATTATAAGAAAGTGGTTTTGAACAGTCCCAGTCGCCTGAAGATGTGTGGTCCAGGCAAGTCCCTTTGGCTTAAAGCTCAGGGCTACGGGTGAGGAAAGCCAACACCACCAGAGGAAGTTAATAATCAACGTCTGGTGGCCTGGACAGCCGTTCTCAGGCTGGAAGCACATTAGGTGGGGGTCAGGAGGCAGCATGGCGATGGGGAATGGGCTCCAGGCTGTGAGGGAGGTCACTCGAGGCCACACAGAGAATCAGGGTCTCCATACTTTCTCCCATCAAGTCCATAGGAAAACAGAGAGGCCCTGGCAGTAAACAGCCACACAGGAGAGCCCACAAGGTGGGTGTGGAGTGTGGTGGGGGAGATCGGGCAGAGCAGTAGCTGCCCAGTAAGGTCCTAGCTCTGCCACTTCCTGTGGTGTGACCTCCCCTGATATGTGTCCTCATCTGATGCATGGGGCTAACCTCACCCACCTGTGGTTTGTCCTGAGATTTTGATCAGATGATGTAGGCGGAGCCCAGCAATGGCATGATTACTACCATCATCAAGTTAATTAAGAATAAAAAACGTAACAGTCTATAGCCCCCAGGGGCTCCTCCTCTTCCTGCCACACAGCCTCTCTACTTAGCAGAAGGAGAATGCATTTGGGTGTCTGGGGCTGGAGTGGAGCCCCAGCCTGTAGAGGACAGCCGGGACCTGGGGCAAGTCGGGGCTCGACCTCATCTGTAAAACGGGAATGGCGACACCGGTGCATCGGAAGCCCCGGCCTGCAGGAGGTGCTCGGGATATGGGCACGTTCTCCTCCCTTTCGCGGCGGTATCAGCCCGGGGTCTTCGGAAGCCCCAGGCACAAGATCGCCTGACAAGCCCTGCGCCCACCCACTTCTCAGGGGGCCCGGGAAGGGCGGGCAAGGGCGGGCAAGGGCGGGGGCTGCAGCTGGGCTAGAGCACGGAGGCGGGGTGGAGGCGGCCGCGCGGCTGTGCCCGGAGGCTGGACGCCCGCTCCCGGGGCGGCAGCCGAGCGCTCAGCCAGGAACTTGTTAACAGGCCCCGAACAAAGAGCCGCTAATCCGGCGGGCGGCCGCGGGCGGGCTGGCGGGCGGAGGGATCCCGCCCCTTCCCGGCTTGGCCGCCAGAGTTTGCAGCGCGTTAATTACCCCGCGCCCGGCGGCCCCACGGCACCCACCCCCGGCCTGGACGCCCCTGGGCGCAAGCTTCCCGCAGCCCCGCCCGACGGGCGCCGCGGCGAATGGCGAAGCCCCTCGGCCCCCGGCTGCCGTGGGCTCGGGCACCCGCGCCCCACGGCCGCTCACGTGCCCCGCAGATCCGCCGGCCTGAGGGCCCCCGCGTACGGAGCCACCTAGACAGCGGGGCGGGGGCTGCCGAGGCCCGAGGCACACGCTGAGGAGGGGCTGCTACCCGCCAGTGACGGGCACATTTGTTTTGGGGGGGGTGGGCGAGGTGGGGGGCGGTGCTGGAAAGATGCAGACCTGGGAAAAACGACTGGCCCCTCGGCTCCACTTGGCCCCTGCCCCGATTAGAAGGGGTAGAATCTAATTCAGGGAGTACTCCCCCAGAACCCCGCAGCCTCTCCACTGGACCTGCTGGCCTGGGGCACGGGAGTTCCACCTGCCGCCCTGGCTGGGGACACCTAGGGCAGAGGTGGGACGCAGGCTCCGGACCTCCTTCCCCAAGGCCCTTCAGGTGCTGTCAATCTAGACAGACTCCCCCGGTCTTCCCCCACACCCCCTCCCCATCTGAGCTACATATTTGCCTGGAGCTCAAGGTGACCCTGAGCCTTCCAGACGGACACAGCTCTGATATCCCAGTGTGGGACAGGCCCGGCTCTGGGGGCCCCACCAGTCAGGGTGACACTGGCCCTTGGCGCTCCCACCACAGCACAGAAGCAGGGGCCTCAGGGCCCCTCCCCCATCAAAATAGTACCTAAAACTTCCCCTTCCCCAGTTACTCTGGGGCTGAGCAGCTGCCACTCAGACCTCCCAGAGGTCTGTGCGGCTCCCCCTCTCCCACCTCAAACAGGGCTGGGAGGGCCAGTCAAGGACCACCTGCCCTCGGCATGACAAGAAACAGAAAGGAATCCAGGCTTGCCCCCAGCCCAGAATGGGAATCTCACCCCAGGCCTTTTGCCTCCCCCCTGGTTCCCCAGCCGCACCATCTTCCACAAATTCAGCCGAGGACTCCCCCACTTCCCGAAGGAGAGGGCTGAACAGTGCCCTCTGCCATGTCATCATCAATTGTTAACATGTATTGAGTGCCCACTATGTGCCAGCACTGACACGCTTCAGCCCGCCTAATCTGCACAAAAACCTAGGAGGTGGGTTCTTTTGAGTACGTTGTTCAGTCAAGGAAACTGAAGCTGTGCAGGGAGGAGCTGGATGCAGGGCCAGGAGGCGTTCACTCTTGGGAGCTGGCCCTACCTTTGTGCCTAGGCACCTGCCCAGCCTCACCCTAGTACTGGTCCAAACCCAGCTACAGAGCTTGCCAACTCACCTGTTTCACTACCTTCTCCATGTGCCTGGGGTTCTGGGCCCCTGGGGTCTGAAGCTGCCTGCCACACCTGACACCAGTGCCCAGGAAAGGGGTGGGCCTTGGGCACTAGGACCCTGACCTGGGTGCCCTGAGAAGGCCTGTTTCTGACATAGGAGGTATCTGCCAGCAGAAGTGGGCCCTCAATTCCTGGCCTAGGGGTTGGGACTCACAGTCCCCAGCTCTGCCTCACAGCCACTTTTGGCTCTGCCCCAGCAGCCACCTGGCTCTCCAGCAATGCACACAGCCCCTGCCAGGGCGGCTGATGTCTGTGGCAGGTGCTGGGCAGGTGTGAGCAGTTCCTGGGGGAGCCTGCTGCTGAGTGCAGAGTCCACCCCAGGCTCCAATACAGGCATCATTGGGTTTACACCCTTTAGTATACAGAGAGGCAAACAGCCCAGAGAGGTTAAATGATTTGTCTAAGATCACACAGCAATCAAATAGCAGAGAGAGGACTAGAATTTAGTTCTGTTCAGGGCTCCTGCCCCACTCTGTGCCATGTCCTGAGAGTCAGAGATGATCATCAACACACAGTTGCATGACAAGCTGAACCCAACTCTTCATCTCCAGAACCTCCAAACAGCTGCCCCTTGTGCACTGGAAGCACCGACGTCTGAATCAGGCCCAAGCCCCTGCGGTGGGTGGTGTATGTAGAGATGGCGGGGGAGCGGGGGCGCTTCTTCCAACCAGAAGGGGCCACTGCCTGGGCCTGGGGCAGAGGGAAATGAAGCGGCTCACACTGAGACTCATCTTTCTCCTGTGTCTGGGCTCGGGCCCTGATGTGGCTTAAGTCCCCACCTCTGTCCTAACTCACGCCACCCCCCCACAAATGCAAGGGAACACAGACGAAGGAGACAGAGAAGTTATGGCACCTACTGGGTGTCGGAGTTCATCCTGAGTGCCCTCTCCACATTGCCCATCAATCTGTTACCATAACCCCAGAAAGCAAGCATGACCCATTCTATCAATGTAGAAACAGGCTGGGGACTGCAAGTTGCTTGTCCAAGGACATGAGGCTTGGGTTGGAAGTTGGCCCTGACTGCCTCCTAAGCCCCTGTCCTTTCTGTTCCACCTGGAGAGAATATAGGGTGAGACTCTCCAGAAGGCAGGAGGACCCTTCAATGCCACTCCCACAGGAGCAGACGAGGAACGAAGGGGTGGGCTGGTGGAACTGATTGCAGGAAGCTGAGCTCCTGTCTGCGCGTGGTTGGGCCCTGGGGCTCAGCCTCAGGAACCAGGAGTCCCACCCCACGTAGGAGCTGTGCAGAGCAGCCCACGTCATGACGTGACTCTGTGAATGACACTATTTGCTCAAGAAAACATTCGCTCTGGGAAAATCCATGTCAGGGTGGGGATGGGGGTTCCTACTCAACAGATATGGGCATACAACTTGTGTGAGTGGCCTACAAGCATGCACCAATGTGAGCTGGTTTGCTGTCCATACGTGTGGCTGGGGTATGGCACTCCCCACTCCATGATGGGGCCTCCTTTTCCTGGTTCCCACCCTGGACAGGAGGCCCTTTCCAGCCTCCCTGGAGTACGGCAGTCTGTGTTCAGGGACAGGGATGGGGTGGTTGCTGAGAGGGGCAGAGCAAACATCTCTCCCTGTCCCCAGCAACAGCACCCTCCCTGCCTGAACAGAGAACCCAAACTCACAACGAGGAAGTGAAGAGAAACAGCACCTGGTTGGCAGTGACTCGGAGCAAGCTGGGGCGGAGAACAGGGTCATCGCGCCATAAACAATGGCAATACCTGAGGGAGGCACTGGAGGAGAAGGCGGCGGCTCAGGTCGGCTCAGGTCAGAGGCTTCTGGCAGCTGCCCCAGGGCTGAGGACTCAGTGCCTCCGTCTTTCTTTAGCCCCCCCAAAGCACATCAGTATGCCAGGGCCCCTTTGCAGCGGAGGAGGTGGGAGGCCTTTGGGAGGGGCTGGACTGAAGCTGCAGGCTTCACAGTGCAGGGACTGGCAGCAGCAAAGGGGTGTGTCCCAGGTCTGGACAGAACCAACGTGGGGGTGTTGGGTGGGGAGCATGCTGGCAGGGTCAGTGGCACGAGGCTTTGCAAGGCAAGGGAGTTACAGTCTGGAAGCCAGAGCTTGCCTGGGGGTGCCCACCCCACCAGCAGTCAGAGCCAGGGAGGGCACCCGACCTCCAGATAGACCAGCCCAGAGCTGATGTGGGGTGATGACGAGGGAGGAAGGTATTTTTCTAAGGGCCCAAGGGGGCTCAAGGTTTGGACTGACCTGCAGGCACTGGGAGTCACCAAAAGCTTTCTAGCAGATTTCCAGCCTGGATGCCAGGGGATGCCTTAGTCTGAGTGGAGGAGGCCCGAGGGGGATGGGTGGTGGTGGTTGCTGCAGTGGTCCAGGTGAGGGAGAAAGGAGCGGAGGAAGACAAAGAAGTCGAGGGACATGAGCAATGTCACAAGTAGGCCTGAGCTGGAGGACTTGGTGACATATTAGACGTGAAGCGTGAAAGAGAAGGGAGAACCAAGGGAGACTCTAAGGCTTCCAGCCCCAGGCTGGGAGAATAGGAGGAAGAGATGACAGGGCCCTTGGGAAGAGGGGGCATCAGGAGAGGGGTGGCCTAGAACAGGAGGCACCACATGCATGTGCGTGGACACACAGGTTCCCAAGTGGCAGCTAGGCCCAGCACCAGAGCAGGGAAGCCCCACCCCAAGCTCAGGGCAGGCTCCCGCCTTCTGAAGCCCCAGAGCTCCAGCCTGCAGGTCTGGGCCCAGAGCAGCACTAGGCAGGAAGAAGGGTTGTGAGGACAGGGGCTCTCTGGCCCCTGGCTGAGGCCAAAGTTGGCTGCTCCTGGGAACCAGAGCTGTGACTTTTGGTTGTGGGCTTGGTACCTGGATCAATGCCTATCCCTGGTTCCTGAGAGAAGCCCCTCCCAACACAGGCAAGTGGGGGAGCAGGCAAGCAACAAGAGGACCAGCTCTCCCCTGGGGGGACCTAGGGACCCCAAAGCCCAGGCCACCCCACCCACAAGGCAGGGTGAGCAGGAGCAGGGTATCTCCTAGCCCTGGAGGATTAAGACCCCCTCAGCCAGCTGCATTCTCCCAGGTGTGGGGGTGGACAGACAGGTCCTAGGTCAGCCCTAAGTATGAGGATAGGGGTCCGAGAAGGAGGAGCAAGGCTAGATGGTTGGGGTCAGGTTAGGCAATGCGGCAGTGCCAGAGCATGGCACCCCTGAGCCCCATCTTCAAGGGAGCCAGCTCCCAAGCCCCTCCTGCCCAGGACTGCAGAGGTCTGGGTGACAGGGAGACCACAGGGGCAGGGTGGGAGTGTGCATGCCAGCTGCGTGTGACGGGGTTTGAGAGGGAAAATCCTGTGAGACAGATGGGTGCTTGCGTGCACGGGCACAGAGAGGGCCTGCAGGTGCGAGCATGATGAAGGGACAGGCTTTTGTGTGATGTCCAACAACAGAGGGTGGGCGGGTGGCCTGGGGAGCAGGCGGCTGCAGTCGGTCACGCTGGCCCCCGGCGCCCCCTGCTGCCCACTGGCCATCCCTCCTTCAGCGGCTCACAGACACATTTTTCACTGGAGGCTGTTGCCACGGAGGCAAAAGGCAGCGCGGGAGGAGCCGGGGTCACCGCAGGGCCAGCCTGCCTGGGCGTCCACATGTGCCCCGTGCCTGTGGGGCACAGGGGGAAGGGAGTCCCAAAGAAGTAGGGCCAGCCCCCCCTTCCCATGGCCTTCAGCAGCTCCTCCCGCAGGCCCACGGGCAGAGTTGATGCTTGGGGGCAGGCTCTGCTTCAGCCCCTGCAGCACCTGTGCCCACCTGCCAACTCCCTAGGCAACCTTGGGCCAGGCCTGAACAGATGCCCTGCCAACCAGGGATGCAGTTTCCCCACCCCACAGCCTCCTGAGGAGTCCATCTGGCAACTCCCCGCTCCAGGCTGCGGGGCCCTGATTCACCGGTACCTGTGCCCCCTTATCTGTACACGCTCACCTGTGCAACTGCACACAGCCGTCACACATGTGTGGCATGCTGGCCATCACACACATTCATCAGGGCACACATACCAATGCTGCACAGACTATGCCAACCCCCTTCGTCACCCGGGCACACATGTCAACCCAGAGCCTTCACACGTGCTCACGTGGGCGACATGCAGCTATGACCACCCAGCCCTCACATGCATCAACTCAGAAAACATTTCCAGGGCACCTACTGGGTGCCGGGCAACACCTCACCTGTGTGTAGGGCACTAATACCCCCACCTCATCATGGACAACAGTGCAACCTGCACCCCCATCTGGAGAGCCACACACACGCCCCTAACACACACGTGTGGGACACGGACACACACCCAACAGTTCAGCCTTTCAGCGTGGTCAGGATTAGAAGGAGAGGCCCTGGGGAAGAAGAGGGGTGCTGATGGAGAAGGGAGATAGAGGGGGTGGGATGGAGTAGAGAGGGGTATTGAGGAGGCAGGATGGGGCGGGCGGACAGGCAGTGATGGGTGCAGGATGCGCTGTGCAGAGACACCCTTTAAGGAAACAGCCATCAGCCTCAATCATCAGGCTGGTCCCCGAGCTCTCACTCACTGATCTCTGATCAATCTGGCTTGGCAGCTCAGAAACCCCAATGCTCCCTTCCAACACCCCTGTTATAAGCAGTGGCCTGGCCAGGCTGGGGAGTCACCACCCAGGTTCTAGGGGCAGCAAGAATCGAGAATTGCCAGGTAAGCCTCAAGCTCCCTTGACCACACAAATGGCACCCGTCCCCCCTCCCCCCGACCACAGACACATAAGCTTAGCTCAGCTTAGTGCATGGGGGGCAGAGATCAGGAGGCCCCCACAGCTCAGCCTAGGTGAAGGCTCAGGGACAGCAGACAAAGGATGCAGGGGAACTTCCTCCCCCCAAACCCCCTCCCAAGGGAACCAGGTGGGGTGAGGGCTGAGTTAGCAGCGGGTTAGGGTGACCAATGGGGCATGCAGGGACCAAGAAAGGCTATGGAGTTTAAGAAAGAAGGGGAAGCTGGTGGACCAACCGCACACAACTCTGGCCCCCAGCACCAGGGAGACCAGGAGCCACAGCCCCGGCCATTCGGACCGCGGCGCTTTGACTGTGCTGGCTGCAAGGACTGGGGGCTGGTGTATGCGCCTCCACGCCTGAGTGTGTGCGTGTGCGAGCGTGTGTGGCGGGGACAGAGGAGGACACTGTGTTCTGGACGTGGGCAGAGGCCAGGTGCCAAGCTGGGAGATTGTGAGTGGCTGTTTAGGGCAGATGCTACCGGGAAGAGGTATCTTAACCGCTCCCCGCACCCCCCATATTCTGGGCACTGGGATAGGATCAAAACCCTCTAATCTTCGAATCCTGAAAGTCAGTCTCCCTGGGGTTGATCAAAACCCCCAGCCCTGCTTCGGGCCCAGGCAACCAGCAAACTTCCCCCACCCGGAGGCGTGGGGTGTCTACACTCGCCAGCCCCGTGCGCTGACAGCTGCTCCTGGACTTGGCAGAACCCAGGCTTCCGGGAGAGCGCGCGGGGAAGCTGCGCAGCAGCAAGAAGAGGCCCCCGCGTCCCGCCTCGCAAAGTTTGGCCTCGGGGGGCTCCTAGCCGAGTCTGGCAGCGCGGGTCAGGGACCCCCCCAGAGTAGCGAGCGTTCACGCGCACGGTCCCCCGCAAGCCTCCCCAGAGCGCGCGCGGCGTGACTCACCCGAGCCGCGGAGCCAGGCGGCGAGGACTATGCCCAGAAGCGCTGGCCACAGGCCGGGCCGGACGGCCATGGCCGCGGGCGGGCGGGCCGGGCGCGGGGCCCCGCGGGCGGGAGGGCGGCTTTCAGCGCCTCAGCCCGGAGCCCCAGCTCGGGGCGCCCCCGGGGCCCATGCCAGCGGACTGCGCTGCCTCCGGGCGGCCGGCTGCCGGGCGCACGCGGCGCGTGGCTCCCCTGGGCACGGGAGCGCAGCAATGCAGCCGGGGCGGAGCGCAGCGCCAGCCGCGCCGCGCACCGAGCCAGCCGCGCCGCGGAGCCCGCAGCCGGAGAGCCGGCCGGTGGGCGCCGCAAAACCCGGACTGGAGCGACGGAGCGGGGCGGCGGCTGGGAGGGGCTGGGGAGGGAAGGAGGGGCCGGGCCGCCCCGCGACGCGCGCGCGGGCCACCCCCAGCACCGGGAATCCCTCTGGGCGATGCCTGAGGCTCCCCCAGGGAGGGGCTTGGGGTGGTGGGCGTGGAGGCCTCCCACCGCCCCGCGCGGTCTCCAGGGACAGGGGCAGGAGTCTGAAACCCGGAGTGGATCGGTGCTCCGGATCCGGGCTCTCGCAGGCCCGCCAGTCTGCGCACAGGTGGCCCGGGAGGGGCCCGGGGCTGCGGCGACCCCGGCGCGGCGCCAGCCTGCGGAGAGCCGCCCAGGGCAGGGGTGCCCCGGGCAGGTTCCGCTGCAGTCTTCTTCCCCGCCCCTTCCTCGCGGCCGCGCTCCGGGACTGTCCGGGCGCCGCGGTATGCTGCCAGCCCGCGGCTTGGTTAGGGGACTGCGGGAGAGCGCCGGGGCCCCGGCCCGAGCGCAGAGGTGGCCACCAGAGCTGGCAGGCCAGACTCGGGGACTCCCGCAATCCCAGTCTCGCAGCCTGGTGGATTCCAGGGGCGCGCCTCCCACCATGACCCAAGGTTTCCCTAACCCCTCGGCGCAGTTCGCCGAAGGAAAACAACCTTTGGGCGCAGAGCACCCGACTGGGCGCGAGGTGTTTGAGCCCCGAGAGCGCACGGCGCCCGCGACGTGGGTGGGAAGGAACGAGCTGGGCTTTGGCAGCTAGAGAAATCGGGGGTAGGGTCTAGGCGACTTCACCTTCTAGCTCTGTGACCTTGGGCAAGTCACGTCGTCTCCTGGAGCCTCCAGCAGTGACCGCTGCTGGAGTCTCCTGCGCCCCACCCCCATTCCCTAATCCGGCTAAAATAAACAGAGGACTGCCTTGAAGGAGAAAGAAAATGACAGCTGCACGCCGTGTGCCTTGCGGCGAGTGATCGGAAAAAGAGAGGGTCCTAGTCTGGGTCGGGAGGGGAATGAGAAGGGTGAGGGCAGGGTCGCAAACTCAAACGCCTACGGGGCCGGTCGATAATATAAATTGGCGCTGCAGGCTAGGCGATACAAGGAATGGTCTTGCTTCCACAAAGAGATATGAGCTCTCCTATATTTCTTGAGACACGAGGCCCTCTCTCGGTCTGTCTTTTGTTTCCCACTTTTGAGAGAAGGGTTATGAAAAATGTTTTGCTTTCCTCTTAAGTCTACTATAAAAAACACCAGCTAAAGCTCCGGAGGCAACCATACAGACGCTGGGCTCCATCGCCAGGGAGGCAAAGGGCAGCGCTGGGGACAGGGCACAAGGATCCCATCTCAAGGGACAACTGTCTCTTCTGCTCCAGGTGCTGGTTGTCGGGGAAGGGGTCTGGGGCACAGTATAGCCCGGTCTTCCAAATTTTCAACAGAAGCCGTCGTATGTGAAATATTCTGATTTAAAATTTTTAACTGGTAAAAAATAATTTTTTAGACTTCATGTGAGCCCAGGGGAGAATGTCCACCACCTTCTTGTTTGGGAACTTTGCTTTGGGGGCTGTTTGAATGTACACAGTGTCGGGGCCTGATCTACTCACATGTCTGTGTGTGTGTGTTTATGAGCAGTTCGTACCCAGGCTGCTCCTATTGGCACCATAACACCCCTCTTCAGCATCTGCAGGAAAGAGGTGGGAGGGAGAGGTGAGTCAGCGGCAGGATCTGCCCTTGGGGCTCATGGTATAGGGGAGATGATTAGGAACCAGGATTGGGCACTGGAGGCTGGTGGTTGAGGATGAAGGAGCAGGATTGAGGGCTGGAGTATAAGATGGCATTATAATAGTGTATGCTCTGTCTAAAGGGATGGCTGGGTGTGGTGGGTCACACCGTAATCCCAGCACTTGGGGAGTCTGAGGTGGGTGGATCGCTTGAGGTCACACAGCCAGATGTGGTGGTGGGCGCCTGTAATCCCAGATACTCAGGAGGCTGAACCAGGGAGAATTGCTTTAACCTGGGATGCGGAGGCTGCCGTGAGCCAAGATCATGCCATTGCACTCCAGCCTGGGTGACAAAGCAAGACTCAGTCTCAAAAAAAAAAAAAAAAAGAGTGTATGCTGGATACCACTATGTCCTTGCATACATTTATAATTTGGCTTGATCCTCCCATGCAGTCCTATTAAAGAAACATGATTATCCCCATTATGCAGATGCAGCAGTTGAGGCATAAGGAGAGGTAGCGCCTGATTGCTCAGGGCCAACCTTATTCAATAGACTACTGGGGTAGCTGAGATACGTCCTTGGGAGATTTGATTTCAATGTCCATGTCCTCATCTTTCCTCCTGCTACAGTTTCTACTCTAGGATTTGAATTGGGGAGATGAGGTTTGAGATACAGGAAAGGAAGGGTCTTTTCTGCTCAGTTTGGCTGCTTTGTTCACTTCTCTTCTTGCCCCTCTCTCTTCAGCCAGAATGGAATGATCTATGTAAGAGTCAGGATAGATTAGGGGATGTCATAACAAATAGTCCCCAAATCTCAGTAACAAATCAACAAAGGTTTGTTTCTCATTCGTCCATCATTGGTCTACTACTCCAGGTCACCCTCACTTGAGGACCCAGCCTGACAGCAGCCACTCCAGAGGTACACCCACTAGCCATCAATGGCTCAGCTCGGACACAGTGGATCGTGTCTGGTCACAATCCATTGGCCAGAACTGGCCCCACAGTCCCACCCAAGAGAGCCAGGAAGTATAATCCTACCTCATGCCTGGAAGGCAGAGCTGAAATAGATGGAGAGTAGTGTGAGTGCCTGCACACCCTGCGGTCCCAGCAGGATCTGGCCCCTGCCTTCCTCTTCAATTCTGCCTAGGCCCTGGCCATAAGGCCCCCCAACCCCTCACTTTGTTTCTCCAGCATCCAAGCTCATCCCACCTCCAGGCCTTCCCATTTGCCTTTCTTCTTAGAATACTCTGTCCCTAGATCTTCACATGGCTGGTTCCTTTTAGTCACACAGGCCTCAGCTGAACTGTTTCCTTCCAAGTAGTGCTTACAGTCATGTCAGGAGAAGGAGGAGGGGTGCCCCTGCAGAGAGGGGGGTAGGTGTCTCACTGGAACTCTTCTTAAGAATCCAGGGTGAAGGGCTGCCAGGAAAGGGTTTGTCTCAGGCCCTAAGGTAGGATGGCCAGATGCGAAGAGGACTCCTGAGAGCTCCAGCCTCCTTTGCTTCTGTTACTCAGGCAAATTTTTCTTCATAAGACGAAGTCTTGGTCTATCCTGAATTTTCAGGGCAGACAGTTCTGCTTCAGATGCTGGCATGGCAGCAGGGCTCTGGGCCCCTGTCCTTGCCACCCAGACACCCTGTGCCTTCCCCCCGCAAGTGCTCTGTAGTGAGGCCGCTCCCTGAAGGCATCTCCTGAAGGGATTGGCAGGTGTCCTGCCATCATGGCCTGATGCAAAAGAGGAGTCCTAATCAGTGTTGGTCAGTGACATCGAACTACTAATATCCCCTGGACCTGGGGAGCTCAGACCCTGTGCTGAGGCCATCATTGACTTGGACATGCACCGAAGTTCCTATGAGTTGCTTGGAGTATAAATTTCCATGTCCTGCCTATCCTGATGTTGATCCAGGATGTCTGGGGAGGGGTCTAGGAATCTGCTTTTACCGAGCCCTGTAATACCTACAAGATGTTTTTGCTGCTGCCAATGGTCTGAAGACTGACCATACTTTGAGGGACATTGTCCTAGGTCTTTGCCATAGGTGCTATCAACAACTGGGTGTTCCTCACCTACCCTTTAGGTCCCTGGTTTTCTGCAATTAAATGCAGACACTTAAATTCATCCCAATTATATTCCATCGTATTACATCTAATCCTCCTTTCCCATATGGAGCCCTCTCAGGACGTGGGTGCTGTCAGGCAGGGTATTTGCTATTTTCTTCTGCTTCCTGTCATTCCCAGATGACATTAGGAAGTCACATATACTTTCAACCAAGTCTTTACTAAACAGGTTGCTGCAAGCAGGACCAAGGACAGGACCTAGAGGCTCACCAGCTGCTCCTTTGTCCACTCAGCAAGCCTCTGACCACACCATCCTTCAGCTCACATCTCACTGCTGCACCCACAAAGAGAAATGGAAAGACTTAGCAGAGCCCCAGAATCATGAACTTCCAGCTTTGCTCAAATCTACCAGACAAATAACCCAATTGATCAGGAAATTAGTTCAGCAAGCAGGACGTGCTCTTGGAGACCCCTAAGCAAGACACTGGATTTTCTATTTATTTATTTATTTATTTATTTATTGAGACAGGGTCTGGCTCTGTCACCCAGGCTGGAGTGCAGGGGCACTCTCTCAGCTCACGGCAACCTCCGCCTCCCAGGCTCAAGTGATCCCACCTCAGTCTCCCAAGTAGCTGGACCTACAGGCACATGTCACCACTCCCAGCTTTTTTTTCTTTTTCTCTCTCTTTTTTTTTTTTTTGTAGAGATGGGGTTTCACCATGTTGCCCAGGCTAGTCTTAAACTCCTAAGCTCAAGCCATCTGCTTGCCTCGGCCTCCCAAAGTGTTGGGATCACAGGCGAGAGCCACTGCGCCCAGGCAAGACATTGGCTCTTTATAGTGATCCAAGTGTTCACATCTACCCACTGCTCAGCATTCAGCTTCTGTCTTCTGGAAGCAGCTTCCTGTCTTTTCTTCGAAGGATCACCCCTCCCCGCCATCAGTGCACAAGATTCAGGTCAGACTATCCCACTCCATTTCCAAAAGACAGCACATGCCCAGGCCTGGCCAATCAGCATCCACTGTTCCCTGAAACACAGTGATTGGTTCAGGGATGGGTATATGACACTAGCCAGGCCATTGAGTTTCATTTCTGGGAGTTTTGTTGGAACTAAGGAGAGAAAGAATTTCTTTTCTCGCCGTACTTAAAACTGGAAATAAATGACCTGATCTTGGCAGCACTGCCACAAGAGAAGGGCATGCCTGAGATTGAAGCTTGGGTGGAGAGGAGCAGAGACTGGAGAAAAGAGGGTTGCAGAATCCTAATTCATTGTTCAAGCCCTTAGATTCAGCTGCTTCTGAGGCTGCTGATACCGCTGGATTTTTCAGTTAGATCAGCCAACGCATTCCCTTTTGAGCTGTTTAAGCCCATTTACGGTTTTTGTCATTTATATTTGAAAACATAATACAGGGCTGGGTGCTGTGGCTCACATCTGTAATCCCAACATTTTGGGAGGCTGAAGGGGGAGGATTGCTGGAGGCCCTGAGTTCAAGGCCAGGCTGGGCAACATAGAGAGACACTGTGTATCACTGTGTATTAAAGCATTTTTTAAAATGAGCTAGGCATGGTGGCATATGCCTGTTGTCTAGCTACTTGGAAGTTTGAGTGGGGAGGACTGGTCGAGCCTAGGAGTTTGAGTCTGCAATGAGCTACGATAGGGCCACTGCATCCTATCCTGGATGACAGAATAAGACTCTGTCTGTTAAAAAAAGGGAAATAAAAATAATACAGAATTATCCTTTATTAAAAATATACAGGGTGAGCATTTATGACTGACTGCTATCTGTAAGGCTTGATGCTACCCACTGGGGGAACCTGCAGCATGTTGGGGAAGACACAAATGTCCTCCCAGTTGTAAACTGGGGTGGAATGAGAGCCAGATCATAAAAGAAATGAGTGCTTTGTGAGGGACAAGACAGGAGATGGAACTAGAAATAAGCCCCTTCAAAGGACCCCTGGCAACATCTGGACCCGTCCCCTCTGCACACAAACCCCAACACTCACCCGTGCTCTGAATCCAACACACGCACACAGCAAGCCAGAACCTGCCCAGTCTCCACAACTAACACAACACAAATGCACTTCCCACACCCAGCTCACACATGTGCATACTGGATAACCAATGACAAGCAGTACAGGTACTCATGTTCCCCGCACAGTCACATACATGTACAGACTCTTCCATATCTTTCCACTCCTTTCCTGCACAGACTGTTCACATGCCAACCCTCCATGCTGCCCTGTTCTACTGAGCACTTCGTGCCTGGGCCTTGAGGCTGGCCTGGCAGTGCCTCGGCGCAAGAACTGGGATGTCACTGCCTTGGAGCCTCCAGGACCAAGGACAGCGCCCAGCATTTCTTGAGAACTCTCCAGGTGCCCAGGACAGGACTAAACTCTGTAGCTGGTTTATCTCCTTCGATTCTCACAGTCCCTTATGAAGTAGATGTGATTATTGTACCCATTATATAGATACAAAAACTGTGGCACAGAGAGGGGATGTAACTTGCTAAAAGCCACTCAGCTGGTAAGAGATGGAACAAGGATTTAAACCTAGAAGCTGCTCCAGAAATGTTTGCTGAGTGATTGAAAGAATGTTCAGTCTAAATGGTTTTATTAGAGACACATCCTCCTATGATGCATGTGTTATCACACACACACACACGCACGCACACGCACTGCACACACCCAGAGACAACCTTTCCCAGCTCCGTGAGCTCCGTGACATCTCAGTCTCTGAGGTCTCCCTGGCTACACAGTCCCCCTTTCGAGTTTTCCTGCTGGGCACTCTCAGGCAGGTTGGGGGGTGGGCAGTTCTCTGCTGAGGGGCCTATGTGAAAAGGAGGAGGCGGAGAACTGTCAGGAAGGGGCAGGAGGAGCGGAGGAGGAGGAGGACGGGATTGGACCAAGTGGAAGCCTGGCACTGTGCCCTTTGCAGATGACCTGATGAGTATTTTGCAGAGTTAATTTCATTAGCGTCTCTGGGAGATGAACAATTAGCAAGATGCTCTGATGCCTTTAAAAGCTTAAGAGAAGGAGAAGGTGGCCTTTCTTGCTTCCCCACCAGACCACAGCATCCCCCACCCCCACTCTCCTCCATCTCTGTCCCCATCTGCATCGTTCATCCACCCTTGTCTGATCTTCTCTCGTGCCCTCATGCCCTCAGAGCCACTTCTACCCTCACCCCACCCTGCTCCTTGGCCACCACACAGCCCCTCCCTCCCTCTTCCAGGCTCCCATCTCCCCTGCGGCCTCGTGCTGGAGCTGTGCCCACACTGCATCAATTGGTCCCCTGTGTTCTGATCGCTCAGACACCCAGCACTGGGGCCTGGCACTGGCCCAGCCCTCCAAAGAGACACAGCTTTCTTTGGCACCCAAAGAAAGCTGGGCCAGGTAGGGGTTCTCTGGTTTTGATTGATTTTGCTACCAGGTCTCTAGCAACTTCCAGATGGGGTTCCAATGGGGATTAGAGTTCCCATGCCAATCCCAGGGTGGGTCTGGTAGGCAGGACAGAGGTAAGCTTTGACTCAGTGAACCGAGGGCTGGGAGAGGAGGCAGAAGCTTAGCTCTGCCTTGCTTACCAGACCCACCCTGGGATTGGCATGGGAGCTCCAGTCCCTTGGGGAAGGTTGGGGTTCACAGAAGGGAGGCCCAGGTCTGTGGGGGGCATCTGTGGCTGTATCAAACAGGTGGAAAATGGGACTCCAGACATCCTGGGGCAGTGTTTGTCCCAGACCCCTGCTGCGTGACCGTGGTCCTGGGAACACATCCTCATACTGCCTCCTCCATGCCCTAAGTCAGTGGGAAGGGTTCTGGTCCAGCCACCAGCCTCCCACAAGCCTCCTCTGGGCAGCCCTGGGTAGTGCTGGCATAGGGAGGCCTGGCTAGATGGGTCTTGAGTTCTCTAGGACCAGGTCAGTGTTCTAGGCAGGCCCTTTTCCCTCAGACTAGATGGTTCCTTGGTGATTTGAAACCCCCTTCAGCCCCAGACCCCCACTTCAGACAGGGCATCAGAACCCCCTCAGAGCTTGCTGAAACCCCGATGTCAGGCCCCTCTTCAGGTCTACTGACAGGATCTTTAGGTGGGGCCCAGACAGCTGTGTTTTAAGAGATTTCCAGCTGGGCCCTAAAGACTGGGAACCACTGCACGCAACATGGGCCAGGAGTGGGAGGACAGTGGTCACACCCCTGAGGCCGGGCAAAGAAACCCTTGCTCTGCAGCAGGGACTCTCAGCGGCCTGTGTGGGAGGGTCTCCTTTCTCCAGGAGCAGGGTGGAAGCTGGTTATTCCAGGGCAGGTAAAAAAATTCTGGTCTCTAAAGCACAGATATACACACACATATACACATACACACATACGGTGCACAACCAGATATACAGTGTATCTGTGGTCTTAACATTTCAGGGGGGCTACTAGGGATGAAAAGGCTCCTTATGGGGGCAATGGTAAAAAACAGGCTAAGAAACACCTCTTACTACTCAAAGAGCCTCAGAAGTACAAGGGCACAACGAATACTCCACAGCTGGACGTGCACACACACAGAAACGCAGGCAACACACACACATATACACAGCCCACACCCGGATATGCACACTCATGAAATAGCCAACACACACACACATATACATGCAGCCCACATCCAGACATGCACACACAAATACACATACTCCACACCAAGGCATACACACACCCTACACCCAGACATGCACACACACTTATACATGCACCCCACACTTGGACTGAACACACACACATACACACACCCTACACCTAGACACGCACACACAGATATACACATCCCACACCCAGACTGAATACATACAAGCACACACAACTCACATCTGGGCACACACACACACCCCCCACACACACCTGGACATGTACACACAGACCCAGGGATACACATGCTCCCAGGTACACACAAACACAGAGGCCACACCTGGACACAGCCCACGCAATGGCACACCCCACACACATGAATAGAAAGTCTTCCTCACACATATGCAAACACATACACTCTCTTCTTCACCCTCCCACACAATCATCAAGAGACTCCAGTCACACTGCGTTAGTGAAGAGGAGACTAGGTTAAGATTTTAATAAGCGTTAAATAAATAAATATACCTTTACCAGGACACCATGCTTTTTTATTAATGTGACGTCTTGGCCTTATGCTTCTTGAGAACAGAGGAGGCACACAGCCGTCTTCACACATGGCCACCCGTGCATGCGTGTGGGTGTGGAGTTGTTTTTGAGATGAGTGTGTGTGCTGTTCATGGCTGTGAAGGAGACACGCGCCTCCATGCAGGCGTGTGTGTGCAAGCATCTTCTAAGTGTGTGCTGAGTGTCGGTGTCATGGGCAACAGGTCAGGAAGCAGCATGTGTGTGCTCATATGTGTTCTCATGTATATATGTGCATGCTCATGTGTATGTGTGCTTGTGTGTGTGTTCGTGTGTGTGTGCTCATGTGTATGTGTGTGTGCACTCATGTGTATGTGTGCTTGTGTGTGTGCTCGTGTGTATATGTGTATGTGTGCTTGTGTGTGTGCACACGTGTGTGGGTGCATGTGTATTTGTGTGTGCTTGTGTGTATGTGTGGTTGTGTGTGTGTGCTCATGTGTGTGTGCTCGTGTGTGTGTGTGCACTCATGTGTATGTGTGCTTGTGTGTGCTCATGTGTATATGTGTATATGTATATGTGTTCTTGTGTGTGTGCACTCGTGTGTGTGCATGCATGTGTATCTGTGGGTGCTCGTATGTGTGCTTGTGTGTGTTCATGTGTGTGCTCATGTGTATGTTTACTTGTGTGCGTGCTCGTGTGTATGTGTACTTGTGTATCTGCTCGTGTATATATGTGTATGTGTGCTTGTGTGTGTGCACCTGTGTGTGTGCACATGTGTATCTGTGTGTGCTCGTGTGTATGTGTGCTCGTGTGTATGTGTGCTCGTGTGTGTGTGCACACGTGTGTGTGGGTGCATGCGTATTTGTGTGTGCTCGTGTGTATGTGTGGTTGTGTGTGTGTGCTCGTGTGTGTGTGCACACTCATGTGTATGTGTGCTTGTGTGTGCTCATGTGTATGTGTGTATATGTGTATGTGTTCTTGTGTGTGTGCACTCGTGTGTGTGCATGCATGTGTATCTGTGTGTACTCATACGTGTGCTTGTGTGTGCTCATGTGTATGTGTACTTGTGTGTGTGCTCGTGTGTATGTGTACTTGTGTATCTGCTCGTGTATATATGTGTGTGCTTGTGTGTGTGCACCTGTGTGTGTGCGCATGTATATCTGTGTGTGCTCGTGTGTATGTGTGCTCGTGTGTGTGTGCACATGTGTATCTGTGTGTGCTCGTGTGTATGTGTGCTGGTGTGTGTGTGCTCATGTGCGTGTGCACACATGTGCTTATGACTCTGGGGTCCTTAGGCAGACATTGTCAATTCCCAGAGCACTCAGTCTCTAAATCCTTCCTGTTCATCATCGTATCCCTTACTTTTGCCAACACAGTGCACACTCCAGGAATATGTGCTGAATGAATGAATCAACAAATTAATGTAATGCAAGCATCTCAATTTCTGTTCTCTTCATTAAACCTTATAAATTGCCCCGTGACTTAGATATCATCCTGCTCATTTTACAGATGAGCAGACTGAGGCTTGGAGAATTTGAAGCAGCACCTCCACCATCGCCATCCACATCTTCTACCTCCCAGGCTTGCACAGGGCACACTGGCTACCCTGCGGACACTTGGGAGACCCAAGCAGAGTGGCCCGGGCTGCCTTCTCTGAGGTCGGGTCAGCCCTGCTCAGGTCGTTGCAGGAGGGCTGCTGAAGAGGCAGCCTTGTTGGAATTCGGCGCCCATGACAAGACTCTCTTGTGAGGTTTCGGACAATCCCTGCCCACATTTTCCTCCGCTCCTTCCTGGTGCCACCAGACTCCTGGCCCTCGATGTCCGCTACCCTGGCCCGTTGAGAGTCTTCTGGAGCTTGTGCAGAGCAGATGGGTGATGTTCACCCAGCACAACCATTCTGACTCAGCCCCTCAGGGCTGGTACATACTGTGTGCCAAGGTTAATTAAACCAGTAATTAGAAGGAGAGATGCTTAATCTACCTGGTTAATAAAATAACTCCCCTCACATGAGCTTGCGGACGCTGTCACTCTCTGGGTGGAAGCGGAGATGCTGCAGCCCCTGCACCGTGGATCAGCCGAGCAGAACGCTCCCTGCTCTCCGTGGGCCTGACTCCTGCCCTGCACCAGCTCCCTGCTCTCCGTGGGCCCGACTCCTGCCCCGCGCCAGCTCCCTGCTCTCCGTGGGCCCGGCTCCTGCCCCGCGCCAGCTGCCTGCTCTCCGTGGGCCCGGCTCCTGCCCCGCGCCAGCTCCCTGCTCTCCGTGGGCCCGGCTCCTGCCCCGCACCAGCTCCCTGCTCTCTGTGGGCCTGGCTCCTGCCCCGGGCCGCTCCCCGAGTCCTGGAACCAATTCCTGGGCCCACCTCAGCCACTTCAGGGTGGGGTCTTGGAGGAAGCTTCAAGGGAGGTCAAGCCTGGGGAGATAGCTGGGGGTGTCCAGTCTCAGAGAAGGCGCCGTGGTGACAGGCGGCACCAAGGTTTTTCTACCAGGCACCAGGCCCAGGGCAGCGGCTCAGCACCCCGGGGGTCTCCCCTGTAGCCGGGACCCTCTCCTGTGCTTTCCTCACTGTCCGTTCCCTTCCTTCAAGGGCGAGCTCTGACCCTCGCACTCTAAATTATATCCTTGGTGAATATCTTTAAAAATTAATTTTTAATCTTACATATAAAACATGAATACATTATGTTGTGTTTTTAAAAAAGACTACACATCACCCCGCCTCACATCCTTGGTTTTTCCAGGGAGAAAGCTGCTGGCAGAGTCTGCCGCGTGGCCTCCTGGGCCTTTCTCTCCATGGGTGCAGGTCTATATGTCGGCATCAGTCACTAGACCGAGTTTTGCTTGAATTTAGGTATTTACTCTCTGGTCTCTTGCTGTATGCTTCCTTCAGCAGTGTGTCTTTCCCCTCACTAACGACATGAGGAGCTGATGTTTTCTTCAGTTACATTTCATCGAGATGGAATTTTCTGGATGAGGAGAGGAGCCTCCCTCGCCCTCACGACCCCACGCTGGGAATGTCCTGTACCTGTATCAGGGCACCCCCTGAATGGGAACCCTCAGCCCCAGGGGTCCACCCTGCCCCACCCCAGTCTTGTCGCCACGGCCCAAACGCTCCCCAGCCCCTATCCCCCGTGCCTGGTGTGAGTCAGGGGGACAGCAGGCCCCTTCCCTCCTCCATCGCGGAGACTACTGCAGCTCACAGAGCGCGGGTCTCTGTGTGCGAGGCTGCCTCAGTCCCGCTGTAGTGGCCGCCTCCTGCCAGCCTCACAGGCCCCCCAACAGGGTCTGGCTCAGGTGCAGGGTCTTCAAAGAGACAGGCCACCTCCCACTTCCCACCTCAAAGGACAGCCTGGAGGGACAGGGCCTGAGTGACAGCCGCTCCCTCGGGGCTGCTCACCTGCACGGCCACCCCGCTCTCTCTCAGCTCCTGGCAACAGTGAGAGCAGACCCAGATGATGGGCAGCAGGCTGCAGGCGAGGGCGGACGTGTGCGGGTGTAGGGGAACGGGTTTTATTAACCTCGTAATGATCTGCTTAATGGGCTTTGAAGTCAGGTGCATCCAGCAGCTAGAGCAGGTGGCCCTGAGGCCACAGGGTGTGAGCTGGTGGGATGTAGGAATCTGGAGGGTCTTTAGCCACCAGAGCGCCACGCGAGTTCCCAAGCTAAAGAGAATAAACAGGACACATGTTTATTATTATTTTTTAAAGGGGCATGAAATAGATTAGAGAGTGAAGGCAGGACTGGACAGGGCATGGGCTCAGTCCACCAGGTTGCTGGTGCCAGCTGTGTGGCCTTGGGCACATCACATCTGCATCTGAGCTCGGCCCGCTCACCCTCACCCACCCATCTGTCCGTCAGATATTCATTCATTCAACAGGTATTTATTGACCTCCCTGCTCTATGTCAGGCCTTGAGCTATGTGGAAGACCTTGTGTTTTTGGAGCCAAGTACTCCAGTGGGGGTAGCAGGTGGGAGAAAGACTGACAGTAAGTAAGCAAACAAATAGAACAACAAAATAATTCCAGAGGCTGCAGAATATAAAGTGGGTAAAGTGAGAGAGGGGCAGAGAGGAGGAGTGGAGGGCATCTCTGTGGAAGTGTGGCCAGGGAGGGTCTCTGAGGAGGTGCCGTTTCAGCAGAGACCTGGTTGAAGAGAAAGTGGCAGCGGCCATGGGGAAGACCTGGAGGAAAAGTGTTGTGGATACAGGGATCAGCAAGTGGAAAGCACCCTGGGGGAAAGTGAGCTAGATGTGTTTCCAGACCCCAAGGACCGGCAGTGCAGCTGGAGCGGCAGGGTGTGGCGGGAGGACATAAGTGGGGATGGACTCTGAGAGGTGGGCAGGTACCCGACCCCCAGAGCCCCGAAGCAAGGAGAATCTAGAGTACTGCAAGAGCAAAGTGAAGCCAGCGGAGGGTTCAGGAGGGAGTGATAGGATGTGATCTGCATCCAAAATACATTATTCTGGCTGCCACGTAAGGTGACTGGGAAAAAAGGGGGGGTTGGGGTGGTGGCCAATCATTTTGAAGCCCATTTCAGTTCCAAAATCCTGTAGTGCCTCGCCCGTTTCCTGTTCTGCAACACTAAGGATAATCTCTAACATTTGAAGGGTGTTTTCAACATTTACAAATCACATTCGTGAACAATTCTGTTTCATTCTCACAGAAGCCTCTTTCAGTACTTTCCCAGGGAAGTGGACTCCTCCGACCACCTGCAGGGCAGTCCCAGAGTGGAGCCTCCAGGGACCTGGGACCTTTGAGTGCTCTGATGGCAGGGCCAGCCAGAAGGCTGAGATTGTCACCATTTGTCTGGTGGTGAACATCCGTTGTCTGCCAGCCAGGGTCCCAGACCCCCTCTTTGGGTAGCAGTGCTCCCGTTTTCCCTTGGAGAACCTGCACCCGCCACCTCCACCCACAGTCTCTGTGGCTCAGATGAAGCCACTCTAGCCCGGGCTCCAGGGTGGCCAATCAGAGTTTCCCAACATCCTGGCTTCCACAGAGGTTGGTTCAAATTGAGTTCTCCATGTGTACCAATGAGAACCAAGCCTGAGGCTGAAGCCTGGGCTTACATAGAAGATGCTCCCTTTCAGGTACGGTGGGCCACATGTCAGGGTAGGGGCCTGGAGGGCTGATGGCCACCAGCTGGTAAAAGGCTGCCTAAGCAGGGAGCCCCCACAGAGGAGGGCTGACAAGCAGACAGGGAAGGAGAGACTTGTTCTGTTGGAGCACCTTGATCTGGCCATACCTGAAGCTAAACTTCTCTCACCCTAGGGACTTTTCAGTGACAAGAGCCCATGAATTCCCTTTTGAGTTTGAGCTAGTTTGAGATGGATTTCTGATCCTTGCAGCCCAACTGGGTCCTTACCAATACACATTTGTACAACCCTTAAAGGTTTATAAACAGATTCTCACATATGGCTTAATTCAGTTCTTAGAGCAACTCTGGGAAGTAGGCACTTTTTTTTTTTTTTTTTTTGAGACGGAGTCTTACTCTGTCGCTCAGGCTGGAGCACGATAGTGTGATCTCAGCTCACTGCAACCTCTGCCTCCCAAGTTCAAGTGATTCTCCTGCCTCAGCCTCTCGAGTAGCTGGAATTACAGGCGTGTGCCACCACACCTGGCTATATATATACATGTGTATATATATGTGTGTGTGTGTGTATATATATGTGTGTGTGTGTGTGTGTGTGTGTGTGTGTATATATATATATATTTTTTAATTTTTAGTAGAGACAAGGTTTCACCATGTTGGCCAGGCTGGTCTTGAACTCCTGATCTCAGGTGATCTGCCCACCTTGGTCTCCCAAAGTGCTGGGATTACAGGTGTGAGCCACTGCGCCTGGCCAGAAGTAGCCATTTTTATCCCCATTCCACAGAGGAGGGTAGTTAGGCCGGAAGATGGAGTTGCCAGGAACAGGGCGAGGGCTTGGACCCCAGCCTTCAGTCATTCCCCTTCTGAAGGACCAATGTGCCACACACAGGATCTCCCCCAGGGAACTTATTTTCTGTCATGAGCCAGGCCTCTGTGCCCCTACTTTTGTCCACCAAGGCCTAGGACCGGCCTGTCCGGCTTTTTCCTGGCTGCTGTCCCCTTCAGCCTGGGGTTCTTGGAAGCCAGACCCTCCTGCCTATTAAATGCCTATTGTGTGACCGCTGTGCTCCAGCACATGGGGACACGGCGCTGAACGGGAGACACTCTGCCGGGTGGAGGCAGATGAAAAGCACAGGAAGGAGATATTTTCAGGCAGGGATACCTGCTGTGCAGAAAAACCAATGGACAAAACTCGGGAGATGTGATTGTGACCAGAGGAGGGAGAGGGTGCTAAGTGAGATGACGGAAGGCCTCTCCTCTGAGACCGGAGTGATGAGAAGGCACCCAAGGCCACAACTGGCTGCTAAGTTTCCCAGGCAGAGAGCACAGCCGTGCAAAGGCCCTGCGGCGGACTGGGCTGGAAGAGCAAGGCTGCTAGGGAAGGAGGGCCAGGAGGCAGGGAGGGGTTGGCAGGTGCAGCCCTGGGTACATTTATAAATTTGGGCCTTATTGTATGTGCAGTGGGAAGCCAGGGGTTGGGGGCATGGATAAACAGGCGAGGGACAGCTACAAAGCTCACTCAAGAAAAGAGCAGTCTGGCGGCTGTGGGAGGATATGTGGTGGGGACAGAGGCAGCAGGGTGCGCCCAGCCCACTCCAGCGCTCCCAATCTGATCCTGCTGAGCCCCAAGCTCTCTTCTCAACTGCAGAACCCCGCGTTCAGCTCCGGGCACCTGGGGGAGGAAGCACCTTGACAAAGTTCAGCCAGGGGATTAGCGCCCCACAGAAATGGCCTCCCGTTTTCTGTTATTAGCATCCACAAAGGCGCACTCCTCAGGCTCCAAGGGATCTGCCCCAGGGAAAGATCTTTTCCCTTAATGCCAGGGACCAGGTCTCTCCTCAGCAGTGTCTCTGGAATTTGGAGGGTCCAACCCCCAATCTCCGGCCCCTCCATGGCTGCAGGAGGCGGCGTCGTGAGCATGAATGGACGCTGTGCCTGTGTGTCCGCGGGCTCGTGAGCCAGAGCAGATGACTGAGGGCAGGAGGAAGGGAAGGGAGAGATCCTTCCCTGGGAAGGATCCTGGTGGAGGAGAGAAAGGCCCAGGCTACGGGAACCCTGCGGCCACCTCCACTGCCTGTCTGCTTCCGTCAGGAGAGCCACTGGCCTCGCAGGCTATTTTATGTGTGTTTGTTTGTGTGTCTGCCTGTGTCTCGCTCTGTCTTCTGATGTGCCTGTGTCTCTGCTGTCGCATGCCCCCTCAGCTGGAGCCACTATTGCTGAAGACAAGCACAAGCCCGCATCCTCTCCCTGAGGGCGGCACGCACACCCTTTGGCCCCTGGGGCCTCGCCTCCTCTGAGAAAAGCAAAAACAGCTCCTCAGCTGCACAGCCCTTTACAGTTTGCATTTCTCTATCCCACGCACATGTTTAATTATATCCTTGCCTTGTTCTTGAAGTTTAAGGCACTAACCCTCTGTTTGTTCTTCACAATGACATTGCGGGGTGCACAGGCACAGACTTAGCCCACTGGCAGCTGAGGAAACTGAGGTGGAGCCAACGTGTGCGAGGCGCAGGGCTGGGCTCCGGCCTCGGGCGGGCGCGGGTTGGGTTGCTGGTGCAGGGAGTTTCCAGAGTCCTCCCTCTCCCGGAGGTTCGGAGGTTGCACTACCTGGAGGTGTCCCACGCCACGCCGCCCTGTAGCGGGCTCAGCAGGCTGAGCTGGTCACCTCCTGGTTTTCTTAGGCCCCTGGTTCCTCAACTTTCCTTCGAAAGTTCCTGGGAAAGGCGCCTGTAAGTGGGGGAATCCCTTGGGAATTCGGGGAGAGGGAAGGGGATTCAGTCTGGGCCCGGGACGGAGGGTGGGGTGCTGAGGGCCGCTGTGAAGTGCCTGCCTGGGCCCCACCCTGCAGCCTGACCATGAGGGGCTAGGCCTGGGGAGGGATTGAGTGGTCTGCAGGAGGTGCGGTGGGGAAGAGCAGGGGCTGCCTGGTTGACAGCAGGTGACAGGATGGCTCCGCCGAGCTGCTGCCGTTGCAACAAAGGAAGGGAGCAAGGGGGGCGACGAGGCTTGGCCACCATTCTCCCAGCTGCTCTGGGTTTGAAGCTGAGCCACTTTGCTGGCTCCAGCACAGCGCGAACAGGTGGCAGCAAGATTGGCACAGCCAGGAAAATCCATCTTGTGGAGGCCAGCGTGCAGCAGAGCGGGAGAGGAGCAGCCAGACGGAGGGGGGTGCAGAAGGAGAGGAGGGGAGGGGCTGCAGGGAGGGGACCCTGTCATCTCCAGGCCTGGCCATCCCCAGACAGCTCTTCCCAGCTTCCCCGACACGTGTCCATGTGTGCCCACAGAGCCAGTTCTGCACTCAAGAGACCTCCAGAACCCTCAGGGACCTCGGGCCGGCCAGATCTCCTACCTGGGAGGGCTCACAGGGCACCTGTCTTTCCCTTTTGCCCTGCTGTCCTTGCCTTCCAGCCAGCCTCCCCTCCAGCTTGTGCCAGGTGGGCTTCCTGGCACAGGTAACACTTGAGCACCTGGGGTAGAAGGAGGCACCTGGAGCTCCCAGGTGGGCTCCCAGCTCCAGGAGTAGCAGGTTGAAGTTTCTTGCCTGGCAGCTCTGTCAGGATGGGCAGCCCCCAACACGTGCTGCAGCACCTGGTGGCTCGGCTGGGGGCTGGTTTGCTCAGCAGGGACCCAAATCATGACCATGTGGGCTCTGCCACAGCCCCAGCAATACTGCCTATGCGTGAGGTGCTGTTTGCCACTCAGCAATCACAGGCTTGTGCATGGTGCTACCTGAACACCCAAATGAACCAGGTGGCTCTGGAATTTACTCGGTCCCCACTTGGTAGGTGTCTGTGAAGAGTCTAGCCTGGGCTAAGCCCTGTTCCAGGTGTAGAAGATGTAGCAGGAAAGAGGACAGGCAAGGTCCAGGCTCATGATGCTTACATGGTGGAGGGACAAGTCAAACCAATGAACAAGGTTATTTTTATTTTTTATTTTATTTTATTTTAGATGGAGTCTCACTCTGTCACCCAGACTGGAATGTAGTGGCATGATCTTGGCTCACTGCAACCTCCACCTCCCGGGTTCAAGCAATTCTCCTGCCTCAGTCTCCCCAGTAGCTGGGATTATAGATGCCTGCCACCACACCCAACCTATTTTTGTACTTTTAGTGGAGACGGGGTTTCACCATGTTGGCCAGGCCGGTCTCGAACTCCTGACCTCATGATCCTCCCGCCTCAGCCTCTCAAAGTGCTGGGATTACAGGCGTGAGCTACCGCGCCGGGCCGTGGTCATTTTAGATAGTGACAGGTACATGCAGAAATACACAGAGTGATGAAAAAGTACCTGGAGATGTGGCCTTCCAGATGAGGTGGCCATAGAGGGCTTCTTTGAAGAGGCGGCATTTGGGCTGAGAATTTGGATATGGACAGAAAGAACTGAAGATTGGTTCAGGGTTGAGCTGGGGACTTGGCATTCCCTGGGCCGGGAAGGACTGGGGACTCCCGTGAAGTTAGGGAGGGGCCATAGAAGATATTCTTTCTCCTCCTTTAAAAGTACAGCTTAAAGGGAATTCCCACACTCCTCCTGCCTCCTGGGCTAGCCTAGCCTGGGGCCCCTCATCCTACCCGAGAGCCCGAGTGTTCACCCCTATCCCACAGACACTCTCACCCTGACCCGCTCTCTCATGCATTCTGAGTAAGCTGTATCCCTTCTTGAAGATGGACAGCACTTTACAAACTCCATATGCTCAGTTTTCTTTTATTATTTTAATTTCTAAATACTTGGGAAGGTTTCCAGCACTGGCTTCTGCTGTGATTCTGGTGCCAGCAAACACACTTTGCTCTGTCCCCCTCCTCCTCGTCCCTTCCTTCATCCAAAGCACAAAGACTTCCTCCAACTCGGAGGAGAACTGGGATGCAGGGAGAGAAATTCAGCCAGCAAGTGGGTGCCCTGTGGGCCTGGTGGAAGAACGCGCTGCCCCAGGAGGCAGCATGGACTAGCAGGAAGGGCCTGGCCTGGCGGGAGGGAAGCCCAGGGTCTAGATGATGCGGGGGTTTCTGAAGATGGTGTCAAATGGCCCCTGGCACAGAACAAGAACTTCAGGCCTTGCCACACAGCCCACTCCACAGAGCCTCCCAGGCCTCTCCCCTCCCTGAGTCCCACAGGGTCTGACTCCCCACCCACCAGCACCCGTGTCCTCCAGGGGAGCTGGCTTCCTTTCTGGCTGTCAGAGGCCTCGAGGACTTTGCTTTTCTCTTCCTTCTGCCTCGAATGTTCTCCCCATCCCCAAACCTTCACCAAGCTCGCCCTTTCTCTTTCAATGTTACCTCTTCTGCAAAGCCTTCCTGGATACCCAGTCTGAGCAGGCTTCCCTAAACATTCGTCACAGACCCTGGCGCTAGCTGAAATCTCATGTCCCGCTTTCATGACATGTTCCTATAAGATCAGAGACCTTACCTGTCTTTGCTCTCTTCTGTACCACCAGTGACTGGAATAGTGCCTGGGGTGGAGTCAACCATTCTCTTTGAATGAATGAATGAATGAGTTTTCCAAGTTTCCTGTCCATCTCCTCCTCCTGCCAGCTCCCATTGGTGGAAGGGAGATAGGGTTCTGGGTAACTCATAGTCTGGTATCTAGAGAAACAGGACGACATTTATTGACTGGCTGCCAGGAGCAGCCATGTGACCACATTCAATGGGCTACCCCCATTTTAGTTACAAGAAAATGAAAACTCAGAAGAATAAGAACCTGCCCAGAATCAGGCAGCTTGAAAGCCGGGGAGCCACGATTCAGATTCCTGGCTTTGCTACCCTACCAGGCCATAGATGGACCACAGAGAGATGACCAATTTTCAAAGAACTGGAATAATAAAGTGCACTTAGCACAACGCACTGTTGACTGCAAGTCAATGCCACTTTGATGACTCAGAAGGTGATGATTTCAGAGCCCCAAGGGGCACTGTCACCGCTGAGTCCCGATCTCATGGAGCGGGCCCACACCTGTGCACAGCGTGGGGCACCGACAAAGCTGCATGACCCCAGACCGCGCCCGGGGGCTGCTTTCCAGGCAGCAGCGCTTGTCTCCGCAGACGGTCCTCTGCTTTTTTGTCTGGAAGAAAGGAGGCTAGTGCCTTGATGTGATGTTTCCTGCGGCGTATAATCTTGACCAGCGGGAGTCTCCAAAGCCAGCCTCAACCAGAAGGGATGGCGACACCACTGGATCCTTTTGCATGGTGCCAGGATAGCTGTGAAGCCACAGCCTCGCCTCCTCCCAGCCTGTGCTCATGGCCACGCTTTCAGAGCATGAGCCAGTGTTTGCGAGGCAGCGCCCATGGCAGCCAGTGCCCTCCCTTCCCTGCCTCCCCGTCCTTCAAATCACCCGCCACCATTGATCACACCATGCATTTGATTTATTTTAGTTACATCTCCCCCTACCCACCCCGCTGGACTGTAAGCTCCACAAAGGCAGGGCTTTGTCTGCTGGGTTCCCTGCTGCCTTTGTCCCCAGCACCGTGGCTGCCACACCACTGGCACCCCATGTTTGTGCAGTGACTATTTCCCCATTACCTGTCACTCACATCCCACCTTCACAATTTTGGTCCTAACTGTGCCTCACTTGTGCTATTTAATATTTTTCTTTCCATCAACCCCTTTTTAAAAAAACTGAAAGATATGAAATGTAAGAGGAAGCTTTTTTATCACTGCCATAAATGGAAAGCCAATATCACTTGCCATAAATAGAAGACAACTGTTAAAATAAATGCCACAAAAACAAAACAATGTGATGAAATCTGAGCAAGAGCTGGTTGCTGGTGGAAGGCAAGAAGGCTGGGGCCAGCTCTCCCTCTGTGCTAAACAAGGGAGGGCAATGAGCCCCAGAGAGGTGTTGAAGACAGGCTCACGCCAAACCCAGACTTTGTCCTTGATAGAGGCTCTTAGAGCTGAACAAGGAGTCACTTTCTCAGCATGCAAGTGAAGCAGTGTGACTTAACTCCAGCCCCAGCACGTCTGAAGATCACTCCCCCCACGAGGGGCCTTCCCCTGTGCTTTGGGAAACAGAATCTGGAGAAGTTGGTGGGGCTAGACCTGGAGGAACTGCTCCCCCAATGCACCTGGCATTGCTAGCCCCTAAGGTGCCTTTGTGCAAGTTAGAGAAAGAGCTCTCTCTGGGGGGAGGTGGCCCCCAGCGACAGGGCTAGGCAACCGAACGGTGCCTTTGTGGGCAGAGAAAGGTGCTCCGTCCCCAGGGTCTTGCTTTCCTGCCAGTGTCCCGAGGCCCATGGATCCATGTCTCAGCCTCAGCTTTTATTTCGGTCTTGCTCATGTTCTGGTCAGGCCTGAGCCTGTCTTCCTCACCTGGAAGCAGCTGCTGGCTGCAGGGGCTGTCTTGCTCATATGTATGTCTTTCACCATGTGACAGAGTGTCCTGCATGTGACCAGCTTTCAGGAAACATTCGAGGACTTGAATGGAATTGATGATTAATCAAACTTCAAATAGCCAACATTTCCTCCTGTCCAGACAAATAAGACCAAAAAATTCATCTATGCTCTCAGCCTTGGTGGCTTTTTTCTGAAGTCTTCCCAGCACCAGGTGGGCCGATGGGTACTTCCCAATTCCCACACCCTTTGAAAGAATTTTGTCTTCCTGATTCCTGAGCTCTCCTGCCTGATCCAGTCTCTGGTTTAGGCCTCAGGGAGTTTCCATTAGAATGCTTTGTGTTGCAAGTGACAGGAAAACCCAAGTCTAATTGGTTACATCCTGGGGAGTTTATCGAGTGGAGGTAGCATTAGCATCATGTGAGGCTTGGTCCAGCGGCTCCAAAGATGTCACAAGGACCTTGTTCCTTCCCATCTCTCCTGTTACAAGCCTCATCGTCAGGCTCCTTGCAGAATCTTCCGTTCTCCCACTTCAGGCAGTTCCAGGCTATCCAGGCTATAAAATTCCAATTTTATACCACATCCTTCCGTTCTCCCACTTCGGGCAGTTCCAGGCTATAAAATTCCAATTTTATACCACATCCTTCAGGGAAACAATGAAGGTCTCTCCCAAAAGCTTCCATGGAAGACAGGAGAAACCTTGCTCTCCCAGAAACACTAGGAATATTCTTGCATCTTATGTGCTGATTGGGTTACTTGCCTATCTCTCAACCAATAGCCACAGTCAGGGGGAGGGAATGCGCTGCATGGCCAATCAGGGCCTGCTCCTGAAGGTGGGTGTGGAGTCAGCTCACCAATCATGAGCTGAGAATGGATAAGGGCCCCAAGGGACATGCAGGTGAATGGTCCCAGAAGGAAGAGGGGTCGGGTGCTGGGGGCAAACGGTAGATGCCCCACCAGCCCGGGAGATAAGTCAAGAAAGCCAGCCATTGTGGGATTTGGAGTTTTGCAATAGTTTCTCTTCTTCCCCAGGGTACAGTCAGGTGGGACGACAGGCTGGGACCACTCTGAGAATCCAGGTGCTACTGGGTCTGAAAAAGACAAGGGTGAGCTGGGTGCCCCCCGCCCAGCCCCCACCATGGAGACATAGAAGGTTAGGACTGGAGGGAGCCAGCAATTCTCAGCCAGGGGCTTCCCAAGGATGGTGGCTAGATTGCAGGAGGTGCAGGAACCTTCCAAATCACTTGCCAAATGTGTGGGGTCCTCTGTGTACTTTTCTGGGCAGAGGGCCAACAACTTAATGTGGTCTCAAAGAGGTCTCCAGCCTAAAGAGGTTCATCAAGAGGTGCTTGCTCAAGATTGAACAAAGAGCTGCTAGCAGAATCTAGAAGACCTCCTGGGTCCTCTAGCTCCCCATACAAGGTGCTCACGTGCCTCATCTTGTGTAATGCACTCTTCTTCTTCATGTGACACAGGGGCTGCTGTCTCCATTGTGCAGATGGGAAAATTGAGGCTGAAGAGAATCTGTGATTTGCTCAGGCTCACAAGTGGTGTAGTGGGTTCAAACCCAGGTGTCTCTGTTTGTTTTTTTTCTTTTTTTTTTTTTGAGACAGAGTCTCGCTCTGTTGCCCAGACTGGAGTGCAGTGGCTGGATCTCAGCTCACTGCAAGCTCCGCCTCCCGGGTTTACGCCATTCTCCTGCCTCAGCCTCCGGAGTAGCTGGGACTACAGGCGCCCGCCACCACGCCTGGCTAGTTTTTTGTGTTTTTTAATAGAGACGGGGTTTCAACATGTTAGCCAGGATGGTCTCGATCTCCTGACCTTGTGATCCGCCCGTCTTGGCCTCCCAAAGTGCTGGGATTACAGGCTTGAGCCACCATGCCCGGCCCTCTGTCTGTTTAATCTCCATTATTCCTTAGAGCCATTCAGTAATGTGAGATCAGGCAACGTTGTTCAACGGTTCTCCAAACTGCCCGTCTGCAGCCTGAGCATGAGAAAACTGCCTCTAAAAGGGAGTCCATTTTTGCCGTGCCTCTAAGTATGTCCACCCAGGAATCACAGGCTTGGCTTCTGATCAACTTGGCAATCTCGGTTTGCTGTCTCACCTCTCAGAGCTTCAGGTCCCTCATCCTAAATGGGACTCAACAGTCCTTACCTTGCAAAGCTGTTTGGGGGGTCCCCATGGGTCCTTGTTGCCATAACATCATGTACATGGCAAGGCCTGATGTGGGAGAGAGGTGGCTCTTTGGCCACCTGGATTCAAATCCCAGCCTCACCGTGACCATGTCACCTGGACCAAGCGACTTCCCCTGGGCTGCCATTTCTTTGTCTGCAGAATGGGGGTGTCCACAACACCTGCTCAGTGGGGCTGGAGCACGATCATGCAAAGCACCTGGCACAGAGACTCCGCTCCCCAAATGTGGACCATGGCATCTCTTGAGGCGGTCTGGTTGCCCACTCAGGAACCCCACTCCTCCTTGGCTTGGGGATGATTTCCCCATGGCCCACAGAGGACATGCATGAATCACTTAGAGCAACAGCATGGGCTGGGAAAGCGAGCTGACCTTTGGGAAATGGCGTCTCTGTGCCAGGTGTTTTGCATATATTACCAAGCTCCAGCCCCCTGGCAGCACCAAGCAGGTGCTGTGGACATTGGGTACGAGGAAATGGCAGCCTAGAGGTGAGTCACTTTGTTCGGTGGCACGGTATATTGATGAGGTTGAGATTTTAATCCAGGTCTGCCTAAGGCCAAAGCTGTTGCATTGTCCCGTACTGCACTTGCTGTGAGCCAGAGAGCAAAGCACATGGCTGTGTGATGGAGATGCTTCAGATGGCAGAAAGGCTGGCCTGACCGGTCTGGCCATCATTTAATTTAGACCTGTTCTTTGCTAGCTCCTTAGGGAGGTGCCAGGGGCAGGGGCCTGCATGGGGACAACAGGACCAGCCTCATTGCTTCTCCTGCCCAGCCTGCTGCCTCCGGTGCAGGATTCATGGCCCCATTGCCCCCTGCGGGCCTGACTGCCCTTTGAGCTCTGGCATGGAGGTGTGGGGGGCTTCCTGCTCCAGTGGGCAACACTGCTGCCACCACGCACTGCTCCGAAAGCCATAAAGCAGCTGAGGAAAAATGACGGCGGCTGAGGAAACGAGCCACGGAGGAAATTAACTCGCACCCAGGGAGCCGCGCGGCTTTCTGCTGACAGAGAGGGCCGGCTGCCTCATAAAACTAAACACTTAAACTCTCCTCTTTACAATAATTACGGCGCCTTGAATGTCTCTTCCCGCTGCCCCGGTCCAGCCTGGCTTCTTGCAGGGCACCAAGGGGGACCCACGGGTGGGAGCCGGGGCTCCTTGGGAGAAGGGATGGGAGCCAGGTTTGGCTGCTGGAACCCAGGTGCCTTCAGTGGGGATGCCTGGCCAGGGAGCCAGAGGACGCTAGAGCCAATGGTGCCTTGGGGCCCGGCGGCTCCAGCCTCCTCGTTTGACAGATGAGGAACCTGGGAGCCTAGAGAGGGTTTGTGACTAAGTGAAGGTCACCTAGCCAGATGGAGGCAGGACCGTACTGAAAGCAGCACCTCTCCCCGAGGGCAGTGGGGTCCAGTCCATTTTCCTCCAGAATCACTGGCCTCCCCACCTACATTTCCTGAGGGCCCGTGCCTGAGCCAGACCCAGTGTGGAGCCCAAGAGGGAAGAAAACGCGCCTGGCCTTGGCCTCATTAGAAGGTAAGTCCCTGGGAACCGAGGCGGCCTCTGCCCCCTGCACACTGAGCCTCAGCCCCTGAGCAGGGCCAGATTCAGGCGGGCCCTTGGGCAACACTTGACTCTCACAAAGCAGCAGCCCTGGATCTCCTATAAGAAAGTGAGTGTCCTCTTCACCCCCTGGCCATCTGGGGCAACCCCCAGGAAGACACGGAAGCCAGCGGTAGCTTCCCAGCACAGTGGAGATCGTGTCTGCCAGAGGGGCAGGAGTCAGACTCTGAGCCTGGAGGGGCTCCGCGGGTGAGGGGTCTGTTGCCGCAGGTCCCAGACACGGCTTCTTCTCCAGAGCAGCAACAAACTACTGCGCTTCGGGCCGTGGCCCCCCGTTTCTCCCTCTGCCTGCCTGCAAGGCTGCCCGTCGACTCTGCAGGGGAGGACCCCTGCCCTCTGTGACCCCGTAACCTGCTCCCCAGGCCCAAGTCCAGCCAGTCTCCTCCAACCCCCATCCCCCACTCCTCCCTGGGCCTCCTCCCCCAGCAGCAACCTTCCTCTCCGCTTGGCACTCACTGCCTTCTGTGCTTCCAGCAACCCCCCAACCCCCTCCCCAAGTAGGGGACAGCTGTTGTTTTTTCCTGCAGGCATCGTCCTGCTCAGTGGGACCCCCCTCCCTCTTGCTCAGTCCCTGAGCTTTGGAAGAAGCTGCTCGCTCACTCAGAGGGGTGGGCACATACCCTACGCCTGGCCAATCAGTGGAGCCCATCACCCTGGTTACCGAGAGTGGTTTGAAGCTGTTCAGGTAAAGTCGAATCAAGGCAAATCCTGGGATTGTAAGAAGGCCCTAGCCTTTTGCTGGAATCGCCGAGCTGGGGTGGGGGTGAAACTGATGTTGCCAAAGACTGGAGAATGCCGCTGACTCAGGAGGGCAGACCTCAGATGGGGCTTCAGCTTCCTGATGACTCGCTGGCACCTGAGTCCTGCCATGCCTGAAGCCATTGGCCAGGAATATTTATTTATTTATTTTTGAGACAGAGTCTCACTCTGTCGTCCAGGTTGGAGTGCAGTGGTGCGATCTCGGCTCATTGCAACCTCCCCCTCCTGGGTTCAGTGATTCTCCTGCCTCAGCCTGCTGAGTAGCTGGGATTACAGGTGCGCGCCACCATGCCCAGCTAATTTTTGTATTTTTAATAGAGACAGAGTTTCACCATGTTGGTCAGGCTGGTCTCGAACTCCTGATCTTGTGATCCACCCACCTCGGCCTCCCAAAATGCTGGAATTACAGGCATGAACCACTGCACCCAGCCATATTTATGTATGTATGTATTTTGAGACAGAGTCTCGCTCTGTCCCCCATCCTGGAGTGCAGTGGTGCAATCTCAGCTAACTGTAGCCTTGGCTTCCCAGGCTCAGGATCCTCCCACCTCAGCATCCCTAGTAGCTGGAACTATGAATGCACACCTCCATGCCCAAATAATTTTTGGATTTTTTTGTAAAGATGGGTTTTGCTATGTTGCCCAGGCTGGTCCAAACTCCTGAGCTCAAGCAATCTACCTGCCTTGGCCTCCAAAGTGCTGGGATTACAGGCGTGAACCACTGTGCCTGGCGCCATTATTATTATTATTGTGATTATAATAATTATTTCAGTATTTCTATTTTGCCTCGTCCAGTCTGAGTTTAGTTTCTGTCTCTCACAACCAAAAGGTTCTAATGTGGCCACATCTCCTGTTTAGGGACCCAGTTCACAGGGTAATGGCCTCTCCCCACTTCCTTCCCACTGAGGAGGCCCAGAACCTGCCTGGGCCTGAGTCTCTTGCCTCTGTTAATTTACTCCCTCTATAAGCCAAGGACTGGATCTTTTTGCTGTGTTCAGGTTCTGCTGTCTGTTGCTCTGGGGACATTGTATTAAGTAGAAGGGTCTGAGTCACCCTGGCCAGGCCTCTGAAGGTCCATATCATGACTTTTCCCCAGACACTGGCTCCCAAGAAAGTGAGCAGGAATTGAGCCAATCGAGTCAGGTCTACAGTTTTATGTTTTCAGTGGTGAATGTTGTTTGCACATACATTCCGATATTAGACGGTACATTGGGCTATTGAAAACGAAAAGGGCCAGGCGCGGTGGCTCACACCTGTAGTCCCCAACATTTGGAGGCCCAGCAGTTGGATAGCGTGAGCCCAGGAGTTTGAGACCAGCCTGGGCAACATGGTGAGACCCTGTCTCTACAAAAATAAAAATGAAAAAATTAGCTGGGCATGGTGGTGTGTGTTTGTAGTCTCAGTTACTCAGAAGCCGAGGTGGGAGAATCGCTTGAGCCCAGGGGTTCAAGACTACGAGGAACTTGTCCCACTGCATTCCAGCCTGGGCAACAGAGTGAGATCTTGTCTCACAAAAAAAAAAAAAATAAATAAAAAAAATAAAATAAATAAATAAATAAATAAGAAAAGAAAATGAAAAGGGAAATGAGGAATGAGGGTATAGTGGCCCTGCCCCGTGACGGCCTCAGCATCTGCCCTCCTCTTCCTGGGTACTTTTTCCCTGGAGCCACCCCTCTTGGGGATCACGGATGGGGACAGACACCCGGCCGAGGCTTGGCCACCCAGTGCGTGCCCTCCCTGACACAGTGATGTCCGGGAGGCCACCTGCCCCTGGCCAGGAGAGAGGACTCCATTCTGGGACCCTGATCACCTGTGAAGAATGAGGCCCTGTCTTTCCTGTGGGGTTGCTTGACCGTAGGATATAAACTTGGAGCTGCTGGGAACCTCCATAGTGAAAGAGCCTGTGAAAGAATGAAGCCAATGCATGGGAAACGGCAGGATGTGGGGGGAGCAGAGCCCCAATAACAGTGCTTTTGCATCTGGATCCAGCTGTGCCCCATGCTGTGGTTCATACCCTCGAATTTCCCAGTTCCCTGTTTTCTTGAGCCAGTTTGAGTTGGGTTTTTGACTCTTGTAAACAATAAAGTACTAATGTAAGAAAGGATTTGAAATTACTCATTTTTAAAAAATGATGACATTTTACAGATGCCAAAGTCGTTTATGACTGTTAGAGTACACAAGATTTTAAAAACAGGATGTCACAGACTATGAGAGAAGATGGGCCCCTCACCTCTGTGCAGGCCAGACTCTGAGAAGCCAGGGGAGATAGGATGGTACTCGCACCTTGCCTCTTTGGTACACTCCATAACTAGGGCGATAGACGGCTTCCAGCCACATTTGCAGGTGGCTGTGTTTGACTTTGTTGACTGGCTCAGGTTTCCCCTCCCTTTCCTGTCAGAGGTAAAAACGGAGGGCACCTTCAGTTAGTGGAAGCTGGAAGGCTGACCTGCCATCCATCCCACTGCCATGCCCAGAGAAGAAGACAGTGGGGGCTTCCAGCAGAGCAGGAGCCATGAGTCAGGACCCCCAAGCCATCTTTCCTGCTCCTGGGGTCTCCAGGTGCAGTGCACAGGCTGCATCCCGCACCGCTCTGGGGAGCGCCATCCCATAGACCATGATGGGAGTGTCCTCCCCACCGAGCATTTAACACGGGCGCCCTGCCTGCTACCAGCGCACTCTGGAACACCAGTTGGCAAAGATTTCCAGCTGGAAGACCCGCTACTCAAGAAAATAATTACTGTCAGGGCCCAAGTTGTCGATAAATTGATTCTAGAGTTCTGTTTCCCTCTATTTCCCCTTTCCACACAAAAGAAACAAGACACAGATGGCTTTGAAAATTTCTCCAAAGGAAATTGCCAGAGATCGTTAACCTTCTACATTCTTCTCTCTCTCTCTCTCTCTCTCATTCTTTCATTCTCTCCCTCTCCCTCTCTCTCTCCATCCTGCATCACTTAGACTCTGTGTCACTCCACAGCTCCAAGACCCTCAATAGCAACCCACTGCCAAGTGAATGGAATCCAGAGTTTCTGCCCTGATCAAAATGCTTTCTGGGCTCCATGCTCCCTGCATCCCTTTCTGGAGCCTGCCTTACTATTCCAGGCACCCGGCTGCTCACAGCTCCCCAAGCACATCTGACAATTGCCTGTCGAGCTCGTGCTGCTCTGTCCCCTGGAATGCCCCCTTGGCCGACAGCCACCATTCATCCGTCTCCCAACACGTGCCGGCCATGTCACTCCTCGCGTCGCCTGGGAGATATACCCATCCCTGCCCATTCTAGGAACAGGCAAACAAGCTCTCAGAGAGGTCAAGCAATTCGCCCAAGGTCATGTAATAATAGGAAGAGGGTCAAGAGTCCAAACCCCTGTGTCTGGCTCCAAGCCCAGACCCCTTTCCCAGCTCCAGGAGCCCTGTTCCCCTTCCTGCTTGCAGAGACACTGTAGACGCCACGCACAGAGCCCTCCGTCCTGAAGAATGCCTGCGCCTCCCCATAGAAGCTGTTTTTGTTTGTTTGTTTGTTTGTTTTTTTATGATCACATCTCACGTATCAGGCGGGTTTCTGGCAGGAGATGGAAGGCTGCTCAGCTGGGATTTGAGGAGAGCTTAACGAAGGGTCTAACTACATAGGTGCAGGCAGGGTTATAAGAGAAGCCACAGGGATGTGGAAGCACCAGGGAAAAGCCACCCAGAATGCCACTGTGAACTTGGCTGGAAGGAGAAGAGCACTCAGACCACACAGCTACTGTTAGAACCACCACCCAGGCGGGGACAGAGTGGGGAAGAGATGCCCTGGCCCCTCCTTCCACCTTCCAGTTTCCCATGGGTGCTACCCATTGGCTGGCCCCAACTGTAACCCACGGCACCATTTTACAGTCAAGGAAGGTCAGCCTTCCAGGCTCAGAGCCAGAGAGGGAAGGGCTGGGGGGCACTGGAGTGGGGAGGGTGCTGTGTTCGCTGCCACTTGCTGATGTAACAATGCCACAAACCCGGTGACTTAGAAAAGCACAGGTTTCTTATCCGGCAACTCTGGAGACCAGAAGTCCAAAATGCATCTCACTGGGCTACCATCAGGGCGTCGGCAGGCCTGCACTCCTTCTAGAGGCTCCAAGCAGGATCTGTTTCCTTGCCTCTTCCCGCCTCTGGAGGCTGCCTGCCTTCGCTGGCTCATGGCCACTTCCCTCTTTAAAGCCAGCCATGGCCAGCTGAGTCCTGCAACACCATCTCCCTGATTCTGACTTTTCTCTGCCTCCCTCTTCCCCATTTAGGGACCCTGTGATACTTTGGCCCCACCCACATATTCCAGCATTATCTTCGTTTAAGGTAAATTGATTAACAGCCTAAATTCCATCTGCAACCTGAATCCTCCCTTTCCATGTAGCCAACATATTCACAGGTTCCAGGAATTAGGACACGGACACTGTGGAAGGGGGCATTATTCTGCCTGTCACAGGCATCACACGGAGAACAATGGGCCCACCTGCCTTATGTTCTGGGATCTGGGTTAGCTCTCCTACTGTGGAGGCTTCTTGAGGACAGGAACTGTTTGGGTTGTCTATTGCCGTGTGACAATACACCCCAAGATTGCAGCGACTTGACATAATGGTTATTGCTCATCATGCGTGCATCTGTGGATCAGCTTGTGCTCAGCTGACCGGGGCTGGGCTGCTGGGTATCTCTGCGTCTCACTGTGCGTCATGAGTTTCTCATCTTCCTTGGACCAGCAGGCCAGCTGGTGGGATCTTCCCGGGCAGTGACAAAGGTGCACAGCAAAGGTGAGAGAAAACACACGGTACCTCCTGAGTTTGCCTCTGAGCTGTCACTTCCACTCATCTGCCACTGGCCAACGCAGCTCCATGGCCAAGTTCAAAGTGTAATCTACCTTCCACAGGCTGTGGCAAGGATGAATGCGGTGGGAGTGAAAAATGGGGGCACAATTCAGTTCAGGGGCAGCACCTTAATCACATTTGTTTCCCGTGCTGTACCAAAACATTGCTTTTTACTCAGTTGTGCATGGAAATGCATAAGTGAATGAATGAATGAATGAATGAATGAATGAATGAATGAGTTCTTACCAGTAGAACATACTCAGCCAGGCTCCGAGTGTCTCCTACTGTGGTGGAGATGGGCTCTACACTCTCGCCCTGGTTCTCTGCTGGAGGTTATAGCTGGCAGAGCACGAACACCCTGACACTGTCTCCTGCACGCTGGGAAACAGCTCACAACTCTGGAGGGAGAACAGGCCAGGAGCTCGCCTCCTTTCTAGGGAGCATCTGGAGTGATGCAGAGTGCCTGGGAGGGTGCAGCTCCTGCAGATGAGCGGGCACCATGCCATCAATACCACCTCTGCTACCTCCACTGCTTCACTCCCTCCTTCAGAAGTCTCTGCTCCCTGAGTTCCTGCCTATGGAACTGGGCCCACACTGCTAAGGCTGTCACTGAGGCAGGGCTGAGAAGACCCTGCCCTGCTGTCAAGATGCTTATGGTCTCCCAAGGACACAGGGCTCCACAAGCAAGAACAAGATGGGTGCTTTAGGAGAGTCTATGAAAGGAGTGTGGGAGGAGCAACCCAAGAGGACACCATGAAAGAAGCAGCACTGGAGCCGAGGCTCGAAGAATAAATCAGCGTTTGCCAGGCAGACAAGTGGAGATGGGAACCTTCCAGGAGCCAGCGTAGATGGCATAGACGAACATTCAGCCCATATGTGCATGAACTGCTCTGGGAACTAAAGTAGTTCATTACTGCTGGAGGGTAACGTGTATGTGTATTTGGGGAGGGGTGGAGGGGGTTGGTGAGAGTATATGATGGATGAGAAAGCAGAAGCCTCATCACCAAGGTTGTTTCTTGCAAGATGAAGGGTTTAAATTTAACTAAGCCAGGGACTGACAAACATCCTCTATAAAGGACAGGATAGTATAGGCGCTGTGGCTCACACCTGTCGTCCCAGCACTTTGGGAGGCCAAGGCAGGCGAATCACCTGAAGTCTGGAGTTTGAGACCAGCCTGACCAACATGGTGAAACCTCGTCTCTACTAAACTACAAAATTAGCTGGGCGTGGTGGTGCATGCCTGTAATCCCAGCTACTCAGGAGGCTGAGGCAGGAGAATCTCTTGAGCCCGGAAGGTGGAGGTTGTGGTGAGCAGAGATTGCACCATGACACTCCAGCCTGGGCAACAAGAGTGAAACTCTGTCTCAAAAAAAAAAAAAAAAAGACAGGATAGTAAATATTTCCAGCTTTGCAGTCTCTGCTGAACCTTCTCACGGCCATTGTGGACTGCAGGTGTAGTCAATATGTAAATAAGTGAGCACGACTGTGTTCCAATAAAACTTTATTTGTAAAAAGAGGTGGTAGGCCAGATTTGGGTTGTGGGCTATAGTTTGTTGATCCTTGCTGTAAGTCCAAAGTCACAGATTAGTAGCCTTCCAGCCAATTTTGTCCCACAGATTTTTGTTTCCTTTTGTATTTTTAGCCAACATTAAAAGATGAGGTGATTTCATGATTTCACATACAAATCTAGATTTCTGGGTTCCTTAGAGAGTCTGAAGCTCAGGCTTGCAATCTCACACGGCAACAACCAGCTGGAGATGGCTTTCACTGGGCTATGGGCTCTCCAGTTTGCCAGAGTTCCCACCGCTCCCTATTGCCTCCCAGATACCATTCCCTGGCTGTGCTAATGTTCCGCTCGGTGTCCTCCCCACCCCTCACTGCATTAATTTCCCAAGGCTGCCTAGTAACAACATACCACAAACTAGGGAGCTAAAAGACAGGCATGTGAAGTTCAAGATCTAGGCGTTAGGGTTGGTTCTTTCTGAAGGCTGTGAGGGGGAGTCTGTTCCACGCCTCTCCTCTTGACTCTGGCAGCCTCAGGCATTGCTGCAGACGGTGTTCTCCCTGTGCCCTGACATGATCTGCCCCTGCGTTTGTCTGTCTTGCCCAAACTCCCTGTTTTATAGATACCAGTCATACTGTATCAGGGGCCCCCTTAGTGACCTCGCTTTAACTTGATGACTTCTGGAAGGACCCTGTCTCCAAATAAGGTCACGTTCTGAGGTGCTGGGGGTTAGAACTCTAGCCTGCCTTTTTGGGTGAGCACAGTTCAACCTGTCACACTCACCCAGTCCCTTCATTGCCTTGTATTTCCTTCCTGGTTCCCACCATTAGTAGTGAGGACCCAGCCACGTGTCCCGGCACAGTCAGATCTGCCTGTCACAAATATTTTGCAGGTGACAGCACGGAGAACATACTTGGATGGGGCAGGGCCTGGCCCCAGGAGCATGGGGCGGGGGCGGGGGCCCTGGATGGGAGGCGTTGGGTCAGGAGGGACCGAGGAGAAGATCCACAGGCTCGTTGCGATCTTGGACCTGGGGAGAGGAAGGCGAATGCCTGGGTCCCAGGCTTGAGAGAACAGGGGGGCAGTTGTGCTTTGTTTGTTTGTTTGTTTGAGATGCAGTCTTACTCTGTTGCCCAGCCTAGAGTGCAGTGGGGTGATCTTGGCTCACTGCAACCTTCGCCTACTGGGTTCAAGTGATTCTCCTGCCTCAGCTGCCCAAGTAGCTGGGATTACAGGCACCCGCCACCAAGCGCAGCTAATTTTTGTATTTTTAGTAGAAACGGGGTTTCACCATGTTGGCCAGGCTGCTCTCGAATCCCTGACCTCAGGTGATCTGCCCGCCTCGGCCTCCCAAAGTGCCAGGATTACAAGCATGAGGCACCGTGCCCGGCCGCAGCTGTGCTTTTGCTGAAGGAGCAAGCACATTTTAGTGGAGTTTTTGTACAGGGCGGAAACTGCAGACTGAGCTGGGCGAGAAGACACAAATTGTGCTCCCAGAATTTCCATGGAGAGAGACCTGGGCCCAGGCTGATGGGAAAGAAGATGGGGGTTAGGGAAGTTCCCCAGACAGGAGGACTCAGGGCAGCTGCAGCAGAGGGAGAAAGGCTGACTGGACCACCTCAGCGACCCAGAGTCAGGGGTAGCTTCATTTACTGGTCTCGATTTTTTACCCCTCTCTATAGCCATACCCTTTGCAGTTTTTCCCCCGAGGAGCCGCGTGTTCCCCCTGACCTTTAACTTTGGGTACAACCACAAGACATGGCCTGGCACCCCAGGGGTCCAAGAAAAGTGAGAAACACATGGAGCAGAGCCAGACCCAACCGCCCTCCCAGTGCAGCCCAGGCTGGGCTGCCAACATCCAGGCAGTCTACACACATGGGAGTCACATACACCCGGTCCCTGACTTACGATTTTTCAACTTTGCAATGGTGCAGAGCCATGCGTGCTCAGCAGAAACTGTACTTTGGCTTTTTGAGATGGAGTTGCACTGTGGTTGCCCAGGCTGGAGTGCAGTGGTGCTATCTCAGCTCACCGCAACCTCTGCCTCCCAGGTTCAAGTGATTCTCCTGCCTCAGCCTCCCAAGTAGCTGGGATTACAGGGATGCACCATCACATCTGGCTAATTTTTGTATTTTTAGTAGAGACGGGGTTTCTCTATGTGGGTCAGGCTGGTCTTGAACTCCCGACCTCAGGTGATCCGCCCGCCTCGGCCTCTCAGAGTGCTGGAATTACAGGCGTGAGCCACCCTGCACGGCTCCTGATTTTCACATTTGGTATAGTGTTCAATAAATTACATGAAATATTTGACACATTATTATAAAATAGGCTTTGTTTTCGATGATGGTGCCCCAACCTAGGCTGATAGAAACCTTCTGAGCACGTTGAAGCTAGGCCAGGCTAAGCCAGAGTGTGTGCCAGGGTAGGGGATCAGGTGCATTTTCCACCTACAAGATTTCTAACTTACCATGGGCTTAGCAGGATGTGACTCCATCGTACGTCAGTCACGTCTCCAATGTCTATTGCCGTTTGCCCCTGAGAGTTTGTGGTTGTTTGCTACATAGCAACAGCTGACTGACGCACAGTCAAACTGTACCATTTTACAGATGAGGAAACAGAGGCCTTAGAAGGTAAGAGGCTTGCCCAGTGATTTACAAATAATAAATAGCAGAGCTCCAGGTGTCCCGATCCCTAACCCAAGATTCTTTCTACTCCATGGCAGCAACTGTCACCTAGCTTCTGGCTCGCTCATTCATTCGTTCAATAAACACCTGTTCCTGAAGAGACGTAGATGACTTGGGTTTATTCTCAGCCCTCAAAAAGCTCTGTGTGGTGTTGGTGAGAAGACGGGCCTCAAACGAACCACGAGGAATGTGGCAAGAGGTAACAGAGATGTGCTCAGGCACCAAGAAAGAGGCACAGAACCCAGTTCGAGGCAACCAGGACAGGCTTCCTGGAGGATGGGGCATCTGAGCTGAGTCATAATGAATGAGAAGGAGCTGACCAGCAAACTAAGGAGGAGTGAGGTTGGTGTGTGCGTGGGCTGGAATTGAGGCACAGCCTGGGGCTAGTGTGTGGGGCTGTGGGCAGGCGGGAGCAGCCACCGGCCAAGATCAAGTCCCCTTAAGCTGTCCCAGCCATTCAGGTGAGGCAGGGAATGACAGGAGACAGGCTGGAAAAGGCGGGCAGGGCTCACATCCAGGCCTTTATCTCTTGGAAAGAGCTCAACCCCTTTCACAGCAGGTGATTGGGGGCCCTTGGGGATGTGGCCTCAGACAAATGAACTCATTTGCTGTGCCACAGTTTGTCCATCCCTAAAACCAGGGGCTGGACAAGCTGACCTTCAGGGGCCCCTCCAGCTGTAAAGCCACTGTGGGGCCCTCACCAGGGGTGGGCACACCACACAGGAGGTTATCTGTCCTGGCAGCCGATCCAGGCCCAGAGTGGAGAAGAGAAGCCCCCTCTGCCCGTGGGGGTTGGGGTGTGACACCTCAGAGAGCCAGGCGACCCTTCCTTCCACCTTCGAGCAGCAGGGAACATCCCTGTAAGCCAAAGGCTGGTCGGGAACAGGCAGAACGAGGACACATTGGACATTCGACATTAAATATAGGACTATCCAGATGGGGGAAATGACTTTCTGTTTCCCTTCCTCTTCTCCCCACAGAGGGAACACGGGGGAGGCTGGGATTAGTCATTGACGCGAGGGGGGCCGGTCAGCCCCAAAGAGCCCTGTCCTCGCACCCTGCCTCAGAGCCCAGACAGAGAGCACCTGAAGGAAAAACAGGCGCCTAACACAAGAACCCCCTATTTAACAGGCGAGGGGCAAGCCAGCCAGGCTGGCAGGCAAATTCCAGGTAATTGATGTTATTTTCCCATTGACTACGTTCTGCTAGAAAAGATTTCAGTTACAGGGTGTAATCAAATCACACTTAAGAATTCTACTAAAAGATTACTTTTATAATGAGGAAAAAAATGTACTTTTAAAGAGGAGTCTGTGGTAGAACCTCCTCAGAGGGCAATTTGGCGATGCCTTTAAAACCGTGAAACGCGCACACTCTGATGAGGCAATTCCACTTGCGGGAATCGGCCTCGCAAGCGTGTTTGCACAGGCACGTGCACACCTGTGCGGGGAAGATGCCCTTTGCAGCACTGCCTGTGGACGCAGATGACTGGAAGCGACCCCAGCATCACCAGTGAGGCGTTCGGGGCCAATGAACAGGATACCCCAATGAACAGGATACCCCATGGCCCCCATAGGGCCAATGAACAGGAATACTATGCAAGCATCCAGAAGACCGTGGCCACTGCCTGTGGGAAAGATTTCCAAGCAACAGTGTTCAACAAAAAAAAAAGCAAGAGGAAGGTCTCTTTCCTCGGGCACAGCCTGCTCTGTGTACGCAGAAAGCAAGGAGGACGACTGCACACAGATGGACAGGAGCTCTGTTTCTTGCAGTGACCATAACAAATGACCACACACTTGGCGGCTGCAGACAGCACAGATGTATCCTCTCTCTGGAGGTCAGAACTCTACAATCAAAGTGTCAGCGGGGCCATGCACCCTCTGGAGGCTCTACTTTCTTCTTTGAGATGAAGTCTTGCTCTGTTGCCCAGGCTGGAGTGCAATGGCATGATCTCGGCTCACTGCAATCTCCACCTCCTGGGTTCAAGATTATCCTCCTTCAGCCTTCTGAGTATCTGGGGTTACAGGTGCGTGCCACCATGCCCAGCTAATTTTTTTTTTCTTTTTTTTCTTTTTTTCTTTTTTTCCACTTTTTAGTAGAGACAGGGTTTATGTTGGCCAGGCTGGTCTGGAACTCCTGACCTCAGGTTATCTACCCACCTCAGCCTCCCAAAGTGCTGGGATTACAGGTGTGAGCCCACCGCGCCCAGCCAGCGAGGCTCTACTTTCCTTTGTCAATTTGACTCAGCCACAGGGTGCTCAGTTATTTGGTTAAACTTTCTTCCAGGTGTTTCTGTGAGAGTGTTTGGGAGGAGAGTAACATTGAAATTGGCTGACTGCATAAAGCAGACTGTCTCCCTAATGTGGGTGGGCCTCATCCACTTGGATGAAAGTCCCCATAGAACTAAAAGTGTGTCCAGAGTTGGTTTCTTCCAGTGGATTTGTGGTCTTGCTGACTTCAAGAACAGAGCCGTGGACCTTCACGGTGAGTGTTACAGCTCTTAAAGATGGCACAGACCCAAAGAGTGAGCAGCAGCAAGATTTATTGTGAAGAACAATGCTTCTATAGCATGGAAAGGGACCCGAATGGGTTGCCGATGCTGGCTGGGTGTGGCCAGCGTTTATTCCCTTATTTGTCCCTGCCCATGTCCTGATGATTGGTCCATTTCGCAGAGTGCTGATTGGTCCATTTACAAACCTCTAGCTAGCTAAAGAGCACTGATTGGTGCGTTTCTACAGAGCACTGATTGGTGCATTTTACAAACCTCTAGCTAGCTATGGAGCACGGTTTGGTGCATTTTTACAGAGCACTGATTGGTGCAAACCTCTTGTAAGAAAAAAAATTCTCCAAGTTCCCACTCAATCCAGGAAGTCCAGCTGGCTTCACCTCTCAAAAGGCTGACCCTTCTACCCATGAGTAAGAGGATTCCTCCTTCCTGTTTACTCCAAACTGGAGTGTCAGCTTATCTTTTTTTCTGCCTTCAAACTTGACCTGAAACTTTGGCTCTTCCTGGGTGCCGAGCGTGCTGGCCCTTGGTCTGGAACTAAACCATCTGCTCTTCTGGGTTTCCAGCTGCCAACTCACTCTGCAGATTTTGGGACTTTACCTAACTCCATGATCCCATGAGCCAATTCGTGTGTGTGTGTGTGTGTGTGTGTGTGTGTGTGTGTGTGTGTGTGTTTATAATGTAGAGTTCTCTGTTCCTCTGGAGAGCTCGGATCAATGCAGGAAGTCTGTTCACTGCCTCTTCCAGCTTCCGTTGGCTACTGGCATCCCTCTGCTTGTGGCCGCATCACTCCAAGCTCTGCTTCTGTGACCACATTGCCTCCTCCTCTTCTTTGTGTGTCTATTTTATAACGGTATGACAGTCAGTGCACTTAGGGATCACTCAGATAAGCCAGGATCATTTCCTCATCTCAGGATTCTGACTTAGTTACATTTGCAAAGACTTTTTTTTTTTTTTTCAAATAAAGTCATATTCACAGGTTCCAGGGATTTGGACATAGTTTCATCTTTTGGGGGCCACCAGGGCCCCACTTCAGATCCCAGCTCCATGAGAGTGAGCAGCCCTCTGGGAAGAGAGACAACAGTCCAGGGGGTCTGGTGAGCAGGAAACTTGTTTTTCATGGTAACCCTTTCTGCAGTGTCCGGCTTCTTTTCCATAAACATGTATTACCTGTTTTCACAAACCTCAAACAATCAGCAGTAATGCAGCTAGCCAACTTAGCAAGCACCTGAAAAGGCCTTCTGTACACATCATTTGACTACAAGCTGGCTGCCCTTCTGAGAGTCCCTGACTGGAGTGTCCAGCTCCCCAGGGCAGGGGTGGTCCTAAACGTGTTTTGCAGCTGGACCCAGAGAAGAACATGCCTACGGGGTCTTCAATCCATATTCAAATGAAAAATAGCAACTTTCTGATTCACTGTTTGACTCAAGATAGTCACAGTATTGCAATGTACTCAAAGCGGGTTACACACTTACATTCTGCATCATGAGAACATCTTTTCTAGTGTTGTCCATGCAATAGAAATAGCTTCCAATGTAGAAACAACAACCCCACAGGCAGAGGCCAAAGGCATCTTGGCAGGGTGGGCTGCAGCTTGGTTCCCATGTAACCCAGGCTGGGTTCTTTGAAGGCAGACACACTTGCTCACACATTCAATGTGTTGGAGTTGTCTCTGCTTCCTTAAGAAGCGGTTTCTCTCTCCTCTTTTCTCTCTCTCACCTGGGTTTTGTTTGTCCACGAGAGGGGCTTGGAGAATTATATTTCTTTCTTCTCTCTTTTCTTTTCTTTTCTTTTTTTGAGATGGAGTTTCGCTCTTGTTGCCCAGGCTGGAGTGCATTGGCGCCATCTCGGCTCACTTGCAACCTCTGCTTCCTGGGTTCAAGGGATTCTCCTGTCTCAGCCTCCCGAGTAGCTGGGATTACAGGCATGCGCCTCCACGCTCAGATAATTTTTTGTATTTTTAGTGCAGAAGGGGTTTCTCCATGTTGGTCAGGCTGATCTTGAACTTCCCAACCTCAGGTGACTCCACCCTCCTTGGCCTCCCAAAGTGCTGGGATTACAGGCGTGAGCCACCGTGCCCTGCTCTTTCTTCTTAAATCACCGAAAAGAAAAGGATCTGGGAAAACCTGATAATAAATGGCAACTGACACTGGCCTCGGGGTGGGGAGATGTTGAGGGGTGGTGGGGACTGTGACAAAGCGTTCAGCGCATGCCTTGTCTAACGGACGGCCACTCTGGAATATGTGCCCGTGGATGCCAGAGCTTCTGGTTTTTCAGGAGAAGCTTAACATCCAAATTTTAATGTAAACCCTTCCAATAATTTAGTGTAGGAAACTGACTTAAATCTTTTCAAACTGCTGTGTAGGCCAAGTAAGATGCACTGTGGTCGGATTTCGCCTGCAGCCCTCATGTTCAAACCTCCCTCCTAATGCGTTAGTGCTTTAAGTTGCTGGCCAGCCAGCTGAGCTGTGTCTTCACCTCTACTTTCATATCCAAGCAAATCCTTATTTATTTATTTATTTCAATTTTTCTCAATTCTTAAACTAACAGCTTCATGTGGTAGTAACAAAGCAGCCAAGGCAGTGTCCTGGGACGGGGATTCATAGTGTGGGGAGACACAAGCAGGAAAATGGGCTCTCTGCTCAACTGGGCAGGTGGGGAGATCTGTCCGGCACTGGCTGGAGGGGCAGCGGCTGCTCCCTGGCTGGTTGCCTGGTTGTTTTGGACATTTGCTTGTGTAGACTGTTCTGTTCTCAACCTAATGATGCCATTTTTAGTGACTCATTAGGATCCTCATTAAGCGTTGTTAGCACATCAAAACAACATTGGTGAGGGCTGGCAGAGGGCGGCTTCCTGGACATTAGCCGTTGTCTAAATTTCCCTGGCAGCAAGGAAGGGACAAAATGGCAATGCACAGATTCCCAAGTGCATCAGTTCAGAGGGTGCTGTTTCTTTGGCAAGCACTTATTGAGCACCTACTGTGTGTATGCATGGGCATACAGTGGCTTCCTCTGGTACCAGGATGAAATGCAAAGTCATCATGTCCCACCCTCTCCGTGGCTCATCCACTCCAGCTATGCTTTCTGCTCCTCCAATGCCCTGCCTAGGCCCTGCCTCAGGCCCTTTTCACTTGCTGTGCCCCTTCTTGGTATGCTCTTCACAGGCCTCGGCCCCAAATATCCCATTTCTGGAGAGATGGCTCCTGACTCCCTGTCTGCCGCTGACAAACCCTCGTCCATCATCCTCCAATCCACTCTCCTATTTTATTCACTACATGATTATTGTACTTATGTGCTTACTAATTTGCTGTCTATCTCCCTCCACCAGAACATCAGCTGCATGAGGGTAGGGACCTGGTCTGCTGGGTCTCCAACCCCCACAAGAGTGCCTGGTACATAGTAGGTGCTCAATCAATACAGGTTGGTGTAAAAGTAATTGCCACTTTTGCCACTGAAAGTAATAACAAAAACAGCAATCAGTTTTGCACCAACCTGGTTTTTTTTTTTTTTTTTTTTTTCTTATTTTGAGACAAAATTTCACTCTTGTTGCCCAGGCTGGAGTGCAATGGTGCAATCTTGGCTCACAGCAACCTCCGCCTTCTGGGTTCAAGTGATTCTCCTGCCTCAGCCTCCCAAGTAGCTGGGATTACAGACATGTACCACCACTCCTGGCTAATTTTGTTTTTTTAGTAGAGACGGGGTTTCACCACATTGGTCAGGCTGGTCTCGAACTCCTGACCTCAAGTGATCCGCCCGCCTCGGCCTCCCATAGTGCTGGCATTATAGGAGTGAATGAATCACCGCGCCTGGCCCAACCTGTTTAACAAATGCAAAACAATGAAAAAATAGCCCATCCTCTCAGCCCAGGGTCACAGATGATCTGGTATGCCCCGTATACCCCCGCATTGTGCATCTCCGAGCAGTACAGCTTGTGGCTTTATTAAAGAAATCTGAGATCATTCTGAAGGAAAGATAACGTGAGAGAACATGTTAATTTCTTCAGTTCACAATTCCCTTCAGCAAAGAACGCCTGTGTAGGAGCCCCGGCCCTGGCCCCTGCCTCTCCCCACTCTGGTCAGCGCCTGGAGCGAGCCTCAGGTGCTGTTGGCTGCAGGCAGATATCAGGCAGGGGCATCCCAGGGCCAGGCTCTGCCAATAGATTATTTCTCTGAGTAATTAAGATGGAATTAAAAATTAATTCTTTCCTTCAGCCTGATTGCATTTCAAGGGATAAACTGAGTGTTATGGCTTTTGTGTAGTTTTTTCTACCTAAATTAAATTGGATTGTGTTTTCAGAGATGGAGGAAATGAAATACTAAGATTAATCCAGCAGCTAAAAATCCCTGGGGAGGGAACCTGGTGATTCTGCCCTGGATGAACTTGAAGGTTTGGCTGCTCTGGCCATCACAGCGGATGTGGCTTCCCAGGGAGCAACTTGTGTCCATGCCAGGGACCCACCAATTCCAATCTGCTCTTGTCCCTGAAATGCAGGACATCAAGCTACCTTGTCTACTCCCCCTGGAGAATGAGCTGAATTGACCTGAGTGAGCCCAAGCTCCAAGTCAGTTCCACCATTCGGTTCTGCCATTTACTGGTGGCAGTTCATCTCATGCATCCCTCCCTGAGCCCCAGCTTCCTCCTCTGTGAAATGGGTATAAACCATGACTTTACAAGGATTGGAGGCATTATATGACAATGAGGTGAGCCCAGGGGCATAGGTATTCAATAAATGTCTGAGTCCACCCATCCACCAACTCTGGGCTGCAGAAGGAGTTTCCTTCCCTTCTTTTAAAATATATGCATTTATTCACTCATTCATTCATTCATTCATTCATTCATTGATTTATTCACTCATTCATTCACTAGGTAGTGCATTCCCATGACTAAAAAATCAAAAGGTAGAAAAGCCCTATGGCAAAAATCTTACTCAAGCCACTGCCCCACAACACTGGCTCCCCTGTGCAAAGGTAGCTAGTATTATCTGTGTCTTGTTTAACCTTCCAGAAACATTTTATGTACCCATGAGAAAATATGTTTGCATCACTCCTCCTCCTTTTGTTTCACAAACGGCAATGGGTTAGATGCATCTTTTGGCCCTTGCTTTATTTTTCCTCCATAATATATTTTGGAAAATGTTCCATATTGGTGCATAACCTAATTCCTCAGTCACTTCCACACCTGGATAGTTATCTATTGCATGGATGTTTCATGGTGTATCTAACTAGTCCCCTGTTAATGGACATTCATATTGTTTCCAACCTCTTGTTGCTTCAAACAGTTCTGCAATAAATAACCTTAGACAAAGTAATTTTTATCATATGCATATATCTCTCTAAGGTAAATTCATAAGCATGAAAATGTTGGTCTAAGAGAATAAATAAACTACATTTGTTAAAAATTAAAGCTGTGTCTAAGGGAGAGGGAATGGATACAGGAAGAACCATGGAATATTTGTAAAAAATGCTGATGGTTACATGTGACTTCATTATATAATTCTTTCTACTCTTGTCTATATTTGAAAATATCGGCCGGGCATGGTGGCTCATGCTTGTAGTCCCAGCACTTTGGGAAGCTGAGGTGGGCAGATCATGAGGTTAGGAGTTAGAGACCAGCCTGACCAACACAGTGAAACCCCAACTCTACTAAACATGCAAAAAATTAGCTGGGCATGGTGGCAGGTGCCTGTAATCCCAGCTACTCGGGAGGCTGAGGCAGGAGAATCACTTGAACCTGGGAGGCAGAGGTTGCAGTTAGCCAAGATCGTACCATTGCAATCCAGCCTGGGCAACAGAGCTAGACTCTGTCTCAAAAAAAAAAAAAAAAAAAAAAAAAAAAAAGAAGAAGAAAAGAAAAAAGAAAAAAAGAGAAAATGTTCATGATTAAAAAAAAAAAAAGAACAAACTGTAAAAAGAAATGGGATTTCCTGTCCTATATCTTCCAGTAAGGAGCTTGAAACTCATATCTCTCACCACACAACAAGAAAAAGGCTGAACAAACTGAAAATCAACAACTTTTCTTAGATTCATCAGAGATCTGAGGTCACAGGGCAAACTCTTGCCCCCAAATTGACAGGTGGATACAGAGAATCACAACTTACCAGAGCAGAGAAACCTCTGGTAGAACAATTCTGTGACAGGAAAGCCTAGAATGTAATTGAGGGATTGCTGGAGGCTCCGTGTAGACAAGTTTGAGAGTTAAAAACTCCAAGGGGTCCAGTCCTAGGGGATGTCACCCCACCCCACTTATGTGAGTTTGACCTCCAGAAGTGCTACCAGGTTCTCAAAGTGAAGATCAAAGAAAAAAATCCCCGTGTGCTTCTAGCATATGGGGGAGAAAAGCAGCCATTTTGAAATGTGCCAGAGCATTCCGTTCTTCTTAACCAAAGCCTGCCCTCAAGAGAAACTATTTTATCAGAGCTTAATTGACCCGGGGAAAGGAAAATATCCAACTCTAGGCCCCCTACCCCAGTTTTTGGCATGAGGGGAAGGAAATTCTCAACTGCAGCCAAATCTATCCTTCTTGTGCCACCCAAGAGGGAAAGGTGAGAATAACTGAGAGGCATTGTGAGGATCACAACCCAAGGGCATAGGCTCAACAAAAGACTGAGACCTAATGATGGGGCTATAGAATCCTTCTCCACCTTCCACGCCTTACCACTACTCACTAAAGACCTTATCACAGTTCTTTTACTTCATACAGCAAGTCCAGTTTTCAACAAAAAATTACAAGGCATGTTAGATGGCAGAAACATAGTTTGAACACACAGAACAAGCATCAGACTAGATTCAGACATGGCAGGGATGTTGGAATCATCAGATGAGGAATTTAAAATAACCATGGTTAATATACTAAGGGCACTAATGCAAAAGCAGATGGGTAATGTAAGCAGAGAAATGGAAATTCTGAGAAAGAATCAAAAAGAAGTGCTAGAAATGAAAAATACTGGATCAAAAAAGAGAAAGAATCAAAAAGAAGTGTTAGAAATGAAAAATACTGGATCAAAAAAAAAAAACAGAAATGAAGACTGTCTTTGATGGGTTCATCAGTAGACTGGACACAGCTGAAGAAACAATCAGTGAGCTTGAAGATATGTCAGTAGGAGCTGCAAAGAGAAAAGACTGAGGGAAAAAATGGAACAAAATATCCAAGAAATTTTAAGATAATTACAAAAGGATGTAACATATGTGTAGTGGGAATACCAGAAAGAGAAGAAAGAGAGGGAGGAACAGAAGAAATATCTGAAGCAATAATGACTGAGAATTTCTCAAGGTTAATCTCAGACACCAAACTGCACATCCAGGAAGCTCAGAGAACACCGAGTAGAATAAATGCCCAAATAGTTACATCTGGGCTTATCATATTCAAATTGTAGAAATTCAGGAACAAAGAAAAAAATCTTGAAAGAAGCCAGAGGGAAAAATCTCTTACCTATAGAGGATAAGGATAAAAATTACATCAGATTTGTCTTCAGAAATTGTGAACGCAAGGAGAGAGTGGAGTGAAATATGTAAAGTGTTCAAAGAAAAAACCCTACCAACCTACAAATCTGTATTTAGCAAAGTTATCCTTCAGAAGTGAAGGAGAAATAAAGACTTTCTCAGGCGAACAAAACTTAAGGGAATTTATCACTATTAAACCTACTTTGCAAGAAATGTTAAAAGAAGCTCTTCAGAGAGAAGAAGAATGATACGGGTCAGAAACTCAAATTTATGTAAAGAAAGAGAGTGTTAGAGAAGTAATAAGTTAAGGTAAACACTTTTGTTTTTAGTTATTAATTGATCTAACAAATAAAAGTTTAAGATAATAGTAGCAACAACATATTTGGTGACTATAACTTGTAGATAAGCAAAATAAATTGCTGAATGACACGAGTGAAGGATGAAGGAATTAGGAATATTTTGTTATTATAAAGTTACTTGCACTACCCATGAATCAGTACAATGTCATTTGAAAGTGAACTTGGATTCATTATAAGTGTATATCACAAACTCTGGGGCAACCAATAAAACAAATTTTTTAAGTATAATTGATGTGCTAAGAAAGGAGAGATTATGGAATCATATCAAATGCTCAATTAAAACCACAAAAGACAGAAAAATAGTGAAAGACAAAAATAGAAACAGAGAACAAGGGCAATGAATAGAAGACTAGCAAATATGGTAGATATTAATTCAACTATATCAATAACCACTTTAAACATTAATGGCATAGCAATTTTATTCACAATTGTGAAGAGTTGGCAGCATCCATATATTGAGGCCCTTCAGTAAATGAATGGATAAATTCCCTAAACAAGGGAATATTATTCAGCACTGAAAGAAATGAGCTATTAAGCCACTAAAAAGCCTGAAGGAATCTGGAATATCTGCTGCTAAGTGAAAGAAGCCAGTCTGACTTCCAACCGGATGACTTTGGGAAAACTCAATGCTATGGAGACAGTAAAATGATCAGTGGTTGCCAGGGGTTGGGGGGAAGGAGGAATTAATAAGTGGAGCACAGAGGACTTTTAGGACAGCGAATCTACTCTGTATGAAACTATAATGGTGGACACATGGCGTTATACATTCATTCAAACCCACAGAATGTACAATACCAAGAGTGAACTCTAATGTCAACTCTGGACTTTAGCGAATACGGTGTTTTACCATGTGTAGGTTCATCATAAATGCATCACTCTGGTGGGGGACGCTGATAATGGGGGAGGCTGTACATGTATATGGGCAAGGGGTATATGGGACAACTCTGTAACTCTGTAACTCTCAATTTTGTTGTAAACTTGAAACTGCTCTTTAGAAAATAAGGCTTTAAAGGCCTGGCGTGGTGGCTCATGCCTGTAATCCCAGCACTTTGAGAGGCCGAGGCAGACGGATCACGAGGTCAGGAGATCGAGACCATCCTGGCTAACACGGTGAAACCCCGTCTCTACTAAAAATGCAAAAAATTAGCTGGGCATGGTGGCGGGCGCATTGTAGTCCCAGCTACTGGGGAGGCTGAGGCAGGAGAATGGCGTGAACCCGGAGGTGGAGCTTGCAGTGAGCCGAGATCGCGCCACCGCACTCCAACCTGGGCGACAGAGCGAGACTCCGTCTCAAAAAAAAAAAAAAAAAAAAAAAAGAAAGAAAGAAAGAAAGAAAGAAATAAGGCTTTAAAAAAATTACAATGGCAAGATCTCAGGTCACCACAACCTCCGCTTCCTGGGTTCAAGCCATTCTCCTGTCTCAGCCTCCTGAGTAGCTGGGATTACAGGCATGCACCACTGCACCCAGCTAATTTTTGTATTTTTAGTAGAGATGGGGTTTAAAAAAAGGCTTTAATTTGCTATTCAGAAAATAGCAAATGTTGACGAGGCTGTGGAGATGTTGAAACTCTTGTGCACTGTTGCTTGGAATGTAAAAAGGTGCAGCTGCTATGGAGCACATTCTAGTGGTTCCTCAGAAAATTACAAGTAGAATTACCATATGATCCAGTAATTCTCAGTTGTGGGTATTTGCCCAAAAGCAATGAAAGCAGGGACTAGAGATATTTGCACACTTATGATCATGGCAGTATTATTCACAATAGCCAAGGACTGGAAACAACCCAAGTGTCCATCGATAGACACAAATGTGGTCTACACATGCACGGAATAATCCTCAGCCATAAAATTCGGGCACGTGCAACAATATGGATGAATCTTGAGGACATTTTGTAAGTGAAATAAGTCAGGCGCCAAAGGACAAATACCGTATGATTCCACTTAGTGAGTTATCGAGAGCAGTCCAACTCAGCCCAGCTCACAGGGAGGGCAGAAGAGTGGTTGCCAGGGGCTGGGGGAAGGTTAATGGAAGTCGTTATTTAATAGGCAGAGTTTCAGACTTGCCAGATGAAGAGTTCTAGAAATGGATGGTGATGATGATTGCACGACAGTGTGAATGCCTTGAATGCCATGGAATGATACACTTAAAAACGATTAAGATGGTAAATTATATGCATATTTACCACAATTAAAGGAAAAGATCGGCTGGGCACGGTGGCTCATACCTGTAATCCCAGCACTTTGGAAGGCCAAGGCAGGCGGATCATCTGAGGTCAGGAGTTCGAGACCAGCCTGACCAACATGGAGAAACCCCGCCTCTACTAAAAATACAAAAAGTAGCTGGGCGCAGTGGTGCATGCCTGTAATCCCAGCCACTCGGGAGGCGGAGGCAGGAGAATGGCTTGAACTCGGGCAGCGGAAATTGCAGTGAGCTGAGATTGTGCTATTGCACTCCAGCCTGGGCAACAAAAAAGAAACCCTGTCTCAAAATAAATAAATAAATAAGTAAGTAAATAAATAAATAAATAAATAAATAAGATCTGTGGTTGCCAGAGGTTTGAGACAATGGAGGTGTGAATTGGTGGAGCACAGGGGATTTTAGGGCAGTGAAACTGTTGTGTACGGCACTGTAGTAGCAGATACGTGTTCTATACTTGCCCAAACCCATAGAATGGAGAACACCAAGAGTGGGCTCTCACGGGAACTACGGACTTTGGGTGATAGCCATGTGTTAACGGAGGTCCATCGATTGTAGCAAATGTACCACCCTGGTGCAGGATGTTGGTAGTCAGGGAGGCTGTGTGGGTCAGGGGATGAGGCAGGGCAGAGGGCACTCTATGGGAGCTCTCTGTACTTTCTGCTCCATTTTGCTGTGAATGTGAAACTGCTCTAAATAAAGGTTTATTAATTAAAAAAAAAAAAAAAAACATAGACTCTACAACTCAAAGAGTGAGCCCTAATGTAAACACTGGGCTTTGGTTGATAGTGATGCGTCGGCACCGATCCACGGACAGGTGCGCGCTGGGGATGTCCGTTTTGGGGGAGGCTGGGGGACGGGCCTGTGGGGAGCCTCTGTACTTGATGCTCACTTTTCCCGTGAACCTAAAACTGCTCTCCAAAAATATGTACATTTGTAACTTGGTAGATTGTCAAATCTCCCTCCGCAGGGGTTGTGTGCATGCAACGTGTGACAGCACCTGTTCACCCACCCCAGCACACAGCGCCATCCAGCTCTTGAATCTTTGCCAGTTTTTGGTGTCTTGGCATAATTTTTTTGAACAAAGTTTTTTTATCTAAGTCTGATATACTTACAGAAAACAGCACAAATACTAAGTGTACAGTTTGATAAATTTTCACAAAGTGAACATATATGGTAGATAGCACCATGATCAAAATATAGAATATTATCTGAGAGTCCAGAAGCCTCCTCACTCCCTTCCAGTCACTATCTTCCCTCCCTCAAGGTAACATTTAACCTGACTCCTATAACCATAGATTAGTTTTGCCTCATTTGCCTTTTATATAAGTGGAGTCATACAGCCCATACCCTGTGCCAGGCATCTTTCATTCAACGTAACATCCGTGAGATTCATTCTTGTTGTGTAGTTGAAGTTCATTCATTTTCATTGGTGCATAATATTTCACTAAAGGACTATGCTGCAATTTATTTATCCATCCTACTATTGATGGTCATTTGGGTTGTTTCCTGTTTGGAGCAAATAGCGATGCAGTAAACATTCGTGTACTTGTCCTTGGTCCAATATACACTCATGACTGTTGCGTAAACATCTAGAAGGAGAATTGCTGGATCATAGGACATGCATGTGTTCCACTTTAGTAGATAATGCTACACAGTTTTCCAAAGTAGTTTTTTGATTTACAATTTTGCTGTGATAAGAATTCCACGAGATCTATATCCTCATGAACACTTGAAAATGCCAATCTTTTTTTAACTTTTGGAGTAGTTATCTCAAATGGTTTTAATTTGCATTTCCCAGATGACTAAAGAAGGTTAGCGCCCTTTCATATGTGAAAATGCCAGTCTTTTTAACTTTTGGAGTAGTTATCTCAAGGTGGTTTTCATTTGCGTTTCCCAGATGACTAAAGAAGGTTAGTGGCCTTTCACATGTGTGTAGATAGTCTTTCTTATAAAATGCCTGTTCAAATATTTTACTCAGTTCTCTGTTGAGTCTTGCTTTACTTACTGATTTGTGGGAGTTCTTTGTATGTACTGGATAAAAGTCTTTTGTAAGTGACCCGGCGCGGTGGCTCACGCCTGTAATCCCAGCACTTTGGGAGGCCGAGGCAGGCGGATCATGTGGTCAAGAGATCGAGACCATCCTGGCCAGCATGCTGAAACCTTGTCTCTACTAAAAATAAAAAAAAATTAGCTGGGCATGGTGGTACACACCTGTAATCTCAGCTACTCAGGAGGCTGAGACGGGAGACTGGCTTGAACCGGGAGGCAGAGTTTGCAGTGAGCTGAAATAGTGCCATTGCACTCTGGCCCGGGCAACAGAGCGAGACTTTCTGTCTTGCTTTGTAAGTGAAATGTACAGAAGGTATCTTTCACTTTCTGGGGCTCGACTTCCCATTGTATTAACAGTGTTGTTTTTTTGTTTTTGTTTGTTTGTTTCTTTCTTTTTTTTTTTTTTTTTGAGACAGAGTCTCACACTACCACACTATTCACTCGGCTAAGTTTTGTATTTTAGTAGAGACGGAGTTTCACCATGTTGGCCAGGCTGGTCTCCAACTCCTGACCTCAAGTGATCCACCCTCCCTGGCCTCCCAAAGTGCTGGGATTACAAGCATGAGCCACCGTGCCCAGCTGTGTGTTAATAATGTCTTTGATGGATAGAAGTACTTGATTTTAATGCAGTCCAATTTATCAATACTTTTCTTGATGCCAGTGCCATTATATCCTATATAACAAGCCTTTGCCCAGCCCAGTGTCACAAAGATATTCTCCAATGTTATTTTCTAGAAGCTTTATTATTTTGCTTTTATACATATAATGTAAGATAAGAGCTAACACTGATTTTGTCCATATGAATATCCAGCTGACACTGCACCATTTATTGAAGATCTTTATTATTAATTAAAGGATGAGCTCATCCTTTCCCACCACTCTGTCATATCAACTTTGTAAAAAACTCAAATCCTCACGTGTATGTGTGTATCTGTTTCTGGACTTTATTCTGGCTCATTGTCTACCCTTGTGCCAATATTATACTTTTCTGTTTGTTTGTTTTTGAGACAGAGTCTCACTGTGTTGCTGAGGCTGGAGTGCAGTGGTGCAATCTCGGCTCACTGCAAGCTCTGCCTTCCGGGTTCACGCCATTCTCCTGCCTCTGCCTCCCAAGTAGCTGGGACTACAGGCACCCGCCACCACACCCTGCTAATTTTTTTGTATTTTTAGTAGAGATGGGGTTTCATCGTATTAGCCAGAATGGTCTCGATCTCCTGACCTCGTGATCCATCTGCCTCGGCCTCTCAAAGTGCTGGGATTACAGGCTTGAGCCACTGCACCCGGCCAACCAATATTATACTTTTTTAATGATTGTAGCTTTATACTAAATTTTGATATCTGATAGCATAAGTCCTCCCACTTTGTTTTGTCTTCAAGATTGTTTTGACTATTTTTCATGCTTTATGTTTCTATATAAAGTTTAAAATTAGCATGTCAATTTACACACACACACACACCCCCTGTTGATTTTTATTGAGATTTCATGGAATCTACAGGTCAATTCTGGGGGAATTGACACCTTTAAAATAATGAGTCTTTCACGCTACAAACATTGTTTCCCTCCATTTACTTAGGTCTTCTTTAATTTCTCTCAATAATGTTTAGTAGATTTCAGCATAGACATTTTGTTCTGATATTTTCCTGTGGATTTTCTATCTACACAATCATGTTATCTATGAATAATGACAGATTTATTTTTTCTTTTCCATTTTGTTTACTTGCCTTATTGCACTGACCTGGACCTCCAGTACAGTGGATAAGAATTTAAAAGAAGTGGAGAAAGTAGACATCCTTGTCTCATCTATAATTGCAGCCAGAAAACCTTTAATACCCATCATTAAACATGATAGATGCTATACATGTCTTATACATAACCTTTGTCATATCAAATACATTTCTGTCTATTCCTAGTTTGCTAAGAGCTTTTCAAAATTGTAAATGGATGTTGATTTTGATCAGTTGCTTCTTTTGCATTTGTTGAGTTGATTACACAGCTTTAGCCTTTATTCTGTTAGTGTGGGAAATCACATCTTTTTTTTTTTTTAAGCTAGCCTTGCATTCCTTGAATAAACCCAAGTTGGTGGTGATGCATTATTCTGTGCTTCTGGGTTCAGTTTACTAATAATTTATTTAGGAGTATATGTCTGTGGAAGAGATTGCTGTGTTCCTAAGAGAGATTTTCTTTTCTTATGCTTTTCATAATCAAGTTTTAATATGAAGGCTGTGCTGGCTTTATATAAAATAATTGGAAATTATTTCTTTTCTTCTATTCTCTGGTGAGCTATATGTAAGATTGGTGATATTTCTTCCTTACATGTTTGGAAGAATTATTCAATGAAGACATACTGGTGCAGGGGTTTTCTTTGTGGGAAGGGTTTTAGCTACAAATATAATTTATTTAATGGATAGAAGAATTTTCAGATTTTCTGTTTCTTCTATCAGTTTTGGTAAGCTGTGTTTAGCAATTCTTCTATTTCATCTAAAATTTCAAATTTTCTAGCATACAGTTATTCATAATATACTCTTATTTTTAATATATGTAGGATCTGTAATGATGTTCCTCTTTTCATTTCCAATATTAGTTATTTGTGCCTTATCTCGCTGTCTCTTAAAAATCAGTGTTGCCAGGCATGGTGACTCACATCTGTAATCCCAACACTTGAGAAGGTCAAGGCAGGAAGACTGAAGTTCGAGACCAAACTGGGCAACATAGCGAGACCTTGTCTCTATAAAAAATTTTAAAATTAGCCACAAGCGGGGTGTGAGCCTGTAGTCCCAGCTATGCAGGGGGACTGCTTGAGCCCAGGAGGTTGAGGTTACAGTAAATTATGATTGTGCCATTGCCCTCCAGCCTGGAGTCTTTGCAAGAGACCCTGTCTTAAAAAAAGAAAAAAAAAAAGGAAGAAGAAGAAGGAAAGAAAAAAAAGACAAAAGAAAGAAAAAAATTAATCAGTCTTCTAGGAGTCATCACTTTTATTCCTGTTTAAGAAAACATTTGACTTAATTGATCCTCTCTGTTGTTTCTTTCTTGTTTTGTTAGTTTCTGCTCTTATTTTTTTCTTCTAAATTTCTTTAAAGGATAAATATGCTGTTCTTTTTAAATCTTACTATTTTCAGTCTTCTTCCTTTTTAAATGCTACCTCTAAGCATGACTGTAGCTGTACCCACACGGGTTTTAATATCTTGTGTTTTCATTATCATTCTACTTAAAATGCTTTCTAATTTTCTTTTCTTTCCTTTTAATTTTTATTTTAGGTTTGTGGGTACATATGAAGGTTTATTATATAGATAAACATGTGTCACAGGGGCTTGTTGTATATACTATTACATCACCCTGCTATTAAACTTAGTACTCAATAGTTATCTTTTCTGCTCCTCTTCCTCCTGCCACCCTCCCTGCTCAAATAGACCCCAGTGTCTGTTGCTTTCTTCTTTGTGTTCATAAGTTCTTATCATTTAGCTCCCACTTATAAGTGAGAACATACTCTGTTTGGTTTTCTGTTCCTGTATAGTTTGCTAAGGATGACGGCCTTCAGCTCCATCCATGTTCCTGCAAAAGACCTGATCTTGTTCTTTTCTATGGCTGCATAATATTCCATGGTGTATATGTACCACATTTTCTTTATCCAGTTTGTCATTGATGGGCGTTTATGTTGATTCTATGTCTTTACTATTGTGAACAGTGCTGCAATGTGTATACCCAGTGATACGATTGCTGGGTCAAATGGTAGTTCAGCTTTAAGCTTTTTGAGGAATGCGTTCCAATTTTCATGATTATTTTAATTTTGAGCTGAGGCTATTTAGAAGGATACTTTATAATTTCCAAACATTTGGGTTTTAAAAGTTTTTTAAAAAATTGGTTTTTAGCCTAGTTCCTGTATGGTCAAGAATTTCAATCTTATGAAATTTGTTGAGACTTACTTTAAGGCCAAGATATGGTTCCTTTTGATAAATATTCCATGTGCGCACACACACAAAATGTATATCAGAAGTTGTGGGGCTCAGTGTATTGTATATGTCAGTTAGGTCACATTTGTTATATATATTATTCAAATATTCTATATCCTCACTGATTTTTTGGTCTGTTCTAAACATTATTGAGAGGGCTATATTAAAATCCCTGGATGATGATTGTGGATTCCTCTATTTCTCCATTTAGTTCTATTCAGTTATTTATATATGTTGAGGTTATGTAAGTAGAAATATAAAATATATAAAGAATTATTATATTTTCCTGGTGGATTTAACCTTTATTATTAAGAAATGTCTCTCATTATATCTAACTAAATATTCTGCTTTGAAGCCCACTTTATCTGATAATAATGTAACTACCTTAACTTTTTGCTGTTTTTAGTAGTTTCTTTGTAAATCTTTTTTATGTTCACCATTTTATATTGGAAGGTTATTTCTTGTAAATAACATATAGAATTTAAAAAATCAAATCTAATAATATCTGTCCTCTAACTGGAATACTTAGTTCATTTACATTTAGTGTAATTACTTCTATATTTGCGTCTAAATCTACCACCTTATGATTGGTTTTCTATTTATCCCATCTGTCCCTTGCCTCCTTTTGTATCAATCAAGTACTTATTTTATTCCATTTTCTTTGTCTATTGGCTTATTAGCTTTGGTAATTAGTCTAATATTTCATCTTTGACTTATTCAAGCTGAATGTAAATTAATAATTTTATCACTTCCCAGAGTCATAAGAACCTTAGAACACTTAATTCTATTTACTGCTCTCCCACCTCTTATGCTGTCGTCATTTTGCATTTTCATTCGATTTTAAACCCTAAAATACATTTTTATTGTCTTACATAGTCAATAATAATTTCTTTTACCCTTATATTAACATTTTCTGTTATTTTTCTTTCCTTCTTGCAACTTGATGTTTCCAACTGAGGTCATTTTCTTTCTGCCTGAAAAACCCCTGCTAGTATTGGCTTCCGTATGTATCTGTTAGTAATAAATGATCTCAGTTTTTGATAGCTGAATATATCTTTTAATTATTTGAAGAATATTTTCAGTAGAATTTGAGGTTGGAAGTTCTTTTCTTCCAGTGTTTTCAAGTTATCAGTCCAATGTCTTCTTGACCTCATTACTTCTGTTGAGAAATCAATGATCAGTCTTATTGCTGTTGTTTGGAAGCAACTGGCATTTTATCTCTGGCTACTTTTAAGATTTTCCCTTTGTCCTTGATTTTCAGTAGTTTTATATTGGTATGTCTGGGTGTGGTTTTCTGGTTCTGCTTGAATTTGTGGCATGTTATCTTTTTTTTTTTTTTTTTTTTTTTTGAGACAGAGTCTTGCTCTGTTGCCCAGGCTGGAGTGCAGTGGCACAATCTTGGCTCACTGTAACCTCCACCTCCCCAGTTCAAGCGATTCTCCTACCTCAGCCTCTTGAGTAGCTGAGATTACAGGTGTGCACCACCACACCTGGCTAATTTTTTGTTTTGTTTTGTTTTTAGTAGAGACAGTGTTTCACCATGTTGCCTGGGCTGGTCTTGAACTCCTGAGCTCAGGCAATCTGCCCGCCTCGGCCTCCCAAAGTGCTAAGATTACAGGTGTGAGCCACCATGCCCAAAGCATGTTATCTTATATATGCTTCTAAGAAAATTTTTAGCCATTATCTTTTTTGATATTATTTATGCCTTCTCTTCCTCTTCTGTCTTCTCTTTCCTTCCCTTCCTGGATTCCAGTTACATATCCTATTAGCCCTTTCACCACGACTCGTATAGTTCTTATTCTGTTTTGTTTTTCTTTGTCTTCCTTTTCTTTTTTTTTGGGGGGGGACAGGGTGTCACTCTGTCACCTAGGCTGGAATGCAATGGCACAATCAGAGCTCAATGCAGCCTAGAACTTCTGGGCTCGAGGAATCCTCCCACCTCAGCCTCCTCATAGCTGGGATTGTAGGTGCACAACACCACATACTTGGCTAATTTTTTTACTTTTTGTAGAGATGAGGTCTCACTATGTTGCCCAGGCTAGTCTTGAACTCTTTGCCTCAAGCGATCCTCCCACCTGGGCTTCCCAAAGCATTGGGGTTACAGGTCTGAACCACCATGCCTGGCCTATTTCTTATTCTTTTGTGTATATTCCATTCTGTATTTTCTTCTGATGCGATGTAAGATATTTCTTTCTGATCTATCTTACAAGGTGACTTCAGTGGTTTCTTAACCCATTATTTAGTTCTTACTTTTAGTTATTGTGTTTAACATCATGTTTCCCATTTTTTAAACAGCTTTATTAAATCATAATTGAGGGACAAAAACTGCACATATTTAAAGTATGCACCTTGGTCAGATTTGACATATGCATTCGCCTGTGAAACCATTGCCATAATGAATAAGTTTCCTCATGTCCTTAATCTGTCCCTCCCTGTCCTCTCTCCCTAGTCAACAACTGATCTACTTTTTATCACTATACATTCATTTGCATTCTCTAGAATTTTACATAAATGGAATCATACAGTAGGTATTTATTTTTGGTCTGGCTTGTTTTTAACTCAGCATAATTATTTTGAGATTCACCCATATGTTGCATCAATATGCATCACCCATGCTGTTATATCAACAGTTCCTTCCTTTTTATTGCTGAGTCGTATTCTATTGCATGGCATGCTACAATTCATTTGTCACTGCCTGATGATGTTGAGCCTCTGGATTTTTACAGATGTTGGCTCTAACAATGGCATTATTATGAACATTCATGGATGAGTCTCTGTGTGAGAGTTCTAGTTGCTCCACATCCTCACCAACACTTGGTGTGATCAATGTTTTTAATATTAGTCATTCTAGTGGATGGATGGTAGAATCTCATTGTGGTTTTTTAATTGGTATTTCCCTAATATTGAATGTTTTTGAGTGTCCTTTCCTGCATTTATTTGACAACATTTATCGTCTGTGGTAAAGTGTCTGAACAAATATTTTGCCCATTTAACAAATTGGGTTGTTTATCATCTTCTTATTGAGCTGTAATAGTTTTCAATCATTCTAGATACAAGTCCTTTGTCAGATACACATTTTGCAAATGTTTTCCCCAGGTTTGTGGTTTGCCTTTTAATTTTTTAACACTGTCTTTTCCTCCCACTTTTAACAGCTTTACTAAAGTCTAATTTACACATTATACAATTCATCCATTGTTAAGTGTGCAGATCAATGATTTTTAGTAAATAATTTGATTGTTCACCTATCACCACAATCCCATTTTATAACACTTTCCCCACCCCAAAAGTTCCCCTGTGCCTGTTTATAGTCATGCCTTACTCTCAACATGGGCCTCAGGCACTCACTGATATGCTTATTAGATCTATAGTTTTGCCTTTTCTAGAAATTTCATATATATACATATATATATATATATGTATATAAACATATAGGCTGGGTGTGGTGGCTCACACCTGTAATCCCAGTGACTCAGGAGGCCAAGGCAAGAGGATTGCTTGAGGCAGGAGTTTGGGCCTGGGCAACATAGTGAGACTTTGTCTTTACAAAAAATTTGAAAAATTAGCCGGGCATGGTAGGGCACACCTGTAGTCCCAGCTATTCAGGAAGGCGAGGTGGGGGGATCACTTAAGCACAGGAGTTCAAGGTTATTGTGAGCTACTGCACTTCAGCCTGGGCAACAGAGTGAGACCTTGTCTCTAAAAATATATACATATATATCCTTTTGTGTCTGGCTTCTCTCACTTAGCATAATGTTTTTGAGATTCATCTATATCTTGTCGCATCTATCAATAACTAATTTCAATTTCATTGCTGAGTAGTATTCCATTATGTGGATATACCATACTTTGCTTATGAATTTACCATTTGATGGACATTTGAATTGTTTCCAGTTTTTGACTATTGTAATTAATGTTGTCGTTAGCAATCACATGCAAGTCTTTGTGTGAACACATCTTTTCTTCTAGAAGAATTGGTAAGTCATATGGCAAGTATATATTTAAGAAACTGCCAAACAGAATAGTGTATTTTAAAGAGTAAATATTTTAAGCTTAGTGAAGTCCAATGTATTGTTTTTCGTGTATATGTCATTGTTTTTGTCATATTTAAGAAATCTTTACCAAACCCAAGATTGCTAAGATTTTCTTCTAGAAGTTTTATAGCTTTGCTTTTACATTTTGGTCTATGATCCATTTCAAGGACCATACCCCTAATTTTTTAGGCCTATTTTATGAGGATCACAGATCCTAATTTCAAGGATCATAAACCATTTCAGTTTGTATATGGTGTGAGATGAGGTCAAGATTTCTTTTAAATTTTATTTGTATCTTTTGCATATGTTTATCCAAGTGTTCTGGCATCAGTTGTTTAAAAGAATATCCTTTCTTCATTAATTGCCTTGGTATCTTTTTCAAAAATCAACAGCTGTGGTCTATTTCTCAAATCATTCTTCTGTTCCATTGATCTAGATGTCTATCCTTATACCAATACCACACTGTACTGACTGTTATAGCTTTAATAATGTCTTGAAATAAGGTAGTGTAAATTCCCCATCTTATTCTTCTTTTTCAAAATGTTTGGCTATTCTAGATCATTCCATAGAGATTTTAGAATGAGCTTGTCAATCTCCACCAAAAAAAAAAAATAAAATAAATACAGTTTTGCATTGAATTTATAGATGAGTTTGGGGAGAATCAACATCTTAACTACATTGACTCTTCCAATCTATGAACGCAATGTATTTCTCTATTTATATTTCCTTTAATTTCTCTCAGCAATGTTTTGAGTTTTATATGTGCAGATCTTACACATCTTCTATGAAATTTATCACCCCCTTTCTTATTTTTAGAATTTCCATTTGATTATTTTTTCTAACAGTTTCCAGTTCTCTGCTGAAATTCCCCTTCTTGTTATACAGCTTCTTGAATACATTAATTACAGTTACTTCAAAGTCCAACTCCGGTACCTTGAATATCTAAGACCACGTGGATATGTTTGTAATGTGTTATTTTTCTCTTGGTTTCATCCCATTCTTGTAATTCTGCATTTCTGTTTTTTCACTGAATATCAGACATAATAAATGAACGTGGAAAAGGTAATTTGAGGCTCTGGATGCTGTTATCCTCCTCCAGGGAGGGTTTACTTTAACTTCTGCTAAGCCAGGGGCACCATCAATCTTAAATTGCATTTATCCAATCAGGAATTAAGATGATTTGAAACAGGTCTGCAGTCCCTGAAAGGGCCAGTTTCATTCTGGTTCCCTCACTTCTAGGGTATAGTGCTTTGGGATCCCGGATGAAAGCCTAAGCTATTTACCAACCTTCTTGCTTTTTGAATAATTGTTTTGAAATACACATAACATAAGATTTACCATCTTAACCCTGTTTAAGTTTGTATCTCAGTGCATTAAGTACCTTCCCATTGTTGTGCAGCCATCAGCACCATCCATCTCCAGAACTCTTTCCGTCATCCCCTACTGAAACTCCGTACCTATTAAACACTAACTCCTAATTCCACCTCCTCCAAGCCCCTGGCAACCACCATTCCACTTTCTGTCTCTATGAAGTTGATTACTCTGAGTAGCTCACATAAGTGGAATCACACAGTATTTGTCTTCATGCAACTGGCTTACTTCACTTAGCATAATGTTGTCTAGGTTCATCCACATTGCACCGTGTGTCAGAATTTCCGTCCTTTTTAAAGCTGAGTAATGTTCCGTTGAGTGTCTATGCCACATTTTATTTATCCTTTCATCTGTCGATGGGCGCTTGGGTTGCTCCTGCCTTTAAGCTATTATGAGTAGTGCTGTTCTGAACATGGGGATATAGATAGGCTCCTTATTTCTCAAGAGGCCCTGGACTCCAATTTTTGTCTCCCCACCGCATCAGATGGCTAAAGTGCTTCTCAGCCTCTGGAGCACTGCTCAGAAGTGGCAAACGCTGCGAGGGATAGAGCTCTGCCGAACAGCGGGCTCCCCGCTGTGGGCTTCCCTCCTCTCTGGGATCTTGGAGCCTCTGTACCTCTGCAGCATCTTCACACAACTATTTCTGTAGTATTTCATCCAGCCTCCCGAATTGTTCCCAGCAGGATGATTGGTCTGATGCAGCCTAGTCCATCACAGCTAGAAGCAGATGTGTCAACATAATTTTAATGTGTGGGTCTATTATGCCCAGAGTTGAGCATCTTTTCTGATATTTAAATTATGTTTGTATTTTCTCTGAAATCCTTACCCCGTTTTTCGACTGAGTCTTTCTTATTGATTTGTAGGCATGTGTTACACGTCCAGGAATTTAGGCTGTTGTCTTTGATCTAAAAATTGCTTTCTAGGGCCAGTTCTCACTTGCTGTATAATCTTAGGCAAGTCCCCTTCTCCTTTGGGACTCAGTCTCCTCGTCTGTGAAATAGGGTGAGAGGGCTTGATTTCACCACATGGTCTCAAAGTTTCCTTTTGATCTATAATTCATGGATTAGTGACCATCTACTTTGTAGATAACACCAAAGAAAAAATTGTTATTGAGACCAAAAACCATCCTCACCGCACCCTCCCTCTACATTCCATTGCACATATTTATTGTACTCTGATTTCTGGCTGCCCAGGGGCTTCAGAAACATTGATCACAGAAGGCAGGAGCAGGGAGCTCAGAGTATGTGTGCTTTCATGCTGAGGACTGCGGCAATGTGACAAAAAGCCACACCTCCCAAACTTTAGTCATTCCCATGATACACTCATGATTTTCGCTATACCCATGTACCACAGGCACTATTATTTACTTACTTGTTTCAGTTCATTTCAATACTTAGTTTCTCCTCATCTTGAATAAGAATGTTGAAGAAATCACAGGTTTGCTGTGCTAGAGTATTTTTTCTGATACAGAGGAACACGAAGGAACAGCGATGATCACTTAAAGTACTGTTTGCATGCTCTTCCATCCTCCATGAGCAGCCCTGGGGCCAGGACCAAGGGCCTGCAGTGCACCGGACGAACCCAGGCCTCCGCTCAGCTGCTGGGAGACTTTGCTCAAGCATTATTCAAATGTTACTAATTATTGCTGGGGCATTCGGACTGATCCACATGCTCAGAAAGCTTCTGGCTTTGTGGCTGTGGGTTGTTTTCGTGCAGAAATGTTTGCTTCCTTCCTTGGATGAAAGGGGGCCTGAGATGGCCCCCAGACAGAAGGGAACTTTGCCGGAGCCACCACTGGAGGTCTCTGGAAAATTTTCCCCTTTTGGAGGCTGCGATCTGCAACGCAGAGCCTTTCTCCTTCCCCTTCTGAAGTTGGCTATTGCTTTTAGCCCAGAGCCATTGCAAGTCTCAGAGAGCAAAGATACTGTGGGAGCCCTAAAATAAATTATAAAGTCCAAAATGGAACACGTTGAAAGTGAGCTCTGAGAGAAAAATAGATAACACTTTAGGGCTGTTTTCCTAAAAGAAATCACCAGACCAATACATCGTTGGGTCCTCTGAACTGTGGCATCTGGATAGATTTAATTTTGACTTTTGACGTGACCAATCAACTCATACATAATCTCCAAGCCAGATAGTAACTACCTTGCCACCGTGTCTGTTTGGGGGCAGTCTTGTGTCTTCAGGAAATATCAACAAAGACCTACTGAGTGGCAGTTCTCTGCGGGACCCTGGCTGCCGGTGGTGAGATAAAGCACGCGCAGGGAGCTCATGGTCTGGTGGACAAATTGATCTCATTCTGGGAAACTCCGGCACATGTTTGAGATGCTTTAGGGGGCAGAGTTGAGCACCTCTGGCCTGGGAGTTTCTAGGAAAAGCTTCCTGGACCACAGGGGCTCAGGGTCTGTGCTGTCCTTTCCAGAACCTTTCCTTCCTCCAGCGAGCAGTCTAGTCCCCCGCACTCACTGCAGCTCACGCCTATCCACTGGTAGCCAGGCACCGTCTCACTCCAGGGGCAGGAGCCTTGAACAAGGTGAATGTGAATCTGTTGAGCACCTGTGAGCACACTGTCTTCTACTGCGGAATCAGCTACGGGGCAACCCCCAGAGTCAGGAAAGGGATGTTGGTCTCAAAGGGAGCCCACCATTTCCCTAGATGAGCAGGGCTGACTCTGGCTTTGTGGCCAGGTGCTATGTCCTGTGGGCGATTTCACAGTGGTTCCCACATAGCCTGGGGCAGGACAAAGTTTTCTCCTTGTCCTTATGCCCTGTCACCTTCTACATGTCCCATCCCTGAGGATGGCCTGAGTCAGATGAGGTTACGATTCCAGGGGCTCAGACAGCATCACTCCTATCCAGAACTCTGATGGGAAATGAGTGACAGCTGGCCGTTTGTGACCATTGGTGACTACAGAGGCCGCTCAGAGAGACTCAGTTTCCAGATGACCACCTGGTGGTGCTCCTGGAGGAGGAAAAAGGAAGGGGGTGCTGGGGTGAAATGGGGCATATGAGTTTCCCAGCCCTCCCCCAGCCCTGCTGTCTCCCCCAGCCCGCGCTGGGCGTGTTGTCTGCGAACATGAGTCTCCGCACATCCATCAGCATCTCCTTCCAGAGGCTTTTGAGCCTTGACGCTGAGCCTCTGCAGCCTGGATGCCCGATTCTGCAGCAAGTGAGTCATGCATGGTGTGGAGGCTGGGAGACGAAAGACACCCTCAGGACAGGAGAAAAAATTCAGTTAGTGCAGGGGTGGGTGGGTGGGAGATAAACATGCTGATTGAAACGTCAACGTGAGTGAGCTCATTCACCGAGCACCTTGCCAGGGTCCCACCAATGAGTCAGGAACGAGCCTATCGCTCAGACTGGAAACTAGGACTGAAAGAGGCTGACCTTGGTAGTGAGGGCGTCACAGTGTCTGAGAGCTGCCACCTCTACAGGGGTCCCCTGAGGGCCAGAAGTTAGTGCCTGGGCAAGGGGTGGTGAAATGCTCTCACCTCTGGGTCTGGGTGTAGCCTCCTCTTAGACAGGCCTGGAGTGGACAGGGCTGGTGCCCTGGGAGTGAGCTGGCCCTGGCTGGACAGAAACCAGAGTTTTGTGAATGTCAAGAGGATGCTGTGAGGCAAATGGAAGAAAAGGACACTCTTGGGTGCTTGTTGAGGCCTCCCTAAGTCAGGAGGAAGCTGAGAAACCAGGCCTGGAGATGGGCAGGGAGTGAGAGGAAGCCAGAGCATCCCTGTCAGGGTATCGTGGCCAGAGCATCCCTGTCAGGGTATTGTGGCCAGAGCATCCCTGTCAGGGTATTGTGGCCAGAGCAGGGAAGGGTGGAGCAGGCCCTCCTGCTGTCCCTGTGGGCCCTGAGATGCCCGCTCCAGAGTCAGCGTCCCAGGAGCAGGCATCAGATGGGAGAGCTCAGGCTGCCACCTCCACCCCGGCTGCGTCTGGGGTGCGGCATGGGGAGACTGGTGCTTTCGCTTCTGCCCTGGGAGGTGGGTGGCTGGGTTACGCAGATCTAGAGGGGGATTTGGGGTGATACCCATGAAAAGAGTGGATTCTGAGCAGCCAGAAAATGACAAATGGCTACTACTGCTCACAGGAGCACTTTCCTGCCTCTGGCATTTTCTTCTCACCCTTCCTTTTCCCCTTCAGCCCATGTGAGTTGTAACAAACAAGCTGGGTTCCCAGTCAGAGGCCCCACTGCCTCACCAGCTGCCTAGGAAAGGACAAGAGTGTGACGAGAGAGGCTGCACACCTGGATGGTGGCCCCATCCATGCCCAGCGTCCTGAGCGTGTCCTCCATGGCTGCAGTGGCATCTGGGTTAGGCCATCCACCATCCTTTGCCCACTTTCATATTCCACTTTGAGTTCTAGGGGTGGGCAGGGGCCCCAGACGATCACCTTTCCATACCCTTGGCAGAGTGATTGACTTGCAAAGGGGTCCCTGGTCCAGTTCTAGCCAAGACATTCCCCATCAGCCTCTGCTCTTCCTTTCAAAGTTGGCCCCAACAGGAGGGGAGTGCGAGGTGCCCCAGCCATCTTGCTGCTACAGTGGGGAGTGCAGAGCTTCTGAGGTTCCCCACGCCCAGCCTGAGATGGAAACTGGCCCAACAGCACCAAAGAGAGGGAGAAGCTGGGTCCTGAAAACCCCATTTGAGTCCTGGATCCAGCTGTGCCTGAAGACCACCCTGGGGCTTTTTAATTACGCAAGCCAACACGCTTCCTTTTTTGCATAAGCCATTTGGAAAGGATTTTCTGTCATTCCCGAACAAAAATGACTTGGCCAAGAAATACAGTGGGGCGGAATGGATGAGGGAAAGAAGCTCTTAGGGCTCCCAAAGGCTCAAACGAGAGGCAGGAGTATTTGTATGTGCATACACATGTGCAAAAAAATTTTTTTTAACTGGGGGCTGGGTGCGGTGGCTCACGCCTGTAATCCTAGCACTTTGGGAAGCTGAGGCGGGCAGATCACCTGAGGTCAGGAGTTCAAGACTAGCCTGGCCAACATGGCAAAACTTCATCTCTACTAAAAATACAAAAATTAGCGGGGCATGGTGGCTGTACGGGTGGGATGCCTGTAATCCCAGCTACTCGGGAGGCTGAGGCAGGAGAATCGCTCGAACCCAGGAGGCAGAGATTGCAGTGAGCAAGCGTCCTTCCTGCATCGACACACACAGACACCGCGATCACGCACTCCAGCCTGGGCGACAGAGCAAGACTCTGTCTCAAAAAATAAATATATACATAAAATAAAATAATAAAAACAACAAAATTTGGCCCTACTCTGCTAACGGAACCTAGAGAAGGAGGTTTTCATTCCGCTTAAGCCAGAACCTTAGAGCAAGAAGCTGCATCTTGGGAGACTCCTATGGTCATGGGGACAAGAACTGAAGACTCTTCCTCAAGGGAGATGTGAAAGTCAGGGGGTCTCAGGCAGAGCCTCCTGTTCTGGCTGCCCACTGTCATTGGGAGTCCCTCCTTTTCCAGCCTTGGTTCTTCTACTAATACGAGAGCTGCTTCTTTCCGCTGGCACATAACCTCATCTTTCAAATGCAACTCAGCTTTCAAAATCAACAAACAATACTGTGATGACCTCGTATTCCTGCCGGCTCTGTCACTGCAGATCCTCGCCCCGCCCCCGCCTTTCCCTGCCTGGTCTCCTCAGTCTGAGAACAGAGCCCACCCTCTCTCTGAGATTGTTTTCCCTCCCTCTGTGACCTCTGTCCACCCCTGCTGCTCTGTTGAAACCACTGTGCCTGCAGCCCCAGACACGGCTGGCAGAATCCCCTGAGTGGGTCATCCTCTCTGGTGTCCACTCAGCTCTGCCCCCTCACCTGCCAGCTTGCCCATCTCCAAAGCCAGTCCACATCCACCACCCGGGAAACACGCACTCAGATCCGCCCAGAACACCCCACATGGCCTTGTGGCCGACCTTCCGCCCTTTTGCCCATCTGGGTCCTTGGTCCTGCAGTCTCTCTCTCTGACCTCGTCTTAGAGGGCATGAGCCATCCCATGAGCCTGCTCCACCCACGTTACTCAGCTCGCTCAGATGGAAGGGGTCCTGATCCAGAGTGAGTGCTGGAGGACCTGGGTTTTCTCTGGGCCACCGCCCCTTCCACACACCCAGTCCCTGCACACACAGGCTCGTTCATTCACAAATCCCCGCGCTCACACCCACAGGTGTCTCCCTGCGCACACATCCGCCCGCTTCCTTCCTGCATCGACACACACACACACACACACACACACACACACACACACACACACACACTCCCACGGCTTCCCCTTCCTGCAGACATGCGCCCACACATCCCTAACACGGGATGGGAGGAAATTTTGTCTTCTGCAAGGAGTTTTTATCCTCAGGTGGGCGGGGTGGGGGGGATTAAGTATAGGCTATTTGCAAGTCTGAGGGAATTTACTTTGGCATATCATGTAATTCTAGAGAGAGGCAGGAAGTCGAAAGGGGAAAAGGTGGGGGCCAGAGAAACGAGGGAGGGGCCCCAGTAAATCATTGGTCCACCTTGCCATTCAGCCAGCACCTGGCGGCAGGGCCTGAAGACCCACTGGCTGCTTCGGTAGCTTTCCAGGTGCCTCACGAACATACTCAGAACGTTGGAAAACATTTCTTTGATCAATGTTTATTTCTGTCTTTGAATTCTATTTGCTGAGTTTGAGTAAATGATTATATATCATAATGCTTACTATTTAGTTGTTAGATGTAGACCTTTGTCAAATACCTCACTAAAGGCTCCACCTACATTAATTTACAGCATTAATTTAAATCTTCGGAGCCCTATGGGTAGATATTTATATAATCCCCATTACACAGATGAGGATACTGAGGCTCCAAAGTGCCCAAGGTCGTAAATTGAAGGTGGCAGAACTGCAGGTTTGAGTTCAAGTCTGCAGACAATTCAGCCCTAATCTCAACCATCAGGATGTAATTAATGCCTTATGCTTTAGAAATTCCCATAGATCTGGAAATCTAAGATGGCTACAACATAATTTAGCAGTTGTTTGGGAAAATAAAATTGTCTGGTATGCGTATGTTAACACTTTGTTGTTCTGAGCCTTTCTTGTAAAATCCAGTTAATGTGAGCTTCCCAAGGCTAGAAACAGATCGGATTTATCCTTCCACCCAGGTATTCTGCAGAACATCACTTGGCCAATAGGAGGTGCCCAGCCAATGTTGAAAGTAAATTAAATGAAGTGAAATTCAGGTTTTTGCTCTAGATGTGTGCCAAATAAGCTCATTAAGGGACTGGCAACAACAAAATTAACATTGAGTGATAAGTCCTTTAGAGGCCAAGAGGCCTGGCCGCTCTTCCTAGCTTTGTAGCAGCTGTTAGCAAACTTGCAAAACTCAAACGTGGTGTGAGGAAGGCCACATGCGGAATTCACACTTGAGGCTGCACAGGTTGTGACCTGGAGAGCCATTTTCCAGATTCTGAACACCCATCTCTCTCTTGGTCTGCGTTTCTCACAGGCCTGAGTCCCGCACACACAAACTTGTGTTTCTTACACACTCATAGGAAAAACGTGCCTTGCACGCTTGACAACATGCTGCAGAGGAGGACGTGCAGTCTGGATGTGAATGTGGGTCTAAGCCGCAGCAGGAGTCTTCTTGTCTGCGAGACGCGCCTGGCATTCACTGAGCAGGGCTGGCGTGAGCATGAGTGCCGGTCCACGTGAAGCGCTTAGCACGGAGCCTGGCACCGGGGGCGCTGGGGAAGACAGCTGATCCCAACCACTTTCTTGCACATTTCTGACACGGCTGCTGATTCCTGCCAGGCAGGCCCCGGGTGCCTGGGATTCAGCAAGACTTCCTCATCGCCTTTTTAAACCTGCTCTGCTCAAGCCTCAGCTCTTGGTGATTTCCTGAAGATGCTGCCACCGGGGAAGAGCCTCCCAGTCCTCAAATCCCGAGCCCATGCCTTTTATCCCTGCCAGGTTTCCATTTCCAGTTTGCTCCTAACCTGGCCCTTCTCCCCTGCCCCGGCCCCCCGGGACGTGTGAGAGAGAGCCAGACAATAGTAAACGGAATTCAGTCACACACATGGAAAAAAAAAAAAGATTATGAAAATGAAAAGTAAATAAATATGGATGTTGAGGACCTAATTCTGATAAGCGGATTTTCAAAATTAGCCATTTGCAAGAGTAGATTAAATGCATTTAATGTGGTGGGTGGAAGGAAGTCGATTAAGATGCACAGCAGACCCATTTCAGTAGATTCCGGGGAGCAGGCCTTGCAGGCCCCCTTCGCGCTGCGCATGTTTGCCGGGATAAAGGCTGAATGCCTCTTAAGCGCACTAATTTGCTGTTGTCGTGCTGGTAAACAGGCCTCCTGGAAAGGGGCCACTCGCCGCTTCTGTACCCAAGGCGGACGGCGGAGCGGGGAGGGGCCCCCGGCCGGGCTGGGGCGGGAGGCCAGAGGCCAGCCTCGGGGGTGCGGGGGCTCCGTTCGCGGTCTGCAGGGAGGCTGAGAAGCGCCAAGGACAAAGGAATGGCACCGGCTTTCCCCTCACCTTCCCCAGCCGGCCGCCCCCCACCCGGCCCTCTGCAGAGAGAATTCTGGTCCCAGAATACCTTGCAGCTCCTTCCATGGCAACGGCCGCCTCCCTCCCGCACCGTTTCGCCTCTTTCCTTCCTTCCCGCGCCTTCTCCCCGCAGCCCACACCAGAGCCAGGCCTCCCGAGGGCTCGGCGCACCCGCATCCCGCATCCCCGGAGCAGGGACGACGGCCAGTCCTTCCCCCCGGAGGAGGGGCAAGCAGGCGCTCCCAACGCGCACGCCAGCCACACCTGCAAGCGGGAGAGAACCGGATCCCCAGACATCCCTGCCCTGTCCTTCTCGGGGCACCCACCACACTCGGGGGCCTTAGAGCCCTGAAAAGCCCGGCTGTGTTTTAGGTTTGAGGAAACAGACAGAATCTGCCTTACCGTGGCCCCGTGTTGGGGGATGACGGGGGTGGGGGGTGAGGGTCGGGGGCGGTGCAGAGAGAAGCCAGTGATCTGAATAAACACCTCCTGACGTCTTTGAATGGATCCCAGCCAACGATCTGAAGTTGCGTCCGGGCAGTTCCTAGGACCTGAGGCTCCAAGTCACCATGTGACCCTAATGTCTCAGCCATGGTGCGTCTGTCATGGGGTGAGGGCACAGACAGCAGTCACCTGGCACCAACCCTGGTGCAAGCGCTGTGCTTCATTACTCCATTTAATTCTCCCAGCTGGGAGGAGCTGCCCATCACACTTAGAATAAGCTCCACAGGCCCTGCAAGATCTGCCGGGCTGCCTCTCTGAACTCACCCCCTCCCTCACCCCACCGCTCCTCCCTGGGGACGCTCCAGCACAGCAGCCTTCTTTCTGTCCCCTTAGCACTCTGCATCCATTCCTGCCCCAGGACCTTTGCCCTTGCTGTTCTCTCTGCCCAGGACACTCTGCCACTATTTACACCATGTCGGTTACTTGGCATTGGGGTCTTTCAATTGCCTTCACAACAGATATCACCGTTCGTTTCACTGGTTTGTTTGTGAGTTTGTTGTCTGCGTCTTGACACCTTGAAAACAGGGGCCTTGCTTGTCTGGAAGAGCTGTGTCCCAGCACTGAGAATGGATCATACAGGTGTGATGGCGTGAAGCCAGGTCTAGAGCCCTTGTGTTAGGGGTGCAGAGCCCTTTTCACCCCAACCAATGCCACCACCTGGTGCTTGATGACCCCATGCACCAGGGCAAGGCAGGGACGAGTTCCCTTCTGTAACAGCTTCTGTCAGAGCTGCTCTCAGGGAGCCACAAGGCAAGGTGCCTTCTACTCCCTTGGAAGCAAGGCTCAAAGGGGAGGTGGGTTCTACTTCTCTCCCATTTCACAGATGAGGCAGCTGAGGCACTCAAACTCCCACAGCTTTAAGTGGCAGAATGGGACTCAAGCCCAGACAGTCTGGGGTAGGGGAGGAGGAAGTGAAGGGGAATTCCGGCCCAAGAAGCATGACATCTCAGTCTAAGGGAGTTGTTCTCAAACGTTTGGAAACAAGAGCATCAATCGCTGCAGTCATTTTTTTTTTTTTTTTTTTTTTTGAGACGGAGTCTCGCTCTGTCACCCAGGCTGGAGTGCAGTGGCCGGATCTCAGCTCACTGCAAGCTCCGCCTCCCGGGTTCACGCCATTCTCCGGCCTCAGCCTCCCGAGTAGCTGGGACTACAGGCGCCCGCCACCTCGCCCGGCTAGTTATTTGTATTTCTTAATAGAGACGGGGTTTCACCATGTTAGCCAGGATGGTTTCGATCTCCTGACCTCGTGATCCGCCCGTCTCGGCCTCCCAAAGTGCTGGGATTACAGGCTTGAGCCACTGCGCCCGGCCTGCAGTCATTTTTTGAAAGGTCATCTTCACGGCCCTGCCCCAGCGATGCTCACTTGGCCGGACGGACGCCGCCCAGCGCCTAGAGTCTGCAGGTTTAACAAGCATATGCCTAGGTGCTTCTGATGCAGGAGCTGCAGGGCCACCCACTCTTTGATTGCAACCGGGAGAGGAGGTGGTTATCCTGGCCAAGGACCAGAGGAGCCACCTCTGTAATGTTCCCTCCAAGATCACCATTCCCTCCTCCGCCCCCAGGCTCCAACCCACTTCCCTCGCAGTCTTCTGTTCAAAGGAGAAGGCTTCTTGCAGGCGGCTCCTCAGGAGACCCCAGCGCCGCTCAGGGCTCTGCTATGGAAGGGCTTCCTTCAAAAAGTCTGGGCCCCTTCTTCTGCCACACCCTGTCTCATCTTAGGTGGGTGTGAGGCCTGGCCAGGACCCCAGAGCCTAGCTGCGGGGGGTGGGGGCTTAGCAGGTGAATGAACCAGGTTGTGAAGGCATCTTTGCCTTCTCATACAAGATGTAGTCCCGAGAAAGGACGCTGTCCTGTGTGCGGGGCTTCGCCAGCCCGCCGCAAGGCTGCTCCTGAAATGAGGCCTGGGCAGGGGGGCAGCGGTGGCCACAGCCACTGCGCTCTGCCTGGATGTGCGGCTGCTTGCCTGTTTACTTGATGGTCATGTTTCTCACAAGAGAGGGGCAGGGGCAGGCAGAAGCACAGCTTTGGAAATTTTAAATGCAGTGAACCCTTCTTGAGCAGTAACCTCATGCCAGGCTCTAGGCCAAGCACTGGACAAGGGTCCTCTTATCGGCACAGAGCACCAGAAGGTGACCCCAGAGCCTCTCATCCCGCCTTCCCCGAGGTCCCCCAGGCCTGTGGAAATGAGGCCCAGAAGCCACACGGCGAGGCAGGTTTGACTTTGCTGCTATGGAAGATGCGTGCTGGGTCATAGCCAGGTGCTGGTTGGAGCAGCACTGACAACCACCCGGGACACTTGGTGGGGCAAGCCAGCTGCTAAAATATTAAATTGCTTCCATCCCAGGTGGTGAGTAGCTGCTGCCTCTGGCCCCAGAGGCCTCTACTCCTCTGTCCTGGCCACCCCGCCCCTACCCCCAGCCTCCAGGGCCTCCGGGGCCTCTGGGACCTGCCCTATCCAGTGGCTGGTCTGGCCACAGCCCTGCTGGCTCAGCGCCCTGGCACCTCGGGTTGATAAATATTTTAACTGTCGCCCTAGGGTTCAGGAGAGGATTTGGTACAAATATGACCTGAAGTCCTCCCTAAGCTACGACGGGAGCCTCAGACTATCACAGATGAGGACCCAGATCTGCCCAGAAATGGTCATATCCCTGAGCCTGAGCTTCCCTCTCCATTAAAAGCAGCAACCAAGGTCCATTCATCCTATCTGCCTCACAGCACTGTCTACCCAGGGTCCTCCAGGTGTGCTTTGCATGTGTGAGCGCTGAGTCTCCCGGGCTGCAGAGCCCTGGGTCTCCTGCGGGCTGGAACTAGCTTGTGGCCCCACCCGGTACCTCTCTTTCCGGACGACCAATATTTTAGAATTAGTCTTCAGTTCTGAACAAGAGCAAAAATCATTAGACTTTTTCATAGGGGACTTGTTTCCATCGGTGTTTGCCAAACCCCAGCCCAGGGTCTCTGCAGTTCATTATTTGTTTTTTTGTTTTTTTTTTTCCTTCGTTGGTGATGAGCTGTTTTCCAAATTCAGTTGCCCATGTTGGCGGGAAGCTTGGGCCTCCCACGCAGTGCTCAAACCGGCCTTCTCGGCTGGCACGTGGGGGAGAGGGGAGCTGTGGGCCCCATTCCAGATGGCTGGGGAGCCCCTGCGGGATGCAGGAGAGGAGGCACAGAGTGCGGAGGTAAACATAGGCTGGACCGATCGCCCGTGGCAACCTCCCCCCAAGGAGGGAGATGGCTGGAAAAATAGGAAAACAGTATCGAACCAAGCACATGGCGGCGGAAGTTGTCGCCCAGCTGGGGTTTGCTGTTACCCTTCCCCCAACTCTGGGAGGAAGGGACAGGGGAAAATTCTAGAATCTAACAGGACAGGGAGGTTGGCAGAAGGATCTGTGAGGCTAGCAAGTGCAAACACGGTCAGGAGGGTTAGGTCTGTGGTTAGGAAAAAGGAGAGGGAGGTTGAGAGCAGGCACCGGGGACTGCAATCCGTCCACCCCTTGCAGGCCACCCCCGCCCACACCAGCAGCACCTGCTGGGTAAACGAGGGCCCAGGCCTGTTCCAGACACGGGGAGCTTCCTTCCTGCGAGAACATCTTTTTGTCCTTGAGCAGGTGGTGATAGATAGAGAAACCAGCTCAGAGAAGGGAGGTAAGTTGCCCAGGGTCACCGGGAGTATTAATATCATAATTGAGAATAACAACTAGGTCTCCTATTTACTAGATAAAATAGCACCAGGAGATGTACTGAGAGAGATAAGAAAATAGAATTTGAAATCATGTATTATTTCTCTTCAAATGTAGTTGGTGTTACGTTTTTTTCCCTCCTCTCCCCAAGAGATGCTATAACCACTACTGCCTTTTCCCCATCCATGCATGGATGCCGAGACCCTGTGTTTTGCCTGGACTTCATTTCCTCCTGCCTGCCAGGGAAGCTTCTCTGTGTAGGATCCAGGGGAAGGTTGTAGGGAATCGCCAGAGGTGGAGCCAGTAGGGCCACCAAGTTCACTCTGGAGCCACCCCAGTAGGACAGATGTGCACCTGGGACCTGACAGCCACCATGTGCTCCCCCTTGAATCTGGAGCAGCTGTTGACTCAGGCCAGCAGCTGGAGGTGGAGGTTCAAATCCCAGCTCTGCCTGTACTACAGTCCTGGAGCAGACTGCTTTACCTCTTTGAGTCTGAATTTTTCCTCTCTGTAAAAGCAGGCTACTCTCCTAAGGTTATTATGAAGATCAAATGCAACCGATGCGCTCGGATGCAGTAGGCGTGAATAGATGGCTGTGTTGTCGGAGACGCTGCTGTTGCACGCGACGGTTAAACTGGAAGGGTTTGTGAGGGCAACTTATGTGAGAACTTTCAAGAGCTATGAAATTAATTGGAGGGTGTTAACTGTAGAAATAAAGTAACAGAAGAAAATTACCTCTAAAGAATTAGAACAAAGCAATTATCTAGAAAGAAAATGATGTCAAGGAGGAGTAAGACATGCAAACCGCGGCGCGTGGAGACCCAGGAACGCGCAGACCATCAATCAGGGGCTGAGCCTGGGGAGCTCTAGGGGGCCCTCAGGGATACCCTCACAACCTCACCATGGGGAGATGGGAAGCTAAGGTTGGCAAGCAGATAGAGACCAGGGCCACACAGTTAAGACCTGACTCCCAAGCAGTGAGGCAGACACAAGGTAAGTGACAAGCTGTCCTATTAGACGTGGATTCTAGTCCCCGTTCTGCTCTTCGTGGGCTGTGTGACCCTAGGTGCATTACTCAAAGAGACTGGAGACAACAAACTCTAAGATCCTTTTCCGGTCCCAAACCTAGGAGTCCAAGTACTCTGGAATATCAGGGGCAGGGAACATGGGACAGGAGATCAGTGCCAGCTGGACCAGGAGGCGCTGGAAAGAACTGAGAATAAAATAAAATCTTTTATCTGGATTCTATTTTAGCTGGAATCCCCCTCTGGGTGTTGGGTAAGTCCCTCTACTTCAGTGCTCTCATCTGAAGAAGTATCTGCAGAGGCAGCTGAGAGGGGTACGTTGGATGAGGTGTGTGGACACAGGCTCAGCGTTGCCGTGAGCCGGTGTGTGGACACAGGCTCAGCGTTGCCGTGAGCCAGTGTCTGCTTGCTTCCTAGGCCAGCCCTGCTCCGGGGCCTCCTGCCCTCTGTGAGGCGTGGATGGGACTGACCTCCCTCCCCTCTTCACTTGGTGCTTTGGAGTGGGCGGAGACAATCAGCCTATCCCATCCTCCTGGCCACAGTGTTTGGTTTAGGGAAGGGGCATGTGACCCAAGCCAGACCAATCAGAAAGGACCTTGGGACTTTTGCAGGGAATGCCTGGCCCCAGACATGCTCCCCCAGCGTATTCAGCAGGAAGCATGTGGTCTCAGGAACTGTTAGATGTTCTCACAGGGAGTCCTGGATTCAGCCGTACCTGACTAGACTACTCCATGACCCAGCGTATTTCTTGTTTGCTGAAGCCATGCTGGCTTATCCTCAGCCACTATTCAGTAAAGCCTCTCCCATTCCACCGAATCGTCAGCTCATTTGACACTGAGATTCCCTTCTCCTAAGTGCTGACTCCGGGATGGGAATTTCCACCTCCAGCCTGCTCCATCCTTCCAGCAGCAGCAAGGAGCAGGTTGTGCAGCATAGCGGGCCCAGCCCTTGCTGCCTGACGTCGCGCCTCCCCTACTCAGGAGCTCCACGTTCTCACCTTGCTATTAAGCATTGCCAGGAGCCAGCCTCCGCTCAGCTCTGGGCCCTGCGCATCAGGCTCGGAGCTGCATTAAATAAAGACTGCAGCCCTGAAACTGCTCAAATGGATCTACATCAACGAGAACAGCCAGGGGAGGCCTTTAAATAGATTATCACCAAGAGCCAGCCAGAGCAGGCAAAGTTTGCCTTAGGCATCATTCCCTACCCCCAACCCTCCCCCTCCCCCTTCCTGTGCCTCTCCTGCCCTTCCTCGGTCTGCTTTGAGCATGCCTCACCCCAGACCCTGTCATAAATCAGTTCACACATTCATGGCTTAATATGTTACTCCTCTAGTTTGAAAAGAACAGAACGCAGGAGTGGGCAGTGTTTAACCCAGGGATGAGCTCAGCGATGGAATTCTAGGGATCCTAAAACCATGACAGACCATGAAATACATGTTTGGAGACAGAGGAACATCTGTAGCCTCCCTCAAGCAACCCACTGAGCCCCGACTGTCCCCAGAATTCTTTCACTGACCACAAACACTGTATCCTTTCCTTTATTCTCAGAGGCTGTACCTCAAAGTCCATTCCGTGCAGATTCCACTTCAGGTTTGTGCTCTCCATCCTCAGAGAGGACCGGGAGAAGGAAGGCGGGAGCCTGGGTTCTCTGGGCAGGGGTCCCTCCACTTCCTTAGGTGCCTGGGATCAGATTTTCTGCTTGGCCGGAGTGGGATTCATCATTGGCTGCAGGATCTTGAAGGGGAAGCTCCTGAGGGTGCTGATCCCCAGGAAGTGAGAGCTTTCCTGGCAATGCTGCAACAGACCTCGCTGCATGGCCAGGGGCCCCCCCACCCCCACCCATGGGGCCATTCTCCGCACCCCAAAGGGCTACTGTCCCTGCAAGTGTGAGGTTCTGCCCTAGGGGCCTCAGGTGCACTATCTCATTTAATCCTCAAAAGCAGACCAGGCTACATGGCTCACACCCGAAATCCCAGAGCTTTGGGAGGCTGAGTTGGGAGGCTTGCCTGAGGCCAGGAGTTCAGGATCAGCCACATAGGGGAACATAGGGAGAACCTGTCTCTACAAAAAATAATCCTCAAAAGTAGCATACGTGATAAGCACTATGATTATCTCCATTGTACAGATGGAAACACTGAGGGCCAGAGAGGTCAAGTAGCCTGCCCCAGGTCACCCAGGCAGGGAGCAGCAGAGCCAGGACTCAAGCCCAGGGAGGCTGGCTCAGAACCCATGACCTTGCCAGGTCTGCGCAAGGCCCCCGCTGTGTTGATGGCCTGCTTCTGCTGCTGAAGTTTATCACCTCCCATAGCCAGGTCCTGAGCGAGACAGAGCACAGTCTTGATTGTATCCTCTGTCATCACCACCCCATGGGGCAGGCCCATGAGCCCCAGTGAGCCCCACTCCACGGATGAGAATGCTGAGGGCAGGAGGAGAGACGTGACTGACCCAAGACCACTTAGCAGCTGAACAGCCACGCTCAGATTTCAGCTCTGGTCCACCTAATTTCAAGACCACTTAGCAGGTGAACAGCCATGCTCAGATTTCAGCTCTGCTTCATCTGGTTTCAATGCCCATGCTCTGCCTTTTGGGGTCCAAGAGCTGCTGGGTGGTACGCCTACAAAGAACTTCTTCTTCATAACTTTTTATTTTGAAATTATTACAGATTCACAGGAACTTGCAAAAATAGTACAGAGAGGTGCCGTTGTACCCTTTACTGGGTTTCTCCCAATGGTTCTATCTTACATAACTCTAGTACAATACCAGACCAGGAAACCAACATTGGCACAGGGTATGCATACGGCTCTACGTCATTTTGTCACATGTGGAGATCATGAAGCCACCACAGCACTCAAGATCCAGACCTGTCCCATCCCCGTGAAGATGTCACACCCACCTCCACCCTCCACCAGCCCTAGCTCCCGGCAGCCACAAGCCTGCTTGTCATCTCTATAATTCTGCCATGTGCGGAGTGTTAGACCCAGGAAATCATAGAATATGTCTTGAGACTGGCTGTTCTCACAAAGGTCTTATCTTCCACATGTATTGAGAGCCTACTGTGTATCAGGCACGTGTTTGTCCCTTTCAGGAATATAGCACATACAACTCTTCGGTTGCAAATGACAGAACCCAATTCAGGCTCTGTTATAAAAGGCAATGTATTGGCATCGGTTACTGAAAAGTCCAGAAGTGGATCTGGCTTCAGGCCCAGCTGGATCCAGGGGCTTGTTAGGACTGCTCTTATTCTCCCTGCTTTGGCTCTGCTCTCCTCTCTGCTGGTTTTCCTCACAGGCGGGCTCTCACCACATGGCAGCCACCAGTAGCTCTAGCTCACAGCCTGCTCACTCTCACAGACCCAGGGGCAAGGAGCACCCCTTCCTTAGAAACGTTCCAGCAGGCTGGGCACGGCAGAGTATGCCTGTAATCCCCACACTTTGGGAGGCTGAGGCAGAAGAACACTTGAGTCCAGGAGTCTGAGGCTGCAGGGAACTGTGATTGCACCACTACACTCCAGCCTGGGCAACAGAGCAAGACCCTGTTTCCAAAAAAACAAAAAAGAAAGGGAAAGGGAGGGGAGGGGGGGTAAGGGAGGGGAGGGGAGGGGAGGGGAGCTAAGTTCGGCAAAGGTTCTGGCCCTGACTAACCCAGCTTGGCGCCCACCTGACCCCAAGCCAAGCACTGAAGTGGGGGTGGGGCTGAGTTTGCAGTGCTTGGATTGTCTAATCTTTGGTCACGTGTCTTCTCCTGTCAGCCCTTCCCAAACCTCAGGGATTGAGAAGGGGCTTAAGGAAAATTTGGGGTGCTGTTGTCAGAGGAAGGGATGCTATTCCAGGCTGGCCTGAGGGGTAGGTGATGGTATTGTATTACCTCAGTGCAACTGGTTTATTTTTCAAAATATGAGCAGGAAGTCAGGCGGGAAAAGGCTAAGTAACCCACCCAGATTCAGAGCTCTGGGTCCAGCCCTGCAGGGCCTCGGATCCCAGGCTTGTGACTCGTTTGCTTCCAGGCTGCCTCCTGCCCCCACACCCTTCTGAAATGCCCACCCTCTTCCTACTTCCACGCTCAGATGCAGAATTGAAAGGCTCTGGCATTCAGCAGAGCCGGGTTTATACACAGCCTTGATACCAGGCATCTCCATTTCTGCCTCGGCATGGCTGTGGCCTGGCCTTTGTCTCTCTGAGTCTCTTTGGTCTCTTTGAGACTCGTCAAATGGACCACCAGACCCTCCAGGGCTGCGGGGGAGGCCTCCAGTGGGGGCTGTCCTTGAGGGGCCCCTCCTGGGATGCAGGCTGGCACCAAGCCGCTCACAGTCACATCCCCACGCGTGTGCTGGCTCTGGCACCCGCTCCACGCGTGGGCTGCCACGTGGCTCCAAGAGAGCCAGGAAGGAGACGGCCACCGTCCAACAGCGAGGACAGGCAGATGGAGCGGGTGACTCAGCACGGGGGCCAGATGTGGCCAGATGAGAAGAGTAAGCACGAAGGCCAGACCTGCCGAGGCCCCTCAGAGCTGGGCAGGGATGGTGGGGGCCTGGCGGTGACAGACAGACGGGAGATGGGGCTGGGGGAGATGGATGGTACCATCAGGCTCAGCCGAGTGAGGAGAGCCAGACAGATGGTCTCGTTAAAGAAGCCAGCCCGCGTGAGGGAACAGGGCTCCGCGCAGGAGTGGGGGACAAGGCAGGCTCCTCCTTGAGAGGGGCTGCTCCAGGCCTGGGCCATTCCACCCGTGCTGGGCCCTGTCCTCATTCTGTCTGGAGTGGCCACCAGGTGTGGGCAGGCCTTTCTCTTGGGTCTGTCTCAGGTGTCTTCAGTGCTGGGCTTAAAAGCCTGGGCACAGCAGGTGGGATGAGAAGCCCCTGTCCCAGGACAATCCCCCTCCATCCTTACTGCCGCCGACAGGCTTTTCTGAGCTCCTGCCACCCAGATACGCACGCCTATTGAGGTGCATCACCCCCACAGCAGTTGCTGTCCCCTCAACTTGGAGCTGTCTCCGTCAGTCCCCAATCACTTCCTCCGAGAGGCCCTCCTTGACCGCCCCATGTGCAGCAGCCCCATCAATCCTGAGCCCAGGGCCCTGCTATGGTTCCTCCCAGCCTCACTGCCTTCTGCACATGCTCCATTCGTTTCCTCATCGGCTTCATCCCCCTGCTAAACTAGGTGGTCTTCTGGGACAGGGCTGGGTCTGTCTCATTCTCGGCTGTGTCCCAGGCCCTAGAGCCTGGTAGGTGCTTGATAAGTGTGTGTGGGCTGCATCTTCACAGCCCGGGCCTGCCCTGCCCTCCTCTCCCTGTCCCTGCTTGCTCTCCTTAGTGCGCTTCACTGCCTCCCACATCATGTACCCAGCTTCTTTTTTTTTTTTTTTTTTTTTTTTGAGACGGAGTCTCGCTCTGTCGCCCAGGCTGGAGTGCAGTGGCCGGATCTCGGCTCACTGCAAGCTCTGCCTCCCGGGTTTACGCCATTCTCCTGCCTCAGCCTCCCGAGTAGCTGGGACTACAGGCGCCCGCCACCTCGCCCGGCTAGTTTTTTGTATTTTTTAGTAGAGACGGGGTTTCACCGTGTTAGCCAGGATGGTCTCGATCTCCTGACCTCGTGATCCGCCCGTCTCGGCTTCCCAAAGTGCTGGGATTACAGGCTTGAGCCACCGCGCCCGGCCATACCCAGCTTCTTCACTCTCCCTCACTAGGATGGGAGCTTCTGAAAAGAAGCAGTTTTTGTCTGTATGTCCAGTGCTTTGTTAGTTCCATGAATGGTCCTGTGGTAGGTACTGTCACCTGAGGAAGCGGAGGGGTGGAAGGAAGGAGCATGCCTTGCAGTGGACGAGGAAGGACCAGAGGAAGGTCCCTGTATGTTTCCAGACGGCGAGAGACAGATCAGGGGACAGAACCGGGCTTGTCCCCAAGTCCTGCTACTCCATGGGCCCCCACTTGGCATTTTCCTCTGGGACCCTGCTTGTCCTAGCTGCCAGGGAAGGCACCTTGGGCCCAGAGCGGACCATGGTAGCCAGGGTGTTAGGCGAAGAGCGGCCCCCAAAGACATGCAAGTCCCAATTCCTGGACCCGTGAGTATGGTACCTTGCCTGGCAAAGGGGACTTTGCATATGCAGTGGAGTTGAGGATCTTGAGAAGGAAGCGTTACCCTGGATTATCTGGGTGGGCCCTAAGTGTAATCACAAGTGTCCTTACAATCGGGAGGCAGGGGGAGATTTGACACTAGAAGTGGGAGCTGTGACAACAGAAGCAAGAGGTTGGAGTGATGTAAGGAAGTGGAATTCTGCCAAAGAATGCAGGCAGCTCCGGAAGCTACAGAACTCCGGGAAATAGATCCTCCCTGCAACCTCCAGCAGGAGCCAGCCTGTCAACACCTTGACTTTAGCCCAGTGACAATGATTTTGGACTTCTGGCTTCCAGAGCTGTAAGAGAATAAATGTACGTTGTTTAAAAAGTCACCAAGTTAGAGAGCTTCAGTTTTGCAAGATGAAAAAGTTCTGAGGATCTGTTGCACAATATGAAGATACTTAGCACCAGACCATACACTTACAAACGGCTGGCATGGCACATTTCATGTTACATGGGCTTTTTTTAACCACAATATTTAAAAATGGAAAAAAAAAAAAAGTCACCACACTTGTAGGAATTTGTGACAGCAGCCACAGGAAACGCATACAGCCAGACTGTAACTGACTGGCCCCAGGGAACCTGTGTCTCAGGCCCATCCTGGCCCCTTCCCTGGATGAGCCTCCTCCGTGCAGGCAGGGATGCCCCAGGAGACTAGGAACCACCCAACTGGCCACATACCTCCCTTGCTCCTGTCAACATCCCTGAGAAGTGGTTGCTATGATGATTCCCAACCTCCCAACAAGGAAACAGGCTCAGAGAGGTGAGGCGACATGCCCAAGGTTACACACCAAATGGCAGAGCTGGAATTTGAACCATGAGTTCTTAACCCCGTTTCCTGCATCCTCAAGTCGGATTCAGCCCTCGTCTCATAGCTGCTGGCCCACAGGCGTTCAAATGCCCAAATACTGCTTTTCAGCAGCTTCTAAAAGAGCCATAGAATTGCCTTCTTTTTCTCTGTTTGTAACCAGGCAATCTCTTCCAGTTAATCATAGAGCAGAGAGTCTCATTCTGTCCCGATACGCCCACAAGTAGATCTGAGATTGCATGGGAAAGTACAAAAAAATGAGTTAGCTCACGTTCTATGTACGGTCCTCTGAGGCCCTACAGCTGAGCCTGTGATGGTGGGTGGGCTGCAAACCAGTGGCCCGTGGGGCCACACCTCTCCTGCACAGGGATTCTGCTCGGTCTGCGCTATATTGGTAGTATTTTTATCCTGTCTCCAGCATTTAACACCAGAAGATTTCTTTTCAAAATCACAAGTCAGGACAACATTTAGCTCTATTTCTGTGTAGGTCAGGAAAGGCTGAGCTATGCTGCAGTAACAAGCACCTCCAAGTCACAGGAGCTTACCACACAGGTCTTTATTTCTTATACCCACCACATATTCAGTGCGGGTAGCCAGGGCACTCTGCTCCACAGAGTCACTTAGGGAACCAGGCTGATGGAGGCACCACCATCTGTAAGTGGCATCTGAGACACATGGCCTCGTCAGTTGCTGCTTCTGGGAAAGAAGAGACAGAAGAAGAGTGCAGGGACATTGCACAGCTTCAGCATGTGACATCGTCTGACTTCTGCTCACTTGTCATTGACTGAAACTAGTCATGTGGCCCATCCACACCCCAAGGGCTGAGAATTACAGTCTTCTGTGACCACTAGTTTTAACAGTTTCAATATTGGTGGACACTAGTCTATAGCAGCTTCCCACTTGGCAGCATTCACTGGGGCCGAATGAGCCTTGACCTCTGGGCATGCTGCCATGGACAGATGTTCAGAGTGCACACTGCACAGCTCCAGGAGCCACCATTCAGGTTGTGGTTTCTGGGGTTGGTGTTCCCTGCAGCTGTGCAATGCTCAGCTATAGCAGCCCTTTCCTGGAAGCAGGGCATTGGAAGAGTTTGCAAATGGACCTCAGCTTCATTTTCCAGTAGCATCCCTCTTGTCCCTACTCCCATCCCTGGCTGCCATGTGCCCCTGTGCTCTTGTCAGTAATTCCTAATTCCCAAGGTGGTCTAGATGGCCCTCTGAGCCCTCCACGTCCTCCATGAAACAAATCAGTTTTGGAAATGGGGCACGCTATATCCCATTAAAGGCTCTGGCGAGTCCTGCAGTGACAATATCAATCTAACTTTGTTTAATCCAGTGTTTGCCAACTGCCTACCTTTTGCCCTCCCCTCCCCCCCTTCCCTTCCCTTCCCTTCCCTTTCTTTGACAGACTCTCGCTCTGTCTCCCGGGCTGGAGTGCAGTGGCACAATCTCGGCTCGTTGCACCCTCCACCTCTCTGGTTCAAGGGATTCTCCTGTCTCAGCCTCCCAAGTAACTGGAATTACAGGTGCACCACCACCACGACCAGCTAATTTTTGTATTTTTAGTAGACACGGGGTTTTGCCATGTCAGCCAGGCTGGTCCCTAACTCCTGGCCTCAAGTGATCCACCTGCCTTGGTCTCCCAAAGTGCTGGGATTACAGGTGTGAGCCACTGTGCCCAGCCCCTTTTGCCCTTCTCTTAAACAGAACCTGTGATGTCCCAGGAGGAGGAAAGCCCATTTGCCCAGCACACCCTGTCCGTGTGTTTGTGTCTGCACCATTCTCTTTCCCCTGCTTTTCCTTCCTCAAGTGAGCTTAACAGCTCCCACACACCCTGTAAATGCCCTTTCTGAAGATTCTCCTGTTGGCCTGTGTCACAATGAATAGTCTTGTGTTGGGACTCCCTGCACCGCAACTTCTGTAGGGCATTTGCTCTGAGCCCCCAGGGCCATAGACCAAGCTGCCTCCTCTGTGGGGGGGACATTCTTGCCCCCTGGCACCGAGCACATCTGTGCTGTCTTCCTCCTTCCCTGGGGTGGGCAGAACCTCTGGACTCAGCCACCCACCATCATGCTCCTGCTGGGAGCTTCTCGAGAAAGGAGACTCTCCAGTAAAACTGTTTTGGGTCCTCGTATGTTAAAAATGCCAGAAATTCCCCATAGTGTTACAGGAACTGTGGGATAACTTAAATGTTTACATTTAACCATTCGTTCATCCACTCATTCATTCAGCACGTGTTTCCAGAGCTCCTACTTAGGGGCCAGGCACTGGGGAGATGTCAGGGAACAAAACAGACATGGAGTCTGTTTTATAGCCAGTTGCATTGGAGGCGAAGTAGAGAAGCACTAAGCAGCCGTCCAACGAGCCAGGTGGGGGTGTGTGCTGAGAATGCTAAGCTGGGCCAAGGGGCTGGGGTACAGGAGGCCGGGGAAGGAGGGGCTTCTCCCTTCCGGGGACAGGGAAGGAGATGCTGAGACACGGCCCTCAGCCCACAGGGCCCAAGGGAGGCAGAAGGTGGGGCTGGGTTCTGGACAGATCCTGTGGACGGAGTTCGTAGGGGTGCCAAGAGATTCCCCAGGGAACGAGGGAGAAGACAGGCGAGATGGCCACAGCTATGCAGAGTGACACCCATCTTCTTTTCTCCATCCCGACAGAGCATCTCTGTGAGTCTCCAGTCCGAATCTGAGGCCTATTAACCTGAGGCCCACGAGAGGCGCCTGCACGGACCCCCTTCCTTCCCTGTGAGGGAAGATGCCGGACCCCACAGCACCTTCTGCAGCCCCAGGAATCCGGTGGCTGGGTTATCAGCACCATCTCACAGGCTGGGAAACTGGGGCTCAGATGAGGAACTGGGGCCCATCAGGGCCCTGAGGGGAAGTATGTCCTGCCTCAGGAATCCTGCCAAGGTACCCACCTGGGGACGTCGAGTAGACAGAGGTAAGGGGGCAAAACAGCTCAGTACCCAAGCCAGGACAGGAGTGACAGACCTGTGGGCCAGGAACCCTGCCTTGACAGAGGACTGAGGCTGGCCTGCCAAGGAGTGGCTGGCCATGTCTGGAGTTCCATCCTGAGCTCCCGGCAGAGACAGGGGCACACCAAAGGACCCAGCATGCAGGAGGCAAAGGAAGGGGCATCCCAGCACCCTCTGGCAGTGGTGGCTTTGGGGGAAGGGCCTGGAAAGCACAGGCTGAGGGTAGTGGGAGCTGTTGTTCAGCCTGCGGTCCCAGCAAACCGCCCGACTGCCCCAGCCCCCTGCTCCCCACTTAGTGACACAGGGCCTCCTCACGGGAGCCTCTGGTGTGTGAGTGAGTGGAGTGCCTCCCCTCCCGGCCCCAGCACAGCCCCAGCACACAGAGGGCCTGGGTCCTGGGAGCCGGGGGCACCCCCGCAGGATGGGCTCATGGGTCATGTGTGACTGGCAGTGCCTACAACTCAGGACATTTCCTATTTTAAAAGCCTGGGATTCCGATTCTTCTTCAAAATGCAGCACGGCCACCCATACTGGCCTGTCTTGTGAATGCTTCTGTCCGCTGGAGCCCCAAGGGCCCGTCCTGGGCTGTCCCCACCTGGCTGGCTTGGCTGTAGGCATGAGAGTTTGCAAGCTCTACCCTTGAAAAGGTGATGAGGCTGCTGGCAGGAGTTTCACCCCCTGCTGCCCCCAGAACTGAGAGACAACTTCTCCCACAGGCCCCAGGCCCAGGATCCCTCACCCCCCTGAAGGCTGAGACCAGAACCATCCCCAGTGGCAGGCGGCGTGAGCTCCCCCAGCTGCTCCGTCCTCCGCAGTCACTGGTGATGGGCAGCATGGAGAGGGCCATGTCTGGGGTTCACTCCCACCTCTCTCATAGGCAGAGGAAACTGGAAAGGGTGAGGGGGAGTCCCTCGTGAAGGGGAGTGGGGAGTCTCCAGGGGCTGCCCCAGCCTTCCACACCAGGAGAAGCCAAGGACAAAGCCCACCAAAGGGCAGGGCAAGAGCAGCGACAGCCCCAGGATAGTAGCCTTCTCCCACTGCTGACACCTCCTAGACCAAGGGTGGAAGTCTATGCGCCCCTACTCCCTGCCTCCGGGGCCAGGGAAGAAAGGAAGGTCAGGCGGCCGCATGGCCAGCCTGGAGACCCACACTCTTCTCCCTGTCTGCGCCACCTGTGTGTGCCCCCAGGAAGGTCCCTCAGCCTCCTCAGGCATGAGTTTGGGGTGCTGAGAGACAGAAGGTGGGCCTGCATGGCCTCTAGGGCCCCTTTTGACTCTGAAAGCCTCTGGCTTTAATGGAGCCTTGATAGACTGTAAATAACAGTTGTTATTTACAGACAGCCCCTCACCGACTGCACCCGGCCATGGCACAGCCTGACCCTGCAGCCGACCTCAGCCGGGAGTTGAGAGCCTCCACATCAGGTGCTTGGGCCAGGCCTGGCATGCTCCACGTGAGCAATACGTATTCCTTGCGATTGTTGTCGCGGTGCTGCTCACACTGTTCATTGGGGAAGCCAAGACCCGGGGAGGTGATAAGACTTCGCTAAGGGGTCACGGTGGCCTGTGTTTCCCGGGTAAAAGACTCCAGAGATGGGCCCCCCGCTTCTGAGCAGGTGCCGCTCCTCCGCACAAGGAGCACGAAGCTCTGGTCTTGTTAGTCCCCCGTGGGGCTGCGGTCAGGGAGGCCTTTGGTCCTGCATCCTGCCTGGGAGCTGGGCAGGTCATTCCAATGTCACATTACCCATCACCCCAGCCCCCTGTTCTCCACCCCTCACTTCAAGTCAGGGAGATAACTGGTTCTAGGCCAGGTGGAACCCAACTCAAGGGTCACTGGTGGGCTACCTGGAGGAATGCAGGCGGGCGGCGCAGGTTCTGGTAGCTTCTAAGCCCTAAGGCCGATTCAGAGGCGGCCTTCCAGGGTCAATCCCTGAGCAGGGTGCAGGAGGGAGAGACTGAGACCCTCCCTCCATGCTGCAGCCCTGGTGTCCTCAGCAGTGCTGGGGTCCGGTGGAAACCCCCCAGTCCCCCAAAGCAGATTTGGCTCAGGCACCCTGAGAATGGCCAAGTGCATCATTTCGGGGTTTTCTCACCAGTTCCGAATGTCTCCTGTTTATCATGCTTGAGGGCAGTTTTAGGAAAAGGTTTTATGGCTGCTGAGGAAAGAGTAAGTAATGCAAGATGTGGGGAAAAAGCAAATTCGCGGAGCCCCCTCTGAGAACGCTGTGGAGCCAGCACCTCCGACAGGGCAGATGGATGACCCGCAATTACCCGCCCGGATCCCCCAGCCTCGCCCCGCTCCCTCCCGCCTGGTCTCCAAGCAATTTCAGACTTTTTTGTACATCCAGAGCAGAGATTGTGTACGATTTCTCTCGCCGGCAGAAGCAGCTTTCAGGTAGGGGAAGGAGGCCGAGGCATGTTTATCTTCGAACAAAGGCAGCTACAGACAAAAAGGGAACGTGGCCCTGCCCCCAGCCGCCCGCTCCTGGTGCCCTCCCCAAAGCCCAGGTCCCTCCTCGGGCTACAGAGGGGAGATTTCAATTGTGTGTGCTCTGCTCAGCTTCTTCAGGGTGCCAGGATCTGGGGACAAGGGTGTGGGCTGCTCTGCTGGTCTCCCGTGTGTGGGTCAAGTGGTGTCTGCGCAGGTAGGAAGCAGTCCCCGCCTGGGCCAGGCCGTGTCTATATGTGTATGGGAAGGGAGCCAAACGGCTGTCACTGGGCAGTTTCTCAACCCGGGCAGTCTCCTCTGGAGTCTTCCCTAGGTGGTGGGAAGCAGGATTTAAGGTGTCCAGTTTGAGGGAGAGGCCCCTCCTCACCACTCCAGAACACTGTGGGCTTGACACAGGACGCCAGGGGTGGCTCTGGTTGCTGCTGGCAGCTGCGTGCGTGTGCACACAGCTGGGTAGGGGTCTGCACTCTTGGGTACTATCCCCACCCCCTCTCCAGCTCCCTGTTGGCTCCTGCAGGTGAACGAGGAGTGCAAGAGACAGCTCAAGACCACAGTACGGATCAGCTCCCCAAAGTCAGCCACTAGCTGCCACGGTCAGGATTTTGGTCGCCTCTGTTCCACCTCTACATTCATTTATGCTTTTGTTTTGTAACCAGGTAATACAATCACATGGTTCCAAAAGCAGAAGGAGCTTAAAAGGTAAATGGAACCAGGCGCGGTGGCTCACGCCTGTAATCCCAGCACTTTGGGAGACCGTGGCGGGAGGATTACCTGAGGTGAGGAGTTCAAGACCAGCCTGACCAACATGGTAACACCCCGTCTCCACTAAAAATACAAAACAATTAGGCAGGCATGGTGGCTTGTGCCTGTAGTCCCAGCTACTCAGGAGGCTGAGGCAGGAGAATCGCTTGAACCTGGGAGATGGAAGTTGCAGTGAGCCAAGATGTGTTACTGCACTCCAGCCTGGGCGACAGAGGGAGACTCCGTCTCAAAAAAAAAAAAAAAGAGAATGGGAAGTCTCTACTCTAACGTGCTGCCCCACCCACCCCTACCACAAAGGCAGGTATGCTTACCAGCTTTCCGCCTGTCCATCCAGAGTGCCTTCCTTGAAGTATAACAAATATGAAAACATATTCTTATTTTCTTTCTTGTACAAAACCTAGTATGTCTTATGGACTGTTCCGTATCTTGTTTTCTCCCTTGATAGATTTATTGCATGCACGCTCCACCTTGTACTAACTCGATGACATAGGTGTAAGGCTATTCACTGCACTACAAGAGCAAAAGATTGAAAACGACTCAGGTTTCTGCCCACAAGGGTCTGGCTCAATGAACGAGGGCCTGTCAGGACTGTGGGACACTCTATAGCTGTGAGAACAAAAATAGAAAAGAGGAGAAGCGCATGTGGGGAAGGTTTCTATGCCCTGATTTGGAAAGGCCTCTAATCTCCAGGCTCTACTGGCTGAATAGGAAAGGAGGGATTGTTGGTTTAAAGGACATATATATGCATTTACAATTTTGATACTGTCAAATCTTTTCTGGTTTCAGGATTTTGGACTCATAATTTGAATTTTTAATTTACTTAATATTTTTCTTTGCATGAATGTATGTTTTAAACTTAATACATTTATATTAAAGAGATACTAGAATAAGATTTTTTTAAAATGAAAAAGGTGATGGGCAAGGCAGGGTCTTTTGCTGTAATATAATGAAATACAACCCAAAGCAATGGAAGTGTTTTCAGGCTCAAGTAAACAGAAAGGGCATTTATGAAAGGATATCTGGAGCCCAGAAACCCTCCGGGAAGCCGAGCGTCATGCTGAGAGGCTGAACACCTGGGAAGGAGCTGCAGAGACACAGCTGCCCTTGCCCTTGGCGTTGAGACCCCAACCTGCCCAGCCCTGCGTCCAGTGCCCTGCTTCTGGAGGCCGGATGAGGTTGCTGCTACAGCTGGTGCTGCCACTGCCCCACACAGAGAGATGGATTCTGGGGGTCCCTGCCTCTCTGTAGACCTGGCTAGTTGGGGTAGGTGCCACTGATGGTGGACCCTTGTGTTTTGGGGAAGGCCCAGGTTGTGTGTCTGGTATTTCTGTGTACACAGAGAGGGGCTGGATCTTCCTTTTCAGGAAGAAGGTTCTGATACTAGGTGGCCAGAAAGAAGGATGAGAGTCCACTCCCAGAAGGAAGGGCCATGTTCCCAGAAAGAGTGCGGCACAGGGGCGGGGCAGGGGGACCGGATGTCTCAGAGCTGGGCAGAGAGAGAGAGAACGGTCTGGGGCTGTGAACCCAGGAAGGAGGACTCAGTGGGTAGTCAGATTGTGTCAACAGATATAAGGCAGCCAACTGGAGGCTTGAGAGCGCCAAGAGAAGGGAGGGAGAACTAGGGTAGAAGGGGAGGAAGAGGACCCAGTAGGGGTGGTGGGATGGGGACTGCAGTAGGGGGAGGCTGGGAGGAGCTGGAGGAGGGGTGGAGGCTCAGGGCTGGAGCCTGGGGGGAAAAGTGGAAAAGGCCTGCGCCTGGAGAGTAGGCTTGGATCTGGGCCTGGGCCCAGGAGGGGCAGTGGGCAAGCTGAGGGTGTGGGGGCACGGAGGAACCAGGGAACAGGTGGCCTTCCAGAAGTAGCACATAGAGCTCGCACCCCAAAAGGCTGCAGAGGCACATTCCTGAGTCTGGCAGAGAAGCTACCCTTGTAGTCAGGGTCCAGCAGGAGAGCTCACTGTGGCCTCTGCATCCCCCTAAATCCCCAGGACACCAGCCTTCATTGTGGGAAGCTGGGAGTGGATCGTGTTTTTCCCTGTGTCTGGGCTTCCCACGCTCATCTGTATGCCGGCACGGCCGGAGCCCCTCAACTCCATCCCTCCTCTTTGCTGCTCTTTTCACTGGAGGGCTTGTGCCCAGCCCTGCTTCTTCACAGCGAAGCCATGTCTTCAACGAGGTTGGGGGATCCCACCTCCTCCCCACCCTCAGCTGCTGTACACCCTGGGCTGTGTGTAGAGCTTGCATTATTCACGGCTCTCAGATCTCAGCAAAACGCACAGATCTGCGCTGGAACCATCACGGTTTTCATCTGTAGCTCTCAGCCATCCTTCCCTCATGATGCCTCTGCATTTGATCTTCTGCAAATTTGCCTCTTTGTTCTTCAGACAGAATCATATTGCCAGGGGCTCCTGACAGCCCTTGGTGACACAGACTGCCACAAAAATTCTTTTTACATATGAAAATAAAAATGTCCCCAGAGCAATGAGCGGGACACCTCCAGGTGGAAATGTCACAACCTGCCATAAGACAACAGCTGAGAGCAGAGAACAAAGCGCCCGAACCCGGTTGTGTGTGGACGGGCGCGAGAACTCACAGGAGGAGAGGTGAGGCCGGTTTCGGTTCTCTCCTGCCTTGGATCAGTTGTTTCCCCCTGAATTTCATATTCTAGGCTTTAATGCTGGTTGATGATAATACCCAGAGCTGGTGAGGCTGCAGAGACGCAGGGAACGGATGTATTGCTGGGAGTAGCGTGTTTCTAGAGATTTCCAACAATACTGATTGTCTCAGGCTCCAGGAGCCAGTGGCAGAAAATCCAGTTCAAACTTGGGGTGACTACTGGCTTACAAACCTGGAAACTCAGGAAGCAGATGGTGGTAGTTTATGTGATGTGTATTTTACCATATTTGAAAAATTAAAGACCAGACACAGTGGCTCATGCCTGTAATCCCAGCACTTTGGGAGCTGGAGGCAGGTGGATCGCCTGAACCCAGGAGTTCAAGACCAGCCAGGGGGACATAGGAAGATGCCCATCTTTACAAAAAATATAAAAATTAGCTAGGCGTGGTGCCATGTGCCTGTGATCTCAGCTACTTGGGAGGCTGAGGTGGGAGGATCACCTGAGCCTGGGGAATTCGAGGCTGCAATGAGCCGTGATCATGCCACTGCCCTCCAGCCTGGGTGACAGAGTGAGACTCTGTCTCAAAAAAAAAAAAAAAAAAAAGAAAAGAAAAGAAAAGAAAAGAAAAATGTAAAACAAAACAAAGCAAAAAACGTGCACAATGCCATGTCCCACCTTAGGCCTTAGGTGACTGCCTCCAACTGGAATACATCGTTCAAGTTGCTCAAATGTCAACTGTTCAGAGGCCCCCTGAAGGCCAGTCCACAATAGCCACCCACCGTCAGCTACCCGCTCTCACCCCTATCAGCTGTTTTTCATCTTGGCAGTTACCACTTTCTGGAGCAATCCTACTTACTCACCTGTTTACCTGTGTGCTTATTGGGTTTAGCGCCCGCTTCTCCCTGCTAGGATGTCAGCACCGTGAGAACAGGGACTCTGTCTTGTTCATGGCTGTTTCCCCAGGGCCAGGAATGGGCCTGGCACAGAGTGAGGCTTAACACATAGAGGCAGGAGGAGTACATGAAGGAAGGTTCCCTCTGCCTCCCTTGGTGCTCTCACCTTGTGTTGGCACCGTCTTCAGGGATGCTCCCTAGAAAGTGGCAAATTGGCTGCAGGTAGCTCCGATATTCACTGTCAATATTATGTCATGGTCAATATTCCATCAGCGACATTACATCATCAGTCCTGGGAGGTCCTCATAGCCGCGAGTTCAAGGGGAAGAAAGGGTGTTGCTAAGTGTCTCAAGGTTGCAAATCATTGGCTCTGACTCAGTCATGTGACATCCCCTGAACCAATCCCTGTAAAGCAGAGATGCAGTGCTCTGATTGGCCAGGCCTGATACCCAAGTCCGCTGCTGGGAGAGAAAGTCACCTCGATCCCACTGAAGTGGCACATGGGCACGGGTAGGAGTTCCCCAGGAGAAAATCTGTGAGCCAGCGGCCAGAAAATGGGACATAGATGTGGGGCAGGCGCATCAGGCCAAGGCCGCAAATGTCTCAGACACACCAGGTTTTGTAACAGGCTGTTATGTCTGTATCCCCCCAAATTCCTATGTCAAAGCCCTCACCCCCAGTGTGATGGTTTTAAGGTGGTCAAAAGTAACCTCTGCCAGGCGCGGTGGCTTCTAGCACTTTGGGAGGCCGAGGTGGGTGGATCATTTGAGGTCGGGAGTTCGAGACCAGCCTGACCAACATGGTGAAACCCCGTCTCTACTAAAATACAAAAATTAGCCGGGTGTGGTGATGCACACCTATAATCCTAGCTATTCGGGAGGCTGAGGCAGGAGAATCACTTGAACCCAGGAGGCAGAGGTTGCAGTGAGCTGAGATCGCCACACTGCACTGCAGCCTGGATGACAGGGTGAGACTCTCTCTCCAAAAAAAAAAAAAAAAAGTAACCTCAGTCCCCTGGTCATGAGGGTGGAGCCTCGTGAATGGATTAGTGCCCTTATCAAAGGGACCCCAGAGAGCTCTCTGGCCCTCTTTCTGCCGTGACGACACAATGAGAAATTGGCATCCAAAACCAAAAGAGTAGCCATCGTCAGAACCCTTGCCAGTGCCCTGATCTCTGACTCAGTCTCAGGAACCATGAGAAACAAACTTATGGTTTATAAGCCACCTAGCTAATGGTGCTTTATTACAGCAGCCGGAAGGCATAAGACAAGGCTCTGGAGAATCCAAGATAGATAAAACTTTAATAAGCATATGCTGAATGAGGACAACACAATCTCTGACTGCTCAGAAAATCAGGGAGACAGATCTGTGTTGTCACAGAATGTGTTTATGCTGAGGGAAGAGATGGGGGTGGGGGCGCTGTGTCCCTCCCTGTGAGCCCAGGGGCCTGCCTGACCCAGGGATTCCACGAATTTACTCAAAAGGAGAAAGAAATGATCTTGCACAAGAACAGTTGTTGTGGCATTATTTGCAATAGAGAAAAAACTGGAAACAACCCAAATGTTCCCCGGTAGGGGACTGGTTAACTAAATTATGAAACATCCACTTGATGAAATATTCTGGAGTGGTTAAAAATGATCGTTATGAAAACTACAGAGCAACAAGGGAAAAGGCGTCTGTTCTAACACACAGTGACAGCACAGAATGCCAAACTGTGACCGCAAGAAGCACAAACCACATGCCAGGCTCTGTGCAAGAGACTCGCGGGAGCCCTCCTGCCCCCAGGAAGCTCCTGGCCCCGTCAGGGCAGGAAAGACATGAAAACAAGGAACGACACTTGGGGTGAGAAGGTCAAGGACAGAGGCAGAGAGACAACGAGTTACTCAGGGTCCAGGAAAGCTGCCTTGGGACATGTCCTGTGAGCTGGATTTTATGAGGAGTAACTACCAGGATTGGAGCTATGGACACTTTAGGAAAAGGGCTTGAAGGCAATATACATGCAAAAATAAAAATGAAAATAGCTGTGCCAGGTAGAATTATGGATGATTTCCCCATTTTTTTCCAAAAATGTTTCATGTTATATTGTTTTTACAATAAAAACTAGTTGACAACTAAGGTCAGATATGGGCAGATAACTTTCACTACCAACATTTGTGTCTATAAATCATACATGAGTTCATAAACGCTTTTTTCCTTGACAGAGCAGGGAAGTGAAGAAATATTTATTGGACATTTTGCAAAAAGTATATCTGTATTGTTTGCAAGTTGCCTGGTCCTGGACTCTGCAGTGAAGGGGTAAGTCACTTACATTTCTAGCAAGAACAGGCATAAACGTATGAAATAGGAAACGTTTTTAAAAATATTTAAATATTGGCTGGAGAGAAGTGTGGTGGCCAAAGGCGCTCTACAGGTGTGGGAGCGTGGAGCTGGCTGAAACAGAGGAGGAGCAGGGACGGCCGGGGCAGAGGGAGAGCTGGAACCCAGTGGGCTGGGTAAGCTGATGCGGTAAGTCAGGGCGGGCTTTTGCTGCGGCTTAAAGGGTGGCTGCCTCCAAAATGCATGTGAGAACAGAATCCCTACTGGGGGGATATTAAGGGTTGGCCACTGTGGGAAGGGACTAGGTCATGAGGGTTCCACCCGATGAATGGATTCGAGGGAAATAGCTGAGGCCCTTTTTGCCTTTTCTGCTTTTCTGCCAGGTGAGGACACAGCCTTCGTCCCCTCTGGAGGATGCAGCGGCCAAGCAGCACGGTGGAAACGAAGACCAGGCCTTCGGCAGACACCGACCGGCCAGCACCTTGACTGTGGGCTTCCCTGCCTCCAGAACTGGGAGAAAGAAACCTCCGTTCTTTAGCAGTTACCCAGTTGGGAGTTTTTTATAGCCACAAAAATGGACTAAGAGACTTGCCTCTGGATAAGGGACAGGTTAAGGGTCCAGGATTGGGAAGGGCAGGAGAAGGTTGGTCTGGAGAGGCAGAGCAGGACAGAGGTTGTGAGAAGTTTGCAGGTGGGGAAGGCTCCCTTTGGGGAGGTTCCAGGTGCAGCTTCCAAAGGGCTGAGCGGGACCCAAGGGCACAGGGAGAAGGACATGGCATCCTGTCAGGAGGTCCCTGCCCTGATCCCAATTGCCAGTAGCCTGCCACTAGCCAGCTGTGTGAATCACTCAGGGCTCTTAGCTGATCATGGTCCAAATCCTTTGAAGAACCTAGCTGATGGGAACAAGGCTGCCAGCACCCTGGCCGTGCCCACCTCGGCTTCCATGCGGCATGGTCCCTGCTGCTACCCCACCCCAAAGGTCTTCCCTGACTCCTGCTTCTTTGCTCACTATCTCCTGACCAGATCTGGGGTGGGAGCATCTTTTTGGCTGGGCTTGGGCACAGACTGCCAGCCTAGCTGCTAGGCATGACAGGCAAGTACGTATGTGGCATCGTCAGTTTCTATAAGGGGTGATGGGCTCAGCCTCATAAAGTGAGGATCGCCCCTACACAGGAGGGTGTTAGATGTTCCACGCCTGTTCGTCTCCATCAGAAGCCCTAATTCTCACCCCCATCACCTCCTTTGTAAGCTGTGGAGGGTTAGATATGATGGCAGATAGAACATGCATATCTAATTTCACTCCCGCCCAGCCCCCACTAAAACTACACCAAATGAATTTTTAAATTTTATTCTTATTTTTTAGCGACAGGGTCTTGCTTCATCATTCAGGCTGGAGTTCAGTGGTGCGGTCATAGCTCACTGCAGTCTCCATGTCCTGGGCTCAATCGATCCTCCCACCTCAGCCTTCCAAGTAGCTGGGACTCCAGGAGTGCACCACCATGCCCCGATACTTGTTTTATTTTTTGTGGAGATAGGATCTCACTATGTCACCCAGGCTGATCTCAAACTCAGGCCTCCTAGCCTGATCCTCCCACCTCAGCCTCCCAAAATGTTGGGATTACAGGCATGAACCACTGTACTTGGACAGCAAATGATCTTTCAAAAGACACCAACTTGATAAGAAAGATAACAGAGGATGAGATGACAGCAACACAGTTGTGGAACCTGGGAACAGAGGGATGAGTGATACCTGACAGAGAGGGCTCTGTTGGACAGGACCTCAGGCTATTTGATTCTCTAGAAGAGATCCAAGTCTATTCACATCTCAGAGCCCTCAAAGCCTCAGGAACTTGCAGCTGCAGGTACACCTGGAAATGGGGATGAATGGGAGTTAAAACAAGAAAGAGTGGAGCAAAAGCTTTTGAAAACCTATAGACTCTAGATCCCCTACCTCCCTCCAAGCTGTTAGATCACTCTCCCATCCTCTCCCCAACCACTAGCAAAAGTCCAAGGTTTATGCGCTGGACTGGGGGAGGCAAGGCACAGCTGAGAGCTGCTATACTGAAAACGGGGGCTACAGAATCCTGGGACCCCCCTGCTCAGCTTCCTTCCCTTAATCAGTTCCAGAAGCTGATAAGCCAGAGATTTTTACCAGGCAGGAGATTGAGTCTTTCCTAGGGATCTGGCCAGCCCAAATGCAAGACCTCAACTTACCAACACTGGTAGGTGCGCCAGGTGACCCGTCAAGATCTGGGAGCTTCCCATCTGCATTTTGGTACTTGGTCATGATCTGATGAGCCACAAATCAACAGACAGCTGAGGGACAGCTCATCATGGAATAGAGGAAATAAAGCAGACAAAGAGAGAAAGAGAGAGAGAGAAAAAAAAAAAAAAAAAAAAAAAGGCCGGCCACAGTGGCTCACACCTGTAATCCCAACACTTTGGGAGGCCAAAGCGGGCGAATCACTTGAGGTCAGGATTCGAGACCAGCCTGGCCAACATGGTGAAACCCTGTCTCTACAAAAAATACAAAAATCAGCCAGGCATGGTGGTGGGCATTTGTAATCTTGGCTACTTGGGAGGTTGAGGCAGGAGAATTGCTTGAACCCAGGAGGCGGAAGCTGCAGTGAGCTGAGATTGCACCACTGCCCTCCAGTGTGGGCAACAGAGCAAGACTCCATCTCAAAACAAACAAACAAAAACAAAGAGAAAAAAAACAACAGTGTAAAGAAAGAGACCATGCAAGGTTATCTCCAAAGAAAACCTTTACAAAGTGTATTAACAACCTCAGAGAGATAAGAGATGTTACATCCATGAAGCACTAACAGAGAGTTAAAGGAGAGTTCTTGGAAATTAAAAGCACAAATGAATGATTTTTTAGAAAGAAGAACGAAAGGATGAATTGGAGGGCAAAAGGGAGAAAACCTCCTAGAAAACAGAGCAAAAAGACAAAGAAAAAGGAAAACAGGAGGTAAAAGGTAAGAACATTGAAAGACCAATTCAAGAGACTGAACATATGAATAACAGGAGTCAAGAAAGAGAAAACAGAGGGAAAGGACTCATACTCGAAATAACTCAAGAACATTTCTCAGAAATGAGGGACACCAGTTTTGGGATTAAAAGGATTCACAGTTGCTCACCACAATGGTTGAAAACACCCACACCAAAGTCATTGCTGCAGAACTTCAAAAGCCTGGGGACAAAAAGAAGCTTCTGCAAGCTTCCAGAAAAACTAGAAGACAAGAAGTAATGCTTTCAAAATTCTGAAGGAAAATTATCTCCAAACTCAATTCTATACCCAGATAAACTACTTCTCAAATGAGAAGACAAAAAAAGATGTCTGCAGGCCTCTTCCCCTCTTTCTTAAGAAGCTACTTGAGCCTGTGCTCCACAAGGGAACAAGGCAAGAAAGAGATGACCATAGACACAGGGAACCCAACCACGGGGAAAGGGCAAAGGGAGTCCAGGTGATGGTGACAAGCCATCCAGGGTATCTCCTGAGTCCTGGGCATAGACTGGAGGTGGTGTGAACATTTGTGACCAAGCACCAGTGCAGGGCTCCCTGTGTGTAGTCCCCTGTCCCTCCGAAGTGGAGAGACAGGCATGGTGAAAGTCAGAGGAACCACCCTTCTACTGCCAAGGCCCACAGTGAGGCTGAGTGAGGAGGAACAAAGTACTGTGCTTTCCTAACATGAATGGTTAGGCCAGGCGTGGTGGCTCATGCCTGTAATCCCAGCACTTTAGGAGGCCAAGGTGGGTGGATCGCTTGAGGTCAGGAGCTCGAGACCAGCCTGGCCAATGGGGTGGAACCCTGTCTCTACTAAAAATACAAAAATTAGCGAGGCGTGGTGGCCCGTGCCTGTAATCCCAGTTACTTGGGAGGCTGAGGCAGGAAAATCACTTTAACCTGGGTGGCAGAGGTTGCAGTGAGCCAAGATCACACCACTGCACTTCGGCCTGGGTGACAGAGTGAGACTCTGTCTCAATTAAAAAAAAAAAAAAACATGAACGGCTGCGCTGAACCTAGGCCTCTGGCAAGAGCCTTCTCACACAGGCCCCCACAGACCATGATGCAGGAGGAAACACAAATGAAGGATTCTCCTCCGTCTGCACCTGCATGTGGGCAGCCTCTCTTGCTGTGCCACTGAGCTTTGGGCAAAAGTGACAGTCTGCCCCCTCATGTAGAGCATAAACACGGGACACAGGAGAGAATTCCGGAGTGTTCTGGGTGCTCTGGAAAACAGGTGAATGGGGCTGAGAGTGACTGTGGTGGGGAGTGTGGGGCAGGCCCTTTAGGGAGGGGCATGTGAGCTGGGGCCTACATCATGAGATGAGTGAGTTGTGCGAGGATCTTGGGGCAATGTGTTACAGGCAGGGGGAGCAGCAAGTGCAAAGGCCCTGGGGTGGGGGGGGGGACGGGGGATGAGCTCAAGACACATTGAGTGGAGAGGGAGGAGGAGATGAGTCAGGAAGGGGTGGGACAGGGCCTGGATCAACTAGGGCTGTGGGACTGTGGTGGAGGAGCTGTAGATGACAGGAGAGTTTTAAGCAGGGGCAGGCCTTGATCTTATTTACATGGTGTCACCACTAATGTCCTGGGACCAAGGTGCCTAATTGCCTTCCAACACTCCTTTCTCCCTTCTATCTCAGTGTAGTCCTGAGCTTAGCTTAAAAAAAAAAAAAGGGCCAGGTGTGGTGGCTTACGCCTGTAATCCCAGCACTTTGGGAGGCTGAGGTGGGCGGATCACGAGGTCAGGAGATCGAGACCATCCTGGCTAACACGGTGAAACCCGTCTGTACTAAAAATGCAAAAAAATTAGCCAGGCGTGGCGGCGGCCACCTGTAGTCCCAGCTACTCAGGAGGCTGAGGTGGGAGAATGGTGTGAACCTGGGAGGTGGAGGTTGCAGTGAGCCGAGATCGCACCACTGCACTCCAACCTGGGCGACTGAGCGAGACTCCATCTCAAAAAAAAAAAAAAAGAACGAAAAAGAAAAGGAAAGCAAAACCAAAAAAACCCAAAAAAACCGCCTACATTTCCCAGGCTCTCTTGCAGCTAGGTGTGGCCAGTGCACTAAATTCTGGCCAATGAGATGTATGCAAATGTATATGGGACTTCTGGGCAGACTCCTTGAGAAGGAGGAGCTAGACCCTCTTTACTCCTCCATTTTTCCCCTTCCAGGCTGACATCATGACTGGAAGTCCAGCAGTCTTTCTGGGCCACGGGGAGATCTTAAGATAAAGGCCACGTGCTAGGAAGGGGCAACAGATAAATAGAAGGAACCTGGGTCTCTGATGTGCACAGTGGTCCATGAGCCCTAGACGGCCAACCTCCCAGGCTTGTGTGTGAGAAGAGGTACGCTTTGGAGGGGAAGCCGCCACCTTCAGCTCACCTTGACTACTGAGTCATCTCTGGGGTGGCAGAGCTCTTGCATCAGACCCTTGGAATCATTGGTGGTTTGGGGGTGTTGGCCTCTTGTTGCCAGTTCCTCCACTCACATGCAGGCTGTAGGCACCTCAAAGAGGGTTGCTACCCTTGGAATCTCAGAGTGTGAAAGAGAAGAGGCCCTTGCGGGAGGGGAGGACTCCCGGGAAAGCGCACCCCCCTCCTTGCTGAGAGAGGGGACTGCAGAGTCTTCTTTTTCCTGTTTCATGGGAGGAGAAAGTCGCAATGAGTGGAATGGCAAGTGTTTTCTATGTTTAAACGTTTAGATTCCACCCCTTCCTTGGCAACTGGAACCCCCAGGCTACGGTTTTTACACACATAGAATTCCAAGTCCAGAGTTGAAATTTGAGAGCAGAGGCTTCACCCGAACCCCTTGGGGGTCAGCTCATTAAAAATTCAGGTTCCCAGACCCCTCCCGAAATCCAGAGTCCAGCAGAGCTCCCTGCTTTCCCTCCCACAGCCTTCCCTTCTCCAGGGCTGGCCAGTCCTGGCTCAGGGATGGCTCAGGCTCCAAATCAGACCTCCTCCTGCTCTTCTCTAAACGGCCTCCCACAGGCATCCATTAGCAGAGGCTGCAGGCTCCACCCCAGACCTATCCCAGGCCCAGCTACTTCCCTCACCAACCCCCGGTCCCAACCCCCTCCTCTCTCACGACAGCCTCCTAAATTTTCTGTCACCTCCTCCCCAGTCTCTCCATTGCACAGGAGCGTCTTGGGTTGTGTTTTCTAATGTCAATCAGATCACAGAACTCCGGTGCTGAAGCTTCCAGTGACTTTCTGGCTGCAGTGGAAGGAAATCCAGACTCTTTTTTCCAGGGCTACATGCTTCCCCCGACTCCCTTGCTCCATCTGCTTCCATCACTTTCCCCAAACCTCTGAGGGTGGTCCGCACTCCCGGCCTTTGCCCCTGCTGTTCCCAGCTGGTCTGCCCTCCTGTATCCTCAGCAGCCCAGGCCTGAGCTCTCCACCTCCCTCTCCTGCCCCAGGTCCCTGCCCCATCAGCTGTGCTGCCACTGGTGCAGACCACATGCTGTCTTTCTCGTTCATTTAATAGCTGGCCTGTCCATCGTCCTCTTCCTTCTCCACTGGAACATGAGCAGGGACCTCTGAGGACATGCCCACCAGATCCCCAGGGCACAGAGGAACATCTGGCACACAGTAAGTGCTTCAAAAACAATGTTGAATGGACAGACAAACATGAGCCGTGCTTGCCCCACCCCTCACTGTCCCCTTTAATCCCTGCAGCTGGGAAGACAGTGAGGCCCAGAGGTGTCCAGCTGGAGAGGTGGCCGGCCATGGTCCACAAGCAGCTCTCCTGCCGCTCTACCGGGCCCTGCCCCCAACGCCTCACTGAGGGGTGGGGAAACCTGTGTGTAGGGGCTTTCCTCCCTTCTTTAGCTCCAGATGCTGAGCTGGCACCTGCCTTCCCACTTCCTTCCTAAGGATGCAGTTTCCGGGGTTCTCAGTCCCTCCCTGTGTAGACAGATCCAAAGGCCCAAGTAGTAACACCGTACTGGGAACTGCCGCCGGGTGGGGGTTGTTCCACTCTTTCTATTCAGAAGATGTTTTCCCAGGCTCCTCCTGGTGTTAAATCATTCCTCCAAATTAGCAGGAACACTCATTACCAACCCAACCACCTCCATTAGGCAGGAAATGTGTCTTCTTGTGGCAGCTCCCCCCAGACCTGGGGCCATCCCCCAGCACTCCCTGGATAGGGGTGGGTGGGAGGCTGGCTGGAAGCAGGGGGTGGAGCAGGCGCCACTCCTAACTGGCGGTGTGGGGGTGGGGGGTAGCATGGAGCCTTGCCAGGGTGGGTGATAGTCACAATGGCTTCAGGCTCCTCTTCTGCGCCCTTACCCCTCAGTCCCCCAGGCCCCCTGCTCAAAGGGCATACAAGTGCCCTCACTTGTGGGCCCTGCCTCTCTGGTCCTGCCTCTGTAGACAGGCCTGGGTGATGGGTTTTAAGGAAGGCAATGAGGGCAGGGGCATTTGTAAAGCAGTGAGAGACCAGATATCACTTATTTATGGGAATTATCTTAAGAGTTCAGTCCTTTCCACCATGGGAGGCCGAGGCAAGAGGATTGCTTGCGTCTGGGAATTTGAGATCAGCCTGGGCAACATGGCGAGACCCCATCTCTACAAAAAAAAGTACAAAAATGAAAAAAGAGTTCAGTCTTTCCACAATCTAAAGTTTGGATGTGGGCTTTCAAAACAGCTGTGGATGCCCTCTGTCTCCAGGCCCCCAGGGCTCCCCACTGCCCAGCTCAGGGCCTGGAAGCTGTCCTGAACTGGGTCTCCCAACAGGTGTGTTGGAGAACTCCAGCTCACTGCAGTTTTCTAACGCGTTACTCACCAGACTGTCTTCAGGGAACAGAAACTGATTAAAAACCAGGCGTGAAATGGCTCATCCTACACAATGGGTATAATAAATATTAGATAACAACAACAACGATAATAATAATTTTACCTGCATCTCCCAGGCTGTCTAAGGAAGTGTCAGCAGCACAGTTACAGACTGGAGAAAATGCAACATTTAGCTGCCTTAAAATAGCCTCCTTTGGCTCATTAGCAGGGTGTGTACCCGAGGGCAGGGGACAGCATTTGTTCAGCTCTGGAATTTCCAGCGTGCAGCAGCTCCACACATCATGCCGTGGTATCCTACACACGAGGAAGCCCTTGAGGTCCCAGCATGGGGAAAGCTCCTGTCTAATCTACGATAGGAGGGTGTGTCTAATTGTTCGTTTATCCAGTGAGTATTTATTGAGCTCCTACTGTGTGCCAGACTGTGGATACTCAGAATGAAAACAACTCGGGGTCCGCCCTTGTGGAGTTTCATCTGCTGTAGTGGAAAAATGGCAAGCAAACAAAACCCAAAGCAACCCTGGGAACTTGTTAGAAATGCAGATTCCCAGGCCCCACCCGGACCTGCCAACTGAGGAGCTGTTCTGCTGCCCAGCCATCTAGATGTCCCAAGCCCTCCCGATGAATCTGATGGACGCTTTAATGGCGCAGGAGCTGGGACCTGAATGACAAGGAGTGGTGAGCCTTGCCAAGCCCAAGGGGAGTGTTCTGGACAGAGGGCACCGCTGGGCACGGTCCTGTGCCAGGCAGAGGGCCCATGTGAGGGAGAGCCGAGCGACGGGGCCAGTGAGCTGCGGCCCGGAGTAGTGTGGGTGACACCAGGGCAGCTGGCAGGGGCTTCTCAGACCTTCCGAAGACATTTGGATGCTGTTCCAGAGGCGCCACTGCTCTCACCTGCCTCCCGGCCTGGCCTGCTGTGGTGTAGAAACCTTGGACTTCACCTTCGCCTTCTTTGTAGGGAAAGGGCAGGGATCAGCTATAACTCCTGTCCTGTGTCTCAAGAGTTTTCCGATTCCATCCAGTGCCCAGCTGGGTTCACTGGTCACTTCTCTCCACCAGTCTAGGAGAGTGGGAGAGGGATGGAGGAGAGATTTCGCTTCTCCTAGAAACACAGAAATGGGTGTGGAGGTGACAAAGGTGGTAGGACCCTAGGGAAAGGCTGGGAGAGCCCAGAAAAAGCAAGCCATGGTGTCGGGATGCGGGAAGGGCAGAAGCCTGGAAGTAAGTAAGGAGAGACTCAGTCGCTCTCCCAGTGCCCATGGAGAGACTGGACAGGCCCTGGAACCCCCTTTCAAGCTGTCTGGCCAGGAGACTGGTGTGAGCCGCTTGTCACTCCCTCCCCACTCCATCCTGCTGCAGTGGTGAGGTGCAGAGCAGTGCAGCGTGGCCACTGCTAAATCCCTCCCAAGCCACCTCACTAGGCACTCAAGTGATGTACAGCTCCAGGAGACAGACACGAGTCCCAGGGGCCCCACTGGGACAGCTGTCCTGCATGTCACCTCATAAGCCCAGCCCACAGGCACTGCCTCGGAGAGCAGGTCAGCCCCCCTGGAGAAAAGCCTCCTGCCCCGCTTGTTATTCCAGCAGCTCCGGCTGGGGGCATAGACACATCGGCCTGCCAAGCAGAGGCCCCTCCCAGAAGGTAGGCCGCAAAACCCAAGGAGGGCTTGATGACCTCAGAAACTGGGAACTGGTTGGGCGCGGTGGCTCACGCCTGTAATCCCAGCACTTTGGGAGGCCAAGGCAGAAGGATCACTTGAGCCCGGGACTTCGAGACCAGCTTGGGCAATGTAGTGAGACCCTATCTCAAAAAAAAGAGAAAAAAGAAAAAGAAAAAAGGAAAACATCAGAAAGAGCACATCATGAACCCTGTGAGGCCACTTGTTCAGTCTTCCCATTTTCAAAGTCTTTCTTGAGCATCCACTATGCCCTGGGGACTGCTCTGGGCCCTGAGGATCCCCCGTCTGTGAATAAGACAAGCTAGGTCCCCTCTTCCCTGGAACTTCCTGTTCTAACGGGATGAGATAATAACACGAGGCTAGTAAATGGGACAGTGACAGGGAGCATGCTGTAGGGTGATGTTCCTGGGGGCGGAGGGCTACCAGGCAAGGCCCCGGAGGGCCTGACATTTTTGCTGAGACATGGATGATGAGAGGGAGCAGAGAGGGACCTGCAGGAAGACCATCCCGGCAGAGGAACAGCCAGTGCAAAGACCCGGACAGCAGCGGGTCCATTACCCCCTGCAAGGAAGCCAGGCCTCAGAAGAGGTGGCAAAATCACTGTCCCTTTTCCCCTGGAACAAGTCCAATCACTCACCTACGTGGGGTTTCTTCTGGTACCAAGGAATAGTCAGAAAAGAGACCAAATCAAATAGAAGCAGTCTGATATTTTCAGGCTATTTGCAGGCCCCTGGAGCTCACATTTGGAGGGCAGGGGAGGGAGTGCCAGCAGAGAGGTGAAGCCATAGGTTATAGAATGCATCAGCCAGACACAGCGAGGATCCCAGCTCTGCTGCTCACCGGCTGTGTGACCTGGGCAATTGCTTCCCATCTCTGGACCTGCATTTTCTTCCCTCTATCTTGCCTTTTTTTTTTTTTTTTTTCTTTTTTTGAGACAGGGTCTTGCTCTGTCCCCGAGGCTGGAGTGCCATGGAGCCATCACGGCTCACGGCAACCTCTGCCTGCTGGGCGCAAGTGATCCTCCCACTTCAGCCTCTTGAGTAGCTGGGACCACGGGCGTGCACCATCGCACCCGGCTAATTTTTGTATTTTGTGTAGAGACAGGGTCTCACTATGTTCCCCAGGCTGGTCTCAAACTCCTGGGCTCAAGAGATCCTCCTGCCTTGGCCTCCCAAAGTTCTGGGATTACAGGCATGAGCCTGGCCTCTATCTTGTTACATGTAATTCCTGAAAACGGTATTTAGGAAACACCTGGTAGAGGTAGCTCCTCCATCCACAGTGGCTGTGATTGCAACACCCAAGTTTGAGCCACACTCTGTGTTGTTCTGCAGGGTTTATTAAGCACCTCCTGACCACAGGAACAGAAGAGGGCATGATTCCTGCGCCCGAGCCCTACACAGGGAGGAAGAAGCATCTGTAGAGAGCAAGGTAGAGCACACAGTGCTGGCAGAGTCGGAGAGGACAGGGTCACTGGGGGCTGTTGTCTCTGTCTTCCCAGCTTATGGGACTTCTTTTCTTGAAACAGAATCCATCCCTCAGAAGTCTCCCCTCCTCCTTCCTTAGCTCCTGTGAATCAGGTGGGGCCCCCTCCCACCAGGGTCAGGGGCACACTCTGCACCAGACCTGGCCTTTCAGCCCTGTGGGCCCCGCTGCTCTATGGTGATTGGTCAGGGGTGGAGTGAGCATCGCCCTGGGGCCTTGGCAGAACCCTGGCCAAAGGTTTCTCTTTCCAAAGGGGTTGCTAAACCGCAGGGTGGGCACCTGGACTACCGGAGCCATCCCTCCTCTTCTTGCAGAGGGCCTTCTGAGAATGAAGTCACACAGAGGCCAAAAGAGCCCAGAGATGGAGCGAGACCAAGCACTCATGATGCTGTTGGAGTCCCTGGAACCATCCAGGCCCGGTCCGGCAGCACCATCTCTGGACTTTAAAGTGATGTCAGACAATTCTCTTTCGGCTCATGTCAATTTTAATTGGGTTTCTGTCACTTGCGACCAAAGATTCCTGACTGATTCAGAGGATTTCGTTAGGGGAGATAGAGCTTGAGCTTCCAAGAAGGATCTGAATCGATGATTAGGAAGAGACAAGAGTGTGTATTAAGGAATGGTAAGAAATGAAATTGAGAGGTGGTGTGGATGCGTGTTCGTTGCTGCCTCAACATCCATTTTCTCCCCTCCCCCTTCCTCATGGAATCTGGAATTTCCTAGCCATGCATTTTGGTAAAATTGACCCCAAATGCAGCTTCAGGGGTGGGCCCAGTTTAGCTTAGCTGATAGCATTTTCCATCCCCATGTCCAGGTGGAGATAACTGAATCATGGCGGGGGGTTCCCTCACCCTATTCTCCTGATAGTGAGTGAGTTCTTATGAGATCTGGTGGTTTTATGAGGGGCTTTTCCCTTTATTGCTGGGCACTTCTCCTTGCTACCGCCATGTGAGGAAGGATGTGTTTGCTTCCCCTTCCACCATGATTGTAAGTTTCCTGAAGCCCCCAGCCATGCTGAACTGTGAGTCCATTAAACCTCTTTCCTTTATAAATTACCCAGATTTGGTATGTCTTTGTTAGCAGCATGAGAGCAGACTAATACACTCCCATTGCACAGCGATAGGTGTGCATAAATGAAGTAGTGCATGGCCCAACATCAGCATAATCAGGGCCAATGAGGTTCCATTGTGAGGCTTTAATTTAATCATGGGAAACATTCCCATTGAACACAAATAAGAAAGTGGCCTTGGAAGCTTCTGGTAGCCATCTTGCAACCATGAGAAGAGAGCCTGCTGAGAATGGAGCCTGTACCAGGGCAGATTCAATAAATGGAAGCACTGGGCCACATTGTTGGAGTCCTGGAACGGGCCACACCTGAAGGAGGATCTACCCTGAACTACTCAGCTACATGAACCAGTAAAGTTCCTTTGGGCTTAGGAAGTTTGATTTAGTTTTCTGGCATGTGTAAAAAAGAATCCTGTCTGCTTCAAATGAGACTCAAGGTGAGGCTCTCATTTTCTGATGTCCCGCCCTGCAGTGGCCTAGGTCAACAGCAACACTCCATCCTCCTAGTCTGCACCCTGTGGCCTCTAGAAAAGAATTTTGTTTTTCTCAAATTCTCAGGCCACCAGAATGCAGGGAGCCTCTCTAGGGCCTTGGAACTGAGGCTCCTGAAAGGGCCAGGGATCGATGGAAGTTTGTGTGCCATGTGGGCTGGAGTGATCTCAGAGCCCCAGACACCCTGGAGGAGACAATAACTCACGCCGGGTCCTCCTCTGCCCTTCCCCCAGCCCATCCTGGGCAAGGACAGCCATCAATCCCACTTATCAGTCCTCTTATTTCATCCTTTATCCAGCTGTCTTGGGTGTCACTCCACATCCTTAACGCAGAGTTATGAGAGATTGAGCGCTCAGGCCTGGGCTGGCTGAAGGATTCATGGGTCCAGAGCTGCCCATTCATCAGGGAGAAATTGCCGTGGCTTTGGGGGTGGGGTGGAATATGATTGACTGGCTCAGGGAGAGGGGGCTTTGCTCTCAGCAGCTAGAAATATCAAAGTCACGGCAAGGAGGGTAGGGATGTTGGGTGAGAAGACCCCCACATTCCTGTGAAGACAATCCTAGGCCTACGGGTTATAAGCAAGACCAGCTCCAGGAACACGGAGCCAGGCAAGTCGTTGGCTCAACAATTATAGGGCGTCCCAGGCAGGGGAACCTGGGAAGATGAGTCCGACTTGCCCCAAAGCAATCCAAAGAATCTCCAAAAAATGTGTGTCAGTCCCTGGCTACCCTGGTTAACCACACCGCACCCCCACCCCCAAATGGCTGCCCACTACAGTTAAAGTAAAACCTCTGCTCCTGACCCCAGCTTCTGAAGTCCTCTTTGATGGAGCCCCTGCCCACCTCACCTGCCACGCCCCAGCCCCTGCTGCCTCTGCCTGTTCTTCAAACACCCAAGACCTTTGCGCTCACTGTCCCCTCTGCCTGGAGACTCGCCCCCCAGGGTCTCACATGGCTGGGTTCCTTGCCGCGTTCAGGACTCAGGGCTCCAGAGAAAGCTTTCTTGCCCCCTCCTTGTCTCCTGCAGCCCCCTGGCTGTTTCATTCCCCTCACAGTGCCGAGCACTGGCCCAAATCGCCTAAGGTTCCTTTTCCCTTTACTTGAAGAGATGCCAACTAGTAACCTAGTCCCTGAGGGCAGGGTTCTGTCTGTCTTCTCCATCGCTGGGTCCCCAGGCAGCTCTCACTGTGTCGCTGGACATCACGGGCACTCTATAAAAGTATGTTAAGTGCATAAACTACCACCCTCCACAGCCAGGCTCCAGGACGAGGCATCCTGGAAAGGGGCGATTGCCCGAGGCTGTGCTGAGGACTGAGTTTTCTGTAGACCCCACCCGGATGGCTTCTCTAGCAGACAGAGGGAAGGGAGGCTGCTTGTTCGGGAGGCATGGCTATTTTGTGTCGCCAGGAGGTTGCCATGGGAACGCCCGGCTGTGCAGCAAAGACCCCCCTTAAAGTTAGAGATGTAGAGATATGAAGAGATGGCGCAAGTCAATGAAGTATGGACCAATCACTGCAGAGCCTCGGCCGTCGGGAGGGGAGGACTTTCGGGTCACCCTCACCTGCCCTCAGCCTTATCGTGCCACTCTTCTCTGTCCCTTCACTCGTACCTTCTCTCATTCCCAGCCTGTTTCTATCTGTGTGATCAGGAGCACCCACCTGGGGGCCACAGGTCCTGCTGAGGTCACCCAGGCATCTACCATCCAGGTGTTGGGTGATGGAAGAGGCATGACAGTAAACGTAGACGTGGGAGATGAAGCATGACAGCAAGCATGTATTGAGCACTTACCGTATGTATGTCAGGATCGATGCAGCAAACATGTATTGAGCACTTCCTGTATGTATGTCAGAATCGATGCTTATACCAGTTACTGGACTCAATCCTTACCTGGCCCCAGAAGGGGGGTGTATCAGCCCCACTTTACAGACGAAGAAACTAAGGCTCAGAGAGGTTACGTGAAATTTCTGGAAATTCCCACCTAACACGAGGTAATTCCAGCGTTAGAACCCAGGGAGTCCAAATCAAGCTCCAAACCAGGGAGTCCAAATTCAGGCTCTTAACCACTCTGCCATCCCAGCAATTCTAAACACAAGCAAGCCTGGTAATTCCTGCGTATTGAATGGTTACTGCAGGCCAGGCGCTTTGTTTCCTGTATTAGTCCGTTTCCATGTTGCTGATAAAGACATACCCAAAACTGGGAACGACATGAGGTTAAATCGGACTCACAGTTCCACGTGGCTGGGGAGGCCTCAGAATCGTGGCAGGAGGCGAAAGGCACTTCTTACATGGCAGCAGCAAGAGAAAATGAGGAAGAAGCAAAGGCGGAAACCCCTGATGAACCCATCAGATCTTGTGAGACTTATTCACTACCACGAGAATAGCACAGGAAAGAGGCCCCATGATTCAATTTTCTCCCCCTGGGTTCCTCCCGCAACACGTGGGAATTCTGGGAGATACAATTCAAGTTGAGATTTGGTGGGGATACAGCCAAACCATATCATTACATAGGTGCCTTTGTTATTTCACACTGGGAAACGAAGGGTGTCAGGAATAAAGTTATTCACCAAGTGGTAGTTTGGACCTACATACTTGCCCAGAGTCCAAGTTCGTGGGCCCTGGACACACAGGGCCGGAACAGACCCTCCAGCCTGGCCACCCTTAAATTCCAGGGTTTAAGGAAAGGCAACACTTCCTTTCCCCAAACCCCACCATGCCCAGGGCCTGGGGAGGGCACTGAGGATGTCCAGCAACCTGACCAGAACGAGTGGCCCTGTGTGGGCTGCAAGATGCCCTTGGACCACAGCCTGGAGGGAGCATGGCACCCCCTGTCCAGGGTCGGGGCCAGGCGGGGTATCACTCCACTGCTCACATGGGCAGGGCCCTTCTCAGAGCCTGGCCCTCCTCACTGGAAATGTGGAATAACTTCTCGCCGCTTTAGGGGTGTCGAGGGTGCCTGTGAACTTGTCCGTGAACAGGGCTGCCGCAGCGCGGGCGGGTCCGCCGCTGGGAATCAGATGAGTGAGAGTCGGTATTTACTGCTGCGAGTATCCTTCCTTCCTCACCCTCCAAACAGATCCTCTCCAAGGCATTTAAATGGAGATTAAATTATAAAACTTTAATTCAAATGCAGTTTTCTAGGAATCTGCCAACTGCACGCGGTGGCTTAGAGCCGAGCAGCTCTGCGAGGGCCAAACGCAGCCCGGCCTGGAGGTGGCCCCTCAGCTTGCTGCGAGGACGCACTCTCCAGGCCTCTCCTGGGCTCTTGCTGTGCCTGTCTCCTGGCTGTGCCTTCAGCCAACACCGGGGAACAGGAAGCGGGGGTGGGGTGGGATAGGATTGGATAGTGGAGATGGGGTGCCTATTGTTCTTTTAAGCCATGACTGGTGTCTTCCCCCAGAAAGAAACCTCTTTCTCCCAGGCCCTTGGCAAGAAAAGGCATGAGACATCTGACAAAGGGAAGCCAGACATCTCTCTTCATTCCAGAGGGCAAACAGGGCTTTTCTGGGAAGTCCTCCAATTTTCTCTCTGATGCTGCCCCCCCACCACCCTGCCACCAACGTCCAGAATGTCAAAGCTCTAAATAACCTAGCACCTCTCTGTGTTTGCATTAGTTACCCGTCACTGCAATAAAGCTGTGTCACAAACTACTCCAAGAATCTCAGTGACTGAAACCCACAATCATTTCTTTTTTCTGTCCATAGGCTTCAGGCCACAGGTCAGGCTCAGCTCTGTTTCACATGTCACATTCCAGGACCAGAAGCTACCTGGGGGGTGCTCTTCTCATGGTGGCTGGAAGAACACAAGGAGACCCTCAAAACCACACACACAGGCTCGGCGCAGTGGATCATGCCTGTAATCCCAGCACTTTGGGAAGCCGAGGCGGGTGGATCACCTGAGGTCAGGAGTTTGAGACCAGCCTGTCCAACATGGCAAAACCCCATTGCTACTAAAAATACAAAACTTAGCTGGGCATGGTGATCGGCGCCTGTAATCCCAGTTACTCAGGAGGCTAGGGCAGGAGAATTGCTTGAAGCCAGGAGGCGGGGATTGCAGTGAGCTGAGATCATACCACTGTACTCCAGCCTGGGCGACAGAGCGAGACTCAGTCTCAAAAAACAACAACAATAACAACAAAAACAAAGCGAAAAATGAAGCCCACACACACTGCTCGCATCACATCTGCTAACACTCCATTGGCCACAGTGAGTTATGGGGCCAAGTCCAACATCACTGGGGTGACAATGTGTCCTCAGTCCATTTGAATGGAAGTCACTGCAAAGTCACATGGCATTATGTTAAAAAAACAGCAAAATAACAACAACAACAAAAGTGACCTGGCAAAGAGTGCAGTGCTGTGAGTCCATTACAGGGAGGCAGTGCTTACAAACAGGATGGAGTGTCAGCTGGTCACTCCTTCAAGTCCATTTGCCTTTGGCGGGTTTCCCCTTCCTGCCTTTGGAGGAGAAGCATCTCCACTGACCCCATTCCTGGTTATAGGGTGGGACCAGCAGGCTCAAGACAGTCTGACACCCTATTCCATAGCCACAGTCATTGACTCAAAGATAGGCCTTTGACCTAAGTCAATGAGGGACACTGAATCCCCAAAATAAATCCAGAAAGCCCCTCCCTTCCTCACCAGAAATAACAAAGAAACACAGAGTCCAAGGGGCTTTTTGGCGACCGACCTCTGCCTCTGAGAGGAACCAGCCTGAGGATGGAGCTGTGGAAAACAGTGCAGAGGTTCAGAAAAACTCAGGTCCTGGGGTGATGGGATTTAGCTGGATCAAGCTTTACCTGAAACTTGACTACCGCTTAACTTTTCACTTATAAGGGCAAATACATTCCCTTTTTGGTTTTGGCCAGTTTGAGTTTCATCCTCCATCATTTGCAACCCAAAGATTCCTGAGTGATAGTGATGACATCAGAGAGAAGACAAGAGAGAAGGAAAGCTTCCTAGCCTTTTCACCTCCTTACACAGCTCCGCACCAGCCGTGAATGTAGGCCCGAGAGCATGGTGAGATTTGATCAGCTCCACCAAGACGGTTCAGAGCCAGCCAGTTCCCCATGCTTTGCTGCACCCGCCATGGGCTTCATCGAGCCAAACAATCACCCCTTTCATCGAGACCTGCTTACCTCTGGATGCAGCCTCCAGCCGCTGGCTGGCCCCGAGGGCCAGGGAGTCTGGAACTCCTGCCTCATAGATCAAAGATCCGTTTGCACGGAGTGGGAGAATGTAGGTCATTTTTCAATGCGTATGGCTACCTTTGGGCAACCATGAATGTCAGAAGTGTGGCTGGGATGGCAGGGCTTGGTCCATTGGTATTTGTCTCAGAAGGAGCTGCCTACATCTACCCACTCACCAAATATGGGGGGATCTGGAAAAGGGGATATGGAGTGTGTTCCCCACAACACATACACTATAAATAGGGATGACTTTGACTCTCTGGACCCCAAAGCCTTCCTCCCATCCCTTAGACACTGAGATAAGAGACAACTTTTTTTGTTGTGATTGTTGTTTTTAAATCTTGTTTTGTGAAAGAGAGAAAGAAAAAAGGCAAGTCCATTAAGTCATTTATTCCTAATGCTCCAAACATCACCGGCTGCTGGGGTAGTTGAGCAGTAAATCTGGGCTTGCAGAAAAATCAAGAAAATTAGTGCTTGTGAAAGGGAAAGACTGACAGCCCTGGATAGGGACGCACAGCCTGCCGGCTCCTCCTCTCCCTCCATGAAGCCCCTCTCTGCTCCCTCCAAAGCCGCTGGGCACTCCTTCCTCCTCTGTCCTGGAGCCCCTGCATAGCACCCCCACCCCCACCCCAGCGCAGCTCCACTCCCCTCTCCCCTACAAATCCTCGCTCCGCAGCCTGGACGGATAGTGCCCCCATCAGGCCACACTCGGCCCTGGGCTATGGGCACTTGTGTGACAAAGACAAACACCCGTGGGGGGATTAGGAGAACGCAGGCAAATCTCCACTGGTGACCCCAATTTCAGATTCGAACCCAGGTCTCCAGAAGTGAGTATGAAGAAAGCACCTAAATTAAAATGCTAATTACTGTCTCTGCAATTGGTAACCAGACAGTCGCTTGTGTCTATTATTAACAGCTCCCGCTGCAGCCCCAGCTCGCCCAGAGACACGGATGATTTAAAGATTCAGGTGCAAGAGAAAATAGCATGAAGCCATGTCTGTGTGGTGGGGTGCAGCTGGCGCCGGTGCCACTCCCACGCTGCCCAGAGGTGACGAGGGCATGGGCCACCCAGGCCCCTTCCTGGATGGAAACTTGGGAAGTGGATAGATCGCTGGACCAACAAGATAAGGTCAACTCTAGTGTTTAAAATACCTGCAGAGGTGGGCGCAGTGGCTCACGCCTGTAGTCCCAGCACTTTGGGAGGTCAAGGCAGGTGGATCACCTGAAGTCAGGAGTGCAAGACCAGCCTGACCAGCATGGTGAAACCCCGTGTCTACTAAAATAAATAAATAAATAAAATACAAAAAATTAGCCGGGCCTGGTGGCCTGTGCCTGTAATCCCAACTACATGAGAGACTGAGGCAGGAGAATCACTTGAACCCGGGAGGTGGAGGTTGCAGTGAGCAGAGATCGCACCACTGCACTCCAGCCTGGGCAACAGAGTGAGACTCCGTCTCAAATAAATAAATAAATAAATAAATAAATAAATAAATGCCTGCAGAGCCCTCTGTGGCTCCCAAAGGACATCCATATTTTCTTAATTAAACCCCAGGGTTTGGAGAGCTTAGGAGTTTGAGCTCTGATCCCCAGGCAGGAAGAGGGCCAGGTAAGATTCCATCCTGGGCATGAAGCCTCCCCTGCCACTGGTGGCTCCTGGGATCCGGGACTGCCCAGGCACATAGTGAAGGAGGGAAGGGTTTGCCTGTGGGGAAAATGTGGCCCCTGAGCTGCCTGTTCCCACTGAGCCGTGCTCCACTGTCACACTGGCCTCCAGAAATCAGACAGAGCAGGTCTCCAGGGAGCCCTTGGACCTTAGCAATGCCCATGGAGGCTGGCCAGGCCGAGCGCTGAGGCCACGGGAGACCACAGGGAAGGAATAAAGGAGGAACATGTAACACCCAGTAGAACAAACAGCAGAGCCAGAAGAGACCCAAGTGTTCACTCTCCTGTGTTCACCGTGGGTGCACAGGGTGGCCGCACTGCCTGATAAGGACCGGGGTGGGTTCAGATCTCCTCCATAAACTCACTGTCCAGATGCACAGAGGCTGCAAGGCTGCGTCCCCCTCACATCATCCTGTAAAGCTGCTGCCACAGTAACCCCACCCCACCCTGAGATGACCTCATCCTGCATCTGTGGGCTTGGGACGAGGTCTGCTTGGTGTCCCCAAAACATGGCTCCAGACACAGAGGGTGCCCTGTGATGTCTTACCGAACCAGTGAATAAATAAGTTAGATGCTCTGACCGAACAGCCTCACACAGGCCTGGGCCAGCTCCTGCCAGCTCCTGCCAGCTCCTAGGAACCAACTGTTAAATATTCAAGATTCGTGGGTTTGGTCGTTTAACAATTGGTAGCTTGAGATCAGCCAGGGTGAGGGTATTTACACCACAGCCATCAGCAAAGGCTCTCAGTCCGGGCTCTTTTCTACCCAGCCCCACCCCTAGCAAAACACCAAAAGCCAATCTTCTTAATCTGAGTTAATCTCCTTAATCTGCAAAATCTTCCAAATGCAGGGAAAGTTGAAATGCCTCCTGCAGTAGGTCCTGCTCCGTTTCCTCTGACGCATTAATTCCTATCTTTTCAGCCACCTCCAGCAAGCCCCAGGGCCCCTTGGAGCTGGTGCCAGAAGAGTTAATTCCCATCACCTCCCCATCCCTTCCTCAACACACCACCTGTTCTGCTCGGGCTCTGGCCCCAGGTGGGGTATAAACACCCCCAGTGATGAATGGCCCGGCAAGCAGCAGTGCCGGTGACGCTGGGGCCCTCTGCTCCCTCCACCACCTGTTCTATTCCAGCTGGAGGGGGGGTACTGGAGGAGGGGGCTTCCATCTGAGTCAGAATCATTCATCCTAAGTAATTAGCTGCCAAAGAGAATGGAAACCTGCAGCCGGGGAGCAGAGGTCTCCCCCCAGCCAGCTTCTCCAAACTCCTCCTGCCCCAGACTTGCCTCCGGAGGCTGCTGGGAGAGCTGGAAACCCGAGGAGGCCAGAAAACCATCTGCCAGGGCTCAGGTCTCTTTGCAGATCAAAAGCTAAGCCACTCCTTTCAAGACTGCTTCTGTCAAGCCCTGCCTTGTCCAACCCACAGCTTCCCTCCCAAGGCTGCTGTGCCGGGCCTCTCAGTCACCCTCTCCCAAGCTGTACTGGTTGAGTTGTATTGGTTACCTGTGCCTAAGGCGTCTCAGCCCAGGGAAAGCGAAGGCGTCATCACCCGCCGAGTCAGGCCCCGATCTTGGACCCCCCGTGTGGGTAGCTGGGTTTGGGTTGTGCCTGATGCCCAGGTCCCATCTTCCACCCATTTTGGTGCTTTCCCCCAAAGCAGGCAATGTAGGTGCCCTCTGCAGTGTATGCCAGCCCAGCCTCCAGCCGCCAGCACCTGCAACCACATTTCTTTGCCCGAGACCTTTCTCTGACATCTGGATGCCACTCTGCCCATGTTGCCACAGGCCAGAGTGCTGGAAAATAAGGCCCCCCGAGAGCAGCCATCAGCCAGTAACTGATAGGAGTTGGTGTCTAGCTGCTCATAATCCTCTCTTCGTGCAGGGTACTCGGAGGCACACTGTCCACACTGGGCCCAGCCCTGCAGGGTGGAGCCCTGGTCGCCCACAGTGGAAACTCACTGAGAGCGCTCCCTCTCCTGGCTGCTCCTTCCCCTTTCCCATTCCCCCACCACCTCCCAAATGAACTACTTGCACGGGAAACCTTGTCTCAGGGTTTGCTTCCGGGGGATGCGAACTAAGGCTGCCTCCTTCCAATGCATGGCTGAGTACCTGCTGTGTTCCAGGCGCTGCAGCGAGAAAAGGACACAGGTGTGCAGGCTCTGCCCTGGGTTGGGTCTATGTGGGAGGATTGGCAATGGACAAGGAATCAAATCATATCCTCTTAGATGGTTTTAAACACAATGATGAAAATGCAACCGGATGATGGCAGTGATGCGGAAGAGTTTGTTTTAGAGGAAGAGAGGGCAGATAGGGAAGAGCGGATCTCTCCAAAGGAGGGTCAGCCACGCAAAGAGCAGTGGGAAGAATATTCCAGGCAGTGGGAACAGCAAATGCAAAGGCTGTGTCATGGGCGTGAGCGAGTTCGGTGTTAGGAACACGTAGAAGGCATTGTGGTAGGAAGGAGGTGGGCCAGGAGAAGGTGGAAGAAGTGAAGTAGGAAAGAACGCCGAGGCTGGACCTGGTGGGCCCCTGCAGAGCACGAAAAGGAGTCTGTGGGTTCAGGAGCACTGGAAATCTTGGGCAGGGTTGAGAGGGGAGGGGGAGGTTTGCTCGGCATCACGGAGCATTGCTCAGCCTACTGCGTGGAGACTGGGTGGAGCGGGGGCAGAAGTGGATTACAGAGGCAGCTGAAGCTCCCCCACCCTTAATCTAAATGGGAGATGCTGGTGCTTGGAGCAACTCCATGTTCTCTGCAGGTGAACCTTCCATTCGAAAATCTGCCCTTTCTCTGCCTAGGACCAGTCCCTGGCCTGTGGGTGCCGTTCCCCAGGCCCCTTCAGGCTGGGGGTGACCTCCAAACCTCAGGCTGATGCTTGAGTCCTTGCTCCCTCTGGAGTCCCCCACAATGCCAAGCGCCCCTGCCCACCACTTGCCCAGGGAACATCCTTGCTCCCCGTGGCTGGGCATCCCTAGGGGCCTCCCAGCTCTTGCCTGCTCACGAGTGAGTGAGTGTCATTCCAGATTGAAGTGCCACCGCCACCCAGACCCTGGCCTTCCCTAGTCCAGCGCCCAGAATGGCCCTCGCAGGGCCCAGGCAATGATCATTTAGTGGCACGATGAGCTTGCAGCAGCTTTCCCTGAGCTTCTCAGAGCACATTAACTACATTAGTTTTTACTCAATATCCATCAAGAAACCCTTGAGAGAGCTGAAGGACGTGGCTTAGCCCTAGTTTACAGACGGGTTGTACAAACAGAAAGGTTTCCACATTTTTCAGGAGCACCGAGGAACAGAGCCCCTGTTTGCTGAATCCTAAACCGGCATCAATCACAAATGGGCACAGTTAGGGGAAGAGTTTAAGCCTTGTATGGAAACCAGGTTCGGGGCCTTGGTGCCTGCCTCTGCTGGGGAACAGGCACCACAGAGCTGCAGACCCCTGCCCGGGGACTAGGGGAGAGCTTGCTCTTGCTCTCTCAGAAGGGTCCCGGGTTGCCTGCCGGGCTGGCTCCATCCCGCTTCAGTACTGAGCTTTATGGTATAACTCTAATGCTCAGGGCGTGGTGGCACATGCCTGTAATCCCAGCACTTAGGGAGGCCAAGGCTGGAGGATTGCTTGAGCCCAGGAGTTCAAGACCAGCCGACAATCTCTCTTTTGTAGAGATAGGGAGTCCCCTATCTCTACAAAACATATGAAAATTAGCCAGGCATGATGATATACACCTGTGGTCCCACCTACTTGGGAGGCTAAGTCAGAAGGATTGCTTGAGCCTAGGGAGTTGAGGCTGCAGTGAGCCAAGATTGTGCCACTGCACTCCAGCCTGGGCAACACAGCAAGACCTTGTCTCAAAAAACAAAAGAATAATTCAAGGGCCACTGAGAACTATGTTCTGGGTCCAGGGCAGGAGCAAGAAAAGGTCTAGCAGAGTCTGGGGCATAGACAGCTAGTTATTAACTGCCGCCAGTGTCTATTCTCCCCTCCCTCTGCTCTCCCCTCCCTTCTGGCTCATGGCTGGCAGAATCGACACCCTCTCCAGCCTCCCTGCCACATGACTAAATTCGGACCGTAACGCTGTAAGCATGAGTGTAGCGTGCAGTTCTGGGAAGTGTCCTCAAAGGCAGAACATGTCCTTCTCAGTCCCTTTCTCCTCTCGGCAGCTGGAACTAAGCAGCCACCTTGGCTGGTGAAGTGGAGGAGGTCTCCTGCAGAGGAGGTCGCCGTCGACCGGAAGAAGGCTCTTCTAGTCCCAACTCCTGCCTGCGGGCTCTTGACTGTTTGAGAGAGAAATCGCTTCTATCTTGTTTACAGTGCTGCTTTTTTCTTTCAAGTGGCTTCTATCACTCCTAGCTGAACCCAGTCCTGTTCGCCATAGACTAGAACCTAGATCTGTCTGTTCCCAGGGCCCAGGCCCACCCACCAGCCCACTGCTCTGTGGGTCCTCGTGAAAGGCCATAGTGGTTGGAGGGGTGGTTAAGCTCCAGATGTGTGAATGAGCCGCCCGATAAGGCAGGTGGCCCTGGCTTGGCTGAGGCCCCCGTGCAGCTCAGCTAGAAGGTGCTGGGGGTGACCCCATGGGGTTTCTGGAACAGGCTGGAGTGTTGGCTTTTGACAAGGACAGGAAAAGAGCTTGAAGAATGGGCAGGCTGAGGACAAGGACAGCGACTGCAAATTACTTGCTGGCTGGCTTCAGTCCAGCCTCTGGCAAAGCAAAAAGGAAATTCTCAACTGGTCCCCATACAGTTAGAAGAACGTGGTGATGAGGCGGCCTCAGATGTCCCATCCTCATCCTCTGACTCAGTCCTTGTACCCATTGCACAGAAAGGAACCCATGGCTCCCCTTCTACCTCCTGGGAGCACGAGCCAGCTGGTGACCACAGAGCGGATATCATCTGTGTCTCTCTGGCCCCACATCCGTTCGTCCTTCTCACTGCTAACAGCACCCAGTTTCTCTGTGGGAATCCCCATTGTCCCTGCTTTCAATCCATGAGCTTCAGATGGAGCAGACCTCACCCCAGGGTCCAAGGCTGCCACGTGGCTCAGGCCAGGCCAGATAACTTAAATTCCTCCAACTACCAGGATGGGCCAGGGATAGACATGTGACCCGTAAGACCCAGTGAGACTGGAGGAGATGTTCTTTGTTCCTGGGTTTGAACCTGGGAGGGTATAACCCTTTTGCTACCACATGGAGCCTCAGGGTGAAGCTAATGTGGAAACTAGCAGAGCCAAGAGACAGACAGGAGCCCTCCTGGTTCTAGATGGCTCCAAGCTGAAGCTCATCAGCCCTGGACATGTATATATCAGCAGATTTCTTCCCCCATCACCACCCAGAGCAACTCACCTACGTACGTTCTAGTCTCTCTGACTGGAATGTCATTCCTTCTCCAGCTGGCAAAATCCCCTCCAGCATCTTAAGGCAAATGTAAACTGCTCCCCCCACCATGAAGGAGCCGGCTCTCTCCCCTGCCCCAGTCGAGCACCGATCACATAATTGGGAACCATTTTCATGTGGGCTCCACCTCCCCATAGGAGTCTCCTCAGCCCAGGACCTGCATCTCCTGTAACTGTATCCAGCACCCAGCATCCAGTAGGCGCTCACTAAATACCGGTTGAATAAATAAATGAATGACTGCAGAGAAGCAAGCTAATCGTTCATCAAGTTTATGGATGACATGGAATTGGGAGCAGTTTCTAGCCAGAGGTGAGAATCGTAAAGCAGATTGGCTTTCGCAAATGAGACTACAGCAAGACGGAATCGGAATTGGATGACGTTCATTAAGTAACTAGTTTGAGGAAGTCGTCGCCGGGAGTGTGTGAGAGCTGGGGATATAATGGTTTCTGTGCACGTTCCAAGACAAGCTGTGGGTGGCAGGCTGGACAGGGGGCGAAAGAAGTTGGCTGTCAAGAGCTGGGGTTAAAACGGGGTCGAGGTCAGTTCACGGGCTTGTGACAGGCAAGACCCCAACAAGTCCTTCTGCCACCAGAAGCCACCCCTAGCTCTATTTTAGATGCAGGGGAAGCAAGGGAAAAGCTTTTAAAATACAGAGGACAAACTGGATTTCTGAAGTCGGGTTAAAGAAACTGGGGTTGCTGCATCTGGAAGCAAAAAGAGGAAAAACCACTTCCCGGCGTGGGCTTTAATGAGGGTGCCGCTCCCCGGAGTGGGAAAGGCATCCCCGCTCCCACCGGGAAGAGCCCTGTGCCCCAGAAGAAGGGTGACAGGCAGAGAGGTGGTGGCAGCCCGCCCTGCCCCCACTGCAGCCTCCAGAGCTGCCGCCACCCCTGCTGTTTACGCTTTTATCGTTTGCAATGAAAGACGATGATGTGTGTGCGCTGTATTGATTGTGCCTCTTAGATTTTTATGTCATTGTGGAAAGCAGCAATTATGCTCGCCTGCTCTGGAGGGAGCAAACAGCCCTAGGGGAGGATGAGGCAGGGCCAAGAAGATGGAAAAGGCAGCCCGAGGGGTCCCCTGCTCAGGAGCTGGGGGTGTGAGGTAGGCAGGACAAGAGAGGGACTGGCTGAGCCTGAGAAAGGCAGGCTGGATGCACCCTACTCCAGGCTGCAGACATTTATTAAGCACCTGGGGTGTGCCTAATACTCAAATCTTTGTCCCATATCCTTCTGAAAGCCACCAGTGGCTTCTCTTTTGCATGTAGAATAATGCGAAACATGTCACTGTGCTTACCAAGACATGTCACCTGGCCCTGCCCAGCCCGCTAGTCTCACCTCCACCCTCACTCATTGCCCTCCGGCCCCCTGGCCTTTCTTCTGGCCTGTCCATTTGCCATGCCGGGCTCTGTCTTAGGGCCTTGGCACATGCCATCCCTCTGCCTGGAATGCTGTTCCCCACTATCCCTGTCCTCTTCACACCCAGGCCTCAACTCCAGCGTCACCTCCTCACAGCCCAATCACAGAGACACTGTGCCATGTGCACACCAGTATCTATCACATCACCTTCCTTTTTTACTTCCTAAGACTTTTAGGAAGTCTTGTCCACTCTCAGTTGGTTTCCTGTTTGTGGGCTCCTCACCCACTGAGATGTAAATGCAAAAAGAATGAGGGCCAGGTGCGATGGCTCAACACCTGTAATCCCACCACTTTGGGAGGCTGAGGCAGGCAGGTCACTTGAGCTCAGGAATTCGAGAGCAGCCTAGCCAACATGGTGAAACCCCATCACTACCAAAAAAAAAAATTACCCAGGTGTGATGGTGCATGCCTGTAGTCCCAGCTACTTGGGAGGCTGAGGTGGGAGGATTGCTTGAACCCAGGAGGCAGAGACTGCAGTGAGCCAAGATTGTGGCACTGCACTCCAGCCTGGGTGACAGAATGAGACTCTGTCTCAAAAATAAATAAATCCATAAGGAATGGGAACCTTATCTCTTGTTCACTGCTCTGCCACCGGCACCTAGAGTACTCCCTGATAAACAACATGAGTGGAATGAATATTGATAAATGTAATTAGCTCCAGTGAACAGTAAAGGAAACTGAGGCCTAGAGAGGGTATTGATTAAAGCTTGTTTGTGAGTAACAGAATGCCCAACTAATACCCAGAGGTGGGTGATTGCTGGCACTGGCCCAGCTGCTCAGTGATATCCTCCCAGGCCAGGGAACTTCCCATCTTCCTGCCAGCCTTAGGACATTACTCTTAGCTTGCCTCTCGTGGTCACAAGGTGGCTGCTGCTGCTCCTGACGTCACATGGCATTCTAAGCCAGGAGCAGAGCAAAAGGCCAAATTCTGATTCGGTTGAGTCTATCCCTCTTTCTACTGGGCCCTTTCCACTCCCAGAACACCCTTCACCAAGATTCTTCCTCTAGCTCATTGGCCAGATGGGTGTCACTTGCTGCAAGGGAGACTGGGAAACTGAGCTCTCCAGGCTCTGCCATAGAGGAAAGCAAAGAGAAGAGGGTTGGACAGGAGAGTGGGCCAGCCTCAGTAACAGCCATGGCGGGGGGTGAGGTGACTTGCCCCTGGCCACAATTACTGGCTGACTCCAGGGTCCATGCCTTATTTGTCACACCCTGGTGCTTCCCTCCTGGCACCTGTGTCAGAGAGAGAAGACACTAGAGCAGTTAGCACAGGTGCCCTCAGGTCTGTCGCCTGGCCACGTGCAGTTGTGTCTAAGCTGCCTCTCTTGATCAGCTCCCAACATCTGCCTCCTTCCCACAACACACCCCAGTGCTCCAGCCACAACAATCCGCCCAGTACTCCCTGACCCACGCAGTCCCTAAGGCCTCCTCTGGCTCTATGCACCTGTTACTCCTGGCCAGAGTCTCTGCTCACCCTGCAGCACTCCACTCATCCTTCCAGGACCAGCTCAAATGTTGCCTTCTCCAACTCCTTCTCTTCCTTCCTCTGTCATCTGGCACACACTGACATGCTGGGTCAGCTCAGGGTGCTCCAAGGTGCCCTTATATAGCTGACGCTCCAGAGAAAGAGACAGGCCATAAGCAAATAAACAACGAAATAAGACCATTTTACAAAGGCACCAGTATTGTAATAAAAACAAAACAGGGTGATGTGTTAGACACTGGGAGGTTGTGCCAGGCGGAATCATAGCCCCCTAAAGATGTCCTGAGCCTAATCCCTGGAACCTATGGCTATGTCAGGTCACACTCCAAGGAGAGTTAAAGTTGAAGATGGACTTAAGATTGTGAATCATAATGAATCTGGCTGGTCTTCGTACCCACTTCCCAGGAGGTAGCTTCTAAATCCTTAGAATCTCCTGAGTGATGGGTGTCTTGTTACTTGCAGTCCCTCAGACAACAGCTGTTACTTTATGCCAGTGAGGTGGCTCAGGATCAGGGCTGGACCTGCCAGAAAGACCAGCCCTGTGATGAGAGGGTAGGGCTGTGAGCCACACGTGATATCAGCCCCACCTCCATGGAGGACAGGGGGATGGAGATGGGGTTCAGCTTCACGGCCAATGAGGCAGCCCATTCAAGCAACCGTGTCCATGTAATGAAACCCCAATAAAACTCGCCGCCAAAGCTCAGGCGCGCACCCCTGGCTGGCAATACTCTGTATTGTCACACGTTGATGTCTCGGAGGGGGATGCGTCCTGACTCCACAGGGAGACGATGATGGATGCTTCATGTTTAGGACCCTCCCAGACCTTGCCCTATGGGTCTGTCCCTTGGGCTGGTTCTGATTGTATCCGTTTATCGTCATAAGTATAGCCCTTTTCTGAGTTCTGAGTCATTCTAACAAATTATCAAACCTTAGGGTGCAGTGAGAGCCCCTGAATGTGTAGGCAGCTGGTGAGAAGTGGGGGTGGCCTGGGACCCCTTGCTCCTGTGGCTGGTGTCTGAAGTGAGGGCAGTCTTGTGGAGGAATGTACCCTTAACCTGTGGAGTCTGGCCTAATTCCAGGCAGTTAGCATCAGAAGCCATTGCAGGTTGCTCATGAGCTGACCTTGAGTTGGGGACATTGTCCTGAATTATCTGATAGGCCCAGGAGAATCACAAGAGTCCTTAGAGATGGAAAAGGGAGACAGAGGGGAGAGAACTAGAGAGGGAGCAGTGCACAAGGGACTCAGCTCAACATAACTGGCCTTGAAGGTGGAAAAGGGGGCCACGAGGATGGGGGAGGACAGGTGGCCTCAGGCGGCTGGAAGAAGCAAGGTAACAGACTCTCCCCGAGAGCCTCCAGGAAGAACACAGCCCTGCCCATACCTTGACATTAGCCCAGTGGGACCCAGTTTGGACTTGTGTCCTCTAGGACTGTAAGATATAAGTGTGCGTTGTTTTACACATCGAAGCTTGGGGTGATTTATTACAGCAGCAATGGGAAACTCATATAAGGATGCTACTTTGTGTGGGGAGGGTCAGGGAAGGCCTCTATGAGAAGGTGGCAATTAAGGTGAAACCTGACCCTTCTCCTACCCCCTTATGTCACACTGTTGCTGGCTTTGTAAGATGCCCACAAATGTGGAACTTACTGGATTCTACTTTGTACACCCACAACTTACTGGAGACCAGCAGGGACTAAGTTCTCAATAATGTTTTTCCTCACAGTAATTTATTTATTTATTTGTTTATTTAATTTCTTGAGACAGGATCCCACGTAGTTGCCCAGGCTGGACTGCAGTGGTGCAATCATAGCCCACTGCAGCCTTGAACTCCTGGGCCGCAGCAATCCTCCTGCTTTGGCCTCCCAAGTAACTTAGACTACAGGTGTGCACCACCATGCCCTGCTATTTTATTTTGTTGTTGTTGTTGTTGAGACAGGGTCTCCTTATGTTGCCCAGACTGGTCTCAAACTCCTGGACTCAAGTGATCCTCCTGCCTCATCCTCCCAAAGTGCTGGGATTACAGGCGTGAGCTCCCACGTCCGGCCATGGGTCAGTTTTCATGGGAACGTAAGTTTTCATTTCTGTAGAGTAAATCCCCAGGAGTGGAATTGCTGGGTCACATGGTAAGCATATATTTAACTTTATAAACAACTGATAAATAGATTTTCAGACAGGTGGTGCCATTTTGAGTTCCCATCAGCAATGTGTGAGCATTCCACTCGGTATTGTCAGAACTTTTACTTTGTTCATTCTAATGGGTGTGTAGTTGTACCTGTTGCCCTAATGGCTAATGATGTTGCACATCTTTTCATATGCTTATCGGACATCTTTATATCCTCTTTGGTAAAGTATCTGCTCAGATCTTTTGTCCAGTTTTTAGTTGGGTTTTTTGTTTTCTTACTGATGGCAGCAGTGGCTCCAGACAGCGGGCCACTGCCATCATGCCGGCTGCAGCAGGGAGGCTCCGCCGGGGCTGCACACTCTGTGGAGCCAGTGGGTGGGGACAAACAGGAGTCCCACCCTTTCTAAGCTGGGGTAGGAGCTCCCCAGGTGATGTTGCAGCTGCCCACGTCCTGGCTGCAGGTCCAAGTTTCCCTGTGCTCTTGGGTGGCCAGGAACAGACAGGAACCCTGCCCTCCTGGGTGCAGCTGTAACCACCCAAACCGAGGCTGCAGACCTGGGCCTCCCACTCCAGGAGCAGGCAGGAACCCTGCCCTCACCCCCCACCCCCAAACTGCTGCTGCAGACTCAGGCATCCCTGCACTCTTGGAGGCTTGGGAAGGCCCCTGCCCTTGCAGGCTTGGAAGTGCCTCCTCCCGTTGCCTGGCTTCTCCTTTCTATCAGGGCGAGTCCAGTGCCATGAACTGCAGCAGGAGGCAGACAAATTCCTGGGCAGAAGCGGGTGGTCCTCAGTGAGGCCCCATCTTCAGGCCAGGGAGATCCTGAAGGCTGGGGGCCAGGCTTCCAGTCCCACTGACCCGAGTGCCTTTTCTGGGTCTGCCCATGGCCACCTGTGGACCAATCAGCATGCACGTCCCCACCTCTGAGGCCCATAAAAGCCCTGGGCTCAGCCAGAACTGAGCAGACAATGGGATGACCAGCAGCAAAGATGAGCTTCACACTCCAGGGTCTCCTCTCTGCTAGAAGCTGAATCCTCATTGGGACACCCTGGCTGCAGAATGGAGCTACCCCCTGTAGATCTCCTGTTAGCTGTTCTGTTGCTCAATAAAGCTCTTCTTCATCTTGCTCACCCTGCACTTGTTTGCCTACCTCCTTCTTTCTGGTCTCCGGGATTGCCAAATGGTGGAGCTAAAAGAGTTATAACATGAACAGGGCTGAAACACATCCCTTGCTCACCACGTTGCGGTGAAGAGAAGGAGAGAAGACCTGCAGCCCCTTAGGGAGCCCAGACCTGGGAGACCTCCCTGAGCTAGGGCTGTGACTCCCTCTTTGGGGTCCTGTGGTGCCTAGAATCTCCAAGCTTCTGGGCGCCACTTGCATTTCCCAGTGCTGGTGGGGGAAGCTACCCGCAATGCACCTGGTCCAGCCACAGCCTCACAGAGAGCCGGCACCTGTACTGCCCACCCCACTGTAGCAACTGGCATGTCTGACCGCACAGTGGCTGGACCCCACACTTGCTCACACACCCCTCAGCACTCCACGCCTGACTCGTCCTTGGCAGATGTGGGATCCAGGCTGGTAGGGTGAGCCGAGTGCAGCCTGCCAGACCGAGTGGGTGGAACAAGCCCAGTGGGCCTGAGCAAAACATGGGCAAAGGCACCACTGCCAGAGGTTTCAGGCCAGAAAAGTGACACCCCAAAGATTCCATGACATTACTGTTAAGTATTGACAGTTCTTTACATGCTCTGAATACAAATCTTTTGTTGGATATGTGGTTTGTAAATATTTTCTCCAAGTCTATATAGCTTGTCTTTTTATTCTCTTAACAGTCTCTTTCTCAAAGCAAAAGTTTTAATTCTGATGAAACTCAATTTATCCATTTATAGACTGTGGTTTTTGTTTGTTTGTTTGTTTTGAGGCAGAGTCTCGCTATGTCACCCAGGCTGGAGTGCAGTAGCGCGATCTCGGCTCACTGCAAGCTCCGCCTCCCAGGTTCATGCCATTCTCCTGCCTCAGCCTCCCGAGTAGCTGGGACTACAGGCGCCCGCCACCGCACCGGGCTAATTTTTTCGTATGTTTAGTAGAGACGGGGTTTCACCACGTTAGCCAGGATAGTCTTGATCTCCTGACCTCATGATCCACCCACCTCAGCCTCCCAAAGTGCTGGGATTACAGGCGTGAGCCACTGCGCCCGGCTAGACTGTGTTTTTAATATCATGTCTACAAACTCTTTGTCTAGTCACAGGTCATAAAGATGCCCTTCTATGCTTCCATTCAAAAGTTTTATCTATAATCTATTTAGAGTCCATTTTTGAGGCCTGGCATGGTGGCTCACACCTGTAATCCTAGCACTTTGGGAGGCCAAGGCAGGAGGATCACTTAAACCAGGGAGTTTGAGACCAACCAGCATGGGTAACATGGTGAGACCCCTTCTCTACAAATAAAAAATTAGCCAGGCATGGTGGAGCACACCTGTGGTCCCAGCTACTCAGGAGGCTGAGGTAGGAGGATCACCTGAGCCCAGGAGGTCAAGGCTGCAGTGAGCTGTGATTGCACCACTGCACTCCAGCCTAGGTGACAGGACGAGACCCTTCCTCAAAAAAGAAAAAATAGAATTAATTTTTGTGTTAAATGTAAGGCTTAAGTTAAGATTATTTGTTTTCCTATGAATGTATTCAATTTTAATTTATGTATTTAACTTTTTACTGTATCTCTTTGAATAGTTTTTTTAGAGGTTGTTCTAGAAGATATAACAGACATACTTAACTCTTCTCAGTCTCCTTCATGTGAAGTGTAAAGAACTTACTGCTGTGTAGGTCCCTTTATCCTCTCTCTTTTATTTTATATTTGTCTTCTATATTACATCTACAGCCACTGAGAACCCTACCACACAATTTTTTTTGTTTGTTTTAACCATCAGACATATTTTAAAGAGCTCAACAGGAGAAAAAATTGCCTATTATATTTATCCAAATATTTGCCACTTCTGCGGCTCTCCATTTATTCCTGATGTTACACGTTTCCTTCTACTATTATCTCTTTCTGTCTAAAGAATTTGCTGTAGCAACCTTTTCGTGCAAGTCTCCCAGCAACAAATCCTCCTAGCATTCCTTCATCTGAAAATGTCTTTATTTTACCTTCATCCAGAAGGTATTTCTTCTAAAGACTTATGATTTGACCGTTCTTTTCTTTCAGCACTTTTCTTGTTTTGTTTTGTTTTGTTTAAGCACCTTAAAACTGTCGTTCCACTTTTGTTGGCCTTCATGGTTTCTGATGAGAAATCCTGAGTCATTTGAATCATTTTCCCCATATAGGAAATGTGTCATTTTTTTCGGGTTGCTTTCAAGATTTTGTCTTCATTTTTCATTTTCAGAAGTTTGGTTATGATTTTCTGGGCATATATTTCTTTGGGTTTCTTCTGTTTAGGATTCACTGAGCTTATTACATCTGTAGGTTTATGTTTTTCACCAAAGTTGGAAAATTTCCACCATGATTTCTTCACACATTTTTTTCCAGACCCTATTTTTTTCTTCTCTCCTTCCAGAATCCCAGTGATAAGAATGTTAGACCTTTTGGTATTTCCGCATGGGTCCCTGAAGTTCTGTTCATTTTTTAAATAATCTTTTTTTGCCTGTTATTCAAATTGGATGAGTTCCATTGATCTATCTTCAATTTCACTGGATTCTTCCTCTATCATCTCCATTTTGCTATTGAGCCTATCCAGTGAGATTTTTGTTGTTGTCTTTTTCAGTTCTAAATTTCCACTTGGTTCTTCTTGATATCTTTTTTCTTGGCTGAGACTTTATGTCTTTCCATTCATTTCAAGAGTGTTTGCCCTTATACATTGCACCACTTTCACAATAGCTGCTGTAAAGTCTGATCTCAGCAAAGTGGCCTCAGCATTGGCAACTTTTCCCAAGTGAGTTGAGCCTTTCCTGGTTCTTTTTTTTTTCTTTTTGAGATGGAGTCCCGCTCTGTCGCCCAGGTTGGAGTGCAGTGGCACAATCTCAGCTCACCGCAACCTCCACCTCCCTGGGTCAAATGATTCTTCACCTCAGCCTCCTGAGTAGCTGGAATTACAGACACACGCCACTACACCAGACTGATTTTTGTATTTTTTAGTAGAGATGGGGTTTCACCATGTTGGCCAGGATGGTCTCAAACCCCTGACCTCAGGTGATCCACCCGCCTTGGCCTCCCAAAGTGCTGAGATTGCAGGTATGAGCCACTGTGCCAGGCCACTCCTGGTTCTTTCTATATAGAGTAATTTTTGGTATTTTTCTGTTAGCAGGAAAATGATCCGGTTGAGTTCAGGTCATAAGTTCCCAAAAACCTCCTGTGGCCAGTGGTTCCAATGTCAGATCAGTTTACAAAGCTTTTGCTATTTATTTATTATTATTCTATGTTTTTATTACCTATTTTATTTTTTTGCTATTTTGCTATTTGAATCTGCCCCATATGTACCATCCTATGGTTAATCTGGGATTTGGGCAGTGGACTATCTTGTAGTTCCATTCTCAAGTCTAAGTATGCAGTTTAAGGTCAAATCCTGTACAGATCATGTACATTTTGGGATGAAACCCAGGATTTCACAAACAGCTTTAAGGGATCACTTTTCCCAGCTCTTCTCTCTCTGAGCTCTCTCCTATACTTTCTGGTTCACTGAGGTTCCCCTTGTCCAGTCCTCGGGCCAGAAAGCTGGGGCTTTATTTCTCCTCTGCCATGCACTTCCTGTGACTGTATGAGTTGAGCCCAAGCACCAGAGATAGCAAAGCAGCAGGAGTTTGCCTCACCTTCATGGACCATAGCTCCTCCAACTGGAGAGGAAAATCCCCCTTCCTCAGAGTTTTAGGTTCCTACCAGCTTTTGCTGCTGTTGCTGCTGCTGCTACTGTTGCTAGTGCTACTGCCACATCATTGCTTGGGGGCTGTGGCGTGAGAGAATAGAAAAAGAGAAAAAGAAAAAGAAAAAAATAGGAGGCTTCCTCACTCACCTGGAGCAGTGGGAGACCCCTTTCTTGATCCGGAAGCCAGAATCAGAGGGCTTTCCCTGGAGATCACTCTATAGATGCTGATATCCACTTCAAGGTTTTGGGCTGCATTGAATTCAGGGGTTTAAATTCAGGGGATATTGGATGGGGGAAAATAGTAAACTTACCACCAATTTGGTGTTACTTTAATAACTGGTCTTTTATTCAGAGACTTAAAGGAGCTAATCCATGCAATTAGTCCAGGTTTGAAGCTGCATTCAGTGGGAGAGACAGGGTGGAGTAGATCTACTTCATCTTACCTCCAACTAGAACCTCCCCACTAATTTTTAACAGACCTGATCCATGCACACATGGTGCTAAAGCCATCACTGAGTAAGCACCTCTTATGTCAGGCACATCAACAGAGTTTTATGCTCACAGACTTACGCTCAGACAGCTCACGGTTTGAGTCCCTGGCCCTCTCCCCAGCTGTGTGATGACAGACAAGAATCCAAATGTATACGATCTTCAGTTTTCTTGCCTGTAAAACAGGGACAATTGTACGAGGTGGCAAGGATGAGACAACATAACATCTATAAAGCTCTTTATCTCAAGACCCAGCACATAATAAATGCTCAAGAAATAATAGCTACTTTTGGTATAATATTATTATTTTTATTTATTTATTTATTTATTTATTTTTGAGACGGAGTCTCGCTCTGTCACCCAGGCTGGAGTGCAGTGGCGCGATCTTGGCTCACTGCAAGCTCGGCCTCCTGGGTTCACGCCATTCTCCTGCCTCAGCCTCCCGAGTAGCTGGGACTACAGGCGCCCGCTACCACGCCCGGCTAATTTTTTGTATTCTTGGTAGAGACGGGGTTTCACTGTGTTAGCCAGGATGGTCTCGATCTCCTGACCTTGTGATCCGCCCATCTTGGCCTCCCAAAGTGCTGGTATTACAGACGTGAGCCATCGCGCCCGGCCGGTATAATATTATTATTACTCATTTTGTTGCCAGCAGAGTCCTGGGGTTGCAAGATACAGAGATAGACTCTGCCCATATTAAGCAAAAAGGGAAGGTAAATTTGGGGTTATCTGAATCCACGGAGGCTGGGGCACCAGGTCTGAGAGCACCAAGGACTGAAGGCTGGTTGAGGGTCTCAGCTGAGTTTACTTCTGGCCCCACAGCCTGGAACAAGCTGCCCTGGAGCTTCCACTGTGGGAGGTAGCACCATCACTGCTCTCCTCCAAGACCACACTTGGTGGGCGGACCTTTCCAGAGGGAAATGGGGACTAACAAGCAAGTGGGGCGTGGGTTCTAGAAAACCCCCACAATAAAAAAAAACCCTTCCCCCTTATTTGTTTTAAGACCAAAGGCAATTAACCTAACCTCTCTGCATGTCTGTTTTCTCACCTGTAAACTAAGGCAAATAATATGAATAGAAGACTTAATCTGATAATGTCAGAAAGGAATGATAACTCAGGATCAGGCAATGAGCAAGTGCTCGATTATAAAATATGATGATGGTGATTACATATGACTGCACATTCAATCCTCACAACCACTCCTGGGTGTTATTGACCTCGCTCTCTGGGTGGAGAAACTCACAGGGAGAAACTCACAGGGAGGCAGTGATTTGGCCAAGGACAGGCTGTGGCCTTGGATCTAAATGCAGGTGGGACTGCCTTTTAAAACTGGTTTTATTCCCAACAAACCTTACCTGTCCTCACCGTGGTGGATGATCAGAGTGCCGCCAATGTTGGGCAGGCACCCAGTGTGTGTGGCTGACAGGATGGATGGTAACCACACAGGGCAACATTTGGGGCAGAGGGTCTTGTAAGGAGGTGGAGGTGGTGGGAACTCCTCCACCTCAGAGCTGCATATGTTGGAAGCAAAGTGCTGCATGCAGAGGGGGTCACCTGCCTGTGCAAAGCCCTCAGCACACCTGCATTCTGCTACATGTTTTACACATGAAAAATGTCAGTTTTTTGGATGAGGCTGTCAGGATGAGAAATTTGATGACTCACCCACTTGATGACTTAAGATAGGATCCCCACAGTCTGTGGGTCATGGGATTTGGCAGGAAGACCTCTGAGCTGACCAGTCTCATCTAAGACCAGTTGATTGGTTCCACCTGGAGGGCATAGCTGGGGTAGGGTGGGGGTCAGGGCTGGGCTGCAGCAGGACAAGAAACAGAGGGGGAAACAGAGGGTCCCTGTGGATCCACTGGGGGGCAGGAAGCGGTGGTGCTGCAGATGGTACTCAGTTTCTTTCCACTTTTTTCCTTTTTCTTTTTATTTTCACGTAAGAAAAAGCTGTAACGAGACAGCCTATGGAACAGCAAGATTGATTGTGTCGTTCTGGCTTTTGAGGGAAGAAGGGGGGAAAAATCAAATTATCGGACAGGGTCCTTTTAAGAAGCTGCTGCTTTAATTTATTTTCTTATATTTTGTCAATAGCTGTTGTTTTTTTCTTAAACAAGTGCTGCACTTTATAAATGGATTTGCTTGGGCAAAACAAACAGTCATTTCATACTTTTCCTTCTCTCTAAAACTTACTTAAAATGTGGTGAGTGGCTAAGATGGACCCCCAGGGCCTGATCACCACTCAGAAAGGTGACCCGTGGCTTTAGAAAGACACCCAGCCCTGGGAGGCGGGGCAGGAAGAGGGATGGACGCAGCAGCAGACCCGTGGCAGACAATCACTTTCCCGATATGCAGCTTTTGGGGGCTTCAAAATCGCCTGGAGGAACTTTTTTTTTAATTTTTATTTTTTATTTTTTATTTTTTTGAGAGGGAATCTTGCTCTGTCGCCAGGCTGGAGTGCAGTGGCACGATCTCGGCTTACTGCAACCTCTGCCTCCCGGGTTCAAGCGCTTCTCCTGCCTCAGCCTTCAGAGTAGCTGGGATTGCAGCGCGCGCCACTATGCCCGGCTAATTTTTGTATTTTTGGTAGAGACGGGGTTTCACCATGTTGGCCAGGCTGGTCTCCATCTGATCTTATGATCCGCCCGCCTCGGCCTTCCAAAGTGCTGGGATTACAGGCGTGAGCCACTGAGCCGACCCGCAACATTTTTTTTTTTTCTCTTTTTTGAGACGGAGTCTCGCTCTGTCGCCCAGGCTGGAGTGCAGTGGCAGGATCCTGGCTCACTGCAAGCTCCGCCTCCCCGGTTCACACCATTCTCCTGCCTCAGCCTCCCGAGTAGCTGGGACTACAGGCGCCTGCCACCACGTCCGGCTAATTTTTTCTGTTTTTAGAACAGACGGGGTTTCACCGCGTTAGCCAGGATGGTCTCGATCTCCTGAACTTGTGATCTGCCCGCCTCGGCCTCCCAAAGTGCTGGGATTACAGGCGTGAGCCACCGCGCCCGGCAGACCCTCAACATTTTTAAAGCACAGATTGCCCCACCCACCTGTGAAGAGTCTGATTCCCTGGGCCTGGAGGGTATCCCCAGACTTGGGATGCTTAAAGCTCAGGTGATTGGATAGTAAAGCAGCCAGAAGGTTCAAATCCCAGCTCCTCAGCCTGGCCTTCCTGCCACCCCTGGGCAGCCACCCCGCCCTGGTCCCCACCCCACCCCAAGTGCCTGGACTCCCTCAGGGGCCCCCAGCTTCTGCACCTCTGCTTCCTTGGCCTGCAATGTGGACTCACCTTTTCAAGTGGTTGAGTCTCATTCAGCCTCATAATTCTGGGTAGTCATCACCATCCATTCATTCATTCATCACCATCATCATTTGTTCAGCTGTTCATTGAAAATTTATTCAACACCTTCATATGCCAGCCTTTATGTACCAGAGTAATATACAAAGATAAAAACAAAAAGAGAGTCCTTGCCCTCCAGAAGCCCGTAGAACAGCTAGGCCACAGTCTCCCCTGGCCTCTGCTGTGCCCCACGCAGAGCAGGGGTCTCAGGCCAAATGTTCCCTGGGGTAGGGCAAGGCACTGGGTACCTGAAGAGGGCAGCCGGGCCTTGTAAACGGGGCTGCCCCCACGGTTTGCCTTGTGGAAGGCCGCCCTGTGCCGACTGCCCGTTTTTCAGGAGAAGCCAGCAATCCAGTTATTTCCATGAATCCTGGCTTTTTAATGTGACTGGTTTTCTTTTTTTGATTTTTCTTTTTTTTTTTTTGAGACAGAGTCTCGCTCTGTCGCCCAGGCTGGGGTGCAGTGGCCGGATCTCGACTCACTGCAAGCTCCGCCTCCCAGGTTTACGCCATTCTCCTGCCTCAGTCTCCCGAGTAGCTGGGACTACAGGCGCCCACCACCTCGCCCGGCTAGTTTTTTGTATTTTTTTTTTAGTAGAGACGGGGTTTCACCGTGTTCGCCAGGATGGTCTCGATCTCCTGACCTCGTGATCCGCCCGTCTCGGCCTCCCAAAGTGCTGGGATTACAGGCTTGAGCCACCGCGCCCGGCGACTGGTTTTCTTTAAATCCACCCTCCCTGGGGGGCCACACCGAGCCGTTCTGCATGGCGCCCTCTGCTGCCGGGTCCCCGGTCTCCAACCCTCGCGGATCCCAAGGGCGGAGCGCAGGCCCCGTGGCGCAGAAGCCACCCCGGGTGGGCGAGGCCCTTACCGGATGCCTGCCCCTGGGACCCGACTCGCGCCCCTCGGCCTGCAGCTCGGCGGAGACGCCTCCCTGGGACACCGCCCCGCACCCGGGAGCCGGCCCAGGCGGGTGGATGCCTTTCTCCAACCGCGGCGGCTCCCGGGAGGCGCGCTCCACGCAGCTGATTCTGCGGCCTCCAGTAATAAATTGCAGCGGAGGCGAATGTTGAGCGGCGGGGCGGGAGGTGCGGGGCGAGGCTGGAGGCTGAGACTCGAACCCCGAGAGGCGAAGTGAAGCGGGGCGGGGGAACGGGCAGGCTGCGAGGTGCCGGGTGCGGAGCGGGCAGGGAGCTGGACCCCAGTCCCATCCTCTGAGCTGCGGGGAGGCGGCAAGGCCGGAACAGAGCGGCACTGCAGCCTGCAGGAGTCTAAACAGGGATCCGCTAGGTCTTCTGGGGATTAAACAAGATGAAGCCCGAGCCTGGCCTCTCTCTCCGCCTCTGCACACCCAGTCACATCCCCAGACCCCTTGCAGGACGAGCCTTGCTCACTCACGCTTGGCGTCCGGGATGGCTCGGATATGTCCTCCTCCTGGTGTTGACAACCTTCTGCCTGGCAGCTGGGAGAGCCCCAGGGTGACAGGGAGAGGAACTATCCTGGCCCTGTATGGAGTCTGGGGATCCCAGGAAGGGGGATGTCCGGGAGGGAGCAGTGGGGCCCACGGAGACACCCACCCATCAGGTCTCCAGCCACCAAGACAGCCCCTCCTAACTCCTGTGGGAGGGGCCTGGACAGACGGGTTGGGGGCAGCTTAGAGTCCCCATGTGCCCCACTGAGGCAGAATGTATGTTTTGAAGCAGAGGGGTCACCAGATTGGTCCTGGGATGTGACGGGGGACCCTGGTGGTCTAAGAGGGGCATGTGGCAGGGATGGATCCTGTACCAGGCAGGATGGAGGACTGTGTGGAGCCAGCGTGGAAGGCAGAGACCCCTGGGCTGTAGGTGCAGCGTGGACGTCACACAGATGTCTGGGGAATTCGGCCCCACTCAAGGCCTTGACCCTTCCTGGGTCCCTCCTCCACCTGAGTGCAACCACAAATGGACCAAGAACACCCCAAAATGGGCCAAATTTATCCTGAATTTACTCTAATGGGGACTCAAGACAGAAATTAAGTTTTGTTTTAGAAAACCTGAGCAGGGATTTTCGCACCCCCGAGATGTGACCTTGGAGACTCTACCCCACACCAGACACAGAGTTCTCAGGAGCATCTGGTGTCCAGGCAGGACTGCTGAGCATCTGCTCTGTGCTGGGCCCTGGCTCGGGAAGCAGCACAACAGGGTCCCTGCTTTTGGGGGCTGATATCAGAGGAGGAGATGGTCAGTGAAAGTATCTCAGGAGCTCATTCGGATGCTGGCAAGTGCTGGGAAGAAATGCAGACATAGGGAAGGCCCTGGGACAGGATTGGGGACTGTTTTCAAGGGAGCGGGATCGGCCTCTCTGAGTAGGGCCACTGGACTGAGCATCAGATGAGAAGGGCCGAAGGTGAAGGGCAGAGGAGAAGGCACCCCAGGGAAGTGAACAGCGGGTGCAAAGGGCCTGGCAGGGACCTGGGCCCAGCTTGGGGAGATCAGCAAGGAGGGGCCCACCAGTCTGTGTGCTCACTGCTCAGCTCAGCCACCTTGGCAGAGAGCCAGCTTCCCTCTGCCAACAGTTCCAACAGGGGTGCAAGAATATAGCCCCATTGGCCAGGCCTGAAGCCAGAGGCCAGGGTCAGCCTTGCCTAAACCACTGGGAGATGAAGGTTTGCCAAGTGAGAACCAGGAAGGAGAAAGATGTGGGCCAGGCAGACATGTGGAGCCCACCTTGTTTGGGGTGAGGACCGGAGGCTCCGATTCCTTAGGGAATATGCCCAGGAACCCGAAGTGGATTCTGGCTCCTAAGTCCGCTGACCACCACCCAATGCCTCCTCTGAGCCTTCCTCTCCCAGCCACCTCCAGGCCTCTCCCTCTCCCGTGGCCACCAGGTCACCCAGGTACCTGGGACTGCCCCTTCCTTCCTAGTCATCACTACCTGCCCTCCCAGCTCTTACCTGCTCCTGGCAACATCCTCACCAAACGGGGACTTGGGGAGCAGGAAGATAGATGGCTGTGTTCACCACTCACCCAGCCCTCTCTGTTCCCCTGACACCTACCCCCGGAGGGAGAGCGAGGAGGGCACGCTCAGCTACGCACCGGTGCCCATCGCATGACCAGGGACGGGGAGGAACAGCCACCCCGCCAAAGGCTGCGTTCACTGTCCCACATGCAGCCCCGGGTTGTGGGTGTGAATGTTCAGGCCACTCACGCAGGTGTGCCAAAACCACCACCTTACTTTCCTACTCTCTGCATTCTTCCTTTCCAACCTCCATTTTCTACTGAGTAGCAGAAAAGTCTTGATGAGTTCAGTTCAGCTCTGTCAGCTTCAACTCAGTTGATTCAGGGCCCCTCCCCCATCTCTTGCTCCCCTCAGATCCCAGCAAATATGGGTGATGTCATAAACATCAGGGGAGGTGGCAGATGGGTCATCAGTCGATGTCATCCCTACTGGCACCCCCAAGACATACACTGGGACATCTGGTTCCTGGCCATCATCTCCCTTCCGAGTTGGCAGCCGATGCGCTGTCTGTGTCCCCATCTGGTCTCTGCTTGTGAGGACCAAGCAAGTTTTGGCTGTGGCCTCCTCTTGTCACAACTGGGACGCCCTTCCAGGCCCTTCTTGGGAACTTGGCCGCTCCCTACAGGAGAGCTCGCTGGGCTGTCACAGGCCCTCTGTTGAGCCACTGCTCACTCCCTTCCAGTGTCTCCTGACCTCCTCAGGGCACAGGGCGCCTGGCGACCTTGCCCCTCCCAGGAAATGAGGTTCAGCCCCACCAATTCCGAGATCAGAGCTGCACTCCCCCGGGGTGCTTATCCTTCCCCAGCCGTACCCCCACCCAGCCCAGGAGAGCCCTCGCCCTTAGTTCCTTATACTCTTCTCTCCTCCCAGCCAATGTTTAACCTCATCTGTCCACGCTGAGGGGGAGACACGTGCTCTGCAGACAGCGTTCCAAATGTACTGCATGTGGTAGGACCTGGACTTTGGAAGCTCCACAGCTAAGGTTCCCCTTCTCTTATTTCTCTGCTTCTCTGTTCAGCCTGCGTCCCTCAAGGATAGGGCCTAGTTGTTGTGGTAGTGGGGCATGTGACAGGAACAAAACAGCCCTCACTAGGGGTGACACCACAGTGTCACCCCCTGGAAAACTGGAAGTGGGGGCAGCCCTGGGGGGGTGGGTGCTACAGAACCGGGTGGCCCACTGTGGGGCAGGTCCACGAAATCAGCGAGATGCCTGGTTGGGGACCCCCGACAGGGGCCAGGAAAAGCTGCCCTGTCGCCCAGCAGCAAGTGGACATAGAAATCAGGACGTCCAACCCAGCAGTTGGTGAACAAAACCCCGGGGCTGAATTTGGGGTGGAGGAGCCAGGCGGGGCTGGGCCTGAGCCTCTGGAGTCCTTGGTTAGGTCCCTGCTGCTCTCCTGGGCATTCAGGAAGGCTTTGTTAAGCCCCAACAGTAACAAAACTGTGTTCAAGGACCCAAGAAAAAGGCGGTCCTTGTCAGAGCCAGGATGCACAAAGGGGCGGCGTTTGTCACAGTCCCCTCAGGGCTGGGTGGCATCATCACCACACCCCAGGGGGAGAGTGAAACTCAGAAAGCAGTGGTGTAGGTTTAATGCCAGCAGGAGTCCCTCGCAGGGCTCCCAGCTCAACGGAGGGGCTTGCAGATTCCAGGCGATGGGCTCATTGGTCTGGTCAGGCCAGGGAGTGTGACGTGGGCCCTGGCAGGCTCCCAGACTCTGAGCCACTCAGGAGGACTGATGGGACCAGTCAAGTATCTTTAGGTTCCAAGTGACCAAAGCCCTCCTGGGACCGTCTTAATCGTAAGAGGAAATTGCGGACTCACAACTGACCGTCAAGAGGAGGCCACTCAGAGTCCCCCGGGGCTTTGCAGGAACCGCTGGGAGGGAGACTCCAAGCTCCAAGGTCAGATCAGGAAGTGGCTGGAGCTGCTCGTGTGGCCAGGGTCTCACTGAGATGAAGCCAAGGCAGACTCCCGATAGTCCTGTGGTCCTGGAGCCCAGAGGTGCACCAAGCTAGCTCTGCCACCTGCTTTTTTCTCTTTCTTTTTCTTTTTTTTCTTGAGACAGGGTCTGGCTCTATCACCCAGGCTGGAGTGCAGTAGCACGATCATGGCTCACTGCAACCTCAAAGTCCTGGGCTCAAGTGATCCTCCTGCCTCAGCCTCCCAAGTAGTTGGGACTACAGGTACATGTCCCCGTGTCCAACTAATTTTTTAATTTTTTGTAGCGACAGGGTCTCGCTATGTGGCCCAGGCTGGTCTCAAACTCCTGGGCTCAAGCCATCCTCCAACTTTGGCCTCCCAAAGTGCTGGGATCACAGGCGTGAGGCACCTCACCTAGCCCCACCTGCTTTTGAAGTTTCCTCAAAAAGCAACTCCTCCCACTAGGATGACTAGAATTTAAAAGTCAGATAATGCGCCTTGGTGAGAAGTGTGAAGTCAGAACCCTCACACCCTGCTGGTGGGAATGTGAAGTGGCTGCAGCCCCTGTGGAAAACAGTCTGGCAGTTCCTGAAACAGAGCCACCAAATGGCCCAGCAATTCCACCCGTAGGTACACACACCCAAGAGAAATGAAAACATATGTCCACGTTGAAACGTGTACACGAATGTTTATAGCAACATTATTCATAGTACAAATGCTCCTCTACTTACGATAAACCCATTCTAAGTTGGAAATAATCGTAAGTTGAAGATGCATTGAAGTCACCTAACCTTCTGAATATCATAGCTCAGCCTATCCTATCTTAAACATGCTCAGAGCTTTGACATGAGTTGGGCAAAATCATATAACACAAAGCCTTTTTTATTTTTATTATTTTTATTATATTTTTATTTTTATTATATTACTTTTTTCAATTATTATGATTATTTTTTTTTTTGAGATGGAGTCTCACTCTGTTGCCTAGGCTGGAGTGCAATGGTACGATCTGGGCTCACTGCAAACTCCGCCTCCCGGGTTCAAGCCATTCTCCTGCCTCAGCCTCCTGAGTAGCTGAGACTACAGGAGCCCGCTACCACATCTGGCTGTTGTTTGTATTTTTAGTAGAGATGGGGTTTTGCCATGTTGGCCAGACTGGTCTAGAACTCCTTATCTCAGGTGATCCACCCACCTCGGCCTCCCAAAGTGCTGTGATTGCAGGCATGAGCTACCTACTGTGCCCAGCCCCACAAAACCTTTTTTATAATAAAGTGTTGAACATCTCATGGCAGAATGCTCACATGGGTGCTCGGAGTACAGTTTCTCCTGAATGGATGTGGCTTTCACACCACTGTAAAGTTGAAAACCATTAAGTCAAACCATTGTAAGTCAGGGGCCATCCGAAGTCAAAAAAAGGTGAGAATAACCTAACTGTTCATTGACTGATGAATGGATAAACAGAAGGTGGTATATCATTCGGGCTCAAAAGGAATGAAGTGCTGGTTATAGGCTCCAGCGTGCATGATCCCTGCAAACATGGTGCCGAATGAAGGGAGCCCAGTGCAGAAGGCCACACACCATGTGCTTGCTCTCCTGTGAAATGCCCGGACCAGGAAAACCTGTAGCAACAGCATGGAGATTTGTGATCGTGGAGATAGGGTGATAGCTAAAGGGTTTCTTTTGGAGGTGATGAAAATGTTCTAAATGGACCGTGGTCATGGTGGCACATGTCTGTGAATATACTAAAAACCACTGAATTGTATACTTTAAGGGGGGCAAATTGTATGGTATGTGTATTACATCTCAATAACGCTGAGTTTTTTGTTTGTTTGTTTGTTTGTTTGTTTGTTTGTTTAAGAAACTCCTTGTAAGTCTTGCAACTGGACTCTTGAGAGGGTTCTGGAACCTGAGAGTCTCCCAGGATAGAGAGCCCAGTTCCCAACAGGCCACCCGCCCCCTTCCCCCACCTGCTCCCATCATATCTCTGAGGGCTGGGACCAAGTGCCATCCCATGGTGGGGGATGGACAGCCTCAGCAGGGAGCCTCAGCCCCATACCTGATAAGCCTCGATTTGTCTCCCATGCTTGGAGGGAACCCTCCCCGTCTCCGTGCTGCCATGAGGGAGCCAGGGCCCCTGGAGGACTCTCTATGCCCATGCTCTGCACACCCCTGCCCTGGGCTGGCACCACCCAGAGACCTGGGTTTTGCCTTTGCCCTGCCCCCTTGGCTGTGCTGGCGGGCTACCCTGCCAGCCACCAAGTGCTGCTGATTTTCACCCAGCCTGAGCCTGCGGCCCGCCTTCACATACCAGGTCTGGCCCGTTTGCCCTTTGCCTGCCTCCCAGGAATCCCATCCACCCCCACCCAGTGGGGTCGCACCTGGAGCTCGTGGGGTCCCCTGGAGCTCTGTAGGTCCCACCTCCCCACTTCTGCTCTGACACACTGTCCAGCCAGGGCTTTGCTGTTCCCCTCTCTGCCACCAACTTCCTGCCCAAGACGACCCCACAGGGAACTTTTGTGCAAGAGCAGCTGTGCGCTTCCCCTCGAAGCGGCCAGCTGGGTGCAGCCCCACCACAGACGCTTTGGACAGCAATGGGACAGTGTCTCCTCCGGCTGAAATGCACCCTCCCCATCAGAGTTCACTGCTTACCTGCCTCAAGAAAACCTTGCTCAGACCTCTCGAAGCATTCTTTGTCACCGTGAAAAGATGGAAGCCACCCAAGGGTTCATCAGGGGGCACCAGGGGGCTACAGCACAGGACAATCACAGACAGGAGCACCCCAGACAGCTCCAGGAGTGACCGAGACCCACACAAGGCTCAAAAATACGTGCAATGAGAAAAACCAAGGTGCTGAATGAGATAGCGTGACACCTTTTAAGAAAGGGGTGAAGGACTAGGTGCGGTGGCTCATGCTTGTAATCCCAGCACTTTGGGAAGGTGGCTTGAATACAGGAATTCAAGACCAGCCTGGGTTGTGAATACAGGGAGACCCCTCCTCTACTAAAAATAAAATTAGTCAGCGTGGTGGTACACACCTGTAGACGCAGCTACTCTGGAGGCTGAAGCAGGAGGATCGCTTCAGTTCAAGAGGTCAAGGCTGCAGTGAGCTGAGAGCACACCACTGCATTCCAGCCTGGGCCATAGAGTGAGACCTTGTCTCAAAAAAAAAGGAGGGGGATGGTGGGGCGGGAATTCACAAAAGAGTATTACCTCAGCCAGGCGCAGTGGCTCATGCTTGTAATCCCAGCACTTTGGGAGGCAGAGGCAGGTGGATAACGAGGTCAGGAGATCGAGACCATCCTGGCTTACATGGTGAAACCCATCTCTACTAAAAATACAAAAAAAAAAAAAAAAAAAAATAGGCGGGAGTGGTGGCGGATGCCTGTAGTCCCAGCTACTGTGGAGGCTGAGGCAGGAGAATGGCATGAACTCGGGAGACGGAGCTTGCAGTGAGCCAAGATCACACCACTTCACTCCAGCCTGGACAACTGAGCAAGACTCCGTCTCAAAAAAAAAAAAAAGAAAGAAAAGAGTATTACCTCTTTTAAGGCATCTTTATATATTTGTAAAATCAAGAGGAAAAAAATCTTAATAGTTGTTACCTCTGGGAAGGGTAAAGGGGGCTGGGATTGGGGCTGATAGTCACAGGGTCTTTACCTGCGAAGTTCTAGTGTTTTCAAAAGGAGAATGAATCCTTGTATGACATGTGTAATTTATCATAACCCAAGAAAGACAAAGAATTCCAACAGCTGGGCCACATGCCCCTTGAGCCAGCCTCATTGCTGTTTCCCTCAAGGACCCTCCGGGTGCCCAAGCGCCCCCGCCCCGTGCCCCGCCACACTCCCTGTCTCAGCCCCCAACCCCCACGCCTCCCTCAGTCCTCTGCCTCTCAATGGACCTAGAGCTGGAGGCTGTTAGATCTTCCATTTAAAACTCCTCTCCGCACCCGCACTGGGGAGTTTCTTATTCCCTTTCAGATGTAACTGTCTGTCACCAATAATAGTCTTTTTCGATTTCATTTCCTTCAGCTCCTGCCAGCCACTCTGAGAGCCTCCTTCCCATCCCTGCTGCCCCCCCAGCCCCAAGTCAAGGGAAAAAAATACATTTTTGCCTTTACTATGATGTATGCGATCCCATAAAATAGTGAAACAGATATGAAAGGTTGAGAGAAGGTAGATAAATGGCTCCTATTATTCTACCAATCAAATGAAATACCTCTCCACGTCCTCATTTGAATGATAATAAAACTCAGAGAGGCTGCTGGTTCGCTGTTGTCGTTGCCGCCAGCAGCTTGTGCCACGGAGCCATAGGCCAAGGTAACCTTGGGGTGTCCTCTGCAGGACCTGCAGGGGCCTGCATCCCCCCCACCCCATCTCCTCGCCTCCCCACTGCCTGCCCCCCACAAGAGCTCCTCCCTAACCCCACCCTCCCCTTCCTGCCACACCCCCAGGTCACCTCTGTTTGCCCAGCCCCCTGCTCCCTCCAGGGTTCACAGGGTAGAGTCAGGCCCCAAGAATCAAACCCCAGTGTGTCTCCCCGCAGGAATGCCCTCCTTTCTGCCACGGCCTTGCCCTACACTGCTCAGCCTTCCTGGCCTCCTTTGAAAGCCCCTGCCTCGCATCCAGGTGGGTCACCTCCTCGGGCATTCCCCAGCCCTTGCCACACACCTCAGTGACCGGCTGGTAGCCTGCGCGTGCCAGGTCTCTGCAGCTCGCTTCTAAATTCCTAGCAGGTGGGGCCAGGAGAGACTGCCGAGGCCCGTGTGCTGGGCTTCATTCGTCCCACGCGAACTTCACAAATGTGCATGAAGACCCTCCCGTGTGGAGCCGCTGGGTCAGAGAACAGGTGGGAAGTCCTTCCCCGGGCTGGCCACCGTGTGGAGCCGCTGGGTCAGAGAACAGGTGGGAAGTCCTTCCCCGGGCTGGCCACCGTGTGGAGCCGCTGGGTCAGAGAACAGGTGGGAAGTCCTTCCCCGGGCTGGCCACCGCGTAGGTGGCAGCCACTTCTGGGGCTCGCAGTGTTGAAGACTCCTGCTGTTTCTGCCCCTTGGAGTTCACAGGTCTGTTTCCTGTGCATGGAGTGCCTCCGGCAAGCCCCACCTGACACTCCGCTCCCACTCCACCAGTGTCCCCAACCAGGGGACACTCAGGACTTTTTCCTTCCCTGCATTTCCCCCACGTTCTGGGGAGCCCACTGCAGGCCAGCTGAGCCGCCTGTCAGTCATGAGACTCACCCTCCACCCTGGTGGGTACTCACCCCTCTGTGCAATTTCGAATCTCAGCGGAATTTCTCATCTGGGAGGCCAAACCGTAGAGAGGCTTTCCCTCAGTTCTCACCACCCGGCTCCCCAGCATGGCCCTGACTTCTGCCCTTTCCTTCCAATTAATTCCCCGTTGCACTAAGGCAGTCAAAGTCAGGCCAGGCACAGTGGCTCACATCTGTAATCCCAACACTTTGGGAGGCCGAGCTGGGTGGATTATTTGAGATTAGGAGTTCAAGACCAGCCTGGTCAACATGGTGAAACTCCGTCTCTACTAAAAATACCAAAAAAAAAAAAAAAAAAAAAAATTAACCAGGTGTGGTGGTGCGTGCCTGTAATCCCAGCTGCTTGGGAGGTTGAGGCAGGAGAATCACCTCAACCTGGGAGGCAGTTGCAGTGAGCCAAGATTGCACCAGTGCACTCCAGCTTGGGCAACAGAGAGAGACTCTGTCAAAAAAAAAAAAAAAAAGTAGTCAAAGTCAGTTTCTGGTACCAGGACTGGCCAAAGCATGGACAATGCCCCAAGTTGGTCCCCAGAGCATTGGGACCTCCTCTGTCATCTCCAAGGTCTGCAACAATGCATCTGCCTCTCCTCCATCAGGGCAGGGGCCTGTCTGTGTCCCTCTCCTCCCCTGATCCCCAGCCTCAGGGACAGTGCCTGGACCCACAGGAGATGGGGTCAATGACAATGAATGAAACTGTGGAAATGGCACCAATTTTAGAGGTGAGGAAGATGAGCCCCAGAGGACAAGCAACAACTCAGCACCCAGATCTTTGTCCTCGTTCCCTGGGCCTGGGCTCTTCCCTCTGCATCAGTTGCTGTCAAGTACCAGGCTGTCCCCTCTCTGGGGCTTCCTTGCACCAACAGAGGGGCAGGAGGTGGAGTCCAGGGGAAGGGTTTGCTAAGAGACAAGCTGGTGCTGAGGCCTTAGGGGCTTGAGGGAGGGGAGCATCCACTGTGGCACGCAGGGATCGCTGAGTGCAAGCAACGAAAGCTTCCGGGAGGCTTTGGGAGGTTGTCAGGCAGCTTGCTGGGTAGCTGGGAGACAGAAACCTGGGCCTGGAGAGGGTGCAGAGCGAAGGCTGCCTGGAGCCTGCTCTGGCCATTTCTCAGTCCCTGTGTCAGTTCTCTGCACAAAGATCAAGGCCCCACCATAGAGAAGGGCCAGAGAAGACAAGCCCTCGGCATGTGGGCCTCCTCCAGAGAGTGTAAGGCCTTGGTGGAAGTCCCCACTGCTCATCCCCTGCAAATGCTAGAGGAGGATGAACCCCTAAAGCGAAAACAGGTGGCGTCACCTCCAGCAGGGGAATGCATTCAGGACAGCTGAAGCCCTAGAAGCCAGCCAGCCAGCCCACCCAGCCTGTCAGTCTTGGCTGTAGCCCTGCTCGGCCTGTGAAGGGCTGCAATGGGGCTGGGGTACAGCCCACTGCTGTGGCTCAGGCCCCAGCAGGATTTGAATCACAGGCTTGGAGCTCAGGGATCTCAAAGGGGACTGAATCTGCACTTTGCAGCTGAGGACCTCTAGGCCCCTGGAGAGGCAAGGACAGAGCCTTCCCACCCACCACAGAGCCACGCTGAATAGGGACCCCCAGGCCTCCCCCAGAGAAGAGACTGTGCACCGGTGGCAGTTGCTGTGAGCCATGTGATATTCAGCAGGCCACCATAGCTCCGCTCTGAGCCCAACTCCTTATGCATAAAATGAGGCTGCTTTGCAGGGCTACTGTAAGCATTAAGCAAGTAATAAATGTATGTGCTCCTATGCTGACAATTAGAATGGAAATGAAAACATAGGTCCACACATGGATTTGTACATGAAAGTCCACAGCAGCTTTGATCATAATCGCCAAAAGCTGGAAAGAACGCCAATGCTCCATCAACTGCTGAGTGAATGGAGAAGCTGGCATAGCCCCACAATGGAATACTCCTCAGCAACAAAAGGAACAACAGGGATGAATCTCGGCAGCGTTATGCTAAGCGACAGAAACCAGACTCAAAAGGCAGCATCTGTATGACTGCATATATGGCCGGCTCTCATGCCTGGCAGTAATGTTGGGTGACATTCCCGGGAACACTGAATTCGCCAGTATGGAAGCATTACTCCCAGGGAAATGCAGACTTAGGTTCCTGCGAGGCTTTGCACACAAGATTTTGGTCATCTGACCAATGCATACTTTGTGGCATGTGTGCTTATGTTTAAAGATACCTTATTTGATATAGAGGCTGTTGATTTATGAGCATGAACTCATGGCCACAGCACTACAACTCATGACTCAGCAAAGCTTATCCAACACACGCATTTTCTCTGAAAGACACATCGCAGCCTTCTAGCATCGACGAGCACCAGCCAGCGCCTCACTCCGATGCTTGCAGGCCATTTTCAACAGCGAAATCTCCAACAAAAAGTACAAAAATGCGGGAAAGGTGGCCCTGAGTAGATGGGGGAAAGGCACTCATTGAGTTTGACCTCCGCAGGAAACGTGTGCATCCGCAAATGAAACTTCTCAGTGCTCTGCTGATGTCCAGGAATGATCACAAAAGTGTGAGGATTGATCTGGGGGTTACAAATGCATTTTTGCAAGTCATCAACTTCACAAATATGGAATCCGTGAATACTGAGGATTGACTATTTGCAAAACTTTAGGGAAAAAAAAAATCTAACCCACGGTGACAGAAAGCAGCTCAATGGTTGTTTAGAAGCAGGGTGGGAGCAGAGATTGACGTGGAAGGACCACAGGGCACCTTCTGGGTGATGGAAATGTTCTCTATCTTGGTGGTTACACAGGGGAATAAATTTGTAAAACTCACTGAAATATGCACCTAAAGTGTGGAGACTTCGATGTGTGTAAATCAGACTCAATAAATTGACTTTACAAAAACTCCTTAGCATGATGCCTGATCATTCCTCCACTCCTCTAGGGATCTTGGATCAGCTCCCTTGGGAGGGGCGCTGTGGGACAGAGGAAGAAGCAGGGATCGCCAGCTTGGGCTCCATCTGGAAGTGGTTTACATCTTGCCCCCGCCCTCGAGAGAGGGCATGTCTGACCCAGGCCTTCAACTTCTCCCTTCTTTCCCACTATGTCCATCAGGACTTTCAGTTGAAGATGACAGAAACCCAGCTCGGACCCCCTTAGACAAAACAATGGCTCTGCCATAAGACATGGTTACCCCTAGAGCTCAAGTGCCATCACCAAGCCAAGGTTGTCCACCTTCTCTGGACTCTATGTTTCTCTGTCAGCCTCACTCTGGGACCACAGGCAGGAAGGTGGTCACCAGCAGCTTTTAGAACTCCAAGGGGAGGGAGCGGAGCCTGTCTGTCCCAGGGAGGACCCAGGAGCAGGCATCCTCTGCCCCCTCCACGGCCAAGGCCGTGGAACATGCCGATGTCAGGACTGGGTCCTATGCCTCTCCCCTTGAAGAACACGAATCAAAGATGGAGGGATTCTCCCCAAAGGAAAATCTAGGTGCCACCACCAGAAGTTGGGGGAGAGACGGGGACCAGGCAAAAGCAGTAGGTGCCCGACACACAGCTTGCCCTGAGCCAGGGCTACCTTTCCTAAGTGTGTCATAGACACATCAAGAACCCAAACCTGGCAGTGAATAAACAGGAAGTGGGAATTAAACTCAATATTCTAGAACCCCATGGAAAACAGCAGCATATTCTGACACTCAGTGTCCCAGGGCAAAGAGTGAAAAGGCTTCCTCTTCTCGCTGCAGCTCCCCGTGGCTAGAAGACACCGCCTGGCTTGTTCCCCACAGCTCCCTGCTCCCTCTTCAGAATCCAGGGGCCATTGAGTCCTCTGCCACAAAGACTCCGCCAACCCAAACATCTTGCCCCTGTTTTTGGATCAGCCTCAACTATTTTGAAAATGATTTTCCTGGCATCCCAAGAGCTCTCTCATTCTGCTCTGGTCTTAGGGAAGTATCATGCTTCTATCTTTTTGGCAGATCCATGACCAATGGAACTTCTTGAAGACCACTGAATTTTTCAGACTCTAGCTACTCTGCTAGACTCCATTCTGCTCTGTCACTTTCAAGAACTTTCTTTAAGGATATAATGAATTTTTCTTCAATTTAATACAATTTATTAGGTATCTGCTTAATTGGAAACAAGAGGACAGAGATGGTTCCTGCCCTTGTCTCCTCCCTGCTAATCTCTATCCTTCTTATTTATTTTCTTGTGTTACTGCATTGGCTAGGACTCCATGACAGTGCAGAACTGTAGCACTGAGTCAGCATCCTTGTCTTGTTCCTGCTGCTAACGTTTCAACATGAAGTATAAAGTTTCTTCCATATGTCTGGTACATGCCCTTTATCAGGTGGAAGAAATTCCCTTTTATTTCTAGTTGCTAAGAAATTGTGACTTTTTTTTTTTTTTTTTTTTTGAGATGGAGTTTCGCTCTAGTCGCCCAGGCTAGAGTGCAATGGCATGATCTCAGCTCACTGTGACCTCTGCCTCCCAGGTTCAAGCAAGTCTCCTACCTCAGCCTCCTGAGTAGCTGGGATTACAGGCATGGGCCATCACGCCCAGCTAATTTTTTATTTTATTTTTTTATTTTTTTTAGTAGAGGCGAGGTTTCACTATGTTGGCCAGGCTGGTCTCAAACTCCTGACCTCAGATGATCCACCCACCTTAGCCTTCCAAAGTGCTGGGATTACAGGCGTGAGCCACCCCACCCGGCAATTTTTTTTTTTAATTATAAATTGATGCGGAAATTTATCAAATATTTTTTCAAGATCATATTTTGCTAGCATCCGTAATCCAAACACTATTCTATTTTTTTTCTCTGTCGAAGAGACGAGTCTGCTGTGGTCCTTTCATGTGAGACCCTGGTTTGTGAGCGCCTGCCCAGTGAGGGTCGAGGGCACGCCTCAGCCCACAGGAACTGTGGTGGCAACATCCAACCTGGGTATTCGATAGTGAGGTCAGCACACATGACAAAAATCAAAAGAACAGTCAAGATCACCCTTGAAAATTGCTTAAATTGCCCGTAAGAAACATACATGGGTTTTAGGTCTCAAACCCTGAAAGAATTCTTGAGTGTCCGTGCCTGCTAGGCTGGCTCCATCCGCCTTCAGTACGGAGCTTTATTGTATAACTTTAACGCTCAGGCTGGGCACCGTGGCTCATGCCTGTAATCCCAGCATTTTGGAAGGCCAAGGTGGGAGGATTGCTGGAGCCCAGCAGTTCAAGATAAGCTTGGGCAACATAGTGAGATCCCGTCTCTACTTAAAAAAAAAACAAAAAAAGAGTCAGGCGTGGTGGCACCTGCCTGTGGTCCCAGCTGCTCAAGAGGCTGAGGCGGGAGGATCGTTTGAGCCCAGGAGTTTGAGGCTGCAGTGAGCCATGATCTCACCACTGCACTCCAGCCTGGGCAATGGAGCAAGATCCTGTTGTAAAAACAGAAACAAAAACTTTAACACTCATGAATAGATTTCTTAGTTGCTGGGAGCTGGGTTCTCAAGTCAGACAGAAGCGGGACGAGACAGGAGGTCACTGAGCCATGCCTGCAACAGGGGCCCGATGGCTTCTCCTAGAGTGACCAAGAAAGCCTCTTTGTATCCTGTGCATTTGGCCATGGCTGGCCCAGACCCCCGGGGCCTCCCCTCTCCCATTTGCAGGCACAATGACCAGGCAGTGATGGAGTCTTCCCAAGCCTGGCTTCCCTTAGGTCCTCAGGCCCAGCTGACCCAGGAAGGACCTCACTCTCAGCTTTTGTGTATGGTCCATACCACTCAGGAAGGGGGTCCTGCCCACTGATCCCTTAGACCTGGCACCTGGGCTCTGGTCTTGACCGTGACTTTTTTTGCTTTCCTGCCACCCATTTCTCAGCTCATCTCTTCCTCACAGTCCACACTGCAGCCACAATGGCCCCTTCTTTTTCCTGAAATGCCCAAGCCCATTCCTACCTCAGGACCTTTGCACTGCCTGTTTCCTTTGCCTGGAATGATTTTTTTTCTCACCATGAAGGTTTCAGCCCACATGCTGCCTCCTCAGAGAGACGTCCCTGGAAATCTTCTTCAAGTAGGACCTCTGTCCCATCACCCCATCACATAACCCTGTTTACTTTCTTCTGAGCATCTATCATCATCTATGCCCCCATCCATGGAAGAAGATCTTGACTATCTTGGCCACTTCATACGGGCACCAGTCCTTGGCACAGTGCCTGGCACATGTAAGCACTTGGTGTTTGTTGACTCACTAAACAATGGCATCCTGCCTGCCCCATGCTGCCAGGTCCAGCTTTGGAGTGTCTCCCTCCCTCCCCGACACTGACTCCCCTCCGACACTGCCTGCCTAACCTTGGGGTCGCAATGCTCATAGCCTTCCTGGATGCCACCCCAGAACTCCAGTTCCACTTTCTAAGGCTGGGCCCTAAACCCAAGGCCTGCTCCCACCCCCATGGGCAGCTGAATTCCAGAGCTCCCCTCCTCCGAGCCGCATCTCCCACGTCTGCTCATCCTGCCGCAGGACCCAGGTTGGCCAGCAGTCCCAGCTGCGTGTGGGGCCTGGCTCTGCACCTCTCCATCTGCCTACATCTCCGCCCTGTGTGGGCTACCGGGTAACCGTCCCTCGGCGGCACCTCCTGCCCCATTCATCCTCATTAGCCGCTGTCCACACTGGGCCCGAGGGAGATCAATTCCCAGCGCCAGCCACTGAGCCGTGTTAATGAGGATGTAAGTGCCCCTGCGGCTGGGGTGGGTGGGAGGGGCAGGAGGAGTCCAGGAGGCGGAGCGGGCCGTGGGGGATTCCTCACTGAATGCTAGGGGTCATGCTCCCTCTGGGGATGCTGGAAGATGCCCCCTGTGGGGCGGAGACCTTCTCCCAGCCCTCCTCCGGGAACCACAGTTTAGCTCAAACAGAGAAAGAGAGCAGAGGAAGCAACCTGACTGGGGCCTTAGGGGTCCAAGGAGCAGGGGCCATGTGGCTTGCTGTTGAGCAGAGGGGCCAGGCCAGGCCCCCCTGCCACCCACCCCTCTGAGCCTTTGCTCAGGCCGGTCCCTCCACCAGGAGCACCCTCCTTGCATCTACCCAACACACCACCGACCTGCAAGACTCCCAGACCACCAGCTCCCTCAACCCACACAGAACCACTCCAGCCCGGGGGGTTCCCCGCCCCTGGAGCTCACTCTGGTAATTCTGACTATGCCAAATCGCACTGATCTGCATGGAAAGATGCTCAGCCTCTCTCATAATAAGAGCCATGCAAAGGAGAACCACAAAGAGAGACCATTTTTCTTCCATCAGGTTGACAAAGATGAACCGGGTGGGTGAACGGAGGGCAGGCTCCGGCTGCCACTAGCGGGAGGGCAGAGGTTCCACACAACAGTATCTGTGGCACCATAAATCAGTATAACCTCTTCTGAGGGCAATTTGGCAACAGCTATGTAAATTAAAAATGCACCTGCCCTTTAACCTGGCAATTCACTTCCAGACATTTATCCCACAGAGATCCAAGTGCCCAAAGATAGAATCCAAGGGTGTTCGCTGCCTAGACACCTCCTGCATGTGCAAGAGGATGGGCTGAGTGCGTCAGGCAGTGTCCACCCAGTGGGGCACTCCTGGCTTCCTCGCCTGTGCAGCAAGACCAGCAGGTGCCTATCCCTTGAGTTCTTAGGAGTAGATCAGTTAATATAAGCAAAGTGCTCTGAGAAGCGTCCAGCACATAGCAAGTATAAATTCTTGTTATTATTATCACTTTGCTGTTGTTGAAAATAACTGAGTAGATCTATACATACTGATATGTCATTATCTCCCAGAAATGCTGGTCAGTGAGAAACGCAGACAGAGTGTACAGAAGCCTCCGGCGGGCCGTGCGGGTCTGTGGATGTGGCTCTGGCCTGCTTTGTTTCTTGAGGAACTCGGCTTTCTAAGGCATAGCCCGCGTCCAGGGTGGCACAGATAGCACTGGCCACAGTCGCTGTCCTTGGGAGGGGAAGGGGACCAGGGAACAGGGGAGAGAGGGGATTTGCACTTATCTTTCCATGCAGTGTGTGGTTTTTAGCCACCTGCCTATACTACCTATTTGAACAAATCAATCACTTTTAAAGCCTGGTGATGTACGTGTCTGTGTCTCCCCCGGACAGTGAGCCCCTGGAGCGCAGGGACTGTGTTGGAGTCACTAATGAATTCCAGGTGCCCAGCACTACCTGGCGCACAACGTTATTTGGTGAACATTGGCTGATGGCAAGCTGGCTGAATTCCACGTGGTCCTGCTGGAGTGGACTGCACCCACCCCAAGAATGATTCCAGGGAGGTTCCCACAGATTGGGAGTGGGACAGACTGGAGCATCCTGGGAAGGGGCTGGTGGAGGAAAGCAGATCTCTGGCAGGGAGGACCTAGAGAGCTAATTCCCAGAGAGGATGATCCCGGGAAGCAGGACCCAGGTGTGCAGGTGCAGCCAGGCCTCCGGCACCCAAGGCAGCCTCTAGTCAAGGGCTGGATGCTTGGGCCACAGCAGAGGCCCCTCTCTTTGCAGGGTGCTGACATCCCTATCTCTCCACATGGCTGCCAAGGGGGCCAGGGAAGCATTACTGTGGCAACAGCCTTGGCAGGCAAGGGGTTCCTCTGTGACTTTCCCATCTCTGATGGGCTGACGCCCAGACCCTCCAGACCTGTGGTCTGCCCATCAAACCAACGCCTGGGCTGAGGAGCAGAAATGAGGCCCCTAGGCCTGAGCTGGGACCTGCTGGGGCCACCTCCATCATCAACCCTGATTTGGGGCCACCTCCCATGTCCTTCGTCTTCCTGCCCAATGAAGCAGAAGGTCTTGGCCATGCCTTGTACCAATATGTCTTGGCGTGGGAAGGGCCCCAAAGTGGGCACAGCCTGACAATCCTCATGCATCGGGTAGAGAGGAAAAGCATGGCTCACCCCTGCTGGGAGGCACCCCTGCAGTCATGACACGAACCGGCTGAATGCATGAACTTTATTTTTTTTTTTTTTGAGACGGAGTCTTGCTCTGTTGCCCAGGCTGGAGTGCAGTGGCATGATCTCAGCTCACTGCAACCACCACCTCCCAGGTTCAAGTGATTCTCCTGCCTCAGCCTCCCAAATAGCTGGGATTACAGCCGCCCATCAACACGCCTGGCTAATTTTTTTTTTTTTTTGTATTTTTAGTAGAGACAGGGTTTCACCATGTTGGCCAGGCTGGTCTCACACTCCTGACCTCAGGTGATCCACCTGCCTCTGCCTCCCACAGTGCTGGGATTATAGGCATGAGCCACCACACCCGGCCAATTTTCTGAGTAGAATGGGTTCCTATTTCACTCGTGCTGTCAAAAATGTGTTACAGTTAAAATGAAAGGTCTTTGCTCCATCTGGCATTGACAGCAAGGCCCGCTCCGACTGACCCATTTAGTGCCAGGCCTGCCCCTGCCTCACCCTTGCTTGGTCCGCTGTGTCCCCACTCGCAGCAGGGCAGGCTCACGTGATGATGTTCACCGTGCACCGTGCCCTCCCTTCCTGGACCTGAGTCTGCAAACTCCAGCCATGAGGTGGATCCCACCCTCTAGCTGTGTTTATAGAGCTCGAGAGCCAAAAACGGTTTTCTGTTGTTTAATAGTTGAAATTCAAAAGGAGGATGATATTCATGACCCATGAAAATCACATGAGGTTGGCCGTCAGCGTCCACGAGTACGATGTGATGGGGACACTCCACCCGGAGCTGCTTTCCACCATGAAGGCAGAGTCAAGGGGAGCACGGCCCCACAGCCTAGTGGATTTAATTAGGTTGGTGCAAAAGTAGTTGCGTTTTGGCCATTATATGTGACCTTTGGCAGACAAAGCCAGCTGCTCCCTGGCCTGGGCTGTGAGTTCCACGAGGCGGGGCCTTTGTTTTGTCCCTCACGTGAGTGCCCGCGGCAGTGCCTGGCAGCGACAGGGTGCTCCGTTGCCCTGGCTGAATGAGTGAATGGAGGTGTAGGTTGTGGAGCACATTGCGTCATCCTCCTAGAGAGAGGGACGCTCGCCTCCTTCTCCAGCTCTGTCTGGCAGACACCACCAACCGCCCAGCCCAGCAAGTGGGCTCGGGGCCTGTGAGCACTGAGAGAGGCACCCGTGGGCAGGCAGCATCATTTGCTCTACCCCCTGGAGAAGACAAGGCAGAGGGTGGTAAGGCCTGGATTTGACACCAGCAGGGTGGGCCCCCGGGTCTCTGAAACGATGGCATGGGCTTGTTTGGCCCTAGGAGTCGCCCCAATGACCCTACACAGAGCCCCTTCCGCGAGCTGAGCCTGCTGTGCTGCGTAGGCGGCACTTTGGTGCCCTCTGGTGGTAACTGGGAGAGGGAGCTCTCCAGCCCATCTGACCACCTCACCCAGAGATAAAGGAACTCGCCAGCCTGGGTGCTCTCTGTCCCTTCAGCCCTCTCTATAGGGCATATTGGTGTCACAGGATGTCCTCCCACCAAGCTGCCCAGGGAGCTGCTGGCAGCCTCTCCTGTGGTTAGACAGGGGACTCCCAGGCTGCCAGTATGCACCTGTCTCTACCAGTGTGCATCTTATCCTGACGAAGGGTGGGAGGTGACCTTGGTCCCAAGGCCCAGGGACCCTTCTAGAGGGATGGCCAGCCTTACAAGCTCCCTTGTGTTTTTTGCGTATCTGGAGAAGCTGCATCATCTGTGGGTCAGAGCCCCTTGGTGCACAGAACTGCTCTAAGTTCTACTATGGGGACAGGAAATTTGTCTGTAGCCAGCCCAAGACCCCACTTAGCAATGATCATCATGTCCTTGTCACCACGTATACATTGTACATTAGCAAGCGTTCCTTGTCTGCCTCCAACAAGATACTGGGCTCCGGGAAGGTAGGGGCAGGTCTGAGCTGCCTCAGTAACCCCAGCCTCTAGCTAGGGCCTACCTGAGTGAATGGCAGTGGATAGCTGAGTGAGTCAATGGAGGATGAACATGGATGGATGGAGGGATGGGTGGGTGGATGGGTGAATGGATGGAGGAAGGGTGGGTGGGTGGATAGATGAATGGGTAGGTGGGTGGGTGACTGGATGAATGGATGGGTGAGTGGATGAATGAATGAACGAGTAAGTGGATGGCTGAATGGATGAAGGGTGGGTGAATGGATAGATAAGTGAATGTGTGGATGAATGGGTAGGTGGGAGGGTAGGTGAGTGGATGGATGAGTGAACAGATGGATGGATGAGTGAACATGTGAATGAATGGGTGAATAGGTGGGTAAGTGGGTGGGTGGGTGGGTGGATGGATGGATGGATGAGTGAATGTGTGGATGAATGGGTAGGTGGGTGGGTAGGTGAGTGGATGATGGATGGATAGATGAGTGAATGTGTAGATGAATGGGTAGGTGGGTGGATGGGTGAGTGAATGTGTGGATGAATGGGTAGGTGGGTGGGTGGGTGAGTGGATGGATGGATGGATGGATGGATGGATGGATGGACATGTGGATGAATGGGTAGGTGGGTGGTGGGTGGGTGAGTGGATGATGGATGGATGGATGAGTGAATGTGTGGATGAATGGGTAGGTGGGTGGGTGGGTAAGTGGATGGATGGATGGATGGACATGTGGATGAATGGGTAGGTGGGTGGTGGGTGGATGAGTGGATGATGGATGGATGAGTGAACATGTGGACAGATGGATGAGTGAATGTGTGGATGGATGGGTGGGTGGGTGAGTAGATGGATGGATGGATGGTGAATGTGGGTGGATGGATGGAAGAATGGATATCCAGTAGCAGAACTGAGCTTTGGATTACTCTGGGTCCCTAGCCAGGGCCTCAACCGCTCCTACTCATCACTCCCATCCCATCTCTTCAATTCTGTTTCCAAACAGATCTTGGTTACACCACTTCCCTGTGCTCATGCCCTTTGCCCCTCCCCACTCCCACATCTCCAGCCACCCCAGGCTCCCTCACATGGAGCCCACCGTGGTTTCAGGGCCTCTACAGAAGCTGGTACTAAAACCTAGAACATCATTCCCCCAGAGAAGCCCAGAGATGGTGCCCCTCCGCTCCCCTTCTCCCAGGCCCCTCTGCAGTCACTCCTGCTTTCTTCATAGCATGTATTACTAACAAAAATTCTGGCCAGCTTGCTTTCTGTGTCTCCCCCACAAGAACGCAGCACACAGGCAGGACCTCGCCCTGCTCTGTATCTCCACCCCTCAGTTGATGTTCAACTCACACTTGGGGGATGAATGAACCACCCTTATTATTTTGAGTACAGAGGTTTTACCCAAATGCATCAGATACACAGGACAGGTGTGGTGCAAAACTCCAGCAAGAGGGGTCAGACTGGTGTCCCTCCTCCCAGCTGTGCGCTCCAGGCAACCTCCCTCCTGAGTCCATCTCCTCAACAGGAAAAGAAATTCCACCACACAGGGTGTTATGTGACTTGAGGGGTAAAATAAAAGTGAAAATGCAAGACACATGCACAATGCTGCGAGCTGCATTTATTGTATATGTATAAACCACTCCCAGCCAGCGCCTGTCAGGGGCCCAGGACACTGTCCAGCGGGGCCAAGGAGCCACATTGCTGGGCGCATGCCCCACACCCTGGCCACCCAGCAGCAGTGCCCAGCATCCCTGAATAGCAGAGCAGCCAGGGCCCCAGGGGTGACTGTCCTGGAGGGACCTACAGGGGCATGGGGCCAAAACTGGGCCCTGCACCTTGTTTGGCCTGCAGATTTGATTTCTGAATTCGTTTCTGCCAACAACTTAAAAAATCAGGACATCTTGCATACAAATCTGTATCTCTGGCTTCTCCAGATTTCTGGCATTAGGCCTGTATTCCCACACCACAGCAATTAGCTACATCTGAATATGGCAGCGGCCACTGTCAGATGGGGACCCGTGCTCTGCCCCCATCCCCACCACACTCTGTTGGTCTCAAGGTAAGTGGCTGTTACCGACTAGCTTGTGAGAACTTTCTCTCATCACGATGTCTTTGTCTCCAGCAACAGACGTAAAGTCACAGTGAAGCAGGCTCCCAACTCAAGGGCCTGTTTCATCCGTTTATACCACCTATGTGGACCCAGGGGCATCTGACTTTGAGATATCTGGATGAGCCCAGGCAGGGGGCGGCAGGATCACTCCACACATACCCCTTCACATAGCTGATGAGGCGGAGCTGAGGGCAGCAGTCAGCCTTCCCAAGCCTGAGCCAGTTGGCTCTTGAGAAATTCCCAAACTCTCGGAAGCCCGGGGCGCTAGTAGGCAGGCACAGGCTCTACCACAGTGAGGTTGGAGGAGGAAGCCAGACCCAGGGAGTGTGGGGCTGGCGCGCCCTCTAGTGCCCATCAGGCAGCTCTGCAGCCACGGCGAAGATGCTGAACTTGATTCCTAGGAATCAACCATCCAGAGCCCCCAAACAGGCTCCCCCCAGTCCCATGGCTTCCAGCTACTTCTTTTGCAAAATTGTCCCGACCCCAACCCACCCCTCAGACCCTCTCCTGGGCACTCTACTCCCACCGCAGTCCCCAGCAAAGCCGCCCTTCCCAGGCTGCACCCTCTTCAGAGTGGGGTCCAGCCTCCCCACCCTTCAGGTCCCTGTGCTGCACTCCAGGTTGGCCCGCAGCGGCCTCGAGGTGCAGGGAATAACCTGCAGCGGCAGGAGAGGCCAGCTCCTAGTGTACAAGCGTCAGGCGGCACTTAGGTGAGTAGCACGGGCCAGCTGGGCCCTCGGTGACTGGGGAGGCAGTGTCCCAGGTAGTGCTGCCACTGAAGAGCCGGCGTAGTCAGGTGGTCATTCTTCAAGAGAAGCTGTGGGTCTGGACGCTTATGTGAAATCTACCAATTTTTAAAGGTTGGCTCAGGGTATAAACCACCCAGGCCAAAGAAAGCATGTCGGCTGGGTGGGGCCAGGCCAGGGGCCCCAATCACAGAGTTCTGCTGAGGCCCCGCCGTGGACAGGACCTCGGAAACGGTGGGTGTAAGCCAGTGGTTTTCAAAGTCATCATTCCATTTGCTCCTGAGAGGCAAGCAAGAGAAAGAAAATTCTGGGACCCATTTCAGAGTCTGGGACACTGAGGCTGAGGTGGGTTCCTGGCAGGCTCAAAGTTACAGCTCATAGAAAAGAGTGCTCTGAAGCTGCGTGAGGCGGTGGCTGGGGCAACGCGCCCCATACAGCTGTGCACAGAAAAGTGCATCCCAGCATCGGGGGGTGGGGAACGGGGGGCCCTCCACACAGCGCCTCCCACCCCGCTTGGCCTGCACCCTCTGAGCTGCACCCTTCCTAGTCCCCTGGAGAGCCCACCACCCCAAATGTAGCCGAGACAGTGGCTCCCTGTGCACATGTGTGCCTGCATGTGTGTATACACACGCACACAGGACAAGCGGCCCAGGCAGAGGCACGGCAGCTTTCTCCGTGGGTGGACAGCACAGCAGCTCAGGCAAACCCCTCAGGGCTCAGTCCCAGCAGGAACGCCTCCTGCAGCCTTGCCCATCACGAGTATAGGAGGAGGGTCCTGGGGGGCCCCCCAGAGGCCTGGGTAGGCCGGGCATGTGGCCATGGCCTGTGGCGGCCTCACCAGTTGGCTTTCACTGCCTTGATGTCACTCACGAGGTTCTGGGCCAGGCAGATGCCAAAGATCTGTAAGACAGAGGACAGGTGAGGGGAGAGCAAGGGCAGCCCCGGCAAGGGGAGGGGCACGTGGGGCCACAAGCGTACCTGGAGGAGGGCGATGCCCACGAAGACTCCCGCCACCACAATCAGGTTGTCCTGCAGCCACTTCTCAAACTGGCCCACGCAGCCTTTGGTGTGGATGAAGCCCTGCTGCTCCAGTTCCTGGGGACACGCAGGCACCAGGCTCAGCCTGCCTGCCCTTCAGGCCGGCTCCCTCCCTCCCCAGGCTGCCAAGCTCACACCCACCCCAGGGCCTAAACCTGCAGCACCTCTCCCCACAGGGCCTCCACAAAGCCGGCTCTTCTCATGGGGTCTCAGCACGGACGCACGCCCCCTCCTGCCTGCCCAGCTCCTCTCCTATTACCTCCCTTATTTTCTTCCAGGCTTTCAACTGAAACCGTCACATGGCTGTTCATACTGCTTTCTCTAAGGGCTTACCGTCGTTCTCCCTCCACTCCTCCAGAGCCGACTGTCTCATGAGCACCAAATCTCTGGTCTCTAGGGCAAAGCCGGGCACCCCAAGGGTGCTCCACAGAGCAGGACTGAGTAAACCCACATCTTCCCAGGCCCAGGAATCTGCTCGCGCTCTGCTGCCTGGGTGTCTGGCTGGTTCCTGGGACCCAGCACCCTCTCCCCAAAGAACACCTCACCCGTTCCAGAAGAGGTTATAGACAGTCGCATTCCCATCCCAGTACCCCCGCCTGCCCCAGCGCAGTTCCTACCCCTCTCACCAGTTTGAGCCGGACGTCATAGCCACACTGGGTATTGAGGACATCCTCCTGAGGGGAGACAGGCCAGTTAGTGACTTGGTGAGGAACACATCCCATGGGGTCCATGGTACCTGGTCATTGCAGTGGCTTTTCCTTCTCAGAGGAAGCAGATAGGCCCGTGGAGTCTGCTGTGTCTGCCAGTCTTAAGTGAGGCTCTCTGAGGCCCATGTGCCTCTTTTATTTTTTTTTGAGACAGGGTCTCACTCCATTGCCCACGCTGGAGTGCAGTGGCATGACCATAGCTCATTGCAGCTTCAACCTCCTGGGCTCAAGTGATCCTCCCACCTCAGCCTCCCAAGTAGCTGGGACCACAGGATTGTGCCACCATGCCTGTCTAATTTTTTTTTTTTTGTAGACCTGAGGTCTCACTGTGTCGCCCCAGCTGGTCTCGAACTCTTGGACTCAAATGATCCTCCCATGAGCCACTGCACCCGGCCCCACGTGCCTCTTTCCCAGACGCTGGAATGCATGGCTGCAATCACCAAGCTAGACCTGCCTCCGTTCAGGAATCCTGCCTTATCTTATAGGGAGATAAGAATGGGGAGAAACCTGGCCCTTGGCATCCCAGATGAATTGTGACTGAAGAAACATCACCAGGAGAGGTTTCTGCCCTGAAGAAAGTCATAAGGGACAGAGGTCCCCACTCCCTCCTACCCTGCAATGGTGGCCCAGTGGGGTGGTGGCTGGCAATGGCCCAGGCGACCCCTGCCACATACAACTGTAACTGAGAGTGACAGCCTGGCCAACCTTCAAGCTGGCCAGGGGCAGACAATGGCTGTGGCTGTGTTTCTGTGGATGTACGGGGTGCAGGGAGGCCCTCCAGGCCAGTCCCCATCCCTGTGCCCCAGCGTCCTGCGGTTTCCATCTCATTACAATAGAAAAGACAGGTCTTGCTGAACAGGGAAAGCGGCCGCGCCCCAACAGGCTTCAGTGCCACCCATGTAAAATGGCCTCCCCCAGCATCCGTGCCTCCAGAGCAGGGCAGAGCAGAGCGGGCCCTGTGGGGGGCTTCCCCCGAGTCTGTGCACTGGAAAGCCCCGCACCGCTCCTCCCCCAGCCCCACTCACCGCAGGGTCCCTGACGCAGCAGGAGAAGGGCACCCCGCAGCGCTCCCGGCTGGGGTTCAAGTCAGTGCAGTTGAAGTAGATATTGAGGTTCCAGTCGTTGGGGCCTCGGGCTCCGCAGCAAGACCACTGTGGGGGAAGGGGAGAGCCCCAGGTGAGCCAGGCCCACCCCGGGAGCCTCAGCCTGTTTGGGGACAAGCCTAGGCTGCAGGAAAACAGGGCTGTCAGGGACGGGGCTGGGACAGCCAGGTGGGTGGCCACCTCCCCATCCCCACAGGCCTGGGCCCAACCTCCAGGTTCCAGGTTGGGGAAGCAGAGGGGTGCAAGGGAGGGGATCCTGAGCTTTCCCCCTGGCCCAAGAGAGGCTAGGAAAAGGGAGGGAGTGGGACAAGGATACTGGTTCAACGACCATGGCTTCCTCCAGACTACCTGAGAGGCAGGCGCTGGGCCAAGCCCTGTGGCGGCAAAGACCGCTGGGCCCCATGTCTGCAGCAGGCCTCCCACACTTGCCCCAGAGGTTCTACAAAGCCCTCTTCTCCGCAGTGCAGGGCCAGGAGGGGAGTCCTGCCCACCCCAGCCTGCCACTCCCATAGCCATCCCACCCCATTTCCTCCATACCAGCTGGCATCATCCGCACCCTATCACCCCCACCCAGAACACCCTAAGCTGTCCCCTAGTCAGGGGCAATGGCGAGGTTGGGATCTGCCATGAACCACGGTCTTGCGGGGCACACGGGTGCGCACAGCCTTCACTGAGCAGCAGCACCGCGGCTGAAGAGCAGCACACGGGGCTGGGGGAGCTCGAGCTCGGCAGCAGACAGACAGGCTCCGGGGCCAAGCCAGAGAGCTGGAGGAGCCAGGCCTGCCACATGCCCTGCATGTGCTGGTCCCAGGGCAGGGCTCAGCCTCCACCTGCCTCCTGGCACCTGCTCAGTGCCAGCTGCTCCTGCTAGAGAACACTCTCCCTTCTCTTCCTTCTCCTCCTTTGGGAGGCTTCAAGCTCTCCACGCAGAGGCCTTCCCATTCTCCACCCTTCATTTTGACTCTTACCACAATGTACAATTTTGCACACGTGTGTGTACATGCACACATTCGTTTGTTCTGCTTGTTCACCATCTGTCTCTTCCCAACTGCTATCCCTGAGAGGACAGGTCCCAGCTTTTTTCCCCGCCAAATCCCCAGGGCCTGGCTTGGGGTCTGGCATATGGTAAGCCCTTAACAATCATGTGCTGAATGAATGAATTGCATCATAACTGCTTGGCTATGTCTGCCTCTGCCCTGGGTTGAGAGCTGCTTGAAGCAGGCACCAGCTCTGCCTCATCTCTGGATCCAGAGCTGACTCTTGGTGGTGACTGGTGCCAAGGGCCTGTGGCCATGCGTGGGTGTGATCGGGTGTGACTCATGTGTGACTGTGGGACCATGTGTAGGTGCAGGTGTGATCAAGTGTGCCTGTGAGTATGTCACTGGGTGTGGGTGTGACTGTGGGTGACAGTGTGTGACTGTGTGTTTGTGGTAAGGGGTGAGTGGGCGAGATGGTGCAGGTGGGAGGCAGACAGGGTTTCGGGAACTCTTCTCTGGCTGTTCTTCACTAGGGTTAAGTTTGCAAGCTTGAGGGCAGACCTTCCGTCAGGGGTCTAAACTCTAACATGCACAGAGGCCAAATACAGTATAAATGAGAGATAAGGGCTGACAGATATAATAAAATACAGAGTGTTGGGAACAGTGGCAAACAGAGCCTCTGCACCAGTAAAAAGGCGGCAGCAACAGCTCCAGCTGATACTGTGGGCCCAGGGTTGAGCAGAAGTAGAAATCTATATTTTTACGTCTCATTTTCTCCATTCTCCTGTGTGTCGCGGGCCCTGGCGTGGGAGCTGCCAGTGTGGAGCCCATGCCCTCTGTTCCCCAAGGCCGTGGCCCTATGGCACTAGGCAAATGGGGAGCCATAAGGATCACCAGGGGCTGGCTCTCCTCGGACGAGGACACTCCTGGGTCTCTCTCCTGGGGCCCGCTAGCCCAGGTGGGTAAGGAGATGGTCCCATCACAGGGAACTTGCTTCCTCATTCGTCTGCCAGGAAGGTGCCTCCTACAAGTGTCCCAGGCTGGACACTGGACTCACGTATTCCTGAGCAAAGTCAATGAGGTTCTGGAGGTCAATGTCGTCCCGGTAGGCCTTGACGTTGTTGTTGATGAAGAGGTTGAGCTGGTCTCGAATCCAGTCCTTGAAGACAAAGGCCAGGATCCCTGTTGCCAGCTCCAGGAAGAAGATGAGGCCGAGGAACACGGAGAACTGGGGTTGGGGCACACAGACAGTGGGGGTTGGAGACGCAGGGCTCTGGTGGCCTCCCAGGGCTTGAGTGTGCCACAGGGAAGGGTTCCATCTCTACCTCCACCAAGACCCAGAGGCGCCCAGGGTCCCCACCTTCTATTATTTCAGTATTGTTATATGATGGTAAAAGGCATCTGTTCTTACCTACCCATCCAATTCCCTTTGTCTGGTAATCACACCCTGCTCTCTGAAAAATCATCCTCCATGCAAACCTCTAGTTTCCAAGGTTCGGATGGAGCCACATCCCCGCACCCACCAGTCCCAGATACAGGACTGGCAAGTGCCCAAAGCTCACCAATCAGAGCACTACCTCCCTCGGCCTCCAGGGATTGGTCCAGAGGCAGCCAATCAGAGCCAAGGAAATGCAATTAAAGCACTTTGGGAAAACAGTTGGGAAGAGAGCTCTCAGCCTCCAGCAGGAGTTCCTGGGAGGGCATGGGGAAGCCGGCTCTGTTCCTGAGCCTCCTGCTACCTAGGAATGGAGCCAAAACGGGGGAGCGGGGGGACCTGAGAAACAGAGAGAAAGCAGGCCAAGTGACACTGTAGCAGTCCCTGGATCAAAATGCACCGGCAGCCAGCACACCCCTGGACTTTTCTTATTTGAGTCAATAAACATTTTATGCTTGGGCCACCAGGTCTCGGTCACTTACCATACCACAGAAAGGATCCTAGTAAATATAGATAACATAAATCTAACGATGACGATTATAGCATAATAATAAAGCTACACATCATTAGGCTCCAACTGTATTGCAAGAACTGGACGGGAGGAGATTGGGGTTCCCAGTGGATCTCGAGGGCAGCACTCACAAACTTGAGCAGGAAGGTGTTCTCCCGGAGGGCCCCGATGCACCCAGCAAAGCCCAGCACCGACATGACGCCGCCAACTACCACAAACAGCCACACGGGGTCAAGGCCTCCCAGATCTGTCAGCGCTGAGATGTTGGAGAGTACACCCTGTGCCGGGCAGCAGAGGCAGGTGTGGGGAGCTGACCTTCCCACCACCTCGTCCCACGCCCGCCCCACGCCCACCCACTGCCTTACCTTCTCACCCCAGGCCCAGAGGCCGATAGCCAGGAACAGGGCTCCCAGTACCTGCAAGGGCAGCAGCAAAAAGCTCAGGGCTGGGAGCAGCCCCAGGACTCTCCCGGCTCATCCTTCCCCAGTGGGCAGGGCCTTTGGGAAGCCAGTGGAGAGAGGAAGAGGCACAAGGGCTGTGAACAGGATCTGCGGTCCTTTCCATCTTCCCAAGAACATATCCCAGTGCTTCTTCCCCACAGGACACAGCCTGGAGGACTGAACCCTCCCCTAGCCTTGGGATGGACATCAGGGGCCCCTTCCTGGAACTCCAAACTGGAGCAGACTGTGGCCAAGACACTCCTGCCAAGGAGCAATAGCAGCAGTGGCAGCAGGGGTAGTGACGGCACCAGCATACTGAGCCTCTACTCCTGACCAAAGCTGGTGTTTGGGTCCCAGGCTCCTAGCCTCCGTTCTGCACCCTCCCAAGTCCAGCTCTCCTGCTGCCCTAGAGTCCTGTGACTGCTGCCCCACCTTCGACACTCCTCCCCAGCCCCATCCTACTCCTTTAACTGCCTGCCAGAGTCAGTTTCTGTGGCTCACAATCAGATGCCCTGGAATGACGAGGAATCTCAATGATCCCCAGCAGAATCCAGAGGGAAAAGCCTGTTCCAGGAGGAGGGTTGGGCAGAGGCAGAGGCCCTGACACAAGACCACGTCTAGTTCAAGGAACAAACTGAAGGGCAGACAGTCCGGACCCACAGGGCCCTGGAGGCTGTGGAGAGGAGACTAGACAGTACTCTAGCAGCAGTCAGAAACCATGAGCCGGATGGCCGGGCGCAGTGGCTCACGCCTGTAATCCCAGCACTTTGGGAGGCATCCGGCCTATGCCAGTGGCTTTGCCCCATGGTCACAGCTCTGCCTGGGCCTTCAGAACACCAGCCAGACTCCCCACCGGGGCAGTCCAAGTGCCCCTCCTCCATCCTCAGCTTTCCCACCTTCCTGCCTCAATTCCCTCCTGGGAAGAGCCCTGGATGTCAAGGCTGGTTACCCTCACACCTGACCCTGGGCAGGTCCCTGGGCATGCGGTCTCAGAGGGGCCAAGCCTGGGGCCATGACCCCACCTCCTACAACCTCCCCACCCACCTGCTTTCTCTGCAGACTCCTTTCCCTCAGCACATAGCCTCGGCCAAGGCCTCTATCACCTTCCCTTCCCTGACCTTGGGCTCCCCACACTGCTCTATTCTTTCTCTGGAAACATCTTCCCTTCCATTCTACCTGGTAGGTCTGCTGATGTGAAACCAAACATCACTTCTCCTGCCTCCTCCCACTTGGCCTGCCCTTGGCCTTCGGACAGGGGACTGAGTGCCACTGTCTCCTTCCTGAACCCCACCTTCAGTTAACTCAACCCCATTCCTCCCCGAGCTCCTTCCCAGGATGCTCTGCCTTCACCTGCCCCACACCTGCAGCTGGTCCCACGGCCTCCAGCCTCAGCCTTCTGCCGTTCTTCCTCCTCACACTCGTCTTCCATCCCATCATGGCACCAGCATCTCCCGATCTCCACCCAGACCTCACATTGGTCCCACACCCCTTCGTCCACCCGCCTGCAGCAAATACCTCCACAACCCACCGGCACTGATCCCCGCCATGCCGGGAATTCACTGGTGAATAGGACGGACTCGACCCTCACGGAGCTTACACTCCAGCAGGGGAGACGGACAGTGAGCGAGCAGACAGGGAAACTTCAGATACAAACAGACCCCTTAACAAATATCGAGCAGGGTGATGAGAGGGGGGATGCTGGGGTTGGAGGTGAGCTTTAGAGAGGGCAGGAGGGAGGGTGGGGGCATTTCAGCTGAGGTTTGAATGATGAAAAGAGCAAGAGGGAAAAGCCTGTTCCAGGAGGAGGGTTGGGCAGAGGCAGAGGCCCTGACACAAGACCACGTCTAGTTCAAGGAACAAACTGAAGGGCAGACAGCCCGGACCCACAGGGCCCTGGAGGCTGTGGAGAGGAGACTAGACAGTACTCTAGCAGCAGTCAGAAACCATGAGCCGGATGGCCAGGCGCGGTGGCTCACGCCTGTAATCCCAGCACTTTGGGAGGCCAAGGCAGGCGGATCACCTGAGGTAAGGCGTTCGAGACCAGCCTGACCAACATGAAGAAACCCCATCTCTTCTAAAAATACAAAATTAGCCAGGTGTGGTGGCACACACCTATAGTACCAGCTACTTGGGAAGCTGAGGCAGGAAACTCGCTTGAACCCGGGAGACGGAGGTTGCAGTGAGCCGAGATTGTGCCATTGCACTCCAGCCTGGGCAACAAGAGTGAAACTCTGTCTCAAAAAAAAAAAAGAAAAGAAAAGAAAAAAAGAAACCACAAGCAGGTTCCAAGCAGAGCAACACCAGGGTCTGCCTGACATTAAACATGAAAACCTCTGGGCCTGTTTCACAGGCATCCTCCCTTAGGCCACCTTGACCCAAACCTGAAATCTCTCCAGGCCCCAAGTGACCCAGCCCAGTCAATTCAGCCTCTTGACTTTCCCAGCAGCCTTCCTCACCTTTCCCACCTCACCATCCCAGCTTTGCCCCAGCCCTGCCCCCGTTCCAAACCTCCAGGCCCTACCCCTCACCTACCCTCCACACATCAGCCAGGCAAGCGGTCTCCAGCACAGAAGCCAGATCAGACCCATCACCTGAAGCCCTCACTTCTCCATGCTGCCTTAACATAACACCCCACGCTCCGCCCCAGCAACAAACCCGGGTCTCTCACACCTGCTCCCCCTCGGTATTTGAGGTTGCTTCTGCTCACAGCTCTGCCTCACCTCCACCCTCAGCCCACTGGGCTGTCACCTTGGCTCTGTACTTTCTGGCTGTGTGACCCTAAGTAAGTGACTTAACTTCTGTGTGTATTCCTTCAGTTTCCCCATCTGTAAAATGTAGATAATAAGGTAGTTGTGAGAACACAACAGATTGAACTGATTGTATCTGCCTAACAGCCCTCACGGGCAGATTTTTTATCATCCCCTCCCGGGCAGGAAAGCTGAGGCCTGGAGAGGAGAGGTGACTTGCCCAAGGTGTCCCAGCCAGGCCTGCTACAGCCAGGCCTTCTGACTTCCTTGCCAGTGCTCCCACACACTGCCCACACCCTCAAGAGCCTAGCGCTGCAGTGCAAGGGCACCCACCACACCAGTGAGCTCGGTGGCATGTGGGTGGAGGGCAGTGCCAGAGTCTTGCTGAACACAAGTGGGAGGGCCTGGCATCTTGACCCAAGGCCTCAGGAGCAGAGACTGCAGAGGCCACAGCTTTGGAGAGATGGGAAAAAAGACTTGGCATGGCCCAGGGGGACAGACACCACCCTGGGAGGGGCACTAGCTGCTCCCTTCCCCCGTAGGGGCAGCTCCGCCCAGGAGCCTGAGCTTGTCAGCTGTGGAATGTTGAATTCTGTTCCCCAAGGCCAGCTCCCAGGCTCTCAACCGGGGAGATCCCCTCCCAGCCACCAAGGACTCGCTATTGCCCCTCCCTGCCCATCCTAGCAGGTCAGCCTCCTTGTGCAGGACTGAGGTGGGGAGAGGGCTGTGACCCACCCCACTTTGCAGGAGCCTAAGGTGAGGCACCTGACCCAGGTACTACTGGAAGGGAACGGAGGCTGGGTAAAGGGCCCGGTGGCTCCCTTCACGCCAGAATCTCCTCCCTACCGGCTAAACCACTGGTGGGGCTTGGCACACATCCCACATCCCACATCCCAGGGAGGGCAGGAGGGCTGGGCGAGAGAGGGGGCAACCTGCACCTAGCACGCCCCTAGGGTCTTCAAGGAAACACCTTCCCTTTCTCCACAGGGCCTCGGGATTACTCAGGGAGACTCCCTACCCCAACCCCCACCCCACGCTGTAGCTGGGACCCGCCCCCAGCAATCCGGGCCTCTGTAGCTACCTCGGGTAGTCCTGGAAGTGGGCGTGGGGGTGGCAGAACTGGGGGGATGGTCCCGAGCTCCAAACTCTTGGGGCAGGGAGTGGTCTCCCCCAGCAGAAGACTGAATCTCCCTCTCCCACCACCCCCCAGCACAGGGGAAGGCGCAGACCCCGCGCTCACCCAGAAGACAATGTTGAAGCCAAACAGGAAGTATTTCCCGCAGCAGCCGACCTCGGGTTCCTGGAAATGCTGGTGCTTGCCGGGCATGGTGAGCGGCCACCCGCCGGCCCGGAAACCGGAGCCGGGAGCCAGGCCCAGCGCCCCGCGGGCCGCCCTGGGCTAGAGCCGCCCAGGGCCTAGCCGGGCGGCTGAGGCTTCATCGCCTCGGCCACACAGAGCGCCGGTCGGGCCCCGCCCGCCCCTCAGGGACCGCCCTCAGCATCCAGACCGCCCTGCCCGGAGCCCTGCTGTCCCCGCCTCTGTCCGAGCCCCGCCTCTGTCCGAGCCCCGCCTCTGTCCGAGCCCCGCCTCTGTCCGAGCCCCGCCTCTGTCCGAGCCCCGCCTCTGTCCGAGCCCCGCCTCTGGACCGGGCTCCGCCTCTGCATCAGGCTCCGCCCCCATGGCCCTTAGTCCCTTTGGAGCCCCGCCTTCTCACCTGGCTCCGCCCCCATAGCCCAACTCAGTCCCGTCTGAGCCCAGCCTCTGGATCTGGCTCGGTCCCCGAGCTCCGTCCCCGCAGCCTGATACGGACCTCCTCGCAGCCCCGCCTTCGGCCAGGCCCCGCCCCCGCGCAGGCCGCAGCCGCCGCGTTTCCCAGCGTCCTGCAGACCCGCCTGGGACGCCGGCTGATGGCACCGGAGGCTACCTTGCTTCCCCTGCTAGGTACCAGCGCCATCCCGATCCCCAGCCTGCTGTTGGAGCCCATCCCAGGGGAAGATTAACTGCGACTCCGGGAGGCGAATGGGGAAGCTGGTCCGGATTGAGTTTTTAACACGTGCAGGACGTTTTATCATTGTGGAGTCGCATCAGGCTCACCTTCACCCAGCGGAAATTCAGCTCTACTTATTCGGGCTCAAACTCAGGCCAAACGAGGGCCTGGGCCTTGGTGCCACGCCGGCTGCACCCTGCCAAGTGCATATGCCGCAGCACCTGGCTCAATCCCCTTTGGTGGCTGAGTTCCCCCAACCGCACCCCCTATCCTCCATACTGGCCTGGGTCCCGGTCAGGCTCCTTGATACCCAGTGATCTCACATGAGCCCCTGTAAGACAGGACACGGGCAGATCAAAGTTTGGGGGAATCTGAATCTTACTCCAGTTTGAAGCGCTCTTAAAAATAATTCCAACTTTGTTCAGAAGTATTTATTTAAAACAGGAACAGAAACATGCTTAAGCTTTTATTATCAAGTTTATCCACTTCTACCAGAACCTTGGTGAGGTCTAGCCGAGCATCCCCCCACCTCTACTTCAGTCTGGTCCTGAGGCAGGCAAGGCCCAGACAGCCTGGCCACAGCTAGTGAGAAGGGGAGCGGCCTTGCAAGGCTCTCTCAGTCCTCAGCAACCCACATATCCCTCTGTACAAATGATGGCGTTCAACCTCCAGAGTGTCTGTGCCCTTAAGCCCCCCACCCATGGGAGAGTCTGTCTCTCAGGTCACCTCGCCCCCTTCTTGGGTAGAAACAGAGTAAACACTGGACTATGGGCTTCTTGCACCTACCATAGAGCTCTCCTTCCCCCCCATGACTCACCCCACCCCCGGGAGTTTCCTCCACCCTCCTGCCGTCCTGTGGCCCCGGGACAAGCTAGGTCCTCAGACTGCCACCACTACCCCCACCTGGCCCCTAGGGCCCAGGCCCCAACTCATGTTAAAGAATGTTTGCATTCCTGTTCACTTGAGGACAGGTAAGAACTAGGGCTGTCTGATCCCCAGTCCCACCCCACCCCACCCCCACAAAGTAATGAGGCTCGGGTGGTGGCTGTCCCATTACAGAGAAGGGGTGCCAAGGCCCCCCTCACACCACAAACTTGTTCTTGGCTAGGGAGTTGCTCTTGGTGGCTGTGTCTGCGTGGGCCTGGTACCCAATGATGGTCTTCGGGGAGAGGCCCAGGCGCTCTTTGTATACACGCCTGCAGGTGTGGGGGACACAGGAAAAGAGACACAGGTAGTCATCAGAGGGTCCTAGAGGTAACCTAGGCCACCAGACTGCTACCCTCATTCTGGCCACACCTGTTGTGTCTTACCCATGTGGAAAAACAAAGTATGACCCCCTTAATGCAAAAGGAGAACTGCACTGCCATAATAGAAAGTTAGAAATCTGGACACCAGACCCTTCCATACAGGTGAGCAAGGCAGAAAGGAGACAGGCTATGGAGACTTCCAGAGGTCTCCCTTGCAGGTCAAGCCACCTCCACCCACCTTCCCTCTAGAAGAGACCCAGCCCCCACTCCGTGCCAGAGAACCTCCTCACCCAATGTGCAGCACGCCCGCCTGGTTTTCTGCCTCCCTCGTCCACACAGCGATCTTGTCCCCCTTGGTGCGGATGTTGACGACAGCCCCACATACCTCCCTGCTGTGTTCCTCAAAGCTCTCCCCGATCAGACACAGCAGCTGGACCGGAAGTAGGGAGTTGTGAGATCACCGGCTGGGACATAGGGACTGGCCTGCCATCCTTGAGACCACTGCCACCATGAGACCCACACAGCCCGTCTCTTCCCCTGAGGACCCTCCTCCTCCAACTCACCGTCTCCAGCCACAGCCGGTCCAGCTCAATGTGGCGCTGCTGCTTGGCCAGGCTGACCAGCCAGCGGCCACCCCGCTTATTCCTGCTGTCCTCCCACATGGGCTCGATGCCATCCTGCAAGGCAGATGGCAAGTCAACTGCCTCCCTGTGTTCAAAGGGAAGTGGGGACCCACCTACCATCCCAGTCTTATCCGCTCTCTGCTGAGGCCCTAAGTAGGCCAGATTCTCTTATCCTCCTTCCCTCTGTGCAAGCAGGTTCCACCCCCAGCTACTCAGCCCCCGGACAGACAGCACTGGTCACCTTGTATAGCGTTGTATATGTGCATGTCTCCTTTACTGAGTTTCTAGAGACAAGCATTCTAATGGGGGTGGATTATGGAAGCCTCAGGGGGCAGACCCCAGTGCAGGCAAGGGGGACATCCCGGGCTTGGCTGCATGGTTCCCAGGCAGGGCAGAAGTCACCTGGGGAGATCTCTAAATGTCAGCCCTCCAGGGATAGGTGTGGCATCAGTGAGTGTCCTCAAGCAATTCTGATGCCCTTCCCTAGTTAAGGAGCCAGGCCAGCAATCTCTCTCCCTCCCTCTTCCCCTTCCTGCCTCTTAAGGTCCTCCAAGGTGCGGCTTGGGCCTGACCTACTCAGTATGGGCTCCTGTAAAGCATTTCCTCCAGTCAGAAACCGCAACTGTGCTGAGAGGTGGCCCGTAGCTCCCCACCCCCACCCCTCTGAGGGATTAATGCAGTGGAAGCCGGGAGGGATCAACCCCTTGTCCCTTTGCAGGAGGGAAAGGGAGCTTACCTTGAACAGGGCATAGTCACAGCCGGAGGAGAGCTTGCTGGCCAGCTGGATGTGACTGTAGAGCCTGGACAGAGCCCCCCGCCCCCCCATGCCAAAAGTCAAGGCTTTTTAGGGCCTGGTTCCAACTGGGCTCAGCCCTCCCAACTCCTCATCCGACCCCATGGCCTCCAAGCTTTTGCTTACACTGGCCTGCCACCTGGGATTTCACCCCCCGTTTATCCAAACTCTCAAGACCCACCTTCTCCACAGAGCCTTCCCAGTGAAGGCTGAGCCAACCCCTGGGGAGGGTTTTGGACCCCCTCGTGCACCCCCCTCCAGCTACAGCCGAGGCCTTCTTGCCCTCCCTAGGGCTTAGTGCAGCCCTTTCAGAGCCACTCCTGTGAGCACCTGGACACTGGGGCAGCCGAGTCCTCCCCTTGCAGCTGAGACAGGTTCAGAGAGGGGAAGGAACTTGCCCAGGTCACGATGTCATGGAGTGGCTGAGTCAGGGTCAGCTCCCTGCTCCTCCCACTCCCCAGGTTCTCTCCTTGAGCCCAGAGAAGGTGGGGGGGTGGGGGGTGGCTGTGCTCTACACCCCCTGGGCAGAACCCACCAAGCCCCAGCCCTCACCAAGGCTAAAGGCCCCAGGGAGGGCTGGCTCAACCCGGAGAGAGGGAGCCCAGAGCTCAAAGACCCCCAACTCTAGCCCCACTGGGGACAGACACTCACGCCCAGAAGTCCTCCACACTGTCCACCTTGGTGACCAGGTGCAGGTTGTCCTGCCAGGCCCGGCTGCGGTCATTCTTGAAGAACCACAGAGCCCACCTGGTGGGGGAAGCGGGAGGTAGCCAGGCGGAAGCAGAGAGCTCCTGAGTCCACTCCTGGGACACCTGGACTGACAGGGAGGACCCTCCCCTTCAAGGGCGAACCGGGAGATGAGATTTGGGGCGCAGAATTCCACTCTTAGTTGAATGAAATCAGTTGTCCTGAAGGGCAGGGGAGGAGTGGGGGTGTTTGACCCACAGTCTCTGAGGGGTTAGGGCTGGAAGGGTCAACAGGGCCCAAGGCTTAGGTCAGCTCTGGCCTCCCACGGATGAAGAGCTAGGGCTGAGAAAGGAGCAGTTGCCCAAGGCCACGCTGCCAGCACAGAGTCTGGCCTGAAAGCAGGGGGCTGTGTTCCACCCGCAGGTTCCTTCCTACCTGTTCTGCAGGGGGTGCAGCTCCAGCTTGACTTCCATGGGGATCCCCATCGGGGCCTTCCCTCTCAGAGACAGCAAAGTCCTGGGAGAGTTTGGAACCTCTTCTCCCATGGGCGTCCTCTCTGCTGCTTCCTCCTCCTTCTCCTTCTCCTTCTCCTCCTCCTTCCACTCTTGGATTCCACCCTTAGCTTCACTCACCTGAGCAAAAAAAAAAAAGGAGTCAGGATGGGTAGTGAGCTCTGGCCCTGCCTGTCCCTGTGCCCACCCTGCCCGTCCCCTGCTCCAGGAGGGGAAGGCAGGAGCACTCACAAGGCCTGCAGTAGCCATGCCCAGCTCAGGCTCCATGGAAGACCCAGCATCTGAAAAGCCCCCAGCTACCAGCTTTTAACCCACCAGCACCTGCCCCGCCCAGCTGGGGTGGGGGAGAGGGCGGGGCCGTGGTGCACTGGGGTAGAGAGGCCAGCCTGATTACCTCAACAGCAAACATTTAGTGAGTGCCTTCTCCACGCAGGCCTGGGGCTGGGGAAGCAGCTGTGACCAAGCCAACCCAGCCCCACACCGTGGGGGCCAAGACATGAAGGTAAGGGTCAATATTTGGAGTCTACCTGAAGGGAAAGCAAGGTCTGCATCCCATGGAGGGTGACCCCAGAATGTGAGGTGGATGGCCCTGCAGATGGCAGAAGCAGAGACACTGACATGGCCGTGGGGCCTCTGGCACCATCCCCATCCTCGCATCAGAGCAGGTATTCATCTGGTCTCTGGAAGCACCTGAGTTTGTTTGTTTGTTTGTTTGTCTGTTTGTTTGTTTGTTTTTAAATAAAACATCTTTTTGACTAGAGATGAAGGGATCTCACTGTGTTGCCAGGCTGCTCTCAAACTCCTGGGCTCAAGTGATCTCCCATTTCAGCCTCCCAAAGTGCTGGGATTACCAGCATGAGCCACCATACCCAGTGGCATCTGAGTTTTTTAAAAGTTTAATCATCTGCCAACATTTAGACATAGGGGGATTTTATACTAAGATTCACATTTTTGGTTTCTCTTGAGAATTTGGAAAGGTCCTCCTGGACCTACTGCCTCACAGGCCCCTAGTCCCTTTGGAGACACATGAGGCTCCCTACAGCCCCCACCTTACCTCCTGCCCCACCTGCGTGTTCTCTGCCTGACATGGATGGTGAGGGTCAGGGCCGCAGCCACACAGCCTGGGTTCCAGTCCTGATTCTAGCCTGACTGCAGCCAAGCTGGCACTTCATCGAGTCAGTTTCCCCATCTGTAAAATGAGAATGTTAATCATACACAACTCAGAAGCTTGTTGAGGGTATTACATGATATAGAACCCATAGAACAAGGCCTGGCTCCTGCTCAACAGAAGTCAGCTGAGGGTTCTCCCAGGTTGTGGAGGTTGGGGACTGGGATAGGGAAGGAAGGCAGGGAAGCTTTGGACACCTTTCTCAGCCTTCTGAATGACCCCTTTTCTGTGGAGGCTGAAGCCTCCCCAGGTCCTTTAAAGTTTTGCATCCTCCCCTTGGGCACTTTTAGGATCCCAGACGTATAAAAGGCCCTGCTCCTCCCCGGCTCGTGACCATCTGGAGGCTGAGTATTTGCTCAACCCACATCCTTAAGCCCTCATATGTGCTAGGCACAGGGTTAGGTGCTGCTACGGTGATGAGCAAAAAACAAGCGGGCTCTGCGCTCAGGTTTATGAGATTACGCATCCATCAGACAATCTGTTTCATCACAAACACAACCCACTGAAGGAAAGGGATTCAGGGCTGGGAGAACCTAAAAAGTCCACGATCCAAGCTGGGGCTTCAGAGCAGCAGTTCTCAGGTGTGTACATCAGAATCACCTGCACGGCTCGCTCATCACACGCTGCTGGGCCCTGTCTCAGAACTTCTGATGCCTTAGTTCTGGGCTTGGGCCTGAGGATGTGTCCGTTTTATTTATTTATTTATATTGTTTTGAGGCAAGGTTTCACTCCAGCTGCCCAGGCGGGAGTGCAGTGGTGGCATCTCGGTTCACTGCCATCTTGACTTCTCGGCTCAGGTGACTCGCCCACCTCAGCCTCCCGAGTAGCTGGGACTGCAGGCATGCACCACCATGCCCAGCTAGTTTTTGTTGTTGGTGGTGGTTTTGTTTTGTTTTGTAGAGGTAGGGTTTCTCCATGTTGCCCAAGCTGGTCTTGAACGCCTGGACTCAAGCAATCTGCCCACCTTGGCCTCCCAAAGTGCTGTGATTACATGTGTGAGCCAATGCGCCTGGCCCAGGATGTTTGTTTTTCTAACAAGTTCCCAGATGCTGCTGGTCAGGGACCCCGTTTTAAGAACCACTGGGTTGGAAGAAGCTCACTGAGAGGTGGTATTTGAGCTGAGATCTAAAGCATGAACAAGAAATAATAGGAAATAATTAACTGGGTGGGGGATGGCATCTCTGGGAGTGGGAACAGTATGTGCAAATGCCCTGGGGCAAAGGGATTGTGGAATACCAGAGGACGAGAAGACAAGCCAATGTGGGCGAAGCCAAAGGGGGAAAGAAATGGGTAAGCCTGATCCTAGGAGCAGTGGGGAGCCACTGAGCATTTCGAGTGTGTGCAGACTGGCTGGGGAGGCCATCAGATATGCTTTTCAGCAGGTTCTCTGGATTGCTGTGTGGGAAACAGAACCCTGTGGCTGCAAGAAGATGTGGGGAAACACTGACTAGGATGCTAATGTAGTCGTCTAGGTGACAGATGGGATGGCAGAAAAGATGGAGAGATGATGATAGATTCAAGGGGTATGTAGAAGGAAAACTCAGTGATATTTGGTAGGCCCTGGAGGGGTGAAGCACTGTGTCCCATTTATCTATTGCTGCACAACAAACCACCCCAAACTTAGTGGCTTAAAACAATCATCATCATTTATTATGCTCACAAGCCTGCAATGTGGGACAGCCCAGCTCTCCTCCAAAGGGAGGTCAGCTAGGGTGGCTTACAGGTTGGGGCTGGAGTCATCTGCTCACTCACACGTGGGGCAGCTGATGCCAGCTGTCCGCCACAGCCTCAGCTGGGGGTGCTGGCCAGGATTGCTCTGCGTGGCTTCTCCATGTGGCTGCTTGGCTCCCTCACGGCGTGGTGGCTGGGTTCCCAGAGAAAGCCTCCCAGGAGACAGGAAGCAGAAGCTGCCAGTTTCTTAAGACCTGGGCCTGAAACCTGGCACCACATCAGACCCACTGTATTCTACTAGAGTCACAGGCCCAGATTCAAGGGAGGGGACATACTGCCACCTCTCCGTGGGAGGAGCATTGAAGAAATTTGGACAGAGGGAGCACTGGAGGAGGACCAGGCTGGGAAGAGATCACGAATCTAGATTTTGTTGTTGTTGTTTTGAGACAGGGTCTCACTCGTTGCCCAAGCTGGAGTGTAGTGGCATGATCACAGCTCACTGCAGCCTCAAACTCCTCGGTTCATTCTCCCTTCTCAGCCTTCTGAGGAACTGGGACTATAGGTGCACACCACCATGTCTGGCTAATTTTCAATTAAAAAAAAAAAGAGATGGGGTCTCAATATGTGGCCCAGACTAGTCTCAGATCAGCCTGGGAGGGTTCAAGTGATTCTCCTGCCTTTGCTTCCCAAAGTGCTGGGATTACGTGTGTGAGCCACTGTGCCGGCCAGGAATCTAGATCTGATGAAGAAAAAGGAAGGAAGGGCTCTCCCCCATTACCGGGCATGGTCTTAGCTACCTTACAACTGTGGCCCAGAGCCTGGCATGGAATGGCCCTCTCAGCCACAGCACCCCTTCCACCACCTCGCACAGCTTCCAGCCTGGGGAAGCCGCTGGAATCTTGGATTGAGGTGACTAAGGAGAGACCTTAAGAGCAACCCCCTGGCCCTGCAGGCATCCTGGCCTCTCCCTGAGGCCCTCCCAAGTCTGTCTATGGGGCACATCTTCATGTCGGGATTCAACCAGCAGGGGCTCTTGAATCCCAGCCCTACCATCCTGTTCCTAAAATATCTTGAATCTGCTCATTCCTCTCCCTCCCGACTCCCCTGACCCCAGGGAAGTTGGCTATGACTTTGGCTGCTACATGAGTCTTTCCTGACACTCCATTTGCTTCTACTCCTGCTTTCCTACAGAAAGTTCTCCAGGTTCCTCGGGGGGATCATTTAAAATATTAATCTGGTCACATAACTTCTTTGTTTAAAACCAAAGCCAGGTGTGGTGGCTCACGCCTATAATCCCAGCACTTTGGGAGGCTGAGGCAGGTGGATCACCTGAGGTCAGGAGTTCAAGAGTAGCCTGGCCAACATGGTAAAACGTTGTCTCTACTAAAAATACAAACAAACAAACAAACAACAACAACAAAAACTAGCTGGGCATGGTGACGGGCACCTGTAATCCCAGCTACTTGGGAGGCTGAGGCAGAAGAATCGCTTGAATTGGGGAGGTGGAGGTTGTGGTGAGCCAAGATCGCGCCATTGCACTCCAGCCTGGGCAACAAGAATGAAACTGTATCTAAAAAAAAAAAAAAAGGCCGGGCGCGGTGGCTCACGCCTGTAATCCCAGCACTTTGGGAGGCCAAGACGGGTGGATCACAAGGTCAGGAGATCGAGACCATCCTGGCTAACACGGTGAAACCCCGTCTCTACTAAAAATACAAAAAAATTAGCTGGGCGAGGTGGAGGCGCCTGTAGTCCCAGATACTCGGGAGGCTGAGACAGGAGAATGGCGTGAACCCGGGAGGCGGAGCTTGCAGTGAGCCGAGATCGCGCCACCGCACTCCAGCCTGGGCGTCTGAGCAAGACTCCGTCTCAAAAAAAAAAACAAAAAACAAAAAACAACCTCCAGGACACCCAGGATGTGATCCAAAGTCCAGATCCTGGGCTTGCAAAGTTCTTGGGCGATTCAGCCTCCCATACCCTGAGCACATGGAGCCTCCAAAAGGCCAGATTTGTTCCTGCCTCAGGGCCTTTGCACTTCCAGTTTTCTCTGCAACTTTTTACAGAACTTCTCCTTGTCCTTCTGGGCTTGGCTCAAATGTCACCTTCCCAAAGAGGCTTTCCCTGACTGCTACCCTATCTAGAGAAGAACACTCTCCCCCATGCCCTCGAACTCATCACCCTGTTCTATTTCTTTCTTAGTGCTTAACACTACTTATTTCGTTTATTCATCCAAAAAATGATGACCTACCAATTACTTTGTGCCAGACACCATTTTAGGCTCTGGGAAGCACAGCTGTGAACAAAATGGATGCTTTCTCCTCTTTGCATCAGAAGGCCCTAGGACTCAGCCCTGGCACCTCTTCTCTGTTCTCTCAGTACTTGCTGTTTCATGCCCTTATCCAGTAATGGGCATTGAATGTCATTGAGACGGTGACATGCTTAGCCACCACCAGAAATCCAGAAGAGCATATCCAACTGCCTGCCCGACAGCTCCATCTGGGTATCTAACGTGCATCTCAGAGCTACCATGTCCAAGGCTGAATTCCTGACACCTCCTCTGCCCCGCTCCAGACTTGCTCTTCCAACCGTCTTCTCCACCCTTCCAACTGCTCAGCTGAAAACGTTGGAATGGTCCTGGGGCTCTGTCTTTCTCACCTGTTAGCACATGCCATGACCAGTTCTCCCTTCAAAACATCCAGGACCCAACCACTTCTCTTGGTCTCCATTGCCACCATCCCAGCCCAAGTGACAGTCGTGCTACCTGTGTGATGGTGATGACCTCTGAACTGGTCCCCAGCTTTCACCCTTGCCCAAGAATAGTCCACTCCCTACTCCCTACACAGCAGCCATTAAAATGAAATCTAGATCACTCCCTCCTCTGCTCACAGCGCAGGAGCCCACAAGGCCCTCATCCCTCCAGCCCTCCTCTCCCTCCCTCTGCTACGACCATGGTGGTCTTCAGTCATGCAGATCTGCAGATGTGCCAGCCACCTCCTGCCTTAGGACTTCCAGAGGCTGTCCCCTCCCTTCCTAACCTCTCTTAGGGGAGGCGATACCTGCCCATCGTATGTGACTATTCAACCCCTCAGCCCCAGTGTAGCAATTCCTCTGCTTCTCCTCCCTGACTGCCCCCAGGATTTGTCACCTCCTGACATACCATATATTTTACTGATTTATTTTACTCATCACTTGCCTTCCTCAAAGTCCCCAAGGCCCTTTTATTTTATTTATTTATTTATTTTTGTTTTTGAGACGGAGTCTTGCTCTATTGCCCAGGCTGGAGTGCAGTGGCACGATCTCGGCCCACTGTAACCTCCGCCTCCCGGGTTCAAGTGATTCTCCTCCCTCAGCCTCCAAAGTAGCTGGAATTACAGGTGCACATCACCACACCTGGATAATTTTTGTGTTTTTAGTAGAGACAGAGTCATGTTGGCCAGTCTGGTCTTGAACTCCTGACTGTAGGTAATCCACCCATCTTGGCCTCCCAAAGTGCTGGGCTTACAGGCGTGAGCCACCGCGCCCGGCCCCCAAGGCCTCTCTTGTTCACAGCTGTGTCCCCAGGGCCTACAACAGCATCTGGTTGATGGGAAGTACTCAGAAGTCAGAGGGAGCAGGGAGGATTGGTCAATAGATTTAGCAAAGTGAGTGTCGCTGATGATTTTTACAAGAGCAGCACAGTGGAAACATCTTTTGTGGTTACTAGTTGTGAATTGTCTGCCCATCCTACTAGAATGCTGAGTTCCAGAGGGGCCCTTGCCCCTCTGCAGCTCCTGTTCCTGGAATGATATTGGCACTGGGTAGGCACTCAGGGAAAACTGATTGAAAAGAACAAAGGCCAGTGACTTTGCCTCTCTGGGTCTCAATTTCCTTATCTGTAAAATGGGAATGAAAATGCCTGCTTTGAAGGACTGCTGTGAGGACGTCATGACATAATGGATGGAGTACTTGGCGCTGTGGATGTACTTGGCATTGTAGATGTTCAGTACATGTCCCCCATTCCCCTCCCTGTTCTCAGCTCCCCGTCCTGCCTGCCCTGCAGGACTCTGAGGCCTCTGGACAGCAGAAATGTTGCTAAATGTTTAACCTGCCAGGCGCCACACACACAGTTACAAAGGCACATCTGGATATTTGCAGAACCCAGGTGGGGCTGGGATCCCCAGGATCTGCTTAAGAGAACTCTCTGCTCCAGCTGCCCCAACCAGGATTTTCTCTAAAACCCTTTCCCACCTTTTGTCACATTCCCTTCCCAGAAGCTTCCAGAGTACATTCCTAGGAAGGGGAGAGGAAGAAAAGAACGGAAAGGCCCATTTCCTGGGGAAAGAGAGAACAAAAACAGTGAGAAGTCCTGAGGACCTGCAGGTTTAGGAACTGGCCACTGGAGGCCCATGAGCCCGAGCTTTGCCACCCCATGCTCTAAAGGGTGGTAGGGGTATGTGGCGGGGGAAAGGATCCATCCTGCTAGAAAGTGGTGACCCAGTATTCGTGCCCCCTTCTTCTGAGGGAAGCACATATGGAGCAAGAGAGAAAAATGTAGCAAATGTTAATAATTGGTGAACCTAGCCAGGAACGGCGGCTCATGCCTGTAATCCCAGCACTTTGGGAAGCTGAGGCGGGCAGATCACCTGAGGTCAGGAGTTCAAGACCAGCCTAGCGAATGTGGTGAAACTCTGTCTCTACTAAAAATACAAAAATTATCCGGGCATGGTGGCATGTGCCCGTGGTTCCAGCTACTCAGGAGGCTGAGGCAGGAGAATCGCTTGAACCCGGGAGGCGGAGGCTGCAGTGAGCCAAGATCACACCACTGCACTCAGGCCTGGGCAACAGAGCTAGACTCCGTCTCAAAAAAAGAAAAGAAAAGAAAAGAAAAGAGAAAAGAAAAGAGAAAAGAAAAGAAAAGAAAAAGAAAGAAAGAAAGAAAGAGAAAGAAAGAAAGAAAGAAAGGCAGAAAGAAAGACAGACAGACAGACAGACAGACAGACAGAAAGAAAGAAAGAAAGAAAGAAAGAAAGAAAGAAAGAAAGAAAAAGAAAGGAAGGAAGGAAGGAAGGAAGGAAAAGAAAGAAAGAGACAAGTGGCAGGTATTCTTTTTACCCTCCCCTCCCCTCTTCCTGCTGTCTGCATTGACATGATGGCAGGAGCTGCTTCAGCCATCTTGGGCCATTTGGATGAAATTCATGTACTAAGAATGGTACACCAGAAATGTAGGATTCTTGGTTCCTGATAACTGTGAAGTCATCACACCACCTGTGGACTGCCCACCACTGAACTTGTTTAAGTGAAAGAACAAATGCCTGCTTTGCCTAAGCTTCTGTGCTAGCAGCCAAACGAACTTCCTGCCTGACTCAGAATTTAACCTATTTTCTGTTACCTTGACACTGGACTTTCCCACCTGCTAGATGCCTTGCTGGGAATGGTCACCACCACCTGTGAGGTCCTTCTCATCTTTCAAAACCTAGCTCGAATGTCACTTTCTCCTGCAGGCTGTCCCCTGCTGCCCCTTCCCTCTTTGGGCTCACTGCTATTCAGCTTCCCAACTACCCACTTGCTGCCCATCCATTGCAGACTCTCCACTGCTGGTCTCCTTCAGCCTCCCTCTAGCATTTATCTAGTTGATCGCTATCCCCAAGGTCTCTGTGCACTTTCTTTAGCTTCTCTTTCTTTCTCACTGCCAGGGCCTTCTCAGTCTTTCTCCAGGTTACTCTGCTTCTGACCGCTGAAGATTGCAGCATCTTAGGAGTCTGTTCTGGGCACTCTCTTCTTTTTACTCTCTATGCACCCCCAGAGGATCACACTCAGCCCTGTGGCTCCAGCCACCACCTCTATGCTAATGACTCCAAACCCAGTGGGGCACTGATTTCACTTGGCTCACAAGAACAATTGTTAAAACTTCAGGAATTGGGCTGGTCACGGTGGCTCAGCCTGTAATCCCAGAACTTTGGGAGGCCAAGGTGGGTGGATCACCTGAGGTCAGGAGTTTGAAATCAGCCTGGCCAACATGGTGAAACTCCATCTCTACTAAAAATACAAAAATTAGCCAGATGTGGTGGTGGGCGACTGTAATCCCAGTTACTTGGGAGGCTGAGGCGGGAGAATCCTTTGAACCCAGGAGGCAGAGGTTGCGGTGAGCCGAGGTCGCACCACTGCACTCCAGCCTGGGCGTCACAGCAAGACTCCGTCTCAAAAAAAAATAAAAAAAAGAAAGAAAGAAAAAGAAAAACTTCAGGAATTGTGTGAGCCAGTTGTTAAAGCCATTACACTGTTAAAAATTAAATTATATAAAGTTATAGTTAAATTATGTTAAAAACATAGATAATACTCAAAACACATAACTTCCTAGTTATTTTACTATTATCTGTGCTCTTAAGGTTATTTTTATCTACGTTATCTGTATCACGAAAATTCTAGATAACTGAACCAATTTTCTGTTCAGTGACATCACACTGACAACTTAGAATCAACTGTAGTGGGTGTATTTTACCCCACAGACATTGGCAAACTATAAATGTAGGTGTTCCTTCCTGCCTGCCCTTCTCCCATCCCAACCTTGGAGAGCCATTCGTGTCATTTGTTAAAGAATTCTTCTGAGTACACTGTGGCTCAAATTTGCACCTGAAGCCAGCCTGGAGTGCTTTCCTGAGCTCTGGGCTCAGATACCCTACTGTCTGCTGGACACCCCCTCCAGCTTGTCTGTCATTCCCCCAGGCAAGCTCATCATCATCTCCCACCAAGCTGCTCCACCCCCTCAATGCCTATTTCATTTTGCAGCAGCATCACTCACTCCATTGTCCAATCCAGAAACCTGGGAATCTTCCTCGACTTGTCCTTATCCCTCTCCCGTAACACCTAATAAGTTACTCCCAAGTGATATTCACATCTCTCCTTCCAGCCCTGCTCCAGCCCCACCGGAGCTTCTGTAGTTCAGGCGTCCTTTTCCCTCCTCTAGAGTCTGCCCCAGCCTCCTACTGATCTTTCTACAGCCAGCCTTATCCTCCTCCAACCCATCTCCGTTTGGCCCCATAAAATGTACATCTCATTAGGTCTCTTGTGCTTAAAATCCTTCAGTGACTTCCCGTTTCCTGTGATCTGAAGTTCAGATACACTTCATTTCATCTTCTTTCTCCCTTCCTCCTTTCCCTGCTCTTCCATCCTCCTTCATCTTTCTTTATCTCATACTCTGGCATCAGGACTTCTTAATCCCAAGCCACAGAAATCACTTCTGGGTGATTTAAGCAGATAAGGAGTTTATTAAATACTGGGCAGCTCATGGGCCAGGTGCAATGGCTCATACCTGTAATCCCAGCACTTTGGGAGGCTGAGGTGGGAGGATCACTTGAGGCCAGCAGTTTGAGGCCAGCAGTTCGAGACCAGCCTGGGCCACCTAGTGAGACCCCATCTCTACAAAAAATAAATAAGTAAATCACAAACAAATACCCCATCTCTACAAAAAATAAGTAAATCACAATCAAATAATAAATATTTGTTAAATTAGTCAGACATGGTGGCATGCACCTGTAGTCTCATCTACTGAAGGGGCTGAGATGGAAGAATCGCTTGAGACCAGGAGTTCGAGGCTGCAGTAAGCTATGATTGACTGTGCCACTGTACTCCAGCCTGGGTGATGCAGTGAAGCCTTATCTCTTAAAAAAAGAAAAATACTGGACAGCTCAAATAATCTCCAGGATAGCTAGAAAATCCACATTGGTGACCACACAGTCTGAAATGATGCCCCAAATCCCACTACCAGGCAGACCCATGAAGAATCCCAACACCATGGCTGGGCATGGACAGTGCAGCTTGTCCTGTTGGTGTTGGACACTCCCACAGTGAGTGTCAGTGCTGCCAATGATCCTTGGCAGGAGCTGCCACCACCACTTTTCCACACCAGAACACACCCCCGCCTCCTTCCCTGCTGCTTCCTGGGACTAGCTTCAGGTCCCAAGTCTGGAGCTGCACCTGTCAGTCACATGTCCTGGTTGCAAGGAAGACTGAGAAAGCAATTATTTGGTATGGTCATCTCTCAGAGGGGAAGGTGGGTTCTGCCTCAGAAGGTGGGGGACCCCTTTAAACATGGGAAGGGGGAATTCTGATGCTGACAGACCAAAAATAATTACAGGTATCCTCCATGCTAGTTCTTTTTTTTTTTTTTTTTTTTTTTTTTTGTGATGGAGTCTCGCTCTGTTGCCCAGGCTGGAGTGCAGTGACACGATCTTGGCTCATTGCAAGCTCTGCCTCCCGGGTTCACGCCATTCTCCTGCCTCAGCCTCCCGAGTAGCTGGGACTACAGGCGCCCGCCACTACGCCCGGCTAATTTTTGTATCTTTAGTAGAGACGGGGTTTCACTGTGTTAGCCAGGATAGTCTCGATCTCCTGACCTCGTGATCCGCCTGCCTCAGCCTCCCAAAGTGCTGGGATTACAGGCTTGAGCCACTGCACCCGGCCACTAGTTCTTAAAATAATACAAGTAAAATACTATCCAAGGGAAGATAATCAAACAGCACCAGGAAGGAAGGCAATGGAATGTGAAACTTCCTTCCCGGAACCCTCTCAGTCCCATTTCCTAGGTGCAACGCCCTTTAACAGTTTTTTCAGAAATTATTACAGATGTGTGGCCAGGTGAGGTGGCTCACGCCTATAATCCCAGCACTTTGGGAGGCCTAGGAGGGCAGATCACTTGAGGTCAGTAGTTCGAGACCAACCTGACCAATATGGTGAAAACCTGTCTCTACTAAAAATACAAAAATTAGCCAGGTGTGGTAGCACATGCCTGTAATCCCAGCTACTTGGGAGGCTGAGGCAGGAGAATTGCTTGAACCCTAGAGGTGGAGGTTGCAGTGACCCAAGATTGCACCACTGCACTCTAGCCTGGGTGACAGAGGGAGATTCTATCTCAAAAAAAGAAAAAGAAAAAAGAATTGTATATCTAGCCATAAATATGCGTATGTTTGTATATAAAGTGTCTGTGTATAATGTATATAGTATGTGATAAGTATGTATATGTTAGTATATAATATATATTTGACACATAGAAAATTATAAATACTTATACATAAAATATAATTCCCTTTGTATCAAAATTGGCTCATTCCACACATTGCAGTTTGGCACCTTGCTTCTCCCACTTAACACCACATCTTGGCACACTCCCATGTCAGCACACATGGGTCTAGCTCATCTTTCCCAACCATAGTGTGGCACTGCACTGGGTGGACATGCCACAGTTAATTAGCCAGTCCTGTACAGGTGATCATTTAGATCATTTTCAGTTTTTGGCTACAAAAAACCATGCTACAGTGAATCGTTGCACAGATATCTTTGTGTGCATGTACGACTAGAGTCACACGGGATCAATTCCTGGAAGGGGAGCTGCTGGCTCCAAAGGCGCATGCATTTATGCTTTTGGTAAACACTGCCAAATTGCCTTCCAAAATGTCTGCGCCAATTTGCAGTTCTACCAGCGGCCTGGGAACGTTTTTTGTTTGGTTGGTTGGTTGGGTTTTTTTTCTTTTTCTTTTTCTTTCTTTCTTTCTTTTTTTTTTTTTTTTTTTTTTTTTGCAGTCTGGCTGCTGGTGGCCCCCTTACCTAATTACCTGTCACTTACACACCCTGCATTTCTGGCCACAGTGCCTTTGCCCATGTTGTACCCATAGCCAAAAATTCTCTTTCTCGCTAGCCTGCTAGATGAAGTGTTCCCCTTCCTGCCAGGCCACAGTTCAGATGTCACCTCTTTTTATGTCCTTTCCTGACTCCCCTGAGCTGTCAGAGTCCCTTTCCTCTGGGATACTACAGCTTCTTGGGCATAATTCTATCATAGCACCAACTGAGGGCCTACTGTGTGCCTGGCATTCTGTGATCATTTTGACAGTCCCCACCATAAACACACAAAAAAGTGGTTTTGTTCTCCACCTCCCTCCATCCTGGCTCTCCAGCTGCGCTGTCTTTTGTCAGCACAGCACTGCTTTGGGGCGTTTGCATTTGCACTCTCTATGGATCTTGTCCTCACCCATTGTGGTGCCATGGTGCCTCTCTGGAGTCTCTACAATTCACCTGCTGGTGGAGGCTTTCCCTGACCACCCTGTCTCAAGCACCCCTCCTCTAGTCCCCGTGTTACATCACCGTTACCTTCACAAATTACAAGCTATAATGACCTTGTTGCTTTCGATGTTGATCCGTTTATTTTCTGTCCTGTCTTCCCCCGCTGAGCACACGAACACACACACGTGCAAACACCCCCATGGTAAGCTTCCCCAGACCAGGAACCTTGTTTTGCTTTTCCACTGCCTCCAGCCTTGAACCTGCACCACTTGTCTAAGCGCTCAGTAAACATTCGTTGAATTAACCATTCCTGTTTTACAGAGGAGGAAACTGTCATTCAGAAAGGAGAGCCAAGTAGCTCAAGGTCCCACGGTTAATAAAAAGCACAGCTGAGATTCGAGCCCAGCAGAACTCCAAATCCAATCGCGTGATTTCTTCCCCACTCTTCGCACGCCGCATTGTCCCCCTCCTCCACCTCCCAACAGACTACGAGAGTCTCACGGCCGGGGCCCCCAGGGGCGCGTCCCGGGCCCGCCCCGGGAGGCTCATCGGCTACGCGCAGTCACCCTCCCCGCCCCCTGTCAGTCAGGCCGAGGGGGCGGCGCGGCCGCCAGGCGGGTGCTGAGCTCAGAGCTGCCGCAGCGCCAGAGCCGGAGCCGGAGCGCGCGAGCTCGCAGGGCGGGAGGAACTAGCGGTGGCTGGCGACGCACCGGAGACCCGGGCACTGCTGCGCTCCTGCTGAGGACCCGCGACCCAAGCACCTGACCCCGGCCCTATCCCCACTCCGGCCCCTAGTCCACCCCGTCCCGGCCTAGCGGAGCCCCCGCGTCCGCCCGCCGCAGCCACCGTTCCATCCCCAGCCCCGGCCCCGCATCCAGGTGAGGCGGCCGCGCGCCTGGGATGGGGAACGGGATGAGGGTGGAGAGGGGACTGAGGCGGCAGGAGGGAGCTGGGGAAGGGGATGGAAAATGGAGGGGGGTCCGGAGGATGCACATCAGTGTGCACCCCGGAGTATGTGAGTATGCTCCGGTGTTTGCAGCTGCCCGGGCGGCTGTGGGGACGTGTGTCTGCGCCCGTGTGGGTCGGGGTGTTCGTGCGCGTTGGAGCGTCTGCGTGTCCTGTGTGTGCACGTGAGCTTGTCCGTGGTGTATGTTTGTGTGCATGACCGTGTGACTCTGCCGTGCGTGTACAGGCGGGTCCTGGATCTTCGCGCCGAACCAGCACTCCGGTTCTACGGGGCTGCAGGTTGCAGGGCCCGGATAACAGAGGCAGTGGCCCCTCCCGCATTCCCGGGTTTCAAGGACGCTAGGACTCTCCGCGGCCCTGAGGCTTCGCACTGGGGAGTGGGGTGGGATGGGGGAAAGCGGGACGGGGCTCAGGGTCCAGAAGGGCGCCGCGGTCTCGGGAGGAGGAGGGGACCCACGTCCCTCGGAAGGGGCTGGGGTGAGGGTGCGGGGCCAGAGCACCGGTGCCCGTGTATCGCCCTCCCCAGGTCGCCAGGATGGACGTGTTCATGAAGGGCCTGTCCATGGCCAAGGAGGGCGTTGTGGCAGCCGCGGAGAAAACCAAGCAGGGGGTCACCGAGGCAGCGGAGAAGACCAAGGAGGGCGTCCTCTACGTCGGTGGGCGAGGGGCGGGGTTTCTGGGGCTGCAGAGCTGGGGATCCCCCAAGAGTGTAGAGCTGGGGCCGGGTCCCGAGACGGGGGGTTCTGGGCAGGAGAATATGAGTCAGCAGATGGGGCGGGGTCAGCAGGGGTCACGGGGGACATAGCCAGCCCATAGAAGCCTGGGTCTGTATCCGGAAATGGGGACACGGGGCGGGCTGATGAGGGGGAGCTCCAGCTGAAAGGCCAGGGACCGGTGCAGTGATGAAAGCAGAGAACCTCCTTTTTCTTATCCTTATTACCATTATTACTAGTTACCTGGTGTTGAACACTTGCTGTATGCCAAGTACTGGGTAAAATGTCATAACATCCATTTCCTCATTTAATGCTCCAGCCCATTCTACAGATAAGGGAAACTGGGCTTCCCAGAGGTCTAAGTACCTTGCCCAAGGTCACCCAGCTGGTAAATGCTGAAACTGGGGTTTGAACGAGCTTTATAGAGTCGGAAGCCCCACCCCTTCCCTTGTGGCGCCTCCCTCCAGCACCTCCAAGGCTGAGTTGAGTTGTGTTCCAGGTCCGCCTGCATCACCACTCCTGTGGTCTTACCGTTGCCATCTCTCCTCCCCGTCCGCTTTCCTTGCAACCACCGGCTGGTATCAGGAGAAAGGCCAGGGTTAGATAACTTGCCCAGGGTTGTAGCATATTTGGATTGTGGCCATTTGAAAAATATTTTGTGTCCACTTATTATGTGCCAGGCCTCCTGCGAATGCTGGGGTTTCACAATGAACAGGAAAGAATGGTTCCTGCTCTCCTGATGGTGATACAGAGCATTTCAGTAGTGCAAGTTGACATCCAGTGGCTCCCCGAAGAGAATGCCTCATCCCTGAGTAATAAGAGGGGGCAGGGCTGCAGAAAAGCCAGGTGCAAAGGCCCTGGGGTGAGCTGGAGGCAAGGCAGGAAGTAGTGGTAGGAGGTGAGGTCAGAGTGATGGGCAGGAGACAGTTCACGAGGGCCCTTTGCAGGCCAGGGCAAAACGTTGTTATCATGGCCACGAGAGATTGCAAGCAAGGGACTGCCATGATGTGATTAGTTTAGAAAGGTCGCTTGGGCCTCTGGGGACAGAACAACTGCAGAGAGGTCTGATGGGAGATGGTAAAGCCACAGGATGAGGGTGGCAGGGACGAGGGCGGTGGCAATGGAGACCGGGAGAAGGCTAAATTGCATGTCTGCTTGATACCAGCTCTGGCCTCCCTCCTGCCTCCTCCCCAACGTCTTTCATTCCTGCTGGCCTCTGGCTCCCTGACATTGTCTCTCTGATAATAGACTCAGCCCCTCCAAGCCATACTGCTCTTCCCCTTAGATTGGCACTTCCTGTTCCTCCCTCTGCCTGGGAGCCCCTGATGGACCCCAGTTCCTACAAGTTAAAGCCTCGGCTCCCTGTACCCTAGCATTCAATGCCCTTCATGGTCCTGCCTCAATTTACGTTTCCCACCACACCCATGGCTCCTGGCACATGGACTGTCCTGAAAGCACATTGCTCTGCCTTGTCTAAGTGGGTCCCTGGGCCTGGGATACCCTCTGCAATTTCCTTTCTGATGTCTATCTGCTCCCCATTTCTCAAGGCCCAGGCAGTGTTCCTTCCCTCCTCACACAGTCCTTGGAGGCTGGAAGTCCTCTCCCCACTACTTGAGGTCCAGGAACTGAATCTGTTCTCTTACCCACTTTAGACAGTGAGAGATTGGTCCAGGGCCTGGCACAGAGTAGGTGGAAACTGATGTTTTGTGGGAGGAGTGAAAGGGGAGCATGCAGCCTGCCCCTCCTGTTTCTGGGTGCTGGTTGGCCGTCGCCCTGAGAACCCTGTCTTCCCACGCCAGCCTCTCACCCCAACCCCCTGCCAGGCTCAGCCTGCCTAGACACCCAGTTCTGGCTCCATCGCTGTTGTCTGTGTTGCCACATTGTCAGACGGGATACTCCCCGCCCCGTTTCCGGCTCCATCCTCCAGCCCAGATCAGGCCCTCTGGCCTTCCCAGCAGCCCCCAGCCATTTTGATGTGACTAAGGTGCTACCCTCCTAGGAAGGCCCAGCCAATGCCATGGGTGCCAGTCACAATCTGCACATCACCTTTAGACCCACCCTGAGCCTGACACCCCCGATTTTGGCCAGAAGAAGGGGTTTGCACCCCTGTTAGGAGAAGAGACTCTTTAAAGGAAATGGAATGGGGCAGTGGGCTGTGGGCAGTGGTGCATTGGGCACAAGGGGAACCTTTCAAATATATAGCTTTGTCGCCTCCCAGCTCCACCCCTACTCCCACCCCCCACCTGCCTCCCATCCTGGGCTACATGCTGTTAGAGTGGTTGGTAGCTGAAGTTTGAGGGCCAGAAAGGCCGGAACTTGAATGTCAGTTCAGCCACTTCCTAGTGGCGGAACCCACACTGAGCTTCCATCTGTGGAACAGGGACAATAACAGCACCCGCCTCCCAGGGCTGGGGAAAAGCGAAGTGCAACGGGGCAGGCAGAGGACCTTACACAGCACCGGCCCTCAGCCAGCATCCACTAGAGGGGTGGGGTATCGCGTCAGGCAAGAGAGAACTGCAACTCCTGCAGACAGAGCTGTGGGGGCCCAGTGCAGTGATAAGAGGGGGGTTAACATGGGGGTGCAGGTTGTAGGATGTGGGGACAGTGACGGGATGCCCACTTTGTCATCACCATGCTGTGCTGGAGTTTCTGTTCCCTCAGCACAGAGCCCTTAAATGTGCCGCTTTTTCTCCCTGCAGGAAGCAAGACCCGAGAAGGTGTGGTACAAGGTGTGGCTTCAGGTACCAGCCCAGCCCTGGCACCAGCCCCTTCTCTTACTTAGGCCGGTGATCTGGCCGGGAACCAGAGGGCAGGGGCGGGGGAGACCCCCAAGGCTTCTGCGGGAATGCGCTGTGGGAAGGGCAGGTCCCGGGATACAAGGTGGGGCATCGATGGTTCCCCCTTGCTCCCAAACCCCTTCCTCAACCCCCTCCCTGCTCCAGTGGCTGAAAAAACCAAGGAACAGGCCTCACATCTGGGAGGAGCTGTGTTCTCTGGGGCAGGGAACATCGCAGCAGCCACAGGCCTGGTGAAGAGGGAGGAATTCCCCACTGATCTGAAGGTAAGCGATCCTCCTGACCCGCACATGCGCGCACACACACACACACACACCAGGCACACAAATAAACCTGTCACCATCCCCGCCCCCCCAGTCCTGCCACCAGCATGGAACACAAGCTACTTTGCCTGCCATCCTGCAGGGCCGTGCTAGACTCAGCTCAGAATGCATCTGAATAAAGGCGTGCATGGGTGTGATGTGTGATGCTCCCAGTGATGCGGACCCCCAGACCTGGCTGTCTGTGTGTATCGTGCTTGCCAGCGTGACCCAGATGACTACTGGCCACGTCTGCATGTGTCAATGATTGTTCATTCATTTCTTTTCATTCAACAAGTATCCATGCCAGAGAGGAATTGTCGTGGAGGCTGCTGCAGTGAATAGGTTCCTACGTTCCTGCAGCTGACATTGTAGTGGGGGATGATAGTAAAACGCAAGCCAGCAGGCAGGATGCTTTCCACGGGGATAAGTGCTACAGAGAAAAGACAGAGAGAGCAATGGGACAGACAGGCAAGGGGTGACAGGGCTATTTTATTCAACTGGTTCTTCTCTGAGGAAGAACCAGTTGAGCTGAAACCCAAAGGATGAGAGAGGCAGCCTTGAGATGTGTGGCAAGCGAATTTCAGGCCATAGGAACAGCAAGTACCAAGGCCCTGAGGCAGGTTGGAGCAGGTGGGAGCTGTGCTGGGGTGGGTGTGATCTGTGCAGTTGTGTTTCCTGGGGGCCACTCATGTGTGCATGGAGACAGATCCCCCTACTAGGACTCCCTGATAAAAGGGGATTAAGAGTTGTGAGCTCTGAACCCACCTACCCCTAACCTCAGCTGGGTTTGAATCCTAACTCCGCTACTTCCCGGCTGCGTGACCCTGGGCAGGTCCCACCATGTCTCTGAACCCGATAGTTCGCTTGTAAAATGTGAGTGAACACAATAGGACTCTTATGCAGATTGGAGATAATATAGATTAGATATTCTCAAAGCTTGAGTGTGTATCAATCACCAAGAGGCTGGGTTAAAATACAGATCATTGGCCCCATCCTTACAATTTCTGATTCAGTAGGTCTGAGGTGGGGCTGGAGGATTTGCATTTCTAACAAGTACCCAGGTGATGTTGATGCTGCAGTTCCAGGGAGCGTACTATGAGAACCATGGATGTAAAGAGCTGGGTTTGCATACTGTGAGTGCCCCGCAAGAGACTGTGGCCACGTGATCACGCAAGCAGTCTGTGTCTGCCTGCAGGGGATCCTGTGACCACAGGTGTGCCTGGAAGTGGACCCCCATGACATGTGTGTGCAGGCATTAGCTGTGGATGCTCTGTGCCTGTCCACGGACATGTGCAGACCCTGCCTCCATGGGGATGGGGGCTCCTTCTGCAGCGTTTGGTTTGGGTGACCAGTGTACGTTCAGCATGAGTGCATCCACCAGGCTGTGGGAGACCCCATGCTGCCCTCCACTCCTGCCATTTTGCATAGTTGATTCCTTCCACTGTTGGAAGTCAGGGTCTTGACTCAGAAGTTCTAGTTCCAGCCCTGTCTCTTTTCTATTTTTATTTATTTATTTATTTTTGAGATGGAATTTTGCTCTTGTTGCCCAGGCTGGAGTGCAATGGCACAACCTCTGCCTCCTGGATTCTAGAGATTCTCCTGCGTCAGCTTCCCAAGTTGCTAGGATTACAGGCACCTGCTACCACGCCCGGCTAATTTTTTGTGTTTTTAGTAGAGACGGGGTTTCACCATGTTGGCCAGGCTGGTCTCGAACTCCTGACCTCAGGTGATCCACCTGCCTCGGCCTCCCAAAGTGCTGGGATTACAGGCATGAGCCACTGCGCCCAGCCATGACTTCCCATTTCTTATAATCATGTTACCATAATCACTCCCATTCATTGATCTCTTTCATGAACAGGCACTGTCCTAGATGTTTTACATGAACTAACTCATTGACTCTTCACAATGTACCTATATGGCACCATAACCAGCCCATTTTACAGATGAAGACACTGAGGTTTAGAGAAGTGAAGTCACTTGCCCAAGACCCCAGTTCCTGCCTGCCTCCCTCATAAGGTGGTCAGGAGGATAAGCTCAGGCCATGTCACTGGAGTTGCTTGGTGATGGCACAGGGCCAGTCCTAGTGCTGTGAGCTGGGGTGCAAAAGAGAGGCAGGTGCAGCCTCTCTGTCAGCCCCAAGGCTGTTTGTGATGTGGGTGGTTGAACAGAATCATTTCTGTCTGGTCACCTTTCACCTACTGGTGCTTGTTGACGCCTCAAGTCTACCCTCCCAAGGGAGCCCAAGATCGTAGAGTTATAACCCAGACAACAGCTCCTTGGGCACCAGCAGCATGGGGGGACTCATGCAGACCCTGGGTCTGCATTTCTGAGACTCTCTGCTTCAAGCTTGCTTTCCATCCATCATCATGGAATCCTCACCAGCCTCGTTTCCCATGCAACGCTGCTGAGAGTAGAAGCAAAATCACTTGCCTGATGCCAGGTAGCTACCAGGTGGCCAGGCTGGGGTTGTTTGTTTGTTTTCTGAGATGGGGTCCTGCTATGTTGCCCAGGCTGATCTTGAACTCCTGGGCTCAAGCAATCCTCCTGCCTCAGCCCTCCAAGTATCTGGGATTACAGGCTATGGGATTTTTTTTAAGTGAACTTTTTATTGAAGTACAATGTACATGCAGAAAACTGGCAGCTCCATGAAATATTCACAAAGGGAATTCCCCTTGTAACCAGCAGCCAGCTCGAGACAGAACATTATCCCCCAGGACCCCACCTTGTGACCCCTTCCAGTTCCTATCCCCAGGGCCAGGACTAGGGGGAGACAAAAGAGGTGTCTGGGGAACTCGCTCATGGAGTCTCACTTGCACGGCCAGGAGAGGGAGGCCAGGCCTCCCTGACGTCTGCACTCCAGGAGCCTCACCCGCCTCCCATTAGTCCTGGCCCTGCCTATCCCCCTCCAAGGGGAACTGCTTTCTGACTTTTTGTTTTAGATGGAGTCTCACTCTGTTGCCCAGGCTGGAGTACAGTGGCACAATCTCAGCTCACTGAAACCTCCACCTCTTGGGTTCAAGCGATGCTCCTGCCTCAGCCTCCTGAGTAACTGAGACTACAGGCATGCACCACCATGCCTGGCTAATTTTTGTATTTTCAGTAGAGACGGGGTTTCATCATGTTGGCCAGGCTAGTCTCAAACTCCTAACCTCAAGTGATCTGCCCACCTCGGCCTCCCAAAATGCTGGGAGTGGTAACAGGCATGAGCCACTCTTCCTGGCCTTGCTTCCTGGCTTCTATCAGCACAAAATTAGTTGGGTGTTTTTTGACTTATTGTAAATGTTATCATGAGGCTGGGCGCAGTGGCTTATGCCTGTAATCCCAGCACTTTGGGAGGCCGAGGTGGGAAGATCACCTGAGGTCATGAGTTTGAGAATAGCCTGGCCAACATGGCGAAACTCCATCTCTACTAAAAATACAAAAATTAGCCGGACATGGTGGCACATGCCTGTAATCCTAGCTACTTGGGAGGCTGAGGCAGGAGAATTGCTTGAACCCAGGAGGCGAAGGTTGCGGTGAGCAGAGATTGCACCACTGCACACCAGCCTGGGCCGCAGAGCAAGACTCTGTCTCAAAAAAAAATGTTATCATGAAGTCCATGCTCTTCTATTCTGTATCTGGCTTCCTCCATTCATCAGGAAGCTTGTGAGACTCAGCCCTGCTCTTGTATGCATTGTTGTTCTTCATTCTTGTTGTGTAGTATTCCATTGTGTCATTAGCTCACAAGGCACACATCCATTCTTCTCATGTTGGACATTTGGGTTGTTTCCAGACAATGTGCTCAAGCTGGCTTTTTTTTTTTTTTTTTTTTTTTTTTTTTTTTTTTTTTTTTTGAGATGGATTCTCACTCTGTTACCTAGGCTGGAGTGTGCGATCTTGGCTCACTACAACCTCCGCCTCCCGGGTTCAAGCTATTCTCCTGCCTCAGCTTCCCAAGTAGCTGGGACTACAGGCATGCGCCACAGTGCCCAGCTATTAAGCTGGCATTTTAAACACTACATTCCATCCCTGGGTTCTGGTCATAGCTGGGTGACTTGGGGGCAAAATAACGTTTCCCCACCTCCTAGGCCTTGGCATACCCATCTGTGCAGTGGGGAAATGAGCCAGGTCAGGAGCTGGAAACTCATGTGCCCACAGGGCCCACCTAGACAGGTAATGTGAAGGAGCTGACGCTGCCTGGATGGGACTGGGACACCCAGGGTGCAGATGTGGTCAGGGCAGGCCTTCCTCGGCACCATTGCTCCTGGATCCCAGGTGTGTGCCAGCCCACAGGAGGCCCTGCACAGGTTGTACATGGATCCCAGGCTGTCGCGTGTGCTTGTGTGTGCAGCCAGCTCGGTCCCGTGTTTGTTCACATACATGTGGTCGTCTGCAGGTGTCTGGCCATGTGTCTGGCAGCCCACCCACATACATGCCCGCTGGTCTGCGCCTGTCTGGGCAGCAGACGCAGTGGGGAGGGGAGAGTCTTAGCTCACACATCCAAGCAACACCACGAGCTGTGGCTTCCAGCTTATCTTAAAATAGCAACAGCTGAAGAAATGAGGCCACACAGGGCCTGGGGGAGGGATGAGTGGAAGGTAGCAGGGAATGGCTCAGAGCCCCTGCCCAGCCCTGTCCCTGAGCCTCCAGCTCCCTTCAGCCCAGGGGAAACCCCAGGGTTATCTCTGGGGTCCCGATGCCCAGCACAGAGCCTGACACAAAGGATGAGGCATAAGCTGGTGACTGAGTATCCAAATGGTGGAAGTGCAGAGGCCACCATGCATGGGGGGAGCACTGTGGAGAGCCAGCTCCCGCTCCACACGGTCACTTCAACTGTGATGCAGGGGAATTTCCCCCTTAACCTCCCTCCCACTTCCAAGGCATTCCAAATAAACAGCTGAATTAGAAATTATCCTTGCTCTGCCAACCCACCCTAGCCTTCCCCACTCCAACCAGCCCAAAGCTTCCCAGTGTGGGAATTTGGGGGGCATCCTGGCTGTCCTCACCAGCCCTGCCCTTCTCTGCCCACAGCCAGAGGAAGTGGCCCAGGAAGCCGCTGAGGAACCGCTGATTGAGCCCCTGATGGAGCCAGAAGGGGAGAGTTACGAGGATCCACCCCAGGTGAGGGGGCAGCAGGGCTGGGCGGGACTTTGGGAATCCAGGATGATTGCTGCCGTCCCTAGCTGGGGTGGGACATCCCTGGCATGAGATGGTTGGGCCAGGGAGCTTGACACCCTTCTTCTAGAACCCAGGCCCCAGGAGGTGGGAGCAGGGAGGAGAGGGCAGATAGGGTCTAGCGCTGGGCCCCAGGAACCCCTGCCCAGGAATTCTCTGCTGTCCCCAACTTCCAGGCTCCTCCCCTGCCCAGGAAAAGGGGAAGGTACTATTCCTCCTTGAGGGAGAGGGTTATTGGGCCAGGGCTTGGCCATTTGGTCTCCAACTCCTCCTCCCTTTTGCTCTTCTCTACTTCACCCCCATCCCTGTGATGCAGGAGGAATATCAGGAGTATGAGCCAGAGGCGTAGGGGCCCAGGACAGCCCCCACCAGCAGCACAATTCTGTCCCTGTCCCTGCCCCGCCCCCTAGAGCCAGGGCTGTCCTTTGACTCCTTCTCCCCAATCACGAGATCTTCCTTCCGCTCTGAGGCAACCTCCTCGGAGCCTGTGTTAGTGTCTGTCCATCTGTCTGTCCTACCCACCCACGTCCAACCCTGGGGCGTGGACAGGGCCGGGGTTGCGGCCGCGGCTGGGAGCCTCGCCCCTGCAGTGTTGCCTCCTCCCGTCCAGCGTCTGCGCGGATGTAGCATGTTCTATGTGTTTTTAAACGAAGATCCGAAGCGACGGCTCCTCCCCGATCCCCGACAGTGGCTCTCCAAGGGGCCCCCGGGCAGCCTCAGAGCACCCCGCCCCACTCCCATTAACTCCGAGAACATTTTTTTTTAACCAAAACCAGGAGCCAGGCTGTGCCATGTCCCCCCTCCCACCGCCCCCAGCCGGCCCGGTCCGAACGCGGGCGTCGTGTGTTGTGATTGTGGCATGGAGAGTCCCCATCCCCCCCGTGTGAGCGTGTCCCGGGCGGGTGGGCCCGGCCGCCCCCCGCGAGTCCATGAATAAAGCTAATCTGTCTGTAGCCGGCGCCGCACGGGCAGGGCTGGGCTGGGCGCCGGGTGGGGGCGGCACGTGGCGGCGGGTGTTCCAGGTCCCAGTCTGCCCCTCTGCGCTCTTCGGGGTCTGGCACACACAGCCGAGGTACAAGACTGGCCACCTCTGGCTTCGTGTCTCCATCTTCTACTCTGTCCCCCGATGGCAGGTCGGGGAGGGTGCTCCCCGGGCTGGGAGGCGGGAAGGTGGCCTCGGGCGCCGCCTGCTAGTCCCTAAAGTGCCAGCTGGGAGTGCAGGATCTAGGGAAGCCCCATGACGCCGCAGTGTTGGGGCGGAAGGGCTCACATCTGGCCGCACAGGCAGCGCAGGCGCGCCGATGCCCACTCACGTGCGGACCCCGCGTGCCTGTCCGTGGGTCCAAGTGCGCGAACCCGAGTGTGCGCACTCTGGCCGCGCAAGCGTGCAAACACGCGTGCACGCACGCTGGCCAACACGTGCAGACCAGCGCGCTCCCATTCGAGCGCTGAAAGACCTCTCCCACTCCAGAACGTGGACACGCACAAAGCCCCGCGCATACCTACCCAACGCGGAAAAACCTGTCTAAGGGGAGGGGAAATGGGCAACTGCCCCTGGAGCCAGCAGAGCCCTGGCCTCCGGTGCTCCACCCTCCCACCCCCACGAAGGCGCCGGAATGTTTGAGGCCAAAAGTTTGAGGTGGGCGAGGGCCCGCAAAGGTCTGGGATGCCGCCTGGGAGCCTTGAGCGGATCAGGATCAGCACTAGGGGGCCCCCAACACCGCCTCAGAGTGAGACAGATGGAGGCGGAGATACTGCTGACTCCGCGCTGAGGCACCGCCCCCCCATGTGCTGCCTTTATTGGCACAGGCACTCCCCGCTCGAGGCCCCGCCCCTGCCCTCTTGCCGCAGAGGCCTTATTTCCGCGCTTGCACCGAGGCCCCGCCCCGTCCCGCAGAGGCCCCGCCCCCACCCGGACGGGATATTGGCGTGGCTGTGCCGCAGAGGCCCCCAAACTCGCCTGCGCAAGACCCTACCCTATTCTAAACCTCGGTGCGACCTCAATTCCGTGCCGCAAGACTGCGTCGCCCTCCAGCCCCTAGCTGGAAGAAGTTTGCTCTATTCAGTTAGCCCCCGAGTGTTAGCGCCTCTTTCCCTAAGTTGTTGGAGGCGAGAAGTGGTGCCAAGCTGGGAAGAAGGCCTTGAACGCTGCGGGAGACCGTTCTGCTCAGGTCACCTTGGCCCGCAGGGTAGGGACCTTTATTTCCTGAAGTAGGAGGCAGCTGGCAGACGGGGTGCGGGGGGTGGGGGGGGGCGCGGGGAACAAACCGGTGGTCTTGGATTCTCTGAGTCACTTATGTGAGGATGTCACGCGCTCCAGATCCCTTTTGGTTGAATTAAGATGCTTCTCACAACCACAATCCGTGGGGATTGCAAATTCGTGGCCCTCAGGCTGAATTTGGCCTGTAGATATGTTTGATTTGCGAGCACAAGGTTTTAAAATTGTGAAATTTGAATGCCTTTAGGCTGGACACACCTTTTCCGCTTGGCCACGGTCTGTCCCCTCCTTTTGTATCACACCCATCCACTTCACTCATTTTCATGCACTGCCTGGCCTCTAAAGACTGAGTATGCCGCCTCCAATCCAGCTACCAGCACCTGACCCCCATTTTTAAACGCCAAAAACCAGGTTTGCCATCTGGCTTGTGGGGAGATTCATTCCTGCTTCCTGGGTGCCAAGCCTCACATCTGGTCCCACTGAGAATGGTTCTGCTCAGAGACCAGTGTTCTTATCTGCCAGGGTCAATGCATTCCAGGCACAGGCTAGAAGTGTCAGCCAAGATACCAGTCTTGTGTCAGAAGCCTTGACCGTGTGCATGTGAGAGGCCACACATCTCATGGGCTCTCCCTTGTGACAGGGACCAAGCCATTTCCGAAGTGCCCAGTACATCCCACCATGAAACGCTTATCTCCAGTAATTTCACTGGAAACTGCCCTCAAGTCTTTCTTGTTTTTTACCCCCAATTTATGGATGAAGGAATGAAGGCTGGAGAGGCAGTTACCCTGCCCACCGTCACCGTTGCTGGGAAGTGGCAAAGGCCACATTCAGCCCCAAGCCTGTCTCCAAAGCTCAACTCCTTTGGAATTTCCAAAAGGGGACTGCTTTGCCTCTGAGGGGAGATAAACAAAAGACACGAGCAACAGGAAAATGTGGAGGTAGCAGTGTGGAGATTACGGACACTTGTGCAATTTCATGGAGCCAGGGAGCGAGGCTATGCACGTGGGTGGGTTTGAGCTGTGTGTGCACACTTACAAAGGTGGTATGGGCATGAAGTGTGCTCTGTCTGCATCAGTGTTCACGCATGTACACATGTTGCCCACGAGTGTTGTGGGTTCGTTTAGTCCAACAGTGTGCGTGGCACAGCTGCTCTGTCCTTAGATGAAGGAGGGGCTGCAGGGAACAGCCCTCAGGTCACTGCTCCAACTAGAGCTCACCTAGTGATCACAAAATGGCCGAGAAATACGTGGAACGAGGTAATCTTGAGTTTTACGAAGAACAAAGCAGAGCAGTGTGAGAGAATGTGATGAAGAGGAGGTGGTGAGCAACCTTAAAATAAGGCGACCAGGTCAGTTGTCTGAGGAGGGGAGGTTGGAGCTGAAACCTAGTGGAGAAGAGGGTGGTATGGGAAGACCTGGGGGGTGGCAAGTGTCACGGGTGGAGGAAAAGCCCACCTCGCTGTGTGTCTGTGTGTCCCCAGCAGTGTGGTCATGAGGCTGATCCCAGATCTCCTGAGATCTGTGGATCCAACCCCACCTCACCTGGCCCATGATTTCCTTTTGTCTGCCGGCCTCCTCCTCCACCCAGACAGCAGCCGTCACCTCTGCCTGCTGCAACCCTCCCTCTTCTGAGCTTTCCTTAGTCCTCTAACTGGAAGTGATTTCTCCTCCTCACCCCCATCCTGCTTTGCTGTGCACATAGAGACTGCCTTTCCACCTGTGTCAGCACCCTGAGGACCCTTGCTGGGCGGCTAACCTGAAAACTGCCCTCTCCCACTGATGGAGGGCTGGGGAGGGTCCCCCGTCCCCACTGTTCGTCGGTCTCCCCACCCCCACCCCCAGTAATGCAGCTCCACAGCTTTCTCTGGAACTTTATTTTTGTTTTCTCCCTTCCCTATTTATAGCTCTCTCCCCTTCAAACCATCCCTGCATCCATCCTGTTGCCTAGAAACGGGCTCTGGGCTGAGGGTGGGGGAAGGCCAGGCCGAGCCCAGGCAGGGGAAGGAAGAGCTGTCACCCACTCCCCTGTTAGCACCACCCCCAGGCTCCCAGAAGCCCACCCCTCCCTCTGCCCAGCACCCATGGTGTTTTTTTAAAAGAGAAAACAAAATGTGACAAGCAGCAGCCTTTGGGAAGTCCTCCCTGGCTCCTCAAGGGCACCATGATCATGATTTCACTCGCACCTGTCAATAGCCTATCCTGCCTGAAGCCTGGACCCATTTTTTCAGATGAAGAAAGGGAGGTTTCAAGAAGCAAAAGTCTTGCAGCCCAGGTACCCTCTCAGTGGCAGCTCCATGCTGTGGGGTTGAGAGCCTTGGGATATCGGCCTGACACACTGAAAAGAAAGCTTGAAAGCATCAATCATTCTGTAATTATTTACTTACAGAAGGATGGAGGGAAAAAGTTTACAACAAACCTGCCACACAGCAAGCCACTGGCCATGCATCCACCATGCCCTCTACCATGCGCCCTACCATGCCCCTGCAGTCCCCCCACCTACCTCCTACTGTGCGCCCACCACACCCAACTGCAGCTTAACTTCTGGCCCTAGTGCCTCCTTCCACAGATTGGACCAGGCCTGCTTCCTGACTCCGTCACGCCACCAACTGTGGCAGCAGAAGTTCACATAACCTCTCTGAGCCTTGGTTTCCTGAGTCCCAAAATGAGGACTCCCCATAGGACTAGTAGGAGAATTACATGCAATACTGATGAGAAAGTGCTTTGTAAATTATAGAGTGCTGTAAATTGGGAGTGATCAGTTAGAATAGTTAATATTGTTTATTGTTGTTGTCGTTGTTAGGGCCAAGAGGTAGGGCAGGGGAGCCAAAATCAGCCCTGAGATTAGAGAGGGAGCCTCTGGCCAGTGTCCAGGAAGAAGGACTCCTTTCCCTGGCAGAATGAGGGACATGGGTGGGGGCTGCCTGGGCACACCTGCAGGATATCACGGAGTGGAGGAGGGCACAGAGGTCCTCTTGTGCCCAATTTCTCCCTCTCAAGTGCTCCATCCCTTATTGTCCACCCCCAACTCATTGTCCCCTGCCCTAAGGTTCAACTTTGCTTTCCAAATAAGCTCTCTGGGATAACTTGAGCCCAGGAGTTCGAAATCAGCCTGGGCAACATAGCAAGACCCTGTCTACAAAAAATACTAAAAATTAGCTGGGTGCAATTGCTCACACCTGTAGTCCCAGCTACTTGGGAAACTGAGGTGGGAGGATTGCTTGGGCTCAGGTACTGGAGGCTGCAGTGAGCTGTGATCATGACACTGCGCTCCATCGTAGGCAAAGCAAGACCCTGTCTCAAAAAAGAAAAAGAAAAAGAAAGGCTCTTGGGCAGTATGGGAGAGAGGGCTGCCAAGGAGCAGCTGGGCCATGATTCAGCCTGAGTCACCATCCAAATCCTGGAGCCTCCCTCATCCAGGTCAGGCTGCAGCTGCTGGGGGTGAGTGGGTGCAGCGAGTGGGGAGGGGGCCTGTGTGAGCAGCAGGCTGTGTGCATATGTGCCCAGGCCAGGGCTCTCGTGACCACCAGTGCAGCACTGTGAGGGCCTGGGGGCAGTGCCTATGAGGAGATCAGGGTGGGGAAGGTGACCCGATGTGCATCAGTTATCTGGGCTGACTGAGAAGGTCGGGTTTCCTTGCGTGTGTGCATGTGTGTGTGTGTGTAGCATGTGCACATGTATGAGGTTGTTGTATGTATGTCTGAGCGGGGCTAGAGTTTGACTCCCAACTTTGTTACTTTCTAATTGTGCAACCCTGGCAAGTTACTTAACGTCTCTGAACTTTTTAGTTTCCTCACCTACGAAATGGGAATAATTGTATTGTCTCACATGGTTTTCTTTAGGATTAAATAGAATGAGGTGAAGACTGTAAAACACGTATGTACAGTAAGTGGTATACTACCATCGTTGTCATCATCTGGGTAGTCCTGGGTGAGACATGGCACACAGGAGAACGGGTGTGGGTCCGAGTGTCTGTATTCAGAGGGTGCAGGTGTGTGGGGTCTGGGTATTTGTTATTTTTATTTTTAAATAAATTTTTTAAAAATTTCGTTCAATCTTCATAGCCAGCTATGGGTAAGTATTTCTTGAAGGAGCGTGTGAGTGTATATGGTGTGTGCATCCCTGAAGCAAACACAAGAGCTTTACAGAAAGTTGGGTTTGTATGGCACTGCCTGCCCTCCACCACCCACACACACACACACACCCCCCACACGTGCACACACACACAGCACACACCCCTAGTGGCTTCAATTTGCTGAAATATGGCCTAGACCAGGGCCAGTATCCAGGCAAAGAGTTCAGGAACTGTGGATGCTGCTGTGTTGGGAATCTCAGACCTTCTCAAAAGTTTTAGCCTCAAACAAAGCTAGAGTGGGAGTAGCCGCCTGGGTGTGGGAAGGGGATTGTGTTTTATGGAGGAGATATGAACGTGAAAGAGAGGGGGAAAGAGGGCAAGATACATATTTTGTGTGTGTGTGTGTGTGTGTGTGTGCAGGGGTGGCTTTGGGGGGTGGCTGCTGTCTCTGCTCTGGTACGGTCTGCTTGTCTCCATGGTGCCTGTTGCCACACACGCTTGCTTTTCAGAAAGTCACTGGGATTGTTTATTCCACCCCCGGCCTGGGCGCCAGCCAAGAAGCTGCAGGCACTTGTTTATCTTGTGGTGCGTACGAGTGTGTATGGCTCCCCAGCGGCAGAGCAACCCGAGATACATACACACACTCACATGGGGGTGAGTGACCATGTCGGTTGTCACAGGGTGAGCCTGAACCCTAGGATGAGTCACAACCTGGGACCAGATGGATTTTCTCCACACGGGGACAACGATGACCCCCAGCAATTCCAGGTGTATGCAGCACCGATTCAGCAAGGCCCAAAATTCCAGGAGAGTGGGAGAGGCAGGTGGCTTTGGTTCTGTGCTCCATCCCTGACCCCCCCCCCCAGAACAAATCAGTGACCTGGGTCACTGCCCACCCTAGAGCTGGCACTGGGATCCATCCCACCCCACCACATGGGCTGGGGTGGGGAGGTGGTCTCCCAAGGAAAATGGAGGTGCCGTAGTCAGAAAAGGGTGCGCAGTGCTGGGCTTGCCATAACACTGCTGTCCACAGCAAGGGCATTTGGTGTATTTTTCATCCCTACATCTTCCTTACAGCTCTGAGAGCTAAGCATTGTATATGATGATATCGAGGCTAAGAGAAACTTCAACCAAGGCTACACAGCTAGTAACTGGCAAAGCCAGGACTGAACCCACATCAACTGCCTCCGTACCTGTTTTGAGCTCCTCTGCATTAGCAAGTGCTTTGTTTTGTTGTCTGGAAATTTTCATTATAAAAATGTTTTTATCAACAAGTCCCTATGGAACAAGAGTGGTTGCAGAGCATGGCAGAGGACCTAGATTGTAAAGAGGCTCCGATGTCCACATAGCAGGCACTGCCAGAATTCCGACCACATCCCCTTGGGTGCTCTTATCATTTTTGTGCCCACCAGCAGGACTCCCAGCAGCAGTACTGCATCTTTGTCAGAGAGATGCTGTCAGGCTGCTGGGACCCACTTTGCCCACATTCACTGTGGGCCAGGAGTGCCTGGGAATTAACACACAGCCCATGCAACACATTCCAGGGATGGCCCTTAACCAACATCTGCTGGTGTTGGGATATAAATACCCCACCTCCCTTGCCCTCAGCCAGGAGAATTCCAAAATGTGTATTTACCCCATTTTCCAAGAGTTCGCTGCAGGATTAGGCTTCACTCACTCACTGTGGTAGCCGACTTAATAATAACCTCATACTGGCTGCCTTCCCTTCCTGGGTCACCTTCCCACTCCCCTGCTGGTGTCCTTGCACCTCACAAATAAACCACATGCCTTTGATCTTTATCTCCAGGTCTGGGAGCTGCCCTGGGGTTCTGGAGCCTATCCCTGCCTTCCACCTGAGCATCCAGGCCCAACCCTGGTCCTCTCTTTTGCTGACACCTTGCCCTTTCCCTCTGTACTGGGCACCTTCCATCAGAATTTAAATGCCTTCAAGTCTCCTTCATCTCAAAATCCCATCCCTCTGGAGAGACTGTCATTCCTCTTTTCTCTCTCAAAGCTCAGACTTTCTGAGGAAGTTGTCTACTTGCCCACCCCATTTTCTTACTCCCATTTCCTCATCAGCCTACCCCCGACCATGGCTGCCTTCCACCCCCCTACTCCACTGACTGCATCTCATCAACTTTCAAAGTCCAGAGGACACCTTTCAGGCCATATCTTGTCTTCTTGATGTGGTTGACCCTGCCTGCTTTCTGGAACACTCTCTCCCTTGGCTTCTGAGCTATAACACTCTCCTGGGCTGCTTCTGGCTTCTCAGATCACTGCTTCTCATTCTTTGCTGCAGCCTCCTTTTCCCAGCCAGTCCCTTCATGTTGGTGTGCCTCAGAGTTGGCCTAGGGCCCTTGTGTCTCCCTGCCTGGTGTGTACTATCCTCCCACGTGCCGACACCCCTCCCATGACCTCCAGCACCAACTGGAGGTGGATGGGCTCCCTTGTCTGACTTCAGCTTTGGCCACTACAGAACTCAGTTCTGGACTCAAATATATCAGCACGGCCATCCTATAAGCCCCCTTTTCCCCCCAGAACTCGTAAGTTATCTGTCCTTCATCCACCTGGCTCCCCAAGGCAGAATCTCAGAGAGACAGCAGAGATCTCTCTCCCCTCCCACCCACATCCACCTCATGGTCAAGCCCTATTGATTTTAACCCCTAAACAGTTATCCAATCTGACCCCTCCTCTCCATCCCCTACAAATGCTGCCGTGGTTCAGGCATCGTCATCGCTCACCTGAACACCTGCCACAGCCTCTTCACTCCTGCCTAGTCCCTGCTCCTGTCCACCCTCGTCCTGTCCCAGGGGGACCTTTTTCGATCACAGGTTGGTTCTTGCCACTTTTCGCATCTGTGAACTTCTCCAAGCCTTAATTTCATTTGTGTCATGGAGCCAGTAATGTTTACTTTGAAGGGCTGTAGGGAGAAAAAAATGAAATGATGAATGTGGAATAAGGGTTTGTAAGCTCTGAAGCGAAATGGCCTTGTGGGCAGTGAATGAGCAATTTTCAGGACCGGAAATGTGAGGAAGCAGCCCCGGTGTGGTGCTGTCCGTGGTTCTGAAACCGGTCCGACACGCTGAGGTTTTCTCCTTCCCTGGCGTGCTGCCTGGAGACGCCAGTCCCACGGAGTTTCTTCATTTACCACTTAGAATTTTATATATATATATATTAAGGATCACGGTGACTTAGGGTTCACTAAGTAAGAGAGGGGAGTAAAACATAAGAATAAGACGTGAGGTTTCAGGAGTTAGACTGCATGGGTTTGTAATCCTAGCCCCACTACTAACTAGATGTGTGACTGCAAACAAGTTACTTATCTGCTTCTGTTTTCTTACCTGAAAAATGGAGATATAATACATTAATATTAACTTGCTCCTAAACGATTGGAAATTGAAATTAGATAAAACCTGTAAACAGAATCTTAGCGCCGTGTCTGGCCCTACATAAGCATCATTGCCAATAGTTGTTACTGTTAATTAATAGATGGTGGTGGCTTCATAGTACCGGTGCGAGAGGGTTTTGTCACATCTAGGGCAATTACGGAATTATTTTTTCTCCTCTGGGAAGTCAAGGGGAAGGGAACTCCTTCTCTGCAGGAAAATGTGGAGGGGGTGGGCAGCGAGTCTCCGTGTCCTTGGTGATTCAGATACCACTGGAAGTCCCTGAACACCTACTTTGCCCTTCCAAGACCACCACGAGGTGCTTAATGTTAGTTCTGTTTTACAGATCGGGAAACTGAGGTGCAGAGAGGCGAAATAATTTGCCCGAGGGTACCCAGGGGGAGGGGGCGGGCCCCCCGACTGGGAGGCCGCAGCCAGGGACTGGAAGACGCCTCTGCCGCACCACTACCTCCAGGCGTCCCCGCCATTCGCTGGAGCGTGGGCAGCGGCGAGACAAAGGGCCGGGGGCGGGGAAGAGGAGGCCGGAAGTGCGACCAGGGGTGTGGGGGGCGGAGGCGGGAAATTTCCTCGCTGGCGGAGCCGGGAGATCGCGCCGACCTGGGTCCCCATCCAGGCGACGCGAGTCCTCGGCAGGCGACTGCCCCTCTCTGAGCCCCAATTCCCTCCTTGGTCAAGCCAGGCGAGGGCATTCGAGGGGCTGGACTGAGATCTGCGAGACGGCGCGCCCCGCCCTCAGCAAGCGCGCAGCAAAGGGGCAGCCTCTCCGGCCCTCAGTCTCCCTGTCTGTGAAGTGGGAACCCGCCTGAGGACGGCGCGGAACCCAGGAGCCCAGGGGCCGCAGTTAGGGTTGGCCAGCGAGGGGCGCCCCTCCCTGGCTCCCTCGGGCCGCGGTTTCCCCGCGGTCACCGCCCCCTCGCGGTTCCGAGGCGGCCGGGCAGCCAGTGCGCATGCCCGGGGCGGGGCCCGGGGCGGGAGCGCAGAGCCGGCGCGGGGGACGGCGGCGCGGAGTCTGCGGGTCCTCCCGCCAGCCCGGCCGGAGGCAGCCGAGGCCGCTCGGGCGGCGGCGGCGGCGGCGGGAGCCGGAGCGCAGCGCGCCCAGGAGCCGGAGCAGCGGCACTGCCTGGTAAGCGCCGCGCCCACACCCGCTGTCTTTCCCGGCGGGCGGCGGCAGCCCCTTCATCCGCTGGCTGCCGCCCCGGAGCCGCTGTCCAGGGTCCTCGAAGCCCCACGGCGGCGGGGCTCAGACATCGCGCGCGGCATGAGCCCGGGTGTGTGCGCGCGGCAGGGGGCGGTGGGGGTCTTGTTTCCAGACTCCTTGCCGGGGCGGGTGGGGCGGGGCGGGGGCGGGTCCCGCAGCCCCGGGCCGAACATCCGAGGGGCCTGGCGGGCCAGGCTGCCCTGGCTGCGGGGTCGGCCCCGCGCCCCGCCTCGCCGCCGCCCGCTGGCTTTGTTCGGCACGGCCGCGCGGGAGGGGGGCGCTTCCCGCCACTGGGGGGAGGGCGTCCTCCCGCGTTGATTCATCTTCCCCGGAGCGAGCTCAACGATCCACTGGCTCCACTCGCACTACTGAGCACACTGGCCGTCACACACCCATTGTGGCACACACTCCGGGGCGCGATCACACACTCACCACCGCGTTCACGCACGGGCGCCTCATTTCCTCCAGTGAGGCCACAGGTCTACACACACACACACAATGGCTGTTGGTCATTCCATTAGACTCATACACACAGCCACCTGTCACCCAGGGTACTGGGTGGGAGCCTTGCGTACACACCCAGGCACAGCTACGCACTCAAACCAGCCATCGCGGATCACAGCATGGTCCACTCAACAATACTCCCCGATCACAACACACTCGGGGCCACCCTGCCCTGGCCTGCTCACCCCTGCTCATGGTGTCCCTTGCGTACCCGGAGACCCTGGAGTAGACTGCCACCCTTGTGCACACACTCCCTGTTACACACACACTCCTTAGCGTGCTGCCCACTCCCACCTACACTGTCCCACGTTTGCACGTCCATGAACGTCCTTTCTTGCCCTCCTATGTATGTATGTATGTATGGTCTGAGGACCGTTTCTGGAAGAAGGTCTGGCTAACACCTTTAGATTCCTTCTGCCCCGACATCCCAGAGCAGGAGACTTTGCTGCTCTGAGGGCACTAGGAGAGAAGGGGACAGGGGGCAGCAGACTGAGATTCTCAGACGTACACGACTGCCGAAGCCCCTCAAGCCTTTGTTGGTCTTGTCAGCATAGGAAGAGGTATTTGCAGGTGCTTGGCAGCTCTGGCCCTGTTTATGGGTATAAGGATGGCTCTATGCTGGAAAGAAATCCTAGAGGGAAAGGAATGGCTGGCCAGGTCTCTGTGGCCTGAATGGGCAGTCATAGGGGCTGCTGCTCTCCCTGGGAGCAGGACACAGGCACCTGTGCAACACCCAGATAAGCTCTCCCAAGAGTGAGATGCCCACAGGGTCCAAGTAGCCCCCATGAGGCACAAACACACAGGCCATTCTGCACATGCAGAGTGGACATACACAAAACAAGCTCTTCTTGAGCAGAACACAGGAGCCAGGTCCTGGCCCCAGAGTGGCCCAAGCTGGTACATATATCCACAAGCAGTCTGCTCACTCCTCTGCACAGCAGGTGAGCCCGCCCACATACCTAGCAGTCATTCCTACCTTCTGCCTCAGTCGGGCCACACTCAGCCTGTTTGTGCCCAAGTGTGCAGGCTCATCTGCTCAGAGGGTGTGCACATTCCCACAGCTGGGGGAATGTAAGCAGGGGCATGGGGAGCTCCTGTTGCTTCTACTGCGTGCTCCTTGGCACTGTTACTTGGGAGAAGCCTTGGCCTGACCTCAAAAACCAGAAAGGGAGTTTTAAGAACCAAGTGTCAGGCCAGGTGCAGTGGCTCATACCTGTAATCCCAATACTTTGAGAAGCCCAGGCAGGAGGATTGCTTGAGGCCAGGAATTTGAGACAAGCTTGGGCAACATACCAAGACCCCCATCTCTACAAAAACATAAACATTAGCTGGGTGTGATGGCGCATGCCTATAGTTCCTTAGGAGGCTGATGAGGGAAGACTGCTTGAGCTGAGGAGTTGGAGGCTACAGTGAGGTATGATTGTGTCACTACACTCCAGCCTGGGCAACAGAGTGAGACCCTGTCTCAAAAAAAAAAAAAAAAAAAAACAGAGCCAAGTGTCAGTGTCCACAACCTTAGAAAGAACCCAGGCTTTGTGCTTGGGCACAGTTGGCTTTGAACCACAGCCTTCCTCCCTCCCACCACAGCTGTGTGCCCTTGGTCAAGTCTTCTCCCTCTGACTTCAGTGGCCTCATCTGTGAAATGGGATGATAACACCACCCTCATGAGATTGTTGTGGGATCCAGATGATAAAAAGAGACTGAGACTGGGTGCAGTGGCTCACGCCTGTAATCCCAACACTTTAAGAGGCCGAGGTAGGTGGATCACTTGAGGCCAGGAGTTCAAGACCAGCCTGGCCAACATGGTGAAACCCTGTCTCTACAAAAAATACAAAAGTTAGCCTGGTGTGGTGGCACATGCCTATAATCCCAGCTACTCGGGAGGCTGAGGCAGGAGAATCACTTGAACCTGGGAAGGTGGAGATTGCAGGGAGCTGAGATCATGCCACTGCACTCCAGCCTAGGCAACAAAGCAAGACTTGGTCTAAAAAAAAGGAAGTCAGTGAGCATGCTGGGCCCAGGTAATGGAGCTAGATTGTAATGGGATAGTCGCAGGGAGAGAATGTGGGGCCCCAGGCCTGGGCTGCCTCTCGGAGAAGCAGCTCGAGGATCCTCAGGCCTCCCTAAGATCTAGGAAGGGCCCAGCAGAACTGTGAGCAGTAGAGCCTCTGGGAATGGTCTTGGGGCATTTCTTAAACCCAGGGCTGGCCTATAGCTCTTCCAGATATAACTACCTCCCTTCCCCCATTTCACAGATTGGAAAACTGAGACCCATCGAGTAGAAAAACTTACTCGGAGTCATAGAGGATGTCAGTGACTAAGCTGGGGCTTGACCCCACATCTTTCTACCTCCCTGACCAGGCTCTCTGTCCCTACCCTGGACTTTATCCCATCTCAGAGGCTGGAAAATACAAGTTGGAGATGGGGAAGCCTAGGGACTTTCAAAAGGGGCACGTTATCAGCTGAGCCAAGCTTGCCTTTCAGAACCTGTTTCTTCCTCTGGAAAACAGGACTACAACACCTGCCTGGCAGGTGGGTGGGATTTTCACATAGTAAGGGCTTGATTTGTACAAGGTCACCTCCTGCCTTTCTTGGCATCGAGGTCCAGGGTCCAAACTCAGGTGGCTACAGGCCAGGAGGGTGACATACATGAAGGGCCGGCTGTGAGAAAAACGACAGTGCAAATTCCATGATTGATGGCAGCAGACAGTCAGCCTCAGTGTCTAGGACACCATGGGGAAGGGGGGCGGATTGTGGCTGTTTGGGGAGTACACCCCCATCTAAGGAGGCTGTCCCTTCGGGGCTCCAGCTGAATGTTGCCAGGCAGGAAGCACGCTCAGATTGCCAAATTTTCGTTTTCCAAGAGAAGCTGGAAATCTTACTGTCAAATGAAATCTTCTAATGTTTAGAAGTTAATCAGTTAATTCCTTTTTAAAACTGATTTTAAAATGTGTTTAGCGCTGTGGGTCAAACAAGCACGTCTGAGGGTCAGGTTTTGCTGGTCTGTGTCTGCTGCAGGCCCTTTCCTCCCCTGCCCCCTCCTGGGAGCACAGCTGGGCTCTGACAGGCCGAGTAGATAAAAACAGGCCTTCCACAGACACAGACCAGCCCTAAAGTGAGCAGAGTCAGGCACACCCCTCATTTTCTTTAATTCTCATTATAGCCCTCGGGGAGCAGGAGGTGGGCTCTTCAGGGTCCCCTAGGAGGAGAAGGGCGTTGCTTGAAGTCACAGAGCTGATAAGCGGTGGGCTGGCCTGACTTTCTGCCCGGGCTTCACCCAGGAAGAGGAGCTTGTTGGCTGGGCTGGTGTGTGAGGACTCCAGGGTTGGGCTTCCAGGGCTGAAATGAACGGTACTGAGGGCCCAGAGCACCCTTCCTATATCCTTTGCTGACTTCTTCCAGCTCCAGCTAAGCTTCCTGTACACCAGCCAGGCAGCTGTTGAATTCCTATTTTCCAGAGAAGGAAACAGGCAGGCATGGGAGGCAGATCCTGGCCCTCACTGGAACCTGGGCCCTTTCTCTCTCTCCCTGTCTCTCTGTTTTAAAGACAGTTTCTTGTTCTGTTACCCAGGCTGATCATAGCTCACTGCAGCCTCAAACTCCTGCACTCAAGAGATCCTCCTGGCTCAGCCTCCGGTACAGGCAGGACTATAAGTACATGCCACCACACCTGGCTAATTTCTTTTTTTTTTTTTAATTTAGATTTTTTGTAGAGATGGGATCTTGCTATGTTGCCCATGCGGGTCTGGAACTCCTGGCCTCAAGCAATCATCCCACCTTGGCTTCCCAAAGCACTGGGATTACAGCCCCAGGGCCCTTTCCCTTGACCATCTTCCCAGTCACCCTGGTGTATAACGTCCTTTTCCATAGCCCAAGGGCCAGATGGATCAGAGGTTGCAAGCTGGCGACCTAGGGGTCAAAGTTGGCTCATGAAAGTGTTTTGGCCGGGCGTGGTGGCCCATGCCTGTAATCGCAGCACTTTGGGAGGCCAAGGCAGCCAGGTCACTTGAGGCCAGAAGTTCAAGACCACCCTGGCCAACGTGGGGAAACTCCGTCTCTAATAAAAATTTTAAAAATTAGCTGGGTGTGGTGGTGTGTGCCTGTAGCCCCAGCTACTTGGGAGGCTGAGGCACGAGAATTGCTTGAACCTGGGAGGCAGAGGTTGCAGTGAACTGAGATTGTACCACTGCACTCCAGCCTGGGCGACAGAGTGAGACTTGGTCTCAAAAAAAAAAAGTGTTTTGTTTAGCCTGTATGATATTTTTAAAATGAGCCAATATTTAAAATACAGATATCCAGGCTGGAATTACAGGCTCATGCCTGTAATCCCAGCACTTTGGGAGGCCAAGGCAGGCAAATCACCTGAGGTTGGGAGTTTGAGACCAGCCTGACCAACATGGAGAAACCCCGTCTCTACTAAAAATACAAAATTAGCTGGTCATGGTGGCGCATGCCTGTAATCCCAGCTACTCAGGAGGCTGAGGCAGGAGAATCACTTGAACCTGGGAGTTGGAGGTTGCAGTGACCCAAGATAGCATCGTTGCACTCCAGCCCTCCAGCCTGGACAACAAGAGCAAAACTCTGTCTCAATAAATAAATAAATAAATAAATAATAAATTAATAAATTAATAAAAATACAGATATCCAGATTTATGACTTAGCTTAAAAAAAAATTTAGGAAACCTGGAGGCACAGAGGCCACATTCACTTCCCTGCTTAAATACTTCCAAGGGGCAGGACACACTGGCTCACTAGGTGCTAGGTATAATCCTATTCTAGAGACGGGATCTTGCTATGTTGCCCATGCTGGTCTGGAACTCCTGGCCTCAAGTGGTCAAGGTATAATCCTATTACTTTGGGAGGCTGAGGTGGGAGGATCGCTTGAGCCTAGGAGTTTGGCTCTTAGACCAGCCTGGGCAACATGGCGAAACCTCATCTCTACAAAAAATACAAAAATTAACCTGGCACGCACCTGTAGTCCCAGCTACTTGGGAGGCTGAGGTGGAAGGATCATTTGAGCCAGTAGGTCAAGGCTGCAGTGAGCCGAGATTGAGCCAGTGCACTCCAGCCTAGGCAACAGAGTGAGACATTGTCTCAAAGAAAAAGAAAATACTTCCGGGGTTTCCGGTTCCCTTAGGCTAACCCCCCTCCTCCACCACGCCTCCTGATCGGCTGCCTCCTCTTCCGCTGCCACCCCCTTTCCAACTCCACTCCGGCTCTTCATGGCTGGCTCAGATGGTAACCGCCTCAGAGGGGCTTTTCTTGACCACATGTCTAAACCAGCTGCCCACTCCTTTGTCTTCACAGCATCCATTATTTGAAATAATATGATTTATTTGCTACTTGTTTATTACCCTCCTCCCAATCTTTCTGCATCTATAAGGCAGGGACCCCACATTTCTTATTCACTGCTGTATCCCCAGTCCCAAGAGTAATGCCTAGAACATTGCCTGTGTGCTCAGTAAATGCTGAGTTAATGGAATAATTCCTAATTGGCCACAATTGGCAGGAATTGAGTGCAGTTGCCCCTTTAGAAGGGGCCAGTGCCCTCTAGTTTGCCACAGTCCCCACCACTCCCTTTTGTCTCCCTCAGTCTAAGGATATCAGGAGTCTTTCATTATCTCCCTTGCTCAATTGTTTTTCTTACAGGAGAAAACAAATATTTATCTGTGCCCATATCACTATCAAAAGGCCAAAGATGAAGATGGACTCAATTCATGCCACTCAAATCTGATGCCTGCCTCACCCCTGCAGGCTGGTGACCATCCAGTGATCCCAAGAATTCCACCAGACCTCTCCCGTGCTTCTGGCCTGCTTCCTACTGCCTCCTGGATGTCACCCTCCTTAAGCCCATGGGAACTCCAGTTCCACTTCCGAAACCCAGTGCCCCATCGTCCTCTGCAAAACTGTTCCTCTTGGCCGGGCGCGGTGGCTCAAGCCTGTAATCCCAGCACTTTGGGAGGCCGAGACGGGCGGATCACGAGGTCAGGAGATCGAGACCATCCTGGCTAATACGGTGAAACCCCGTCTCTACTAAAAATACAAAAAGCTAGCCGGGCGAGGTGGTGGGCGCCTGTAGTCCCAGCTACTCAGGAGGCTGAGGCAGGAGAATGGCGTAAACCCGGGAGGCGGAGCTTGCAGTGAGCTGAGATCCGGCCACTGCACTCCAGCCTGGGCGACAGAGCAAGACTCCATCTCAAACAAAAACAAAAACAAAAAAAACTGTTCCTCTTCCTGTGTCCTCCTCTTAGTGATGGTCCCCCTCCCCCACCTCATAAGCCAGAGCCTGGGAGACCCAGTAGTGCACAGCATCGACTGTGTCCCCATCCAGAGACCTGAGGTCTGGCTAGGGACCCAGAGGTGTAAATGGCTAGATGCAGAGTGACATGAGCCTGTTACAGGAGGAGCAAGAGGCTGCAGGAATCCCCAGGAAGCTGGTAGCCAAACAAGACCCACTAGAGGAGGAGGCGTTTTAACGGAGACCTGAAGGTGTAATAAGAGACAGCCAGGCCAGAAGGGAGGGAGAGATTCCTCCAGAAGAGGGTGTGTAGAAGCTGAGATCGTGGGGGAGAGACAGCGTGTGTGTGTGTGTGTGTGTGTGTGTGTGTGTGTGTGTGTGTGTGTGTGTGTACATGTTTTAGGGGTGGGAGGGGGTAATGAAAGATAAATCCCAGCACTTGAGTAGAAACATAGGGGCTTAGGAGCATATTAAAGAGTTGGACTTTACCCCAAATGTAAGAGGGAGTCATTAAAGATTTCTCTATAAGAAAAAAGAAAGGACTAGGCACACACATAACCACAATTTAAACATCACAAAGGGGCACACAAAGAAAAGTTTCTCGGCCGGGCGCGGTGGCTCAAGCCTGTAATCCCAGCACTTTGGGAGGCCGAGACAGGCGGATCACGAGGTCAGGAGATCGAGACCATCCTGGCGAACACGGTGAAACCCCGTCTCTACTAAAAAAATACAAAAAACTAGCCGGGCGAGGTGGCGGGCGCCTGTAGTCCCAGCTACACAGGAGGCTGAGGCAGGAGAATGGCGTAAACCCGGGAGGCGGAGCTTGCAGTGAGCTGAGATCTGGCCACTGCGCTCCAGCCCCGGCGACAGAGCGAGACTCCGTCTCAAAAAAAAAAAAAAAAAAAAAAAGAAAAGTTTCTCGCGCCCTCAGATCCCTGCTCTTCCTTCTGGGAGACAGTCACTGTCAAAGTTTTATAGGATTCCATCCAGAAATTCTCTCTTTATAAATAAACCCATCCATGTGGGTCCTTTTCCTTGGCTACACGCGTGGGATCCTAGTGGCCATGCTGTCCCCTGGTTTTTTCAATTAATTTATCTTGGGTGCTTTCCCTCATTACCCCACACCTTCTAGTAGCTGCCCAGTGCCCCGTGTGGTTGTCCCACAGTTCACAGAACCTGCTTCCCAGTATGGTTCTTATCACTAGCCATGCCCTTGGGTACCCCAGGACCATCTTCAGGACCCCAGGTCTATCTTTAGGACCATGCCTAGAGGTGGGCTTGGTGGCTCAAATGCTATGTGTGTTGTAAACTTTGATAGAAATTGATAAATGTCCTTCCAAAAAGATTACAACCAATTTACATTTCCGGCAAGAATGAGGAGGGTTTTGAGCCAGGGAGGGCACGGTTGGCTCTGCATCTTAGGTCATTCAGTCATTCATGGAACAAATCTGTATGGGGATCTTCCTTGCTTACTGCATGTGTGCGAGGTCTCAACTCTGGGATATATCAGATAGCACAGCGAAGTCCCACCTCCCGGAGCTGGCATTTTAATGAGAGCAACACACCACAAGCAATAAACGAATGTATGTGATATGTCAGATGGTGACAGGTACTATGGAGGAAAACCGAGCAGAAGAGGGTGGAGAATGCCAGCCAGAGCTGGAGAGGAGGCGGTTTTACATTGCATGGGTCAGGGAAAACCTTGGGGAGCCGACCATGCAGATGTTTGGAGAGAAATCTCTCCATGCAGAAGAAGCAGGCAGCGCCAAGGCATGGAGGCAGGCGTGTTCAAGGCTCAGCGAAGCACCCAGCATGGCTGAAGCAGCGGGAGGGAGAGGGAGAGCAGCAACAGAAAGGGCAGAGGAGGTGATGGATCCTGAAGGTGCAGGGACTTCTGAGCCATTCTAAGGAGTTTACTTTTACTTGGCGTGCCATGGGGAGACACTGCCTGGTTCCAAGCAGAGCGGGGACATGATTTGTCTCGGGTTTTACTAAGATCCCTCTGGCTGCTGTGTTGAGAATAAGCTATGGGGCAAAGGAAAACGTAGGGATAATCCAGGTGAGAGATGGTGGGGGGTTCACCGAGGGCAGTGGCCAGGTGCTGGATATATTCTGAAGTTAACTCCATTATGTTTTGCTGATAGACGTGGGGTGCGAGAGTCAAGGGTGATTTGGGATTTGGGCCTGAACATTAAAGCGATGGTTTTGGAGCAGGTTTGGAGGGATCAGGAGCTCTACTCCCTTTGGCTACTGAATGTGTAATGGAACGGGGTTGCTTGTAGGTCCAGCTGCCTGCTGGACCCTCTTCTTCGATATCCTCCAGGCACCACAAACTCAGCTTGTCCAAAAACGGATCTCCCCCTTTCCTACATCTCCTGCCCAGCACCATCACCCACCAGCCCTCACCCTAGCCAGTAGCCTGCAGACCACGCCTGCTGTTACCAATACAGCCTATTGGTACCTGTCAGTTTTCCTTTGGATTTCTCAATTCGGCCTTTAACTACCATCTCCAGGACCTCTGCTGTGCTGTCTCTCATCGAGATTCCTGCAACTGCTCAGGGCCTGTTGCAGGGAAAGGGCTAGGTGAATGAATGAAGGATTAAATGGATGAAAGATTAAATGAATGATTTACCAGCTTCCTAATCAGTCTTGGCCAACTCCTGTCCTCCTTCAGCCCAGCCTCCATACCATCCCAGGAGAACCTTTGAAAACACACATATCTGACTATGTCCCTTCCTTGACTATAAACCATTCACAGCTCTCCAGGGCCTACATAGACATAAACTGGTGGCCTACAGGCAAGTCTTGTTTGGCCCACCTAGTGTTTGGGGTTTTTTTAAAAAACCTTGAATTTATTAGAATATTTTACATCAAAGTCTGGATTTCCCACTTAAGCAACCGGAAGAACTGGTGCTACCAGCTTGCCTTTTTCCAGGATAGCACTTGGCTGATGCAGTAGTGGTTCTCCCTTTATTATTTTTATTTATTTTTGTTTTTATTTGTTTATTTTTGAGATGGAGTCTTGCTCTGTTGCCCACTCTGGAGTGCAGTGGCACGATCTTGGCTCACTGCAACCTCTGCCTCTCGGGTTCAAGCAATTCTCCTGCCTCGGCCTCCCGAGAAGCTGGGATTACAGGCGTTCACCACCACACATGGCTACGTTTTTTGTATTTTTAGTAGAGACGGGGTTACACCACGTTGGCCAGGCGGGTCTTGAACTCCTGACCTCTAGTGGTCCATCAGCCTTGGCCTCCCACAGTGCTGGGATTACAGGCGTGAGCCACCGCACCCAGCCATTGCTTTAGACAGAGCATGTGCTCTCTAATTTGCCATAGTCCCCACCACTCCCTTTTGTCTTATACCTAACCCACTTCCCTCACTTAAATTACCTACCTGATCCCTGGACATCAGAGTTTGCAGCCCCTGGCCTAGAGGACAAAACATAACTTCTGGATAGTGTGTTGCATGGGGTGGGGTTGAACAGGGAGGGGCAATGGTAAGCAAAGTTGAAAAGTTAGGCTGTGGGTGGGGCACAGTGGCTCACGCCTGCAATCCCAGCCTTTGGGAGGCCGAGGTGGGTGGATCACCTGAGGTTGGGAGTTCGAGATCAGCCTGACCAACAAAATACAAAATTAGCTGGGCGTGGTGGCACATGCCTGTAGTCCCAGCTACTTGGGATGCTGAGGCAGGAGAATCGCTTGAACCCAGGAGGCGGGGGTTGTAGTGAGCTGAGATGGCACCATTGCACTCCAGCCTGGGCAACAAGAGCAAAACTCTGTTTTAAAAAAAAGAAAGAAAGAAAGAAAAAGAAAGTTAGGCTATGACCAAATTGTGAAGGGCCTTGAATGTCATTTTAAGATGTCTTTATACAGAGGGCCACTGGGAGCAGTGAAGCAGGGGAGTGACATGCTTGGGTTTGTGTTTTTAATCCAGGTCCTCTGACAGGTGGGGACCTGACGGGACACAGCACTCAGTGAGGAAGGGGAAAAGGAGAGGCTCCTCCCGCACTGAGCTTTGGGAAGTCTGAGTCAGCTCTCTCTCTGTTTCAGAACCAGACAGCAGCCTTGGGTGCAGGCGTGGTCCTGAGGGCAGATGGGCACTGCTGAAGACCCGGCCTGGCTCCAGCTGCTTCAAAAGGACTCCAGCCCCCCAGGACCCCGACCCACAGCCTTCTTCTGCCCACAGGATGGGAGCCTGGGGGCTGGCGGCCCGGCCATGAGGGATTACTGCCCCTCCCAGCAAAAGGCAAGCCCTGCACCCCCCAGGTACACCCCTAACCAAAGTCCAGGCATGGAGTCTAGACACAGAAGCCCCAGTGGGGCTGGGGAAGGGGCCTCCTGCTCTGATGGCCCCAGAGGGAGCCTAGCCTGCCCCTCCCCAACCTGCTTCTCTCCCCAGGAGGCACCCTCCGAGGAGACCTTGGAGGCACATGGAGCCTCCATCTCAGGGACACCAGAAACCACCATGTCTGGGAAGCCAGAGCCTGTGTCCTCCGTGAAAACTGAGCCCAAATCCTCAGATGACAGAATTCCTATGTTCTTGGAGAAGATGGATTCCAAGTCCTCAAAGCAGGCCGATTCCACTTCCACAGGAAAGGAGGATCCTGGGTCCTCGCAGAAGGCAGATCCTATGTTTACAGGAAAAGCAGAGCCTGAAATCTTAGGAAAGGGGGATCCTGTGGCTCCTGGAAGGATGGATCCCATGACTCTAAGAAAGGAAGATCTTGGATCCCTGGGAAAAGTAGATTCTTTGTGCTCCAGCAAGATGGATACAGTGTCACCGAGAAAGGAGGATCCTGGGTATTTGAGAAAGATGGATCCTGTGTCCTCAGACAAAGTGGATCCTGTATTCCCAAGAAAGGAGGAGCCCAGGTATTCAGGAAGAGAGCATCCCGTGTCCTCAGAAAAGGTGGCTCCTACATCTGCAGAAAAGGTAGATCTTGTGTTGTCAGGAAAGAGAGATCCTGGGCCCTTGGGAAACGCAGATCCTGTGTCCTTGGAAAGCATGGATTCTGTGTCCACAGGAAAGACAGAGCCTGGACTCCTGGGCAAGCTGACTCCAGGCTCATCCAGCAAGAATGGGCCTGTATCCTCTGGGACGGGGGCTCCTAGGTCCTCGGGAAGGCTAGATCCCACATGCTTGGGGATGGCAGATCCCGTATCTGTGGGAAATGGAGAAACTGTGCCCACCACAAAAGAGGACTCCCGGCTCCTGGGAAAGATGGACGCTGCCTCCTCAGGAGAGGGGCGTCCTGTGTCTGGCCACACGGATACCACGGCTTCAGCAAAGACAGATCTCACGTCTTTCAAAAAGGTGGATCCCGTGTCTTCAGGCAAGGTGGATCCAGTTTCTCTGGGAAAGATGGACCCCATGTGCTCAGGAAAGCCAGAGCTCTTGTCTCCTGGACAGGCAGAGCGTGTGTCTGTGGGAAAGGCGGGAACTGTGTCCTCAGGAAAAGAGGACCCGGTGTCCTCCAGAGAGGACCCCATATCTGTGGAAAGTAGAAAGACATCATCTGAAACAGTGAATCCTGAGTCTTTGGGAAAGACAAACCCTGTGTCTTCAGGTCCAGGTGATACCAGGTCCTTGGGGACAGCAGGTCCCCCATCTGCAGTAAAGGCTGAGCCAGCGACTGGCGGAAAAGGAGATCCCCTGTCTTCGGAGAAGGCAGGTCTGGCCGCCTCTGGAAAGGCGGCTCCCACAGCCTCAGGGAAGGCCAAGCCCCTGGCGGTAGGCAAGGAGGACCCTGTGAGCAGGGGAAAGGCAGACGCTGCCCCCTCTGGACAAGGAGACTCTGTGTCTAGAGGTAAAGTGGTCTCAACTCCAGGAAAAGCAGTCCCGGTGCCCTCGGGGAAGGTGGATCCCGTGTCCCTGGGAAAAGCAGAGGCTATCCCAGAGGGAAAGGTGGGTTCTCTGCCTCTAGAGAAGGGGAATCCTGTTAACACCACAAAGGCGGATCCCAAGGCCTCAGGGAAAGCAGAGGCGCAGTCTGGCGGCAAAGCAGAAACGAAGCTCCCTGGGCAAGAGGGCGCCACAGCACCAGGAGAAGCAGGGGCTGTGTCTTTGAAAAAGGAGACACTGCAGGCCTCAGAGAAGGTGGATCCTGGATCCTGCAGAAACGCAGAGTCCATCTCCCTTGCTTCAGGGAATGGAGAGCCTGTGTCCCTGGGGAAGGCCGACTCTGCACCTTCCAGAAAAATGGAGTCCCCATCCTTGGGGAAGGTGGCCTCCCTGACTCTGGAGAAGACCAAGCCGCCCTCCTCCTCCAGGCAGTTAGACGGCAAAGCCCTCGGCTCAGCCCGGTCTCCCGAGGGAGCCAGGGGCAGTGAAGGCCGCGTGGAGCCGAAGCCCGAACCCGTGTCCAGCACCGAGGCCTCCAGCCTTGGCCAGAAAGACCTGGAAGCTGCTGGGGCCGAGAGAAGCCCCCGCCCGGAGGCCGCAGCGCCCCCACCGGGACCGCGGACTCGCGACAACTTTACCAAGGCGCCATCGTGGGAGGCGAGCGCCCTGCCGCCGCCGCGCGAGGACGCGGGCACTCAGGCGGGCGCGCAGGCCTGCGTCTCAGTCGCCGTGAGCCCCATGTCTCCGCAGGACGGCGCTGGGGGCCCGGCCTTCAGCTTCCAGGCGGCGCCTCCCGCACCCAGCCCCGCACCCAGACCGCCCTCGCGCCGAGATGCGAGCCTGCAGGTGTCGCTGGGCGCCGCCGAGACGCGCTCCGTGGCCACTGGGCCCATGACACCGCAAGCTGCCGCGCCGCCCGCCTTCCCCGAAGTGCGGGTGCGGCCAGGCTCAGCGCTGGCGGCCGCCGTGGCGCCCCCGGAGCCGTCTGAGCCCGTGCGAGACGTGAGCTGGGACGAGAAGGGCATGACGTGGGAGGTATACGGCGCCGCCATGGAGGTGGAGGTGCTGGGCATGGCCATCCAGAAGCATCTGGAGCGACAGATCGAGGAGCACGGCCGCCAAGGGGCGCCCGCGCCGCCACCCGCTGCCCATGCGGGCCCCGGCCGTTCGGGCTCGGTGCGCGCCGCGCCGCCCGATGGAGCCGCCAAGCGTCCGCCCGGCCTCTTCCGCGCGCTGCTGCAGAGTGTGCGCCGGCCGCGGTGCTGCTCGCGAGCGGGACCCACGGCCGAGTGATCTGTCCCCATTTTGTACGCCCGAGTTTCCGACCTTCTCAGGCTCCCTTCTTGATCACAGGCCCCTAGAAGGGGTCCCCTCTGCGTGCCACAGGCCTCCGAGGGGATGTGCAGCCTCTAGGGCTGTTGCGTCCCCATCTTTATAGCCCCTCCCATCACAAATACAGAAGAACCCCTTCTACCAAGCTCCCTTATGGCCACGAGCCCACGAACCCGGCCAGCCCTGACGCCCCACTGTTCCCTCACAGCCCTCAGCTCTACTCCCGGTCACACTGGGCGACCACGGGGACCTGCTCAGCACCCCCACCTCCCACCCCCTGAGAGCTGGGGCAGGCTCCTGGGATGTCCAGACTGGTGCGTTGTGGTCTCCGGTGGGGCCAGATCCCCAGAACAGGGAGAGACTGCATGCAAGTCTGAGTGGCAGAAGCTTCAAGTGGGTGAGGATCGGTGTGTGAGACCCCCGAGTGGGCACGGCTCTGAATGTGAGGCCCCGGGCGGCACGTTAGGTAGAACAAATGTGAGCATCTCCACTCTGGCTGACCCCGTGGCCGGGGCGTCTCTTGCATGCTGTTGGTGGTCCTTCCCCAGTTCCTATCTCCCACCCGCCTGGTTCCAGCCCCATGCCCTCTCCCACTGAGTCACAGGTTTGAGATTCCCAGAGAGGCCAAAGACAGCTGCAGGAAGTACCCTGGGGGCTCAGCTGAGAGAGAGAGAGAGTCACAGAAAGGACAGAGGGTCTCAGGAAGGTCTGGAGGTCACAGCTGGGCTCACAGAAGCTCTTGGGCCCTGGCATCCTGGGTGACAGCTGTTCTTAGGTATTGGGGACAGGACAGAGAGCTCATTCTATAACCACAGTTGTCTTTTAAAGGCCACCCTCTCCAGCCCCTTGTCACCCCGTGCTGTGAGCCCCACAAGTCCCCTGTGACCACTCAGTGCCCCATCCCCACCCCTCCAGCCGCAGTTTTTGGCTAAACTGTCACAGCATACATTGGTAATAAAATGTTTCCCCAACCCCTGTCTGCCATGATTGGCCAAAAGCAGGAGGCAGGGCAGTGTCATATATTTTCATCTCCAGTGAGACAGGTGCAGTTAGGGTGTGGTGGGGCCTCTTCGAGGGGGGGCCAGAAGAGTGGGGGCCTCTGTCACAGGTCTGTGGTGTCCAGGCCAGCGTTGGTGTAGGACGGCCCCTCCAGCTGTCCGCTCGCACCTGCCTGCTGTCTTGACAGGACCACACTCAGGGGCTCTGGATCTGGCTCTGGTGGTGTGTGCGGTGGCCTGTACTCCTGCATGGAGAGGGAGAGGAGGTGTGAAGGGCAAGGTAAGGTGGGGCAAGCGCCCCAGGCCCTAGGGGAGTGCCTGGGCTTCAAGCTCAGGACCAATGGTTCCTTGGCAGGGGTCCTACCCTGCCCCTCCTGGGGCCTCTGGTCCAGGCTGTGTCCCACAGGTGGCCCTTGCTAATGGTGATGCAGATCAGGTGAGGGGGAGGGTGTGGCCTGGGGGGTCCACTCTGGCCTTTCCCCTGCCCACCAACACTGCGGCACTCTGCTATTCGGCCCAGTTCTGGATAATGCTAGGCCCTGTGTCCTGTGTCGAGGAGCCAGCCCAGTGCAGTTCCTGCCCCCTGCACCCCACGGCAGGCACCGTGTGGGTCAAGGTCCATCCATTACCTCAACCACCCACTGAAAACCTCTGAGGGAGGGAACATGTCCTCTCTTTACAGATGTGGAAACTGAGGCTTAGAGAGCTCTACTGGTGAAGAGGGGGCAGACCACTGGTCTTGCTGGTTCAAAAGCGTGTCCATGGTGTGACACTGCCCTGGTTGAATTTGACGTCTCTTTTTGCTGCCCTCAGAGGGCAGCCCACAGGCTGGTCCCACCTGCAGTTCATCATGGCACACACTCATCTCCCCTGGCCTTCCTCTTCCACCTTCCCATGCAACATGCTGTGTGTGTGCACACACACACACACCCTCCTGTGGAACAGCCAGGTCCCCAAGCTCAGCTGCTCTGCTACAGAGACACCCACAGGGCCAGAGCCCCAGCCACCACTGCCCTCCCCAGGGCACTCCAAGGGCTTTTTCCAGACTGGGGCTCTTCAGGTCCCTAGTAAACAGTGGAACATCTGAGGGGCCCCGGAGGGCTAAGTATTCTGCCTGTGTTCCTCAGAGCCCTCAAGACAGACCCTGAGTGGAGAGCTGCAGGCTCAGTGCCACCCACGATAACATGACCTGGTACCAAAGACCAAAGACCCGGGTTCTGGTCTGCTCCTGTCCTGCATGCTGTCCCACTTTGAGCAAGTCAGCACCCCTCTCTGGATGTCAATTTCCTTGCTGGTTATTTGGGGAGGTTAGAGTGATAATCTCTGCAGCCACTCACACCCGCCGCACAGACGTGTGTGGAGCTTAGACAAGTCAGGGGACCAAGAGATTCCCGGGAAAAGGATCCACCTGCGCCACCCCAGCCATGGGAGATCAGGGGGCAGACAGCTCCCAAGAAGGCCCCATGCCTCGTGGGCCTGCCCAGAGACCCACAAGACTCACTCACTCACTGCTGCAGGAGAGACGGCGGAGCCTTGGGCAGCTTCGCAGAAATATAGCAACCCCCTGCCCTCCTAGGACAAAATCTGAGCAGTCTTCTGGCTTTGAAGACTTTCAGTGACTTGTCCCCCTCCCTCTCCTGACCCTTCTCCTAGTTCCCTGCCCCTTCCCAGTCCACAGATCCAGCCGTACCTCAGGGGGTCCTTAACTCCACTCCCTCGGGCTTGGAGCAGCATCAGCCTCTGCCACAGGCCATGCACTCCAGCAGACAAGACTGTTCCTTTGTCTCAGTTCCCCAGACATGTTCATTAGAGTTTTGGCCACTAACCATCTCCTAGCATCTACCCAGAGGCCTCCAGCGCTGCCTGGCTGCCTGCGTTACCACCCACACAACCGTACCTGGGGCCTCTCCAGAGGCTTCTGTGCCAGATTCCCTGCACCGTGTTATACCTGGGCCCCTGTGCAACATTCTACCATTTTAAAGACCAAGAGAGGCTTTGGTTGACCAAATCTTTCCATGTAAGGAGTCCTCGGGGAAAACAAATTCTGAACCATGAAGTCAGGCTGGGAGCCCCTAGCAGGCAGGGACCCGGCCAAGGCCAGAACCCAGACTGGGGGAAAATGTGGGTGAATCCTGCGCAACACCACACACAGAACCTCAGACTATCACAGCTCCAATGGGCCTTAGAGTGTCTCCTCCAGAGGTGGCTTTCAAAGTGGGAAGGAGAGAGGGCAGTTCCTTCTGCTTCCAGAGAGCCACCCCTCCATGTGCAGGACCCACCCCGCACTTAGCCCGCTGACCTGCTCTTGCGGTGTCCACCCTGCCTGCACCTTAGCACCCCCTGAGCAGCTTTTACAACAGGTCCACGCCCAGGCTCCACGTGGGCCATCAGAATCAGAACTCTTGGTCTTTAAAATACTAGAATGTTGCACCCATGGACCTGGGTGTGACCTGGGCATCAGTATTCTTCGAGAGCTCCTCAGGTGCTTTTACGTAGCAGACCAGTCTATGAACACTTGATCTCATCCAACCAACTCACCTGTTTAACAGATGGCGGTACTGTTGTTTATTTGAACCTGTCTTCTCTCCTTTGCTAGACTATGCTCGTTCACCTCTGGATCTCTTTCCCCACCCCCAGCTGGCTTTCCTGTAACGGCCATAAAGGGCTGGAGGCAGATTGGTAGCGCTTGTTTGTGCCAAGTGGTTCTTATGCCTGCCCTTATTTAATCCTCACAATGGCCCTGCATGGTTGATGTTCCCAACCCCATTTACAGGTGAAAACACTGAGACGCAGAGGCAAGAAGTCAACCTCTCAGGGTCACACAGTGAACCAGTGGAGGAGCAGGAATTGGACCCCATTCCAAAGCCGCAGGGCTTCCTGGGGCCTGGTGCAGAGAAGCAGAACTGCCCATGTCAGTAGCAGGTCCCTTGAACTCTGTCCTGAACCCCTCCACAGGAGAACCCAAGTTGGAATCTCTAGGCACCAATTCATCCCCCATCTTGCCTTGACTTCCTCACTGTTCTTCTCCACATCCACAGAGTTGTCGTCCAGGGAGTTGATGCTGTAAGAGAGGTGATGGAGCGCAGGTGTTGGCAGGCCCAGTCCTCCCTTGCTGTGCCCAAGAACCACCACCTCCATCATCACCATCACCATCACCACCACAACTACCACCATCATCACCACCACCAGTGTCATCACAACTACCATCATCACTACCATCACCACCATCACCTCAACACCATCATCATTGTCATCATCACCATCATCACCACCATCACTACCATCACCATCACCACCACCATCACCACCACCATCACAGTAACTACCACCACTACCATCACTACCACCATCACCATTGTCATCACCATCACCCACCACCAGTACCATCACCACCATCACCACCACCTCAACGCCAACACCATCACCACCACCATCACCACCATCACCATCACTACCATCACCATCACCACCACCACAGTAACTACCACCACTACCATGACCACCACCATCACCATTGCCATCACCATCACCCACCACCACTACCATCACCACCATCACCACCACCTCAACACCAACACCATCATCACCACCATCACCATCACCTCACCGCCATCACCACCACCACAACTACTACCACTACCATGACCACCACCATCACCATTGTCATCACCATCATCACCACCAACACCATCACTGCCACCAACACCATCCTCATCACCATCATCACCACCACCATCATCATCACCATTACCATCACTACCTGTACCACCACCACCACCTAGCCTGGCTGTGAGGGGCACTGCTTACCTGACACAGTCCAAGTCATTGGAGGAAGAGAGGTACTCCAAGCCCAGGTCTTTGTTGGAGAGGTTCAGCATGGGATTGGCTCTGGAGAGAAAGCCTAGTCAAGTGGCCTGGCCCTCAGCCACCCCACCAGGCCTCTTACCTACCCTTTGACCCCTGCTCACCGCTCATTGTTGTACATGTTAGTCCCTGGGATGGCGGGGGCTGAGGGCATCACCCCTGCTGCTGTCTTCCTGGCCTCCTTGGCAGCCTTCATAGCTCGAAGCTTCCGGTTGTAGCTGTGGGGAACCGGAAGAGGGGTCACACTGTTGCTGCACACCTATTGTGTCCTCAGTGGAGGCCCTGAGTGTGTTGCTTCACAACATCCTGGGAGGTGAATGTTAGCTCTATTTTACAGAGAGTAGAAGTAAGAGCCAGAGAAAGCAAGTGATGTGCTGAAGGTCACATAGCCAGTGACAAGGCTTGAAGTCACACCTAGATAAGGTTGCTGACTCTATACATATTGGAAAAAGCAGCAACATCTATTAAATGCATAGTGTGTGCCAGACGTCTTGCTGGGTGTGAGATGCACATTACTTCCTTGAGTGCACTGAGGAATCTAGTGTCGTGCCCATTCGCAGATGAGGAAACTGAGGCTCAGGGAGGGGAGGTGACTCCCCCAAGATCTCACACTGGGTCACTGGGGAGTGAATGCATGTATACCTGTGCCTAAACCCCAGCTCTTTCTACCCCCGCCCCCCGATATCTTGGGTAGTGGGAGAGGGTGAAGGTTGTAGACACAGAGGCAATGGGAGTCACACCTCTTCCGCACACACATGAAGGCCGTGGTCATGATCACAAGGACCAGCAGCAAAGCCACTCCCAATCCTATGATGACGCTGATGAGCTGATTCGACAGGTCTGACTCCTGGCTCTCCTGGGAGCCCTGGAGAAGGACAAGTGTGAGGGAGGCTGTGGGGTCCCAGCAGCCCCACCTGCTGCCCCGCCCTGCCCACACTCACCAGCACCACCAGCCCCAGCTGCAGCAGCTGCATCAGCGAGTCCTGATCATTCCGGATCATCCTGGCCACAGAACTTCACTTAGGACCGAGGGACTTTGGTACACCCCAGGCTTCCTGCTCACCCTCACACCTGCCCCAAGGGCAGCCCCACTCACACGCTCAGCTCATCAAGGGTCAAGGCCGACCCATTGGGGAAGACAAAGTAGGCATCGAGGTAGGAGTGAGCTCGGGCCCTGGAGGGGGACAGAGCTGAAGAGTCAGCAGCTTGGATCACCCAGCAGGCCCTTCCTGCTACCGCTTATCTCCCTCACCCCCACCCCCAGGCCTCTGGGCACTCACCGAGCTGCAGAATCTATGTCCTGAATGTCCACAATGTATACTGTAGTCCTGGTTGCCTGGGTAAGAGCCCTGCAAAGGAGGCATATGTCACCGAGGGGTCTTAGCCTGGGTCTGTGACCAGGGCTGAGCCAGTGGAATTAAGAATTGTGTGAGCGAGAAAGGGGCACCTCCTCTGGACAGCTCTGTTGGCTGAGTAGGTAGCACCTCTGTGAAAATTACAAAAGGAAATCCCTTCCTCTGGGGCTGGGTTAATAGCTTAGCAAGCAGAGTACCCTTGTGCAGGGCACAGCCTTCACAACTGTACATGGCAGCCCTGTTCCAAGGCCTTCCTCTGCCCTCGGCTGGGTATGGGCTTCTGGGGACATGCAGGAACGTGGTGCAGGTTAAAGTACAGGGTTAAAGACAGGGACAAGGTCAAACATGGGTCAGGAACAGGATTGAGAGACATCCCATCCAGCTTTTGTCGGGAACCAGGCTCCTACACCCTGTTCTTCCCACCGCTCCCTCCCGGGCCCCCCAGACCTACTCATTAATCGCCTCTCTGTTGGCGCCCACCTCCGCCTTTGGTATGGAGAACTGCAGCCGCGAGCGGTAACTCTGGTCCACGGTGAAGAGCTGAGGGAAGAGGGTGTGCAGGAGATGAGGCATGAGGGACTCTGGGGGCTGGCAGAGGGCATTGGGGGCTGGAAGTGGGACTGGCACTCACATTCAGGGTGGTGTTGGCTTCCAGGGAAGGACCCACGGAAGGTGTGTCCCTGGCCTGGACTGTCACTTGGTAGGTGCCTTGGAGAGTGGAATCAAGGCTGGTCACTGGCCTGTGGAAGGCGGGAGGTGCAGGTCAGTCTTGGAACCCAAGCTGAATCCTCAGGAGACTTGTAACCTCCAGGATGGGGGACTTGCTGCCTGAAAGCTCCTATCAGGCCCCTCCTCACAACCTCCCTCCCGGGGCCACCCGCAGTTACTGAATGCTCCCAGTGAACACGTCGGCCTCGGAGGAGCTGGAGATCCAGAAGATGCCCTGGAAAGGGATGGTGGCCCCGTCCTTAGAGATGAAGTCTACTCGGAGGATGGAGAACAGGATGAGGCCATTGTTCCCTGAATCATCGTCTCTGGCCTGGGAGCAAGAGTTGATAATATCTGGGGGCCCAGCCAGGCCAGGCATCCCTCCACCCCAGCAGGAATCAGAGGCAAGGGTGGCCTGGGAGGTTAGTCCTCGACGTCTCTATCCACCATCCCCACACTGTCCCGAATAAGCAAATGGTTTCAAAAAACAGTGTGCCTGCTCTGCAAATCCAGATTTGGACAAATCCCTGCCCCTGTTCCCCAATTCTAAACAGATCACTGCCCTAAGTCCCTCACATGTTGAAATCCTGCCCTGCTCCCCACACACCCCTGCACTGCCATAGTCTCACACACACTTACACACACACACACTCACACATACACTCTTACACTCTCACACACTCTCACACACACATACACACACCCCTCACACACACTCTCACACACACACACCCTCACACTCTCTCTCACACACCCTCACACTCTCTCTCACACACCCTCACACTCTCTCTCTCTCTCACACCCTCACACTCTCTCACACCCTCACACTCTCTCTCACACACCCTCACACTCTCTCTCACACACTCCCTCACACACACTCACACTCTCACACACCCCTCACACACTCTCACACTCTCTCACACACCCTCACACTCTCACACACACTCTCACACACCCTCACACTCACACACACTCACACCCACTCGCACCCCCACACACACTCACACACTCTCACACTCTCATGCACACTACACACGCCCCCTCACACTCTCACACTCACGCACACACTCTCTCACTTTAATACACCCACACTTACACAGATGCACACACACACACCCTCACACACCCTTACACACATTTATTCTCACACTCTCACATACACTCACATACCCTCTCACACTCACACACTTGTCCTCACACACACACACCCCCCCCCTCGCTCTCACAGGCATTCACCCTCACAAACTCAATTCACACACACACACAAATACACACACTCAATTCACACACACAAATACATGCACTCAATTCACATGCACACACAAATACAATTCACACACAAAAATACACACTCCACACAAATACACTCAATTCACACACACAAAAATGCACTCAATTCACAAACACGCACAATTCACACACAAATACACACACTCAATTCACATACACAAATACACTCAATTCACACAAATACACACAATTCACACACACAAATACACACACTCAATTCATATACACAAATACTTGCACAGTAACACACACACATGCACACACTCACAGTCACACACTTATACATGCCCACAAACTGTCCCACACATTCTCATACACTTGCTCACCTTTATACACATACGCACACACATTCACACTTGGACACACACACACACTGGCATGCACACACACAGCAATGCTCCGATTTCCTAAGCACCTCCCCTGGGATCCCTCATTTCGGTGCTAATGTGAGTACCAACTCCCCTAGTGGACCATGAAACTGGTTGGGGAGGGGACATAAACATTTTTATTCATTCTAGTGCCTTTCAGAGAAAAATTAAACCAGCACACAGAGCTTCGAGTTCACCAACGTTACTGCTGAGGATAGGCCAACACCAGTGCTTAAGTCTTAAAAAGAAGTCTATTTAAAGAAAATTGCCGTGGCTAAACTCATGACATTAGAACGAAATTGGCAGAAGATTGGGAAACTGTCTTAAGGCTTGAAAGTCACACAGTCACTGTCTCTAGCATGAACGTCAACGTAGAGAGGGAGAATTACTATCCCCATTTTACAAGAGGAAGCTGAAGCTCTGAGAGACCATGTCCCTACATTCAGCTCTAAGTGGGGGAGGCCAGCCCTGTCCATCTCCTATATCCATGTCCTTTCCACAGCATAGGGAGTGGCACCCACATGTCACATTCTGGGAACTGCCAGCTTCTTGTCGAAGAGGGAAACGGAGTCCCAGAGAGAGTAGGCAGCTCTCCAGGTCAGTAAGAAGCTCAGCCAGGCCCAGCCCTCGGTGGTGTGGGAGGCCTCATCCCCACACGGCATGGCCGCCACCCCTAATAAACTCGTCCACATCCGACACCATAAACAGCTGAAAGCCTTTTTATGATTTGGCTCTGATAATTTTTTTTTTTTGAGACAGAGTTTCGTCCTTGTCACCCAGGCTGGAGTGCAATGGCGCGGTCTCGGCTCGCCGCAACCTCCGCCTCTCGGGTTGATTCTCCTGCCTCAGCCTCCCCAGTAGCTGGGATTACAGGCATGTGCCTCCACGCCCGGCTAATTTCGTATTTTTTAGTAGAGACAGGGTTTCTCCATGTTGGTCAGGCTGGTCACAAACTCCCGACCTCAGGTGATCTACCTGCCTTGGCCTCCCAAAGTGCTGGGATTACAGGCGTGAGCCACCGTGCCTGGCTGGCTCTGAGAATTATTTAATGACAAGGCACTGGTTTAATTTACAATTGGCTACGAGTTCTCTGTACCACTCAAGAATTCTGGCAGAGTAAGAAATATCTAGACTGCGAGTGGTGTTTGCGGTCATGACATTTTTATGAATGCTACATTTAACACAGTGAAGTTTGATTACACTGATTAGATAGGTGTTTCCCTTCTGGGGTTTTCTTTTTCATATGTTGGAGCCCATATATTTTCTTTCTACCATTAAAGGCCTGAAGGCCTCAGCTCTGTGTCCACTGGGGCTCACGTAACCAACAAAGGCTGGAGCCAAGAACTTACCCGGACAGAAGCCACCTCCCGGTTGGGCAGCACAAGTTCAGGGATGATCACTGCAGGTGTGAATGGGAAGGGGGTCAGCAGGGTTGGGACACTGCCCACCTGGACCAAGGCTGGCCATGAGCACAGCTCAGGGCTCATCCCTCTAAATCTGCCCTCAACCTCTCTACCAAAAGAGACCCCCATTACAGTCACCACTGGGCCAGAAGTTAGCAAGTCATCCACCTCCCATTGTCACAGACCCACAGGACCATGAGGTAATGGAGGCATAGAGAGGCAAGGTCTGGCCCAGGGCCAGACAGTTAGGTCAGGCAGAGCCGGAATGGAAACTCCAATGTTGGCTGGGCGTGGTGGCTCACACCTATAATCCCAGCACTTTGGGAGGCCAAATCATAAAGCAGGAAAATCATTTGAGGCCAGGAGTTCGAGACCAGCCTGGCCAACACAATGAAACCCCATCTCTACTAAAAATACAAAAATTAGCCAGGCACGGTGGCACATGCCTGTAGTCCCAGCTACTCGGGAGACTGAGGCATGAGAATTGCTTGAACCTGGGAGGCAGAGATTGCAGTGAGCCGAGATCGTATCATTGCACTCTAGCCTGGGCGACAGAGTGAGATTCCATCTCAAAAAGAAAAAAAAAGAAAAAGAAAAAAAAAATTCCAGTGTCATCTCCTATTGCAGCCCTAGGAAGAGGCAGAATTAGAGGCCTCCCCCCTTTCTAAAAGTCCCCCCTGGGTCCATGGAGGGTCTGTGGGGGTTGCTCAAAGGTGGCCTCATGGAGCAGGGGTACGGTGTGTAAAGGGGGTTGCTGCTTACCAAAAGTCTTTTCCTCAGGCAGAAAATAGGGTGCATTGTCATTTATGTCCTCGATGGTAATGAGGAGGCTTCCTAGGAGACAAGATAAGCTGGCTTTGGCTCTGGGCAAGAGCTTGACCCAAGGAGCCTGGGCCTCAACCTGGTGGTCCCCAGCCTCAACCCCATGCCCCACAGCCTTAACCCCATGCCCTGCAGCCTCTCTCCCATGTGTTCCCCATGTCCAGTCCCCTCCCCTGCTCCTGACCCAGAATGCCTGCTCAGTCCCCTCCCCTGCTCCTGATCCAGAATGCCTGCTCAGTCTTCTCTGGCCTATGTGGGTGGGAGTATTATCCCAGACCTCAGAGCTAATAAGCAGCTTGTCAAAGTCACACAGCAATAGTGGTGGGCCAGGACTGGGCCCAGCCTAGGTAGATCTCACCTATGACATTATATGGACACATTCTAACTATGTAAGCTGGTTGTTTAAATGCCCATTCTCTGCCTCAGTTTCCTCATCTATAAAATTGGATAGGGACCGCCTACCCCACAGGTTGTGCGGAAATGCAAAAATGCTTACGAGGTGCCCAGTGTAGTTCTTGGCTGTCATAAGGACTCAATATATGCTAGTTGTTAATGTGGCTATTATTGCTATTTGGTGTCAGAAGTGGGATACAAGTACACATCTGACTCTGAAGTATGATCTTTCTTTCACAGCATCTTGCAAAATAATGGCATTACTTTGATGCTACTGCATGCCAGGCACTGCAATAAATGCCTTACATCCATGTTCTCATTGAATCTTCACAGCCAACCCTACTGCCCAACTCCACTGGACAGATAGGGAAACTGAAGCTTGGAGAGGGTTTGGGACTTTCCCAATATTTGCAGCTGGAAAGGGCTGGAGCCAGGATCTGAGCCCAGATCTTATAAGTCCCAGCCCAGGGCTCCTTCCCACAGCCCCTAAGCTGTGGCCTGCCAAGCCCTGCAAGGCCAGGCCACCTTACCATTGTTGCTGTAGGCCTGGAAGCCAGGGTCCGTGGCTAGGTCACAGGCCCGCACAACCAGCGTGACCAGGTCACAGGCCTCGTAGTCAATGGCTTCGCTCTGGTTGATGTACACAGAGCCGTTGGCCACCACTGAGAACCAGCCCCAGCACAGGCTGCCCACATCGACCCCGGCCTTGGTGCAGAGAATGTTCACAAGTTGTATCTCCAGCTGGGCGCTGGTGTCCACATCCGAGGCAACCACCACAGCCACCTGGCCATGCTGTGAGCCATTCTCAGCCACACGGATGCCCCGGAGTGAGGCTACATCCAGGGTGGGGGGATTGTCGTTCACATCTTTCACATTCACGTGGACGTCTACTATGGTCTCACTCCCCTGGGGGTCTGGGTTCTCGGCACTCACTGTCAAGTTGAAGACGGGCTGTGTCTCGTAGTCCAGGCTCACGTCCGGGGGCAGCCGGAGGTAGCCCTCAGCCCACCCAGCCCCCAGCACCAAGCCTCGGATCATGAAGTAGTTGGCACCACTCCCTGACAGGCTGAAGCTGATGCGGTTGTTGACTTCCGTCTGGTCTGCATCCCAGGCCTTCACCACGCCTACTAGCACTCCTGTGGACAAGGGGCAGAGCTCTGAGGGACTCTTGGCCCCGCCATAGGAAGCCTCCTCTGTCCTCGCCTCTCTTGGAACTCCAGATCCACCCTGACAAAGCCACGCCAGGCCCCAGCCCCAGTGACTCTCCTGGCCCAGGGAGCAAGTACCTGGATCCTCCTCCTTCACCGTAAAGTTATAGCTGGACTGGTTGAAGATGGGCAGGTTGTCATTGATGTCCTGCAGGCAGAGATAGGTCTGAGTCCCCGGGATCCCATCTCACCCTCCCCAGAGCCAACCTGAGAAACCAATAGTCCCTGTGCTCTGAGGCACCGGTTCTGCTAGTGCCCAGACCTCACTGCCCACTTCCCAGATGAGGAAACCGGCTCTGAGAGGAGGGAACTTGCCCAGGTCACACACCTGGGGTTCGGGACCTACAGTGGGACCTTGGCCTTACATATCCATCCTCAGGAAGCCCTGCTTGCTTCCTGTTTCTCTGACCACAGCTTTAGAATGTTCTAGACCCTGCTTTCTGGAAACACAGTTCTGGGTCCCCACCTGCGGCCCTGCCTGGCCCTGTTTGACTTCCATCTCTCGGATTTACTGTGTTGGCACCAATACCATTATATGTCCACAAAGGCCCCAAGGCCCACAGTTTCCCTTGTCCCCTCCTACCCCTGTCCCTCCTGCACACAACTGAGCCCACGACACCAGCTCTGTGCTTAGGCAGAGCTGGGCTCCGGGGACCTGCAGAAGCTTAGACCTGCCCCTGCCTTGGACACCAGCTGTTTTCAGCTCTCACCTCTGTGGCCAGCCCTAGCCCACTGGGCACAGCTGGAGCCCTGCAACTATTGTCACAGCCTGGAGGTGACTCTGCCCTCCCCTGTGTCCCCTAACACTGGCATGTGCTTGGGGGATGCCCTGAGCACGCCAGGCCTTCCCGGGTTTGTGGGTCACATAACAGGTGTTTGTTTTTCTGAATAACCCTAGAGTGAACATTTGGAAGACAGCGTCCTTGCACCTTAGCTAGATGTCTTTTCTGCTGCTAATTTCCCAGAGATGACATCATTGGCTCCATGCACAAGACCAGCTGCATTCTCAAGGTCACCCTAACTCACAGAAGTGGCTAAGAGCGCTGAGTCACATCTTGCTGCACCTCTGCCTCATGTGTGACCTTGACCTCTCTGGACCTCAGCATCCTCATCTGCAAAACGGGGTAGTAGTCCCACTAACAGGGCAATTGTGAGGACTACTCACAGGGGTGAAGAAACCTGTGCACTCAGGAAATGAAGTTCTCTCTTTGCAGCCCTCCCATCCCAAGGACAACCAGCAAGTCCTCATTCTGCTGCGATTTCTTCATTTCTGAGGTCTCACTCTCTGACCCTTGTGTGAAAATGGCACAGCCCAATCCAGGGGACATGGGACTGCTATGTGCAGTGGTGCTGGCTGTGCACTGCACAACCCTATGGGGTGCCATCTACATCACAGACATGGCAGAGGTGCACATTTGTTACAATACTGTTCCAGAGGAAGGTGACTTGTAGGCTGGTGGCAGCCTTAGAACCAGACTGATCGGAGTCAAAACCCCATTTTGTGACCCCAGGCAAGGTACTGAACCTCTCTGTGCCTCAGTTTCTTTTTTTGAGATAGGGTCTTGCTCTGTCTCATAGGCTGGATTGCAGTGGCATGATCATAGCTCACAGTAGCCTCAACCTCCTGGGCTGAAACGATCCACCTGCCTCAGCCTTCCAAGTAGCTGGGACTGCAGGTACATGCCACCATGCCTGGCTAATTTTTTATTTTTGTAGCGATGGGGTCTCGCTATATTGCCCAGCCCAGTCTCGAACTCCTGGGCTCAAGCAATCCTCTCACCTTGGCCTCCCAAAGTACTGGGGTTTTTGGCATGAGCCACCGCACCCAGGCCTGCCTCAGTTGCTCGATCAATAAAATGGTAATAAGCCGGGCTCAGTGACTTATGCCTGTAGTCTCAGCATTTTGTAAGGCTGAGTTGAGAGGATCGCTTGAGGCCAACAGTTCAAAACTGGCCTGGGCAGTAAGTGACACTCTGTTTCTATGAAAAATAAATTTTAAAAATTAGCCAAATTAGCCAGGCGTGGTGGCACGCATAGTCTTAGCTACTTAGCAAGCCAAGGCGGGTGGATTGCTGGAGCTCAGGAGTTCCAGACCAGCCTGGGCAACACGGAAAAACCCCATCTCTACAAAAATAAAAAAATTAACCAGGCATGGTGGCATGTGCCTATAGTCCCAACTACTCAGGAGGCTGAGGCGAGAGGATCACTTGAGCCTGGGAGGTTGAGTCTGCAGTGAGCCATGATGGCACTATTGCACTCCAGCCTGGGTGACAAAGGGAGACCCTGTCTCATAAATAAATAAATAAATAAATAAATAAATAAATAAATAAATGCAAAAAGGTAATAACCACCCCGACCTTGGGGGATGCCCTGATGTGCAGTAGTAATAACCACCCCGACCTTGGGGGATGCCCTGATGTGCAGTAGACACCAGCAGTGCTGATTTTCACCCCTTCCCTTTGCTTTTCAATGGTGGCAGGGAGACAAGAGGGTATCAGGTGGGACTTTGTGAGTGACAGTTAGAGCTGATATTTACTGAGACCGTCTATAGGCCAGGCATGCTACCAAGCACTTTCCATTCATTAACTCACTTCATCTTTAACCTTTTCACCCCCGTTTTATAGACGAGGAGCCTGAGTGCTCAGGGAGGTTGCGTAATTGCCTGGGACCATACGAGTGAGCGGGACTGTAACCCAGGCAGGCTGGCAGCAGAAGGCAGAAGTGTGACTCAAGCTGGAGGGGCTGGCCATCGGCTTGGGAGACCCCCGGGCCCATCCTGGCTGAGCCAGGTCTTACCTCCACAGTGATGGTGACATTGACTTCGGTGCTGAGGACGGGCTCTCCGCAGTCAGACACAAGCACTGTCAGCACAATGCGGCCCCCCAGGGCGGGGTCGATGGCCTCTCTGTCCAGGGGCCCCAGGTTTCTGAGGAGCCCTGTGTCGGGGTCCAAGGAGAAGTTGTGGTTGTAGGGGCCAGGCAGCAGGCTGAAGAGCAGACGGCTGTTGTTGGTGCCCGGCTCATCATTATCGTGGGCCTGTGCAGGTAAGCAGGGGTTGGCCATCGGCCATCGGCCACGGGCATTCCCAGCCCCCAGCCCCTCCGATGCAGCCAGACCCTCCTCTCCAGCGTTGGCCCACGCAGGCAGTAATCAGGCCTGGAGCCAGTGGGCCCATCTCCCAGCCTCAGTTTCCCATCTAAGGGGCTCAGGTCAACAGTGTGCAAGAGCTTCTGAGATCTTCAGCACTGAGGTCATTCTTTCATCTCAAAAACAGCCACTGTGGACCTACGTGCCCAGCCCTGTTCCAGGTGCAAGGAATAGAACCCCCATCAAGACAGGCCCTTTTGCTACTGATACTCTAGCAGGAAGGGGGATATGGGGACAGGAAATTGTAGACATTCAAAGAAAGTTTTAAACTCGTAAGTGTGAAGTCCAGCAAGATTCTCATTTTCCCATAATGACTATGTCAGTGCTATATACAGAGTTTTTTCTTTTTTCTTTTTTTCTCTTTTGTTTTTTTTCTTTTTTGTTTTTTCTCTCAGACAGTTTCACTCTTGTCCCCCAGGCTGGAGTGCAATGGCATGAGTTCTCTCGCTCACTGCAAACTCCTTCTCCTGGGTTCAAGCGATTCTCCTGCCTCAGCCTCCTAAGTAGGTGGCATTACAGGTGCCCACCACCATGCCAGGCTAATTTTTTTTGTATTTTTTAGTAGAGATGGGGTTTCGCCATGTTGGCCAGGCTGGTCTTGAACTGCTGATCTCAGGTGATCCACCCACCTCAGCCTCCCAAAGTGCTGGGATTACAGGCGTGAGCCACCATGTCTATCCTTTCGTTTTCTTTTCTTTTTTTGAGGTGGAGTCTCGCTCTGTTGCCCAGAGTAGAGTGCAGTGGTGTGATCTCAGCTCACTGCAGCTTCCAGTTCCTGGGTTCAAGTGATTCTCCTACCTCAGCCTCCCAAGTATCTGGGATGACAGGCGTGTGCCACCACACCCAGCTAATTTTTGTAATTTTAGTAGAGATGGGGTTTCACCATGTTGGCCAGGTTGGTTTCGAACTACTGACCTCAAGTGATCCACCCACCTCAGCCTCCCAAAGTGCTGGCATTACAGGCATCAGCCACCATGCCCAGTCATCAGTGCTATATGTTTTAAATAGCTGATTCTTCACCCACTTTGTACGTCTGTGAGCGTGTGTGTACGTGTGTGTTCCTGCCCTGCCAGCGCCCTGAAGGCGTGCTTGGTTTGCCTTTGGGGTGAACCAGCGTGGATAACACAATGGGTTCCTCCATGCTGCCAGGACTTTGCAGATTCTGTTCCCTCACCCCGATGCCCCCCACAACTTCCCTGCCTGACTCCAGGCCAGGTTGGCTCTTTCTCTCGGTCTCAACATAGCACAGGTGACACCACTGGGTGACTGATGCCCTCTTCCCAACTGGGAGCTGCCTGGGGACAGGAAGAGTGGTGGACTCATCTCTGAGGACCCAGGACCCAGTCAAAGACTGGGTAGGTGCTCAGCAAACGTGGCCTTGAATCCAGAGTGGGACCACTCTGACTTAACCAATTCTTTCCTTCCTCCCTGCTGGTCCCCACCTTCAGCTCCTCCATTTCGTTCTGCTGGGATCTTGTTTATTACATGCATCATTTGAAAGCAGCTGGAGACATTTTTTTCCCAAATGCCTGACCCTGTCTGCTCATCCCGTGGTGCCCTGAACTCAGGTCAGTTAATTCATCGAGTGCTTCCTGGGGCTCACACTGGGCACCATGGTTACAGCAGCCGACCGGAAATGCTCCTGCCCCAAGGAGCTCACAGACCAGGGGAGAAGTGCCAAGCAGGAAGGAGGAAAGGCCAAAGCTTCAGGGCCAGAAAGGTCTGGGCTGCAGCCCCAGCGCCGTCATTTACTGGCTGTGTAACCATAGAAAATCACTTAACCTTTCTGAGCCTGTTGTCTCCTGCAAAATGGGAAGTATTAGACTGCCTGCTTCAAAAGCTGGTCAAGAGATCAGGGATAGGAACATGGTCTGGAAACTACACAGTGCTGGAAAGAAGGGAGGGCTCTGTGGCCGCCAGATTGTCACTCTGAGGACCTGGTTTCTCACTTCTCACAAGATGCCTCAGGGGCGAAGCTTCCAAACTCCTCAGGACAAGGGAGGAAGCTACTCCCTGGTGTTTCTCTGGAGCCACTAGTGGGTTTTTATCTCATGAATTCTGTGAACCTGGCCACTGATCTCATTTCCCTTTTTGCTTTGGCCTCCACGAAGCTCAGATCAGAAATCGCAGCTCACTCCGAGCAATTCTGTAGCACTGGGTTCTAATTTTACCTTTGTGCCCTTTAACAAATGCCACCCTTATTTTCTCTTTTTTCTTATTTCTTTCATATATTTATCTTACTATTTACCTAAGCCACCTCAAGTCATTTTTGGAGTGGGGCAGGTGGGTAAATAAAAAAGAAGTGTATGTTTTTGAGGGATTGCTCTGTGGCAGGCCCAATGCTGAGCTCCTCACACAAGTCATCAAATTATTCCCCAATGACCCTGAGAGTAAGGCTGTAATTTTCTTCATTTCCTGAGAGGAAACAGGCCCAGAGATTCTGAATGACTGTCTCAGAGCCACACAGCAGAGCCCTGACTTTACCCAGGGCCAGCATACCCACAGAGCAGGCTCGGTCCCCTCCCCCAGCCCTACCCACCAGGTCCAGGCGGGCTCACACCTGGATGGTCACGGAGACATTGCCCTCCTCCTCCTGGACGAAGATGTTGTAGGAGCCGCTGACCACGGGCGCATTGTCATTGATGTCCAGCAGGTGGATCTGCAGCATGGTGGAGGAGGACAGGTTCCCGCCATCTGTGGCCTGCAGTGTCAGGTAGTACACGGCCTGGATCTCCCGGTCCAGCAGCTCACCGTTCCTCACCGTCACCGTCCCTGAGACGGGATCCACTTGGAAGAGGTCTACCCTGCTCAGAGGGGCCAGGTTCAGCAAATAGAGACACAAGATGGCCATTTCAGTGTGAATTTCAGATATATAACAACAAATATTTCAGCATATCCCATGCAGTATATGCAACATATTCATTATTTTAAAAAATCATTCTTTGCTTATCTGAAATTGAAATATAACTGAGTGCCTTCGGTCTTCCCCAGCTATTCTATCTCGGCGGAGAAGCACACAGGTGGGCCTGGGCCCTGCTCACCCACCTGCCCACGGCCCACCCTGAGCCCTTACCCATTTCCTGGGAGCAGGCTGTAGGTAATTTGGCCCCATGCGCCCGTGTCTGGGTCCGTGGCCTGTGAGGCAGAGACACGGCAGGGTGCTGTGTGGAGGCAATGCACACACTACCACCCATGCCATTCGTGGGGACAGAGCTGTCATGCTTCCTGACACGAAGGGAGAATCCCCAGCACACTCGGATTCACTCATGGTCACCCCCATCTCACACATACACACTCACACACTCACACTCACACTCTCACACTCACACACATTCTCACATACTCTCACACTCACACACACTCACACACTCTCACAATCACACTCACACTTTCACACTGTCACACTCACACACTCACACTCACAGTCTCACACACTCACACTCACACTCTCACACAGTCACACACACTCACATACACACATACTCTACACAGTCACACACACTCTCACACTCACACTTTCACACACTCACACACATACACACAATCACACTCAAACTCACACTCTCACACACTCACACACTCACAATCACACACACTCACACATACACTCACTCACAATCACACTCACACATCATACACACTCTCACATTCACACACTCACACACTCACTCTCGCTCACACTCACACACACTCACACTCTCACACTCACACTCACACACAGTCACACACTCTCACATACACACACGCCCTACACAGTCACACACAGTCACACTCACACACACATACACACACAATCACACTCAAACTCACACTCTCTCTTACACACTCACACTCACACACACTCACACAATCACACTCACATTCACACACACACACACTCATACTCTCACACACTCTCACACTGTCACACACACACACTGTCTCTCACACACACACGCATGCCTGCTTGCTGGGACCCCACAGCCCCACCGTGTCCACATCACTCACGTGGATGCTGTCGGTGACCACAGAGCCAGTGGCGCTGTGCTCCGGCACCCTGAGGATGTACAAGCTCTGGGGAAATGTGGGCCTGTGGTCATTAATGTCTCTAAGGTGGATGGTCACCATGGCGATGGAGAAGTTCTGGCTGACTGAGTCTGTGGCCACGACCTGGAGGCAGGGGAGGAGGCAGCAGCTGTGGGGCCCAAGTGCCCCACAGCTTCTGCCCCCGGCACTCCAGAGCAGCCCTCACCTGCACCACCATCACCGTCTGCCTCTCGTAGTCCACCAGCGCGGACACTCTCACCAGCACCTGAACGGAGGCTGAGCCCGCTGCCCGCTCCGGGGAGACACTGAAGGCTTCTGCGTCGGGGCCCCCCAGCGACAACAGGAAGGTCCCATTGCTGCCCTGTAAAGGTAGGCTGTCTAGCAGGGACCTGTCCCCCCTGCTCTGCCTACCTGCATCTTCCCCCAGTCCCCAGGCTCTTATCTCTGGATGCCCCACCCGATGAGGTCCCATGGAAGGGGCCTCTCAAAAGACTGCGAGAGAGGGTGCAGGAGGCTGGGCTGGTGACCAGACCCTGCAAATGTGGGCTCCGTAGAAGACAGCTCCCTAGGCACTGTGGGTCCCAGGCCTGGGCTAGAGCCTGGACACACACCCCTCGCCCCTGTCAACTGTCCCTCCCACCCACACTTCACATCCCCCACCCCCAACCCCCACAGCAACACCAAACACCACTCACACCCTACATCACCCCCCTGGCCAGTGCCACCCTTCTGGCCAACCTAACCCTGCCCGACGCTGTCCTCCATGCAACATTCCCACCCCCTCAGTATCACCTAACATCACACACCCTCCAGAGTTACTCATCCTCCAGCGCCACCATGTAACCCACCTCTCACTGCAGCCTCCACTTAAGGGTGCCCTCCCATGGCCAGGCATGGTGACTCACGCCTGTAATCCCAGCACTTTGGGAGGCTAAGGTGGGTGGATCACTTGAGGCCAGGAGTTCGAGACCAGCCTGGCCAACATGGTGAAACTCCATCTCTACTAAAAACAGAAAAATTAGCTGGGTGAGGTGGTACACGCCTGTAATCACAGCTACTCGGGAGGCTGAGGCAGGAGAATCACTTGAACCTGGAAGGCAGAGGCTGCAGTGAGCCAAGATTGGGCCATTGCACTCCAGCCTAAGCAACAGAGTGAAACTCCATCTCAAAAAAAAAAAAAAAAGCACCCTCCCACCTCACACCCTCAAACCACTTGTCCCAACACTGCTCAGCCTCCTCCAGTTCCCATGACTACCCAAATCATGGCCACCCAATGCCAGGAGACCTCGTCAGCCACCCATCACCACGGACAATGACGTTCTACTCAGCATCATCTGACGTTCAACATCAGCCTCCACTCAGCACGGCCTCCTATTCAGCCCCACACAGATTGCCCAGAGGATGACATTGCTTACCGACGAAGGTTTCCAGAGAGCACACAGCACCCCCATTTTCCGTCACCACGCCCTGCACCACCAGCACCACCACCCAGCACCACATGGCACTGTCACTCAATCCGGGCTTCCACTGGCCTCCCCCAGCCACCCCTGCCCACACCCACGCCACCACACCTGCCTTGTCCGGGTCGTAGACCACCTTGCCACCCCTGCCCACACCCACGCCACCACACCTGCCTTGTCCGGGTCGTAGGCCACCTTGCCACCCCCGCCCACACCCACGCCACCACACCTGCCTTGTCCGGGTCGTAGGCCACCATGCCACCCCCGCCCACACCCGCACCACCACGCTTGCCTTGTCCGGGTCGTAGACCACCATGGTGAGGTCATCGATGGGGATGCGGGGGGAGGCATGCTCGTCCACGTAGCCAGTGAAGTTCACTTGGGCCTCTTCGGGGGTGAAGGTGCAGGCTGGGAGGCTGCAGTTGTAAAACTCAGGTTTGTGGTCATTGACGTCCAACACTCTCACTGTCACCCAGATGCTCACCTTGGCCTCCTGCCCATAGATGTTGAGGTGTGTCTCGGTGGCCTGAGGCACAGAGCAGAGGTCAGAGGTCAGAGAGCCAGTGCTCAGAGAGACCAAAAGCCAGAGGTTAGAGAGCAGGATTCTGACAGGGGTGGTGGGGCCTTTGCTCACCGTGACCTGCAGCTGCACCTCCTCATCCTCCTCCAGCAGTTGCTCACGGTCCAGGGAGCCGTTGACCCTGATCACCCCATCTGCCCCGATGTCAAACCACCCGGGCCACGTGGAGTCTGGCAAGCAAGGGGACAGGTGGAACAGCTAGAACAGCTGCTCCAGTGGCTCTGACGGAGCCTTGACCCCGGCCCCGGCCCAGCCCTGGCCTGGGGACACCCCATTCTCACTGGAGATGCTGTAGATCACAGGGTCATTGATGCCTTTGTCGCCATCCACAGCCTCCACTTTCAGCACCGAGGTTCCCTGGAATGGTGCCTGGTCAGTGCTCCTCAAACTTCCCCCGCCTCCCGCTTCCACTCATACCCCACAGGTCCCCCGGGCACCTTGGCTGCGTCCTCAGCCACAGAGGCCGAGTAAAACTCCCTGACAAACTGGGGGTCAAGGTCAGGCTGGTCCACCACGGAGATGGACAGGAAGGCAGGCAGGGAGCACTGGATGGTGAAGCTGTTGTTGAACATGCCGCCCAAGTCCTGCGGGGAGATGGCCGCCCGTGAGCCAGCGCCGTGGGTCCTAGGCCCCCCCTCTGGCACCCCCACTCACACAGGCCTTCAGCTCCAGCTGGTAGAAAGCGCTCTTGTTGTTGTAGCTGAGGCTGCCACTGAGGATGATGGAGCCATTGGCCAGGATCCGGAAGAGATGCTCGCTGTCCCCAGTGCTAGGGATGACCTGGGGCAGAGCAGACTTGGGTCAGTCTCCCTAGGGACAGCCCTGCCCCGAGGATCCCACTCAGCAACACAGGGAAGGCCCCAGCTCTACCACTGACCAGTCACGCCACTGGCACCAGGTCGCATGACCTCTCTGAGCCTCAGTCTCCAGCTCTGGGAAATGGGGCTGGTGACAACCCTCAGTGGGTTGAAAGGAGGATCCAATAAGATGCAGTCAGCCTTCCATCTCTGTGGGTTCCACATCCACAGATTTGACCAGCCACAGATCAAAACTGTAGCTATGCTCACAATGGTTGTGTCTGTACTGAAGATGTACAAACTTTTTCCCTTGCCATGATTCCCTAAACAATATAGCATACATAATACGCTATATTTACATAGTATTTGCATTGCATTGGTATTAGAGGTAACCTAGAGGTGATTTAAAGTACACAGGAGGATGTGTCTAGGTTACATGCAAATACTACCCCCATTGCATGTCCAGGGACTTGAGCAGCCAGGGATTTTGGTGTCCTCAGGGATCCTGGAGCCAATTCCCCACAGATACCAAAGGGTGACTGCATGGTATGTGCCAGGCACACGGTTGGTGCTCGGTAAATGGCGCTATCAACAGCAACTCTGTTTCCATGAGAAATGGGTTCACACGCCCCTTACTGTCTGTGGAACCTGGACAAGACCTGGGAGCAGGCGGGCGGGAAGAAGGGTCTGGTCTGCAGCAGGCACCCTCTTTAGGCAAGTGGGCAAAGCGAGGTTTCCGGGGAGGGGGGCTGGTGGCCAGAGGAAGGTTTGGGGGCCAGGGCTGGGCCAAGGCACGACCAACGTCCCCACCCCAACGCTCAGGCCCCATGGGTTGTCTGTGGATATGCTGCCCCCTGGCGGTCACGAAGGCGGTCAGGGCCCCCTTCATACTCACCTTCTCTATGGAGTACACGACCATGCCGGCAGGTCCCATGTCTTTATCCACGGCCAGCACGGAGAACACCACGCTGCCCACGGGCAGGGTCTGCAGGGAGGGACCTGTCGCTTACCAGCTCAAACCCAGCTCCTCCTCTCCCTCGTCTGTCACTGCCCCCCGAGCTTCAGTGTCCTCAGCTGTGCACTCAGGGGACAGTGTTCCCCTGTCCTTCCCACCAGGGCTGCGGGTGGAAGGCAGCTGGGGGTGCGGGGCGGCAGGGAGGATCTCCCTCCTCCCCGCCCCACACAGCCTCTCCACCACCTGAGCTGGCTTCTGATTTTCGGAGCCCCTCAGAACCAGGACGAGGGATCATTCTAGAGCCCAGCCTCACGGTGCCACTGCACACTCAGACATCCCATGTGCTCTCTACAGCCTATAGCCATGGGTTTCAAACAGCACCCTACAGAGCTGGGGGCTTCTTCTGGGAGCCCTCTGCTCCTGGGCTCCTGTACACACGACCTCTACTTCCTTTTTTTGTTTGTTTTGTTTTTGCCTGAGACGGAGTTTCACTTTTTCGCCCAGGCTGGAGTGAAGTGGCACAATCTCGGCTCACTGTAACCTCTGCCCCCTGGGTTTAAGCGATTCTCCTGCCTCAGCCTCCCCAGTAGCTGGGATTATAGGCACCCACCACCAAGCCCAGCTAATTTTTTTTTTTTTTTTTTGTATTTTTAGTAGAGACAGGGTTTTGCCATGTTGGCCAGGCTGGTGTCCAACTCCTGACCTCAGGTGATCCATCTGCCTCAGCCTCCCAAAGTGCTAGTATTATAGGCGTGAGCCACCACACCCAGCCATGACCTCTACTTCCTAATGGTGGCCAAAGAGATCTTTGAAAATCATGAATCAGACCACATCACTCTTGTGCTTCAAATCCCCCAAGGGTGCCCCCATTCTGCCCAGATCACAGTCCAGACTCCTTCGAGCCTGGGCTGCCACCAGCCTCTCTGACCTCACCTCCTCCTACCCCTTCCCCTCCAGCCGCACTGGCTGAGCTTGTTCCTGCCTCAGGGCCTTTGCACCTGTTGTTCCCCCTGCCTGGAGCACCCCTTCCTGGAGCATCCCCTGCCAGCTCCTTCTTGCCATTCAGGTCTCTGTTCAGATGCCCTCAACTCAGAGAGGCCTTTCCTGACCCTTCAACCTAAAGTAGCGCCTTCTGCAGCCACTTCCTTCACTTTGCCTTCTCTCGTGCTCGGGGCGGGGCTCACCACCACCTGAAATCATTTTGCTCATTTTGTTTCATTGGTTCCTGTCTGTGGCCTTCCCTAGATGGTGAGCTGCTGAGAGTAGCAACCAGGTCTGTCTTGCTCCCCAGGTAACCTCAGCACCTAGGACAGTGCCAGGTGCCGAGGCATTCCATCAGAGCCTGTCACATGGCTGTCCAGACCACACGTGTCTGGCCTGGTGTGGGGCCCCCCACCTGGAAGGTCTTTGCAGGCACATGGCAACGGCAGTTCAGGAGTGGTGGTGTTTGCTGCCCAGTGACCATTGGGGAACCTCCTTTCCACCCACGTAGCTTAAGTGGAACTGGCCCCACTCCTCCTCCTTGCTATGGGGAAGGCCCATGATGCAGACCTAACCTGTGAAGCCTTCCACACCCCTAAATTGACTCAAGGAGAGCACATGATCTAAAATGAGCCAATGAAAGTCAGCCCTGGGCTTTTGGCTGGAAAGATTGAGAAAGATGGTCTCTTCAATGTGAGCCTGTTCTTTTTTATTTTTTATATATTTTTATTATTGATTTATTTATTTGAGATGGAGTTTCACTCTAGTTGCCCAGGCTGGAGTGCAATGGCGCAATCTCGGCTCACTGCAACTTCTGCCTCCCAGGTTCAAGCAATTCTCCTGCCTCAGCCTCCTGAGCAGCTAGGATTACAGGCATGTGCCACCACAACCGGTTAATTTTTTTTTTTTCAGTAGAGACGGGGTTTCTCCATGTTCGTCAGGCTAATCTCGAACTCCCGACCTCAGGTGATCTGCCCACCTCAGCCTCCCAAAGTGCTGGGATTACAGGCATGAGCCACCGCGCCTGGCAAGCCTGTACTTTTATCACCACATGAGAGACTTGCCTCTCATCCCCCAGGTTGGAGGCAATGAGAGAAGCAGAGCTGAGAGGAGGAGAGAAACTCAAACCATATCTTGATGTGATTTGAGTACCTGGATCCAGCCATGCCTGAAGATATGATTTCAAATCAAATTTCACGATATGATTTGGCTCAAATCAAATCAAGATACGATTTGAGTGCCTGGATCTAGCCATGCTGAGGTACCTCTACATTTTTCAGATACACGAAAAAAATCAACTCCCTTTTTTTTTTTTTTTTTTTTTTGCTTTCATCACTGAAATAATTCCTAACCTGATCGACTGCAAAATATTGCTGTCACCATTGTTTGTGGGGTTGCATCCCCCTGGCTTTGGTTCTTGAAGATGCCCCTGCTAGGAGAGGTTTTTCCCCACCCTGAATGCCCCCCTGACTGCCTCTGGCTCTTCCTACTCTGAGAAGCTCTTTGGGATGCCCCCTGCCCCACAGCCCCGTTAAGGCAGGCGTCACCTCGTTGATGCTGGTGGAGAATGCGGTGTTCTGGAAAACGGGTGCGTTGTCGTTTCTGTCTTCCACAATCACCTGCATCTCCTTCTGCACCTGCAAGTGAGAAAGCCCAGGGGACCCCAGAAAATAGAATTTAAAACACCAGAAAAGTTGCAAGTATTGTACAAAGAGCTGGTGTCCTTCATCCAGATCAACCTACTGTTTGGTCTCTCTTTCTCACCATATGTTTTTGGGGGCTTTTTTTTTTTTTTTTTTTTTTGTAGAGACCAGGTTCTCTCCACATGTTGTTTTCTGAACCATTTGAAAGTAAATTGCAGGCATCATTAGTTAATTTTTTTTTTTTTTAAGACAGGGTTTCACTCTTGTTGCCCAGGCTGGAGTGCAATGGCGCAATCTCATCTCAATGCAACCTCCACCTCCCAGGTTCAAGCGATTCTCCTGCCTCAGCCTACCAAGTAGCTGGGACTACAGGCATGCACCACCACACCCAGTTAGTTTTTTGTATTTAGTAGAGATGGGGTTTTACCGTGTTGGTCAGGCTGATCTCGAACTCCCAACCTCAGGTGATCTGCCCGCCTTGGCCTCCCAAAGTGCTGGAATTACAGGCGTGTGCCACCACACACAGCAGTTAATTTTTTAAATATAAAATGTGCCAGCCAGCCAGGCGCAGTGGCTCATGCCTGTGCCCTTTGGGAGGCCAAGATGGGAGGATCACTTGAGCCCAGGAGTTCAAGACCAGCCTGGGCAATATGGTGAGACTCTGTCTCTACAAAAAATTTTTAAATTAGCTGAGTATGGCTGGTGAGCGCCTGTAGTCCCAGCTACTCTGGAGGCTGAGTTAAGAGGATTACTTGAGTCCAGGAGGTAGAGGCTGCTGTGAGCTGTGATTGCACCACTGCACTCCAGCCTGGGCAAGAGTAAGATCCTAACTCAAAAAAATAAAATAAAAAATTGGAAAAAAGTTCCTGTCCTATTACAGGAATGTGCATTTTCACTTTGTTTGCCATAGTATAAATCTGTGAACAATGATGTGGCCACCAGAGGGGATCAGCTTAAGAGCGGCTCCCACCCTAGATACAGACGTTACAAAAATTAGGGATTTGTATGCAGACCCAGAGATAGCTCTAAGCTCAATCGCTGAATGGGCAAGGCAGCTTTCAAGACAATATAGACAGCTGGGTCCCACTGGGTTTCAGAAAACACACCAAGAAATGCATGGAGGCATGCACCTCAGCGCTGAGGGCTGTCAAAGCACACAGTGACGGTCGACACTTCAGTGGGAGTGAGCCGGGAAGGATTTTCCAAGGGAACTTTAGTTTTACCTGTAATTTTTTTTTTTTTTTTTTTTTTTTTTTGAGATGGGGTCTTGCCCTGTCACTCAGGCTGGAGTGAGGTGGTGCGATCTCAGCTCAACACAACCTCCACCTCCCGGGTTCAAGCGATTCTTGTGCCTCAGCCTCCTGAGTAGTTGGAATTACAAGCCGGCGCCACCACGCCCAGCTAATTTTCGTATTTTTAGTAGAGATGGGGTTTCTCCATGTTGGCCAGGGTGGTCTTGAACCCCTGACCTCAGATGATCCGCCCACCTTGGCCTTCCAAAGTGGGAAATAAGAGTGTAGTCGCCAACACATTCAGCCAAAGCAGTTGAGAGTGATCTTTTTGCCTCTGGAGCCCTGGGGTGGGGAGGCATTCGGCACTTTTCTTTTTTCTTTTTTTTTTTTTTTTTTGAGACAGAGTCTTGCTCTGTCACCCAGGCTGGGGTGCAGTGGCCGGATCTCAGCTCACTGCAAGCTCCGCCTCCCTGGTTTAGACCATTCTCCTGCCTCAGCCTCCCGAGTAGCTGGGACTACAGGCGCCCGCCACCTCGCCCGGCTAGTTTTTTGTATTTTTAGTAGAGACGGGGTTTCACCGTGTTAGCCAGGATGGTCTCGATCTCCTGACCTCGTGATCCGCCTGTCTCGGCCTCCCAAAGTGCTGGGATTACAGGCTTGAGCCACCACGCCCGGCCTCGGCACTTTTCTAATCAATATTTATATACATTAATAATACATTTAATTTCTATTTAAAATATAACCAATATATTTATATGTAAACAAAAAAGCCCTCTATGATACAAATAATATATTTATATAATTTAAATAAAATTTTTAAAATACTGACATCTTGATAATATCAGATGACAAGGAAATGGACTCGTATAATCTTGATATAAATAGACATTAAATTCACTGTTAACTGGGGGTCTCTCCCTTGCCAGAGGTGGGGACGCAGTCAGAAACGGGCTCTCGCGATCCCTGTCGACCCCCCCGGCACCTCCCGACTCACCTGGGTGTAGGGGTCGCTCACGGAGATAGTGACTTTGAATGTGTAGAGTGTCTGCAGCAGCCAGAGAGAAGGGGCCGGTGGTGAGCCCATCCTGCGTGGCAGCACAGGGGGTGCTGCCACGAGGATGTGGGCTCCCGGAGCCCTCCCAGCCCCTCCTCTGCGTCCCGTGCCCTCTCCGGCTGATGCTCTTTACCTCGTAGTCCAGAGCGCTGGCCAGTTTCACTTCCCCAGTGTTCGGAGTGACAGTGAAGAAGTAGGCATTGGGGCCGCTCATCCCATAGGTCAGAGGGTCATTGTCTGGGTCTTCAGCTACCAACCAGAAGACCTGGGCACCTGGGGATGGGACAGGGGCCACCCAAGGTCCACAGCCACCCTTTCAGTGCTGGTCTGGCCAAGCTGGCTGTGAGGCTGGGCTGGGTGCCTGGCTGCTCCGTACACAGGCTGGACTTGCCATCTGGGACCTCCCCAGCCCTCAGGGCCTCTGTTCCTCCACATGCATTCTGAGGCCTTTGGATAGCAGCATCCTGACTTCTCTTGTGCCAAGTGGCTTGAAGGGCAGTGGACACAGTGTGGGGGGCGGGGGCTGTACCCAGGCATCTGCCCCTCCCCTTGCCAAGCCTGTGGCCCTGCCCTCTCCGGAATACCGAGTTCCCGTGACACAAGACTAGACGTGGCTGGCGTGAACCTTTCCAGCTGCGGCAGCTGGATGCAGACTAGAGCTTTGGAGAACCTTCCAGGACACCCCCTTTCTGCTCAAAAGCTGTATCCAGTCTGCTGCTGGCCTCCTGAGAGCCCTAACTCTTGTACTGCATGTCTGAGCACAGCAGCAGGCTGGTTGTCCCCTCCCTAGCCTGAAAGGAACTTTTTACAGATTCATCAAACCCACCCTATCCCTGAGCCCCACCTCCTTTACCCCTCCAGCCTCTGCTCCAACACCTCCGCGGGCCCCGCTGTTCATTAGCAAGGAGTTTCTCCTCTTCACGAAGATGTGTTTCCCTTGAGCTCCACCACAGGGCTCCGAGGGCTTCAGCCACTGGCGTGGGAGCCTACACCCCCTGATACTTTCATGGCCCACAAGAAAGTTGAATTTCTTTTAAAAGCAGAAGGCCAGGTGTGGTGGCTTACATCTGTAATCCCAGCACTTTGGGAGGCTGAGATGGGGCATTGCTTGAGCCTAGGAATTTGAGAGCTGCCTAGGCAACATAGCGAGACCCCCATCTATACAAAAAAATTTTAAAATTAGGCCAGGCGAGGTGGCTCATGCCTGTAATCCCAGCACTTCAGGAGGCGGAGGTGGGAGGATCACTTGAGATCAGGAGCTCGAGACCAGCCTGGCCAACATGGTGAAACCCCGTCTCTACTAAAAATACAGAAAATTAGCCAGGTGTGGTGGTGTGCACCTGTAATCCCAGCTATTGGGGAGGCTGAGGCAGGAGAATTGCTTGAACCCAGGAGGTGGAGGTTGCAGTGAGCTGAGATTGTGCCACTGCACTCCAGCCTGGGCTACAGAGCGAGACTCTGTCTCAAAAATAAGTAAATATAAAAATAAAAAATTAGCCAGGTGTAGTGGTGCACAGTGGCTCATGCCTGTAATCCCAGCACTTTGGGAAGCCGAGGTGGGAGAATTGCTTGAGCCCAGGAGTTTGAGACCAGCCTGAGCAATGTAGCAAAACCCTGTCTCTACTTAGAAAAATAAAATACTAGCCAGGCATGGTGGTGCATGCCTGTAGTCCCAACTACCTGGGAGGTTGAGATGGGAGGATCGCTTGAGCCGAGGAGGTGGAGGCTGCAGTGAGCGTGATCGCACCACTACACTCCAGCCTGGGGCACAGAGCCAGACTCTGTCTCAAAAAAAAAAAAGAAAAAGTCCCATACACTCCTCCCTCTCCAGCCTCCATGGGGTAGACATGAGAACAGCAGTTGCCTATAGGGAGCAGAGATTGACGAGAACTGGACACAGGGAACTTTCTGGGGTGATGGAAATACTTTCTCTTGATCAGGGGATTGCTTGCACAAGTTTTGTATTTGTCAATACTCCTTGGTGTCTCTTGTTTCATCTGGCAGCTTTCGATATTCCTGGATTCCATTTTGCGCTATAACAAAGGCTGTGACTTGTCCCCCAATATCCATTTGTCTCTCTTTTCTGAAAACAATGGAGCCCCAGATTTTGAGCTGGCCACATGGCCAACCAGAATGAAGGCCACATTTGCCAGGTTCCCTTGCAGCTAGGCGTGGGTCTGCAGCTTAGTTTTCGCCAAAGAGACAAAAGCAGATGCAATGTGTGTAAAATCCAGAAAGGAAGAAGCCGTCTTGGCCCCTTCCTCCTTCTGTGGCGGGAATGGTTTCTTGTCTGAGCCATCCTGGCCCATGTGGGTGGGACCATGCCTTAGGGAAGGTGGGGCACTGAACAGGAAGAAGGCCGCCCCAAGCCCCACAGGGAGGACAGCCTGATGGAACACGCCCCCACAGCTCCCAGCTCCTGGGTGGCCTCAGGGGGACAGTAATTCACCTCTGCCTTGCTTGCATCTCTGTTATTTGGGGTCCCAACCAATACGGCCACCTATGGTTTCTACTGCCCCAATCTATATCCTGCCTTCTGGGAATCTGATATCTAGGCCCCCCGGCTCCTTCCAAAATAATGTTACCAAACTTCATTTGTTCCTGCGCCACTGCCATGACCTTTGCTGTGACTTTTGCCGAGACCATTGCTACGTCCGTGTTCTATTCCTGGTGCTCGTTCTTTAAATTGACTTTCCATCCCATGTAAAGACATGCACTTTAAAAGCAAACTTTACATCGCAAAACCCATCTCACCTACCATAGATAGAAAGTAACTTTACAAATAAAAACGAAGCAAAGTGAGTCATCAGCTTCTGTGAAAGGGTCTGAGCCTGACACCTGCTCTCCCTCAAAAAAAAAAAAAAAGCCAGGGTCGGGGTGGGAGAGATTAGCAAGTGTGAGGAAAGAGAAGGAAGCCTGGCCCAAGGGATCCTCCAGTCAGAGACTGAAAGCGATGGGCAATGGGGGAGGCCGGATAATTTGACGCTGGTGTGAGGGCCCCTGGAGAAGCGTCTCACAGCTTTGGGGACACTGCTCTTGACCCAGAATCTGAAGAGGAGAAAACAAACTGCTGGAATCAAAGGAACTGCCTTCAGGTCCTCTCTGTCCCACAATAAGCCGTGGAGTTGCAGGGACGGTGGGGGCTCAAGAGGGCGCCCCAGGACTTTCTTGTGAATCAGGACCTGGCGTGGGGCAGACACAGGGACTGGGACTCACCCACAGGCAGGTCCTCGGCCAGGATCACTGACGTCATGTTGGCCAGGAACTTCGGGGCCATATTGGCTGCCACTGCAGGGACACAGAGTGCTGGAACACCCCTGCAAAACCGGCCCCTACCTGCTCCCCTGGGAGCCCACACAAGTCTTTATGGCCACCCAGGCCACCCGTCCAGGCCTGGATTCCTCCCCAGGCCTCCCCAGCTCAGCCAAGCACAGGGCTGGCCCATAGGAGCTGGTGTTCGCTGATGAGGGATCCCCCTCCCTTCCGGAGGGTCCTGCCAAGGGTCTCTAGGTTAGGGCTGCGTGGCCAGGAGAGGAGACACCTACCAGACACCACGAGAGCAGGAAGCAGGAAGCAGGACAGCCATAGCCGGGCCATCACATCCGCAGGGACCTAAGGGAAGAGGTCAGGGAATGGTTCCTGGACTCAGGCCTCCCTCCTTTTGGCAGACCCCCATCTGCCTGGGTCTGACCCGAGCCCACCCACCACCGCCGCTTAGTAGCTCTCCCCCAGGGCCTCTATCACCCTTTGTCCGTTTTCCAGATGCTCCAGGGTTGGGGGAACCAAGGGGGAGGCCAGGTGGGGTGGGGAGGAGCACGACAGCTGAACCTGAATCCAGGACCCACCATGCACCAGGAACTGCTCCAAGGCACTGGACATGCAATTGTGTTATTCCTACAACTGTGAGGTGGCTGCTAAGACACCAGGATAGGAAGGGGCTTGCCTAAGGCCACAGGGAGTCAATGACAAGACCATGCTTGGAACACAGGCATTTTGGAGTCCAGAGTTCATTCTCTCCACCACTGCACTATCTCCACCTGCCTGTTAGAAGTGTTCAAACTAATAGCATCTTTCAAAATCAAGGCTCTGAAGAGGGACCATAATTTGTCCAGGACCATCCAGAGACTATGGGCGGGCAGGGTCCTCTGTTCACCGGCTGATACATCTAATGGCTGTCTTTGCAGCCTTTCCCAAACTGTGCTCCATGGAACCCTGGCCCTCTGAGATGCGCCACGGCAGAAGGGTTCCCCAGTCAGGTGGGTCTAGGGAGGGTTGCATAACTCTAGGATCCTCTTGTTGATTGACAACTGGACAGAGACCCTTAGAAAACCCTGCTGGGCCAGGCTTTTTGGTCATCTTACATTGCAAGCTGTCCCTCATTTGGGAAAACGAGAAAAGGGGGACTTGATTCACTGTCACAGAGAGACCTGAAATGCCAAGGCTCTTTTAATGCCCAAAGACAAGGCCGGGTGCAGTGGCTCACGCCTGTAATCCCAGCACTTTGGGAGGCCGAGGCGGGCGGATCACCTGAGGTCAGGAGTTCGAGACCAGCCCGACCAACATAGTGAAACCCCGTATCTACCAAAATACAAAAAACATTAGCCAGGTGTGGTGGCGGGTGCCTGTAATCCGAGAGACTCGGGAGGCTGAGGCAGAAGTGTTTGAACCCGGGAGGCGAAGGTTGCGGTGAGATGAGATCACGCCATCACATTTCAGCCTGGACCACAGGGTGAGACTCCGTCTCAAGAAAAAAAAAAAAAAAAAAATTCCCAAAGACAACTGACGTGTCACTCCACAGAAAGCAGGAGAGCAGGAGGGGCCCCCACATGTTTTGTTTCTTGCTGTCTAGAAAATTGTCTGTATGCTCTATGTTCGCTATGCTACTCTATAATCTTTTTGTTAGACAGGGCTTTTTACTGTATACTTTTTTCTTTTGAGATAGTGTCTCACTATGTTGCCCAGGCTGGCCTTGAACTTCTGGGTTTGAACTCCTGAGTAGCTAGGATTACAGACGTGTGCCACTGTGCCCAGTTTTTTACTGTATACTCTTTTGTGCTAATTGAATATATTAACTTTTCCAAAAATGAATTAAACTAAAGCTTGGAAGCAAACTAAGGAACACATTTGCTACTGTAAACTAAAAATAAAATCGTACACCTCCCGCCAACTAAATGGCCCCGCTTGTGGCCCAGGAGACCCCAGTAAAACTTCGAAAACTTAGTTTCCAGGCCGGGCGCAGTGGGTCACGCCTGTAATCCCAGCACTTTGGGAGGCCGAAGTGGGCAGATCACAAGGTCAGGAGATCGAGACCATCCTGGCTAACATGGTGAAACCCCGTCTCTACTAAAAATACAAAAAAATTAGCCGGGCACGGTGGTGGGCGCCTGTAGTCCCAGCTGCTCAGGAGGCTGAGGCAGGAGAATGGTGTGAATCCGCGAGGCGGAGTTTGCAGTGAGTCGAGATAGCACCACTGCACTCCAGCCTGGGCGACATAGCGAGACTCTGTCTCAAAAAAAATAAAAAAATAAAAAACTTAGTTTCCAGCCACGGCGGGATGAGGGGATGAGAGGTCAATCACGCCTCATTACACCCTTCTCTTTTACAGTCGACACACAATAACTGACCAGCATTAATGTTAAAATAGAGATCACAGGACTGAAAGAATAGACATTCCGTGGCAGTAAGATGCCAAATTATAAACAGGACCTGAGGCCATGCCAGGCCAGGGTGAAGTCAGGCAGCCCTAAAGAAGAAACTCTGTTCTAAATGCCACGAGGGTTTTCTTTTTTTCTAGCAGCTAAATAAGCACTGGCCTAGCAGCTAAATAAGCACTGGCCTCGAGAAAAGCCAAATTAAAGCAATTACAGCTCATCCAGTTCACAGATGCTGACGAACTGAGCCCCTGTTCTACCAGCCATAGCCGCAGCTTTTTTTGTTTGTTTGTTTTTGAGATAGTCTTACTCTGTCACCCAGGCTGGAGTGCAGTGGTACGATCTCGGATCACTGCAACGTCTGCCTCCCTGGTTCAAGTGATTCTCCTGCCTCAGCCTCCCAAGTTGCTGGGATTACAGGCACCCACCACCACACGGGGCTAATTTTTGTATTTTCAGTGGAGACAGAGTTTCACCGTGTTGGCCAGGCTGGTCTTGAACTCCTGACCTCAAGCGATCCACCTGCCTCAGCCTCCCAAAGTGCTGGGATTACAGGTGTGAGCCACTGCGCCCAGCCCATAACCACAGCCTTGACTGGACAAGAGACTGATTTCAGTAACTTTCTCCTGATAAGAGCCCACCGACCACAGACTGGCTCCAGCTCATACAGAGATTGCTTACTCATGCAACTTCCGTGTCTCAAAAAGACGTTTTGATGTACAGGGTGTAATTGTGATACATTTCAATTTTAAGTCGCCACCCCAAGTGAGCATGGATCCTATGTTACATGCACGTGTGTTCAACATGCATGTGTCAGGAGCTCCTTTATTAATATGCGTAGCTCCTCCTGTAACCTGTTGAATATGTATGTGTAGCCACCCTGTCTAGCACCAAGCTTCTTTCCCAAACCCCATTTCGAAGTGTCTGTCTCTGGTCTTGGCCGGAGGGATGGCCACCTGCACACAGTCCCCTCTCTTTTTCTAGATTGATATTTTGTGTTTTTTAAGAAGTTAACACTACCAAGCACGCTCACCTGGTCCTGGGCACCTCTTCATGTCCCTTTCCCTCCTGCCCCAGAGCATCTGAAGTGGGCAGGCAGCCCTGGGGAGGAGTGGGGAGGAGGATGGCTTCCAGAGCCGAGCCCTGATGGTGAAACAGCATCAAAAACCAGAGCTCCTCTCCTTCACACCGCCCACCCCTCCTCCCGAGCTCCAGCCTCGGGGAGCCACCCACCTGCCCACGCCATTCTGACACCTCCTTCTCCTGAACACCCACGCCCAATCCGTGCGGCCTACTCTGGCTCTTTCTAATCAGTCTGCATCTGTCCATCCCATACTGGCTGCCCTCCCTGGGGACACTGTCCTCAGCCTCTTCAATGCCTCCCTTCCTCCAGCCTCTCGAATCCATCCCACTCAACCAAACTAATCCTTCTGCACGCAATCTAATCTTTTCCGCCCTCGCTCAAAACCCTTCGATGGCTCCCCGTTGCTAGAGTCCAGACTCCATAAAAGGGCTTCTCAAAGACTAGCCTCGACCTCTCCAGCTTCACCTCGAACCGCTCCCTGCATCGCAGCCCACCTCTCGTCTCCTGTGAGCCCACGGGCTCCCTCTGCCTGCCCTTACTACTGCCCATCCCTCTTTTTGGAATGCTCTTCCCCACCTTGCTACCTAATGAGCTCTCTTCATTTTTAAAAGCCAGTTCCAAGGCTGGGCATGGTGGCTCACGCCTGTAATCCCAGCACTTTGGGAGGCCGAGGCGGGTGGATCACTTGATGTCAGGAGTTTGAGAGCAGCCTAGCCAACATGGTAAAACTCCATCTCTACTAAAAATACAAAAATTAGCTGTGCAAGGTGGCACACACCTGTAGTCCCAGCTACTCAGGAGACTGAGGCAGGAGAATCACTCGAACCTGGGAGGCGGAGGTTGCAGTGAGCCGAGATCATGCCACTGCACTCCAACCTGGGCGACAGAGGGAGACTCTGTCTCAAAACAAACAAACAAACAAACAAAAACCAACTCCAGGATCCCCTTCTGTCCAGACACCCTCTCAGTGCTCCCACGGAGGAGCTGCCTCCTCCACCCATCCGTCGTGACCTCACAGGATGCTCCATAGACCCTCGAATAACCTCTGTAGCTCTTGGTGTCTGTGATCTCCTTACAAACGAACCTCTCCCACCAGACCAGAAGAGATGTGAGGGCAATGTCCAAGTCTGATGCACCTCTGTGACCCCAGGACCAAGCACCGGGCTGAGCCCAGTGGAGGCTCAGTGAGTATTTCTGAAAGGAATGCATGGATGAGCCAGTGAGTCACTGCAACCGCAGGTGGCTTATCCAGAACACCCACGAGATAAAGCAGAGTGTAATGTGGTATGTGGACCTGAGAGCCTGGGTCCAAATCTGGCGTAACCTCGGGCAAGTAACATACGCTCTCTGGGCCTCAGCTTCCTCATCTGTAAAATGGGAATAATAACAGCACCTACACCAGGAGTTTGTGTTGAGGCTTACACAGCGCCTAGCTCACAGTAAGTACGTAATGAATGTTAGAAGTTATTGTTGCAGGAAAAGGAAAGTCTGTCTCTTGCCCTTCTCATTGTTGGAGTTCCTATTCCTGGTCCCTCCCTTCTGGGGAACTCTGCCCTGGCCAGCACTGGCTAGCTGCAGGCCCTCCTCCCCGAGTGTGCCCTCAACAGTCAGAGATCCTGCTTCTGATCTGGCTGTGTGCTCCCCGGGCATGGTTGGCACCCCCACCCTGAAGCCCCAGCACAGCATTCCCTCTTTTCATTCAGATTCATCTCGCCATGCTCCCCCGAGACCTGCTGGGGAAACATGGGACATCAGGAAGGCTGACAATCTTAAATAGCGGCTGGCGTTTCCTGAGCACCTACTATGTGCCGAGTACCCTGATTGACTCATTCATTCCCGCAGTAAATAGTTATTCGGTGTCCATGAGCTGCTACCTGCCAGACCCTGCTCCCAGCAATGGGAAGGCAATGGTGAGCAAAACAGTGCAGGTTCTGAATGAGACAGACTGCAGACGAGTAAACAAAGTCCCACCTAATAGTGCACTGCGTCCCTGCTGTGGAGGAGGGAAATGTGGGCACTACGAGAGTGAAAGGAGGCAACCACTTTAAGTGGCATGGCAGACAAACAGGACCACAGATCTTTTGACATACCTCCCTGCAAGAGGTGAGGACTGTGTCTTCTTCCCTTGAATCTGGTATATTAATCATTCTTTTTTGGCGTATTATTATTATTATTATTATTATTATTATTATTGAGACGGAGTTTTACTCTTGTCGCCCAGGCTAGAGTGCAGTGGTATGATCTCGGCTCACTGCAACCTCCACCCCCTGGGTTCAAGTGATTCTCCTGCCTCAGCCTCCCAAGTAGCTGGGATTACAGGTGTGTGCCACCATGCCTGGCTAATTTTTGTATTTTTAGTAGAGACAGGGTTTCACCATGTTGGCCAGGCTGGTCTCGAACACCTGACCTCAGGTGATCCGTCTGCCTCGGCCTCCCAAATTGCTGGGATTACAGGTGTGAGCCACTGTGCCCAGCCATTTGTTTTTATTTTCTGTGTTTTATGATGCTTTGACATCTTTGGGGCCTTGCTGGCTAGGGAGAGACTGGCTAATTCCCGGAGACGGCAAGCACCTTGCCTTCAGACCTGCCTCTCCTATGCAAACCAACCAATCCAAAGCCATGCCACAACCACCCTTTATCTAATTCTCACATACCCAGCCGATATTTCCTTGCTGTTAAACACCTCTGGCCTCCACCCACTAGATACCAGTAGCAACCCCCAAGTTGCAACACCCAAAAATATCTCCGGACATTGCCAGATGTCTCCTGATGGGGGACGGAGAGTGGTGGTAAGATCACCCCTAATTGACAGCCACTGTTATAGATTACAAAAATCATAATGCAGGAATTAAAAATGTAATGGAGGGATCAGAATATAAAATTGAGATACGGAAACTAGGAGAGAAAAATAGGAAATTACAGGATTAATCCAGGAGGTCCAATGTGTGATTAATAGAAGTCCCAGAAAGAGAAACAGAGAAGGAAAACAGGGAAAGGAAACTATCAAATGAGGACAAACAATAGATTTTGTAGAAGTGAATAACACATTTCCAGACTGAAAGAATTCCAAGAACAAATTTTAGAAAGGAAGGAAGAGAAAACCCAAGCCAAAGTGTTTTCAGAGTACTAGGGACAAAGACAAGACCCTGAAATCTTCTGCAGAGAAAAGCAAGTGACATACAAACACCCAGAATCAGAAGGTTATGGGGCTTTTCGGTAACAATCCTGGAGTTAATGGAGCTGTGTGTGGGAGATTAATGGTGTCACAAATTCTTTGACATTCCTTCTATTGAGTAGTGGAGTCTAATCCCCTCCTGTTGAATCTGAGCTGGCCTTAGTGACTTGCTTGATCAACAGAATGTGGTAGAAATGCAGCATTCAGAAGCTTTGCAGCTGACACCTGGGCCTCTTGGGCCACTTTGCTCTTGGAACCTGGAGATACCTTGTTAGAAGTTCAACTACCCTGAGGCCGCCATGTTATAAGGAAGCCCAGGCTACCCACGTTGAGAGGCCTGTGCATTGAGGGAGAGCAAGATGTCCAGCCAGTCCCCACTGTCCAACCCCTAATCTTTCACATACCCCCAGCTGAGGCCCCAGACACCATGGAACAGAGTTGAGCAATTCCTGGTATGCCCTCTCCCAACTCTCATCCTATAGAATCAGGAAATATAATAATAAATTGTTGTTTAAGCCACTAAGTTTTGGGGCATTCTATCAAGCAGCAGTAAATAACCAGAACACGACGCCTGCAAAATACTGAAGACAAATAATCTCCAACCTAGAATTCCACACCCACCAAAATTATCAGTCACATATGAGAGCAAAATAAAAACATTTTTAGACATGCAAAGTGAAAAATGCTACCTCTTCTGCATCTTTTCTTGGGAAGCTACTGGAGAACATAATCCATTCTATGAAGGGAGTAAGCCAAGATAAAGGAAACAGAGAGATCAACACAGAAGAGAGGGAAAGGGGCACTGAGACCACAGCGGGTCCCGATGGGAGGAAGGGCTCAGCGAGCTTTCGAGGGCTGTCTACACACATGGAAATAGAACTGATGGCGTGAACATTTCGAGGAGATTTACACCTCTGGCTAGGGCGAAGGGATGAACTTGTGATACCATGTAAAAAACTAAGCGAGCAGCCGGGCACGGTGTCTCACGCCTGTAATCCCAGAACTTTGGGAGGCTAAGGCGGGCGGATCACAAGGTGAGGAGATGGAGACCCTCCTGGCTAACATGGTGAAATCCCATCTCTACTAAAAATACAAAAAAATTAGCCGGGCTTGGTGGTGGGCACCTGTAGTCCCAGCTACTCGGGAGGCTGAGGCAGGAGAATGGCGTGAACCTGGGAGGCAGAGCTTTCACTGAGCCGAGATGGCGCCACTGCACTCCAGCCTGGGTGACAGAGCGAGACTCCATCTCAAAAAAAAAAAAAAGAAAGAAAGAAAACTAAGCAAGCAAAACCAGTGACCATGCAGGAAAGGAAAGCTGTACTAGAAAGAATCCAGGAACATCATTCGCCAGTGGCTTAGCTGGGACTGTTCCCATGGTCGATGGACCACAGTCTTACTGTACGCACTGGGAAACTGTGTTGGGCTGTAAGATAATAAAATCCTCATCTTTCACTTTAAGAAATTAACAGATAGGCTGGGCGCAGTGGTTCACACCTGTAATCCTAGCACTTTGGGAGGCCGAGGCAGGTGGATCACAAGGTCTGGAGTTTGAGACCAGCCTGGCTAACATGGCAAAACCCCATGTCTACAAAAAATACAAAAATTAGCCAGGCACAGTGGCAGGCACTTGTAACCCCAGCTATTTGAGAGGCTGAGGCAGGAGAATCGCTTGAACCTGGGAGGCAGAGGTTGCAGTGAGCCAAGATCACGCCACTGCACTCTAGCCTGGGTAACAGAGCAAGACTTGTTTCAAAATTTAAAAAAAGAAAGAAAGAAAGAAAAAGAAATCAACAGATAATGACTTAGCCTAGGAGGTCGAGGTTGCAGTGAGCCGAGATTTTGTCATTACACTCCAGACTGGGTGACAGAGCAAGACCCTATCTCAAAAAAAAAATCTAAGAAGGTGATAATAAAAAAGAAATAAACAGATAATGTCTTAAAAATTATGAGGCCGGGCACAGTGGCTCACGCCTATAATCCCAGCACTTAGGAGGCCAAGGCAGATGGATCACTTGAGCTCAGGAGTTTGAGACCAGCCTGGCCTACATGGCAAAAACCCGTCTCTGCAAAAAATACAAAAATTAGGCCAGCATGGTGGCACATGCCTGTAGTCCCAGCTACTTGGGAGGCTGAGGTGGGAGGATTACTTGAGCCCGGAAGCTTGAGGCTGCAGTGAGCCATGAATGCACCACTGCACTCCAGCCTGGGCGATAGAGTGAGACCCTATATAAAAAAAAAAAAAAAAAAAAGCAAAACAGCAAAATATTGTTAAATAACAGGCCAGGTGCGGTGGTGCACGCCTGTGGTCCTAGCTACTCGTGAGGCTGAGGTGGGAGAACTGCTTGAGCCCAGCAGTTTGAGGCTGCAGTGAGCCAAGACCTCACCACTGCACTCCAGCCTGGGCAACAGAGCAAGACCCCATTGCTAAAAAAAAAAAAAAAAAAAAAAAAGGGAAAGGAAGGAAGAAAGGAAGGGCTGGACATGGTGGCTCATGCCTGTAATCCCAGCACTTTGGGAAGCCGAGGCAGGCAGATCACCTGAGGTCAGGAGTTCAAGACCAGCCTAGCCAACATGGTGAGACCCCGTCTCTACAAAAAATACAAAAATTAACCAGGTGTGGTGGCATGTGCCTGTAGTCCCAGCTATTCAGGAGGCTGAGGCACAAGAATCGCTTGAACCTGGGAGGCAGAGGCTGCAGTAAGCTGAGATCGCACCACTGCACTCCAGCCTAGGTGGTGACAGAGCAAGACTGTCCAAAATGAAAAAGAAAAGAAAGAAAGAAAGAGAGCAAGAGAGAGAGAGGGAGGGAGGGAGGGAGGGGAGGGGCAAAGGAGGTAAAAGCAGTTGCTTCTAGAGAGTGGATACTGGGGACGTCGGGTGTGGGTCGGGAAAAGGCCGGCTTTTGTTATAAACCTTGTTGTATTGTTTGATGTTTTTGTTTGTTTGTTTTTAAGGCTAGTCAAGTGAAGCAGTCTGAGTGGAGAAGGAATAAAGCGATCTGCAACGGGTTGTGATAAATTAGCTGTAAACACCACTGCACTTGGACCAGCCTGTTAGGTGTTTTTTGAGACACGTTCTTGCTCTGTCACCCATTCTGGAGTGCAATGGCGCTATCCTGGCTCACTGCAGCCTCAAACTCCTGGGCTCAAGCGATCTTCCCATCTCGGCCTCCTAAAGTGCTGGGATTACAGGTGTGAGCCACCGTGACTGGCCTATTTGATTTTTTTTTAAATTAAATACCCATATTGCTGTGATAAGGTGAGCACTGTTATGGGAGAGTCCCAAGTAGCACAAACAATATGAGAGATGGCCTGGGCCAGGGAAGAACCAGGTATATTCCAGGAGTTCAGAGAAGGTCCCTATGGCTGGGTTGCAGGGAGACAGGTGGAGAATGACGGGAGGGAGGCAGATTCAGAAATTTTTCAGGGCCAGAGCATGCTCCACCCTGTGAAAAACAGGAAGGATATTTCATTTTATTCTAAGAAAAACAGAAAACAGGAAAACAGAAGGTCATTTCAGAGGGTTTTTGTTTGTTTGTTTTGAGACGGAGTCTCGCTCTGTCTCCCAGGCTGGAGTGCAGTGAACCTCTGCCTCCCGGGTTCAAGTGAGTCTGCTGCCTCAGCCTCCCGAGTAGCTGAGATTACAGGCGTGTGCCACCACACCTAGCTAATTTTTGTATTTTTAGTAGAGACGGGGTTTTTTCCATGTTGGCCAGGTTGATCTCAAACTCCTGACCTCAGGTGATCCATCCACCTTGGCCTCTGGGATTACAGGCATGAGCCACCCAGCGCACCTGGTCCATTTCAGAGTTTTAAGCAGGGGAGTGGCAGGGACTAATTTCCTCTTAAGATCTTTCTGGCTGCTGTGTGTCGCCGGGCTGAACCGGGGGCAGCAGGGCTGGAGAGAAGAGGCAAGAGCAGGGCTGTAGTTTGGAGGTAGAATATTTGGGATTCACAGAATTTCATCTTCACAGCAACTCATTTTGCAGACGAGCAGACGGGCTCTTGCTGGGAGTGTGCTGCTGGGGCCCTCACAGCTGAAAGCGAGTGGGAATCACAGCCGCTCTCCAACCCCAAGGCCCTCGCCTCTCCCTGAGGCAGGGAGAAGGAGGCAGCCCTCCCGTGGCCCCAGGGCCCTAGCAAGAAGAGAAAACCCCAGTTCAGATGTGGACCCCAAAGCTTCAAAATGTTCACCCTGTTGACCTACTCATCCAACTAACATAAAATAAGAAGCTCTTTCTGCAGAAAGTTGTTCACCAGGAGTGATTATTTATAATCATGGGAAGCTGGAAGTGACCATAACATGAAACACAGGCAATGATGAAGAAAGATGTGGACAAGCCCTGGGTGGGATGTTCAACAACTGTTAAACATTACGGCACTGAATAGCAAGAGACCCATGGAGGAAGCACCTCCCGCCTGCCAGAACTTGAGCCGGGCGCTAATGTAATGCTCACAAAAACCCCTGGAGGCCGCATGTGGTGGCTCATGCCTGTAATCCCAGCACTTTGGGAGGCCGAGGCGGGCGGATCATGAGGTCAGGAGTTCAAGACCAGCCTGGCCAACATGGTGAAACCCCGTCTCTACTAAAAATACAGTAACTAGCCAGGTGAGGTGGCGGGCGCCTGTGATCCTCAGGAGGCTGAGGCAGGAGAATGGCATGAACCCGGGAGGTGGAGGTTGTGGTGAGAAGAGATCGTGCCACTGCACGCCAGGCTGGGAGACAGAGCAAGACACTGTCTCCAAAAATAACAAAACAAAACAAAACAAAAACAACAAAACAAAAACCCTTCTAGACTGGTACCATTCTACCCACTTCACAGATGGGGAAAACGAAGCTCAGAGAGGTGAAGAGGCTGGCTTGAGTTTAGAGTCAAGAAGCAGCAGAGCTTCGTTGGGCAGTTCACTGCCCTTCTCTAAGCGTTCCCTCCCCTGTGAGAATAATAACCCCACTAAGTGATGAGGGTGGGCAGCGGGGATGAGTGGGAATAAGAATGTGCCACCTCAGCGCCTGGCACACAATAGGCGCCCAGCAAATGCAAACCTTCTTCCTTCTATGGGGTTGTCCTCACCTTATGCCTGCTCCTCCCACTGCAATCACCATAGAAACAGCTTCCTCCCTCCCTGGTGACTGTCCACGCTCCCTGGGGTCTGAGACTGCTTGCAGAGGTCAGAGCTAAATGGGCAGGGCCAGGGCTATGTGTGGAGGGGCCCTGGGGCTCTTTCTGATGCTACCTTCCATGTGACTCTAGCCAGGGGAACCTTGGGAAGTTGCTATGGAAAATGCTGGCTTGCCAAGAACCCCGGAGATGACAGCTGGGGACAGCCCACATGCTGGACGGCAGGGCTGCACTCAGCCAGACTGATAAATACAGTTGTGCCCCTCTGCTCAGGGGAATTAGTAAGTTCTCAATCCTCAGAATACCCAGCAGTGCTGAGCCACAATCCTCAGTGAGACAGGGACAGAGATGTGGCTACAGCTATGCCCTGGAGGGCGACAGGTTAGCGCTGGAGTCAAGGGCAGTGGCTGAGGTGGTCATGGAGGCAGGGTCCAATATCAGGATAGGGATCCCTCGGGGGTAGGGGTGGCACTGGTGGTGGTAAGTGGGGATGGACGTGCTGATGACGTGTGTGCTGATGAAGGTGGAGACGCAGGTGGAGGTGACAGTTGTGGGAGGGAGATGGTGGTGGTGGCGGGCTGGCGGTGGAGATGCAGGTGAGCTGCGCATTAGTGGTAATGCTAGTCTACAGGCGTCTGTGGTGTGAGGAACAGCCAGGGGCTGGATGCATGCAGCCCTGGCATCCCTCTGAGGCTGTAATCTGGGACCTAATTCCCTCATCACTTTTTTCTCTCATGTTCTATCCTTCAGAAATGAGTCAACTGCCACAGGACAATTAGTCAGCAGGTGTGCAGCCAGCAGGCGTCAAGGTGGATTCATCATCATTACAAAGTTCCCCTGGGTCCAGCTTGCAGGACAGCAGATTCCTGCCCTCAGGGTCCCTCCTCCCAATCCCAGAGGCAAATGGGAACCAGCAAGGAAGGGCCGCGTGCTGAGGCTAGCACTTTGCCCCCATTACCATTTAATCCTCAGCAAACTGAGGTCCAAGAGGGGAAAGGGCGTGGCCCAGCCAGTAATGGGACCAGAACCCAAGCCAGGCCTGTGCCTTCTCTCTTTTCTAGGCTCCTGGGTTTTCCTTCTTGAGCTGCCTGATTTTCCCACAAGCCACGCTGAGCCCACAGACATGTGACGTTGAGAGAGAACAGCCCGAACCAGGACCTTCACCCAGTCCCCAAGGGGCCTCTCCCTACAGCCCCTTCCCCATACTCGCCACACTCCTCCCTCATGGAAGTGTCTCCCAACTCTCCTCTCCCCATTTCATAGGGCAGGACGGAGGGTCTCGAGAAGCCTGTAGACCCTCACTCAGAGCAACAGCGACACCCCTTCGCATCTGCGTGACGCACACGCAGTCTTGCCCCCGCATGTGGGCCCCGCCGCCCCCTGGAAGGAAGAGCTGGATTTATCGATCCCCTTTATGCACACTGACATGAGCGCGGGAGGCCAGGGGTTCCTGCCCAGCAGCTCCCAGGGTGTCAGAGGCAGAGCAGGGGTGCCACCCTGTCTGCCTCCCAGGCCAGCGCTCTTTCTTGCCTCATCCCTGCCTCGCCTGCCTCCTGCGCTGCTGGGGTTGGCCCTGGGTTTCTCGCAGTCCTGCCTCCTCATGATCATGGTGAGGCTGGTGTTCTACAGTCCAGAGCATCCGCCTCTGGATTCAGACACCTGGGGAAAGGCCCAGTGTCTGTGTGGGCTGGGGAAGGCCCCCACAGCCTGGCGGGCGAGGTCCTTTAAGTTCCTGGGTCTTGCTTTTCACACGAGCTGCTCTCTCCCACTCTGAGGTTCAGTGGTGTTGAATGCTCCTGGTCTCGGTCCACACCCTGCATTTTCCTTCCTCCTTCATTTGTCTAAACCGTTCCCTCTGCCCAGAATGCCTTTCTTTGCCTTCTGCCTATATGCAAATTCTCTCCGTTCTGTAAGGCCCAGGTCAGCTATGGAGCTGTGTTCAGGCAGTTGGTGGCCCCCCCTCTGGGCTCCTAATTTCCTGGTACCCCAGCAAGGGGCAGGAGCAAGGGGCAAAATGGAAAAGGAGTGAATGGAGTTGCCCCTGGGCTGGGACTTGCGGACAGACACCCACTTCTCCCTGCTGGAGCAGCCTCAGGCTGATGCATGGGTGTGAAACGAGGCCCCAGTCACTGCACAACCACGTCCCCGGGCTCTTTTCTCTGTTTGCTCTTTTAAAAAATGGGAACTGGCTGGGCGCGGTGGCTCACACCTGTAATCCCAGCACTTTGGGAGGCCGAGGTGGGCAGATCACGAGGTCAGGAGATCGAGACCATCCTGGCTAACACGGTGAAACCCCGTCTCTACTAAAAATACAAAAAATTAGCCTGGCGTGGTGGCGGGCGCCTGTAGTCCCAGCTACTCGGGAGGCTGAGGCAGGAGAATGGCCTAAACCCGGGAGGCGGAGCTTGCAGTGAGCTGAGATCCGGCCACTGCACTCCAGCCTGGGCGACAGAGCGAGATTCCCTCTCAAAAAAAAAAAAAAAAAAAAAGGGAACTATTGGCTGGGCCAGTGGCTTACGCCACCTTGGGAGCTCCCAGCACCTTGGGAGGCTGAGGTGGGCAGATCACAAGGTCAGGAGATCGAGACCATCCTGGCTAACATGGTGAAACCCTGTCTCTACTAAAAATACAAAAAATAAAAAGAAAAAAGAAAAGAAAAAAAAAAAAATTAGCCAGGCGTTGTGGCGGGTGCCTGTAGTGCCAGCTACTCGGGAGGCTGAGGCAGGAGAATGGCCTAAACCCGGGAGGCGGAGCTTGCAGTGAGCTGAGATCCGGCCACTGCACTCCAGCCTGGGCGACAGAGCGAGATTCCCTCTCAAAAAAAAAAAAAAAAAAAAAGGGAACTATTGGCTGGGCCAGTGGCTTACGCCACCTTGGGAGCTCCCAGCACCTTGGGAGGCTGAGGTGGGCAGATCACAAGGTCAGGAGATCGAGACCATCCTGGCTAACATGGTGAAACCCTGTCTCTACTAAAAATACAAAAAATAAAAAGAAAAAAGAAAAGAAAAAAAAAAAAAATTAGCCAGGCGTTGTGGCGGGTGCCTGTAGTGCCAGCTACTCGGGAGGCTGAGGCAGGAGAATGGCGTGAACCTGGGAGGCGGAGCTTGCAGGGAGCCGAGATCGCGCCACTGCACTCCAGCCTGGGCGACAGAGCAAGACCTCGTCTCAAAAAATAAAAATAAAATAAAATAAATTAAAATGGGGGTCACCTACATTCCAGAAATTACTGCTTCCTTGTTCCCAAGCCCTCTGGCCACTCCTGTTCTTTCCGGCCTCTCAGAAAACGTCTGAACCAGCCTGACCAACATAGTGAAACCCCGTCTCTACTAAAAATACAACAATTAGCCAGGCATCGTGGTGCACACCTGTAATCCCAGCTACTCAGGAGGCTGAGGCAGAAGAATCACTTGAACCGAAGAGGCAGAGGTTGCAGTGAACTGAGATCGCGCCACTGCACTCGAGCCTGGGCGACAAGCGAGACTGCGTCACACACACACACACAGACACACACAGACACACACACACACACTAGCTGGGTGTGGTGGTATGTGCCTGTAATGCTAGCTACTCAGGAGACTGAGGCAGGAGAATCCCTTGAACCAGGGAGGCAGAGGTTGCAGTGAGCCAAGATAGCGCCATTGCACTGCAGCCTGGGAGACAGAGTGAGAGTCCGTCTCAAAAAGAAAGTGCTTAGGGAAAGACCAAAAAGGACACAGGAGAATCAGGGAGACTCTGGCCCCCACACCATGAGATGTGTAGTCTCCAGGAACCCTCACTAGTCCCACCTGGCCCAGGAGGTGCCAGCTCTTCAGCCTTGGCTAGGAGGGGGCTTCAGCCGCATCTCAGAGCAGTCCACGGTGCCAAGATTTTCTAGAATTGGGAACCACTGGGAGTGAGGATACCCGGACTTCCCAGGGCCTCCAGGAGGGTCAGGGTGGGGAGGTGGGTACTCCTTCAGTGCGGGGAGCCCCCGGGGTGCAATCAGCCACGATGCTACAGAGCTCCCCCAGCACCACCACCGCTATGGCCAGCTCGCCATGCACTTTCACTTCTGCTTTTTCATTGACTTCTCACAGCTGTTCCCAAGCAGGAATTATCCTATCCTATTATTCCAAGGAAACCAAGGCTCACAGATGCCCAGAGATGGGTGAGCCAGGGGCAGCAGGTTAGACCCAGGTTGCCTCCAAATCCAGGGGTCCCTGGGCAAGCCTTGGTCTGGGCTCCGTTGATCCAGGAGGCCATGCCTGCACCCACAGAGCGGACTCCAGCTGAACCTGGGTGCGTGGAGCAAGGATGTGGAACCTGAACACCAGCTCCCCGCCACAGGCCTTCCCAGTGCCTATGGCCCAGGCCACCTGGCCCAGCAGACACATACAGAGTCAAACGGCCCTGGGTTCAGATGCCAGCGTTTCACATATTTGTCATGCAACTCCAGGCAAGCCCTCTCCCCTCTCCAGGCCTCAGTTTCCCCTGCTGAGAAATGGAGTGAGGATAAAAATCATGGAGTCTACACACGGGCCATGACCTGTTTCCATCAATGGGACCTCAGTGCTCACTGGGACCCTGCCTTGTGCCTGGTATCCAACCCAGCACATGCCTGCCTGAGGGATGCAGCGTGGCGCCGACTGTCAGCTGGGTCCCCACCTCCTCTACCAGGGCAGAGAGATGTGCAGGGCCCAGACTGGGCAGAGCCGGGGCCGGCCTGGGTCAGTCCCTGCCTGACACTTCCTAGTACTGGCTGAGGTGGCACTGGGCTCAGTCACGGGCCACATGCCCACCTTCACCTCAGGGCTCTTCAGGCCCTTTCTGGAACTCTTCTCATCTCCATTTGATAAATGAGGAAACGGAGGCCCAGAAGAGTGAGGTAGCCCACCAAGGTCAGGGTGGAGCTGGGATGTGAACAGAGCAGCTGGGGTAAGAGCCCAGGTCAGCTTCCCCTCCTCAACCCCCAAGCATCCTGTGAAGGGGCCAGGCCAGTTCCCTCATTTCCCAGGGGCGCCTGCCTCCCTTCTATCCTGCGAAGAATCATCCTGCGAGGACTTGGATGGGAAGGGGGCCATCAGCCCCCAGGGAAGGAGGTATTATTATCCCACGTTTACCAAAGAAACAGGCCTCACAGCAGGCTGGGACTCCAGCCGGGTCTGCCCCATCCAGCGTGGGACTTCCCCTGCCCAGCTTCAGGGGAGACTTTAAAGACCCCCAAGCTTGCCTTGGCTCTAGGGACCTCCCCCAACCCCCACCAAATATCTCTGGCCCAGAGACTCCCGATGGGCTGGATGGTCCCTACCTGTGTCCCCTTCGCCACGGAGGTGGCAGGCAGGCACCAGACAGGTGCCGGGGCACAGCTGAGCACCTTCTGCGGCCCGCAGCTATGTGGCCAGCAGACTTTGGCACCATCTCCACCTCCACTGAGCAATTATTAACCCTGCCAGAGACCACACCTCCCAGGAGCGGGCTGACTCCTAATGGGGCACTGAGTAGAGCTGGGAGCCCCGGACAGGAGGAAGAGACCAAAGCGCCAGAGCTCCTGGTGCTCCTGGGGCTGGAGGCCCACACCACAGGAGAAGGGGCCTGACCAACCCTGAGCCCGGAGGACCTGGGAACAGGCCCAGCCCTGGGGCAGGCTGGAGGCGGGACGGTGATAGAAGGTGATGCCAGAGCCCCCGTCCCCTGCCTGCTACAAGTCTTCAGTGACAGGAGATCTGTGGAAAAGTAGGGGGTTAAGTCGGGAGAGGGAAGTGGTGAAACAGTGTTACAATCAAACACTGCGTGGCCAGACCATTCCCTGTGAGGTTCTCATGGAGGAGTGGGGGCTACCTGAGCCTGGACAACCCACTTTCCAGCCTATTGACACTGACCCGACCCCGCACTGAGTCCCTCCAAAGGCATCTGCCCGTCCCCAGGGGCTTCATCCACCCCCCCCAGGCTGCCTTTTATTTATTTATTTTTGAGACAGTCTCACTCTGTCGCCCAGGCTGGAGTGCAGTGGCACAATCTCGGCTCACTGCAACCTCTGCCTCCCGGGTTCAAGCGATTCTCCTGCCTCAGCCTCCCGAGCAACTGAGATTATAGGCATGTGCCTCTACACCCGGCTAATTTTTTGTATTTTTAATAGAAACAGGGTTTCACCATGTTGGCCAGGCTGGTTTCGAACTCCTGACCTCAGGCGATCCACCTGCCTCAGCCTTCCAAAGTGCTGGGATTACAGGGATGAGCCACGGAGCCCGGCTCCCAGGCTGGCTTTAAGCGCTGCCCGATGTGGTGGCCTCCCGCAGGGACTCAGTCACAAGTCCTCCTTATCCTCCCTTTGGCTCAGCCATCACAGTTGACACAGAAAGGCGACCCTGGGCACAACTTTTTTAAGGCACAACACTGGGTCATCACCATTGGGTGGCCCTCTTCTTGTGGGCAGAGGACATGTCTAATTCACAATAGATACATAGTCATGCACCATATATCTGTGTTTTGATCAACGACGAACCACACATACAATAGTGGTCCTTTGAGAGTATAATACCGTATTTCACTGCACCTTTTCTGTGTTTAGATGCACAAATACTTACCACTGCGTTACAGTTGCCTGCAGTGTCTGGTTCAGTCCCAGGCTGCACAGGTTAGCAGCCCAGGAGGACAGCTGGTGGCATACAGCCTAGGTGTGTAGTAAGTGGTACCATCTAGGTTTGTGTAAGTCACTGTATGATGTTCACACAACGACGAAATTGCCCGATGACACATTTCCCAGAAGGTGTCCCGTTGTTAAGGGATGTATGACTGTGTATCAGGCAGTTGCTATAGTCAGGCGTTTTAATAGTTTGTTTCCCAACTCTCCAAATGTAAAACATATTAACAAAATATATATGCCATGAGCAGAGAAAGGAGAAGAAGCCCAGATGAAGGGAAGCCAAGTGAGAAAAACAAGGGTAATCTATGCCTGAATCGAGGCCACAAAATACTTGTCTTGAGCTGGGGGCAGTGGTGTGCACCTGTAGTCCCAGCTACTTGGGAGGCTGCAGCAGGAGGATGGCTTGAGGCCAGGATTTCTCTGCTGTAGTGCACTATGTTGACAGGGTGTCCACACTAAATTCAGCACTAATATGGTGAACCCCAAGGAGCGGAGGACCACTAGGTTGCCTCAGAAGGGGTGAACCAGCCCAGGTCAGAAACGGAGCAGGTCAAAACTCAGGTGCTGCTCAGTAGTGAGATTGTGCCTATGAATAGCTACTGCACTCCAGCCCAGACAACATAACGAGATCTTGTCTGTCAAAAAATAAACGAATTATATATATATTTGCCTTCAAGTTCTGGGTAATTGTATAGGTGGGTCATGAATCAGCTTCCCAGCAGGCAAAGCAAAAAGGGAATTGAGATCCATTAAGTCCAGCATCCATTCATTTTAAAACATTTGCATAGGCTGGGCATGGTGGCTCATGCCTGTAATCCCAGCACTTTGGGAGGCTGAGGTGGGTGGATCACCAGGTCAGGAGTTCGAGACCAGCCTGGCCAAAATGGTGAAACCCTGTTGCTACTAAAAATACAAAAATTAGCCATGCACGGTGGCAGGTGCCTGTAATCTCAGCTACTCAGGAGGCTGAGGCAGGAGAATCGCTTGAACCCGGGAGGCAGAGGTTGCAGTGAGCCAAGATCGTGCCACTGCACACCAGTCTGGGTGACAGAGCACGACTCCGTCTAAAAAAAAAAAAACAACTACTTTGCATATAGCAGGTTCTGGGAGCTATGAGCTATGATGCAGTTCTGAGTTTTGATAGCCAAGAGACTTTTCCTCTTTTTGAGAAGTATTTCTGAGGAAAGGAGGCTGTAGACACTAGGTAGCACTTGATATGACTATTACAATGCAGGGGTTAAGAGACCAGGCTCCTCCTGGGGCAGACAGCTGTGTTCAATTTTTTTTTTTTTTTTTTTTTTTGAGACGTAGTTTCACTCTTGTTGCCCAGGCTGGAGTGCAATGGCGCAATCTTGGCTCACTGCAACCTCTGCCTCCTGAGTTCAAGCAATTCTCCTGCCTCTGCCTCTAGAGTAGCTGGGATTACAGGCATGCGCCACCGTGCCTGGCTAATTTTTTGTATTTTTAGTAGAGATGGGGTTTCACCATTTTGGCCAGGCTGGTTTTGAACTCCTGACCTCAGGTGATCCACCCATGTCGGCCTTCCAAGGTGCTGGGATTACAGGCGTGAGCCACTGTGCCCGGCTACAATTTTTTATTTTATTTTTATTATTTTTGTTTACCTACTATATACTCACAAATGGGTTCAATTTTGGCAGGGCAAGTTACATAACCCCTCTAAGACTGTTTCCTTATCTGGAAATTGCAGGTAATCCATGATGCCTACCTGGGAAGGTGGTGGTGAGGATGTAATGAAATCACGCATTGAAAGTCCCAGGCACAGTGCCCAACACAGTAAGGTCTCGATGAATGTTAGTTTTCATGGTGGCATGGTGGCGACCATTGCATTATTACTACTAATATCACCTCATTTAATCCTGCCAGTAACTCCAGGGATGATTTTTTTCCCCTATTACAGATGGGAAAAGAGACACCTGGACAGGTTAGATCACCACCCAAGATTACAGAAGGTGGCAGAACCGGGATATTAGCACATGTCTGTGCAACGATTCTTGCCCTTGACTTTCCTGCCACAGCCATCAGATTCCTTTCTGAAGGAAGTAGGCACTAGTCATCACTGGTGGCTTAACTGGTAAGAGGCGAGGCAGGTGACCCCACCCAAGGCTCCAGGCTCCCCACTCTGCCTCAGACCATGGGAGTCAGCTTGGTCACTCTGCTGTGCCCCAAATAGGGCAGACCCCAATCCAAGCCCCTGCCCTCCCTCCCTGCCCTTACGGCTGAGGCCGACAGCTTCGAGTCACTGCTCCGGCTGCCAGAGGTGTGTCCTGGCCTGCCCAGACCTTTGGACCCATCAAGATGTGTGGCCAGATGGTGCCCTGCCCATCTCAAGGGGCACCATCCACCTGCCACAAGGCAGCCTGGGAAGCACACGGGGATCTGGGCTGTGACGATCCAGGTCCAGGTCTAGGTCCAGGGTTGGCTTCATGGAACAGCAGGCAGCCAGGCAGAGTGGAGCTAAGAGCCCAGGATATGGACTCAGGTGACCTGGGTCCTAATCCCCCCACCACTTACCTGCTGGGGGCTTGGGCAAGGTACATCATCTCCCACATTATTGGTGTCCTTGTTGAAAAGAGGCCTAATGCAGACTCCACCTCATAGGCCTCCTCTAAGGAGTAATGATGTAATGCATGACAGCACTTAGCACAGGGTAAGTAATGGGGTGATGTACATGAGGCAACAGTTTAGATACACATCAGGGTTCCTTCACAGTCACTGTCTGAAGTGTGTGCCTTAAAAAAATTTTTTTTTTTTTTTTTTTTTTGAGAGGGAGTCTCACTCTGTCGCCCAGGCTGGAGTGCAGTGGCGCGATCTCGGCTCACTGCAAGCTCCGCCTCCCGGGTTCACGCCATTCTCCTGCCTCAGCCTCCCGAGTAGCTGGGACTACAGGCGCCCACAACCGCGCCCGGCTAATTTTTTGTATTTTTTTTTTTTTAGTAGAGACAGGGTTTCACCATGGTCTCGATCTCCTGACCTTGTGATCCGCCCGCCTCGGCCTCCCAAAGTGCTGGGATTACAGGCGTGAGCCACCGCGCCCGGCCAAAAAATTTTTTTAATCAGAAAAATTTCTCAGCCGGGCGCAGTGGCTCACGCCTGTAATCCCAGCACTTTTGGGAGACTGAGGTGGGCGGATCACTTCAGGCCAGGAGTCCAAGACCAGCCTGGCCAACATGGTGAAACACGAAACATGGTGAAACCCCGTCTCTATTAAAAATACAAAAACTAGCCCAGTGTGGTGGCGCGCACCTGTAGTGCCAGCTGCTCAGGAGGCTGAGGCACAAGAATTGCTTGAACCTGGGGGTGGGGTGGGGTGAGGTTGCAGTGAGCCAAGATTGCACCACTACACTCCCGCCTGGGTGACAGAGTGAGACTCTGTCCCCTACCCCCCCAAAAAAAAAAGAAAAGGAAAAGTTCTCATTACCTGTCTTTGCTATGCGCACCCACTACATACTGAGAAATTTGTCAAGTCGAAATCAAGTGTTAGCTTGCCCCGGAGCTGGGCAAGTGTCTCCTTCCCTCTGAGCCGCCATTTCTTCACCTGCAATATCTCTGACGCCCACCTAGTGCACAGCCTGAGAGGACCTGCAGAGTCTGGGCTGAGGGGGACTCCCTGGTGTGAATGCATTCAATCCCTCAACTCCCCAGTCCTGCCCAGAAGCTGCACTCTGAAGGGTACAAAGTCCCTTCATTGCTCTTACAAATAACCAACCCAAGAATATCCCCGTGATGTCACAGACTCACAGCCTTCCACCCTAGAAAGAACTTGGGGGCTGGGCACGGTGGCTCACTCCTGTAATCCCAGCACTTTGGGAGGCTGAGGCGGGCGGATCACGAGGTCAGGAGTTCAAGACTAGCCTGGCCAACATGGTGAAACCCCGTCTCTACTAAAACACAAAAAAATAGCTGGGCGTGGTGCCATGCACCTGTAATTCCAGGTACTCGGGAGGCTGAGACAGGAGAATCGCTTGAACCGGGTGGCGGAGGTTGCAGTGAACCGAGATCGTGCCACTGCACTCCAGCCTGGGCGACAAAGTAAGACTCCGTCAAAAAAAGAAAGGACAGAGAAAGAAAGCAAGCAAAGAAAAGGAGTGAGAGAGAGAGAGAGAGAGGGAGAGAGAGAGGGAGGGGGGGAGAGAGAGAGAGAGAGAGAGAAGGGAGGGAGGGAGGGAGGAGGAAAGGAAAGAAGGAACGAACTTGGGGACCCATGAGACCAACTTCTCCCCACCCCAGAGCCTCCTTCCAGCGCACTCATTCCCTCTAAAGCTCTCCTTTAGTTGGCTGTTCTGTCAACGAACGGCAGCTTTAAAAATTAAGTAGACCGGGAGGCAGCCGCTCCACCGTCTAATCAGCCCTCCGCAGAGGACCTAAACCTGGGCTGAGAAGACGACCTGGTTGGGCAGCCTGCAGGAGGCGCGGTCTGCATGGACTACCACCACCTGCACGCCAGCCAGAGCGCGGCCCGCGGCAGGGTGCAGCCCTCGCTGGCCTAATGCGCCCAGGGGGCGGGGGCGGTGGGGCTCCCCTCCGGGGCTGGGACCCGCGGCCTGAGCAGGTGCCGGCCATACCCTGGTCCAGGTTGACTCTAGCGATGGGGACACAGGGGTTGCGGGGAGCGTAATCCCTCCCCACGTCTCTGCCGGCCGCCTTGTCTTTTGTCACTGGAGTCTCCCATCCTCCTTCTGAAGAAAGTATCATCACTTCCATTCCGCAGACTTGAAAACTGAGGCCAGAGAATGGCCCAAAGTGGGGAACCAAGATCTGCTGACCCCAGAGCAGCTCTCTATTGGCTACCCCCGCGCCCACCGGGGCTGGGGGAGGGGACACACTCTCCGGGAAGCGAAGATTCTCTGAACGACCACGGGGTCGTATTGTTTCCCGTTTCACAGACGAGGAAACGAAGTCACTCCTCCAAGGTCAAGGAGGCTGCCAGGCCCCAGGCGCCGCGCCCTTACGCTCCCCTGGCCGACTGACGCTGGGCGGGCGCGGCCGAAAGAGGCTCCGCCCCGCCCGCGCCACCCGCGCTCCCGCACGCGTGGTGCGGTCCAGGCAGCTCCATTCGCGAGGGGCCGGGGCGGGGGTCCTGGAAGCTGCGCAGCCGGCGTGGGCCCCGCGCGCCCGGGCGGTGAGGTCCGCGGACGGTTCCCCTGCACGGGGCCGGAGAGGGGCCGCGGCAGGCGGCGCGCGGGCCGCAGCCGCACCGCGAGCCCGGGCTGCAGCGGGAGCGACGCGCCGGCCGCCGGGAGGGGGTGGAGCCCCGCCGCGGCCCCAGGTAACGCCGGGCCGGGACCCTGCGCCGAGCGCCCCGGGCGCAGGGCCGGCGAGCACGCGGCGGTAGGGGGCGGCCGCGGGCCGGCGGAGGAGAGCACGCGGGGGCTTCCCGCCAGGCCTCTGCCGGCGCCCGCACGGTGGGAGCTCGCAGTCCCGGGCCCGGCAGCGGGAGCTGTGCCGCTCTTCTCCCCGTCCGCTAGGTCCAAACGCCCCAGCTCGGGGAGCCCCAGGGAACTCCGAGCCCCCGCGTGCCCTGCGCCCCGCGCATGTCCCGACCGCCACCTCCGGCGGGTCACGGACCGCGAGCCGGAGACGCTGCAGTTCTTTGGCCTCGCCATGTCTGTCCTAGACATTTCCCCGACGCCCCCTGTGCCAGCCGCCGGGGAGCCAGAGCGGCCAGAGCCCTGCCCTGGAGTGGCTTCAGGTCCGGGGAACAGACCGCTGCACTCCAGCGCCGTCCTTACTGCATTCTGGATGTCGGAACGCCGCGGGGTCCGGAGAGGGTCCGTGTCTTGCCCAAGGTCACACAGCTTCTGTTGCCTGAAAGCCACTAAGCTCGAGTCGAGCTGGTGCCGGGGGCTGGGAAGTAGGGGGAGGAGGACGAGTGAGATGGAGGGACAGTGGGGGATTCGGGAAGACTCGTCTTCCTGGGTCTTCCAGGGACCGCACTCCTGCAGCCCTCGGTTTTCATCATTGAACAATGCGGTGACGGTTCCTGCCCCCTTTGCAGAATCTGGGGGTTCCAGTAGTGAGAGCTGCGGGGTGCGGAGGAGGAGTCAGAAAGGGGAACGCCCCCACGCCACACCCACACAGCGCACACCTCCAAATGCAGACCCAGACCCGAAAAGTCGGCAGGTACAGCCCACCGGCACACACACAGAGAACCTCTGTTGACCCACCGAGGAGGATGCTTTCACCCCGCTTCACACCTGGACAAACAGCCTCACAGACTTTACTGACTTCCCCAAGGTCACAGGCTAAGCAGAGGCAGGACGGGCTGGCCTTAGGGGCTCTGTCTCACCCCTCAATGTAGGCCTTTCCCCCAGTGGCCTAGTTATTATCGATCACCCGACTTTACAGACTAGAGACTGAGGAGGAGAGGAGCCGTAGAACTTACCCAAGGTCTCAAAACTGAAGCCCGAGCGCTGAGGGCCAGAGCCCCAGACTTGGAGCATCTTTCCAGACGGCCTGCCCTGGCCGCCATCTGCACAGCCACTCAAGGGAGCCAGAACTCGGGGCCCAGGGGTGTTGAGGCCAGCCCTGAGTGGAGAGGACTTAGCGGGGCCTTGTCTACTCTCTCCCTGGTGTGTGAGGCTCTGGACCCTGATCTGATGCTCTGGTATCTGGGAGGTGTGAGCCCTGAGCTGGCTCTGCCAGGCTGTGCTGTGTCCCTGGCTGGTACCCCAGTCTCTGTGTCCCGCCAGCTCCATCCTGGGAAGGTGACTGGGCCCTGCCTCTTTGGAGGGAGGTTTGAGGGGCCTTGGAAGAAAGAAATGGGGTACTTTCTGACTCTGAGGGAGAGATGCAGCCAGTTGTCCAGGCTCTGGGGTAGGTGAGAACCCTGGTCGGGCAGGGCCCCATCAGGAAACATGGCCATGTCCTCTTCCTGCCTCAGCCTGCCCAAGCCCCTCCCCTCTGCAGAGGAGGCCTGGGGGAGGAAGCCGGAATGTGGCATCTAGTGCTTTGCGCTGGAAGGATCAAACTTTGGATCCCTCTCAGGCTCCTGTGCACCCTGATCTGGAGCCATCCACGAGTCCCTGAGCCTCTGTGTTCTCCCCTTTCCCTGGGGACATCTGCATTTGGTTCTTCAGCAACCACGGGGGCCTCTGTGTTGGCATTCCTATTGCACAGACCACACAATGTGAGATTAGAATGGGATCCCAGGTTTGCCTCTTGATGGCTGCATGACACTGGGTGAGTCCTGTCACCTCTCACCTCATCTGTAAAATGGGGCCAATGCTGGTGGCCAGCTCTTAGATCATGATGAGGAGAGGATCAGGATAGGACTTGCCCAGAGCTTGTGGAAGACTCTAGGACCCCCATTTCCCCCATGGAACCTCACAGCAGATGCCGGAGCAGATGGGCCACTCCCATCTGAGGTTTCACACTTCTGGGCTCTGTGGTGAGGGTCGGCCCCTCCATGGCTCTGAACCGCTTTCCTCTCTGTGAGATGAAAGTAAACAACACCTGCCTTCGAGGGCTTGGGGTGTGAGGAGAATGCGGCTGGCACTGTAGGCATGCAGGCCATGTCCCCACAGCAGGGTTCCAAAGCCTGAGATCCATCAGTGACCCTGAGGAGGGATTCAAAGAAAAGTTCAGATTTCTGGCTTCATTTGAAAAACTGGAAAATTCTGGGAAAATTGTGCCTCCCTTCCCATTTAATCCAGAGTGATTTCACAATCACCCACGAAGGTTTTTCAGGTTGGGGGAGATGTGTTATTGGCCTCTGGCGCTGAGGGGAAACTCAAGTGACTGGGGATTTACTGAGGGTTTCCTGGGGCCAGGACAGGGCAGGGGTTTCCTGGTCCTGCAGGACAAGAGGCAGACCCAGAGCCCCATCCCTGGGCATCCGCCACCCAGCGTGAGCCAGGCCCTAGACTGGGTGTTGTGGGCCCTGCTGAGAGCAGGGGGAGCAGTCACATGGAGATGGCCTTCTGCTCTCGTGATGCAATGTGATGGTAATCCTAATGGACTGAGGATGCCAGAGCAAGCCGGCAGGGCAGGGAAGGCTCCAAGGGAGTGGTCCGTGAGCTAGCCCCAAAGCATGAGCAGGATTTTACCCAGTAAGTAGGAGATACTGAGGACGTATTAAGCAGGGAGAATGCCACAGTCAGAGGCTTGGTGGCTTAAAAGTACAGGATTAGATTGTGGCTGGAGGGTCGCTTTCCTGGGGTGGGGATGGTAAAGGTGGTCTCACTGTGTGGCCTCAGACAAGTCACTTCACCTCTTTGAGCCTCAGATCCTCATCTGCAAAATGAGGCTGGGATACTCGTATATGCCAGTGAAGGTTGGACGTCTGCACGCTTAAAAAAGCCAGACCCCTTCTGCCAGGGGAATTACTGAGTGAGACACACAGAGATTGTGACAGGACTGTGTGCAAATTAAATGGCATGAGGTAAAGGCTGGGGTGCATCTAGCTCTGCGTTCAAAAATGGGGGATTCAGCACAGCTGGAGATGCCACAGGCAGCTTCCTGTAAAAGGCGAGATAGGAACAGAGCTTCAAACGGCCGAAAAGTGAAATGGATTGGCAGAAAGGAAAAGAGAGGGCATCCCAGGCAGGCGGTCTAGCCTGAAAAAAGGCAGGAAGGTGGCAGGGAGAGAAGGCCAGAGGAAGTACCACCATGGTGTGAGAGGAGGGACTGGGGAGAGGCGAGCCTGAAAAGTTTGGGCAGGAAGAGCTTGTTAAGTACAGCCTCCAAGCCAGGCTTCCATGCAGTTGGCAGTAGGGAGCCACTGTAGGCCCTATCCATAAGGGCAGGCAGGCAGTAATCTAACAAATATGTAGGTACCTTCGAATGTGGGGAGGGTGTTTTTTGTTTTGTTTTGTTTTTTGAGACAGAGCCTCGCTCTGTCGCCCAGGCTGGAGTGTAGTGACGTGATCTCGGCTCACTGCAACGTCCACCTCCTGGGTTCAAGCGATTCTCCTGCCTCAGCCTCCTGAGTAGCTGGGTTTACGGGTGCATGCCACCATGCCCGGCTCATTTTTGTATTTTTTGTAGATACGGGATTTCACCACGTTGGTCAGGCTGGTCTCAAACTCCTGACCTTGTGATCTGCCCGCCTCGATCTCCCAAAGTGCAGGGATTACAGGTGTGAGCCACTGCGCCCGGCCAAGGGGAGGGTTTTCAAATTGCTTTTATGTAGTGGGGAAAACAAAAGGTTGAAGGAGACATTGGAGGTGAAGGAACAGTTGATGATAAGGAACTGGTTAAAGACATAACCTTGTATATCCACACTTATTCTCATGCACACGTAATTTTTAACTGTGATGGATAGAGTTTGGCATTCCGGGTAACATCGATAGCACTGCATCATGAACTTGCTCTTGTGTTGCTTAGAGATCTGCAAACAGCCGGCTCAGTTCCATCTTCAGTCATTGTGTTGCACAGTGATACTGATTGTTGCTGGTCTAAACATTGCCATAAACATGTCTGTTCCCCAAGCTGAAAGGGGATTTCTGATTCTAAGGGAACAAACGGTTTTCTGGCTTAAAAGACTTAAGACATAGTCTCTATAATAGTTTTCTTTTAAAATTTCAGTGGGTTATGATGCATAGAGTTTTTTAAAAAGAGCTAATGTGCAATATATACAATAGTCTATCCTCCTGACCCACTTCTCCCTTCCAGTTCTCCCTAAGGACAATTGTTAATCAGTTTTCTGTATACCCTTCCAGAAATAAATGCAGATGTGGTATATGTCCAATTAAAAAAACCTGATACATACTGTTACACCTGTTCAGCATCTTGGTTTCAATTTTTATTTAAAATTTGGGATTATGAAATATACCAAAGAAGCAAAGAAAGTGAGCCCCCCATCCCCCTGCCCCATGGCCCACCACGCAGGTTAACAGATGTTAACATTTTGCATTGGCGCCTCGTTTATGGCTGTCTTGGAGGTAGCTCCATGTCGCCTCCAGCTGCCTCTTTGTGGTAACTGCCCAAGAGTCGTTATTGATTATATATGCATGCACCCAATATTCATTATTCGACCTCTTCCAGCTCTCGGATATTTAGGAAATTACTGATTTTCTGCTTATATAATTGTGGTGGAGGCAATACCCCATTTTGTATAAATTTTGCCCGGGTGGGTGGGCTTCGAGGCAAAGGAGAACGAGGCTTGGCTTTGGGTTAGGTTCAAAGTCCTGCTCCGCCACATTTCTAGTTGTGTGATCTGGAGTAAGGGAAGGCCCTCACTTTCCCCATCTGTAAAAAGAACTGGCTATTAGCAATCCCTCCGTCTCATAGCTGCTGAGAGGAATAGAAAACTAAAGTATAGAGGCTTCACTGGGCTTAGTTCCCAGTTTCCCTGGGTAGGGAGGTCTCCGCGGGGACACCAAACTCTCAAGGCCAGCCTAGCAGCTAGAGCGCCCGGTGCCTGCAGTTTTGCTTTAAACTACTACCTGTTCCCCGCCCCTGTTCCTTCGCCGCCACGCTGGGGGCGGGGCGGTTAAATGTCTCTGTGACGTCAGCGCGAGCAGGGCCAATCTCCTTGCCCGGCGGACGTTATCTCGTTTGCATGGGTGGCCCGCCATTGGTCTGTTGGGCAATGTGGGCCGTCCCAGCTTTTTAAAGACGCCGCGTAGTATAAACAAGGAGATGTGGGGCGGCCGGGCCATGATGTCAGCGCGGTGCTGCAGCTCTTGGGGGTGACGTCATCTCCGGGAAGGTGGCCGGCCCAGGGTTGTTAGAGCTAGCCTAACCACTTGGGCCGGCTTGAGGCCGCTCTCGCCCTGTCAGAGGTCAGACCCATTGCACTTCAGTATCTCAGGCGGCACCCTGTCCCCGAGGAGGGGACCATGACACAGTAAGTCCGTACTGCCGGTTCTCCTGCAGTACAGTTTCTTCGGCAGGGAAACAGCCTCAGAGGCGCGAGTAGTTAGCGAGTTTGCATAGCAAGTTCGAGTTGCAGCCGATCGGTTTTGCCCACCCTGGGGTCTCCCCATCTTTATATCAGTCCATGTGGCCCCGCCCCTTGCTTTTGACTAGGGCTGCGGTCACTTTAAGTGCGAAGGTGGGGGCGAGGTGGTTAAAAAAATCTTTCAAGATGGCGGCCCAGTAGTCACGTGCGTGGTCGCGGCGAGTGATTGGCTCTCAGGGCGGAGCTCCCGGCGCGGGGCGGGGCCCCCGCGGGCTTGCAGCGGGCTACTGTTTGCCGTATCCTCCTGGCGCGCCCCCGCGAGCCCCCTCCCGCCCGGCGCGCGACCCCGCCGCTTCGAATGTTGTGAATCAAATGTGGGGTTTGTTACATTCCGCTGCCGCCGCGGACAGTTCTTAAAGGGCCAGCCGCCGGCTGCCGCGCAGACCCAGCTGCGTCCTTCTCCGCCTCCCGCTCCCTGAGGGCCTGGGCCGAGAGAGACTGACCGCGTGTGGGCCTCGCGAGGCAGACGCCGTCGGGCGGACAACAAAGAGAGAGGCCCCGGAAGGAGCCGGGCTGCCCCCGGACCCGGGGGTGGGGAGGGGAGCACATTGTTTCGCAGGGCGGGAGCTCTTAAAGGGTCCAGGCAGGCCCCCCCCTGCCCCCTGCCCAGTTTGGCCGTCTTAGATCGGAAACAAAGGAGTCAACGTGTGGCCGGGCGGCCAAAGGTGAGTCGGGGCCAGGGCCCCCAACTCCCTATTCCCCTACTCATGGACCTCCTGCTCCCCTCCCCTGGGAATGGGGGCCGTGATCTAGCTAGCTCCGCAGGGGTTAATCACGGGCGATCCAGACTGCGGACAGCGAGACCCCAGGGATCAGGAACCCCCCCGGGCCCCCCGTGGCCAGGCCGGGTCTCCACTCTCCTGCGGCTGAACGCTGCGGTTGGAGAGGAAGGAGCCGCCCCCCTCCCCCTGCGGCCGCCACTTCCTTTGTTGTTGCTTTTGTCTCTCGCCGAGCACATGGTCCGGGATCCTCGGCTCTTAAAGTCACAGCGCTCCGGCCCCTGCGCTGCAGTCTTGTCTCCCGCCCCCGGTGTCCCTCCGAGAGCGGCACAAAAGAGTGGGAAGCGGACGAGGGAGGCCCCTCTCGGGGCAGACGTCCGCGCCTCGGCTCCCCAGCGCTATGCCTGGAGAGGGGTGGCTGGGTAAGCTTCCCAGAGCCCCACAACATGCACTTGGCCCGCGTTGGAGAGCCCCCCTTCCCCAGGGACACTGGTCTCCTCCCCCACTAGTGTGACCACCTGGTTTCTTCTTGACTCTTCTGGTTTTATTTGGGCGCTCTGGGAAGGAAAGATTTCCACCCCCATTTTACAGTTGTGCCAACTGAGGCTCTCAGAAGCAAAGGGATTTCCTTGACCAAGGTCACCCAGGGAGTTTTCTCTCCTTGTCTGGTGGTCCGGCCCTCAGCGGCTTCCAGCTGGGAAGCTCTGCTTGCGCTGGGCAGAGCCTGCTTGTTTGGAGTGGGGTATGGGGAAGTAAGAAGGGGGGCTTCTCTTCCTGGCTGTGTCTACTCATGCCCCCAGGGTCTGACTTTGTTTTTATCTGCAAAAGGGAGTGTCTCTTCCTGCAAACAGATCCCTGGGGCTCTTAGACCGAGGTCAGGGTAGGTGCTTGGGGCGCTGGACCTAAGGGGTTGGCCGGCTTTCCTGGGTGGGTGTAGAGGGGTGGTGGTAACTGCAGAATGCATTGCATGCCTCAGGGCGGACGGGGCTCAGCGACGGGACTCCCAAGACTTGATCGCACAGACCTCTGTGACAGCACAGCACAGAAATGTGGACCGGCAGAGCAGTTGTTAGGGGAGGCCACTTGGCCACCCTTGCTGTTTGACCTTGAGCAAGTTGCTAGCTCCAACTCTGGGCCTTGCTTGCTTCTCTGTACCACCGAGCTAAAGACGGGTGCCTGAAAGAGAGTGCTCTCCCAGCCTCCTGTACGGCTTGGCCACTCGGGATTAGGCGATTTCCTCCAGCTACTGATGCCACAAGGAGTTATGGGTTGGGGGAGTTTGGGCCTAGGAGGCCAACTAGGACGGACCAGTTCTGTTCTCTCTGGCCTTGTGGCCTAGAGTAACTTACTTCCTTTCTCTCAGCCCCAGTTTTCTCAGCTGTGAAGTGGGTGTAACCCTTCTATGCCACCCCTGTTCCTGGCAGGGCTTAAAGAGCCAGGATCCACTCTTCCCAGCTGAGGTATTCCCCTAGAGTAGCCTGCTGCCTGGGAAGTGGCGCCCTTCAAGCTCTGCTGGGGGTTGGAAATGGAGGTCAGCGTGTTGTAGTCTCTAATAATGATCATTCACACCCAAGCTACGTTCAGACTTTACAAGCTGCTTCTGCTGTTGCCTTGGAGCAGTCCCTGATGGTAAACTGGGAGGTAGTTATTGAGCTGTTCCCATTTTACAGATGAAGATACTGAGGCTCAGGAGGGGAAGCCCTTGCCCACGGTCTGTAGGCAAGAATCTAGCTAGAGGTCACTGTCATGTGTGAGTCTGTGAGGGCCGACGCTCTTATAGCTGGAGGTCCTTCTGTCTTCTGGCTTGCTTTCCCAGCTCCTTACCACCTTCCCTGCCTTGGGGAGTGGGTGCTTTTGTAGGGTGTCTACAGAGCAGACACCCACAGGCCTGGGCCTCTGTGAGAGTGCCTTGGGTCTGGCACTGCTCAGCCATCTGCAAGACATCCTGGCATAAGAGGAGCAGTCAAGGCTGCTGGCTTGGTGGCTAATCGTGGGTGCTTTACGGCCAGACTGCTTAGGTCATGCCCCTGTGCACTCACGATTCCGGCTGACTGGCCTTGGACCTCACCTCTCCGAGCCTTGGTGTCTTGGCTGCTGGGAGGACTCACCAAGTTGGCGCGGGGGAAACAGCATAGTTACTATGGTGCTTGTTCCGCACCAGCAGAACTGCGGGCTCCCAGGCTTTCTGAGGTTAGCTGGGGTAGAAATTCCCAAACCTAGCTGTGCTGTGACAACTTCTGGGGAATTTGATAAAAATCTAGGTGCCCTTGTTCCCCATCCCTCCAAAGCGTCTGGTCCAGGAGGCTTGGGATGGGCCAGGCATCTGCTGTTTCAGTTATTTGGGGATTTCCTGAGTCTCCCTTGGCCGTTGTTTGCTTGGCTGGTTTGTCGGCAGGAATGAGGGAGGCTGTGCGTGTAGACATGCCTGTCACGATGTGCACTTGGCCCAGGCCAGGGGTCACAAACCCAGTCCCCGATGATGGGCAGGCAAAGGATGAGCCTGGGTGACCTGGAGGGAAGGCTCTTGCTCCCAGTGAGGGGGCCAGGCAGAAACAAGTGGGACCAGACTTGTCATGAGACGCCAGGTTTTTTTGTAATCTCCCAATTTTCAGTCATTGGCATTAAAGTCATCGCTGCCAGACTGGGTGGCCTCGGACCTGTGTGATTGGCTCTGTTCCGTGCACATTTATCCCATCAGGCCTGCCCTGAGCTGGACACAAGGTGGTCCCTGGCCCTGCCCACACCCTCTGCTGGCCGGGCCCCGTCTCCCATGTGGGCTCCTTTTGAGAAGTAGGGCCCAGGCTTGTGAAGTGCAGCACAGAGGAAATGGTTCTTGTCGCTGTTGGCAGGAAGGAACTAGGTGTTGAGCTGACAGTTACGCTGGCTGGCTGTGTCAACAGGGAGGCAGCCTTGAAAGCTGGGTATAGGCCGGGCGCGGTGGCTCAAGCCTGTAATCCCAGCACTTTGGGAGGCCGAGACGGGCGGATCATGAGGTCAGGAGATCGAGACCATCCTGGCTAACACGGTGAAACCCCGTCTCTACTAAAAAATACAAAAAACTAGCCGGGCGAGGTGGCGGGCGCCTGTAGTCCCAGCTACTCGGGAGGCTGAGGCAGGAGAATGGCGTGAACCCGGGAGGCGGAGCTTGCAGTGAGCTGAGATCGCGCCACTGCACTCCAGCCTGGGCGACAGAGCGAGACTCTGTCTCAAAAAAAAAAAAAAAAAAAAAAAAAGAAAGCTGGGTATCGGGGATGCATAGGAGTTTTGTTAGGTGGGAGAAGGGATGGAAGGGGCCTCCCTGTGGCAGGAACAACAAAGAGCTGGTCCTGTCGGACGCATCCTTCAGCTTTGCAGGGCCTGATAGGTTCTAGAGCTTTTCCAGCAAGGGCCTCATCCCAACTTTGAGTTGAGCAGAACCCTGAGGTTGAGCCAGGTCCCTGGACATCCCCCACCTGGACCCTCGGCTCTGACCCGAGGCAGGAGACCCTGCCCAACCCATTCCTATTCAACTTCCTCTCTCGGGTTCTTGCTTCCCTTTTTTCTCAACAGGCCCCACCTCCCACTTTGAGGGCTGGGTTGGGGGCCCCAGAGCAAAGGCCTGGCTGCATGCCAGACTCCAGTCTCCCCAGGCCGGCTTCCTTCATTGCCTCCCGTGAAGCCTGGGACTGGTGCTCTCTGTTGGCAGCAGAGCACGGGGAGAGGCTTGTCTTTGGCCCACCTCCCAGCTTTAACACTACCGTGGGGCTTTGGGCAGGTTTCTTCTGGCTGAGCCTCAGTTTCCTCCTCTATAAAATGGGCCAGCTGTACATTCTGGAAAGGTAGATGAAGTCACACTTGGCTAGGCTCAGTGGGAGCAGGTAAAGGAAAGAAAGAATAGTGTCTTGCCTTGGACTGGAAGCCCCCGAGGGCAGGAGCAGGGTAGAACCTCTTGCCTGGCGCCCGTAAGAGGAGAACTGGGTGCCAGGCCTGTTTGGAATCCCTGCTGGAGCCAACCAGAGGGAAGGGAGGATGCTGGAGCCTCCTCAGGAACCCCCAGCTGCCACCTGGAGGCCAAGTTGTAGCCCCTGGTATAAGGCAGAAAAAGGTCCATCCCTAAGCCCCTTTCCGAGACAGGGTGCCCTGAGACCCCGCCCAGCAGGAGCCTGTGGGGAGCCCACTGGCCTGGAAGCGCACTGGCCAGCTCCCTGAGCTCACAACTGAGGAGGCCTGGGTGCTGGCCCGCTGACTTGTCCTGGCTCTTCAGCAGTGGACCCCAGGCCTCAGAGGAGGGGCGCGGCTGAGCACCATTGGTCCCTGGGGTCACACTGCAGAGGTTTGGTTCTGTCTCCTGACCCCTCGTGGTGCAAGCGCCTGGACTCCTCTGTGCCTCAGTTTCTTTTTTTCTTTTTTCTTTTTTTTTTTGAGACAGAGTCTCGCTCTGTCACCAGGCTGGAGTGCAGCGGCGCGATCTCAGCTCAGCTCACCGCAACCTCTGCTTCCCAGGTTCAAGCGATTCTCGTGCCTCAGCCCCCCAAGTAGCTGGGATTACAGGTGTCCCCCACCATGCCTGGTTAGTTTTTGTATTTTTAGTAGAGACGAGGTTTCACCATGTTGACCAGGCACCTCAGTTTCCTTGTCTCTTTGCCTCCTAGAGTTGTGAGTCCCGGCCCAGCCCCTCCACCCCCCTGCCCCCCTGATGCGACCATGGGCTCTGGCAGTGACTAGGTGGCCACCCTCTGCCCCCGTGGGTCAGCGGCGATTCTCTGCGGGACCCGGCAGCACCCCGGGCCAGCTCTGGGGAAGGTAGGAAGGAGCCTCACCATTCTGATGCTGGGGCACGGGGGCCAGCAGGGGTGGGGCGCAGGGCCCTGAGCTGCCTTCCCTCCCCATGGGGGGAGTCACCCTGGCTTCTCTCCCTGCTCTGTGCACGAGTGGCCCCCCTCAGTCCTATCGGGGCCTCCTCTCTGTGGTGCAGCCCCGGCCTCGAGGGTCCCCTGGCCAGCCCACCTGCCCGGGATGAGCGCTTACCCTCCCAGCAGCCGCCGTCCCGACCTCCACACCTCCCCGTAGAGGAGCGCCGAGCCTCGGCTCCTGCCGGCGGGGGCCCCCGAATGCTGCACCCAGCCACCCAGCAGAGCCCGTTCATGGTTGATCTCCACGAGCAGGTAGGCAGAACCCTATCCCCTGTGCCCCTGGCCCTGTGAGCCATTCTAAGAAGCAGAGGCAGCAAGGCCTTGATTTCACCTAGCTTGCTTCATTTCACGTTCCAGGGAGGCATTATTAGCCCTGTTTTACAGGTAGGTAAACTGAGGCCCGGGGAAGGGGCCACAGTGGATGACTGGCAGAGCTGGATTCCCACAGGGCTTTCTCTGCCCCGGGGCCCTGGGAGTAGAGGCACAGTCTGGTCTGCACTGAGGTAGGCCGCTGTGGAGAAGGGAAGGGAGCCGGCAGCTGATCGTGGCAGGACGATTTCTCCTGAGAGTAGCCCTCAGGGCCAGCTTCCCTCTCACACTTTCCTGGCGTTCTCTCTACCCACAGGTGCACCAGGGACCTGTCCCTCTGTCCTACACGGTCACCACAGTGACGACCCAAGGCTTCCCCTTGCCTACAGGCCAACACATCCCTGGCTGCAGTGCCCAGCAGCTCCCAGCATGCTCCGTGATGTTCAGCGGGCAGCACTACCCCCTCTGCTGCCTCCCGCCCCCGGTGAGTGAGTGTTTCCAGCTCCTACTCCACCAGCTGCAAGCCCCAGGCACAGGCCAGCGGCTCGGCGGGCCCAGGGCAGCCCTGCACTGAGCTGAGCTATCCAGCCATCCAGGCTGTCAGAGCGCCTGCCTGGCCGCCCCAGGAGAGCGTACGTGTATTCACATTTGGTAATAGAGTGTTTCAAGGTTCAGGGGCCTTCCAGTGCCCCTGTGCCCCCTGTGCCTGCCTTACAGCTTGGCAGAGGCCCGGGAGTTGAGGCTGTGGGCCTGAAGAGTAGAGTGGCCTGCCTGGGGGCCTAGGACAGGGGTGGGCCTTCCACACGGTTTCTTGTGCAGACCCTGGAGCTGCTGGGTGTGTGCCCGGTCGGGGCCTCTTGCTGGGCGGCATGGCATAGACCTGGCGCAGAGCCCAGGAGAACATTGTCAGCCTCCTGTCCCCTCTCTCGGCAGCTCATCCAGGCGTGCACCATGCAGCAGCTGCCTGTGCCCTATCAGGCCTACCCCCACCTCATCTCCAGTGACCACTACATCCTGCATCCCCCACCACCGGCCCCACCCCCGCAGCCCACCCACATGGCACCCCTGGGGCAGTTTGTGTCTCTGCAGGCCCAGCACCCGCGGATGGTGAGTCGCAGGGTCTGATGCTGGCGGGGGATGATGATGGAGGGGGATGATGATGGAGGGGGATGGCGCCGGGGGAGGCGGGGCGAGGACAGCGTTGTCTCACTGACTTCCTGACCCAGCGCCGCTTCTTCCAGCCCCTACAGCGGCTCGACAATGACGTGGACCTGCGTGGGGACCAGCACTCCCTCGGTAGCTTCACCTACTCCACCTCTGCGCCTGGCCCAGCCCTTTCCCCATCGGTGCCCCTGCACTACCTGCCCCACGACCCGCTGCACCAGGAGCTGTCCTTTGGTGTGGTGAGTGCCACCGCAAACCCCACTGGGCTCCGGGCCGGCTGGGAGGCAGGCCCGTCGGGCTGACCCGCACCTGACCCCTCTTGCAGCCATATTCTCACATGATGCCGCGGAGACTGAGCACCCAGAGATACCGCCTGCAGCAGCCACTGCCCCCGCCGCCCCCACCACCACCCCCACCACCCTACTACCCCAGCTTCCTGCCCTACTTCCTGTAAGTATCTGCACATCCACCCGAGGTCCCTGATGCCCTGTTCTCCTAGAACCTCCAGTGGTTAGACCCAAACACAGCTCCAGGGGCCCCAGGGCCTCTGAAGCCATCTTGCGTTCTCCCCCAAGCCTGACAGGCACACCAGCTGGGCTCCCGTCCCCGCTGCAACGTTCTGGGCTCTGTTTGCAAGGAGGGAGTCAGGAGAGCGGCTCTGTGCGCCCCACTCCTTTTGACCTTGACCCTGGGCCCCCACACTTGTCTCTCTCTAGCTCGATGCTGCCAATGTCACCAACAGCAATGGGGCCCACCATCAGCCTGGATCTGGACGTGGATGACGTGGAGATGGAGAACTATGAGGTCCCGTGGAGCCCCATGCTGGGAGGTGGGGTTTGGGAGACCTGCAGCCCTGGGCGCCGCTGACCCGTTTCCTGCCCGCATGCAGGCCCTCCTGAACCTGGCCGAGCGGTTGGGAGATGCCAAGCCCCGGGGCCTCACCAAAGCAGACATAGAGCAGCTCCCGTCATACCGCTTTAACCCGGACAGCCGCCAGTCAGAGCAGACGCTGTGAGTACCGTGCCCCACCTCCCACCCGTCTGAACACAGCTGGCTGCCGTGGGCCACCCCTCTCAGGGCAGTCACACTCCACTGAGCGCTCCCGTGGACCTCAGCGCGGAGGTGACGCTCCGTGCCCCTCCGCAGGTGTGTGGTCTGCTTCAGCGACTTCGAGACGCGGCAGCTGCTCCGAGTGCTGCCCTGCAACCATGAGTTCCACACCAAGTGTGTTGACAAGTGGCTGAAGGTAACACTGCCCAGGCCGGCTCCTGGGCATTCCTCGTGCAGTGACGGGGATGGGCAGGCCTGGGCTGTTTCCCTCCTTGTCCTTGTCATCATCTCAGAAGTTCCGGCTCCAAGGGGACCAAGTCCCCCCAGGTGGCTGCACAGATGTGATGGGTTGGGGCTGGTGAGAGCAACGCCTGACATGCATGTTCTCGCAGGCCAACCGGACGTGTCCCATCTGCCGGGCCGACGCCTCCGAGGTGCCCAGGGAGGCTGAGTGAGGCCACACAGCCGCCCAGGAGAACCCTGCGTGAAGCTCTGGAAACTTGGGGGTAGGGCCCAGGGAGGATGGGGAGGGAGTGGCCCAGGCCTGCCCCATCGCTCCTGCCTGTATCTCCAGAGCTGGTGCCAGGGTCAGCCCGGCGAGGAGTCCCTGCAATAAGCCCCTGCATTTGCCAAGCTCCAAAGACTCCCTCCCTAGTCTGCCTGCCCGTCCGCCCGCCACGGAGCTGCCTGAGTGTCCCTAATCTGGTCTCCCTCCTGTGCGCCCTCGGGTCCCTCCTTTTCCTGCTGGCACTGAGAGCCAGGGGTCCACTCCCCCGCTGCGGCTGGTGGAGATCCTTGGCCCCAGGATGGGCAGACAGCACCATCCTGGGTCAGAAGGTCTCGTGCTCTGAAATGGTGTGCCCTCTGCCCAGGTGGCACTGCCAGGTGCATAGACTGACGGTGTTACGAGGCCATTTCCTGAGCTCCAGAGCTGAATCCTCCCCCCTTGACCCCAAACAGTGAACTCAGGCAGCCGGCTCTGCGTTGGCTGCTGTTGAGGGCTGAGTCTGGCTCCCTAGAGGACCCTCATCCCAGGCACAACATTCCAGCCCTACCCTCAGGCTGGAGAGTGTCCCAGCCTAGCCCCGAGCTGGGGCACACGTATCCTGAGGGGCCTGGGCCATACGGGGAGAGGGAGTCCTGTGTTCCCGGTGGCTGTCCCTCCCAGGGATGCAGCCAGACCCGTGCCCAGTCTCCTCTCCCTCTGTTGTTTTGCATGAACGTGAGGAGCAGCAGTTTTTGTTTATTCATTTGGCCCGAAATCGCGTGTAGGATTTGGGGATGTGGATATTTAAGACAATTTATGTTTTCTTTTGGTTTAACAGGGGCGAGTATAGGGACCAACTGGGACCGAGTGCCCAGGGGCCGAGCACGGCCGTGCTGGCCAGCCTGCATGCATGCGTGTGCCCGGCCGGCCGGTGGTCGTGGGGCAGGGTTGGGGGTCTGTGCTCAGCTGATAACTGCCATGCACTGTACTGCACACGTCCCTAGAGCCTACCGGGACCCAACGCTTTTCAGGGCATTTCTCCCTCCAGCCGGGGCCCGTCTCCCACCTGCCTGGGCGAGTCTCCTCCAAGGAAATCCCAGGAGAATGGGGACCAGGAAGGCCGTGGACCCCCATCTCCAGGGGGCCCTCCCAACCTGTTCCCTGTCCTCCAAGCCCTGGAGGAGGCCGCTGTAGGGTCTGGCTGAGCTTCCCACCCTCTTTCCCTGGTCCCAATCCTTTCTTGTCCTACACCCAGCTGGGGTTGCTGCCCTGAACGAACTGCGTGTGGGGCCGGCACATCCTAGCAGGTAGCCCCTGGCGCCTGCTGCCTCAGGGATGCTCCAACCACCCTCGTTCTCCCGGCAGCGGCCCTGGCTCCCAGCTCCCGCCCCAGCCTGCCGCGGGGCCCGTCAGCCTGGTCCCACCCCCATGGAGAACCCAAAGTCTTACTGTATATAACTCCAGGTGACGTTTATATATTTATAGCAGTGTTGAAAACCCACGTGTTTTACACAGAACCACCCTCTCCGACCCCTCCCTTCCCGACCCCAACAAAAGGTTTTCAAACCCCTTACGGTTCCTGGGGCAGGCGGAAACAGGCTCGCAGGCCGTGTGTCGGCTGCAGCAGTGATTCCAACAAGCAGCTGTTGGGGGGGAACACAGCATTGAAAAAATCATTAAAACCAAGATTTATACAACAATTACTTAGGATGTTTGTGATTTGCCGACCTTGCTGTAGATGCCATGTTACCAATGATTTCCTGTGGTGGGGGCTTGCCATTGTTTACTCTTTTATTTACCAACTTCTGGCCTAGGCATGACAGTGGGCACCTTCCCCCAGCCCCGGCTGGGCCCAGCGCCTGTGTTCTGTGTTAGAAAGGTTTTATATATATATAAAATTACATATATATATAGAAATATATGTAATTTTGGGGGCCCTGTTCCTTGCACATTTTACAGTTACCTCATTTTTCCCATGTATGTATTTGAGAAAATGCTAATATATAGAGAAAAAAATGGTTCTTAAAGCTTAAATGTGTGGTTTTTTCCATTCCATGGGATTCACATTGGTTTGTAGCATTTAACATAACTAGTATGTTGTATTATATATATGTGTATACTGATTGAAATTTTTAACAGATTTGTACTTTTTTTAAAATGAAAGTTGCTAGTTCTGCTTGACCAAGTAGTGCAATCATTATTTTTTTTAATATTGTTGCTGATTTCAGAGGGATATTCACTAATAAATGTATGATGTATACCAACGACCGCCCACGCTGCCTTTGGCTGCCTGTGTCTTTTTGGTGGGAGGTGGGATGGGGATGAGGCCCGGAGCAGACAAGATTGCTGTTTGCTGTGGAACTGTGGGGTGGCCAACACCCGCTCATCCAGAGGGGCCTGCCAAGCCAGTTCAGTGGTGGCCTATTCCAAGCTATCTGCTTCACATGTGAGTTAGGCTTCTGTTAGCAGGTGACAGGATTCCATCTAATTGGTTTGAGGGAAAAGTCACTTAGTGGTCTCCTGTGATTTGAATCCCAAGGTAGAGGCCAGGCGCGGTGGCTTACGCCTGTAATCCCAGCACTTTGGGAGGCCGAGGCTGGTGGATCACTTAAGGTGAGGTGTTCAATACCAGCCTGCCGGCCGGGCGCAGTGGCTCAAGCCTGTAATCCCAGCACTTTGGGAGGCCGAGGTGGGCGGATCACAAGGTCAGGAGATCGAGACCACAGTGAAACCCCGTCTCTACTAAAAATACAAAAAATTAGCCGGGCGCGGTGGCGGGCGCCTGTAGTCCCAGCTACTCAGGAGGCTGAGGCTGGAGAATGGCGGGAACCCGGGAGGCGGAGCTTGCAGTGAGCCGAGATCGTGCCACTGCACTCCAGCCTGGGCAACAGCGTGAGACTCCATCTCAAAAAAAAAAAAAAAAAAAAAAAAATACCAGCCTGCCCAACATGGTAAAACCCCTTCTCTACTAAAAATACAAAGAAATTAGGCCAGGCACGGTGGCTCACACCTGTAATCCCAGCACTTTGGGAGGCTGAGGCCGGCGGATCACGAGGTCAGGAGATTGAGACCATCCTGGCTAACATGGTGAAACCCCATCTCTACTAAAAATACAAAAAAAAAAAAAAAAAAAAAAAAAATTAGCAAGGCGTGGTGGCGGGTACCTGTAGTCCCAGCTACCTGGGAGGCTGAGGCAGGGGAATGGCGTGAACCCGGAAGGCAGAGCTTGCAGTGAGCCGAAATCGTGCCGCTGCACTCCAGCCTGGGTGACAGAGCAAGACTCTCAAAAAAAAATAAGCCAGGTGTGGTGGCATAAGCCTATAGCCTTAGCTACGCGGGAGGCTGAGGTAGGAGAATTGCTTGAATCCAGGAGGTGGAGATTGCAGTGAGCCAAGATTGCACCACTGCACTCCAGCCTAGGTGACAGCAGACTGTCTCAAAAAATAAATAGATAAAAATGAATCTCAAGGTAGGTTCTTCTGTCCTGACTGGATCAGGGGGCTTAGGCCTGTCATGAGGAAAACTTGTTTTGTTTTTCCAATGGGAACGAGTCTTACTGTGCTGCCCAGGCTGGTCTCGGAACTCCTGGGTTCAAGCGGTCCTCCCACCTTGGCCTCCCAAAGTGCGAGCCACCGTGCCCGGCCTGCAACCTTGCTTTTCTCTGCGCAGTAGCGCTTGGTAGCCCTTGCTCAGTTTCCTCTAATTTAGCATCACCTTTGGGGATCGAGTGTTGTCAGGCTGACTTTGGTTGTGTGCCCACATCAGATCCGTTTACTGGCCAGGCCTGTGTTCATACTGCCCACCCTTCAACCCCACTGAAACTAGGAAGAATTGTACCCCTTGGACCCAGGTTCAGTGGGGATAGAGTACCCAGGAGCCATGAAAGAGACCAGCTTGGTGATGAGGAATGTTGGCTGACTTGTTAGCGTGTCACAGCAGTGTGGTCTGGAGCCGGAACAGTGGGCTGGAGTCAGGAGACCTGCGACCTTGTGTCTGTGATGCCACTAACCAGAGCCCTGGTCAGGGCACTTCTCTTTCCAGTCTTTGGATCATCTGCAAAGAGGGGACAAGATCAGTAAAACAGTTCTCTAAGTGTGTTTCTGAGAAAGTCCAGTGAGGCCCTAACAGGGTTTGTGCAAAACAAGAGCTCTGTGGTCGAATAAATGTGCTAAAGTCCATGTCAAAGGTAACAGGAATCTATCGCGGGGCTTCACTGAGGCTTGGCTATGACGATGGACATTGTAAAGCTCCAAGAATCTATACGGTGGCATTTCCCGCATTTGGCTAGTTTGGCCAGGTGGAGGGCTCAGGCTACATTCCCTGGAGCACACTGGTACAAGGTGGACTGGAACAGCGGTAGCATCTGAGCTCCTAGGGCCCCATAGGTCTGAGAAAATTGTAAGATCGGGAAGGTTCCAAGCTTTTTACAGTATTTTGCAAATGCTAAAGAAAAATCACATGATCATGTCGATGCAAAAAAATTTTTGACAAACTTCTACACTCATCCATGATAAAAACTGTCAACAAGCTAGGAATAGAAGCTAACTTCCTCAGCTTGATAAAGAACATCTACAGAAACCCCTACAGCTTGCATCATACTTAATAGTGAAAGGCTAGAGGCCTCCCCTCTGAGATGGGGACCAGGCAAGGCTGTCTCCTCTCACAACTCCTGTTCAACACTGTACTGGAAGACCCAGCCAGCACAATAAGGCAAGAAAAAGAAATAAAATTAGGGCTGGGCGCGGTGGCTCAAGCCTGTAATCCCAGCACTTTGGGAGGCCGACACGGGTGGATCACGAGGTCAGGAGATCGAGACCATCCTGGATAACACGGTGAAACCCCGTCTCTACTAAGAAATACAAAAAACTAGCCGGGCGAGGTGGTGGGCGCCTGTAGTCCCAGCTACTCGGGAGGCTGAGGCCGGAGAATGGCGTGAACCCGGGAGGCGGAGCTTGCAGTGAGCTGAGATCCGGCCACTGCACTCCAGCCTGGGCTACAGAGCGAGACTCCGTCTCAAAAAAAAAAAAAAAAAAAAAGAAATAAAATTAGGCAAATAAATGCCTAATATGTAAGGAAAGGGAGAAATAAAATTCCCAATTTATAGCTGATAGGATGAAAATCTAGGTAGAAAATCTGAAGAATCTACAAAAAAACTCCTAGGACTAAATGAGTTCAGGTCACAGGTTCAATATCAACATAAAAAAATTAATTGATTCTGCTGGACACGGTGGTTCACACCTGTAATCCCAGCACTTTGGGAGGTTGAGGCAGGCGGATCGCCTGAGGTCAGGAGTTCAAGACCAGCCTGGCCAACATGGTGAAACCCTGTCTCTACTAAAAATACAAAACTTAGCCAGGCATAGTGGCGGGCGCCTGTACTCACAGCTGCTCGGGAGGCTGAGACAGGAGAATCACTAGAACCCGGGAGGCGGAGGTTGCAGTGAGCCAAGATTGCGCCATTGCACTCCAGCCTGGGCGACAAGAGTGAAACTCTGTCTGAAAAAAAAAAAGAAAAAAATTAATTGATTCTATGTACTAGCAACGAACACATGGAAACCGAAATTTAAAACACAATTAATACCTTTTTTTTTTTTTGAGACAGAGTCTCTGTCACCCAGGCTGGAGTGCAGTGGCATGATCTTGGCTCACTGTAACCTCTGACTCCGAGGTTCAAGCGATTCTCTCACCTCAGCCTCCCAAGTAGCTGGGACCAGAGGCGTGCGCCACCACAGCCTACTAATTTTTTGTATTTTTTTGTAGAGATGGGGTCTCATATTGTTTCCCAGGCTGGTCTTGAACTCCTGAACTTAAGTGATCTGCCTGGCTCAGCCTTCCAAAGTGCTGGGATTACCGGGGTGAGCCACCGCGCCCAGCTTAAAACACAATAACACTATTTCTAATTGCTCAAAGAAAAATGAAATACTTAGGACTAAATCTAACAAAACGTGCAGGACTTGCATGCTGAAAACTACAAAACTCTAATGAAAGAAGTCAGACCTAAATACGTGGAAACAAACCATGTACTTGGATTGGAATATTCAACATAGTGAAGGTGGCATGTCTTCTCAATCTGTAGGTTTAATGCAATTCCTATCAAAATCTCAGCAAGGGTTTGTTGTCTGTTTTTTAAGACACAGACATGCATAGGCTGGGCACCGTGGCTCGAGCCTATAATGCCAACACTTTGGTTTTTTGTTGTCATTGTTCTTGTTTGTTTATTTGGTTGTTTGAGATGGAGTCTCACTCTGTCACCCAGGCTGGAGTGCAATGGCACGATCTCAGCTTACTGCAACCTCTGTCTCCCAGGTTCAAGTGATTCTCCTGCCTCAGCCTCCTGAGTAGCTGGGACTACAGTCACACACCGCTACGCCCAGCTGATTTTTTTGTTTGTTTGATTGGTTTTTGTTTTTTTTTGAGACGGAGTCTGGCTCTGTCGCCAGGCTGGAGTGCAGTGGTGTGATCTCAGTTCACTGCAACCTCCGCCTCCTGGGTTCAAGTGATTCTGCCACCTCAGCTTCCCAAGTAGCTGGGACTACAGGCACACGCCACCATGCCCAGCTAATTTTTTTTTTTTTTTTTTTTTTTTTTTGAGACGGAATCTCGCTCTGTCGCCCAGGATGGAGTGCAGTGGCCGGATCTCGGCTCACTGCAAGCGCCGCCTCCCGGGTTCACGCCATTCTCCTGCCTCAGCCTCCCGAGTAGCTGGGACTACAGGCGCCCGCCACCTCACCCGGCTAGTTTTTTGTATTTTTTAGTAGAGATGGGGTTTCACCCTGTTAGCCAGGATGGTCTCGATCTCCTGACCTGGTGATCCACCCGTCTCAGCCTCCCAAAGTGCTGGGATTACAGGCTTGAGCCACCGCGCCCGGCGCCCAGCTAATTTTTGTATTTTTAGTAAAGACGGGTTTTCACCATGTTGGCCAGGATGGTCTTGATCTCCTGACCTCAGGTGATCCGCCTCCCAAAATGCTGGGATTACAGGCGTAAGCCACTGCGCCCAGCCAATTTTTTGTATTTTTAGTAGAGAGAGGGTTTCACCATGTTGGCCAGGCTGCTCTGAACTCCTAACCTCAAGTGATCCACCTGCCTCGGCCTCCCAGAGTGCTGGGATTACAGGCGTGAGCCACCACGCCTGGCCCTGTTTTTGTGGGTTTGTTGTTGTTGTTGTTGTTGTTGTTGTTGTTGTTTTTCTGAGACAGATTCTCACTCTGTCACCCAGGCTGGAGTGCAGTGGTGCGATCTTGGCTCACTGCAACCTCTGCCTTCCGGGTTCAAGAGATTCTCGTGCCTCAGCCTCCCAAATGGCTGGGACTACAAGTGTGGGCCACCACGCCCAGCTTTTTGTGTTTTTAGTAGAGACTAGGTTTCTCTATGTTGTCCAGGCTGGGCATGAACTCCTGGCCTTAAGTGATCCACCCGCCTCGGCCTCCCAAAGTGCTGAGATTACGGGTGTGAGCCACCACGTCTGGCCTAATGCCAACACTTTGGGAGGCAGAGGTGGGAGAATCACTTAAGGCCAGCCTGGCTGGTCTCAAACTGTCTCCACAAGCAAAAAAAAAAAATACAGATATGCTTATTCTAAAATGTATATGAAAAGGCAAAGGAATGAGAGTAGCTAAAACAATTTTGAAAAACAAGAATAGGTTGGGCGTGGTAGCTCACTCCTGTAATCCCAGCACTTTGGGAGACCGAGGCAGGCAGATCACCTGAGGTCAGGCGTTCAAGACCAGCCTGGCCAACATGGTGAAACCACATCTCTACTAAAAATACAAAAATTAGCCGGGCATGGTAGTGGATGCCTGTAATCCCAGCTACTCAGAAGGCTGAGGCTGGAGAACTGCTTGAACCCAGGAGACGGAGGTTGCAGTGAGCCGAGGTCGTGCCATTGCACTCCGACCTGGGCAACAAAAGTGAAACTCTGTCTCAAAAAAAAAAAAAAGAAAGAAAAACAAGAATAGGCTGAGCATGGTGGCTCTTGCCTGTAATCTTTGGGAGGCCAAGGGAGACAGATTGCTTGAGCTCAGGAGTTTGAGATCAGCCTGGGCAACCTATGTGGCAAAATCCCGTCTCTATAAACAAAACAAAACACAAATTAGCCGGGCATGGTGGCACATGTCTGTAGTCCCAGCTACTTGGAAGGCTGAGGCAGGAGAATCACTTGAGGCCAGGTGGTGGAAGTTGCAGTGAGCCAAGATCATGCCACTGCACTCCAGCCTGGGTGACAGAGGCAGACCCTGTCTCAAAAAAAGAAGAAGAAGAAAAAGAGGGAAGAAGAAGAGGAGGAGGAGGAGGAGGAAGAAGGAAGAAGGAGAAGGAGAGGAAGAAGGTGGCAAAAATAAAGTGGGAAGATCAACTGTACTTGATTTTAAGAAGAGAAGAAGAAAGAAGAAGAAGAAAAAGGAGGAGGAGGAGGAGAAGGAGAAGGAGGAGGAGAAGAAGGAGGAGGAGGAGGAGAAGGAGGAGGAGAAGAAGGAGGAGGAGGAGGAGAAGGAGGAGGAGAAGGAGAAGAAAAAAAAATAAAGTGGGAAGATCAACTGTACCTGATGTTAAGACTTATTGTCATCGCTGCATTAGTCAAGACAATGTGGTATTTGCAGAGGACAGAGAAATGCATCAATGGAACAGAATTAAGAACCCAGAAATACACCCACACAAGTATAACCAACTGATTTTTAAACATTCAATGAAGGATAGTCTTTTCAACAAATAAACTCCACAACTTACACAAAAATTAACTTAAAATGGGTCATAGATGTAAAGGTAAAACATAAAATTAGAAAACTTTTAGAAGAAAACGGGTGAAAATCTAGGGCTAGGTGTAAAGGTCTTAGACATGACACCAAAAACAATCCATCAAAGAAAAATCTATAATTGGCCCTTATCAAGATTAAAAACTTTTAATTTGCAGCCACATATCTGACAAATAACTCACATCTCAGATATATAAAAACTCTCAATTTCAACCTGAGAAAGCTGAAAAAAAAAACTCTGAAAAGCCCAAAAGATCAACATACATTTTACTAAAGAGATATTTCATGCACTCACAAAAATACGTTCCACACCTTTAACATTGCAGAAATGTAAATTAAGACACAATGAGGAATTTTTTACACACCTATTAAAAGAACTAAAATAAAAAATACTGACTATTGGCCGGGCGTGGTGACCCATGCCTGTAATCCCAGCACTTTGGGAGCCCGAGGCAGGAGGATCATTTGAGTCAGGAGTCCAAGACCAGCCTGGCCAACATGATGAAACCCCGTCTCTAGTAAAAATACAAAAATTAAGGCTGGGCACGGTGGCTCATGCCTGTAATCACAGCACTTTGGGAGGCCGAGGCCAATGGATCACCTGAGGTCGGGAGTTCAAGGTCAGCCTGACCAACGTGGAGAAACCCCGTCTCTACTAAAAATACAAAATTAGCCGGGCGTGGTTGCACATGCCTGTAATCCCAGCTACTCAGGAGGCTGAGGCAACAAGAATTGCTTGAACCAGGGAGGCAGACGTTATGGTGAGCCGAGATCGCACCACTGCACTCCAGCCTGGGCAACAAGAGCAAAACTCTGTCTCAAAAAATTAAAAAAAAAAAAAATTATCCAGGCATGGTGGCACCTGACTGTAGTCCCAGCTACTTAGGAGGCTGAGGCAGGAGAATCGCTTGTACCCAGGAGACGGAGATTGCAGTGAACCAAGATTATGCCACTGCACTCCAGCCTGGGGTACAGAGCAAGACTCCATTTCAAAAAAAAAAAAAAATAGGGGGTGGGAAGAGGGTGGCATGACTTTTTTTTTTTTTTTTTTTGAGACGAAGTCTCGCTCTGTGGCCCAGGCTGGAGTGCAGTGGCGTGATCTTGGCTCACTGCGAGCTCTGCCTCCCAGGTTCATGCCATTCTCCAGCCTCAGCCTCGTGGGTAGCTGGGACTACAGGCGCTGGGCACCACACCCGGCTAATTTTTTGTATTTTTAGCAGACATAGGGTTTCACTGTGTTCGCCAGGATGGTCTTGATCTCCTGACCTCGTGATCCACCCGTCTCGGCCTCCCAAAGTGCTGGGATTACAGGCATGAGCCACCGCGCCCGGCAAGGGTGGCATGATTTTTAAAGAGGCAGCATAAGTAAGATGTTTGCACTGATGGAACAGATCTGTATCTTGATCATAGTGTGGGCTACACACATCCACATGTGATGAAATTTATAGAACTACACACACACCACACACACACACACACAAATAGGTGCATGTAAAACTAGTAAAATCTGTACATTGTAACAATGCCAATTTTCTGGTTTTAAACAAGATGCTGCCATTTGAGGGAAACTAAGGGTACATAGGTCCTTTCTGTAATGTTTTTGCAATGTCCTATGAATCTTAAATTATTTCAAAATTGTAAAAAGGTCATTTGTGCCAAACCATTCATTCAGCAGAACTGGCCAAGTGCCTCTGCCCAAGCCGGGCACTATCCTGGGCATTGGGACTACTCCAGTGGACAAGATGGAGCTGCTGTCTCCAGGAAACTGGCCCTCCCAAAGGACAGTGGGACAAAATGGAAGTCAGCAATTATTTCAGAGCACAACAAGGGCTATGAAGGAAAAGTAACAAGCCACAGAGGATCTGTGGACTTTGACGTAGGAGTGGCCTCTCAGAGGAAGCAACCTGGAGATGAGTGAGGCCTGAGTGGTGGGAAGGAGCCAGTCAGGAGAAGAGCATTCCACACAGCACACAGAATGAGCAAGGCAGAGGCAGGGCGGTGCTTGAGTGGGAGCTGGAGGGAGCTGGGAGCTGGTGAGGTGGCAGAGGGGGCAGGAGCAGGGCCAGGTCCCAGGGCCTCACAAACCCTCGCATTTCATTTGCATCTTGGCATCCAGAGTTGAGGTGTTTATTATATTCTGTTTCTATTTGGAGAAAACGAGGCTTAGAATGGCCTGGGTCTAGGCCCAGCTAGAAAATGGGAGTATCAGGTAGTTCTGTAGTCCCCATTCCTGCATTCCCCAAGTCAGAGAATCTACTTTTGGAAAGCCTGCATGGAGGCACCCCGGCTTGGTTGGCCTCTGCACCTCGGAGGCCCCTGTTCAGCCTATCCCCCCTGCCTCCTGGGAGCTCCAGGTGTGCCCTCCCTTCCTGCCACCTCCATTGCCACTGCCACTGCCCTGCCACAATAGGAAGCGGAAGGCCTCTGGCCCTTAGAGGGCTCTTTGAGGGGCCATCAGCAACAGAATATGTTGTTCCTTTATTGAATGAGGACACTGAAGTCAGACTGGATCCAGTCCTGAATTTAAATCTCCTTTGCCATTTCAGAGGAAGGTGAAGGCTCTCAAAGGGTAAGTTTGCAAGCTGGACTCTCCCTCCTCTCCCGTCTTCTCCAGCCTCCCTGCGGGAGGGATGGAGGTGGTGGAAGAACCAGTATCCCAATCCAGTCACACTTTGTCAGTTCCCACCTCTCTCTCCTCCCTTCCAGCCATGCTCCAACCCTTGTGGCTCCCCAGTGTCCGTTCCAGCATGCAGGGCGTGTGCTTCCTCTGCCCGGGGACACTCACACTCTTTGTCCTGCCGTGCTGCCATCTCACCCCTGCGGGACCCTTCTGCTTTCTTTCTCTTTTTCCTTCTTTCCTTTTTAGAGGTAGGGTCTTGCTTTGTCACCCAGGCTGGAGTGCAGTGGCGCAATCATAGCTCACTGCAGCCTTGACCTCCCAGGCTCAAGCCATCCTCCCGCCTCAGTCTCCCAAAGTGCTGGGCTTCCAGGTGTGTGCCACTATGCCTGGGCTCTTCTGTTTTCTTGACAGTAAAACTGTTATTACCTTCCTTCTAGTTCCCATTGAAGAAACAGAGGCTCAGAGAGGGAAGATGACTTCCCCAAGGTCACAGAACCAACAAACAGCAGAGCTGGGATTCAGACCCAGGTCATCTGCCCCTGCACCTTCCGCCCTTTCATCACCTGTGTTGCCTCAAATGCCTTAACGTGTCTTCTCCTCCTGGCAAGCATGCTCCTTTCTCACAGCCCAGTGCAAATGTCCTCTCCTCAAGCGAGTTGCCCTGACCCCTCCCTCAATCCTGAGCAGCTGCGCTTCCACTCTGGGCTCCACTGCACACCTGCAGGTGGCTCTTCTCTGTGCATCTCACCTGTCAGGATGGATCCCGCTGACTGCCCGCGTTCGCTAGACTGAAGGCCATCATGTTTGCCATGTTCCCAGACCTAGCAAGAGGGCAAGGACACAGCGGGCATCAGAGAGTATCATCTGAATAGGTGACTGAGTAAGCGAGTAAGCGAGTAAGTGAGTGCACTGCTGGGAGAGAAAGTGTGTGCGGAGCTGACTCCACCCCTGGGCCCAGGTGCCCTTACACAGGCCCTGCCCTCTCTTTCCAGTGCCCCAGTGTAGTGAAATGACCTGTTACCTGTCCCGTTTCCGATTATTTTTTGTGTAACGATGACTCCTTACACCCCTCCTCACTGCAGATCAGACAAGCTGGTTCACATCCGTAGGCCTCTGCTGCTGTTTCTACCTGAGATGAAGGCTCTGGAGAAAGGGCACCCTGGAGAGACCCTCATGTTGAAGACTCGTGGCTGATCAGTGCCCAGCATGCTGTCAGGTCTGCCCAGGGGTAAGTGCCAAAGTCCAGCTTGGCTAGATGTTAGCCACATTTGCATAGCATGGATTTATTTTAGCATATCTATAAACATTTTCTGTAATTTTTTTTTTTTTTTTTTTTTTTTTTGAGACAGAGTATCACTCTGTCACCCAGGCTCGAGTGCAGTGGTACAATCTCGGCTCACTGCAACCTCTGCCTCCTGGGTTCCAGCAATTCTCCTGCCTCAGCCTCTCGAGTACCTAGGATTACAGGTGCCTGCACCATAGCCCGCTAATTTTTTATTTTTAGTAGAGACGGGGTTTCACCATGTTGGCCAGGCTGGCCTTGACCTTCTGACCTCAGGTGATCCACCCGCCTCGGACTACCAAAGTGCTGGGATTACAGGCATGAGCAACCGAGTCCAGCCCACATTTTCTGTTATTTTAACCAAAGTATATCCATGAAAAAAGCTGGAAGCTGGCCGGGCACGGTGGCTCACTCCTGTGATCCCAGCACTTTGGGAGGCCAAGGCAGGCAAATCACCTGATGTCAGGAGTTCAAGACCAGCCTGGCCAACATGGTGAAACCTCGTCTCTACTAAAAATACAAAAATTAGCTGGGTGTGGTGCAGGCACCTGTAATCCCAGCTACTTGGGAGGCTGAGGCAGGAGAATTGCTTGAACCCGGGAGGCGGAGGTTGCAGGTGAGCTGAGATCGCACTGCTGTACTCCAGCCTGGATGACAGAGCAAGACTCTGTCTCAAAAACAAACAAACAAACAAACAACAACAACAACAAAAAACTGGAAGCAAATATGCCAAAATATTAATCATTTTGGATGGTAGGAATAATGGTTATTTTTTCTTTATACTTTTCTGCAATTCTTTCTTTTCTCCTTTTTTTATTTTTTTATTTTTGAGACAGAGTCTCGCTCTGTCACCCAGGCTAGAGTTCAGTGGCACTATCTCAGCACACTGCAACCTCCGCCTTCCAGGTTCAAGCGATTCTCCTGCCTCAGCCTCCCGAGTAGCTAGGATTACAGGCATGCGCCACCACACCCATCTAATTTTTTGTATTTTTAGTATTAACGGGGTTTCATCATGTTGGCCAGGCTGGTCTCGAACTTCTGAGCTCAAGTGATCCACCTGCCTCAGCCTCCCGAAGTGCTGAGATTACTGGCGTGCGCCACCGCGCCCAGCCCTCTTTTTTCTTTTTAGAGACAGGGTCTTGCTCTGTTGACCAGGCTGCAGTGCAGTGGTGCTCACTGCAGCTTCAAACTCCCAAGCTCAGGCAATCCTCCTGGCCAGACACAGTGGCTCTTGCCTGTAATCTCAGTACTTTGGGAGGCCAAAGCGGGCGGATTACTTGAGGTCAGGAGTTCAAGACCAGCCTGGCCAACATGGTGAAACTCTGTCTCTACTAAAAATACAAAAATTAGCTGGATGTGGTGGCAGGCACCTGTAGTCCCAGCTACTCGGGAGGCTGATTCAGGAGAATGACTTGAACCTGGGAGGCAGAGGTTGCAGTGAGTGGAGATCACACCACTATACTCCAGCCTGGGTGACAGGGTGAGACTCCATCTCAGAAAAAAGAAAAAAATAAAAAATCAATTCTCCTCTTCAGCCCTCCGAGTAGCTGGTTAGTATAGGCACAAGCCACCATACTTGGCTTTTTTTTTTTTTTTTTGAGGTGGAGTTATGCTCTTGTTGCCTAGGCTGGAGTGCAATGGTGTGATCCAGGCTCACTGCAACCTCCGCCTCCCAGGTTCAAATGATTCTCCTTCCTGCCTCAGCCTCCCGATTAGCTGGGATTACAGGCATGCACCACCACGCCTGGCTAACTTTGTATTTTTAGTAGAGAAGGGGTTTCTCCATGTTGATCAGGCTGGTCTCAAACTCCCGACCTCAGGTGATCCGCCAGCCTAGGCCTCCCAGAGTGCTGGGATTATAGGCATGAGCCACCACTCCTGGCCTTACTTGGGTAATTTTAAAAAAAAGAAAAAAAATGTGTAGAGACGGGGTCTCACCATGTTGCCCAGGTTTGTCTCGAATGCCTGGGCTCGAGTGATCCTCCCACCTCAGCCTACCAAAGCACTAGATTTATAGGTGTGAGCCACCACACCTGGCTTGTCTACAACTTTTTAATAAAGCTCTGCCCTTTTTTTTTTTTTTTTTTTGAGATGGAGTCTTACTCTGTCGCGCAGGCTGGAGTATAGAGGCACAATCTTGGTTCACTGCAACCTCCGCCTCCCGGGTTCAAGCAGTTCTCTGCCTCAGCCTCCCGAATAGCTGGGATTACAGGCACCCACCAGCATACCCGGCTAATTTTTGTATTTTTAGTAGAGACAGGGTTTCACCATCTTGGCCAGGCTGGTCTTGAACTCTTGACCTCGTGATCCACTCACCTCAGCCTCCCAAAGTGCTGGGATTACAGGCGTAAACCACTGCACCCGGCCAGGTATTTCTTTTTAGCAATGAAAACAGACTTACACACCTCCCTTCTAATCCCTATGGTGACAGAAATACCTATAATCCACATCTGATAAAGCCCTTCACTGGCCCTTGGGGCAAAATGTGAATTCCTTAACCTAGTTCACACAGTCTGACCTCAAACCTGTGGGAACAGAGACAGGCGGACTTACTCTGTGTTGGGTACCAGCTGGAGAACTTTTACATTCAGAGAAGTTTTGTAAGAAGCCAATGAAGATGGTAATTAGGAGGTCACAGGTGACCATAAGAGATGGTCAGTGGAGACGAAAGTTCAATTACAGGAGGCTTAGGAGGAAGTGGAGGCTGGCTGTGTAAACCATCCTGGCAGCAACTTGTGGGTAAACTGGGATTGAAGTTTTGTAAGGGAGGGGACTCCAAACATTTTGAGAGAGAAGATGAAGAGATCCAAGTGGTTTAGAAGGGGAAGATTGTTGGTGAAGGTTCTGAGCATGGTGACAGGTGGGAGGCTGAGCACATACTCATACACTGCTGGCAGGAGGAGAAATGACTTCTCTGGACTACAGTTTGGAGATAACACAAACATTAAAAAGAAGAAAAACTGTTATCCCTTTTTGACTAAGCAGTTCTAGGATTATTATTTTTTTCTCCTGAGGAAACTAGCATGGATGTTCACATTCAGGTATGGGGATGTTTATCAATTTGCTATTTTAGAAAAGAGAAAAAAAGTTTAGCATGTCACAAGATAATTTTCATCAATATATGGTACCTCCATTTAGTGAAATGCTGTACAGCTATTTAAAAAGACACAGAAGAGGCCGGGCACGGTGGCTCACGCCTGTAATCCCAGCACTTTGGGAGGCCAACGAGGACAGATCACCTGAGGTCAGGAGTTTGAGACGAGCCTGACCAACATGGCGAAACCTCATCTCTACTAAAAATACATCTTTACTAAAAATACAAAAATTAGCTGGTCATGGTGGTGGGCACCTGTAATCCCAGCTACTTGGGAGGCTGAGGCAGGAGAATCACTTGAATCCGGGAGGCGGAGGTTGCAGTGAGCCAAGATCGCGCCACTGCACTTCAGCCTGGGCGACAGAGTGAGACTCTAAATAAATAAATAAATAAGATGCAGAAGAATGTGTGAACTTGAAGTAATACACTATTTATATTATATCCCCTTTCTGTCTCATTCTGTCACCCAGGCTAGAGTATAATTGCATGATCTTGACTCATTGCAACCTCTGCCTGCTGGGCTAAATTGATCCTCCCACCTCACCCTCTTGAGTAGCTGGGGTCACAGGCCTGTGCCACCATGCCCAGCTAATTTTTGTATTTTTTAGTAGAGTCTGGGTTTTGCCATGTTGCCCACACTGGTCTCAAACTCCTGGCCGTAAGTGATCCACCCGCCTTAGCCTCCCAAAGTACTGGAATTACAGGCATGAGCCACTGTGTCCTGATTGAAAAGTTTTTATATGCAATGAAAAGTCTAGAAAGATAAACATCAGAATATTAACAGTGGAGACCGGGCACAGTGGCTCACGCCTGTAATCCCAGCGCTTTGGGAGGCCAAGGTGGGTGGATAACTTGAGGTCAGGAGTTCGAGACCAGCCTGACCAACATAGTGAAACCCTGTCTCTACTAAAACCACAAAAAATTAGTTGGGCGTGGTGGCAGGCGCCTGTAATCCCAGCTACTCGGGAGGCTAAGGCAGGATAATCACTTGAACCCAGGAGGCAGAGGTTGCAGTGAGCCGAGATCGTGCCACTACACCCCAGCCTGGGCAACAGAGTGAGGCTTTGTCTTAAAAAAAAAAAAAAAAAAAAAAAAGAATATTAACAATGGACATTCCTGGCCAGTGTGGCATTATGAATTTTTCCTTGTCTTTTTTGTTTCTTTGCATTTTCTAAGTTTTCCTACATGAAAAGAAATTAAACTCAACCAGGAAAACAGTTGATAAACCACCCCCCTACCCCTGCAACACACACACACACACACACACGCACACGCACACGCACACGCACACGCACACAGTTTAGTAAGAACAGGCAACCTGCAACAGTGAGATCCTATTTCTACAAGACAATTTTAAAAATTAGCTGGGCATGGTGGTGCCTAGCTACTTAGGAGGCTGAGGCAGGAGCATCACTTAAGCCTAGGAGTTCGAGGCTGCAGTGAGCCATGATAATGCCACAGCACTCCAGTCTGGGTGACAGAGTAAGACCCTAACTCAAACAAAAAACGAAAAACAAAACAAATAAAAGGAGGCCGGGCGTGGTGGCTCACACCTGTAATCCCAGCACTTTGGGAGGCTGAGGCAGGCGGATCACGAGGTCAGGAGATCAAGACCATCCTGGCTAACACGGTGAAACCCCGTCTCTACTAAAAATACAAAAAATTAGCTGGGCGTGGTGGTGGATGCCTATAGTCCCAGCTACTTGGGAGGCTGAGGCAGGAGAATGGCGTGAACCCGGGAGGTGCAGCTTGCAGTGAGCTGAGATCGAGCCATTGCACTCCAGCCTGGGCGACACAGCAAGACTCTGTCTCAAAATAAATAAATAACATAAAAATAAAAAAATATAGAGGAGGAGCAGGCAAAACAATGGTGAAGAGAAGTTAGAAGAATGATCTCTGAAGGCACTATTGACTGAGCAGGCTCCCAGAGGAACTTTCCAGGGGGATGGAGGTATTCTGCATCTTGATTTTGGTGCATACATAGTTAAAAAATTATCAAGCTGTGGATTTAAAATTTGGGCATTTTACTGTTTGTAAAGTATGTTTCATTAAAAATATACATCCACAAGACAAAAGGGAAAGAGGAAGTAGGTAACATCACTAAACAACTTTTTTTTCTTTTGAGACAAGGTCTTGCTCTGTTGCCCAGGCTGGAGTGCAGTGGCACAGTCATGATCCATTGCAACCTCTACCTCCCAGGCTCAAGCCATCCTCCCACTTCAGCCTCCTGAGTAGCTGGCACCACAGGCACATGCCACCATGGCCAGCTAATTTTTCCATTTTTTATGGAGACAGGGTTTTGCCATGTTGGCCAGGCTGGTCTCAGACTCCTGAGCTCAAGCAGTCTTCCCACCTTGGCTTCCCAAAGTGCTAGGATTACAGGCGTGAGCCACCACACACAGCCCACAAAACAATTTTGAGGTGAAAAAGGAAGATAAAGTTCTGTGATGTCAATTTTTTTCAGGAGGCGTGCTCTCATAGTAATGAGCTTAGAATGAGGATGCAGGTGGGCTTGGATTTGGGAAAACTGGACATGCTGGAGCCGTTCCTATGTGGCAGTGGTGCAGGAAGTATCCTAGAGCCGGATTCAAGGAATGGCCACCAACATTCAGGGCTCCCAAGTTTGCTCTGATATATGCTGAGGTTCTCCAGCTTGAAGAGTAGGAAAGAAATCAAACAGTTGAGTTTACTTCAGAATTGTGGCAGTCAGTACTGGCTTGTGAGGGAGACAGGAATGAAGGCAAGGAGGTTCTAGTAGGAAGAACTGAGGCAACTGCAGAGGGACAGAATGGCTTTGCAAACAGATCAGGGACAGCGGGAGCTGGAGAGAGAAAGGCTGTGCTCGCAGGGAGTGGTGCTGAGGTCTTGAGGGCAAAGCAGTTCCAAGTGAGGCATGGCCCCGCTGGGAGAGGACTGGGAGGGAAGCAAGCTAACACTGACTAAGCAGCCCAATGCTCAATGCCAGGCACTCCAGTCATCAGCTCACTTAAACAGCACCCCAACTTTACAAGGATGTGCTATTGTAATATTTATGGGTGAGGAAACAGGTTCCGAGGTCAACAAATATCATTGTCAGCAAGCAGCAGAACAACTTCAAATCTAGATTTGACTCTGAAGTCTCCACCACACTTTAACACAAGTTAAATCAGAAACAGTAGAACCGGAATTTCAGGGAATCCATGTATGCAGATGTGGGAGTCATCTAGGCTGCCAGTGGAGGCAAAAATACCTGTTGTTTTGAGTCAGACTTTCAATAAACATAAAAATAAAAAAGGAAAAAAAATATCAGTTGCCAACTTCTGGAGAATGGCTAGTAATAGCAAGCAGAACAGGACAAAGTCGTACAAGCAGATGGCATGCTCTTCAGCACTGTCCTTCAAGACCACGCACCAAAGTGGCAGAAAAGAAATACAGATCCTGGCCGGTGGCTCACGCTTGTAACCCTAGCACTTTGGGAGGCTGAGGCTGGTGGATCACAAGGTCAAGGGATTGAGACCATCCTGGCCAACATGGTGAAACCCTATCTCTACTAAAAATACAAAAATTAGTTGAGCGTGGTGGCATGCGCCTGTAGTCCCAGCTACTCGGGAGGCTGAGGCAGGAGAATTACTTGAACCCGGCAGGTGGAGGTTGCAGTGAGGTGAGATCATGCCACTGCCCTCTGGCCTGGGCAACACAGTGAGACTCCATCTTAAAAAAAAAAAAAAAAAAAAAAAGGAAAGAAATGCAGATCCTGCCTCCTGGTGTCAAGATTCATGGGAAAATTAGCGACCTTTGCTTAAGGGTTTTTTCAAGTGGCATCATCAAGGGAAAACCAGGTTTCAGTTAAAGGGGAAGAAACCTGGGAGTTTTGGGGCATCACTCTGTTAGCGAGGACAGACAGTGCAGTGGCCAAGCTTATAGGAGTGAGGGACCCTGGGGGCCCAAGGCTCCATCAGGGTAAAAGTGCACATGGAGCTCTGCCTGCCACGCCAGAGAGAGGTGTGAAGAAAAAAAATGCCAGGCACTCAGCCACTTCTAGGGTAAATCTTCAGTAGTAAGCTACAACTGTTTTGAAAACAGCAACAGGAGGTATTCCAAACACCTACTACGTGCCAGGCGTTCTGCAACAGCAATTCATTTCAACTTCACAGCAACGCCACAATCAACCCTATTTTACAGATGAAAAGTAGGTCTACGGAGTTAAAGCCAGTCACTTGGCCATGGTCATGGCCAGAGCCAGGATTTAAAACCAAATGTTGGCTGGGTGCAGTGGCTCACACCTGTAATCCCAGCACTTTGGGAGGCTGAGGCAGGCAGATCACTTGAGGTCAGAGGATCGAAACCAGCCTAGCCAAATGGTGAAACTCCATCTCTACTAAAATTACAAAAATTAGCCAGGTGTGGTGGCACATGCCTGTAATCCTAGCTACTCGGGAGGATAAGGCAGGAGAATTGCTTGAACCCGGGAGGCAAAGGTTGCAGTGAGCCGAGATTGTACCACTGCACTCCAGCCTGGGCGATGGAGCAAAGACTCCATCTCAAAAAAAAAAAAAAAAAAAAAGTGTAATCTGGCATTGGAGTGTTGAGTCCTCTGATTCTGTTCTCTGATAGCAAAACTTTATGGGGTTTTTTTGGGATAGAGTTTCATTCCTGTTGCTCAGGCTGGAGTGCAATGGTGCAACCTTGGCTCACTGCAACCTCTGCCTCCTGGGTTCAAGCAATTCTCCTGCCTCAGCCTCCCAAGTAGCTGGGATTATAGGCATGCACCACCACGCCCAGCTAAAACTTTTATACTTAGTTTATTTTTTTGAGACAGAGTCTCACTCTGTCACCCAGGCTGGAGTGCAGTGGTGAGATCTCGGCTCACTGCAACCTCTGCCTCCTGGGTTCAAGCGATTGCCTCTTGAGTAGCTGGGACTACAGGCATGTGTCACCACGCCCGGGTAATTTTTTTTATTTTTTAGTGGAGATAGGGTTTCACCATGTTGGCTAGGCTGGTCTGGAACTCCTGACCTCAGGTGATCTGCCCGCCTCAGCCTCCCAAAGTGCTAGGATTACAGTCGTTAACCACCACAATTGATTTTAAGTTTCAAAATCAATTGTGAAATGTTTTAGTGGCTTCTCACCTTATGTAAATAAACTCTTGCACACTTATTAAACTGAGCAATAGAATTCTAGTTTACACTTAATGCACATTAAAAAAATGAGGGTCCCAAATCTTTGGCTAGGAACAGGGGGACAACTCTGAAGGTACCAAGAATCTGTATCCACAAAAGTGAGTATCTGCACAGGAGAAAGGCAGAGAACTGAGGCTTAAATTCCCTCTCAGAAATGAAAACATGAGGCTGGGTGCAGTGGCTTATGCCTGTAATTCCAGCACTTTGGGAACCTGAGGCGGGCGGATCACGAAGTCAGCAGTTCGAGACTAGCCTGGCCAACATGGTGAAACCCCATCTCTACTAAAAATACAAAAATTAGCCAGGAGTGGTGTCGCGTGCCTGTAATCCCAGCTAGTCGGGAACCTGAGGCAGGAGAATCGCTTGAAACCGGGAGGCGGAGGTTGCAGTGAGCTGAGACCATGCCACTGCACTCCAGCCTGGGCAACAGAGCCAGACTCTATTAAAAAAAAAAAAAGTGGCCGGGCGCGGTGGTTTACGCAGGTAATCCCAGCACTTTGGGAGGCCGAAGCGGGCGGATCACGAGGTCAGGAGATCGAGACCATCCTGGCTAACACGGTGAAACCTCGTCTCTACTAAAAATACAAAAAATTAGCCGGGGGTGGTGGCGGACGCCTGTGGTCCCAGCTACTCGGGAGGCTGAGGCAGGAGAGTGGCGTGAACCCGGGAGGTGGAGCTTGCAGTGAGCCGAGATCGTGACACTGCACTCCAGCCTGGGCGACAGAGCAAGACTCCGTCTCAAAAAATAAATAAAAAATAAAAACATGAGCAAAAGTACCTAGGAGAATGCCAATCATCCAGAATCTGTAAGATAAGAAGAGGCTTTTTTTCTTTTTTTTTGAGACGGAGTCTCGCTCTGTCCCCCAGGCTGGAGTGCAGCGGCCGCATCTCAGCTCACTGCAAGCTCCGCCTCCCGGGTTCACGCCATTCTCCCGCCTCAGCCTCCGAGTAGCTGGGACTACAGGCGCCCGCCACCTCGCCCGGCTAGTTTTTTGTATTTTTTTAGTAGAGACGGGGTTTCACCGTGTTAGCCAGGATGGTCTCGATCTCCTGACCTCGTGATCTGCCCGTCTCGGCCTCCCAAAGTGCTGGGATTACAGGCTTGAGCCACCGCACACCGCCAGAAGAGGCTTCTTCTAGCCACTGCTTTGCAAGGACACAAGTTGGTTCCAACAGAAGTGACAAATTCCTTAAGAAAGTAAGTTACTGCAAGAAAATACAAAATACACTCCCATAGAAGGGGAAGAAACACTTAATGACATCTTTGTATCAAGAGCCTCATATACATTTACTTGATTGAATCTATAAACCTATTCTGAGGTGAATGGCATTATCTTCATTTATAGTTGGGGAAATTCAAGTTCAGGGAAGCTACAGAAATTGCCCGAGGTTGCAAACCTGAGAAACCAGAGCCCAAATCTGAACCCAGGCCTGTCTGCTCTCTCTCCATCATACTAAGTTGCTATTTTTCCACAGGGATACAACAGAAAAGACCTAACTCCATCCTTCTCTTTGACTCTCCCTTCCTTGGCAATGCCACACCATGCTGTTCCTTTCCGGTGTTTTTCAACCTCTCCTTCAGACATAGAAAATTATCTACCACATCTGTCCTACACAGAAAGACCCACAGCGTGTTATGAAATTTTTGTTATAAAACATTTAATGTTAACCTACAATACAATGTAAACTTTTATGAAAAAAATTTAAAGTACACTAGATTTCTTCAGTAAATTATCACATGACTATTCAGGCGCAGTACAAGTTGGGGCACTGCATCCTTTGTGGATGGATTTCCGTTGCTGCGTTCCTCACAAGTCCTAAAAAACCAGTTGTAGAGTGGAGCTCCTTGTTCAAGCACCAGATGATGATGCCCCTGATTTTGCATTCTGGGGGTTATCGCTCCTTCTCAGTCATTTTCTGAAACTCTTTGCTTGGCCTTGGCACCATTAGCAATTTTCACAACTGCTCAGTTGAAGGTTCTAGGTTCTTTTTAGCTTAGTTTTTAAAAGGTAAGTGTTATCCTCTGGCCATCTCTTATTCAAATATCATGGCGGAGGCAAGCAAGGAGAAAGAAGTATTTGCTAGAGGAAATTCTGCAGAAGTGGAAGAAAAGATCAGAAGGGCTCCACGGAGGGTATAAATATTCAACGGACTCCAATCGGGTGTCTGCTCGGTCACTTCCCATGGCTATTCAGCTGAATCTACAACTGCAGTCTTCGGAGTGCAGAACAAAACTTGAAACAAGTGCTTTTAGTTGATCGCTTGCCATTTGGAAACAACAGCTGAAATATCCCAGAGGTGATGTGGAAACAAGAGCAAATGCTTGCAGATCATCGGCTTCTCAGTGTCTTCTCCCTTGCAGGTCCCGTCAAAATCCCAAAAGCCCTTAGGAGTGACACAGATTGTACTGGCATTAAGTGACAGAATGTGCAGCCTGTGTTTGACTTAGGAGGAAAGGAAATGGCATGTAGGCAGCAGCACTAGGGTCAGCAAGAAGACCGGTCTAGGGTCTCAGTAAAGCAGAACTGTTTCAAATGGGACTAGACAGGGGCATGTGCTTCTGGTGAAGCCTCTTGAAACCTGAAGTAAATGGGTAGGCCACCCCAACAGTTGTACTGACGTGAAGGAGACCCTTCTTAATATTCTGGCAGCTGACTTCCTTCACTGTTATCAAAAGGCAAGAGGCATAAAGTGCACACTGTAGAGTAAGATGAGACTGAATTATGACGGAAAAAAATCGTAACTTCCCCGAAGAGGTGTGGACAAGATACCTATATAGTGTACCTAGCCTCACAAAGGTTCTTAATACCCTCCTGTGTGCTGCCAGGGAAAACCTGTGAATTCCAGACGGGGAGGAAGGCTCTGACTTCAGTGGGAAAATGCCTCGGCATGGTTGTCGGCAGGAAAGTTGCACGTAAGGTTATCCTCAAGTGGAGAACATGGGTTATCCTGCTGTTCAGTCCAGATACACTTCATTGACAATAGTCAGATGGTGAGTCCCACTCGTCTGGCCTTGGGAGAGCAGAAAACCAAGTGGAAGAACAACAGGTAGCCAGGGACAGAGTTAAATTTTCCGAGAGATGGTGTTCTAGACAGCTACGCCAAGGCCACTGGCAATTTCTCAGGCTCTCCAGGTTAATTTCTGTGGGGTGCCTTACTCTGTCATATGGGATTTACCCCCAACAACTCAGGACTGCAGTGGATAGTAACCATATAATTGCTACCAAAAACAGTGGTCCTTAGGTTTTAGTTAAGCAAGAGAGAAAGCCTTGAGACTACAACTCTAGCAAGTTATGCTTTATGTTGATCTGAACCCCCGTCCTCACAGCATACTAGGAACTGCAGTAACGTCAGTTGGTTGCAGTGGTACAAGCCTGCACCAGTCTAGCTACAGAACACTTTGGAATACTTGTCAGAGCGCACTGGCATCTGTTAATACATGGCCTGACCCATGTACCCATTACCATAAACTGAACCACAGACGAGATATCCAGAGGTTAAAAAAAACCCTATTACTTCAACAGAGCAATAGAGAGAAAGGATAAAAGCTGCCTCCAGAAGGTGGCTGCATCAGAAACGAAAATGTGCCTTCCAAGAGATTACACAGGCTGGGAGTTCTGTCTTGGCTCCCTTCAAGGCCTCTGGTGCTTTCTATCCTTAAAACAATAATACACTTCCACTGAGACAGGCAGGGCACTCTCCTGTGGTTCTGCTGGCTCCACCACAGGCCCTGCTAGTCCTTTGGAAAGGCACCAGGCTTGGCAATTCAGGAAAGCCCAGGGCTGGGAGGAGCAGCATGCACATGTCAGAAGAGGAATGAAGAGCTGCTATCCTTTGGTTCGGACCCCATAACCACCACCTGGTACAGACTCCAAGGAAAAGCTGCAGTTGTGTGTAAAGATGAGTTCCACCACATACATAGGTGTATCTACATATACAGCCTTTGCAGGGTCACAGACCCAGATTTCCTCCTACTGCTCCAAGTAGGGTGCACAGGTGGTAAGAAAGGACAGCAAGAGCTGGACCAAAAAGAATGACCTCTCTGGGAACATGAGAGGGACAATGGCAGAAATAAGCACAAACCAGCCCAGGGCACTTTTATTACACTATTGTGGGCTAAGGAGCCCAGGGCATAAACTCATGGGTTTAAAGAATTGGCTCTTTATCAAATAAAGGAAAAAAAAATACACCTATGTCAGCCTCATTCCTTTGGTCATTACAAAACAGAAACAAAAGTTATTGAAAAATTGTGGGCAGTTCAAGGAACATCTCTGCTTCTCTGCTTTCTCTTCCCTCTCTTCCCCAGAGGCAGGAGAAGCAAGTCCTCAGGAGATGCTGCAAGTAGCTGGTTGATGGAGGTTTTTCACTTTTATTTTCCATAAAAGCAAGAATGAATGAGAACTAGTGGGAATGTCCCCTTCCCAGCTGGGATGATGGATGGGTTGAAGGTGAAGAGTCTCTGTTCACTGGAAGGTGCGTGCACAGAGGCCATAGGAAGGGTGGGCTTGCCGAGTGGGTACGTTTGTTGCTAACCTTGCGCGCACACACACAGGTTGTGACTCTTGCGGGCAGCATGGTTTCTGATCCTTCCTAAGGATGCAGCAGTCTTTTAAAAAAAATATTGTATTATAATAATAATAATAATATGAATTTCTCTCTCTCTCTCTCTTTTTTTTTTTTCTGCTTTGTTGTCGTCGTTTTCTTTTTTCCCTATTTCATTTAGGGACTGGGGTAGGAGGGGAGAGGAAGAAAAAAATGTCATTCGTCAGTTAGGTCCTGAACAAAAAGAACTTCTGTGTGGCTGAGTCCGGCTTCCTGTAGCGTAGGGGGATTGGGCCACTCCTCTGAAGGGATGCAGGGCAGCACTCGCCTGGGAAAATTGGCTTCAATCTGAAACTTTTCAGGGCTTTCCTTCAAGGAGAATAAGAAGTCGTGGATTACCTGCAGAGGTCATATAGAAGAAGGGCGGTGAGAAAAAGAGAAACACACACACACACACACACACACACACACACAACTCTGAAGTCAAATATCCCCCAACTCTCCCCAGGATGACTCTATATGAAAGAATCACATGACACTGGAATTCTAGATCTTTTCATTCCCCACAGCATATGCATGGGGCAGCCCTTTTAAAAGAAATCACACAAACCCAACACTAGTCCTACTCTGAATTCATCTGTCTCTTCTGTGACGTGTCTGATAAAATGCTAACTTAGAAATCATCACAAAGTTACAGAAAAGTTGGAAGTATAGGACACAGAATTTTTTTCTTTAAATCAGTTGAGAGGCCGGGCGCGGTGGCTCAAGCCTGTAATCCCAGCACTGTGGGAGGCCGAGATGGGCGGATCACGAGGTCAGGAGATCGAGACCATCCTGGCTAACACGGTGAAACCCCGTCTCTACTAAAAAATACAAAAAACTAGCCGGGCGCGGTGGCGGGCGCCTGTAGTCCCAGCTACTCGGGAGGCTGAGGCAGGAGAATGGCGTGAACCCGGGAGGCGGAGCTTGCAGTGAGCTGAGATCCGGCCACTGCACTCCAGCCTGGGCGGCAGAGCGAGACTCCGTCTCAAAAAAAAAAAAAAAAAAAAATCAGTTGAGAGTGAAGTGCCAACTGTAAGACACATGGCCTCAAGTATTCTGAGGTGATCACAGACTCACAGGACAATCTTCTATATAACCACAACTTGGCTCTCAAAATCAGGAAATGTAACTGACACATTATTTCTATAATATAATATATTATCATTCAGACCCTATTCAAGTTTTGCCAATTATCTTTTACATAATAGCAAAAGGATACAGTTTTTTGTTTTTTTTTTTTTTTTTTTGAGACGGAGTCTCACTTCTGTCGCCCAGGCTGGAGTGCAGTGGCACGATCTCAGTGCAAGCTCCGCCTCCCAGGTTCACGCCATTCTCCTGCCTCAGCCTCCCGAGTAGCTGGGACTACAGGCACCTGCCACTATGCCCGGCTAATTTTTTTGTATTTTTAGTAGAGACGGGGTTTCACCGTGTTAGTCAGGATGGTCTCGATCTTCTGACCTCGTGATCTGCCTGTCTTGGCCTCCCAAAGTGCAGGGATTACAGGCATGAGCCACTGCACCCAGCCAAGGATCCAGTTTTAAGCCCATCAATCAACGTGTGGATAAAGAAACTGTAGTATATATATATACACGATGGAATACTTCTCAGTCATAAAAAGGAATGAATTAACGGCATTCACAGCGACCTTGATGAAAGTGGACACTATTATTCTAAGTGAAGTAACTAGAAATGGAAAACCAAACATTGTATGTCCTCACTGATATGTGGGAGCTAAGCTATGAGGATGCAAAGGCAAAAGAATGATACAAGGGACTTTGGGGACTTGGGGGAAAGAGTGGGAAGGGGCGAGGGATAAAAGACTACAAATAGGGTATAGTGTATACTGCTTGGGTGATGGGTGCACCAAAATCTCACAAATCCCACTAAACAACTTCCTCATGTAACAAAACACCACCTGTTCCCCAATAACCTATGGACAAAAAAATACAATAAAATAAACATGTTGCACCTCATATGAATCTCCTCTCTGTGGGAATGCCCTCCTTACCCTGCTCTGGCTCTGACAAGGTACAGGTAAAATCCTCAGTGAGAAGGGAGGCAGTATCAGGAGAGTCCATGATGCTAAAATTTAAACTGTGTGTGAGATGCCCCACAGGCCACTGCCATCTCTCCCTCTCTCTGCTCTGTGGCCCCTCCATCTAGCATTCTACTTCTAACAACAATTCTGCCAGCCTCTTTCAGATCAACCCCAAAGATGACGAACGTGTCATTCAAGTTATTTTTCCTTTTTGGGAGGAATCTATTCTTATTTTCTTTTTGATACACCTCTCACAATGATGAATTCTCTGGGTTTTATTTCCCTCTGTGTAAAGCAGCCCTTTATTTCTTAAACTTAGCTCTTTAGGGACTTCCCCCCCACCCGACAGGTCTCACTCTGTCACCCAGGCTGGAGTGCAGTGGCACAAACACAACTCACTGCAGCCTCGACCTCTCGGGTTCAAGCAATCCCCCTGTCTCAGCCTCCCAAGTAAGTGGGATCACACATGTGCAACACCATGCCTGGTTAGTTTTTAAAAATTTTTGTAGAGACAGTCTTGTCATGTTGCCCTCCTGAGGGATTTTTAAAGGGCTATAATCCAGAATTTAAGCAGTAAATCCATGTTCCTCTTATCTAATCCATTCCTGATTTTATAAACTTCTCATATTTTAGTCTATCAGCCCCACTCATTTTCAGTTTCCTTCTCTCTTTGCAATTCCCACTAACGTTCACTCTTTCTTAAGATGCATCAATTAGACTTACACCAAGTATTCTTGATATGAAACCAATATGGGTTTGATACAAGAGTGAAAAAAAAAAAAACTTTTTTTTTTTTTTTTTGAGATGGAGTCTTGCTTTGTTGCCCAGGCTGGAGTGCAGTGGGAGGGTCTCGGCTCACTGCAACTTCTGCCTCCCGGGCTCTAGCGATTTTCCTGCCTCAGCCTCCCGAGCAGCTGGGACTACAGGCGCGTTTCGCCATGCCTGGCTAATTTTTTTGTATTTTTCGTAGAGATGGGGTTTCACCATGTTGGCCAGGCTGGTCTCGAACTCCTGACCTCGTGATCCACCCACCTTGGCCTCCCAAAGTGCTGGGACTACTGGCATGGGCCACCTAGCCTGGCCAGAGACAGGGTTTCATCAGGCTTGTCTCGAACTCCTGACCTCAGGTGACCCACCCACCTCGGCCTCCCAAAGTGCTGAGATTACAGGTGTGAACAACCATGCCCGGTCAAAAAAATACTTTCTGATTCCTTTTTAATCACTGCTTGAGAATACCTGGTACAAACTTGGCTTTTGTTTTTCTTTTTTTTTTGAGATGGAATCTCACTCTGTCATCCAGGCTGGAGTACAGTGGCATGATCTCGGCTCACTGCAACCTCTGCTTCCCAGGTTCAAGCCATTCTCCTGTCTCAGCCTCCGGAGTAGCTGGGATTACAGGTGCATGTCACCACGCCCGGCTAATTTTTGTATTTTCAATAGAGATGGGGTTTCACCATGTTGGCTAGGCTGGTCTTGAACTCCTGGCCTTAAGTGATCCACCGCCTTGGCATCCCAAAGTGCTAGTATTACAGGCATGAGTCACCGCACCCGGCTGGCATTTTTTATTTACTAATGGCAAAGGGTTGATAACCATCAGGAAACAGATTATATTACTACCAGAGGTCCCTTTCGGTTTGCAATGGACAGAAAAATTAGTTCTGGGCTTTGGATCTCTTATACATTTGTTTAAAACAAAGTCAGTTGCCTCTTTTATGACCACTCATGGGACCTGGCGATTGTTCTGCAGCGTATCCCTCTTATCTTGGCATTTCACTACTTTCCAGAGCTGAGCATTACCCACAAATCTGTCACTCCTCGAGATTATTTACAAAGGACCAAGTTCACAGGAAGATGATACAAGGCCTTTTTTTTTTGAGACAGAATTTTGCTCTGTTCACTCAGGCTGGAGTGCAATGGCACTATCTCTGTTCATTGCAACCTCCGCCTCCTGGGTTCAAGCGACTCTACAGCGTCAGCCTCCTGAATAGCTGGGATTACAGGCCTGTGCCGCCACGCCTGGCTAATTTTTGTATTTTTAGTAGAGATGGGGTTTCACCATGTTGGCCAGGCTGGTCTCAAACTCCTGAACTCAGGTGATCCACCCACCTCGGCCTCCCAAAGTGCTGGGATTACAGGCATGAGCCACCGCGCCTGGCCGACACAAAGTCTTTAAGGGTACTAAAAAACACTATAGCATTATTAGGTTTTATGTAATTATCTCTGTGAATGTTAAATTCCAGGCCGGCACTATCAGGGCACTGCTACTTTACACCTTTTTCCATCTCTAAGCCCCATTTATGAGCAAACATTTCTCTTAGACTCATCTCAGGTGGCCATGATACTCTTTTTTAAAAAACAGCTTTTAGTGAGGAACTCATTTAAAAGTCTTCAAGGATCAATGAAGACTTTTAAATGAATGAATGGCTGGTTCCCTTCTGGCTGTAAGCCTATTCTGTTCCACAGTTCTAACAAATTTTTCCTCCAAAACTCTCAGGAGAGTAAATTTTTGTTAAGTTTTTCATTCTTTTTTTTTTTTTTTTTTTTTTGAGCCAGAGTTTCACACTTGTTGCCCAGGCTGGAGTGCAATTATAGGCGTGAGCTACGGCACCTGGCCTAGGTTTTTCATATATAGTTTTATCAGAATTTTTGGGGTAGAAATTCCATGTAGTTTGTGTGTACAATAGCAAAATTGCTAGTGAACATGAAAGCTAAACTACATATACAAACCCATAGTTAAGAAACGGGACACCAGGGGAAGAAAATTAACACTAATTAACCACCTACTACATGGTGGATACTGTGTGAGGCACATCCATGTTATCTCAATTTAAAAATCCAAAGTTAGAGACATGTGGCTGAGTGCAGTGGCTCACACCTGTAATCCCAGCACTTTGGGAGGCCGAGGTGGGTGGATCACTTGAGGTCAGGAGTTTGAGACCAGCCTGACCAACATGGTGAAACCCCATCTCTACTAAAAAAAAAAAAAAAAAAAAATTAGCCAGGCATGGTGGCAGGTGCCTACTTGGGAGGCTAAGGCAGGAGAATTGCTTGAGCCCAGGAGGCGGAGGTTGCAGTGAGCAGGGATAGTGCCATTGCGCTCCAGCTAGGGTGACAAGGCGAAACTGTGTCTCAAAACAAACAAAGTTAGAGACATGAGCACTTCCCCTAATATAAATAAATGCATAAATGAGAGAGAAATAAAACAAGGAAGCCACTTGCTTCTCTCTTACCAGAATGTTTCATAACTTTAATTCTGTATTAGTTCTCTGAGTCTTACTTACATTCTGTACTGGCCAGTAAGCTCCATGAATTCCAAAACCATGTCTCACTCATCTAAACGATTCCTAGAGTATCTAGCTCAGTGTATGACACACCTATCTGCAGTTTAAACTTATCAGAGGGCAGATTATAGTTCCAGTTCACTAATGGGATATCTGAGGCCCTGTAAAAGTTTTGCAACTTGCCCAATGTTGTCCAGTTAAACAAACAGAAGCCATGAATGTACTACCCAGCCTCACCTGACTACAGTGCATCATCTTTTAATTACGAGGTTTACCCTTGATTATTCTGAATGATCAGGAAAACTGCAGAATCCACTACAGCTATAAATTTGGAAAGGTGACATACTGACTCTCAATATAAACAAATTTTCTTTTGGTTACAAATACCAAAAATAGTAGTGAGTATTTAAGTGCTTACTAGGAGCCAGGCACAATGTTGAGAATTTAATTCTAACAACAATCCTACTAGGGAATGCCTATTATTATTATTATTATTATTATTATTATTATTATTATTTTTGACAGGGTCTCTCTCTATCGCCCAGGCTGGAGTGCAGTGGCACGATCTTGGCTCACTGCAACCTCCACCTCCCGGGTTCAAGTGATTCTCCTGCCTCAGTCTCCTGAGTAGCTGGGACTACAGGCGTGTGCCACCACGCCCAGCTAATTTTTGTAATTTTAGTAGAGGCGAGGTTTCACCATGTTGGCCAGGCTGGTCTCAAACTCTTGACCTCAAATGATCTACTCACCTTGGCCTCCCAAAGTGCTGGGATTACAGGCATGAGCACTGTGCCATGCCATGCCTATTATTAAACCCATTTTACAGATGAAGAAGTTGAGGCTTAGAAATTAAGTAAACTGACCAAGGAAACACATTTAGTAACCCTGGAAGAATGAAAATTTGATCCTCATGCTGTGAGACTGAGTTTCTGTTTTTAATGACTTCCATGTGGAAATGACAAACACTATTACATGGCTATCATATATACAAAGTAGCCTCAGAAAATGGGGCCTCAGAAAATGAGTAGAAAGAGAAAGACAACTGCATCCAAACTGCAAGTGCACTTATATTCAGGTATGTCATTCCAGTGCTTTTTCTACAGAGCAGGCGTCTGGTGGGATTCTGAAGCCAAGGCAGGAAGACAGCACAGAAGAGTCTCCCATCTTCAAACACACAAGTCTTTTGAGGGACTTATGTAAGGTACCTGTTTTTCTTAGCAGAGCCCAAACATAATTAAACAAAAACTTAAACATTGCTTTGAGTTGGAAGCTAGAACTGAAGGAGCCTACAGCAGTCCACTCTGCAGTACTGTTCCTGGTATCCACTGATGGCATACCCATCTCTCTCTCTGTTCCCTGTTCATCAGAGCAGCAGACAGACACTCTCAAGAGTCAGTAAAAGCTCCAAATCTATAGCCCAGATGCTACATACACTTCACAGAACTTAGGTGGTCCTTACTGTTAGAGACTGTGAAAAGTGGAATCGTCTCTCTACTCGAGAATCATTGGGCAATTTGAAGATGATCTTGACACTTTCAGGGTCATCAGGGGAAGGTTCAGGGGGCAGGCATTCCAACTTCCTTTCCTTTTCCTCCTGTAAATTCTGCAGAGACACAAAGCAAAGGTGAGGCTATGGCTCAAGAAATAAATACAATGACCATGTAGCTTTATTATACAGTCGTCAGAAGAAAAATTAATGTTTAAGTATTCTAAGAAAAACCTCTTGGGAATAGTCAAAAACAACCTAAATTTAAAGTACAATTATATCTCATGTATTATTTATTATGTCTAGGTATTTATTTGAGAAAAAGGGGAAAGGGAGCAGGGTGCCATGGTATGTGCTTGTAGTTCCAGCTACTTGAGAGGCCACAGCAGGACTGCTTGAGCCCAGGAGTTTCGGGGTGTAGTGTGCCATGACTGCACTAGTGAATAGCCACTGCACTCCAACCTGGGCAACACAGTGAGACCCCATCTCTTTAAAAAAAAAAAAAATACATTGCTAGGGAACAAAAACAACAACACAAAACAAAACAAAAACAAAAAGATAATGAGTAAAATGCCAAATCAGCTAATACTGGTATCAATAATGAATATTTAGGGCCAGGCATGGTGGCTCATGCCCGTAATCCCAGCACTTTGGAAAGCCAAGACAGGCAGATCACGTGAGGTCAGGAGTTCGAGAGCAGGCTGGCCAACATGGCAAAGCCTGTCTCTTTTTAAAAATTTTTATTTAAAAAAGAATGAGTATTTAAATGGTATGAAAAATTTAAATCACCCATAATCACAACATGTTCTATTTTTTTCTTTCCTTTTTCCTTTTGTTTTTCTCTTAGTCTGTTTAAAGTGGCTATCATTTATTCCTTTTACACTTAAGACCAAGATGGCAAAGTCTCGGCAGTTTGGGAACCACAGGGAGTAAAGCCACAGGTCCATTACCCGCCGCCGTCTCTCCTCTGCCAACTTTTGTTGTTGCACCTCCTCCTCCTTCCGCCGCTTACGCTCCCGCTCCTCCCGTTTCTTTCTTTCTTTCTCCTGGTCAGCCCTAAGAGAGGCCAGGTAGGCCTCATCCTGCTGTTGTCTCAGCACTTGGGTCTGGTTTCTTTCTTCCCTGTGAACAGATCAAAAGCAAGAGAAGAAAAACAGCACTCTCACAAGTTCTGTTTTCTTACACTGAAATTTTCTGTGTGTGCGCGCGTGCGTGCGTGTGTGTGTGTAAAAACGGTGATATTCTTAGCAGATGACTATTTCACACTGCCATAAGGGATTCCAAAAGCAAAGCATGGCAGAATCTGAATAAGCCACCTTTTATCTCAGTTTAATTTGGCAGAAAAGAAAACAGCAAGTTGTCCTCTCCTCTTTTACAATAAAATTTTTCCCCTAATTCTAACAAATGTAACAGAGTACTGTTATTATGAAGGGATCATCAACATCATATTTTGGGTTACTGCATTTTTGTACTGATCTCATAAAACCAAAACACACACATATACATCCATATACACATTGTAGCAGATCTGAAAATGTAGAGTTTTCAGAATGATTCAGAGATTCCCTAATCAAAGATAAAACACTATATAACATTTGGCATAGCTCCTATTTTCTCTCCAACAAATTTCTGTTTTGTCTTACCCAAAATATTTAGCCAATCAAAATAGTTGAACAGATAAAACATTCTTGCTTTATACTTTCTTTAAAAATTAAGACAAAATTTACATGCAATGAAATGCACAGATCTTAATGTACAATTCAATGAATTTTGATAAATGTAACCACATAATCACCACTTCAATCAAGAAAGAACATTTCAGTTACCTCAGAAAGTTTCCTCTTCTATACATTTTTTTACACAGTTAAAATAACACTAGATTTATAGGGTTTTGACCTTGCATTTTTCTTTTTTTTGGAGACAGGGTGTTGCTCTGTCACCCAGGCTAGAGTGCAGTGGTGCGATCATGACTCACTGCAGCCTCAACCTCCTAGGCTAAAGCAATCCTGCCACCTCAGCTTACAGACGTGTGCCGCCACACCTAGCTAATTTTTGTATTTTTTGTAGAGATGGGGTTTCACCTTGTTGCCCGGGCTGACCTCAAACTCCTGAGTTCAAGTGATCTTCTTACTTCAGCCTCCCGAAGTGCTGGGATTACAGGTATGAGCCAACATGCCCGGCCTGATTCTGCATTTTTCTAATATGTAACAAGCATGTCCCCATGTTATTAAAAGCTTTCCATAAATTTAAGTTTGTTTAACTTTCTTGAGGGCAAGTTGGCATTACAAATCAAAAGTCGTAAACATATACTTATATTGTCTCACCCAGAAACTGTACTTTCAGGAATTTAAATTTTAATCTAAGGAAACCATCACAAATTGCAAAAAATTATCTCCATGTATGCTATTTATAATAGCAACAAACAGAAAGTAATCCAAAAATCCAAAAAGAGTGGCCTGGTTAAATTATGATGTATTTAGATAATAGAATGTTATGCAGTAATTTTTAAAATGTGGCAGAATATTTAATGATGAGGGAAAAGGCTGTGATACATTCTTACATGAAGAAGGGTTGTAAAAAAGTATTGTCCCAATTTTACAAATAAATGTGTACATATAGAGGGGTGTGTGTTGTGTGTAAAATTAAAAAAATATATAACAATGTTCAAGTGGTGGCAGGATTATCAGTGATTTTAAATTTCTTCCTTGTGCTTTTTTGTGGTTTTAGGATTTCCTATAATTAATGTACATAACTTATGTAATGGAGAGGAATTATAGCCATTCCACTTTTTTTTTTTTACATCAAAGTTCTTTATATTGTATTCGGCTATTCTAAATACCACAATGTACATTCTTGAGCATAGAGGCCTGTCTTTATTTTGTTTATTCATTCATTTGTTTTTTAAAGACAGCGTCCTGCTCTGTCATCCAGGCTGGAGTGCAGAGGCACAATCAGAGATCACTGCCGCCTCCAACTCCTGGCCTCAAGCAATCCTCCCACCGCAGGCTCCCAAGTAGCTGGGACTACAGGCATGTACCACCATGCCTGGCTAATTTTTTCTTATTTTTTGTAGAGATGGGGTCTTACTTTGCTGCCCAGTCTGGGTTCAAGTAATCCTCCTGCCTCAGCCTCCTAATGTGGTAGGATTTCAGGTGTTAGCCACTGCACCCAGCCCTTGTCTTTATTTTGAACATCTCTAAGAACAGATTACCTGATATAGAGTAATTTAGGTCAAACTATGTAAATATTTTGACGATAAATGGGCAAAGCTAAAAGCTAACAGTGGCCTGATGCACAGAAGAAGTCAGTATTGGTAGAGCCCCAGGTCAGCCCTCCAAATTTACAACTGGTCTCTCTCTGTTCCAGAAGGGAACTCCCTTGTACCTTTCTAGGCGTTCTGACACCAGGTAAGTCTGGTTAGCATCCATGATAAATGTCAGTTGGTTAATGAGGTCATCAGGTTGAATGAGGCCTTCTAGCCGTCCCACCACAGTCATCCTTCGATCCTTCAGCATAATCATGGCCAGGAATGGATAGGTGTTCTCTCGTAAAGCCTGTGAGACTGACAAAAAGACCCAACAGATCAAGGGCAGGACTTGACGGTGAAAAAGATCAACCTTAGACTTTTCACAATGAGTGAGAGAGAACTATTTTAATCCTGGTTGAGGAAGACGGGAGGTATCATTTGGTCTCTGCCTTTCCCCACTTCCTAGTTTCTTTCTTTCTTTTCTTTTTTTGAGCCAGGGTCTCACTATGTTGTTCAGGCTGGTCTCCAACTCCTGGGCTCAAGTGACCTGACCACCTCAGCCTCCTGAGTAGCTGGGAGTACAGGCGTGTGCCACCATGCCAAGTTCCTCCCAGTTTTGTAATCTTTTGTTTTTGTTATCAATTTGCATGCCTATCCCTAGGTGCTTGACTAGAATAAGACAGGCTTTCCTGGTGGCGGTGTGGTTGTTGTGATGATGCCAGGGAAGGCTGCAGAGTTCAAGGATAATGTCTACTTGATGGTAGGAAAAGGATCTATAAAGAATCTGGCAGTTTTTCCCTGTACAAGGGCTCAAACCTAAAAGGGCACAAGGCTGCAAGTCTCAGCTTGATGATACTGATGATAATCTCCACCATCGTCTTTTTTCTCTTGCCTAATCCTTTCCTTACCCTTTCTCCCCATGTATCTTTTCTCTACCCGTAAAAAGGTTAGTTTTTCTGTTCCAAAGAAGTTTATTAATAGAAAGTTGAGGCTGGGCTGGTAGCTCACACCTTTAATCCCAGCAGTTTTGGGAGGCCGAGGTGGTTGGGTCATTTGAGGTCAGGGATTCGAGACCAGCCTGGCCAACATGATGAAACCCCATTTCTACAAAAAATACAAAAATTAGTAGGGCATGGTGGTACGTCCCTGTAATTCCAGCTACTTGGGAGGCTAAGGCAGGAGAATGACTTGAACCCGGGAGGTGGAGGCTGCAGTGAACCAAGATCGCACCACTGCACTCCAACCTGGGTGACAGAGTAAGACTTGGTCTCAAAAAAAAAACAAAAAAAACAAAAAGAAAATTGGTTTCCAAATGACTAAACTTTTTACCATAACAGAGTTTTATCTATGTTTTCCTTATGGTGTGAAATAAGAGATTTTATAAACTTCTATTAAAAAAAGTCCTTACCTTCCTTCTACTCACAACCTCCCTTCCGCCCCCGTCAAAGCTGTATTAGAATGGCAAAATGCATGCAGGAATTTGGATGTTTAAAAACAAATAGGCTGAAGATTCAGATTCCGGGATGCAGGGACAACATCTGCCGCATCTTTGGTTCTAAAGTCATGGCACAGTATATGGCATGCTAATATAAACTCAAAGGTTGCTGGATACAAGTAGCCGCAAAAATGACTACATTCTTCCTCACTGGATGCCTTCATATCTTTTACTAAACGCCTAAAAATACTTATCTCTAAAGATCTGAACTTTCCAAATCCATATTAGTACTCAAGGTACTCAAACAACTGACTCACTATGCAAGGGCTCTGTTAAAATTGTTGATGAAAAGAATAAACTCTTCAGTAAAAAGCCCATTAAGATTAAAGGCAAGCTGCTAGCCAAGACTGGATATTTCTATGAATGTGGCAGGCTTTGGCAATGCTGAATGTGAAGAATGGGCTTTAGAATCTGGCAGACCCAATCATATGCTACAACTTGCTAATTATGGCGGGGCACAGTGGCTCACACCTGTAATCCCAGCACTTTGGGAGGCTGAGGTGGGCTGATCACTTGAGTCCAGGAGTCTGAAGCCACATGGTGAAACCCTGTCTCTACTAAAAATACAAAAAAATTAACTAGGTGTGGTGGCGCACACCAGTAGTTCCAGCTACTCAGGAGGCTGAGGCAGGACCATCGCTTGAACCCAGGAGGTGGAGGCTGCAGTGAGCCAAGACTGCGCCACTGCACTCCAGCCTGGGTGACAGAGCAAGACTCCATCTCAAAAAAAAAATTTTTAATTAAATAAAAAACAAAAAAATAAAACTTGCTAATTGTGTGATCTTCAGCCAGTGGCTTAAACTCTCTGAGCCTGTTTCCTAAACCATAAAGTGAAGGTAATATGACCCCCTATCTCTCAGGACTGCTGAGAGGATTAAATGAGACAATATAAAACAGTAACTAGCATCGTATCCTACCACAGAACGAACACTCTTGTAATAAATGGCACGGCATGTCTTTCCAGACTATTCCAAAGATTCTCCAACAACCTGAATGAGGCAGAAGAAACATAACTTACCCCTGTATCCCTCAGGTTTGTTTGTAGAGCATGCCCAGAAGAGCATCCTTGTGTTTATTAGTGAAATAACTTCAGGTGCACAGAGTGTGTTGCTGTGGAAAGGTACGAAAAGGACATGAGAACAACTTGCTGACTACGAACTGTCACCAGAAAGAGTCAGAAAAGAGAAGGAAAATAATCAATCCACTTACCGACAAAACTCATCAGAGTCCTGGTGATCATCTCCATGAAGATAAACCAAAAGAAAGCGAAGCTCCCGTTTGGCATCGTTAAGTGCCTGTGAGAAACAAGATCACTCATTATTACGAAGACTGTGCCTTGAGCTTATATTTAGGCTAAGGGTCCTAATGGATACAGTTATGTATTTAAGAACAAAAGGAAAAAATAAGGAAAAAAGGTGAGCGAGAAATCAGAAAATTCCTGAGCTCCTACCTTCACACCCCTGGCATTGCTCTCCCTATAGAAACTCCATGCTAACAAGCTTTAATGAAAAGGTTTTAGTGTTGTTAGGATTCAAACTGTAACAGACACATGAGAGTAGACAGGCTTACAAATACAGGTTCCCAACAAATCACAGAAAAGTCAGCTGCACCCACAGTCTAAGGAAGATTAAAAACAGGAGAATCTGACCATATGAAAGGGAGGTGAGAATTTTTCTACTTCACAGCTACAACATCCTTGTAAGTAAAAAATAACCGTGAAGACAACCCTGATCCTAGGCCATATGGAGTAGGAATGATGGACTGTACGATCCAAAGGCATTCTAAAGAGCACAGGGTGTAAAAGACTTTCAAAGACTTTCATCCAAGACTCCTGTGCGTGCTTCTGCGTGTGCGTGCTCCTGAGTACACTATACGGTACAACTGCTGACATGGCCAAGGGTGGTCTACCCTCAGGATCATAGCAGAGAGGGTACACGGGAGGTGCTCATCTCACTCATCTCTGTATCTTTAGCACTGAGGACACTGCCTGGCATACAGTAGGTGCTCAGTGTTTGTTGAGTGGGGTGGGAACAGCCACCGAGGAGACTGACTATGATAAAAAGCAGATATGGGAAAATCAAAGCAGGAAGCAAGGGTGAGCATTTTTCTCTTTCTCCAGATAGATTCAGGAATTCTGGAGGCTGCATAATAGAACCCCCTTGTGCCTATTCCCACGGCATTCCCATAGTTTTTCCTATTCCCACAGTGTTAATTCTATGTATTTCTCTGGCAAACTAGGGACATACCTAACACCCACAGAACTCTAATTTTTCCTTCCCTGAATGGTCAGGTCTTGAGTCAAAGGTCTACATAGCTGAGGTTGAATGAGATGTGCTACCCTGAGTCTATGGTCTACGTTCTTGTTCAATTCTGTGAGAGATAAAGAAGATTTAGGCTTTGCCTTCAAGGGGCTTACAGTCTGGTAGCAGAGATTAGACATGAACACAAATAATATAGGAAAGAATATAAAATTGCTATCAAGTTTTAAAAGCTATGGAAGAACAAAGGGAAAGATTAGTATTCTAGATTGTGAGACAGGGGAGGACAGGGCACAACAATCAGGGATAGTTATAAGTGGGGAGTGACATGAGCTAGTTGAAGGACTGGTAAGATTCCAATTAGCAAAAATGTGAGGAAGGCATTCCATATGGAGGGACCAGCAAAAGCAAAGGCACAGAGGTAGGCAAGTATGGACTATGTTCAGGGAATGAGCCAGCTGGAACTGAGGGTATGGTAAAGTAAGTTATGCAGAAAAGACCTCAAAAGAAGGGCAGCATTAGATCAAAGAGGGGCCAGCTACAGGGTTTGGTCTTTTTTTATTACCCCCTGTAAGCACTGAAGAGCTAATTAAGGTTTTCAAGTAAAAGAAGGACATGATCAGTACTGGGCTATGCTTTCCTTTGAGGGTAGAATCATCTCAGTAAGTTGGCATCTACATGGTTTGCGGCACTGACCTGGCTGTACGTTCCCTGGTAGAAGACAGGGTGTGCCCTCCCATATTTCTCTTCAAAAGAGTGCATAAATGAAACAATGTCCCCAACGGGGTCAGTGACCCGGCTGCGAGGGTCAGGCCGTATAAAACGAAGAGCAAACCTGGGGAAGAAGGAATAAATATCACATGAATCCAGCTTACTATAGTGCATATGGAGTGGGCCAATTTGTACAGATTCCTGTAACAGAGCCAGAGGCATCGCAACAAAGGGAGGTGAATGGTCTGTGAGTGGACCATCAAATCCAAGAGTAGAGTCTGGTTCAAAAGCCATAAAGCAGCAAGTGTTATTCTATTGCTTGTTCAGGAAGAATGCAAACTACTGGGATTATAAATTCCAACACTGGCCTACATAAATTCTGAGTGTTTTTTGTGGAACAATTTAGGGCTAGAAGGATTTGGAAGGGAAGACACAGTATCCAAAAAGATCACGTGTCAGGCTATGCATCCAGACTCTCTAGAATGGCACCATCTAAATACTGTAGCCACTAGTCGAATGTGGCTATTCTGAATTTAAATCTATTACATACAATTAAAATTCAGTTCCTTAGTAATGCTAGCCACATTTCAAGTGCTCAACAGCCACATGTTTAATGGTTTTCATATTGAACAGCGGAGATACAGAACACTTCTATCATCACAGAGACTTCTACTGGACAGTGCTTTAGAACAGAGGTCACTTTCTGGTTGTCCTACTTGCTCCTCCTTCTCCTTTGTTTTCCTGGGATTTTGAATATTGAGTTCACAACCCCAAACTATTCAAATTACGGATAGGAACTTCAAATCTAAAGTTGCGGTTATGATTTACTTGCTCTTCAAAGGGGCAAGTACATTTTGCTTGATGATTTATTGTTGATGGTATCCACGGAGGAAGTTATAAAACTGCTCCACAGTACCCTGGCAGATGTGGAGTACTGGCAGCTCTTGTAAAGTGAAGAATACATACCTAATGGTATCACACATCTGTTTCCAAAGGGCCTACCCTATTTGCATAGTACCATTTATTTATCCTTTGGGTTTCCAGAGAAGGCAATGGGACAGAGGCTAATGTGTTACCTAACATTAAACAAGCCGGTTGGATGATACAGCTGCATTAAAATTAGTAATACATGCCATGCATATTTTCCCTGGGAAAGCAAACAATATTCATTTACTTGGAAAATTTTTAGCACAGACAAGGTGACTAAACTATAATACTTTCCTTAACAAAAAGTGAACAAAGTCATTATCCCAACAAATTCCCCGTGTATACAATTCTACTTGGAATTTCTCCCGAGTAATCAAACCAAATTCATCAACACAAACATTCCAGAGCGAATTAAAAGCACAAAATGTAGTAAGTTGTATATGTGGGGGAATGGTTAGAAATTCTTTAGTAGACTGATGTTTTAACTACTTTCTTTGAAATTAAGCATTTTAGAATTATCTCTTAAAGGCTTTATTTTTTTTTCCTCATTATACAATATTCCTACAATCTACACAATGTAGGACAATCAGCTTTTTTTATTTTTTAGAAAAAAACAGAGATGTCAACTTAGTTTTCATTATGATTTTAAAGGTTTCTACCTGTTCATTCTTAAATAAAACGGGGATGGAAAGAGTACTAAGCAATTAATTGATGACCATGAAGAACGTTGCTAAAGCAAGAAAGTCATTAAGCCGATAGCCTCATAAAACACCAAGGGGCCAATATAAAAGGTACTATCTGACCCTTGTACTTATGCAGCTGCTGGACCCACACCTTCTGTGCCCTACAGCAGGGTAAAGGCTGTCCCATATTTGAAGGGAGGTACAGGTTCCCCGTATACACAAGGCCCAGACTACATATCCCAGCTCCATCTGCTCGCCTGGATGCCCATGAACATTTTAGTTCCCCATATCTGGCTCTGGGCCAGATAACCCAAGTGTGACGTGCTAGGAAGTTATGCCCCACTCATTTTCTGGCCCTGGACCCTCTGTAGCTTCCAATGATGAGCTCTCTTAATGGTACATGAAGGAAGCTAGAAGAAAGGTGAAGGTATGAAGCAAGTGGGTATATACATAAAAGGGTCCAGTGTTTGCAACCTAGGGGTTGCTGGAGCAAAGTGAAAAGGTACAGAAGGTACTAGGCGTGGTGGCTCACTTGAGGCCAGGAGCTCAAGATCAGCCTGGCCAACAAAATGAGACTCCATCTCTACTGTCTCTAGTAAAAATACAAAAATTAGCCGGGCGTGGTGGCGCATGCCTGTAATCCCAGCTACTTGGGAGGCTGAGGTATGAGAATCGCCTGAACCCAGGAGGTGAAGGTTGCAGTAAGTCGAGATGGTGGCACTGCACTCCAGCCTGGGCGACGGCAACAGAGCAAGACTCTGTTTCAAAAAAAGAGAAAAAAAAAAAGAAAGAAAGTAAAGGTACAACGGGAGTGTCTAGAGAGGTCCAACTATTGTGGGAGGAATCAAGGGCAAACTGGGTAATCTCAGAGCAAGAGAATTTGTTGGGATTGTGAGTAGTCAGGTGGAGAAGTAGTTTAGGAAAAAAGTTCTAAGGAGTCTGAAGCTAGGAGATGACAGTGGTTAGAAAGGAAAGGGTGTGGACATCAACTACGAAGTGTAGAGGTGACAAATATGGTTGGGGGAGGGGGAGACAATATAGCCAGACTGGTTTTTGCAAACAATAGGTAAGACTGATGTAAAAACAATTTCATTTCACAATGCCTGCCAATGCTTCAACAATTTAAAATACTTTTATACTGTATTAAAAGACAGTTCGGGAAGAGTATTCAATCTCATGACAAATTGGCAAGTCAACATTGATAGAGCATAAAACTTATTTTGGCCTAAATTTGAGCTCTGAAGTCTTACTATTCTACTAACACATAAATCCAAAGGTACATACCTAAATATATCAAGTATCGTGTAATAGGTAAACCGGAATGGAAGCATTATCAAGTAATAACCCCATCCAAGCAGCCCCTGAAAGTCCAAAAACAAAGTTAGACACAATTCTCTCAATCTCCAATATTTTATCAAATGGCTAGGTCAGATTTTCTGACTCTTTTTTGTCCTTCCATGTGATTTGTTCCTCTAAAATACAGTTCCTTCTTCCTGGCCACCTCATCCTTCCTAAGTGCCACCATCCTTGGTCTTATTTCATCTTACTATCATTTTCTTTTTTGCATAATTTTTGTATTAAATCTGCTTTAAGGTCCAGAGCTGTGTCTCCTGCCTATAATCCCAGCACTTTGGGAGGCTAAGGGGGGCGGATCACCTGAGGTCAGGAGTTTGAGATCAGCCTGGCCAACATGATGAAACTCCATCTCTACTAAAAATACAAAAATTAGCCAGGCATGGTGGCATGCACCTGTAGTCCCAGCTACTTGGGGAGGCTGAGGCAGGAGAATCGCTTGAACCCAGGATGTGGAGGTTGCAATGATCTGAGATCGCGCCACTGAACTCCAGCCTGGGGGCAGAGCAAGACTCTGTCTCGAAAACAAACAAACAAACAAACAAAAACCAAAACTGCTTTAATACTTATTTTTGACAGCTACTTATATACTTGTCAAATTCAGTTGCAAGTTAATGTCCCCCAAATGATACATACTCATTCTTTCCTTTTTAGATTTATACATCAAAATATGGTATACAGAAATAGGCCAGGCTCGGTGGCTCACGCCTGTAATCCCAACACTTTGGGAGGCTGAGGCAGATGGATCACCTGAGGTCAAGAGTTCGAGACCAGCCTGGCCAACATGGTGAAACCCCATCTCTACTAAAAATACAAAAATTAGACAGGCGTGGTGGTGGGCGCCTGTAATCCCAGCTACTCGGGAGGCTAAGGCAGGAGAATCGCTTGAACCTGGGAGGCAGAGGTTGCAGTGAGCTGAGATCACGCCACTGCACTCCAGCCTGGGCAACAGAAGGAGATTCTGTCCCAAAACAAAACACACAAACATAAAAACCTAAAATAATGTATATAGAAATAGGAAGAAAGATAATCACTATTACTAACCTTGGACATTGGTATATAAATGTTAAATAATTATATTAACCACAATGACAAATCCCCATATAGCTGCTTATCTTAGTAATAATGCTAATTATTATTGCTGTTATTAATTATTAAAACTAGCATACATCCAGGGCTCTATAGTTTATAAAGCATTTCACGGATGTCACATTGTGTTAACCTGAGACACTTTCTGTGTCTGTGGACAGGAAGCTCTGGAGCCCCACGGCTGACATGGGAATCTGCTACTGTACTTCAGAAAACCACAAAGCACTACTTAGAAACATGTTTTAAAACATCAAGTAGGCCAAGTGCAGTGGCTCAAGCCTGTAATTTCAGCACTTTGGGAGGCTGAGGTGGGCAGATAACTTGAGCTCAGGAGTTCAAGACCAGCCTAGGCAACATAGCAAGACCCCATCTCTACAAAAAATACAAAAATTAACCAGGATGGTGGCGCACACCTGTAGTCCCAGTTACTTAGGAGGCTGAGGTGGAGGACTGCTTGAGCCCAGGAGGTCTAGCCTGCAGTGAGCCAAGATTGTGCCACTGCACTCCAGGCTGGGTGACAGAGTGAAACACTGTCTCAAACAGAACAAAACAAAACAAAAATCAAGTACTCCACAAAAAGGCTTGATGATGGAGAAAATTCTAACTGTTGCAATGTTAAAGGGAATGTTCTCTTAGGATTCTAAATGCAAGTATAAAAGTATAAGAAGTGAGTATAACCCCAAGGATAAGAAAAAGAAAGTCCAAGAAGTTCTTCAGAGTTCATTATCAGGTACACATCTGACTTCCTTCACTAGACTGTGAAAAATTGAATTTGAAATGGGAAGATTGGCTCTTTATTCATGTCTGGATCCCCAGTAGCAAAATACCAGGCTATTGGAGTGCTCTTAAATATCTGTCAAATTTAAGTGAACCACCTCCTTGCTACTAGCCCTTCAAGGCTAATTTCAAAGACGTGGCCAAAGCTCCTACAAAGATTCCATGTACTTCCTCAAAAGTAGTTTAAGATTAAGTAAACTGAAGCAACAAAGAACTTGAGTAAACAAATTGTAACTTAAGAAATAGAAAACACTCTCCAAATAACTGGCAAAGAATAGAAAACAAAAAACTTAGCAGTTTCTATAACAATTCCTTGAGGAATCAAGGCAAAATTATATACCCAAGGGGCCAAGTCTAACTAACAGGTTTACATTCTAAATATTTATTTTGCTCCTGTCACAGGGAGATCAATATAACCAAGTGAATATACTTAAAAATAAAAATGGGGGAAATTCCAGCTATGAAATAACTTGCCCTTGGTTGAGGTCTTGAGACAACATAGCTGTAGATCCTGTGGTCAGCTGTATTAACCTGCAGGGGTCGTGATGGAGGCGGGTTGAAAACACTAGGTACACCCTCTTGTTCATTCAATCTGTCCTGTACAGCAGCCTGAGAAGGAAAACAGAGTAGCAAGAGTTTCAGTGATGCTCAAATCAACCCAGAAAAAGAGGTGAGGCAACTATTGCGTGGTATTGCAAAATAGGATGGCCAGTAATACACCAAAAGGTCACTTGAGGAGTGTACCTTCACGGACCTTTTAACCGGCTATACTGGGAGGCAATGTGGAGAGATGGCTCCAGAATGCATACACAGTAGAGGAGACGAGGAAACTTGTCTGGAAGCTACATTTATGCAGCAAGCACACTGCCTTTATTCAGATGGTATGTATTATTTAGGGTTGCTGGGATATAAAGTGCTTCACTGTACAATCCCAGGAAAAGCCATCCTCAGAGAATACAATGTGGGCGGTAACCCTGGAGTTATGCAGTGAAGCAGTCCTGATGAGTGGCATCTGATGAAGGGGTTTGCAGCAGAGAAGCTTCGGTCTGATCCTAGCTCCATCTCTCAGAAAAGGTGCTCAATGTATGAGCCTTAGGTCAGGTGCGGTGGCTCAAACCTGTAATCCTAACACTTTGGGAGGCTGAGGTGAGAGGATTGCTTGAGCCCAGAGACCACAAATTCGAGACCAGCCGGGGCAATGAAGCGAGACCCTGTCTCTAAAAATAAAAAATAAAGAAGAAAAAAACATGAGCCTCAGTTTCCTTATGTGCAAAATAAAGGAACAATATTTCTCAGAGTTAATCTAAAAATGTAATGAGTTGGCCGTACATAAAGATCCTAATACAACTCCTGCCAGACTACTGATATGCAGTTTAAAACACTCATTCCCTCCTGAACTCTGTCCTTAAAATAGATATTTATCTCAATGTAGTAAAAAAAAGTTGGCCTTACCCAAAGAGATATCTGGCCTTTGCCTTTTGGGAGGTAATCTATGTCAGACCTGATAAGCATGTCTTTGTTACCAGATTTTAGGTTGCAGCTGCAACACCCAGTAGTCTTAGGGTGAAAGCTGGCCATGCCAGAAAGACCAACCATGTGGTTTAGGGTGGGGAACTTTGGACAACTTGGTATCAGTTGACTTGAAGATTGAGTTCAACCATGTGGGCAGCCAAGCAAATCAATCATGCCTGTGTAATGATGCCCTAATAAATACTCTGGAAGCACTGAAGCTTCCCTGGTTGGCAATACAGTAGTCCCTCCTTATCCACAGGGATATATTCCAAGACCTCTAGTAGATTCCTGAAATCATGTATAGTACCAAACTTGAATGCTGTCAATCGGAAGCTGTTTCTCTTCATGTCTTCCACTCAGAAAATGCCTTTTCCATCTTAACTAAGCACTTATCATGCACTGTGGCTGCAATTTTTGCAGAAGTGTGACAACAAAACTAGCATGAATTTCTTTTTCTTCACAATTTCACAAACACAAGCTAGATCTTAGCAACCTCAGCATACATTTTTTTTTTATTTCCTTATTAAGTCAGGAACTTTAACCCTTTTTTTTTCTTGAGACGGAGTCTTACTCTGTTGCGCTGGCTGGAGTGCAGTGACACGATCTCAGCTCACTCCCCACCCCGGGTTCAAGCGATTCTGCTGCCTCTCAGACTCCCGAGTAGCTGGGATTACAGGCTCCTGCCACCATGCCCGGCTAATTTTTGTATTTTTAGTAGAGACAGGATTTCACCATCTTGGCCAGGCTGGTCTTGAACGCCTCACCTCATGATCTACCCACCTTGGCTTCCCAAAATGCTGGGATTACAGGCATGAACCACCACACCTGGCCAGGAACTTTAACCTTTTCACTTAAAAGACACATTTCCTGGCTTCTCTCTGGCATATCTGAGTTGCCAGTATCACTACTCTTGTGCTTTGGGGCCAATATTAAGTAAAATAGGGGGACCTGAACAAAAGCACTGTAATGGCACAACAGTTGATCTGATAACAGCTACTAATTGACTAACACGTGGGTCTGTATACAGCGTGGAGACACTGAACAAAGGGATAATTAACGTTCTGGGTAAGGTAGAGTGGGACAGAGTGAGATTTCATCATGCTTCTCAGAACAGCACGCATTTTAAAACTTATGAATTGTTTATTTCTGGAATCTTACACCTAAAATTTTCAAACCACAGTTGTTTACGAGTAACTGAAACCACAGAATGTGAAACTGTGGGTAGGAGGGGGCTACTATACTTCATGCATATTGTCATACATCTATGCCAAGAAGGTAATGTCTCCTGACTCTGCAGGAGCGTAGTATGCAAGCTTCATGTCCAAAATCCTTTTAGTATGCAAGCTTCATGTCCAAAATCCTTTTAAGACTCTGCCCCCTTTTTCTCTTTTTTTTTGAGACGGAGTCTAGCTCTGTCACCAGGCTGGAGTGCAGTGGTGCAATCTCGGCTCACTGTAACTTCCGCCTCCCAGGTTCAAGCAATTCTCCCACCTCATCCTCCAGAGTAACTGGGATTACAGGCAGGTACTGCCACGCCCAGCTACTTTTTGTATTTTTAGTAGAGATGGGGTTTCACCATGCTGGCCAGGATGGTCTTAAACTCCCCACCTCATGATCCACCCACCTCGGCCTCCCAAAGTGCTAGGATTTCAGGCATGAGCCATGACACCTGGCTAATTCTGCCCTATTTGTCTCTTCCATCAGCTGCTTTTAATGTATATGTTCCCTATAATAAACTATAACTATGACTGTAACAGCTTTCAGTGAGTTCTAGTGAATTAGCAAATCTGAAGATGGTTTCGCAACCATCTGAAACTGCAGGTGGTTTCAGAAGTGAAAGTGGTCTTTCGGAGGGCAGTGTGCCCTCTAAACTCAATTACTCGCTTCAAACTTGAAATTTGGCTAATATCAAGTAGGCCCCTAGTTTTATAATTCATTGAGGAAAGAATAATCTTTCAACAAATGATGCTGAGATAATTGGATATCCACATGCAAAAGAAAGTGGATTAACCCCTAGATCACACTATACATAAAAAGTAACTACAAATACATCAAATACATCAAAAACGTAAATATAAGAGCTGAAATTATAAAACTCTTAAAACAAGGGTATAAATCTTCATAACCTCAGATTAAGCAAAAGTATCTTAGATATGACAACAAAAGCACAAGCGACAAAAGAAAAAAGTAGATAAATTGGACTTCATCAAAAAGAAAAACTTTTCTGCATCAAATTACACTATCATGAATAGGGCAAGATGGCATGCACCTGTAGTCCCAGCTATCAGGGAGGGTAAGGGAGGAGGGCTTCTTGAGCCCAGGAGATCAAGGTTACAGTGAGCTATGGTCATGCCACTGCACTCTAGCCTGGGCAACAAACCAAGACTCCATCTCTCAAAAAAACCAAAATACAAAAACCACAAACCACTATCAAGAGAGTAAAAAGATAACTCACAGAATGGGAGAAAACATTTGCAAATCAAATATCAGATAAGCGCCAGGCATGGTGGCTCATGTCTGTAATCACAGCACTTTGGAAAGACAAGGTGGGAGAATCACTGGAGTCCAGGAGTTTAAGACAAGCCTGGTCAATACAGCGAGACCCCATCTGTACAAAAAATAAAAAAATAGGCCGGGCGCGGTGGCTCAAGCCTGTAATCCCAGCACTTTGGGAGGCCGAGACGGGCGGATCACGAGGTCAGGAGATCGAGACCATCCTGGCTAACACAGTGAAACCCCGTCTCTACTAAAAAATACAAAAAACTAGCCGGGCGAGGTGGCGGGCGCCTGTAGTCCCAGCTACTCGGGAAGGCTGAGGCAGGAGAATGGCGTAGACCCGGGAGGCGGAGCTTGCAGTGAGCTGAGATCCGGCCACTGCACTCCAGCCTGGGCGACAGAGCGAGACTCCGTCTCCAAAAAAAAAAAAAATAAATAAAAAAAATAAAAAATAAAATAAATAAAAAAATAAAAAAATAAAGTATTAGTTGGGCGTGGTGGTGTGTGCTTGTAGTCCTAGCTACTCAGGAGGCTGAAGTGAAAGGATCACTTGAGTCCGGCAGGTCAAGGCTGCAGTTAGCCATAACAGTACCACTGTACTCCAGCCTGGGCAACAGAGAGAAATCCTGTCTCAAAAAACACAAACTGGCCAGACATGCTGGCTTACACCTGTAATTCCAGCAATTTGGGAGGCAGAGGCGGGTGGATCACTTGAGGCCAGGAGTTCAAGATCAGCCTGGCCAACATGGAGAAACCTCGCCTCTAGTAAAAATACAAAAATTAGCCGGGCATGGGGCACTTGTAGTCCCAGCCACTCAGGAGGCTGAGGAAGGAAAACTGTTTGAACCTGGGAGGTGGAGGCTGCAGTGAGTCGTGATCATGCCACTGCACTCTAGCCTGTGCCACAGAGTGAAACTTCATCTCAAAAAAACAAAAACAAAAACAAAAACTTTCACAGCTCAATATGAAAAAGATAATCAAATTTAAAAACTGGCAAAGGACCTGAATAGACATTTTTGCAAAGAAGATACACAAATGTTCAACAAGAATATGAAAAAATATTCAACATAATTTTAGCCACTAGGGAAATGCAAATCAAAACCACATAGAGAGAGTACTTCACACTCACTAGGGTGAGTGTGATCTAAAAGACAAATATTAACAAGTGTTGGTGAGGGTGTGGAGAAATTGAGACCTTCATACAATGCTGTTGGGAATTTAAAATGGTATAATCACTTTGAAAACAGTCTGGGAGCTCTTCAAAAAGTTAAACATAGTGTTACCATATGACTCAGAGAAGTCCATTCCTAGGTATAGACCCAAGAGAAATGAAAACACATATTCATAGGGCTGGGCGCGGTGGCTCAAGCCTGTAATCCCAGCACTTTGGGAGGCTGAGACGGGCGGATCACGAGTTCAGGAGATCGAGACCATCCTGGCTAACACGGTGAAACCCCGTCTCTACTAAAATACAAAAAAAATTAGCCGGGCGAGGTGGCGGGCGCCTGTACTCCCAGCTACTCGGGAGGCTGAGGCAGGAGAATGGCGTGAACCTGGGAGGCGGGGCTTGCAGTGAGCTGAGATCCGGCCACTGCACTCCAGCCTGGGCAACAGAGCCAGACTCCGTCTCAAAAAAAAAACAAAAAAAAAAAAACAAAAAAACACATATTCACACAAAAACTTGAACACTAGGGCCCGGTGTGGTAGTGTGGGCCTGTAGTTCCATCTACTTGAAGCTGAGGTCAGAGGAATGCTCGAGCCCAGGAGTTCAACTGCAGTGAGCTATGATCAAACCTGCACTCCAGCTTGGGTGACAGAATAAGACCTTGTCTCTCTTTCTCTCTTTTTTTTTTCCTTTTGAGACGGAGTCTCGCCCTGTCGCTCAGGCTGGAGTGCAGTGGTGCGATCTCGGCTCACCGCAAGCTCTGCCTCCCAGGTTCACGCCATTCTCCTGCCTCAGCCTCCTGAGTAGCTGGGACTACAGGCACCCGCCACCACGCCCGGCTAATTTTTTGTATTTTTAGTAGAGACAAGGTTTCACCATGTTAGCCAGGATGGTCGCGATCTCCTGACCTCATGATCTGCCCGCCTCAGCCTCCCAAAGTGTTGGGATTATAGGTGTGAACCACCACGCCCGGCCCAAACCTGTCTCTTAAAAATAAAAAAACAAGGCCAGGTGCGGTGGCTCATGCCTGTAATCCCAGCACTTTGGGAGGCCAAGGTGAGTGGATCGGAAGGTCAGGAGATCAAGACTAGCCTGGCCAGCATGGTGAAACCTCATCTCTACTGAAAATACAAAAAATTAGCCGGGCGTGGTGGCGCACGCCTGTAATCCCAGCTACTCGGGAGACTGAGGCAGGAGAGTTGCTTGAACCCAGGAGGCAGAGGTTGCAATGAGCCAAGATCACACCATTGCACTCCAGCCTGGGCAACAAGAACGAAACTCCATCTCAAAAAAAATAAAAAGAAATAAAGACAAAAAAACAAAAAGCAAAACTCTCCAGATCCTCTGTTCCATTTCCTATGCTCATCTCATTTGCATTCATTTATTTTTTTTAAATTATACTTTAAGTTCTGGGATACATGTGCAGAATGTGCAGGTTTGTTACATAGGTATACACATGCCATGGTGGTTTGCTGCACCCATCAACCCGTCATCTACATTAGGTATTTCTCCTAATGCTATCCCTCCCCCAGACCCCCAGACCCCCAGTCCCCCACCCCCCGAGAGGCCCTGTGTGTGATGTTCCCCTCCCATCATTTATTACAAACTGAAATTCTCTAGAATTAAGTTCCATAAGAGTAGGGACTTGGCTGGATGTGGTGGCTCACAACTGTAATCCCAGTACTTTGGGAAGCTGAGGCAGGAGGATTGCTTGAGCCCAGGAATTCAAGACCAGCTTGGGCAACATAGCAAGACCCCGTCTCCACAAAAACATTAAAAATTAGCTGGGCATGGTGTTACATGTTTGTAGTCCCAGCTATTTGGGAGGCTGGGGCAAGAAAATCGCTTGAGCCCAGAAGTCAAAGGCTGTAGTGAGGTACGCTTGTGCCAATGCATTCCAGTCCAGGTGACAGAGCAAGACCCCATCTTAAAAAAATTAAAAAAGAGTAAGGACTTACTTTTGTTCACTAATATAATGTCAGAGCCTGAGTTTAATTGCTCAAAAATGTGTTGAATAATGAAATCATATTAGGAATACATTTTTAGGAATCCAGCATCCTATTTAAATAGCAGATAATAATTAAAACAGTAATTTGAGATCAAAAAGGTGTTTGACAAAATTCAGCATCCACTCAGTATAAACTATTAATATACTAAGAATGGAAGGAAAACATCAACAGATATTTATTTCCATGTTATATGCTAGGAATACAGTAGTTAAAACAAAACAAAAAAATCTTTGTTCTTAGGGAGCTTACATCCTTGGGGATCTATCTCAAAGTAACAACTAACATCACACTTGCTAATAAAAAATCAGAGGCATGGTCAGGCGCGGTGGCACACGCGGGTAATCCCAGCACTTTGGAAGGCTGAGCAGGGCAGATCATCTGAGGTCAGCAGTTCAAGACCAGCATGGCCAACATGGTGAAACCCCATCTCTACTAAAAATACAAATTAGCCAGGTGCAGTGGTGCGCGCCTGTAGTCCCAGCTACTCAGGAGGCTGAGGTAGGAGAATCGCTTGAACTTGGGAGGCAGAGGTTGCAGTGAGCAGAGAGCATGCCACTGCACTCTAGCCTGGGTGACAGAGCGAGACTCCGTCTCAAAAAAAAAAAAAAAAAAAAAAAAAAAAATTCAGAGGCATTATAGTGAGGACAAAACACTATTACCATTATCAACTGACAGTGTTTTAATTCTAGCTAATTCAATGGTCAAGGAGAAGAGTTGCAGAGAACACGACTACTCAGACAATCTCAAAGAATGTAAGAAGAAGGTTCACATCAAAACATCTGGTTAAAAACTAAATATACAAAAACCAGCTGTTTTCCCAACAAGATACTAACAAACAGTAGGGGGTAGGGCACTATACCGAGGGATTTAGTCACAAATTTTTCTATGATTTTATAAACTTTCTCACATTCTTTACCTTCCCACACTTTTATTTTTGAGTCATAATTCTGAAAAAAATCTACTGAAAAGATTCCTGCTATGGAAAAACATACGGTTTTGATTCTTAATCAGACCAGACAAAAAGAAATAAGCTCAGAATGCATCCTATTATACCTCTATGTTCCAGTTATGCTGTTCCAAGGTATGGCGACACTGATCCATAGATTCTATGCCAGTCAGATCCTGAAAAGAAGGATAAAAACAAAAAGTTACTTAGAGAAAAACCAACAGTATACATATGAGTATTTTTACACCAAATGCTGCTAGGAAGATACACTAAAAAATGTTACAAGTGGGTGTGAAAGTATGGTAAAACTTCACCGATTCGGAATTTATACAGTCAGCTAACTGTTCTAGACACATAAAGAACTAAAAAAATGATAATTCCTTTTAAAACTTCAAGGCTTTCAACTAGGAGTACTGACTAAGATCAATATTCTCTCAAATTCAAGTTTGAAAAATTAAAGATTGTTCAACCTGTGGGCTAAGCAAAATATTATTTAATGCTAAACAACTATTCTGTTGATAGTACAGGTTGAGCATCCCAAATCTGAAATCTAAAATGCTCCAACATTTTTTGAAACATTTTGAGTGCTGACATGTCTCAAAGGAAATGCATAGTGGAACATTTCAGATTTGAGATGCTCAACCAGTATAACATAAATATTCCAAAATCTCAACACAATCCAAATCTGAAACACTTGTGGTTCCAAGTACTTTGGACAAAGAATACTCAACCTCTAAATAATGATGTAATGCGCCTTTTCTGCAAAACGTCATGCCTTTCATTAACTTATTTCGTTTTATATACTGGTATTAACCTAGTTTATAATATGAACTGTGTAAAACCTAACATACCCCATCCCCCCACACTGTTTTTTCGAGACAGGGTCTTGCTGTCACCCAGTTTGGAGTGCAATAGCGCCATGACTGCTCACTGCAGTCTCAATTTCCCAGGCTGAAGCAATCCTCCCACCTCAGCCTCCTGAGTAGCTGGCACTGCAGGTGTGCACCACCACACCCAGCTAAATTTTGGATGTTTTTTGTAAAGACAGGTTCTCCCTATATTCCTCAGGCTGGTCTCCAACTCCAGGGCTCAAGCAATCCTCCTGCCTTGGCCTCCCAAAGTGCTGGGATTATAGGCGTAAGCCACTGCAGTTACAGTATTTTCTCACTATTTCCCTTCAGATATCCAATATTCAGCAAATCTAACAGTTCATGTATGTACACATCTCATGCCCAGAATTTCCACAGAGCTAAACTGTAGCATTCCTTTAAAGTCTAATATAAAAGCCAAAACCATCCATCTATCCATCCATCCTTTCATTTGACAAATGTGGGCTATACGCCTATTCTGTACAGCACTTACTTACTATATTGGAGGGATAGAAAATGAATAAGATATAGCCTCTATCCTCAAGAAACTCCTCTAAACACCCAGTAGGCTTCAGGGCAAAGAGACTGATCTCAACCTGACAAGAATGTAGTAGCATGGACTGATGAGTCTGAAAACTGAAGTTCTTGCCTAATTCTGTACCCTATGGCCATGGACAGGCACATTTTAACTCTGAATTTAGTTTCCTTTATGTGCAATGTGAAGGGTTTAATGTGGAATGCATTTCTTTTCCAGAGCTTAAAAAAATGAAACAAAATTCAAAAACCGAAGTTTAGATTTTTAGGTATACAAGTTTTCATTTTTTATAATTATACATGTAGTACAAAAACTTGCAATAAAAAATTTTAATGTTGGCCAGGCGCGGTGGCTCAAGCCTGTAATCCCAGCACTTTGGGAGGCCGAGACGGGCGGATCACGAGGTCAGGAGATCGAGACCATCCTGGCTAACACGGTGAAACCCTGTCTCTACTAAAAAAAAAAAATACAAAAAAAAAACCAAAAAACAAAAAAACTAGCCGGGCGAGGTGGCGGGTGCCTGTAGTCCCAGCTACTCGGGAGGCTGAGGCAGGAGAATGGCATAAACCTGGAAGGCGGAGCTTGCAGTGAGCTGAGATCCGGCCACTGCACTCCAGCCTGGGTGACAGAGCTAGACTCCGTCTCAAAAAAAAAAAAAAAAAAAAAAAATTTTAATGTTTAAAATACTGAAATTGAAAAGTTCCTTTAAGAACTGCTGGCTTTGACAGTTCTGAGTCTGGATTTTAGGTCCTGACCATTATAGAACTCTTCTCATTTGACTATTCCCTTCTGGCTTCTAATAGGACCCCCTTAACTTTCAATGCTCTACATTACAACCCACTAAACAATTGGGATATCCAGGGCTCCTCCTTCTCGCTGTGGATTCTCTTTAAGAATTGGACTCTAGGCCAGGGGTGGTGGCTCACGCCTGTAATCCCAGCACTTTGGGAGGCTGAGGTGGGCGGATCACTTGAGGTCAGGAGTTCAAGACCAGCCTGGCCAACATGGTAAAACCCCATCTCTACTTAAAAAAAAAAAAAAAAAAATTAGCTGGGCACATTGGTGCTGCATACCTGTAGTCCCAGATACTCAGGAGGCTGCGGCAAGGGAACTGCTTGAACCCAGGAGGCAGAGGCTGTAGTGAGCCAAGATCATGCCACTACACTCCAGCCTGGGTAACAGAGCAAGACTCCATCTCCAAAAAAAAAAAGAATTGGAATTGGACTCATCTTAACATCTTCCCAGTGTGCAAATGACTGCTCTCTCCTCTAAATATCAAAATTGTTTTCTCTCTCTCTTATGTGCCTATTGTTTCCTATCTTATGATTATTTACATTCATTCTATTGCTGTCTCAGAGGTAATGTAAGTTCTCTGAGAGCAGGGAACGATTCACTGTAATATTCACTAGTACCAAGCACACAGTATGGGCTTAAATCGTTGTAGAAGAATCAGTCCAAGTTAAAAGGGTCTTTTTGTATAAGCTTCAGTCATCATAGCTATAAGCTGAAATCCTCTAGACACTATCAGAAAATCTCATTTTACATTAATACATTATATTTTTAAATTTTGTTTTGGGATTTTTTTTTTTTTTTTTTTTTTTTTTTTTTTTTTTTTAGACAGGCTCTGTCTGGCTCTGCTGCCCAGGCTAGAGTGCAGTGGCACGATCTTGGCTCACTTGCAACCGCTGTCTCTTAGGCTCAAATGATCCTCCCATCTCAGCCTCCTGAGTAGCTGGAACCACAGGTGTGTGCCACCACGCTTGGCTAATTTTTCTGTTTTTCTTGGGTAGAGACAGGATTTCACCATGTTGCCCAGGCTGGCCTTGAACTCCTGGGCTCAAGCGATCCTCCCGCCTTGGCCTCCCAATGTGTTGGGATTATAGGCGTGAGCCACCATACCTGGCTGTTGGGGTTTTTTAACTTCAAATGTTCTGACTAGATGCCAAGCTGGTTGTTAAAACATTACAAATTTGTAGAATTTTCCTGAAAATCAGTAAGGCAGGAAAGAACTCAGGAAGCAGTGTTTGTTCTTAAAGCTCCTCAGCTGATTCTAATGTACAGCCGAGCTGGGAAATCCGTGGTATTAACAGTAATTCTTTTTTTTTAGACGAAGTCTCGCTCTTGTCCCCCAGGCTGGAGTGCGATGGCGGGGTCTCAGCTCACTGCAACCTCCACCTCCCGGGTTCAAGCAATTCTCCTGCCTTGGCTCCCCGAGGAGCTGGGATTACAGGTGCCTGCCACCACGCCTGGCAAGTTTTTGTATTTTTAGTAGAGATGGGGTTTCACCATGTTGGTCAGGCTGGTCTCGAACTCCTGACCTCAGGTGATCCACCTGTCTCGGCCTCCCAAAATGCTGGGATTACAGGCGTGAGCCACCACGCCTGGCCGGTATTGATATGTAATTCTAAGTAGGAGTAGAGATTATAAATCCCTCCCTAAAATAACTTTTAGGCTGGCACAGTGGCTCACACCTGCAATCCTAGCACGGTGGGAAGCCAAGGTGGGTGAATCACTTCAGCCCAGGAGTTAAGACCAGCCTGGACAATATAGAGAAACTCCATTTCTATAAAAAATACAAAAAAAATTAGCCAGGTGTGGTGGTGCTCCTGTAGTCCCAGCCATTCAAGAAGGATTACCTACTCAGGATCACCTGAGCCTGAGGAGGTCAAGACTGTAGTAGACTGCGCCACTGCACTCCAACCTGGGCGATAGAAAGACCTTGTCTCAATAATAATAATAATAACCTTAAATAAATGGTTATAAACACTGCAGGAGAGAACAGAGTGACTGCCATCTTTAATATACTGAAACACTTAACCTAACTTGCAACCAAAACACTTTTTAAGTAGTAAAGCAGGGTGAGCTGGAAACCCAACTGAACAAGCCTGCTTTCAATCACTACTGATCAGTACTAAAACTATGCCCTAGAAATAAGTGATGCTGGACACACCTGGGACAGGATTATTCACTCATATATCAACATACATTCACTATATATCCAGGATACAGATACAGTCCCTGCCCTCTTTAAATTTTCATCCTACTAAATGGAGACTGGTCAAAACAAACCACACATACTGAAGAAAATACACTAACAAAATTTTCATTTTGTTCTAGAAGATTCCTTTAGATTGGGTGCTCAAGGAAAGTTTTCTCAAGGAGATAATATTTGAGCAGAGATCTGAATGAAAGATAAGGGGCCAGTCATGGGGAAATATCTGGGAAGAGTATTCCAGGCAGAAGGCCAACATATGCAAAAACTCTGAGACAGATAAAAACCCACAGAACTTTACAGCAGAGTGAACCTTAATGTATGTAAATTTAAAACATCATTTAAGAGATCAGAGGATCTCTGGATGGAACACAGACTTTGACAAAAGAATTTAATTGTCTAGAAAATATGTGAAACAACCTCCTCAAAGGGGGATGGGGTGCTAACTAACAAACTTTGGAAATGAAGTCTGTAAGACTAAAGGCAACAGGAATTACACATAAGCACAGTCCTCTACTTGATAAGGTTTTTCTCCATGGGAGTATGTATTAATTCTGAAGCCTCTATATCTGCATATGTATCCCAGATTTGAACAATTAAGTAAACATCATGAATGGTGAAAGCCAGTTTTCTCACTGTAAAAGTGGGAGGTGACAGATAACCAAAGGAAGAAGGCTAGAATGGACAGAGTGGTAATGGACAGAACTGGAAACATCAACTCATGTTTAGCTTAATATAGATACAGATGACTGCATACAGAAAAACTTAGTTTAGTATATACACATGCATATCCCTTGCTCAGTCAGCTGAAAGGCCCTACAAGCAACAACATCCCAGTAGCAAGCACAACTAATGCCTAGATCTTGGTTTCTAATACCATTCTCTAATAAAAAGAATCAGGGCTCCTTGGAGAAGTGGCTGATTCTAGGACTGGGGCCAGAAATATATAAGATGTGCCTAGAGAATCTTGTGGTCAAAAGGATAGAGGAGGCTGGGAGTGGTGGCTCATGCCTGTAATCCTGACACTTTGGGAGGCCAAGGTGGGAGGACTGCTTGAGGCCAGGAGTTCAATACCAGCCTGGGCAACACAGCAAGATCCCTTCTCTACCAAGGGAAAAAAAAAAAGATAGAGGACTCAACTGAAAAAGATCCCAGTGACTAAAGCTCGAACACTTTCAGCAATAAAATATTCATGATATAAATACATGGCTGAATAAATAAATTGGGGAGAATAGAAAAATATCCTGTGCAGAAGAATTCCAAGTAACTTATGTAGATATTTTACCTTTACCTTCAAGGAAGTAGAACATAACTTTTCATTCCTTCCCAGAATGGGCTAGGCATGGTAACTTCCTTCCAAAGAATACAGTATGGAAACAGTGGCGGGGGGATTAACAGTGGAGAAACCTGACCAACGCTACCACAGCTAGGTGATCAAGGCCAAAACATTGACAGTGATAAAGCATGCTGAGGGTACCTTTGATTTGTTGTAGTGAAAATAGCACTTTACCTCCGTAAATCTTCCTGCCAAAAACCCATAATCCCAGCTCCAATTATGAGAGAAACATCAGGCAAATGTCAATTGAGAAATATTTTACAAAATATCTGACTGGTACTCCTGAAAACTGTCGAGGTCACCAAGAACTATCACAGCCCGAAGGAACCTAAGATATGACTACTAAATAGTATGCAGTGCCCTAAATGGGATCCTGGAACACAAAAAGAATATCAGGTAAAAACTAAGAGAATTAGAATAAAGAATGGACTTTTGTTAATCATAGTGTATCAGTGGCCGGGCGCGGTGGCTCATGCCTGTAATCCCAGCACTTTAGGAGGCCGAGGCGGGTGGATCTCGAAGTCAGGAGATCGAGACCATCCTGGCTAATATGGTGAAACTCCGTCTCTACCAAAAATACAAAACAATTAGCCGGGCATGGTGGCGGGCGCCTGTAGTCCCAGCTACTTGGGAGGCTGAGGCAGGAGAATGGTGTGAACCCGGGAGGCGGAGGTTGCAGTGAGCTGAGATCGCGCCACTGCTCCCCAGCCTGGGTGACAGAGCGAGACTCTGTCTCAAAAAAAAAAAACCATTAATAATAATAGTGTATCAATATTGGTTCATCGATTGTGACAAGTGTACCACACTAATAATGCAAGATGCTAATAGGAAACATTCAGCATGAGATTTATAGGAATTTTCTATATTATCTTCACAATTTCCTGTTAATATAAATCTCTTCTAATGACAAGTTTATTTAAAAAGTAAAACAAAACTTGAAAGAGGGAGGAAACAAGAAGGGAGAAAACACTGGAGGCAGAACCAGCTTGACAAGTTGACAGATAAGGTCTGAGAAGTAGGCAGGGGAAAGATCATTCATGTCAGGCAATATTTTTCCATTTTACCTGTATAAGAACCAGATGAGGAGCCCTGTTTTTTCTTTCTTTCTTTTTTTTTGTAGAGATGAAGATTTCACTACGTTGACCAGGCTGGTCTCAAACTCCTGGCCTCAAGTGATCCTCCCACCTTGCCCTCCCAAAGCATGAGCCACCATGGTGTGCCTGTATGAGGGACCTTTTTAAAAAATGCTATAAGCCGGGTGCAGTGGCTTATGCTTGTAATCCCAGCATTCTGGGAGGCCAAGGTGGGAGGATCACTTGAGCCCTGAAGTTCAACACCAGCCTGAACAACATAGCAAGACCCTGTTCTCTACTTTAAAAAAAAATAAAAACAGGCCGGGTGTGGTGGAGCACGCCTGTAATCCCAGCACTTCGGGAGATTGAGGTGGACAGATCATGAGGTCAGGAGTTCGAGACCAGCCTGGTCAACATGGTGAAACCCTATCTCTACTAAAAATACAAAAATTAGCCAGGCGTGGTGGTGGGCACCTGTAATCCCAGCTACTCGGGAGGCTGAGGCAGGAGAATCACTTGAACCTGGGAGGCAGAGGTTGCAGTGAGCTGAGATCGTACCATTGCACTCCAGCGTGGGCAACAAGAGTAAAACTCTTGTCTCAAAAAAAAAAAAAGAAAGTATAGATAGGGATGAGAATCACTAATCCAGACCCTTCATTCTAAATTTAGTGACAGTGACATGATCATATGCACATTTTAAAGTAAGTCATTCCTGTTTGCATATGAAGTCACTGTAGAAAGCATGAAAGACAGCAAGACACCAGCAAGATTATATAGATGAAGTCCATGGAAAAGAGAATGATGGCATAGAATGACAGCAGTGAAATGGAAAAGAAATGGACATATTTGGGGTTTATTTTAGAGGTAGTGCCAAAAGGATCGGATGATAGATTAAACATGGGGGGGTGGAAGAGAAATATTAAGGTGTACTCAAAGGCTTACGCAAATGGAGTAACGGTGTTATTTACAAACAACGAGGTAAACTATTTACCTTTGTGAGAAATTTTTATGTATGGTAAAGTAAATCTCTCTAAAAAGAACAAGAGATATAAAACCCCTCATTGCTAAATTTGACTGGCTTTAAAAAGGTAAAAAGAATGGGAGGCCGGGCGCGGTGGCTCAAGCCTGTAATCCCAGCACTTTGCTGAGATGGGCGGATCACGAGGTCAGGAGATCGAGACCATCCTGGCTAACACAGTGAAACCCCGTCTCTACTAAAAAATACAAAAAATTAGCTGGGCCAGGTGGCGGGCGCCTGTAGTCCCAGCTACTCAGGAGGCTGAGGCAGGAGAATGGCGTAAACCCGGGAGGCGGAGCTTGCAGTGAGCTAAGATCTGGCCACTGCACCCCAGCCTGGGCGACAGAGCGAGACTCCGTCTCAAAAAAAAAAAAAAAAAAAAGAATGGGAAAAAGTGGAAACAAACTGCCAGATGAAGGTAAAAACGCTATTTCATCACACTAAATGCGTTGTGTGGGAACTACCTGACCTCACTGCTAGTCAGCAGGATAGTTTTCTAGTGATCTCTTCAAAAAGCCAAAGTAAGCTAGTGTGCTGAACTCATTTGGCATTCACCGTCTGGAAACAGTTGCATTCATAACTCAGACAGGGTTGATTACCTGGGTTTTCTATCGGTTTTTTTAAACCTAGTATAAGTTAGGTAGAGTTTATTTATTTATTTATATTTTTGGAGATGGAGTTTTGCTCTTTGTTGCCCAGGCTGGAGTGCAGTGGCGCGATCTCAGCTGCAACCTCCGCCTCCCGGGTTCAAGTGATTCTCCTGCCTCAGCCTCCTGAGTAGCTGGGATTACAGGCATGCACCACCACGATCGGCTAATTTTGTATTTTTAGTGGAGACAGGGTTTCTCCATGTTGGTCAGATTGGTCTTGAACTCCCAACCTCAGGTGATCTGTCTGCCTCGGCCTCCCAAAGTGCTGGGATTACAGGTGTGAGCCACTGCGCCTGGCTGGTAAAGTTTAAATATTAGAGAAAGATTAGAAATGGTGTGGGGTAAGAGGCTACCCTGTGGTGGTTCCAATCATTAGTAATACAATTGGTTTACATTTACATATTTCCTTCTAGTTCCCCACACTCCAAGGAAAAGGTTTAGGGCTTGATTCAACCTCTTTTATAATTAAATAAAATTATTATAGGGGAAACTGTTTAATGGTCTTTTCTTCTCCATTCTAGACTGTATGTATGCTGAGGAAAATCCATTCATCTCTGCCTTTGATGTTTACAGGAGTCTTCTGGTGTTTTCTCTCCCGGCTAGAAAACCAACTTTTCCACCCCACCTCTCACATCACTACATACAAGTCAAGGTTTGAGAAGCCTTCTCTATTTTCTCTTACCTGTGTGAGACTTCTCTTAGATATTTATAATTTTGCACATTTTACAAAATACTTCCTTATAACTCTTCATAAACTTCATACACTCTTCATAACCATGGTTATACAATACTCTAACTGGCTACAACAATTTACATATAGATGTTACGGCTGCTTCCAATTTTCACTATTAAAATAGCACTATGATGAACACTACTATTTATAAAGTTTGCCTGTATTTAGGATTTCTTCTGGATCTAGGTAAAACTTGGAGCCAAAGAATATACATTATTTTTAGAGTTCTTGACCCACAATGCCAAAACGCATTTCGAAAGGACTACTCCAATTTATATTGGATGGGCTGGATTCAATAAGTCAAATGCTAAGTACGTCTCAAGCCAATATTCATTGCCATTTCAGTGCCAACCAAAGTTTTGCAATGCCAGATTTGTTCAGAGAGAAAGAATACTGCAGTTTTGGCTGGAGACATTCCATTAGCTTTGCTACCAATTCTCTGCTCAGCAATAAAATAATGTTTGGCTATCAGCACTTCTGGAAGAGAGGTAAAACAGAGAAGCAGAGGAATGCTAGACTTACATCAGTCACAGGCTTCAAGCTCCCACCAAAGTAATTTCTTCAGAACTCCAATTATAATTCTTTTTTCACAGTTTTTTATTTTTATTTTTAGAGACAGAGTCTCGCTCTGTCACCCAGGCTGGAGTACAATGGCGCGATCTCAGCTCACTGCAACCTCTGCTTCCTGGGTTCAAGTGATTCTTCTACCTCAGCCTCTGGAGTAGCTGGGATTATAGGCACCTGCCACCATACCCACCTAATTTTTGTATTTTGAGTAGAGACAGGGTTTCATCATGTTGGCCAGGCTGGTCTCGAACTCCCGACCTCAGGCAATGCACCCACCTTGGCATCCCAAAGTGCTGGGATTACAGGCATGAGGCACCACGCCCAGCCTAAATTTTTTTGTATTTTTTAGAGAGAGGGTCTCTCTGCCACTCAGTCTGGAGTGCAGTAGCATGATCATAGCTCACTATAACCATCAGCTCCTGGGCTCAAGTCATCCTTCTGCCTCAGCCTCCCAAGTAGCTAGGACTACAGGCACGTACCACCATACCCACTTTTTTTTGTTTTTTTGGGGGGGCATAGATTGGGGGGGGTCCCACATGTTGCTCAGCCTGGTCTTGAACTCCTAGCCTCAAGTGATCCTCCCACTTCGCCTTCCAAAGTGGTGGGATTATAGGTGTGAACCAATGTGCCCAGCCATGATTCTCTTTTAAAAGGAACTTTCTTTTGAGGAGGGAATCTATACTCCCAAGACTCAGTGCAATGCCTTGGCATAAAGTAGGAAATGTTTGAATAAATGAATGAATCCTACCTCAGTCTAACAATCAACTTTTGTTTATCTCTCTCTAGTTTCTTTCTTTTTCTTTTTTTTTTTTTTTGAGACAGATTCTCACTCTTGTCAACCAGGCTGGCGTGCAGTGGCGAGATTCCAGCTCACTGCAATCTCCGCTTTCCGGGTTCAAGTGATTCTCCTGCCTCAGCCTCTCAAGTAGCTGGGATTACAGGTGCCCACCAACACACCCAGCTAATTTTTGTATTTTTAATAGAGACAGGGTTTCACCATGTTGGCCAGGCTAGTCTTGAACTCCTGACCTCAAGTGATCTGCCCCCCTCAGCTTCCCAAAGTGCTGGGATTACAGGTGTGAGCCACCAAGTCCGCCCTTCTAGTTTCTTAAACACTGATCTTTTCATTATTACTCATTTATTCCTACTCTGTTTCAGGAACTAAGATAGCTATCTTCACATTTTCCTTAACGATCCTGTAAGACAGATATTGCTATCTTGCCTATTATCAATTGAGAATGTTGAATCTTTGAAAAGAATTACATGAAAGTATCCCATACCAATTTGGGTATACCTTCTTTGTGATACCTTCTTTGAGTCATGCTTTAGTAAGAGATAGATCAGGGATCATAGTATTTCAAAAGCTAGTCTCCAAGTGACTGACACCTTCTTGTCTTCTGACTTGGGAGAGGAGGAAGTAAGTGCTTAATAAAGGTCAGCTAAAACTGGCATTATGTGAGCATGGTGGCTCATGCCCATAATCCCAGAACTTTGGGAGGCCAGGAATTTGAGACCAGCCTGGCCAACACGGCAAAACCCGGTTCTGTATAAATACAAAACAGCCAGGTGTGGTTGCGCATGCCTGTAATCTCCAGCTACTCGGGTGGCTAAGGCACCAGAATCGCTTGAACCTGGGAGATGAAGGTTGCAGCGAGCTGAGATGGCACCACTGCACTCTAGGCTGGGTGAAAAGAGTGAGACTGACTCAAAAAAAAAAAAAAAAAGTCTATTGACACCTAAGGTGGCTTGAGATAGCATTGTACAAATTAGCTGCAATGGATATAAGGGTTAACTATGGCACCCCCTTCTCTAATGTTTTAGGGCCGAGTGTCTAATGTCATCAACTGCCACCATAAATCCCCCACTGGTCTGGGACAGACAGGTGACAGAAAAAAAAAAAAAAAAAGGAAAGAAAACCATCCATTGGGCAGGTCCATCCCAGTCTGTCTTACTGAGAAAAATCCATTGCTCCATGATCCTTTCCCTCCTTCCTCCTCCCTTCAGAGATGACTCCCCTTCCATAAACTGCCTTTCCAAGGATTTTGGAGAGCACTGCATTTAACTATAGCAACTTAAAAATGTAACTGCCTGATAGTATCAGTGGGAGAAAGGCATTATTTACTTTTGGGGCATTTTACTAGAGACTGAACCCCAATCAATCTCTAGTAAAATGCACAGGGGAGACTGGGGAAGTGTGTGAACTATTCTATACTACTTTCCTACTTCAGCTTTGGTCAAGCACCTAGTAAAATATATAGGGGAGATTGGAGAAGTGTGTGAACTACTTTCCTACTCCAGCTTTGGTCAAACTTCCGCCTCTCCCAAGTCAGAAGACAAGAAGGTGTCAGTCACCTGGAGACTAGCTTTTGAAATACTGTGATCCCTGATCTATCTCTTGCTAAAGCATGACTCAAAGAAGGTATGGCAAACAATAATAGATGGTGTGTAGTATTTTAACAAGATGGCTCAAACAGCTATTTGGATAGGGATTGGGTAACCAGGGTGTAGTCTCCTCATTTTCCTAAGTGGAGTTTATCTTTCCATATCTCATCTGTTTATACTAACAAACGCTGCACGGGGTTGGTGTGAAATCTCAGCTGAGATCTAAATACTCTCTAAATTCCAATTGGCTTGTTGGTTTTAGCTTGCTAAGAATGCGTATTTCAGGTCTTGTTTTCAGTTATTCCCAGAGAGAAACTTGGCAAAACTAGGGATCTTTGTTCTCTCCTTCCGACCACACAGACAGCTTTGCTTTGCTTTATGTAATAGACAGTATGCCTTCTCTGATAGTAGCAGGAGAAATGAAATCTGAAATCCGTTCAGGAAATTAAGTGATCGTGGCTAGGCTCTGATCTAGACTAATTCAAACTCTTAAACACACTCAGATCTTTATTATTCACATTTAATTACTGATACTCCAAATTAAGTACCGGCAACTTACTAAACATCTACTACCATGTGATAAAATAGATACTGTAAGTATTGAAACCCTTATTTTCATCACTGAGAAAGCCAGAGATTCAAAATGTACATGCCTTGTCTAGGAATATGCAGATAATGGTAAATGGTGGAGCAAAGACTGAAATCTAGACTAATTACTTCCAAAGCCCAGATTCTCTCTTATGCCAAAATGCCTCCCATTCATTATTACTAGAAACTGTTTTCTTTTCTTTTTTTTTTTTGAGATGAAGTCTCGCTCTGTTGGCCAGGCTGGAGTGCAGTGGCATGATCTCGGCTCACTGCAATCCCTGCCTCTTGGGTTCAAGTGATTCTCCTGCCTCAGCCTCCCAGGTGCCCATTACAGGCATGAGCCATTGTGCCCAGCTAAAATAGCTTTCAATAAATCCTTAATTCAGAAAATTTCAATTTCTGGGATGGGCATGGTGGCTCATAACTGTAATTTCAGCACTTTGGGAGGCCAAGGAGGACAGATCACCTGAGATCAGGAGTTTGAGACCAGCCTGGCCAACATGGTGAAACCCTGTCTCTACTAAAATACAAAAATTAGGCAGGCATGGTGGCAGGTGCCTGCAATCCCAGTTACTCAACAGGTTGAGGCAGGAGAATTGCTTGAATCCGGGAAGCAGACGCTGCAGTAAGCCAAGATTGTGTCATTGCACTCCAGCCTGGATGACAAGGGCCAAACTCCATCTCAAAAAAAAAAAAAGAAAAAAGAAAAAGAAACTTTCAATTTCTTTATTGTATATACTAGTAGCTGAGTATCAGCCCATAGATGTATATAAAATTGTTCTCCTTTAGGCATAAGATCAACAAACATGTTAATACAGTTTTTCTCTATGGACAAAGGGTTTGGAGTCAAATAAGACTGGAAAATGGTGCATATCTGGCTAGGCTCCGTGGCTCACGCCTGTAATCCCAGCATTTTGGGACACTGAGGCGGACAGATCACTGAGGTCAGAAGTTCGAGACCAGCCTGGCCAACACAGTGAAACCCTGTCTCTACTAAAAATACAAAAATTAGCAGGGCGTGGTGGTGCATGCCTGTAATCCTAGCTACTCAGAAGGCTGAGGCAAGAGGATCACTTGAGCCTGGAAGGCGGAGGTTGCAGTGAGCTGAGATTGCGCCACTGTACCCTAGCCGGGGAGACAGAATGAGACTCTGCCTCAAAAAAAAAAAAAAAAAAAAAGTGCATATCAAATATCTCTTTTCAAATACTCCTTTTAGAAATCTGCAATATGCCGGGCGCGGTGGCTCACGCCTGTAATCCCAGCACTTTGGGAGGCCGAGTCAGGCGGATCACGAGGTCGGGAGATCGAGACCATCCTGGCTAACACGGTGAAACCCCGTCTCTACTAAAAATACAAAAAATTAGCCGGGCGTGGTGGTGCGCGCCTGTAGTCCCAGCTACTCAGGAGGCTGAAGCAGGAGAATGGCGTGAACCCAGGAGGCAGAGCTTGCAGTGAGCCGAGATGGTGCCACTGCACTCCAGCCTGGGCAACAAAGTGAGACTCCATCTCAAAAAAAAAAAAAAAAAAAAGAAATCTGCAATATAGGTCGGGCGCGGCGGCTCACGCCTGTAATCCCAGCACTTTGGGAGGCCGAGTCAGGCGGATCATGAGGTCAGGAGATCGAGACCATCCTGCCTAACATGGTGAAACCCCATCTCTACTAAAAATACAAAAAATTAGCCGGGCATGTGGTGGGCGCCTGTAATCCCAGCTGCTCGGGAGGCTGAGGCAGGAGAATGACATGAACTCAGGAGACGGAGCTTGCAGTGAGCTGAAATCACACCACTGCACTCCAGCCTGGGCGACAGAGCAAGACTCTGTCTCAAAAAAAAAAAAAAAGATATCTGCAATATAATCTTCTAAAGGCTTTGAAAGGTTCTGCTTCTAGAAAAAAAGAAAATTTAATCTCACAACTTCACATAAGGGAAGGTCTAAAAAAAAAAAAAATACTAACATCCCTTGAAGAATTTTCACTTAGAATCAGTTTGGCAGCCTGGGCAACACAGTGAGACCCATCCTCTACAGAAAATAAAAACATTAGCTGGGCATGGCGGTATATGCATTTAGTCCCAGCTACTTGGGAGGCTGATGTGGGAGGGTCACTTGAGCCCGGGAGGTTGAGGCTACAGTGAGCTATGGTTGTGCCACCGTACTCCAGCCCAGGTGACAGAGCAAGACCCTGTCTCAAAAAAAAAAAAAAAAAAAAAAAAAGAATCAGCTTGGAAACACCAGCTGTGGAACCAAATGGTCTGTGCAAATCAAGATATAACCATATCTTAATCTCAAATAATAGATTCTCAAATATTTGATAACTGATTGGACCCAAATAGCAGTACACAAGTGTGGATGTTTACTGTATAAATATTTGAATATACATAAATACCACATGAATAAACATTTCCAAAAAAAACCCCTACAATATTCTTTATCCAAGCAATTAAAATAGGTGGGGGCCGGGTGTGGTGGCTCACACCTGTAATCCCAACACTTTGGGAGGCCAAGGCAGGAGGCCTTAAGGACAGGGGTTCACGCCCAGCCTGGGAAACATGATGAGACCCTGTCCCTACAAAAAAAGGAAAAGAAAAAAAAAGAGTAAGTGGAAGAAGTGGCTGAGCTTTGTTGGAAAGTTAGAGACACAAGCAATTTTAATTTGCGCAGCAGCAATAGAAAAATTTAAGGCTGGTGCAGTGGCTCATGCCTGTAATCCCAGCACTATGGGAGGCTGAGGCAGGCAGATCACTGAGGTCAGGAGTTCGAGACCAGCCTGGCCAACATGGTGAAACCCCGTCTCTACTAAAACTACAAAAATTAGCCAGGTGTGGTGGTGAGCACCTGTAATCCCAGCTACTCGGGAGGCTGAGGCAGGAGAATCACTTGAACCCAGGAGGCGGAGGTTGCAGTGAGCCAAGATCAAGTCATTGCACTCTAGCCTGGGAAACAGAGCAAGACTCTGTCTCAAGGAGAAAAAAAAAGAAAGAAAAAGTAAAACAAAAAACAAAAAACGGCCGGGCGCGGTGGCTCAAGCCTGTAATCCCAGCACTTTGGGAGGCCGAGACGGGTGGATCACGAGGTCAGGAGATCGAGACCATCCTGGCTAACACGGTGAAACCCCATCTCTACTAAAAAATACAAAACACTAGCCGGGCGAGGTGGCGGGTGCCTGTAGTCCCAGCTACTCGGGAGGCTGAGGCCGGAGAATGGCGTAAACCCAGGAGGTGGAGCTTGCAGTGAGCTGAGATCCGGCCACTGCACCCCAGCCTGGGCGACACAGCAAGACTCCGTCTCAAAAAAAAAAAACAAAAAACAAAAAACAAAAAACAAAAAAACAAAAAACACACAAGCAATAACCCTTTATTCTAATTCTACCACGCACTAGCTTGGTAACCTTAGGCATCTTTCTTAGGTTTAGCTTCCTCATTGGTAAAATGTAAATAAAAATAGTGCTCAGTCCCTTGGGTTGTGCAGATTAAAACAGGTTAGCTACTATTACTATTGAGAAACAGGAGGTCTTCCAGTATCTGAGTGAGGAAAAAAAAGAAACACGAAGGACACATTAAGGAGACATTTGTAAAAAGCATCCTGAGATGAGTCCGAACTAGCTTAAAAGGTTCTGAAGTAATACAATTAGATTTTGGGGGAACCAAATAAATTATCTTTCATTAATTCCTTTTTTTTTTTAGATGGAGTCTCACTCTGTTGCCCAGGCTGGAGTACAGTGATACCCTCTTGGCTCACTGCAACCTCTGCCTCCCAGGCCAGGCGATTCTCCTGCCTCGCCCTTCCAAATACAGGAGTGTGCCACCAGGTCTGGCTAATTTTTTTTGTATTCTTAGTAGAGATGTGGTTTCACCATGTTGGCCAGGCAGGTCTCAAATTCCTGACCTCAGGTGATCCACCCGCCTTAGCCTCTGAAAGTGCTGGGATTACAGGCATGAGCCACCAGGCCCGGCCCCCATTAATTCCTATTCTAGTATTGATTCTTTCACTTAACAGACTTAATTCCACTAAAACAAACAGAAACAAAAAGTATGCTGGCTATATTCAATCTTTCCTAAGCGTGAGTTTACCGCTCAGATTCAAGCAGAAAAGTTGTTCTGAGAGACATGAAGGTATTTCACTTCAAAAACACTATAGAGAAACAAACTTTATAGGTCCTCCAAAAATAATCTAATAATTTGACCTTCCCTGTTCCCTGCCCATCCCTCACTCCTTCTAGGCTGAGAAAATCTGCCATTATGTTTCAAGATAGCTTGAAATCACACCCCTAGAATTTCACATGCATAAGATGTATATATATTAGCAAAATTTAATGTCAAGTCACAAAATGTTAAAAATTTATCACCGGCCAGGCGCGGTGGCTCATGCCTGTAATCCCAGCACTTTGGGAGGCCGAGACGGGCAGATCACGAGGTCAGGAGATCGAGACCACCCTGGCTAACACAGTGAAACCCCGTCTCTACTAAAAAAAAAAAAAATACAAAAAATTAGCCGGGCGTGGTGGCGGGCGCCTGTAGTCCCAGCTACTCCGGAGACTGAGGAAGGAGGTGTGAACCCAGGAGGCGGAGGTTACAGTGAGCCGAGATTGCGCCACTGCACTCCAGCCTGGGCGACAGAGCCAGACTTTGTCTCAAACAAAAAAAAAAAAAAAAAAAAAAATTTATCACTTTTCAATCTTAAAACTTGACATGAGAGGATGCTCTAGGATTTAGATTCAACTACTTATTAAACATCTATTGCATTTTATTTTTTTGAGACAGAGTCTTGCTCTGTCATTAGGCTGGAGTACAGTGGCGTGATCTCGGCTCACTGCAACCTCCGCCTCCCAGGTTCAAGCAATTCTCCTGCCTCAGTCTCCTGAGTAGCTGGGACTACAGACATGCGCCACCACACCCAGCTAATTTTTTTATTTTTAGTAGAGATGGGGTTTCACCATGTTAGCCAGGATGGTCTCGATCTCTTGACCTCATGATCCACCTGACTCGGCCTCCCAAAGTGCTGAGATTACAGGCGTGAGCCACGGCGCCCAGCCTATTAAACACCTATTAACCAAGCACTATAGTATGTGTTTTCTGATCCACTCTTTTTTCTTGTTTTGTTTGGAGAACAGAATCTCACTCTGTCACCCAGGCTGGAGTGCAATGGTGTGATCTCAGATCACTGCAACCTCTGTCTCTTGGGTTCAAGTGATTCTCCTGCCTCAGCCTCCCAAGTAGCTGGTACTACAAGCGCCTGCCACCACGCCCAGCTAATTTTGTATTTTTAGTAGGGTTGGGGTTTCACCACGTTGGCCAGGCTAGTCTCGAACTCCTGACCTCGGGTGATCCTCCCACCTCTGTCTCATAAAGTGCTGGGATAACAGGCGTGAGCCACTGCACCTAGCCTTTCTGATCCTTTTTTTTTTGTTTGTTTTTGTTTTTTTGAGACAGAGTCTCGCTCTGTCTCCCAGGCTGGAGTGCAGTAGCCAGATCTCAGCTCACTGCAAGCTCCGCCTCCTGGGTTTACCCCATTCTCCTGCCTCAGCCTTCCCGAGTAGCTGGGACTACAGGCGCCCGCCACCTTGTCCAGCTAGTTTTTTGTATTTTTTTTAGTAGAGACGGGGTTTCACCGTGTTAGCCAGGATGGTCTCGATCTCCTGACCTCGTGATCTGCCCGTCTCGGCCTCCCAAAGTGCTGGGATTATAGGCTTGAGCCACCGCGCCTGGCCTCTGATCCTTTCTTATAACACCCCTGTAAAGTTTAAAAATATTAGTCATTAAATGTAAGACCTAAAACTATAAAAATCCTAGAAGAAAACCTAGTAGTACCATTCTGGACACCAGTCTTGGCAAAGAATTTATGACTAAGTCCCCAAAAACATTTGCAACAAAAACAAATATTGAAAAGTGGGACCTAATTAAACTAAAGAGCTTCTACACAGCAAAAGAAACTATCAACAGAGTAAACAGACAAAATGGAAGAAAATCTTTGCAAACTATGAATCTGACAAAGGCCTAATATCCGAAATATATGAGAAACTTAAACAATTCAATGAGCAAATAATAGTAATAATAATAACCCCATTAAAAAAAAAAGGGCAAAAGCCAGGCGGAGTGGCTCATACTAGTAATCCCATCACTTGGGGAGGCCAAGGTGGGAGGATTGCTTAAAATCAGAAGTTCAAGACCAGGCTAGGCAACATCTCTAAAAAACATTTAAAAATTAGCCCAGTGTGGTGGTGTACACCTGTAGGCCCAGCTCCTCTGGAAGCTGAAGTGGGAGGACCACTTGAGCAAGACTCTGAGGCCACAGTGAGCTATCATCACACTACTCTACTTTAGCTTGGGAGACAGAGCAAGAACCTGTCTCGAAAAACAAAAACAAAAACAAAACAAAAACAAAACAAAAACAAAACAAAAACAAAAAGCTGGGTGCAGTGGCTCACACCTGTAATCCCAGCACCTTGGGAGGCTGAGCTGGGTGAACCGCTTGAGGTCAGGAGTTCGAGACTAGCCTGAACAACACAGTGAAACCCTGTCTCTACTAAAAATACAAAAATTAGCTGGGTGTGGTGGTGTGCGCCTGTTATCCCAGCTACTCAGGAAGCTGAGGCAAGAGACATTGCTTGAACCTGGGAGGCAGAGGTTGCAGTGAGCCAAGATGGCACCACTGCACTCCAGCCTAAGCAATGGAGTAAAATACTGTCTCAAAAAAAAAAAAGGGAGGTGGGTACAAAGTACATGAACAGACACTTTTTTTTTTCTTTGAGACAAGGGTGTCACTCTGTCACCCAGGTTGGAGTGCACTGACACCATCTTGCTTGGCTCATTGCAACCTCCATCTCCCAGGTTCAAGTGATCCTCCCACCTCAGCCTCCCAAGTAGCTGGGACAACAGGCCCACACCACCAGGCCTGGTGAATTTTCTGGATTTTTGGTACAGTTTGGGTCTTGTCATGTTGCCCAGGCTGGTCTTTTTTTTTTTTTTTTTTTTTTTTTGAGGCAGAGTCCCGCTCTGTCGCCCAGGCTGGAGTGCAGTGGCTGGATCTCGGCTCACTGCAAGCTCCGCCTCCCAGGTTTACGCCATTCTCCTGCCTCAGCCTCCCGAGTAGCTGGGACTACAGGCGCCCGCCACCTTGCTCAGCTAGTTTTTTGTATTTTTTTAGTAGACACGGGGTTTCACTGTGTTAGCCAGGATGGTCTCGATCTCCTGACCTAGTGATCCGCCCGTCTCGGCCTCCCAAAGTGCTGGGATTACAGGCTTGAGCCACCGCGCCCGGCCGCCCAGGCTGGTCTTAAACTCCTAAGCTCAAGAGATCCACTGCCTAAGCCTCCCAAAGTGCTGGGATTACAGGTGTGAGCCACCACACCCACCTCAGACACTTCTCAAAAGAAGACATATACAGGGCCGGGAGTGGTGGCTCGTGCCTGCAATCCCATAATTTTGGGAGGCCAAGGTGAGTGGGTCACTTGAGGTCAGGAGTTCAAGATCAGCCTGGCCAACAGGTGAAACCCCATCTCTACCAAAAAATACAAAAGTTAGCTGGGCATGGTGGCACGTGCCTGTAGTGCCAGCTACTCGGGAGGCTGAGGTAGGAGAATCTCTTGAACCTGGAAGGCGGAGGCTGCAGTGAGCTGAGATCATGCCACTACACTCCAGTCCCGGCAACGAAGTGAGACCCTAAGGAAAAAAAAAAAAAATACACACACACACACACACACACACACACACACACACACACACACACATACATACATACATACACACTCACGGCCAAAAATAGTCAACATCACCGATCATTAGAGAAATGTAAATCAAAATCACAATGAGTTACCATTTTGTACCAGTCAGAATGGCTACTACTAAAAAGTCAAAAAATAACTAGGTATTGGCAAGGCCATAGAGAAAAAGGAATGCTTATACAATATTGGTGGGAATGTAAATTAGTTCAGCCACTGCGGAAAGCAGTCTGGGGATTTCTCAAAGAACTCAAAAAACCGAAACTATCATTTGACCCAGCAATCCCATTAATGTGTATACACTCAAAGGAGAATAACTCGTTCTACCAAAAAGACACACACTCATATGTTGATCACAGCATTATTCATGATAGCAAAGACATGGAATCAACCTAGATGCCCATCAACAGTGATCTGAATAAAGAAAATGTGGTACATGGCTGGGCGCAGTGGCTCACGCCTGTAATCCCAACACTTTGGGAGGCCAAGGTGGGCAGATCACAAGGTCAGGAGATCGAGACCATCCTGCCTAACACAGTGAAACCCCACCTCTACTAAAAATACAAAAAATCAGCCAGGCATGGTGGCGGGCGCCTATAGTCCCAGCTACTCGGGAGGCTGAGGCAGGAGAATGGCATGAACCCGGGAGGCGGAGCTTGCAGTGAGCCGAGATGGCGCCACTGCACTCCAGCCTGGGCGACAGAGCGAGACTCCGTCTCAAAAAGAAAAAAAAAAAAAAGAAAATGTGGTACATATACACATAGAATACCATGCACTTATAAAAAAGAACAAAATCACATCCTTCACAGCAATATGGATGTAGCTGGAGGCTGTCATCGTAAATTAATGCAGAACCAAAAAACCAAATACCACATTCTTACTTATAAGTGGGAGCTAAACACACTGAGTACACGTAGACACAAAGATGAGAACAACAGACACTGAGGACTACTAGATGGGGTAGAGTGGGAAGGGGGCAAGTGTTGAAAAATTAAACTAAGTGTTGGATACTACGCTTACAATCTGGGTGATGGGATCATTCATACAACAAATCCCAGCAACAAATCATTTACTCATGTATCAAACCTGCACACTCACCCCCTTAGCTAAAATGAAAGTTGAAAGAAAAAACAAAACACCCACACCCACACCCACACAAATATCTATGTCATTTTGCAGATACAGAAACTGAGGCCTACAAGGATAAAGTAACTGTCAGAGATATCAAATTGCTAAGTTCCTAATATGGACCTCTTTCCCCTACACTGCTGCAAAGATGAGAATATGGTTAACTTTCAACGCTCAAAAAACAAAAAATAAAAAATAAAAAAGAGGCTGAAGCAGGCAGATCTCTTGAGTCCAGGAGTTTGAGACCAGCCTGGACAACTTAAGGAGACCATGTTAGCTGGGTGTGGTGGCATGGGCCTGTAGTTCGAAAGAGAAAAAAAAAAAGAATAGAACAAAAAACTCTTTGGGATTGAGATTTCAGGTGAATTATTCACTGAACAAATATTAATCAAGCATCTATCATGCAGCAAGCACCAATCAGTTTGAACCCCCCAAAACTGTGTGGAGTTAAGACATGTAAATAATTTTATTATTATGACAATTACTACACACCAGTAAACAAATCCTTAAGTCCTTCAAGGAACTTATCAAGGAAGAAATCAAGGTTCTGAGCTGAAAGCTAGTGGAAAGAGAAATTTCAGGACAAGGGAAGAGCAAGTATGGAGGCATGAGAAGGAATAATATGTTAGGGAAATTAAAAAATATCACTGGAATAGAAATAGAAAGGGTAAAAATGTAAGGTTTGACAGTGAAGTCAGACCATGAGGTACACAGAAAAATTTTATGCTGCTCTAATCAATGCCACTCCAATTATTTTTGTTAGAAATACTGTTCTGGGCCGGGCACGGTGGCTCACGCCTGTAATCCCAGCACTTTGGGAGGCCGAGGTGGGTAGATCAGAAGGTCAGGAGTTCAAGACCAGCCTGGCCAATGTGGTGAAACTCCATCTCTACTAAAAAAATACAAAAATTAATCGGTCGTGGTGGCACACGCCTGTAGTCTCAGCTACTCGGGAAGCTGAGGCAGAACAAAGTTGGGAGGCAGAGGTTGCAGTGAGCCGAGATCGTGCCACTGCACTCCAGCCTGGGCGAGAGAGTGAGACTCCGTCTCAAAAAAAAAAACAAAAAAATATTATTCTGAGGTCAGATGTGGTGGCTCATGCCTATAATCCCAGTACTTTGTAAGGCCAAGGCAGGTGGATCACTTAAGGTCAGGAGTTCAATACCAGCCTGGCCAACATGGCGAAACCCCATCTCTACTAAAAATACAAAAATTAGCTGGGCATGGTGGCATGTGCCTGTGGTCCCAACTACCTAAGAGGGGGAGGTGGGAGGATGGCTTGAGCCCAGCAGGCGGAGGCTGCAGTGAGCCAAGACTGCACAATTGCACTCCAGCCTGGGCGACAGATACTCTGTCAAGAAGGGAAGGGAAGGGGAGGGGAGGCAGGGGTGTTCCTCCAGATCAAAATATATCATAAGCCTCTGTAATTAAGTGCAATATTGGCACATATAGGAAAAGACCAATGGAACAGAAATTCCAGCTGAGGCTGGGTGCAGAGGCTCACACCTGTAATTCAAGCACTTTGGGAGGCCAAGGTGGCCGGGTTGCTTGAACTCAGGAGGGTTCCTGTTTCACTGTTGTTTTAATTTGCAATTCCTTAAGGACCTCAAATCCTTAAAGATTTGAGCATTGGGAGTTATAACTAATATAAATGACGAGCTGATGGGTGCTGACGAATTGATGGGTGCAGCACACCAACACGGCACATGTATACATATGTAACAAACCTGCACGTTGTGCACATGTACCCTAGAACTTAAAGTATAATAAAAATTAAATAAAAATAAATTTAAAAATAAATAAATCATAAAATTATTTTTAAAAAAAAGATTTAAGCATCTTCTCATATGCTTACATGCCATCTGTGTATCTTCTTTGGTGAGTTGTCTATTCTGATCTTTTGCCTACCTTTTAATGGAGTTGTTCATTTTAAGTTTTAAAAATATATTTTGGGCTAGGCACTGTGGCTCACGCCTGTAATCCCAGCACTTTGAGAGGCCGAGGTGGGCGGCTCACCTCAGGTTAGAAATTTAAGACGAGCCTGGCCAGCATGGGGAAACCCCAGCTCTACTAAAGATACAAAAATTAGCCGAGCATGGTGGCACACACCTGTAATCCCAGCTACTCGGGAGGCTGAGGCAGGAGAATTGCTTGAACCCAGGAGGTAGAGGTTGCAATGAGCTGAGATCACACCACTGCACTCCAGCCTGGGCAACAAGAGCAAAACTATGTCTCAAATAAACAAATCCAGTCAGTCTTCATGACTACTTACCTATGCTACGCAGTTAAGTATAATATAATCATATTTCTGTAAGACAAAGACAGAAGTTCTCTTACCCAGCGAGAATGGGACCCATAACTAATCAATTAACTGAAGTCAAAGTGAGTAATAAAAATACTCTACACAGTATGTCAACATTTCATTTTAACAAAGAACTCACAGTAACACAACAACCTTTTGAGAAAAGCCTATCCTTTTCTTCAGGGAATGGATCCACTGGCACTCCTTGGATCTTTTTTAGTTTTTTGAGAGGGAGTCTCGCTCGGTCACCCAGGCTGGAGGGTACTGGTGCGACCTCGGCTCACTGCAACCTCTGCCTCCCAGGTTCAAGCGATTCTCCTGCCTCAGCCTCCTGAGTATCTGGAATTACAGGCACCCGCCACGAAGTCCGGCTAATTTCTGTATTTTAGTAGAGATAGGGTTTCACCATGTTGGCTAGGCTGGTCTCAAACTCCTGGCCTCAGGTGATCTGCCCACCTCGGCCTCCCAAAGTACTGGGATTACAGGCGTGCACCACTGTGCCCAGCTGTTTTTTACTTTTTTTTTTTTTGTTTGAGACAAGGTCTCACTCTGTCACCCAGGCTGGAGTGCAGTGGTGCAATCATGGCCCACTGCAGCCTCCACCTCCTGGGCTAAGGTGATGCTCCCACCTCAGTCTCCCAAGCAGCTGGGATCACAGGCCCACAGGCATGCGCCACTAAGTCCAGCTAATTTTTTTGTTGTAGTTTTAGCAGAGATGAGATTTCACCATGTTGCCCAGGCTGGGATCTTTTTAGCATAACCCATACTGATTTGATTTCTTTAAGTGGAGTGCAACCCTGAACACTTGCCAAGCAGTAAGTGCACAATCTTGCATCTCAATGATTTTTCCCAAAGTCATTTACAGTTAACTTGCCCACACCTAACTGAACAGCATTTTTTTCTTTTTTTAGCAATTTCACGGACAGAGCCAGTTTAAAGCTTTTCATTTTGGTTTCATATCAATGAAAACTCCTTTTGCACTGGTATTTTATAGGTTTATGTAGTGTTTAATTAAATGCACATGACAAACATAACCAGCACACAGTAGTTTGGGAGTAAACATAACTGCCTCTTGTCAGGAGTACAACTGGACACTTGAGAGTATTACAGAGTAAAGTTTGCAGAAACGCTTGAATATATTACAGAACAGAGTTTAGGGAAAGGAGGATATCTGTTCCAATTAATCAGTCAAGTGAAGGTTAAGGTTAAGAAAGCTTCCACATTAAGCGTTTGTAGATCTGTACATGCAGAAGACAAAAATACACAAACAACAAACCTGGAACTAGAAACGGGGAAATAAAATAAGATTTGATTACTTTTTAAAATACAATTGTATGTTGCTAACTTGCAACAAGCATATATTACTACATTTTTTTTTAGAAAGAATCTGGCTCTGTTGCCCAGGTTAGAGTGCAGTGGCGGGATCTTGGCTCACTGGTACCTCCACCTCCTGAGTTCAAGTGATTCCCATGCCTCAGCCTCCTGAGTAGCTGGGATTACAGGCCCGTGCCACCACACCTAACTTCTTTTGTATTTTTATTTTTATTTATTTTGATATTTTATTTTTATTTATTTGAGATTCGCACTCTGTCGCCCAGGCTGGAGTGCAGTGTCACGATCTCGGCTCACTGCAACCACTGCCTCCAGAGTTCAAGTGATTCTCCTGCCTCAGCCTCCCAAGTAGCTGGGATCACAAGTGCATGCCAATATGTCTGGCTAATTTTTATATTTTTAGTAGAGACGGTCAGGCTGGTCTTGAACTCCTGGCCTCAAGTGATCTGCCTGCCTCGGCCTCCCAAAGTGCTGGGATTACAGGTCCCCAGCCTACTAGATTTTTTAAAGTAAAAAATAAAAAGAATGCTGTGAACTAGATAATAGTATCTCCAACTTTTTTTTTGTTTGTTTTTTGTTTTGAGACGGAGTCTCGCTCTGTCGCCCAGGCTGGAGTGCTGTGGCCGGATCTCAGCTCACTGCAAGCTCCGCCTCCCGGGTTCCCGCCATTCTCCTGCCTCAGCCTCCCGAGTAGCTGGGACTACAGGCGCCCGCCACCTCGCCCGGCTAGTTTTTTGTATTTTTTAGTAGAGGTGGGGTTTCACCGTGTTAGCCAGGATGGTCTCGATCTCCTGACCTCGTGATCCGCCCGTCTCGGCCTCCCAAAGTGCTGGGATTACAGGCTTGAGCCACCGCGCCCGGCCTTTTTTGTTTTTAAGATGGAGTCTTGCGGTTGCCCAGGCTGGAGTGCAATGGCGTGGTCTTGGATCACTGCAACCTCCACCTATCAGGTTCAAGCAATTCTCCTGCCTCAGCCTCCTAAGTAGCTGGGATGACAGGCACCTGCCACCATGCCCAGGTAATTTTTTTGTATTTTTAGTAGAGATGGGGTTTCACCATGTTGTCCAGGCTGGTCTCAAACTCCTGACCTCATGATCCGCCGGACTTGACCTCCCAAAGTGCTGGGATTAAAGGCATGAGCCACTGCGCCCGGCCAGTATCTCCATTTTATAGAAAATGAAAAAGGTTCAAAGAAGCAAGAACCTGTTTAAGATCGCAGAACGCACCAGAAGCTGTTGAAAAGCTAAGTCATATTTGCCTGGATTTTCAAAGCTCTTGTTTTCTCAACAGTGCCAAATTCTCTGGCAAAAAAACCTCAACTGGACCATCGTATGTTCTGTTTTCAATACATGAACAGCACCATGTGTTTTTCCCTTTAGGTAATAATCAGGTGAAGGCAAAAGAAAGATTTTCAAAATGAGTTATAAATTTGATTCTACAGCCCAGCGTTCAGACTTGTCATTTAAAAGGATGAGGGCCATACATTTCTTCCTCCTGTGCAAGCAGAAAAGGGATCATTTCTTCCTCTGCTGGCCTGCGTAACTCCTTTAGTTCCCCCTTCTCTCTGTCCATGTCATCCTTCTCCAGCTGTTCCAACAGCAATCTAGAGGCAGTGAACCAAGGCACTAGGAGAGTCTGCTATATTTGGAAATCTGGGAAAATGAACGCCAATAAAAGTAACCTTTCACATACCTGCATTAGCTCTCCTTAAAGCCTATGTCCTTATTCTTTCCCATTTGAAATGGCTTAAAACAATTATCTGCAATAGTTACTCATATTCAACTGATTCCAAAACAAACAGAGGTGGAGAACTATAGAAGAATCCTAGAAGACATCAAATAGGCTGAGAAACATGATATTAAATAAAATGCCTTGGGGAGTTCTAACCAAATCATGTCACAAAAAAAGTGAAACACAGGAAACCTGAGATTTCCAAATATTTTACTTTCCCTAATTTCAATATACCAAATGAAAAAACATATTGAGAACCAACTCCTAACGTGTCATCCTGTTCTGTCCTAACCCCTGTGGAGATTCCAAACACATACTCCATACTGTTAGTGAAGCAAACCTGAAACCTAGTGCCACTCCCTCGTTGAAAAATCCTTTGATGGCTCCCCTTGTCTACAGATTAAAGTTTAAACCATTTCAAAGCTGGAAGCCAGCTTTGACAGGCCTCCAAAATCTGGCTTTAATTTACCTTTCTAGTCTTACTGTCCGCTTCCAATACTCTTCAGTTCATCACCACAGACACTTCACTTTCCCATCTCCCTACCTTGTGCAAGCTATTTCTTCAGCTTTGAATATTCTGCCCAACACCTGTTGAAATTCTATTCCTCTTCCAAAGTAGCAAGGTATATTGGTAAGAGCTCAGCCTTAAAGTACAGATGTAGACCCACTAGAATTCCACTACCTAGTAGCTCAATCACCTTGAGCAAATACATCGATAGATTTGTTTCCTTATGCATACCACCTATGGTACTTTAAAAACTGCTGTAAGGATTAAACGTTAATAGTTATACTTTAACACTACGCCTAAGGCATAGTAGATACTTAATAAATGTTACCTGCTGGCCGGGTCCTGTGGCTCACGCCTGTAATCCCAGCACTTTGGGAGGCTGAGGGAGGCGGATCACCTGAGGTCAGAAGTTCTAGACCAGCCTGGCCAACATGGTGAAACTCCATCTCTACTAAAAATACAAAAATTAGCCGGCGTGTGGCGCATGCCTGTAATCTCAGCTACCTGGGAGGCTGAGGCTGCAGTGAGCCGAGATCGCACCACTGCACTCCAGCCTGGGCAACAGAGAGAGACTCCGTCTCAAAAAAAAAAAAAAAAAAAAAAAATTGTTAACTGCTAAACCATCTTTCTCCCCTCATGAATACTCTTGGTCTTCCCTAAGCTCCATAGCACTCTTTAAATACCACATTATGGCCAGTCGCAGTGGTTCACACCTGCACTTTGAGAGGCTGAGGCAGGAGGACTGCTTGAGCACAGGAGTTCGAGACCAGCCTGGGCAACATAGGGAGACCTCGTTTCTACACACACAGAAAACTTTAGCCAGGCGTGGTAGCACAAGCCTGTAGTCCCAGCTATTCAAGAGGCTGAGGTGGAAGGATCTGCTTGAGCCTTCAGTTCATCACTGCAGTAAGCCATGATCATGCCACTGCTCTCCAGCCTAGGCAACAGAGCTAGCCCCTGTCTAAAAAATTTAAAAAAAAAAAAATTTTTTTTTTTTTAATTAAAAAAGAAAATAGAAGAAAAAATTAGCCAGGGCTGGGAGTAGTGGCTCATGCCTGTAATATCCCAGCACTTTGGGAGGCTGAGGCAGGTGGGTCACCTGAGGTCAGGAGTTCAAGACCAGCCTGGCCAACACAGGGAAACGTCATCTCTACTAAAAATACAAAAATTAGCCAGGCATGGTGGCAGCTGCCTGTAATCCCAGCTACTCAGGAGGCTGAGGCAGGAGAATAGCTTGAACCCAGGAGGCGGAGGCTGCAGTGAGTTGAGATCGTGCCGCTGCACCCCAGCCTGGGCAAGAGAGCAAGACTCTGTCTCAAAAACAAACAAAAATTAGCTGGGCACTTCTAGTCCTAGCCACTTAGGAGGCTGAGGTGGGAGAATTCACTTGAGTCCAGGAGTTTGAGGTTGCAATGAACTATGATCACACCACCGCACTTCAGCCTGGGCTGAAGTGTGTGTGTGTGTGTGTATCATATACCCATTATTCATGTGTGTACTTGACTTCTCCATTAAGTTACACACAAGATGGTAGTGGATATAAATTTCTAAATCTCTACCACTTACTACTTGTGCAAGCTATTTGACCTCTCAGAACCTGTTTCTTCATTATTAAAATGAACAAGATTAATCCTTTACACTTTTAAAAGATTTAAAAGAGTTAAGGGGCCAAGTGTGGTGGCTCACACCTGTAATCTCAACACTGTGAGAGGCTGAGGCAGGAGTTCGAGACCAGCCTGGACAACATGGCAAGACCCCCATCTCTACTTTTAAAGTTTTTTTTTTTTTTTTTTTCTTTTTTGAGACAGAGTCCCGCTCTGTTGCCCAGGCTGGAGTGCAGTGGCACGATCTCGGCTCACTGCAACCTCCGCCTCCCAGGTTTAAGCGATCCTCCTGCCTCAGTCCCCCTAATAGCTGGGATTACAGGCATGTGCCACTATGCCTGGCTAATTTCTGTATTTTCAGTAGAGACGGGGTTTTGTCATGTTGGCCAGGCTGATCTTGAACTCCTGACCTCAGGTGATCCACCCGCCTCGGCCTCCCAAAGTGCTGGGATTACAGGCGTGAGCCACCGCACACAGCCTAAAATATTTTTCTTAAAAAAAGAGTTAATGAACATCAACTGATGCTTGGTATAATGCTTGGCATCTAGTGAGTTTCAACAAATGTTGGTTTAATGGCAATTTGGATAATGAATCTGATCCAGCGATTGCTTATAGAATGGAAAAAAAAAAGATGCATTTCCCTCAATAAATCCAGTTTCATAAGGCAATCTTAATACAGCTCAAACCTGCTACCCACCTCTCTTCTAATAAAAATCTCCACAGTTCTGGCCCGGCGCAGTGGCTCACGCCTGTAATCCCAGCCAAGGCGGGTGGATCATGAGGTCAAGAAATCGAGACCATCCTGGCCAATATAGTGAAACCCCGTCTCTACTAAAAATACAAAAAGTTAGCTGGGTGTGGTGGCACATGCCTGTAGTCCCAGCTATTCGGGAGGCTGAGGCGGGAGAATGGCTTGAAACCGGAAGGCATGGGTTGAAGTGAGCCGAGATCGCGCCACTGCACTCCAGCCTGGGCAACAAGAGCGAAACCCCATTTCAAAAAAAAAAAAAAAAAACTCCACAGAAGATAAGATGGAAGTTCCTATGCACTTTACTTCAGAAATGCTATCATATATTCATATTCATGCTCTCCCAGTATGAGACTAAAGATACCATAACTCACATTGCTTCATTGCACTTAAACAACATGTTAGCTTACCCCTGAAGAGTTCTAGGGGGTAAAATGGTCTGCCAAAGTTAAACAACACTCTGAAATTGGTGGTCTACCTGGAAGTGTAATGGAAGTGTAAGCTGGTTGTCTGCTGTTTACTCATTCTTTAATTATAATTTGCTGGGTCATCAATTCAATTTCTCTACCAAAAATTCCAATCAAATGTCAATTACATCTACGACAGCATTTTTCCATTTATACACTTCCAACCCACTGCTCAATTTAAGAGGGGAAAAAATAACCACTTCAAAATTTATTATAGTGAAGTCTATTCAAGGAAATTGCAGAAAAGTGAGAACTCGCCAAAAAAATATTTATTATCTCAGCATCTGCATTCCACACTCAACTGTACACTGACATATAAGTTGTACAAGACAGAAGTCAGAAGCCTGGGAAGGGTTCTGGAAGATGGACATAGCTTTAAATCTGACATCATCACTTTCTAGCTGTGTAACCTAAGCATTTTATTTCTTGGTCCTGATACCCTTCATCTGTAAATCAGCGACTGTAACAGTATGAACCTCATAGGGTTGTTGTATTAAATGAGGTTATGTACACTAAGTTTACAAAGTACTTACATCTGAAATAGTAAGTGGGATTCCACCTAGCAGCGCTGAGCACTAAGGTTCTTCATAAATATAGCTGAATAAATGAATATTTACACATTTTATATAAGGAAATAAGTGTATCAATAACGTTAGGTCTATCCTAAGTCAAATTAATAGCAGAAATACTATTTGGGGGCATTTTACAGTTCACAAGGCCCTTCTGACATCCATATGTCCATTTGATCTCCAGAACATCCTCAGGAAGTAGATTTTTTTTTTTTTTTTTTTTTGAGACGGAGTTTCACTCTTGCTGCTGCCCAGGCTAGAGTGCAGTGGTGCGATCTCGGCTCACTGCAACCTCCGCCTTCCGGGTTCAAGCGAGTCTCCTGCTTCAGCCTCCCGAGTACCTGGGACTACAGGCGTGCACCACCATGCTCGGCTAATCTTTGTATGTTTAGTAGAGACAGGGTTTCACCATATTGGCCAGGTTGGTCTCGAACTCCTGACCTCGTGATTCGCCCGCCTTGGCCTCCCAAAGTGCAGAAATTACAGGCGTGAGCCACCGCGGCCGGCTTGGGGGTAGATATTTTTAAGACAGTCTCTTCAGAGATAAGAAACTGGTAACAAAGTGCCAAGGTTACCCACCCTAGTGGTATCCTCCAACCATTCTCCAGCTCAAGGGTAAGTGATTAGTGGCAAACGTTCTTAATACGACGTCCTGTATTAACATAACATTCCTGCAAGTTACCACCCTCCTCAAGCATAGTGAAGCACAGGAATCCAGGAATAAGCCAAAAGTAATAAATCCCGTCAGAAGCCACTGATGACACTTAGCACCTTGCATTGTTTTCTCACTTGGTGTCCTCCCACACCTCTAGGGCGGGGACCAGGTCTGTGTGTAGGTGCCCCCTTCCCGACCGGAACCCCCAACACGAAACCTGGTATCCAAGAGGCCTCAGTTTGTGGGAATGTTTGTGGAAATGGCATGGGATGTTGGCAGGAGGTTTTTCTGTCAGAGACCCGAACTGACGCCAACTCCGCGGTAGGGATTAAGCGTCTCCGGCAGATACAGACTCGTTGGGCGGAGAGGGTCCGACCGATAACCGGGCTGGGAAGGATGGCTGAGGACTGACGCCGCTAAGGGAAACCAGGGAAGCTGACACGCTGAGGGCACAGAAGCACAAACGAGGCGGGTCTGGCCGCAGCGATGGCTGGAAGGATAGGGACCAACAGAGGCTTGGGGGCCGGGGGAATCAGGGCAGTTGGAGTCTGGGGGGAGGGGGTCGGCCTGCTGGTCTAAGAAGAATCTGAGCCCAATCTGAGGAAAGTTCTGAACTCCTCTAGGGGCCCACTCCCCATCCCGCGGAGGCATTTGCTGCACCGAGTACTCGCTGCTACCTGAAACTGCAGCAGCTTCTCTGTCTGCTCCTGGGTTAGATCTCGCTCCTCAGGCGCCGCCATTTTGCCGCCGCCTCTACGCTCCTGACCCGTCCGCACCGTCACCCGCCGGAACTGACCTCAGCCACAACCACATCCGGTCTGAACGACCGCCGGCGCGCAGCTGCGTCTGCGCGCGCTGGCCCACTAACCCCTACCCCACCCCTGGTCGCCGCCAGAGGGCGCCACGCTCGGGCCTATCCCGAACACCTCCGGAAACTGCCGAGGGACTGTCGGTACAAGTCGCCCTTACCCTTTAGGCGACGAAACGATCTGCTCGAGACCTGAGATTCCAGTGGAGTCTTGCAGAGCCGAGAGGGCCCGAATGTGCCTCGAGAAACTCCGGAGCCCCCGAATGGCATTCGGCTGATTTCGGCTGCTCTCTAACCTTTTTCCGGCAACCTGTTATTCTTGGAGGTTTCTCAGGAGATGTGGCCGTTCCGAAATACCAGCCTTTTGGTCTTTGGCCCCTGACCTAAAGTTTCCAAAAGCTCCTGACCATCTCTCGGGAGGTGCCGAAGGATACTGGCGCGGCATTTCCAACGCCGCCTTCGAAGCGGAAGCTGTGGGCAGGCTTCGACCACCGTCCCATTGCCGCTTCGCGGTCGCTTGCTAGGAAGGGCTGGACTGGGCTCCCCGGATCCTCGACGATTCATGGCGCCCCCAGCCGTCGGCAGAGCTTTCCGTCCACCGCCGTGGTTGCAGCGCTGGAGCCCCGGCCCGGCGTCTGCTTTTCCGTGCCTAGAGTCTTGTCTCTCCGCACTAGCGCTGCACTGGCCCCTTGTCCCTGTGACAGGCGAAGAAAGATCCCTGGACCGCCATTAGGAGACGCGGGTTCTAGCTGCCACCTTGCCAAGTGCTGGACATCCTTGGGCAAACCACTTGGGCTCCATTTTGCCATTTGTTGAATGAGATTCACCAAGAGCCCCTGACGTGCTGCCGCTGCCCCTTCTCTTCGAGGCAGTTTCCTGCCCTTCCCTTCTGCTGCTTACACTGCCCTATCACCATCCCTCAATCTCTATCTTCCTCTGCACGTCCTTTGCCCCTTCTCGTCCGCCACCTCTCTTTAGATTTCCTGTTCTCATTTCCACCTCTGCCTCCGAACGCCTCCTCTGCCCACCTTCCAGAGAGGCCTGGGTCTTGGTACACGCTTTTCCACGGACGACCTGTGTGATTCCCAGCAAGGCTCTCAGCCGCCTGCGCCCCACTCTCATCCCCTTGCAAGGCTGATCTGGTGAGACAGAAAAGGCTTTCAGCGCTGGTTCTGTGAAGAGTACATGAAATTTCTTTTGCTGTGCAGAAGCTCTTTAGTTTAATGAGATCCCATTTGTCAATTTTGGCTTTTGCTGCCATTGCTTTGGTGTTTTAGACATGAAGTCTTTGCCCATGCCTATGTCCTGAATGGTACTACCTAGGTTTTCTTCTAGGGTTTTTATGGTATTAGGTCTAACATTTAAGTCTCTAATTCATCTTGAATTAATTTTCGTATAAGGAGTAAGGAAAGGATCCAGTTTCAGCTTTCTACTTATGGCTAGCCAATTTTCCCAGCACCATTTATTAAATAGGGAATCCTTTCCCCATTTCTTGTTTCTCTCAGGTTTGTCAAAGATCAGATGGCTGTAGATGTGTGGTATTATTTCTGAGGACTCTGTTCTGTTCCATTGGTCTATATCTCTGTTTTGGTACCAGTACCATGCTGTTTTGGTTACTGTAGCCTTGTAGTATAGTTTGAAGTCAGGTAGCGTGATGCCTCCAGCTTTGTTCTTTTGACTTAGGATTGTCTTGGAGATGTGGGCTCTTTTTTGGTTCCAGAGTGTACAGGCGACCTACAGAATGGGAGAAAATTTTTGCAATCTACTCATCTGACAAAGGGCTAATATCCAGAACCTACAAAGAACTCAAACAAATTTACAAGAAAAAAACAAACAACCCCATCAAAAAGTGGGCAAAGGATATGAACAGACATTTCTCAAAAGAAGACATTCATACAGCCAACAGACACATGAAAAAATGCTCATCATCACTGGCCATCAGAGAAATGCAAATCAAAACCACAATGAGATACCATCTCACACCAGTTAGAATGGCGATCATTAAAAAGTCAGGAAACAACAGGTGCTGGAGAGGATGTGGAGAAATAGGAACACTTTTACACTGTTGGTGGGATTGTAAACTAGTTCAACCATTATGGAAAACAGTATGGCGATTCCTCAAGGATCTAGAACTAGATGTACCATATGACCCAGACATCCCATTACTGGGTATATACCCAAAGGATTATAAATCATGCTGCTATAAAGACACATGCACACGTATGTTTATTGCGGCACTATTCACAATAGGAAAGACTTGGAATCAACCCAAATGTCCATCAGTGACAGATTGGATTAAGAAAATGTGGCACATATACACCATGGAATACTATGCAGCCATAAAAAAGGATGAGTTTGTGTCCTTTGTAGGGACATGGATGCAGCTGGAAACCATCATTCTTAGCAAACTATCACAAGAACAGAAAACCAAACACCGCATGTTCTCACTCATAGGTGGGAACTGAACAATGAGATCACTTGGACTCAGGAAGGGGAACATCACACACCCACACACCGGGGCCTATCATGGGGAGGGGGGAGCGGGGAGGGATTGCATTGGGGGTTATACCTGATGTAAATGACGAGTTGATGGGTGCAGCACAGCAACATGACACAAGTATACATATGTAACAAACCTGCACGTTATGCACATGTACCCTAGAACTTAAAAGTATAATAATAAAAAAATTAATTAATTTAAAAAAAAAAAAAAGAGTACATGAAATTTTGGCTACTTCTTTCCGGACTTCATCAGGTCTGCACAAACCACAACGTCCTGGAAAAACATCACATTGTACGCCCTAAAACACAACCCCCAAAAAGTGCTAATTTGAAAAACAAAACAAAACAAAAACCCTGCAAATTTGGATCTGCATATGAAATCTCTCCATTTAAAAATGGTGTCGGCGGGTCTGTGTGGCTCACACCTGTAATCCAAGCTCTTTGGGTGGCCGAGGCGGGCGGATCACCTGAGGTCAGGAGTTCTAAACTGGCCTGGTCGACGTGGCGAAACCCTGTCTCTACTAAAAATACAAAAATTAGCCAGGGGTGGTGGCGCGTGCCTGTAGTCCCAGGTACTCAGGAGCCTGAGGCAGGAGAATCGCTTGAATCTGGGAGGTGGGATTGCCCCACTGCACTTCAGCCTGGGCGATAGAGTGAGACTCCCTCTCAAAAATAAGTAAATAAATAAATAAATAAAATGTCAATTAATTAAAAACCCCCAAAGGCAAAATTGGAAGCAGACAGCTGCTACTCTAGAGAATTTATTACAGCAACTCAAAGCTCAAAGGAGACTTAGGGTTGTTCAACCTCACCAAAAACACTGGGTTCAGGTAAACTGAATGAGAGGTGGCAAAGTCAGGTGTCTTCAGGAATTGTGTAATTCTCACTCAAGATATATACTTGCCAGCAGGCACGGTGGTGCCACCGCGCACGGCTAATTCATGCCTGTAATCCCAGCACTCTGGGAGGCCAAGGTGGGAGGATTGCTTGAGCCCAGGAGGTGGGGACCAGCCTGGGCAATATGGTGAGACTGTCTCTACGAAATTTTTTTTTTTTAATTAGCCAAGTGTGTGCGGGGCGCGGTGGCTCACACCTGTAATCCCAGCACTTTGGGAGGCTGAGGCAGGCGGATCACAAGGTCAGGAGATCGAGACCATCCTGGCTAACACGGTGAAACCCTGTCTGTACTAAAAATAAAAAAAAAAAATTAGCCAGGCGTGGTGGCAGGGGCCTGTAGTCCCAGGTACTCGGGAGGCTGAGGCAGGAGAATTGCTTGAACCTGGGAGGCAGAGGTTGCAGTGAGCTGAGATCATGCCAATGCACTCCAGCCTGGGCGACAGAGCGAGACTCTGTCTCAAAAAAAAAAAAAAAAAAAAATTTAGCTGAGTGTGTTAGCACGCATCTATAGTTCTAGCTAGTTAGGACGCCGAGGCGGGGATGATCACTTAAACCCAGGAGGCAGAGGTTGCAGTGAGCCATAGTCACCACCGCACTCCAGCCTGGGTAACAGAGCAACACCAAGACCGTGTCTCAAAAAAACAAACAAAAACAAAACATAACAAAACACAGATGGTTTCTGCCTTTTAGCTGTAGAGGATGGCTTCCATGTATTGCCAAAACTGCCCATTTTTTTTAAGAGCGCATACATTCGCATCACAAAAAAATACATGTGAGGTGATGCATGTTAATCAGCTTGATTTAGCCATTCCACAAAGTACATATATTTCAAAACATCATGTCATATATGATAAATTTTATTTGAAAAACATCACATTGTACACCTTAAAAAGTAAAATATGCTAATTTGAAAAGAAAAATTCTACACATTTGGATTTCCATGTGAAATCTCCCCATTTAAAAATGGTGTTGGCCAGGCGTGGTGGCTCACATGCCTGTCATCCCAGCACTTTGGAAGTCCGAGGCGGGTGGATCACCTGAGGTCAGGAGTTCAAGACCAGCCTGGCCAACATGGTAAAACCCGATCTTCACAAAAAATACAAAAATTAGCCGGGTATGGTGGCCTGTGCCTGTAATCCCAGCTACTTGGGAGGCTGAGGCAGGAGAATCACTGGAACCCAGGAGGCGGAGGTTGCGGTGAGCCAAGATCACACCATTGTACTCCAGCCTGGGAGACAGGAGTGAAACTCTGTCACAAAAAGAAAAAAAGAAAAGAAAAAAAAAGATGTCAACTAATTCAATTTTAAGGAAAATTACTCTGCAAGTCAATCAGAATTGAAAGAAGCCTCACAGCCTCTATTTGTCATGGGAGAAACAGACCTGGGAAGAAACTCAAACTTTTTTTGATAAGTTCAAGATGAAGAGTGTGAAAAGTGTTACCAGTTATTGGCTTGCCTTTTCTTTTTTTCTTTTCTTTTTTATTTATATTTTATTTTTGAGACGGAGTCTCACTCTTGTAGCCCAGGCTGGAGTGCAGTGGCGCGATCTTGGCTCACTGCAAGCTCTGCTTCCTGGGTTCACACCATTCTCCTGCCTCAGCCTCCCGAGAAGCTGGGACTACAGGCGCCCGCCACCACGCATGGCTAATTTTTTTGTATTTTTAGTAGAGACGGGGTTTCACCGTGTTGGCCAGGATGGTCTTGATCTCCTGACCTCCTGATCTGCCTACCTCGGCCTCCCAAAGTGCTGGAATTCCAGGCGTGAGACACCACACATGGCCCACTTTTTTTTTTTTTTTTGAGACAGAGTCTTGCTCTGTCACCCAGGCTGGAGTACAGTGGCACTATCTCGGCCCACTGCAACCTCCACTTTCCAGGTTCAAGCGATTCTCCTACCTCGGCCTCCCAAGTAGCTGGGATTAAAGGCACATGCCACCACACCTGGCTAATTTTTGTATTTTTAAGTAGAGATGGGGGTTTCTCCAGGTTGGCCAGGCTGGTCTTGAACTCCTGACCTCAGGTGATCCACCCTCCTTGGCCTCCCAAAGTGCTGGAATTACAGGTGTGAGCCACTGTGCCTGGCCTTCTTTTCTTTCTTTTCTTTTCTCGTTTATTTTCTTTTCTCTTTTCTTTCTTTTCTCTTTTCTTTTCTTTTTTTTTCTCTTTTCTTTTCTTTTCTCTTTTCTTTCTTTTCTTTTCCCTTCTCTCTCTTTTTTTTCTTTCTTTCTTTCTCTTTTTTTTGAGACAGGGCCTCCCTCTGTTGCTCAGGCCAGAGTACAGTGGCATGATCATGGCTCACCGCAGCCTCAACCTCCAGGGTGCAAGCGATCCTCTCACCTCAGCCTCCCAAGTAGCTGAGACTATAGGCACACACCACCACACCAGGCTAATTCTTTTATTTTATTTTACTTTATGTTCCAGGATACATGTGCAGAACGTGCAGGTTTGTTACATAGGTATATATGTGCCATGGTGGTTTGCTGCACCTGTCCACCCATCCTCTAGGTTTAAGCCCTACACACATTAGGTGTTTGTCCTAATGCGCTCCCTCCCCTTCCCTGCACCTCCGGACAAGCCCCGTGTGTGTTGTTCCCCTCCCTGTGTCCATGCGTTCTCATTGTTTAACCCCCACTTACGAGGAAGGACATGAGGTGTTTGCTTTTCTGTTTCTAAATTAGTTTGCTGAGGATGATGGCTTCCAGCTTCATCCATGTCCCTGCAAAGGACATGATCACATTCTTTTTTATAGTGCATAGTATTCCATGGTGTATATGTACCACATTTTCTTTATCCATTTGATCATTGATGGGCATCCATGTCTTTGCTAATATAAATAGTGCTGCAATGAACATACGTGTGCATATGTCTTTATAGCAGAATGATTTATATTCCTTTGGGTATACACCCAGTAATGGGATTACTCACAGCAGGTTCATTCTTGTATTTTTTTGTAGAGATGGGGTTTCACCATGTTGCCCAGGCTGGTCTCACACTCCAGAACTCAAGCTATCTTCATGCCTCATCCTTTGGAGTGGCTTGGTCTAACAGGCCTGCACCACCAAACCCAGTTTCTATTTTAATCCAAAGTGGATTTAAAAATTCCACGCAGGGCAAGAGGATTGCTTAAGCCCAGAAGACCAGCTTTGGCAACACAGTGAGACCTCTGTGTATATAGAAAATAATAAGTAAAGTAAATCAGATTCTATCATGCTCCTGCTTAAAACATTCTATTGGCTTCCCGTTGTCCTTAAAATAGAATCCAAGCTCTTTACTGTGGCCTAAAATGCCCTATAGCTGGCTCCTATGGCTTCTCTGACCTCATTGGTGCCAAGTCACTTCTCTCAAACTTTCACCTCATTATTCCTATTTAGACATCAGGGACTTTGCATCTGCAAGACCCTGTCTCCTTGAGTCCTCACATGATTGGCCCCTTTTGACATTCAGATCTCAGCATAAGATAATGCAGTCTCATCTGTAATCTCATCGCTTTGGGAGGCCGAGGCGGGTGGATCACGAGGTAAGGAGTTTGAGACCAGCCTGGCCATCATGGTGAAACCCCAACTCTACTGAATACAAAAATTAGCCGGGCATGGTGGCACGTGCCTGTTATTGCAGCTATTCAGGAGGCTGAGGCAGGAGAATCCCTTGAACCTGGGAGGCGGAGGTTGCAGTGAGCCGAGATCGGGCCACTGTACTCCTGCCTGGGTGACAAGAGTGAAACTCTGTCTCAAAAATAAATAAATAAATAAATAATAAAAATGCATCTCACAGAAGACCTAAACATGTTGCATTTTCCTCAAAGCATTTATTACTACATGGCATTATCTTATTTACCTGTTTATTGTTTACCTCCTCACTCTGTATTCTAGAAGGGTTACAGAAACCAGGCTTGCTTTGGCCACCGCTGAATCCCCAGTGTCTAGAACTGGGCTGCACGTGGAGTACAAGGTCTATAAATATTTGGCCCAGGCTAGCTCCTTAGAGAAAGGGCCTAGGAATACAGGTGGACTTACAAGAGTAACACTAAGGGAATTCAATTGGGAGATAAAGCCACTGCCTGTGGGATGCAGAGAGATGGGATTTAATTAGAGCATCTCAAATCAGAAGAGAAAAGAAGAACCACTTCAATTTCAGGTGTTGGGCTAAGAAATGCTGATAACAGGTGACTTTAAAGCAGAAATATTTTATTGCTCTTGGTTTTGTTTCTTGTTTTTTTTTTGAGACTGAGTCTTGCTGTGTCACCCAGGCTGGAGTGCAGTGGCGCGATCTTGGCTTACTGCAAGCTCCACCTCCCGAGTTCACGCCATTCTCCTGCCTCAGCCTCCTGAGTAGCTGGGACTACAGGTGCCCACCACCAAGCCCGGCTTTTTGTATTTTTAGTAGAGACGGGGTTTCACCACATTAGCCAGGATGGTCTTGAACTCCTGACCTTGTGGTCCGCCTGCCTCAACTTCCCAAAGTGCTGGGATTACAGGCGTGAGTCACTGCACCCGGCCTACTGCTCTTTTAAAAAAATCTCTGAGCCAGGTGCGGTGGCTCACGCCTGTAATCCCAGCACTTTGGGAGGCTGAGGTGGGCAGATCATGAGGTCAGAAGATCGAGACCATCCTGGCTAACACGGTGAAACCCCGTCTCTACTAAAAATACAAAAAATTAGCTGGGCGTGGTGGCATGCACCTTTAGTCCCAGCTACTAGGGAGGTTGAGATAGGAGAATCATTTGAACCGGGAGGCGGAGCTTGCAGTGAGCCAAGATCGCTGCCACTGCACTCCAGCCTGGGCGACAGAGTGAGACTCTGTCTCAAAAAAAAAAAAAAAAAAAAAAGCCGGGCACGGTGGCTCAAGCCTGTAATCCCAGCACTTTGGGAGGCTGAGACGGGCGGATCACAAGGTCAGGAGATCGAGACCATCCTGGCCAACACGGTGAAACCCCGTCTCTACTAAAAAATACAAAAAACTAGCCGGGCGAGGTGGCGGGCGCCTGTGGTCCCAGCTACTCCGGAGGCTGAGGCAGGAGAATGGCGTAAACCCGGGAGGCGGAGCTTGCAGTGAGCTGAGATCCGGCCACTGCACTCCAGCCTGGGCAACAGAGCCAGACTCAGTCTCAAAAAAAAAAAAAAAAAAAAAAATGTTTATAAAAAAATTGCAGCCGGGCGCAGTGGCTCAAGCCTGTAATCCCAGCACTTTGGGAGGCCGAGACGGGCGGATCACGAGGTCAGGAGATCGAGACCATCCTGGCTAACCCGGTGAAACCCCGTCTCTACTAAAAATACAAAAAACTAGCCAGGCGAGGTGGCGGGCGCCTGTAGTCCCAGCTACTCGGGAGGCTGAGGCAGGAGAATGGCGTAAACCCGGGATGCGGAGCTTGCAGTGAGCTGAGATCCGGCCACTGCACTCCAGCCTGGGCGACAGAGCGAGACTCCGTCTGAAAAAAAAAAAAAATTGCATGATTTATGAACTGTGAAAAAGTTTAACACCTGAGCTGGCAGAATGGGAAAGGGAGGAAAAGCAACAGACCTGCCTACAGATGGTTTAAATAACCCATTTGCATTTAAATCGTTCCTACAATCTTAGCCTCTGCCTGGTTGTGGGGGGGCATGTTTCCCAGGAGACATAGTGTAGTTTCCATTGAACTGCTTGCTGCAATGACTACCTGGACACTTTGGACACCTCGTGCCGTAAACCTGGGAGTGGAGGAGTTGTCAGACCAGCAGGGTAATCCCCCTGTTTACAATGAGGGGCCAGGGTTGCTGTTATACACCACAGAGTCAGGAGTGTGTCTGGAGCTCAGGGGACTTACCAGGACATCTTTTGTCACTTCCACACCTAGTGATAACAGAAAACAAGCAACTGCAACAACCACAGCCCGACAAGGGAAGGTAATTAAAGGCTAAGACCCTTCTGAAATAAAAGTCTGGATTGCCCAGGCCGGGAAAGCATTTAGGCCAACCAAAGTACTAGCCAAGGGTGAGGGAAATGCGGAATTATGGAGGAAGGAGATGATGATTATCACTTACAGCCTTGTGACCAGTTGCAGCTGCAGAGAGCTTAGTTTTTTTCACCAGCTAGCTCACCTTAAGTCTTTTAGAGATTGTTGCTGGCTACTACATCAAAAGGGATTTATATGAATGTTTGGACTCCTACCGCCCCTCTTGGAAGGAACGAGGGCATTTTGTTCCTACAGTCATGGAGAACTATGGGACTGGATATAACGGGAGGGAGTGAGCAGTGCAAGGAAGGGATTGCATCCAACATCTCTTACATTTCACCTGAGATCTTTGCAGTCTTACCTATCTCCAAGGCCCTTGGTCAATTGTTGCACCCCCAGCCACTTCTGTGCTGACCAGTTCTACTTGGATGGATTCTGTCTGGCCACCCCCATGGTGACCAGCTTGCACAGACCCAATGCAACAGCATGTCACTGGCACGTGTACTACACGCTTTGGACTCCTGCCCTAGAGCTTTTCTATTGCTACTGGAGCAGGAGACACCATGGACCAGCATAGTGCTTACCTATGTGTGACCCAGAAGTGCAGTGGAAGTAATGTCCCGCGGAGCAGATTTTTGGCCAATAAGAGATGGGAGTGTGAACCCTGAAAGAGCTGGTCCTTCAAGATGGATCCTGAGTGGCTAAGGTGGCCTGAAATCAGAACACAGCCAAGCAACCATTCGCTGTCTCTAGGTCACCCACGTATCCTGCATTCCCAGAAACCCACATGCTCATGTAACGTTGGGACTTTCATACCTGTCTGTTCTTGTTCATCCTGCCTGAAATCACTGCTCCTGGAAAATCCCATTTCACTTCCTGAACTGCTATTGTTTGAATATGGTTTGTTTGGCTCCACCAAGTCTCATGCTGAAGTTTGATCCCCTATGTTGGAGGTGGGGCCGTGTGGGAGGTGCTTGGGCGATGGGGGTGGATCCCTCGTTAATAGCTTGGTGCTGTTCTTGTGGGAGGGAGGGAGGTCTCACTCTTAGCTCTCAGGATAACTGATTGTTGAAAAGAGCATGGCACCTCCTCCCCTCTCTCTCGCCTCTTCTCTCTCCATGTTATCTGCACAAGCCTGTTCCCCTTCACCTTTTGTCATGAGTGGAAAACTTCCTGAGGCCCTCATCAGAGACAGATGCTGGTGCCATGCTTCTTGTACAGCTGCAGAACTGTGAGCCTAATAACCCTCTGTTCTTTATAAATTATTCAGTCTTAGGCATTCCTTTAGAGCAACACAAACAGGCAAAGACATGGACCTAATCAATAGACTATGACCTGTATGGACGAATCAGAACTCAACAAACATCAGTCAATCAGAACTAGACAAGATTGTATCCCTCATTTGCATAAGTAGACCATAGTGAGAACCTGGGCGGAGCTTTCTTTGTAAAAGACAACTCCTCTCTTTTTTCTCTTGGAAGGTACCTTTGTTTTCACTGAAGGATGCATCTCTCTGGTTTGCAAACTGTTCATTAGAATGAAGTCTCTCTTTTTTAAAAAAGACAATCCTTGGCCGGGCATGGTGGCTCACGCCTGTAAACCCAGCACTTTGGCAGGCCGAGGTGGCTGGATCACCTGAGGTCAGGAGTTTGAGACCAGTCTGGCCAACATGATGAAACTCCATCTCTAATAAAAACACAAAAATTAGCTGGGTGTGGTGGTGGGCGCCTGTAATCCCAGCTACCTGGGAGGTTGAGGCAGGAGAATCGCTTGAACACAGGAGGCGGAGGTTGCAGTGAGTTGAGATCACACCACTGCACACCACAGCCTGGGCAACAGAAAGAGACACTGTTTCAAAAAAAAAAAAAAGACAATCTTTGTGAGTGGAATTTATATATTTATTTATTTATTTTAGATAGGCTCTCAGCTGGGCGTGGTGGCTCACACCTATAATCCCAGCACGTTGGGAGGCTGAGGAGGGTGGATTCCTTGAGGCTAGGAGTTCAAGACCAGCCTGGGCAACATGGTAAAACCCCCTCTCTACAAAAAATACAAAAATTAACTGGGCGCAGTGGCACGTGCCTATAGTCCTGAGGCAGGAAAATAGGGTTTGGAGGCAAGGAACATAAGGCCAATTCATACTTCAGCTATAACAGGAAATATCCTCTCCATAAAACGTATGTGTAAATAACTTGTAACTTTACTTCATTCTCTCCATTTATGTAGGGTGTGCCTGAAGTAACCAATGGAATCCTCTAGGGGATATTTAAACTCCCAAAAATTCTGTAACGGGGCCCTTGAGCCTCTATGCTCGGGCCTGCTCCCACACTGTAGAGTGTACTTTCATTTGCAATAAATCCCTTCATTCTTTCCTTCTTTGTGTATTTTGTTCAATTCTTTGTTCAAGATGCCAAAAACCTGGAAATCCTCCACCATTAACAGTCGCAGCTACTCAGGAGGCCAAGGCAGGAGGATTCGCTTGAGCCCCAGAGGTCAAGGCTGCAGTGAGTCGTGATTGTGCTACTGCACTCCAGCGTGGGTGACAGGAATAAAACCCTGCCTCAAAAAAAAAAAAAAAAAAAGAAAAGAAAAGAAAAGAAAAGAGAGAGAGAGAGGGAGGGTCTCATTCTGTCTCTTGTAATCATGCCCAGCTAACTTAAGTATTTTGGTATTTTAGTATTTTGGTAAGGACGGGGTTTCACCATGTTGGCCAAGCTGGTCTTGAACTCTTGACCTCAGGTGATCTGCCTGCCTCGGCCTCTCAAAGTGCTGGGGTTACAGGCATGAGGCACCACGTCTGGCCTATATATTCCTTATAGGTTATATCCTGAGAACAAAAAGAAAAGCAAAGAAATCTGAAATGGTTTTAAATAATCCTAGTGTCAGTAATAATATTGATATTGCTACTTTATTTATTTTTGTTTTGCTTTGTTTTTTGTTTCTTTTTTGAGACAGGGTCTTGCTCTGTTGCCTAGGCTGGAGTACAATGGTGTGATATTGGCTCACTGCAACCTCCACCTCCCGGGTTCAAGTGATTCTCCCACCTCAGCCTCCCAGGTAGTTAGGACTACAGGCGCACGCCAGAATGCCCAGCTAGTTTTTAGTACAGACAGCGTTTCACCATGTTGGCCAGGCTGGTCTCAAACTCCTGACCTCAAGTGATCTGCCTGCCTCAGCCTCCCAGAGTGCTGGGATTTACAGGCATGAGCCACTGCACTCAGCCTGATATTGCTACACACACACACACGTACTTATATATGTACTCCCAGTGGGTCCTGAAACCACGAATAGTACCAAATCTGAATGCTGCCAGTTGAAACCTGTTTCTGTTCATCTCTCCCACCCACAAATGTAATGCCTTTTCCATCTGAACTAAGCACTTATCACATACTGCGGTGTAACTTTTGCAGCAAAACTGGCACAAATTTCTTTTTCCTTCTTTACAATTTCATGGATAGATCTGTTTCTATCACAGATCTTAGCAACCTCAGCATACATTTTTTTCTTTCCTTATTAAATCAAGAACGTTCACCTTTACACTCAAAAAAAGGAATTTATGGCTTCTCTTTGGCGTATCTGAGCTACCAGCATCACTAGTCTCGGGCTTTGGGACCGATATTAAGTAAAATAAGGGAAACCTGAGCAAAAGCACTGCAGAACGGTAACAATTGATCTGATAACTGCAAAGTGACTGATGGGTGGGGAGTGTATACAGCACGGAGACGCTGGACAAAGGGGCGATTCACATCCCAGGCAGGATGCAATGGGAGGATGCAAGATTTCATCATGCCCCTCAATTCAAAACTTATGAATTGTTTATTTCTGGAATTTTCCATGTAATATTTTCAGACTGTGGTTGACCACAAGTAACTATAATCATGGAAAGTGAAACCAAGGATTATAAGGGACTACTGTGTATATATGGAGACAGCAAAAAAGAGTGAATATGTTATGCATTAGAACCAAGATTTTCAGTGAAAGGAAAAATATATAGATCTAAAGAGATTAAGTAAAAACATTATTTTAAATTTAATTAAGAAATATCAGTAACAGTACAATGCGTTTTCTTTTTTAAAAAAAAATGTATTTCCGGCCGGGCGCGGTGGCTCAAGCCTGTAATCCCAGCACTTTGGGAGGCCGAGACGGGCGGATCACGAGGTCAGGAGATCGAGACCATCCTGGCTAACACGGTGAAACCCCGTCTCTACTAAAAAATACAGAAAACTAGCAGGGCGCCGTGGCGGGCGCCTGTAGTCCCATCTACTCGGGAGGCTGAGGCAGGAGAATGGCGTGAACCCGGGAGGCGGAGCTTGCAGTGAGCTGAGATCTGGCCACTGCACTCCAGCCTGGGCGACAGAGCGAGACTCCGTCTCAAAAAAAAAAAAAAAATGTATTTCCTAGTGTTTTTTTTTTTTTTTTTAAGAGACGGAGTCTCGCTCTGTCACCCAGGCTGGAGTGCAGTGGCCGGATCTCAGCTCCCTGCAAGCTCCACCTCCCGGGTTCACCCGCCATTCTCCTGCATCAGCCTCCTGAGTAGCTGGGACTACAGGCGCCCGCCACCATGCCTGGCTAATTTTTGTATTTTTAGTAGAGACGGGGTTTCACCGTGTTAGCTAGGATGGTCTCGATCTCCTGACCTCGTGATCCACCCGCCTCGGCCTCCCAAAGTGCTGGGATTACAGGTGTGAGCCACCGCGCCCGGCCGTATTTCCTAGTTTTCTTGACTAAAGAGGTTTATAAGAAATAATTAGACCCAATGCAGTGGCTAAGCACACGTTAGCTCCAGTAGCTTTTTTGTAGAATCTACTTTTTTACATAGACAGTCATGTAGTATGCATATAAAGATAGTTTTATGGTGACTGTGCCTGTAATCTCAGCATTTTGGGAGACTGAGGTGGGAGGATCGCTTGAGGCCAGGAGTTCAAGACCAGCCTGGGCAAAGTAGAGAGACACCCCCAACCTGCCACCGCCTTGCTGTTTCTACAAAAAAAGAAAAGAAAAAAAGAGGATTGTTTAACCTTTCATTCAAATCTGGATTCCTTTTGTTTCTTTTTCCTTTTTCCCTCCCTTCCTTCCCTTCATTGTTCTCCTTATTGCACTGGTTGGAACCTCCAGTGTAATGTTGAACAAAAGTGGTAAAAGCAGACATCTTTGCCTTATTCCTACTCTTTGAGGGAAAGTGTTCAGTCTCTCACCATTAAGTTTAATGTTAGCCGAAGATTTTTTGTAGCTGTAAGATTGAGGAAGTTCCCTTCGATTTGTAGTTTGCTGAGCATTTTTATTAGGAATCTATGTTGTCAAATGCTTTTTCTGTTATTGAGATGATCATATGACTTCTCCCTTTTGTTTTTTTTTTTTGATATGAATAATTATACTGATTGATTCTTTTAAAATTGTGGTAACAAATATCTAACATAAAATTTATCATTTTAATCATTTTATAGTGTACAATCCAGTGGCATTTAGTAAAATGTTGTACAACCATCACTACTACATAGTTCCAAAATATTTTCATTAACCCAAAAGGAAACCCTGTGTGCATTAGCAGTCACTTCCCATTTCTCCCTCCCCCAGCTCCTAGCAACCACAAATCCACATTATTTCTCTATGAATTGGTCTGTTCTGGATATTTGATATAAAAGGAATAATACAATATATGTGGCTTTTGTGTATAGCTTCTTTCATGCAGGATAATGTTTTCAAGGTTTAACTACGTTGTAGTGTGTATCAGTATCAGATTTTGTTTTTTGAGATGGAGTCTCACTCTGTTGCCCCGGCCGGAGTGCAATGGTGCCATCTTGGCTCGTTGCAACGTCTGCCTCCCAAGTTCAAGCGATTCTCCTGCCTCAGCCTCCCCAGTAGCCGGGATTACAGGTGCACACCACTGCACCTTGCTAATTTTTGTGTTTTTAGTAGAGACAGAGTTTCACTCTGTTGGCCAGGATGATCTTGAACTCCTAACCACAGGAGATCTGCCTGCCTCGGCTTCCCAAAGTGCTGGGATTACAGGCGTGAGCCACCGTTCCAGGCCTGTTTGTTTGTTTGTTTGTTTGTTTTTGAGGCAGAGTTTTGCTCTATGGCCCAGGCTGGAGTGCAGGGTGCGATTTTGGCTCACTACAGCCTGAGATTGCTCAAGCCATCCTCCTGCCTCAGCCTCCCAAGCAGCTGGGACTACAGGTGTGCACCACCATGCCTGGCTAATTTTGGTATTTTTTGTAGAGATGGGGTTTTACCATGTTGCTCAGGCTGGTCTTGAACTCTTGAGCTCAAGCAATCCTCTCACCTCAACCTCCCAAAGTGCTGGGATTACAGGCATGAGCCACTGCGCCTCACCCTTCAGTTCTTTGTTTGGCCAAATAGTGTTCCATTGTATGAATGTACTACTTTTTTTTTTTTTTTTTTGACAGAGCCTCACTCTGTCATCCAGGCTGTAGTGCCGTGTTGGGATCTCGGCTCACTGCAGCCTCCCAGGTTCAAGCGATTCTTGTGCCTCAGCCTCTGGAGTAGCTGGGGTTACAGGCACGCACCACTGCACCTGGCTGATTTTTGTATTTTTGTTAGAGACGGGTTTTCGCCATGTTGGCCAGGCTGGTCTCGAACTCCTGACCTCAGGTGATCCACCCACCTCGGCCTCCCAAAGTGCTAGGATTACAGGCATGAGCCACTGAGCCCGAATATACTACATTTTTAATCCATTTGTCAGCTGATAGGTATTTGCCTTTTGGCTATTGTGAATAGCACTGCAGTAAACATTTGTGTATAGTTTTTGGGTTGAATACTTGTTTTGATTTTTGTGGATATATACCTAGGAGTGGAATTGCTAGATCATATAGTAATTCTATTTTTAACTTTTTTTTTTTTTTTTGAGACGGAGTCTCACTCTGTTCCCCTGGCTGGAGTGCAGTGGTGTGATCTCAGCTCACCGCAAGTTCCACCTCCCGGGATCATGCCATTCTCCTGCCTCAGCCTCCTGAGTAGCTGGGACTACAGGCGCCCACCACCGCGGCCAGCTAATTTTTTGTATTTTTAGTAGAGACGGGGTTTCTTTTTTTTTTTTTTTTTTTTTGAGGAGGAGTCTCGCTCTGTCGCCCAGGCTGGAGTGCAGTGGCCGCATCTCAGCTCACTGCAAGCTCCGCCTCCCGGGTTTACGCCATTCTCCTGCCTCAGCCTCCCGAGGAGCTGGGACCACAGGCGCCCGCCACCTCGCCCGGCTAGTTTTTTGTATTTTTTAGTAGAGACGGGGTTTCACCGGGTTAGCCAGGATGGTCTCGATCTCCTGACCTCGTGATCCGCCCGTCTTGGCCTCCCAAAGTGCTGGGATTACAGGCTTGAGCCACCGCGCCCGGCCAGAGACGGGGTTTCACCGGGTTAGCCAGGATGGTCTTGATCTCCTGACCTTGTGATCTGCCTGCCTCGGCCTCCCAAAGTGCTGGGATTACAGGCATGAGTCACCGTGCCCGGCCTATTTTTAACTTTTTGAGACAACACCAAAGTGTGTTTTACAATGGTTGCACCATTTTACATTCTACCAGCAGTGTGCAAGGGTTCCAATTTTCCCTCATACTTGCCAGCCCTCATTTTCTCTTTAAAAAAATTATAGCCGGCCGGGCGCGGTGGCTCAAGCCTGTAATCCCAGCACTTTGGGAGGCCGAGACGGGCGGATCACGAGGTCAGGAGATCGAGACCATCCTAGCTAACACAATGAAACCCCATCTCCACTAAAAATACAAAAAAATTAGCCAGGCGTGGTGGCGGCGCCTGTAGTCCCAGCTACTCGGGAGGCTGAGGCAGGAGAATGGCGGGAACCCGGGAGGCGGAGCTTGCAGTGAGCCGAGATCGCGCCACTGCACTCCAGCCTGGGCGACAGAGCGAGACTCCGTCTCAAAAAAAAAAAAAAAAAAAAAAAAAAATTATAGCCAGCCTCATGGGTGTGAAGTGGTGTTTCACTGTGATTTTCATTTGCATTTACCTAATGACCAGTAATGTGAAGCCTCTTTTCATGTGACTTCTAGCCATGTGCATATCTTCTTTGGAGAAATATCTATTCAAGCTCTCTGCTCCTTTTTTTTTTTTTTTTTTTTGAGACAGGGTCTTGCTCTGTCGCCCAGGCTGGAGTGCAGTGGCACCATCTCAGCTTACTGCAAGCTCCACCTCCCAGGTTCATGCCATTCTCCCGCCTCAGCCTCCCGAGTAGCTGGGACTACAGGCACCCGCCACCATGCCCAGCTAATTTTGTTTTTGTATTTTTAGTAGAGACAGGGTTTCACTGTATTAGGCAGGATGGTCTCAATCTCCTGACCTTGTGATCTGCCCGCCTCAGCCTCCCAAAGTGCTGGGATTACAGGTTTAAGCCGCTGTGCCCGGCCGCTCCCTGCTCATATTTTTAATTGAATTGTTTGTCTTTTTGCTGTTGAGTTATGAAAGTTTTTTTTTTAATGTATATTCCGGATACCATACCCTTATCAGATATATGATAAAATGTTTTTCAAATATTTTCTCCCATTCTGTAGGTTGTCTTTTCTCCTTCCTTCCTTCCCTCCCTCTCTCCTTCCCTTCCTTTCTTCCCCTCTCTCTGTTCTCTGTCTTTCCCTCCCTTCCTTCCTTCCTTCTTCTTTCCCTCCTTCCCTCCCTCCCTCCCTCCCTTCCTTCTTTCCTGCCATCCTCTCTCTCTCTCTTTCTTTCCTCACACTGTCACCCAGGCTGGAATGCCATGGCATGATCATGGCTCACTGAAGCCTCAACATCCTGGGTTCAAACAATCTTCCCACCTCAGCCTTCTGAGTTGCTGGGACCCACCACACCCGGCTACTTTTGTTGCTGTTGTTGTAGAGACAGAGTCCCCCTATGTCTCCCAGGCTGGGCTTGAACTCCTGAGTTCAAGCAATCCTTCCGTGTATCTTCCTTCCCTCCCTCCATCCCTCCCTTCCTTCCATTTCATTCTGTCACCCAGGATGGAGCACAGTGGCACAATCATGACTCACTGCAGCCTTGACCTCCCGGACTCAATGAACCCTGATACTTCAGCCTCCCCAGTAGCTGGGTCTACAGTTACATCCCATCATACTGGCTAATTTTTTATTTGTTTTGTTTTTAGAGACGAGTTCTTGCTATGTTGTCCAAGCTGGTCTCAAACTCCTGGGCTCAAGTGATCTTCCTACCTCAGTCTCCCAAATTACTGGGATTATAGGAGTGAGCCACTGTGCCTGGCCTGTTTTCTTACTATTGAGTTTGGCTCATTCTTTGTTTTCTAAAATTACTCATCAGATACATGATTTGCTTATTGGTCTCTGAGTGGCAAAGTTGTCCCTGGTTGAGAGTCACCGCTCTAGATCTTACTACCACCACTTTACAGGAAATTCAGGTTCAGAAGAGTATGTTAAATGCCACCACAGGAATGTGAACAGGATAGCCCACACTGAGATAAACTCTACAGGACAAACGATAGGGTTTCTTTAACAATAACACATTGTAAAGAAAAGAGAGAAATATGTCAATTGAAGATTTAAGAAAAGAACTTTTTTTTTTTTTTTTGAGAGAGAGTCTTGCTCTCTTGCCCAGGCTGGAGTGCACTGGTATGATCTCAGCTCACTGCAACCTCCGTCTCCTGGGTTCAAGCGATTTTCCTGCCTCAGCCTCCCAAGTAGCTGGGACTACAGGCATGCAACACCATGCCCAGCCAATTTTTGTGTTTTTAGTACAGACGGGGTTTCACCATGTTGGTCAGGCTGGTCTTAAACTCCTGACCTCCAGTGACCCACCCACCTTGGCCTCCCAAAGTGCTGAGATTACAGGCATAAGCCACTGCACCTGGCCAGAAAAGAACATTCTTTTTGTTGGTTTGTTTGTTTTTTGAGACGGAGTCTCGCTCTGTGGCCCAGGCTGGAGTGCAGTGGCACCATCTCGGCTCACTGCAAGCTCCGCCTCCCAGGTTCAGGCCATTCTCCTGCCTCAGCCTCCCGAGTAGCTGGGACTACAGGCACCCGCCACCACCCCCAGCTAATTTTTTTGTATTTTTAGTAGAGACGGGGGTTTCACCATGTTAGCCAGGATGGTCTGGATCCTCTGACCTCATGATCCACCTGCCTCGGCCTCCCGAAGTGCTGGGATTACAGGCGTGAGCCACTGCACCCGGCCGAAAAGAACATTCTTAAAGGTAGTGAGCTTGGCCGGGTGCGGTGGCTCAAGCCTGTAATCTCAGCACTTTGGGAGGCCGAGATGGGTGGATCACGAGGTCAGGAGATCGAGACCATCCTGGCTGACACGGTGAAACCCCGTCTCTACTAAAAAATACAAAAAACTAGCTGGGCGAGGTGGCGGGCGCCTGTAGTCCCAGCTACTCGGGAGGCTGAGGCAGGAGAATGGTGTGAACCCGGGAGGCGGAGCTTGCAGGGAGCTGAGATCCGGCCACTGCATTCCAGCCTGGGCGGCAGAGCGAGACTCCGTCTCAAAAAAACAAACAAACAAACAAAAAAACCCAAAAAAAAGGTAGTGAGCTAGAAAACTTCCTGAAATAAAATTTCACCATCTGGAGAGAATGACGCCCCAGGAGACTCTAAACCAGGAGAATGCTAAGGAGCGGAAGTAGAACTGGGGCCTCCCATACCATAGAGACCTAGGATAGGAGGTTAGCAGAGACCGCGCTGTGAGGGAACACTCCAGTTCCCAGCACAGAAGAGACAGGCACCTCCTAGAAGTGAATTTAAAACTACTCAGTCTGGCCGGGCGTGGTGGCTCACGCCTGTAATCCCAGTTCTTTGAGAGGCCGAGGCGGGCGAATCACGAGGTCAGGAGATCGACACCATCCTGGCTAATACGGTGAAACCCGGGCCCTACTAAAAATACAAAAAATTAGCTGGGCAAGGTTGTGGGCGTCTGTAGCCCCAGCTGCTCGTGAGGCTGAGGCAGGAAAATGGCGTGAATCCAGGAGGCGGAGCTTGCAGTGAGCCGAGACCGCGCCACTGCACTCCAGCCTGGGCGGCAGAGCGAGGCTCCGTCTAAAAAACAAAACAAAACAAAACAAAAACCACTACTCAGCCAGGCGCGGTGGCTCATGCCTGTAATCCCAGCCCTGTGGGAGGCCGAGGCGGGTGGATTGAGCTCAGGAGTTCGAGACCTGCCTGGGCAATATGGTGAAACCTTGTCTCTACAAAAAAATTACAAAAATTAGCCAGGCACAGTGGTGCGTACCTGTGGTCCCAACTACTTGGGAGGCTGAAATGGGAGGATCCCTTGAGCCTGGGAGATAGAGGTTGCAGTGAGCTGAGATCGAGCCACTGACTCCAGCCTGGTGACAGTAATGAAACCCTGTCTCAAAACAACAACAAAAGAAGTAGAACTCAGTGTTTTTCTCAGTGTTTACCCCAGAGAAAAGGCAAAGCGCTGGAAGATCGGAAGATCCCCTGCCACAAACAGGTAAGGGTCAGCCTCTGTAAGCAGTGCAGGCCCAGGGACCGCCGTGCTACTTTAATAGGCAGTAAAGATACTGAAAGGCAGGAGAAAGCTGTGAGGCAGATGTCACAGAAGAAAACGTCAACTTTATGCTTCGTTATCTGGTTGGGAAAAAGAGAATCCAGGTACAGGACATCTTTTAGTTGGATGTATCTGCAGCCTTCGTGTGGCCTCAGAGGGCCTGAATTTTCTAGGGAGACACAAGCAGATCAGGGACAGGCACAGACTTACTGCAAAAATCATGAAATCCCAGGATCTACAACTATGGTGGAGCATCCTCTGTCCATGCCTCCCAGGGACCCTGTGCCCCATCCAGCACCAGCTACGATGTACCAAGGCTCCCAGGAGCCTCAGAACATCTCCATCTTCATAGATGTGTGTTTCATAGTGCAGGGGCTGTGAAAGGAAAATAAATCTTGGGGCCTCCAGATCGCTAAGCTAAAGGGAAAAGGTCAAGCTGAAAATTGCTTGGGAAAAACCTGCTTCGCATTCTATTCAGTCACCCCTCTGCTCACTGAGATAAATGCATATCCGATTGCCTTCTTTGGAGAGGTTACTCAGAAACTCAAAAGAATGCAACCATTTGTCTCTTATCTACCTATGACCTGGAAGCCCCCTCCCCATGGAGTTGTCCCACCTTTGCTTCAAGTTGTCCCACCTTTCCGGACGGAACCAATGTTCATATGTAAATATGTTGATTGATGTCTCACATCTCCCTAAAATGTATGAAACCAAACTCTGCTCTGACCACCTTGAGCACCATGTCATCAGGACCCCTCCTGAGGCCGTGTCACGGGCACGTGTCCTCAACCTCAGCAAAATAAACTTTCTTTATTAACTAAGACCTGTCTCAGATATTCGGGGTTCACATTTTAGTAACCATCTCCATAGAAGGATTCTGAGTGGAGATGCACCTGACCTTTGGCATATCTCCTATCAGTGCTTGGGACCAGCATGAGCTACCTTTATGGCTCAGACCAATAGGACAATTTGCTGAGGTCGGATGCACCCCCTCCAGAGAATCCCTGATCTCCCAAAATTTGGTGGAGATCTAAAGTTTATTTTGCTGTACCACTCCCTTGTTTGTAGTTTTACTTGCTTCCAACAAGAAGATCTCCTGCTTCCACGATGATTGAAGGCAGGTAATTCTTTTACGGAGTTTGAGCTCGCTGCCAGCAGGGAAGATGAGTTTGAGTTTTTTCCTGCTTTTAGGATGGTAGAGAGCAGTCTTCAGCCTGAGACCCATCCCTACGTAAGTAGCTGAATTGGGGTTTTGTCTTGGCTAAAGTTTAACAACCAGCTGGTCTTAATTTCTCTTTACCATTAGAGTGCTTAGTGACCATATTGTTGGGTTTGTTGTTATTGTTGTATGTTCTAGTCTTTCTCCCATTAGATTTGACCAACTCTACGTGACTTCGTCAAATCCGAGTGCGAATTCCAAAATATGGGTAACAAAGCCTCTCTAATTTGGCTAAAATTTCTTGCAGCTGCAAAGAGGGAAAACAGAAAACAAAAAAACCCCAAAAACCATGTGCTTGGTTTCTGTGTTTGTTTTCTGTTTAAAAAAAAAATTCTTTTTTTTGGTGGCGGGGACAGGGTCTCATTCTGTCACTCAGACTGGAATGCAGTGGTGCAATCTTGGCCCAGCACAACCTCTGCCTCCCGCGTTCAAGTGATTCTCCTGCCTCAGCCTCCCGAGTAGCTGGGATTACAGGTGCGTGCCACTAAGACCCGGCTAATTTTTGTATTTGTATTTGTATTTGTATTTTTTGAGATGGAGTCTCACTCTGTCACCCAGGCTGGAGTGCAGTGGCATGATCTCGGCTCACTACAACCTCCGCCTCCCAGATTCAAGCGATTCTTCTGCCTCAACCTCCTGAGTAGCTGGAACTACAGGCGTGTGCCACCACACCCAGTTAATTTTTATATTTTTAGTAGAGACGGGTTTTCACCATGTTGGCCAGGATGGTCTCGAACTCCTGACCTCAAATGATCCATCCACCTTGGCCTCCCAAAGTGCTGGGATTACAGGCATGAGCCACTGCACCTAACCAAAAAAAAAAATTTTTTATTTACTTTTCTTGCATCCTAACCTCCTTCCCTCTTTGCCATATGCACTACCAAAAAATCTAGCGAAGGCTTCCAATGACTTAATCCTCTTTAAATAATTCAAACAAAGGCGCCGCTCACCCTTTTTGAGGTGTTCTGTTTTCTCTGTGGAGTTTTAAGAGTCATGAGCAGATTTTTCTTAGGTCTAAAGCTCTGTTTCCCTGTATTGTATGACCTGACCTCTTGGGCTTTGGGGATATCAGAGATTACCTTATACTGTGAGAGGATTTGACCTTGCTGTGTGTAATGGCGGATAAGAGCTACAAATAAGGGTGGCTGAGCACAGTTTACAGGAAGTAGTCTTGGCTGTTGGTTTTTATTTGCTCTCCTAGGAAGTTGTTGTTTAAGGATCCTACTTCTAGTTCAGAGATGCTCTCAAAATTAATCTTAATTTGGCTTCTCTGTGCATATTTGTGTGAGGAACTGAACTGTTGTTTTCATAGGTAAATGAGAGACTAAGTTTTCTCAGCACCTAAGAGAAAGGGCATTTGCTCCTCCCCGCCGAAAGGCACCCCTGGGTGACTGGGGGCCTCATGGGAGTGTCTGGGGGATTCACCCCCTGTGATGTGCAGTGGCCCCACGAGGAAATCCACAACAAAAATTAATTTAAAAAAAAGGCTTGTCTAAGAAACACATATAAGGGCTGACACTCAGTGTTCTGAGCCCTTTCAGAGGTCATAGACCTCTGGAGAGAGAAACAGAGGGTGGAAACGACTCAGTGGTGACACACTTTGGAGTCCTGCCCACAAGCAGTACGCATCCATCCACCACACAAAAACCCTAGGCCACAGCTCAGTGCCTCCTTTTAAGAGAAAAAAAAAAAAAGTGAGAAACAAATAATCTAAGAATGAGGAGAAAACTATGAGAATAATCACCTTGAAAGCACTCCATAGGTTTTATGGCATCTCTGCTTGCCAGACTTTATGTAAAATGAAAGTAATATGGTCTTTGTGCACATTTACATTAAGGAAAAAGAGCCCTAAGGTCGATCAGCAACTATAGAGTTCCTAAGTCCTCTTTTTCTCTATTTTCTTTTCTGCCTGCTTTAAGTCTGCTGTTATTTTTCTATTAAAATAAAAACCATTGTTTGGATCCAACAGGTTCTTTTTGCAAGCTGGTGAATTTGTATTTATCTCATGGCTAAAGTTCTGAAGTAAAAGCTATACGATCTTTGTGTATGTGTGTGTGTATATATATTTAAAAGGCCTTTATAATTTCTATAATTTTATGTTAAATTGGCAATTAAATCTGTTTTAATTTCCCTCTAGCACACCATAGTTTTTTCTCCATACCTTATGATATAAATTTTGCTATTTGATTTTCATCTGAGTTGTTTCCTTTAGTATGCAACTTGAAGGCAATTTAGCTGACAATTGCCTAGGGTAGTGAAACAGATTATAAAGAATTTGCAAGTCTAAGGAAAATAAAAGATTTTTATGAATCTATAAGATGTACTTATTTTTTTTTGAGATGGAGCCTTGCTGTGTTACCCAGGCTGGAGTGCAGTGGTGTGACCTCGGCTCAATGCAACCTCTGCCTCCTGGGTTCAAGCAATTCTGCTGCCTCAGCCTCCCAGGTAAATGGGATTACAGGTGCTCATGCCCAGCTAATTTTTGTATTTTTAGTAGAGACTGAGTTTCACCATGTTGCCCAGGCTGTTCTTGAACTCCTGACCTCAAGTGATCTGCCTGCCTTGGCCTCCCACAGTGTTGGGATTAGAGGCGTGAGCCACTGTGCCTGGCCAGAAAACATTCTTTCCAAAAAAAAAAAAAAGTGAACAATTTTTGTCTAATTCAAAGCTTATTTAAAGATTATATGGTTATATTAAAAAGGTAAAAGAAACCAGGAAATAAGAGAGATGTAAAGTAAGTTATATAAAAAAAAAAGTTTTATTTTGTTTGTTTGGTTGGGTTTTTTTGGTAAGGAGGCTTAAAGATTTTTTTTTTTTTTTTTTTTTTTTTTTTTGCGATGGATGGAGTTTTGCTCTTGTCACCCAGGCTGGAGTGCATTGGCGTTATCTCAGCTCACTGAAACGTCTGCCTCCCAGGTTCAAGCAATTATCCTGTTTCAGCCTCCCGAGTAGCTGGGATTACAGGTGCCTGCCACCACACCCAGCTAATTTTTGTATTTTTAGTAGAGACGGGGTTTCACCATGTTGGCCAGGCTGGTCTCAAACTCCTGACCCCAGGTGATCCTCCTGTCTTGCCCTCCCAAAGTGCTGAGATTACAGACGTAAGCCACTGTGACCAGTCATGAGAAACAATTTTATATGAGCAAGAACCTTGTATGGTAAGTTTAGTCCTAGAATAAAATGACTGGTTGTTTAAGAGAGAGGGGTGTTTGACCAGGCATAGTGGCTCACACCTGTAATCCCAGCACTTTGGGAGGCCGAGGTGGATCAACTGAGGTCAGGAGTTCAAGACCAGCCTAGTCAACATGGTAAAACTCCATCTCTACTAGAATTATAAAAAATGAGTCAGGCATGGTGATTTGCGCTTGAAATTCTAGCTACTCAGGAGGCTGAGGCATGAGAATCACTTGAACCTGGGAGGTGGAGGTTGTAGTGAGCTGAGATCGTGCCACTGCACTCCAGCCTGAGTGACACAGTGAGACTTTGTCAAGAAAGAAAGAAAGAGAGAGAGAGAGAGAGAAAAGAAAGGAAAAGGAAGGAAGGAAGGAAGGAAGGAAGGAAGGAGAGAGGGAAAGAAAAAAGAGAAAGAAAGAAAGAAAAGAAAGAAAGAAAGAAAAGAAAGAAAGAAGAGGAAGGAAGGAAGGAAAGAAGGAAGGAAGGAAGGAAGGAAGGGAGAAGGAAAGAAAGATGTTCAGGACAAACCAGAAAGTCCAAGCATGGCATGAACAGTCTTTGTAAGTCATAAGAGGATTTATTTAAAAAAAAAACTTTTATGTGATCAAGTTGTCTATTAATTAAAGGGAAATTATAATGGTCTTTCCAGAGATTGGGCTTGATGTAAATGAAAAAAATGCAGTGAATAATTTGTAAGAGCAATGAAACTTTCTTAAGTGATTGATTTACTGTTAATAAATCATAAGAGATTTAAATATTTTTTAACCCAAATTTCAACTTCTATTATAGCTTGCCATTTTCGGTTTTCTCTCCTCTTTTAAAGGGCAAGACAGTAATGCTCTTCAACTTATTTTTCAGCTCATATAAGTTTTTTTCCTTGAGTTCTATTTGTTGTGGACTGATGCGAACAATGTTTTCTTAAAGGTATAAAGGAAATGTTTTCTTCCAACATAATATTTGGCGCAGTGCTGAAGGTTTTTTCTTTTGCCCTTTGGTAACCAGCCTAACAAATTTTATGGTTTACTGAAACAATTCCTATGCCATTATTATCAAGTTTTGGTTTGCTGAAAAAAAAGTGAGATTAAAAGAATTTTTTTTGCTGGGCATGTTGGTTCATGCCTGTAATCCCAGCCCTTTGGGAGACTGAGGTGGGTGGATCACCTGAGGTCAGGAGTTTGAGACTAGCCTGACCAATATGGTAAAACCCCATCTCTACTAATATTACAAAAATTAGCCTGGTAGCAGGTGCCTGTAGTCCCAGCTACTCGGGAGGCTGAGACAGGAGAATCACTCAAACCTGGAAGGCAGAGGTTGCAGTGAGCTGAGATAGCACCACTGCACTCTAGCCTGGGTGACAGAGTGAGACTCTATCTCAGAAAAAAAAAAAGAATTTTTTTAACCTTAAGGTTATTACATTCATGTATCTTTCTAAATGGGCTTTTAAAGTCCTTGTGATACTGAGTTAAAGGGCTTTGACTACTGGGTCTAAGAAGGACACCAAGTCTTGCTAAATGTTGAACACTGACATCAATTAAAGCCTCATCTTTAGGCCGGTAGAAGATGGCAGTCAAAATAAACTGCATTCCTGAGACATGGAGCCAGAAATTAAAGCTATTTAACTCCTCAAGGCCCAGGGACTATCACAGAGGAAGTGGGCATGTGAGATTGTAAAAGCCAATTTTGAGAGATAAAATAAGTTTAGTTTCTCTATAAATTAATCATTAATGTCAAATGCATGCTGATGCAAGACCAGCATTAACAATGTTTTCTCAAAGCATTAACCAACTCATTAATAAAGGTTATAAAAGGCTTATGGAAGTTATAACTTATGGGCAAGATTAAAATTTTATAGATTACTTATAAAATTTTGAAAAACGGCCGGGCACAGTGGCTCATTCCTGTAATCCCAGCACTTTGGGAGGCTGAGACAGGTGGATCACGAGGTCAGGAGATCGAGACCATCCTGGCTAACACAGTGAAACCCCATCTCTACTAAAAAATACAAAAAACTAACCGGGTGACATGGCAGGCGCCTGTAGTCCCAGCTACTCGGGAGGCTGAGGCAGGTGAATGGCGTAAACCCAGGAGGCGGAGCTTGCAGTGAGCTGAGATCCGGCCACTGCACTCCAGCCTGGGCGACAGAGCAAGACTCCGTCTCAAAAAATAAAATAAAATAAAATAAAATATTGAAAAACAAATTTAATTGGCTTCATGTTGTTTTCATTAGGGCTTATTGTTTACAAAATTAAGTCTCCTCTCTCAAAGAATGAAGGTTTCCTCTTTTTTAGAAAAAAATCCTTGAGTTAGCACTTTGGTCAAAAGAATGACTTATTTTACAATGACCTGTGGTATCAAGTGTTTTCAACCTTTAATATTTGACAAACTTTCTAAACTCAAATTATAAATTATGTCTTTTTCTGACCTAATTAATGCTTTAAGATATTAGATTCCCTAAAGTCCAAAAATGACACAATTTGGCTTATTTGGTATAAAAAGTATATAGAAAACACAGTCAAATATGAAATGGTGTTTGGTTTTCTTTGGGCTATATTTGTATAAATATGTTATTAGTATGTGTTCCAAAATTATGGGAAACCCCTATAATTATTGTATGACTTAGTGTATATTATCAGTAATAATTATAATTGTTACATTAAATTATTTTGTGCCACAGATGTAACAAATATCCTTGTCAATTGTGTTTGACTATGGCTGCCCTAAAACTTTTTGTCATCCACAGACAATTGTTGTCTTGTTTTGGTCCTCTTTAGAAGGTTGTTTTATAATCAGCTATAAAATCTAACAGGTGCTCTTGAATACAAGTTTCTGATACATTTGGAGATTGTGACATCAGAATAGAATAAAACTTTCAGAACTCACAGAGAAGTGAAAAGTTCATGAATATCAAGCTGAACAGCAATGAACTACATGGAATGAGCTAACAGAAGACTGATGTAATCTTTTTGACTTTTTGCTGAAAACATTGCTAATCCTTTGTTTTGTTTTTTCAGAGTCAAGGGAAGTTTTCTTTTGAGCTATTGACAGCTTTTAATAATTTAGTATACTCCTATGAACAACATTTTGAACATATTTTTTGCTCTTTACCTGATTTCTCCAGAATTTGGAAACTATCTGTGAGTATTCTTAACTTATGGTAACACAGTTATTTACATCAGTACAATAAGAATCTGTTTTTGGCCAGGTACAGTAGCTCACAACTGTAATCTCAGCACTTTGGGAGGCCAAGGCGGGCAGATCACCTGAGGTTGGGAGTTTGTAACCAGCCTGACCAACATGAAGAAACCCCATCTGTACAAAAAATAGAAAATTAGCCAGGCGTGGTGGTGCATGCCTGTAATTCTAGCTACTTGGGAGGCTGAGGCAGGAGAATCACTTGAACCCGGGAGGTGGAGGTTGCCAACAGTGAGCCAAGACCATGCCACTGTACTCCAGCCTGGGCAGCAAGAGCAAAATTCTGTCTCAAAAAGAAAAAAAAGAAAAAAGAATCTGTTTTCATTTATTGCAGGACAGAATTGGAGAAACTGGTTACTGACTGGAATGGTATGCTTTCCTTTAAGGAATCAAACTTGACCTATGGGGCCAATAAAAGCACCTTGGGAAAACTGGCCTCTTACCTTGTCTACACAGTCCCTGTACAGCATTCCTGACCTGTGGTAAGTAAAGAATGTCACTTTCTGACAGGCCCAGGAGCCACAAGTTTATCTTGGAACTTCAAGAAGAGAGGAATTCACCCAACTCATAGGTTATTTGATGATATAAATCCATGGCTGGGCTCAGTTTTAAAAAAGTCTTGGCCGGGCGTGGTGGCTCAAGCCTGTAATCCCAGCACTTTGGGAGGCCGAGACAGGCGGATCACAAGGTCAGGAGATCGAGACCATCCTGGCTAACACGATGAAACCCCGTCTCTACTAAAAAAATACAAAAAACTAGCCGGGCGAGGTGGCGGACGCCTGTAGTCCCAGCTACTCGGGAGGCTGAGGCAGGAGAATGGCGTGAACCCGGGAGGTGGAGCTTGCAGTGAGCTGAGATCCGGCCACTGCACTCCAGCTTGGGTGACAGAGTGAGACTCCATCTCAAAAAAAAAAAAAAAAAAGTCTTATCTGAGATTCCTTCTATGGAACAAAGTCCATTCATAGCCTTAAAAGCCTATGTAAAAAAATTATTCTTGCCGCACTGTATACAAATAATCAGGCCTAGTATAATAAAGCAAATCAGTCCTAACATGACTTTAGTAAAAATGGGAAACTAGAGAGAGAAAAATTATGTTTCAAAAACTGTAGTACACCTGTTGTTAGACTCTAATCTTGCCTAATGTTTTTCATTTTTTATTATTTTCTACAGTTTGGACTGAATTCTAATTTTTCTTGGCTACAAGTCTTAAAAATAATGTTTTTAATTTCTTTCCTCTTTTTTTTTTTTTTTTTTTTGAGACAGAGTCTTGCTCTGTTGCCCAGACTGGAGTGCGACGGTACGCTCTTGGCTCACTGCAACCTCCATCTCCTGGATTAAAGCAATTCTCCTGCCTCAGCCTCCCAAGTAGCTAGGATTACAGGTGCCTGCCACTATGCTTGGCTAATATTTAGTATTTTTAGTAGAGACAGGGTTTCACCTCGTTGGCCAGGCTGGTCTCGAACTCCTGACCTCAGGTGATCCACCCACCTTGGCCTCCCAAAGTGCTGGGATTACAAGTGTGAGCCACTGTGCCTGGCCCTGTTTTTAGACATTGGCAATGGGCAGCACAGGACTGTGATCCCTGAGAGAAGAGAAACAAAGAGAGTGAACCCTGTGATTTTCCAGGTGTAGGAAAACAGCCAGTTGCCTGGCAAGAGTAACACTATCTTGAAGGGAAACCACCATAATGACCCATGTTTGACTAGTGCATACTAAGGCGGTCCTGTGGCAAGGTCAGGAAACAGTGCCTGTAATGGAGATAACCCCTTGTAAAGAAACAGTGCCTGTAGCAGAGATAACCTCTCATAAAGATGTTTATCTAGGCTGGGTTGCAGTGGCTTAATCCCAGCACTTTGGGAGACTGAGGTGGGAGGATCTCTTGAGCCCAGGAATTTGCGATCAGCCTGGGCAACACAGTGAGACCCTGTCTCTTTAAAAAAAAAAAAAAAAAAAGAGAGAGAGAGCTTATTTAAATTCCCCAGTGGTCAGGAGTTTCACAAGACGTCTGAGGCTAAAATTTCACTATAAAAAGGATACTTTCTGGAGGGCAGTTGCAGAGATCCACTGCCATGTGGCTGCCTCAGACAAGGCTTCTGTTTGTTTCTCTTAAATATTTCTTTTTGAGAAACTGGATTTGTCAACCTCTTTCTTCAGCCTCTCAGTTCCCTTGGCCTTTGGAGGTAGGTTATCTTAGATCTGCTAACAACAGAACACCAGCCTTTCTGCCTGAAGGAATTTCTTTTCTTTTCTTTTCTTTTTTTTTTTTTGAGACGGAGTTTTGCTCTTGTTGCCCAGGCTGGAGTGCAATGGTGTGATCTTGGCTCACCGCAACCTCCGCCTCCTGGGTTCCAGCGATTCTCCTGCCTCAGCCTCCCAAGTAGCTGGGATTGCAGGCATGCGCCACCACACCTGGCTAATTTTGTATTTTTAGTGGGGGTGGGGGTTTCTTCATGTTGGTCAGGCTGGTCTTGAACTCCTGACCTTGGGTTATCCACCTGCCTCAGCCTCCCAAAGTGCTGGGATTACAGGCGTGAGCCACTGTGCCCGGCCTGCCTGAAGGAATTTCTAAGCTGCTAGGAAGGGAAGGGGAACCCAGACAGACAGTCCAGTAGTCTCACAGAGGCAAGAGACAGAGATAGGAGTTGGGGGAAGTTGAAGTGGCTAGGATTTGCAGGGTAAGGTACTGAGAAGAGGGAGCTAGGCAGGGCAAGAATTCCAGAAATGTGCATAGGAATTACCTTTAAATCATCAGCCAAATAATTATCTGTGCATCCATGGAATAAAACTCCACTAGTCTTGGCAAAAATAATTTACGAGCATAGAAAGTTGATTCTTCATCTGGGCATGGTGGCTCACACCTGTAATCCTAGCACTTTGTAAGGCTGAGGTGGGCAGATCACTTGAGGCCAGGAGTTCAAGACCAACCTGGCCAACATGGTGAAACTCCATCTCTATAAATAATGATAATATTGGGCCGGGCGTGGTGGCTCAAGCCTGTAATCCCAGCACTTTGGGAGGCCGAGGCGGGCGGATCACGAGGTCAGGAGATCGAGACCATCCTGGCGAACACGGTGAAACCCCGTCTCTACTAAAAAATACAAAAAAAAAACTAGCCGGGCGAGGTGGTGGGCGCCTGTAGTCCCAGCTACTCGGGAGGCCGAGGCAGGAGAATGGCGTAAACCCGGGAGGCAGAGCTTGCAGTGAGCTGAGATCCGGCCACTGCACTCCAGCCTGGGCGACAGAGCAAGACTCCATCTCAAAAAAAAAAAAAAATAATAATAATAATAATAATGATAATATTAATAAATTTTAAAAAAAGAAAGTTGGTTCTTTGAAAAGATCAACAAAATTGACAAACCTTTAGCTAGATGAACTAAGAAAAAAAAATTCAAATTACTAAAAGTAGAAACAAGAATGAGGACATTGCTACTGATTCCATAGGAATAATAAGGATTATAAAAGATTACTGTGGCCGGGCACGGTGGCTCACGCCTGTAATCCCAACACTTTGGGAGGCTGAGGCCAGAGGATCACCTGAGTTCAGGAGTGCGAGATCAACCTGACCAACATGGAGAAACCCTGTCCCTACTAAAAATACAAAATTAGCCAGGTGTGGTGGCACACACTTGTAATCCCAGCTACTCAAGAGGCTGAGGCAGGAAGGAGAATCGCTTGAATCTGGGAGGCGGAGGTTGTGGTGAGCCGAGATCACACCATTGCAATTACACTCCAGAGCAAAACTCTGTCTCAAAAAAAAAAAAAAAAAAGATTACTGTGAGAAATTGTACACCAACCTAGATGAAATGAACAAATTCCTAGAAACACAAAACCTATCAAGACTAAGCCATAAAGAAATAGAAAATCTGAGTAAACCTATAACTAGTGAGATTGGATTGGTAATCGAAAATCTCCTAAGAAAGAAAAGCCCAGGATCTAATGGCTTCACTGGTGAATTCTATAAAACATTTAAAGAAGAACTAATATCAACTCTTCTCAAACTTCTGACAGAAATTGAAGAGAACACTTCCTAACTCTTTCTATGAGGCCAGCATCATGCTGACACCAAGGCCAAATAAAGACACTACAAGTCCCAGTAATAGCATAAAGAAAAGAAGACACTAGTAGAAAGAAAAACTGTAGATCATTATCTCTTGTGAGCATTGATGCAAAAATCCTCAGCAAAATACTAGCAACTGAATTCAACAGCATGATAAAAGGATTGTGTACTGTGACCAAGGGGGTTTATACCCTGAAAGCAAGAGTGGTTCACCATACAAGAATCATCAATGTAATGTACTGCATTAACCGAATTAATTAAAAAAACACGTGATCATCTCAACAGAGCAGAAAAATCATTTGGCAAAATTCAACACCCTTTCATGATTAAAACAGTCAATAAAGTAGGAACAGAAGGTAGTTATATAATGTAATAAAAGCCATACATGAAAAATCTGGCCAGGTATGGTGGCTCATACATATAAATTCCAAACACTTTTTGGGAGGCAGTGGCAGGAGGATCACTTAAGTCCAAGAGTTTGAGACCAGGTTGGGCAACATAGTGATACCCAGCTCTATAAAAAAGAAAAGAAAAGAAATCCACAGCAAACATCATATTCCATGGTGGAAGACTGAAAGCTCATCCACTGGGATCAGGAGCAAGGAGAGAGTCAACCTAAAATAACAACAGATACAGTGGCTCTAAGAAAAAATGATATTACTTGGGAATGAATGACAAATTGTATATTAGTCCGTTTTCACGCTTCTGACAAAGACATACCTGAGACTGAGTAATTTACAAAAGAAAGAGGTTTAGTGGACTTACAGTTCCAAGTGACTGGGGAGGTACACAATCACAGTGGAAGGCAAGGAGGAGCAAGTAATGTCTTACATGGATGGCAAAAGGCAAAAAGAGAGAAAAGCTTGTTCAGGGGAACTCTCTTGTGAGACTTATTCACTGTCACAAGAACAGCACAGGAAAGACTTGCCCCCATGATTCACCTCCCACCGGGTCCCTCCTACAACATGTGGGAATTCAAGATAAGATTTGGGAGGGGACACAGCCTAACCATATCAGATTGTGTGAAAGGAAAATAAAATCTCAGGACCCCAAACTCACTATTCAAAAAGAAAAGTTAAGCTTGGAAACTAAGCCACACAAAAAGCTGCCTTACCTTTTGTTCCTAAACAGATAGGTATAAGATAGAAGGCCACATGTCTCCCCAGGTGGCCTCCCTCACCTTGACAATGTAAATTAACAGCTTATCTTCACAGGTGCAGCACAAAAGGAGACTAGAAATCATCCCCCCATATACCCCTCAGAAAAATGCATATTTGACCTCTTCCTCTACTCTCTGTTTATCTTATGTACAGATTTACTGAGTGTAAGATATGTAATTGACTATTCCTCTACCCTGTCCTTTTCACATGGAACATGTGGATTCAGTGAGCACTAATCAAAGCCTCAAAAGAATGCAATGGCTTGTCTCACTTGTCTACCTTCCCTTTTTTTCCCTTTCTCCTTTCCCCTCCTGCCCATTTTTCCCCTTTAAATAATGAAGTCCTCAAAATCTTCTTTGGAAAAAAGTGCATGCCACAGATCGTACTGTCTTGTGTCTCTTCTTCTTGGGTGCATGCACAACCTTGGCAAAATAAACCTCTAAATTGATGGAGACCTATCTGAGATACTTTTTTGTTTACAGTTCCATCCCCGGGAATACATGTACCATGGTGAACCATTGCGGGAGGCACTCAGAGAGAAAAAGAAAGGAAAGGGGTTTTAAAGGCAAAATGAGGAAGGTTACATTAGTTGTTTTGAAAAAATTATCCTTGGCTACAAGGATTGATAACAAGGGTAGCATTAGTCCAAGATTGAACAGGCAATTGCTGGACAGGTGTCCTTGCAGAAATATTCTTTGTGCATGGGTGTGACGACCTTTGTGCAAGATTGTGGTTTCAGACAGTCCTTGTTTTTTATTGTTGTGTTGGGGTTTTTGTTTTGTTTGTTTCTTTGTTTTTGTTTTTGTTTGAGACAGAGCTTTGCTCTTGTTGCCCAGGCTGGAGTACAATGGGGCAATCTCGGCTCACTGCAACCTCTGCCTCCTAGGTTCAAGTGATTCGTCTGCCTCAGTCTCCTGAGTAGCTGGGATTACAGGTGCCTGCCACCACGCCCGGCTAATTTTGTATTTTTAGTAGAGACGGGGTTTCATCATGTTAGTCAGGCTGGTCTTGAACGCCAGACCTCAGGTGATCCACCCATCTCAGCATCTCAAAGTGTTGGGATTACAGGCATGAGCCACTGTGTCCAGCCTCAGACAGTCCTTGTAATATTTTCTATCATAGGCGTGTGTGCATGGAAGCCCCTCCTCAGCCTCCTAAGTTCATTTTTTTTTTTTTTTTTTTGAGACGGAGTCTCGCTCTGTCGCCCAGGCTGGAGTGCAGTGGCGTGATCTCGGCTCACTGCAAGCTCCACCTCCCAGGCTCACGCCATTCTCCTGCCTCAGCCTCCCGAGCAGCTGGGACTACAGGTGCCCACCACCCCGCCCAGCTAATTTTTTGTATTTTTAGTAGAGATGGGGTTTCACCGTGGTCTTGATCTCCTGACCAGATCTCCTGATCTCCGCCCGCCTCGGCCTCCCAAAGTGCTGGGATTACAGGCATGAGCCACCGCGCCCGGCCTAAGTTCATTTTGTTAGGGTTTGGCATAAGTGACTCCAGTTTGATTTGGACAACTTGTGCAGAAGGATGCCCACTTTTGCTACTTCTATTCAACATAGGACTGGAAGTCCTAGCCAGGGAAATTAGGCAAGAAAAAGAAATAAAAGCAACTCAGATTGGAAAGGAAGAAGTATCTCTGTTCGCAGATGGTATTTATTTATTTAGAGACAGGGCCTCACTCTCATTGCCCAGGATGGAGTGCAGTGGTGTGATTGTTACAGGACAGGGGTAACCCCAAGAGAGGGTTCTTGGATCTCATGCAAGAAAGAATTCAGGGTGAGTCCTTGGTGCAAAGAGAAAACAGGTTTATTAAGAAAGTAAAGGAGGGGCAAAGTCTCACTCTGTTGCCCAGGCTGGAGTGCAGTGGCACGATCTCAGCTCACTGCAAGCTCCGCCTCCCGAGTTCACACCATTCTCCTGCCTCAGCCTCCTGAGTAGCTGGGACTACCGGCACCTGCCACCATGCCTGGCTAATTTTTTTTTTTTTTTTTTGTATTTTTAATAGAGATGGTGTTTCACCGTGTTAGCCAGGATGGTCTCGATCTCCTGACCTCATGATCCGCCCACCTCGGCCTCCCAAAGTGCTGGGATTACAGGCGTGAGCCACTGTGCCCAGCACTGCAACCTGTGTTATCAGCAAGGTCTTTATGACTTGTATTTTGTGCTGACCTCCTATCTCATCCTGTGATTGAGTATGCCCTAACCATCTGGGAATGCAGCCCAGTAGGTTTCAGCCTCATTTTACCCAGATCCTGCTTATGATGGACTTGCTCTGGTCCACACGCCTCTGACACAATCATGGCTCACTGCAACCTTGACTCCCCGGGCTCAGGTGATTCCCTCACCTCAGCCTCCTGAGTAACTGGGACTATGGGCACCATAACACCATGCCTGGCTAATTTTTTGTAGTTTTAGTAGTGATGGGGTTTGCCAGGTTGTCCAGACTGGTCTCAAACTCCTGGGCTCAATCTATCCACCCATCTCCACCTCCCAAAGTGCTGGGATTGTGGGTATGAACCATGGAACCTGGCTAATAAGCTCTTATCTGTATAAAACCCTAAATATTCCACACACCAAAAAAATGTTAGAGGTAATAGATGAATTTAGCAAAGCAGTAGGAATCAAAGCCAATGCACAAAAATCAGTTAAATTTCTATGCATTAACAATAAGCAACCAAAAAAGAAGACAAAACTTCCACTTACAATAACATCAAAAAGACCAATCAAAAAGCTCATGCCTGTAATTCCAGCTCTTTGGAAGTCTGAGGATGAGAGGATCACTTAAGCCCAGGAGTTGAGGCTGTAGTGAGCTATAATCGTGCCACTACACTCTAACCTGGGCAAGAGTAAGATCCTGCCTCAAAACAAAAAACAAATACCAACAACAAAAACTCATGCAAATAGACAGCAATAAATAAATACATTAATTTAATTAAATAAAACAATTTTTAAAAAAACCTCAAAAAACCAGTAACATCAAAAGGTTCTCAAGGTGTTACCAATTAAATTGAAAGTTCCAGCTGGGCTTGGTGGCTCACACCTGTAATCCCAGTGCTTTGGGAGACCAAGGCAGGAGGATCCCTTGAGGCCAGCAGTTCAAGACCAGCCCAGTTAATATAGCGAGGCTCTGTCTCTAAATAAAAAAATTAAAAAGAAAAAAACAAAAAAACCTGGAAGTTCCCTTCACCCCAACTCCACTTCTACCCCCAGTGTGGGGGCACGTCTTTCCTTTCTCTCTTCCAGTCCATATTTCATAGTAGCCCTTCAAGTCCCACATTAGAAATAGCAGACAGCCCAAATCCCATGGTGTTTCTTTGCATCGTCTCCCTGTACCCCGTGTTTAAATGTCACAGCGCCTCACACACAGAGCCTTGACATACCATTTGCCGTCTGTTGGTCTCACTGGATTGTAATTTCCGCATGGCCATGGCTGGATTTTATAAAACGTTGCTGTCCTGGTGCTTGGCAAAGCGCAGGCAGGGAGGAGGCATTCAGAGCCTGTTCACGGAGGGCAGCGGGCAGCGGCGGAGAGTGGCAGGGTGTCTGGATAAACCAGGTCTGCCTTTCTCGGGCTAGTTCATACCTAAAGGACATTTAAGGGGTCCAGCCGGGCCATTCAAACTCTGGTCGTATGAACTGAAGCCTCCTCAAGGGACATACACACAAAAAATGCACAAAACAACACGGCCTAGTGGGAAAGGACCTGGACTTGCATGAAAAGGTGCGGGGGAGCCTTTCCCAGCCTCAATTTTCCTCCTCTTACAGAGGCGGAGGCTCATAGAATGAGGTGCATGACACCCCAGCTTAGGAGAAGAAACTTTTGCAGAATGAATCAGGAGCCAGGTCTGCGCTCCCGAGGCCAGAGCTGGCCTCCTGTCGCGGCCCAGTGCACAGAACGGCCACTTTGTGCCCTGCGCTTCGCCTTCAGACCGGGCGGGAGCTGTGCCTCGCCGCGGTGTCCTGGACACGAGCAGCTGGGCGCCGCTGCGGAGAGAGGGAAGCGCCGCGCGGGTCCCGGGCCCAGCGCTGCGCCCAGTCCTTAGGCGCCCTCCTGCGGCCGCTGCTCGGCGACCTCCCGGCCCTGCGGCTGCGGCCCCGCCCCCGCGCTGACGTCACCGCATTCCGGCTCCGCTCCTCCCGCCGCGGCGCCCGCACCGCAGTGACAGCCAGCCGGGCCCGGTGGCGGAGAGGAAGTGCGGTCCGCGCCAAGCTCGTCCCCGCCGAAGCCGGCTCCCCGCGGCTCGGGTGACAGCGTCGCGGCCGCCGGACGCAGCGCGGGGCAGGCGCGGGCAGAGCCGAGCGCAGCGGAGGCTCCGGCAGAGGCGCGGGGAAAATGGCTGATGACTTTGGCTTCTTCTCGTCGTCGGAGAGCGGGGCCCCGGAGGCGGCGGAGGAGGACCCGGCGGCCGCCTTCCTGGCCCAGCAGGAGAGCGAGATTGCAGGCATAGAGAACGACGAGGGCTTCGGGGCATCTGCCGGCAGCCATGCGGCCCCCGCGCAGCTGGGCCCCACGAGTGGGGGTGAGTCAGCGCGGGGCCTGGAGCGGGGCTCAGGGCGCGCACCCGGGGGACCCCGGCCGGGGCCCAGCGGCACAGGGTAGAGAGCCTGCTCTAGGCCAGCCGGGGCAGGAGCTGGGGGACGTGGGGAAGAATCTTCTTGGAGCTCTCCATGTAGCACTTCCGAGCTGGGGATGAGGCCTCCCCTGGGGCTGTGGATCCGGTGACTCCCGGGACAGGAATTCGGTCATGACATTTCATCCCCAGGCCAGCTTCCCCGCTGCCCGGCTCTGGAATCCAACCCCAGCTCAGTTTTGAGAGTCCCTCCTGAGCCTTCTAATAGCCTGGCTGTCCCAGGCTCCCAGCTAAGTGTGCAGGTGTGGGCAGAACACAGCCCTCCTGGCCCCTCAGGCTTAGCTCTCTCCTGCAGCTGGGAAAAAAGAGGACCCTGGGTGCTCCAGGAAGTCACTAACCTTCCCCCGTGACCACCTGCCATTCGGCAGTCGCTGGGCTAAGCGCCTTGGTTACATTTAATCACTTCATACACGTTACTGAACCCATTTCAGAGATGGTAAAACTGAGACTCAAAGGGGTATGCTATTGAAATAACTAATAAGTGGCAGATCAAGAATTTAAACCTGATTCTTTTTATTTTTTATATATTTTTTCTTTTCCTTTTTTTGAGATAGGGTCTTGTTGTGTTGCCCAGGCTGGTCTTGAACTCCTGGGCTCAAGCGATCCTCCCACATCTTCCTCCTAAAGTGTTGGGATTACAGGTGTAAGCCACCACACCTGGCCGTGAATTTAAACCTGTTTCTGTCAGACTCGAAGCCCTCTCCACCTGACCACACTGCCTTCCAAGTGTCTGGCTCTGAGTTAGACACCGGAGTGTGGGCCGCAAAGAGGCATCAGTCAGATGTGGTAGGGCCCTTCAGGGTTTTGTAGTTGTCGACTTAATGGTTTTCCAAACGTGGTCCGGAGCTATCATGATTTACTGTGATTGGCTTCAGACTTCAGAGTTCATGCCTGGTCCCTGAGAGATCATCTTTATCAATGATGTTCCTGCCCTGGTTCTGGCTAGCAAGAATGATTTTGTGAAATATTTAGTAAAAAAGTAGATATCAGCCGGGCGCGGTGGCTCTCACCTGTAATCCCAGCAGTTTGGGAGTCCAAGGCGGGTGGATCATGAGGTCAGGAGATCGAGACCGTCCTGCCTAACACAGTGAAACCCCATCTCTACTGAAAATACAAAAAATTAGCTGGGCGTGGTGGCAGGTGCTTGTAGTCCCAGCTACTTGGGAGGCTGAGGCAGGAGAATGGCGTGAACCCGGGAGGCAGAACTTGCAGTGAGCTGAGATCGCGCCACTGCACTCCAGCCTGGGTGACAGAGCGAGACTCCGTCTCAAGAAACAACAACAAAAAAAGTAGACATCACTTTCATGGGTGCATCCAAAACAGGTTTTACTTCCTGTTAATGTCATTTTGGAGTGGTTTATGGACCTGTTGTAATAGTGCTGACATATATACATATAGATATATTTTGGTTAATGGTGTTTACAAGGCTCTTCACAGTCATGTGTGTATTCATTCAACATTTGCTGAGCACCTACTGTGTGCCAGGACACTAGGGATACAGAAATGAATAAGACAGTTCCTGTGGCTGAGGAGTTTGAAGCATCTCTGTATCTCCTTGATATGAGAAATGTAACCAGGCTTTTGTAACATGCAAGAAACTGGTGGCCCAGAGAATCTGAGTATCTTGCCCAGAGTCACACAGCCAGGAGTGACCGATCTAGGGCTTGATCCCACACCTCCCAACTCTGGGCTCCATTCTCTTTCAAATGCTGTGGAGCCTGGGCAACATGGTGAAACCCCATCTCTACAAAACATACGAAAATTAGCCAGGCGTGGTGACATGTAGCTGTAGTTGTAGTTCCAGCTACTCGGGAAGGCTGAGCCAGGAGCATCGCTTGAGTCCGTGAGGTGTAGGTAGGTTGCAGTGTGCTGTGATCATGCCACTGCACTCCAGCCTGGGCAACAGTGAGACCCTGTCTTTAAAAAAAATATGTGTAGCAGTCACCTCCTTGGGAGGAGATAGGATGTGGGGTGAGAAGCACTGGGTCTTTTGCCACCTGTCTGAGACAGCAATGGAGGGCTTCTGAAGTGGCAGCTTCCAGCACCTCAGTACAGACCCTGCCCTGTCCCAGGGAATTGCTGAGAAATGCCTGCCCCAGTTAATGCACCAGTATTCATTGGTCCACACCTCTGTGAGACCACCCTTTTCTTCAGTCTGGCTCCCTGGGGCCTGTTGGGGGAGGGGTGCAGGGAAGAGGAGGGAGGCCTTGTGGGGAGGTCCTGCTGAGGGGAGCCATTGCCAGAACCTCAGGAGAGAGAAGATGGGATTCAGGCCGAGGGCAGCCAGACGCCTCTGGCAGCTGAGCAGTTTGTGGCCTCTCCCAGGATGGTGGGCTCCGGGGGCTTAGAGCCTGGACGGGAAGTTCTGTCCTTGGCAGAGATGGGGCACAGATTGGCCTCAGACCCGAGGTGACAAGGAGAGAAACAGACACGCTTGCTTCTTCCAGGGAGCTGGTGGGGACACAGCCTTCTGAGGGTCTCCCAGGCACATACCTGCTGACTCTGCAAAGCCTCAGCTGCCCTCCTTAGTCAGGTCGGGGAACAGAGAGGTGTTGAGGGATGGTGGCTCAGTGGGTGGCCAGATGGACTAGAATTGATCTGACCTTCTCAGCCTACGCAGTGCTGAACAGGTAATCTTCCCCTGGCCAGGGATGTGTGCCAGGAGCCTGGATGGGGCAGAGAAAAAGCGCCCTGGCCTGCTGGGAGTTGAGCAAAAACTGGCTCTAGCAGCAGCCGCCAGTCAGTACCTCTGAGGCACCTTCTCTTGGATGTTGGGGTCCTCAGATTAGCAGTCTCTGTGCTGCCACTGGGCTCAGGTGCCCCTGGGGAAAGAGGGATCTGCTGTAGACCTGTGCTGGAGCTGCAGGGAGCCCCTCCTCTCTGGCGGGGCCTGTGGCCCTGGGTGATCTGGATGATGGACACTGTTTCCATTCATCAGCCTTGGGTAGGTTTCCATTTTCACACCCAGTTTTCTGAGCACCAGGCCTGGCTCTGACTTGCCTGTCAGTTCTGGGCAAGCCCATTTCCCCCGCTGGGCCTCAGTAAGCTCACAGGAATGTTCTGGACCCTCTCTGCCCTTGTTCCAAAATGGGCCAGGCAGCTGAGGGAAGCAAACATCCAGGGGTTTATCCCCGGGACGTGCCTCTGCCTCAGTCCTGTTCTGCCGGCCTGTGAGTGTGGACTCCCGGTGATAGATGTGCAGTGGGCGGGTGGAGAGCCCTGTGGGAACAGGTACTTGGAACGCTGTGTGGGTGTGTGTGGACTCCCAAGGAGGCCGAAACGGCTTCTCCAGAGGAACACTCTGGAGGCTGAGGCTGGGCAGAGACTTTTTCTGTTGGTCAGGGTAGACTCCGGGCAGCTGCGTGCAGAGGTGGGGTCTGAGACTGGAGTTGGTCAGGGCGGAGTGGAGTGGTGCAATTTCTTGAGAAGGCCAAGTGTACTGACCGGCATCCCAGGAAATAGACAGACCCCGGTAACGTGAGGCCCTGCTAGAGGAGACGGCCCTGCAGAAGCAGCCCCTTTGCGGAAGATGCTGCCACTGAAACCCTATTGGTCCCACTGTGATTTAGGGGCCAGGACACCCATGCAGGAGAAGCCTTATCTGAAGGAGTGGGGGTGACAGCTGACAGAGTTGGTTGGAATCCATCACTGTTTGACTCTGAAAGTAAAGTCAATTATGATTTATGTCACCCGGGGATTATTTCCATGGGATTAAGTGTCCTTCCCTTCGGTCCCCAGGCCAAACACACTGTCGCTGCTCACGGCCCTCTCTGGCTGGTGAAGGGCTGTTTGACTATCTGCCTCATAACCTCATGTGGCCTCCATGGCTTTTTGCTAGGAGGCAGCGCAGTTTTTGAGAGCCTTGCAGATAACAGCAGGCCTCAAAAGAACAATTCAATTTGCATTTAGCCAACAGTCACTGCTCACCCCTTCCGTGCTGGAACCCTGAGGAGCTGAGTAGGACACAGAACTGGGTAACGGGGTACACACGGACCCTGGGGATCATAAGTAATTGCACAAGAGGGTGGGGGATACTGTATGATATCCTGGAATACCCCAAAAGTGAGACCTACCATAAGTGCCTAGGGAAGTAGAGGAAGCAAAAGAGGGCTTCCCAGAGGAGGTGACTTATGAGCTGCACCTTGGAGAATAAATGGATCCAAAAAAGCGTTCTTTAGAGAGGGAAGCAGGACGAAAGCATGGAGATGAGGGTGGTGTGTTTGGGGAAGGAGGAAACCAGAATTTAGGGTTTGTGGGATGGGCTGGTGGGAAGTGAGCCAGGAAAGGGCAGGGCCAGATTGTAGAGATCCTCATGTTCCAGGTTAGATGTATTCATCTGGCAAATATTTATTGAGTCTCTGTCATGTGCCAGGGACTGTTGCAGGTGGTGGGCCCCATCATGGATGAAAGCAAGTCCACACCCTCATGGAGGGTCTGTTCGATGGGGGAAGACAGATAATAAACACATAGACAAATAAACAGCAGGCTGTAGTAAGTGCGCTTAATACTGCTGGAGGAATAGGAAGGGGTGCCCAAGGGGTGGATGGGGGTGTGGTCAGGGAGGCCTTTAATTAGGCAGCATTTGAGCAGAAGCTGAAGGGTGTGAGGGAGCAGCCCTCCAGGCAGAGGGAACAGCACCTGCAAAGTCCCCAAGGCAGGAGCAGACGCTACAGGCCACTGTGGTCCATGGGAAGTGGATTTCTTTGGAGTTTGTTTTCATGACATTTTGAGTCAGAGGAGAGGCGCAGGTAAGTGCATGTTTTATGGACTGTCAGCCCTGGCAGTTGGTTTGAAAGAGGGATGGGAGAGGCTGGAGTCAAGGGGGCCTGTGAATGGGCAAAAGCCGTGCATTCGTTGTCTTTCTTTCATGCATTTATTTACTTGTTTATTCAACAGATAATGACTGCGCACCTGCAAAGGCACAAGTGCGTGCAGGTCTCTGGGAAAGACACAGGAGAAGAGAAAGAGACACAGTTGTGTCTTCCCAACTGTTTGCCCCTATTTAGCAGGCAAAGCAGTTGTGCAGGTGCAAGATGCTGAGGGCCGGGCCTGGGGCTGAGCTGCGGGAGAGAGTGGAGGGCAGCTGTGAATGTCACTGTTGTAGCCGAAGCCCCAGGAATTGGTGACTAATCAGATGTCAAGGAAAGGGACAGGGAGGATTCACTGCTGAGGGCAAACTTCATTCCTTCTGGGAAGGGCACAAAGAGAAAAAATGTGCCAGGTGCTGTCTGGTGGGAACTGCAACTCCTGCTCACCCAGGAGGAGCAGTTGCTTAAGGCACCTCAGGGACAGGCAGAGACACGTAGGCCCCTCTTTTCCTTATCCAGTATAGCCCCCACCCTGAGCTTACAGCAGCTCAGCCTACTCACCAGCACAGGCTCCACAGGTAATCTGGCCATTCCCAGCCATGGCCAGGGGTCGGTGATTTCGGGTAGGTAAGGAGCTATTACTGGCTGGGTGATTTTGAGCAATCGCATGGCCTGTCTGAGCCTCAGCTTGAGTATCTGTAAAATGGGTTGACAACTATTTCATTGCAGGGCTGTGGTGAAAATAAAATGTACTAATGGCTGTGAGAGGCTTTGTAAACAGTCAGGGAGGGGATTGAGCCTAAATTATATATATATCCGTTATGTCTCCTATATGTGGGTCAATATATACATGGGTATACACAGAGTTTGGGTTGAGGGGCTAATGTAGGACCATTTCCTGCTTGCTATAAGCTAAACAGTGAGTAATGCTATCTCCTTGTTCTCTTTCCAGCTGGTTCTGAGGACATGGGGACCACAGTCAATGGAGATGTATTTCGGGTAAGCAAGGCTCTGTCTCAGCAGCAGTGAGGACCAACAGCCCCGATCTCAGTAACTTAAAGCCTCATTGTTGTAGGCTTACAGCTCCAAGTTCTCCTGTTCATTATATCTGATGCGTTGGGGTGGGAACATAGAGAAAGGTTTTTGGCATGTTTTCTTGTCATGTAGAGGGCAGGGAAGAAGAATAAGGACCACTAGTGATCGAGATTGATGGGGAGTAACCTCAAGTTGCCCATGGTGATGTCTGGTTTTGGGAGGGAGAGGTCAAGTAGCCCACGGTGGCATGAGATAAAGGCAGCGCAAGGCCTTCCCTGACCATGTACCACTGACGAGAGGCAGAACCCAGGCCATCTCCACACACAGGGCGGGCCCTTTGGTCCAGATATTCCACTTCCAGAATTTTCCCAAAGGAAATAATTGGACAAGGCCACCCAGATTCTCTGCAGGATTATTTATAATGGCAGACAAATTGGAGACAACCTAAGTGTCCAGCATCAGGGGACTGAATAGATAGATGAGAAAACCATGCTGTTGTTAAAAAGGGCAATCAGGGCTGGCCGCAGTGGTTCACGCCTGTAATCCCAGCACTTTGGGAGACTGAGGTGGGTGGATCACTTGAGGTCAGAGTTCAAGACCAGCCTGGCCAACATAGTGAAACCCCATCTTTACTAAAAATACAGAGAATTAGCCCGTCATGGTGGCAGGTGCCTGTAATTCCAACTACTTGGGAGGCTGAGGCAGGAGATTTGCATGAACTCAGAAGGTGGAGGTTGCAGCGAGCCGAGATCATGCCATTGCTCTCCAGCCTGGGAGATTAAGAGTGAAACTCCGTCTCAAAAAAAATAAATAAATAAAAAATAAAAGGGCAATCAGAGCTTCCTGTATTAACACGAAAAGATGTCCACAATATATTAAGTGGAAAAAGCAGCTTGCAGAATAATATACACAGTATGGTCCTGTGGTTTTTTTTTTTTTGAATATGTTTGGGCCAGGTGTGGTGGCTCACACCTGTAACCCTAGCACTTTGGGAGGCCAAGGCAGGCAGATCATGAGGTCGGAAGATTGAGACCATCTTGACTAACACGGTGAAACCCCATCTCTACTAAAAATACAAAATTAGCTGGGCGTGGTAGCGCATGCCTGTAATCCCAGCTACTTGGGAGGCTGAGGCGGGAGAATTGCTGGAACCCTGGAGGCGGAGGTTGCGGTCAGCCGAGATCGCGCCACTGCACTCCAGCCTGGGCAACAAGAGCAAAACTGTCTCAAAAAAAAAAAAAACAAGTTTGCACTACATATCTGAAAGGATGTGTACCAGCTGTTAAGAATGGTTAGCCCCAAGGGCGGGGTGGGATGGGGATAAGAAAAGGGCATTCACTTTCGCTGGGTTGTTTAAAAATTCTTTAAGTGTTTTTATAGCACAAAAAAGGAAAACCCAGCCGGGCACAGTGGCTTACGCCTGTAATCCCAGATTTTGGGAGGCTGAAGTGGGAGGATCGCAGGAGTCCAGGAGTTTGAGACCAAACTGGACAACATAGTAAGACCCCGTTTCTACAAAAAATGAAAAATTAGCTGGGGAAATAGTGTGTGCCTATAGTCCCAGCTACTCAGTAGTCTGAGGTGGGAGGATTGCTTGAGCTGGGGAGGTCAAGGCTGCAGTGACTATGATTACACTACTACACTTGGCCTGGGTGAGTCTTTTTTTTTTTTTCTTTTCTCGAGATGGAGTTTTGCTCTTATTGCCCAGGCTGGAGTGCAATGGCACGATCTTGGCTCCCTGCAACCTCCGCCTCCTGGGTTCAAGTGAGTCTCCTGCCTCAGCCTCCTAAGTCTGGGATTACAGAAGTCCACCACCATGCCTAGCTAATTTTTTGTATTTTTAGTAGAGACGGTGTTTCTTTTTTTTTTTTTTTTTTTTTTGAGATAGAGCCTTGCTCTATCGCCCAAGCTGGAGTGCAGTGGCGCGATCTCTGCTCACTGCAAGCTCCACCTCCCGGGTTCATGCCATTCTCCTGCCTCAGCCTCCCGAGTAGCTGGGGCTACAGGCGTCCACCACTACGCCCGGCTAGTTTTTTGTATTTTTAGTAGGGACAGGGTTTCACTGTGTTAGCCAGGATGGTCTTGATCTCCTGACCTCCTGATCCTCCCGCCTTGGCCTCCCAAAGTGCTGGGATTACAGGCGTGAGCCACCGTGTCTGGCGAGACGGCATTTCATCATGTTGGCCAGGCTGGTCTTGAACTCCTGACCTTCAAGTGATCCACCCAACTCGGCCTCCCAAAGTGCTGTGATTACAGGCGTGAGCCACCACGCCCGGCATGACAGTCTTTTAAAAAAAAAAAAAAAAAAAAGGAAAACCCTAGTAAGTGTATTTCTAGTTAAGACTGCTTCTGTCTGCACCTGCCTGACTCTCTTCCCCTTGAACACACACAAATCCATTTTAGTACTTTGAGGGAACTCAGACCACAGAGGCGTGCAATCATCCTCACCTCAGCCCCCGAACCAGATGCCTGGTGGGGCTAAACCTCCCCTCAGAGCCTTCATTCCCACTCAGACTGGGCCAAAGACCCTTGATCCTGGGGACTTCGGCTGTGGGATCTTCTGAGCCCCGCCCTGGAGGAGCTGGCTTCTTAAATCCTCTGGGGGAATAAACAATCCTTATTTTCTTATGTAAGAGGGATGGGCTGGTACCTTATGCAGGGAAACTGGCCAAGTCCTGTTTCTGGAAAATTACTCAACTATCAGCAAGCTGGAAAAGTCGATCTCTAGGACTTCAGCAGCTTCATGTCTGGTTGGGCCCGAGGGAGTCAAAGAATGAGGATTTGCTGCTGTGCAGCTTGGTAGATCACTGAGACTTAGGCTGCCCAGGCTCTGGGCACATTCAGAAGGACTTTGGTTGACCCCACAGTTCTCTGTCCTAAAGTGGACCCAGAGCTGGAGATATGCTTGGAACCACAGAAGTATGTAGAACGTGGCTGGGCACACTGACTCACGCCTGTAATCCCAGCACTGGGAGGCTGAGGTGGGTAGATCACTTGAGGTCAGGAGTTCGAGACCAGCCTGGCCAACATGGAGAAACCCTGTCTCTACTAAAAATACAAAAATTGGCTAGGCAAGATGGTGGGTGCCTGTAATCCCAGCTACTCAGGAGGCTGAGGCAGGAGAACTGCTTGAACCTGGAGGCAGAGGTTGCAGTGAGCTGAGATCGCACACTGCACTCTGGCCTGGATGACAGAGTGAGACTTTGTCTCAAAAAAAAAAAAAAAAAAAAGAAAAGTACCTAGAACACTCTGAGCAGGATCATTTACCTTTCCTAAAGATTAGCATCGTGAAGCTCAGAGCGGTGAAGTGGTGAATGCAAAGTCACCTAGGAAATCAGCCAGTTCTGGAGTGCACCCCCTTTGACTGACTTGGCCCCCCGCCTTCTCCCTCCCAACCCCTCATCCCTGGGTGAGCCCTGGGTGAATCTGAGGAACCCTGGGCCTCTTTTCTAATCTCAGTGAGAACTCTTATTTTCACTGTTACTAAGAATCAGAGCAGGTGTGTTTTTTTGTAAATCATATCACATCAGTGCCATCCTAGAATCCTTACAGGCAGGGCAGGGTCACAGACGAACTGAGTCACTCAGAAGCATGGTGGCAAAGCCCCAGTGTGCCTACATCTCCTGACCTCTGACCTGGTGTGCTTTGCATTACCGCTCTGTTGCTGGAACTGGCTGGCCACAGTGGCTGGGTCACAGGTGGAAAGCCCCAGCTCTTTAAGATTGAGCATAGCAGGTCTGGCCTGCACCTGCCTGGGGAGGAGAAACCTTGGCCTGTACACACCCAACACTTTCAAGGATCCTGGACCGAGCTTTTGTGCTTCCTTTGTTACTCTTTTCTGCAGTCCGTGCACCACGAGCGGGTCCAGCTGCAAACCCGATTGCCAACACAGCCTAAGAACAAGCCTGCCCACACCTATTCCAGCTCTATTTGGCACAGCCAGGGAGGGGCAGGGACAGAAGGGCCCTGCAGGACTCTGCCTCCCCACCTCTGCACAGATCCTCTCTCCTTTCCCTTAATACTCCCATCATCCTCCTTTGAGCTACTTAGAGGAATTAGCAGCTCAGCTTAGCTTAGATTTAGCTGATCAATCCCAAAGAAGGATGTGGCTCATCCTCTTGGCCGTCCCTGGAGTCGCAGCACATGCTTGGCTGGTGTGGGTCCACAGAGGCTTTTCATGGGTGGGCCCAGCAGAGGGCCTCTCAGGAGAGGGATTCTAGGGAGCTAGACTGAGACAAGCCTGGCCCTGACTGTCGCCTCCTGCCTTCTGGTCCTGGCTATTCCTGCCCCTTTCTCTCTGCAGAGCTTGGGAGGGGTCAGAACATTGCTCTAGCCACTGGTGAGCTCTGCTGGTTACCACCCCTCCTGGCCATGACTTGATCTCCCCACTGAGATGCTCAGGTGATTAAAGGAGAGCCCAGTTGTGGCCCCTGACGCTGTCACTGGCAAGGGTAGGGGTGGGGGCAGGGGCAGGAAAATCTGTTCTGAGCAGCCCGGAAATAATGAGTGGCGGCTGCTTCTCGGGGCTTTACCTGCTGGCAGCGGCACTGTGCTCTCCTGGCCACGGTGCACTGAGGCCAGCAGGCGTGGGGCCTGCCACACTGGAACAGCGGGCGACAGCAGCCATGCTGTCCCTCACGCACACGCCCTCCATGGGCTGCGGAGTGTTTCCATAGCGTCTCGTGAGCCTCACTTCCCACCGGTAGTAGGATGTTGTCACTCATTTAACAGGTTTGAGAGCCAAGCTGCCCGGGGAAGGGACTTCTCAAAGGTCACGAGTCCGGTGAGCGGCAGAAGGGGGATGTAAAGCCCAGCCCCTCTGGTGGAGTGTCCAGCGCTCTCCCCTGCCCTCCACACCCCTGGGTACCCAGCCACTTGTTTATTCATTTGGTTTATATGTTTGGTCATTTATTCATTTGGTCAGTGCACATTCTTTTATGGCTACACACCTGCTACGGCAGCAAATAAATGGATATGGAGGCAAATCCACTGGGTAGTTGGTGTCCAAAGAGCTCTCTTGGCCGGGCGCGGTGGCTCACGCCTGTAATCCCAGCACTTTGGGAGGCCAAGGCGGGTGGATCATGAGGTCGGGAATTCGAGACCATCCTGGCGTACATGGTGAAACCCTGTATCTAGTAAAAATACAAAAAAATTAGCTGGGCGTGGTGGTTAATACAAAAAAATTAGCTGGGCGGGTGCCTGTAGTCCCAGCTTCTCGGGAGGCTGAGGCAGGAGAATGGCGTGGACCTGGGAGGTGACAGAGCTTGCAGTGAGCAGAGATCACGCCACTGCACTCCAGCCTGGGGGACAGAGTGAGACTCCGTCTCAAAAAAAAAAAAAAAAGAGCTCTTTTTTTTTTGAGAGACAGGGTCTTGCTCTGTAATTGAGACTGGAGTGCAGTGGTGTGATCAAGGCTCACTGCAGCCTGACCTCTTGGGCTTAAGTGATCCTCCTGCCTCAGCCTCCTGAGTATCTGGGACTACAGGGAGGGCCATCATGCCTGGCTAATTTTTAGATTTTTTTATGGAGATGTTGTCTCGCTGTATTGGCCAGGCTGGTCTCAAACTCCTGGGCTCAAGCAGTCCTCCTGCTCAGCCTCCCAAAGTGCTGAGATTACAGGTATGAGCCACTGTGCCTGGTCCCACACTCGCTTCTGATAGAAGATAGGGACCTGGAAAGAGGTAGATGGGAGCCCAGGAAGGTGAGGGCTTGGCTCTGGGGAAGTATTAGGAGCTAACAGATTGAGTTCTTCTCTGTGTAGGCACCAACCAAGAGCTTTACGTGCATGATCTCCCTGAGTTCTCCCAACTCCCTGTGATGTCGGTTGTCATTATTGTTTTAATCAGGAGGGTTAACAGCTCGCTCAAGTTGTGTAGATAGTAAGAGGTAAAACTTGAATCCAGGATCAGGCGCCAGAGCCTGCCCTAAAGTTAGGGAACGCAACTGTGAGGGGACGCTGGCAGGGGGTTCCAAGGCTGCCCATGGGGATGTGGGTGGCCTTGGTCAAGGGAAGAGCATGTGCAAAGCCGCAGAGGGTTGGTCATTCAGTCCAGGGTTCACCCGAGCCTGGGACCTGCTGCACCAAGGGACGTGCCAGGAGAGCCAGGAGGGGCCAAAGGTTTCGGGTGAGCCCTGCATAGCCTTCACTAGAGTGCATCAGTGGGCCTTGCAGCTGGTTGCAAGGGGTGGAGATGTGGACCCGGTTTGGCCAGCCTTGGCACCTTGGGCCTGGGGCAGGACACCGTGGGGGCTGAAGTTTCCTTAAGGCTGTTCTCGCGCCCAGGCTGCAGGCTGCAGCAGAGGTTTAGATGGAGTCAGAAGACCTGGACTTTCACTTTCTGCTTTTTCCCAGCTGGCTGGCTGTGCGCTAGTCACTTAACTGCTCTGAGCCTGGTTTCTCATTTGTAAAATGAGCATTAGAGGCTCTGCTCCGCTGCCACACAGGGCTGTGGAGAAAGTGCTCTGTAGCCCTGGACACTTCTCACAAATTCCTGACCCAGCCCCTCGTTGAGCTTCGGGTGGTGTGTGGGGGTGTGTCCCAGAGGAAGGCGGGCCAGAGGCCTGGGGGCAACCGGAGCTGGGGACCCAGTCTCTAGTCTTGTCTTGAGAAGGAGACAAGCAGGAACACAAATCATGCATCACAGAAGTGGTGCATGGGCCCTATTAGCTACTATGTGACAAGTCACACCCAGCAATTCAGTTTGAATCCTGGCTCTGTCACTTCCTGGCTGGGTGACCTTGGCTCTTTGGAGATAGAGTTTCCCTACCTGTGAAACAAAAAGAATAAAACTTGGCTGGGTGTGGTGGCTCCTGCCTGTAATCCCAGCACTTTGGGAGGCTGAGGGGGGCGGATCACTTGAGGCCAGGAGCTTGAGACCAGCCTGGCCAACATGATGAAACCCTGTCTCTACTAAAAATAAAAAATTAACCGGGCGTGGTGGTGCCCACCTGTAATCCCAGCTACTCAGGAGACTGAGGCAAGAGAATTATTTGAGTCCGGGAAGCGGAGGTTGCAGTGAGCAGAGATCACGCCACTGCGCTCCAGCCTGGGTGACAGAGTGAGACTCTGTCTCAAAAAAAAAAAAAAAAAAAGAAAAGGGCCGGGCACTGTGGCTCACGCCTGTAATCCCAGCACTTTGGGAGGCTGAGGCGGTTGGATCACAGTCAGGAGTTCAAGACCAGCCTGGACAAGATGGTGAAGCCCCGTCTCTACTAAAAATACAAAAATTAGCTGGGCGTGGTTGTGGGCGCCTGTAATCTCAGCTACTTGGGAGGCTGAGCAGAGAATTGCTTGAATCCGGGAGGTGGAGATTGCAGTGGGCTGAAATCACACCACTGCACTCCAGCCTGGATGACAGAGAGACTCCATCTCAAAAAAGAAAAAAAACAAAACAAACAAAAAACACCAAAAAACAAAAAAAAACCACGTAGGGTTGCGAAGATTAAAGAAAGCCATTTAATTGCAAGTTCTCCGGAGTCTTAATTTAGGGCAGGCTTGGCCAGGCGCGGTGGCTCATGACTGTAAACCTGGCACTTTGGGAGACCGAGGTGGGTGGAACACCTGAGGTCAGGAGTTCGACACCAGTCTGGCCAACAGTAGAGACAGAACCCCGTCTCTACTAAAAATACACCACACCTAGCCAGGTGTGGTGGCAGATGCCTGTAATCCCAGCTACTTGGGAGGCAGAGGCAGGAGAATCCTTGAAGCCAGGAGGCTGAGGTTACAGTGAGCCGAGATCCTGACATTGCACTCCAGCCTGGGCAACAGAGCGAGACTCCGCCTCAAAAAAAAAAAATTAGGGCAGGCTTTATGGAGATGGCAGGCCCTCAAGGATACAGATGAAAAGAGACTCCTGCCCAGGGCCCCTCTCCACCCCTCTCCTCCCACATCTGGCTGCATGTGTGTATTGATTTCCCGAAGGCTCCAGGCCCACGTGACTCCTACACGTGCTGGCTCTTGGCCTGAAATGCCCTTCCCCATCTCTCCCCACTGTGCTCTATCTCCAGGTAAGAATGGTGCCCTCCCCCACTCTCTTTACCTGACCTGTGTTCCAGCAAGGTTCACACTTCCCCAGCCATGGTTCTCATCTGCGAGGGACTCCCTGTCCCGACTTCCTGGAGGATGTCTCGCTCATCCCTGTCCCCAAGCCTGAACATCTGTGAATTCATTCAATATTCTTGAAAGGTGGCTAGGCGCGGTGGCTCAAGCCTGTAATCCCAGCACTTTGGGAGGCCGAGACGGGTGGATCACGAGGTCAGGAGATGGAGACCATCCTGGCTAATACGGTGAAACCCCGTCTCTACTGAAAAATATAAAAAACTAGCCGGGCGAGGTGGCGGGCGCCTGTAGTCCCAGCTACTCGGGAGGCTGAGGCAGGAGAATGGCGGGAACCCGGGAGGCGGAGCTTGCAGTGACCTGAGATCCGGCCACTGCACTCCAGCCTGGGTGACAGAGCGAGACTCGTCTCAAAAAAAAAAAAAAAAAAATTCTTGAAAGGCTCCTGCAGCCAGGCCGTCCCGGTGTTGGGTGCTGTGTAGAAACAGGCAGCCTCTGCCCTCCTGGAGCTTGCTTACTTTTTTGGGGGAGGGAAGGGGGAAAACACAGATTTTAAACAGGTAAACAAGCCAAGGCCTCAATCAGGAGGCAGAAGAAGCCCTAGGAAGATATAGACCCTCGATTCTAGGGGAAGAATGTTCCAGACAAAGCCTCTGAGGGGATACAAGATGAGCTTGCATGAAGGCCAGTGTGGCAAGAGTACACAGATAGAGGACAGAAATCAGAGGCCCAGGGAGAGACCAGATCACTTGAATTTTGTTCTAACCATAGTAGGGAGCCTTCACATGTTTTATTTTAATTAATTTATTTTTATTTTAGTTTTATTTATTTGTTTTTTGAGAGAGTCTCACTGTGTCACCTAGGCTGGAGTGCAGTGGCACGATCTTGGCTCACTGCAACCTCCATCCCCCGGGTTCAAGCAATTCTTCTGCCTCAGCCTCCTGAGTAGCTGGGATTACAGGCGCCTGCCACCACATCTGGCTAATTTTTGCATTTTAGTAGAGATGGGGTTTTACCACGTTGCCCGGGGTGGTCTTGAACTCCTGAGCTTAGGCGCCTGCCTCAGCCTCCGAAAGTGTTAGGATTATAGGCGCCAGCCACCATGCGCGACTGCCTTTGGATATTTTAAAGTGTGACATGATAAATCGGATTTAGGCTCTGAACAGGTCATTCGGGCATTTTGTGGAGATGAGGCTGCAGGAAGCAGAGACCATCTGTGGTCCAGGCCAGGGGTGGTGAGGGCCGGAGGGAGAGTTTTAGAGATGGTGATGACAGGCCCTGCTGATGACTTGCTCAGGGCATGGGAAGGAAGGAGAAATCAAGGACGAACATGAGGCTGGGGCCTTAGTACCCTTGGGAAATTGTTCACTGTCCCTAGGCTTTCATTTTAACATCTGGAACAAAAAATCCAAGAAAGCAAAGGAGGTTTTGTAAAAATGTTGTGCGACACAAGGCGAGTGGGTGAGTGGCGATTGGAGGAGGCAGCCCCCACTGCCCCTTCTCATAGACCTAAAGGCTGAGGTCTCGATGCCATGTGGATGCCACCCTAAAGACAACGCTCAGATATGACCCTCTCTTCCCTTCCTCCTCCCCCACAAGGGCACTGTGGTGCCTTTTTCTCAGACGGAGGGTGGGGGCAAGTTTGGGGAATGAGAAGTCAAGTGGCGTTCGGGATTCCTGAACACCCACGTGGGCTGGCGCAGAGAAAGGGCTCAGTACATGTTTGCTCGAGGAGTGGGGATTGGGTGGTGGTCAGATGGCTGCCTTCATTGTATTTTTATTTTTATTTCCAACTTCTCTGATCTCTCAAGTCATTTTAGATAGAGGTAAGTGTTGGGAAGAAAATAAAACAGGGCACCTGGGTAAACCCATATACACAAAGTAACAGTGCAGTTGTCTGCAGATGGAAGGCTCTGTAGGTTTGGGCAACGGTGCTGGGAGGAGTCCTTGTAGCCTGGCCTCAGAGCAGCGTTGTTCCCAGAAAGGAGCAGCGGTGAACTTGTGTTCTCCGGGTACGGGTCCCAGAAGGGCCCCTGGGATGTTGGGGAGAGTCTCTGAATTGAAATACAGTGCTGTGCTGGAAGAGGAGTAAGGGTGGCGCCCAGCTGCCCTGATGATCCCAGGAGCCAGGCTGCACCCCTGTCCTGGGCCTGCCCGTCCCTCACTCCCCAGACAGCTGGAGACCGAAGCCCTGATGTGCCATCTGTGTTCCCTCTCCCAGAGCTCCTCCCAGAACCGGGCGCCTGCTGGCTGCGGGATCTTTGCTCATTCAGGCACTGAGGATAGGTGGGCGCCATAGGACAGAGGGTGTGCCAGACACTCCTGTGGGGAGAAGATGTCAAACAACACGGGCAGTCATGGCAGTTTTGATAACTGCTTGAAGGAGGAGGAAGGGGAGACTATTGCAGGCCAGAAGCCCCAGGAGACAAAGGCGGGGCGGCTGGAGTGGAATGCCTGCAGACAGGAATGCGGAGGGCGTGGGTGCCAGAGCGGGTGTGGCTGGGCCTGGATTGGAAAGGCTTTGCCAGACCAGAGGGTGCCACACCCTTGTGAGCAGAGCTCATAGTCCTCAGCGCTTTGGGTCCCCAGCTCTGGCAAGGGGGGTGGGGAGACGTGAGCAGAGCCCTTGCCTGGGAGTCAGGGACCTGGACTCTAGCCCTGGCTCTGCCACTACATTGTCCCATGTCTCTGGGCCTCAGTTTCCTCCCCTGTAAAATGGGAATAATAATAGTAGTAATTCTAGCTACTATTCACTGAGCCAGCACTCCACACCAAACACTCTTCTAAATGTCTCACAAATATTAATGAAATCACAACAGCTCTTAGGGGTGTTCTTAATATTATTCCTTTTCTTTTTTTCTGAGACAGAGTCTCACTTTTATTGCCCAGGCTAGAGTGCAGTGGTGTGATCTCGGCTCACTGCAACCTCCTCCACCCCCGGATTCAAGTGATTCTTGTGCCTCAGCCTCCCGAGTAGCTGGGACTACAGGCGCGGGCCACCATGCCAAGCTAATTTTGTGTTTTTAGTAGAGATGGGGTTTCACCATGTTGGTCAGGCTGGTCTCTGACTCCTGACCTCATGTGATGCACCCACTTTGGCCTCCCAAAGCGCTGGGATTACAGGCGTGAGCCACCATGCCTGGTCTATTCCCATTTTTTTTTCTTTTTTTTTTTTTTTTTTGAGACTGAGTCTCACTCTGGACCGGGCTGGAGTGCAGTGGCATGATCTCCGCTCACTGCAACCTCCGCCTCCCAGGCTCAAGCGATTCTCCCAAGTCCCAGCCTCCTAAGCAACCACCACGCCTAGCTAATTTTTCATATTTTTAGTAGAGACGGTGTTTCACCATGTTGGCCAGGCTGGTCTCAAAAACTCCTGGCCTCAAGTGATCCACCTGCTTTGGCCTCCCAAAGTGCTGGAATTATAGGCATGAGCCACTGTGCCTGGCCTTTTTTTTCTGTAATTAAAAAAATTTTTTTGAAAATAGTGACAGGGTCTTGCTGTATTGCCCAGGTTGGTATTAAACTCCTGGCCTCAAGCAATCCTCCTGCCTCAGCCTCCCGAAGTGCTGGGATTATAGGCATGAGCTACCATGTCCAGCCCCATTTTTCAAATGAGAAAACAAAAGTCAGGCAAGGTTAAGCAATTTCTCCCAGGCCTTACAAACATTTCATAGTATGAGAGGTGGCATCTGAACCGAGAAAGCCAGGCTGCAGAGTCCACGTTCTTCCCCATGGTGTGATCTGAGCTATGATCATGCTGCATATCTCAGGGATTCTTCTCTACTCAACAAACATCTACTGAGCATCTGCTGGGCCAGGCACTGTGCTGGGCTCTGGGGACACAGCAGTGAAAAGGACAGAGGTGACATCCTGATGGCAGAGACAGACAAACACATTATAAAGTAAGGTCCTTTTGGGCTGGGCATGGTGGCTCAAGCCTGTAATCCCAGCACTTGGGGAGGCCAAGGCCGGTGGATCACTTGAGGTCAGGAGTTCGAGATCAGCCTGACCAACATGGAGAAACTTAGCCAGCCATTGTGATGGGCGCCTGTAATCCCAGCTACTCAGGAGGCTGAGGCAGGAGAAGCGCTTGAACCTGGAAGGCAGAGGTTGCAGTGAACCAAGATCGCGCCACTGCACTCCAGCCTGGGAAACAGGGACACGTCATCTCAAAAAAAAAAAAAAAAAGTGAGAGGCCGGGCGCGGTGGCTCAAGCCTGTAATCCCAGCACTTTGGGAGGCCGAGACGGGCGGATCACGAGGTCAGGAGATCGAGACCATCCTGGCGAACACGGTGAAACCCCGTCTCTACTAAAAAATACAAAAAACTAGACGGGCGCGGTGGCGGGCGCCTGTAGTCCCAGCTACTCGGGAGGCTGAGGCAGGAGAATGGCATGAACCCGGGAGGCGGAGCTTGCAGTGAGCTGAGATCCGGCCACTGCACTCCAGCCTGGGCGACAAAGCGAGACTCCGTCTCAAAAAAAAAAAAAAAAAAAAAAAAGTGAGGTCTTTTTGGACTGTTAGGAGTTGATACAACCACAATAGAGATTTTAATGACAGTAACATAAGGGACTCACTGTGCCAAGCAGTATTTTTATATTTTATTTTTATTTATTTATTTTTTGAGACGGAGTTTTGCTCTTGTTGCCCAGGCTGGAGTGCAATGGTGCGATCTTGGCTCACTGCAACCTCCGCCTCCCAGGTTCAAGTGATTCTCCTGCCTCAGCCTCTGGAGTAACTGGGATTACAGGCATGCACCACCACGCCCGGCTAATTTTTTGTATTTTTAGTAGAGTCAGGGTTTCTCCATTTTGGTCAGGCTGGTCTTGAACTCCCAGGCTCAGGTGATTCGCCCGCCTCGGCCTCCCAAAGTGCGGGGATTACAGGTGTGAGCCACCCGCCCAGTGTTCTTTATAATTTTTAACTCATTTCATCCTTATGTCCTCCCATCAGGGTGCATACTGTTATTTAGCCCATTTTATGACAAAGAAAGTAGCTGGCACACGCTTTCTTGAGTCTCCTGCTTGGGGGGTATCAAAGCCTATGACTGGGCCGGAGGCAATGATCAGGCACAGAGAGGGTGAGTAAGTTGCCTGCAGTCACACAGGTGGTGGAGTGTTGCTGGCAGAGGGAACAGCAAGTGCAAAGATAGGTGTAGTCACTGGAGACGGTGGGTATGAGGTGGTTTGAGGTCGAGTTATGCAGACATGAGCGAGTCCCCAGCAGGGGCAGCAGAGACAGTGGGGCAGGTGTGCTGGCTGGATAGACTGCTGCGTGTTTGTGTTGTAGGAGGCCAACGGTCCTGCTGATGGCTACGCAGCCATTGCCCAGGCTGACAGGCTGACCCAGGAGCCTGAGAGCATCCGCAAGTGGCGAGAGGAGCAGAGGAAACGGCTGCAAGAGCTGGGTGAGGGCGGGGCTGGGCCGGGGTTGGCTGGGTGGGCTGTGTGTGGGGTGGAATGTGTGGGGAGTCCTCGGAGTGCATGGAACCCTGCATGCCTTAATGTGGGACTGGGCCGGTGTGGCCCTGAGGCTGCCTGGCAGGGGCCAGGGGAGGAGCAGCCGGGGTGGCCAGGCCTGTGCATCCCAGCTGGAAAGCAGCCGCTCATTCTTCTGTGGGGTCCTAGATGCTGCATCTAAGGTGACAGAACAGGAATGGCGGGAGAAGGCCAAGAAAGACCTGGAGGAGTGGAACCAGCGCCAGAGTGAACAAGTAGAGAAGAACAAGATCAACAACCGGTGAGAGGCCTGTGGGGACATGAGGGGGCCGTGGGGACATGAGAGGGGGATATGAGGGGGCTGTGGGGACATGAGAGGGGCTAATGGGGACATGAGGGGGTCGTGGGGACATGAGAAGGGCTATGGGGACATGAGGGGGCTGTGGGGACATGAGAGGGGCTATGGGGACATGAGGGGGCTGTGGGGACATGAGAGGGGCTATGGGGACATGAGGGGGCTATGGGGACATGAGGGGGCTGTGGGGACATGAGGGGGCTATGGGGACATGAGGGGGCTGTGGGGACATGAGAGGGGCTATGGGGACATGAGGGGGCTGTGGGGACATGAGGGGGGCTATGGGGACATGAGGGGGCTGTGGGGACATGAGAGGGGCTATGGGGACATGAGGGGGCTGTGGGGACATGAGAGGGGCTATGGGGACATGAGGGGGGCTGTGGGGACATGAGGGGGCTGTGGGGACATGACTGAACATTGCCCAGTGCTTCCTGCCTTTGAGGCTGTGCCCTTCAAGGTACAAGGTCTTCCGGGAAGGGAAAGGCGTGTTGTGGGAAAAGCTGCCCTTCTGTCTGGGGAACTGCTGCGTGCCAGGCTCTGGGGTAGGCACTGAGGAGACGGAGATAAGGAGGACCCAGTCTTATGTCCTCAAAGGGCACAGAGGAGAAACACACACGTTTGACTGAGCTCGAATACACTAGGGCCCTCTGCACGAAGGCCATGGAAGCAAGGAAACAGGTCAGGGAGGGCCTCTGTGTCTTGGGACTTGGGCTTTGGAAGATGACTAGGAGGTCATCAGGGAAAAAAGGGCAGGGGGTAGGGGGCGCATTCTAGACCTGGGTACGAAAGAAAAAAATGTGATGTATTGGACAACGGGGCCAGGGAGTGGTGGGAGAGAAGGCAGGAACCTGTGGGCTCACGTTGTAAGGGCCTTGGCTGATGAGCTGGGCAGTGACATGGGCGGTGGGGAGCCACTGAAGGGGTCTGAACAGGAGTAACACGATCAGGGATGGATTTTAGAGAAGGCGCTGGGGCCAGGGTGAAGGTCCCCGTTCTCCTATTTGGGTCTGTGGATCGTTGCTGAGCCTTCCAGAACTATGCTTCCTAACACTTCTCCCCCGGGAGGTACTAATGCTCTCTCTCTCTCTCTCTGTCTAACCTTCTGCCTGCCTGTCTGTCTTGCCATCTGTCTTCCCCCACCTAACCCCTTCCCTCAACCTTTCCCTCAAGGATCGCTGACAAAGCATTCTACCAGCAGCCAGATGCTGATATCATCGGCTACGTGTACGTGTTCCTTTTGCTTCTCTGTCGGGGGAGCTAGAGAGGGAATGGCCACCACAATTTCTTGAGTTTCCTGCTTGTGGGATATAAATGAGTGTGGCTGGGCTTGGAGCAATGGTCAGAGCAGGAGGCAAATGCCCTGGTGGGTGCAGGCACCAACCACCTCCTTCCCTCCAGCGAATTGGAGGCTGCTTGGCTAAATCAGAGCCCTGCAGGATAAAGGCAGAGAGAGGAATGTGCTTGGCACTCATTCCCATGTGGGAGGGGCAAATGGCAAGGCACCCAAACTCCCTCCCTCTGAGATATCTCTTGGTGAGTGTGTGGGGTGAAGGGTTTTTTTTTTGTTTTTTTTTTTGTTTTTTTTTTTTTGGGATGGAGTTTTGCTCTTGCCACCCAGGCTGGAGTGCAGTAGTGTAGTCTCTGCTCACTGCAACCTCCACCTCTTGGGTTCAAGCGATTTTCCTGCCTCAGCCTCCCGAGTAGGTCAGATTACAGGCACATGCCACCATGCCCGGCTAATTTTTGTATTTTTAATAGAGACAGGGTTTTGCCATGTTGGCCAGGCTGGTCTCGAACTCCTGACCTCAGGTGATCCACCCACCTCGGCCTCCCAGAGTGCTGGGATTACAGGTGTGAGTCACCATGCCCGATTGAAGGGGTCTTTTATTGAACAAACAGACACTGAGCATGGGATGCTGGAGGCATGTGAAGGACAAGAGCTGCTCCTCTGTGACATCCATCTCTTCCTCCTGCCCCAGTGCACTGACTTTGGTCATCAGCCCCTGCCCAGACCACCACAGGCCCGCTCACGTTTCAGGTTTGGGTCTACTTGGTGTGATGAGTAATCAAGACCAGGGTTGGCAAACAGGTTTTATCTCATGCCAACCTCTTGATTGGTAGAGGCATCCTGGAGGGTGGCGGTGGGGATTCTGGAGCTGAAGAGAAAGTACTTTCTGTTCTTCACTCTAGGTGTGCCCTCTCAGCCTGTTGTGTGTCGAGGCTAAGCCTCCTCTCACAGGGCACAGAGCACACCAGAGCCTTCGTCTGCTTCCTTCCACTCTCCCTCATTTAGTACTCATTGGCACTCGCCTTGTGCCAGATTGGGAAGACACCCACAGGCCGCCCCCCATGGTGCTCATGGTCTGGAGTGTGTTGTGATAAGGGCCTCGTGGAAGGACACAGTGAGCTCTGGAAGCCACTGTCTGCCTGGGGAGCCTGGGCAGGCTTCAGAGATGCAAGACCTTCAGCTGACCTTCAAGTGTGAGAAGGAGTTTGCTGGACAGGGAGGGTGGGAAGAGAAGGTGGGAGGAGCAGCTGGGGCCAAGGCATCCGGAGAGAAAAGGCCCAGCTGGCTGCAGTGGCTGAAGCTCTACAGGCCAGAATGGTGGGGATGGGTGGGAGCTGAGGCTGAGAGGTGGTTGGCTTGGGGCTGGTTGCAAAGCTCCTGTTGTGCCAAGGCTGAGCTGAGACTTGATCCAGAAGGCAGTGGGGAGCCACGGGAGGCTTCCAGCAAGGGATGGGGATGTCAGATGGGCATGGGTGCTGTGAAATACCACAGGGTGCTCAATGCTTCTGTTGAGCCTGAGCAAATGGCCCAGAGAGCACCCAGGAGAGCCCTGAAGAGAGAATGTAGACCAGGGCTTCTCAAACTTTTTTTTTTTTTTTAAGACGGAGTCTCGCTCTGTCACCCAGGCTGGAGTGCAGTGGCATGATCTCAGCTCACTGCAAGCTCCGCCTCCTGGGTTCAAGCAATTCTCCTGCCTCAGCCTCCCGAGCAGCTGGGATTACAGGTGCCTGCCACCACACCCAGCTAATTTTTTGTATTTTTAGTGGCGATGGGGTTTCACCATGTTGGCCAGGCTGGTCTCGAATCCCCAACCTCAAGTGATCCACCTGCCTCTGCCTCCCAAAGTATAGGGATTACAGGCGTGAGCCACTGCGCCCAGGCTCAAACTTTCACATGCCTGTGAATTACCAGGGGGTCTGGTGAAAACCCCGATTCTGATTCAGCAGGACTGTGGGGAGGCCCAAGGGTCAGCATTTCTGACAAACTGTGTCGTCATGCTGATGCCATTGGACCATGGACACTTTGAGCTGCAAGGATGGAGGACAGCCTCTGGACCCTGAAGGGACAGCTCCTAGGATAGCTTCCCTCATCCCCACCTGCCACCCAGCTCCACGCGGCACTTCTCTTTTTCCCAGGCCCACTTGCTACCTCATTGAATTCTCAGGCCACTGAAATAGTTGATAGGGCAGAGCTGTGATCCTCATTTTACAGGCTATGAAATGAGCACACAGCCAGCATTGCTCGAGAGGGGCCAGGTCACCTGATCTGAGGTCAGCTCCTCCGTGGAGAGCTCCTGCCATCAGTCGTGTCTGGCATCGGCAGAACTGGTCCTGCTTGAGATGGAGAGGGGGCTTCCAGGGACTTCTGAGGGACCCTCACTGGCCAAACAGAACATTGACCCAGCTCTCCTCACCTAAGCATCCCTTATTGTCTTTCTCTTAATGAGTCCCACGTTAGATTTTGTTCACTATACTGTATTTACTTGTTTCCCCACTGTCCCTTAGTCAGTGGCTTCTGTAACTGTCAACCAGAACTTCTGATGAAGGACCACCAGTTTTCATCCTAACTTGATTCCAACCAAAAGCAGACTCCAGTGGAGCATTCATGCCCCAGGCTGTGGCTCCACAGAGACGCCATAGAGACAATGGTGGTTCTGGGCTACAAGGGGCTCTGTAGTGAAATATGCTTGGGATGTGGTAGATTCCATCACATACCCACCTTGGAGGGTCATGATGCACACAGCGTATTAAAGGCTTTGAAAGTCTTGCTGTAAAGATCCTCTTTAGCTGGGTTTTCCATAGGTATTTGACCACAGTCTTTCTGGAGAATCCTCACACACAGCATTCGGGCCATGCTGAACTAGGTGCTTCTGTTAGGTGGTTCGTCAGTGTCCTACTTCTGCCAAGCTTTTGGAAATGGTGAAAATAGCTAAGGTCCTGCATTAGGTCCTCCAAGGGTCTTTAGGTGTCAGGAACCCCAGGTTGGGAACTCCTGATAGGGAGGTAATGAACAGAAGGTGCCTAGGCTGGGAAGACCTTTCTGAGCAGGTAAGGCCTGCACTGAGACCCGAATGGCAAGAAGCAGCAAGCCAGGAGCGAGTCTGGGGGAAGTGTGTTCCAGGAAGAGGTGACAGCAAGGTCCTGCTCAGGACCAAGCTAGGCTTCCTCTTGCGCCAAGGCTGCCCTCCTCTGAAGTCAGGGGGGCACAAGGCTGGGGAGGACAGAGTGCCCCAGAGTAGGCTGGGCAAAGCAGCCTTGCTCAAGGGACGGGCTGGGGAAAGGCAGACTGCTATAAAACCCCCTGTCCTATCTCCACCTGCAGGGCATCCGAGGAGGCTTTCGTGAAGGAATCTAAGGAGGAGACCCCAGGCACAGAGTGGGAGAAGGTGGCCCAGCTGTGTGACTTCAACCCCAAGAGCAGCAAGCAGTGCAAAGATGTGTCCCGCCTGCGCTCGGTGCTCATGTCCCTGAAGCAGACGCCACTGTCCCGCTAGGTGCCTGCTAGGTGCATGGCCACAGAGCACGGGCCGGGCCTGGGCAGAGGAGGAGCAGCTGCTTTGGTCGGGGCGGAGACTCGCAGCAGCTGCTACCCACAGCCTATTCCACTCCTCCCCATCTCCAGGCGCTGGGAGGGAGACCCTCACCCCCCTCAGCCCTCTCTCCCTCCTGGCCCTATGGTCCAGCCCCTCACACCTCCTCTCAGTCTACTCAATTGTGACTGTCCCTCCTGATGTATTTTTTTTTCTTGGCTTAAAGGGTGTGTTGTTAACTCTTTTTACACTTATTTATTATCATTCTCATTTCTCTGGAAGCCTCAACTGGTGTCAGGGCTCAGTTTGTGCTTAGAACTTTCCCAGCTTCGTGGCCTTGAGAGAACGTGAGACTGTTTCCCCATTTCCCAGCCAAGTGGGAGCCTCAAGTTGTCTATGTCTGTTGCCTCCATCTCCAGGAGGAAAGACAGCCTCTCGCAGAATGCTTTTGTAACCTCGATCCTTTAGCAAGTCTGTGAGGTAAATTCTGTTATTCTCATATAGCCAAGGACACCAAGGTTCCCAGAGGGGAAGTGGTTTGTAGTGGGAGGGAAAAGCAAGACAGAGGTTCCTAGTGGTAGCTTCCTTCTAAGCCTGGGGAAGAGCCCTGAAGACCCAGGAGACTCCCTTCCTCGGGGTTGGCTGGGACGCTCTGGATGTGGAGGGTCCACTGCCCTGTGTGTTTCGCTTCCTCCTTCAGCTGGGCCCATCTGTGGATTCGGGATAAACAACCAGTGACCACCTTCTTCCCCTTCAGCAGAGTTTGCAAACAGGACGCTTATGACCTGCATGATGTTTAAAAAGATTTGAGTAATTGCCAGTAAATATTAGCTTCCTAGGGCTTCTATAAGAAGGTACATGAACTAGCTGGCTTAGAACAGAAGTTTATCGTCTCATAGTTTTTGAGGCCAGAAATCTGAAATCAAGCTGTGGCAGAGCCATGCTCCCTCTGAAGGAGCTGGGGAAGGGTCTGTTCCACCTGCTTCTGGCTTCTGGTAGCCTCAGGCATCCCTTAGCTGGCAGATGCATCACTGCAATCCTGCCCCCATCAGATGGCTGTTTGCACATTGCCTTATAGGTATGTCTGTCTTTGTAGCCAAATTGTCCTTTTTTTTTTTTTTTCTTACCAAACAGGGTCTCGCTTTGTCACTGAGGCTGGAGTGCAGTGGCACAATCTTGGCTCACTGCAGCCTCAACTTCCTTGGGTCCGGTGATCCTGCCACCTCAGCCTCTCAGGTAGCTGGGACTACAGGCATGTGCCACCACATTCGGCTAATCTTTGCATTTTTAGTAGAGATGGGGCTTTGCCATGTCATCCAGGCTGGGCTCCAACTCCTGGGCTCAAGCAATTTACCCACTTTGGTCTCCCAAAGTGCCGGGATTACAGGGATAAGCCACAGCACCCAGCTTAAGGTCACATTCTAACGAACTAGAAGGACTTCAACATTTTTGGAGGGGGACACCGTGACACCAACACTTACAGTGGTCATCCTCTTTAAAAGTGTCACAGTCCTCACCACTCCATGTCCTTGTCTTGTATCTGGAGGCCAAGAGTCACCACAGTGCACTGCTCTACGCCTATCATCTCTGGCTCAAAGCTGACAGGACATGGTGGAGGCGAGACACTTAGCTGGCCCTAGTACAGCCCTCCACGCTGAGATCTAGACTCTTGGGGGGTTCAGGAAGGGGCATGTCTTCACTCCTTTTCCTTCTGCCAGCTTGAAGCTGGTGTTGAAAACAGCAGAATCACACACAGGAAGAGCGTTTGAGGAGAGCTGACCACAGACCAGGAACGCCTGTTGGAGACTTTCCATGAAGGAGGAACTCACAGGCCACCTGTCCTCCAGAGTTTGCTCAGGTCCTCAGCCTCCTCTTCCAGAACCCTTGAACATTACGTACACAAATCGCTGGAGAGCTTTGGGACTGTGTTCTTCCCACTGTGCCAGACTGCTTCTCAGCCTGTTTCCTCTTCTATACTGTGTCAAGAACCAGATGGTCTAGGCTGGGCATGGTGGCTCACGTCTGTAATCCCAGCAGTTTGGAAGGCCGAGGCAGGTGGATTACCTGAGGTCAGGAGTATTCTTCTAAAAATTAGCCGGACATGGTGGCACACACCTGTAATACCAGCTACTTGGAAGGCTGAGGCAGGAGAATTGCTTGAGCCCGAAGGTTGCAGTGAGCAGAGATTGTGCCGCTGCACTCCAGCCTGGCTGACAGACTGAGACTCTGTCTCAAAACAAAAACAAAAACACAACCAGATGGTCTAGATCAGTGGAGCCCCGCAGACTCTCAGGAGGTGGGAGCAGGATGAGGAGCTGATGGCGGAGTGGAGGGCAGAACCCTCTGTCCCTGACCTCACTATGGGAGGCCTCATCTGAAGGAAGGTGGTCCTACTGACAGTGTGAAAACCTGCTGGGTAGATCAGCATTTTTCAAATGGCATTACTCTAGGCCCACTGAACTAGAATCTCAAGGAGTGACCTTGAGATTCTTTTTTTTTTTTTTTGAGATAGAGTTTTGCTCTTATTGTCCAGGCTGGAGTGCAATGGCGGGATCTCAGCTCACCGCAACCTCCGCCTCCTGGGTTCAAGTGATTCTCCTGCCTCAGCCTCACGAGTAGCTGGGATTACAGGCATGCACCACCACGCCCAGCTAATTTTGTATTTTTAGTAGAGATAGGGTTTCTCCATGTTGGTCAGGCTGGTCTTGAACTCTTGACTTCAGGTTATCCGCCCGCTTCAGCCTCCCAAAGTGCTGGGATTACAGGCGTGAGCCACCGCGTCGGGCCAAATCTCTGCTTTCAAAGTGCCCTGGGTGGCTGTTACTAGGAAAGTTCGGGAATAACTAGACTACACGATTTCTAAGCACCACACCAGTCTAAAGTCTGTTTCCTCCAAAATCAAAGACCAAAAACCATGGGGATGATACTGAATTCACCATACTACAAGTGGATTTTTAGAGTTTATTAAGCAGGGGAGTGGAGGGGAGATGTGGCACAAATAGAAGTATGTAACATTCAAACAACAGAATCTAGGATTTCTGAAAAACTTTCAGTTACGGTTACACAAAGGGTCACTTCCTCCCCCAACGACACATGGGCCTCTCAGAGGAGAGGAGGGAGTAAGTCCCATGGTAGGACCAGTGGTTGCTCCTGGGTTTTGGAATCATTTCTGCGGAGCTTTCAAGGCCAGACCTTGGGCTCAGGGTCGAGATTTCATAGCGGTGACAGCTAGACCCAGCAAGAGGGCTGTGACCGTGAAACCCTGGGCGGCGATCCGGGTGCGCATCATGAGCTGAGAGCGCCGGCTGTCGCCCCGGTAGAAGGAGTAGACGCCGTAGGTGAGGGCGGCCACTGTGGCCAGGCAACCTGAAGAGGGGACAAAGCAACTGGGAAACAGCAGGTCGGGCCCCGCAGGTCATTCTCCGCTTTAGGTCTAGCTTCCCCAAAGCCAAGATCTCTGGATCACAGCGGAGGTAGGGCGGAGAGGGTAGGTCGAGGTGAGGTCCTCCTAGCCACAGAGTCCTCCCAATCCTAGGCCCCAAATCCCGCCCCCAAACCCGCTGCTCCCGCTCCAATCAGTTTCTCCCCTCACCGCCCCGCCCCCTCGTTACTTCTCTGGTTCGCTCTCATTCCGCTCCCCGCTAGCGCTGTGTCCTCCTCTACTTCCTTCCCTCCGACATCACTCTCCTCTCCTTGCGCAGTTCCTACAGCACCCACTTACCTATGGGTACCACCGGGTTCTCGCGGGTCTTGCGAAGGAACTTTTCCTTGAAAGTCTCTGGATCCCTGTAAACAGTGGGGCTAAGCCCCTCAATGACTGGAGGCTTCGATGGTTCAAAGGGAACCTCCGGAATCACAGGGCCGGGAGTCGCCATATCCGGGCCACAGCAGCACGAGAAATTAGGGACTCCGAGCTCTGCCTCCCGGTAAAGGTCACGAAAGGGGCGGGGAAACGAATAGATTGAGCGTTGTACGCAGGCGCAGGTGCTCGTTGCATCCTGGGAGTCGTATGCTCAGAACGGTAGCGCTACGAAAGGACTACATTTCCCCAAATGCCCGCAAAGCCTTGTGCACGCCTTCCGGAAGGAGTTTGTTACACGAGGTCTGAGAGTGAGACGCACTTTGAGCTGCTGGTGCCTTGGTCAGCGCGATGCCCAAGGCCAAGGGCAAAACCCGGAGGCAGAAGTTTGGTTACAATGTCAACCGAAAGCGTCTGAACCGGAATGCTCGACGGAAGGCAGCGCCGCGGATCGAATGGTGAGGGGGCTGGGGTTCCGGGTGGCGGTGGGCCTCGGCCGGGAGGGTCCGCGAGATGACGGATCTGCGATGTCTCCCTTTGCCCGTAGCTCCCACATCCGACATGCCTGGGACCACGCTAAATCGGTGCGGCAGAACCTGGCCGAGATGGGATTGGCTGTGGACCCCAACAGGGCGGTGCCCCTCCGTAAGAGAAAGGTACTGACATGGCAGGGTCTCGGTCCTTGTCTTCTTTACTCTTCCCCTGCCATACTGACCTAGGTTTCAGAACTTGGTACTGCCCATACCTTCCCTCAGGCCCTTCCCGAGTTTTCGACCTCGCCACAGTTGGAACGCTCAACTGACGGTGATCACGGGTCTCTTTACTACCTTCATCACACTCCCTCCCCTGCACACATTCCTCACACCCTCTCTACTCGGTCTTTTTTCTCTGAAATTAACCCATTGGCATCTCAACGGTATTTTCCTTAATGTATCTTTTTCTACCCTTAACTTTCCTAATTAGTACTGCGTAAGAGTTGGAGATCTCTACACCTTTTCTTTGTTGCTCTATCATCCTTGGTCTGAGGCTTCCCTAGGCTTCCCTGACTGCAGTCTGCTCCCCGGGTTCAAGCGATGTCCCACCTCAGCGTCCCAAGTAGCTGGGGTTACAAGCGTGTGCCACCACACCCGGCTAATTTTTGTCTTTTTAGTAGAGACAGGGTTTCGCCATGTTGGCCAGGCTGGGCCTCGAGTGATCCACCTGGCCCCCTGGAGGCTTCAACTATTAAAAGAATCTAGATTCCCAAAAGAAAAGCAAGCAATTCATCTTTCTCTGCCTATCTATAAAATGGGTATAACACTCCTTGCCTTAGGGATTATCTAACCCGTGTGGCTGTAGCCTCACATTTATTCAAGAAATGGCAGTGCCATTTTTCCTCTGGCATGAAAGAATAAAAAGAAACTTGCCTAAGGCAATGGGACAAATGCATTCAGCAAGCCCATTCATTAGGTTAACTACTTATTGAGAACATGTCACATCCTAAGCACCCTGGGGATTTAGTAGAGAACAAAACACAAAGTTCTTGTCACCAAGGTTATGTTGGGGGTAAAAGGCACGGACGGATTACTTGAGGCCAGGAGTTTGAGACTGGCCTGGCCAACATGGCAAAAACCCATCTGTACTAAAAACACGAAATTTAGCTGGGCATGGTGCACGATTGTAATCCCAGCTACTTGCGAGGCTGAGGCAGGAGATCACTTGAACCCCGGGGGGAGGTTGCAGTCAACCAAGATCGCAACACTGCATTGGAATCTGGGCAACAGAATGAGACTCTGTCTCAAAAAGAGAGAGAGAAAAAGCCTCCAGGGCATTAGTTCTCATTGTTACCTACTTCTACCTAACCTTGGGCAGGGATTCTTATGGGTTAGCAGTTGTGTTGGGATAAGCAGGAGTCTGTAACTTTCCCTCATCAAAGATCCTTCTGGTCTCAAGGACTCCGTTCTCTGCAGGTGAAGGCCATGGAGGTGGACAGAGAGGAGGGGCCTAAGGAGCTTGTGCGGAAGCCCTATGTGCTGAATGGTGGGTTTGGTCCACATATTCCTTTAGGTCACTGTCCTGCACTGTGGGAAACTGGGAAGGGCCCTAAGATGTTCTCATTTTGCAGATGGAGAAACCAAGTTTCAGAGGGAAGAGATGAGCTGGTTCAAAGTTCACAGAGTTAGGACTGTGTCCTGGCTGGGTCATTTTTCATTGTCCTGACTAAACCCTGACCTTACTGTGTGAACTAAGGTCAGAGATGTTCAGGGGGGATGTAGCTAGGTGCCTGGGAGAATAGAAGAGAAACTAGTAAATCTCAGGCATGTGTATGGCTTACCATGAATTTAAGGATGAACTGATTTTTAGGGATTCCACCATCTCAATAAATGTTTCCAATGACAAAATCGATTTTACATATATTAAGGCTATAGAGAGTGAATGCTAAAACGAGAAGAGTAAACCCTACAGGAAAGTGGGAATGCTCTAGAATTCTTCATTCATCCTTCCCCTTACCTGTCAGGGTGTTTAAGCAGCTCCCCTAAAGATAAAGGATTTGAATGGCCAGACATTTGATACAGAATTCCTTGAGTTCCTGTCTTTATCTCAGTGGTTCTCATGAGAATTACTGCACAGGATTGTATAAACAAAGCCATGTGCACTTACTGTAGTCAAAGAGAAATATTTTTAAAAATTTTAAATTGTGGTTAAAAAGTACATAAAAGTCACGATCCTAACCATTTTTGAGTGTACTGTTCAGTCAAATATACTCACTTTGTTGTGCAATAGGTCCATATAACCTTTCATTTTGCAAAACTCAAACTATACCCATTAAACAACTCCCCGTCTTCCCCTACCTCCAACCCCTGGCGACCATGTCAAAGATAATTTTATATACAATAGGACCTAGCCCCTGGATATTATTTGCCTACTTCCTTTCTCTGAGGTAGCTCTTTCTCTCAGATGAGAAATGGAGTAGGATTTGCCTGCCTATTTTAAAAATGAAGCCATTAGTTGGCTCCACATCCTGGCTTTTTCTCTCCCATGGAGCACTAGTAAGGTGCCAGGGCCCAGCTTCAGGCCCCAGACCCGGAAGCTCTAGATCTCATGTATTTAGACCGTCTGATTTCATGTGTTGAAATAATACATCAAGAGCTTATTTGAGAGGCTTATAGCTGGAAGGGAGCCCTGTCCTGTGGCAGGTATGTGCCTTCATCTCTGTCCTGAGACCTGCCACTAAGTAGAGGTTATTAGTTTGTTACCTTCCTTGTAAATCCACCCGAGGCCCGGAGAGAAGTGACTTCCCTTTCCAAAAGTTGCCATACTGGTAGATGATTGGGTCATAGGAGACAGAGTCTGGGATCCAAGGGGCTGAAGAAGGTTCCAGCAGTGAATTGGGGAATGGGGAGGCAAAGACCCCCAGGTGGTTGGTGTGGTGGGTCTTGTGGCTTGGGAGTGGGTGAAGGGGTGACTGGACAGCTCAAAGAGCACAGAAAGCAAAGCCTCATTCCCTATTTCCCCGCTTCTCATCATTCCAGACCTGGAGGCAGAAGCCAGCCTTCCAGAAAAGAAAGGAAATACTCTGTCTCGGGACCTCATTGACTACGTACGCCACATGGTGGAGAACCACGGGGAGGACTACAAGGTGAGCCGGCTGAGGCCACGTGGGCTGGCTGGGAAGGTGCCCTGGACCATTCGCGGCTTGATCTGCTTGCGCAGCACCTGTTTTCTGAAACTGAGTGCAAAGAAAGGGAGGAAAAAGACACTCTAGGAAATGGATCCTACTGACAGGGACCTAACTCGAACGAATGCTTAAGGCAAGGATAGACTGAGCGGCCTTGGTTCCTGTCTCACTCACAGATAAATGTTTTGCTTGCATATGGTGTTTTTTGGTGTGTTTTTGTTTTTGAGACAGAATTTCACTCTGTCACCCAGGCTGGAAGTCTATTTTTGGCTTCCTTAACAGTGGAAAGATCCGGCTACAAACAATGGACCCTTGGGCCCAGGTGCGATTAGTTGGCTATGATGCGTCATGAGCTCCTCAGCTGGCCCCAGCTCCTCCCTGGCCCACTGGACTCTCAGGCCTTCCTGAGAAGGCCTGAGACAGTCTTTTTTTGAGACAGAGTCTCACTCTGTCACCCAGGGTGGAGTGCAGTGGTGTGATCATGGCTCACCACAGCCTCAAACTCCCAGGCTGAAACAGTCCTCCTGCCTCAGGCTCCCAAGTAGCTGGGCCCACAGGATGGTTAATTTATTGTTTTTGGAGAGACAGGGTCTCACTGTGTTGCCCAGGGTGGCCTGGAACTCCTGGGCTCAAGAGATCCTCCCACCTCGGTCTCCCAGAGTGTTGGGAGTACAGGCGTGAGCCACTGTGCCTGGTGCACCACAGCCTTTGAGGTTAGGATTCTGGACCTCAGGGGTAGATAGCAAGTGGCTTGCTTAATTCAGGATGAGCTAAAATTTCAGCCTTTGCCTGTCTAGCCCTCTCTTAAAGTAGCCCTTCTCCTTTCTTAGGCCATGGCCCGTGATGAGAAGAATTACTATCAAGATACTCCAAAACAGATTCGGAATAAGATCAACGTCTATAAACGCTTTTACCCAGCAGAGTGGCAAGACTTCCTTGATTCTCTGCAGAAGAGTAAGATGGAGGTTGAGTGACTGTTTTACATCACAGCCGCCCCAGGCTGAGGCGTGCCCCGGACCAGTGAAGCTGGAGTCAGGGTGTAAGGCAAGGAGGGCTGTGTGGCTCCAGAGGTGCTGGCCAGGTCCCATGGAATCAGAAGGTTACACACTCACACGCACACACACACACACTCCCCGCTCTGGGGAAGGAACTGTTCTCAGAGGCTCCAATTTATATTCGTCTGGGGGTTCATGGAAAAGCCAGAACCTGCTGTTTTCAGGGTAGGTGGTTTTTATATATAGTGTGTACATAATAAAACAAAGGTATTTTACTTCTCTGATGATTTTGTATTTTCTGCTGTCAGCCAAACCCTGGGACTGCCCCAGCGAAAAGCACCTCTACCGGGGCTGAGAGGCCATCCCACCTTCAGCAAGTGCTACATTCACATGCTCTTCTAGGCACGGCCCCGGCCTCCTCCTGACCGCTGTCTGCCCGTTTCCCACACGGCAGTTCCTCTCACCTCTACAGAAGCTCGCCAGGAACCCTGGGCTGCTTGGAAGGGGCCTGCCTTGCCCACGCTAGTCCCACCCCTAGGCTGGGGGCTGGTGGGGCCTAGCCTGAGGCCAGCTGTGGCTTTACTGGTGGAGGGTAAGGAGCTCGGGGGGTAAGGAGCTCCGCCGGACTCTGAGTGAGCTGCCCTCTGAGTGACCTGCCTCCTCTGCTTTTCTTTGCATTGCTTATGTTGGCCTTGGTCCGAAGTGAATCCGAGGCCCCCAGCCTGGCTTCTGGGACTGGTGGACTGCTGAATCCTACTCTGTTGTATGCCAAGCACTGGGCTACACATGGCATGGCCATCCTTCGGGGCCAGGCTTGCCTGATTTGGTGGCATGAGGTGATGTCCACAATGTAGCAGGATCGCAAGCAGGGTATGGAGTGGGCACTGGGCATTTTCTTAAGTCCTGCTACTTGATCCCCAACTATTAGTCATACAAAAACCTCATTCCCAGGGTTTCTCAGAGTCACCTATCAGCTGTCTCTTGTCACTCATTGTTCTCAAAAAGGAGGGCCTGCTTTTTTTCCATGGATCATTTCATGTGAAATCTTGTATGATGCATGGTTTTATCCTCATCTTACAGGTAAGGAAACAGGCTACAAGGTGTCAAGGTGGGGTTTGAAGTCTGTCCAACAACTAAGCCTAGGCTTTCTGCTTGCTCTCTTCCCCTTTAAGGACCCCGAAGGCTGCCCATCGGTCCCACACCATCAAGTCAGGCTGGGACAGCCCCAGAAGCCCCCTTACTGGAGTCAGCCGTAGCCTCCAGCAATGACTGGCCCTGGGAAGCACGCAGCGGTGTTTAGTCTGCAGCGGTGTTTAGTCCGCAGCAGTGTTTAGTCCGCAGCGGAGCTCCTGAGGGCCTATTTGGCCCCATCTCATGTCCTCCACAGGATTCCAAATTCAGGCCTTTGGCTGGGGTGGCCCCTTAACGTGTATCTTTATGCAGTTGAGGAAAGAACTTTAAGAAGCCTTCCCTACCACTATCCCCCACACCCAGGCCATGTGAGTGTCTTGTAGGTTTTCTGAGACAAGATCTTGATCTTGTATCCCAGGCCAGAGTACAATGACATGATCATGGCCCACTGCAGAAGCAGCCTCAACCTCCCAGGCCCAAGTGGTCCTCCCTCCTCAGCCCATCCCAGGAAGCCATCTCTGGTGGCCTCTCTTCAGAGGGATGGTAATAGGTCAGAGAATGGAAAATCGGAAGCCACCGCTTCATCTGAGTTACTGAGGAACAAAAGCCCCCAGTGCCAGGTGAGTGACCAGACACAGGTTCAACAGGTAAGTGTCGTGAAGACTTCCCTTCTATGTGAGGAGTGGACGCTCTGCATGGTCGGCACCACCCACTCCCTCAGGTCCACAGCCTTCCCTCCAGCCATCTCTGTTGGAACATGAGAGCTGCCCAAACTTAACTCTGTTCCCAAGCTCAGCTAGGTTGGCAGCTGTTGGGTTTAGGCAGTGGGGGGAACACAGTATCACCCAGGCTAGATCATGAGCAGCTCAGGGTAACTGGACTGGTTCCCAAGAGCAGGTGATTGTGGCTCCTGAATCACAAAGTCATATTCAGGAGCAGCTGGGTAAGGGCACCACACAGCCAGTTAGGTGAGGTTCTTAAGGCCTGTTCACCCACTTTGCCCAGTCTACGTGTGGTGGAAACCAAAGCAGGTGAGGACTGTGCCTGGGGAACAGGCCAGCAGCCCCACCAGAGGAGCGCAGCTGCTGACCACCAAGCCACAGGCTGTAGGACACTTACATTCTGTACCAGTATCACAGAGTGGTGCCACTCCGGACCTTCAGTGCCCTCAGTGTGCTGCTGGGAGTGGTCTTGATAAAAGCAGCTCAAGTAGACATAAAGAAACTTTATTCTTCAAGGTCACCTCCCACAACTGGGGACTTTTAAAAATGGTACTATATAAAGATATTCATTAGACAGATACAGAGCTTAATTAGGTAAAATGGGACCCCCTCAACAATTAAACTGGTTCCAAAGGTGACCTCTGTTAAACTGCATTAAGTCTGGCCTAAAGCTGCCTCTGTACATAGTGAATTATAACCTAACTTAATGTGTAAACACCCTGCAACCTAATCTAAGAGTCTACTCTTGTAACAAGTAGCCAAATCTCAGCCAACCGTAGGCTGAAGGCTGCCAAAACATGTCCAAAGAAGGGAAACGCCAGACTGCAGCCAATCAGGCTATCTCTGTATGTCATTTCCATTCCTTTGCCTATAAATATAGCCTGCACACATTCTGAACCATCGCTTTTGGTCCTGAGTGCTACCCGGTTCATGAACCCTCTTCTGCTCAATTAAGCTGTTAAAGTTAACTTGTCTATAAAATTTTTCTTTTAACAAATTGGTGTCAGAAGTAGGATCCGAAGTAGAACTTCAGTGACCTCCAGGAGCACTGAGTGACCACACAAAAAGGTATCTGCCAGGGCCCATCGTGCCCACTGATCTCTCACAGCAACTAGAGGCCATAGTGAGTTCTGGGATTCTGAGCTCCACAAATTTGTTGAGCTCTCCAAGTTTATCTGAGCAATTTTTACTGGACTGGGTCCTGGATTAGACTCAATCCCATAATAAACTGGATGGATCCAGTTAGAGGCATTGGGTAGGTTATCCTTTTGATAATGGTCTTGTTTCAATCCAAGGAGTCTGGGACTCCACCTTCTGGAACTCCATCTAATTTTATATATAAGAATTATGAGGCTGGGTGTGGTGGCTGACGCCTGGAATCCCAGCACTTTGGGAGGTCAAGGCAGGAAGATCTCTTGAGCTCACAAGTTTGAGACCAGCCCAGGCAACATGGCAAAACCCCATCTCTACAAAAAATACAGAAGTTAGTTGGGCGTGGTGGTGTATGCCTGTAGTCCCAGCTACTCGGGAGGCTGAGGTGGCAAGATCTCTTGTGCCCGGGAGGCACAGGTTGCAGTAAGCCAAGATCACGCCACTGCATTCCAGCCTGGGCGACAAAAGCAACACTCTATCTCAAAAAACAAAACAAGTCCGGGCGTGGTGGCTCACACTTGTAATCCCAACACTTTGGGAGGCCGAGGTGGGAGATCACCTCACCTGCCTGGCCAATGTGGCCAAACCCCTCCCTACTAAAAATACAAAAATTAGCTGGGCGTGGTAGTGCACACCTGTGAGCGCAGCTACTCAGGAGGCTGAGGCAGGAGAATTGCTTGAACCTGGGAGGCAGAGGGTGCAGTAAGCTGAGATTGCACCACAGCACTCCAGCCTGGGTGGTGACAGAGTAAGGCTCTGTCTCAAAAAAAAAAAAAAAAAAAAAAAGTCCCCAAGATTATGGACCCAGACCTTGTTTTTAGAAAACCAGGCTAACCTTACTAGAAACAACTTAGAATTAAAATGGCCACAATGAGGAAACTTTAAATAAAACTGTTTATTTGTGGGACACATTAGAAAGGATCAAAAACTCCACAAAAACAATGGGATGCATTTTAAATTGGTCTCTGCAGAGGCACCCAAAAGACTATACAAATCTAAAATTGCCTAAAAGATTCTTTACAAAATGCAAATGAAAGTCTCATGCAGCACACTAACCCCGACTGCTTCTTCTCTTTCTCTTCTTTACCTTGATGCTCTGAGTATAGTAACCCTTTTGCGAAGTCACCTTTTCTCCTTGAGGCTAACGAAAGAGGGGAAGTTGGATAAATGCCTTGCAAAGTGAGACTCTCTAGTCAACCGGCCCTGCCTGCTGTAACCACTTTTACTCCATTGTCTAAAGCTGAGCTTAGAGCCATCATAAAGACTTAACTAATCCAAGAGAAAATACTCAAAAATGTACTGGGAAACTGAGAATCCTCATAGGAGCTTATGATCCAGGCCTCTAATCTTTACCAGTTTATTCACATGATACTGGGACCTGGTAAGCTCGAAGACTGACATTGACGGCAGGAGTAGAATGGAAACAGCCTGAGGATATTAAAGACCACTCCAAAACCCCAAGAGGAGGGCCAAAAGGAACTAGAAGAATTGCCGAAAATCTTTTAAATTCAATCCCTAAGACTTTTCCACAAAAAAATTGATTGGTCAATCACATAATCTTGTGGGCAAAAGATGAACCAGTTTCAGATTATAGAGCTCATTTAGAAACACTACTTGTGAAACCTGCAGAGACAGAAATGACATTAACTGCTCTATTTAAAAAGGACTTCATTCAGAACTTCACAGTCTAATTAAGAAATATAAACCAGGATGGAAAGCCACAGATATGGTTGCTCTAGGATTTCCAGATTACACTGAACCCTTCACCTTGTTTGTTCATAAACACAACAATCAGGCATTAGGAGTTCTTACTCAAGAACATAGTTGGCCCAGCACTTTGGGAGGCCGAGGCGGGTGATCACCTGAGGTCAGGAGTTCGAGACCAGCCTAACCAACATGGTGAAACCCCGTCGCTACTAAATACAAAAAATTAGCCAGGTGTGGTGGCATACGCCTGTAATCCCAGCTACTTGGGAGGCTTATGCAGGAGAATCGCTTGAACCTGGGAGGCGGAGATTGCAGCTAGCCGAGATTGCACCGTTGCACTCCAGCCTGGGCAAGAAGAGCAAAACTCCATCTCAAAAAATAAATAAACACATGAAAAAGAACATAGTTGGGAAAGCGCAGGCCCATCATGTATTATGGCCTGCAATCAGACCCCATAGCTAAGGCATGTCCTAATTGCTTAAAGGCAGTGGCAGCAACACCAGATTGGTAAAGGGTTCATCTGACCTGGTTTTAGGGAATGAACTTTTTTTTTGCAAGTTCCACGTGCTGTGGAAAGTCTATTAAATTCCAGTCAAACCCAGCATTTTTCAGCAAGTAGACTAACATCATTTGAAATTACTCTTTGGCAAGATATGTCATTACAACCCAAAATGAGTTAATAAAAAGCAGACTCTTCCCAGTTTTTCTCTCACTTGAGCTTGTCATATAGCTCAAGGGAAATCAGTAAATGCTTATGTACAGAGCAGATATGCCTTTGGAGTAGTCCACAATTTTGGCGTGTTATGGCAACAAAGAGGGGTTCTCACTTCTAGTGGAGCCCCCATTAAAAACAGACTCAAGTGGATGAACTTGCTACTATCCTGTTGCCATCACAAATTGCTCTAAGTTCCAAGCTATCTTGAGTAAAGGAGAAAAATAAATAACAAATTCTTACAAGATTGAAGCCCATACATGGAAAGCTGAACCTGAATATCAAGGGACTGCCTTGGCAGATTTTCATGCTAAATCAGATAGTGCTGAAACAGTTAGGATGTGCAATTGGAATGAACGCCACTAGATTGATGACCTTTTTGATGACCCATCTAACAGTGCCATGCACCTGATCCGGAAAGCCAAAATTGTTGTCTGACAGACATAAACATAATGTTACGTGTGAACTCACGGAGAGCCTAGATGGCCCCCTGGTCCTTCCTGAGCCCTTGAAACTTCCATTGTTAAAAGCTTTGCACTCGGCCAGGCATGGTGGCTCATCCCTATAATCCCAGCACTTTGGGAAGCTGAGCTGGACAGACGGCTTGAGCCCAGGAGTTCAAGACCAGCCTGGGCAAGAGGGTAAAACCCTCTCTACAAAAATTACAAAATTTAGCTGGGGATGGTGGCGCACACCGGTAGTCCCAGCTACTCAGGAGACTGAGGTGGGAGGACTGTTGATCCCTGGAGGTGGAGGTTGTAGTGAACCACGATTGCACCACTGCATTCCAGCCTAGGTGACAGAGCGAGATCCTGTCTCAAAACGAAAAAACCTTCTGCACCTCACAATTCCTCATGAAATGAGCAAAATGATCCAAATTATAAAAAATATTGATAGTGTGACTCCTCTAAAATGCTAAAATGGGTTATAACCAATATTTGGTTTGTCAAACCCATAATCCTGGGAAGATAATAAAAACTCCAAGCGGTTTATTTCCACCGCCACCTGATGGACCACTGGAACGTTTACAGACGGCCCTCATTCAACTGCCGCCCTCGATTAAGTATCAGTATGTTCTCGTAATAGCTGGCATGTGTTCTGGTTGGACAGAAGCCTTCCCGTGTAGGAGAGCTGGTGCTGTGACATGACAGCAGCTAAGGAGTTACAAGAAAATATGTTTCCTTTATGGGGCATCTCTGGAAAAATCTCCAGTGACAGAGGAACTTATTTTATTGGACAAACTATGAAGCAGCTAAATAAAGTGTTAGAAACACAGCGGCACTACCATCATCCCTTTTACCGTCAGTCTTCTGGAAAGGCCAAAAGGACACACAATATTTTAAAACTAAAACTGGCAAAATTAACTGAATTGATTGGATTATCTTGACCAAAGGTACTACCACTGGCTTCGAATTTCATTTTTATTTTTCTGATCTCTGAAGAAGAAAGTCAACCATCGCCTTTGGTCCGCGGATCAGATCCACGACAGACAGATTGACCCCCATGAAATAGTTACTAGAAAGCCTGTGCTCCTAACAGAACTTCACGTAGTTCCTCCTCTCCTAAATGCTCATATGACTAAATACGACAAAGCTATAACGCATTATGTCACACTGTATTTTGACAAAATAAACTTTCTGTGGCCCACAGAGGACCATCAAACCCTTCACAATCTGTAACCTGAGACTGGGTTTTCTGGAGATGGTATCAGAGAAAAAGTGCCCTTAAACCTCACAGAAAGAGGCGATACCAAGTTCTTCTATTTCCCACAGCGTGGCAAAACTTCAGGGCTTCGAACCGTGGGTCCACATCTCACAGCTCAAAAGGGCCTCTCCAGACTCCTGGAGCTACACACCTGTTGGAGACTTGAAGGTAAAGCTACCCAGGGCAGTTTTCCCCCAGAAGCAGATGGCATCCTAGACACGAACAGCTTTCCCGAGATTGTGGATGAAGACTTCACTGCAATCACAAAAATCTTATCTTTTTCCCTCTATTTCCTACTTTCTGCCCCCAAATCTTTTCCCTTTCTTTATAGGAAAATCCATGGGACCATAATCTGGGGCTGGCTTTAGCAAAAGCTAATGCTCTAGCAAGAAACTAGAGTAACTGCTGGGTCTGAGTTAATGTCAAAATCAGGAAACGATTCCATTAATGGAATGCCAGAGATTCCATTAATCTCTCCACGTTCCCAATGAGTCACCCCGAAACCCCAGACCCCAAAGGAAGAGTAGAATGCTAACCTTTTTTTTTTTTTTTTTTGAGACAGAGTTTCACTCTGTCTCCCAGGCTGGAGTGCAGTGGTACGATCTGGGCTCACTGCAACCTCCGCCTCCCGGGTTTAAGAGATTCTCCTGCCTCAGCCTCCCGAGTAGCTGGGATTACAGGCGTGTCCCACCACGCCTGGCTAATTTTTTGTATTTTTTAGTAGAGACGGGGTTTCACCATGTTAACCAGGATGGTCTCAATCTCCTGACGTCATAATCCGCCTGCCTCGGCCTTCCAAAGTGCTGGGATTACAGGCGTGAGCCACCGCGCCCGGCAGCTAACCTTGATATTCTAAACACCACTACTTCCTTCCCTACGCTCACTGGAAGTGGTACCCTGACCTTTTCAATTAATAACTAGTAAGTGCCAATATGGAAAACCTGTCCAGGTAATGCCTATGCAAGGAATACTGCCTACACCTATGCTTTCAGGCGTCACATATTCAGGACCTGGGAACTATCTATGTGGCTCCAAGCGACTGCTTATATAATGTCACTGGGTTGAATCCAGTAGGGTCCCTTCGCCCTGGCTGTGGTTATGCACCCTTACAGCATGCTATAAAGGGACCACATAAAATCAAGTTCCCCACTGGAGCTTGTTTAGGAGCTGTGCAGACTTATGGTGGAACGTAAGGGACCCCTGCTCAAATGCTACCAGGTGGCCCCCACTTTCCAGCTTCAGAGGGTACCTATTAGGTCTGTGGATAATTTGCTTACTCTGTCCTGACTTCAGATCTTGCTCTTTCGCCTGATTCACACTCGCCTTGCAAACAGCTTTCCCTGAAAGGCCCCATAATCAGAGGTCAAAGACTAAAATGAATACCGGCCTTGAGACAGATGATGAGTAAGTTTCCACCGAGCAGATGTTCCAGTGGGGTTCCTGGGACTCACTTTCCATGGCAGTGGGGTGCCAACTGTATGGAAATTAAAGTTAATGCTACATTGAACAACATTTTGTAGCATGGAGATTCACACGGGGAGAAGCCACAGATGGATGAATGGAGGAGGCCATCTGGGTTCAACAAAAACACTTAATGGAACGTCATGCAGCTTTAGACGCCCTTTGCCCAGCTAGAAGCTTGTGTGTGGTGCTGAACAAAACCGAACGCTGTGCTTATCTTTCCCGATTCTACTACTATGGAGAGCTTAAAAAGGCGGTGGTGGCTGCCGCTGCTGTAGGTACTGCCACCAAACACATCAAGGATGTTTCTCAGGGAAAAGGAACACATGATGTGCTTGCAGGAACAGCTAGTGGTCGGTTTGCAGGCATCCTGAATAGTAGACAGCAAGCTCAGCCGCTAAGGTTTTCTAATCTTTATCTTTAGTGGGTATCCCAATCACCATGACTTTTGTTCCCAAGCTAACTAAAAAATCAAAAACTTTAAAATTAAGTGACTTCATAGTGAACTATGTCTTTAATTGCCGTTATACCCTGAACAGGCTATGAGCCACAGAGCTTGAATGCTGTTGAACTATTTTTTATCGTTGCGACTGTGACCTTGGGTTGTTTGATTCCGATCAGTTTGGTTTGTAGAGACTCATATTTAGGAATGCATTCCAGTTTCTTGGTATTATGCCCCTAATAGCCATCCTAAGGTCCTCACTGATGTGTTGTAGTCGTAAATCCACCAGTGCAGTCATCCTTTGTACCTCAAATGGTCTCATTAAGGTTAGAGGAACAAAAACCTGAAGACATAAAGAATCCTCTAACTGATTTAACATTGTAAACTGTGAGTTCCATAATGAGGTCAAATAGTGACAAGGTAGTGTCAGTGTCTGGGATTTTGGTCAGTCTCTCAAAATTAAGGGACTGAGCAAAATGGGGGACATTGTGAAGCTGAATTAAGTCTGGCCTACAGCTGCCTCTGTACACAGTGAATTATAACTTAAAGTGTAAACAACTCATCACCTAACCTAAAAGTATGTTCTTCTAACATGTAGCTGAATTTTAGCCAATCACAGCAGCCAAACCTTCAGTCAATCATCAGCTGAAGGCTGCTAAAACATGTTCAAATAAGACAAATACCAGACTGCAGCCAATCAGGCAATCTGAGTTATTTTCCTTTTTCTGGCTATAAATGTAGCCTACACACACTGTGGGGCTGAGCATTCTGAACTGCTTTTGGTGCTAAGTACTACCCAGTTCATGAATCTTTTTTCTGCTCGAAACCAGAACATAGTTTTTAAACTCTGTTAAAGTTGTCTAAGGTTTTTTTTGTTAACACCTTCAAGCACTGAAGAACAAGGAGTTCATAGAACAAAGGAGAAAAGTCTCTTACCCTTCCAATGACAAAATGAAAAGCTGCCAGCAAAGTTTCAAAGGCTACTCTAAAACCCAAGTCCTTCCTTACAATTTTACATAGGAGCACATAAACCACTTCTTACTGCAGAAAGTGAACCAGCACTTTAAAGAACAGTGATTCTTTACATGGCGCTCAAGGGCACAGCAGCCACTATTCCAAAGATCGCACTCGCTTCTGGACTTCAGAATTTCCCACCCTCCTTGCGGCCTGTTGAACTGTTTTTATCACAGTTCCTCTTCTTGCACTGGTCACAGTGTGGAACTGAGGCATGCTGGGTAAATGTCAAATGAAATGAAGGCACACAATCTCTATTCTCAACTAGACAGCAAATTGAGGTGCACAGCTCCTCTTAAAAAAAAAAAAAATCCCTTTGTGGTTGTTGATTTAGTGGTCCCTAACAGACAACAGGCTCCTCTTTGCCTGTACTAACAATAAATGTCAGTACAGAGCCAGTCCTTACACTGGGCTGATCGCCAAGCACTGGAGAACCATGGAGTGTGCACTGACGAGAAATCCAGAAACTCAGTCCAACTCGCCTTTCACTGGGGAAAAATTGGGCCTGGAAAGGCTGAGTGATGTACCCAAGGCCACCCCGTTGGCTGGTCTGCTATTCCTGTCCTTAGGATCACATAATACAATTTTTTTCCATCTTTTTACCTAGATTCACATAAGGGAAATCCTCTCCCAGAGCCATTTCTTATCTACCCAGAAGGAATTTGCACCCTTTCAACATCCTGGGCCAAGTGGTGGAGTTTCAGTTCACGTGAATCCATGTAAAGTACTATGACATCGAAGACAGCCTCAAAGCCTGGTGGGAGGAGGAACCTACAGCGTTGTCTCCATTGACATATGTATGTCATCTCATTGTCAGTCATGATTCCAGCTATTTTCCTAAGTTCCAAATTTTCTATCACTATCATCTGGGGTTTTGATAACAGCACCTAGAAACAGAGCCTAGAACTCTGGCCTGTTCCTCTCATAAATTAATAAACTGCAGTTCTGAGGTCAACACCTAGCTCCAGTTGACTGTCGTCCCAGGGACACAGGCTCCTTCCTTCCCCTGACTTATGTAAACATGGGCATTGGCACAGTTAGTACAAGAGCAGCAGCTTGTCTCCAGATTAGAGGGAAAAAAACCCAGCCTTCACTTTTTCTGTTTGGTGGGTGAATATGTTATTCTGTAGTCAAAAGAGGCTGGGAGGCCAGGCCTGGGCTCAGGGAAAAGCAGGGAGGTCTTCAGAAAGCTCCTTGCTAGGATTGCCAGGTTCATCCTAGCACTTCGTACTCCCATGGCTGGGAAAGGCATCTCCGAATTGGGAAACCACCTCCCTTTAAAAATAATGGCCCTGGGGCCAGAGAGGCAGAGATTGCACAAGGCCACAAGTCATTTAGGTGGAGCTGGGGCTGTACAATGCAGGACTGGGAACAAAGGCTTGCTGTGTTACCACTCAGAAGCTGCCCACGTGACAAAGGCATGATGTCACCAGGAGGGAACAGTCTAGACTGGGAGAGACCTTGAGGCTCTAGGAGCATTTCTGACACCTACACTGGTTCCTCAGCTATCGGGACCCGCAGCGGAGAACTGAGCCCACTGAGCATCTCACTGTACAGGTAAAAGGGAAAGCTGGATCCACATTCCAGCCTGGAATGAGCTAGACACCCTCTGTCTCACCCACCTCCCTGCTCCGGCTTCACGGCCACCTCACCAGGAAAGCTTCTGCATGGTTCTTAGCCTTGCCCAGGCCCTGCTCTTGAGAGGGAAAGGAGGGCAGAAGAGAAATGCTGCCATGTGGCTCTTGCCCCAGGCCCAGTCTGGCAATGAAGCAGCAGCAGTACAACTGTGGTCTTGACAGGCAGGTGGCGAGCAGGAGAGCTCCAGCCTAGGAGAGAAGCTCCAAGAGCAGTTTCCAGATGTGAACAGTGCCAGGCTCTTCGAAGCTGGGTCCCGCAGGGGCAATGCTGGCTGCCAAGAGGAAAACCTCCCGCTGGTTGTCGACAGCCTGGAGGCCCAGCTCCCGCTGCAGCTCCACCATACTCATGGCCTCGCTGAGGTCCTGGGTGAGACAGAGAAGTCAGAACACAGCTGGCAGCATTTCGTAACACACTCACACCCTTGTCATTCATGAAATACACTGTTCTTAGGCTATCCCTGGGAATATCAGGCCCCAAGTTCCCAGAATTAGCCTCTGGACCCCTTGATCTACCTCAATACTCTCTCCCTCACCCTGGGCTCACCTTTGTACCAACCTCTTTTCATTGCATTACCACAGTCACTGTGGTAAGAAACAGAGCACTTTCTTTTTTTGTTTTGAGACGGAGTTTTGCTTTGTCACCCAGGCTGGACTGCAGTGGCGCGATCTTGGCTCACTGCAACTTCTACCTCCTGTGGTGGAATCCTGAAGCGATTCTCCTGCTTCAGCCTCCCCAGTAGCTGGGACTACAGGCGTGAGCCACCATGCCTGGCTAATTTTTGTATTTTTAGTAGAGACAGGGTTTCGCCATGTTGGCCAGGCTGGTCTCGAACTCCTGACCTTAGGTGATCCACCCGCCTCAGCCTCCCAAAGTGCTGAGATTACAGGCGTGAGCCACCACGCCCAGCCAGAAACAGAGCACTTTCTATGTGTCAAGCGTTGTAGACAGGCCCTTATATACCTAGCTTAATTTTCACAGTCCACACTTAATTGATGAGAAAATTAGCTCAGGGAGCTGAAATCATTGAGCTAAGGTAACAGTGATAAGTGGCAGAGCTAGGTTCCAACTCAGGTTGGTTTGACAACCAAGTTTCTTAAACTCAGTCATGGAGAGATGATACAGTAGGGTCACTCCCAGACAAGACCTCTAGAAACTAGCTGGAGGAAAACAAGAGACCACTACACAGCATGGCTGGCGATGGACACTGTAATTTCAGCCCTGGCCCAAGAATGAAATGATTCTTCCTGGAGCAATTCAGAGACTGCTGGGACCTTAGATGTTGTCTCCTACAGGTTCAAAACTGCTATAAATTAGTTTATAAATAGAATATGATGTGATTCCTGGTCCAAACTGGGGCAGTGTAAGGCTCAGAGCAGGCACTATTAATAGTCATATATGGGGACTGTCTTGGACAGAAAAGGACATACAGTCACCCTATTTAGAAATAATTGTCAAATGTTTCCTAACAGGTTGGGGAATCTGAGGTCAAAGACATACAGCCTCTCTCCACATCAAGTTGGAAATGGGTCCCACAGCTCTCAGAGGCACCTGAGTTTAGGCCACAGGAAATATGATCAGACTCTGTACTCTGGCAGTTTCACCTGATATTGTGACCCAAGGTCTGTGATACTGAGGGTTCCTGGGCCTAAGGCAACTCTCTGGCACCAATGAGAAGTGCAGCATACTGGTTTAGAGGAAGAACTTGGAAGAATATCTGAGTTCAGGTTGGCTTTGCCACATACCAGCTGCAACTCCAGGTATTTAGTGCTAGCAGCAGGGCCCATCACGGGGTTTTTGAAGGGCTGAAGTGAGGTCATGATTGTCAGGTGCTTACCACATGTATGGCACACTGTAAGCACACAATAAATGTTAGCTATTATTATTTAACCTCTTCTACCTCTCATCAGTTACCAGCTTCAGCTCTCTGATCTAGAGCCAGAATTTGCAAGGGAATAACAGAGTGGAAAAGGTACAGCTTTAGAGTTAGACGTTCTCAATTCCACTATTCTTTTTTTTTTTGAGATAGGGTCTCGCTGCGTCACCCAGGCTGGAGTGTGATCACAGCTCACTGCAGCCTCGACCTCCCGGGTTCAAGTGATCTTTCTGCCTCAGCCTCCAAAGTAGCTGGGACTATAGGCAGGCACCACCACATCCAGTTAATTTTTTGCATTTTTTTGTAGAGACAGAGTTTCGCCATGTTGCCCAGGCTGGTCTCAAACTCCTGGAAACAAACGATCCACATTCCTCGGCCTCAAAATGTTGGGGGTAGAGGTTTCAGCCACCACGCCTGGACCAATTCTATTACTCTCAAGATGTACAGCCTTGGAAAGATTACAAAACGTCTCTCATCTATAAAATGGAATAGCATTCTATACTTTATAGGCTGAACAGAAGCATAAGAAGAAATGTTATTCAAAACCGTACCGGAGGCCAGACACAGTGGCTCACGCCTATAATTCCAGCACTTTGGGAAGCTGAGGTGGGCGCATCACTTGAGGTCAGGAGTTCAAGACCAGCCTGGCCAACATGGCAAAACTCTGCCTCTACTAAAAATACAAAAGTTGGCTGGGTGTGGTGGCACATGTCTGTAATCCCAGCTACTCAGAATGCTGAGGCACAAGAATTGCTTGAACCCGGGAGGTGGAGGTTGCAGTGAGCCGAGATCACACCACTGCATTCCAGCCTGGGCAACAGAACAAGACTCTGCCTCAAAACAAAAACAAAAACAAAAACAAAACACCATGCCTGGCATGTAGGAGGCACTTAATAATTATTTTTCTCATCTCTCCAGGGTGCGAGATGATAGGGAGGCAAAGAGGAAGACAGACAGAAGCAGGGATCAGGACAGGGCACAGGTAGAAGAGGTAGGGGCAGCATCTCAGCCAACCTCTCTAGGCCATGGGCCCAGGCAGCGCTCCTTGCCCCTGCCCAAGCATCTCTAAGTGGACATCCCCTGGACTGAGCTGCCCTCCCACAGCCCTCACCTGCTTGTTGGCCACCACCACGACAGGCAGGTCAGGGTCCTTGTCCAGCAGCTTGTGCAGCTCCTGTCGGGCCCAGGGCAGTCGCAGTCGGTCAGCTGAGTCCACCACAAACACCAGCACATCCACCTCATTCACAAACTCCTTCCAGTAGAAGCGCAGGTTCTGGCTGCCACCAACTGAGGAGAGGCCAGGGGCCAGCTCAGAGCGTCCAGGGCCCTGGCTCACTGCCCACAGCTCCCACCCCACCCTACTCCTAGCTTGGTGAGCTTCCACCGGCCAGGGGCAAGGGAAAGATGGCAGTTTCGGCAGCTACTCACACGGGATTCAGCTCTACCTCTGACAGGTGGGTCTCCTGGAGCAAGTCCCTAGCTTTAAACACCAGTCTCCTCCCTGAACTTTCCTAACAGGGTGCAGTAAAACCCACAGGTACCATGTGCAATGTACCTTTCACAGGACTGACACATAGGTGCTCAGTAAATGGGACTCTTCAGCCCTCCCCCCTGGGCTATCTTGCTTTGCCTCTTGCTAATTCTTAGATTTCTCCGACAGGTTCGAAACTGTCAGTGATGGCTGTGATAGGAGCCAGGAGTCCTATTGTCTAGAAAACTCAGGACCCCCTGCCCTGCCTATATACAATCATTCTCCATTCAGTTTCCCCATCCCCTTCTTTTCCCTCGGAAATGTCATACTCCATCCTACGAACACATGGTTGCCAACACAGTCCCCCAGCCTGGGTCACCTTTCTGTTCCTCTGTGCTCCTCTGCACTAGTCCCATTGGTCACCCCGCACCCTAGTGTTTCTGGCTATGCTTCTGACACTTGTGGATTCTAAGCTGTGAGAGTCAGAGACACTTACCTCTGGATCCCCACAAAGCCCTCAGCACAATGCCCGGCACATAGCAGGCACTCAACAAGTATTTACTGAGTGCTTGCTAGGTGCCAAGCACTGATCTGGGTGCTGGGGATACAGAGGTGAGCAAGGCAGGCAGGGGCCCTGCACCAAGGAGCTCCCTCCCTAACTGGGAAGCACATGGCAGTGACATCAACACATTTCAGAAAGGAAAGAAATAAAACAGAAAAAAGGGAAAGTGGCTGAGGTGGAACAGGGGTTGGCCCTGGATTGGGTGGTCTGGGTAGGTCTCATCAAGGAAGTGGCATGTGAGCTGAGTGTGGGATGGTGAGGAGCCAGCCACGGGAAGAGGCAGAGGAAAGCATTCCAGACAGAGGGGAGAGCAAGCTGGAAGTGTCTGCAAAACAGAAAGAAGGCTGGGGTGCTGAGGCACTGCAAGAAGGAGAAACATGGCTGTGAGGCTAGCTGGGACGGGCCACATAGGGCCAAAGACACAGTGAGGGGGTAGGGAGATGCAAGAGTGACATGACCTGACATGGGCTTTCTGCAGCTGACACTAGGGACAGAAGGGGAAGCAGGAAGACCAAAGAGGAGGCTGTGGTGCTGAGAGGAAAGATGATACTAGATTGGGCCACACAGGCAATGGTGGAGGAGGGTGTGCCACTGCTCACTGCACTCCAGCCTGGGCAACAGAGACCCGGTCTCAAAAAAAAAAAAAGACTAGAAAGGTCGGGCGCATTGGCTCACGCCTGCAGTCCCAGCACTTTGGGAGGTCGAAGGGGGCGGATCACTTAAGGTCAGGAGTTCAAGACTAGCCTGACTAATATGGTGAAACCCCGTCTCCTCTAAAAATACAAAAATTAGCCGGGCGTGGTGGCGGGCGCCTGTAATCCCAGCTGCTCGGGAGGCTGAGGCTGGAGAATCGCTTGAATCCGGGAGGCAGAAGTTGCAGTGAGCCGAGACTGCACCATTGCCCTCCAGCCTGGGTGTCACAGTGAGACTCCATCTCAAAAAAAAAAAAAAAAAGAACACTTGAAAGGTGGGTGACCTTGGATTCATGATACTACTGCTGGAACTCATTTTTCTCTGGAGATAATTAGGGTAGTGACTGATTCTAGTTTTATGCAATTGTTTAGGGGATTTTTCTTAAGCAATGCCTGTCAAGTGCTTGGCATATGAACCCTTAGCTGTTAGTATCTGTGTTAGGCCTGTCGACTTTGGTAGGGGTGATGGGGCAGGCGGTGCAGCTGGAGAGGCCCCATCACGAAGGGCCCTAAATGTCAGAGCACAAAGCGTGGACTGAATCCTGTGCCCCAGAGAGGGGTGGGAAGGATTCGTACACGGGAATGTGCTGCTTAGACATGCATTTTGGAAGCCCCCTTCCCTGCGAGAATCCAGGACAGGTCCAGTAGAGGAGACGGGGAGATGGGGTAGGGTGTCCGCTCACTTTCCAGCAGGTCCACCTCAAAGTCCTTGGTGGGCAGACGCACGGAGTTGAAGCCCCAGGTGGGGATGTGGCCTTCCAGCGGTGGCTTCCCCGACAGCACGCGCAGGAACGTGCTCTTGCCCGCGCCATCCAGCCCCAACACCAGCACCTCGCGCTGTTCCAGCTCCTCCAGCGCCGGCTCCTCGTCCTCCTCGTCCTCGGGCTGCGGGGAAGCGGAGGTAAGGCTGCGGCTGGCGGCCTCCCGGTGGACCTTTCCCGAGGGAAGACCAAGGCACCAGAGGGCTCAGGCCCGCCCTCCACCCGTCCTGGGACAGGCAGGCATGGTCTGGATGAGTGGGACGAACGCTGCCTTTGGAGTCCTGAGTTCCAAACGCTTGGCGAACTCCTCACGCTCGCGCGCCCTGCTTCCTCCACCGGACTCGGAGTCCCAGCCGCAGACGGGAGGGGACGGGGTTTCTCCCGACATCTCCCGGGGCGGGGCGCACTGCGCAGGCGCCGGAGGGGCGCTAGCCGACCCAGCTGGTGCCCAGGATACTCCCGAGCCGCGCCCTCCAAACTCCGGCCCACGCTGGAACGCCCGAGCCCCGCGGCGTGCAGCGACGGCGCGGCTCTACGGCGCCGTATACACCCAAACACGCCCACCCGTTCCTCGGTTCCCGGGCTCTGACCGGCCACCCGCGCGGGGCCTCCGCTGCGGCTGCCAAGCCCTCGACCCCCCGAGCTCCCGGCGCCAGCAGGGCCGTGGTCACACCCCTTGGCCACATGCGCGGAGTCGCAGCCCCAGCTTGCCCGCCCTTTCGCGAACCTAGGCCCGGCACTCACATCCCACTCGTCCCACTCGGGGAGGCGGGCGGCTTCCGCGCCCCACCAGGCCTCGCCGCGGTCCCAGCGCCGCTCCCGGCCGCGGCCGAAGTAGGTCTTCCAGAGGATGAAGAGCACCGAGCCCAGAACCGCCGCGGCGCCGCCCAGCGCCAGCACCAAGGGGCCCAGCGGCCGCGGCGCCATCGGGCTGGGCGAGGGGCCCAAGTACGGGCTGCACAGGCCGAGCCCGCTCGCCCGCCGAAGATGGCCCCGCTGCGACTGCCGCGGCCGCGCCCACCCACCCAGCCCCAGTCCGGCACTACAAGCCCCACAATGCACCGCCGCTGTCACGGCTGGCCGCCCGGGACCCGGCGGCGCGGGTTGGGGGCGCTGGCAGGCAGGGACCTCCGCTCCCCCTGCCAGGTGCGGGGGGGATGAGAGGCTGTGCCTGGGGAGGACGGGAGACGGCGGTGCTTGCTGGCAACCACCAGGGGTTAGCTCATGGCTTTTCTCGGTTACCCCTTACAACGATACCACGCAAAAGGGAAAACCGAGGCCCAGGAGTTAAGTAACCCGCCCAAAGCCGCATCGTAGTGCTTCCGTGTGGCCTGCGTTCAAACCCAAGCGATCTGTCTCCTGGTCATCCCTCAAGACCTCGGGGAGGAAATTGAAGCAAGACCCCGGAGATCACACCGCTATGGGGTGGCAGAGGCAGGAATAGTGAAGGGGTGGCCTGCCCCTCCACACCTGTGGATGTTTCTCATTAGGTGGAACGAGAGACTTGAGAAAAGAAATAAGACACAGAGACAAAGTATAGAGAAAGAAAAGCGGGGCCCCAGGGGACCGGCGCTCAGTTTACAGAGGACCCAGGCTGGCACTGGTCTCTGAGTTCCCTTAGTATTTATAGATAATTATCTTTACCATCTTAAAGATAAGGGAGTGGCAGGACAATAGGATCGTTTTTAGGGAGGAAATCAGCAGTAAGACATAAGAACAGGGATCTCTGTGACATGAATAAGTTTAAAGGAAAATCCTGTGCCTTGAGATAAACCTTTTAGCGGCATTGTTTCATCCTATCACATGGGGATAAACCTTGGACAATACCTAGCTTTTCTAGGAAGAAAGACACACCCTGCACGCCCCAAATCCATTAAACCTTGAGTTACCACAGCACATGTCTCTTGCAAGGACAAGGTTGAGGGTAGGGTCACAGATTAACAGCATCTCAAATACAGAACAAAATGGAGTCTCTTATGTCTACTTCTTTCTATATAGACACAGTAACAGGCTGATCTCTTTTTTTTCCCCACAAATAGAACCCAGGTCCCTGGCTCCCCACCACCTCTAGCCTTCTTTCGCTGCCTCCCGGACCCAGCTGTCTTGGGGTCCTGGTGAGGCTGAATTAAGCAGTGTCAGAAGTTCAGAATGTTTAGAGCTGACTGCCTTGTTCTAGGTCCCCCCAGTGGCTGCCAAGGCTTCTACGTGGGTAGCACGAGGAGGAAGAACAGGAGAAACGACCTGAGTACAGCAGTTGGGTTATTTTGGCTCTCAGAAGGGGTGACACCATGTAGGGTACATGGGTGGAGAGACCGCCTGTGGCTCTCAGGGCCCAGCAGGGTTACCTCTTTTCCTTTATATTGTCTCAACTTTTCACCTTTTAGTTCCTGATTCCTCTGTACCCCTGGCTCTGGGTCCCAGCCCCTATTCCTTCTGATTTGAACCCCTTTCCCTTTGGCTACATATGTATGCTCCTCTCCTCCCAGGTAGTGATGTTTGAGCTACATCCGTATTTCTGTATTAACACTTTTGGAGGACTATGGATGTAGTTTATTTGGGAAGTGATGTCTGGAAGCAGCAGAGTAGGACAGGGAAGAAGGAAAGGAGGCCAATGTCAGGGTACAGCGTCAAGGACTCTGCTGTGGACCCTCTGGGCCGAATCCCATTGAGGCCTCTTAGGGCACTAAATGCCTCTGGGAAGGAAGAGAGGATGGAACAATTACTCACTGGCTGCAGTTTCCCAACGGTTAATGGTTGCCCCTGGGGTGCGTACTGACACTGCTTTCAGAATGTGGTTTTATTGTAAGCCACTCCATGCCATTTTGCCCCCTACCCCTTCTCACTCCTTACCCCCACCCCACCTCCTGGTGTTTTCTAGCATCCCACACACATATACTCAGATTTCTCCCACTTCAGAAAGCTGGCTTCTCTGGTTATTACCTCTTGTTCTTGTCCATTTCAGCCCCACGCCTGAATAATGTGCACTTCCTATGCCTTGCCCCATGCACCCAGTGAAACTGTTTTCACCTGTGTCTCCAACAAATCCCTTGTTGGAAAATCCATTGGGAATACCTTTAGCCCTTATCTTGCTGGAACTATTTAACATTGCTAAACATTGGAACCTAACAGAATAATAAATACCGCTTATCTCCAGGGATAGAACCAACTGAGAAGATGCAGGAGGCAGCCAAACGGAGAGAACAATGCCGCCTGCTGACTCTACAGAGCCAGGCCCCAGCCCAGGAAGCAGGGAGCATCCTCACCTACTCTCTGCCGATGGGCAGGGCTGGGAGGGCAGCTCAGAAGCAGCCAGTTTGAGCATGCCTCCTGCCTTCTAAAATCCCCATCCAAATAAAACAGGCCTCTGGGGGACAGTGAGTGAGGGTTGAGGAGAGAGCCCAAGAGTATGACTCCAGGGCTGGGGTTCAAACTGGTTCAGGACTTAGTGTGTTATGAAATTAATTTAGGGGTTGCTACTACAACTTTAAATTAGAAAATGAAATAGAAGGCCGGGCATGGTGGCTCACGCCTGTAATCCCAGTACTTTGGGAGTCTGAGCTGGGTGGATTGCTTGAGGCCAGGAGTTTGAAACCAGTCTGGCCAACATAGTGAAACCTCATCTCTACTAAAAATACAAAAATTGGCTGAGCGTGGTGGCACACGCCTGTAATCCCAGCTATTCAGGAGGCTGAGGCACAGTAATCTCTTAAACCTGAGAGGCAGAGGTTGCAGTGAGCCAAGATCATGCTACTGCACTCCAGCCTGGGCAACAGAGTGAGACTCTGTCTCAAAAAAAAAAAAAAAAAAAAAGCTGGGTGAGGTGGCTCACGCCTATAATCCCAGCACTTTGGGAGGCCGAGACAGGTGGATCACTTGAGGTCGGGAGTTCGAGACCGTCCTGACCAACATGATGACACCCCGTCTATACTAAAAATACAAAATTAGCTGGGCGTGGTGGTGTGTGCCTTTAGTCCCAGCTACTTGGGAGGCTAAAGCAGAAGAATCACTTGAACCCGGGAGACGGAGGTTGCAGTGAACTGAGATTGTGCCATTGCACTCCAGCCTGGGCAACAAGAGTGAAACTCCGTCTCAAAAAAAAAAAAATTAGCTGGGTGTGGTGGTGGGCAACTGTGGTCCCAGCCACTTGGGAGGCTGAGGCAGGAGAATCACTTGAACCTGGGAGGTGGAGGTTGCAGTGAGCTGAGATCAGGCCACTGCACTCCAGCCTGGGCAACAGAGTGAGACTATGTCTCAAAAAAAAAAAAAAAAAAGGAATAGAATGGAAAACACCAGAATCCAGAATTTTATGAATTTTGTGAATGTGTATTTGTACTGAGCACCATGTAAAAAGTATTTCTTTCTTTGGGATGTGATAATAAAAAATACTTTGAAAGTCCCTGTTCTGGCTGGGCGCGGTGGCTCAAGCCTGTAATCCCAGCACTTTGGGAGGCCGAGACGGGCGGATCACGAGGTCAGGAGATCGAGACCATCCTGGCTAACCCAGTGAAACCCCGTCTCTACTAAGAAATACAAAAAACTAGCCGGGCGAGGTGGCGGGCTCCTGTAGTCCCAGCTCCTCTGGAGGCTGAGGCAGGAGAATGGTGTAAACCCGGGAGGCGGAGCTTGCAGTGAGCTGAGATCTGGCCACTGCACTCCAGCCTGGGCAACCGAGCCAGACTCCGTCTCAAAAAAAAAAGAAAGTCCCTGTTCTAGTGTAAATAAGTACCTCTATGAGGAAATGAGTCAGGGAAAGTGTGCAGGTCCCCCGCCCCCTCCTCCCCAAACACACACACCCTGGTCAGTCCTTTTGCTTGGAACTTGTTTTCACCACCTGTATACCTGGGGAGCTTCTAGATGGCTTTCAACTCCTGGTGGAGCCAGGAGCTCAGCCTTGAGGGATCAGCTCACTGGCAAGACAGGAGCCCAAGGCCTCCAAAGAGAAAAAGTTAGCACCAATTAATGTATTCAGCACTTTGCTGTCAGATAATTAAAAAGCAAGCCAGGTGTGTGGTGGCATGGGCCTGTAGTCACAGCTACTCAGGAAGCTGAGCGGGGAGGATTGCTTGAGCCTGGGAGTTTGAGACTGGCCTGGGCAACGTGAGACCCTGTCCCTTAAAGAAAAACCAGGCTAACATAACTTATGCCTGTAGTGCCCCTGATTTCGGAGGTTGAGGTGAGAAGATTGCTTGAAGCCAGGAGTTTGAGACCAGCTTGGTCAACGTAATCAAACGCCGTCTCTATTAAAAATAAAAAAATTAGCTGGGTGTGGTGGCGCGTACCTGTAATTCCAGCTACTGGGGAGGTTGAGGCAGGAGGATTACGCACAGGCGTTAGAGGCTGCAGTGAGCTGTTTTCGTGCCACTGCACTCCAGCCTGGGTGACAGAATGAGATCCTGTCTCAAAAAAAAAAAAAAAAAGAGAGAGAGAGAAACAATCCTCACAGGGATTTAATCTTAGCACTCCTGTAGATTTTATGTCATTTCAAAGAAAAGCACCTTGATCTCTTAAGAAATGAAGGCTCCTCAAGGTCTAATTTGAAGACCCTGAGGTCTGATTTGGCCTTGCGTCACCTTTCCTGCCTCCTGAGTGAGTCATCGTCTTCTTAGGTCTTTCAGAGGGAGTCTTGCCACCCTGTCTCTCTTTCCCTCTACCTTTTCCTTTCCTTTTCTTTTTGGTTTTTTTTTTTTTTTTTGAGATGGAGTTTGTCTCCCAGGCTGGAGCGCAGTGGCACAATCTCAGCTCACTGCAACCTCCGCCTCCCAGGTTCAAGCGATTCTCCTACCTCAGCCTCTTGAGTAGTTGCTATTAACAGGACCCCACCACCACACCCAGTTAATTTTTGTATTTTTAGTAGAGACACGGTTTCGTTACGTTGGCCAGGCTGGCATTGAATTCTTGTCCTCAGGTGATCCACCCGCCTCAGCTTCCCAAAGTGCTGGGATTACAGGCGTGAGCTACCACGCCTGGCCAGGAGGGGCCATTCTTAAGTCTTGTGATTCAGTTGTGACTTAATCCTCCCTACAGGAAGCCTACAAAATCAAACCATTTAGCAAAATAGTTTACTTGAAGAAGAAGGCTTGCATGGGAATCTAGGCATTAAAAGAATTAGCTCCTCCTTGGTCCGGGCGTGGTGGCTCACGCCTGTAATCCCAGTACTTTGGGAGGCTGAGGCGGAAAGATCACCTGAGGTCAGGAGTTCAAGAATAGCCTGGCTAACATGGTGAAACCCCGTCTCTACAAAAATTAGCCAGGTGTGGTGACACCTGCCTGTAATCCGAGCCACTCAGGAGGCTAAGGCAGGAACCTGGGAGGCGGAGGCTACAGTGAGCTGAGATTGCGCCACTGTACTCCAGCCTGGGTGACAGAGCAAGACTCCATCTCAAAAAAAAAAAAAAATAGCTTCTCCTCAAAAATACACCCACTAAGAGGGGAAAAACCCACAAAATTGCTAAGATTAAAAGTTTGGCCAGTGTGGTGGCTCACGCCTGTAATCCCAGCACTTTGGGAGGCCGAGGCAGTCGGATCACGAGGTCAGGAGATCGAGACCATCCTGGCTAACATGGTGAAACCCCATCTCTACTGAAAATCCAAAAAATTAGCCGGGCATGGTGGCAGGCGCCTGTAGTCCCAGCTACTCGGGAGGCTGAGGCAGGAGAATCGCTTGAAACTGGGAGGCAGAGGTTACTGTGAGCCGAGATTGTGCCACTGCATTCCAGCCTGGACAACAAAGTGAGACCCTGTCTCAAAAAAAAAAAAAGTTTACAGTCTATTATTTGTGGAAAAGAAATAGGTGCTCTCACATAGGTGCCATGCACCAAGACCATGGCAGCTTCAGACACTGGTACCACAATTATTAGGGGTAAAGTGGGTTTTTTTTTTTTTTTGATGGAGTCTCGTTCTGTAGCACAGGCTGGAGTGCAGTAGCGTGATCTCAGGTCACTGCAGCCTCCGTCTCCCAGGTTCAAACGATCCTCCTGCCTCAGCCTCCAGAGTAAATGGGATTACAGATGTCCATCACCACGCCCTGCTGATTTTTGTATTTTTAGTAGAGACAGGGTTTTGCCATGTTGGCCAGGCTGGTCTCCAACACCTCAGCCTCTGAAAGTGTTGGGATTACATGTGTGAATCACCGTGCCCAGCCAGATAAAATTGTTTTAATCAAATAGTAACTTCCAGGAAAGTCTTAAGTTTTCATGTATTTGTGGCTAAGAAATAAATGAGATGATCCCACCTTATGATGTATATAAGGGTGCAAAGTGCTATTTCTTCCTTTTCTGACTGAGAGGTGATATACATCCCTTCCTGTGGTGGATAAGGAGCAAGGTGCCAGCTTTGCTTCCACAGAGGTTAAAAAATATGGCATATTTTAAAAGCTCCAAACTAACAAAGGAACACCTTTAACACACACACACACACACACACACAATTATACTGCAATGTAATTGTGCTGTTCATAAGCTAATTATATAATTCATCAAAGACTTTAATTCTTAGTGCACTCAGGCACCCTGGTCTGGAAACAGTGCTTAAGTTTCAAGTTGCATGAGCAAGGCCTCTCAGTTCTGCCAGTATGGCTGGAAGCCTCAAATGCTGAAATCTAAATGTGGCATTCACGCCACACCACCAATCATAGGCCTCCTGAGATGAGTTTTGATGGCAAGCTTTGGACTGGGGTAGAAACGGGGATGGATTTTTGCAGCTTCTGCCTTAACTTCGTTGCTTCGTCTTCTTTGTGAACCCTTGTGGGATAAGAGAAGTCTTCCTTCAGGATGTGACTGACACCTCAGCTGGCGCCTCTAAGCCTCACTTTCCTTAATGTAAAAGGGAAATCATGTTAGGATCGCCTTCCCTAGAGGAGGCAGGTGAGGTCGGTTCCCCTTTTTGGTTCAGCTGCTAGTATGAACCCTGCCTAACCCCGCTGTTTTGGGAGACAGTCCGTGCTCACTGCACCGCTTATTAACCGAAGTGACTTCTCATCTCTCCCAGTCTCAGCTTCACCTCCGTGAAGTGGGAAAAACAGGATGACAAGTACTCGCACTTGGCAGCCCTTTATGAGCCTTGAGGGCTTGGGCTTGTGGGTGTCATTTTACTATGCCACCAGCGGCTTCCCTTAGCTTGTCACGGACCCAGGCACAGCACACGCGCTGAGGAAGTGGTGGTGAAGTGTGGCGTCTCCTCTCGGGGCTGGCGGATTCCACACTCAGAGTTGCGGCTCCACAGCCAGCTGGGCAGCGTAGGGTGGGGACTCGCGATCGTGGACTACAACTCCCAGTATGCCCTGTGCGCCTCTGGGCCAAGTCTCGCGCGAGATCCCGCGGTCTCCGGAGGCTTTATCAGCAGGGCTGCCTGCCCGCCGGGTAGGTAGTGCTGCCTGGTGGGTCCTGGGGACCTTGGAAATCGCTGCCGCTCTCACCATGGCTTGGGTCCAGACTACGCCACAGCATCTCGGGAGACGTGGACCCTCAGAACCTTTTTAGTGCCGGACTCCGGGCCGCAGGCAGTCCCGCGGCAGCAGGATAACAGGTGAACAGATGGCGGGCTGGGCCCTCCCTTGGGGCTGCGTTCTCTGCCGATCAGGAGGGGCGCTTCCGGCGAGGCCCGATCTGGGGGCCCCTCCAAGCCTCTCCCCTCACCCCTTAACCTTTCATCCCGGCTCCGAGCTTGGCTGGGTCGCCTCTTGTCTCCCTGGCTCCCCTTTCTGGGGTCTCCTTGATGGGGCTCCCTCCGGGGATGCCCTGCAGCTCCCGTACGGGCTTCCCCTCCGCTTCGTGGGACCAGCCCAGCCAGAGCCCCCACGACTTGTCCTCAGCCTCTTCTCCTCAGACCCTGCCTTCGGCTAGGGTCCCGGCCCTAATCTTAGCATGGAGGGGTGGGTGAAGCAGCCGGCCTTTCATGTCGTGGCGGCACCGTATTGTATATTGTGACGGAGAGGCAGAGGGACGGTGAGCTGGGGGGTGGGGGCACAGGGAAAGGGGAAGGGGATGTGTCTGGGGCGGGAATGCTCCCTGGACTGGGAGGATGGCTGAACTCGGCCTTTGCGACGCTCGTTAGTGACGAACTATCAATAACTGGTTTGCTCTCTCTCAGCCCTATCGGGATAGAGGGACGGTATAGCAAGCTGAAAAACAGTAACTTTCTCAGGCCCTCGCTTTAACTCCCCTGTAAACAGCATGAAACTACCTACCTTGCACATGGACCACTTATCTATGACCTTGGACAAATTAACTCCTCTGATTTTTAGTTTCCTTCTCTTTATTATTATTTTTAAAAATTTTTAATTTTTTTAATTTTTATTTTTGGTACTGAGTCTCACTCCGTCGCCCAGGCTGGAGTGCAGTGCCTGGATCTCGGCCCACTGCAACCTCCGCCTCCCGGGTTCAAGCTATTCTCCTGCCTCAGTCTCCCGAGTAGCTGGGATTACAGGCGCCCGCCACCATGCCCAGCTAATTTTTGTATTTTCTTTTTCTTTTTTTTTTTTTTTGAGACGGAGTCTCGCTGTGTCGCCCAGGCTGGATCTCACTGCAAGCTCTGCCTCCCGGGTTTTTACGCCATTCTCCTGCCTCAGCCTCCCGAGTAGCCGGGACTACAGGCGCCCGCCACCTCGCCCGGCTAGTTTTTTGTATTTTTTAGTAGAGACGGGGTTTCACCGTGTTAGCCAGGATGGTCTCGAACTCCTGACCTCGTGATCCGCCCGTCTCGGCCTCCCAAAGTGCTGGGATTACAGGCTTGAGCCACCGCGCCCGGCAATTTTTGTATTTTCAATAGAGAGGGTTTCACCATGTTGGCCAGGCTAGTCTCGAACTCCTGACCTTAAGTGATCTGCCCGCCTGAGTCTCCCAAAATGCTGGGATTACAGGCGTGAGCCATCGCACCCGTCCAGTTTCCTTCTCTTTAAATTTAGGGTATCTTTTCTGTAAGAGATAGCTTAAAAAAAAGGGGGGAGCCGGGCGCGGTGGCTCACGCCTGTAATCCCAGCACTTTGGGAGGCCTAGGTGGGCGGATCACGAGGTCAGGAGATCAAGACCATCTTGGCTAATGCGGTGAAACTCTGTCTCTACTAAAAATACAAAAAATTAGCCGGGCGTGGTGGCGGGCGCCTGTAGTCCCAGCTACTTGAGAGGCTGAGGCAGGAGAATGGCGTGAACCCGGGAGGCGGAGCTTTCAGTGAGCCGAGCTCGCTCCACTGCAATCCAGCCTGGGCGACAGAGCGAGACTACGTTTAAAAAAAAAAATTGGGATAAATAATATCTGCTTTGCCATCTTGCTGCAAGGATTAAAAGACAAGATAAACGCTATAAATAGTTTATGGTGTTAGCAGTAAAGAGCGAATTTCCCTACTGTAGTATCTGGCCACTTGCTGTGAGTTAAGATAATGAAATGAGTGTAATAGCCCTTGCAGGGTTGTTGTGGGGAATAAACAAGTGTTTGCCAGACTCTGACGGGCTGTTCCAATGCTGGCTGTTTGTTGTTATTAGAACCTCTGGATGGACGCTTCCTGGGAAGCTTTGCTAATTTGCAGCAGCTGGACCATGTTCCTCATTAACATCTGTCTGTCAGCTTAGTCGTCACATCATTTCACTGTGGTAAGGTGACTTTACCATGTATGGCGTCTTAGCTCTGTCATCTCACCGGTGTTAAGATCAGCCACAGGTGTGGTGAGACCTTTGACTTTATCCTTCTTTTTTCATTGGCATGTTTGTCACCCACTGGCTCTTGTGTGTGTGTGTTTCAACCTTGTAAACAAGCCATAAAATTCTGTGTGCCTGTCAGAAGAACAGCATTGGTGCTGCTCTTTGGTGTTCACCATAAGAAAATGCCCTTTGTTATTTTATTAGGTGGCAGGGACTCAGCTCGGAATTCTATATAGAAAAAGCACCTGGATCCCAGTCTTTCAATGGCTTCAAGACAACCAGAAGTGCCTGGTAAACTTAATTCTTCTTGGTAAAATCATGTTTTGCCCTTATTAATGTTTTAAGCGAGATAGAAACCATTTTATCTGAACTATATATTAATGGTTAATCTCTGCCACCAGGCGAGTATTTAGACTTAATAGATTGGCTTATTTTATTTTATTTTTTTGAGATGGAGTCTTGCTCTATTGCCCAGGCTGGAGTGCAGTGGCACAATCGCAGCTCACTGCAAACCTCCACCTCCTGGGTTCAAGCCATTCTCCTGCCTCAGCCTCCCCAATAACTGGGATTACAGGCACACACCACCACGCCCAGCTAATTTTTGTGATGGGGTTTCACTATATTGGCCAGGCTGGTCTTGATCTCCTGACCTTGTGATCTGCCCGCCTCGGCCTCCCAAAGTGTTGGGATTACAGGTGTGAGCCACCGCGCCCGGCCAGTTTTATTTTACTTTCGAGATGGAGTCTCACTCTGCCCAGGCTGGAATGCAGCGGCATGATCTCAGCTCACGGCGACCTCTGCCTCCCAGGATCAAGTGATTCTCCTGCCTCAGCCTCGAGTAGCTGGGATTACAGGTGCCTGCCACTGCGCCTGGCTAATTTTTTGTATTTTTAATAGAGACATGGTTTCTCCATGTTGGCCAGGCTGGTCTCAAACTCCTGACCTCAGGTGATCCTTCCGCCTTGGCCTTCCAAAGTGCTGGGATTACAGGTGTGAGCCACCGTGCCCGGCCTTAGATTGGCATCATTTAAATATTTTATTAGTTGCTCAGCCATAGTATGAAACTTTAACTTAAAGAGAATAGTCACTTCAGTTAAGGGTATTATGACAAGTTTGTTACTTTCCTAGTTATCAAATAAGAATTCAGAATAAGTTGTGCAGTTCTTGTAGTAGGTACCGAAGTGATTAAACTCACCTTCTTGTAGTATGTACCAAAGTGATTAAACTCACCTTTTTGGGGGTGGTGGGGAGGTGGGATGGAAGTCTTGGTAAAAAGGCACCAGCCTGCTTAAATGGCAGATTGAACCTAATCATGAAAATGCTCACAGCAACCCTTAATGAGTCAATTTCTGGGTTACTGACACCATTGATGACTACTTGAATTGTTTCATGAGAAAGGAAAGTGATTTTTAATTAAATCTGAATCGCTTAATTTCTGATTCTTGGTAAATTATGATGACGAAGAAAGATGATGGTTCCTATCTCTCAGGATTGTGAAGATTAAACAAAATACGTAAAAATGGGAGTTAAAAATCAGTGATAAATATGTATTTACTGCCCAGAATGCATTTGGTCTGTCTGTATACGAACATATTTTCTAGTAAATATTAGCTGACTTAATTGGTTTTAGGATGGCTGTTCAGTGGGAATCTTTAAGATGTTTTCGAAATTGCTTCCCAACTAGGTGGATTAACAGAAGTCTCCTGCATTCCCCAATATAGATCCATCTCTAGTTTTAACATCATCAGCTGTGTTTTAGTTTGTCTTTCATTGTTGCTGTGATTACCGTACACTCCATGTAGCCATCGCGAGCCGTAGGGTTGTGCCCATTCGGTGAATGCTTTGTAGTGTGTTGCATGCAGAGTGTGTGCACTGGCTCAGGTCTGTGTTCCAGTTCCCGGCGCGCTCTTTCAAGCTAGGTGATATTGGGCAAGTTGATTGTGAAAATGGGAAATTGGAAAATGGGAAGAGTATCTGTTTAATGAGGATTAGGTAAGATGAGGGATGTAATTGTCTAGCAAGGAGGAAGACTTAGTAATTATTATTCGCTTGTGTGTTTGAGATGTAATGCACATACCATAAAATTCACCCACCGAAAGTGAACAATGTTGTGATTTTTAGTATATTCACAGGGTTGTGCAAACAAAACTACTATCTAGTTGCAGTACATTTTCTTTCTTTTTGAGATGGAATCTCACTCTGTTGCCTAGGCTGGAGTGCAGTGGCACGATCTTGGCGCCCTGCAACCTCCGCCTCCCGGGTTCAAGCAATTCTCCTGCCTCAGCTTCCCAAGTAGCTGGGACTACAGGCACGTACCACCACGCCTGGCTAATTTTTGTATTTTGAGTAGAGATGGGGTTTCGCCATGTTGGCCAGGCTGGAACGCCTGACCTCAGGTGATCCACCCACATCAGCCTCCCAAAGTGCTGGGATTACAGGCGTGAGCCACCGCACCCGGCCATATTGCAGTACGTTTTCATAACCTCCAAAGGAAAACCTCATACCATTAGCAGTCACATCCTCACTGCCCCCCACCCACTCCCTGGCAACCTCTAATCCTCTTTTTATTTCTATGGTTTTGTTAATTATTACCAATAGCAATAGGAATAATAGTGAGAGCTGCTTGGTCCCCTTGCCATTTAAATGAAATCTTTTTTGGTTTTGGACTTACTGCCAGGCAGGTTGATGTCTTAGAGAATGTGATTGTATGATTTTAGCAACAGGAACATGTCGCCTCTCAGGTAGGGTCTGGACATGATTTCTGATACGCAAGGGTTAGCAAACGAAACACAGTGAACTTGGCTCCCTGGTCTGGCACAGCCGAGAGTGCCCGCATCACAACCGGACATGCTGGGCGTCAGTTCCAGTGGACAGGAATGGCGGGATCAGCTGGTGGTGGTTTGCGAGAGTGGTTGTCAATCATTTCTGTGATGGAAAGTGACTCTGCTGTTGGAATAAATCATACAGAACATTTGCAACTACAGGTGATGCCAGACAACATTTCTTGCAGTGCTGTTTTCTTTGGTGAGGAAAGGAAGGTAGAGGATCCACAGACCTTGGCTGAGCCCCAGAGAGCCATTTTCTGAATGAACTTGGGAAGATCACTTTACCCCTAGGCCTTAGTTTCCTCATCTATGAAATGGGAATGAGAACTTCGTATCCTCAGTCATTTCATATCCTCAGTCTTGCATGAATTGAGAGCTTTAGTATTGCAGTAGGCGGGTGGCTTCTGTGGCGTAAAGGACACAGGTTTGAAATCAGATAGGTTTGGGTTTTGATTCCAAACTGTACTTGGAAGTTGTGGTCAAGTACATTTAAATGGAACTTCAGGTTTCCTAATGCATGAAAATTAACGTGGTGGCATATGCCTATAATCCCAACTACTCACTGGGCTGAGGCACTTGAGCCAGGAGGTTGAGCCTGCAGTGAGCCGTGATGGTGCCGCTGCACTCCAGCCTGGGCAACGTAGACTGTGTCTCTAAACAAATAAAAAAAAAAGGATTAGGACGGCTGAGTGGGTTAAGCGGACCACCCACAGCGTCAGGCATAGAGGAAGGGCTTGGTACCACTGCCTTTCCTGAACGGGGTTAGCTACTCCAGAACAAGCTATTTTGCTCTGTCCAAGAACAAGAGTATTTCAGAGCTTTCCTTCCTGCAGATTAATTCAAAGCTACTAGTGTGTCCAGTTGCTGTACCTGTCTTGACAGGTGTCTCTGTTCTTAGCTCTCGAGGCTAGTGGGCCTCTAGGCAACATGTCCCTGCCCATCGGGATATACCGCCGGGCACTCAGCTATGACGATACCCTCGAGGACCCTGCGCCCATGACTCCTCCTCCATCGGACATGGGCAGCGTCCCTTGGAAGCCAGTGATTCCAGAGCGCAAGTATCAGCACCTCGCCAAGGTATCTGACCCTGCTGGCCGCTTCTGGCATACGCAACCCGTTTGTCCTTCCTCTGCTCCAGGAGCCTTCAGCGGCTCCCTGTGCCCACGGAGTTGGGCAGCAGCCACTCCCTGTACGTGTTTTCTGTGCCTCAGTTACAGTTGTCTTTTCTTCTTTAAGATTTTATTTATTTTGTTAAAAAAAAAAATTCAGTAGCTTTAGGGTGACCCGAGGTTTTGTTCACATGGATGAATTGTATAGTGGTGAAGTCTGGGCTTTTTGTGTGCCCGTCACCCGAACAGTGTACAGTGTACCCAATAGATGGTTTTCTAAATCCCCCTCTGTTTTTTTCTTTTTAATTCAAAACTCGAATGGCCTTGTCTGCTCCTGAGACTCTTCCACATTCCCCACAGAGCTAAATCCAAGCTCAGCATGATCCACGTTCCATGTGATCTAAGTCTTGCCTGCATCTCCCCAGCTCCCCTACCCAGTGCTTGAACCACGCAAGTTACCTAAAATTCTCGCACTTACCAGCGTATTTTCTGCCTGTCAGTGTTTGGCTCACACTGCCCTGATTGTTTAGGATGTTTACCATCCTCATCCTGTCCTCTCACCCCTTCTCCCACTCCATTTGCCCTTTAAGTCTTAGCTCAAAAGTCTCTTCTGTGACAGTTTGCCTGACATCTCCGTCCTCCTGATAAGGCCATCACCCCTCCCTCTGAGCTCCCCACGGTACCATGGTCCCCATCGTCATTCCTGCATTGCTTTCCTACCCTCCATTAGCTTCCTGAGGACAGGGGCCGTGTCTAGGTTTGTACTGTTACCTGCAGAATCCAGCCGAGGGCCTGGCATAGATTCCCAAAAAATGCTCATTTTGTGATTGGGGAAAAAAATTGGCCCTTTCTTGAACACATGCTGTACCTCTCCTCATGCTGTTCTTCCAGCCTCAGCTGCCTTTGCCCATGGCCGTCCTCTGTAAGAACTGCCTCCTTCCTAAGGCCACTCCGAACACACCTCACACTCGTTCGTGCAGTCTAGTTTCGTAGGTTCGTATTATTGGAGCCTCTGTTTCCCGACCTCAGGGACCCTCTCCCCTCTGACTCTCCAGCCACCAAGAATACAGAAAGGCTAGACTGTTGCCTGAATAACGTAAGTCCACCAAGTTCACATAAGGCTGTCTAACCTGTAGTTACAGTTTCTCTGAACTTTGAGCCATATGATAGCTCAGGGCCCGACAGGCAGTACACGGTAAAGGTCCCCTGAAATAGACCGGGGTGTGAGTCCCAGGTGGTCTGTCCTAGCAAGACCTTGGGCCACACAACTTACCCTGAGCCCCAGTGTCTCCCTCTGAGAGCTGGGAATACCTTATGTCATAGAGGTGCTGTGGGGATTGAGTAAAGGGATGTAAAGGCTTGGCACATTCTGTATTAGCTGTGTAGCTGGTACTATGAACGCAGGCTCCCTGCTTAACTTTCTCTTTGCAGAGCCATATTTGTTTCTTTCTAAGGAGTGTTTTCTCCCCCCACCTCCAGTACACTCTGAGGGCAGACAGCTCCTTTCTAAGAAAGTACCCCCCACAGCTCTGGGGGATATTCCCTGTATCAATTATCTACTGAAATATGAGCCAGTCCGCTGTTGAGGAGAGAGTATGCCACGTAACAGGTAGCAAAAGTGCAAGGAGAAAAGGCCTGCTGCAGCTTGCCTGTGACATCAGAGCAGTGGGCTTGAGGGTCCAGAGCAGGAGGTGAGCGGGGCTTCTGGTGGCGCTTCCCAGGCCACACACCCTGCTGATGGCTCCACAAGGCAAGGAATGAGCCGGCTTCCAGGTTTCTGCGGGGCCTCAGCTGGAACAGCTGACAACTTGGAACAGCTGTGCCAAAGGAGAGCTCCGCCTGACTCATCACATGCGATCTTTCATTTGCCTTAACTCTCCCCATGTTAGGAATCAACCATCTTCCCAGTAAGGAAACATAGGCTCAAGTTTTACTCAAGGTCACAGCTTAAAGGTATAAATTCCGTTTTGTAGTAAGGATACAACATTTTTCAGTACTTTTTATCTGTCCCCCCCTTTTTTTCAACCATCTTATTTTCTTCTCAGTTCTTCCAGACAGGCACAGAATAAAGAGTAAGTCTTGTTCTCTCCTCCCTGCTAGGCCTGAGTAAGGTATCAGGTGTTTCGATTGCAGAAGGTGGAGGCTCCCAGCTCTTGCATGTTGAAAATGAGGAGCTAAGTAGATTTTTTTGTTTCAAAAGACCATTACTTGAACCTTGGGAGCAGTGGTCCTCAAGGTGTGGTCTTGGGGCCAGCAGCAGCAGTATCACCTGGGAATTTATTAGAAACAAATTCTTAAACTCCACCCCGGACCACCCGGGACCTACTGAATCAAACTGAGGTGGAGCGCGGCAGTCTGTTTTAATGCCTGGCCCAGGGTGAGAACCACTTACCTAGTGCTCTCATCAATTAAGATCTAGCACAGTGCTGGGATGTGGCCAGTGCTTCATAATAAGCATTTCTTCTGCATTCTTAGGGCATAGTACTATAGTATACTGGAAGGTCATAGTCTAGGAAGGTAGTAGACCTCAGACTTTCAAATTCTGACTTTCCCACCTTTATAAATGTAAACTATTCACATAATGTCTGTTTTTGTTGTCACTTTGGATAATACCTATCTAGCTGGGTGGAGATGACCAACTCTTCCCTTCAACGATTTCCTCACTTACCAGATTAATGTTATTTCAGTAACTTCCTCCCCAAAGGAGTAAGTTTAGGTGTGTGTCTCCCCTGCCCTGCCTAAGTGCTTCTGTACTGTACCTCTCTTGAACAGGTGGAGGAAGGAGAGGCCAATCTACCCTCCTCTGCCATGACCCTGTCATCGGCCATTGACAGTGTGGACAAGGTCCCAGTGGTGAAGGCTAAAGCTACCCATGTCATCATGAATTCTCTGATCACAAGTAAGCACTCTTCACCCTCAGAGTAGAGTGCCATAGGGGCGGGGAAGAGCTGAGGCTTCCTACAAGCGGACTGGAGATGATTCTGCAACATGCCCGCCTGACCTTGTCCCAACAAATGTCAGTTTGTTAGGTTGGCTGAATCATGTCAGTATTGAAGCTCCATTTATTAGGTGGAAGATTTGCCAAATGTTAAGCATCTTAGTCTGATTTAGGTGCATTCCTGCTGCTTTGTTGATACAATCTCATTTTCCCAGATCTGTCACTGTGGCCTTGGGCAGGCTACTTAACTGCGGAGACCGCCCCGCTCTAAAATGGGGAGTGTCACTGGCAGGCTGAGGTGAGGATGAGACGGCCCAGTGCTCAGTGGCTGGCAGCTGCTGCTGTCACTGTTTCAAGCTCTGCTGGAGAAGGCCAAACATCCAGGCATTTCCCACTTGCCCCAGTTTTTTTTTTTTTGGTAATTAAACAGCTCAAAGTTGGTCTACCAGGAAGACGACCAGGTCCAAGTGTCTTTAGTCTTAAGAATGTATGATTGGTCATCCTAATGAACCCTGATATGAGAACTTGGATTTTTTCTTAACCTTATAACAAGCTAACTAAACTTCATTCTGGAGGGCTGTACGGGTTGCTGTGGGAAGTTAACAATTAGATACATGGCTCTGCTTGTCAGCAGCTGTGCCCCTACCAGGGTAAGGTACATAGAGGTTCTCCTTGGTTGGCTCATTTTTGAAGGCATAAGCCCTTGTTTATCTTCTCCAGGAGGGCATCCATTTGTCCTGGGCATTTCCTAGTGAATTCGCCAAGAACCCAAAGTCCAAACTCTTAACTCTTACTTTGGTTTCTTTTTTTTTTTGAGACAGAGTCTCACTCTCACCTAGGCTGGAGTGCAATGGTGTGGTCTCAGCTAACTACAACCTTCGCCTCCTGGGTTCAAGCAATTCTCCCGCCTCAGCCTCCCGAGTAGCTGGGACTACAGGCGCGTGCCACCATGCCTGGCTAATTTCTGTATTTTTAGTGGAGATGGGGTTTCACTCTGTTGGGCAGGATGGTCTTGATCTCCTGACCTTGTGATCCACCCGCCTAGGCCTCCCAAAGTGCTGGGATTACAGGTGTGAGCCACCGCACCTGGCCTATATACTTTGATTTTCTCTTATTCACATCTGTTGAATCAACAACACTACTTTTATATTACAAGCTTGAGAATGTGTTCTAGCAGTGTTACAAAACTTATTCATTGTTTTTTTTAGCAAAAGTAAGCACTCTTCACCATCAGAGTAGAGTGCCATAGGGGTGGGGAAGAGTTGAGACAACTTTTTTTTTTTTTGAGACGGAGTCTTGCCCTGTCACCCAGGCTAGAGTGCAGTGGCGTGATCTTGGCTCACTGCAAGCTCTGCTTCCTGGGTTCACGCCATTCTCCTGCCTCAGCCTCCCGAGTAGCTGGGACTACAGGCACCCGCAACCACGCCCGGCTAATTTTTTTGTATTTTTAGTAGAGACGGGATTTCACTGTGTTAGCTGGGATGATCTCCGTCTCCTGACCTCGTGATCCACCTGCCTTGGCCTCCCAAAGTGCTGGGATTACAGGCGTGAGCCACCGCGCCCGGCTAGCACAATGTAACTTCTTTAATGAAAATAATTTACCCACCGGGCGTGGTGGCTCAGGTCTGTAATCCCAGCACTTTGGGAGGCAGAGGTGGGTGGATCACTTGAGGTAAGGAGTTCAAGACCAGCCTGGCCAACATGGTGAAACCCCAACTTTACTAAAAATACAAAAATTGTTGAGTGTGGTAGCGTGTATCTATAATCCTAGCTACTCGGGAGGCTGAGGCAAGATAATTGCTTGAACCTGGGAGGCAGAGGTTGCAGTGAGCTGATATCATGCCGCTGTACTCCAGCCTGGGCAACGAGTGAGACTCTGTCTCAAAAAATATATATATAGTTTACTAACAGTACAGAACATTATGACACTCCAGTATGTGAATGTCACTCATATTTATTTGGCTTACTCATTTCCACATACATGCATATTTTTATATAACTCCAGGTATAGTAAATATACCATTCTGGTTTTTTTCAATTAACACTTCCATGAACTTTTGATGTTGCTATAGTCTTAAGTTTTAAAAAGCTGCATTTAAGGCTGGGCGTGGTGGCTCACACCTGTAATTCCAGCACCTTGGGAGGCAGAAGCGGGCGGATCACGAAGTCAGGAGTATGAGACCAGCCTGGCCAACATGGTGAAACCCCGTCTCTACTAAAAATACAAAAACTAGCCGGGCGTGGTGGTGCACACCTGTAATCCCAGCTACTCGGGAGGGTGAGGCAGGAGAATTGCTTGAACCTGGGAGGTGAGGTTGCAGTGAGCTGAGATAGCACCATTGCACTCCAGCTCTGGGCAACAGAGCAAGACTCCATTGTGGGGGAGGGTAGCGGGCAGGAAAGCTGCATTTAATTCTGGTATTAGTTGGGTGCGGTGGCTCATGGTTGTAATCCCAGCACTTTGGGAGGCTGAGGCAGGAGAAATGCTTGAGACCAGGAGTTTGAGAATCAGCCTGAGCAACATAGTGGGATCCTGTCTCTATTAAAAAAAAAAATCCTGGTATTGGTATATTGTCACGCGTTAAATCCCTTGTTTTTAGATTTTCAAGTGACTACCTGGTAAGTCTGAAGAACATCTTTATGCATTTAAGTTTTTTTTTTTTTCTTCTATTTCTGATGGAAATACCTCCTTAGAAGAGGAATGACGAAGTCATAAAAGGCATCTGGTATCTAGTCTTCTGGTTCACAGCTGCCACATTCCTGTATGTGAGAGTGTATTATGTGGTTTATGTACAGATTAAGCAGAAAGTCAGCCGTTATTCATTCCACAGCAGAACTAACTTTTTGATTATGAGATAATCAGGTCAGACTGAAGGAATGTTGAGTGGAGTTATGTCTGCTGTTCCAGGCACTGGGATGGGGCATTTCACACAGGAGAAACATGGAATCAGTAGACTTTGGCTAGCTCAAGGCAGGCTATCTGGTTTGGATCTGGATGGTACCTTGGTGCTATCTAGCCTGAATGTGGCCAGTTTCTCTTTGGCAAAATTTTTTGTGTAGGTGACGAGGGTGGTGAATCTCTTAGAAAGTTTTATTTTTTTATTTATTTATTTTTTTTTGAGACGGAGTCTCGCTGTGTCTCCCAGGCTGGAGTGCAGTGGCGTGATCTCGGCTCACTGCAAGCTCCGCCTCCCGGGTTCACGCCATTCTCCCGCCTCAGTCTCCCAAGTAGCTGAGACTACAGGCGCCCGCCACCACGCCCGGCTAGTTTTTTGTATTTTTAGTAGAGACGGGGTTTCACCATGTTAGCCAGGATAGTCTCGATCTCCTGACCTCGTGATCCACCCGCCTCGGCCTCCCAAAGTGCTGGGATTACAGGCTTGAGCCACCGCGCCCGGCCGAAAGTTTTATATTTGGAGAATTTTTACTGTGTCGGGCTATCAGCCGCCTTCCTCATGCTGCATTTCTTTTTTTCTTTTTTTTCTCTTGAGACAGAGTCTGTTGCCCAGGCTGGAGTGCAGTGGCACGATCTTGGCTCATTGCAACTTCCACCTCCCAAGTTCAAGCGATTCTCATGTCTCAGCTTCCCAAGTAGCTGGGATTGCAGGCACCCGCCCGCCACCATGCCCGGCTGATTTTTGTATTTTTTTGTTTTTTGAGACATAGTTTTGCTCTTGTCGCCCAGGCTATAGTGCAATGGCGTGGTCTCGGCTCACCGCAACCTCTGCCTCCTGGGTTTGAGCAATTCTTCTGCCTCAGCCTCCCAAGTAGCTGGGATTACAGGCATGCGCCATCACGCCCAGCTAATTTTGTATTTTTAGTAGAGACAGGGTTTCTCTATGTTGGCCAGGCTGGTCTCGAACTCCTGACCTTAGGTGATCCTCCTGCCTCAACCTCCCAAAGTGCTAGGATTACAGGCGTCAGCTACGGCGTCCAGCCCCATGTTGCATTTCTAAATACAAAGAAAATGTCACCGTGTACAACTAAGAGGAGGGTGGGAGCACTGAGCTCAGGGTTCTTCAGTTGTCCCTTTAGGAATAACCTTCAGCTTGGTGTGAGGGAAGGCTTCTTTCTGGCTAGACAGCCTTTGTGTGCGGTCAGAATTAGTGCTACAGTACCTCTCTGGCGAAAGTCTCCTCTTCTTTGCATGGTCAGTGTGGTCTCTTGCTTCTGGGGAGAACAGTAGATATCCATGTTGTCCTCCCTGTTTTGTGACGGGAGAGGGCAATGGGCATGACTGTCATCTCCTCTGTTCCCAGAACAGACCCAGGAAAGCATTCAGCATTTTGAGCGACAGGCAGGGCTGAGAGATGCTGGCTACACACCTCACAAGGGCCTCACCACCGAGGAGACCAAGTACCTTCGAGTGGCCGAAGCACTCCACGTAAGCTCTTAGGAACTTTCAAAAAACAAAACCTTCAGTGTTCATGGCTTGAAATGTGGCTGTGGTTTCGAAGTTACCAGCTCAGTTAGTTGAGGACTGTGGAGTTAGTCTCGCTCCCGAGCTCTTAGCCTCGTAGTTTTGCTTATCCACCTATACAGTGGGTGTGTCTGTTTTGCTACTTCTGGTTAGCAGGATCGAGTGAGAGCCTCAGCTTACATATATATACGAGTACTTTATGAACCATAAAGCAAATGTGAAGTATCTTGGGGAGAACTAGGCAGCCTCAACAAGAGATAATAGTTTAACTGGAAAGGAACATCATGCTCTGCATTTAATTTTAACAAGTGAAAATCCAATGTGGAATTGGAATGTTTTTGCTATTTCTTTTCTATAAGTGAAGAATTTTAGTAAGGGTTAATTTAGTGACAGCCAAGTATTTGAATGAATAGTTTCAAATGACTTTCTTTCAGAGGAGACCACTTCATACTGGATAACATTTTGATTTGTGAAGCCCTTGCATTCATTTCATCCTCACAATCACCTTTTGGGGCAGATGCTCTTCTCCATATTTTGTCAATGAGGAGATTGAGGTTCGAGGCCATCTATTCAGCCAGTCATAGTACCCAAACCCAGGTCTCCTGATGCCTTACTTCCTGTTGGCTGCTTCCTCCTCCTTCCAAAGCAGCCTGGAAATCTAGCTCCTGAAGGGGCAGATTGTGAAGAGATGCAATTACAGTTAAGAAACTTGGGACTGGAGGCCGGGCGCGGTGGCTCAAGCCTGTAATCCCAGCACTTTGGGAGGCCGAGATGGGTGGATCACGAGGTCAGGAGATCGAGACCATCCTGGTGAACACAGTGAAACCCCGTCTCTACTAAAACTACAAAAAACTAGCCGGGCGAGGTGGCGGCGCCTGTAGTCCCAGCTACTCGGGAGGCTGAGGCAGGAGAATGGCGTGAACCCGGGAGGCGGAGCTTGCAGTGAGCTGAGATCCGGCCACTGCACTCCAGCCTGGGCGACAGAGCGAGACTCCGTCTCAAAAAAAAAAAAGGAACTTGGACTGGCTTCTGTAGGCAAAGGTGGGTCAGAATCCAGGCTTGTTCCAAGCTTGAAGAGTTCTGAACAGGGTATGATGAGGGCGAGGTGAGGAGAGCACAAGAGGCCGGAAAGGATCATAGTATACATTATACATAAGGAGAAATAACCTGGGTCTGGTGGCCTGTGGGTGGGGATATAAAACACTGTGGCCTGTTTGCAGTCACCCGGGCTGAAGTACAGTATCGCGCTCTCGGCTCACTGCAACCTCTACCTCCTGGGTTCAAGTGATCCTCCCACCTCAGCCTCCCAAATAGCTAGGATTACAGGCATGCACCACCATGCCTGGCTGATTTTTAGTAGAGACGGGGTTTCACCATGTTGGCCAGGCTGGTCTTGAACTCCTGACCTCATGTGATCCACCTGCCCCGGCCTCCCAAAGTGCTGATATTACGTGTGAACCACCGCACCCGGCCCTGTTTGCATTTTGTAATGAGCATTCCAGATGATTCTTTTGCAGGCTAGGTTTAAAAACTGCTATAGGAAATCAGGTTTGGGCTGGTGGCCAGTTTAAGCTTTCAAACAAGGCCGATGCTTCCAGAGAGGGGTACCATCAGCCTTTGACACTGAACTGAGAACTTTCCAGTATAGGTCAGTGAGAATTCTGTTTGAGCAATTCACCTTACATAACGGTAGGACTGACTTTGGTTGACTCATTTTCTGTGTCTTTCCCATAGGAGTAGAACATGAGGATGGCTGAAATATTAGCTGTAACTTACATCTTGTAACAGATTGTCAACTTACATGAATGGATCTGTTGAATGTTTGAGAAAATTCAAACGTGATCATTGTTTGGAGCACAGCTTGGGCTAAGCAGTGGCATGGCAGGCCCGGAGGGAGGAGACAGCATGGGAACCTTGCTCTAGAAGAGCTGAGATTAGACCTGTCTCTCCCCGCTAGACTGCGAGTCAGTTAGAGGAATGCTAACGGTGCTGAGGGAACCCAGAGTGGCTGACTATGGGAGAGGAGGAGGAGAGAATGGAGCAGGCTCCTCAGAGGAAGCATTTAGCTGAAGAGACCCACATGCCTGAGTCTTGGCTTGGAGAGACTGAGAATGGCAGGGCTTTGTACGTGGTAGGAGCAGCAGCGAGACAAGAGCTTAAGCCCTGCTTAAAAGGCCAAGAAGGCTGGCAGCTTGAGTTCTGGCTCTTCCATTTTACTGACTTGGGGGAATGTGGGGGCAATTACTTCACTTTTCTGAAAGTAAAAGTTGTAGTGTAAAGCTTTAAGTACAGGGATGTTCACAATACAGTGTAGAATGAACACATTTTTTGAGGAGATGGAGTTCCATGTCCTTTGGCAAAAACAAAGGACTACCTGTTAGATCACTCGAAATCATTCCACCTGTAGATGTCTTGTGCTTAAAGTTAGAATGCAAACCCAATTGTTTATGCCTAGGCTTAGCTGTTTGCATTTGCTTTCATTTTTAAAAAGTCTCTCTTCTTACCCATCTGAGCAGAAACTAAAGCTACAGAGTGGAGAGATAACAAAAGAAGAGAGGCAGCCTGCATCAGCCCAGTCCACCCCAAGCACCAGTCCACATTCTTCACCTAAGCAGAGGCCCAGGTGAGCCCTTCCTGTGACGCTTCCGAGTTCCCGTGTGCTTCAGGAAAGCTAGTGTGGCAGGCGAGGTTGTATTATTTAAGCCTGTGGTTTCAGAGGGAGAAGGGATAGTTCAGTTCCTGTTCTTTTGGTGTGAGACATTTCTAGGGGTGAAGGAAGAGGTATTTTAGGGTATGTTTTGTTTTTTTTTTCCAGGGGCTGGTTCACTTCTGGTTCTTCCACAGCCTTACCTGGCCCAAATCCCAGCACCATGGACTCTGGAAGTGGGGATAAGGACAGAAACTTGTCAGACAAGTGGAGCCTCTTTGGACCGAGATCCCTTCAAAAGTATGACTCTGGTAAGGCAGTGCCTTCAAAAAACAGAGCGGCATGGCAGGCATCTTACCATATTGTATATCGGGAGCTGCCTACTGGTTTTGAAATCATTCACGCTCTGGTTCACTTTTGTAGGAAGTTTTGCCACCCAGGCCTACCGAGGAGCCCAGAAGCCCTCTCCATTGGAACTGATCCGTGCTCAAACCAACCAAATGGCTGAAGAGCCAGCAGCCTTGAAGCCGCCCAAGATGGACATCCCAGTGGTGGAAGGAAAGAAACCACCACCACGGGCCCATAACCTCAAACCCCGTGACTTGAATGTGCTCACACCCACTGGCTTCTAGAGCCCTTTCTTTCCAGGGATTCTGGTAAAGAAGGTTTCTTGCACCCCACTCCCCTTTTACCTTGGCATTGACATAGGAAAGGTATATTTAAAAACTTAATCAGCTGGGCATGGTAGCTCATGCCTGTTATCCCATCACTTTGGGAGGCCAAGGTGGGTGGATCACTTGAGGTCAGGAGTTCAAGACCAGCCTGGCCAACATGGTGAAACCACGTCTCTACTAAAAATACAAAAATTAGCTGGGCGTGGTGGTGGGCGCCTGTAGTCCCAGCTACTTGCGAGGCTGAGGCAGGAGAATTGCCTGAACCCGGGAGGCGGAGGTTGTAGTGAGCTGAGATCATGCTATTACACTCCAGCCTGGACGACAGAACGAGACTCTGTCAAATAAATAAATAAAGTAAAGAACCCGTTAAATTGAGGCTAGAGCTGGAGATGTAATTGGTTTTTGAGAAACATTAGTACAAAGTTGGCCCTTGTTGTGTAGAAGAAGTCATTTTGTACTGCTTTAAAGTTAGACTAAATATTCTCAGCACTGGTGCATGGGGACCTCATTACCTATTTTTTCATCATTTGCCCTAGGTAAGAACATTGATCACTGCTTACTGGGTAAAGAATGTTTGTGCTGTTTCAAAACCCAGACTTCTCGATTCCTTTACCACTATCCACGTGAGCACTGACAAATCATGGCTTAGAGGTGCTCATTGACTCCCTGAGACGACTTTGGCCCTGTTGATGGCTGGTGCTGTGCTCCAGCCTTATCAGTTAGGGGACCCAAGATTTGTTTGGGACCTGGGTACAGGTAAAAGCCAGATTCGGCAGGGACCCCTCTTTCTAGGCTGAACACTGCGTCCCCCTGCTTTTTGGTAGACCTAATGGATCACTGTCCTGCAGCCAGTTCTTCTTGTGGGGCCTCTTAGGCCAGTGCTGGGGGAGGCATGCTCCTCTTTCTATGCCACAGAACAAACACTACTCTAGCAGAGCCTTTCTTGCACTTTAAAGTGAGATTAATTTAGCTCTAATTTGGTTAAAAACTTCCTAAGAGAGAAAATTCAGTCTACTGATTTGGTATAGGTAAATGGACATTAAATTTTAAAAAAAGTAAAGGAGATGATAGGTACAGTTATAGTCTTGAGGTTCATGTGAAGCCAATGGTGTTACCTTATTTTGATTTCCTTGTTCAGGTCAGGGCCTGGAATGCCTGTGTGGGGAGGTGAATGAATTCAAAATTTTCTGTATGAAAGCATTTTTCACCAAAATGAGCCTCATCCCTTTATGCAACACATAACCTTACTGAGGGAGGGAAATAGGGAAGCCACCTTTTTATTTCTCCTCACTGTGTACAAGTTCAGTTGTTGTCTTGAACACTGTCTCAAGTACCTGTTTTTTGTTTGGGATAGTACCTGGTCTGTATAAGAAGCTGGCCTTTCCATAGAGAGGCCCTGGAGTCTAAAATTATGAGAACAATTAATTTATTTGTGTCTTCTATTATGATTTCTTGTTTTGACAGTAAAAATCTTTACTACTTTCTCAAATGTGGCTATTTTTTTGTCCTTTTAACAATGGTGATTCCACTCTGCCTACCCAGAGTCACAGTGAACTTGGTATTTTGAAAAACCATTGCCTTTTTATTGTCTCCTTTTAACATCAAATGTTTTGTAACACACTTGATCCTTTTGTTTCTACCCTCTATTTATTACAAAGTCAAATTAATAGGCAATATAATAGGTCTAACATAGAATGCTTGCATTTCATTAGGGAAAAATGAACGTCTCTCCTGAAACAGGTCGTCGGTACCTTGAATGACATAATATTGGTGTATAGAGTGGCTTCAGCAGAGGGATTTTTCCACATCTTGAATGAAAATGTTAAACGTGGTGCACACAGTATTAACCTGTTTCAAAAAAAGTATAGATAAATAATTTATTAAAAAATATATATACCTTGTATATTTAAGCCATATTTGAGAATAGGCTAGGATAGGATTATTTAAAAAAAGATATTTATACTAGAGTTAGAAATTACAACCTACTGATTAAATAATATAGGTTTGGTCTTGTAAGATTTTAGCCACTTTTCCTACTTTTGGAGCTTTTAAGTAGTTGGAGATAAGAGTTCAGGAGGTATTCTTGGCATTCGGTGCTTGGCAGGCCCTCAGGAGCTGCTCCAGCCCTTTTGAGAGGGCTCTGCGTCAGGGTTCAAGTCCGCAGCATAGAAGAGCAGGAGCTTCAACAAGTGCACTTTGTCTTGGAGTTGAGGGACAAGAGGCTCCCCCAGCATCTGGATCAGGCGGCTGCGGAAGGCCTCAATCTGCTTCTCTACGTCCACCACTGTGATGTCATCTCCTTGCTGGGGTTTGGGCTTAATCCTTTTGATTATTAAGTCCTTTCGGTCGATCACGGAACTCCTTAAGTGTTCTGCAAGAGGGAAAAAGTCAGCTGGGTGCTCTGAACTGCTTTTTATTCCTTTTTTAAGAAGTCTAATTTTGGTAGGTAGGTAGAGTCTTGGCAAAGACTTGTTGACTAGCTACAGGGATACAAGTCGAAGGCTATGTGAGTGCCTGCAGTAACTCCACTTCCAGGAGGCCCTTTGTTCTCAGTTCTCTAGGGTCCTTAAGTTTTACATTAAGGTGATATGGTTTGGATCGGTGTCATTTTTTATGATCACATAAAAAGCGGTCAAAAAATGAAAATACTGGGGAAACAATCAGACATCTTCATCTATTCCATGTTCTAGCCAGTAGTATTTAACATGAGTATGATCATGAATAAACAACTAGACAATCCCAAATTGTAATCCCTAATGTTGGAGGTAGGGCCTGGCGGGGGTGATTTCTCATGAATGGTTTGGCACCATCCCCTTGGTGCTGTTCTAGTGATAATGAGTTATTGTGAGGTCTGGTGGTTTAAAGTGTGTATGTAGCACCTCCTCACTCTTCTGCTCTGGCCACGTAAGACATGCCTGCTTCCTGTTCAGCCATGATTGTGTTTCCTAAGGCCTCACTAGAAGCAAAAGCCACTATGCCTCCTGTATAGCCTGTAGAACTGTGAGCCAATTAAACTTCTTTTCTTTATAAATTACCCAGTCTCAGGGGGGGGTGTGTGTGTGTATACTCCTGACCTCAAGTGATCCGCCTGCCTCAGCCTCCCAAAGTGCTGGGATTACAGGTGGGAGCCACCGTGCCTGTCTGTTCCATGTTCTTGTTCTTGTCAACAGTATTTAAGTGTGATCATGAGTAAGCAATTAACAATCTCAGTTATGGGACATTTACAAAATAACTGGCCTAGACTCTTAAAAAATATCTACTGTGAAAGACAAGTAAAAGCTGGGAACTGTGCTAGACTGAATGAAAGAGACCAAAGAGTATGACCACCAAGTACAGTGCTTCATATTTGACTGTATCCTGGCTCAATCTAAAATCAACCACCAAAAAAGGATATTACTGGGACACTATTAGATAACATGCTATCAAGAACAAGTTTCATGGCCGGGTGTGGTGGCTTCTGCCTGTCATTCCAGCACTTTGGGAGGCTGAGGTGGGCAGATCACCTGAGGTCAGGAGTTTGAAACCAGCCTGGCCAATATGGTGAAACCCTGTCACTACTAAAAATACAAAAAAATTAACTAGGCATGGTGGTGCGTGCCTGTAATCCCAGCTACTCGGAAGTCTGAGGTGGGAGAATTGCTTGAACCCAGGAGGTGGAGGTTGTAGTGAGCCAAGATTGCACCACTGCACTCCAGCCTGGGCGACAGAGCTAGACTCCACCTCAAAACAAACAAAAAAACAAAACAAGTTTCGTGAGTGTGATAATGCATAGTGGTATGAAGTACAATATCCTTATGCTTAGAGATACATGCTGAACATGCTGAAGTACTTAAGCAATAGAATTATAATGGTGTACTTATCAACTGTTTCAGAAAAAATGGTACATAAATGGATCAATAGGTAAACCAAATGTGTCAAAATCTTAGCAGCTAATGAATCAACGTAAATGGCATATATATATGGGCGTTCGTTGTACTATTCTTTCAACTTTACCGTAGGTCTAAAAATGAAAATACTCAAGAAAACAAAAAGTTAGGCCATCCCCAATAGATTCTAGAAGCATGTGAAATTGAGGCAAATGAGCACAAGGTCACATTAGGCAAATGTATTGAGAGAGTTCTGGGGACTCGAAGACTTCCAGTTGCATATAAGTACACCATTATTTCTCAGTCTCCTCATTTATCAAACGGGGATGACGGCATTTTCACTAGCAGTTATTAAAAGGATTGAGCTACACTGTGTCCAGATTTAGGACACAGAATAAATCATTTTAAGCGGTATATCAGGTTACATTTTCAAGTAATACATTCAATATGTTTTCTTCTCAACTTTCAGAAGAAATGACTGAAAAGTGAAATCTCTCAAAACTAAAGTCTGTAATCTGCGAAGAAGTATAGTAAGTATACAACAGCATGTTCAGAAAGTCTGGAAACACAGGAAACAAAGCTGCCTCGAGATGGAAGTGCAAGGCCCTTTCAACATTCAAACAGCACACATCTACTGAGCACCTGCTGCACATCTGGAACTGGCTAGAGTCTGGGGACAGTGGAATTCAGAGCCTTGGGCCCAGTCCTTGTAGACTGATATTCTAGTTGCAGGAAGCCTGACAAGTTAGTCAACAATATTGATTGTAGTCTGTGGCAAATGCAATCAAATAAATACATCAGATGCGGTGATAAACAGTAACACTGGGGGGAATAAGGGAAGCAGCCCACTCTAGCCAGGGAGGGTCTGTGAGCTGAGTATGGACGGATGAGGAGGCAGCCATGCAAAGGTCAAAGGGAAAAGCAGTCCATGGAGAACAGCAAGAGCAAATGCCCTGAGGAAAAGCATGCTTTGAGAACTAGACAGAAAGTCAGGGTAGTAAGCCTTCTGCCATGGTAAGACGCAGCAAGAAGTCCTTCCCGGGTGCAGCCCCTCAACCTTGGACTTCCCAGCCGCTGGAACTGGGTGGAAGCACTGGGGATGCATATACCACATGTTAATTGCATCCATGGAAGGCAATGGAAATTACATTTGATACCTAAAGTGTTTCAGCTAACATAAAGTAATGACTTTATAAATTGAGAAACTTAAAAAAAATCAGAGTAATAAAAGGGAGAGAAGTACTAGATGAGATTGGAAGGTAGGGCAGGCCACATTATAATGTGGAGTTTGGCCTTTGAGAGCAAAACAGGGTATCTATAGACTTAGAGGGTTGTAAACAGGGAAATATGAGCTGTTTCATTTGTGACTTGTTAAGAACAGTTTCAGGAAGAAAAGAGCCTTTTTGTAGACTTTGATTTTCTTAAGGCATGTCCCACTCTGAAAAATATAAAAATGATTTTGAAAGAAGTGGGAAAAAAGTTGAATAGGGTGGGACGGGGATACTTAGAGGGCAAGCAAGAAGCATTTGGAGTTTATTAAATCCTGCAGGAAAGTTAAAGAAGCAAATGTTAGCAGCGCCCATCTCAGCACTGTCTATGGGGGAGGAAACCCTGGCCAGTGGACTTCAGCCCTGCTGGTCTAGTCAGCAAGGCCTTGGATTTTATGCTTCGGTAAGATGAGAATTGTTATATCAGAGGCTGCTGATTACTGTATGAGGACATTTAGCATTGAAAAGGGTTTGAGCCATAATGCCTGAATCAGGATATTTCAGCTGATAGTATTGTTAGTAGTTTTGGATCAATAAAAGAGTTAGCTATTATTTTATCATCATCATCATCACCATCATCACTATAGGAATCGTGTACCTAATATGTCAAACCTGAGCTCCTGATCTTCCTTGCAGATCTTTCTCCATGTCAGCAATGGCAGAACCCTGGGAGTCATCCTTCAGACTCAGTCACTTAAGCCCTGTCAAAGTTATATTCAAAGTGCTTCTGTCCCATCCACTGCCTTCTCCACTGTCCTTCCGTCCTCGCCACACCCTTGTCACCATTACCCCTCCCCTGGCTCTCTGCCAAATGATTCGCTACACATCAGGTAGAGCGGCCTTTTACATTTGCAGATCTGATCATGACACTCCCTTACTTGGAACCAACCACTTTGATGGCTTCACTCTGTTCTAGGAACCAGCTGAATTTCCTTAGCATGGCCAAGATGGCCCTTCACAACCTGCCCCATGGACTACTCTAGTCTCATTTAGTGTTATTCTCCCCTTACTCACTACATCCTTGCCCTGCTAGCTTGTTCTATGTTTCTTGGACTCACTAAGCATCTTTTTGCCTCGAGGCCCTTGGACATGCAGTTCCTTCTTTCTGGAAAACTCTTGTCTCCCCATTTGCCTGGCTAACACCATTACTTCATGTCTTTATTTATTTTTGAGACGGAGTCTTGCTCTGTCACCCAGGCTGGAGTGCAGTGGCACGATCTCAGCTCACTGCAACCTCTGCTTCCCAGGGTCAACTGATTCTTTCTCAGCCTCCTGAGTAGCTGGGATTACAGGCACCCACCACCACACCTGGCTAATTTTTGTATTTTTAGTAGAGATGAGGTTTTGCCATGTTGGCCAGGCTGGTCTTGAACTCCTGACCTCAGGTGATCCATCCACCTCGGCATCCCAAAGTGTTAGGATTACAGGGGTGAGCCACCGTGCCTTGCCTACTTAACATCTTAGATGAGGTATCACTTCTTCAGGGAGGCTTTCCTGGGTCCCTCCAAAAATAGATTTTGTGCACTTGTACTTCCTTCATAGCATTTACTTTAATTGTAACTATAGGTTACTCGTGTGATTATTCATTTAGGACCAACTGATCCTACCTGCTTCTGCTTTTCCCCGTCCATGGACAGGGCTCCTTGCAGGGAGACTGTGTGTGACTGTCCTCAGAATGACTGTGACTGACTTCTGTAAGCTATGCTGGCCAGATGAGCAGGATTCAGGAAAAGCATGCATTTGTTCATTTAAGTATTATATGTTCAAATCCCTAGAATTCATACTCATAAACTCCATGACAGGCAGCACTTTGTAATTTTGCAGAGGCTGAAACTTGAGCCACATGGCTATGGAACTGGGGTGGGGGGATTGATTCTCTCAGTTGAAGAACAAGAACATGAGCTCAACTGACAGCCCAGAATCCATGTCTCTGACAGATCTGTTTGAATCCCGGCTCTGCATCTACTTTTCTCTCAGCCTTTGTTTTCCCATCTGTAACAGGGGGGTGATACCTTCACAAGGTTTTTGGATTATATAAGCCAGTGCAGGTGCATTTACCTAATCTCTTTTCCTCTCTCCCTCCATGCTGAGAGTTCCCCTAAAAAAAGGGAAAGCTTAGGCTCTCTAATCCCTTCCCTTCTTCTCCCACTCGTGCAGCTAGACAATTAGTGGAGCTAGACAACTCAGACTAATCTCAAAATGCCCTCAACCACATCCACAGACCACGCGCAGAAGGCAGAGATGAGGAAGGGGTCCTCACAGTAAGATGCTTACTGACTGACAAGGACGCTGACTATTGCAGGGCACCATTCGGCTGTGTTCTTTGCAGGACAATGTTTTCAAACTACTAGTGCTAATTTTCCTCCTTCCCAACTCTTGGACCTCAAAGAAGCTGGAACGAACATTAAGGATAAAACAGCATTGCAACACACCCCATTTATTCTTGGTCAATATATACTGGTCTGAGGCCTTTCTCTCTCTTATCAAAACATTAAAAATATTCTGTAATAAAAGTAGATTCCGTTTCCATCTTAAGTCATTATTGCCCATGATAGGTGTATTCCCTGGGAATTGAAATAGTAAGGAACAAAAAATGTGAAAGGTGAACTTTAAAACAAGCTGTTTAATATTAACCTTCTGGTACTCTCCAAAACAATTACCTAAGCCTCCTTGAGGCTAAGAACACATGGAACTTGCCTTCGGGTCTTTGTTCTGAGAAGGACATGCACCTTTCTTTGAGGGTGCTACAAAATGCACAAACTGCACAACCACATATCATGCATGAACTGGACAACATACTCTTTTGTTTGTTTATTTTTTTTGAGACAGACTCTCACTCTGTCGCCAGGGCTGGTGTGCAGTGGTGCGATCTTGGCTCACTGCAACCTCCGCCTCCCGGGTTCAAATTATTCTCCTGCCTCAGCCTCCTGAGTAGCTGGGATTACAGGACCCCACCACTATGCCCCGCTAATTTTTTGTATTTTTAGTAGAGACAGGGTTTCACCATCTTGGTCAGGCTGGTCTTGAACTCCTGACCTTGTGATTTGTCCACCTCAGCCTCCCAAAGTGCTGGGATTACAGGCGTGAGCCACCATGCCTGGCCGACAATGTACTCTTTTAAGTGTTAGTTACAAGAGTCTGAAACACAGAGAAGACCCTTAGCCTACCTCTGCCCAGGAACACAGGAAGACAGATTCAATAAAGATTAAACACTTAATACTTTTTTCACACTCAAGAATAATCCTTGCAAGTTACATACTATCATCCCCATTCCATAGAAGGAAGAAACCGAGGCCTAGAGACAGTTAGCTGCCCAACACGGAGTAAATGGTGAAGCGGGGATTTAAACTCAGACTTTCTGTCTTAAATCCAGAACTTTTTTTTTTTTTTTAAACGTCTCTACAACAGCTTTGTCAATTCCTGGCCTAAGAGGGTCTGAGGGCTATCTTACCTTCTCAAATGCCATTACTGAGTTAAAATAAATCTCAATATGATCATGGGCATGTGCACTTCACTTATACACTTTTGTCGCTTACTATTTGGGAATAAGTTGCAGACACTGTGCCCTCTACCCTCAGTACTTCAGTATGGATTTCCTGAGGCCAAGGATATTTACTATCACAATCCAGTATGATTATCAAAAATAGGGAATTCAGTATCCACACAATACTGTTATCTAATCTATTAAAGTTTTACCAATTGTCCGAACAATGTACTATAGCCTTGCCCTGCTAGTTTGTTCTATGTTCCTTGGACTCACACTAAGCAACTTCTTGCCTCAAGGCTCTAGGACATGCTGTTCCTTCCTTCTGGGAAACTCTTGTCTCCCCATTTATGATTTCTTTTCTCCTGTTCAGGATCCAGCCTAGGGTCATGCACTGCATTTAGTATTTATGTGCTTTAGTTTCTCTTAAATATGGAAGAGTATCTCAGTCTGTCTTTGTTTTTAAGACACTAGCACTTTAAAAAAGTACAGGTCAGTTATTTTATAAAAGGTCACTCAATCTGGTTTTGTCTGAAGTGTACTGGCCACTGGATCGCGGTCATAAACTTTTGGCAAGAACATTACATACATTATGATACATCCTTCTCCGTCAATCACATCCAGGAAAAATGCCAGGTTTCTCCCCTAGCAAGTTACTAGTTTTCCTCTAGTAATTAATAATTCATCAGTTCTTCAGTTTTCCCACAGGCCTCATTAATCCTTGGCTAATAAAATCATTCTCATTTGAAGCAGCTATTGTATCATTATCCTGGTCAACATTTACTTTCTGAGGGTTACCTGGTCTAACTCTCCTACATCGTCATTGGTCACTGGCTTCACCCGTGACCTGAGCAGCTCTGAAGAGCCACTTTCATAGACTTAGGGTATCTTACATCTTCTGCAAGATGTACATGTTCACCTTGCTCCTGATTTGCTCTGTACTTACATCGTATTGACAGATGTTCACAATGTTTACAATGTCCACAGTCATTGAGCAAAGATGCTGCAGTGACAGGCCAAGGGAGGATGCCAGGGGTCTTCAGGTCATTCCTGACTCCTTCTCAGGTTCTGATGACTTCTCTGTTTTTTTTTTTTTCCCTTGAGACAGGGTCTCACTCTGTTGCCCAGGCTGGAATACAGTGGCATGATCTTGGCTCACTGCAACCTCTGCCTCCCGGGTTCAAGCGATTCTCCTGCTTCAACCTCCTGAGTAGCTGGGAGTACAGGCGTGCACCACCACGCCTTGCTAATTTTTGTATTTTTAGTAGAGACAGGATTTCCCCATGTTGGCCAGGCTGGAGGTTCTGATGACTTCTGCTTACCTACACAACCTTACAACTATGAGGACCATGAATTGTCGGCCATAACAAGAATATGTGAATTCTTTTTCACAGTGGTGACTCCAGCTATGTCATTTCTTATCCCTTATAATAAGTTACATACAACCAAGGAACAATGTCAACAAATTAGAATCTCCTGTGTAGTTATGATTAATACAAATGTCCACTGAGACATCCCACAACTCCATTTGTGAATAAACGCTCCTTACCTCTTAAAACATGTTGATAACTGGACAACAGAAACTGCAGATGCTCAACCAATTCGTCCCAAGTCTGCCACTGGCTTTTATCTGACTGTAGAGATAGTAAAATTGATTGATAATAAATGCCTTCCCCAGTTAAAATTTTTGTACAGTTTTCAATTCACCTTCACAGAATGCTCAAACAGTTGTGTTTTAAGCTAAAATCCTATGGGAAGGGTTCGGCTTTAGAGCAAAGAAAGGTGCTCTAGGTCTGAAATTGAGCAGGGAAAAATGTACCTGACACTTGAGCAGTGACGTAGAATTATTCAGAAAGTAGAGGGCCTGAGCCAGAGACAGAGGCAGGCGGGTGGGTGTCTCGCAGCTGTGGAGGAATATGATCTCTAACACTTTGCAGCGCAGAAGGTGGCTTTCCATGGTGGTAAAGAACATCTCTCTGTGTGGGAAGAGGAAGACGGAGTTAACCACAACTGTGCTTTAAAGAACATAAGCCACGATTCACCCTGAATGTACAACATTTGTCCTAAAAAAGACAGTTAAGAAGGAATACCATGGAGGCCTACAGAATCACAAAACCTGTGGAAAGGGTAGAAATGGGTTTGTTGGACTAGCAACGGCTAGAATCAGGAAAGTCTTTCACATTTGACAGAGACAAGTTTAGGATACATTAAAAATAATTACTACACATTGTAACTATGAGAATTCATCATGAGAATATTTCTGAATGCCTATGATGTGCCAAATACTATTTGGCACAACAAGGAATACTAAGATAAATAAAAGAGGGAACCACTCTCAAAAAGCTGATAGTTAAACAGGGGCAAGGGGTACGCAAAAGGAACTTAAAAACGTTCAGGGCAAGTGTGCTCGTACGCAAAGTGCTAGTGGTGCTCCAGAGATACACAGAAGAGAGAGCACATTTGGTCAGGGGACTGGAAGTGGCCTTCCTATGGAGGCAGAAGCACTGGTGAGAGTGTTCTAGGAGGGGCAAAAAAGGCTCAAGGCAGGAGGTATTTCTTTCTCTCTCTCTTCTCTCTCTCTCCCTCCCTCCCTCCGCCCACCGCTCCCTTCCTCCCTCCCTCTCCCTCCCTTCATCCCTCACCCCACACCCCACCTTTCTGACAGGTCTCACTCTGTCACCCAGGCTGGAGTGCAGTGGTGTGATCATCACACACTGCAGCCTCAATCTCTTGGGTTCAAAGTGATCCTCTGACCTCTGCCTCCCAAGTAGCTAGAACTACAGGAGTATGCCACTGTCCCGGCTAATTATTTTTTTGTAGAGATGGGGTCTCACTACGTTGTCAGGGCTGGCCTTAAACAATCTTCCCACGCTGGCTTCCCAAAGTGTTGGGATTACAGGAATGAGCCACTGTGCCTGGCCATAATATTTTTTTATCTGAAACTATTTTCTCTTCTAATTTTTATGCCAGGGCTTGCTTTATAATCTGCAGATGGTAAACTCAGAGATCTACAAAGGATAAGGACACAATTTCAATATATTCAACACACTAGGAACTGTAGATAGAATTACCTATAGCAATTCAAATTAAAAATTTAAAAACAAAGCCAGGCACAGTGGCTCACGCCTGTAGTCCTAGCACTTTGGGAGGCCGAGGCGGGTGGACTGCTTGAACTCAGGAGTTCGAGACCAGCCTGGGCAACAATGGTGATGCCCCGTCTCTACTAAAATACAAAAAATTAGCCAGGCGTGGCAGTGTGTGCCTGTAGTCCCAGCTACTTGGGAGGCTGAGGCAGGAGAATCGCTTCAACCCAGGAGGCAGAGGTTGCAGTGAGCCGAGATCGCACCACTGCACTCCAGCCTGGTCAACACAGCCAGACTCCATCTCAAAGAAAAAGATACAAAGGAAAAAGAAAGGCCAACATCTAGATCCAGCCTCAACACAGTAACTGTTTTGGACTTTCCTTTCTGTCACCCAGAGAAAATACAGAAAACAACCATTTTCAGGCACTGGAGAACTTCCTACAAAGGACTGCGATTTTTTTTTTTTTGAGACAGAGTTTTGCTCTTTTGCCCAGGCTGGAGTGAAGTGGCCTGATCTCAGCTCACTGCAACCTCTGCCTCCAATCCCCAGGTTCAAGCAATTCTCCTACCTCAGCCTCCTGAGCAGCTGGGATTACAGGCGCCCACAACCATGCCCAGCTAATTTTTGTATTTTTAGTAGAGACGTGTTTCACCATGTCGGCCAGGCTGCTCTCGAACTCCTGACCTTAGGTGATCCACCCCCACTGCCTCCCAAAATGCTAGGATTATATGAATGAGCCACTGTGCCCGGCAGGACTGCGATTCTTGAGAGAAGGGAAACAAAGGTGGCAAATTTCATCTACCTCAGATTTCTTGCTGGGGGCACTTTCTAATGAAGGCAGAGGAAGGTGTGGGTCCAAAATAGAAGACAGTGGGCTTCTTGGGCAGGCAAAACAGAGACTGGAGTTTAGGACAGCTGAGGTGTCTGGAACTCGTGTCAGAGAAGAGGGTGCTCAGGAAATGTGTGTAAGGGAATGGGGAAGCCCCAAAAGCCTGGTGGAGAACAGCTACTGGGGGGCTGCAAGCTGACTGGGAATTTTGGAGATCTCAGAGTGCTGAAAGATACTGGTGTTTCAAGGAGTCAGTGTGGAGAGATCTCACGGAATATCCTGGACATTCAATTGAGACCCCAGAAAGACTAAGCCTCAAGAATGTAGCTCCTTAATAAGGGCTGCTGTGGAACCATCCTCACAAATCCTAGAAACAAGCCTCAACAGGAGAAAGCTAATCTGCCAGCAAATTAACTGCCTGCCAGAATAAAAGTCAATACTCTTTAAAGAAAGAGAGCAAAATCCAGACTCTCAACAATGTAGTGCCCACAATGTCCAGCACACAATAAAAATTACCAGACAAGTAAAAAAAGCAGGAAGATGTAATTCATAACCAGGAGCAAATGTCCACAGAAACACCAGGAGGTGATACAAACACTGGAATTAGTTGCGAGGGGCTTTTAGACAACTATTATAACTATGTTCAAGATTTTCAAAAGCAAGCAAGTAAATTAAGATGTACATAATGAGTGACTAGATGAAGACCGGCAGCAAAAAGAACAAAAAGGAACCAAATGTCAACTCTAGATTCTAAAAATACAATAATGGACTTAACAGCAGATTGGGCACTGGGGGAATAAAAGGAACAGAGATTTTAAAGACTATTGAGAGAGAGAGAGGGAGAGAGAAAACAAAATAAATGAAACTAAACAGCAATAGAAAACATAGAGCCTCAGTGATCTGTGGAACAGATCTATATGTACACTTAGATTCCCAGAAGATAAGAGAGGTTAGGGCAAAAAGAAAAAAAAATTAAAAATATATATTTAGGCCAGGTGCGGTGGCTCACACCTGTAATCCCAGCACTTTGGGAGGCCAAGGTGGGCGAATCAACTGAGGTCAGGAGTTCAAGACCAGCCTGGCCAACACAGCAAAACCCCGTTTCTACTACAAATACAAAAACTTAACTGGGCGTGGTGGTACACACCTGTAATCTCAGCTACTCAGGAGGGTAAGGCAGGAGAATCACTTGAACCTGGGAGGTGGAGGTTGTGGTGAGCTTAGATTGCACCACTGCACTCCAGTCTGGGGGACAGAGTGAGACCCTGTCTCAAACAAAACAAAAGAAAACACCAAAAAATCCCCACAACCTGGATGAATCACCAGGGAATTATGCTCAGTGAAGAAAGCCAGTCCCAAAAGGTTACATACCAAATGATTCCATTTATATCATTCTTTTTATTTTTATTTTTGAGATGGAGTCTTGCTCCATAGCCCAGGCTGGAGAGCAGTGGTGCTTGGCTCACTGCAACCTCTACCTCCAGTGTTCAAGTGATTCTCCTGCCTCAGCTTCCCAAGTAGCTGGGATTACAGGTGTGTGTCACGACGCCAAGCTAATTCTGGTTCCCTTTTTTTTTGAGATGGAGACTTGCTCTGTTGCTCAGGCTGGAGTGGAGTGGCGCGATCTCGGCTCACCACAACCTCCACCTCCTGGTTTCAAGTGATTCTCCTGCCTCAGTCTCCCAAGTAGCTGAGATAACAGGTGTATGCCACCACGCCCAGCTAATTTTTTTATTTTTAGTAGAGACAGGGTTACACCATGTTGGCCAGGGTGGTCTTTAACTGCTGACCTCAAGTGATCTGCCCACCTTGGCCTCCCAAAGTGCTGGGATTATAGGTGTGAGCCACCACACCTGGCCCTGGTTCCCTTTCATGTAAATTGGAATTTAAAAACAAAAATCTGGGTATGAGGTGTGCTCCACTACTACTAAGATATAATTGCTTCTATGCTTTCTCAGTGGGCAGAGGTAGGAAACATATGTATGAATACACACATACGTATGTGTATATATAATATATGTAAATAGGCCAGGCACGGTGGCTCACGCCTGTAATCCCAGCACTTTGGGAGGCCGAGGCGGGTGGATCATGAGGTCAGGAGATCGAGACCATCCTGGCTAACACAGTGAAACTCCGTCTCTACTAAAAATACAAAAAATTAGCCGGGCGTGGTACTCGGGAGGCTGAGGCAGAACGGCGTGAACCTGGGAGGCGGAGCTTGCAGTGAGCCGAGATCGCGCCACTGCACTCCAGCCTGGTAGACAGAGTGAGACTCCATCTCAAAAAAAAAAAAGAAAAAAAAAATATATATCTATGTATGTATGTATGTATGTATGTAAATAAGCCCTCACACATCTACATCTATTCCTATATCTCTCTATATTTATTAGAAACCATGAGTTCATACTGATACCTCCAATTCCAATCCAGTACCACAAAGTTCATTCTATCCTTTCCCCTTTTCATATGTGTAACTCTTTTCTCTGACAGTGAGAAACCTGGTTCTCAGCATCCACAATATATTTATATGTTTAATCCTAGAATACACATAAAATAGTTTTTGAATTGTTTATCTATATCTCTGCAAAAAAGAAACCTACTAACTAGAGTTCATTTTGTCTTTACCATTATGACATTTAGTTCAAATATTGTGTTTTAAGTGACTTTGACACAGACAGAGAACAGATTAGTGTTTGCCAGTAGCTGGGGAGGATGGATGATTGTGGCTATAAAAGGGTAGCACAAGGAATCCTTGTGATGATGGAACAGTTGTACATCTTGACTGCAGTGATGGTTATATAAATCTACACATGTAATAGAACTAAAAAGAGAGAGCTTCACACAAATGACTGCATGAGAATGGGTAGAACTGAATAAAGTCCTGGATTGTACCAATGTAAATTTCCTATTTGTGATATTGTACTATAGTTACAGTTCTCCTTGTATTTGGGGGAGAACAGTGTAAAGGACACACAGTACTTGTAAAAGGTTTTGCAATTTCCTGTGAATCTACAATTATTTAAAATAAAATAAAAATAAAAAGTTAAAAAAAAGTTACCTGGGCTTGTCACTCCACCCCTTACCCCATTTTTATTGATTAATTACCAACAGGATTTTGCTGTGTTGCCCAGGCTGGCCTCATACTCCTGCGCTCAAGTGATCCACCTACCTGAGCCTCCTGAGTAGCTGGGACTGTGGGTGCATGCCACCATGCTAGCTCTGCTTTATTTTATTAAAGTACAGTTAGGTTAACTTGTTTCTGTTTGTATTCCATTTTTGGTACCCTGTGAACTTGATTTTTTTTGAGTATGTAAAACATTTAATTTATGCCCAGTGTTCCATTATTGGAACGCTAAGCTTGTGAGAGTTATTTGTATCCTACTGCTCAAGGTCATTGCCAAGGTCTGATTTTTCACATAAAAAATGTGCAATCTCAGGAGTAAGTGGTTTAACATGACTCTAAGAAGTGTTTATAGGCACACAAAAAGGCATATTCAGGGAAGTGTTTACCACTACCACCACTGCCATCATTACCACCCAGTCCAGTACCTTTTCTCCTTTTTATCCTATTCCCACCCATTCTCTATATGTAAGCAATTTTATTAGTCTGTGGCTTACCTTAACTTTGTTTCTTTTTTAAACAAATGATCAGAATTGTGTGTATTTTTAATTTATCCTTTTTTACAAAAAGATATGTATATTTAATATACATACTCTTGTATTTTGCTTTTTAAACTTATCTTAGAATTCAGTTCATAGAAGGCTGCGTGTGGTGGCTCACACCAGCGTTTTGGGAGGCTGAGGTGGGCAGATCACCTGAGGTCAGGAGTTTGAGACCAGCCTGGCCAACTTATCTTCTTTCAATATGCATAAAGAAACATTATGGAAAACATTAAACATTACAGAAAAATAAAATTACAGATCAATATCCCTTGTAAACATTGATGCAAAAACCCTTAATGAAATATTAGCAACTGGAATCCATCAATATATAAGAAGGATAACATCACAACCAAGTAGGGTTTTTATTCCAGGAATGCAAGGTTGGCTTAATATGAGTAAATTAATCAGTGTAACATACCACATCAACAGAATAAAGAAGAAAAACTATGATTATCTCAATAGATGGAAACAAGATATTTGGCAAATGTCAATACTCATTCTTCATAAAAATAATAAACTAGAAGTGGAAGGAAGCTCCCTCAATCTGACAAAGGGCACCTATGAAACATTTATAGCTAACGTCACACTTAATAGTCAAAAACTGGATGTTTTCACCCTACGGTCAGGAATGGGGCCATAATGTCTACTCTCACTGCTTCTCCAACATTTTCCTGGAGATACTAGCCTATGCAATAAGGCAAGAAAAAGAAAGCAAAAGCATACACAGATTGGGAAGGATAAGGTTAACTGTATTTTTAGACAACGTGATTGTGTATGTAGAAAATCCTAAGGAAAACAAACAAAAATCCTACTAGGATAAGTTAATTTATTAAGGTTGCAGGGTTTCTATACACTACTAATGAGCAATTGGAAAATGATAGGTCAAGAAGCTATATGCATTTGTCAAGACTCGCTGGATGGTATGTATGCAAGTTAGTTTACATAATTTAATTGTATGTAAATTATACTTAATCTTTAGAAAATTAAAATAAATAAAGGTAAAGGCCAAGTAAAGTATCTTTTAGTATAATTTGAGTGAGTGGCCAATTTGCCCCTTCTGAGAGAATTTTAAAGTAGGGCCAGATTTTGTATAAATCATGTTCATCTGTTTTAATTCCTAATTCGTTTTTGTTACCCATTCCTTAGCTTTTCCATTTCTTACCAGCATCTGGGCTTATATGAATGGATAGTAGAGGAATTGGACCCAAATGAAATACTCCTGACAAAGTGTTAGAGCAAGCATGGTATTCATGTGCACTTTCTTCTGTCTGACTACTACAACATACTGCCTCCTTTGAATACTGAATTTGGGATTAAGCAGCCCTGGGTTTAAATTTGGATTCTGAACCTGATTAGCTACATAAACTTAAGCTAGTTAACTCCACCTCTTTGAATGCTTTTCTTATTCATTAAATAGAGGTAACATTGCCAGGTGTTGTGGTTTATGCCTGTAATCCCAGCACTTTGGGAGGCTGAGGTGGGCGGGTCACCTGAGGTCAGGAGTTTGAGACTAGCCTGGCCAACATGGTGAAACCCCATCTCTACTAAACATACACAAATTAGCTCGGTATGGGGGTGTGTACCTATAATCCCAGCCACTCAGGAGGCTAAGGCAGGAGAATCGCTTGAACCCAGGAGGTGAAGATTGAAGTGAGCTGAGATCCCACCACTGTACTCCAGCCTGGGTGACTGAGTCAGACTCTGTCTCAAAACAAATAAATAAATAAATAGGGATAACATTATAAGAAAAATAAATAAGGTTGGGTGTGGTGGCTCATGCCTGTAATCCCAGACTTTGGGAGGCTGAGGCAGGAGGATTGCTTGAGCGTAGGAGTTCAAAACTAGCATGGGCAACATAGCAAGACCCTGTTTCTAAATTAAAAAAAGAAAAAAACAGGAAAAAAAACCCCCAGAAAACAAATGAGATAATGTGACAATGATTGGCACATTGTAGAGGCTCAGTAAATGTCTTAATCTTACCAGAGTATTTTAATTAAGTCCTATTACAGTACTATTTGGTATGACATTTTCTTGTAATAGAAGAAACCAGAGCTGCACAATAGTTGTCTTGGTTGCCAGCTGGGTGTTTAGGGACGGAGATAGGAAGCAGTCATGGAGCTGATGGAGATGAACTGCAGACAAACATATACCATAATTTCCCTAAGGGTCACCACTACACAATGACTCTCTTATACTTATTTCCTATACCAGCAATTGTTCATGAATTAATATTCATTCCAGTTTATTTTTTTTCCTCTGGATTTTAAAATTACTGGCTCAAGGAAGGAATCATTGGTTTTAGCCAAAAACCATTTCTTTATCCCTTCCTAACGAAATACTTCACTAATTCATGCTTAGAGAAACTGAATTCCTAATTCTTACTATCTGGGGTCATTCTACAGGTCCAGCTCTTTTCTTTCTTGGGTCACCTCTAGTTCCCCTAATATTGGATATATCTATTTCATTCACTCACCAAACCTTTAGTGAACACTTACGCCAGGCCTATGGATAAAGATCAGAGAAGCAGGCAGGGCTTAACAGTTAAATAAATTTATTTATTTATTTATTTATTGAGACGGAGTCTCACTTTGTCGCCCAGGCTGGAGTGCAGTGGTGCAATCTCAGCTCACTGCAAGCTCCGCCTCCAGGGTTCGTGCCATTCTCCTGCCTCAGCCTCCAGAGTAGCTGGGACTACAGGCATCCACCACCATATCCAGCTAATTTTTTTTTTTGTATTTTTAGTAGAGACGGGGTTTCACTGTGTTAGCCAGGATGGTCTCAATCTCCTGACCTCATGATCCGCCCACCTCGGCCTCCCAAAGTGCTAGGATTACAAGTGTAAGCCACCGCAGCCGCCCTTTATTTTTATTTTTTTTGAGATGGAGTCTCACTCTGTCACCCAGGCTGGAGTGCAGTGGAGCGATCTCAGCTCACTGCATCCTCCACCTCCTGGTTCAGGTGATTCTTGTGTCTCAGCCTCCCGAGTAGCTGAGATTACAGGTGTGCACTACCACGCCCAACTAATTTTTGTATTTTTAGTAGAGACAGGGTTTCACTATGTTGGCCAAGGCTGGTCTTGAACTCCTGACCTCAGGTGATCTGCCCGCCTAGGCCTCCCAAAGTGCTGGGATTACAGGCGTGAGTCACTGCACCCAGCCTTAACAGTTAAATATTGACAGAAGAGTAAAACTGTTAGGCAAATTGATAAGGTTAGAAAATTTAGGCTCCATTTAGGGTACTGTGCCTCTTCCCAAGAAATTATATCTCAGTTGTAAATAATAATAATTAGTTGAGAACCTCCTTTCCAAAAGGTAAAGACATGAGAATAATCCTTCTACTATTGTCTTCCTATCTTAATTAGTTTGGAATTTTCTTTTGTAAAATTCTGTTCCTGACAGGTAACATAGATAGAAAAGTTAATTTAATAAAAATGATTTCCAAGAGGTTTCTTTTTCTTTTTTAAATAACCGCTCTCCCCAATAAAACTAAGACTCACCTTTGGCTCCTCTCAGGAATGTCCAGCACAAACCCAAACATCATCTCAGCAATTTTATTGGAGCTGCAGGTGGGGGTCCTGTCCACCTCTACGGCTATGGAGAGCATCCTCTGAAGCTGGCACACAATCCTGAGTCCAGAACATAGGACACATATGAGTGTGAGGGTCTGGCAAGGAGCCACTCTGTGGCTGGGAGGAGTCCCCACCAGTGTACATCGAGAGTAGAGACTACTAAAGGACTTATAAAGCACACACAAGGTCAGGGAGAACTACTCAAGCCATCAGCATGCTTTTATTTAGCAATTTCACCTACCTGAATCCCTTTTGCCAGAACATACTATCTGAACCTCTCAGAACCTGGGGTTGAGCTGTAAAAGCAAGCTGCTTTTAAATTCAAAAATAGAACCACACAACCTTAAGGATCTAGAGAACTATAAGGATCATCTGATCTCTAACTTCCCTATTTTGCAGATGAAGAAACAGGTCCAGAGTGACTTAAAATGATTTAAATTTCTTTGATACAGGAGAAAACTGTATGGCAAATACATGTTTTCTCCTGTTACTGTTTCCTTTACAATAGTTTCTTACTAAGATCAGTCTCAGAACCTCCCCTGGTGGAACCTGACCTTCTTTCTCATTAGATCTAACTGTGGGAGACAGCCAGCCTGCTGTGGCATTAGGTGTCTGGGCAACCTCTCAGAAAGGTGAGCCTGGCCTGACATCAGCCTTTTCTAACGTGTTATTTGTGATGGAAGAAAGGCTTTACTTTAAGAAAATCTGCAGCTAGCAACACAATAGGTGGGCCAGATCAGGAGCTCTAGCCTCAGCTTCTGTCTCTACAACGATAATAAGCTGTTCAACCTTTGACAAGTTACTAAACTGCTCTGAGTCTAAGTGTTCTCATGTATAAAAAGGGTGAGCAATAATATAATCTACTTTGTAAACTTGTGAGTGCTATATAAAATATCTCACAGATAGGGACTCTAGTGATAAGTGGTAGCAACCTATTATTGTTGTTAAGATCATAACAAAATTGACTTTTAGGGGACCCTATTGTTACTTCTACTAACATGTATTTATAAACATTTATTATGATGATGATTATTTGATATTAGCTTCCATTGAAGGAACAGTGTCCACCTCCCTCTTGGGTCTCTATGTGGCCCCTGTGGGAGAATGCCACTTTAGGGCCTTCCTCAATCTGCCCAAATGCTTCATTGTTCCAAAACATTCCCCTTTAGAATTGTTTCCTAAATTAGTTATAATTATTTATAATTTAGGAAACAATTTAAACTTGTAGGCCTTCCATAAAAATCAGGTTGGTGCAACCAGATTATAATATAACATTGTGAATTCAGACACAAATGTATTTGAAATGTCCAGTGTGACTGGCTTTTAACAATATGATTGACATGGAATACTGGGTTACTTGTGCAAGGGTAGCTCCAGCCCCTAATATCCTGGCATCTCTCAAAAAATGCCAAGGCCACTCTCAACTCCATAAAAGAAATGCCATGAATTTCTTTCCAGTCCAGACTGTGGTGATGAGACCTGCCTTCGTGTGTTGGAACCTGCAGGCTGAACTGCTATTTTCCTCCCGGGACCTGGGGAGAGAAAGCCAGGTCCTTGAGGACTCGAAGTTAACAAAACTCGCACTACACACCGCTCCTTCTCTATGGCAACAGATACCTAAAGTGATGAGCAGCTGTAACCCTTTACTGTCTCCTGAAATGCAGGAAATGAAGGGCAGTGTTCTCTAGCATTTGTTTTGTGTCTGCGTTGTGACTTCGTAATCACTTTGTGAAGTCCTGTTCATTCTAGGGGTGAAAGCACCTGGTTTTGTTCCACCTTTTAAATTAGAAAATTAGCCTTTAGTTAAACTAAGTCTTGAATAAGCATCAGCTATGTTCTAAGATCTTGTTAATTTGGGGGAAGCTGCTCTTAGGGATTGGTGCTGTTCTCTAAAATGCTAAACCCCAGGAAAGATAACTGCCTGCCCCTTACAGCTGATTGGTGTTCTTTGTCAGGTTGGGCTGGGAAGGAGGGTGGCTACCGCCGGCCCTCAAGATTCCCGTTCCTGAAGACATTTGATTTCCATTTGGGGGCTGAGTCAATCCATCTGCAGTTACTGCTTTGACCAGCCACTTGATAACATCCCTGCAATGGAAAAAAGAAAGAAAAGGTTTATTCTTTCTTTCCTGTGCAGAAAATAAATAAATAAATAAATAAATAAATAAATAAATATATAGAGAGAAGGTTTCAATGTCTGCTGTATTTATGGTGCTCAGAACCACAGCCTTAACCTGGGCCCCGAGATCCCTGGATTTCCCTACAGGCAACAAAAAGGCCTTTCGGCTATTTTCTTTTTTTTTTTTTTTTTTTTGAGACGGAGTCTCGCTCTGTCACCCAGGCTGGAGTGCAGTGGCCGGATTTCAGCTCACTGCAAGCTCCGCCTCCCGGGTTCACGCCATTCTCCTGCCTCAGCCTCCGGAGTAGCTGGGACTACAGGCGCCCGCCACCTCGCCCGGCTAGTTTTTTGTATTTTTTAGTAGAGACGGGGTTTCACCGGGTTAGCCAGGATGGTCTCGATCTCCTGACCTTGTGATCCGCCCGTCTCGGCCTCCCAAAGTGCTGGGATTACAGGCTTGAGCCACCGCGCCCGGCCTATTTTCAATAATTAAACAAGTCTAACAAAAACATCACATTTAACTGCAGTAAGGCTATAAAACCCGACGAAAGGCCAGGAATGGTGGCTGATGCTTGTAATCCCAGCACTTTGGGAAGCTCAGGTGGGAGGATCTTTTGAGACCAAGAGTTTGAGACCAGCCTGAGCAACATAGCAAGAACCCATCTCTACAAAAAAAAAAAAAAAAAAAAAAAAAAAAAAAAAAAGCTAACTAAAATATCAACATCTTTCTTTGAGTTATAAGTATTTATAAGTATTCAAAAGTAACTCCAGGGTCAAACAGTACTATCTGTGCCTTCCTGACCAGGAACATTTCTAAACCAAGTGGAAAGTTGGACTGGATGACCATAGAAGTCCTTGCCAGTTCTATATTATTGTCACCTATTAATGTTAACAACTAAGGTTTACAGTGTGTGCAGTGGAATCATACTTTATACAGGGCTGAGGCTCTATAAGTTAGTAAGGTAAAAACATCTCATATAGTCAAAACTACTTTTCATGATCACTTAGGTAACCTAGGTAAAAATAGTAGATTGAATATACACACCTAATTTTGTTTCCTCCAAAACCCCACTAATATTATAATAAATAACTTTTGAAAAATATCTACAAGGACGAAGAGAAGAGGAGAGAAGATGATAGCAGTGAAATTTTGAAAGGTGGAAGGCAAATGAAGGATATTCATAGAATATTACATAGTAGTCAATATGAATAAACTACAGTGACAGGCAACAATATAGACAAGTCTTGGTACTATAAAATAGTAAGTGAAAAATAAAAGTCTCAGTAGATTACATACAGCATGATACCTTTTAATATAGACCTAAAGGAACTAAAGTAAGAAAATATTTTATAGGAATATATGTATATGCAATAAAACTACACAGAAAGCAAAGAAATGAAATGATGACCATGCAGAATGATGATCACCTCGGGTGCAAGGTGAGTGAGAAGGGGTGTGGAGATGGGTTCTTGCTATGTTGCTCAGGCTGATGGATGAGGGGTGAGGTAACTGTTAAGGGCTTAGTCTTTGATTTGGGAGTAGGTTGAGAGATGCCGATTACAAAATTAAAGGCAACCAATTAACTAAGCAAATAAAGCCACTGTGCCATTTTTTTTAAAGATGATGTTTAATCCAAGCCTATGAATGAGGCAAAGGAATACATTTTAATTGACTTAGTGGAATTGAGAAAGCTGAATCCTAAGCCAGCAGCAGAGAAGAGCTATCCTATTTAATCCTATTTACTTAAAAAAAAAACAAAAAACAACTTCAATAAGCTCTGTAAGCGGCAGCACCAGGTTTCTCTGAAGTGACAGTGAAAGAGAGGTAAACTGAAATAAGTAGGAGGTGGCCAGGCATGGTGGCTCACTCTTGCAATCCCAGCACTTTGGGAAGCTGAGGTGGGCAGATTGCTTGAGTCCAAGGGTTTGAGACCAGCCTGGGAAACATGGTGAAAACCTGTTTCTACTAAAAATACAAAAAATTAGCAAGGCGTGGTGGTGCATGCCAGTAGTCCCAGCTACCCAAGAGGCTGAGGTGGGAGGATCACCTGACCCCATGGAGGTCAAAGCTGCAGTGAGCTGTGATTGGGCTGCCACACTCCAGCCTTGGGCAATCAGAGTCAGACTCCACCTCACAAAAAAAAAAAAAAAAAAAAAAAAAAAAAAAAAGGATGGCTTGAAAGCTGTTTAAGAAATTTTTAGACGTCTAGATCTTCCCCAGTCCTGCAGACTACAAGTTAACTTTGTGGAGAGGTAAACCAGATGGTCTCTGGACTGGGATACCAGGCATGGCTTGGAAGCAGACACTGAAGCAAATGGGGCACTAAAGGAACATATGCATGCTGAATGCAGAGACCCTTGCCATCTTCTCACACATGTCTTCCAACACCTTGGCATCCTGTCTTCATCCTTCATGTAAGAGGTTGGATGTCTTCTCTGTAAAACTGAACCAGCCCAAGAGGAAAGACCTTGACTCAAGAAATTTTCTTAGAAATGAGAAATCAGGGCCGGGCACGGTGGCTCATGCCTGTAATCCCAGCACTTTGGGAGGCCGAGGCAGGCGGATCACGAGGTCAGGAGATGGAGACCATCCTGGCAAACACGGTGAAACCCCATCTCTATTAAAAATACAAAAAATTAGCTGGGCATGGTGGCGGGCGCCTGTAGTCCCAGCTACTTGGGAGGCTGAGGCAGGAGAATGGCGTGAACCCAGGAGGCAGAGCTTGCAGTGAGTCGAGATCACGCCACTGCACTCTAGCCTGGGCAACAGAGTGAGACTTCGTCTCAAAAAAAAAAAAAAAGAAAAAAGAAATGAGAAATCAGTTCCACCTACAGGGAAGTGCAGAAATGACAAGTCCTCTCATGTCTTCACAGCTTCCATTATCTTTTGAGTCTCGCACCTTTAAATATGGATAGACTATAGACTACCAACATTTACCAGACATCTATGGAAAGAGACTGAAACACTTCTCCTTCCTCCCAAAAAAGCAACTTGGAGAAAACAGACATTATGTAGAAGAGAAACAGAATAAACAAAAATGAAAATTCTGATTAGCAAAATCAAAGATATGAGATGATACAGATCCAGGAAAGAAGAAAATAAGAATACAGTTTATATTATTAATTTTTTGCAGAGTCAGGGTCTTGCTATGTTGCCCAGGTTGGTCTTGAACTCCTGGCCTCAAGCGATCTTTCCACTTTGGCCCCTGAAAGTGCTAGGATTACAGGCCTGAGCCACTGTGCCCAGCCTATTATTATTATTTTTTAGAGATGAGGGCTTGCTCTGTTGTCCAGGCTGGGGTGCAGTGGCACCATCATAGCTCACTGAACTCCTGAGCTCAAGCGATCCTCCTGCTTCAACCTCTCCAGTAGCTGGGACTACAGGCACATGCCACCATGCCTGGCTTATTGATTAATTTTAATAAGGAAGACACAGAGAAAAAATAAAAGAGCTCTGGGAAATTAGAAAGATAATAACAAAAGTGAAAAATCCTGTTTATTAGAAATGAAGGACATTTTTCCAGACTGAAATGGCCCACTGAATGCCCAGCACAATGGATGAGTATAAACCTAGGACAGGCACATTTGGCAAAAAGAGAACTTTATAAACTTCCAGAGAGAAAAATCAGGGCACACACAAAGACTCAGTAATCAAAATAGCTTATGTCTTTTTTCCCCTCCAAGACAGGGTCTTGCTCTGTCACCCAGGCTGGAGTACAGTGGCACAATTTCGGCTCAGTGCAACCTCTGCCTCCAAGGCTCAAGTGATCCTCCTATCTCAGCCTTCTGAGTAGCCGGGACCACAGGTGTGTGCCACTACCACCAGCTAATTTTTTGTAGTTTTGGTAGAGATGGGCATTTGCCATGTTGCCCAGGCTGGTCTTGAACACCTGAGCTCAAAGTGATCCACCCACCTCGGCCTCCCAAAGTGCTGGGATTACAGGCGTGAACCACCATACCCGGCTACTTATGATTTCTTTTTTTTTTTTTTTTTTTTGAGACGGAGTCTTGCTCTGTCGCCCAGGCTGGAGTGCAGTGGCTGGATCTCAGCTCACTGCAAGCTCCGCCTCCCGGGTTCACGCCATTCTCCTGCCTCAGCCTCCCGAGTAGCTGGGACTACAGGCACCCGCCACCTCGCCCGGCCAGTTTTTTGTATTTTTAGTAGAGACGGGGTTTCACCGTGTTCACCAGGATGGTCTCGATCTCCTGACCTCGTGATCCGCCCATCTCGGCCTCCCAAAGTGCTGGGATTACAGGCTTGAGCCACCGCGCCCGGCCTGACTTATGATTTCTTAACAGCAATTCTGGAAGCTAGAAGACAATGGAAGATTTCCTTTGATGTTCTGTAGAAAAGTTATTTCTAAGCAGATCATATATCCTTAGCCTAATTATCAATCAATGCATGAGAAGATAAAGACATTTGCAGACAAACAAGATCTCAAAAACTTTACTTCCCATACACCTTTCTTAGAAAGCTACTAGGAATGGATTCCTTAAATGAAGGTATGAGCCATGAAAGAGAAAGACAGGACAAACAAGTCATCCAACCTTGAAAAGCATTAAAGGGGACTCTCAAATTTACAATGAAGACTGGAAAAGAGGACGAGTGATCCAGACTGAAGGAGATCAAAACATTCTACCTCAGATTTTTGAGAAGAAACTAATAGGACAACCCGGTGTGAATAAACATCTTGAGGGGATATTGAGACCAACTGAGGCAGGAAAATAGGGTCTGGAGGCAGGGAACCTACGGCCAATTCATGTTGAATTCCTAGAACTAAATCAAAAGAAAAACCCCAATTTTCCATGCCCAAGTACCAAAAGGACCAGAGGCTTCTCCCTTTGCAACCCTGGCCCCTCCTACAACTAATCAAACTGATGGCAGGCCACGACTTCATTTACATAGGGTGTACATCAAGTACAATGGGAAACCTCTAGAGGGTATTTAAACCCTAGAAAATTCTGTAACCAGGCTCTTGAGTTGCTTGCTTGGGCCTGCTCCCACCCTGTGGAGTGTGCTTTCGTTTTCAATAAATCTCTGCTTTTGTTGTTTCATTTTTCCTTGCTTTGTTTATACATTTTGTCCAATTCTTTGTTGAAGACGCCAAGAACCTTGACACCCTCGGGAGGGTGTCAACTAGGAGAGAATTTGGGGTTGAATTCTGATATGTACAAGGAAAGCAAGAAACTTAAAAATAGGATAATTATTAACCTTAGGGAAAACAAAAAGATATGAATAAAAGGAAAAGCAATCACGGTTTAGTACTTAGTAAAATTCTGACTAGCATACATAGTTATAGTAATAGAAACATTGAACACTGATATAAAAATTATAATGATATTAATGATATAGGGGCTGGGAAATATGTGTGTGATGGGGAATGTGGGGAGGAAAAAGAGCAAACTCCTTATCTTTCATGTGAGAAGTCAACAGATAATGGCTAACGATGAAAAATCAAGAAGCGGCACTGAAAGCATGTTATTTTGCCATATGGAGGTAAACATTAAAAATACCAATTAAAGAGAAACAAAAATGCAGGTGAGGGGACCTGGAGACAAGTGTATTTCTGAAGTCTTGTAGAAACTAGCCTACTGTTTGTATGTGTAGTTCAAAATGAAAGAAAGAAAAGAAAATCCCTTAAGAGGGGGTCATATGGAGACTGATCATCTCTCTCTCTTTCTTTTTTTTTTTTTTTGAGACGGAGTCTTGCTCTGTCACCCAGGCTGGAGTGCAGTGGCGCGATCTTGGCTCACTGCAAGCTCCGCCTCCCGGGTTCACGTCATTCTCCTGCCTCAGCCTCCCAAGTAGCTGGGACTACAGGCGCCCACCACCACGCCTGGCTAATTTTTTGTATTTTTAGTAGAGACGGGGTTTCACCGTGGTCTTGATCTGACCTTGTGATCCGCCCGCTTCGGCCTCCCAAAGTGCTGGGATTACAGGTGTGAACCACCGCGCCCGGCCTCTCTCTCTTTTTAAAAATATGTCTTTGAGGTATTATTTACATACAATAAATTGCCAAAGTTTTGTTTGATGAATTTAGATAAATACATGCATACATCCTTGTAATCACCAACTTAGTCTAATATCCATTTCTTAATGAATCAAAGATAGTTCATTTTCCTGCCAACTGAAACAAATGATTTTTTTCATTGAGCAAGCACGAAACAGAGGACCTGGCCTAGATTTACAGGTCACAAACACCCCTCAAGAATGCCTATCTTTGTTGTTGTTGTTGTTTTGTTTTTGAGACAGAGTCTTGCTCTGTTGCCCAGGCTGGATTGCAGAGGTGCAATCCTGGCTCACTGCAACCTCTGCCTCCCAGGTTCAAATGATTCTCATGCCTCAGTCTCCCGAGTAGCTGGGATTACAGAAGTGCACCATCATGCCTGGCTATTTTTCTACTTTCACTAGAGGTGGGTTTTGAGGCCAGGCTGGTCTCAAACTCCTAGCCTCATGTGATCTGTCCCCCTTGGCCTCCCAAAGTGCTGGGATTACAGGCCTTAGCCACCATGCCCGCCCCAAAATGCCTTTATTTATGAGACAAGAGTTTTCCTCTGTTGCCCACGCTGGAGTATAATGGCACGATCTCGGCTCACTGCAGCCTCCACCTCCTGGGTTCAAGCAATTCTCCTGCCCTCAGCCTCTCAAGTAGCTGGGATTACAGGTGCCTGGCACTATGCCTAGCAAAAAAAAAATTTTTTAAATGTATTTTTTAGTAGAGATGGGGTTTCACCATGTTGGCTAGGCTGGTGTCCAACTCCTGACCTCAAGTGATCCGCCCACTTTGGCCTCCCAAAGTGCTGGGATTACAGGTGTGAGCCACTGTGCCCAGCCTTAAATGCCTATCTTTAAACCCAAGAGTCGTACCTTGTACAGTGAGAGGCTCACACCACAAGAGGTGAAAACGAAAGCAACCGAGAGAACAGTGCCTTGTGTATCCCACTCACTCTAATGCCTAGGCAGCAAAGCATAATGGTAGATGGAATTGTTCTCATTATATAAATTATTTTTCACTTTTTAAAATTTATTTTTTATTTGCTTTTGAGACAGAGTCTCACTCTTGTTGCCCAGGCTGGAGTGCAGTGGGGTGATCTCGGCTTACTGCAACCTCTGCCTCCCAGGTTCAAGCGATTCTCCTGTCTCAGTCTCCCAAGTAGCTGGGATTACAGGCGCATGCCACCACGCATGGCTAATTTTTGTATTTTTAGTAGAGATGGGGTTTCACCACGTTGGCCAGGCTAGTCTTGGACTCCTGGGCTCAGGTGATCTGCCCGCCTCGGCCTCCCAAAGTGTTGGGATTACAGGCGTGAGCCACTGCGCCTGACCAATTTTCCACTTTAAAATTCAACTGTGCTGTCTTGTGCTCTTTGCTGATCCTCTGCTTACTGATTTTGCACCCCTAAAATGATTAAGATTTAGATAAAATACCACATATAGGGAAATAAATATGGGCATGCAAACTAAGGGGGTAGGAAAGCTGACCAATGCCCAAAACATAATGAAACGTCCTCCTTTTTATTAGAGGATTTATCATACTCAATACCCCATGTTGACCTGTGAATACTACTTTCAACAAATATGTAAGAACATATGAGAACGTAAGTATGAGTGGAAGAGTTTCAACGCTGCTCTGAACAAAGAGATGCCGGTACACCCTTCTAGTAAGAGCCATTTCCAAAAAAGGAAGGGATGTTCAGATGCTCAACATATGATGGGGTTACATCTGGATAAAGCCAACTGATATAGCTTTGATATTTGTCCCCTCCAAATCTCATGTTGATGTGATCCCCAGTGTTGGAGATGGGGCCTAGTGGAAGATGTTTGGGTCATGGAGGCAGATCCTTCATAAATGTCTTGGTACTGTCCTCATAGTAACGAGTGAGTTCTCACTCTATTAGTTCACTTGAGAGCCGGCTGTTTGAAAGAGGTTGGCACTATACCCTTGTCCCTGGTCTTCCTTCCTTCCCTGCCAGGTGATACTCCAGCTCTCCTTCACCTTCTGTCATGAGTGGAAGCTTCCTGAAGCCCTCACCAGAAGCAGATGCTGGAGCCATGCTTCTTGTACACCTTGTAGAATTGTAAGCCAAACAAACCTCTTTTCTTTATAAATTACCCAGCCTCAGGCATTCCTTTATGGCAACACAAAGGGACTAAGACATCATTGTAAGTTGAAAACATTTTAAGTTGAAAACGCATTTAATGCACCCAATGTACCGAACATCGTAGCTTAGCCTAGTCTACCTTAAATGTGCTCAGAACACTGACAGCTTATAGTTGGGCAAAATCATGCAATACAAAGCCTATTTTGTAACAAAGTGTTGAACAGTTTATGGAATTTATTGAATATTATACTGAAAATGAAAAACAGAATGTTTGTTGGGTACTTGAGGAATAGTTTCTACTGAATGGTTATCACTTCAGTACCAATGTAAAGTCAAAAAATCCTAAGTCAAACCATCACGAGTCAGGGCTGTCTGTAGTTCCAAAAGAAAAATTCCAGCCCACGATCCCCTGCCCTAAAGATCATACTTTCCCCCTTGGTATCAGCATATAGTAGAGTTCCATGCTTCCAGAAACTCTCACTCTGATTCTGCAAAAAAAGAGCACATGCTTACTATCTATTGTACCTTGTCAACTACATGACCTATTGTTACAGATACTACTTTTCAGAAACTAGTAGTGACAAATGAGATTTATATTGAGGTTCATCGGGGGATAGGAATAAATGCAGGTTAATAGAAACTGAAAAGTTTTATACAAGGTTCTCCCCTAGATCTCATAATGTTGTTTGGACAATATTGAAATAGACCAAAGGAAGTCTGTTGGTCTTGAGAGAAAAATCACTCAAGCTATGTGGTGCCTGCCGCATTGTTGGTTTCTTTTATGATTATCAGGAGGGGGTTATTTTATGATTAGCTATAGTTTTATTTTTAAAAATTAATTAATTATTTTTGAGATGGAATCTTGCTCTGTCACCCAGGCTGGAGTGCAGTGGCGCAATCTCGGCTCACTGCAACCTCTGCCTCCTGGGTTCAAATGATTCTCCCATCTCAGCCTCCCAAGTAGCTGGAATTACAGGAATGCATCACCACACCCTGCTACTTTGTGTAGTTTTAGTAGAGACGTGGTTGTGCCATGTTGGCCAGGCTGGTTTCGAACTCCTGATCTCAAGTGATCCGCCCACCTCAGCCTCCCAAAGTACTGGGATTACAGGTGTGAACCACTGCACCCGGTCTATCTGTAGTTTTAACAATTAGCCCTACTACACTACCTACTGACTAGAAAACCTCACCTGGCTGATATTCTGGCTTTAGCAGCTGCCCACCTATAATCCCTTACCTCTTCCCATCTCAGGGCTCAGGTGGCTGCTCACCTGACATTGTGGGGCTGCTTGTCACAGGACAGCACCATGTTTGCAATGGACTGCTGCAGGTGCTGCCGTTGTCTCCTCAGGGTCTGCTGGAAGTCATCTTCTAGGGTCTGAACGACGTAACGCAGGAAAAGGACTCGCCCAGGCAGAGTCTGTCCCTGTGGGAAAAAGAAGGAGAAGTCAGTCTTCGCAGTCTCCTGGATGACAGTCAACATTGGGCTCTCATAAACACTAAGCCCAAGAGAAGGCCATGCATCAACAAGTATGCCTGTGCTTAAAAGAGAGGCTCCCAGGAGAGGGTAGGTAGTCTGGGTCATTATGAGAGAGGACAAATAGGGTGACTGCTGAAAGAATCATACCTCATAAGAGTTCAGAAACCATTTTTTAAGTATTATTACTTGTTCAAAGGATCTAGTCATCTGCAAATAATTATAATTTTCTAACACCTAAGTTGCAATCAAATATCTACTGGAATCTCTAGGATTGTAGATCATTTGATTTAAGAGACCGCCATGGGAAGTTAATCTCTCCCTGTCACTGAACCTATCAACCTCAGGATATACCCAAAACTATGGATGGCAAAACAGAGAAAGAGAAACTGGTTCTTTAATGACTCCTGTGCTGCTAGATCAAACTGCCATGATGTCCACTCTGCTAATGAACTTTCAGTCATGGGACCTGATTGAGCCAAGTCTGTTGGCTTGGCTCAACCTGACTGCTGGGCCAAGTCTGAGTTGGGTATTCTGTTACAGGTGAAATGATCCTAACTGACAAACAGTTGAAGAGCATGGGCTTTGGAGGCACACAGCATTCAGTTTTTGTTGCTGTTTTAGATCTAGCTCTGTCCTTTATTTAAGCCGTCTAGAACTTAGCGTCCTCGTAGTTTATATGGGGATAATTCTAACCTTACCAAAGACAGTGTAAGTACTTGTCACATAGTAGGCAGGCATGCACAATTTGTTGGTTTCCCTTTACTACGAGACAAGTGCTGGGAGCTTAGGCTTCAAACTTTAAAGAATGAGAGGTACCAAACTATTTCGGGACTATGTGGAAACCTCCGAACTCCAGGGAATAGGTATATTTTCTCAGAACATAAACTAATGGACCAGGATATGATTCAGTCAGTAGGAAACTAAGTGACCATTCTAAATACATATCATTTCTTTCTTTTTTGGGAGGAGGTGACAATATCTTTGTCTTCCACATGTGTTTATTTTTCTCTAATCCTTGATAACCGATGCAAATGCTTTTTTAAAAAATCAAGTACTTGTGCTAGATTTTTCTTTTTTTTTGTTTTGGAGTCTCAGTCTGTCACCCAGGCTGGAGTGCAGTGGCACAATCTCGGCTCACTACAACCTCCGCCTCCCAGGTTCAAGCAATTCTCTAGCCTCAGCCTCCCGAGTAGCTGGGATTATAGGTGCCTGCCACCAAGCCCGGCTAATTTTTGTATTTTTAGTAGAGACAGGGTTTCACCATAATGGTCAGGCTGGTGTTGAACTCGTGACCTCAGGTGATCCACCCACGTTGGTCTCCCAAAGTGTTGGGATTACAGGGGTCAGCCACTGCACCCAGCCTTGTGCTAGATTTTTGATAAAAAGTCTTCTACTGACACCACTCTCCACCACTACTTGTCTTCTCCAGTATCCTAGAATAATTTTTAACTCATTCTTCTAGAAGTCACCATAAACATCTCTAAAGAAATAGACTTTTATTATGATTTCTTGATTTATCAACTGTAGACATTATCTATTGATTTCTGCTATGCTAGGTAAGAATTTACTTAGGCCAAATCCCCCACCTCTTCTCTTCCTAAAATAAGTGTATTTCTATCACCTACAGACAGTTATCTCTTGACTCCCCATTTTGGAAGATAAGAATGTTACACCAGCCCTACTATTTTCAGAGGTCCTGTCGCTTTTCATCTTCCAACCTTTATCTTCTATACTTTCCATTTTACATCATCAAGGCTAATAAAATTGTCTCCTATGCTTTGTATATATTCTAAATGTTATAACTCCATGGTGTTTACAGTGTCAGGATTATGTTAAAAGTATTTACTAAATACATTTACTAAATACTTTTAGTAAATCCACATAGTAAACTAAGAAAATCATTCCTTTCTTGTGAAGCTTTTTGTTTTTCTAGAGTTTTGCTTTTTTTCTCCCCTCCTTTAACTACCTGTAATTATAATATACCTCTTTCAACTCTTCAAGAATAGTGCTGAATCTTGATAATACCTTTTTTCCCCGAAATAATTCTCTCTCTCTCTCTCTCTTTTTTTTTAAATAATGTGGGCTGGGCATAGTCATTCATGCCTGTGATCTCAGAACTCTGGGAGGCTGAGGTGGGAGGATCATTTGAGGCCAGGAAACACCACCAGCCCAGGAAACATAGTGAGACCCCATCTCTACAAAAATAAAAATAAAGAAATGAGCCATGCCTGTAGTCCGAGCTACTTAGGAGGCTGAGGCAGGAGGATCACTTGAGTTCAGGAGGTCATGGGTGCAGTGAGCTATGATCACGCCACTGCACTCCAGCCGGGGTGAGAGAGCAAGAGACCTTGTCTCAAAAATAAATAAATAAAACAACTTTAGTAGCATACCATAAAATTCAGCCATTTTAAAAGTACAATTCAATGACTTGTAGTAAACCTACTGAGTTGTGCAAACATTACCATAATCTATTTTTAGAACATTTCCATTACCCCAAAAGATCCCTCATGGGCACTTACAGTTCCCTTTCCAATCATCAGGCCAAGGCAACCACTCATCTGCTTTCTGTCTCTCTAGATCTGCCTTTTCTACACATTTCTTAGAAATAGAATCATATAATATGTAATGTTTTATGTGTGGTTTCTTTCACATAGCTTAATTTTTTTAAGGTTTGCCTGTATTATTAGTATGCATCAATAGCTCATTGCTTTTTATTACTGAATAGTATTTCATTTTGTTTATCCATTCACCAGCTCATGGACATTTGGGTTATTTCCACATTTTGGCTATTATGCATAACACTGCCTTGAACATTTGAATATAAGTCTTTCGCTGACAGACATTTTCGTTTTTGTTGGGTCTATATCTAGAATTGAAATAGATAGGGTGAATAAATTTATGTTCAACTTTTAAAGAAGTGTCAAACCATTTTCCAAAGTGCCTGTACTATTTATCTCTCATCAGCAATGTATGAGACTTACTGTTCTCCACATTCTTGGCAATGTTTGTTATTATCTGTTTTTTCTTTAACAAAACTTTAAAAATTGTGATAAAGGCCAGGCACGGTGGCTCACACCTGTAATCCCAGCACTTTGGGAGGTCAAGGCAGGTGGCTCACGAGGTCAGGAGATCACAACCTTCCTGCTAACACGGTGAAACTCAATCTCTACTAAAAATACAAAAAATTAGCCAGACATGGTGACGGGTGCCTGTAGTCCCAGCTACTCGGGAGGCTGAGGCAGGAGAATGGTGTGAACCTGGGAGGCGGAGCTTGCAGTGAGCCAAGATTGCGCCACTGCACTCCAGCCTGGGCGACAGAGCGAGACTCCGTCTCAAAGAAAAAAAAAATTGTTATAAAAACCATATTATCATTAAATTTACTACCTTAAACATTTTTAAGTGTACAGTTCAGTAGTGTTAAGTATATTCACAGTCCTGTAAAAGATCCCCAGAACTTTCCATCTTGCAAAACTGAAACTCTATATCCATTGAACAACTTCCCATTTCACACTCCCTCATACTGTTTTCCACAGCAGTTGTACCACTTTACAATCCCACCAAGAGTGCACAAAGGTTCTAATTTCTCCAAATCCTTGCCCACACTTTTTTTTTTTTTTTTTTTGAGACGGAGTCTCGCTCTGTCGCCCAGCCCAGGCTGGAGTGCAGTGGCGGGATCTCGGCTCACTGCAAGCTCCGCCTCCCGGGTTCACGCCATTCTCCTGCCTCAGCCTCCCGAGTAGCTGGGACTACAGGTGCCCACAACCGCGCCCGGCTAATTTTTTGTATTTTTAGTAGAGACGGGGTTTCACCGTGGTCTCGATCTCCTGACCTTGTGATCCGCCCGCCTCGGCCTCCCAAAGTGCTGGGATTACAGGCGTGAGCCACCGCGCCCGGCCCTTATTTTTTGTTTTTTAAAAAATAGTGGCCATTCTAATGGGTATGAGGTGACATTGCATTGTGGTTTTGATTTGTATACCTCTAATGACTAGTTATATTGAGTATCTTTTCACAAGTTTGTTGGCCATTTCTATATCATCTTAGGAGAAATGTCTATGTAAGTCCTCTGCCCATTTTGAAATTGGGTTATTCATTTGTTGTCGAGTTGCTGTCGTTTTTTTATATATTCTGGATATTAACTCTCATCAGATAAATGATTAATACATATTTTCTCTCATCCCATAGGCTGCCTTTTCACTCTATTTTTGTATTTTCTATTTTTATTGCTTACTCTGTTGACGCATAGAAGTTCTGAAGTTTGATGTAGTACTATTTGTCTATTTTTGGTTTTGCTGCCTGTGTTTTTGGTATCATATTCAAGAAATCAATTGCCAAATCCAATGTCATGAAGCTTTGCCCCATGCTTTCTTCAATGAATTTTATAGATTTGGGTCTTATATTCAGGTCTTTAATGCATTTTAAGTTAATTTTTATATGTTCAGAGTCCAATTTCATTCTTTTACAAGTGGATATCCACGTTTTCCTATGACATTCAGAGACTGTCTTTTCACCACTGAGTAGTCTTGGCACCCTTAATGAAGGTCACTTGACCATGTACCAAAGGTTTATTTCTGGGCTCTCTATCCCATATATCTATCTTTTTTCTTGTACCACACTGCTTTGATTACTGTAGCTTTATGTTTTACAGTCAAGAAGTGTGAGAACTCCAACTTTGTTCTTTTCATTTCAAGATTGCTTTGACTGGCCAGGCATGGTGGCTCATGCCTGTAATCCCAGCACCTTGGGAGGCCGAGGTGGGCAGATCCCCTGAGGTTGGGAGTTCAAGACCAGTCTGACCAACATGGAGAAACCCGTCTCTGTTAAAAATACAAAATTAGCCAGGCATGGTGGCACATGCCTGCAATCCCAGCTACTCGGGAGACTGAGGCAGGAGAATCGCTTAAACCCGGGAGGCGGAGGTTGCAGTGAGCTGAGATAGCGCCATCGCACTGTAGCCTGGGCAATAAGAGCTAAACTCTGTCACAAAAAAAAAAAAAAAAAAAAAAAAGATTGCTTTGGCTGTTGGGTGTCCTTTGCAAGATATCAACTTTTTTTTTTTTTTTTTTTAAAAAAAGACAGAGTCTCACTCTGTCACCCACACTGGAATGCAAAGGCAAGATCTCAGCTCACTGCAACCTCTGCCTCCCGAGTTCAAGCAATTCTCTGGCCTCAGCCTCCTGAGTAGCTGAGATTACAGGTGCCCAACATCATGCTCGGCTAAAGACACCAACTTCTGAAAGACTAAAAGTTCATGTCCCTTGGGATTCAACATGAATTTTAGGATGGAATTTTCTATTTCTACACATACACACACAAAAAACTGCTGTTGGGATTTTGATGGGAATTGTGTTGAACCTGTAGATCACTTTGGGTAGTACTGACATCTTTTTTTGTTTTTTTTTTTTTGTTTTTTGAGATGGAGTCTCGCTCTGTCGCCAAGGCTGGAGTGCAGTGGCCAGATCTCAGCTCACTGCAAGCTCCGCCTCCCGGGTTCCCGCCATTCTCCTGCCTCAGCCTCCTGGGTAGCTGGGACTACAGGCGCCCGCCACCTCGCCCGGCTAGTTTTTCGTCTTTTTTTGGTAGAGACGGGGTTTCACCCTGTTAGCCAGGATGGTCTTGATCTCCTGACCTCGTGATCCGCCCGTCTCGGCCTCCCAATGTGCTGGGATTACAGGCTTGAGCCACCGCGCCCAGCCAGTACTGACATCTTAACCATATTAAGTCTTTCACTCCATGAATACAGGAAGCCTTACCATTTATTGGTGTCTAATTTCTTTCAACTTTTTGTAGTTCTCAGTGTACAAATCTTTAACCTCCTTGGTTAGGTTTATGGCTAAGTATTTTATTCTTTTTGATGATACTGTAAATGAAATTGTGTTATTTCCTTTTCAGATTTTTCATTGTTGGTTTAACAAAAATGCAACTGAGTTTTGTGAGCTGGTTTTATATACTACTGTTTTGCTGAATTCACTTATTATTTCTAGTTTTTTTTTTTTGGTGAAATTTTAGGATATTCTACACATAAGATCATGTCACCTGTGAACAGAGATATTTTACTTCTCCCTTTCTAATTTGGATGCCTTTTATTTCTTTCCCTTGACTAACTGCTCTGTCTAGGACTTGAAGTACTATGTTGAATAGAAGTGGCAAGAGTAGGCATGTCTGATTTTAGAGGAAAATCTTTCAGTCTTTCACCATTCAGTATGATGCCAACTGTGGGCTTTTCACAAATGGCCTTTATTATGTTGAGGTAGTTTTCTTCTATTCCTAGTTTGAGCGTCTTTATCGAGAAAGGGTGTTGAATTTTGTCAAATGTGTTTTCTGCATTAATTGAGGTGATCGTGTGTTTTTTCTCCTTCATTCTGTAATATGGTGTATCACATTTATTTTCATATGTTAAACCATCCAGGAATAAATCCCATATGTTCATGGTGTACAGTTGGCTCTCTGTATCTGTGGGTTCTGCATCCATGGATTCACCCAATTAAGATTTGAAAATATTTGAAAAAAATTTACATCTATACTGAATATGTACAAATGCTTTTTCTTGTCATCATTCCTTAAACAATGCACTATAACAACTATTTACATGTAATTTACATTGTATTAGGTATCATAAGTAATCTACAGATGATTTGAAGTATGTAAGAGGATGTGTATAGGTTATACAGGATTTAAACATCTGCAAATTTTGGTATCCAAGGGAGGTTCTGGAACCAGTCCCCCCATGTAGTCAACCAAGGGATGACTGCATATCCTTTTAATGTGCTGTTGAATTTTAGTTTGTTAGTATTTTGTTGAGGGTTTCTTCATCAACATTTATCAGGTACATTGGTTGGCAGTTTTATTGTAGTTTTTTCCTTTCCCTTTTTTTTTTTTTTTTTTTTTGAGACAGAGTCTTACTCTATCACCCAGGGTGGAGTGCAGTGGCACCATCTCAGCTCACTGCAACCCCTGCCTCCCGGGTTCAGGCGATTCTCCTGCCTCAGCCTCCCCAGTAGTTGGGATTTCAGGTGCATGCCACCATACTCGGTTAATTTTTGTTATCTTTAGCAGAGATGGGGTTTCGCCATGTTGGCCATACTGGTCTTGAACTCCTGGCCTCAAGCAATCCGAACACCTTGGCCTCCCAAAGTGCTGGGATTGCAGGCATGAGTCACTGCGCCCAGCTGCTTGTAGTTTTTTTGGTCTGGCTTTGATATCAGGGTGTATCATGCTACTAATAAAGACATACCCTAGACTGGGTAATTTATAAAGGCAAGAGGTTTAGTTGACCTACAGTTCCACATGACTGGGAAGGCCTCACAATCATGGCAGAAGGCGAATGAGGAGCAAAGTTACATCTTATATGGCAGTAGGTGAGTTTGTGTAGGGAAACTCCCCTTTATAAAACCATTAGATCTCATGAGATTTATTCACTATTATGAGAACAGAACAGGAAAACCCGCCCCCATGATTCAATTACCCCGCACCGGGTCCCTTCCATGACACGTGGGAATTATGGGATCTACAATTCAAGATGACATTTGGGTGGGTACCCAGCCAAACCATATCACAGGGTAATGCTGGCCTTATAGAATAAGCTGAAATAAAATCCTCCTTCCATTTTTTGGAAAACTCTGAGGAGGATTGGTGTTTTTATTTAAATGTTTGGCCAAATTTACTAGTGAAGCCACCTTGTTGCAGGCTTTTTTGCTGAAAGGTTTTTGATTACTGGCTCCTTACTCGTTATTGTTCTGTTCAGATTTTTTAGTTTTTCATGAGCCAATCTTGGTAGGTTTCCAGGAATTACTCCATTTATTCTAGGTTATCCAGTTTATTGGGAGTATAATTGTTGGCAGTATTCTCTTATAATCCTTTTTATTTCTGTGGCACTGGTTGTAATGCCCCCTCTTTCATTTCAGATTTTACTAATTTTTTAAAATTCTATCACTGAGCTATCAATACTGATTTTAGTAATTTGAATCTTCTCTCTTTTTTAATCTAGTTAAGAGTTTGTCAGTTTTGATCTTTTCAAAAACCCAACTCTGTGGCTGGGTGCAGTGGTTCATGCCTGTAATCCTAGTACTCTGTGAGGCAAAGGTGGGAGGATCACTTGAGGCCAAGAGTTCAAGACCAGCCTGGGCAACTTAGCTAGATTCCCACCTCTACAAAAAATAATAAAAAAATTAGCTGAGTATGGTGATGCATGCTTGTTGTCCCAGCTACTTGAGAGGCTGAGGCTGGAGGATGGCTTGAGCCCAGGAGTTCAAGGTTTCAGTAAGCTATAATTGTGCTACTGAGCTCCAGCCTGAGTGACAGAGTGAGACCCTGCCTCAAAACAAATGAAATGTTTAAAAACCTCATATCTTAGTGTTGTTCATTTTTTTTCCCTATTCTCCATTTATCTCTGCTCTAATCTTTACTATTACCTCCCTCTGCTAACTTTGGGTTCAGTTTCTTCTTTTCCTACTTTAGATATAGTCAGGTTGTTGGTTTGAGATCTTCTTTTTTAACGTAAGCATTTATTTACATCTGTAACTTCTTAGTGCTGCTTTTGCTGCATCCATGTTTTTGTATGTCGTATTTCCATTTTAATTTGTCTCAAGGTATTTTAAAATTTCCCATGAGATTTTTTTTTTTTCTCTGAACCACTGTTGTGTGTTGTTTAGTTGTCATATATTTGTGTGTTTTCCAGATTTCATTCTGCTGTTGACTTCTAGTTTCATCCCACTGTGATTGGAAGATACTTGGTGTAATGTCAATGTTTTTATATTTTGTTTAAGTCTTGTTTTGTGGCCCAACCTGTGGTCTATCTGGAGAAAATTCCATGTACACTTGAGAAGAATGTGTGTTCTGCTGTTTTTGGGTGGAATGTTTTGTATATGTCTATGCTGAAATGGCTTATAGTATTGTTCAAGTCCTCTGTTTTCTTATTGATTTTCTGTCTGGTTATTTTATCCATTATCGAAAGTGGGGTATTGAATCTCCTACTATTATTGTGTTGTCTATTTCTTCTTTCAATTCTGTCAGTGTTTGCTTTATAGATTTAGGAGGTCTGATGTTCAGTGCATATATATTTGTAATTTTTATACCTCCTTGGTGAACTGACCCTTTTATTATATAATGTCCTTCTTTGCCACTTGTAACAGTTTTTGACTTAAAGTCTTTTTGTCATCTATTAGTATAGCCACCCTTGCTCTCTTTGGGTTACCATTTGTGAGGAATATCTTTTCTCATCCTTTCATTTTCAGCAAGTCTTTCTTTCTTTTGTTTTTTAGAGACAGGGTCTTGCTCTGTCACCCAACTGGAGTGTAGTGGCACTATGATAACCTACTGCAGCCTAGAACTCCTGGGCTCACGGGATCCTCCCACCTCAGCCTCCACAGTAGCTGGGACAATAGGTGTGTGCTACCATGCGTACTAATTAAAAACAATTTTTTTTAGAGACAGAGTCTTTCTATGTTGTCTAGGCTGGTCTTGAACTCCTGACTTCAAGCAATCCTTCTACATTGGTCTCCCAAAGTACTGGAATTACAGGCATGAGCCATTGCACCTGGCGACAAGAGTTTGGTATTTGAAAACATAAAGTGAGACTCTTGTAGATGGCATATAGTTGGATCCTGGTTTTTAGTCCATTCAGTTATCTCTGTCTTTTAGTTGGGGACTTTAATCTATTTGCATTTAAAATAATTACTGATAGGGAAGAACTTACTATTGCCATATTAATTATTTCCTATATGTCTTGTAGCCTTTTCAGGCCTCCTTTCCTTTGTTACTGCCTTCCTTCATTTTTCATTGATTTTTTTTGTAGTGACATGTTTTGATTTCTTTCTCATTTCCTTTTGGGTATATTCTATAGATATCTTACTTGAAGTTACCATTGAGATTACATAACGTTGGCCGGGCGCGGTGGCTCAAGCCTGTAATCCCAGCACTTTGGGAGGCTGAGACGGGCGGATCACGAGGTCAGGAGATCGAGACCATCCTGGCTGACACAGTGAAACCCCGTCTCTACTAAAAAATACAAAAAAACTAGCCAGGCGAGGTGGCGGGCGCCTGTAGTCCCAGCTACTCGGGAGGCTGAGGCAGGAGAATGGCGTGAACCCGGGAGGCGGAGCTTGCAGTGAGCCAAGATCACGCCACTGCACTCCAGCCTGGGCGGCAGAGCGAGACTCTGTCTCAAAAAAAAAAAAAAAAAAGAGATTACATAACGTATCTTAAAGTTGTAACAATCTAGTTTAACAACTTTGTTGCATACAAAAACCTCTACTTCTTTACTACTCCACCCCAATTTATGTTATCAATGTCTTAAGTTAGATATTTATATACTGTATACCCATAACTTATTTTATTTTTTGAGACAGAGTCTTGCTCTGTTGCCTAGGCTAGAGTGCAGTGGCATGATTTTGGCTCACTGCAACCTCCACCTTCTGGGTTCAAGCAATTTTTGTGCCTGAGTAGCTGAGACTGCAGGCATGCACCACCACACCCAGCTAATGTTTGTATTTTTAGTACAGACAGGGTTTCACCATGTTGGCTGAGCTGGCCTAGAACTCCCGACCTCAGGTGATACTCCCACCTCAGTCTCCCACTCCAGGAAAGGCACGGTGGCTCATGCCTGTAATCCCAGCACTTTGGGAGGCCGAGGTGGGCGGCCAGGCAGCCCCCATACAAGTCAGTACATTGTATGCATGGTCCACTCTTTTGTTTCTGGCCCAAGGGAAGAGCCAAGGTATGGGAGGTTTTCTCCTGGTTGAACCATGCTTTGCCAGGCAGGGAGAGGCACATGGGCATGTAAAATGCCACAAACTTTCCTAGCACTTTTGATAGACTATGCTCTGGGTTAGGCATTGGCCTGGGCACTGAAGCTTCTTAATTCGGCTCTAGAGTTCTCACAGTGATATTCTGGCCTGTATATGGTTGTTAATTCAGTGTCTCCATGGGGTAACAAGGGCCTGGAGCTTCCTAGTCTACCATCTTGCTGATGTCTCCCAGACTGTTCCTATTTAAAGTCCTCCGTTATTTCACTCCAATCTGGACTAATTGCTTCCTAGGTGCGCTCTTCATCGTAATTTTGGGACATCTCTTCAATATTCTCCTGGATTAAATCTGATGTTCCCTGGATCCCATGCCTTCCCGCTTTTTTTGATTACTTCCTCATGCCTTTGATACACTACCTCAGTAACCTCCTAAGAAACAGGGTGTGGGGATATATTCTCAAATTCCTGCATAGCTGGAAATGTCTTAATTCTATCCTCACACTTAACTGATAGTTTGGCTATGTACAGAATTCTAAGTTGAAAGTAATTTGTTGTAGCTAATTGCTTTAGGTGAGCAGACAAAAAGTTGGCTATTAAACTCGGGGATCCTTAAAGGTCAGAATGTGGAAGACCTTTTTCCTGTAGCACCAACTCTGCACTAGCTCTTTGTTTATTACAGACGGTTCCTTCAACTTTTTTTTTTTTTTTTTGAGACGGAGTTTCATTCTTGCTGCCCAGGCTGGAGTGCAATGGCATTATCTTGGCTCACTGCAAATTCCACCTCTCGGGTTCAAGCGATTCCCCTGCCTCAGCCTCCTGAGTAGCTGGGATTACAAACATGTGCCACCACACCCAGTTCATGTTGTATTTTTAGTAGAGATGGGGTTTCTCCATGTTGGGCAGGCTGGTCTCAAACTCCCGACCTCATGTGATCTGCCCGCCTTGGCCTCCCAAAGTGCTGGGATTACAGGCATGAGCCACCGTGCCCAGCCTCATTAAACTTTTTTAGACAATAAATTCTCTCACTTTTTGCCTGAAGGTGGGTAACCTGGCTACTGATCCTCCTGTCCTCAGAAGAGGTTGGCTGTTCCATCCACCAACTTTCAAAATAAATATCCAATTACAGCCCACATCTGACTCCTGCCCTCTATTAGATACTGTGTTTCTGAGTCCAAGACCTCTCTGGTGCTCTAAAGGGAAGATTCGTCCTTCCTTGGCTGTAGCCTCTCTACATGTATATGGCTTTCTCTGCCCAGCTTCATCAGTCATTACTCTTACATTCTCTGTAGGTCTCCCTAATCTTCATTCAAATCCACTATCCTTCCCCCTTTTTTATAGCCATGAATTTATAACTTTCTCTATTCATTTACTATTATTTTTAATGGGATCTCAAGGAGAGGGATAAGTAAACATACTAAATCTTGAATTGGAAGACAGCACATACCATTTCAATAGGAATTTTTTGGCAGGGGTGGGAGTATCAGGAGGGAATAATGGTGTAGACTTTATTACCAGATTTACTGTCACTTTTCTTTTCAGACAGGGTCTTGCTCTGTCACCCAGGCTGGAATAGTGTTGTGATCATGGATCACTGGCCTCGACCTCCTAGGCTCAAGCAATCCTCTTGCCTCAGGCTTCCATGTAGCTGGGACCACAGGCATGCGTCACTATGCCTGGTTAATTTTTTATTTTTATTTTTGTAGAGACAGGGTCTCACTTTGTTGCCCAGGCTGGCCTTGAACTCCCGGGCTCAAACTGTCCTCCTGCCTCGGCCTCCAAAAATGTTGGGATTATAGGTATGAGCCATGGCACCTGGTATCACTTTTCTTTACAGTTAAAACTTCCCCTACAGAAGATATAACCTCGTAATTGTTGTTACCTCTTCCTCCATGACGTAGGTGAGCAGTTTCCAGTCCCACTCCACTGTCTTGGCATTGGCTGGATGTAGCCTGAAAGTCAAGTGAAATCAATTAGAATTATGGAGAATTTAGAGGGAGAAGGGATGGGATCTGGAAGGTGATAGAAGGAAGAAGCCTCTTCTTATCCTCCACGCTCTTGCTCACCCTGTGGTATTATACCATGTCAATCTGAGAGTAGTGGAACTTCATTGTTTTTTGCTACCCAGTATCCACTCCCCTTTTGGAAAGCTTTAGTACTATAATTTTGTCTTAAGAAACCAACTCTTCACTACTCTTAACCAACTAGTTTTACCTACCAGAACGCCAAAATGAAGTATATGACTTTTTTAGCCAATCATGCTGTTCTACCCCTCAATTCACAGTGATTGGCTCAAAGATATAGTCATGTCTCTCATTAGGCCAATTAAATCCTGCAAGACTCAATTTCAGAACTCTTGGGTGACTGTAAAGGAAACAGACACTCTCTCCCACTGGAAGTGTCATAAAAGCCTGAGGGTGAGAGGGCTACCACACGCAGCCCCAAAACAGAACCAAAGTAGAGCTGCAAAATGAATCCTGGTAACCATTTTTGTATACTGAATCAAGTCACATCTTACTCCTAGGTTTCTAGTAACAAGAGGCATTACATTCTCTTTTACCAGTAGTTAAGGTCTGCTTAGACTGGGTTTCTTATCATTTGCAATTTAAATAACACTAATATACTAAGTCACCCACTGTGTAACAAGTTAAAAAAGCCTGTCAAGAGAAAGCTATGCCCTGAGTCCAAGATCCCTAGAAGATTCACCAACAGCCAGAGGTTACGGTTCATACTGTTGAATTTTCATGAGAAGCATGTAGGCCTCCTTTAGGACATCCACAGTCTCAGAGCCACTGAGCAAGATTTTCTGGATGATGTGAGCCACAATTTCTCTTGGTGGGTAATGCTGGGGTGACACAAAGTCCATCAAAAACTGCACAGTCCCCAGGGGAAAATTCTCTTCAATGGTATTTGCTACCATTCTTAGTCTTCGATGAGGGATGGGTTCTAATTTTTGACCCTTGTTCTGTAGAGATTAAAAAGAAGGAAATTAGGAGGGATTTCTGTAGAATACAAAAATAAGAGGTTCTAGAATAGGTTGAAGACAGCAACGTTTTCCAGGCATTTGAAATATTTCATAATGAGAAAAAAAAAAGAGGCTGGGTGTAGTAGCTCACACCTGTAATCCCAGCACTTTGGGAGGCCAAGGCAGGTGAACTGCTTGAGGTCAGGAGTTCGAGAGCAGCCTGACCGACATGGTGAAACCCCGTCTCTACTAAAAATATAAAAATTAACCAGACGTGGTGGCATGTGTCTGTAGTCCCAGCTACTTGAAGGCTGAGACATGAGAATTCCTTGAACCTGGAAGGTGGAGGCTGTAGTCAACTGAGATGGCGCCACTGTACTCCAGCCTAGGTGTCAGAGCGAGACTCCATCTCAAAACAACCAGACAAACAAGAGCTTTAGCTAAAAAACTTTTAATGACATGGGAAAAAGCTTATATAAAGTTAAAAAATCAGAATTCAATATTATACATATAACTTGATTTCATCTATGTTAAAATATAGCATAGACAGAAAAATACAAATGGGTCAAGAGGTAGCCTAGGTTGATTTTGGGGTGAGGGTAACTAGAGACTTAGGGATAGCTGTGATACTATATCAGATACTGAAATAGATAAGAAAGAAGTTTTAAATTCATTTTGTTGTTAGGAGAAGAATTCCATTTTTTTTTTTTTTGTGAGAAGAGTAACTATTAAGTTGCTTCTTCCCCCAAAAAATATGTATATAAAGACTGTGACAGAATATGTGAAAAGTGATTTTCTATTATGTGGGTGGTAGAATTAGAGGTGATTTTTTCTGTATGTGCTCTTCCATATTTTTCAACTTGTCCATAATACACACTTATTACTTTTATAATTAAAATTAAACAATTTTAAAGTTTGATTGATATGAGGATTTAATAACAATAAATTTTGAACTTTTTTTTTTTTTTTTTTTTGAGACAGAGTCTCGCTCTGTCGTCCAGGCTGGAGTGCAGTGGCGCGACCTCGGCTCACTGCAAGCTCCGCCTCCCGGGTTCCCGCCATTCTCCTGCCTCAGTCTCCCGAGTAGCTGGGACTACAGGCGCCTCCACCTCGCCCGGCTAGTTTTTTGTATTTTTTTTTTTTTTTTTTGAGACAGAGTCTCGCTCTGTCGCCCAGGCTGGGGTGCAGTGGCCGGATCTCAGCTCACTGCAAGCTCCGCCTCCCGGGTTTATGCCATTCTCCTGCCTCAGCCTCCCGAGTAGCTGGGACTACAGGCGCCCGCCACCTCGCCCGGCTAGTTTTTTGTATTTTTTAGTAGAGACGGGGTTTCACCGTGTCAGCCAGGATGGTCTCAATCTCCTGACCTTGTGATCCGCCCTTCTTGGCCTCCCAAAGTGCTGGGATTACAGGCTTGAGCCACCGCGCCCGGCCTGAACGCTTAATTTTTTTTTTTTTTTTTGAGATAGTCTTGCTCTGTCACCCAGGCTGGAGTACAGTGGCATGATCATGGCTCACTGCAACCTCTGCCTCCCAGGATCAAGCCGTTCTCCCACCTCAGCCTCCTGAGTAGCTGGGACTATAGGTGTATGCCACCACGCTCGGCTAATTTTCTTTGTATTTTTAGTAGAGACAGTTTTGCCATGTTGCGCAGGCTGGTGTCGAACTTGTGAGCTCAAGCAATCAAGCCTGTCTTGGCTTCCCAAAGTGCTGGGATTACAGGTGTGAGCCATCGTGTCCGGCCTTAAACAATTATTTTATTTATTTATTTATTTATTTGAGATGGACTCTCACTCTGTCGCCCAGGCTGGAACGCAGTGGCGCGATCTGGGCTCACTGCAAGTTCCGCCTCCCGGATTCACACCATTCTCCTGCCTCAGCCTCCAGAGTAGCTAGGACACAGGTGTGTACCACCATGTTCAGCTAATTTTTCAATTTTTTATAGAGGGGGTTTCACCATGTTGTCCAGGCTGGTCTCAAACTCCTGGGCTCAAGCAATCCACCTACCATGGCCTCCCAAGATGCTTGGGTTACAGGCATGAGCCACCATACCCAGCACTGAAGACTTAATTGATCCACAACCAGTTCTTACAATAATCTTAGGAAATACATACTATTATTATTCCTATTTTATAAATAAAGAAACTGAGATTTGGAGGGTAAGCATTTGTCATACAACAAATGGCAGAAGCTGGTTTCAAACACAGGTGGCATAAACTTCAGAGCCATCCTCTCAACCCCTACTCCCCATAAACAACAAAAATAGTAAGTGTATATATTAAAAATCCCAATTATTAAAATAAGTAAAATGCCTATGTATAAAAAGGCAACTGGGAAGGAAATACATCAAATTATTCACAATAATAAATGCTGTCTGGGCCGGGCGCAGTGGCTCACGTCTGTAATCCCAGAACTTTCAGAGGCCGAGGTGGCTGGATCACTTGAGGTCAGGAGCTCAAGACCAGCCTGGCCAACATGGTGAAACCCTGTCTCTACTAAGAGTACAGAAAATTAGCCGGCAGTGGTGGCGGGTGCCTGTAATCCCAGCTACGTGGGAGGCTGTGGCAGGAGAATAATCGCTTGAACCTGGGAGGCGGAGGTTGTAGTAAGCTGAGATTGTACCACTGTACTCCAGCCTGGGTGACAGGGTGAGACTCCATCTCAAAAAAAAAAAAAAAAAAAAAGAAGAAAAAAAGAATGATCAGGCAGAGGCATTCAGAAGGAGAAGACATAAAACATATTAGAAGATGTAATAATTTTAAAAAAGAGAAAAAAAATCATTCCCCAAGGTCAAATCAGTATGAATCCTTGGCTCCTGCCTACCTGGATCTCTGCTTGAATGAGGAGAGCATACCTTTTGACAATGAACTATTTCAAGCTGGTTTTCTTAATATGGGGATGGGATGTACGTAACTAAAAAACACTTCATACTGTGGAACTTAGCCACAGTTATTTTCCCTGACACATCTAGTTTCCTTCTCATAAATCAATGATGACCAATGGAAAGTAGCATTCCCACTCATGTCTTAAAATTGAGTTTCCTCCCCCAAAGTCAGCAAGTAATAATTTTGGAGGCCCTTAAGTGATAGAGTATTATTATGTCTGTGATATGGAAGCTATAATAAGGGCATCAGGAAGGGAAAGCATAGGAGTTGAAGATAAAAATTTATTTATTTTTTTGAGACAGAGTCTTGCTCTGTGGCCAAGGCTGGAGTGCAGTGGTGCAGTCTCAGCTCACTGCAACCTCCACCTCCCAGATTCAAGTGATTCTCCTGCCTCAGCCTCCTGAGTAGCTGGGATTATAGGTGCCTGCCACCACATCCAGCTAGAAGACAAGAATTTACATAAGGCCTACGATGAGCCCAAAACCCTGACACTTTACATGTATGACCCCGTGAGGTATGTTATTACTTCCGTTTTACAGATAGGAAAGCTAAGGCTCAAGAAGGTAAAGTGCCCTGCCAGCCGCAGTGGCTCACGCCTGTAATCCCCGCACTTTGGGAGGCTGAGGTGGGTGGATCATGAGGTCAGGAGATCGAGACCATCCTGGCTAACACGATGAAACCCTGTCTCTACTAAAAATACAAAAAATTAGCCAGGTGTGACAGCATGCGCCTGTAGTCCCAGCTACTAGGGAGGCTGAGGTAGGAGAATCTCTTGAACTTGGGAGGTGGAGGTTGCAGTGAGCCAAGATTGTGCCACTGCACTCTAGCCTGGGAGACAGAGTGAGACTTCATCTCAAAAAAAAAAAAAAAAAAAGAAAAAAAGAAAAAAGTGACAGTTTTTAAGTGTGGGGCTAAAATTTGAACCCAGATCTGGGCCTCTACACTGAATGGGTCTTCACAAGTGGAAGAAAGGTAAGAAATTTCATTTACGAATGAAATTTCATTAATTTGACCTGTCCTCTCATGCACGGACTCCAGTCACACTGACCTTCTCCTAGGCCTAGGGAAAGGACACCCAATCCCTAGGGGAAGATGTTAGCTCACCTCTCTTGTGTCTTTATCCGGTATTAGTGTCTGAAAGAAGAGGTGATGAACCGGAGGTCGTAAGAAGTACTTCAGTCTATGCAGGCATGGTCTGTTGTACAACCCACCTTGTGGTGTTCGTGCTTGTACATGGGCCGACCTGAGTTTGGCAGGCTCTGACAGTGATATTTCTTTTCTGGCTGGGGTTTCCATGACAGAGAGCCAAGGAACTTTCTCTAAGGGAGTTTCAGACAGTGGGCTGGGAGAGCAGCTTGGAGAAGACAGAGCTGAGATATCCATAGGCATGTCACGGTTCTGTACACCATTCTGGGTAGAGTCAGGCCTGTCTCCTGGTAAGTGAGGGATGTCTCTAGGTGAGTGTGTCACATCCCCTGATGAGTGTGGCCTGTCTCCAGGTGAATGTAACACATCTCCCGGTAAGTGTGGCATGCCCCCTGGTGACGGTGGTACATCTGGTGACGGTGAAGCATCACTTGATGACTGTGGCATATCTTCTGGTGACCCTAGCATGTCTCCTGATGACTGTGGCACATCTGGTGATGGTGGCATGTTTCCGGGTGACCGTGGTACATCTCCTGGTGACTGTGGCATGTCTTGCACGTATGCCACATCTTGTGGATGTAATATGTTTTGAGGTGGGCCTGGTACATCTTGAGGTAGGCCCAGAGAGTCTTGAGGTGGGCTTGGTGAGTGCTGAGGATGCCATAATGAGTCTTGAGGTGGGCTTGGGATATTCTGCCCAGGGCATGGCACTTCTTGAGGTGGGTGAGTTAGAGCTGGTAGTTGGCACTGCATGGTTTGTGATGGGCATGACAAAGCTCGTGGTGGGCATGAGGAGGCTCGTGGTGGACATGGTGAGGCTCTCAGTGGGCACGGCAAAGCTTGGAGGGCACATGGCAAGGCTTGTGGTGGGCGAGGCACATCTTGCTGTGGGCATGGCAAGGGTGCTTTTTGATTGCTGCTGCTGCTGCTGCTGCTGCTACTATTATTGCTTGTTGGGGAGAGGGAGCTAACATCTGAAGACAGCTGTAGGCCTGCCAAGAAGCTGAGGTTACCTGTGAATGTGGCTGAGCTACAATTAGGCTCTGTTGGATAAACAGAGCTTCCACTGATGGATGTAGCGGGTGGGGGACCGACAAAGGTGTTTTCTTCCACTAGGTCCAAATCTACAGGATCACTGTTAATGATTCTCCGTGCTGTAGGCTGAGAGCTTCTGTCCACCTGCCTTTCCATCGCCCCTTTGCCAGAGAGGCGGGCACATGTCTGAAGACTGGTTGGCTCCTTCTGGGAAGGAGTGACAGGTTCTAAAGTTAAGTCAAGAGTGGCAATAGGTCTATTTTCTCCCTCAGCTCCTGTCAGGTCAATCACACACAGTCCATTGCGATCTTTTGTCCTTGGTCTGGTCTCTCTAGTTAAGTCAATGAAGTCCTGTTGAAGGATTGTATGAAGAGAAGAGGTCAAGATGGCAGTATTAGCTTTATCTGAGATGACTTAAGTCTTAGCTTTTAAGGATAAGCATTACTTTACCATTTCACCTCACTGATAAGTTACACATCTTGTATAACATAAGCAATAGTATTGCTAAAGCTGTCAATTTCTATACCTTCTTAAATTCTCCAAATGCCACAGGCACATGACTAGGATCATAGTGGGATTTTTTTTTTTCTGGTCCAAGGAGGACAGGGGAGTAGTAGGAGATATTCCAACCTTGAGTCACAAAGCAAAAAGCAACCTTTGTTTGGAAGGTCAAATACACAGGATAACCTACAACAAAAGCTAAATAAGAAGTGAAACAAATGTAAGAGAACCTATGTGCTAAGAACATGTTGAGTATTTTCACATCTCTTTAATTTTCACAACGACCTGATAAGGTAGGCATTATCAATCCATCATACAGATGGGGAAACTAGAGTTCAGAGGGGTTATCTACCTTAAGATTATACAGCTAAGTAGCAGAGACAGACATTCAAACACAGATCTGTCTACTTCTTTCCCTGTGAGGGCCTAGGAATGTACAACTTGATTCAATATGTAATCAGCCTAGAAACAGATATGAAAGATAATATAACAAGGGTAATAACACCAATAGTGTAAGTCTGAACTCTAAGTAAGTAAATTAATGAAAACTTCGGATATCCACTTCCATTCCTTGGCAAATTGATCAGGCTATTCACAAAGCCTAATGATACAGTACAGAGGTATTGTAATCAACCCCTGTACCATAAGCCTAGAAAACTATTGCTCTATCTTCCAGGTGTCTTCTCACTTACTTGGATACTATCACCATTGGTACTTTAGGGCCCTGAGGCTAGCAATACTATTGCTGCTCCAACAGCTACCATGCTATTTCTCTTAATAGATGGTCACCATTGTCAACAGCACCAAAGCAGAATACAGAATTCTGGGTAGGTCAAGTGAGAAGCTGGCATCCTGGAATAGGGATTCCCTCATCCTGGAATAGGGATTGCTTGGTGAAACCTAATGCCTCATTCTTAGGAAGCAGCCATATGGTATCACCACCTTCAGTGGCTTGGCTTGCAATGGCTAGTAGAACTGAACATAAATAGCTGAAAGGCCATCAAAGGTCCGAACTCAACTCCTCTCCCATAGCCAACTGCTAAAATGCAACATCACCAGGTCTCTCCCATTTATTTATTTATTTAATTTAATTTTTTCTTGAGATGGAGTCTCGCTCTGTCAGCCTAGGCTGAGCAGTGGTGCAATCTTGGCTCACTGCAAACTCTGCCTCCCAGGTTCAAGCGATTCTCCTGCCTCAGCCCCCCAAGTAGCTGGGATTACAGGTGTATGCCAACACACCAGACTAATTTTTGTATTTTTAGTAGAGATGGGGTTTCACCATGTTGGCCAGGCTGGTCTCGAACTCCTGACCTCAGGTGATCTGCCCGCTTTGGCCTCCCAAAGCGCTGGGATTACAGGCATGAGACACTGTGCCTGGACTATTTAAAACCCATCACTGGCTAGGTACGGTAGATTACCTAGGGCCTAGGAATGTTTGCTTTTGTCCTTTTTTTTTTGAGATGGAGTCTCGCTCTGTCGCCCAGGCTGGAGTGCAGTGGCCGGATCTCAGCTCACTGCAAGTTCCGCCTCTCGGGTTTACGCCATTCTCCCGCCTCAGCCTCCCGAGTAGCTGGGACTACAGGCGCCCACCACCTTGCCCAGCTAGTTTTTTGTATTTTTTAGTAGAGAAGGGGTTTCACTGTGTTAGCCAGGATGGTCTCGATCTCCTGACCTCATGATCCACCCGTCTTCGCCTCCCAAAGTGCTGGGATTACAGGCTTGAGGCACCGCGCCCGGCCTGCCTTTGTCCTTTTACCTAGAATGACTATTATCCCTTTGATTGTTTGGAGTTTTTTGTCTTTCAAGACACAGCACAGATACCATTATGTGTGAAATCCTTTCAGATGACTTCTCCTCCCAGGTTAAACTAACCCCTTCCTCTACCATGTCTCCACTGAACCCATGCAAACCTCTCTCTTTATCCTCAAGAATTTAATGATATTGAAAATAGAAATGTATTTTTACTTCATTTTCCAATTATGCATCACTACTATAAATATACTTGATTTGCATATATCAATACTGTATTCTGCAACCTTGCTAAGTTCACATACTAGTTTGAGTAAACTTTTTTTATCTATTCCTTAGGATTTCTTTTTTTTTTTTCCTTTTTTATTCTTTCAATTTATTTTATTTTTCTAAGTGTTTGCTTACATTTTACTTTTATTTTTTTACTTTTTTTATTATAAGTTCTAGTATACATGTGCACAACGTGCAGGTTTGTTACATATGTATACATGTGCCATGCTGGTGTGCTGCACCCATTAACTCATCATTTACATTAGGTATGGTATATCTCCTAATGCTATCCCTCCCCCATCTCCCCACCCCACAACAGGCCCTGGTGTGTGATGTTCCCCTTCTTGTGTCCAAGTGTTCTCATTTTTCAATTCCCACCTATGAGGGAGAACATGTGGCATTTGGTTTGCTGAGAATGATGGTTTCCAGCTTCATCCATGTCCCTACAAAGGACATGAACTCATCCTTTTTCATGGCTGCATAGTATTCCATGGTGTGTATGTGCCACATTTTCTTAATCCAGTCTATCACTGATGGACATTTGGGTTGGTTCCAAGTCTTTGCTATTGCGAAGTGCCACAGTAAACATACGTGTGCATTGTCTTTATAACAGCATGATTTATAATTCTTTGAGTATATACCCAGTAATAGGATGGCTGGGTCAAATGGTATTTCTAGTTCTAGATCCTTGAGGAATCACCACACTGTCTTCCACAATGGTTGAACTAGTTTACAGTCCCACCAACAGTGTAAAAGTGTTCCCATTTCTCCACATCCTCTCCAGCACCTGTTGTTTCCTGACTTTTTAATGATCGCCATTCTGACTGGTGTGAGATGGTGTCTCATTGTGATTTTGATTTGCGTTTGATAGCCAGTGATGATGAGCATTTTTTCATGTGTCTGTTGGCTGCATAAATGTCTTCTTTTGAGAAGTGTCTGTTCATATCCTTCACCTGCTTTTTGATGGGGTTGTTTGATTTTTTTCTTGTAAATTTGTTTAAATTCTTTGTAGATTCTGGATATTAGCCCTTTGTTAGATGAGTAGATTGCAAAAATGTTCTCCCATTCTGTAGGTTGCCTGTTCACTCTGACGGCAGTTTCTTTTGATGTGCAGAAGCTCTTTAGTTTAATTAGATCCCATTTGTCAATTTTGGCTTCTGTTGCCATTGCTTTTGGTGTTTTAGACATGAGGTCCTTGCCCATGCCTATGTCCTGAATGGTAGTGCCTAGGTTTTCTTCCAGGGTTTTTATGGTTTTAGGTCTAACATTTAAGTCTTTAACCCATCTTGAGTTAATTTTTGTATAAGATGTAAGGAAAGGATCCAGTTTCAGCTTTCTACATATGGCTAGCCAGTTTCCCCAGCACCATTTAATAAATAGGGAATCCTTTTTTCCCATTTCTTGTTTTGGTCAGGTTTGTCAAAGATCAGATGGCTGTAGATGTGTGGTATTATTTCTGAGGGCTCTGTTCTGTTCCATTGGTCTATATCTCTGTTTTGGTACCAGTACCATGCTGTTTTGGTTACTGTAGCCTTGTAGTATAGTTTGAAGTCAGGTAGTGTGATGCCTCCAGCTTTGTTCTTTTTGCCTAGGATTGTCTTGGCAATGCAGGTTCTTTTTTGGTTCCGTATGAACTTTAGTTTTTTTCAATTCTGTGAAGAAAGTCATTGGTAGCTTAATGGGGATGGCATTGAATCTATAAATTACCTTGGGCAGTATGGCCATTTTCACAATTGATTCTTCGTATCCATGGGCATGGAATGTGCTTCCATTTGCTTGTGTCGTCTTTTATTTCATTGAGCAGTGATTTGTAGTTCTCCATGAAGAGGTCCTTCACATCCCTTGTAAGTTGGATTCCTAGGTATTTTATTCTCTTTGAAGCAACTGTGAATGAGAGTTCATTCATGATTTGGCTCTCTGTTTGTCTGTTATTGGTGTATAGGAATGCCTGTGATTTTTTTCACATTGATTTTGTATGCTGAGACTTTGCTGAAGTTGCTTATCAGCTTAAGGAGATTTTGGGCTGAGATGATGGGGTTTTCTAAATATACAATCATGTCATCTGCAAATAGGGACAATTTGACTTCCTCTATTTCTTTCTCCTGATTGTCCTGGCCAGAACTTCCAACACTACGTTGAATAGGAGTGGTGAGAGAGGGCATCCCTGTCTTCTGCCAGTTTTCAAAGGGAATGCTTCCCGTTTTTGCCCATTCAGTATGATATTAGCTGTGGGTTTGTCATAAATAGCTCTAGATACGTTCATCAATACCTAATTTATTGTGAGTTTTTAGCATGACGGGCTGTTGAATTTTGTCGAAGGCCTTTTCTGCATCTATTGAAATAATCATGTGGTTTCTGTCTTTGGTTCTGTTTATATGATGGATTACATTTATTGATCTGCGTATGTTGAACAAGCCTTGCATCCCAGGGATGAAACCCACTTGATCATGGTGGATAAGCTTTTTGATGTGCTGCTGGATTCAGTTTGCCAGTATTTTATTGAGGATTTTTGCATCGATGTTCATCAGGGATATTGGTCTAAAATTCTCTTTTTTTGTTGTGTCTCTGCCAAGCTTTGGTATCAGGAAGATGCCGGCCTCATAAAATGAGTTAGGGAGGATTCCCTCTTTTTCTATTGATTGGAATAGTTTCAGAAGGAATGGTACCAGCTCCTCCTTGTACCTATGGTAGAATTTGGCTGTGAATCCATCTGGTCCTGGACTTTTTTGGCTGGTAGGCTATTAATTATTTTCTCAATTTCAGACCCTGTTATTGGTCTATTCAGGGATTCAACTTCTTCCTGGTTTAGTCTTAGAAGGGTGTATGTGTCCAGGAATTTATCCATTTCTTCTAGATTTTCTAGTTTATTTGCATAGAGGTGCTTAGAGTATTCTCTGATGGTAGTTTGCATTTCTGTGGGATCAGAGGTGATAACCCCTTTATCATTTTTTATTGCGTCTATTTGAATCTTCTCTCTTTTCTTCTTTATTATTCTTGCTAGCAGTCTATAATTTTGTTGATCTTTTAAAAAAATCAGCTCCTGGATTCATTGATTTTTTTGAAGGGTTTTTTGTGTCTCTATCTCCTTCAGTTCTGCTCTGATCTTAGTTATTTCTTGCCTTCTGCTACCTTTTGAATGTGTTGTTCTTGCTTCTCCAGTTCTTTTAATTGTGATGTTAGGGTGTCAATTTTAGATCTTTCCTGCTTTCTCTTGTGGGCATTTAGTGCTATAAATTTCCCTCTACACACTGCTTTAAATGTGTCCCAGAGATTCTGGTATGTTGTGTCTTTGTTCTCACTGGTTTCAAAGAACATCTTTATTTCTGCCTTCATTTCGTTAGGTACCCAGTAGGGTACGTAACCTGCTCATTCAGGAGCAGGTTGTTTGGTTTCCATGTAGTTGAGTGGTTTTGAGTGAGTTTCTTAATCCTGAGTTCCAGTTTGATTGCACTGTGGTCTGAGAGACAGTTTATTATATTTTCTGTTCTTTTATATTTGCTGAGAAGTGCTTTACTTTCAACTATGTGGTCAATTTTGGAATAAGTGCGATGTGGTGCTGAGAAGAATGTATATTCTGTTGATTTGGGGTGGAGAGTTCTGTGGACGTCTATTAGGTCCGCTTGGTGCAGAGTTGAGTTCAATTCCTGGATATTCATGTTAACTTTCTGTCTCGTTGATCTGTCTAATGTTGACAATGGGGTGTTTAAGTCTCCCCTTATTATTGTGTGGGAGTCTAAGTCTCTTTGTAGGTCTCTAAGGACTTGCTTTATGAATCTGGGTGCTCCTGTATTGGGTGCATATATATTTAGGATAGTTAGCTCTTCTTGTTGAATTGATCCCTTTACCATTATGTAATGGCCTTCTTTGTCTCTTTTGATCTTTGTTGGTTCAAAGTCTGTTTTATCAGAGACTAGGATTGCAATCCCTGCTTTTCTTTTGCTTTCCATTTGCTTGGTAGATCTTCCTCTATCCCTTTATTTTGAGCCTATGTGTGTCTCTGCACATGAGATGGGTCTCCTGAATACAGCACACTGATCGGTCTTGACTCTTTATCCAATTTGCCAGTCTGTGTCTTTTAACTGGTGCATTTAGCCCATTTACATTTAAGGTTAATATTGTTATGTGTGAATTTGATCCTGTCATTATGACGTTAGCTGGTTATTTTGCTCGTTAGTTGATGCAGTTTCTTCCTAGCCTCGATGGTCTTTACAATTTGGCATGCTTTTGCAGTGGCTGGTACCAGTTGCTCCTTTCCATGTTTAATGCTTCCTTCAGGAGCTCTTGTAAGGCAGGCCTGGTGGTGACAAAATCTCCCAGCATTTGCTTGTCTGTAAAAGATTTTATTTCTCCTTCACTTATGAAGCTTAGTTTGGCTGGATATGAAATTCTGGGTTGAAAATTCTTTTCTTTAAGAATGTCAAATATTGGCCCCCACTCTCTTCTGCCTTGTAGAGTTTCTGCTGAGAGATCTGCTGTTAGTTTGATGGGCTTCCCTTTGTGGGTAACCCAACCTTTCTCTCTGGCTGCCCTTAACATTTTTTCCTTCATTTCAACTTTGGTAAATCTGACAATTATGTGTCTTGGAATTGCTCTTCTCGAGGAGTATCTTTGTGGCATTCTCTGTATTTCCTGAATTTGAATGTTGGCCTGCCTTGCTAGGTTGGGGAAGTTCTCCTGGATAATACCCTGAAGAGTGTTTTCCAACTTGGTTCCATTCTCCCCATCACTTTCAGGTACACCAATCAGACGTAGATTTGGTCTTTTCACATAGTCCCATATTTCTTGGAGGCTTTGTTTAACTCTTTTTTTCTCTAAACTTCTCTTCTTGCTTCATTTCATTCATTTGATCTTCAATCACTGATAACCTTTCTTCCAGTTGATCAAATCGGCTACTGAAGCTTGTGCATGCGTCACGTAGTTCTTGTGCCATGGTTTACAGCTCCATCTGGTCATTTAAGGACTTCTCCACACTGGTTATTCTAGTTAGCCATTCATCCAATCTTTTTTCATGGTTTTTAGCTTCTTTGTGATGGGTTCGAACATCCTCCTTTAGCTTGGAGAAGTTTGATCGTCTTAAGTCTTCTTCTGTCAACTCATCAAAGTCATTCTCCGTCCAGCTTTGTTCTGTTGCTGGCAAGGAGCTGCATTCCTTTGGAGGAGAAGAGGCGCTCTGATTTTTAGAATTTTCAGCTTCTCTGCTCTGGTTTCTCCCCATCTTTGTGGTTTTATCTACCTTTGGTCTTTGATGATGGTAACGTACAGATGGGGTTTTGATGTGGATGTCCTGTTTGTTAGTTTTCCTTCTAACAGTCAGGACCCTTAGCTGCAGGTCTGTTGGAGTTTGCTGGAGGTCCACCCCACACCCTGTTTGTCTAGGTATCACCAGCAGAGGTTGCAGAACAGCAAATATTGCAGAATAGCAAATGTTGCTGCCTGATCATTCCTCTGGAAGCTTCATCTCAGAGGGGCACCTGGTCGTGTGAGGTGTCAGTCGGCCCCTACTGAGAGGTGCCTCACTGTTAGGCTACTCGGGGGTCAGGGACCCACTTGAGGAGGCAGTCTGTCCATTCTCAGATCTCAAACTCGGTTCTGGGAGAACCACTACTCTCTTCAAAGTTGTCAGACAGGGACATTTAAATCTGCAGAAGTTTTTGCTACCTTTTGTTCAGCTATGCCCTGCCCTCAGAGGTACAGTCTACAGAGGCAGGCAGGCCTCCTTGAGCTGCGGTGGGTTCCACCCAGTTCAAGTTTCCTGGCTGATTTGTTTACCTACTCAAGCCTCAGCAATGGCCGGCGCTCCTCCCCAGACTTGCTGCCACCTTGCAGTTTGATCTCAGACTGCTGTGCTAGCAATGAGTGAGGCTCCATGGGCGTGGGACCCTCCGAGCCAGGCGCGGGATACAATCTCCTGGTGTGCCGTTTGCTAAGACCATTGGAAAAGCACAGTATTAGGGTGGGAGTGACCCGATTTTCCAGGTGCCATCTGTCACAGCTTCCCTTGGCTAGGAAATGGAATTCCCTGACACCTTGTGCTTGCTGGGTGAGGCGATGCCTCGCCCTGCTTTGGCTCTCGCTCAGTGGGCTGCACCTACTGTCCTGCACCCACTGTCCGACAAGCCCCAGTGAGATGAACCCAGTACCTCAGTTGGAAATGCAGAAATCACCTGTCTTTTGCATTGCTTACGCTGGGGGCTGTAGACTGGAGTTGTTCCTATTTGGCCATCTTGGAACCTAGGATTTCTATATACATTTCTATATATGTGTTGTCTGCAAATAAGTCTTACTTCCTTTCCAATCTGTATATATATATTTTTTGCCTTATTACAATTGCTAAGGCATTCAGTATAATTCTGAATAGAAGTGCCAAGAACAGACATTCTTGCTTTTTGCTTTTTGAGATGGGGTCTTGCTATGTCACACAGGCTGGAGTGCAGTGGCATGATCCTATGACCTCAGCCTCCTGTGTAGCAGGGACTGCAGGTGCGTACCTCCAAGCCCAGCTTTTTTTTTTTTTCATAGAGACGTGACGTCACTACAGACTGGTCTTGAACTCCTGGGCTCAAGGAATCCTCTTGCCTTGGTCTCCCAAAGTGGTGGGATGACCAGCGTGAGCCACTGTGCCTGGCCATTGCTTTTTCTTTTTCTTTTTATAAGTACATAGTAGATACATATATATATAATATAATATATATAATAATTGTATATTATATATATTTATGGGGTACCTGAGACATTTTGAGACAGAAATATTTTGAGACATTATATAATGTGTAACAATCACATCAGGGCAAATGAGTATCCATCACCTCAAGAATTCATTTCTTTGTCAAGAGCATTCCAATTATACTCCCTCAGTCATTCTGAAATGTATAATAAAATATTGCTTACTGTAGTCACCTTGTTGTGCTATCAAATACTAGATCTTATTCATTGTATCTAACAATATTTTTGTACCCAATAACCATCCATTCTCTCCCAACCCCCTACTCCCCTTCCTAGCCTCTGGTAACCATCATTCTACTCACTATCGCCATAAGCCTAATTTTTACCTCCCACAAACAGTGAGGACATGCAAAATTTGTCTTTCTGTGCCTAACTTATTTCACTTAACAGAATGCTGTCCAGTTCTGGAAGGTTATTAATAATTATTGATTCAATTTCTTTATTGGATATAGGTCTACTTAAATTATCTACTCATACACCTCTTTTTTTTTTTTTGCGACAGAGCCTTGCTCTGTCACCCAGGCTGGAGCATAGTGGTGCGATCTTGGCTCACTGCAACCTCCGCCTCCAGGGTTCAAACGATTCTCAGGCCTCAGCCTCCTGAGTAGCTTAGATTACAGGTGCCTGCCACCATGACTGGCTGATTTTTGTATTTTTAGTAGAGACAGGGTTTTGCCATGTTGGCCAGGCTGGTCTCGATCTCCTGACCTCAGGTGATCTGCCCACCTTGGCCTCCCAAAGTGCTGGGATTACAGGCGTGAGCCACCATGCCTGGCCCCTTTCCTCTTCCCTCTCCTCCTGGTGCTGTGAGCTGTGCTGCCTGAAGTTGGGGAAGCGGTGACATAAGCTTTCCCTTGGCTGCCCCAGCTGGTGTCTCACTGTATTGTGTGGACCCCAAATCCCCTGGTTCTGAGCCTAACACAGCACCAGGTCTCGTGCAGGAATTGCAGTCCTTGTGGCCTAGACTGCCTTTCAAATTTATTTAGCACACCAGAGCACCTTAGCCCATGGTGGTGGGGCTAGCTGGAACTCAAGTTCCGACTGCTAGGATGGACGATTTGCCTCTGGCTATGTGTGTTCTAAATGCTCCTGCTGTGGGCACCAGCCAAATTCTGCCGTGTGTTGTTTTCTGCTGTGACAGAGCTGCAGTGAGTTCCAATGCAAACTCCCACAATCACTTCACTTTCCCTTTCCCAAGCACATAGATTCTCTCTCCACATCATACTGCACTGCTGGAGGATGGAGGAGGGGTGGTATAGGCAATTAAAGACTACCTTTCCTAACCTCTTCAGTGCCTCTTTCCTTAATACGTTAAAACCAGGTACTGTGATTGCTCACCTGTGTTTTAGTTCTTATGAGAGTGTTTTCTTGTGTGGATAGTTGTTCAAGTTGGTGTTCTTGCTGGGGGGAAACTGCTGGAGGGTTCTATTCGGCCATCTTGTTCTGCCTCCCCTGCTTATTCTTGAACTTAGAAGAAAGAATTTCAGACTTCCATCATTAAGTATAATTCTAGCTGTGGGGTTTTCACAGATGCCTTTAAGGAAGTTCCTTTCTTTTCCTAGTTTACTCAGAATTTAAATTTGGAATAGCTTTTAATTTTGTCAAATGCTTCTTCGGCATCTGTTAAGATGATGATGATTTTTTGTTCTACTAATATCAGAATTTATATTGATTGATTTTCTAGTGTTAAATTAACCTTGCAATCCTGGGAAATCTTCTCTTGGTTATGATGTATTGTTCTTTTCCTATATTGATGGGCTTCAGTGAATTGATATTCTGTTAATAATTTTTGCATATTTATCCTGGGCACAGTGGCGCATGCCTGTAATCCCAGCACTTTGGAAGGCCTAGGTGGGAGGATCTCTTGAGCTCAGGAGTTCAAGACCAGCCTGGGCAAAAAGCAAGACCTCATCTCTACAAAAAAAAAAAATAAATAAATAAACTAGCTGGGCGGGGTGGTGCATGCCTGTGATCCCAGCTACTTGGGAAGCTTAGAAGGGAGGACTGCTTAAACCTAGAAGGTCAAGGCTGCACTCTGGCCTGGGCAATAGAGTAAGGCCTTGTCTCTAAGAAAAATAAATTTGCATGTTTATGTGGGATTTTTATTTGTAATTTCCTTTTTTTGTAATTTCTTTTTCTGTTTTTGTTATCAGAGTAAAACTGAATTCATAAAATAACTTGAGAAACAGTCCCACCCCTTCTATTTAAGTTGTGTTTGAATGGTACTATGTCTTTCTTAAATATTTGGTGAAATTCACCAGTGAAGCTCTTTGCACCTGAAATTTGCTTTTCAGGAAAGGTACAAATTAAAATTACAAATTCAATTTCTTTAGTAGACATAGGGCTATCAATATTTTATCTGCCTTCTTGTGTTAGTTTTATGACTTGTGTTTTTCCAGAAATGTGTCCATTTCATTTAAAATATCAAATTTATTGGCATAAAATTGTTCATAATATTCCCTTATCAACTTTATAATTCTATACTCTGTATAGATTTATTCCCAATTCCTATTTTTATTCCCAATATTGGTAACATTTTTTAAATCCCTGATAAATCTAGCTAGACATTTATTGATCTTTTTAATCTGTTTCCTATTTCATCTATTTCTGTTATCTTTATTATTTCCTTCTTTCTACTTTAGATTTAATTTGTTCTTTCTCCAGCTTCTTAAATGGAAGCTTAGGTTTAGACTTTTTTCTTTTCTAACATTAACATTTAAAACTAAAAATTTCACTGTAATGACTACTTTTGGCTTCATCCCACAATTTCAAAAAGTATGTGAATTTTTCTGAAGGACACAATTTTTAATATGTACTCATTTTATTATCATCTGGTTCAAATTTACTTCCATTATGGTCAGAAAACATACTCTGTAAGATTTTAATCTTTTGAAATACACTGAGACTTATGTCCTAACACATGGCCTACCCTGGTGAATCTTCCTTGTGTACTTAGGGAGAAAAAGTGTATTCTGTATTTGTTAGTTACAGTTCTATAAATATCAATCAGGTCATGGTAGCTAATAGTGTTTTTCAGATCTTTGATTTCTTTACTTTGGTGGGGGGAGATCCAGTTGTATTATCAGTTACAGAGTGAAAAGTGTCCAACTACAGTTCTAACTTTGACTGTTTTCCCTCTTAGTTCAGTTGTTTGCTTCACGTATTTTGAAACTATATTTATTAGGTGCATATACACATGTAATTCTCATAACTTCCTAATGTATTAACTCTTTTATCATTATGAAAGATTCCTCATAGTCTCCAAAAATCTTCCTTGTATTGATGTCTTGTTTTTCTGGTAAGAACAGAGTTACTACAAATTTCTAGTGCATACTATTTGCATGGTATATTTCTTTCTATCCTTTTACTCTCAGTGTATTTGCATCTTTATACGTAGAATGTCTCTCATATAGACAGTACATCTCATACAGTTAGCACATACTTGGTTTTTGCTTTTTTTTGGTCCAGTCTGACAATCTCTGCCTTTTGTTTAGAATTTTGGTCTATTTACACTTATTTACATGTTCAGTTTTAAATCTACGATCATACCGTCTCTTTCCTATTTCTTCTATCCATTACTTGTTTCTCTGTCCCTCTTTTCCTACCTCCCTTTATGCTAGTCACATAATTTTTGGCATTCCATTTTAATTCCTCTATTGGTTTTCTATGTATATCTCTTTTCATCATATTTTTAATGGTTGCTCTTGGGACTACAGTGTATAAATTCAATTTATTCCAGTGTACTTTAGAAAATTTTAGAAAATGTACTGAATTACTTGGCACAGCATGGTGGCTCAGGCTTGTAGTCTTAGCACTTTGGGAGGCCAAGGCGGGCAGATTGCTTGAGCTCAGGAGTTGGAGATCAGCCTTGGCAACATGGTGAAACCCCATTGCTACAAAAAAAATTAGCTGGGCATGGTGGTGCGTGCCTGTAGTCCCAGCTACTTGAGGGGTTGAGTCAAGAGGATTGCTTGAACCTGGGAGGTTGAGATTGGGAGGTTATCCTGTGTATTATCTGTATACATTGTAAAAAGATATTAAGACATAACAAAAAATCATTATTTTTGTTTTACACACGTTTACAATTTCATGTACTCTTCATTCCTTTGTGTAGATCCAAATATCCATTTAGGTGTCATTTCCCTTCAGTCAAAATGTCTTATAGTGCAAGTCTACTAGTGAAAAATTCTCTCATCTCTGTTTATCCAAAAATGTCTTTATTTTCCCCTTATATTTGAAGGATAATTTTGCCAGATGCAGAATTCTTGACTGAAAGCTTTCTTTTTTCCATCATTTGAATATGTTGGTCCAATGTCTTTTGACCTTCACAGTTTCTGATAAGAAGTGAGGTGTTGGCCGGGCGCGGTGGCTCAAGCCTGTAATCCCAGCACTTTGGGAGGCTGAGACGGGCGGATCACGAGGTCAGGAGATCGAGACCATCCTAGCTAACATGGTGAAACCCCGTCTCTACTACAAATACAAAAAAACTAGCCAGGCGAGGTGGCAGGCGCCTGTAGTCCCAGCTACTCGGGAGGCTGAGGCAGGAGAATGGCGTGAACCCGGGAGGCGGAGCTTGCAGTGAGCTGAGATCTGGCCACTGCACTCCAGCCTGGGCGACAGAGCGAGACTCCGTCTCAAAAAAAAAAAAAAAAAAAAAAAAAAAAAGGAAGTGAGGTGTTAATTGCACTGTTGTTCCCTATGTACAATATACCATTTTTCTCTGGATAGTCGGTAAGTGGTTTTCATTGTGATTATCTTGCTTTCAGTCTGCTATACTTCTTGGGTAAGTTAATTTTTTCCCATAAAATGTGAGAAAATTCCAGTCATTATTTCTTTAAAACATTTTCTATAATCTACTGCTGCCGTTCCTTCTAAGACTCTAATTATACCTATAATGGATTGTTTGATAGTGCCCTACCTACCTCTTTTCAACTTTATTCCGGCTTTTTCTCCCCTGTTTCTTGAAACTGGGTGATTTCTATTGATCTAGCTTGAACTTCATGGCTTCTTTTGCCAATCTGCTTTGTTTTCTAATCTACTGTTGAAGCTATTTAGATTTTAAAAAATTTTCAGTTACTGTATTTTTCAACTCTCAAATTTCCATTTTTATAGTTTCCATTTCTTGGTTGAGATTTTCTACCCACTCATTGATGTCATATTTTATCTCATTGAACACATTTACAATAACTGCTTTGAAGTTTCTGTTAAATCCAACAACTAGGCTCACTCAGAGTCAGTTTCTATTGACTGCCCTTTCCCCCTCCTTGAGTACGATTCACACTTCTGTTTCTTTGCATGCCTAGACACTGGGTTTAACTGTGTTCTTCTAAGAATTGCTGTGGGATTTTTGTTGTTGTTCTAGTAGATATTAATACTTAACCTGCCTAGATTTGAACTGCAAACTTTGTCTCCCTTGTACAATATAGGTACTGATATCTTTATTCTTATGGTTTCCAGCTGCTGTTGTTTTAACCTGGCCTCTTGAGGCAGAGGGGTCCTCTGTTGTGCCTACATAATTTGGCTGTCAGCCAAGCACCTGAGCAGTCCTTATACTAAAATTTTGTGGTTCACCCTTCTCACGATTTTTCTTGTTTGCAAGGATTCTTCTGTAATTTCTTGCTTTGCCAGCCTTGACCTCTGTCCCCTAACATTTCAAGTCCATAAAATCTCAGCTTTCTGCCACCCAAACTGCAAATGATTGGGGAATGCAATCAGTTAAAAAAGCCACAAAGTCACAGGTATCACCCTATGCAGCTATCTTATATGAATAGATTCCTCTCTGGTATCTGCCTGGTTTTTCACTGGGCCCTCAGAGAGTACTTTAACAGGTATGGTGAGGGAGTTTCACAGATTGGAAATAGAATCCAACTGCATTGCTCTTCAAACTTTGGAGAAGTCAGTTGCTCCCCTCTTTGATAGTTTCATAGCACACTGTACATACTAATGTTACTTTAGCACATATCATGAGGCATTTTGCAGGATACTTAATTATCTTCTTCCCCATTTGAGAATAACCTCTTTTTGTATCCTGTATCCTTGTTAGCTATAAGGTACTTGGATCCAACACATGATTAATAAATAAATTTAATCTAATAATATTTGTTAATTTTTCATTATTCTCTCATACTCTCCCTAACTCCTAATTAAGTAATTTGCATTTCCATCACATATTGCTCCAATTAAACTTTCACAGATAACAAATTATCTTTCTAATTTTAACAGTTGGATTACCAGAGGGAGGAGAAACACAGATTACTAAGGCGTCCCATTATTTGGCATCTGCAGAGTGAAACTAGGAAACAATTCCATCAGGCCTCCTAATTAACCCTATTTTCAGACATTGTGAAGTGAACATTATTCACATTTTAGAGCAAAACAAAGAAAGCTCAGAAACCAGAACACTTTTCTTTTGGGGCTTTGGACTTAATAAATTGGAAGTGTCAGATTCACCTATACCAGCAAACGACTGACCCAAAGCTTATCACCCACTTACGGTATTGATAATAGGATTTGCTGCCTATCACTCTAGTTTCTTCTCACAGTTTTTGGTTAATTTTACTCTTTGGAGACTTTTGTTAATTCTTGCCAGCTTGGCTAGCAGGAAAAATTAGTTTCAGTCAGAATCCTGTTTGTTTGTTTTTCAGTGGAGAGTCCTTCTAAGTTGGCTATACTCCTGAAGGAAAAAATTCCTGGTCAAGGCTTGTGTTGAATTTGTATCCAGTGACCTTGTTAAACTCACTCAATTAGGTCCTAGGAGGGCTGTGTTGTTGTTGTTGTTGGGGGTGGGTATACTCCTTGAGATCTTCTGCATAGACAATCATGTCATCTGGAAATAGGGACAGTTTCATTTCTTTTTTTTTTTTTTTTTTTTTTTTTTCTGAGACGGAGTCTCACGCTGTTGCCCAGGCTGGAGTGCAGTGGCGCGATCTCGGCTCACTGCAAGCTCCGCCTCCCGGGTTCCCGCCATTCTCCTGCCTCAGCCTCCTGAGTAGCTGGGACTACAGGCGCCCGCCACCGCGCCCGGCTAATTTTTTGTATTTTTAGTAGAGACGGGGTTTCACTGTGGTCTCGATCTCCTGACCTTGTGATCCGCCCGCCTCGGCCTCCCAAAGTGCTGGGATTACAGGCTTGAGCCACCGCGCCCGGCCAGTTTCATTTCTTTTTTCCAATCTGTATGCCTTTTATTCCCCTTTCCTATTTTACTTTTTTTGTAGAAATGGTATCTCCCTATGTTGCTCCGGCTGGTCTTGAACTTCTGGGCCCAAGCAATCTTCCCTCCTTGGCCTCCCAAAGTGCTGGGATTACAGGCATGAGCCACCATGCCTGGCCTATTTCCTTTTCTTAACTAATTGCACCATTTGAGACTTCCAGCACCATCTGAATAGGAGCGGTAAAAGCAAGTATCATTGCTTTGTTCTAAATCTCACAGTCCACAATCAAATGTGGGAGCAAAGGGCTGATCTAAGGTTTCAACTTAAAATTAAAAGGAAAGCAGAGTGTAAAAGTTTGAAAAATTTACAACCCAATCCTGTGGTAGGGAAGGAACAAGCATTTTTAGGAGAGAAATTTAAAGGGGCCGAAGAGCAACCACTTGCAAAAGAAATTAGCAAGACAATGGGGAAAAGGCCTAGAGACCTAGAAGGACAGAATGCTTTCAGGAGCCCAATCCAAATTCAGGCTGTTCAGGCCCCAGGCATGGCTCAGGCTGCCAATCAGAGGCCCTGACAGCTTCTCTGTGGTGTTAAGTCTGTAGACACACAGAATGCGAGAGTGCATTCTGGCAGTTTCCACCTAGATTTCAGAAGATATATCAGAAAGTCTGCATGCCCAGGCAGAAGACTGCCACAGGGGCAGAGCCCCCGCAGAGAGACTCTACCAGGGGAGTGCCAAGGGGAGATGTGGAGTTTGAGCCCCTACAGAATCCCCACTGGGGTACTCCTTAGTAGAACAAGGCTGCTGCCCTCCAGAGCCCAGAGTGGTAGAGCCACCAGCAGGTTGTACTTTCAGCCTGGAAAAGCCAAAGGCACAACTCCCACCTGTGAGAGTAGCCATATGGGCTGTGCCCCAGTAAAACCAAGGGGTGAGGCTGCCCAAGGCCTTAGGAGCCCACCCCTTGCACCAGTGTGCCCAGGATGCAGGACATGGAGTTAAGGGAGATTATTTTGGAGCTTTAAGATTTAATGTCTGCCCTGCTGAATTCTGGACTTGCATGAGGCCTATTACTCCTTTCTTTTGGCCATTTTTTTCCTTCTGGAATGGGAATGTTTACCCTATGCCTGTATAACCATTGTATCTTAGATTTCAATAACTTGCTTTTCATCTTACAGGTTCACAGCTGTAAGAAATTAGCCTTCAGTCTCAGAGGAGATTTTGCATTTTTTAATTGATAGTGAAATGAGTTAAGACTTTGGAAACTATTGGGAAAGGATGATTCTATTTTGCAATGTGAGAAAGATATGACATTTAGGGGGCCAGGGAAAGAATAATACAGTTTGGATATTTGGCCCCTCCAAGTGTCAGGTTAAATTTGATCCCCAATGTTGGAGGGAGGACCTGGTGGAATTATGGGGACGGATCCCTCATAAATGTCATGGCCATCCTCAAGGGATTGAGCCAGTTCTCACTCATAGTTTCTTCAAAATATGATTGTTCTTTTTTCTCTTCCTCCTTCTCTCACCATGAGACATACCTGCTCCCCATTCGCCTCTGCCATGGCTGGAAGCTTCCTCAGGTCCTCACCAGAAGCAGATGCTGGTGCCATGCTTCTTGCTCAGCCTGCAGAATTATGAGTCAAACAAACCTCTTTTCTTTATAAATGACTCAGCCTCAGGTATTCCCTTACAGCAATGCAAAATGAACTAAGACAGCTGTTCTGAATCTTTTGTCCCTCCATATAAACTTTACAATCAGTTTGTTGATGTTCACAGAACAAATTGCTGGGATTTTGATTGGGATTGCATTGAATCTACCAATTAAATCAGGAAGAATTGACATCTTGATGACACTGAGTTTTCCTATTCACTAACATATTTCTCCATTTATGTAGTTCTTCTTTGATACCTGTCATCACAGTTTTGTAGTTTTCCTTATAAAGATCTTGTAGATATTTTGTTATATTTATGTCTATTTGTTCAATTTTTGAGAGTGCTAATGTAAATGGTAATGTATTTTTCATTTCAAATTCCACTTTTTCATTGTTGGTATATAGGAAAGCAACTGACTTTTTTGTATGTTAACCCTGTGCTCTGCAAACTCACTATAATTGCTTGTTAGTTCCAAGAGGTTTTTTCTAGATTCTTTGAGATTTTCTACATAGAAAAATCATGTCTTCAGTGAACAAATACAATTTTCTTTCTTCCCAATCCACATATCTTTTGTTTTTTTTTTGAGACAGAGTCTCACTCTGTCACCCAGGCTGGGGCGCAGTGGTGCAATCTCAGCTCATTGCAACCTCTGCTTCCTGGGTTCAAGTGATTCTTCTGCCTCAGCCTCCCAAGTAGCTAGGACTACAGGTGCTCACCACCATGCCTGGCTGATTTGTATATTTTTAGTAGAGACAAGGTTTCACCACGTTGGCCAGGATGGTCTCGAATTCCTGGCCTCAAGTAATCTGCCTGCCTTGGCCTCCCAAAGTGCTCAGATTACAGGCGTGATCTACCATGCCCGGCCCTGTATCTTTCTTTTCTTCTGTTTTCTTGTCGCATTAGCTAGGACCTCCAGTACAATGCTGAAAAGGAGTAGTGAGGAGACATCCTTGCCTTATCCCTGATCTTAGTAGGAATGCTTCAAGTTTTTCACCGTTAGGTATGATGTTAGTGGCAGGTTTTTGTAGATGTTCTTTCTGAAGTTCCCCTGTATTCCTATATTCCTAGTGTGCTGGAAGGTTGTTGTTGTTGTTGTTTTTTTTTTTTTTATCATGAATGGGTGTTAAATCCTTTTTTGGCATCTATTGAAGGGATCATGTGATTTCTCTTCTTTAGCCTACTGATGTGGGGTGAATTGCATTAATGGATTTAAATGATGAATTGACTTTGCATACCTGGGAGAAATCCTACTTGGTCACGATGTATAATTCTTTTTGAACATTGTTGGATTTGATTTGCTAATATTTTATTGAGGATTTTTGCATCTGTGTTCATAAAAGATATTGGTCTGTAGTTTTCTCTTATAATTTGTCTTGTTTTGGTATTAGTGTAATGTTGGTCTCACAGAGTTAGTTACAGAGTAGTCCCTCTGCTTCTATTCTGTGAAAGATTGTTGAGAATTTATATCATTTATTCCTTAAATATTTGTTGGAATTCACTCGCCAACCCATCTGGGCCTGGTACTTTCTGTTGTGGAAGGTTACTGATAATTACTGATTCTATTTCTTTATTGAATATAGGTCTACTTAAATTACTTATTCATAAACCTTTTTTTTTTTCCTTTTATGTTTTGCTCTGTCACCCAGGCTGGAGTGCAGTGGCATGATCTCAGCCCACTGCAACTTCCGCCTCCCGGGTTCAAGTGATTCTCCTGCCTCAGCCTCCAGAGTAGCTGGGATTACAGGTGTGTGCCACTACACCTGGCTACTTTTTGTATTTTTAGTAGAGATGGGGTTTTGTCATGTTGGCCAGCCTGGTCTCAAACTCCCAGCCTCAAGTGATCTGCCCACCTCGGCCTTCCCAAGTGCTGGCTGGGATTACAGGCATGAGCCACCCAGCCATCATACACCTTTTATAACAAAAATCTAAATTTTAAAAAGCATTTGTTCTACCCAAATTGATCTATAAGCTTAATAATTACAAACAAAATTCCAATGGGATTTTAAAAAGTAACAGATAAGATTATTCATAACTTCATTTGAAATAGAAAAAGCAGTCGGGCGTGGTGGCTTGTGCCTGTAATCCCAGCACTTTAGGAAGCTGAGGTGGGCGGATCACTTGAGACCAGCCTGGCTGATATGATGAAACCCCGTCTCTACTAAAAATACAAAAATTAGCCAGGCATGGTGGTGTGCACCTGTAATCCCAGCTACTCAGGAAGCTGAGGCAGGAGAATCACTTGAACTCAGGAGGTGGAGGTTGCAGTGAGTTGAGGTTGTGCTACTGCACTCCAGCCTGAGTGACACAGCAAGACTCCATCTGAAAAAAAAAAAGGAAAGAAAAAAACAAAGAACTTTACTACTGCTGCATATAATTGACACTGCTGCTGCCATCTTCACTAAATTGGAGTTCACCTGGGCCCTGCTTCTTCCCGTCACCAGCTTCTGGTAGAACCTAGGTCCCACATCTTAGCACTAGGTGCAATGGAGCCTGGGAAAGTGAGCATCTGCCATTTCTGCTTCTTTACACAGAAGTAGATTGTATCTCTGAAGGTGGGAGTTCTGTACACTCCTAGTATTCTGAAATTCAGACACTAGGATCTCAGAAGGAATGACATAATGTCCACAATAGTGGTATATATTAAAATAAAAAAGACATGTTACTCTTTATCCTCAAAATTCCACTGCAAGGAACTTGTCCACTTGTCCTACAAATCCTACAAACATTTTTTTCCTTTTTTAACCATAAAATGCAGAGAAAAAAGTCGTATTTTAATGACTATGCAAGAGGATTCATCATATCATAGTCTAACAGCAAAAAAATTAAAATCAAGAGACTGGCTAATTTAGGTTTTTAAAAATTTTATTAAAATTTCTTTTTAGTTTCATAGGTTTTTGGGGAATAGGTGGTATTTGATTATACAAGTAAGTTCTTTGGTGATGATTTGTGAGGTTTTGGTGTACCTACCACCCAAGCAGTATACACTGAACCCAATTTGTAGTCTTTCCGCCCCTTTCTCACCCCTTCCCCCTGAGTTGCCAAAGTCATTCTTATGCCTTTGCATCTTTAGCTCCCACTTATAAGTGAGAACATACGATGTTTGGTTTTCTATTCCTGAGTAATTTAACATGACTTTTTAACATTAGAATAACATTTTTTAACATTAGAATAACATGCAGCTGATAAAATGATTATTGAATGAATACTTACAATGTACCAGGCACCATATTGTGCACTGGGAATACTATTGTGAGCAAAATGAATAATGGTCTGAATGTGGTACGAATTTTTAAAATGTCTATTATATATATTTTTAATTTTAAAACATATATACTAATTATATATATTAATATATATAAATTTTCTTTTTGCTTTTATTTTAATGCCTATAATAAGCAGTTTAAAAAAGTTAGTATGACCCCATTGGGAAAAAATTATACACCTATATATGTTTGTGCACACACAGGGAAAATTTCTGGAGCAATACACAAAAACTGTAGTAATCTAGAGTAGAAATAGACAGGGGCAGGTTCTTACATAAGAATTTCCTACCACTATTTACAATTTATGATTATTATAATTAGTGTTGAGATAGAGTCTTGCTCTGTTGAACAGGCTGGAGTGCAGTGGCACGATTTCGGCTCACTGCAACTTCCACCTCCCAGGTTCAAGCAATTGCCATGCCTCAGCCTCCAGAGTAGGTGAGACTATAGGCGCATGCCACCACTCCCAGCTAAGTTTTGTATTTTTAGTAGAGATGGGGTTTCGCCATGTTGGCCAGGCTGGTCTCGAACTCCTGACCTCAAGTGATCCGCCCGCCTCAGCCTCCCAAAGTGTTGGGATTATAGGCCTGAGTCACCACGCCTGGTCTATTTACAATTTAAAAATAATGTTTATAATTTTTTTTTTCAGATGGAGTCTCGCTCTGTCACCAGGCTGGAGTGCAGTGGAGCCATCTTGGCTCACTGCAACCTCTGCCTCCTGGGTTCAAGCGACTCTTAGTCCTCAGCCTCCCAAGTAGCTGGACTACCATGCCTGGCTAATTTTTTGTATTAGTGGAGATGGGGTTTCACCATATTGTCCAGGCTGGTCTCGAACTCCTGACTCAAGTGATCTGTCCACCTCAGCCTCCCAAAGTGTTGGGATTACTGGTGTGAGCCACCGTGCCCAGCCTAATGTTTATAATTTAAAATAGGAAAAATTAATTTTTGAATGATATGATTATGCACCTTTAAAACATAAGCAAACCAGAGAACCCATTGGAGGGTACATGGTTTCCTTCTGGAATGAAGTAAATGTTCTAAAATTAGATAGTGGTGATGGCTGCACAACTAAGAGAATTTTATGGTATGGTATGGAATTATACCTTAATAAAGCTGTTATTAAAAGACCCACTGGAATAAGGTAATACTTTACAAATTAGCTAACGTAAAAATACAAAACTAAATTCCTTCCAGTCAGGAAGGAACACTTTGCCTTCATGGGTAGCCAGACCCACCAACCTCCCAAAGACAGCTCAGGATGAATGAGGGATGTTGGAAGTAATCTGTAGGCTTACAAGGAAGCTGAACTTGATTTAAGACCCAAGTTAATTTCACATCTGATGTATTAAATTCAAAATGTAGATGAATTTTGCTTTCTATTCTATGGCAGCTCCATACAGCTGTACTGAATATTATATTAATAAGTTCACTAACTTATAATATTTGGGGGAACGGGTTGAGAAAGAGAAGGTAATTTTTTAAAGTACCTGATAAGAGTTAAAAAAAATATATAGCTTGGTGTGGTGGTGTATGCCTGCAATCTCAGCTACTCAGGAGGCTGAGGCAGGAGAAGTGCTTGAACCCGGGAAGTGGAGGTTGCAGTGAGCCGCGATCGTGCCGCTGCACTCCAGCCTGGGTGACATAGCGAGACTCTATCTAAAACAAAATAAAACAAAACAAAAAAACCAAAAAAACAAAAAAGGAGTTTTGAAAAACAATTTTCAGATTAAAAAACTCTGGTGGGTCTATTTTTTCAAAACCATCCATTTAAAAAATAGAATTATATTTTGTGACTTGCTTTTTTCCACTTAACCATTTACTACTAGCATCTCCACCCGATGTTCCCTTGGAAACCTGGCATGAGGTTTGAAAGTTTGCCCCAGGATCTTAAAGATGGAGACAAGTGGTGGTAAACCTGCTCTACTAGTTAGCATCTCGTTGAACCTACCTTAGTTTCCTCATTTACCAAACAGGGATAATAATACTACCTACCTCATGAGGTTGCAGCGAAGATGATGAGTTAATCGAAGTAAAGCACTTGACATGTGCCTGGCATAAATGCCAGCTATTCTTATTATGTGATGCTTACCATGATTGATATGTTTAACCCTACATAGCTCATAGTCATTCAGAATCAAAACACTAGCTCCACAAAAGGGCACCAAACCCCAGGAAGTCTTACAGTTTTACTGATCACCAAGAAGCAAATCTCATAAAATGAAAGTTATACTGTACTTCTGCTTAGAAAGACAATATTGTAAAGACATTAATTCTCCTTTAATTAACTTATAAAACTAATGCAGTGGTTCTGAACTGGTACAATTTCACCCCCCATCCAGTGGCTATTTGGCAATGTCTGGAGACACTTCTGATTATTGTCACAAGTTGAGGGGTTACTACTGGCAGGCATCTAGCGGGTAGAGGTCAGAGATGCTATTAAATATCCTACAGTGCATAGGACAACCCCATGCAACAAATAATTATATGACTCAAAGAAACAATCTAATGCAGTCTTTGACAAAATTATTCTAAAATTCATTTGGGGGAATAAATGGGCACAAATAGCCAAGATTTTTTTTTTTTTTGAAAATTAGTAAGGAGACACATACATACATATGTATGTATTCCCCATATGTTGAATTGTATTCCCCATATGTTGAATTGTAATCCCCAAGGTTGGAGGTGGGGCCTGGTGGGAGGCATTTGGGTCATGGGGGCAGATCCTCATGGCTTAGTGTTGTCTTCACAATAACGAGTTAATGCGAGATCTGGTTGTTTGAGTCTGTGGCACCTTTGCACCCCCACTCTCACTCTCTTGCTGTCGCCATGTGATGTGCCAGCTCCCACTGTGCCCTCCACCATGATTGTAAGCTTCCTGAAGTCTCAGAAGGTGAGCAGATGCTGGCACCATGCTTCCTGTACAGTCTTTGGAACTGTGAGCTCTTTTCTTGATCAATTACCCAGTCTCAGGTATTTCTTCTGTTTTTTAATTTAAAAAAAATTTTATATAAAAGTCTTTGATCCACCTTGAATTGATTTTTTGCATAAGGTGAGAGATGAGTATTCTCGGGGATTTCTTTATAGCAATGCAAGAACAGCCTAACACATATACTGCTTTATGAAATCCCAAAAGATATATCAAACTATAAAAATAAAACAGGGAAGTTATGGTATTGAATAAAGAAATCAATGAAACATAATGGAAAACCCAGAAACACAAGTAAATAATTTGGTATAAAAATGTGTTACAGGCCAGGTGTGGTGGCTCACACATGTAATCCCAGTGCTTTGGGAGGCTGATGTGGTAGGACCACTTGAGGCAAGTTCAAGACCAGTGTGGGCAACATAGTGAGACCCTGTCTCTACCAAAAAATAAATAAGTTAATTTAAAAAATTAGCCAGGCATGGTGGTGCATGCCTATGGTCCTGCCTACTCAGGAGACTTGAGGCAAGAGATCACTTGAGCCTAGGAGTTCAAGGCTGCAATGAGCTATGATTCTGCCACTGTACTCCAGGCTGGGTAACAGAGTGAGATTCTAAAAAAAAAAAAGAGTTACAAATAATTGGAGAAAAGATAATTATTTTAAAATGATTGACACAATTGATAACACCATATTTTATAATCTAATATCTGGAAGGTTTCCATAATACATATACAACCGGGATGTATCCTATAATTAATGTGTGCATTTCATGTGGTAGTGTTTCTTTTTAGAAAAGCTGTTTTTAAAATGAATAAGCAAGTCTTAGATTTGTTGTTGTCTTAGAAATAAGGCAAGAAATTAAATTTTATCCTTAAGTAAAATGACTAATTATTTAAGAAGGACAAAACTAAAGGTCTAAACATGCCATAGAAGGTCTGAGTATGTCACGGAAAATTTGCGAAGGATGAATTTACAAAAGAAATTTGTGGTGACCAAGTTGGCTATAATTAGAAGAAACGTACTTATAAGTTGTTCTAAAGACTTTGCTTCAATTAAGAAACATATGTGTGTATATACATTTATATACACATTGATATGAAAACTAAAATTTTGATCTCCTATATTAGAACAATGTTTTCTTGGAGTATTAATCTGCTTTTAATAAAATTTGCAAGAGATTTTGACCTAATTCTTTGTTTCTTAAATTTTCAACCATCTTCTGAACTGCAGCTTTTTTTTTTGTTTTTCAGTCTTCATTTCTCTAATATCAGTTTTAAAATGAATCTTCTTCATTTAAAATGGTAATTTCATGTTTTGAGGTAGAGTTTTCCTGTGGAAGCTTCTCAGATTCATATCTCAGTAGTTAAACTTTTGCTGTATCTTGTTTAATGTGATTTGCAGGTCTGACATTTCTGCCTTTTGGTCTTTCGCTTTCTCTCCTTGAGAAGGTATATCTTTTTGTTTGGGTCAGGTGATAATTCTCTTTTAACTTTTTCATCTTCTGTAACTTTTTTCTCCAGCTCTAACTCTGCTTTTATGGCCTGACACTGAAATGTTCTATCTTGAAGGCCTAGAAAAATTATGTTTTCCTCCAGTATATCCTGATTCTGTGCTCTTGGATTTCTTACTTTTTTTTTTTTAAAGACAGTCTCACTCTGTCGCCCAGGCTGGAGTGCAGAGGCGCGATCTTGGCTCACTACAACTTCCGCCTCCTGGGTTCAAGCGATTCTCCTTTCTCAGCCTCTAGAGTAGCTGGGGTTACGAAAGTGCGCCACTACACCCAGCTAATTTTTTGTATTTTTAGTAGAGATAGGGTTTCGCCATGTTGGCCAGGCTGGTCTCAAATTCCTGTTCTCAAGTGATCAGCTTGGCCTCGGCCTCCCAAAGTGCTGGGATTACAGACATGAGCCACAGTGCCTGGCCCTGGCTTTCTTGATGTGCCTCAATTGTTCCATGTAACCCAAACATTTCCCATGCTTTACTAAGAGCTAGGTACAGTTGACCCTTCAACAACATGGGTTTGAACTGTGTGGGTCCACTTACATGAGAATTTTCTTCAATTAAACATGGATTGAAAATACACTATTCTTCAGACGTGAAACCCATGTATATGGAGGGCTGACTTTTTTGCATCTGTGGGTTCTGCAAGGGCTAACTGTGGGACTTGGGGAAGGGAAGACTTTGGTATCTGCAGTTAGTTCTGAAATCAATGCCCTGCAGATACCGAGGGACAACAGTATTCCTATTCCCTTACTCAAGTTACTAGTTTTCCTATTTGAAGTTCTCTATAATATGGTGTATAAGCTTACAACCTTGGACACACTCTTCCTGTGTCTGATTAAATTCAAGTATCTTTTCATCAGGCTTGACTTCCAGTTTACCTAAACAGGCTTCCCATAAGAAGCAGCAATCATACTATAAGAAGTTTTTCTTTACATTTTTGGTAACTGGCCTCAAAAACAAAGATTTAATGTTTTGTCAAGATAATTTCTTATACTGTCTTTATTAGGTTTTCTGAATACTTAGGAAAACTGAGCTTTCAAAGAGTTAAAATAATTTTTAAAAAATATATCCATGTAACTTTCTACATTGTTTTTAAGCCTTTATCACTCCAGTTAAATGAATGACTATTGTTTCACAGTGATCTGTAATCATGTTTTGAATCTTTTGACATTGTTAGCAGGCTTCCCCAGGATCACATTCTAAATTAAGTCTTTATGACCTTGAACTAACTTTGGGATGTACCAGAGGGTCCTAGAACTTCTCAAAGCTTTATAAAAGAGAGATACTGAACTAAGTCAGGCTTATTTGAGATACTGAATTGTACAGAAAGCAGTGTCAAATGATAAGTGATACAAGATCTTTTATTAATTACATTTATGGGTATATTATTGATATGTTTCTTCCAATATTACATAAAATTCCTAAAAATCTAATATGTCAGTCACAATTCTGGTTACTATGTTGTATGCTACAAAAATAATCAAATTTCCCTGTCATTTTCTGGTTATGGTAGACTTTCATCAGATTTTTAACCATAGCTATTCTCTTTCATCCACAGTTATGATTCTTCTCTAAAAGCATTTGCAATGAGATTCATGAAAAAGACTCTAATAAGTACTCTTAAAGATTCCTAGTAACAAAGATCAATGGACTAACATTTTTTTCAGCACTGTAATGAAGAAATTGACGAATTCATGAAACTACTAATCAACATTAAGCAGAACAAAAATTAATTACATGAGATTAAGAAATGAATGAATGTTTTCTTCTTTTTAATTTTTATTTTGAGATGGGAGTTTCGCTTTTGTTGCCAAGGCTGGAGTGCAATTGCGCAATCTCGGCTCACTGCAACCTCCGCCTCCCGGGTTGAAGCGATTCTCCTGCCTCACCCTCCCACGTAGCTTAGATTACAGGCATGTGCCACTATACCCGGCTAATTTTGTATTTTTTTTTTTTTTTTTTTTTGAGGCGGAGTCTCGCTCTGTCGCCCAGGCTGGAGTGCAGTGGCCGGATCTCAGCTCACTGCAAGCTCCGCCTCCCGGGTTCCCGCCATTCTCCTGCCTCAGCCTCCCGAGTAGCTGGGACTACAGGCGCCGCCACCACGCCCGGCTAATTTTTTTTGTATTTTTAGTGGAGACGGGGTTTCACTGTGTTAGCCAGGATGGTCTCGATCTCCTGACCTCGTGATCCGCCCGTCTCGGCCTCCCAAAGTGCTGGGATTACAGGCTTGAGCCACCGCGCCCGGCCTGTATTTTTAGTAGAGACGGAGTTTCTCCATGTTGGTCAGGCTGGTCTTCAACTCCAGACCTCAGGTGATCTGCCCACCTCAGCCTCACAAAGTGCTGGGATTACAGGCACGAGCTATGGCACCTGGTCTTGAAGGTAATGTTTTTATGACTTTTATTTGAAACATTATCGGTTTTTTTTTTTTGAGGTGGAGTCTTGCTCTGTTGATCAGGGTGGAGTGCAGTGGCACGATCTCAGCTCACTGCAACCTCAGCCTCTGGAGTAGCTGGGATTATAGGTGTCCGCCACCACTCTGGGTAATTTTTGTATTTTTAGCAAAGACAGTGTTTCACCATGTTGGCCAGGCTGGTCTCGAACCCCTGACCTCAGGTGATCTGTTCCCCTAAGCCTCCCAAAGTGCTGGGATTATAGGCATGAGCCACCGCGCCTGGCGAGGTTCTTTATTTAAATATTTTGCTTTCTAGATTTAAGGAAAACTTTTCTTTCTCTTAAGCTACTTATTTACAGTAATTTGGTATACTTTTGTGAACAAATGTGGAAACATTTTTTTGTCCCTATTTGACTCCTCTAAAATTTATTTATTTATTTATTTATTTATTTATTTTTTTTTTTTGAGACGGAGTCTCACGCTGTTGCCCAGGCTGGAGTGCAGTGGCGCGATCTCGGCTCACTGCAAGCTCCGCCTCCTGGGTTCACGCCATTCTCCTGCCTCAGCCTCCTGAGTAGCTAGGACTACAGGCGCCCGCCACCGCGCCCGGCTAATTTTTTGTATTTTTAATAGAGACGGGGTTTCACTGTGGTCTCGATCTCCTGACCTTGTGATCCGCCCGCCTCGGCCTCCCAAAGTGCTGGGATTACAGGCTTGAGCCACCGCGCCCGGCCTGACTCCTCTAAAATTTAGAAACTATCCATGAGTATTCTTATTTTTTTATGGCAAGAATTATTTACAAAAGTTTAATAAAATTTGCTCTCTCTTTATAACAGGATGTAGTTGGAAACATTGGTTATATATATTACTAAGGCTTTCACTAGAGCATCATATTTGAGAATGTGCATGTAAGGCCTGGCTTCAAGGGTTCCCAGCATTACAGTGAATAAGGCTGTTAATACATCTGTTCTTAGATTATAGCCCTGAGCATTGTCTTTGAGTTCCTGTTATATACTGGTAGACTGAACTAAATCTCAAATTCTTCTAGATTCCTCCAATCTTACTTTCTTCCATGAAATTACTAAAAACACGAACTGCTCTGTTCCTGAAATCCTAAAAGCTAAAACTAGATCAATTTTAAGGGGCAAGTCTCACGGCTGATGACGGGTCATACAGAAAGTTCACCAAACCATCCAGTGCCATAACCAGAGACATTCACAACTGCAAACCAGGACAATAAGTTGGCATTTTCATGCTGCCGACAGCTGCTTCCCTAGATGTTAAAACAAGACTACAGAATCAGACTCCTACTCCTCTTAATCCTACCTTTTCCACTTGGCAGGATAATGGTGTAACTGAAATTTCACAATCAGCAGCTTCTGTTGGTAACTTGACAGAAACTGGTTTAAGGGATCCTTTAGTCCATCTAGTGGGTGACCTTGGCAACATCCCTAATACAACTGTTGCTCTCTCTCTGCTTTAACTCCACCTAGTCATGGGATCCTAGATGATAAAATTGGTCTATATTATCTATTAGTTAAATAGGGAAATTTCTGTGCTGCTGCTAATACTTTATGCTGTACCTAGATAAAGACCTTTGAGAAAGTTGAGACCCATATATGCAAAATAAGAAAACAGGTCACATGGTTACAAAATGTGTCACCTAGTTATCCATGGTCATCTGATTTATTCAATTGATTCAAAAGTTCAATTGAACCTTGAAGCCTAGGTTCATGGCTGAAAACTATTACACAAACTGAGATTACCATCTTACTTTGTATTTTTCTTTTTAAACTTTGTAGCTATTACTTGTTAAAATTCTGCCAAACTACAACTCCTAACAGAATAATGCTGGCCCAGCACTTTGAGGTGATAGGAAACACCTATGGAACTGATTAAATTAAACTTAATAATTAACTCCAGGTAAACTTAGCTTGAGAGCCACTCCCTCCAAACCTCCCTTGTTGCTCAAATGTGGCTAAAAGAGTTTGACACTGACTCCTAGTGGTCAATGACTCCCTCCAACATGAAATCAGACCAACAATCCAGGATAGGTCCATCCTGGTACTGAGGGATATCAAAACTGAACTATTGGCAGGCACAGTGGCTCACGCCTGTAATCCCAGAGCTTTGGGAGGCCGAGGTGGGTGGATCACTTGAGGTCAGGAGTTCGAGACTAGCCTGGCCAACATTGCAAAACCCTGTCTCTACTAAAAATATGAAAAAATTCTCTAGTAGTATCTTTAGAAGAGCAGCCAGCCCCTAGACACATAATCGTCATATTCACCAAGTTGAAATGAAGGAAAAAATATTAAGAGCAGCCAGAAAGAAAGGTCAGGTAACCCACAAAGGGAAGCCCTAACAGCAGATCTCTCTACAGAAACCCTACAAACCAGAAGAGAGTGGGGGCCAATATTCAACATTCTTAATGAAAATAATTTTCAACCCAGAATTTCATATCCAGCCAGACTACGCTTCATAAGCGAAGGAGAAATAAAATCCTTTACAGACAGGCAAATGCTGAGAGATTTTGTCACCACCAGGCCTGCCTTACAAGAGCTCCTGAAGGAAGCACTAAATATGGAAAGGAAAAACTGGTACCAGCCATTGCAAAAACATACCAAATTGTTTTTGTTTTGTTTTTGAGACAGAGTCTTGCTCTGTCGCCAGGCTGGAGTGCAGTGGCACAATCTTGGCTCACTGTAATCTCCACCTCCCAGGTTCAAGCCATTCTCCTGTCTCAGCCTCCCGAGTAGCTGGGACTACAGGAGCACGCCACCACACCCAGCTAATATGTGTATTTTTAGTAAAGACAAGGTTTCACCATGTTGCCAGATGGTCTCGATCTCCTAACCTTGTGATCTGCCCACCTCGGCCTCCAAAAGTGCTGGGATTACACGGGTGAGCCACCATGCCTGGCCAAACATACCAAATTGTAAAGACCATCGACACTATGAAGAAACTACATCAACTAATGGGCAAAACGACCAGCTAGCATCATAATGACAGGATCAAATTCACACATAATATTAACCTTAAATGTAAACGGGCTAAATGCCCCAATTCAAAGACACAGACTGGCAAATTGGATAGAGTCAAGACCCATTGGTGTGCTGTATTCAGTAGACCCATTTCATGGGCAAAGACACACATAGGCTGAAAATAAAGGGATAGAGGAATAAATTACCAACCAAATGGAAAGCAAAAAAAAAAAAAAAAAAAAAAAAAAAAACCAAAAAACTCAGAGGTTGCAATGCTAGTCTCTAATAAAACAGACTTTAAACCAACGAAGATCAAAAAAGACAAAAAAGGGCATTACATAATGGTAAAGGTATCAATGCAACGAGAAGGGCTAACTATCCTAAATATACATGCGCCCAATACAGGAGCACCCAGATTCATAAAGCAAGTTCTTAGAGACTTACAAAGAGACTTAGACTCCCACACAATAATAGTGGGAGACTTTAACACCCCACTGTCAATATTAGACAGATCAACGAGACAGAAAATTAACAAGGATATTCAGGACTTGAACTCAGCTCTGGAACAAGCAGACCTAAGAGACATCTACAGAACTCTCCACCCCGAATCAACAGAATATACATTCTTCTCAGCACCACATCACACTTATTCTAAAATTAGCCACATAATTGGAAGTAAAACACTCCTCAGTAAATGCAAGAGAATGGACATCATAGTCTCTCAGACCACAGTGCAATCAAATTAGAACTCAGGATTAAGAAACTCACTCAATATCGCACAACTACATGGAAACTGCACAACCTTCTCCTGAATAGCAAAATGAAGTAATTTATAATGAAATGAAGGCAGAAATAAATAAGTTCTTTGAAACCAATGAGAACAAAGACATAATGTACCAGAATCTCTGGGACCCAGCTAAAGCAGTGTTTAGAGGGAAATTTATAGCACTAAATGCCCACAGGAGAAAGCGGGAAAGATCTAAAATTGATACCCTAACCTCACAATTAAAAGAACTAGAGAAGTAAGAGCAAACAAATTTAAAAGCTAGCAGAAGACAAGAAATAACTAAGATCAGAGCAGAACTGAAGGAGGTAAAGACATGAAAAACTATTCAAAAAAATCAATGAATCCAGGAGCGGTTTTTGTTTTGTTTTGTTTTGTTTTTTATTTTGAGACGGAATCTTGCTCTGTTGCTCAGGCTAGAGTGCAGTGGTGCTATCTCAGCTCACTGCAAGCTCCACTTCCTGGGTTCACACCATTCTCCTGCCTCAGCCTCCTGAGTAGACTATAGGCGTCCGCCACCATGCCCAGCTAATTTTGTTTTTGTATTTTTAGTAGTGATGGGGTTTCACCGTATTAGCTAGGATGGTCTTGATTTCCTGACCTTGTGATCTTCCCACCTCAGCCTCCCAAAGTGCTGGGATTATAGGCGTGAGCCACCATGTCCGGCCAGGAGCTGTTTTTTTGAAAAGATTAACAAAATAGATACACCGCTAGCCAGATAAAGAAGAAAAGAGAGAAGAATCAAATACACACAGTAAAACGTGATAAAGGGGATATCACCACTGATCTCACAGAAATACATACTACCATCAGAGAAGACTACACACACCTCTACACAAATACACTAGAAAATCTAGAAGAAATGGATAATTTCCTGGACACATACACCCTCCCAAGACTAAACCAGGAAGAAGCTGAATCCTGGAATAGACCAATAACAAGTTCTGAAATTGAGGCAGTAATTAATAGCCTACCAACCAAAAAAAGCCCAAGACCAGACGGATTCACAGCCAAATTCTACCAGAGGCACAAAGAGGAGCTGGTACCATTCCTTCTGAAACTATCCCAATCAATAGAAAACGATGGACTCCTCCCTAACTCATTTTATGAGGCCAGCATCATCCTGATACCAAAACCTGGCAGAGAAACAATAAAAAAATTTCAGGCCATTATCCCTGATGAACATCAATGTGAAAATCCTCAATAAAATACTGGCAAACTGAATCCAGCAGCACATCAAAAAGCTTATCCACCATAATCAAATTGGCTTCATCCCTGGGATGCAAGGCTGGATCAACATATGCAAATCAATAAATGTAAGCCATCACATAAACAGAACCAATGACAGAAACCACATGATTATCTCAATAGATGCAGAAAAGGCCTTTGATAAAATTCAACACCCCTTCATGCTAAAAACTCTCAATGAATTCAGTATTGATGAAACGTATCTCAAAATAATAGGAGCTATTTATGACAAACCCACAGCTAATATCATACTGAATGGACAAAAACTAGAAGCATTCCCTTTGAAAACCAGCACAAGACAAGGATGCCCTCTCTCACCACTCCTATTCAACATCGTGTTGGAAGTTCTGGCCAGGGGAATCAGGCAGGAGAAAGAAATAAAGGGTATTCAATTAGGAAGAGAGGAAGTCAAACTGTCTCTGTTTGCGGATGATATGATTGTATACTCAGAAACCTCACTGTCTCAGCCTAAAATCTCCTGAAGCTGATAAGCAACTTCAGCAAAGTCTCAGGATACAAAACAAATGTGCAAAAATTACAAGCATTCCTATACACCAATAGTAGACAGAGAGCCAAATCATGAGTGAACTCCCATTCACAATTGCTACAAAAAGAATAAAATACCTAGGAATACAATTTACAAGGGCTGTGAAGGACCTCTTCAAGGAGAACTACAAACCACTGCTCAAAGAAATAAGAGAAGACACAAACAAATGGAAAAACATTCCATGCTCAAGGATAGGAAGAATCAATATCGTGAAAATGGCCATATTGCCCAAAGTAATTTATAGATTCAGTGCTATCCCCATCAAGCTACCATTGACTTTCTTCACACAATTAGAAAAAACTACTTTAAAGTTCATATGCAACCAAAAAAGAGCCTGTATAGCCAAGACAATCCTAAGCAAAAAGAACAAAGCTGGAGGCATCATGTTACCTGACTTCAAACTATACTACAAGGCTACAGTAACCAAAACAGGATGGTCCTGGTACCAAAACAGATATATAGACCAACGGAACAGAACAGAGGCCAGAAATAATGCCACACATCTACAACCATCTGATCTTTGACAAACCTGACAAAAATAAGCAAGGGGGAAAGAATTCCCTATTTAATAAATGGTGTTGGGAAACGGGCTGGCCATATGCAAAAAACTGAAACTGGGCCTCTTCCTTACACCTTATACAAAAATTAACTGAAGATGGATTAAAATACATCTTAAATGTAAAACCTAAAACTATAAAAACCCTAGAAGAAAACCTAGGTAATACCATTCATGACATAGGCATGGGCAAAGAATTCACGATTAATACACCAAAAGCAATGGCAACAAAAGCCAAAATTGACAAATGGGATCTAATTAAACTAAAGAGCTTCTGCACAGCAAAAGAAACTATCATCAGAGCGAACAGGTAACCTACAGAATAGGAGAAAATCTTTGTAATCTATCCAACTGACAAAGGGCTAATACCCAGAATCTACAAGTAACTTACACAAGTTTACAAGAAAAAAACAAACAATCCCATCAAAAAGTGGGTGAAAGATATAAACAAACACTTCTCAAAGGAAGACATTTATGTGGCCCACAAACATACGAAAAAAAGCTCATAATTACTGGTCATTACAGAAATGCAAATCAAAACCACAATGATACACCATCTCACACCAATTAGAATGGCATCATTAAAAAATCAGGAACCAACAGATGCTGGAAAGGATGTGGAGAAACAGGAACACTTTTAAACTGTTGGTGGGAGTGTAAATGAGTTCAACCATTGTGGAAGATAGTGTGGTGATTCCTCAAGGATCTAGAACCAGAAATACCATTTGACCCAGCAATCCCATTACTGGGTACATAATCAAAAGATTATAGATCATTCTACTATAAAGACACATGCACATGTATGTTTATTGCAGCACTATTCACAATAGCAAAGACTTGGAATGAACCCAAATGCCCATCAATGATAGACTGAATAAAGAAAATGTGGCACATATACACCATAGAATACTACGCAGCCATAAAAAAGGATGAGTTCATGTCCTTTGGAGGGACATGGATGAAGCTGGAAACCATCATTTTCAGTAAACTAACACAGGAACAGAAAACCAAACACTGCATGTTCTTGCTCATAAGTGGGAGGTGAACAATGAGAACACATGGACACAGGGAGGGGAACATCACATACGGCGGCCTATTGTGGGGTGGGGGGCTAGGGGAGGGAAAGCATTAGGAGAAATACCTAATGTAGATGATGGGTTGATGGGTGCAGCAAACCACCATGGCACGTGTATACCTATGTAACAAATCTGCACGTTCTGCACACATATCCCAGAACTTAAAAGTATAATAATAAAAAATTAAAAATTAGCTAGGCATGGTGGCGCTTGCCTGTAATCCCAGCTACTCGGGAGGCTGAGTGGGAAAATCACTTGAACCCGGGAGGCGGAGGTTGCAGTGACCCGAGATCACTTTGCCTGGGTGGCAGAGTGAGATCTCAAAAAAAGCAAAAAACAAAAAAACCAAAAAACCCCAAAACACACACAAAAACCTAACTATTATACAAGCTGATTGGTGATGTTTTTGGGAAAACATCTAGATCAAATGAGGGAAATGTGAGTTGTTAGTATCAAAATGGAGTCACTTGTGTTACAAAAAGAAAGAAAGAAAGAAAGAAAGAAAGACCTTGAAAAACAGAGCTAGGGAAGGCCATGAAGGGAAGATTATTATGCACAAATGCCTGATAAGAAGTACCACAAAAGGCTCTGCAAAAAACACAACCTTGCAGAAAAAAATACTTCCATGAGGATGTCTGCCCAGCAACTGCCTGCCTGACCTTGGACTGGAGCCACCCTTGTTATTAATCCTTGTAGACAAGGATAATTATTTCTAAACAATTATGTAATCCTCCTCATTTTTTCCTTTAAAAGCTTTTGCCTTCGTTTACCTCCCTGAATACATACATAGTTTATTATGGCTCACATACTCCTGTTGCAATGCCATTCCTGAATAAATATAACTTTCTTTTTAGAGAGTCGCTGTCTGTTACTTAGATTGATATAAGCATGACAACTAAGAAATCATAAAGAAAAGGAGTGGTAGAATTGACTATATAAAAATGCAAGACTTCTGTAATTAAACAAAAACAAAATCAAAAGTTGAAAGAAAATCGTAACATGTATGACAGGAGGCTATATTAGTTTCCTAGTAAAAATCACCAGAAACTAGGTGGATTTAAGCAACAGAAATCTATCCTCTTGCAGTTCTGGAGGCTAAAGGTCTGAAATCAAGGTGTCGATAGAGCCATGTTCTCTTGAAGGCCCCAGGGAAGAATCTGTCTCACGCCTTTTTCTTAGCTCCTGACGTCACCAGCAGTCCTCGGTGTTCCTTGGCTTGCAGCTGCATAACTTCAGTTTCTGCTTCCACTGTCACACGGCATTCTTCCCGTGTCTTCACGTGTTCTTCTAAGGACAGCAGTCATGTTGGATTAAGGGTTCACCCTACTTGGCACGACCTCATCTTCACTGATTATATCTGCCAATGACTCTGTTTCTAAATAAGGTCATTATCTGAGGTAGTGAGGGATTAGAACTTCAGCACATCTTCTTGGGAGATACAATTCCACCAACACCAGTCTTTAATACATGAGTAGATTTTACAAATGAGTAAGAAATGTTGGCAGGGTGCGGTGGCTCACGCCTGTAATCCCAGCACTTTGGGAGGCCGAGGCGGGTGGATCACTTGAGGTCAGGAGTTTGAGACCAGCCTGACCAACACAGTAAAACCCCGTCTCTACTAAAAATACAGAATTAGCTGGGTATGGTGGCGCATGCCTGTAATTCCAGCTACTTGGGAGGCTGAGGCAGGAGAATTGCTTGAGCCACGGAAGTGGAGGTTGCAGTGAGTTAAGATCACGCCATTGCACTCCAGCCTGGGCAACAAGAGTAAAACTCCGTCTCAAAAAAAAAAAAAAAAAAAAAAAAAAAAAAAAAAAAAAAAAGAAAGAAACATTAAAACACCCCAACAGAAAAACGGGCAAACGACAAGCATAGGGAATTTGCACACACACCCTATGTGTTTCCAATAAACATAAGCAAGATGTCTGGCTGTACTATATGTGAGCACACTCCCTTATCTCCAACCTCACTAGTTGCTCTTCCTCCCTTGGGCTATGCACTATGTTACCTTGGGCTAGGTCCTGGATGCTCTTCCTCTTGTCGCCTCAACCTAGATAATTTTATCCAGGCCAATGACTTTACTATAACCTATATGCTAATAAGACTGGCCGGGCACGGTGGCTCACGCCTATAATCCCAGCACTTCGGGAGGCTGAGACGGGCGGATCACAAGGTCAGGAGATCGAGACCATCCTGGCTAACACGGTGAAACCCCGTCTCTACTAAAAGTACAAAAAACTAGCCGGGCGAGGTGGCAGGCGCCTGTAGTCCCAGCTACTCGAGAGGCTGAGGCAGGAGAATGGCGTAAACCCAGGAGGCGGAGCTTGTAGTGAGCCGAGTTGGTGCCACTGCACTCCAGCCTGGGCGACAGAGCAAAGACTCCGTCTCAAAAAAAAAAAAAAAAAAAGACTAAATTTGTGTCTCTAGTGAGGACTTTTCTTTTGAGCTCTAAACTCAGTACAAATGTTATACTTGGCATCTCCAATTGGCTATTCCACAGGCATCATGAGTTTTATACCTTCAAAACAGAACTCTTGAATCTTTCCTCTAACCCTGTTCCTCCCAAGTCTGTTTCATTTCAATGCATGACACCAACATGCATTCAGTTGCTTCAGAACTCAGGGCATCCTTCTTAATTCCTTCCTTTCCCCCTGTTATCCACATCCAAGTTATCAGGACCTGTTGATTTTATTCACTATATATCTACATCCCTCCACTCTCCCAGTCTGTACCACCACTCCAGTCCAAGCTACAATTATTTCTGACCTGGACTACTACAGCCAACCTTCTAACTGATCTCCCTAATTTCACTCTTCCCCTCTTACAGTGGGGCGACTACTGACTACACTTCTGGTTTGTTTGGGACAGTTCCAGTTTTCACCTGTTGCTTGACATCCTGGTCCAGTTAGCATCCCTTTTCATTTGCAGAAGTTTCCCATTTGGATGATAAATTATATGGTCTCCCTACCTTACCATCTTTTCTTTTCACAGTAGCTAAAGTCATCTCTAAAAAATGTGGATCAAGGCCAGATGCGGTGGTTCACGCCTGTAATCCCAGCACTTTGGGAGGCCGAGGTGGGTGGATCATGGGGTCAGGAGATCTAGACTATCCTGGCCAACATGGTGAAATTCCATCTCTACTAAAATACGAAAAGTAGTCAAGCGTGGTGGCGCGCTTGTAGTCCCAGCTACTCAGGAGGCTGAGGCGGGGGAAATCGCTTGAACCTGGGAAGTGGAGGTGACAGTGAGCCGCTCCACTGCACTCCAGCCTGGGCAACGCAACAGAGCAAGACTCCGTCTCAAAAAAAAAAAAAAAAAAAAAAAGTAAATGAAATCATGTCACTGTTCTGCTTAAACCTTCAAAGATTTCTTACTGTATTACAATAAAATCCAAATTCCTTATTGTGGTCTCCAAAGCCCTATAACCTAACCTAGCTACTTCTCATCTCTTCTGACTCTGTCCATCAGTCGTTACATTCCAGCCTCACTGGCTTTCCATTCTTCCAGTAAGTCATTCCTTACCGGAACACTTATTCCTGCCTCCAAGCCTTTGCTTTTGCTGTTCCCTTTGACAATGCCTTATTCGTCTAGATCTCATAGCTGATTTGTTGTCATTTTAGTCTCATATCAAATATTAACTCTTCAGAGAGGCCTTCTCTGAAAACACAATCAAATGTTCCCAATCCCACCAAAGTTACCCTCTATTATACTGTTCTCTTATTTGTTAGTTTGTTTACTGCCTATCTTTCCACAGCAGAATGTAGTTCCATTATCATCTTGTTCACCTGTGGTTCCCAGGGTTACAGCATAGGCTCAATAAATACTTATTGAATAAATGAATCATAATCGATGAAAAAAATTAAAAATAATGACATCTTATGGAATCTGGCTATCAAACAGCAAAGATTAAAAGAACAAAAATACCTTATTTTTTTTCCTAACACTCTGTATTATCACCTGACATTACATTTATGGAGTTGTTTACTATTTGTCTCTCCTCAGTAAAATGAAATCTCCATGAGGGCAGGGACTTGGTTTTCACAGATGTATTCCCAGCACCTCTAAGAGTGCCTGGTATATAATAAGTGTTCAATAAATATTTATGGAATAACTTAACAATACCTAGGGGTGACTAGGAAGCAGAGAAAGGGATATGCTTGGCCATATACCACTGGTAAGAATATTAATGCACAATTTCTGTAGGAAATTTGTCAATACAGTTGACTCCGGAACAACACAGGTTTGAACTTCATGGGTCCACTTACAAGAGAGTTTTTTCAAGAAATATATTGGAAAATTTTTTGGATTTCTAACAATTTGAAAAACTCACAGGCGAACTCCATAGCCTATAAAAATGGAAAAAAACTAAGCAAAAGATATGTCCTGAATGCATAAAATACATGTAGATACTAGCCTATTCTATCCATTTACTACCATAAAGTCAACACAAATATACAAAGTTAAACTTTATCAAAATTTATGCACACAATCACTTACTGACCATACATGGTGACCTTTGCAGTTGACAGAAATGTAAAGATGCAATATTAAATCACATCTTTAAATTTATTTTTGATTTTCTTAATTTGTATCACAACTGCATAAAATTAACCATAGAATACACTGTACTACTGTGATAATACTGTACTACTACCACAGACATCTCCTGCTGCTGTGGTGGTGAGCTCAAGTGTGGTGAGTATCCACTTAAAATGCCATGTGACACTAATCAATTTCTGCATTACTTTCCACTAAACTGTATATTACAGTAAAAAGTGTTCTCTCCTGGGGTTTTTTTTTTCCACTTTTTTTTTTTTTTTTTAAATCATGTGTAGGGTAATATCGTAAACCTTGAATAACACCATGAAATCCATACAAAATGCTACTAGTGATGCTGGATGTGCTCCCAGGAAGCAGAGAAAAGTCATGACATCATAAGGAAAATTGAATTGCTTGAGATGCACCATAGATAGAGGTCTGCAGCTGTGGTTGTCCACTATTTCAGGCAGATGATTTATCTTGGAAACAGATGATGTAAACTTATGGTATTGACAAATACAGTATAGTACTGTAAATGTATTTTATCTTCCTTATGATCTTAACATTTTTCTCTCGCTTACTTTATCATAAGAGTACATATAACATACAAAACATGAGTGAACTGACTGCTTATGTTATTGGTAAGGCTTCCAGTCAACAGTAGGCTACTGGTAGTTAAGCTTTCCAGGAGTCAAATATTATATGTAAATTTTCAACTGCACGGGGGGTTAGCAACCCTAACCCCCATGTTATTCAAGGGTTAGCTACATATATCAAAAGTAGGGCACACCTTTTGACTCAGCAATCTAACTTCTAAGAGGAATTTAATAAACAAATGAACAAGAGTATAAAGATTATGAAGGAATTTTTCACTGGGTTCTTAGAGAAAATTTAGAAACGAAGGCATAATATCCATTAAGAGGAGGTTATAAAAACATGTATGGGGAGGACACATAGGTATGTATGTATTCACATGTGCATTCACAAGTAAACATTTGCATAGACATACATCAAAATGTTAACATTGGTTATCTTTGGATGGTGAGATTATGGGCAATTTTAATTTTCTTCTTTATACATTTATAAAAATTGTATAATTAGTTCAACAAAATTAACTATCTGAAAATATTCTGCTTTTATAAGTAAAAAACCAAAAACCCCCAAACTAAAAAGCCACAATAAACACAGAAACACACCTCATCAACTAAGTGAAGACTAAAGCCCGGGTTAAGAATAAAGAGTTCAGAAATGTCAACTTCATTATTAGATATGGCTTTCTTAAGTTCAAGCAAGTTACTTTCCCTTAGTCAATATTTATTTAAAAAAAAAAAAAAAAGAAAGATGTGAAAGTTGCTTCTTTTATCTCACTGCCTGTGAAGCTCAAGAGGGACAGGCCTGGGCTTAGAAACAACACAAAAAGTGGCAAAAGCTATCATTTATATGAGACCCTTTCCTTGCATTTGTCTCATTAAAAATTTAAAACCATCCTGCTAGGTAAGCATTAATGTTCTCAGGCTCAAAAGCTGAGAGCTGACAGAACTTTCCAAAACTCAAATAGTTGAGTTTGAGTTATGCTATGTTGGAGATATTGATTCAGAAGCCTCTCTGACCTCAGAGCCGTCAGGAAAAGCTACAGAAAAAAGGGCACTTGTAGACTTTATAACCTTGTAAGTCTCTCAATGCCTCTGATCTTTTACATGGTTATCATACCACCCTTATCTAACTTGCAAAAAAGATAAAACAAGAATAAGCTTGGAACTTTTAGAGAGCTGGAATAAGTATCTGGAGAAGCATGATTTAAATTGGGTACTGCTCTCTGGAACGTGCCCTTCATTTCGATTCAACTCAAAGGCTCCAGATCAAAATGCTTGCTTGAGTGGTCACAAGGGAGAGGAACAGTGAGAGAGCACACCCATGTACGTGTGTGAAAGACCACAAAAGACTAGGATAACGATGGCATCCGACCACTGAAGAGAGAAGCTGGACCAGAACGAGGGAAAATGGACAACACTTGGGAGGAAAGGAAGCAAGTGAGAAGGACAAAGTTAAACAGGTACTGAGAGAAGGGGCTAGAGGAATGAGGAAGAACTAGGAGGAAAGCAGTATTTTTTTCCTTCCACCTTTTCTCTCTCTACTCTTTTCCTTGATGATCTCAGTCACTATTAGGCCTTCAATACTCCTTTCTGTTTGCATGACTTCCAAATATCTCCACTCTTGCCTTTTCTCCAACTACTGAGCTGGCCACATCCATCTACATTTCCTATTAACACTGTAAATCCAACAGGTCCCACCTGAATTCAGCATCTCCTTCATCCCAAGCCTGCTGCTACTTTTATATGCACTTCTCTTATACTTGTCAAACATCCATCTAACCCATTCTCTCTCCCCATATTCTTTCAATCGTTCCTTCATCCAACAAATATTTATTGTGCATCATTATGTCCGCTACATTCAGCGACAGCCCTAGATATACCCATTCACTCATGAAGTCGGGTCATTTCTGTCTTGGAAATCTCTTCTGACTACTTCATGAGCTGCCTAACTCAACTAAATTTGTTACTAAGACGTACTGAGAATCCCTCTTGCTTGAAAAATAATTAACTAGTTAATATATTTTGAAAAATATATTAACTAGTTTTGTACGCTATTCATTCTATAGTGATCGTCTAGCACTTGGCACTGTACCTCGGGCACAGAAACCCAATGGAGGTTTAGGGACTGTAAACTAGCTGGAAAGGGAACAGGGGCCGCAGAAGCTAGGAAACGTCTTGAAGGAGTATTTGCATAGGAAGCATGGTAAACTGTATGATCTATACACATAACATCAGCTTGATAATCCTTGTGTTTCCGGGGGACGGCTCTGGGAGGCTGGGGAGATCGCTGGAAGCCTTCTGAGAGAAAAGCTCCACCTCCCACCCCTTGAGAAGGTCCTCAGTAACCACCTGATGAATGTATCACCTTATGAGGGGACCATGGATGTTGTGTTCGCCGTTGTAGCCCCAGCCCCTGCAACATCGGTCCGTAGTAGGGATTCAATCAACATCTATGCAGGATTCTCCAAAGGCAGATAATTCACCACCTCATGAATGAGAAAAATGAAAGGGTTCTGGGGGAAGCAGAAATAGTGCGCGAGGTTTCCTTCTCTGTTCCTTCAGGGCTTGGTACGGGGTAATTGCTTGCTGAGGAAATAAATCGCCCTTCTGCACAACTTCAAAATCGGGCCCCTCGCTCTGCAGTCAGGCCCTGGAGCGCGGCCACCATCTGGCCCAGGCCCGCGCTTCTCTCCCTCCCAGCCTGGGCTCCTGTTACCTCCCTGCACGCATCTGTGCCCACCACAGGCCCAACAATTACGGGCTCCCGCTTTCCTGCCTCAGCCAGGGCCAGTACACTCGAGCCCCCACGTCCCGCCGAGGCTCTGAGGACGCCCGCGGCCCCGGCCTGAGACCCCGGCCCCTGCAGCAGGCGCGCCAGGAGCTCGTCCATGTGCTCGCCCGCTTTCCAGCCGCAGTCCTCTCGGGCTTCAGCGTTGAGCCCGGGAGGCCCGGCCGCCCGTGTCCCTGCCCCGGCCCGCCGCGCTCCCCGGGGCCCGAGAGGCCCGGAAGGAGGTAAGGCGGGAAGTGGCTGCAGCTGTGAGGAGCAAGGGGGTGGGAAGGGGGCGGCGGGCCCAGCAGAGGGTTGCGAAGACGCGCGCCCCCAGACTAGGCGACGCTCACTCACCACGGTCCGGCGGGGCAGGGCGCCGGGGGTCCGCGACAGGGCCCGGCGCAGCCTCCGCGACCGGCCCGGGCGGGCGCCCCCGGAGCTCTCGGAGCCGCTGTCGTCGGAGATCACGATGAAGTCCTCCATGGCTGCGGGCCCCGACCGAGCCAGCGCGCGGGCGGCCGGCGACCCAGGCAGCGGCAGCGGCGGCGGCGACTTCGGTTCCTGCTTCTGAGGTGGCGGCGGCAGCGACAACCCGGGCCATCACCACGCCGGCCCCGCCCCGAACCCCGCCCCTCCCCGCCCCGAGCCCCGCCCCTCCCCGCCCCGAGCCCCGCCCCTCCCCGCCCCGAGCCCCGCCCCTCCCCGCCCCGCTGGGCTGCCAAGCCCCGCCCACCGGCGGCGGGCGGCTGGGGTCAGGGCCGGGGTCGCTGTGCTTCGCGGCGGCGCGGGTCCTCCCTTCCCCAGGAGAGAGAGAAAGAAAAAAGAAAAATGGAGTCGCCACTGGCTTCGGCCGGTGTTGGGGGCAGGCGTACGAGACCCCGAGGCCGCGGGGACTTCCCCACCTGCTTCCAACTGACGTGAGGCGCGCCCAGCCCCAACCTAGCCCAGGTGTGAAGCTCCTTCCGGACCGAGAGGGCCTTGACTGAGGGGGCAGGGAGAGGAGTCCTGGCCCCCGAGTGACGGAGGGTGGGTGACCTGGCTTCTGGCCGAGCTAGGGGAGACAGACCCCACTTTTTGGTGCAGATGCGCAAGTGCATCTGTAGGATAAATGCCTGAAAGTGGACTTACTGGTGCAAATGCCATGTTTTTGTAGTTTTGATAAATGATGCCAAATTATCCTCCTAAATTGTACCAGTTTTGCGGTTTCACTAACAATATGTGTCTCTCAGGAGTTTAAACTGAGATTTAGAGCAGGAGTGTCCCATCTTTTGGCTTCCCCGGGAAGAAGAATTGCCTTGGGCCATACATAAAATACACTAATGATAGCTGATGACCTAAAGGAAAAGAGTTGCGGCGGGGGGGAATCTCATAATGTTTTAATGGGCCGCTTGCGACTCAGGCAAGGGGTTAAACAAGCTTGGCGTAGACAGTTGTTCAGTTGGTATGAGGATCAGAAGCTGAAAAGGTGCACAAAAGAAGCCATGAAGCAGCAGAGGCCACGAATAATTAGACGTTGTGAATAGCAGAAGTTATAAAGGTGAAAAAGGTTGTCACTAGTGGAGGAATCGGTGGGTAGTTGGCTGCTTGTAGGGCAGGACCATTAAAATCAAGATAGGACCTATTGGTACACTAAATGTGGGGTATTGACAAAATTCTGCTGCTCAGGCTCCAACAATTTTGCCAAATATGTTAACAGATCCAAAGAATATGTGTTTAATAGGAGGGGGATTTGTTCCCAAAGGAATGGTTATCAGGTCTCTCTAAATACTGTCTAATGCAGTGTTTTTCACACTTTAGTGAGTATCAGAATCACCCAGAGTGTTTGTTAAAACAGATTGCGGCCAGGTGCGGTGGCTCACGCCTGTAATCTCAGCACTCTGAGAGGCCGAGGTGGGTGGATAACTTGAGGTCAGGAGTTCGAGACCAGCCTGGCCCACCTCATCTCTACTAAAAATACAAAAATTAGCTAGGCATGGTGGCAGACACCTGTAATCCCAGCTACTTGGGAAGCTGAGGCAGGAGAATTGCTTGAACGCAGGAGGCGGAGGTTGCAGTGAGCTAAGATCGCGCCATTGGACTCCAACCTGGGGGACACAGCGAGACTCCATCTCAAAAACAAAAACAAAAACAAAAACAAGCAGCAAAACACAGAGCGCTGGGTTGCTGGTATGGTTTGGATCTGTGTCCCTGCGCAAGTCTCATGTTGAATTGTAAGCTCCAATATTAGAGGTGGGGCCTGGTGGGAGGTGATGGGATCATGGGGGTGGTTTCTTTTTTTTTTTTTTTTTGAGCCGGAGTCTCGCTCTGCCGCCCAGGCTGGAGTGCAGTGGCCGGATCTCAGCTCACTGCAGGCTCCGCCTCCCGGGTTCACGCAATTCTCCTGCCTCAGCCTCCCCAGTAGCTGGGACTACAGGCGCCCGCCACCTCGCCTGGCTAGTTTTTTGTATTTTTTAGTGAATAGTTTAGTACCATCCCTTTGGTACTGTCCTTGTGATAATGAGTTCTCTTGAGATCTGGTTGTTTAAAAATGTGTGGCACCTCCCATCTCGCTCCTTTCTGCATGTTACCTCCACTCCCTCTTTGCCTTCCGCCTTGATAGTAAGCTTTCTGAGACCTCCCCAGAAGCAGATGCTACTGTGCTTCCTGTACTGCTTGCAGAACCGTGAGCCAATTAAACCCCTTTTCTTTATAAATTACTCAGTCTCAGGTATTTCTTTATAGCAATTCGAGAATGAACTAACAATCACACATCAGATTTTCTGACTGAGAAAAAGAATTTTGGGGGTGGGGCCCTGAAATTTGCATTTCTAACAAGTGCCCAGGTGATGTTGATGCTGCTAGTCTGGGGACCACACTGTGAAAACCACTGGTCTGGTGGACAGGGAGTTTATGCCCAGCAGATTTCAGACATTCTGGTCCAATGGGTGAAGCCACCCTTATGAAAGGATTCATTAAGTTGTCTTCATCTAAAGCTATTAAACATTTAGGGTTGTGGTCTCTCACACCTGTAATCCCAGCACTTTGGGAGGCCGAGTTGGGAGAATAGCTTGAGGCCAGGAGTTTGAGACTAGTCTGCGCAATATAGCAAGATCCTATCTCTACAAAAATAAAAACAAATTAGCCAGGTGTGGTGGCGCATGCCTGTAGTCCTAGCTACTCAGGCAGCTGAGGCAGGAGGATCCCTTGAGCCCAGGAGGTAGAGGCTGCAGTGAGCTATGGTAGTGCCACTGCACTCCAGTCAGGGCAATAGGGTGAGACCCTGTCTCAATAAAACAAAATGAAACAAAATACACAACCATTTAGTTTGTTTAACTACCTGCTTGCTGAAACACTGTCTTCTCTAAGTTTCTATGATGCTGTACTTCTCTCACCACTTTTTTTTAAGTCTCCTTAGCTGACTCCTATTTCCCTACTCACTCCTTAAACTCTTGATGTCCCTTAGAGTCCTGACATCGGCCACCTTTACACACTGGACCTCTCCCTATACAATCTCAACTATTCCCTGGCTTCAGTGATTGGTTTTATGCCAATGGCTGCCATGAGTTTATCTCAGCCCAGCCCTCTCCTTAAAACTCCAGTTTATGCATCCAAACATCTGCTGAAGTTCGTAGGCCTCTCAGGTTGAATATGTCTAAAGCCAAACTCACCCTCATGCTCCCCACACCCACACAAAAGCCTGCTTTCTGTCTGTGTTCCCTGTCTTATGGTGATGGCTCTAGCAGCCAGCGATTGCTGAAGTGAAAAACCTGAGCACTGCACTTGATTTCTCCCCTTTCCTAAACAAGTCCTGTCTGTTTTACCTCCTACACACCTCCTGCATCCCTCTACTTTTTTTTTTTTTTTTTTGAGATGGAGTCTTACTTTGTCACCCAGGCTGGAGTGCAGTGGCGGAATCTCGGCTCACTGCAAGCTCCACCTCCTGGGTTCACGCCATTCTCCTGCCTCAGCCTCCTGAGTAGCTGGGACTACAGGCGCCTGCCACCACGCACGGCTAATTTTTTCATATTTTTAGTAGAGACGGGGTTTCACTGTGTTAGCCAGGATGGTCTCGATCTCCTGACCTCGTGATCCACCCGTCTCGGCCTCCCAAAGTGCTGGGATTACAGGCTTGAGCCACCGCGCCTGGCCTCCTCTACTTCTTTTGGCCTCTCCTGCTGATTCTAGCCAAGCTCTGGCCTACTCTACTGTAGCAAGACACAAGAGTGTTCAGATTTTATCTTTCTCATCAACCATCCTGCCTGAAATACAGGAAACTCAGGACCCCTGGTGGTATAATATGAGAACACCTTAAAATTATCCTGCCCTTACTTGGCAACCCAGGTGGGATGAATGCTGGCTCTGAAGTTGCCTTCCTTAAAACTATGAGTAATGTCACTTACGTTTGTGTGGCCATCCTGGATTTGTCTTGAAGTGCACCATTTACCCAAGACTTCCAAAATGATTGTATGTTTTGCAGAAATTTGTGTAGTTTTTTTAAGGTGGTACTTTTTCATAGACTCACTCCCCCCAAACCATACATTAGTCTCATGTAAAATGAGAGGCTAATGTAGTATTTTATGCAGCCAGTGAATACTGTATTTGGTGAGTACCTGCTAGATGCTAGGTATTATGTTAGGGGTCGGGGATAAAGCAGTGAGCAGGGCAGCTATTGCTTTTGTTCTCAAAGAGCTTAGCAGTTAAGGAAGTATCGCTAGTTGGTTAATGAAGAAAAAAATGTTTCTTTTCTTTTAAAATAATTTTTAATGAAACATTTATACATGAAAAAATGTGTGAAGATGCAAATCAAAACCACATTGAGATCCTACTTTATACCCATTTAGGATGGCTATTTTTTTAAAAAACAGAAAACAAATTTGCTCAAGGATATGGAGAAATTGGAACCACTGTGTGTTGCTGGTAGGAATGTAAAATGGAGAAGCAGCTGTGAAAAATAGTTTGGCAGTTTCTCAAAAGTTAGACATAGAATTACCATATGATTCAACAATTCTACTCCTAGATATTTGCCCAGAAAAATGGAAAACGGGGACTCAAACAGGTACTTGTCTGCAAATCTTCACAGCAGCATTATTTGTAATAGCCAAAAGGTAGAAACAAGTATTCCTCAGTAGATGAATGGATTAGTTTTGGGGTGGGGGGAGGGGGGAGGGATAGCATTAGGAGATATACCTAATGTAAATGACGAGTTAATGGGTGCAGCACACCAACATGGCACATGTATACCTATGTAACAAACCTGCACGTTGTGCACATGTACCCTAGACCATAAAGTATAATAAAAACAAACAAAGAAATAGCAAAATAGGCAGAAAGTAATCGTAGAGTCTGGATTTGCTCTATGACACTGGAATTGCTTAAAAAAAAAGTGGTATATACATATAATAGAATAATATATTCAGCCATAAAAAGGAATTAAATTCTGATAACATGCCACAACATGGATGAACCTTGAGAATATTATGCTAAGTGAAATAAGCCAGATACAAAAGGACGAATATACAATTCCATTTACATGAAGTACCTAGAATAGGCAAATTCACAGAGACAGGTAATGGAATAATGGTTTTCAGGGGTTGGGGATGGGGAGGATGGGGGGTTTTTGTTTAATGGGGAGAATGGGGAGTTCTTATTTAATGGGTATTGAGTTTCTGCTTGGGATGACAAAGAGTTCTGGAAATGGATGGTGGTGATGGTTGCACAACTTTGTGAATGAACTAATGCCACTGAATTGTACACTTAAAATGGTTATAATGGTAAATGTTGTGTTATGTCTATTTTACCAAAATAGAACGCACTATATGCATAGTTTTCTTTCATAAATTTTAAAAGCATTATAGACAAGGCTAAAGGCCCCTTTTGCCGCCTCCCCCATCCAGATTCCCAATTTCCCTTTTTCAGTGCTATTATGTTTATTCCTCTAGAGCTGCTTCTATGTATTTACCTGAATTCATATGTACTTACTAAAATTACATGCATTTTTAGCTTTATGCAATTGCATATCTGCTCTGGTATTGAGTTTTTTTTTTTTTTTTTTTGAGATGGAGTCTCACTCTGTCACCCAGGCTGCAGTGCAGTGGCACAATCTTGGCTCACCACAACCTCCTCCTCCCGGGTTCAAGTGATTCTCCTGCCTCAGCGTCCCGAGTAGCTGGAAGTAGCTGGGCATGCACGCCACCATGCCTGGCTAACTTTTGTATTTTTTTTCTTTAGTAGAGATGGGGTTTCACTATGTTGACCAGTCTGTTCTTGAACTCCTGACCTCGTGATCCACCTGCCTTGGCCTCCCAAAGTGCTGGGATTACAGGCGTGAGCCACCGCACCCGGCCTGCTGTAGAGATTTGAAACTGTCATTTGTGGTAAAAACACTCTAAATACAAAGCTTCCTGCCTTATTAATGGAGATATATATATATATATTTTGGTGGTGGTTATTTATCTTTAAAAGATTTTTTCTTTTTTCTATTTTTCGTTACATGGCAGGGTCAGTGCCTGCAGACCCGCTTTTGTTTATGCTAAAGCCAGCTAGCTCAAGTTTCTCCCTGCTGTAGGGAACATTCTGTCCCTTCTGCTGGATTCCAGGTCTAATCTTCCAGTTTCAGAGCACTCTTAGCTTTTCCACTGGATTGCTTCAGCAGGCGGCCTCTCAGTTTACATAACTTTATTTAAATCATTTTCTTATCCTTTCTCCCTGCTTCCTTCCCATCTTCAAATTTGCTGTGATATCAAGGTCTTTGTAAAAATTTTGTTTCATTCCCTGTGTTCAAATATGATACATCCTTATTTGAGAAAATTAAAGCAATTGAGAATGGTTACGAAGCAGAATGTTAACTCCATCATATTTTGATAACATCTTTCCAGATATCTCTAAATGGCTGATACTCACGTGCAAAATTTTTACATCCATATTGTATCACAGTTGGTTTTCTTAAATTAATGTGTCCTTATGGTTTTCTGTGTCAGTGAACATGGATCTATAGTATCCATATTGTCTATTTTATGGCTCACATTTTAAAATAGTGTTTTTGCTCTTATATAGAAAACCACAAAGAAGCAAGTAAAAAAATATACCACGTTCTCCCATTCTTGGTATCCCTCATTGAACAGTTTGTAAAATTAAAAGAAACATCTTGTGAGTTCAGAAAATTCTTGCAACAAAACTTACAAAATAAAAAGTGAAAGTTGAAAGCCACCCTCTCTTTCCTAGTTCTTCTTCCTAACACTAAATACCCGTATTAGTTTCTTATAAATCCTTCAAAATGTATTTACTTACTACACATACTTATCTGTTTTAGCACACCCCAAAAAATCACACTGTACAGTTATTTACTTTGCCTTTTTTTTCATTTATCATGGGCATTATTTCCTAACTGCATTTTTTCCATACTGTCTCTTTTTAACAGCTTACGTTAAAAAGTTATTTGTTAGGCTGTGCCACAATTTATGTAATTGGTTTTCTATCATGGATATTTTGGTTGTTTCTAGGGTTTTTATTCGTGTAGTTTTGTTATTACTATTATCAATTATGTTACAACAACGTCTTTGAGCTTCTAAGAAGTCTTGCCAGCATATCTGCAGGGAAATTCTTTTTTTTTTTCTTGTGAGATGGAGTCTTGCTCTGTCACCCAGGCTGGAGTGCAGTGGCGCAATCTCAGCTCACTGCAAGCTCTGCCTCTCGGGTTCACACCATTCTCCTGCCTCAGCCTCCCGAGTGGCTGGGATTACAGGCACCCGCCACCACACCTGGTTAATATTTTTGTATTTTTAGTAGAGATGGGGTTTCACCGTGTTAGCCAGGATGGTCTTGATCTCCTGACCTTGTGATTCACCCGCTTTGGCCTCCCAAAGTGCTGGGATTACAGGCATGAGCCACTGCACCCGGACTGGGAAATTCTTAAGTATGGGGAACTGGGTTAGAAGATGTGTGTTTTACATATTGATAGAAATTACCAAATTGTCATCCAGAAAGGTTACACCAATAAGAACACTTGAGAGTGCCTGTTTCCCCGAATTCTTCAAGCACTGGTTATCAAACTTTTTAGTTGTTGCCAGTCAAATAATTTAAGTTGGTATCTTGTGCTAATTGCCTTTACTTCATTATGAGTGAAGTTAAGATACTTTTAAATTGCTCATTGGCTATTTGTAGCTTTTTCTTTAAACTCTGTTCATATACATTGACTTTTTTTCTCCTATGCTGTTCATCTTTTTCAGTAACAGTGAAATTTATATGAGTAGCTAACATTTACAAAGTACTGCATTGCTTGCATATTCAACAAGACACCAAATAATGAACATTTAGAGTGTTTACAGTATTATCTTGCAGCTTTAAACATTCTTGCACATACATCTTTGTCCTCTGGACCAGATACTGTTTAAGTTAAATTTCTAGAAGTGGAATTGCTGATTTAAAGTTGAATTCTTTGTCCACATGTTCTAAATAGCATTGTGTGATAGGGGAGTGGTCCAAGTGAGGAAGTAGGAAAGACAGGAACTATAAACAGTTGCTCCTAATTGCAAGGCCAATCAGCTCTAAATTAGAGTTGAGTTAGCAGGCTAATTGATGATATCATCCTAGCTGCTTTCATCAGTAAGCTTCGTAAAATCCTAACTCTCCTTCTCTATTTGAGAGCCCAGAACTCCTGGGAGTCTGCAAATTCTAGGGTTAAAAAAAAAAGGGAAAAATAATTTTGTAATTTCCAGGTGAGCGATAGTATTAAAAATTATAAGCACAGGCCGGGCGCGGTGGCTCAAGCCTGTAATCCCAGCACTTTGGGAGGCCGAGACGGGCGGATCACGAGGTCAGGAGATCGAGACCACCCTGGTGAACACGGTGAAACCCTGTCTCTACTAAAAAATACAAAAAACTAGCCGGGCAAGGCGGCGGGCGCCTGTAGTCCCAGCTACTCAGGAGGCTGAGGCAGGAGAATGGCATAAACCCGGAAGGCAGAGCTTGCAGTGAGCTGAGATCTGGCCACTGCACTCCAGCCTGGGCGACAGAGTAAGACTCCATCTCAAAAAAAAGAAAAAAAAAAATAAGCACATTCTGAATCACACATTCTGAATCATTTTATGACCATACAATTCCAACATTGGCTTTATATTTCTGTTTCCAATTGCCTGCGTTGGTGCATAATGTTTTAAGGCACTATGGTAGTTCATGAATTTTAATTAAGTGAAGGGAAGTAGTGGGAGAATTGAGCCAGTTTACTTATGGGGCAGGTGGCTTCTGGGGCAAGCAGAGCTCAAAAGAACCTGGGCAAAAGCAATCCCTTAAATTAGAAGAATGTAGGAAATGATTTGAGGGAGGATGAATTGCATAAATCCTGTGTTTGTACAAATTGTTCATTAGCAGCAAGTATAGTAGGAAACAATGACATTGTTTTGCATTTCTGACTTGAGTAATAAATGGATTAGGATACCAATTCAAGCCAAATTGCATTAATGACCACAATGTCCACCTTAGTTTTACAGGAGTTATTGGGTAACTGCATTAAACCAGGCATTCCAGGATTGTTTGGAGGCGGTTTTGACCAAGTATGAGGTCTACCTTGAGGTAGCGAAGAACTGAAGTTATTAACACCATTTTGTACAGAATAATTATCTGAACATTTTCTGCATTCATTTTATTGACAAAATCAAATGGACAAAAATTGGTGTGCTCTCAAGTTTTGTTCTAATATGCATTTATTTAATAAGGATATATAAAGTGCTATTTTTTCTTTTTTCCAGTGTTACTTTCTTGTGAAAAAAGACATCCAAGACAAAAATCTACTACTCACATTAAGTTGTCCTTTGTCCTAGTTACCATTACATACATATTCAGTTTTACATATTTTAACAATATTGTGGCTAGACTTTGGATTTATACATTTCACTTAGCATACCATGAATATTTTCCAGTTTCACTCATCTGTTTGTTATCTCCCTTTATGCTCTTGCCTTATACATTCTTTGTTGACCACCATCACCAGGCAAGTGTTGTTTGCCCAGGTGTGTAAGCCTGTACATATTTCTCCATAATCACGTAAGCCTCTCCAAAGATATAGACATATGTACACACATACAAATATATAAAAATATGTAAATGTGAATTTGTCATTTGCTTTTACTAAAGTGAAATCATAAACTATATTTCTTAACCACATTTTTTTTTGCTTAATTCATCAGGACAGCCACCAGATCAATAGCTACAGATCCAGCTTGTTTTAAATAGTGACATAATTATTCCTACTGTAGAGGTACATGTTTATTTACTTTTTCCCCGTTGATGGTCATTCAAGCTGTTTTCATGTTTTTTGTCATTACAGTGTCACAGTAAGTCTCAGATTCAACCTTACATTGTTAGGACTAGGATCACTAGATCAAAGGGCATGTATATTTTTGGTTTTAGTGTATAAGGCCATGTTACTTACTTTAAAAGGTTGTAGGGCGTATCACCCAGTATCAATGTGTAGACCTTATTTGGATCTCAGTTCAAACAAAATATAAAAAGTATGACATTTATAAGACAGTTGGAAATTTGAACACAGGGTCAGGTGTTGTGGCTCATGCCTGTAATCCCAGGTCCTGGGGAGGCTGAGGTAGGAAGATCACTTGAGCCCAGGAGATCAAGGCTGCAGTGAGCTATGATTGTGCCACTGCACTCCAGCCTGGGCAGAAGAGCAAGACCCTGTCTCTTAAAAAAAAATTTGAACACTTTGTAGATGTTTCACTAAATTAAGGACTTTTTGGTTTTCTTTTTTTTTTTAGATGTAATAATGGTCAAGAAACATTCTGAAATATTTATGGATAAAATAATTTGCTTCAGAAAGGTATTGGGGAGAGAGAAATAGATGGAAACAGGGATAAAATGAATGGCCATGAATTGACAATTACTGGAGCTGGTATAATGAGAGTCCATTATGCCGCTGTCTTCTTTTAGATATGTTAGAAGTTGTCCATAATAATAATTTTATAAAGCTGTAATAATTCACCTTATATTATCAATGTATGAGAAAAATGATTACCTTACATTTCCCTTGGTAATGGGTGTTACTACTTTTATTTTTCTCAATCTGATGTGTGCAAAGAGGTATTTGTTGCTATAATTTGTATTTACCTTAATGCTAGTGAGGTTGATTATCTTGAGAAAGTGTAACGCTTCCTTTTTGGCAGCAGTCAGGTTATGGTGTTCCCAAACATAAAGAATACTTTCTAGAATATAAATAGGATATAGACAAGGCTACTGCATGACCATATCTGGAACAAAATAGAGACAAAGCCATTTTGCAACCATGGAAACAATAAAACATTCTCCACTTCTAACTGGAGTGACTGCTGCTCATTTACCAATGACGACTGTAGTCTTACCTTAGTCCTCCTTCCTAGATAAAAATTAAGATATCCCAGCCACTGCATTGCCCTAACTTATTAACAACCCTCAACCCACAGTGAATCCTCACTTCTCTAGCTTTTCTTGAAATAATCTAGCACAAGCCCAAATTCTATGAGAAGCCCCTTTCAGTTCCTTGTTGAGACCTCTACAGTTCCTTTGGAGTGCTTTCCCCCGTCCTGCAGTAAGGTAAATAAACCAAACTATTTTCTACTATAGAAATGTCCCTGATGGCCTTCAGTCAGTGGGCTTTGAAACAGTCTTTTTAAAGTTTGTCTATTTGGATTTCTTCTTCTTTGGAACGTTTTCCCAATTCAGTGGGTAGTTTTGAAATTTTTCCTTTTGTCTGAGAGTCAGTTTCATTTTTACCTACCCCACTCCTTAAGAATATTTTTCTGGCTAGGCGTGGTAGCTGCAATCCCAGCACTTTGGGAGGCCGAGGTGGGCGGATCACCTGAGGTTAGGAGTTCAAGACCAGCCTGGCCAACATGGTGAAACCTTGTCTCTACTAAAAAAAAAATTAGCTGGGCACGGTGGCGGGTGCCTGTAATCCCAGCTACTAGGGAGGCTGAGGCAGGAGAATCGCTTAAACCTGGGAAGTGGAGGTTGCAGTGAGCCAAGATTGCACCACTGCACTCCAGCCTGGGCAACAAGAGCCAGACTCCGTCTTAAAAAAAAAAAAATTGTTTTTGTGGGTAAATAGGTGCATATATTTATGGGTTACATAAGACACTTTGATACAGGCATGCAATGCATAACAATTACATCAGGGTAAATGGGGATAAACCTCAAGCATTTATCCTTTGTGTTACAAACTCTCCAATTATACTCTTTTTAAAAAACATACAATTAAATTATTTTTGACTATAGTCCCCCCCGTTATGCTAGCAAATACTAAGTCTTACTCGTTCTAACTACTTTTTTGGTACCCGTTAATCATCCCCACTTCCTCCCAACCCCTGTTCTTTTCTAGGATCCCTATATACTACCTAGAGTAAGTAAAAGATAAGGATTCCCATTCAGGTTAGATCACTCCAGGTTTGATGACATTAGCAAGTGTTTTCAGGGTTTTGTCAATTCACCAGTAAGACCACTGGAGGTTGAGGCTGCAGTGTTGCTAAGTTGGACCTCCTTTTGCTCTAGACTCTTTTCTTAACTACCAATCTAGTTTGGCTGATGCTGATAATGTGCGTGCTCACACGTGTGTGTGTGTATTTGTGTGAGTGCGTTTACCACTTATTGCTCATTTTGTAAAGTATTGAGGGAGAAAATTGCTAATGCATTTTCATTTCATCATCTTATCAGAAGTCTGGTATTTCTATTATATTTTGCTTTGTATATTTACAAGTGCTTATGTGAGATATATAAAAATTCAAGTTAATTGTTATTTTTCTGATATGAAGTATCACCATTTGTCCCTTTTAGTGCCTTTCATCTTAGAGTCATTGGTTACATAATATTACAACATACATAACAATTCTTTGATGTGCTGGGAAAATACTGATATTTAAGCCCACATGTTTTTATCCAGTATGTAACTTTCACCATTCAAATAACTAGACAGAGTCTTCCTTTGCCTTAAAGAAGATTGTCACAGTGGAACCAGAATACAAAAAGACATATTCTTGGCTTGTGAATGTCAGAGCTGGGGCTCAGGTGTAAGACATTCTGAGGCAGTTTCTTCCCCCTCAGAGTAAGTCATGTTGTTTGCTCCATTAGTTCTATTTCCTTAGATGTGACTTCTCTCCTTCGTGCGGGGTGGTGTTTCTCATTTTTAGTGTTAGAGTTTTCCTCAAATTTTTTGCCATTCTTGGTTGGGTGTTTGTCTTAATTCTTGAAGTTCCCTGTTAGCTCACATGTGAGTGCTAGATTTTTTCATAGCACCTTGTTGCCAGTAATTTCAGGAAAGAATTTGGACTTGCAATGGGATAGGGTTTGCTAGCATCCAGTCTTCTGGGACAGGCACGTGTGTGTGTTGGGGGAAACCACATAGGTACCATGGGCACTGCAACGCCCTGCCTCTCTGGCTCGGGCGCTCACACTCGCACTTACTGCTCTTAAGCGTCTGCTGTCAGTTGCTTTGCAAATGCTGAAGAAGGTTACTCTTAGGTGCCCAGGGCTCACTCCTGTTTCCTCATATCTGCTGCCCCTGGGGTTGGAGATCCATCAAGTTGATCTTACCTTTTGTTGTGGTTTTCTCCTCTGGATGTTTTAGGTTATGATTTTCTCCTTCAGTCTGATACCATTTGCTCTCCATTTTTCTGGGATTTCCTTATAATTCCTGCAGACTAATGATTGTCAACATATCAGGCCCCAACACTACTCTAATCAATTTTCTCTCCTTCGCACACTTCCTGAGAGAGTCATCTACATGAGCAGGCTCCATTTTCTAGCCTCATATTCACTTCTCAACCCACTCCAATCTAGCGTCCACTCCTCATTAGTCAGCAGAGATAGTGCTCACTCAGGTCCCCTGACCTCTATGGTGGTTTTAAAACATGTCCACAAATTCCTTAGAAGTCCTCCTTCAAAAGGCCGCATCTAATTTCCCTCCCTTTAAGTGTGGGTTGTACTAGGTTGACTTGCGTATGATAAATAGAATGTGTCAGAAGTGATGGCAGGTGATTTCCAAGTCTGGCCTGAAAAAGACAATGTGACTGCAGCGTTTCTCTCCTGGATAGATTGCCTGCTCTGGGAGAGCCAGCTATGAGTGGGCCTTGTTGGATGAGGATCCTCCAGGCCTACTGGCCTTTTAGATGGCTGCAGCCTCATGAGACACTGATCCCAAATCTCTCAGCTAAGCAGCTCCTGGATCCTTCACTTTTAGAAATTGCATGAGTATCTTCGTCTGTTAATGCTGCTGTGGCAGAATACCCAAGACTGGGTAATTTATAAAGAACAGAAATTCATTTCCTCACTGTTTCTGGAGGCTGGGAAGTCCAAGATCAAGGTGCCAGCACTGGTACGTGGTGAGGGCCTTCTCGTTGCATCCTCTGGGAGAGAGGAATGCTGTGTCCTCACATGGTTGAAGAGGAGAGGAGTGAGCTAAGCAAATGCTGCAAGAAGCCTCCTTTATAGGGGCCTCAGTCCCATTAATGAGAGAGGAAATCTCATGGCCTAATTATCTCATAAACACCCCACCTCTTAATACTGTCGCATTGGCCACACCTGAATTTTGGAGGGGACACATTCAAACCACAGCAATCAGTTAATATATATTTGTTGTTGTAAGGTGCTGAAGTTTAGGGTAATTTGTTACACAGCAATAGAGAAGGGATACAACCTACACATTGTTATATCTAAAGGATGCTGCGACTTCTGGGCAGCGTTTGACACCGCTGACCTCTCCCTCTCTGAAACACTCTTCCTTTTAATTCCACGACACTGCATTCTTCTACCTCCCAATCCTTCCTTCTCATTCCTTTGCCAGTTCTTTCTCCTCTATAGTCATTTCAGTGATGAGCTCTTTAAAGTCCAAAGTCCTGGCCGGGCGCGGTGGCTCAAGCCTGTAATCCCAGTACTTTGGGAGGCCGAGACGGGTGGATCACGAGGTCAGGAGATCGAGACCATCCTGGCTAACACGGTGAAACCCCGTCTCTACTAAGAAATACAAAAAACTAGCCGGGCGAGGTGGTGGGCGCCTGTAGTCCCAGCTACTTGGGAGGCTGAGGCCGGAGAATGGCGTGAACCCGGGAGGCGGAGCTTGCAGTGAGCTGAGATCCGGCCACTGCACTCCAGCCTGGGCTACAGAGTGAGACTCCGTCTCAAAAAAAAAAAAAATAAATAAAAATAAAGTCCAAAGTCCCTCTTCTCTTTTCAATCTAATCTCTTTCTCAGTTCTCACTCAGCCTCTCAGTAAATATGCAGTTGACAGTTTCTTCATCCAGCCCAGACCTCTTCCCAGAACACTTCACCTACATATGAAACTGTTTGCTCAGCGTTATCCTTCATCACCCCCAAAGCACGTCAGTCCCTACTCAGAAAACAAATCATCTTTCCCGCAAACTTGGTTCTCTTTCTGTGTTTTCTATTTCAGTGAATAACATTACCACCATCTATCCAGTTGCTTATAGCCAGCTATGCACCTCTCTCTCCTTAACCACATGTCTAATCCATTTCCAAGCCTGTTTAACTCCTGCATCATCTCTTAAATCTCCTCTGCCATCCCAGCCATAATTCTTTGTCACCAGGACTCTTATTGTAGCCTTCAAACCTATTCCCTTACATCTACCCTAGGCCCATCTCCAGTCCATTGTCCATACTCTTGCTTGAGGGATATTTTCTTTTTTTTTTTTTTTTTTTTTTTTGTTGAGACAGAGTCTCGCTTTGTCGCCCAGACTGGAGTGCAGTGGCCGGATCTCAGCTCACTGCAAGCTCCGCCTCCCGGGTTCACGCCATTCTCCTGCCTCAGCCTCCCAAGTAGCTGGGACTACAGACGCCCGCCACCTCGCCCGGCTAGGTTTTTGTATTTTTAGTAGAGACGGGGTTTCACCGTGTTAGCCAGGATGGTCTCGATCTCCTGACCTTGTGATCCGCCCGTCTCGGCCTCCCAAAGTGCTGGGATTACAGGCTTGAGCCACCGCGCCCGGCCGGGATATTTTCAAAACACAAATCTAATCATGTTTCTTTTCTTTTTTAATGTCTTTTTGTTCTGCTTTAATGCATTTAAAGTCTTTAATCATCTCCTATCAGTCTTTGACTAAAGCCCCCAAGTCCTTAAGATGACCTGCCAGTCTCTGTCTTCTTATCACAGCCTACATCTCTGGTCTCATTGTGCCGCACTCCCCACTTGCTCCCTGAAATTCAGTCATAGTGACCCTTCTAACATGGTACGTTCCCCCTTGACCCAGGCAAGGCCTTTATGGGAGCCTCCATGAAATACTTTTTCCCTGGCAGATCTCAGCATAGCATCCCTAGGTCATGGAAAACTCTCCAAACCTACAATCTATGTCAAGAATGTATCTTACAACTTTCTGGAGAATTGGGGCCCTTTTCTCTAGGTCATAGCCTAAGTTAATAATTGGGCCTAGAGGTGGTACCTTGGATTAACATTTGCCCCCCCCTTCAATTGTGAGTGCCACGAGAGTGTGGGGAATGCCTAACTGTGAACACTGTTGCAGCTCAGTGCCTGGCACGGGGTCTAATAACCTTGTAGACATTTGATGAATATTTGGGACTGACTGTTCCTTGAAAATTTGAAAGGACTTGCACATAAAAATCTTTGGTCTGGTGCCTTTTTTATGGAATGTTTTTTTCAGTACTTGTTTTTCAAAGTTTTTTTTTTTTTTTTTTTTTTTTTTTAACTTCTGATTTTATGGTTCTTCCTGAATCAATTTTGATAATTCGTATTTTCTCAAAAAATGTCTGATTCAAGACTTAAACATTCATCGGGAAAGAATGGTACAAACTACCTTATTATAGTGGGGGAAAATCACATTTGTGGTTTAATCTTTTCTTGTTTTTTATATGGTATATTTATCCCCCCAACCCTTTTTAGGCTAGTGTGAGTTTGTCTATTTCATTGCCTTTGGTATTTTTCCTTTAAGAACCAGATTCTCTCTTTGAAATTTACAGTTAGAAAGTTATGTAATTTTTATAGCCTTTCTTAAAACAGCTTTGTTGAGGCACAGTTTACATCCCACAATATTTACCCATGTTAAGTGTTATAATTTAATGATTTTTAGTGTATTTATAGGCTTGTATAACCACCATCACAATCAAGTTTTAGAACATTTTCATCACCCCCCAAAATCCCTTGCTTTTGTTTATTTGTAACCAATCCCTATGCCTACCCATAGGGTCAGGCAACTACTAATCTGCTTTCTGTCTCTAGGTTTAATGCCTCATCTGGACATTTCATATACATGAAATCATATAATATCTGATCTTTTGCATCAGGCTTCTTTCCTTCAATGTAATGGTTTTGAGGTCATCCATGTTGTAGCAAGTATCAATATATCATTTCTGTTTTTTTATTTGTTTTTTTGTTTTTTGTTTTTTTTTTTTGTTGAGACAGAGTCTTGCTCTGTCGCCCAGGCTGGAGTGCAGTGGCGCGATCTTGGCTCACTGCAAGCTCTGCCTCTTAGGTTCATGCCATTCTCCTGCCTCAGCCTCCTGAGTAGCTGGGACTACAGGTGCCCGCCACCACGCCTGGCTAATTTTTTTTTGTGTTTTTAGTAGAGACGGGGTTTCACCATGTTAGCCAGGATGGTCTCAGTCTCCTGACCTCGTGATCTGCCCACCTCGGCCTCCCAAAGTGCTGGGATTACAGACGTGAGCCACCTCACCAGGCCCTTTTATTTCTTAATAGTATTCCATTGTATGGATAGACTGCATCTCACTTGTCTGTTTACCAGTAGATTAACATTTAGTTCTTTCCACTTTTTGGCTATATGTATAATGCTGCTGTGAAGACCCCTGTACAAGTCCATGTGGACATATAATGTCATTTCTCTTTATTACCTAGGAATGGAATGGCTGGATAATATGGTAAATTTGTGATTAACCTTTTAAAAAGCCACCAGACTGTTATTTCACATTCCCATCAGCAATGTTGCGGTATAATTTACCTACCACAACCTCACCAATACTCGTTACTTTTTCTGTAAAAGGTCAGATAGTAAATATTTTAGAATTTGCAGACCACTGTGGTCTCTGTAGCACTAGTAAATTCTGCCATGATAATGTAAAAACAGGCATAGACCATACATTATAAATAAATGGGAGGGCTGTATTGCAATAAAACTTTATTATACAGAAACGGGTGGTTGGTTCTGTAATTTATCAACCTCTTTTTTTTTTTTTTTTTTTTTAAATTATACTTTAAGTTCTAGGGTACATGTGCACAACATGCAGGTTTGTTACATATGTATACATGTGCCATGTTGGTGTGCTGCACCCATTAACTTGTCATTTACATTAGGTATATCTCCTAATGCTATCCCTCCCCCCACCCCCTCCCCACAATAGGACCCGGTGTGTTCCCCTTCCTGTGTCCAAGTGATCTCATTGTTCAGTTCCCACCTATGAGTGAGAACATGTGGTATTTGGTTTTCTGTTCTTGCAATAGTTTGCTGAGCACAGCTGCATCCATGTCCCTACAAAGGACACGAACTCATCCTTTTTTATGGCTGCATAGTATTCCATGGTGTATATGTGCCACATTTTCTTAATCCAGTCTGTCAATGATGGACATTTGGGTTGATTCCAAGTCTTTGCTATTGTGAATAGTGCCACAATAAACATACGTGTGCATGTGTCTTTATAGCAGTATGACTTATAATCCTTTGGGTATATACCCAGTAATGGGATGGCTGGGTCTAATGGTATTTCTAGTTCTAGATCCTTGAGGAATCACCACACTGTGTTCCACAATGGTTGAACTAGTTTACAGTCCCACCAACAGTGTAAAAGTGTTCCCATTTCTCCACATCCTCTCCAGCACCTGTTGTTTCCTGATTTTTTAATGATTGCCATTCTAACTGATGTGAGATGGTATCTCATTGTGGTTTTGATTTGCATTTCTCTGATGGCGAGTGATGATGAGCATTTTTTCATGTGTCTGTTGGCTGTATGAATGTCTTCTTTTGAGAAGTGTCTGTTCATATCCTTTGCCCACTTTTTGATGGGGTTGTTTGTTTTTTTCTTGTAAATTTGATTGAGTTCTTTGTAGGTTCTGGGTATTAGCCCTTTGTCAGATGAGTAGATTGCAAAAATGTTCTCCCATTCTGTAGGTTGCCTGTTCACTCTGATGGTAGTTTCTTTTGCTGTGCAGAAGCTCTTTAGTTTAATTAGATCCCATTTGTCAATTTTGGCTTTCATTGCCATTGCTTTTGGTGTTTTAGACATGAGGTCCTTGCCCATGCCTATGTCCTGAACGGTATTACCTAGGTTTTCTTCTAGGGTTTTTATGGTTTTAGGTCTAACATTTAAGTCTCTAGTCCATCTTGAATTAATTTTCATATAAGGAGTAAGGAAAGGATCCAGTTTCAGCTTTCTACTTATGGCTAGCCAATTTTCCCAGCACCATTTATTAAATAGAGAATCCTTTTCCCATTTCTTGTTTTTGTCAGGTTTGTCAAAGATCAGATGGTTGTAGATGTGTGGTATTATTTCTGAGGGCTCTGTTCTGTTCTATTGGTCTATATCTCTGTTTTGGTACCAGTACCTTGCTGTTTTAGTTACTGTAGCCTTGTAGTATAGCTTGAAGTCAGGTAGCATGATGCCTCCAGCTTTGTTCTTTTGCCTTAGGATTGTCTTGGCAATGCGGGGTCTTTTTTGGTTCCATATGAACTTTAAAGCAGTTTTTTCCAATTCTGTGAAGAAAGTCATTGGTAGCTTAATGGGGATGGCATTGAATCTACAAATTACCTTGGGCAGTATGGCCATTTTCACAATATTGATTCTTCCTATCCATGAACATGGTATGTTCTTCCATTTGTTTGTGTCGTCTTTTATTTCACTGAGCAGTGGTTTGTAGTTCTCTTTGAAGAGGTCCTTTACATCCCTTGTAAGTTGGATTCCTAGGTATTTTATTCTCTTTGACGCTATTGTGAATGGGAGTTCATTCCTGATTTGGCTCTCTGTTTGTCTGTTACTGGTGTATAAGAATGCTTGTGATTTTTGCACATTGATTTTGTATCCTGAGACTTTGCTGAAGTTGCTTATCAGCTTCAGGAGATTTTGGGCTGAGACAATGGGGTTTTCTAAATATACAATCATGTCATCTGCAAACAGGGAAAGTTTGACTTCTTCTTTTCCTAACTGAATACCCTTTATTTCTTTCTCTTGCCTGATTTCCCTAGCCAGAACTTCCAACACGATGTTGAATAGGAGTGGTGAGAGAGGGCATCCCTGTCTTGTGCCAGTTTTCAAAGGGAATGCTTCCAGTTTTTGCCCATTCAGTATGATATTGGCTGTGGGTTTGTCATAAATAGCTCTTATTATTTTGAGATACGTTCCATCAATACTGAATTTATTGAGTTTTTAGCATGAAGGGCTGTTGAATTTTATCAAAGGCCTTTTCTGCATCTATTGAGATAATCATGTGGTTTTTGTCTTTGGTTCTGTTTATATGCTGGATTACGTTTAGTGATTTGCATATGTTGAACCAGCCTTGCATCCCAGGGATAAAGCCCACTTGATCATGGTGGATAAGCTTTTTGATGTGCTGCTGGATTCGGTTTGCCAGTATTTTATTGAGAATTTTTGCATCGATGTTCATCAGGGATATTGGTCTAAAATTCTCTTTTTTTGTTGTGTCTCTGCCAGGCTTTGGTATCAGGATGAGGCTGGCCTCATAAAATGAGTTAGGGAGGATTCCCTCTTTTTCTGTTGATTGGAATAGTTTCAGAAGGAATGGTACCAACTCCTACTTGTACCTCTGGTAGAATTCGGCTGTGAATCCATCTGGTCTTGGCCTTTTTTTGTTTGGTAGGCTATTAATTATTGCCTCAATTTCAGAGCCTGCTATTGGTGTATTCAGGGATTCAACTTCTTCCTGGTTTAGTCTTGGAAGAGTGTAAGTGTCCAAGAAATTATCCATTTCTTCTAGGTTTTCTGATTTATTTGCGTAGAGGTGTTTATAGTATTCTCTGATGGTAGTTTGTATTTCTGTGGGGTCGGTGGTGATATCCCCTTTATCATTTTTTATTGCATCTATTTCATTCTTCTCTCTTTTCTTCTTTATTAGTCTTGCTAGCGGTCTATCAATTTTGTTGATCTTTTCAAAAAACCAGCTCCCGGATTCATTGATTTTTGGGAGGGTTTTTTGTGTCTCTATCTCCTTCAGTTCTGCTCTGATCTTGGTTATTTCTTGCCTTCTGCTACCTTTTGAATGTGTTTGCTCTTGCTTCTCTAGTTCTTTTAATTGTGATGCTAGGGTGTCAATTTTAGATCTTTCCTGCTTTCTCTTGTGGGCATTTAGTGCTATAAATTTCCCTCTACATACTGCTTTAAATGTGTCCCAGAGATTCTGGTATGCTGTATCTTTGTTCTAATTGGTTTCAAAGAACATCTTTATTTCTGCCTTCATTTTGTTATGTACCCAGTAGTCACTCAGGAGCAAGTTGTTCAGTTTCCATGTAGTTGAGTGGTTTTGATTGAGTTTCATAGTCCTGAGTTCTAGTTTGATTGCACTGTGGTCTGAGAGACAGTTTATTATAATTTCTGTTCTTTTACATTTGCTAAGGAGTGCTTTACTTCCAACTATGTGATCAATTTTAGAATAAGTACGATGTGGTGCTGAGAAGAATGTATATTCTGTTGCTTTAGGGTGGAGAGTTCTGTAGATGTTTATTAGGTCCGCTTGGTGCAGAGTTGAGTTCAATTCCTGCATATTCGTGTTAACTTTCTGTCTTGTTGATCTGTCTAATGTTGTCAGTAGGGTGTTAAAGTATCCCATTATTATTGTATGGGAGTCTAAGTCTCTTTGTAAGTCTCTAAGGACATGCTTTATGAATCTGGGTGCTCCTGTATTGGGTGCATATATATTTAGGATAGTTAGCTCTTCCCGATGAATTGATCCCTTTACTATTATGTAATGGCCTTGTCTCTTTTGATCTTTGATGGTTTAAAGTCTGTTTTATCAGAGACTAGGTTTGCAACCCCCACTTTTTTTTTTGTTTTCCATTTGCTTGGTAGATCTTCCTCCATCCCTTTATTTTGAGCCTATGTGTGTCTCTGCGTGTGAGATGGGTCTCCTGAATACAGCAAACTGATGAGTCTTGACTCTTTATCCAATTTGCCAGTCTGTGTCTTTTATTTGGACCATTTAGTCCATTTACATTTAAGGTTAATATTGTTATGTGTGAACTTGATCCTGTTATCATGATATTAGCTGGTTATTTTGCTCATTAGTTGATGCAGTTTCTTCCTAGCATCGATGGACTTTACATTTTGGCATGTTTTTGCAATGGCTGGAACCTGTTGTTCCTTTCCATGTTTAGTGCTTCCTTCAGGATCTCTTGTAGGGCAGGCCTGGTGGTGACAAAATCTCTAAGCATTTGCTTGTCTGTAAAGGATTTTATTTCTCCTTCACTTATGAATCTTAGTTTGGCTGGATATGAAATTCTGGGTTGAAAATTCCTTTAAGAATGTCAAATATTGGCCCCCCTCTCTTCTGGCTTGTAGAGTTTCTGCTGAGAGATCTACTGTTAGTCTGATGGGCTTCCCTTTGTGGGTGACCTGACCTTTCTCTCTGGCTGCCCTTAACATTTTTTCCTTCATTTCAACTTTGGTGAATCTGACAATTATGTGTCTTGGAGTTGCTCTTCTCAAGGAGTATCTTTGTGGTGTTCTCTGTATTTCCTGAATTTGAATGTTGGCCTTCCTTATTAGGTTGGGAAGGTTCTCCTGGATGATATCCTGCAGAGTGTTTTCCAACTTGGTTCCATTTTCCCTGTCACGTTCAGGCACACCAATCAGATGTAGATTTGGTCTTTTCACATAATGCCATATTTCTTGGAGGCTTTGTTGATTTCTTTTTACTCTTTTTTCTCTACACTTCTCTTCTCACTTCATTTCATTCATTTGATCTTCAATCGCTGATACTGTTTCTTCCAGTTGATCGAGTTGGTTACTGAAGCTTGTGCATTTGTCATGTAGTTCTTGTGTTATGGTTTCCTTTTTTTTTTTTTTTTGTGAGACAGAGGTCTCGCTCTGTCACCCAGGCTGGAATGTAGTGGCACGACCTCAGCTCACTGCAAGCTCTGCCTCCCAGGCTCACGCCATTCTCCTGCCTCAGCCTCCTGAGCAGCTAGGACTACAGGCGCCTGCCACCACGCCCAGCTATTTTTTTGTATTTTTAGTAGAGATGGGGTTTCATCGTGTTAGCCAGGATGGTCTTGATCTCTTGACCTCATTATCCACCTGCCTCGGCCTCCCAGAGTGCTAGGATTACAGGCGTGAGCCACCACGCCTGGCCATCGTGTTATGGTTTTAATCTCTATCAGTTCTTTTTTTTTTTTTTTTTTTTTTTTTGAGACAGAGTCTCGCTCTGTCACCCAGGCTGGAGTGCAGTGGCCGGATCTCAGCTCACTGCAAGCTCCGCCTCCCGGGTTCACGCCATTCTCCTGCCTCAGCCTCCGGAGTAGCTGGGACTACAGGCGCCTGCCACCTCGCCCGGCTAAGTTTTTGTATTTTTAGTAGAGACGGGGTTTCACTGTGTTAGCCAGGATGGTCTCGATCTCCTGACCTCGTGATCCGCCCGTCTCGGCCTCCCAAAGTGCTGGGATTACAGGCTTGAGCCACCGCGCCCGGCCATCTATCAGTTCTTTTAAGGACTTCTGTATGCTGGTTATTCTAGTTAGCCATTCGTCAAATCTTTTTTCAAGGTTTTTAGTTTCTTTGCGCTGGTTACGTAGTTCCTCCTTTAGCTCTGAGAAGTTTGATTGACTGAAGCCTTCTTCTCTCAACTCGTCAAAGTCATTCTCCGTCCAGCTTTGTTCCGTTGCTGGCGATGAGCTGCATTCCTTTGGAGGGGGAGATGCGCTCTGATTTTTTGAATTTCCAGCTTTTCTGCACTGCTTTTTCCCCATCTTTGTGGTTTTATCTGCCTTTGGTCTTTGATGATGGTGACGTACTGATGGGGTTTTGGTGTGGGCGTCCTTTCTGTTTGTTAGTTTTCCTTCTAACAGTCAGGACCCTCAGCTGCAGATGTGTTGGAGTTTGCTTGTGGTTCACTTCAGACCCTGTTTGCCTGGGTATCAGCAGTGGAGGCTGCAAAAGATAGAATATTGCTGAACAACGAGTGTTGCTGTCTGATTCTTGCTCTGCAAGCTTCGTCTCAGAGGTGCACCCAGCTGTGTGAGGTGTGAGGTGTCAGTCTGCACCTAGTGGGGGATGACTCCCAGTTAGGCTACTCAGGGGTCAGGGACCCACTTGAGCAGGCAGTCTGTCCATTCTCAGATCTCAGCCTCCATGCTGGGAGATCCATTGCTCTCTTCAAAGCTGCCAGACAGGGACATTTACCTCTGCTGAGGTTTCTGCTGCTTTTTGTTTAGCTATGCCCTGTCCCCAGAGGTGGAGTCTACGGAGGCAGGCAGGCCTCCTTGAGCTGTGGTGGGCTCCACCCAATTCGAGCTTCCCAGTGGCTTTGTTTACCTACTTAAGCCTCAGCAATGGTGGGCGCTCCTCCCACAGCCTCACTGCCACCTTGCAGTTAGATCTCAGACTGCTGTGCTAGCAATGAGGGAGGCTCCGTCGGCATGGGACCCTCCGGGCCAGGTGTGGAATATAATCTCCTGGTGTGCCATTTGCTAAGAGCCTTGGTAAAGCGCGGTATTAGGGTAGGAGTTACCCGATTTTCCAGGTGTTGTGTGCCTCAATTTCCTTTGGCTAGGAAAAGGAATTCCCTTCCCCCTTGCACTTCCCAGGTGAGGTGATGCCTCACCCTGCTTCAGTTCTCGCTGGTTGAGCTGCACCCGCGGACCAGCACCAACTGTCCGACACGCCCCAGTGAGATGAACCCAGTACTTCAGTTGAAAATGCAGAAATCACCCGTCTTCTGTGTCGCTCACGCTGGGAGCTGGAGACTGGAGCTGTTCCTATTAGGCCATCTTGGGCGTGCCCCCTCAATTTACCAACCTCTTACCTAATTATAGCCATTCTAGTGGTAGCTCATTATGGTTTTAATTTGCATTTCTCTAATGACTAATGATGTCAAGCATCTGCTCATGTGCTTATTAGCAATTCATATATCTTCCTTGGTGAAATGTTGTTCAAATATTTTACCCATATTTTAATTCAATTGTTTGTCTACTTATCAATGAGTTATGAGAGGCCTTTATATATTCTAGATACAAGTCCTTGATCAGATATATGATTTGCAAATATTTTTTCCAGTCTGTGATTTTTCTTTTTATTTTCTAAATGATGTCTTCTTAAGAGCAAAATTTTAAAAATGTTGATGCAGTTTAATTTATCACATTTTTCTTTATGCATTAGGCTTTTGGTGTTCTGTCTAAGGACTCTGTCTAATCTGTCATGGGTGAGCAGCAACTGTCTGGGGTAAAAAGAAAGAATTTAGCAAGACAGTTGAAGGTAAAGAAAGGCAGATTTACTAGAGAAAGTAGGAAAATACATTGCAAGGAAGCAACGGAAAAGTTTGCAAGAGAGGAGCTAACTGCAAGGAGACAGAGGTTTGCTGGGGATTTTATAGGGTGGTGGTTGTGCTGTGTGCTGAAGGGGCTCTGTGCAGTATTGATAACACCAAGGTTCCAGTGAGCTAACTTGCAATTTTTTACCAGCTGAGGGTCTGGTGATAGGTGCAGGATGATTGTGAGTTATTTGCCCAAGAGGGCTATGTGTCCTGGACCATGAAGAAAGGCAAACTTACAGCTTCTCTGCCTTCTCTTTTTGCTTTCTGTTAGTCGCATCAGCCTGACTCCTTTTCCCTGATTAAGACTCCACATTTTCCTGTTGACAGAGCAACAATGACAGATGTTTGGCATGTGAGTGAAGTTCTCATCTTCCAACTGCTTCCTGCTGACCAGGGGCATAGAGTTGGCCCTACCTAGGATTATTGGCCTGCTAGGAGGCTATATGGGTCTAAACCCCTGAGTTGGGACTTGAATTGGGCAGGGTTGCTGTGGGACTATGGGGGGACAGCATTTAGCAGCCTAAAATTTTGTCTTGCTGTGTTTAAAGAAGAGTTTGGAGTACCCTCAGTGGCTGATACCATTGCTGCCGTAACATTTTGGTTTGAAATTGTTGTATTCTAGAAGACACAAAATGAGATATTGCATTAACAATGAATGGTACAAATGAACTCCTGTGAGCATTACTACAGATGGGAGAAGTGGGGTCTGACAGATAAGACTTCTAAATATTAATGGGATAAGGGAAAATTGAGGAGAAGATGTAGGTGTATTAGGATAAGGAGATGTCTAGTCTTGACCCCTATTCCTATATATTCCATCCCAGTTGCTGAATTGTTTATGGGCATAAAGTAATCATCATCAATCTCGCTGGCATTAACTTTGTTGTTTCCCCGAGATAGAGAAAGCCTGTGGGGGTCCACAGTGAGTTGACTGAGTCATCATATGGCCCCTGTTCCTGGTGTACCTGATTATAGCTGAGGGTGAGAATCGCAATGTGCTTGTGTTAAAGCCCCTAGGAAAGGGCTGGTCTCCTTGGAGTTTCTAATGTAGAGGCTTGCCTTACAGGCCATCTCTGGTGCCTTCCCGATCCACTTTGTCATGGTGGATGATTGCCACGAGGGATCCATTGGCCTAGGTTTCCCTCTTAAACCTGCGTTTTTGGTGTGCGTGTAAGTGGTGTAGTCGAATCCAGAATATTGGGCTTGTATGTTAACAATTTCTTCTATAGATAGTGTGACAGCTAGGAGGAGTGTAATGTCATCCTCAAGTGCCTGCCTGTGTGGGCATATTCAGCAGTCAGTATTGTGTGTTATGTTAGCAACTTGAGATATTACTGGGTAGAGTGGGTGCTTGGGTGCAGCCATCGAGGCAATAGCTAGCTATGATAGAGTAAAAACAGAATCATATTTAAGGAAAATGACAATATATGGTAAACCCAGGGAGACAGGAAAGAAGAGGGGCTGTAAAGACTATGAGAAAAACAGTTAAACACCTAGTCCTTCAGTACATTGAACTTGTGGTGTGGGGGTAAATAATATTACTAGGGCAAATGTAAAGAAGTTTCATCTGGGTGATAGTTTTGGAGGTTCCTCTGCAAATAGCAATCATGTACTATCTCCCTTATAAAAGCATTAATATCAAGAGGGTGAAGCTGCTTAACAGGCAGTTGGATAATTACTGAGAGCCTGCAATAGAACTGAATACAAAGAGTTAGCTTTAAGAATAAGATCTAGCCCAGCACAGTGGTTCATGACTGTAATTCCAGCACTTTGGGAGGCTGACGCTGATGGAGCAGTTGCAGCCAGGAGTTTGAGACCAGCCTGGCCAACATGGTGAAATCCTGTCTCTACTAAAAATATGAAGATTAGCCAGGCTTGGAGGCACATGCCTGTAATCCCAGCTACTCAGGAGGCTGAGGCAGGAGAACTGCTTGAACCCAGGAGGTGAAGGTTGCAGTGAGCTGAGATGGCACCACTGCACTCCAGCCGGGTGACAGAAACAGACTCTGTCTCAAAACAAAATAAAACAAAACAGATTTAAAAGAGATGCTGGATTTATTCCATCAACTTTAAGGGAGGTTGAAAAATTCTAGGTTGTTTGGTTTAACAAACTTCTTTAATGCTTTTTTTTTAAAAAAAAACTTTAAGAGTTTCCAGTGTTTACATTCTAGTTAGACCATAAATAATGAGTCCTATCTCAGTACCAGCAGCTTAGTAACAGCAGTTTTAAAGCAGGAAGAAAAAAAGAGGAAAACTGAGAGCTTTAGAAGACCGTTTACCTCTGTAGTGCAAGTTAACTGTTTGAGCTCTGAATTGTTTCTTGTTTTTTGTTTTTTTTGGTAATTTGCCCATTCGTTTTAAAATGTGCACAAAAACAGAGCATAATATGTAAGCAGCTGGAGTTTTAAAAAGAGCAATAAAATCAGGGGCTAGGATGTTAGAAACTGTTTTTCCCATTTAAGGTTAGACTCCTGGATTGAACAGAAAAAGAGAAAAAGTAAAGAAAGGAATGGAGGAAAAGGTTAAGCTTTACAGGATGGCTTTTGAGCCTGCAGCCACTGGACAGTGCAGGGCAGCATCCCTACCCCTCTCGCTTATTTCCTATCAGGGAGAGCCTTAACACCCCAGACCTTCACAGTATGGGATGAATTCCGCCTGCCTCCACAAGCCACCAGTTAAGGTGAGCTGTTTCCAGTGGCAGCAGAGAGCCCCTTCAACTTAAGGCCATCAGGGGTCAGGATTCTGTTTCAGGGGCCCTTCGGTCCTCAGTGCAGTCCCTTTTCCAGTGGCTGAGCTTAGGGCAGATAGGGTAAGCCATGTGGGGCTTTTTCCCATTTATCCCATTAGGCAGTTTGCCTTTTAGTGGCCTAGTCTTTTGTACCAATGATGGTTACCTGGAGGAGTGTTCTTAGGGAAACCTGGAGGGGGCTGGGGGCTCGTAAAGCAGCCAAGAGTTGAGCCTGGCTTTTGTCCCTGTGTTTTTCTTTCTTTTTAGCCCTGTCCTCCTTATTCTGCTTTTGGCTATAAAAGACTGAGGAGGCTAATTAGGATTTTCTGCATAGGGGCCATGCTGTATTACACAAGAAAATTAGACGTTTCTTCTTAAGAGTCTAAAGGTTAAATTTGCTCCAGTGTTTTCGAACGCAGCCTAGATGTGAGGCTAAACGAATAGATGGGGTTTATCCCATGATGGGACTGGAAAACGTGCTGCTCAGGGCTAATTGAACCACACATTCTCTCTGGATATCCTGCCAAGATGAAAAGGGCTCCACTCATGTCTGCTGAGGGACTCAGGGGTACACTTTCTAAAGGGGCCTCCCACCTATTAGAAAAGACCTCCGGGCTGCTCAGGAGCTTTGTGCTCAGTGGCCAGGCCAGGTGCTCACACTGCGTGGTCAGCCCAGGTAGAGGAAAAAGGGTAAAGGAAGAACTCAGCCTGGTGCCAGTCAGAAGAGCGGGCGGATAAGGGAAGACTCATTGTTCTGAGGCTGTCTGAGATCACCTGGTTTAGCAAAGTCCTGAATAGGATGGCTGATTGACTCCACAGGATAATTCAGAGTGAGAAAGAGAGGGTACGAGTCATCCAAAATGTGTGTGAATTTGCTCTGAACGAGCTTCTGCTGTCAGTTGTGTCACACATAGGGTTTAGGGACTTTTGACCAGAAAAGATAAGAGAGCGCTTTCCTTCCTTTTGGGCAGGGCACTCAGCCCTGTTCACCCTTTGGCCTTCAGACAACACCAGAGAGTGGCCCTGGCCAGTCACCATCAATTGCCAGAGGGATACTAGAAGCCAGCTTCTGGCAGACTGAAAAGTGAGAGTAAATTTAGGTCCCTCACCTGAACCTGGTGGTGGGTCAGACGCTTCCACATGGACATCTTTCAGTCCCACTGGAGTGTAGGTCTGGCCAGAGACCTTTAGTTGTCTCCGTGCTCAGATGCTGGTCACCAAGGATCTCAAGTTGGGAAAGAGAAAGAGAGAAGGGAGAGGGTTCCCTGTAAGGAGAGAGAGACCCTATACGGGCCACCAAAATGTCATGAGTCAGTGGTGACTATCTGGGGCTGGTGGTGTGATGGTTAAAATAATTTACCAAGACAGTTGTAGGTTAAGAAAAGCTGATTTATTAGAGAAAGTAGGAAAATATGTTGCAAGGAAGCAATGGGTAAGTTAGCAAGCGTGGAGCTAACTGCAAGAAAACAAACGCTTGTTGGGGATTTTGTAGGATGGTGCTTGTGCTGTGTACTGAAGAGGGCTTTGTGTAGTACTGATAACACCAACGTTGCAGTGAACTAAACTGCATTTTTCTATCAGCTGAGGGTCTGATGATAGCTGGGCGCAGGAAGATTGTGAGTTATTTGCTCAGGAGGGCTGTGTGTCCTGGACCATGAAGAAAGGAAAACTTACAGCTTATCTGCTTTCTCTTGTTGCTTTCCCTCAGTCCCACCAGCCTGATTCCTTTTCCCTAATTAGGACTCCACATAATCCAGGGTCACAAGGATTATTTTCTTCTAAACATTTTGTAATTTTAGGTTTCTTTTTTGTTTTTTTGTTTTTGTTTTTTTCGAGATGGAGTCTCACTAGGTTGCCCAGGTAGGAATACAGTGGCATGATCTCAGCTAACTGCAGCCTCTGCCTCCCGGGTTCAAGCAATTCTTATGCCTCAGCCTCCCAAGTAGCTGGGACTATAGGCGCATGCCACCATGCCCGGCTAATTTTTGTATTTTTAGTAGAGACAGGGTTTTACCATATTGGCCAGGCTGGTTTTGAACTCCTGACCTTGTGATCTGCCCACCTCAGCCTCCCAAAGTGCTGGGATTACAGGCATGAGCCACTGCGCCCTGCCTGTAATTTTAGTTCTTATATGTAGATCTGTGACTCATTTCGAGCTATTTTTAATGACTAGTATGAAGTACCTAAATTTATCTTTTTGCATGAGAATATCTTTGTCCCACACCATTTGTTGAAAATAATATTCTTTCCCCTTTGAATTTTTCTGGCAGCTTTGTTGAAAATCAGTTGGCCATAAATGTAAGTTTATTTTTGAGCTCTTAATTCTGTGTAATTGATCTATATGTCAATCCCTATGCCAGTACACTCTCCTGATTTTTTTATTTTTCTTTTTATAGACAGTCTTGCTCTGTTGCCTAGGCTGGAGTACAGTGGTGTGACCATAGCTCACTACAGCCTTGAAGTCCTGGGCTCAAGTGATCCTCCCACCTCAACCTCCCAAGTAGCTGGTACTACAAGCATGAGCCATCGTGCTCAGCCTGTCCTGATTTTTGTAGATTTATAATATGTTTTGAAATTAGGAACTGTAAGTCCTCCAACTTTGTTCTTCCTTTTCAAAATTGTTTTGGCTATTCTAGGTCATTTGTATTTTCACATCAATTTTAGGATCAGCTTGTTAATTCCTGCGAAAAAGGCAGGTGGGATTTTGAAAAGATTGCATTGAAGCTATAGATCAATTTGGGGAGAAGGGTAATCTTAACAAGACCGAGTCCTCCAATCCATAAATATGGATGTCTCCTCATTTATTTAAATCTTCTTTAATTTCTCTCACTACCAGTTTTAGTGTATAAAAGTTTTAGTGTATAAAAGAAGTGCTTTTTTTGTTAAATTTATCCCTAAGCATTTTATTGTACTGATACTATTATGAATGGAATTATTTTTTAAATTTCATTTTCAAATTGTTCATTGCTGGTATATAGAAAAATAATCAATTTTTGTGTATTGATGTTATATCTTGTGACCTTGCTGGAGTTACATCTATCCTACTGTTTATTTAGCTGAGTTGTTTTGCTGTCAGTGCTGGTGTTCCTAGTTCACTCAGAAGCCCCTGTGCTCTGATCCTGACAATTTCCAGTGCCATTTCTACTGTCAGTAATGAACCCACAGTTGTCTGCAGACTGCCCAGCCTCATCTGCAGCTGAGGCAGAGTCAGCCCTTTCTCCTTGTCCTGCTTTTCAGCAGGGTTGGAAATGCACAGTCTGGGATGCTTCTTACTGGGGATAGCCTGAGATGCTGGAGGAGTCAGTGCTTGCCATTGGGTAGCAACCCCTCTGGCCCTCTTCCATACTTCAGCAGTCCTAGGATCTGGGTCCCCTGGTACCTGGGGGTTCTTAGATCTTGTTCCAGATCCCTACTCCAGCTCTCTGAGGATTGAGGGACTCTGCCTGGCACTGTAAATTTACAGAATGTACCTTCTTTTGACAAGATCTGTTTCTCTGGGGGAAGATCAGGGCTGGACACTTTTCCTACCTTGTTCCTGACTATTTTCTGACAGATTTCCTTAGTGTTCTGTTCTGTAGTCAGTTCCCCCTGCCCCCTTCTTAGGACATGAGTCCTTACTGTCCTCCATCTAAGTTGATACCAGCCTGTGGCTGTTGCTCCTCTTCTTTTCTGGGAGCTCCTGTGTTTTGGTCACTGGTAGCTGTGGCTGACACTTGGGCAGCTTTTTGTTTGGGAAGTTAGCAATTGTGTTCCTGAGGTGCGAAAGCCAGATGAGCAACTGTGGGTTCTCCCCAGGGCTGGGTATTAGCATTGCAAATATGGCTCTTTAGTTCTAGTTAGTAAGGTGATGCCCAGGAAGGGAAGGAATTGTGCCAACCAAGGAAAGGTTCTCATTTATACTTTCCCCATCCAGCAGGAGGTTTTCTTTTTCCTTTTTTTTTTTTTTTTTTTGAGACAGAGTCTCACTCTGTCGCCTAAGCTGGAGTGTAGTGGCCGGATCTCAGCTCACTGCAAGCTCCGCCTCCTGGGTTTACGCCATTCTCCTGCCTCAGCCTCCGGAGTAGCTGGGACTACAGGCGCCCACCACCTCGCCCGGCTAGTTTTTTGTATTTTTTAAGTAGAGACGGGGTTTCACCGTGTTAGCCAGGATGGTCTCGATCTCCTGACCTCGTGATCCGCCCATCTCGGCCTCCCAAAGTGCTGGGATTACAGGCTTGAGCCACCATGCCCAGCCTAGCAGGAGTTTTCAAAACATAGCATCTGTCTTAGAAGGCTCTTGTGTGCTCTAATAATCATAATTACTTTTATAATTGTGATGTGAATTTAAGTTTCAGTCACAAACTCATGTGTGCAAAAAGTATAATTTTCTTCATTCTTAATACCTCATTAATTTCTGACCCTGCATTTTTGTTCTACATAATGGCAGACAATTCCTTCCCAGCCCAGTTGGACCCCATTCCTTTTAGGTGGCCTCACTGACAAACTTTGACACCGTTACTTCTCCAGATTTAGTGACCTTTACTGGAGCCTGCTTCAAACTTGCTTATTGCCCTCCAAAAGAGTTTTGAAAATCTGTGTACCTCCTTTGTTGACATTTAAAGCTTTTTTTAAAATCATAAGTTTAAATAAATCTAAGTTATTACATATATTGATGTTTAAAAATACAACTGTCACTATTATCCCATGCTTTCTTTTATTTTTATTTTTTTGAGACAGGGTCTTGCTCTGTCACCCAGGCTGGGGTGCAGTGGTGCGATCATGGCTTATTGCAGCCTTGACCTTCTGGGCTCAAGTGATCCTCTTGGCTTAGCATCCTGAGTAGCTGGGACCACAGGCATGTGCCACCACGCTTGGCTAATTTTTGTATTTTTGGTAGAGATGGGGTTTTGCCATGTTGCCCAGGCTGGTCTTGAACTCCTAAGCTTAAGTGATCTCCTGCCTCAACCTCCCAAAGTATTGGGATTACAGGTGTGAGCCACTGTGCACTGCCACTTTTTAAAATTTAAACAATTTTTTTTACAGGCAGGGTCTCACTATATTCCCTAGGCTGGTCTCGAGCTCCTGAGCTCAAGTGATCCTCCTACCTCAGCATCCCAAGTAGCTGGGTCTACAAGCACATGCTTCTGCACCTGGCTTATTATCCCATACTTTAAAATGTATCCAAAGAAATCTAAATACCATAGCAATTGAAGTTCATTAAAAGTACCTTATATCCAATACTACTACATTACTTAGAGCTAAATTGATACTTGTAAATGCCTATGTTGAAAAGAAGAAAGATATCAGTCAATAACTTAACCTTCCACTTTACGAAACTGGAGAAGAGCAAACGACACTCACAGCAAGCAGAAGGAAGGAAATGTTAATGTGTGAAGTGGAAAGAAATGAAATAGAGGTAGAAAGCAATGGAAAAAAATAAAGGAAACCAGAAGTTTGTTCTTTGAAAATATCAACAAAATTTACAAACTTTTAGCTAGGCTAATCAAGCATAAAAGAGAAAAGATCCAAAATTACTAAAATTAGGAATAAGAGTGTAGATGTTAGTATTGACCTTACAAAATAAAAAGAATTATAAGGGAATACTATGGACAACTGTGTGTCAAATTAGATAACTTAGATGAAATGAACGAGTTCCTAGAAACACACAAACTACTGAAATTGACTCAAGAAGAAATGGAAAATCTGAAAGACCTATAACAAGAAAAGATATTTAATTAGTAATAAAAAATCCTTCCCCCACAAAAAAGCCCAGGGTCAGATGGCTTGACTGGTGAATTCTACCAAATAATGTAAAGAGGAATTAATATTACCTCTTCACAAACTCTCCCATAAGCATAGAAGAGGCGGAAATACTTCCCAACTCGGAAATACTATGAGGCTAGTATTGCCCAGATACCAAAGCCAGACACACACACACGAAAGAAAACTACCAACCAGTATCTCCTATGAATTTAGATACAAAAATCCTTAGCAGAATCCTAGTAAACTGAATCTAGCAACATATAAAGGGATGCTATATCATGACCACATGGGATTTATCCCAGGAATGCAGTTTGTTCATCAGATGAAAATCAATATAATACACTGTATTAATAGAATAAAGGACAAAACCCACATAATAATCTCAATAACTTCAGATAAAGCATTTGATAAAATTCAAAATAAAAACAATTAATAAACTAGGAATAGGAGGGAACCTTCCCAACCCATGAAAGGGTATCGCTGAAAATTCACAGATAATTTCATGCTTTAGGTTAAAAGATTGAGAGCTTTCTCCCTAAAGTCAAGAACAATACAAGGATGTTCATTCTCATCATTTCTATTCAATATCATATTGGAAGTTCTAACCAGACAGGCAAGAAAAAGTATTAAAAGGCATCCAGATAGGAAAGGTGGAAGTAAAACTGTATTTGCAGATGACGTGATCCTGAATATAGAAAATCCTAAGGCATCTACAAAAAAACTATGAGAGCTAATAAAGGAGTTCAGCAAGGTTTCAGGATACAAGACCAAAATACAAAACTCAGTTGCGGCTGGGCACGGTGGCTTACGCCTGTAATCTCAGCACTTTAGGATGCTGAGGCAGGTGGATCACCTGAGGTTAGGAGCTCAAGACCAGCCGGCCAACATGGTGAAACGCCATCTCTACTAAAAACATAAACAGCTGGGTATGGTGACAGGCGACTGTAATCCCAGCTACTCAGGAGGCTGAGGCAAGAGAATCACTTGAACCCAGGAGATGGAGGTTACAGTGAGCCAAGATCATGCTATTGCACTCCAGCCTGGGCCACAGAGCAAGACTCTGTCTCAAAACAAAACAAAACAAAACAAACACCTCAGTTGCAGGATACAAGACCAAGACACAAAAATCAGTTGTATTTCGGCTGGGTGTGGTGGCTCATGCCTGTAATCCCAGCACTTTGAGAGGCTGAGGCCGGCGGATCACGAGGTCAGGAGATCGAGACCATCCTGGCTAACCTGGTGAAACCCCGTCTCTACTAAAAATACAAAAAAATTTAGCCGGGTGTGGTGGTGGGCGCCTGTAGTCCCAGCTACTCAGGAGACTGAGGCAGGAGAATGGCGGGAACTCTGGAGGCGGAGCTTGCAGTGAGCCGAGATCGCCCCGCTGCACTCCAGCCTGGGTGACAGAGCGAGACTCCATCTCAAAAAAAAAAAAAAAAAAAAAAAGATTTGAACAGACTTTCCACGAGAGAGGACAGAAAGATGGCAAATAAGCAACTGAAAGGATGCTCAATATTATTAGTAATTAGGAAAATGCTAATTAAAACCACCCTAAAATATTATTAAATACCCATTAGAATGGCTAAATTTAAAAAATACTGACAATACCAAGTGCTGATGAGTACACAGAATTACTGGAACTGTCATACGTTTCTACTAGGAATGCAAAATGGTACAGATACACTGGAAAATAGCTTGGCACTTTCTTAAACAAGTTAAACTTACGTTTACCATGTAACACAGCAATCCTGCTTCTAGGGATTTATGCTAGAGAAATGAAACTTATATTCTCTTAAAGATCTGTGTGTGTGTGTGTGTGTGTGTGTGTGTGTGTGTGTGTGTGTGTATTTATAGCAGTGCTACTCATAATCATCAGAAACTGGAAGCCACTAATCTGTCTGTTAATAGGTGAATGTATAAAGAAATTGTGATATAGCTACACAGTGGAGTACCTCTCAGCAATAACAAGTAATGAACTATTGAGGTACTCTACAACATGAATGAATTTATGCATTATGTTAAGCGACAGACCCTGCCACAGATGGTTACATAATATTAGTCCATTCAGTGCCCTTCTGGAAAAGGAAAACATCTAGGAACAGAGACCAAGGTCAGTGGTTGTCCGGAGTTAGGGTTGGGGCTTTGAATGCAAAGGTCAGCCCCCAGGGAATTCTTTTCCTGGTTGAATTTTTCTAATCTTGTCAGTGGTGATGGTTATAATATTAATAGCATATTCATGTTTAAAATCTCATAGAGCTGTACATAGAAAAAAGCAAATTTTGCTATTTTGCAATTTAAACATTGAAAAAGAAACAATATCTGCCTTGCTAGGTTGTTATTGGCATTCAATAAAATATAATCTATCGGATTTATAAGGCCTGCTCAACAAGTAGTAGCTGCTGTTGCTGTTTTTCCAGGGAGTATAGAATAAAGGTTCAAAGCATATAGGCTCTTAAGTTAACCTGCCTGTATTCAGATCCTACTGGTTTGTGATGTCTGTGCGTCTCAGTGTTCTCCTCTGTAAGAAGGAGTAATAACCGTACCTATCCTGTAGGATTACTAAATAGATTAAATGGGTTAACACAGACAGGAACTTAATGGATGTTCACTGTTGGTATTAACATCATTTATCGGTTTCTCTATATTGATTTCTGTGGGAGACAAGCTAGGGAAGTGTAGTGTGAACCCCAACCTCAGGGTGGGGAGGCGCGCTAAAAGGACTGTGCTGGCATTTGCTTTGCTGACAAAGACGGCAAATATGATAGTAGTCAGGAAGCAGGAGCTGTGAAGCTGTTTGGGCTTCCTAATGGTTCCTGAGAGGAGGGCCTGATGTAGGGAGAGGAAGCCTTGGCAGAGGCCTTCCTTTGTGTAATTAATTTGATCTGGTCTCTTGGAGCTGCTAACTTTCTTAAGTATTTTTAATTGGCTGCCAGACCGTCATTTCTAGCAGCAGGAAAATTGTGGCCTTCCCGTTTTCCCAGCCTGTGGGACCCCCACCCTGCCCCCAGCTTGGGAATGGTGGTGTAAAGTTACTGCAGCGGACTGGCTGGCTGTAGCATTAAATTCTGTTTAAGGACCTCTTAAAATTTTACCCCAGGGCTTTGAGACATTGGTTTTGTTAGCACCTCTAATGTCTTTCTATAGGCGTTTAGGGTCCGCATGAAGCCTGTGTGGTTGCATTTGCCTTCCAAAGAGTCAATGTGTTGTCTGCCAGAGGGTTTCCGGCAGCTCCAGGACTACTCCAGCTTATGGGTAATGATGGCAGCACGCCTTGTCCTCTGGGGTGTATGGTGGTCTTGTCCTCTGGGGTGTATGGTGGCCTTGTCCTCTGGGGTGTATGGTGGCCTTTGTTGGCCTTCCTACTGCCCAGATATATCAAAGTTCAGTGGAGTGAGGAAGGAAGGGGAGGCATGGAGGCAGAGTTTTTATAGTTAAAAAAGATATATATGTATATATGCAAAATTTTTTGAGAATTGAGTATTTAATAAGGCAGTGACCCAATTCTAGAGCTCTTAAAATTATATTATAGGAATATTTCATATTTTTGCATTTTTTAAATCCCAGAAACAGAGTTAAACAATTCTGTCATTAACATTGTAATCAAGAGCTCTGTGAAATGCAGGTACTAAGCATGAAGCATATGGACTACCACAGTCCTCGAAAGTCATCAGTTATTTATATGTGTGTGTATATATGCCTGGCCTCATTCTACAAAGGATTTGTGGTGGCTTATGATAAACACTGAGAAAAATGCAAAAATAAAAAATCAGGAAAAGACAGATATAAATAAGAGTAGAAAGTCAAGGCTGGCAGAGAAAGGGAAATATGCAAAAGAATAAAGGTCTGATTAAATGATTGAACTAAAATTTTGGCTCTGAGCTCCCTGGAGGCCAAAGTGAAGAGGCAGATAAGTCAGTTAGCTAATTCTTATGAAAAAGAAAAACACACTCCAGCGCCTCAGAGAAAGGAAAGCTTTTATTAGCTTTCACCTTCCAAAGAAATGGTGCACGTAGGGGTTGCTACATAGGAACAATATCATTTTTCTAATGTATTTTGGCATAAAAAACAAAGCCAGAATACAATCTATATATAAGAGAAGTTTGTAGAAGAGTTTGAAAAGGCAAGTAAGCAAAAAATGAAACATAAGTCATCCATAATCATAGCTCTAAGAGAGAGCTGTTATGTTTTGGTGTATATCCTTTCCAAACTTTTCTGGTACTCTTATAGTACGTTTTATGTACTATATTTGCACATAGAAATAGATATATTCGTGTGTTTTATCTTTATAAAAATCTTTTGAGGGATAGACAAAGTTTAATTAAAGAACCAGCCCAATCCAGTTCAACTTTGTGTAATAAAAGATGTGAGTTGTTTTTCAGTTGCCTCGCAACTTGCAATAAAGCTTTTTCTTTTCTTAAAAACTGGTGCCATGGTATTAACTTCTGTGTGCATCAGACAGTGGGCCCTTGCTTGGTGTAACAAAAACAAGTTTAAGATAAATCATACAAAATGCTCAACACAATGTTGTAGGCAAATTGTAAGCAGAAACACAGTATTAATAGATCATTTTCATTTATTGGACATGCTGTGATGGTTAATACTGAGTGTCAACTTGATTGAAGGGTGAAAGTATTGATCCTGGGGGTGTCTGTGGGGTGTTGCCAAAGGAGAGTAACATTTGAGTCAGTGGGCTGGGAAAGGCAGCCCCACCCTCAACCTGGGTGGGCGCCATCTAATCAGCTGCCAGTGTGGCCAGAATATAAAGCAGGCAGAAAAACGTGAAAAGGCTAGACTGGCCTAGCCTCCCAGCCTACATCTCTCCCATGCTGGACGCTTCTGGCCCTCAGACGTAGGACTCCAAGTTCTTCAGTGTTGGGATTCAGACTGGCTTCCTTTCTCCTCAGCTTGCAGATGGCCTATTGTGGGACCTTGTGATCATGTGAGTTAATACTGCTTAATAAACCACTATCCTATTATTTCTGTCCCTCTAGAGAACCCTAATACACATGCCTTATATCCCTGGCATTGTAATAAGCACTTTATTTAAGCTGAGCTGCTACCCAGTTTTCACCACAGACCTCTCCCACACTAGATTATTAGCATCATTGTGTGGCTTTAGGGAGATCAAGTAACTCAAGGTTACTCAGTAAGTGATAACTTTCACATCCAAGTTTGTCCAAAAGCCCATATGGGTTCTATTGCAGTGAGTTGCTCTGTTTCTGCACCTATCACTCTTCCCATTTTACAGATGAGTAAACCTTGGCTCTGAGAGGTTGACTATTGGCCTAGGTTAGTGAGAGATGGAGCCAGGGCTTCAGTTGTAGAGTACTGGCTTTGCTCCTGCCCTGAGATGAGCACAGTCCCTGAAGAATGTTGCAAACCAACCTGCTCCCACTTTGTGTTGGCAAGATACTGCTCTTCAGCTGCCTGGGAGAGCATTTATTCTCATGGTTAATGTAAAAGCCAGTGAGAGTAAACTTGGATGTACTGGTTCTTGCTTTTGCAGTTATCTGCCACCAGAATGGTTGCTGTTGCTTCATGTCTGTATATATGCCCCTTGGCATTGTGACCAAATGCTTAGGGGTTTAGTCCAAGTAGTATTTGATCTATAACCTTCTCTCCCATCCATATGGATTCTTGTATTGTCTTCTCCAGATATAGAAAAGCAAAAGTAGCAAACCACCTCAGTTGTCACTTAAATGAGAAGAGATTCACTGCTTTTAACTAAAAGAGCAATGGAAATTAGCAACAGGAAAATTATTAGCACACATACCAGAGCAGAAAGTCCCCACTTGTGGCAGCTGACTCTCAAAGTCATGCCCCACACTTCCTTTCCTTGGCTACACAGTCCTAGATGGTTTGATACCAGCCCTAGAGAGTGGCCAGGAAAGAGCTTTGAGGGTTGGGCTCTGCTAGGAAAGTGTCAGTGACTCAGACCCAGGACCCAATGGCTTGGTCAGTTCTCTAATTTCTCCAGACTCATATCTGGTCAATTATTAATGTCAATCTAGGCACAGCATACAGTTTCTTTTTAAAATACTAGTAAGCTAGGTGGGGTGGTACAGTCAGCTATGGGCTAATCTGGTTAGTATGAAAAAGCTCATGTTGATTGCTATTACAAGCCAGGCTGAGAAATAGCTCAGATTATAGTGTCATCCGAAGAACAGAAAGTGTGTAGTGCAAACTATTTCTTATTCTTGCTCCATCTTTTGCTGAGACCCAAGTATCTTTGTAGCTTGCAATCCAGGGCAGGATGAACCTGTTCATCATGCCAGATGTGAAGCTTGTGAGGTGCATGTGTGTGCCTTGTGATTTGTTTCCCCCACCTTAACCTGCGTGGGTGGGAGGCTGAGCAGCTGGAGTCCTGGGAGACGGCCATGGGCAGAGGGTTGGGAGGCTGGTGGAGGGAGTCCTGGACAGAGGCACATGGATCCAAGGAACAGGCTAAGCCCAGAGCTGGCTTGGCCCCCCTCAGCAGGAGGCTGAGGTGTGGAGTACTACAGACGGATCAGGAAGAGGCCAGTCCTGGGAGGCCCAGGGACCGGGCTGGCGGGGGAATGAGAGAGGAGAGAGAAAGAAAGAATCTGGTTGGGGTGATGTGATGTGTGGGTTGGCCCAGTTTAGAGTGGCCAGCAATGGAGTAGAAATGCCCTGAGCCTTTTCCTGTTTCTACTCCCTAAGGGTTTTAGTTACAAAAGGGACCATGAAATGTCTTCCTGCTTTGGAAGAAAGAGCCCACAGACAGATTTAAAAGGTAAGTCCTCTCTTCAGGAAGAGAGTAGAGGTTGAATAGAGTGTGCTGCAAACTCAGAGATACCTAGGTGTATTGTCTTCTTTTCTCTCTCTGACACTGGTGCAGTGGAAATAATGCTGGCTTCATACTTGGGCAGAATCAGATTTGAATCTGGCTCCAGCAGTGATTTATCTGAACCCATTTTGCTCATCCATTAACCCGGGATGATGAATCCCCTTCTCCTTGGGTCGTTAGGAAGATTAAACAAGATACAGTCTGTAAAGTGTCCAGCACAGCACCTGGCAGGAGGGAGGTGCTTAATAAGCCTTCTCCTTGCTTGAGGTGGAGCAGCTCCCAGGGAGAGCACAGGGGCTGGTGCAGGGACCTGTCACGGGTCCGTCAGCCTTCTCAGCTCCAATGCCGCTGCTGCCGGGCGAGCCACGTTCATCATTCCAGAGCGAGTGCTGTGAAGGGAGGTTATGGATCCATCACACCCCGGGTGCAGTGGGAGGTTCAGAGGAGAAATATGAGATCTGCTTTCCATTTGCAGTCTGTTTGGGCGCATGATGGATAAGTGTGTGTGAACAAGTGGAGCATAACTCAGACCACACAGGAACAGGTGGAAGAGGAGGAGGGCGAAGCTCCTGCTAGCTGAGCCTGCTGGGAAAGGGTCGCATGGGGAGGAGGTGGCCTCAGTGCAGGCCTTGGGTAGAGCAGAGGTGAGTGCAGGGCAGGCGACAGGTGAGGGGTGGTGCTGCAGCTTGGAGCCAAGCCAAGGAGGTGGCCGTCAGTGTCCTGGATGTGAAGATGGTCAAGGCCAGTAGGAGATGGCACTGGAGGGAAGAGGGAGGGAGGGGTGTCTGGTTCTGGGTGGTTTCAGTTTGGACTGGCTGGTAGCGTGGCTGGCTGAGTAGGTAAGAGACGGATATACCTGGGTTCAGATCCTTTCCTGCCATTGCTGTTGGGGAGACTTGGGCTAAATCACTTCACCTCCATGATTTTGCTTATCTTTAAGATGTGCCTGATGGTCGTGTGACTTAGGAGGGTTACATGAGTTGCTGTGTGTAAATACCTGGCACACTGTGGGGGTGCAGGAAGCAGCAGCTCTTGTTATGGAGGTGCTAATACCATGTGTGTGCTGTATAACCTTCCTACCTTAGGAAGGGGCTTTCGCTGTCCCTGGGCACCCCCAAGCATGGAAATAAAGGAATATCTTGAGTTATTTCAAGGGAAATTCCAGGTACCTAGCCACCCCAAGAAGTAAATGAGCAACTTGAAAAGCAAGAAGGTAATCGTAGCTTAAAACAGCAGCCAAGGAAGTTAGAATCGGAGGTGTCTGGTTCCCTGTAGAAACGAAAGGTAACACTGTAACATATATCCAAATTGTTTTTCAGAAACCTGGACCCCCATCAGACAGATCCACTGGCATGCAGAAATCAGATGAGGGGGACCAGAGGACTGAACTCAGACCACCATTCCTTGTTCTACATTTCTTCTTGAGGGGCCTGAGGAAGTCCCACCCACAAGCCAGAGCTAACATTATTTTCTGCTGACCCCCAGTTTTTTTTTATTTTGGTGGGGGGACGGAGTCTCGCTCTGTTGCCCAGGCTGGAGTGCAGTGGCGTGATCTCGGCTCACTGCAACCTCTGCCTTCTGGGTTCAAGCAATTCTCCTGCCTCAGCCTCCTGAGTAGCTGGGACTACAGGCGCCCGCCACCACGCCAGGCTAATTTTTTTTTTTTTGTATTTTAGTAGAGACGGGGTTTCAGCGTGTTGCCCAGGCTGGTCTCGAACTCCTAAGCTTAGGCAGTCTGCCCACCTTGGCCTCCCAAAGTGCTGGGATTACAGGCGTAAGACACTGCGCCCAGCCTGCTGACCCCACATTTTTAAACAAATCTTCCCTTCCTTAACTGATGACAAGTCAGGAAATCTTTGAATCGACCTATGACCTATAAGCTCCCGCTTTGGGGTATCCAGCCTTTTGAGGCCAAACCAATGCGTAACCTCCATCTATTGACTTACGCTTTCCTGAAATTTACCCCCTGCCTTTAAAAACCCTTACAAGCCCTGGTCACGTGTGAGCTGTCTGATTCTCCCTGCTCAGCATCCAGCAACAAAAGCCTCACTTTCTCTCACTGCAGTCCTGGTGTCAGTGTTTGGTTTTATTGCACCAGGAGAGCAGACCCACGTTAGGTTCAGCAACAATCACACTGAGTCTAAAAGAGAGGGAGATAGGGTTGTGAAGAAGATATTGTAGCTTTAAAAAGGGGGTGGGATTTGGAGAAAGTGAATATTTAAGACTGTTTGATACCCATGTATAGAGCTAAGGCCCTTTGTTAGCATTTAGGAAGACTAAATTGAAAATATTCATACAATTACACATTTACTAGTATTAGTATGTTTGAATTTTTTTGCTTACACGGAGCCATGATCTGTTAAATTTCAAGACATCCAGTGTCTTAGTTTTCTCCCCTTATAAGCAGCAGACTAGAGAAGAAAACATGCCCACCTGACCAGGGGTATCATAGTTACAAAGCCACTGGATACAATTTACCTGGCTGGAATGTCCCCTTCTGGTAATTACTCTTGGGAGGTGTTACATCTAAAGGGAACAGTGCTTTCTGGGCCACCTTGGGTTTGCCAAGAACAAGTTGCTAATCTCACCTTTTTTACTCTTACCTTCCTGATAAGATTGCTGTAATACAGGCATGGCACAGACACAGCAATCTGTCTAAACATCCGACATCTTGAGGACCAAAAGAAATGTGAGCTGGCACAGGTCTGTTTGTACCCGGTCATCAGCTGTACCCTGAATGGGGATAGGTCAATTTGGAGAAAAGTTTCTCTCTTGAAATGATACACTAATGTAGGGTTCAGGTGGGAACTGACCAGATCTATCATTTACTGACCACTTAGGATGGACTGATTTCCTCTAATATTGTGGCTAAAGTGCTTCACTGAACATGTAGCACAAAGGAGGCTTGCCCTCTTTGTAGAAGGGAGGAATTTTTGGGCCAGGCATGGTGGCTCACACCTGTAATCCCAGCACTTTGGGAGGTTGAGGTGGGTTGATCATCTGAGGTCAGTAGTTCAAGACCATCCTGGCCAACGTGGCGATATCCCATCTCTACTAAAAATATAAAAATTAGCCGGGCGTGGTGGTGGGCACCTGTAATCCCAGCTACTCAGGAGGCTGAGGCAGGAGAATTGCTTGTACCCGGGAGGTGGAGGTTGCAGTGAGCCGAGATCACACCATTGCATTCCAGCCTGGGTGACAAGAGCGAAACTCTGTCTCAAAAAAATAAGGAATTTTTGTTGGATTGACCAAATACCTGAGCTCCGACTGCTGGGCATTTGATGAGGAGATAAGTAAGGCCACTGTACCTTGGGCCCATTGTACAGATGAAAACTGAGGTTCTGAGGTTAGGGAGCTTGCCCAAGATCAAGTGGTCAGTTCATCAATTTGAACCCCATGTTCCTTTCATTGTGTTATGCCCTGCACCTGGGTCCAGCACCCCAACTGTTTCTGCCTAATCTAGATGTGACTAACACAGATGTAAAGGCTTAGGGTCTTAGGAGTTCTCTCAACATTGGGATTCATCTGGTTCTTTATGGGAAAGGTGTCACACTGCTGAGGGGCAGAAGCTAGGAGACAGAGCAGCTTTAGCTTGGTGAACTGGACTGGGCATGGTGGCACACGCCAGTAATCCCAGCACTTTGGTAGGCCAAGGTGGGTGGATCACTTGAGGCCAGGAGCTCGAGACCAGCCTGGCCAACGTGGTGAAACCCCATGTCTACCAAAAATACAAAAATTAGCTGGTCATGGTGGTGTGCGCCTGTAGTCCCAGCTACCTGGGAAGCTGAGGCAGGAGAATTGCTTGAACCGGGGAGGTAGAGGTTGCAGTGAGCCGAGATTGCCCCACTGTACTCCAGCCTGGGTGACAGAGCGAGACTCCAAAAAAAAAAAAAAAAAAAAGCTTGGTGAACTGAAGGGAAACAACCCATTAAGGGCAAGAGGGTTCATTTATTCAGTGTCACTCAACCCCCATCCTGTGCCAGGCCTCACTGGAGCACTGAGGGTAGAGGTGAAGGTCCCAGAGTCTGGTGTGAAGATGGTAACAATTCATATGAGAGTGGTTTCATAAAAAAGCAAGACAGAGTCCACCTCTCCCTTGCTTAGAACACTCCATTATATTCTCATTGAACTTTTTACAGATCTGATCTTTCCAGACTGTGTCCTTCAAGTCTTAATTCAGAAAACATAAGCAGCTTTGAGATATAATACACATGCTGGTAGGCTGAATGGATCCCAAAGATGTCTATGTCCTGCTCCCTGGAACCTGTATGTTACTTTACCTGGAGAAATGGCCCTGGATATGTGTTAAGGATCTAGAGACACAGAAATTATCCTGGGTCATTCATGCAGGCCTATTGTAATCAGAAGGGGTCTTATAAGAGGGAGGCAGGAGGGAGAAAGGGAGAAAAAGGAAATACGATGTTGGAACTGAAAGTGTCTAAATGAGGCACTTTGAAGGTGCAAGAAGGGGCCATGAGTCATGGAAGGTAGGTAGCTTCCAGAAGCTGAAAAAGCAGGAAACAGATTCTCCACTGGACTTTCAGAAGGAAATACTTTTTTTTTTTTTTTTGAGACGGAGTCTCGCTCTGTCGCCCAGGCTAGAGTGCAGTGGCCAGATCTCAGCTCACTGCAAGCTCCGCCTCCCGGGTTCACGCCATTCTCCTGCCTCAGCCTCCCGAGTAGCTGGGACTACAGGCGTCTGCCACATCGCCCGGCTAGTTTTTTGTATTTTTTAGTAGAGACGGGGTTTCACCATGTTAGCCAGGATGGTCTCGATCTCCTGACCTCGTGATCCACCCGTCTCGGCCTCCCAAAGTGCTGGGATTACAGGCTTGAGCCACCGCGCCCAGCCTAATACCTTCTTTTTGGACGTTTTGGTTGTTATTTTTTGTTTGTTTTTGAGAGGGAGTCTTGCTCTGCCACCAGGCTGGAGTGCAGTGGCACGATCTTGGCTCACTGCAACCTCTGACTCCCGGGTTCAAGTGATTCTCCTACCTCAGCCTCCCAAGTAGCTGGGATTACAGGCACACGCCACAATGCCCAGCTAATTTTTGTATTTTTAGTAGAGATGTGGTTCACCATGTTGGTCAGGATGGTCTCGAGCTCCTGACCTCAGGTGATCTGCCCACCTCAGTCTCCCCAAAGTGTTGGGATTACAGGCGTGAGCCACCACGCCTGGCATGATTTTGGACTTCTTTTGATCTCCAGACTGTAAAATAGTAAGTTGGTATTGTTTGAAATTACTAAGTGTGGTAATGTGTTACAGCAATAGATAACCAAATGCACAGGCTGTACAATTGTGGATTTTACTATATTCAGAGTTGTGCAACTAATACCACAATCAATTTTGGAACATTTAATGAATCTCCTTCTCCCCCTTCAAAAACAAAAAACGAAACAAAACAAAACTCCATTCCCACGACACTCACTCTCCTTTTCCACTGGTTATTAGCCATGTGGCCTTGGGTAAGATCCCTAACCTGTGTGGATGAGCCTCAGTTTTCATCTGTAAATGAGATACCACTCGATTCCCAAGGATGTGGAATAATTCCATGAGATCACGTGTGTAATCCCTCAGCACAGTGCCTGCCGTCAGCATTCAGTAGAGCATCGTTTTGTTATTTTATTAATACCAGTGAGGAGGCTGTTGCAGAAGTCCAAGGGAGAGATGAAAGAGGCTGAACTAGGCCAGTGGTTCAGGGATGGAGGACATCTTGTCAGTGGCTCGACGCCTGTGATCCTCCCTCACTGGACAACAGGTGCTTCCTTCCATGGCGGGAACTTGCTGAAAACCTGCCTGCTCGTGCCTGTGCAGCCTCTAGAAGGCAGTGGAGCCAAGGCTGTGGATAGAACACTGTGTGTCTGTGCGTTCAGCCTTTTTTCCCTGTTCTGAAACTTCATTGTATGTTTGCATTGCTCTGTTCCCTTTCTCCTTGCTCTGTGCAGATGATGACTTTTTTTTTTTTAATAAAAGATACAGCATCCAGCTCGGTTGCACAGGCTGGAATGCAGTGGCGCAATCATAGCTTGCCTTGACCTCGTGGACTCAAGTGATCCTCCTGCTGCAGCCTCCCAAAGTGTTGGGATTACAGGCATGAGCCACTCACTGCAACTGGCCAGTTGATGATTTATTTTTTAAACCACCTCACATAGCAGGGTAACCTCTGAGTTCCTGTTCCATCTTGTGGCCTGGGATTAGGTATGGCTAAAACTGCCAAGTTTCAGACAGCTATTTTTTCCAGAGCTCAAGTGGCTGGAGAACATGGGGGCCCCCTCCCTGCAGCTCAGCAGAGCCTAGAATGAACCAGTTGCTCTTCTGCCAGTTCAAAAGTTAGGGCCTGTTCCATTTTGCATTCCTCCTAGGCTCCACAGGGCATTTGAGTTCCGCCCAAATCACGTGGGTTGTGGTGGGTGGGGGTGTGTGCTGAGTGTGATTCCCTGAAGAAAATTCAGATGCTGTCACCAGGCAAAACCAACAGATGTCCACTACAGCTACCACCGTGGAACGGAATAATTCACCATTAAGCACCTGGCTTAGGACCCCAGTTCCCAGGGATGGAATCTCAACTCCACCATTTGTAAGTTGTGTGACCGTGGCTGGGGCACTTCACCAGTCAGCCTGAGTCTGTGTCCCATCTGCACAAAGGGAGTGATGGCCCACATCGCCAGCTTCAATCACCATGAAAGCACCTTGCAGAGAGTCCAAGCAGGCTCAGGCAGGTGGCGCTGCAGTTTGGTGTGGCATGAACTATGTCGTCTCTGGCCTGTTATCCAGCCAGTTCCAGGGTAGCTGTCTGCAGAGAGCAGCCGGATGTAGCACAAAGAGCCAGGCTGTCCTGGGTTCAAAGCCTGAACCTCCCACTTAGGAGCTACACGTTCCTCCTCCATGATGATCACCTTTCCTGCCTCCCAGGGTAGTTGGAAGTGTCAAGGGGACATGTAGACAGCCTGGTACACTGTTCTGTGAGTGGTGATAGCTGTGTTCATAGTACAGTTACTCCACAGCACGCCAGGAGTCCAGATGTGAATCGAACAGGACAGACCCCGTACTCTGAACAAAAGCCCATCTTTCCGGGTAAAGGGTGCATTTGGCCAGCAGCCAAGGGCCCCGGGAAGGCTTTGTGCAGCCTGGCCCTTCCCTCCTTCAGTTCAGCGTGGGGTGGGTACAGCCTCACGGAGGTTCTTGTGTCACTATTAATTATCCCTCAGGCTCTTTTATCAGCCTGTCTCTCATTCCCACCACAAGGCTGTCAGCCAGACAGTTGGAACAGAATCTCATCTGGAGTGTGTTTGCTCTTCTCCCCCATCGCTGGCAGAGATCTGGGATCAGCTCTGCATTAGGACAAGTTGTAAGTAAACACACATTTGCTCAAATGTGGCCCTTCTAGTAGAGAGACTCAATTTTCTGTATTCCCCTTCCTTTTACGAATGGCTTGGAGGTTATGGTAGGCAGACCATAGCTCCGACAGTGTTTATTAACGGTTATATTAGACTCAGTGAAGGTTTCTGTCTTTACTTGGTATTGAGTTACTCCTTTTAAGAGACCCCGTCTAGTAATGCTATTGTCATGTTACTCATTTTATAAATCCTATCTATAATGTTATTGTCACAGAAATGACAAATGTTATGGAAGAATCTCGAAATACTGCTAAATGTGTTAGTCAAAAAATGTCTTTGCCCCTAAAATGTGTAAAGGTATTGTACATTATATAACTATTATCACAAAGTATTATGTTGAGTATACTATTTCAGACCCTAGTCTTGCTACTTAGTGAGAGAAAATGCCTTTTCCATAAAAGATTTAAGAAAGAATGCTCTAGATGGGAACCTTTAGGTTTGAAGTATTCCCACACATTTCATAATGAAGTAGATAACTGGAACTATAATTAGGTGTTTCTAAAAATTGATACTAATTTCTTAAAAAAAAAAAAGTTATAATTTAAAAGCTGTTTTGTTTTCCTTCTTCCTAATTCTGGAAAGTTATGAATTAAAGAAACTAAATTTGGAAACTGGCTCTAACGTATATTTATCCTTTTCCTCAAGCAATTTTTAAAAACTTTGTATTCTCATGAACAAAGAAATGTTCATCATGATACATCTAGCATTATATATATTATATGTTATATATATATATTACATATATATATATATATATATATATTTGGAGACAGTCTCGCTCTGTCACCCAGGCTGGAGTGCGGTGGTGCCATCTGAGCTCACTGCAACCTCCGCCTCCTGAGTTCAAGTGATTCTCTTGCCTCAGCCTCCCTAGTAGTAGCTGGGATTACAGGCGTGTGCCAACACGCCAGGCTAATTTTTATATTTTTAGAAGAAACAGGGTTTCAACATGTTGGCCAGGCTGGTCTCGAACTCCTTACCTCAGGTGATTTGCTCCCCTTCAGCCTCCCAAAGTGCTGAGATTGCAGGCATGAGCCACCATGCCCGGCCAACTAGCAGTCTTTTTACATAATTTTTTGCTGGTAGAATTTTCACATGGCATTATGACAGCAGCACTTTCTTCGTGTAGGTATTTAAGATTGTGTGCTGAAAAATTAATAGCATAAACATACTTTAAATTAGAGAGAGATGACTAAGGGGAGTCAAGAAAGGGAGGCAGAGCCCTGTGCAGGCCTTCCTTTCCCTGGGGACAAAGAGAAGCCAGGGCCAGGCCTCCTGGGCCGTTGCAGGCTGGCATGTCTGCCTTGCACCCCACCTGGCCCCAAATTCCCCTTGTGGGACCTCAGGAGGGGCCCCGTTTCCACTCTGCTGCCTGATGTTCTGGATCCTGAGCCCACACCCAGGCCCAGGCAGGGCTGAGTCTCCTCTCCCTGCAGCCTCCGAGGCCAGCAGGCCCCAGGCTTCAACTCTGTCCTCCACTGGACGACCCTCTGGTCAGGTCCCTGAACATACCCGTGGGAAAAGATATGCACCCATGTGCACGTGTCCACATATGTGAAGACAGGTGTGCGCATGTGCACAAGTGTGCAGGGTGCACCCATGTAAGAACCCTACAGACCTTTTTCCCAGGAGAAGGCTATATCCCCCCCATGGTGTCAGGTGTCCACTCAAGCCCCCCAAGGGTGAGGTGGGGAGACAGGGGAGAAGTGGTTGGGATTCTGGGCAGAACTGCCGTCTCAGATGGGTCCTGAAGCTGTGCACGTCGGCCAAGGTCTGGCCACAGTGGTTCCTGGGAAGTGTGGGGAGGGGGCTATTCAGACCCACCCCTTACCTCTTCATTCTCCTGGAAGACAGTCACAGGAGCCTGTTTGCCACCAAAAGTTCCACACACCCCTCTCCCCCAGCCTCTCACTCCTTATCAGGTCCCTTCCCTGGGCATAGGCCCGAGTGTGCAGCCTGGGTAGCTGCTAGCCCCACAGATGGGACCTGTCTGCACCGTGGGGAGCTCCCTGTGGCCAACTCTAGCTTTGTCAGCCCTGGCAAGGGTGGGTGGCAGGCAGCACCCGGTCCCTTGGTCCAGGTTAGCTCTCCTGGGCTGGCTGCCCCCGCTCCCCAACACCCCCCCTCAGCAGGCTAGCTCTGGACATAGTGATTGGCTGAGTCTGAGCCAGACCCTGACTTGGCAGCTCCCTCTCCTGCCTGCGAAGGCGACTTCACTTTGACTTCAGATCTGCAGAGTGATGTGCAGATCACACATTCAGCCCTGAGCCCCACCAGGACACAGCAGGGACAGGAGCAGCTGCGGGGGCTCCCCAGGCTCAGGTTCCTAGGCCCCCAAGGCCCCATGGGCTTCCCTTCCTCCATCCTTTCTGTGCCTAGATGCAGGCCAGACCTCAAGAGGCAGCTGGGGGATGGGGAGAGAACAGAGGACTTTTCCCACAGAGGCCCAGAGCACACATCCAGCCTCAGCCCACAACCCCCCCATTGCAGGCCCACTGGCTTCTCCTTGTGAGATGAGTATGTTCATGGCCATCATTTCTTTGGGGGAAATTAAGAGTCTTTGGGGCTCCAGTTCCTCTCTGCTGCTCGCTCTCCTCTGCTGCCCGCTCTCCTCTGCTGCCCGCTCTCCTCTGCTGCCCGTCCCACATCCTAAGAGTACCCCTGTGTAGAGAAGGGGAAGGGCGCCCACCCTTACCAGCTCCCCCCATGAGGCTGAAAGTTGACCAGTTCTTCCATAGACCCGATGTAGACAGCTTCCTTGAATACACGGAGAAATTAATCCTGCTAGTCTTAAAAAGAAAGTTACATTTTTTTCATTTGAGTTCCCTGAAACTTACCAGCCCAGGGCCTGACAATGAGAAGCCAGCCCCTCAGCCCCTGTGATTGCCTAAAGCACCACCTGCTGCCTGGTGACCAACTCCCTCTTCCACAGGCCTTCCCAATTCCTGTGTTTCCACACATGGTTACATTTCTTCTGACTATCCCTGCAGGACCCCCAACCTATTCTGACTACCCCCGCAGGACCCCCAGCCTATCCACTAACCCGGATGTTGAGAAAGGCTCTCTTGGCCCGCTTCCCTGCCCAACTCTTTCTGTCCTTCTGCCTCTGCCCCGCCCCCCCCCACCCTTTCTACAGAGGCCCAGTGCCTCTGAAAAATCGCGGGGGTAGGGGGTGGTGCGCTCTGCCAGGGGAACCTGGGGAGGCGAGGCGGTTCTCTAAGGCCCCTTGGTCGCACCCCCAGCCATTCCCGACCTTGCATTCCCGCGCGGCTTCCCTGCCCTCTCTGAGCAGCCGAAACAGGCAAATGCACGAACTGCACACTGGCACACCAGATGAAACGAGCGGCTGTGCCTGCAGAGGCGCTGGGACCCAGGCTACTGGTGGCCTTTCCAGCATCAGGTTCCATCTTACCCGGGCCCTGCACCCTACTCCTGCTGGCACCCCGATCCTATGAAGGCGCTGCCTGCCATCACCCTGCACCTACCCACGGTCTGGTCCTAACCGCACCCTGCCCCGCCAGCACCCTGCTCCCACCCACACTGCTGTACCCACACCCGACCCTGCCAGCACATCCTACCCGCGCCCCGCAATCACCCTGCCCCTACCGCACTCCGTCCCACCCTCCCACGCCCCTCCAGCACCCCGATCCTACCTGCACCCCGCGCCTACCCACGTTTCTCCCCACCAGTACCCCACCCTGTGCACTCAGCAAGCATCCCGCTCCACCCGCACCCCGCTTCTATCTGTGCCCTGCGCCACCAGCACCCTACTCCTACCCACACTCTGCTCCTTCCTGGGCCTGGTCCAGCTGTCACCCAGCTCCTACCCGCACCCTGCTCCTACCTGCATCCAGCCCCACAGCACCTAGGCTCCTTGCATGGCCTTTCTCCTACCTGCTGCCCTGCCCGGCAGGACCACATCCTACCCGCGCCCCACGCTGCCAGCACCCATCCTGCAGCACCCCATCCTACCCACGCTAGCTCCACCACAACCCCAGTCTTACCCACACTCCACTCCTACCCATGCCCTGCCCCGCCAGCACCCTGCTTCTACTTGCACTCTTCTCCTTCCAGCGCCCTGCCCTGCCAGCACCCCACCCTACACATGCCTGGCCCAGCAATCACCCTACTCCTACCTGAACCCCACTCCTACTCACACCCCGTTCCTACCCACGACCCACCACTCCAGCGCCAGCCCCTACCTGAAGCCCGCTCCTACCCATACTCTGCCCGCACCCCATACCACGCACGCCTCACCCTGCCAGCATCCCAATATTACCCACACCCAGATCCTACCCACACCCTGCTCCTAACTGTGCCCCACCCCACCAGCACCCCACTCCTAGGAGCACCCTGCTCTGACTCGCCCCCCACACCTACCCCTGCTCCTGCCCCACCAGGACACCACTCCTACTGGAGCCCATTGACATTGCACCCTGATCCTGCTTGCACCGTGATACTACCCCTTCCCAGCTTTGTTCGCTCAGGCTGGAGTGCAGTGGCGCAATCTCGCCTCACTGCAAGCTCCGCCCCCGGGTTTACGCCATTCTCCTGCCTCAGCCTCCCGAGTAGCTGGGACTACAGGCGCCCGCCACCAGGCCCGGCTAATTTTTTGTATTTTTAGTGAAGACAGGGATTCACCGTGTTAGCCAGGATGGTCTCAATCTCCTGACCTCGTGATCCGCCTGCCTCCGCCTCTCAAAGTCCTGGGATTACAGGCGTGAACCACTGCACCTGGCCCATTTAAAATGTTTATTGATAAACTAAGTTATTTATGACATGAAAGTCACACACATGTTGCAGGAAACTGAGGACCGGAGAGACTGATATGAGTGTACAGGAGGATTGTTTATTTTAGGTACCTGTTGGCTCAGTGGATTCATACCCAAAAAGCTGAGCGTTAAAGTCAGAGTGGTGTTTTTGTAAGTGGACTTACAATCAATAAAACAAAAGCAGCTAATCATATGACAGGTCGCATAATCTATAGCATAGCGTAACTTGTGGCCTTGCATAGCCGGTGGCCTTGTAGCTGCATTGAAAGAAAAACAAGAACTGGCTAAATATAGACATTTGTAAAACATAATCATGCTTAAGAAGCCTGGGTAAACAGTAACAGTAAAATAATATGTCTTTTTCTTTTTTTTCCTTCGCCCTTGTCCTGGAAGGGGGCGGTGTCTGGAGCCCATTCCTTTGGCCTTGGCTTCTAAAGCAGCCTTATCTTGTAACTGTCCATAAGTGAGCTGCTAAGCAGAGGAAAACTTGTTCTTTTCTTTTTAACCCTTGCCTGTTACTTTTCTGGGAGTGAATAAACGCATGCTTATTTTTAAATTTCTGCCTCATGCAAACAAAATATGCTGGAATTTAATTTGAAATTAAATACAGAGGTCTAGGAAATAAGTCACCAAATTCTCAAAAACACATTCATTAGAGTAACATGTAATTTTTTTTTTTTTTTTTTTTTTTTTTGTTTGAGACGGAGTCTCACTCTGTCGCCCAGGCTGGAGTGCAGTGGCCAGATCTCAGCTCACTGCAAGCTCCGCCTCCCGGGTTCACGCCATTCTCCTGCCTCAGCCTCCCAAGTAGCTGGGACTACAGGTGCCCGCCACTTTGCCCGGCTAGTTTTTTGTACTTTTTAGTAGAGACGGGGTTTCACCATATTAACCAGGATGGTCTCGATCTCCTGACCTCGTGATCTGCCTGTCTCGGCCTCCCAAAGTGCTGGGATTACAGGCTTGAGCCACCGCGCCCGGCCAGTAACATGTAATTTTTAAAAGTAGTTTTAAACAAAACGTAGTTTTAGACAAATCAAGACAGTTTCATTTATGGCACATAAAATTCCATAATCTCGTGCATAACACTTTACAATGAGAACTTTTATTAACCAGGACACATTATTTTCTATGTTCATTCTATTGACACATAGATTTATGTTTCCCTCCTAGACTTCCTTGCAAAAATGCCTGTTTCGGATTCCTCACAGTACAGATAAGAAGGAAGGCTTGATCAGCATGTGGTGGATCTGAAGATTCAGAGGTGCCATGGCTCAAAAGTAGACATTTTGGTAAATGTGAAGAAGTGAGATTCAATAAAGATGGTAAGAAATGAAAGGTGTTACCAAAAGTGGGTGTGTGTAGCTATGCTTGTCACACAAAGTAGGCTTTAAGTCAAAAAAGCACAGAAATAGAAAATAAAGGTCATTATAAAATGATAAAGGGATCAATTCAGCAAGAAGGTAGAACAGTTGTCAATGTAAACACACCTGACGCAGGAGCCCCAGTTATTACAGTAAGAGTTATTCGAGCAACAGACAGAGACAGACAATAACAGCTGGAGACCCCAACACCCACTTTTAGCAACAGACACACCCTCTCAGCAGAAAAGCAACAAAGACCAGACTTACACTCCAACAGAAGTCGAAGGGACCTGACAGGTAATTACAGCACATTTCACCCAGCAACTGCAGAACCTGCGTTCCTCTCATCAGCTCACAAAACATTCTCCAGGATAGGCCACATTTTAGGCCACAGAACAAATCTCAAAAAAGCATTTAAAAAATGAAAATCATAGCAAGAATCTTCTAAACCCAAAATGGCATAAAACTAAAAGCCAGTAACAAGAGAAACGTTGGAAACTCTCCAGGTACATGGTATATAAATAACGGTAATGGTCACTGAAAAAATCAAAAAGGAAAGTAACAAAAACATTTCTTGGAGAAAAAAAGGGAACAAGAAAAAGAAATACATATAGTAGGTGTTTTTGACATAAAAAATGCAGAATAAAAAAGTTCCAAGATACAATAAAAGAAACAAAAATTGATTGAAATGTCTCCTTTCACTGGTAACAAAATGACTGGCAAGGAAAGGTGATGTCCCTGAATTTTTTTTTTTTTTTGACGGAATCTTACTTTGCCACCCAAGCAATTCTACCACCTCAGCCTCCTGAGTAGCTAGGATTACAGTCATGTGCCACCACGCCCAGCTAATTTTCTGTATTTTTAGTAGAGATGGGGTTTCACCATGTTGGCCAGGCTGGTCTCAAACTCCTGACCTCAGGTGACCCACCCACCTCAGTCTCCCAAAGTGCTGGGATTATAGGTCTGAGCCGCCACGCCCAGCTGATTAGACAGGCTTTTAAAACCACAGCAGAAGCAGCAGGAGTCTGTAACCGATGGCCGAACAGTATTAAACTCCTGGTTGTTTTGCGTGGAGTCACTACAACTACAGCTCAGCTAACACAGTGCTGAGGGGACCTACTGGAGTTGACAAGATCCCCTGGGGGCACAAGTGGCAATGGCTGTGCATCAGTGGCTGGATATTTCTGAAAAATGAAACGAAGTTAAACTAGTAGTCATCCAAGATGATGTAGAATTAATATACTGAAAAGCATTGATGATCATGGTCCGGCTCAACAGGAAAGCTGCAGGAATCATGCACACGTTCAATGCCCATGCAGCCACTGACATCACTGGCTTCGGGGTCACCGGTACAGAATGTGACCAAGGAGCAGAGGGGCTCTCTTTTTAAAGGTGCTTTCATAGGCAGGCACCGTGGCTCATGCCTGTAATCCCAGCACTTTTGGAGCCTTAGGCCGGGTGGCTCATGTGAGGTCAGGAGTTCGAGACCAGCCTGGTCAAAAACTCCATCTCTACTAAGTAAAGTAGAGTATAAGTAGTGTATAAGCACCCGGTCCTAGGCACTGGGTATAAGACTTCGTCCTAGGTTCACCCCAGGACCCCCTAGCACAGGTCCAGTGGCTTCTCGTTATTAGAGGTGAATGTGATCCTGGGCATCATTTCTTTGGGGGAAAACTGGATTCTTTGGGGCTCCAGTTCCTCTATGTTGCTGGCTCTCCTAGGCTGCCAGTACCACATCCCGCATTCTCTTGTGTACGGGGGAAGGGCACCCCAGGCACCCCCTTCACACTTCCCCCATGAGGCTGAAAGTGGCCAAATTCTCCCATAGAAGTTTGCTGCTTCCTTGAATAAACATAGAAATTGATCATCCCAGCCTAAAGAAAGTTACATTTGTCTCAATGGAGTTGTTTTCTTGGGAAATGTCCCAGAGAACAGTAGGGAGCTGAAACTTACCAGCTCGGGGCCTGACAGTGAGAGCCTGCCCCTCACCCCTCCCGCACCCCTCCGGAGTGCCTCAGCCACCTGGTGTCTGTTGACCAACGCCTCTGCCTCCCTCCTCCCTAACTCTTGTTTTCCCACAACTGGTGACATTTCTTCCCGGCCAGGCCTCCGGGACCCCCACCCTCCGCACTGCTCTGGATGCTGACAAAGGCTCCCCTGCCTGCTCCCTGCCCAGCTCCTCCCTTCCTCCCGCCTTTGGCCATGCAGAGGCCGAGCTCCACCGTGCCTCTGCCTCTCAGAAATAGCTGGGGGTGCGCTGCGGGGGAGCCTGGAGCATGGGTAGGGGAAGGGGTTTTGGGGAGAGGGCGTTGTTCTCAGAGTCCTCTGTGTGGCAAACCCCAGGAGTACCAGATCTTGCATCCCCACCTGGCTTCCCTGCCCGCTGTGCAGTAGAAAGGGCGCACCTGGCTAAAGGAGCGGCTGTGCCCGCAGAGATGCACGGACCCAGCTACTGGTGGCCTTTCCAGCACCCGCCCCTCTTCCACCTGTCTGGCTACCGCGCCATGCTCCTGCCCCTGCCCAGTGGCGCCTGGCTCCCGTCCGCATCCTGACCCCATTCTGCACCTGCGCGCCCCGCTCCTACCTAAGGCAGACCGGCGCCCGCTCCTACCCGCCGCTTTGCGCTGCCCCTTCCGGCTCCTTCGGAGCAGCCGGCACCCGCCTGGCCCAACAGTGATCAGAGTAGGGCGCGCAGCCGCTGAATGCTCTGGAGTCCCTGCCCGGAGGTGCCACGCCCGCATCGGCCACACCCGGGCTGGCATGGGGCTGCGGGACTTAACGCCGCACCCCACCTACCAGAGCCACGGTCTCTACAGCCGCGGCCCCAGCGCGCACTGGGGATAGCAAAGACGACATCCGGTGCTGCCGCGGCTGCTCAGCAAGTCAGTCTTGCTGGTTACAGGCGCCCGCACGGGCCAGCGCAAAAGTGGCCCGGAGTGCCAAGCGACGGAGCCAAGGCTTTGAGCACCACCTTTCTGCTTGCGCTGGGCAGGGGGCTGCATGTGACCGGCCACCTGGCCTTGGCTGGGAGCGCACTGGTGGCGGGCAGCAGGCAGGTCTCTGGCAGGAGCAGGTGCCCGTCGGCAGCGGGGCCAGTGCTCAGAACCTAGCGCGGTGGGAGTTCCCAGCGTGGTTGTCCCGAGCGCCAAAGCCGGTATCCTGAAGGAACCAGGACAGCTCTTTCAGGGCAGGTGTGGGCGAAGGGGCAGGGAGGGAGCCCAGGAAGCCGCGACAGGCACCGGGGTCTGTTTTTGCAGGAGGTGGCACAGTCCTGGTTTTTTTTTTAAAATTGTATTTCTTTATGCTCTAAGTTCTGGGGCACATGTGCAGAATGTGCGGGTCCGTTAATAGGTATACATGTGCCATGGTGGTTTGCTGCACCCATCAACCCGTCATCAACATTAGGTATTTCTAATGCGATCCCTCCCCCCGGCCCCAACAGGGCCCAGTGTGTGTTCCCCTCCCTGTGTCCATGTATTCTCATTGTTCAACTCCCACTTATGAGAACACGCGGTGTTTGGTTTTCTGTTCCTGTTTGCTGAGAATGTTTTCCAGCTTCATCCATGTCCCTCCAAAGGACACAAACTCATATGGCTGCATAGTATTCTATGGTGTATATGTGCCACATTTTCTTTATCCAGTCTATCATTGATGGGGATTTGGGTTGGTACCAAGTCTTTGCTATTGTGAACAGTGTGGCAATAAACATACATGTGCATGTGTCTTTATAGTAGAATGATAATCTTTTGGGTATATACCCAGTAATGGGATTGCTAGGTCATATGGTATTTTCTAGTTCTAGATCCTTGATGTGGAGAAATAGGAACGCTCTTACACTGTTGATAGGAGTGTAAATTAGTTCAACCATTGTGGAAGACAAGTGTGGCGATTCCTAGTTTCCTTTTTGACCTCTACCTTCCTCATTCCTCCTCCAGCTCTGCCGCTTTGGTTGGCAGAGGAGTGCAGGGGCTCTCTTTGGCAAGGTTGCTTTGCTCTCCTGCATTTTTGCCACCCTGGTCTTTAAAAACCTAAAAGCCTGTTGTTTCTGGGGTGGCTCCCTTGGAGGGGTGCAGTGGGCTGAGACCCAGCCTGTAGCCTGGGAGTTCTGTGCCACTGTCTGGCAGGGCACCTGAAGATGTAGCGTTGGGGCCATGGGAGGCTCAGGGCCAACACTTATGGGTGCAAGTTTTGGGCCTGGGTATCAGGAGCCAGCGGGCTGCACTGAGAACTAGGTGCAGGGTGTGGCACAGAGTTGAGTGTCAGGGGCAGAGTTGCTGCAGTGCAGAGGACAGAGGTGGTGCGGGGGGGGGGGGGGTGGTCCTGGGCATCAAACAGCAGGGGTGACAGAGCAGGAGAACCATCATTTCAAACACTGCCACTTTAAGTTCCAGCTCCCTTTCTAGCCCCATGCATTTCAAGGAAATCACTTCACTTCTAACTACAAGCAGCAGCCAGAAAGAGCAAGACAGTGAAACACAGATAAGACAGCTCGGGCACAGAGGGAGGTGGCGGTAAAGTCTCTCAAGTAACTGCCAAACTTCACCCTCATAACAATGGGCCCCAGTAAACCAGTGGGCCTTAAGCACAGTCCTTTCCCTTCAGGTGCACTAAAATATCGGGAAGCTACAAGCGGACTCAGGGGAAGACGGAAGTATGCCTGCAGCTACAGCAAGATGTATGAGCACACACACAACTGTCCCGCCAGATAAACACAGCAAAGACACACACAGGCAGTGCAGCCTCTGATAAACTTTCCCAACCTGAATCCTTAAAAACTCTTAGCCTGTAAGGGAGTGCGGGTTCTGACCTAACTTTGTCATTAGTCCCTCCCAGGTTTGAAATAAACCTGTACTTGTTGACTGTTGAGCCACCCTCCTTCTGAGATGGAGATGTTTATAACTTGGGAAACTGAGGCTCAGAGAGTCGACTAAGGGAAGGCAAGAAAAGGAGGCAGAGCCCCCTGTAGGCCCTCCTCACCCAAGGAACTGAGAGAAGCCCGGACCAGGGTCTGCCTTGCAACCCACTCTGCCTCCACCTCCCTTTGTGGGACCTCGGGGTGGCTGAACTCCCCTGTGCTGGTTGAACTCCTTTTTGCTGCCTGATGTTTTGGATCCTGAGCCCACACCCAGGCAGGGCAGTCTCCTCTCCCTGTAGTTGCCAAGGCCAGCAGGCCCCAGGCTTCATACCTCTGTCCTCTACTGGGCCACCCCCTCTAGTCAAGTCCCTGGGTGTGCCCGTGGAATAAGGTGTGCATCTGTGTTCACACATGTGAACACAGGTATATGCCTATGTGCATGTATGCAAGTGCACGGGGGGCGGGGGCACCCACTTGAGGCTCCTCAGATCTTTTCCCCAGGAGAAAACCACATCCCCACCCTGGCGTCAGCTGTCCACTCAAGCCCCCCAAGGGTGGGGATGGGGAGAAAGGAAAAGTGCCTGGGATGCCAGGCAGGAGTGCAGGCTCAGATGGGCCCTGAGGTGGTCAGAGAGCTGAGCCAGGCATCCAGTCTGTCCAGCAGCAAAGATGTGGCCAGAGTGGTTCCCAGGAGGTGGAGGGGTGCTATCCAGGCCCACCCCCTTCCCTCTTCATTCTCCTGGGACAGTCACGGGAGCTTGTTTGTTGCTCAAAGTTCCCCTCAGCCCCTCCCTAACTACAATGTCCCTTCCCTGGGCATAGGCCCGAGTGTGAAGCCTGTGTAGCTGCTAGGAATAGAAACGGGGCTCGTATGCACTCAAGGGAGCCAACTCCAGCTCTGTAAAGCCTGGCGGGGGTGGGTGGCAGGCAGCAGAACGTCCCGTGGTTTAGGGTACCTCTCTCATGGGCTGGCTGCCCACACCATCTATCCCTCAGCAGGACAGCTCTGGACATAGCAGTTGCCCAAGTCCAAGCCAGCCCATCTTGGCAACTCCTCCCCTGCCTGCCAGGGTGACTATTTTTTGAGGTCTGCCGTGATGCACAGATCACTGATTCAGTCGTGAGCTCACCCAGGACACAAGAGAAACAGGACGGGCTGGCCCCCGGGCACCCCAGGCCCAGCATCCTGGGCCCTCCCACCCCATGGCCTTCCCTTTCTCCATCTCTCCGTGGCTGGGTGCAGGGCAGACCTCAAGAGGCAGCTGGGGGATGCGGAAAAAACAGGGACTTTCCCCACGGAAGCCCAGAACCCACACCCACCCAACCTCACCCCAGGGACCCCAGCACAGGTCGGCTTCCCCTTGTTAGAGGTAAATGTCATCCTGGGCATCATGTCTCTGGGGGAAAACGATTCTCTCGGGCGCCATGCTGGCTCTGCTAGTCCCATATCCTGTGTAGAGAGAAGGGCACTCCCTCCAAACTCCCCCCAGGAAGCGGAAAGCAGCCAAATTCTCCTATAGAATATGTTTACTGCTTCTTTGAATGAATGTGGAAATTGCTCGTCCCAGTTTTAAAGTTACATTTCAGTGGAGTTGGTTTCTCAGGAAACCTCCCAAACAACAGCAGGAAATTCAAGCTTACCAGCTCGGGGCCTGACAGTGAGCCCTTCCCCTTACCCCTCCGGACTGCCTTAGCCACCTGATGCTTGTTGACCAATGCCTCGGCCTCCCGCCTCCCGCCTCCCCACAAACCTGGTTACATTTTTTCCCAGGCCAGGCCTCCAGGACCCCCACCCTCTGCACTGCCCTGGATGCTGACAAACGCCCCCCAGACCCCAGCTTCTACTTCCTCCCGCCTCTGGCCCCAGAGGCTGAGCTCCACCGAGCCTCTGCCTCAGGAAAAATGGCCAGGGTGCGCTCTGGTTGGGGGAGCCTGGAGCATGGGGTAGGCATGGGGGGTTGGCGGGGAGTGTTGTACTCAGAGTTCTCTGGGTCGCAACTCCAGCAGTCCCAGACCTTGCGTCCCTGCACGGCTCCCCTGCTGTCTTTGTGCAGCAAAAAGGGCAAAGCACAGGGACTGCAAGGCAGGTGCACCTGGTTAAAGGCGGCGCTGTGCGTGCACAGGTGAGTAGACCCAGGCTACTGGTAGCCTTCACCAGCACCACACCTGCTCCCACCTATCTCTGCCTGACAGCTTTGCTCCTACCCGCGCCCTGCTCTTACCCCTGTACGGTCCGTGGCCCACGCCCCACTCCTGCCCCTGTCCCGCCCGCACTCCTCTCCTCCATATCACCTGCGTGCTGCCCCTGCCCACTCCTGTCGCCCAGGGCACTCACCCGGCAGGCAGAGATCAGAGCAAGGCATACAGCAGCTCATATTGCCCAGGAGTTCTTGCCCAGAGATGCCTTTGTGTCCGCAATTGGTGGGTTCTCGGTCTGACTTCAAGAACGAAGCTGTGGACCCTCACGATGAGTGTTACAGTTCTTAAAGATAGTGGTGTCTGGAGTTTGTTCCTTTAGACGTTCAAGATGGGTCTGGAGCTTCTTCTTCCTGGTGGGTTCATGACCTCGCTGTCAGGAGTGAAGCTGTAGACTTTCCTAGTATTATAGCTCTATAAAGGCAACGCCTCTAGTTGTTGTTGGTTCTTCCCGGTGGGTTCATGGTCTCATTGGCTTCGAGAGTGAAGCGGCAGACTTTCCGCGGTGTTACAGCTCATAAACGCAAAGTGGACCCAAAGAATAATCAGCAGCAACAATTACTGCAAAAAGCAAAAGAACAAAGCTGCCACAACTCAGAAGAGAACCCCAACAGGCTGTCACGACTGCCTGGGGCAACCTTTTTATTCCCTTATCTGACCCCACCCACATCCTGCTGATTGGTCTATTTTACAGAGAGCTGATTGGTCCATTTTACAGAGAGCTGATTGGTCCATTTTGACAGAGTGCTGATTGGTGCCTTTACAATCCTTGAGCTAGACAGTCACAGAGTGCCTTAGACACACAGTTAACTAGATACAGAGTATCAATTGGTGTATTTACAAACCTTGAGCTAGACACAGAGTACTGATTTGTGTGTTTACAAACCCTGAGCTACACACAGAGTGCTGATTGGTTAATTTACAATCCTTGAGCTAGACACAGAGTCACAGAGTGCTAGTCCTCCAAGTCTCCACTAGGTTAGCTAGACACAGAGTACCAATTGGTGTATTCACCAATCCTAAGCTAGACACTGAGTGCTTATTGGTGCATTTACAATCCTTGAGCTACACACAGAGTGCTAGACGGAAAAGTTCTCCAAGTCCCCACTAGGTTAGCTAGATGCAGAGTGCTGATTGGTGCACATACAATCCTCCAGCTAGACATAAAAGTTCTCCAAGTCCCCATCCTGTTCAGGAGCCCAGCTGCCTTCACCCAGTGGATCCTGCACCGGGGCTGCATGCGGAGATGCCTGCCAGTCTTGAGTGGCGCCTGCAGTCCTCAGCCCTTGGGCCGTCCGTGGAACCGGGCGCCACGGAGCAGGGGTCCGCGCCCGTAGGGAAGGCTCAGGCTGTGCGGGAGCCCACCGCAGGCGAGGGGAACTCAGATATGGTGGGCTGCAGGTCCCGAGCCCTGCCCCGCGGGGAGGCAGCTAAGGCTAGGCCAGCGGGCCGGCACTGCTGGGGAACCGGGCGCAACCTCCGCAGCTGCCGGCCCGGGTGCTAAGCGCCTCACTGCCCTGGGCCGGCGGCCCCAGCTGGCCATGTGAGGGGCCGGCGGAGCCCGCGCCCACCGAAACTCACACTGGCCCGCGAGGGCCAGGCGCAGCCCCGGTTCCCATCCGCACCTCTCCCTCCACACCTCCCCACAAGCAGAGGAAGGAGGCTCCGGCCTCAACCAGCCCAGAGAGGGGCTTCCTCGGTGCCGTGGCGGGCTGAAGGGCTTCTCAAGCACCGCCAGAGTGGGCACCGAGACCGAGGAGGCGCTGAGAGTGAGGGCTGCTAGCACATTGTCACCTCTCACCTTGACCACAGTGTCCCTCGGGTCCACCAAGCCCTGGGCAGGCATGGGGCGACGGGCTGAGCGCCGCACCCCGCCCCAGAGAGCCGCCAGCCAGAGCCATCGTCCTTTCTGCAGCGACACTGGTGGGCTCAGCAGCTGGGGGGCAGGGAGGGGGAATCAGGGTGACAAATAATTACATTTATTTATTTATTTTGAAACGGAGACTTACTGTGTCACCCAGGCTGGAGTACAGTGGTGCGATCTTGGCTCACTGCTGCAAGCTCTGCCTCCTGGGTTCATGCCATTCTCTTGCCTCAGCCTCACGAGTAACTGGGACTACAGGCGCCCGCCACCATGCCCGGGTAAGTTTTTGTATTTTTGGTAGGTAACACGGGGTTTCACCGTGTTAGCCAGGATGGTCTCGATCTCCTGACCTTGTGATCTGCCTGCCTCAGCCTCCCAAAGTGCTGGGATTACAGGCGTGAGCCACCGCGCCTGGTCAAAATTATCCATTTTTCAGTGGGTGATTTGTGGCATTCAGCACCGTCACAGCCTTGCACAGGCATCGCCTCTGTGTAGTTCCAAGACATTTCCACGACCCCAAAAGGAAACCCCATACCTATTAAACAGCTGCTCCCTGCTCCCTGCCTCCCCCGCCCCCTGGGTTCTGCCTCTGTGGCCTGGCCTCTTGTGGACATTTCATCTGGACTTTTGTCTGGCTTCTGCCACTCAGCATAAGGTCTTCTGGCTTCCTCCACCCTGTGGAATGCGTCAGGCCCCCTTCCTGTGAGGGGTGAAGAGTGTTCCATCACCCGTTCACCTGGGGACGGACATGTGGGTGCCTTCCACCCTTTGGCGATTATGCAAAGTGCTGTCAGGGACATTCCCGTTACAAATAGCTGAGTCTCTGCTTTCAGTTCTCTTGGGTAGGTACCTAGGCCCCACGTGTGAAATTGCTGGGTCATTGTTTTGTTTTTTGAGGAGCTGCCACGCTGTTTTCTGCAGTGGTTGAACCGTGTTCCATTCCCAGCAGCAGTGCACGGGGGTCAGTGTTTATCACGTCCTCACCACCCCGTGTTACTCTGGTGCGTGTCTAACTCTGGCCATCCAGTGGGTGCACAGTGCCATCTCACTGTGGCTCTGGCTTGCCTTTCCCTGGTGACAGTGCTACCGGGCATCTTTTCCTGGGCTTGCTGGCCAGTTGCATCTCATTGGAATGGCATCTCTTTGAGCCCTCTGCCCATTGTCTACATCTGGAAAACCCAACAGCCTGTCCCATTTTTAGTGTCCCGAGTTTAAGCATTTCTCTGCCCAAACCATCAAGCAGCTTCATCCAGAGGCGTCTTCATCAGTGCCTGAGCCCCAGGTCTCTTTTGAGGAGGGCGTGGGATCATCTGATTTCTCCTGTGGGCACTGAGTCACCACCATCCTCAGGAACCCTGGGAACATTGTCAGAAGACCTCCTTCCCCCAAACCTCAACTGTGCCTGGACCCCTTCCCCACCCACGGCAGAGGGCTGCATGTCGTTTTAGTAGTGTCAGGAGACTTGGGTCCTGGTCACAATTTCACCATGAGTGTAAGAGGCGAGTGCTGGGCCTCCGTTTCCCTGCACAGAATGGGGGAGGGACGTCCGTGTTCTCCAGTGGGTGGCTCAGGCTGGGTGCTGGAGGAAAAGCCTCTAGGAAGAGAGGGCTGTGCCTTTGTGTGCAGGGATGGTGGTGCCTCCGAGGCCAGGACTGGCTCCCATCTCTGCTCCTCCTCCCACTGCTCCTCCACGCCACTCCTCCTGGCTGGGGGCCCAGGAGGAGAGGTCTCTGCAGAGGCCCTGCACCCCACACTGGGTCCCCCACTCCACATGTTGGGAAGAAGGAATTTAAGTCTGGAACTGAGAATGCACTGCCACGATGGTGACTGTTGTCCTTATTGGACACCAGGGAGGTAGCTGTCCTTGGCATTTATTGAGTGCCCAGTGTATGCACTAGGCTGTTCATGCATCTGCAGAGACCAGGGTTTTCTTGATGGTTTGGCAGAGAGATGCTTAAACTCAGGGCACTGGGAACAGGACAGGCTGTCGGGTTTTCAGGTGGAAGCACTGGCTTGTAGATGAGTGCAGCTGGGCGGTGGAGCCGTGAGCTGAGGCCGCTGCTCCCAGAGTGAGGCTCCTGTGGACCATCCCGTCACTCCAGCCTGCCCCAGGCCTCTCCACACCTGCTCAGTGCCGGGCATCAGGCCATGGCGGGTGGGCGACCTGATGCCTCGTTCTGCCCCTTCATGTGTAGACACAGCTGGTGTCCAGCAGCATGTTCCAATCGAGGTCACCAGACGGACAGAACAGATTCTGTGGCAGTAAAGTACCAACGTGCAAGCAGCACCTACCGCCATGCCAGGCAGGGGCTGAGTCACACGCCCCTAAACAGGGAATAAACTGTTCTGACTGCCACGGAGTTTCTTTCTCTCTAGCAGCTAAATGAGCACTATGAACAGTTGTAGCAGCACCACCAGACACCAAGTAACTGGCCCCCAAGCCCTGTTCCAGCAGCCGTAACTGCAGCTCCAACTGCACAGGAAACCGGTTTCAGTAACTCACTCCTGGGAAGAGACCACCCGCCACGGGCTGGCTCTGGCCGGTTTACAGAGGCTGTGCACTTGTGTGCCTTTGTGTCCTGAAGACCTTTTGAGGTATAAGGCCTAATTATAATACATTTAAATATTAGGTCTCCACCCCATAGTGAACATGGGTGATATGTTGCATGTATGTATGTTTGGTATACATGCATCAGGACCATCCTCATGAATATTCACAGCTCCCCCGTAACCTGTGGAAGGTTTCTATTCAGCCAGCCTGTCCAGCGTAAAGCTCCTGCCCCAACTCCCCCTCCTTCTGTGTGCCAGGCTCTGGCCTTGGCAGGAGGCACACGTCCCAGCCTGCAGGATGGCCACGTTGCGCACTATAAACTTTCATAAGAAATCAAGTCTCTGGTTGTGCCAGAAGCTCTTTAGTTTAATGCAGTCTCATACCAGGCCTCAGCGACACGATGTACCCATGTAACAAACCTGCACGTGAAGCCCCTGAACCTAAAATGAAGCGAAGAAAAAAAGTTTCCTTTTGTTTTCCGAATGTATGAATCTTGTGATTTTTTTTTTAAGTTAACGGAGTGAATGGAATGCTTCCTTTGTAGAGCAGCATTTCAGGTCTGCGTTAGCTTTCATTACCCTGTCACTCCGCAACCCTCCGGTTAATTTCCCTGACTGTGTGTGTACTTGTCAGTCAACTCACAGTTGCTGAAGCAGCAGGAAAACGCACACTTGTCTTCCCCTTGGTCTGGGTCATAGAGCGGCAGGTCTTTCATCCCATGTTTGACAGGTATCTCTGTGCTGGAGATTTTCAAACAGGAATTTACATGTGGCTTTTTAAACATGTTTGCAATTTCTCTGCTATTCTCCTCCTGAGAGGTGGCCGTCTATGCCTCTTCTCATGGGGCCGGGCACTAGTGCTCACTTCTCCCTGACAGGTGACGTGGAGGGGATGCTGAGAAACTTCCCAAGCTACGTTTCAAAAGGCCACGAGCCTCTGCCTGGTTTACTCCAGTCACTCACCTGTGGCGCCCTCGGCCACCAAGTCAAGGCTCTGAAATGTCCTGCGATTGCCCGGCTGCTTGGAAGCCCAGAACAACAGAAAGTCTCCTGTAGGTTCTCCAGCCAAGCCCAGTGACCCTGGCAGACCCAGGAGTGATGTCCCCTCTGGATGATTCCAGCCCCTTGCTGTGGATTCAGCCCCAGCCAGTGAGCCTTCTCTGCAATCCCCAGACATCAACACGTAGCAAGAAGCTATCTTTTCTGTGTCTTGTGTGAATTCCTATCCCCATGAAGCATCAACAAAACAAAATGGTGGTTTTCTACCAGCATTTTGGGGTATTCATTTAAAAAAATGAATAAATTCCCAATAAACGCACCCGGAATAACACACTTGTAGCACATTCACAAGGTACAGAAGAAGGCACACTGAAATCTGGGTTTCTGCCTTTCCCTCTTCTGCAGCCTGCCAGCTCCCGCCTCTGGAAGTAACAGCTGTTTAGTTTTTGTACATTTGTCTAGATGTATTAATTGAACAATCACATATTACAGACACCGTGACAAAGCTTTCTAAGGGCTTTGCCTGCCAGAGTGAAAGACACATTCAGTTTTCATTCCCTGTAAACACCCAGGTGGCAGCAGGAAGGAAAGCCTTTTGCTCTTTTCAACTGTTCCCTATAAATGGAAGTCCAAGCTGCTCTTTTAAAAGTTGCTTTTGAATGCTGTTCCTCCAATGAGATGACTTTTTTTATTTAATGTATTCTCTAGTTTTAAAAAAAATTCTTCCTCAATTTGCATTGGTGATGTGTATGTTTTCTAGTGTTTTTTAAAGTCTCACCACTGTCTCTCTCTCTCATGCATATATATATATATATGCATACACATGTATGTGTATATACATATGTATATATATCCACGTATATTACGTGCAAACACATTTTTCTGTTCAGTTGTTAACCATTATAATTCTCTATTTAGACAGGTAATATTACCTGTTCCTTCCCAAATCCTGTCAGTCACTTTCTCAATTAGGTAATCTGTGAAAAAATGGCAATGTCTATGTTAATGCAGTTTTTATATCTCACCAATGCCCATTTGATTGAATAGTTCTTAAAGCTTGTGATGAATCCGCAGTGATGGAAATTTGCACTGAACCATTTCATTTTGTAATGGGTATCTACTTTGTTTTAAATGTGATAATGCTCTCATTTTTATTCTCTAATTTTCAGTTGTTCCGTCTTTTGCAGGACCTGTCAGCTGCCTTCCAAGTGCTAATTCTCATGAAGAGATAATAAGAATGGGTGTGACTGGGTGTTGATTGATGAGCCGAACACATTTAATCCTGGAGTTTGAGGTTATCGGAACTCCCCATTTAGAAAATCATCCTGTATTTCCAGATAAACACATTGTTGAACATATAATGCTTCTTTTTTCTTCATCTCCGAGTGAATAGCCAGTCTTTCATGTATACATTCACAGAGAAAGCTCTCAAGAACTCAAAGAGATTCAGAAATTAGTAAGTATATTGCATACAGAGAAAAACAGTAGATGATATAGATAGCTGATAAGAGATTCTATACAATTCCTATGAGTTATATTCTTAGAGATTAACTTTTAAAAATTGAATTTAGGCCAGGCACAGTGGCTCACTCCTGTAATCCCAGCACTTTGGGAGGCCGAAGTGGGTGGATCACCTGAGGTCAGGAGTTCAAGACCAGCCTGGCCAACACAGTGAAAACCCATCTTTACTAAACATACAAACATTAGCCGAGCGTGGTGGTGCCTGCCTGTAGTTCCAGCTACTAGGGAGGCTGAGGCAGGAGAATTGCTTGAATCCGGGAGGCGGAGGTTGCAGTGAGCCAAGATCGCACCACTGGACTCCGGCACCGCTGGACGACAGAACCAGACTCTTGTCTCAAAAAAAAAAAAAAATTGACTTTATACAAAGGCATTTTATACTTTCATCTGGAACAAATTTAAAACTGCCGAATACAGAAATAGCTGATGACTCAGGAATAGTAAAATGGGTGGGGATAGTCTTTCAAATCCAGGAAGGAACCTCATTTTATTCTGAATGTGTTTTGACCCTCTTCACCCTGAAATTTTCACTATAGAATATATTTGGAAGGTGGGTCTTTTTTCCTCATTTAACGTTTATCTCATACACAGGGAATAGTACTGTGGGTGTGGGATTCAGATTTTGAAATGAAGCATGGACTCTGAGTGGCCCCTTGTCCTGTGAAAGTGCGCTGGTCTGGAGAGCGGCAGTTGGACCCCAGAGTGTGGCGCGTGTTCCTGTGTTCATTTGAACATTCTCTGATGACCTGTCGCTGAGGTCATGTGATGATGCGTATCCTGTCTCCACCCCAACTGCCGCTGGGTTTGAACTGCCGGCTGGACCACTCACCAGAATGGGAGGCAGCCTCTGCTGCTGTGGTGAAGGTAGGCTCACGTCCGTCTTCTCACTGCAGCTTCTTCACATGGGCCACTTGTACTTAAAATGTCTTCCTGATTTATTTATTTTTTCCCCAACTCCAGTTGGATATTAAGAAATCATTATTTTTAAGTATATACTGGCGGAAGTAAATAAGGAACAACAATTTTGATTTTTCTCCTTCACTTTCCTTATTCTCCCAGAAACTGCTGATTTTGTCAGCTGTTGAGCTGTATTTCTCCATTTCTTCTATGGGCCCATGAATTCTGGGCTTCCAAATCCCAAGTGAATATCAGCCTCCAGCCAGAGCTCCCCTGTCTAGGGTACCAAGCTTGCTTGTGTGACCCTTGCTTCAAGGGCCCTCTCCTCGGAGACACAATGGCTTCTGCCCCTGCCTGGGCTACAGAACTTTTTCGTGTGTTCAGTCTGCTCTTAGGATCTTAGGGAAGAAGAGAAGAGTCCTGCCTGTACCAGTGTGAACGCCTGTGCCTGGAATGCTTGCCCACGGCTTCCCTGGGCTGGCTCCCTCTGGGAAGCTTTCCTCCACTCTTCCCAGATTTCCCGTGAACAGCATGCTTGTAGCACCATGGCCGCTTACACCCCCTGTGCAGATGGCATTGGATCGTCTCTCTCTTTGCCTATATTCTTCTCTGGAGCACAAGCTCTAAGGGTGGGAATATCATTGTGTCCTCAGCACCTAGCTAGGTCCTTTGGACAAAGGAAATACAGAAAACAGTTGACAAAATAATTGAATTCAGAATCTTCAACTCAGATTTCTGTGTTAGGATCTAAAAACTGTCTGTGCAGCCATTTGGACCTCAGTGTGAAGTGGTGTTAAAAGGTGAAGTCTATTCTTCAGGAAGTAAACCTCTGCCAGGCGGATCATGCTCAGACATTCGATTGAAGTTTGTCCAACAGTTTCTTGCTTTGGAAGGTGTCCCTCTTGGTGGAACACAGTAAGTGTCAAAGATGGACAACTAGTCAATCCCCTGTTTGTACATGTATAGGAGAAGATCCCAAATTAATGTTTGGAGGACAATTTTGTTGTAACAGACACTGTTGAGGCTCAGTTGTACAGAACTGGAAAAGCCTTTAGATGTGCATGTGTCTAGATTCAGCCTTTGTTTAACATATATTCCAATCCTGATCCTGCCTTCACCAGCTGCAAAGAGTAGCTGACATGTGACCACAACACAGGAGCTGCTGAAGAGGGAGTATTACCACCTCCAACTCGCGGCCACCTGGTATTTTCAAAAGCCAGCCGAGAGAGATTTACAGAGCTATGGAGAGAACATGCAGTCCATCCAGGCATCTCAGTGAGCTAAATTTCTCAGTCAGTCACCCCGTGGCTTCTGGATGTCACACTTCCTGCCCATACCAAATGGGGCACCTCAAAAGGAGCAGAGCCTAAGAAATGGGATTTAGTATTTACTGTAAAATTGGGTTTTTGAGACTCCCCATATTCCACAGATTCATCTCCAAAGGCCTCAGCTTTCTCTTTTAATACAAGGCAGAGAGGCACAGACCACAGCTTAAATAATTTATTAGCTGCTGATTTTCCCCAAGTTTGAGTAAGACCCTTCTTTTAACAGACAAAATGTGGGTGAGATGGCAAAATAATTCACAAAAAACTGGTGCCTCTTCTTTTTTGAGGTGGTGATGGGCTTGTGGAACTCAGCTGGTGACATTTACCTTATAAGTGGACTGGAAGGTGTATGTGGGGTCGTCTTTATCCTCTGGGATGTATCTTCACTGAATTAAACTGACTTCCATCTAACTGGAAAACTGTAAAGGCTCATTATAGAAGCCATCTGCTTCCACCAGATGGCTATACCTTCTTCACAGGCAGCCACAATCAATGTTGAGCCGCAAGTTGAGGCCTTGGCCAAGCACACGGCTGCAGCTTTGAGTAATACGCACCGTGCCCTTACCCTCCTAAGGACATCGCTCAGATTAGGCAGGTGGCCTTACCAAACCGAATGGCAAAGCCATTTTAACAGCAACTTAAGGGGGAACTTGTGCTTCGATCAAAATGAAATGTTGCAGCACATTCCAGACTACTCACATATTACCCAGGCTAAGAAAGCTTTAGACACTCGTATCTCTGCCACTGATGCACTGTCAGCCAACTCCTTATCGGCTTGCTCCCAACAACTGCCCAGTCTTTGGAAAACCTTCCTGTTAGTTTACCTGGGATAATTTTACTTTTCTTTGATGTTGTCGAGTATATTATGATTGTACTCTTTGTGGAGGAACACAAGATAAGCTTACTCGATACCTTCTTAAATTGGATCCTTATTAATCCTCCAGGTTTCACTTTTTGCTGGAACTCAGAGCTGCAAATGATGCTTAACATACCAACGCTTTCTGACTGAGCTCCTCTCTACCCTGAATACAAGAGACCCTAATAGTTATGTGGAAATGTCATCGCCCCTGTTCAGCATGAAGTTACAGAAGATGGACCTTCATCCTTCTGCAACCCCTGGATTAAGGGTCCTCTTGTAAAAGGGAGGGGGGGAATATGTAAGAAACATTCAAACCAGAGCGACTCCATTTTGAACAAGGGCTAAAAAAAATGAAGCTGGGTCCTGTTGGGCTGCATTTCCCAGGTGGTTAAGCATTCCTAGCCTCAAGATATTTACAATTGAGGGGACAGATTAATAATGTCTCCTAAACACACTCAGGACTTAACAGACCCAGGAATGTCTTGATACTTTGAGAACAAAAGCACTTCTAGTTTTAAATATGCATTGTACCTAGGATGGATGCTTTCGTACTTTTGGAAATGGCCTACCCTGTCTATGGAGTCACTATTCGTTCACTCCTTTAATAAAGTTGCTTCTGTTTCGCACTGTGGACTTGCTCCAAATTCTTCCTTGCGTGACTTCCAAGAACCCTCTCTTGGTGTCTGGATTCAGACCCCTTTCTAGTAACAGGTGGATCTACCATTCTGGGGTCTGGAGGATGGTAGCCCTCTTCTCACAGCTCCACTAGGCAGTGCCCCAGTGGGGACTTTATATGGAGACTTTAACCCCACATCTCCCCACTACACCATCCTAGTTAGAGGTTCTCTGGATTTTGTATACATTTTCTGAAATCTGGGCAGAGGTTCCTAAGCCTCACTGTGCACCTGCAGGCTTAACACCACATGGAAGTTGCCAAGGCTTACAGTTTGCACCCTCGGAAGCAGCAGCCCAAGTTTCACCTTGATCACTGTTAGCTGTGGCTGGAGCTGGAGTGGCCAAAATGCAGGGCATCATGTCTTGAGGCTGCACAGAGCAGCAGGGCCCTGAGCCTGGCCTATAAAACCATTCAGTCTTCCTAGGCCTCCAGGCCTATGATCAGAGGGACTGTCACGGAGGTCTCTGAAATGCTTCTGAGGCTGTTTTTTCATTGTCTTGTCGGTTAGCAATTGATTCCTCTTTCCCTTCGGCAAATTTCTGCAACCTGCTTTTAATACCTCCCCGTGAAAATGGATTTTTCCTATCTACTGCATGGCCAGACTGCAAATTTTCCAAATGTTTAAGCTCAGCTTCTCTTTTAAACGTAAGTTCCAGTTTCAGGTCATTTCTTTAACTCAGGTATATGATCACAGGCTTTTAGAAGCATCTAGGTCAAATCTTGAATGCTTTGGCTGCTTAGAAATTTCTTCTACAAGATACCGTAAAATCACCTCTCTCAAGTTCAATGCTCCACCAATTCTTTGAGCAGGAGCACAATGCCACCAGTCTCTTTTCTGAAGCATACGAGAGTGACCTTTACTCCAGTTCCCAATAAGGATTTTATCTCCATATGAAACCTACTCAGCCTGGACTTCATTGTCCATATCACTATCTACCTGCATTTTGGTCACAACTATTTAACAGGTCTCTAGGACGTTCAATTTTTTTCCTAATCTTCCTGTCTCCTGAGCCTTCCAAACCCTTACAGCCTCAGATTATTGCCAATTCCAAAGCTGCTTCTGTATTTTAAGGTATCTTTGAAACAGTGTCTCACTCCCAGTACCATTTTTTTGTACTAGTTCATTCTTGCATTGTTACAAAGAAATGCCTGAGACTGGTTAATTTCCAAAGAAAAGTTTAATTGGCTCATGGTTCCATAGGCTGTACAGGAAGCAAGGCAGCATCTGCTCAGCTTCAATTATGGTGGAAGGTGAAGGGGAAACTGGCACTTCACATGGCTGGAGCAGGAGAGGTGGGGGGCAGGCACTACACACTTTTAAACATGATCTCATGATAACTTGCTATTGTCACGAAAACAGCAAGGGGGATGGTGTTAAACCACGAGAAACTGCCCCCATGACCCAGTCACCTCCCACGAGGCCCCATCTTCAACACTGGGGATTACAGTTGAACATGAGATTTGGGTAGGGACAGAGATCCAAACCATATGACGCTGAGCATCAAATATATGCAGAAAAAAAGCATTTGACATATTCAACATCTACTAGTGATGAAAACTCTCAGCAAATTAGGTATATAAAGAATGTGCAACTACACAATAAAAGCCACATATGACAGAGCCACAGCTAGCATCATAATCAACAGGATCCAGAACAAGACAAGGATGCCCTGTCACTACTTCTATTCAGTTTAGGCAACAGAAACAAAAAGCATCCAAATTAGAAAGAAAAACGTTGAGTTGTCCATTTGCAGATGACATGATTTTTTTTTTTCTTGAGACAGTTTCTGTCACCCAGACTGAAGTGCAGTGGCATGATCATGGCTTACTTCAGCCTCCACCTCCCTGCCTCAAGTGATCCTCCCGCCTCAGCCTCCCCAGTAGCTGGAACTACAGGCATATGCCACCACACATGGTTTTTAATTTTTTTTTTGTAGCGACATGGTCTATGTTGCCCAGGTTGGTCTCAAACTCCTGAACTCAAGCTCCATGACATTGATCTGGGCAGTGACATTTTGGATTTTACCCTAAAAGCACAGACAACAACAAAAGCAAAAATAGACAAATGAGATTACAGCAAACTGAAAAGCTTCTGCATAGCAAAGGATACAGTGAACAGAGTGGAGAGAAAACCTACAGAATGGGAGAAAATATTTGCAAACCACACATCTGACAAGGGGCTACCATCCCAAAAATATAAAGAATTCAAACAACTCAATAGCAAGAAACAAAGAAATCTGAGGCTGGGCGTGGTACCTCATGCCTGTTATCCCAGCACTTAGGGAGGCCGAGGCAGGTGGATCACAAGGTCAACAGATCGAGACCATCCTGGCCAACATGGTGAAATCCCTTCTCCACTAAAAACACAAAAAATTAGCTGGGTGTGATGGTGCACACCTGTAGTCCCAGCTACTCGGGAGGCTGAAGCAGAAGAATTGCTTGAATCCGGAAGGCAGCGGTTGCAGTGAGCCAAGATCGCACCACTGCACTCCAGCCTGGCAACACAGCGAGACTCCTTCTCAAAAAAAAAAAAAAAAAAAAAAAAAAAAATTGAAAATGGGCAAATGACTTGAATAGTCATTTCTCAAAGGAAGACATACAAATGACCAACTAGTGTCTGAAAAAATGCTCAAATCACTAATCAGGGAAACGCAAATCAAAACCACAAGGTATTTCCTCACACCTTTCAGAATGGCTGTTATCAAAAACAAGAGATAAATGTTGGTGATGCTGTGGAGAGAAGGGCACCTTGTACATTTTTGGGAATGTGATTAGTACAGCCATTATGGAATACAGTATGGAGGTTCCTCAGAAAATTAAAAATAGAACTACCATGTGATCTAGCAATTTAATTCTGGGTATATATCCAAAAGAAGTGAAATCGGTACTTTTGCACTCCCATGTTCATTTCGGCATTATTCACAATAACCAAGACATGGAATCAACCTAAGTGCCCATCAACGGATGAATGGATTAAAAATGTGGTAAATATACACAATTGAGTACTATTCAGCCACAAAATGAGAGAGATCCTCTCATTTGTGACAACACAGATGAACCTGTAGGACGTTATGCTAAGTGAAATAAGCCAGACGCACAAAGACAAATACCACATATTCTCACTCATATGTGGAAGCTAAAATGATGGAACTTAAACAGAGTAGAATCATGACGACCAGAGGCTGGAGTGGTTGAGATCAGGGAGGGCTGCATATATGTTAATCAAAGGATATAAACTTTCAGTCGGATAGAAGGAATACATTCAGTAGATCTAACCTACTACACAGTGAATTACACTTAATAACTTATTGTACTCTTGAGAAATGCTAAGAGAGTAGGTGTTAAGTGTGTCAACTACAAAAATGATCAAAATGTGCCATAATACGTATGTTAATTAGCTAGATTTAGTCATTCCACAATGTATATATACTTCAAAACCTCATGTTCTACATGGCAAATACATACAATTTTAATCTTTTTTAGCATTAAAAAGAAAGGAATATTTCCTTGTTTTTCTTCCCAGCCTACTGAAAGATAGGATGGGTAACAATCTGAGTTGTAAAACAAAACAAAACTCCATTATATAGATAGGGCACCAAATGTTTGCTTTGCCTTTCCTCTCAGCCCTGGCCCATAGGAAGCCAGTTAGTACAGTGTCGATCCGGAGTTCCTGATGCAGAGAGATTAAAATATTTCATAATCTTTCCAGTTTCATCAGAATTCATTTTCTAAATTTTAGCTTAGGTTGAAATTCTTCCATAAAGATTAAAGACCCTAAAGAAATCAAATCCCATGCTTTTATTTTACACAATGTAGCATTTTGGTGAAATTTCCTATATAGTAAATGTCATAGTATATGGGTAGGTGATTGGATGGTTTCAATTATCACTATTAACTGTTGTTCATCAAGTCCTACTAATATTTCCTTTATGTTTAGTGCATTTAAAGAAAAATAACTTTGTTCTGAGCAAAATACAGTTAGTTTTGCTTCACTACTTAAAATTAAGCTGCATCATTTTTACCTATGTAGATTTTGTACAGTGTTCAGATATAGTATCATATAAAATTATATTTGAGCCATTATATAGACATTCTTGTTCTTCTAATAGCAAATCTCATCTAGTCCAAGAAAGTAACAAACATATTGTTGGATTATATGTATTTTCTAGAAAATGCCTATACCACTATATTCTGAATGAGATAAAATAGATACATAAGTCTATATCATGTCCAGATAGTCTTGTTTTGACTTCCTATTTGCTTTCATGTTCCTTGATTTTATTGCTTTTTAAATATACCCTGGAATAAGCACAGTATATTTCATTTTGATTTTTAAAGAGGAGCTTATACTTATTGTGCTATAAAATCCAGTAACTTCCCAATTTCCAAGCTATGCTATTTTTATGAGTAATTTTTGATATTTAATCAGATTTGACATTTGAGAGTTTAATTTTATGAGCATGGAAGTGACAGAAAACATTTATATTAATTCTGAGAGTAAGTTTTTATAGACATTCCTTCAATGTTATTTATTAAATCTAAAAAGGGCTTATTTAAAAATCAGACTAGGTACAAGAATAGCTAAAATCTCTTACAGTTATTATTTTATTAGACACGTATGTTTGAAATAATACTATATTATTTCATTGTATACATTAAAATTTAACTCTGTCTTTTCTGCTATAGAACTTAACTGCAAGAAAAAATATTTGTTTTCTAAGTTCTGGAAATGCTTTAATTGGACCTTTAGTGTTAAATATCCATTTCAGTGAACAGATTCCATGGTACTGGACAGAATATACATTTTTAAATACTTTTTAAAAATTCAACTTTTAAGTTCAGGGGCACATGACGTGCAGGTTTGTTATATAGGCAAATTGTGTTATGGGGGTCTGCTGTACAGATGACTTCATCACCCAGGTATTAAACCTAGTACCCATTAGTTATTTTTCCTGATCCTTTTCCTCCTCTCACCCTCCACCCTCTGATAAATTATTCCAATTTTATAAAGGATAAAACTTATCTGGTTTAAAACTTTTGTGTTCAAGAGTTGTTTAGGACTTGCGTGCCTAACACAAGTAGTTACTTGTAGCAGGATTTTTTTTTTTTTTACTTTAAAAATTTTATTTATTTTTTATTTTTTTTATTATACTTTAAGTTCTAGGGTACATGTGCATAACGTGCAGGTTTGTTACATATGTATACTTGTGCCATGTTGGTGTGCTGCACCCATCAACTAGTCATTTACATCAGGTATAACTCCCAATGCAATCCCTCCCCTCTCCCCCCTCCCCGTGATAGGCCCCGGTGTGTGATGTTCCCCTTCCTTGTAGCAGGATTTTAAAGCAATCAGAAAGAGCGATGGGGTTCAGAAGGAGATTTATTATTTAGGTGCACCGGCCCAGTCCGATTAATATTCAAAGGACTAAGCCCTGAATAAAAGTTAAGTTAGCTTTTAAGCATTTTGTGGGGTAGGGGGAGATCTGTGCAGCGGGAAGCATACTACAGAAGTGAGAAACAAAGGCAATTATTCAGTCGCGATATGCATTACATCATTTTTTACTTTTTAAGGAAAAAAATGTTTTGCAACTTGAGTGTATCTGTCTAGTGACCTTGCAACTGCACAGCTAGGGATTCAGGGTCTTCACCATGCCTGGGAAGGGAGGAGAGGTAAGGCTCACTAGCCACAGAAAAATAGGCAGTTTTTAAAGGACTCACCCTCTTTCTCTTTCTCAGGGGGAGTTGGGTTTTCTTACAACTGAGTTTCTGCTTACACACTCTTTCTTTTAATTCCTGTTCCAACGAAGGAAATGTTCTAAGTTTTAGGCTTCTTTACAATGATTCATTTTAGGTATTTGGTGCATTACTATACTTTCAAAACATTTCTAGTGAGTTATTCACTCTCAAATGTGCAGTCTATTTAGCAACTTTTTCTAAAAGTGGTTACACAGCTCATCAAACCTACAACAATATTCCTAAAACTTCAGTTTTTTTATGGTAGAATATTGTGTCTTAACTGAAAGAGTTGCATTTCTTCCCACATAAAAAAAGGCCTGTTAGCATCACCACGGCAGTGCCTGTCTACTCTGTATTTTAACTCTAATCAGACTATCATATTAGGTATGCTAAATACTCAGAAGGCAAAGACAAAGTTCAATAAACTTTTTTTTTGAGACGGAATCTCGCTGTTGCCAGGGTATAGTGCAGTGGTACAATCTCAGCTCACTGCAACCTTGGCTTCCCGGGTTCAAGCAATTCTCCTGCCTCAGCTTCCCGAGTAGATGGGATTACAGGCACATGCAACCACGCCCAGCTAATTTTTGTATTTTTAGTAAGAGACAGGGTTTCACCATGTTGGCCAGGATGGTCTCAATCTGTTGACCTCGTGATTCACCTGCCTTGGCCTCCCAAAGTGCTGGGATTACAGATTTCAGTCACCACGCTCGGCCCTAAACTTTTTAATTATGTAAGTTATATGCTCTGTATAGTTCTTCCTGTCTCCACTTAATTTTACCTACTTAGCCAAATGCCCAGTAGTCACTTTATTCTTTGAAAGTTTCAGGTAATCTCTCACATTCTTCCAATTCTTTTTTGTTCATTAACTTTTTTCACAGGGTGTTTAAGTATATATGTGGCTCTGTACTTAATACTTCAGCTCCTCAGTCAACAAACTGTTCTCCAGTCCTTTTCCCTGTGACAAAATGCATGCGTTTCATATTTACAAACTGCCAAGTGTAATTTCCCTTACACATTAGCCTATTTACAATTGATACTACATTGCAGTAGTTTAAACGGGCAAACTTAGATTGTATTAAATTTGTGTGCATATTTATGAAATTTGAACACTCCTTACAATAGAGAATATCACATTTTAATTTCAAAACATCAATAGTTACTGAAAGCATTTTAACTATGAAAATATGTAACAGTTGCAAAGGCATGGCATCAATTTAAATGCCCATCAATGGTAGGCTGGATAAAGAAAATGTGGTACATATACACCATGAAATACTATGCAGCCATAAAAAAGGACTAGATCATGTTCTTTGCAGGAACATGGATGGAACTGGAGGTCATTATCCTTAGCAAACTAACATAGGAACAAAAAAACTAAATACTGCATATTCTCATTTGCAAGTGGAAGCTAAATGATGAGAATATATGGACACATAGAGGGGAAAACACACACTGAGGCCTATCAGAGAGTGGAGGGTGGGAGGAGGGAAAGGAGCAGGAAAAATAACTACTGGGTACTAGGCTTAATATCTGGGTGACAAAATAATGTGTACAACCCCTGTGACATTTCTCTATGTAACAAACCTGCACATGTACCCCTGAACTTAAGATGAAAGTTAAATAAAAAAGTTTGAATAAATTAAGACGTGTATAAACAGCCTCCCAAAGTGCTGAGATTGCAGGCATGTGCCACCGTGCCCAGCCAGCTAGCATAGTATTTTTACATAACTTTTTGCTGGTAGGATTTTCACATGGCATTATGACAGTAGCACTTTCTTCGTGTAGGTATTTAAGATTGTGTGCTGAAAAATTAATAGCATAAACATACTATAGAGAGAGATGACTAAGGGGAGTCAAGAAAGGGAGGCAGAGCCCTGTGCAGGCCTTCCTTTCTCTGTGGACAAAGAGAAGCCAGGGCCAGGCCTCCTGGGCAGTTGCAGGCTGGCATGTCTGCCTGGCACCCCACCTGGCCCCAAATTCCCCTTGTGGGACCCTTAGGACGGGCCCCGTTTCCACTCTGCTGGGTGAGGAGTTCCTTTGTGCTGCCTGATGTTCTGGATCCTGAGCCCACACCCAGGCCCAGGCAGGGCAGAGTCTCCTTTCCCTGCAGCCTCTGAGGCCACGAGGCCCCAGGCTTCAACTCTGTCCTCCACTGGACGACCCTCTGGTCAGGTCCCTGGACGTGCCCGTGGGAAAAGATATGCACCCATGTGCACGTGTGTCCACATATGTGAAGACAGGTGTGTGTGCGTGTGCACAAGTGTGCAGGGTGCACCCATGTAAGAACCCTACAGACCTTTTTCCCAGGAGAAGGCTATATCCCCCCCATGGTGTCAGGTGTCCACTCAAGCCCCCCAAGGGTGGGGTGGGGGGGACGGGGAGATCTTTTGGATTCTGGGCAGAACTGCCATCTCAGATGGGCCCTGAGGTCATCACAGAGCCGAGCCAGACATTCAGCTTGTGCACGTCGGCCAAGGTCTGGCCAGAGTGGTCCCTGGGAAGTGTGGGGAGGGGGCTATTCAGACCCACCCCTTACCTCTTCATTCTCCTGGAAGACAGTCATAGGAGCCTGTTTGCCACCAAAAGTTCCAAACACCCTTCACCCCCAGCCTCTCCCTCCTTATCAGGTCCCTTCCCTGGGCATAGGCCCGAGTGTGCAGCCTGGGTAGCTGCTAGCCCCAGAGATGGGACCTGTCTGCACCGTGGGGAGCTCCCTGTGGCCAACTCCAGCTTTGTCAGACCTGGCAAGGGTGGGTGGCAGGCAGCACCCGGTCTCTTGGTCCAGGTTAGCTCTCCTGGGCTGGCTGCCCCCGCTCCCCAACGCCCTGCACCACCTCCCCCTCTGCAGGCCACCTCTGGACACAACTGTTGGCCGAGTCTGAGCCAGACCCTGACTTGGCAGCTCCCTCTCCTGCCTGCGAAGGCGACTGCACTTTGACTTCAAATCTGCAGTGATGTGCAGATCGCACATTCAGCCCTGAGCCTCACCAGGACACAGCAGGGACAGGAGCAGCTGGCCTGGGGGCTCCCTAGGCTCAGGTTCCTAGGCCCTCCCACCCCAAGGCCCCATGGACATCCCCCTTCCTCTATCCCTCTGTGCTTAGATGCAGGCCAGACCTCAAGAGGCAGCTGGGGGGTGGGGAGAGAACAGAGGACTTTTCCCACAGAGGCCCAGAGCACACATCCAACCTCAGCCCACAACCCCCCCAGTGCAGGCCCACTGGCTTCTCCTTGTGAGCTGAATATGTTCATGGCCACTTCTTTAGAAGAAATTAAGTCTTTGGGACTCCAGTTCTTCTCTGCTGCTGCCTGCTCTCCTCCGCTGCCAGTCCCACATCCTAAGAGTGCCCCTGCATAGAGTAGGTGGGGAAGGGCGCCCACCCTTGCAGCTCCCCCCATGAGGCTGAAAGGTTCCCAATTCTCCCATAGACCCAATATACTACACAGCTTCCTTGAATAAACGGAGAAATTAATCCTGCTAGTCTTAAAGTTACATTTGTTTCACCTGAGTTCCATGAAACTTACCTGCCCAAGGCCTGACAATGAGAAGCCAGCCCCTCCTCAGCCCCTATGATTGCCTAAGGCACCTGCTGCTGCCCGGTGACCAACTCCTTTTCCACACCCTTTTCCAGTTCGTTTTTCCAGTTACATTTCTTCCGGGCTAGCCCTGCAGGACCCCCAAGCCTGTCCACTAACCTGGATGTTGAGAAAGGCTCTCTCGGACCCCCTTCCCTGCTCAGCTCTTTCTGTCCTCCTGCTTCTGCCCTGTCCCCTACCCCTCCCGCAGAGGCCCAGCTCCACAGGGCCTGTGCCTCCGGAAAACCGCGGGGGTTGTGGGCGGCGCTCTCTGCCAGGTGAACCTGGGGAGGCGGGGCGGTTTTCCAAGTCCCCTTGGTCGCACCCCCAGCCATTCCCGACCTTGCTTCCCCGCGCGGTGTGTGGCTTCCCTGCCCTCTGTGCAGCCAAAACGAGCAAATTCACGAACTGCAAACTGGCGCACCAGGTGAAAGAGCAGCTATGCCTGCAGATGTGCTGGGACCCAGGCTACTGGTGGCCTTTCCAACATCAGGTTCCTATCTTTCCCGCGTCCTGCTGGCATCCCGCTCCTATCAACGTTCTGCCCTGCCATCACCCTCCACCTACCCACGGCCCGGTCCTAACCGCACCCTGCCTCACCAGCACCCTGCTCGTACCCACACTCGGTCCTGCCAGTACCACATCGTACCCGCGCCCCGCAATCACCCTGCCCCTATCGCACTCCGTCCCACTCTCCCACGCCACTCCAGCACCCCGATCTTACCCATGTTTCTCCGCACCAGTACCCCATTCTGCCCCGTCAGCATCTTGCTCCAACCACATCCCGCTTCCACCTGCGCCCTGCTCTTTCCTGGGCCTGGCCCAGCTGTCACCCTGCTCCTACCCGGCACCGGTCAGCAGCACCTAGCTCCTACCTGCTGCCCTGCCCGGCAGTGTGTCCAGAATTGGTAGGTTCTTGGTCTCACTGACTTTAATGAAGCCACAGACCCTCGCAGCAAGTGTTACAGTTCTTAAAGGTGGTATGTCCGGAGTTTGTTCCTGCAGATGTTCGAATGTGTCTGGAGCTTCTTCCTTCTGGTGGGTTTGTGGTCTTGCTAACCCGAGTGAAGCTACAGAGCTTTGCCGTGAGTGTTACCTCTCTTAAAGGCAGTGCGTCTGGAGCTGTTCGTTCTTCCCGGTGGGTTCGTGGTCTACGCTAGCTTCAGGAGTAAAGCTGCAGACCTTCACAGTGAACGTTACAGCTCGTAAAGGCAGTACGGACCCAAAAAGCGAGCAGCAGCAAGACTCATTGCAGACAGAAAAACAACAAACCAACCACACTGCCAGTACCACCCAAGTGAGGTGTTGGCTCGGGCAGCCTGCTTTTATTCCCTTATCTGACTCCACCCACATCCTACTGAATTGGTCCATTTTGCAGAGAGCTGATTGGTTCGTTTTACAGAGAGCTGATTGGTCCGTTTTGACAGGGTGCTGATTGGTGCATTTATGATCCCTTAGCTAGATATAAACCTTCTCCAAGTCTCCACCAGACTCAGGAGCCCAGGTGGCTTCACGTAGTGGGTCCTGCACCGGGGCAGCGGGCGGAGCTGCCCGTCAGTCCCACACCGTGCACCAGCACTTCTCAGCCCCGGGTGGTTGATGGGGCCGGACGCCGCGGAGCAGGGGGCGGCGCCCGTTGGGGAGGCTCGGGCCGCGCGGGAGCCCAGGGCGGAGCAGGGGGCTTGGGCATGGCGGGCTGCAGGTCCTGAGCCCTGCCCTGCGGGGAGGTAGCTGAGGCCCGGCGAGAATTTGAGCCCAGTGCCAACAGTGCTGGAGGACCCGGCGCAGCCTCCGCAGCTGCTGGCCCGGGTGCTAAGCCCCTCACTGCCCTGGGCCCGCTGCCGCGGCCGGCCGCTCCGAGTGCGCCCCGCTCCCCGCGCCCCTCGCCCCGCCCCGCCCCCGCCGGAACTCACGCTGGCCCGCGGTCGCCGCCCGCAACCCCTGTTCCTTCCCAAGCCTCTTTCCTCCACATCTCCCGGAAAGCGGAGGAAGCTGGCTCCGACTTCTGCCAGCCTAGAGAGGGGCTCCCACAGTGCCGTGGCAGGCCAAAGGGCTCCCCAAGCACAGCCAGAGTGAGCGCCGAGAGCGAGGGCTGATAGCATGTTGTCACCTCTCAGCAGGACCACATCCTACCCGCGCCCCACCCCGCCAGCACCCAACTGTACCCGTCCTGCAGCACTCCATCCTACCCACCTTAGCCCCACCAGAACCCCAATCTTACCTGCACTCCACTCCTACCCATTCTCTGCCCGGCCAGCACCCTGCTTCTACCTGCACTCTGCTCCTTCCAGTGCCCTGCCCTGCCCTGCCAGCACCCCATCCTACACATGCCTGGCCCAAGCAATCACCCTACTCCTACCTGAACCCCACTCCTACTCACACCCCGCTCCTACCCATGCCCCACCACTCCAGCACCAGCCCAAATCCAAACCGTGCTCCTACCCACACCTTGCCCTGCTAGCACCCCATACCACCCATGCCTCACCCTGCCAGCACCCCAATACTACCCACACAAGGATCCTACCCACATGCTGCTCCTACCTGTGCCCCACCCCACCAGCACCCCACTCCTACTGGAGCCCATCCACATGGCACCCTGATCCTGCCTGTGCCATGATCCTACCCTTGCCCAGCTCCTGCCTGCTTGAGGTCTTCAGACTCCTAACATTTAGACAACCACACAATCCATTAGATCCATTCAAAATGTTTATTGATAAACTAAGATTTATGACATGAAAGTCACACACGTTGTGGGAAACTGAGGACTGGAGAGACTGATATGAAAGTACAGGAGGATTGTTTATTTTAGGTACACATCAGCTCAGTGGATTCGCATCCAAAAAGCTGAGCATTAAACAAAGACAGAGCGGGGTTTTTGTAAGTGGACTTACAATAAATAAAACCAAAGCAGCTAATCATATGACAGGTCACATAATCTATAGCATAGCATAACTTGTGGCCTTGCATAGCTGGTGGCCCTGTAGTTGCATTGAAAGAAAAACAAGAACTGGCTAAATACAGACATTTGTAAAATGTCTGTATTTACATTTTACACGCTTAAGAAGCCTGGGGAAACAGTAACAGTAAAATAATTTGTCTTTTTTTTTTTTTTTTTCCTTCAACCTTGCTCTGGAAGGGGGTGGTGTCTGGAAGCCATTCCTTTGGCTTTGGCTTCTCAAACAGCTTATCTTACAACTGTCCTTGAAGTGAGCTGATAAGCAGAGGAAAACTTGTTCTTTTCTTTTTAACCCATGCCTTGCCTGTTACTTTTCTTGGAGTGAATGAACGCATCTTTATTTTTAAATTTCTGCCTCATGCAAACAAAATATGCTGGAATTTAATTTGAAATTAAAGAGGTCTAGGAAATAACAAGTCACCAAATTCTCAAAAATACATTCATTAGAGTAACATGTAATTTTTAAAAGTAGTTTTAAACAAAACGTAGTTTTAGGCAAATCAAGATAATTTCATTTATGGCACATAAAATTCCATAATCTTGTGCATAACACTTTACAATGAGAACTTTTGTTAACCAGGACACATTATTTTCTCTGTTCATTCTTTTGACACACAGATTTATGTTTCCCTCCTAGACCTCCTTGCAAAAATGCCTGTTTCGGATTCCTCAGAGTACGGATAAGAAGGAAGGCTTGATCAGCATGTGGTGGATCTGAAGATTCAAAGAGGTGCCATGGCTCAAAAGTAGACATTTTGGTAAATGTGAAGAAGTGAGATTCAATGAAGATGGTAAGAAATGAAAGGTGTTACCAAAAGTGGGTGTGTGTAGCCATGCTTGTCACACAAAGTAGGCTTTAAGTCAAAAAAGCACAAAAATAGAAAATAAAGGTCATTATAAAATGATAAAGGGATCAATTCAGCAAGAAGGTAGAACAGTTGTCAATGTAAACACACCTGACGCAGGAGCCCCAGTTATTACAGTAAGAGTTATTCGAGCAACAGACAGAGACAGACAATAACAGCTGGAGACCCCAACACCCACTTTTAGCAACAGACACACCCTCTCAGCAGAAAAGCAACAGACCAGACTTACACTCCAATAGAAGTCGAAGGGACCTGACAGGTAATTACAGCACATTTCACCCAGCAACTGCAGAACCTGCGTTCCTCTCATCAGCTCACAAAACATTCTCCAGGATAGGCCACATTTTAGGCCACAGAACAAATCTCAAAAAAGCATTTAAAAAATGAAAATCATAGCAAGTATCTTCTCAGAGTAAAATGGCATAAATCTAAAAGCCAATAACAAGAGAAACATTGGAAACTCTCCAGGTACATGGTATATAAATAATGTTAATAGTGAAAAAATCAAAAAGGAAAGTAACAAAAACATATCTTGAAAAAAAAAAAAGGAAACAAAAGAGAAAAAATACATATAGTAGGTGTTTTTGAAGTAAAAAAATGCAGAACAATAAAAAAGTTCAAAGATACGATAAAAGAAACATTTTCTGAACTAAAAATTGATTTGAATATGTTTTCTTTCATTGGTAAGAAAATGACTGGCAGAGAAAGGTGATGTACCTGAATTTTTTTTTTTTTTTTTTTTAGAGGGCATCTTACTCTGCCACCCAAGCAATTCTACCTCAGCCTCCCGAGTAGCTGGGATTACAGTCAAGCACCACCATGCCCAGCTAATTTTCTGTATTTTTAGTAGCGATGGGGTTTTACCATGTTGGCCAGGCTGGTCTCAAACTCCTGACCTCAGATGATCCACCTACCTCGGACTCCCAAAGTGCTGGGATTACAGGCATGAGCCACCACGCCGAGCCGATTAGACAGGCTTTTAAAGCCACAGCAGAAGCAGCAGGAATGTCTGTAACCGATGGCCGAACAGTATTAAACTCCTGGTTGTTTTGGGAGGAGTCACTACAACTGCAGCCCAACTACCTTTATTATGCCAGGTAACACAGTGCTGGGGGGACCTACTGGAGTTGACAAGATCCCCTGGGGGCACAGGTGGCAATGGCTGTGCACTAGTGGCTGGATATTTCTGAAAAATGAAATAAACTAGTGGTCATCCAAGAAGATGTAGAATTAATGTACCGAAAAGCATTGATGAACATGGTCCGGCTCAACAGGAAAGCTGCAGGAATCATGTACACGTTCAATGCCCACGCAGCCACTGACATCACTGGCTTCGAGGTTTGGGAACAGGTACTGAATGTGGCCAAGCAGCAGAAGTACTCTCTTTTTAAAAGCACTTTCACAGGCAGGCACGGTGGCTCATGCCTGTAATCCCAGCACTATGGGAGGCTGAGGCAGGCAGATCACCCGAGGTTGTGAGTTCAAGACCAGCCTGACCAACATGGAGAAACTCCGTCTCTACTAAAAATACAGAAAATTAGCCGGGTATAGTAGCACATGCCTGTAATCCCAGCTACTCAGGAGGCTGAGGTAGGAGAACTGCCTGAACCTGGGAAGCAGAGGTTGCTGTGAGCCGAGGTCGCGCCATTGCATTCCAGCCTGGGCAACAAGAGCGAAACTCAGTCTCAAAATAAATAAAATAAAAAGTGTTTTCACATATGACAGACATTACCAATAGTGTCAAATAGCAGTTGGTGTCTTTTCATTTTATGTATGTTTATCGTATAAGTCTGATCTTTTTTTAGTGTCTTGAATGGTTTTCTGGGAAGACAGCATTGGTAAGTGGCACAGGATGGTATCCTAGTTGTAAGAGGGTTGCATGATTCCTTCGTCTTTGGCTTGAAAAGCCTAGTCTTGGACCAGGCGCATTGGCTGTAATCCCAGCACTTTGGGAGGCCCAGGAAGGTGGATCACGAGGTCAAGAGATCAAGACCATCCTGGCCAACATGGTGAAACCCCGTCTCTACTAAAAATTCAAAAAAATTAACTGGGCGTGGTGGTGGGTGCCTGTAGTCCCAGCGACTTGGGAGGTTGGGGCCGGAAAATCACTTGAACCTGGGGGACAGAGGTTGCAGTGAGCCGAGGTTGCGCCACTGCACTCCAGCCTTGCGAGAGAATGAGACTCCGTCTCAAAAAATAAAAAATAAAAATAAAAAAATAGAAAAGCCTAGTCTAGTCACTCAAGGGCATCTCACACCCACGACAGTTTCCAGTACTGCATTCTGTTCAACACAGTTAAGTGCTTCACTGCATACAACACACTTTGAAGACAAAAAGAAATCTTATTTTTTGTTTCCTTATTGATATTTACAGTAATACTATTAACTGTTTATTAACAGCAAAAATGAGATATTTGCAATGTGATGTAGTTAGGTTTTTTTGTTTGTTTGTTTTGTTTTTTTTTTTAGACTGAGTTTTGCTCTTGTTGCTCAGGCCAGAGTGCAGTGGCACAGTCTCAGCTCACTGCCACCTCTGCCTTCCAGGTTCAAGCGATTCTCCTGCCTCAGCCTCCCTAAGGAGCTGGGACTACAGGTGCCCGCCACGATGCCTGGCTCATTTTTGTATTTTTAGTAGAGGCAGGTTTTCCCCATGTTCAGCAGGCTGGTCTCCAACCCCTGACCTCAGTTGATCTGCCCATCTTGGTCTCCAAAAATGCTGGAATTACAGGCATGAGCCACCACGCCCAGCCAAAATTAGATGTTTTTTAGTGTAACAAGGAATTGCCTTCCAAAAGGAAGTTCATGTATTATGCTCATTTGTAATATATAATTAGCTGCACAAATAATTTTTAAAGATAGTCAGTAACAAAGATTGTTCTGTATATGGTAGTGTTTAATACCTTTTTTTTTTTTTTTCCCCTGAAACAATCTTTCCCATCGCCCAGGCTGGAGTGCAAGAGCGTGATCTCGGCTCACTGCAAGTTCCTCCTCCTGGGTTCGAGCAATTCTTCTGCCTCAGCCTCCCGGGTAGCTGGGACTACAGGTGTGTGTCACCACACCCAGCTAATTTATTTATTTATTTATTTATTTTTGAGACAGAGTCTTGCTTTGTAGCCCAGGCTGGAGTACAGTGGCGCGATCTCGGCTCACTGCAAGCTCCGCTCACTGCAAGCTCCGCCTCCCGGGTTCACGCCATTCTCCTGCCTCAGCCTCCGAGTAGCTGGGACTACAGGTGAGCACCACCACACCCGGCTAATTTTTTGTATTTTTAGTAGAGACGGGGTTTCACCGTGTTAGCCAGGATGGTCTTGATCTCCTGACCTCGTGATCCACCCGCCTCAGCCTCCCAAAGTGCTAGGATTACAGGTGTGAGCCACCATGCCCGGCCTAATTTTTTATTTTTAATAGAGATGGAGTTTCACCATGTCGGCCAGGCTGGTCTTGAACTCCTGACCTCAGATGATACTCCTATCTTGGCCTCCCAAAGTGCTGAAATTACAGGCATGAGCCACTGTGCCCAGCCAATACATTTTGTAACATATTGTATATTGATTTCAGGCCTTTTATTTTCTTAAAAGCAGCAGCTATTTAGCCTAATTCTTAGCAGTGTTTTGTTCTCTGGGCCAGTAGTATTTTATACATGCTTTGTGTGATCCGCGTTCAAAATCCTCATTGCCAATGTTGCAGTTCAAATGTAAGCTTGTTATTCAAATAAATATTTAATTTTTAAACTTGCTCCCGTATGGCTGGGTGCAATGGCTCATGCCTGTAATCCCAACAGTTTGGGAGGCTGAGGCGGGTGTATCACCTGAGGTCAGGAGTTCGAGACCAGCCTGGCCAATATGGTGAAACCTCATCTCTACTAAAAATAAAAAATTAGTCGGGCATGCTGGTAGGCTCCTGTAATCCCAGCTACTCAGGAGGCTGAGGCAGAAGAATCGCTTTAACCTGGGTGGCAGAGGTTGCAGTGAGCTGAGATCGAGCCACTGCACTCTAGCCTGGGCAACAGAGTGAGACTCCATCTCAAAAAAAAAAAAAATTGCTCCTGTATTACCAGATGCCCCTTTTAGTATTATTTTAGAAGCATTGGGAGGGTTTTGGCTAAAGTGTAATTTACCGGAAAACACTAGATTTTAGCTTTATAAAACTCTTACATCTTTCATGGGACCTGTATTTTCTTGAATTAAATTTTACAGTTCTAGGCCGGGCACAGTGGCTCACGCCTGTAATCCCAGCACTTTGGGAGGCCCAGGCTGGTCGATCATGTGAGGTCAGGAGTTCAAGACCAGCCTGGCCAACATGCTGACACCTCTGTCTCTACAAAAAATACAAAAATTAGCCGACTGGTAGTGGCATGTGCTTGTAATCACAGCTACTTGGGAGGCTGAGGCAGGAGAATCGCTTGAGCCTGGGAATTGGAAGTTGCAGTGAGCCAAGATCTTGCCACTGCACTCCACTATGGGTGACAGAGTGAGACTCTTTCAAAACAAAACAACAACAACAAATCTGTAGTTCCAGAATAGGTGATCTAAAAAGGTGTTACCTGTGTTACTTAAAAACAGAGGCTTCCATATATATATATTTTTTGTTTTTTGTTTTTGAGATGGAGTCTTACTCTGTCACCCAGGCTGGAGTACAGTGGCACGATCTCGGCTGATTGCAACCTCTGCCTCCTGGGTTCCAGCGATTCTCCCCTTTCAGCCTCCCAAGTAGGTGGGACTACAGGCGTGCGCCACCAGATCCTAATTTTTGTATTTTATAGTAGAGACGGGGTTTCACCATATTGGCCAGGCTGCTCTCCAACTCCTGAGATTGTAATCCACCCACCTCGGCCTCCCAAGGTGCTGGGATTACAGGAGTGAGCCACTGCGCCCGGCCAGCTTCCTTGTATTTTAACCCACTAAACAATGAGAAGGAATCCTTCTCATTAAGCAGAAGGGCACTGGATCCTTGGGTGCCTGACTTCCTAAGAGAAGCAGTAGCATACCCTGAAAGTTTCTGACACTTCCTGCTCACAGGCACCAAAGCCACGTATGTAAACCTATCCACTTCTTGACAAAGGAACCCTCCCCTGGGAATATAAAGCTCCCTGGAAGAGGCTTCTTGGACGTGACCACCTCCAGGAACCAGCGGGCAACCTGTATGCATGTGTGACCAGACCTCCAGCTATAAGCATGTCGTGCAGTACAGAAGAGCCTGCTACAAAACTGAAATTGATCAGACATTTTATAGGAATTAATAGAGATGTTGGGCCTCAAAAGCTTTAAATCTGTGATCTACAAAATAAAATGTGTTGGAAACCTCTGGACAAAATTTTTTTCTCTTCCACTATATTTGGAATATTTTTCTTCCATTGTTAAGTACACATATGTATTGTACAAAATGTCCAGGAAAATGTCATACAATAATGAACAATGAACTATACACATTTATTTATTTGAGATGAAGTTATACATTTATTTATATTTATTTATTTATTTGAGACAAAGTTTCACTCTTGTTGCCCAGGCCAGAGTGCAGTGGCATGATCTCAGGTCACTGCAACCTCCGCCTCCTGGGTTCAAGTGATTCTCTTGCCTCAGCCTCCCATGTAGCTGGGATTACAGGTGCCAGCCACCACACCTGGGTAACTTTTTGTATTTTTAGTAAAGATGGGGTTTCACCATGTTGGCCAGGCAAACTCCTAACCTCAGGTGATCCACCTGCCTTGGCCTCCCAAAGTGCTGAAATTACAGGCGTGAGCCACTGCTCCCGGCCAGGATATACATAAAGTTGTTACCAAACTTCAAGGATCAAAGAAAGATTCCTAAGGAGGGGACATCTGAGAAAAAAAAAGTTCTGTTCAAATATATATTTTTCCTCAGAGTTTTCCATAGCAATGTTTAATGCTAGAAAAAATGGAATAATATGACAATGTGTGTGTATACTGTATATATAACTAAAGACATATAAAATGGTCTGGAATTATAATGCACAAAGCCAATAGCATTAGTTACTTCTGAAAAATGTACTGGAATGGAAAAGAAGACATTGGTCTTGTGTAAAATTTTCATTTTTTAAACAGAATATGAAATATATTAATGATAACCACCCAACAATAATAACAATGCTGAAGCAACCTCTACCAAGTTATCAGGACAAGACCATGTGATCCAGACAGGTATGTTCAAGTTGTTTTCTAAGCGGAAGGAAGCAAACATCATTTGCAAATATACAAGGACAGACCCATCTCATGAAATAATTTTGATAAGCAAGAAATGACTGGAGAAGCCATGACTTTAACAAAATTGATAGTAAGCAACCAACCCATTAGAAAATTGTTACACGATTATAAAATTACAATCTATAGCCATTCTATACAATCTATAGAATGGTAATTCTATAACCATTACATGCTATAATTCCTCAAGGAGGAATATGGTTGGTGAGTTCTTACATATGTAACATTGATAAATGGGAATGATATCTTAGAATTTATGCCAAAAGAAGAAATGTGTCTTTGATGGTGTTATCAGATTAGATTCTCCCAGAAAGGTTGAAAGATCTTTCAGAAAGGTTCCAACATTGAACAAACCAAAGAATAAGGTAATAGAAAGCCATTGTAGGTTCCCAGATGGCAGATATTACTCTTAAGAAGCATTTCTTTTTCCCATCCCCCACCTGCATGTACTACCCCATTTCATTAATGCTGGACTTGACCGTGTGACTTTCTTTGCTCAGCATAGCATTAGCAGGCTTGGTTCTGCCATTACTGTGACAAGAATAACAGAAAGCTGACCGTTCCTCTTCTTTAGTTCCAAAAGTAAAAATAAAATGAGCGTGATCTCATTGTTCAATTCCCACCTATAAGTGAGAACATGCGGTGTTTGGTTTTCTGTTCTTGCGATGCAGGAAGGGGAACATCACACACTGGGGCCTGTTGTGGGGTGGGGGGATGGGGGAGGGATTGCATTAGGAGATATACCTAATGTAAATGACGAGTTAATGGGTGCAGCACACCAACATGGCACATGTATACATATGTAACAAACCTGCATGTTGTGCACAGGAACCCTAGAACATAAAGTATAATTAAAAATAAAAATAAAAAATAAAATGAGCGTTAAGAGACAGAATAGAAGCCACAGACTAGGAGAAAATATTTGCAAAACACATGTCTGATAAAGGGCTTATATCTAAACTAGATAGGACATTCTTTTTTTTTTTTTTTTTTTTTTACATCAGCAGAGTCTGTTTAATATCTTTAATAATTATATCATTTCTAAAGCTTTCCACAAAAGAGTATTACAGTTTTTTTTAACTTATTGGAAACATATCTAGGAAAAAAAAAAAGTCAGCCTTAATACTGAAACTATAATACAAATTTTAAATTATGGACACATACCATAAAACACAATGAACATTTTATTTAAATAAAAAGAAAAGATTTCACTAAGCAATAAACCCAACATATTTCTTTTCTCTCCATATCTACATCCAATGGTGATATTTTATAGGCTAGTTTCTAAACAGATGCAAATTTTTACAAAGCGGTGAAAGCCATGTTTTGCTCAGGAATACTATGGTTCACATACCATACAGGTTATTTTACAGCAGATACTAGTTTGCCAAGCTTCAGATGGCAAAATGCTAAGTTGTGAATTGAGTATTGTCCAGCTAGTTGTTTCTCCTTGCCCTAGAGACTCTGGCAGCATGACTGTTGAGAGACTGCCTTATTGCTGCCACTTCTCTTCTCGTAGTTGAATCTACTATGGGAGAATATTCATGTCCTTAAGATGCAAGTCCAAGCAAAAAGCCTCCCACAAATCCACTGGATATCACAATGTTCTGCTTGATAAATTCTGTTGCTTCTTCAATTAAATTGTTGATTTCAGGTGCTGCTTTGTTCGCTCGTTTCTTAATCTGTCTTTTTGCTTTATTTACATCTTTTTCAACTCTCTTCCAGTCAGTCTGCACGTAGCCACTATGACTAGCAATCTGACGGAGGAGAAAGCCACCACCTACTGCAGTTGCTGCAAGTTTTCCAACTTTCTGGAACAGAAATCCTGCACACCAGCCAGGAACGCCACCCATTACAATCTGGGTAGCTACTGAGTATTTTTCCACCATAGGTCCCGAACTGTGGCCAAACACTCGATTCCACCACTGGTGTCTTCTTGCATACTCAGTTAAATCCAACACTTCATAGGAGTCGTCATCACTTTCATATTCTTGGGGAGGGGGGTTCCGGGTCGCCATGATACCGCCAACGGCCAATTCTCAGAACATTCTTAACAATTAAAAAAATTTACAAGTGAGAAAAAGATCTGAATAGACATCTGAACAAAAAAAATGCACAAGGGACAAATCAGCAAATAAAAAGATGCTCAGCCGGGCGTGGGATCCCAGCCCGGCCCAGCTCAGCCGGGCTGGGATCACGCCTGTAATCCCAGAACTGTAGGAGACCACGGCAGGCAGATCACCTGTCAGGAGTTTGAAAGCAGCCTGGCCAACATGGTGAAACCCTGTCTCTACTAAACATATGAAAATTAGCTGGCAGTGGTGGCATGCGCCTGTAATTATAGCTACTTGGGAGGCTGAGGCAGGAGAACTGCTTGAGCCCAGGAGGCGGAGGTTGCAGTGAGCAGTGATCACGCCATTGCACTCCAGCCCAGGCAACAGAGTGAGACTCCATCTCAGAAGAAAAAAAAAAGCAATTTTACAGTGAGTACTAAATCGCATTTCTGAGGGTCCCCCCCGCCCCGCCCAGTTAGGTGATCCATTTGGTATGGTTGGGAGATGTGACACTCAAGGCTGGTACATCAAAACCACTTCTGTGGGGTTTGCTAAAACCACGTGGTTGCTGATTGAGAAATGTACATCACTGAGAAGAATGGATGGACTGTGTGTTCTCTATGCAGCTCTAAGCTGGCTTTTGAAAATACGGAGTGGCTGTGAGTTTGGGGAGATAATACTGCCCCTCCCCCAGCAGCTCCTGTGTCGTACACATCTCAGGTGGTCTTTGTAGCCAGTTAAGAATCAGGATTGGAATATATGTTAAACAGAGGCTGAATCAGGACATGTGCCAAGCTGAAAGACTTCTCCAGTTCTGTACAACTGAGCCTCAACAGTGTCTGTTATGACAAAATTGTTCTCCAAACATTAATTTGTGGTCTGCTCCCACACACTACAAATCATGGACTATGTGTCCATCTTTGACACTTACTGTGTTCCACCAAGAGGGACCCCATAACAAAATCAATGAAATGTCTGAGCACAGTCCAGGTGGCAGAGGTTTACTTCTTGAAGAAACGACTTCAACTTTCACCACCACCTGACACTGAAATCTGAAGTCCAATGGCCTCACAAATGTTTTCCAGGTCCTAACAAAGAAAACAATCTGAGTTGAAGATCCTGTATTCAATTATTTTGGCAACTATTTCTTAGATGTTTTCTTTTTTTTTTTTTTGAGATGGAGTCTCGCTCTGTTACCCAGGCTGGTGTGCAGTGGCGCAATCTCCACTTACTGCAAGCTCCACCTCCCAGGTTCACTCCATTCTCCTGCCTCAGCCTCCCGAGTAGCTGGGACTTCAGGCACCTACCACCACGCCTGGCTAAATTTTTTTTTTTTTTTTGTATTTTTAGTAGAGACGGGGTTTCACTGTGTTAGCCAGAATGGTCTCGATCTCCTCACCTCGTGATCGGCCTGCCTCAGCCTCCCAAAGTTTTGGGATTACAGGCGTGAGCCACTGCGCCCGGCCATCTTACATGTTTTCTTTGTCTGAAAGACTGAGCTAGGTGCTGAGGAGATGATGTTATTCCCATCCTTAGAGCTTGTGCTCCAGAGAAGAATATAGATAAGGAGAGGGACATCACATTGCCATCTGCACAAGGGGTGTGGGAAGCCATAGAGTTATGGGACTGCTATTTATGAGTAACCTGTAGAGTGGAGGAAAGCTTCCCAGAAAAAGCCAGCCCAGGGGAGCGGTGGGCAAGCAATCCAAGCACAAGCATCCACACTGATGCGGGCCAGACACTTCTTCCGTGAGGTCCTAAGAGCAGACTCTGCACACAGTCTGTATGTAACCAGGCAGAGGACAAGCCATGTGCAACTCAGAGGAGCTGTTTTTTTTTTTTTTTTTGAGAAGGAGTTTCGCTCTTGTTGCCCAGGCTGGAGTGCAATGGTGCGATCTCAGCTCACCACAACCTCTGCCTCCTGGGTTCAAGTGTTTCTCCTGCCTCAGCCTCCCGAGTAGCTGGGATTACAGGCACGCGCCACCACACCCAGCTAATTTAATTTTCAGTAGAGACAGGGTTTCTCCATGTTGGCCAGGATGGTCTCTATCTCCTGACCTCATGATCTGCCCACCTCAGCCTCCCAAAATGCTGAGATTACAGACGTGAGACACTTTGCCTGGCCAATACTGAAATATTAATGAAAGAAAAGCGGTTGGGAAACTTACCTGTGTTTTATTCAAAGCCTGTCCTCTCCTTTCTGTTCATGAACAGCAGGCATCCTGTGGCGACTAAAGAAGGGCCTACCAGCTAAGCGCCTCCATCGGCCCAAGGAGCAGCTTCCGCAGGAGCTCCGGCAGGTTCCTTGGAAAACGTGACGGTGCCAGGCCATGGTGCCCTGTTCAGAAATACAAGACTCAGATTTAGTAAAGTCAGTAGTGTAATGTGAAATTTGTTTAAAAAATCCTTAACCAAAACATTTCATTTCATAAGACCGATGTATTCTATCAACAGTTTTATACTGTATGCTCATACTTACGGCATTAAGAGTCAGCGTGATTGGCTGGTGACGTGCATCTGGTTCATCAATTTTAGTGACAAAGCCTTCCAGCATCTACAACTCTAGTCACCAAAATCAAGAATGTCTCTCTTTTCTTTTTTTACCTAATTACAAAGAAGGGACTGATTTATGAAAAGCAATATATTAATAAATAGCACAACTTATGTTCACATCATTGCCACTTGTAGCCACAAATTAAGAGTCAGGATTAAGGAAAACTTACCTAAGTTTTCCTAGGCTATTTTAAAATTGCTGTTTTTCTACAAAAATAAATGTTAAATTCTTCTTCTGAGGTAGTCTGAATTAAGTCGCTGCTAATTGGAAAAGACTATTAGATCTTAAGATGAACTGACAATTTCATAAAATAGACTTCCTTTCTACTATTAGAAAGTTCTAATAATGAGTTCTATCAGTTCCCCCTTAAAATATTATTAGTATCTTGGCATTTTTCAGACTTAATCTGAAAATGTTTTAAATATCAAAATAGACATATCCAAAGTTTACAACAAGGGTGTACAATCATGATGGGCAAAACATGGGGGCCCAACCCAACCCAGACCCATCACACCCTCAGCGTGTGGAAATGTTAAACTGTACAGGATCCATGGCTGGATACAAAAATCCGTAGGTGTCCCTGACATAAAATGCCATAGTACTTGCCTACAGCCCGGACACACCCTCCAATATCCTTCAAATTATCTTTAGATTACTTACAATATCTAATACAATGGAAATGCTAAATAAATAGTTGTTACACTTTATTGCATAAAGAATAATGACAAGAAAAAAAGTTTGTGGCCGGGCGCGGTGGCTCAAGCCTGTAATCCCAGCACTTTGGGAGGCCGAGACGGGCGGATCACGAGGTCAGGAGATCGAGACCATCCTGGCTAACCCGGTGAAACCCCGTCTCTACTAAAAAATACAAAAAAATAGCCGGGCGAGGTGGCGGGCGCCTGTAGTCCCAGCTACTCGGGAGGCTGAGGCAGGAGAATGGCGTAAACCCGGGAGGCGGAGCTTGCAGTGAGCTGAGATCCGGCCACTGCACTCCAGCCTGGGTGACAGAGCAAGACTCCGTCTCAAAAAAAAAAAAAAAAAAAAAAAGAAAAAGAAAAAAAGTTTGTGCATGTTCAGTACAGATGCAGCCATCCTTTTTTTTCTGGAGTATTTTTGATCTGAGGTTGGTAGAAAGCGAGGATGCAGGACCCACAGATAAAGGGGGCCGACTGTATTTAACACACACACACATTTTCCTTTGCCTGAGTAAAAAACAAAATTGTACTCGTAACACAGCTAACGGATGTCAACAAAACTGTTCCTCCCATTCAACCTCAAATTGATAGAGACGACCTTCAAAGTCCACATAGAACCTTTTTTTTTTTTTTGAGACGGAGTCTTGCTGTGTTGCCCAGGCTGGAGTGCAGTGGCGCCATCTCAGCTCACTGCAAGGTCTGCCTCCCGGGTTCACGCCATTCTCCTGCCCCAGACTCCCATGTAGCTGAGACTACAGGTGCCCGCCACCACTCCCAGCTAATGTTTTTTTTTTTTTTTTTTTTTTGGTATGTTTAGTAGAGACGGGCCTTCACTGTGTTAGCCAGGATGGTCTCAATCTCCTGACCTTGTGATCCACCTGCCTCAGTCTCCCAAAGTGCTGGGATTACAGGCGTGAGCCACCGTGCCCGGCCCACATAGAACCTTTTATTTCCTTACTGCTCGCTACCTTTTAATCATCAGAACTAACAGTCAAATAAGTTGCCCTTCCTAATAAATCCAAATTAAAACAAGTGTCATTAGAAATGACACTTTATTTCTTCAATAATTAAATACCTACTTTGCACTACAAACTGTTTGACCATCAGTGACATATTAGTAAGCAAAAACCAAAAACTCCTGCCTCCTAAAACTTACAGTATAACAGCACTTTATTTTACAAAATAGACACATCCTTGAAAATCTGTATGAAGATTAGGGATGCTCCTCCCGACTCGCATGAAAGTTTCAGGAAGGCTCGTGTTCAAGCAGCTGCTAATGCAGAGGAGACTCCACTTGTCTTTCTTACAAACCGTCACAAACACACCTACAATGTCAACTCAGGAAATACACTCAGCTTTTTATTAGTCTTCACTTAAGAATGTCTTCCTTGATCCAGTAATGTGAATGCAAATAAAACTTTGTAACTTATGCCAAAATAAAAATTCTGAATAACAGATCATTTTTCCATGATTCAGTGTCTTATTCGTTAGTTTAATATATTAGTTCGTTGCTCTTCAACTTCTGTCGTACTCTCAAAAGTCCTACACAATCCAGAAAGATCCACCTCTCCTAAGTATTTATTTTTATTTTTAAAAAATTCACTACACTGAACAAGATAACATTTCACGTTCAAAGCTAAGTTCAAAAAAAAAAAAAATGAATGGTGACTTCTACTTTTAATAAACTCTCCCTCCAATAACCCTAATTTCCTCCACAGAATTTATCAACAATTCCTTTGGCTCCACAGAATAAATGTTGAACTCTTGCTGAGATTGCACCGCTGCACTCCAGCTTGGGGGACAGAGCAAGACTCCGTCGCAAAAAAAAAAAAAGTAACAGTAAATCCTGTAGTAAAAAGGGAATCTAACTTCCTGAGTTACCAATTTTTAAGTTTAAAATATCCAGTTTATAACAAAATCAAATCACAAGGCACACAAAGGAACTGGAAAGTATGGCCCATTAAAAGGAACTAAGTAAGTGAATATAAAATACAACTGAGGATACTCAGATATCAGGCATACTTATTAGACAAAAACTTAACGGTAACTCTTAAAGATGCCCAAAGAGCTAAAGACAGACATGGGCACTACAGGAAAATGACCTGTGAGCAAAATAAGAACCTCAATAAAGAGATAATTATAAAAAGGAATCAAAAAGAAATTCTGCAACTAAAAATTAAAATACCTGAAATAAAAAAATTTTACTAGAACGGGCTGGGCGCAGTGGCTCACACCTGTAATCCCAGCACTTTGGGAGGCTGAGGCAGGCAGATCAAGAGGTCTGGAGATTGACACCACCCTGGGCAACATGATAAAACCCCGTCTCTACTAAAAATACAAAAATTAGCCGGGTGTGGTGGCACGCGCCTGTAGTCCCAGCTACTTGGGTGGCTGAGGCAGGAGAATCGCGTGGACCTGGGGGGTGGAGGCTGCAGTGAGCTGAGATCGCACTACTGTACTCCAGCCTGGGTGACAGAGAGAGACTCCGTCTCAAAAAAAAAAAAATTATTAGAAGGGATTAAAAACAGATTTGACCAAGCAGAGGAAAGAATTAGCAAATCTGAAGACAAAACAATTGAAATAATCCTGTGTCAGAAACAGAAAGAAAATGGTTGCAGAAATATCAACTGAGCTTCAGGGACCTGTGGGACAGCATCAAGTGCACCAACAACAGTTTGTAAGAATCACAGAACAGACAGAGGGAATAAAAGAACATCTGAAGAAATAATGAAAATCTAAGAAACTTCCCAAATTTGATTTAAAACATTGTAAATATCCAAGGCTCGGCATGGTGGCTCCCACCTGTAACCTCAGTGCTTTGGGAGGCCAATGTGGAAGGGTTGTTACAGGCCAGGAACTCAAGGTCAGCCTGGGAAACATAGTGAGACCCTGTCTTTATGAAAAAATCATAATTAAAATGAAAAGCTGGTATGGTGGTGTGCATGTGCAATCTCAGCTACTCAGGAGGATCACGTGAAAGGATTGCTTGAGCCCTTTCAGCCTGGGTGACTGAGTGACACCCTGTCTTTTTTTTTTTTTTTTTTTTTTTGAGACAAAGTTTTGCTCTTGTTGCAATGGTGCAATCTCAGTTCACTGCAACCTCCGCCTCCTGGGTTCAAGCGATTCTGTTGCCTCAGCCTCCCGAGTAGCTGGGATTACAGGCATGCACTGCCATGCCCAGCTAATTTTGTATTTTTAGTAGAGACAGGGTTTCTCCGTGTTGGTTAGGCTGGTCTTGACCTCCCGACCTCAGGTGATCCACCGGCCTTGGCTGGTCTCCCAACGTGCTGGGATTACAGGCGTGAGCCACTGCGCCTGGCCATGAGTCCCTGTCTCTACAAAAACTTACTTTCACAGAAACCAAGAAGCTCAACAAACTCAAAATAGGATAAATTCAAAGTATATCACTCAAGACACATTATAATCAAGGTATCAAAAGACAAAGAACTGGCTGGGCGCGGTGGCTCAAGCCAGTAATCCCAGCACTTTGGGAGGCCAAGATGGGTGGATCATGAGGTCAGGAGATCGAGACCATCCTGGCTAACACGGTGAAACCCCGTCTCTACTAAAAAATACAAAAAACTAGCCGGGCGAGGTGGCAGGGGCCTGTAGTCCCAGCTACCTGGGAGGCTGAGGCAGGAGAATGGCGTGAACCTGGGAGGCGGAGCTTGCAGTGAGCTGAGATCTGGCCACTGCACTCCAGCCTGGGCGACAGAGCGAGACTCCGTCTCAAAAAAAAAAGACAAAGAACCTTGAATGAAACAAGGGAGAAGCTACTTCTCACATACAAAGGATCCTCAGTGAGATTATCAGTAGATTCCTTACCAGAAACCTTGGAGGCCAGAAAGCAGTAGGGTTGATTACTTCAAAGTACTGAGTGGGGAAATCCTTTCAACTAAGAATCTTAGATCTGACTGTTAGGGTTGACAGGTGTCCACCAAAGTTCATGTCAAAACAAACAAACAAAAACTCATTATGAGATTTATGCATACAGCTTTCTTTCTTTCTTTCTCTTTCTTTCTTTCTTTCTTTCTTTCTTTCTTTCTTTCTTTCTTTCTTTCTTTCCTTTCTTTCTTTCTTTCTTTCTTTTCTTTCTTGCTTTCTCTCTCTCTCTCTCTGTCTTTCTTTCGCTCATTAGCTATCATTAGTGTTAGCGTATTTTATGTGTGGTCCACGACAATTCTTCCAATGTGGTCCAAAGAAGCCAAAACATTGAACAACCCTGATAAATGTACTTAACATTACTGAACTGTACACTTAAAAATGATTATATGGTTAAGTTTATGTTACATATATTTTACAATTTAAAGTTACAAATATATTTAATATGTGCAAAACAGAGATGTACAGAATAAAGCAAAAAAGTAAGAATTCTTTTAGTAAATACTGGAAAAGTGGGTCTAAGTGAGAAAAAAGTAACCCACATGCAAAACTCACGTCATAGTTAATAAAACTGTAACAGTATTAGGAGAAAATGCTGGATGGTGGGGAAACCATGGATGGTCCTGACTGCTGAAGAAATGGAGCAGAGGACAATGACAGATTCTAACAGGTGGAGAATACTTACGTAACAATAGGTAATAAGATACACATAAAAGAAAAATAAAACACAATGGGAGAATTCCGAAGCAGGCAAAACTCTTAAAATCCAACTCTACAAATAATTTATACAAATATAAAGCTGATACCTAAAATTCTCTTGATAATTTCATTTTTGTGATTTTTCGTTTTTAGGTAAGGAGCACTTTGAACACCTGATAGCACCATGCACCTGAAACTCCCCCCAGCTGACATCAGTTGGGGGACAAACCCTCACTTTTTCTTTCTTTCTCTTTTCTTTCTTTCCTTTTTCCTTCCTTCCTTCCTCTTTCTTTCCTTCTTTCTTTTTCTTTCTCTTCTTTCTTTTTCTTTCTCTTTTCTCTCTCCTTCCTTCCTTCCTTCCTCCCTTCCTTCCTCTGTTCCTTTAGATGAAGTTTTGCTCTGATTGCTCTTCTTTTCTCTCCCTTCTCCTCCCCTCCCCTCCCTTCGCTGTCTCCCTCCCTCCCTCCTTCTTCTTTCTTCTTTCCCTTTCTTTCTTCTTTCCTTCCTTCCTTCTCTTCTTCTTTCTTTCTTTCTCTTTCTTTCTTTTTCTTTCTTTCTTTTTCTTCTTTCTTTCTCTTACCTTTCTCTTTCTTCCTTTCCTTTTCTTTCTCTCTCTCTCCTTCCTTCCTTTGTTCTTTCATATGATGTTTTGCTCTCATTGCTCTTCCCTTCTCTTCTCTCTCCCTTCTCTCTCTTCTCTTCTCTTCTCTTCTCTTCTCTTCTCTCTCCTTCCCTTCCCCCTCCCCTCCCCTCCTGCCCCCTCTCCTCCCTCTCCTTCCCTCCCTCTCTTTCTTTCTTTCTGACAGAGTCTTGCTCTGTCCCCCAGGCTGGAGTCCAGTGGTGCGATCTTGGCTGACTGCAATCTCTGCCTCCTGGGTTCAAGCAATTCTCCTGTCTCAGCTTCCAAGTAGCTGGGATTACAGGTGCATGCCACCAGGTCCTGCTAATTTTTTATTTTTTTTTTAGTAGAGACAGGGTTTTACCATGTTGGCCAGGCTGGTCTTGAACTCCTGATCTTGTGATCCATCTACCTCAGCCTCCCAAAGTGCTGAGATTACAGGTGTGAGCTAATGCACCCGGCCATCTGTATTTCTTATACACAATAATACTATAACAAGAAAGATATAAATTTGCTTAATATGTAGCCTCTGTTTCTGAGTTCTGTAGATGTCACTCAATAAGGTAAGAAAGCTACTGATTTCATCAAATCAAGGACACAATACTGTTCCTTCAGGTAGCACAAATTGCATGGCCTCAAAATATGGGAAAGATAATATTTTATGAAATGGTATACTTTAAGGCTGACCTACATATAGGAATTTTTTTCCCAATCCAAGCAATAGAGCTTTGATGCAGATGCTCATTCCACATCCTGTCCTGATCCTCAGCTGCCAGAGGCCACCCTGCACTTGCCTTCACACTATGCCTTCCTTCATGGCTTCAGGCTAAGATTGCTGGGAGCCTCCTACAAACACTTTTTTGGTTAGTTTTGTTTGTGTTTCAGAGACAGGGTCTCACTGTCATCCAGCCTGGAGTACAGTGGCATGATCATAGCTTTCTGCAACCTCCAACTCCTAAGCTCAAGTGATCCTCCCAACTCAGCCTCCTGCTCAGCTAATTTTTAAATTTTTTTTTGTAGAGATGGGGTCTTGCTATTGTTGTCTAGGCTGGTGTCAAACTCCTGGTTTCAAGTAACCCTCATGCCTTGGCCTCTAAAACTGCTGAGATTACAGGAGTGAGTCATCAGAGCCCAGCTCAGATTAAATACTTCTTCTTTTTTCTTTTTCTTTTTTTTGAGACAGTGTCTTGCTCTGTTGCCAGGCTGGAGTGCAGTGGCACAATCTCGGCTCACTGTAACCTCTGCCTCCTGGGTTCAAGTGATTCTCCTGCCTCAGCCTCCCGAGTAGCTGAGACTATAGGCGTGCACCACCATGCCCAGCTAATTTTTGTATTTTTAGTAGAGATGGGGTTTCACCATGTTGGCCAGGATGGTCTTGATCTCTTGATCTTGTGATCCACCCGCCTTGGCCTCCCAAAGTGCTGGGATTACAGGCGTGAGCCACCACGCATGGCCCAGATTAAATACTTCTTTAGAAGATGGACTGGAAATGGGTCATCAGAAATTGGTTTTACTTACATATGAAGAATTCCAATCTTCAAAAAACTTTTAGAACTCAATCAGAACTTGAGAACGTCTTTCAGTAGGTGCTGTGACTCAATAACCAGAATTCTGCTTTACTTTACAGTTTACAAGTATTTCTGTCATTTTCCTACTAAATTACATGAAGGGAGTCGTCTGCATAAGAGCTGCACCACCGAGCAGCATGCCTGTTTGACAATTCTCAGTTGAAATGTCCTGACCGAGTTTCCCCAGAAATGTGTGAGTACTCAACTGCATTAAGACTAAATATATTGTTTTTAATGACAAATAGTCATTAATTAGTAAAATGATTACTGTACTATAATAGAACAAGTCCTTAACCCAAAATTAAATGGCCACAGATTGACATAAGCATAAAGCTTATCAACTATCACATATCATATTTTGACAAAAATCAAGAAGACTAATAGAAGGTCTCCTCTTCTTTTTCTTTTGTGAGACAGGGTCTTGCTCTGTCACCCAGGCTGGAGTGCAGTGGCGCAATCACAGTTCACTGCAACCTCCATCTCCTGGGCCCAAATGATCCTCCAACCTCAGCCTGTCAGGTAGCTGGGACCACAGTCGCATACCATCATTCCGGGTTTGTGTGTGTGTGTGTGTGTGTGTGTGTGTGTGTGTGTGCGCGCGTGTGTGTACAGAGTCTCCCTATGATGCCTAGGCTGGTCTCAAACTCCTGGGGTCAAGTGATTCTCCCTCTTTGGCATCCCAAAATGCTAAGATTACAGGTATGAGCCAAATCATATGAAAGAAATTATATTTTAAAAGTAAAGTCAAAAGTAGAATTTAAGAACAAAGGAATCCTATTTCTATACTCACTAGTCCCAGGTAGACAAACAACATGGCCTTCCTCAGCCTCTTCCTGAGTCGTTTCAGAAGAGTGTGAGCCATGAGAAATCATAGCTGTTATTTTCTGGTTGAAACCGACACTTTAGGCTACTGTTTTCATTTGCCTGTTGAAAGAATAACTTAGCTGTATTAACCATTTAAATTAAAATTAAACATTTTGAAGGGTAAAACATGGGGAAGAGACAACATCTACTTCATTGAAGGAGGCAGGTAATCAATATAAAAGGAATGAGAAAAATCACCATTGGAACCACGGGTGTAACCAATGTTTCCAAGAGGCTTCAGCAATGACGCTGAAACCAGCTCATGAAGGTTGCCGGGGAATAAGATGTTCACAGTGCTTTGATGTCTCATCCCACAGATGACTAAGAACAAAAGGGAAAAGCTACCTTCACAAGGAGACGTCCAGTGGACACCACCTCAACCAAAATTATTAAACATAGAATCACCAACCGTGGGACAGACGCAAAATATCCTGGTGTGAGGCAATAAGTACCCAACACTGCCTAATCTGGATTAGGGATTTTTCACTGTTTAATCTGGATCCACTCATGAGAACACTGTTTAATCTGTATTCTTGCCAAAATGCTCAATCTATTCTAGTCAGGAGAAGAAAAAAGCAATCAGATATATCTAGATTATGGGTCATTGTACAAAACAAAGAGCCTAGATTTTTCAAAATGTTTCATGTATTGAAAGAACTACTCCAAAGTAAAAGAATAGAGAGACATGATAACCAAAGGCAAGGTTAATCTTTGATTAAACTGTGGATCTAAAACAAAAATAAAGAATATTTTGGAGACAATTTGGTGAATCTGAATATGGGCTGTACATCAAATTACTGTATTATAGTTAGATGGTACAATTGCAATTATGTAGAAATATGTCATTATTCACAAGAGATAAATGCTGAAGTGTTGGGGTAAAACATCATGCTCTCCGCAACTTACTTTCAAATGATTCAGAGAAGAACGTACTTATGGAAAGAGAAAGAAAATGCAAAGGTGGCAAATGCTAGCCACTGGTTAATCTAAATGAAGAATATGTAAATGTCCATTGTTTTGCCTTTTAATTTTCTGTAGGCAAGGGAAAGATAGGAAGGAGGGAAAGATAGGAAGGAGGGAAAGTGCAGGCATTTCTTATCAATTTATACCTATAAAAAATCAAGTTAAAAAGAAAACCAAAGGCTTAAAATTCATGTAAACATCCAATGAAATCAATAGTAATTTTCTGTCAAATTTCTGAAAAGCCATTAAGACTGTAACATACCTGACTAAGATCACTTGTGGGTAACTTGAAGTATTTTTGTGGAGGTTCCAGTCCTTCTACTTCATATGTTTTATTCCATCATTCCTGGAATTGTCAGTTATTCAAAATAAACCTCTAAATGATCTTCGTAAGATATTTCATCATCAATATCGTCCTTTAATAAAATTAAGAAAAAATAAAACAGACTCTAAAGTAGTGACTAAACAATAATTTGTAATAAAAAGGACTAAGACATAAATAAGTCAATAAAATTAATAAAAAATAAAACATGCTCTAAGGTAGTGACTAAACAATAAATAATTTGTAATAAAAAAGACTAAGACATAAATGAGTCAATAAAACTAAGAAAAAAATAACGCAGGCTTTAAAATAGTGACTAAACAATTTGTAATAAAAATACCCATCAGACATAAATGAGTCAATAAAGTATACAATTTTTTTTTTTTTTTGAGATAGAGTCTCGTTCTGTTGCCCAGACTGAATGCAGTGGTGTGATCTCAGCTCACTGCAATCTTCACCTCCCAGGCTCAAGTCATCCTCCCACCTCAGCCTCCCGAGTAACTGGGACTACACATGTGCACCACCTGGCCTGGATAATTTTTTTTTTTTTTTGTAGAAATGGGGTTGCCCCATGTTGTCCAGACTGGTCTCGAACTCCTGGACTCAAGCATTCCACCCACTCTGGCGTACCAAAGTGTTGGGATTACACGCATGAGCCACCTCAACTGGCCTGTTTTTATATTTGACATGAGAAAACTATTATAACTTCAGTCAGTTATAAGTCATTATAAAAAAATTTAACCCCTTTGAGAGGACAGGACAGAAAGATTCTGACACATTATCAAAACTTAGGGTAGGATAAATGTGCCATCACAAATGAATGGGAAGAGAGCAGGCCCTTCAGAAAATGGTGTGGCAAATGGTTACCTCTATCAAAAAAGTACAGATGAGCCTATCCTAAGAGAAGTAAAAGGAAGAAAGGGAAGAAGGGAGGAGAGAGAGAGAAAGAGACAGAGGGGGAGGGAGGACACGGCAGAAGGTTTCAATGTTGTAACACCCAGCTCAGCAAGGACAAGACTAGAGCTCTCAGTCATGGTCGAAGCTGGCACTGCCTTTTTATAGGTTAATTTTGCAATTAACATTAAGAGTCTCAAAAACACTCATCACCTTTGACTTAGCCATTTCACCTCCCATAATCTGGCATACTAAAACACTCTAAGATCGGATACATTTAGGTCAATAATTCTTTATCCACCAATTACACAATCCAAAAAAATTTAAAAACTCTTTTGGCAGTAAAAGCTGTCCTCAATAAATGTGATACGATTTATAGTTTCTATTTATACCACTCCGCTGGCCTTCGAAGCCATGCATACTTGTAATTTAGGTAGCTCCAGCCTACTTCTCTGGGCTTATTTACCAATGCAGCCTCCCACAGATGCTGTAAACCTGACATAGAAAGCCCCTGCTGTTCCCCAAACACGGCCCACATGCCTCACAACAGCACCTTTGCTGCTACTGTTTCTGCTTCCTGACACGTCCTCCTTCGCCCACATCTAGGCCTGGCACAGGCCCCATTTCTTTTCATAAAGCTTCAGCCATACCTGCCTCAGAGGTAAATTTCTGACTCCTGTGATTCCCAGGCACATTTTGGTGCTGCTGGGTGTACATAACACAACCTGAAATGCGGTTCTGCATCTTTTCTTTGTACCTGGCTGAGGTCTCAGAGAGCAGAGGCTAAATATTTCATGGCTCCCTCAATTTCTAAACACAGTGCTGTATATTGAGTGGCACCTCTAGGTGACTACTTTGTACCCTAAATGTTAAACTGAGGGATGAGTGAAACCTTATCAGGATTAATAAATAAATAAATTCTTGAATTCCATCACTTAATAGAAGTGGCCATTTGAATGCTGCCAGGTAGGAAGAAAAGAGGAGGACAAAGAAACCCTAAAAGTTGGCATCATAACTACTGCCACAAAAAAGGAGAAAAAAGCAGAGTGGCAAGGTAAAGACCAGGGAAACACAGGCCACTGCAGGACAGAAGAAACTTCCAAGCTTGTCAGTAATGTAAGTTTCTCATTTTCCAATAAACTAGGGTGGCATAGGTCACTGTTTAGAGTCTTGTCTTCAAAATGTTTTCCAGCATCAAGGACAACAATCTACAAGAAACAAAATGGTGAGAAAAAGCAGCACACTCACGCCTTTTAAGAGCACAGCATAAGGCTACAAAAAGGACCAAGCACCTTCTCAACCTGCAATGTGCTCAGTGTCTGTAAATCACAAGTTAGGTGATGAAAGACTGGTAGTTTCACATGATTTAATAACTTTCCTTCTTGCCCCCATGTTATCTCCCTTACCTGACCCACCCAATAAAACATCCTTAAAAGGCTCCTCTCAAATTCCTTGCAGATATTAGGCTCCTCTCAAATCGCTTGCACATGCTTAGAGAAGCTCATAGTACAGTTAGTGCGCTAATACACAACTGAACTTGAGCAACACGAGGCTTATGAGACAGCAAAGACAACAGCAAAGCTGGGCCCAGCAGCCATCACCTGAAGAACTCTTCACTCGTTACATTGGAGCAAGTGATTTCTCTGGGACCAGGAACCACAGAACCCTGAAGGACACACAGCTGCTGGTTAAGGATTCAAGGCCTGGAGTGAAAATGTAACATTTCCCTCCCAGTGCTCATTTCTGCTATAAACTGGTTTAGTTCTGCAATGAACAACTAGATTTCTAACTGATATTAATATTAATAAACCTTTTTTTTTTTTTTTTTTTTTTAAAGACAGGGTCTCGCTCTGTCACCCAGGCTGGAGTGCAGTGGTGCAGTCATGGCTTACTGCAGCCTCAACCTCCTGGGCTCAAGCAATCCTCCTGCCTCAGCTTCCCAAGTAGCTGGGACTACAGATGGATGCCACCATGCCCAGCTAATCAAATTTTTTTTTTTTTTTTTTTTTTTGAGACGGAGTCTCGCTGTGTCTCCCAGGCTGGAGCGCAGTGGCGTGATCTCGGCTCACTGCAAGCTCCGCCTCCCGGGTTCACGCCATTCTCCCGCCTCAGCCTCCCGAGTAGCTGAGACTACAGGCGCCCGCCACCACGCCCGGCTAGTTTTTTGTATTTTTAGTAGAGACGGGGTTTCACCATGTTAGCCAGGATAGTCTCGATCTCCTGACCTCGTGATCCACCCGCCTCGGCCTCCCAAAGTGCTGGGATTACAGGCTTGAGCCACCGCGCCCGGCCTTTTTTTTTTTTTTTTTTGTAGGGATGAGGTCTCACTATGTTGCCCAGGCTGGTCTTAAACTCCTGGGATTAAGCAATCCTCCTGCCTTGGTCTTCCAAACTGCTGAGATCACAGGCTGTAGCCACTGCACCAGGCCATTAACACTTACATATGTAAAATACATCCAGAATATCAATCACTACAAAACATAAAAACAGTCCATCTTGATGTGACTTACCGTACTACGGAAGTGTTTTAAAAATGACGTAAAAATCATTGAGAAAATGAAAGCACAAAAGAAGTCTATCAAAATTACAAAAACTCAAAACTGAGTGAACAAAACTTCGGAAAGAATGAAAACAATTGGAAAATAACTTCAGGAAAAAAATGTGAAAGAGATACAACACAATAACACTTTGTGCCCTCTAAAAAACAGAGGTTAAAGTCAGAATTTTTTTTTTTTTTTAGATGAAGTCCCACTCTGTTGCCAGGCTGGAGTGCAGTGGCATGATCTCAGCTCACTGCAACTTCTGCTTCCCGGGTTCAAGCGATTCTCCTGCCTCAGCCTCCCAAGTCCCAAGTGGCCTCTGGGACTACAAGAGTGTGTCACCACGCCTAGTTAATTTTTATATTTTCAGTAGAGACGGGGTTTCACCTTGTTGGCCAGGCTGGCCTCGAACTCCTGACCTCAGGTGATTCACCCGCCTCGGCCTCCCAAAGTGCTGGGATTACAGGGATGAGCCACCATGCCCAGCCAGGAAAATGTTTAAAAACAAATTGAGCAAAGATTATAAAAGTTTCTGGAGTAGCACAGTTCCCAAAATGATCACGATCCATATGAAGTCTGAGCCAGGCTGACATCCCCACATCAGGGCCCTTCCTGGTGTTCGAGGAATCTGCAACACAGACAGAGGTGCAAGAGTCACTGGGGAGGCACAGAGGTGGAGGGAGGAGGGGCTCCCTGGGGTCGTGCAGGTCTCAGAGAGGTCCTCGGGCCCTGGAAGGTGACCTTGGGCCCCTGAGCTCCCCACAATCAGGTCTACTCAGATGCCAAGGCACTGAGGCCTGTGTGCTGCTGTCTGCTGAGGGGTTATCTGTCCACAGAGTGTCTGTAAGTGTCATGGAGGAAGAACTGAACCTGGGCGCTCACACAGGCACCTTCAGGGGGCTGGTTCCCCGGAGAGTAAAAGACACAGAAACAGGGGAAATCGAGGATTCCAGGATGAACAGGCAGAGTCCCATGCCCCTGGGCCCTAAGAGGAGCAGGAGGTCTCATGACACAGGGTGGGGTGGTGACCCTGCCTTGCCACCCAGATCCTCTGTGCCATCCAGACAGAAGAGCTGCACATTGAACATGCATAGCTTCCTGGAGCACGTCATTGGTATTGCCTAATAAGACCTGGTCTTTCTAACATCCCCACTGGACTTCTCTTTGCATTGTAATTTTTAAAATCATGCTTTGGTAAGACATAAATTTCTCACATTCATGTATTCTAGCATAAAAGGGTTACAGAAGACATACATTTTTGAAAGAGTGAAAAACAGTGTATATGTACACACACACACACATTCATATGTGTACCTTATTTCAAGATTGGAAAATATATTTAAAAAACAGAGGTTCCCTGAATCATGCCCTCAACTCCTCCCAAGTGAGCATGGCCCTGAAATGTCTTCAGGGGTTTGTTTTGTTGGCATTTGGAACAGATACAGAACGACTGACGCCCAAGCCAGTGCTCTCTACATATAGAAGTCTTCAACCTCATCTTGAAAAATGGGGCCATGAGGCCACCCCTGACCCCCAGGGCTCCACAGAGGCTGAAGAACCCCTGGGACTGGGCACATTTCAGTGCTTCTTGGATCCTGCTGTGTCCCCTGCTTGATGCCAGGACCTACTGAGTGCCCGCTGGCCTCAATACTGGGCAATACTGGACCGGGTGGGCTGCTTGCTCGTGTGACAAGGAGCCTGGGGATGCTCCATCCCTCTCACACCTTTCCCAGGAGGCCTGAACTGGGGGCGATTCATGGTCAACCCTAGTGTCTCCTCAGGATGAACTAGTGATGCTCCCTGTTGGCCTCAAGGGGCTGGGGGGAACAGAGCTAGGTCCCCCCAAATGAGATGCTGGTGAGCTGAAGTGTCACTGCAGCAAATAACACAGTGCACAGCCCCTGGTATCCTGCACACGGTGGCCCGACCAGCACCTCAGTGTCTCCCTCACTAAGCAGCCTGTGGAGGGCTCAGCCCAGCAGGCTCAGGGGCTGCTATGGAGTGGGTGTCTGTTTCCTGGAGGATGTTCTCAGGGCATCTCTTCACTTACCTTCAGAGGTCTCTAAAATATATTAAAAATGTCCCAACAGTTTAGGATATTCCACCGGCTATTCTTGCTGGGATTCCTGGTTTTCTTCTTGGGCTTCCTGGTTTTCTTCCTGGTTTTCCTGATGGGACAACAAGAAAGTGAGCGTAGCCATGAAGAGCACGGGCACGTGTCTGCTTCCCTCATCATTCTGCCTGCCGCACACTCACTCTTCCTCTTCCACTGCTGTTTTTTCTGTTGCTGCTTCTGCAGGTGCAGAGGAAGGACTTGCTGACACCTGTGAGAAAGAGAACAGTGCGTATGTCCAGAGACGCCAGTGCAGGAAAAGTCCTATCTGGGAAGGGGGTGCCCAGAGCAGACCCAGATGTCACTGGGAGTCCGTCCAGCACGGTGGGGTCCAGCTCATCCGACCCCAGCCCAGCCCCCTCCCTGGACCCTGAAGGGTTATTCAGCAAGATTCAAAGCTGCAGCTTGGGGGCCAGTAAACAGGGCAATGCCAAGGTAGTGGACAGGAGGGCTGGGCAGGGGTTTTATTGACACTGGAGACCCGAGGTAAACAGGGCAATGCCAAGGCAGCGGGCAGGAGGGCTGGAGAGGGGTTTTATCAACACTGAAGATCCGAAGTAAACAGGGCAATGCCAAGGCAGCAGGCAGGAGGGCTGGGGAGGGATTGTGTTGACACTGAAGACCCGAGGACCTTGACTGTGGGATGAGACCAGGTCCTTCAGGAGAACAATCACAAGAGAGGGAAAGAGGAAAAGGACCAAAGCTACAAAAGGAGCTCATGAGTCAGAAAGAGGATAAAAGAGAGAGCATATGAGAGGAGATAAGTTACCTGCTGGCGGCTGCCTGTCATGGTGGAGTCTTCCAGTTCTGGGAAGCAAGCATCAGAGTGTCCGGAGGAGCAGCGGTGATGGGGCGGCCATAAGAAGGAAAGGGGAGAGTTAGAGCTGAGAGAACCCCTCAGACTCCGCTGTCCTGGGGCTGTGGAGCCAGCCCCAGAGCCTCTGATGTGCCCATTTCTGGAGACTTCTCCTCAGCCTGTATCATTTCCTCTGTGCTATGAGGGAGGGACCTCTGACTTCCCACACACTTTCCCAGCCCTCACATTCCATAACTGAGCCAAGGGAGGGGAAGCCGTGTCATCCAGTTCCTCCAAGAGGCGGCCGCCCTCTTCACAACGTCGTGCATGACGTGGAATCCCTCCCTCCTCCTCCTGTAGGGCCTGCTTCTGTTCCCTCATGAATCCCATTTCCTTCCTCCTTGTGGACCTCCACCAGTCCTACTGTTCTCCAATAGAACATCGGAAAGAAGGCCAAGGCTGCACTGCCAACCTCCAGTCAACACACAGATCACACCCTGGGTCGGCAGCACCTGCCCAGGCCTGGGGTTGTGTTGGGGCCTGTGGGAGGCGATCATGACCGATGTCCACAGGCCTGGGGTTGTGTTGGGGCCTGTGGGAGGCAATGATGGCCAATGTCACAGATACAGTCAGGCCTGGGGTTGTGTTGGGGCCCGTGGGAGGCGATCATGACCGATGTCCAGAGGCCTGGGGTTGTGTTGGGGGCTGTGGGAGGTGATGATGACCGATATCACAGATACAGTGACTGTTCTATGCCTAGAATGACCTTAGAGGCTTGGAAAATATTCAGCCCTCAAAAGAATCCCACCAGCTTCTGAATATTTGGAAACAATGGAACAGAATTCAAGGTAAAGCCCCTTGTCCCGGTTGCTTTAATCTGCAGGTGAGGTCAGCAGTTGTCAGCACAGAAATGAGGGGGCCTCCCAGGGTTTGCCTGAGCTGTGGGAAGACTAGGTGGGAGGGCACCTGGCAGGCCTGACACAGAGAACAAGCTGGGCCTTACTGGAGTGTGGGGAGCAGGACAAGACTGTTGGGCCAGAGAGGAGGGTGTCACAAGACAAGTGACCCCTGTGGTGGCTGCCCAGAGGCTCTGCCCTGGGCCCAGTGGATTCCAGGGACCAGGCTACAGGGAGGGCGAGAGCCACTGCCTACAGCAACACGGCAGCCCCTCCACACATATCCCCGAGGATTCCTGCCAGCCACAGAGGGCCTTGAGCCACAGCTGGACTCGGGCCTCTCCAATGAAAGCCAATGTAGGTTTCTTTTTTTTTTTTTTTTTTTTTTTTTGAGACGGAGTCTCATGCTGTTGCCCAGGCTGGAGTGCAGTGGCGCGATCTCGGCTCACTGCAAGCTCCGCCTCCTGGGTTCACGCCATTCTCCTGCCTCAGCCTCCTGAGTAGCTAGGACTACAGGCGCCCGCCACCGCGCCCGGCTAATTTTTTGTATTTTTAGTAGAGACGGGGTTTCACTGTGGTCTCGATCTCCTGACCTTGTGATCCGCCCGCCTCGGCCTCCCAAAGTGCTGGGATTACAGGCTTGAGCCACCGCGCCCGGCCGCCAATGTAGGTTTCATTCAAAGCCCACGGATTTGGGATTGGATGGGATTGGGTGAGGAGTGGAGGCCAAAACTGTGCTCAGTCAAGTGTCCCGCCCTGAGGACTCCAGGATGCCGGCCACACGCAGGAATCCCAGAGGAAGGACTCCCTGTGTCATCCCACCCAGGGAGCACCCTTAGAGCAGCAGCAGACGCTGAGGACAGGACGGGAAGGTGCCGTTGCAGGTCCTGAGAGTGTAGAGAAAGAGGGCGGGCTCCTTTCAGCTCCTGGCACACGTATGAAGGACTTTGTCATCAGGATCACGTAGCACCTGTGAGGGGCTGTGTCCCCCCTGACACTCAACGTTACACCTGCACACTCATCCTGTCATCTCCATTCACAACAAAACGCTGCCTCATCAAACCCAGGGCTCTGGTGCTTGCTGTGGCAAAGGCAGGAATGATCTGGTCTTTGCAAAATGTAATCTTTAAACACCAGAGCAGGAAAGGATGGTGACAAACACAACTCGCACATAGCGCATGAGGACAAAACTCTTACGACTTTCTCATGAAGATACAAAAAATCCCAAGTCAGACTTCTACACCTATTTCCTTTCATATTTAGTCACTTCACTGATCCCACCCCAGGCTCCAAAACGAGTGTTACCCAATCCCCAAGAACCCTCCTCACTGGTCAACCCTGGAGTGTCGGTCCCTACCTGACCAGTCTATTTCCCCCTGGATGGATCCAGAGGTGGTGCCCATGAGCCCAAGTACAGAGTCACAAACGTCGGCACTACTGCTCAGTCCACGGTGATTCTCCCTGGGCTCTGTGAACTCAGGGGCCGTTAGGAAGGCCCTGCTCACAGTTGTGAGCCTTCAGGTGAGACAGAGAACCCGAACAATCCCTTTCAACTGTTCACCGACACTGGCTCAGAGCATCTCTTACCTCCAATCTGAGAACCCGAGATTCCAGCCTTGATGCACATGCACTGAGTCAGGTGAGTGCAGTGAACAGAATCTGGGCCAGACTCACAGCAGCTGCTTCCCAGGTGATTCAGGGAGAATGGAGATGCTCTCTTAAGAGTAGACATTTGGCAACTGGGAACTTATAGTATGGCTCTTGTGAGGAGGTTATGAATTTTTCATTTATTTAAACATGAATGGGCACATATGCCACGGAGGACCACACTGGAATGCACAGGTCTAAACCCAAAGGTGAGGGAGATGTGACTCTCCCCCCTGCTGATTCCTGGCAGAGTGGTTTGCTCTGATCTGATCATTCATGGATGGGTACTTCAGGGGCACAGGAACAAGCTCCAGGTCCCCTGTGAAGTGCAGGGATGCCACAAGAAGAATAAAAATGCCTGGTCCAGCAGAGGAGGACTTGTAAACAGAAAGAAAGCATCTTCTGCAGGAGAAAAGCTGAACCAAGGCAGCCAGAGTAGAGATGAGGGGACAGTTCAGTGACTTCAGAAGCCCCCCTATTCTCCTGTGACCTTGGATCAGAACCCACTCAGGTTTCTAGACTACCATGAGAAACAATAGATTGAAGAAGATGAGCAGGAAGCCTTTTCACACTGGTGCTGGATCTCAGCAAAGGGGTTGGAAGCACTGGAACATTACTGGGGCCCAAGATGGGCTGCCTAGGGCTGAGCTTTGGGATGAGAAGGAACGAGGGGGACATAATCTTTGCCCTCCCAGTGACCAGCCCCAGCCAGGATTCATCAACACACGAGTAAAACAAAACAGAGTTTGAGACTAATACTTCCAAGACTATCTCAGAGAAACAGGCGAAGTGATGTCTCATGGGTCACACGCGAGAGGTGCAAGGACCACCTGGACTCAGGAGCAGCCCCGCTCCCTTTGCTGAGCTCACCTTGCACTGAAACAGGGTCCCTTCTCACCTTCCCTGCAACTAGTGTGGGGCAGCCATCCTGCCTGAAAGCTGACACTCCCTTCAGTCACGCAGGATTCTGGGCCAAATCACACTTGGCTAACAGCAACTACACGAGAACCAGCTGTCAGGCCACGCCCAGAAGCAGGTGAAAAGTAAGAGCTGATCTCTGTCCCAGCCAGAGAGACCAGGCCTGGGAACTACTCTGTGTCCGGCCTAACCCTGAAGTCCATCCCTGCCGATCATGTCCTCTCTGGGCCACATTGGCTATTTCGGGAACTCCTATTCTGTGCCTCTCATTTCTGGTGGTGCCACTGCCATCGACATACAGGAAATAGAGAAGACAAGAAACAACAAAGTAGCTTCTCTCTTCAGGCTCTCGGGAAGACGGGCAGACAGTGCTAACGCCGGCTATGAAGTCGGAGCTCGACCCATTCTCCCTCAGCTGGAATATGAACATCCCGGCCACGCCCAGGTGATGAACTGACTTCCTGATGTTGCACCTCGGCTGCCCCCGTGGCTCTGCTGCCCTCATGCCTTCCTTCTGCTCCTCCAAATCCTGTTCCTTTTCAGGCCCAGGCCAAGGCTGTACCTGCTCTCTCTCACAGAGCCCACTGGGCAGCTGTCTGGGAATTCTTAGAACCTCAGTGTTGGTAACGCTGATTTGTGCCTTTGATCACACATAGCAGAAGGCCCCGAATACCACACACAAAAAAACTGTATTCTAAAGATTAGAGATGACCAGGGGAATTGGGTTATGAGGAGATAGTTTCTGAGGTTAACGAGGGACATTTTAAAATCACACCAGCCTCATTGTTTTAAAATGTGGGTTAAGTATGGACACCTACAGAGCAATCAAATTCAACCACATACAACGTATTTCCACCAAAGGCAGGCTCCCAAAAGAAACTCAGTCCAGAACTGGGTTAATTTTATTTTCATATGACCTTAAGCCAACCACCTTGACTTGTTTTTTGCAAAGGCCTTCAGAAGCAAACAAAAAGCTTTGTCCACGGTGGGTTCAATGGGGACGTCCTGGAGCCTCTGCTGTCCCACAGCCACATTTGTCTCTCCCCACCTCGTAATGCATGAGTCACCCTCCATCCTCCTAGGAAGGCAAGTGCTCCCCCTGCCACTCACAGCCTAGGGCAAGCTCTTTGGTTACCTTTTCATGATGCTGTGTTTCCTGAGCACAGAACACGGAAACCAGGAGGAGGCTGCATGATAGAGGCTGAGCCTCTATATGACCTTGACATTATGTATTTTGGACACTCAAGAGTTACACCACATGAATTCAAAAAGACACGCAGCAACTGAATGTGCACAACCTCACCCTATCCTCAGAGAATGCAGTTGCTCCCAGGGACCACAGAATGTGACCATCATGCTCCATCTGGAACAAGCATTTCTCCCATCACAGCCTAGGTCCTCATTCATGAGAGGAAGCTCCACTCAGGCTGCCTGTCTATGGGAAGGCCAGCGAGGCAGTGGCATATTCCTCATCATCTGGGTGACTCATCAGTGTGAGAGCGGCTCCGCAATACGTACCCTTTTGTGGAACTCCCGAGGATTTCTGTAATGACAGAAAATAAATTGCTATGAGCATCAGACCATGCTGTGTCCTGTGTGCATGGGACTTTTCTTCACTTAGTGACATTAGAAAACAAGATGGAAACCGGTGTTCAAAGGAACCCAAAAGAAGAACAGAAGAAATCGACTCATACCAAAGACACAAATTTTTCTCAGAGGATGTTTCCACTCAAGTCCATGTTGGCTGGCAAGTAAGTGATTTTGTTCCAAAGAGAGAACAAAATTGGTAAGCCTCACTGCCCCACAATGTGTGACTGATGCTGTCATTTTCTCCCACTGTCTTAAATCAAGCTTCATTGGGGACAGACTCTCACAATTCCCCCCAAGGACATTGTGTAACTAATCTAAGATATATATTGTCAGATTCTCATATCTTAATTTAATCCAAATAAAATAAAGCTAAGAAAGCAACAGTTTTTCTCAGAGAAATGCGGGTGGCCTGACCTTCACATCCTCTGGGTCCTCCTCCTCTCCCTTGTCACTGGACCGCTCCTGTAGTAGATGCTCTGGAAGAATTAGGAGGATACAGAGTGACCGTCAGCACCGTGGTGGTGTTGCTCATGAACAATTCAGTGACATTACTTGAGGTGGGTGTGGGAGGAGGACAGCAGAACAGGAGAGAGGCAGGGAAGAAAGGGAATCAGGACCTTTGGCTTTCTAGCTCCAATTTTAAACAGGGCACACCAGGCATTGCAAACTGTGCGTCCCTGGCAGCCTCTTAGGGCTCCTCCCACCTCATCTGACCTGAGCTAATGTGCCCTCTTATTGATCCCTGCCAAAGTCATTTCCTCCTCAGAATCCACATGTGTTGCTGCTCTGCATATTATCCCTTTTAGAAGATTTTGTGCTGAATAAGAAGAAAGCTTTCATTAAAGAGATTTAATTCTAGCCAAAAGATTTCATTAACTAACTTTCTGTTATAAGGCAATTAAACCAAGATTTGAAAATACTCAATTATCCTGCCATTTCACGATGACCCCTACTTAGCATGTGATATTTGTCCTTCCACTCTTCTTTTTCAACATGATGTGTGTGCACCACGGAGTGCACTGCTCCTCATGCTCACACTGACTCCAGCATGGGGATAGCCTGTCATGGGGAGCAGCGAGGGGGGTGGGGAGCGGGCACTGACCCTCTCCAACCCAGCTCTGCAGGAGATTCCAGCAGGGAAAGTGGGTGCCAGGCTAACACCCAGGTTGATCCTTGAGATTTTATTGGATGCTATATCTTGGGATTGGGTTCCTCTGAATTTCTAAGACTTGCGGTGATTATCTCATTAAATACAATAGAATATCCCACTGATTATTGTCTGCATTTGAACAGGAGCTGAGGGATGATCTCACCGCTGTAGATCAAAAGCCTGTGGACTCTGTGTGTTTTACATTAATGATCACACTGAAGCCCACTGTACAATGTACCTGCTCAAACCAACGCTGGGTGAGCTGACCATTGACACCATCCAGTCATGATAGTGTTTGGGATCTGAATAGGTTTTCATTCTCCCACATGCACACACAAGTGCTGGAATAACTTGGCCTAGCAAGAAATTATACTAGGGCTTTGTGATAAATTCAGTGTAGTGGCTCATGGCATTAACCTTCTACTCATTCCCGACTTCACATGTGCTTCTTCCATTTAAAAGACCAAGAGCTTGGGAAATTCGTCTCTGCACCATGTTCATCTGAGGACTGGGGATAGTGAACTTTTATGTTCAGGTACAGCTGTGCTGGAGGATGAATGGGTTGATGTATGTAAACTGTGCAGTGGTGATGGAAATTTTCTTGAACATTGATCCTTGTGTTGTACTTTGAACATGGGAGTATGTTTTCTGGGGAAATGCACACACACTCCCAAAGACATCCACAATCATTCCATACACACTCTCTCCTCTGTCCCTCCCAACCCTGATGAACCACCCCACCTGACATGACACTGCTGCTTCCAGGGATGACAGTACCATGGTTACAGTTGTTTACTGGACTGCTAGTATTTTTTTAAACCAAACTTTCCAAATCTAATTTCTGGCAGAAAGCTCAAACCAGAGTGGCTCTTGAGCAAAAGCAGGCAAAACAGTGTCATCTTTGCAACACTAAGATTTTGAACGTAAACAGAGAGGTGATCCCAGAATACGTACCGTTCGCCAGTGTGGCTGGGTCCACCTGCATCTAGAGAAAAACAAAACACTATGAGGGTCAGACCAGGCTGTGTCCTGTGTGCACAGGCCTTTTCTTTACTTGTTGATATTAAAAAAACAGATGGTAAATAGTGGTTGAGACAATGGCCCTGATATCTAGAAGACATTCGTGGAAAGGCACGAGATTTTTGTGCAAGATTTTCAATTGTTTTTATTTGACAATTCCAAATACTTCTTAAAAAGGCATTTCTCTTGAGGAAAATGCCTGCTGACACACAGCTTGTAAATGTGGATGCCATCTGAAACCATTTTTTAGTGGATAATGAACTCTGATATTTGCCCACCAAGAAATTCTTGTCAGTCACCTATCGTGTACATGGTAAGATGTGTACATCTTAGTTCAATTGAAACAGAGAGAAACCGAGAGAAATTCAATTTCCATTTCAGAGGAAATAAGATGACTTTACCATGTGAACCCCTGTGGCTTCCTCCGAGGATGTCTGCCTGGGCACAGCCTCCTCCAGGTCTTCCAGGTCACCTAGGAAACAGAGTCACTATAAGCACATGAGCTCCACTGAGTGAATCCCTCAGGTGATCTTGGAGCTGTGGACCTGGGGCTGGCATGTGTGGAAAGGTGTGTTCACAGCACAGACTCAGCTGCTGCCGGTCCCTCCTCCATGGTGGTGAGGGAAGACAAATGGAGAAGGAAGGCATCGGGAAGGCCACAGAAGACAGCTAAGGCAACCTCTTCAACATGAAATAATCCATCTCAAACAGGGCACACCACATAGTGTTTCCCTGTAGCAACTCAGGGCTCCTCCTTCTTAATCTGACCTAACTTGTCCTCCCTTCTTTATCCCCTTGAGGTCATTTCCTCCCCAGGAGCCACATGTACTGCTGCTGTGCTTTTGTTCCTCCTAGAACTTTTTTGTTTTTCTTTTTTTTGCGATGGAGTTTCACTCTTGTTGCCCAGGCTGGAGTGCAATGGCGAGATCTCGGCCTACCACAACCTCCGCCTCCTGGGTTCAAGTGATTCTGCTGCCTCAGTCTCTTGAATAGCTGGGATTATAGGAATGCACACCCATTCCTGGATAATTTTGCAATTTTAGGAGAGACGGGTTTCCTCCATGTTGATCAGTCTGGTCTCAGACTGTTTGTTTATACCAAACTGCCTAAAACCTCATTTCTGTTAGGAAGCTCCAGAGAAATTCTCCAGCAAATGCAGGGTAAAAAGTGCCACCTTTCTGAAAAACTAAGATATTTCCTTAGCAAAAAACTAATCCCTGGGGTGTGGGGGGCAAGATGAGGGAGAGCATTAGTAAAGACCTAATGCACACGGGGCTAAAAACCTAGATGACAGGTTGATAGGTGCAGCAAACCACGATGACACATTTATACCTATGTTACAAAACTGCACGTTCTACACATGCATCCCAGAATTTCAAGCAAATTAAAATCAATAAAAAAAAACCCCAAAACACATACCTTCTTCCTCAAAGTGTACTCTTTTCTGCAATTAAAGGAAAGAAAAACATGATGAGAGTCAGACCACACTGTGTCCTGTGTGCACAGGTCTTTTCTGCATTGTTGACGTTAGAAAACCCAATGGAAATAGTGAAAATAGTCAACACGAGGGCCCCAAAATAAAGCCTAGAGGACACGTGGAAAGACACAAGTTTTTTTGGGCATGATTTTTGAGTTTATTTTCACTGCATGTTCATCACTATTTTCAAGAAGAAAGCACTTCTCCTATGGGAAATGTTTACCGTCATAGAGTTTTTAAGTGAACCTGTCATCTATAAATGCCATCTTGAATTCATTCTTGCTGGTAATAAACTCACTTTACAGCTGCCCACCAAGACATTCTGTAAGTCATCTATAATGTACATGGTAAGATCACCGTCTCTTATCTCAATTTATATAGAAACGAAGAGAAATAAAATTCCCACCTCAGACAAACCAAAAACACTTTACCTTCAATGAGTAAGGGAAGCTCTCAGATGGTACCTTGAGCAGACGATCGCACAACAAGCCTTCGTCGCTCTCTAGGAAACACAGAGTCGTTGTCAGCACACTGGATGCGCTGAAGGAATCCGTCAGGCAGATTCGGGCGCTAAAAACACGGAGCTGGCCCATGTAGACAAGGGGGGTTAACTACAAAAACGGACCTCCTGCCAGAGCATCCTCCTTGGTGATGAAGAAAGGTCAGTGAGACCATCACGAAAGCCATGGAAGACAGAGCCTTGGCAGCACACACAGGCACTGCCGATGCTGTGACAGTGTCTCTTCCTTCTCCCATGCATTTTGAGGCCTGGGAAATTTCCACTTTTCTGGTGAAATGTGACAATGTCATTTGTCTTTCCTGGGTCTACATATGCTTCTCCTGCACTTTCCATCCATTTTATTGAACTTCCGACATAGTTTTCATAAAACATACAAAATGTATTATTGTAATCATTCAGTGCACACTTCAGGAGAAGACACGAGCAGAACCGCAGGAGCAGAGAAGAGAAAACCTCACTGTTTGAGGAGCCCACGCTCTTCTCCCCTGACCCTGGATTACAACCCACCCAGGCACCTGGGTAACTGTGGGAACCCACAGACTATAGAAAATGAGCAGAAAGCCTTTGCACGCTTGTGCTAGATCTCACAACAGGAATGCAGGCATCAGAACATCACGGGGCCCAACATGGACTGCCCAGGGCTGAGCTCTGGGAGTAGAAAGAATGAGGAGGACACAGTCCCTGCCCTCCCGGTGACCAGCCATGGCTAGGATTCCTCCACCTATGAGTAGGAGACTACAGACTTTGGGACTGATGATTGCAAGTCTGTCTCAGAGAAACAGAGAAACTGATCTCCTATGGGTCACACGGGAAAGCTGCGAGGACCACCTAAACTCCAGAGCAGCCCCTCTCCCTTTGCTGAGCTCAGCTGCCTTAGAGCAGGGTCCCCTCCTCACCTCCTGTGACACTAGCATTGGGCAGCTGCCCTCTCTGGGAGCTGAGGCTCCCTCCAGTAAAACGGAACTCTGGGCCAGGCCACTCTGGGCCAATAGCAGCTACACAAAGACCAGCTGTCCGGCGACTCCCAGGAGCTGATTGTTCCAGCCACAGGGAGATCAAGCGTGGCAACTACTCCGTGTCTGACCTGACCCTCCAGTCCGTCCCTGCTGATCATGTTCTCTCTGGGCTAAGTTGAACATTTCAGGCACTCACTCCTATTCTCTGTCTCTCACTAATTTCTGATGGTGCCTTTGCCATCAATACACAGGGAGATGGAGAAGACAAGAAACAAGAAAGTAGCACCTCTGTCCAGGGTTTTAGGAAGATGGGCAATGTTCAGGCCAGCCATGAAGTCAGAGCTCAACTCCTCCCCTTCAGATGAGGCGTGAACGTCCTGCCCACACCCAGGTGATGATGTGGAACTGACTCTGCTGATGCTGCACCTCGGCTTCCCCATGGCTCTGCTGCCCTCATGCCTTCCTTCTGCTCCTCCAAATCATGTTCCTCTGCAGGCCCAGGCCAAGGCTGTACCTGCTCTCTCTCTCATGGAGCCCACTGGGCAGCTATCTGTGAATTCTTAGAACCTCAACATGGGTAACACTGATTTGTACCTTTAATCAGTCAGCAGAAGGCCCCCTGAGTAGCCACAAAAAACTATATTCTACAGATTAAAGATGACTCGGGAATTGGGTTATGAGGAGATTGTTTCTGAGGTTAGTGAGGGACCTTTTAAATTCACACCAACCTGATTGGTTTAAAATGTGGGATAAATATTGACACCTAAAGAGCAATCAAATTTGATTTATACACAATAAGTTTCCACCAAATGCATACTCCAAGAAAAAACTCAAACTAAATTTGGCTCAGTTTATATTCCTATTCACTGAAACCAACTGCGTTCACTTGTCTTTTTTTGCAAAAGCCTTCAGAAACAACCAACCTTTGTCAACAGTCGGTTCAATGGGGACATCATGGAGCCTCTGAGGTACCACAGCCAAGTTTGTTTTTCCCCATCTGTAATGCATGAGCCACCCTCCATCCTGCTAGGAAGGCAAGTGCTCATCCTGCCTCTCAGACCCTAGGGCAAACCCCTTGGTTCTCTTTACATGTTGCTGTTTCTGAGCCGAGGACACAGAAACCATGACTAGGCTGAGGGATACAAGGCGGAAACTCTACATGACCCTGGCATTATCTATTCTGAACCACATTATCTGATGGTCAATATGAGGCCTCAATGGAGAAAATTGGGGTGATTTCACCCCAACCCCACCTGCAGCCTCCTCTCTTCTCAGTTTCCCAGCAGAACTGGCTGTAGCACGAGGCTGCACCAGGCTGTAAATGCACAGGAAGGAGCCCCCCACTCTCCCTGCTCAAGATGGGTCGTGGAGGGTCACTTCTGAGGGCTTTGGTAGAAGAGGCTTGTAAAGGAGGGAAAGGGCTAGAGTGAGGTGTCATGACCTCTCCAATGGCAAGAGGAAATAGAAAGGCCTGTGAAGAGGTGAGGTTTATTAGAAAATAAAGTATAGCAGGGAATTCTGAAGAAAAAAATAAAATGAGCAGAGATCCTGATACAGTTCTGTTCTATGGGTGCCCAGTGAGAATTTCCTGGGTGTGGACAGGATTTCCTTTAGGTTAATTAACGTGTCCTGTGCATGAAATAAACTGCACACACTGGAAGCTTACAAGCCGATTTTTTCATGTGCCTGTAATAGGACCACAACGGTGACGGAAATCTCTGTTGAGAATGTGGACACTAGTAAATCTGGGGATATGTGGTACGGAAACCCAAACACACACACCCAGACACACTGACCGTGGCACCGCATGAATTCACAAAAGACATGAGCCGGCCCCGTGCACAGGATCCCACCCCACCTTCAGGGATCGCAGTTGCTTCCAGGGGCTGCAGAATGTGGCCACTGTTTCTTATCTAGAAAAATCATTTCTCCCATCACAGCCTAGGTCCTCATTCATGAGAGGACGCTCAGCTCCAGCTGCCTGTCTACGGGAAAGCCAGCGAGGCAGTGGCACATTCCTCATCATCTGGGTGACTCACCAGCATGAGAGGGGCTCCGCAATACATACCCTCCGGTGGAACTCCCGACGATTTCTGTAATGACAGCAAATAAATTGCTATGAGCATCAGACCATGCTGTGTCCTGTGAGCACAGGACTTTTCTTTGCTTAGTGACATTAGAAATCAAGATGAAAACCAGAGTTCAAAGGAACCCCAAAGAACAGAGCAAATGGACTCATACTAAAGACACAAATTTTTCTCAGAGGGTGTTTCCTGTCAAGTCCATGATGGCTGGCAAGTAACTGACTTTGTTCCAAAGAGAGAACAAAACTGGTAAGGCAAAGGCTCACTGCCCCACAATGTGTGGCTGGTGCTGTCATTTTCTCCCAGTCTTCAATCAAGCCTCAGTGGGGACGTACTCTCACAATTCTCCCCAAGGACATTCTGTCACTAATCTAAGATATACATGGTCAGATTCTTATACCTTAATTTAATCCAAATAAGATAAAGCTAAGAAAGCAACAGTTTTTCTCAGAGAAATCCAGGTGGCCTGACCTTCACATCCTCTGGGTCCTCCTCCTCTCCCTCGTCACTGGACAGCTCCTGTAGTGTATCAGTCAGAGCTAGGATACAGAGTGACCGTCAGCACCGTGGTGGTGTTGCTCATGAACAATTCAGTAACATTGCTTAAGGTGGGTGTTGGGGGAGGGTAGCAGGCACAGGAGAGATGCAGGGAAGAAAGGGAATCAGGGCCTTTGGGTTTCTACCTACAGGCCACCTCGTCAACATGAAATAGCCAGTCTCAAACAGGACACACCACGCAGTGCAGGCTGTGTTTCCCTGGCAGCCTCTTAGGGCTCTTCCTTCCTAATCACACCTGAGCTAACTTGCCCTCTTATGGATCCCTGCCAAAGTCATTTCCTCCTGAAATCCACATGTGCTGCTGCTCTGTATATCATCCCTTCTAGAATATTAAAGTGTGTAAGAAGCAACCTTTCTTGTAAACGGAGATATAATTCTAGTCAAAGTTTGCATTACTTTCTGTTACAAGGCAAATAAACCAAGATTTGAAAATACTCAATTATCCTGCCATTTCACGATGACCTCTACTTAGCATGTGATATTTGTCCTTCCACTCTTCCTTTTCAACACGATGTGTGTGCACCACGGAGTGCACTGCTCCTCATGCTCACACTGACTGTAGCATTGGGACAGTCTGTCATGGGGAAAAGCAAGGGGGTGGGGCGGGCATTGACCCTCTCCAGTCCAGCTCTGCAGGAGATTCCAGCAGGGAAAGTGGGTGCCAGGCTAACACCCAAGTTGATCCTTGAGATTTTATTGGATGCTATGTCTTGGGATTGGGTTCCACTGAATTTCTAAGACTTGCGGTGATTATCTCATTAAATACAATAGAATATTCTACTGATTATTGTCTGCATTTGAACAGGAGCTGAGGAATGACCTCACTGCTGTAGATCAAAAGCCTGTGGACTCTGTGTGTTTTACATTAATGATCACACTGAAGCCCACTGTACAATGTACCTGCTCAAACCAACCCTGGGTGAGCTGAGCACTGACACCATCCAGTCATGATAGTGTTTGGGATCTGAATAGGTTTTTGTTCTCCCATGAGCACACAGAAGTGCTGGAATAATTTGGCCTAGCAAAAAATTATACTAGGGCTTTGTGATAAATTCAGTGTAGTGGCTCATGGCATTAACCTTCCACTCATTCCCGACTTCACATGTGCCTCTTCCATTTAAAAGACCAAGAGCTTGGGAAATTCGTCTCTGCACCATGTCCATCTGAGGACTGGGGATAGTAAACTTAAGTTCAGGTACAGCTGGGGCGGAGGATGAATGGGTTGATTTCTGTGAACTGTGCAGTGGTGATGGAAATTTTCTTGAACATTAATCCTTGTGTTTTGCTCTGAACATGGGAGCATATTTTCTGGGGAAATGCACACACACTCCCAAAGACATCCACAATTATTCCATATAGACTCTCTCCTCTATCCCTCCCAACCCGGATGTACCACCCCACCTTACAGGACACTTTTGCTTCCAAGGATGACAGTAGCATGGTTAGAGTTGTTTACTGGACTCTTAGTAGTTTTTATACCAAACTTCCCAAATCTAATTTCTGGCAGAAAGCTCAAACCAGACTGGCTCTTGAGCAAAAGCAGGCAAAACAGTGTCATCTTTGCAACACTAAGATTTTGAACGTAAACAGAGACGTGATCCCAGAATACGTACCGTTCGCCAGTGTGGCTGGGTCCACCTGCATCTAGAGAAAAACAAAACACTATGAGGGTCAGACCAGACTGTGTCCTGTGTGTACGGGCCTTTTCTTCACTTGTTGATATTAAAAAAACAGATGGTAAATAGTGGTTGAGACAATGGCCCTGATATCTAGAAGATATTCGTGGAAAGGCACAGATTTTTGTGCAAGATTTTCAATTGTTTTTATTTGATTATTCCAAATACTTCTTAAGAAGAAGGCATTTCTCTTGAGGAAAATGCCTGCTGACACACAGCTTGTAAATGTGGATGCCATCTGAAACCATTTTTTAGTGGATAATGAACTCGGACATTTGCCCACCAAGAAATTCTTGTCAGTCACCTATCGCGTACATGGTAAGATGTGTACATCTTAGTTCAATTGAAACAGATAGAAACCGAGAGAAATACAATTTCAATTTCAGAGGAAATAAGATGACTTTACCATGTGAACCCCTGTGGCTTCCTCCGAGGATGTCTGCCTGGGCACAGCCTCCTCGAGGTCTTCCAGGTCACCTAGGAAACAGAGTCACTATAAGCACATGAGCTCCACTGACTGAATCCCTCAGGTGATCTTGGAGCTGTGGACACGGGGCTGGCGTGTGTGGAAAGGTGTGTTCACAGCACAGACTCAGCTGCTGCTGGTTCCTCTTCCAGGTGGTGAGGGAAGACAAATGGTAAAGGAAGGCATCAGGAAGGCCAAGAAGACAGAGTCTTAGTCATCTAGCTAAGGCAACCTCTTCGACATGAAATAACCCATCTCAAACAGGGCACATGACACAGTGTTTCCTGTAGCACCTCAGGGCTCCTCCTTCTTAATCTGACCTGACCTAAATTGTCCTCCCTTCTTTATCCCCTCGAGGTCATTTTCTCCCCAGGATCCACATGTCCTGCTGCCATGTTTTTGTTCCTCCTAGAACTTTTCTTTTCCTTTTTATTGAGATGGAGTTTCACTCTTGTTGCCCAGGCTGGAGTGCAATGGCGTGATATCGGCCTACCACAACCTCCGCCTCCTAGGTTCAAGTGATTCTGCTGCCTCAGCCTCCTGAATAGCTGGGATTACAGGCATGCGCACCCACTCCCGGATAATTTTGTATTTTTAGGAGAGACGGGTTTCCTCCATGTTGGTCAGTCTGGTCTCAAACTCCCGACCTCCGGTGATCCGCCCTCCTCGGCCTCCCAAAGTGCTGGGATTACAGGCATGAGCTACCATGACCGATCAGAACATTTTGTACTAGAAAAAAAAAAGCAACCTTTCTTCAAAGAGGAGACTTAATTCTATCCAAAATATTTTATGTATTCAGTAACCTTTTCTTTTAAAGAAGACTAAACCAAGATTTGAAAATACTCAATTATCCTACCATTTAAAGATGACTCGTACGTGGTCTGTGATATTTGTCCTTCTGCTCTTCCTTTGAACACAATGTGTGTGTGATATGGGGCCTACTGCTGGTCATGCTCACACTGGCTCTAGCACTAGGACAGCCCATCATGGGGGGCAGCAGGTGGGGGCGCTGACCCTCTCTAACCCAGCTCTGTAGAAGATTCCAGCAGAGAAGATGAGTACCAGGATAGCACCCAAGTTTTTCCTTCAGTTCTTATTTGGTGCTGTGTCTTGGGTATGAGTGCTGAACTGCAGCGTATGTAAGGCTTATGAAGATGATCTCATTAAATACAATATAACATGTCTGACAATTTTCTGCTTTTGATCAGGAGATGAGAAAATAACACAGCACTGCAGCCAAAAGCCTGACCTCTCAATGTCTATTTCCCATTTGTGACCACACCAAAGTCCACTATAAAATGTACTTATTCCTATGCTGAGTTATGTGAGCATTGCGAGAATCCTATATGAGAGACAGTGTTTGGGATTTCTGAAAGCCATCCAACTTCCATATGTACACCTAGGTGTTAAAACTCTCTGGCATAATGACAAATTATACCAGAACCATGTGATTACTTCCGAGTAGTAGCCCATGGCATCAACCTTCCAGTCACTCCTGAGTTCACCTCTACCTTTTCCACTGAAGAGATAAAGAGCTTGGCAAATTCATCTCTGCACTATCTCCATCTGCGTACTGGGGATATTAAACTGACCTTCAGCTACAGCTGTGGTGGAGGATAAATGGGCTGACTGACATAAGGTGTGCAATGGTGATGGAATTTTTATTTACAACACTCATCTTTGTGGTGGGCTGTGCACATGGAAGCATGCTTTCTGAAGAAATGTACAAATCCTCCCAAAGACATTCAAAATCACTATACACAGACTCTCTCTCCTTACACCTGCCCCCCACCTTGATGAACCTCATTCGATTTCATAAAAACGACACTGCAGCTAACAGGGACTATGTAGGATGGTCACCCCTCTTCAGTACACTGTTAGTAATTTCTTCCCAAACTTCATTTCCAATAGGAAGCTCCAATGAGAGCGGTTCTCCAGAAAAAGCAGCTAAGAAAGTGTCACCTTTCTCAACACTAAGATTTTTCCTTAGCAAAAAGGTGATCCAAGAATACGTACCATTTGTTTCTGTGAATGGCTCTGCCTGCATTTAGAGAAAGAAAACACCATGAGGGTAAGATCATGCTGCCTGTGTACACAAGTCTTTTCTAAACTTGGTGCTACTAGAAAACCCAATGGGAAATTCAGGTGGAGGCAACAGCCACAAAAATAAAGCCTAGGAAACACCTGTAGAAAGGCACCACCTTTTTGCGCAAGATTTCAAAGTTTAGTTTTAAATTCATAATTTTCAAAAAGGGTTTTCTCCTGAAGAAAATGCTGCTGACATAGTTTGTAACTGAAGCTGTCATCTATGAATGCCATCTGGAATCAGTTCTTAGCTGGTAATGAATTCTCATTTTACATTTGCCCACCAAGAAAATATCTAAGTCATCTATAATGTACATGGTAGTGAGATTTTCCTATCTTTATTCAAGTGAAATTGAAAGAAACCTAGGAAAATGAAATTCCCCTTTCAGGGAAAGAAAGGACAACTTACACTGACAACAGTGAGGACCCTCTCAGTGGATGCCTTATGTGGATATACAGCTCCAAGCTTCTCTTGATGATCTAGGAGACATAGGGTAAGTGTCACCATATGGATTCCACTGAGGGAATCCCTCGGGTTTATTGGGTGGTGTGCACGTGAGGCTGGCATGTGTGAAGAAGGTGGGTTACCCCAGATGGAGTTGCAGGCCCAACCTCCTTGATGGTGAAGGCAGGCAAATGAGACCATGAGGAAAGCAAGGGAAACAGAGCCTTGGGCCTCTAGCTAAGGCAAGCTCATCAATGACACACAGCTGGTCTCAAAGACGGCACACCATACGGGGCAGGCTGTGCTTCCCTACAGCGTCTCAGGTTCCTCCTTCCTAATCTGACCTGAGCGTACTTGCCCTCCCTTTGTGATCCCTTCTGAGGTCATTTCCTGCTCAGGATCCACATGTGCTGCTGCTGTCCATCATCCCTCCTAAAATATTTCGTACTGCATAAAAGCAACCTTTCTTCAAAAAAACTTAACTCTAGCCAAAAAATACTATGACTTCACTGAACCTTTGATTCAAAGAGAATTAAACCAAGATTTGAAAATATTCAATTATCCTACCATTTGAAGAGGACCTGCACTTAGCTTATTCATCCTTCCACTCTTTCTTTTCAACACAACGTAGGTGTCCCTGGAGTCAGCTGCTGCTCATGCTCACACTGACTCCAGCACTAGGACAGCCCATCACGGGGGGCAGTAGGTGGGGGGCTAACGCTAACACTCTCCAAACTAGCTGTGCAGGAAGTCCCACCGAGGGGATGGACACCAGAAGAACACCCCAGTTCTTCCTTGAGTTCTTATTCTGCACTGTGTATTGGATGTGTGGGCTGAATTAGGGCACATGTACACTTGTGGCAATCATGTTATTAAACATAGGAGAATATGTCCCTGATTGTTGTCTGCCTTTTTTTTTTTTTTTTTAGATGAAATCTCACTCTGTTGCCCAGGCTAGGGTGCAGTGGCAGGATCTAGGCTCACTGCAACCTCCCTCTCCCATGTTCAAGTGATTCTCCTGCCTCAGCCTCCTGGGTAGCTGGGATTACTGGCACCTGCTACCACACCCAGTTAATTTTTGTGTTTTTAGTAGAGACAGTGTTAGCCAGGCTGGTCTCAAACTCCTGACCTCAAGTGATTCACCTGCCTCGGCCTCCCAATGTATTGGGATTACAGGCATGAGACACCACACCCTGCCTATTCTCTGCTTTTAAACAGGAGCTGAGGAATAAACCGACCACTGAAGCAAAAGCCTGTGACCTCTCCATGTATGTTTCACATTTCTGACCACACCCAAATCCACTGTAAAACATACCCATTCTAATCCTGGGTTATGCGACCATTAAGACCATTCTACGATCATAGACAGTGCATAGAATTTCCGTATGTATTGTACTTCCACATGCATACCTAGGTGCCCAAAGTCACTGCCAGGCTGATGAGTTATACAATGGCTGTGAGATCGATGCAGGACAGAAGTCCATAGAATCAACCTGCCAACCACTCCTGATTTCACATTTCCCTCCTCTACTGAGAAAGCCAAGACTTTGAGAAATTCATCTCTGCATAACCAGTAACTTAGGACTGAGGATATTAAACTTCAGACAGCTGTGGTGGAGAATCAATGGGTTGATTTATGTAAAGTGTTCAGGGTGATGGACTACTCTTTTTTTTTTTTTTTTTTTTTAAAAAAAAAAAAACATATAATCCTTGTGTGGTGCTTTGAACATGCACAAAAACTCCGAAAGACACAATCACTGCCCGTCGACTCTCTCCTCCATACCTCCCAAACCTGATGCACACCACCCTTTCATGTAAGGGACACCACTTCCTGCAGAGACTACAGGAAGATGGTCACAATTCTGTCACAACGTCTTACTGTTTTTTATACCAAATTGCCTAAAACCTCATTTCTCTTAGGAAGCTCCAGAGAAATTCTCCACCAAACGCAGGGTAAAAAGTGCCACCTTTCTGAAAAACTAAGATATTTCCTTAGCAAAAAACTAATCCCTGGGGCATGAGGGGAAAGACGAGGGAGAGCATTAGAATAAATACCTAATGCCTGCGGGGCTAAAAACCTAGATGAGGGCTTGATAGGTGCAGCAAACCACTGTGACATATTTATACCTATGTAACAAACCTACACGTTCTACACATGCATCCCAGAATTTCAAGCAAAATAAAAACAATTAATAAAGTAAACCCATAACACATACCTTCATCCTCAAAGTGTACTCTTTTCTGCAATCAGGGAAAAGAAAAACATGATGAGAGTCAGACCACACTTTGTCCTGTGTGCAAAGGTCTTTTCTGCATTGTTGACATTAGAAAACCCAATGGAAATAGTGAAAATAGTCAACACGAGGGTCTCAAAATAAGCCTAGAGGACATGTGGAAAGGCACAAGTTTTTTTTGTGAATGATTTTCAAGTTTATCTTCATTGCATGTTCACCATTATTTTCAAGAAGAAAGCATTTCTCTATGGAAAATGCTTACTGTCAAAGAGTTTTTAAGTGAACCTGTCATCTATAAATGTTATCTTGAATTCATTCTTGCTGGTAATAAACTCTCACTTTACAGATGCCCACCAAGACACTCTGTAAGTCATCTATAATGTACATGGTAAGATTACCGTCTCTTATCTCAATTTATATAGAAACGAAGACAAATAAAATTCCCACCTCGGACAAACAACAAAGAGTTTACCTCAACAGAGTCTAAGAACCTCTCAGGTGGTATCTTGAGCAGACGCTCAAACAACAAGCCTTTGTCGCGCTCTAGGAAACAGAGTAATCGTCAGCACGTTGGGTGCACTGAAGGAAACTGTCAGGCAGACTAGGGTGCTAAAAACACGGGGCTGGCACATGTAGACAAGGGGGGTGATGCACTACATTTTTTTTAAACCATTCATCTTTGTGTGGTGCTTTGGACATGCACAAAAACTCTCAAAGACACTCACAATCACTGCCCGTAGACTCTCTCCTCCATACCTCCCAAACCTGATGCACACCACCCTTTCATGTAAGGACACCACTTCCTGCAGAGACTACAGGCAGATGGTCACAAATCTGTACCAAAGCCTTTCTGCTTTTTATACCAAACTGCCTAAAACCTCATTTCTCTTAGGAAGCCCCAGAGAAATTCTCCACCAAACACAGGTTAAAAAGTGCCACCTTTCTGAAAAACTAAGATATTTCCTTAGCAAAAAACTAACCACTGGGGTATGAGGGGTGAGACGAGGGAGATCAGTAGAATAAATACCTAATGCATGCAGGGCTAAAAACCTAGATGAGGGGTTGATAGGTGCAGCAAACCACCATGACACATTTACCCCTATGTAAGAAACCTGCACATTCTACATATGCATCCCAGAATTTCAAGCAAAATAAAAATAAAAAAAAGTAAACCTACAACACATACCTTCTTCCTCAAAGTGTACTCTTTTCTGCAATCAGGGAAAAGAAAAACATGATGAGAGTCAGACCACACTTTGTCCTGTGTGCACAGGTCTTTTCTGCATTGTTGACATTAGAAAACCCAATGGAAATAGTGAAAATAGTCAACACGAGGCCCCCAAAATAAAGCCTAGAGGACATGTGGAAAGGCACAAGTTTTTTTTGTGAATGATTTTCAAGTTTATTCTTATTGCATGTTCACCACTATTTTCAAGAAGAAAGCACTTCCCCTGTGGAAAATGCTTACTGCCGAAGAGTTTTTAAGTGAACCTGTCATCTATAAATATCATCTTGAATTCATTCTTGCTGGTAATAAACTCTCACTTTACAAATGTCCACCAAGACATTCTGTAAGTCATCTATAATGTACATGGTAAGATCACCATCTCTTACCTCAATTTATATAGAAACCAAGAGAAATAAAATTCCCACCTCAGACAAACAACAAAGAGTTTACCTCAACAGAGTCTAATAACCTCTCAGATGGTATCTCGGGCGGACGTTCACACAACAAGCCTTTGTCACGCTCTAGGAAACAGAGTAATCGTCAGCACGTTGGGTGCACTGAAGGAATCCGTCATGCAGACTAGGGTGCTAAAAACACGGGGCTGGCACATGTAGACAAGGGGGGTGATGCACTACATTTTTTTTTTAAACCATGAATCCTTGTGTGGTGCTTTGGACATCCACAAAAACTCTCAAAGACACTCACAATCACTGCCCGTAGACTCTCTCCTCCATACCTCCCAAACCTGATGCACACCACCCTTTCATGTAAGGGACACCACTTCCTGCAGAGACTACCGGAAGATGGTCACAAATCTGTACCAACGTCTTACTGTTTTTTATACCAAACTGCCTAAAATCTCATTTCTCTTAGGAAGCTCCAGAGAAATTCTCCACCAAACACAGGTTAAAAAGTGCCACCTTTCTGAAAAACTAAGATATTTCCTTAGCAAAAAACTAACCACTGGGGAATGAGGGGTGAGACGAGGGAGATCAGTAGAATAAATACGTAATGCATGCAGGGCTAAAAACCTAGATGAGGGGTTGATAGGTGCAGCAAACCACCATGACATATTTACCCCTATGTAAGAAACCTGCACATTCTACATATGCATCCCAGAATTTCAAGCAAAATAAAAATAAAAAAAAGTAAACCTACAACACATACCTTCTTCCTCAAAGTGTACTCTTTTCTGCAATTAGAGAAAAGAAAAACATGATGAGAGTCAGACCACACTGTGTCCTGTGTGCACAGGTCTTTTCTGCATTGTTGACATGAGAAAACCCAATGGAAATAGTGAAAATAGTCAACAGAAGGGTCCCAAATTAAACCTAGAGGACATGTGGAAAGGCACAAGTTTTTTGTACATGATTTTCAAGTTTATTTTCACTGCATGTTCACCATTATTTTCAAGAAGAAAGCACTTCTACTATGGAAAATGCTTACCGCCATAGAGTTTTTAAGTGAACCTGTCATCTATAAATGTCATCTTGAATTCATTCTTCCTGGTAATAAACTCACTTTACAGCTGCCCACCAAGACATTCTGTAAGTCATCTATAATGTACATGGTAAGATCACCATCTCTTATCTCAATTTATATAGAAACGAAGAGAAATAAAATTCCCACCTCAGACAAACCAAAAACACTTTACCTTCAATGAGTAAGGGGACCTCTCAGATGGTACCTTGAGCAGACGATCGCACAACAAGCCTTCGTCGCTCTCTAGGAAACACAGAGCCGTTGTCAGCACACTGGATGCGCTGAAGGAATCCGTCAGGCAGATTCGGACGCTAAAAACACGGAGCTGGCCCATGTAGACAAGGGGGGTTAACTACAAAAACGGACCTCCTGCCAGAGCATCCTCCTTGGTGATGAAGAAAGGTCAGTGAGACCATCATGAAAGCCATGGAAGACAGAGCCTTGGCAGCACACACAGGCACTGCCGATGCTGTGACAGTGTCTCTTCCTTCTCCCATGCATTTTGAGGCCTGGGAAATTTCCACTTTTCTGGTGAAATGTGACAATGTCATTTGTCTTTCCTGGGTCTACATATGCTTCTCCTGCACTTTCCATCCATTTTATTGCACTTCAGACATTGTTGTGGTAAAACATACAAAATGTATTATTGTAATCATTCAGTGCACACTTCAGGAGAAGACACGAGCAGAACCGCAGGAGCAGAGAAGAGAAAACCTCACTGTTTGAGGAGCCCACGCTCTTCTCCCCTGACCCTGGATTACAACCCACCCAGGCACCTGGGTAAGTGTGGGATCCCACAGACTATAGAAAATGAGCAGAAAGCCTTTGCACACTTGTGCTAGATCTCAGAATAGGAATGCAGGCATCAGAACATCACGGGGCCCAACATGGACTGCCCAGGGCTGAGCTCTGGGCTGAGAAAGAATGAGGAGGACACAGTCCCTGCCCTCCCGGTGACCAGCCATGGCCAGGATTCCTCCACCTATGAGTAGGAGACTATAGACTTTGGGACTGATGATTGCAAGTCTGTCTCAGAGAAACAGAGAAACTGATCTCCTATGGGTCACACGGGAAAGCTGCGAGGACCACCTAAACTCCAGAGCAGCCCCTCTCCCTTTGCTGAGCTCAGCTGCCTTAGAGCAGGGTCCCCTCCTCACCTCCTGTGACACTAGCATTGGGCAGCTGCCCTCTCTGGGAGCTGAGGCTCCCTCCAGTAAAACGGAACTCTGGGCCAGGCCACTCTGGGCCAATAGCAGCTACACAAAGACCAGCTGTCCGGCGACTCCCAGGAGCTGATTGTTCCAGCCACAGGGAGATCGAGCGTGGCAACTACTCCGTGTCTGACCTGACCCTCCAGTCCGTCCCTGCTGATCATGTTCTCTCTGGGCTAAGTTGAACATTTCAGGTACTCACTCCTGTTCTCTGTCTCTCACTAATTTCTGATGGTGCCTTTGCCATCAATACACAGGGAGATAGAGAAGACAAGAAACAAGAAAGCAGCACCTCTGTCCAGGGTTTTAGGAAGATGGGCAATGTTCAGGCCAGCCACGAAGTCAGAGCTCAACTCCTCCTTCAGATGTGGCGTGAACGTTCCGGCCGCGCCCAGGTGATGATGTGGAACTGACTCTGCTGATGCTGCACCTCGGCTTCCCCATGGCTCTGCTGCCCTCATGCCTTCCTTCTGCTCCTCCAAATCATGTTCCTCTGCAGGCCCAGGCCAAGGCTGTACCTGCTCTCTCTCTCATAGAGCCCACTGGGCAGCTATCTGTGAATTCTTAGAACCTCAACATGGGTAACACTGATTTGTACCTTTAATCAGTCAGCAGAAGGCCCCCTGAGTAGCCACAAAAAACTATATTCTAGACAATAAAGATGACTAGGGGAATTGGATTATGAGGACATAGTTTCTGAGGTTAGTGAGGGACGTTTTAAAATCACAACAGTCTGATTGTTTTAAAATGTGGGATAAGTATTGATACCTACAGAGCAATCAAATTTGATTTATACACAGTAAGTTTCCACCAAATGCATACTCCAAGAAAAAACTCAAGCTATAATTTGGTACCATTTATATTCCGATTCACCAAAACCAGCTGCATCCACTTGTTTTTTTTCAAAAGCCTTCAGGAGCACACAACCAACCTTTGTCAACTGTCGGTTCAATGGGGACATCATGGAGCCTCTGCGGTACCACAGCCGAGTTTGTTTTTCCCCATCTGTAATGCATGAGCCACCCTCCATCCTGCTAGGAAGGCAAGTGCTCATCCTGCCTCTCAGACCCTAGGGCAAACCCCTTGGTTCTCTTTACATGTTGCTGTTTCTGAGCCGAGGACACAGAAACCATGACTAGGCTGAGGGATACAAGGCGGAAACTCTACATGACCCTGGCATTATCTATTCTGAACCACGTTATCTGATGGTCAATATGAGGCCTCAATGGAGAAAATTGGGGTGATTTCACCCCAACCCCACCTGCAGCCTCCTCTCTTCTCAGTTTCCCAGCAGAACTGGCTGTAGCACGAGGCTGCACCAGGCTGTAAATGCACAGGAAGGAGCCCCCCACTCTCCCTGCTCAAGATGGGTCGTGGAGGGTCACTTCTGAGGGCTTTGGTAAAAGAGGCTTATAAAGGAGGGAAGGGGCTAGAGTGAGGTGTCATGACCTCTCCAATGGCAGGAGGAAACAGAAAGGCCTGTGAAGAGGTGAGGTTTATTAGAAAATAAAGTATAGCAGGGAATTCTGAAGGAAAAATAAAATGAGCAGAGATCCTGACACAGTTCTGTTCTATTGGTGCCCAGTGAGAAGTTCCTGGGTGTGGACAGGATTTCTTTTAGGTTAATTAAAGTGTCCTGTGCATGAAATAAACTGCACACACTGGAAGCTTACAAGCTGATTTTTTCATGTGCCTGTAATAGGACCACAACGGTGACGGAAATCTCTGTTGAGAATGTGGACACTAGTAAATCTGCGGATATGTGGTACGGAAACCCAAACACACACACCCAGACACACTGACCGTGGCACCGCATGAATTCACAAAAGACATGAGCTGGCCCTGTGCACAGGATCCCACCCCACCTTCAGGGATCGCAGTTGCTTCCAGGGGCTGCAGAATGTGGCCACTGTTTCTTATCTAGAAAAATCATTTCTCCCATCACAGCCTAGGTCCTCATTCATGAGAGGACGCTCAGCTCCAGCTGCCTGTCTACGGGAAAGCCAGCGAGGCAGTGGCACATTCCTCATCATCTGGGTGACTCACCAGCATGAGAGGGGCTCCGCAATACATACCCTCCGGTGGAACTCCCGACGATTTCTGTAATGACAGCAAATAAATTGCTATGAGCATCAGACCATGCTGTGTCCTGTGAGCACAGGACTTTTCTTTGCTTAGTGACATTAGAAATCAAGATGAAAACCAGAGTTCAAAGGAACCCCAAAGAACAGAGCAAATCGACTCATACTAAAGACACAAATTTTTCTCAGAGGGTGTTTCCTGTCAAGTCTATGTTGGTTGGCAAGTAAGTAATTTTGCTCCAAGGAGAGAACAAAATTGGTAAGGCAAAAGCTCACTGCCCCACAATGTGTAGCTGGTGCTGTCATTTTCTCCCACTGTCTTAATTCAAGACTCAGTGGGGAAGAGACTCTCAAAATTCTCCCCAAGGACATTGTATAACTAATCTAAGATATATGTTGTGAAATTCTGGTATCTTAATTTAATCCAAATAAGGTAAAACTAAGAAAGCAACAGTTTTTCTCAGAGAAATCCAGGTGGCCTGACCTTCACATCCTCTGGGTCCTCCTCCTCTCCCTCGTCACTGGACAGCTCCCGTAGTGTATCAGTCAGAGCTACGAGGATACAGAATGACCGTCAGCACCGTGGTGGTGTTGCTCATGAACAATTCAGCAACATTGCTTAAGGTGGGTGTTGGGGGAGGGTAGCAGGCACAGGAGAGATGCAGGGAAGAAAGGGAATCAGGGCCTTTGGGTTTCTACCTACAGGCCACCTCGTCAACATGAAATAGCCAGTCTCAAACAGGACACACCATGCAGTGCAGGCTGTGTTTCCCTGGCAGCCTCTTAGGGCTCCTCCTTCCTAATCACACCTGAGCTAACTTGCCCTCTTATGGATCCCTGCCAAAGTCATTTCCTCCTGAAATCCACATGTGCTGCTGCTCTGTATATCATCCCTTCTAGAATATTGAAGTGTATAAGAAGCAATCTTTCTTGTAAACGGAGATATAATTCTAGTCAAAGTTTGCATTACTTTCTGTTACAAGGCAAATAAACCAAGATTTGAAAATACTCAATTATCCTGCCATTTCACGATGACCCCTACTTAGCATGTGATATTTGTCCTTCCACTCTTCCTTTTCAACACGATGTGTGTGCACCACGGAGTGCACTGCTCCTCATGCTCACACTGACTGTAGCATTGGGACAGTCTGTCATGGGGAAAAGCAAGGGGGTGGGGGCGGGCACTGACCCTCTCCAGCCCAGCTCTGCAGGAGATTCCAGCAGGGAAAGTGGGTGAAAGGCTAACACCCAATTTGATCCTTGAGATTTTATTGGATGCTATGTCTTGGGATTGGGTTCCACTGAATTTCTAAGACTTGCGGTGATTATCTCATTAAATACAATAGAATATCCCACTGATTATTGTCTGCATTTGAACAGGAGCTGAGGAATGACCTCACTGCTGTAGATCAAAAGCCTGTGGACTCTGTGTGTTTTACATTAATGATCACACTGAAGCCCACTGTACAATGTACCTGCTCAAACCAACCCTGGGTGAGCTGAGCACTGACACCATCCAGTCATGATAGTGTTTGGGATCTGAATAGGTTTTCATTCTCCCACATGCACACACAAGTGCTGGAATAACTTGGCCTAGCAAGAAATTATACTAGGGCTTTGTGACAAATTCAGTGTAGTGGCTCATGGCATTAACCTTCCACTCATTCCCGACTGCACATGTGCCTCTTCCATTTAAAAGACCAAGAGCTTGGGAAATTCGTCTCTGCACCATGTCCATCTGAGGACTGGGGATAGTGAACTTATGTTCAGGTACAGCTGTGCTGGAGGATGAATGGGTTGATGTATGTAAACTGTGCAGTGGTGATTGAATTTTTCTTGAACATTGATCCTTGTGTTGTGCTTTGAACATGGGAGTATGTTTTCTGGGGAAATGCACATACACTCCCAAAGACATCCACAATCATTCCATACACACTCTCTCCCTGTCCCTCCCAACCCTGATGAACCACCCCCCCTTACATGACATTGCTGCTTCCAGGGATGACAGTACCATGGTTACAGTTGTTTACTGGACTCTTAGTATTTTTTGAAATCAACCTTCCCAAATCTAATTTCTGGCAGAAAGCTCAAACCAGAGTGGCTCTTGAGCAAAATCAGGCAAAACGGTGCCATCTTTGCAACACTAACATTTTGAACGTAAACAAAGAGATGATCCCAGCTACGTACCTTTCGCCAGTGTGGCTGGGTCCACCTGCATCTAGAGAAAAACAAAACACTATGAGGTTCAGACCAGGCTGTGTCCTGTGTGCACAGGTCTTTTCTTCACTTGTTGATGTTAAAGAAAAAACAGATGGTAAATAGTGGTTGAGACAATGGCCCCGATATCTAGAAGAAATCTGTGGAAAAGCACAAGATTTTTGTGCAGGATTTTCAATTGTTTTTGTTTGACAATTCCAAATACTTCTCAAGAAGAAGGCATTTCTCTTGAGGAAAATGCCTGCCGACACACAGTTGTAAATGTGGATACCATGTGAAACCATTTTTTAGTGGATAATGAACTGTGACATTTGCCCACCAAGAAATTCTGTCAGTCACTTATAGTGTACGTGGTAAGATGTATACATCTTTTTTTTTTTTTTTTTCTGAGAGGCAGTCTCTCTCTGTCACCCAGGCTGGAGTGCCGTGGTGAGATCTCGGTCACTACAAGCTCCGCCTCCTGGGTTCACTCCATTCTCCTGCCTCAGCCTCCAGAGTAGCTGGGACTACAGGCGCCCTCCACCACGCCCAGGTAATTTTTTTTTGTATTTTTAGTAGAGACAGGGTTTCACTGTGTTATCCTGGATGGTCTCAATCTCCTGCCTTCGTGATGCCCGCCTCGGCTTCCCAAAGTGTTGGGATTATAGGTGTGAGCCACCGCGACCGGCCGGTAAGACTTAGACATCTTAATTCAGTTGAAACACAGAGAAACCGAGAGAAATACATTTTCCATTTTAGAGGAACTAAGACGGCTTTACCATGTGAACCCTTGTGGCTTCCTCCGAGGATGTCTGCCCTGGCACATCCTCCTCCAGGTCTTCCAGGTCACCTAGGAAACAGAGTCACTATAAGCACATGAGCTCCACTGACTGAATCCCTCAGGTGGTCTCGGAGCTGTGGACCTGGGGCTGGCATGTGTGAAAGGTGTGTTCACAGCACAGACTCAGCTGCTGCCGGTCCATCCTCCATGGTGGAGAGGGAAGGCAAATGGTGAAGAAAGGCATCAGGAAGGCCACAGAAGACAGAGCCTTGGTCCTGTAGCTAAGGCGACATCTTCAACATGAAATAACCCATCTCAAACAGGGCCCACCACACAGTGTTTCCCTGTAGCATCTCAGGGCTCCTCCTTCCTAATCTGACCTGAGCTAACTTGCCCTCCCTTCTCGATCCCCTTGAGGTCATTTCCCCCAAAGGACCCACATGTGCTGCTGCTGCTGTCCATCATCCCTCCTAAAATATTTCGTACTGCATAAAAGCAACCTTTCTTCAAAAAAACTTAACTCTAGCCAAAAAATACTATGACTTCACTGAACCTTTGATTCAAAGAGAATTAAACCAAGATTTGAAAATATTCAATTATCCTACCATTTAAAGAGGACCTGCACTTAGCTTATTCGTCCTTCTACTCTTTCTTTTCAACACAATGTATGTGTCCCCGGAGTCAGCTGCTGCTCATGCTCACACTGACTCCAGCACTAGGACAGCCCATCACGGGGGACAGTAGGTGGGGGGGCTAACGCTAACACTCTCCAAACTAGCTGTGCAGGAAATCCCACCGAGGGGATGGACACCAGAAGAACACCCCAGTTCTTCCTTGAGTTCTTATTCTGCACTGTGTATTGGATGTGTGGGCTGAATTAGGGCACATGTACACTTGTGGCAATCATGTTATTAAACATAGGAGAATATGTCCCTGATTGTTGTCTGCTTTTTTTTTTTTTTTTTTTAGATGAAATCTCACTCTGTTGCCCAGGCTAGAGTGCAGTGGCAGGATCTAGGCTCACTGCAACCTCCCTCTCCCAGGTTCAAGTGATTCTCCTGCCTCAGCCTCCTGGGTAGCTGGGATTACTGGCACCTGCTACCACACCCAGTTAATTTTTGTGTTTTTAGTAGAGACAGTGTTAGCCAGGCTGGTCTCAAACTCCTGACCTCAAGTGATTCACCTGCCTCGGCCTCCCAATGTATTGGGATTACAGGCATGAGACACCACACCCTGCCTATTCTCTGCTTTTAAACAGGAGCTGAGGAATAAACCGACCACTGAAGCAAAAGCCTGTGACCTCTCCATGTATGTTTCACATTTCTGACCACACCCAAATCCACTGTAAAACATACCCATTCTAATCCTGGGTTATGCGACCATTAAGACCATTCTACGATCATAGACAGTGCATAGAATTTCTGTATGTATTGTACTTCCACATGCATACCTAGGTGCCCAAAGTCACTGCCAGGCTGATGAGTTATACAATGGCTGTGAGATCGATGCAGGACAGAAGTCCATAGAATCAACCTGCCAACCACTCCTGATTTCACATTTCCCTCCTCTACTGAGAAAGCCAAGACTTTGAGAAATTCATCTCTGCATAACCAGTAACTTAGGACTGAGGATATTAAACTTCAGACAGCTGTGGTGGAGAATCAATGGGTTGATTTATGTAAAGTGTTCAGGGTGATGGACTACTCTTTTTTTTTTTTTTTTTTTTTTTTTTTTAAAACATATAATCCTTGTGTGGTGCTTTGAACATGCACAAAAACTCCGAAAGACACAATCACTGCCCGTCGACTCTCTCCTCCATACCTCCCAAACCTGATGCACACCACCCTTTCATGTAAGGGACACCACTTCCTGCAGAGACTACAGGAAGATGGTCACAATTCTGTCACAACGTCTTACTGTTTTTTATACCAAATTGCCTAAAACCTCATTTCTCTTAGGAAGCTCCAGAGAAATTCTCCACCAAACGCAGGGTAAAAAGTGCCACCTTTCTGAAAAACTAAGATATTTCCTTAGCAAAAAACTAATCCCTGGGGCATGAGGGGAAAGACGAGGGAGAGCATTAGAATAAATACCTAATGCCTGCGGGGCTAAAAACCTAGATGAGGGCTTGATAGGTGCAGCAAACCACTGTGACATATTTATACCTATGTAACAAACCTACACGTTCTACACATGCATCCCAGAATTTCAAGCAAAATAAAAACAATTAATAAAGTAAAACCATAACACATACCTTCATCCTCAAAGTGTACTCTTTTCTGCAATCAGGGAAAAGAAAAACATGATGAGAGTCAGACCACACTTTGTCCTGTGCGCACCGGTCTTTTCTGCATTGTTGACATTAGAAAACCCAATGGAAATAGTGAAAATAGTCAACACGAGGGTCTCAAAATAAGCCTAGAGGACATGTGGAAAGGCACAAGTTTTTTTTGTGAATGATTTTCAAGTTTATCTTCATTGCATGTTCACCATTATTTTCAAGAAGAAAGCATTTCTCTATGGAAAATGCTTACTGTCAAAGAGTTTTTAAGTGAACCTGTCATCTATAAATGTTATCTTGAATTCATTCTTGCTGGTAATAAACTCTCACTTTACAGATGCCCACCAAGACACTCTGTAAGTCATCTATAATGTACATGGTAAGATTACCGTCTCTTATCTCAATTTATATAGAAACGAAGACAAATAAAATTCCCACCTCAGACAAACAACAAAGAGTTTACCTCAACAGAGTTTAAGAACCTCTCAGGTGGTATCTTGAGCAGACGCTCAAACAACAAGCCTTTGTCGCGCTCTAGGAAACAGAGTAATCGTCAGCACATTGGGTGCACTGAAGGAAACTGTCAGGCAGACTAGGGTGCTAAAATCACGGGGCTCGCACATGTAGACAAGGGGGGTGATGCACTACATTTTTTTTAAACCATTCATCTTTGTATGGTGCTTTGGACATGCACAAAATCTCTCAAAGACACTCACAATCACTGCCCGTAGACTCTCTCCTCCATACCTCCCAAACCTGATGCACACCACCCTTTCATGTAAGGACACCACTTCCTGCAGAGACTACAGGCAGATGGTCACAAATCTGTACCAAAGCCTTACTGCTTTTTATACCAAACTGCCTAAAATCTCATTTCTCTTAGGAAGCCCCAGAGAAATTCTCCACCAAACACAGGTTAAAAAGTGCCATCTTTCTGAAAAACTAAGATATTTCCTTAGCAAAAAACTAATCCCTGGGGTATGAGGGGTGAGACGAGGGAGATCAGTAGAATAAATACCTAATGCATGCAGGGCTAAAAACCTAGATGAGGGGTTGATAGGTGCAGCAAACCACCATGACACATTTACCCCTATGTAAGAAACCTGCACATTCTACATATGCATCCCAGAATTTCAAGCAAAATAAAAATAAAAAAAAGTAAACCTACAACACATACCTTCTTCCTCAAAGTGTACTCTTTTCTGCAATCAGGGAAAAGAAAAACATGATGAGAGTCAGACCACACTGTGTCCTGTGTGCACAGGTCTTTTCTGCATTGTTGACATTAGAAAACCCAATGGAAATAGTGAAAATAGTCAACACGAGGGCCCCAAAATAAAGCCTAGAGGACACGTGGAAAGGCACAAGTTTTTTTTGTGAATGATTTTCAAGTTTATTCTCATTGCATGTTCACCACTATTTTCAAGAAGAAAGCACTTCCCCTGTGGAAAATGCTTACTGCCGAAGAGTTTTTAAGTGAACCTGTCATCTATAAATATCATCTTGAATTCATTCTTGCTGGTAATAAACTCTCACTTTACAAATGTCCACCAAGACACTCTGTAAGTCATCTATAATGTACATGGTAAGATCACCATCTCTTACCTCAATTTATATAGAAACCAAGAGAAATAAAATTCCCACCTCAGACAAACAACAAAGAGTTTACCTCAACAGAGTCTAACAACCTCTCAGATGGTATCTCGGGCGGACGTTCACACAACAAGCCTTTGTCACGCTCTAGGAAACAGAGTAATCATCAGCACGTTGGGTGCACTGAAGGAATCCGTCACGCAGACTAGGGTGCTAAAAACACGGGGCTGGCACATGTAGACAAGGGGGGTGATGCACTACATTTTTTTTTTAAACCATTAATCCTTGTGTGGTGCTTTGAACATGCACAAAAACTCCGAAAGACACTCACAATCACTGCCCGTACACTCTCTCCTCCATACCTCCCAAACCTGATGCACACCACCCTTTCATGTAAGGGACACCACTTCCTGCAGAGACTACAGGCAGATGGTCACAAATCTGTACCAACGTCTTACTGTTTTTTATACCAAACTGCCTAAAATCTCATTTCTCTTAGGAAGCCCCAGAGAAATTCTCCACCAAACACAGGTTAAAAAGTGCCACCTTTCTGAAAAACTAAGATATTTCCTTAGCAAAAAACTAACCACTGGGGTATGAGGGGTGAGACGAGGGAGATCAGTAGAATAAATACCTAATGCATGCAGGGCTAAAAACCTAGATGAGGGGTTGATAGGTGCAGCAAACCACCATGACACATTTACCCCTGTGTAAGAAACCTGCACATTCTACATATGCATCCCAGAATTTCAAGCAAAATAAAAATTAAAAAAAAGTAAATCTACAACACATACCTTCTTCCTCAAAGTGTACTCTTTTCTGCAATCAGGGAAAAGAAAAACATGATGAGAGTCAGACCACACTGTGTCCTGTGTGCACAGGTCTTTTCTGCATTGCTGACATGAGAAAACCCAATGGAAATAGTGAAAATAGTCAACAGAAGGGTCCCAAATTAAACCTAGAGGACATGTGGAAAGGCACAAGTTTTTTTGTACATGATTTTCAAGTTTATTTTCACTGCATGTTCACCATTATTTTCAAGAAGAAAGCACTTCTACTATGGAAAATGCTTACCGCCATAGAGTTTTTAAGTGAACCTGTCATCTATAAATGTCATCTTGAATTCATTCTTGCTGGTAATAAACTCACTTTACAGCTGCCCACCAAGACATTCTGTAAGTCATCTATAATGTACATGGTAAGATCACCATCTCTTATCTCAATTTATATAGAAACGAAGAGAAATAAAATTCCCACCTCAGACAAACCAAAAACACTTTACCTTCAATGAGTAAGGGAAGCTCTCAGATGGTACCTTGAGCAGACGCTCGAACAACAAGCCTTCGTCGCTCTCTAGGAAACACAGAGCCGTTGTCAGCACATTGGATGTGCTGAAGGAATCAGTCAGGCAGACTCGGGCGCTAAAAACATGGGGCTGGCACATGTAGACAAGGGGGGTTAACTGCAAAAACGGACCTCCTGCCAGAGCATCCTCCTTGGTGATGAAGAAAGGTCAGTGAGACCATCATGAAAGCCATGGAAGACAGAGCCTTGGCAGCACACACAGGCACTGCCGATGCTGTGACAGTGTCTCTTCCTTCTCCCATGCATTTTGAGGCCTGGGAAATTTCCACTTTTCTGGTGAAATGTGACAATGTCATTTGTCTTTCCTGGGTCTACATATGCTTCTCCTGCACTTTCCATCCATTTTATTGAACTTCCGACATAGTTTTCGTAAAACATACAAAATGTATTATTGTAATCATTCAGTGCACAGTTCAGGAGAAGACACGAGCAGAACCGCAGGAGCAGAGAAGAGAAAACCTCACTGTTTGAGGAGCCCACGCTCTTCTCCCCTGACCCTGGATTACAACCCACCCAGGCACCTGGGTAAGTGTGGGAACCCACAGACTATAGAAAATGAGCAGAAAGCCTTTGCACACTTGTGCTAGATCTCAGAATAGGAATGCAGGCATCAGAACATCACGGGGCCCAACATGGGCTGCCCAGGGCTGAGCTCTGGGAGTAGAAAGAATGAGGAGGACACAGTCCCTGCCCTCCCAGTGACCAGCCATGGCCAGGATTCCTCCACCTATGAGTAGGAGACTACAGACTTTGGGACTGATGATTGCAAGTCTGTCTCAGAGAAACAGAGAAACTGATCTCCTATGGGTCACACGGGAAAGCTGCAAGGACCACCTAAACTCCAGAGCAGCCCCTCTCCCTTTGCTGAGCTCAGCTGCCTTAGAGCAGGGTCCCCTCCTCACCTCCTGTGACACTAGCATTGGGCAGCTGCCCTCTCTGGGAGCTGAGGCTCCCTCCAGTAAAACGGAACTCTGGGCCAGGCCACTCTGGGCCAATAGCAGCTACACAAAGACCAGCTGTCCGGCGACTCCCAGGAGCTGATTGTTCCAGCCACAGGGAGATCGAGCGTGGCAACTACTCCGTGTCTGACCTGACCCTCCAGTCCGTCCCTGCTGATCATGTTCTCTCTGGGCTAAGTTGAACATTTCAGGCACTCACTCCTGTTCTCTGTCTCTCACTAATTTCTGATGGTGCCTTTGCCATCAATACACAGGGAGATGGAGAAGACAAGAAACAAGAAAGTAGCACCTCTGTCCAGGGTTTTAGGAAGATGGGCAATGTTCAGGCCAGCCACGAAGTCAGAGCTCAACTCCTCCTTCAGATGTGGCGTGAACGTTCCGGCCGCGCCCAGGTGATGATGTGGAACTGACTCTGCTGATGCTGCACCTCGGTTTCCCCATGGCTCTGCTGCCCTCATGCCTTCCTTCTGCTCCTCCAAATCATGTTCCTCTGCAGGCCCAGGCCAAGGCTGTACCTGCTCTCTCTCTCATAGAGCCCACTGGGCAGCTATCTGTGAATTCTTAGAACCTCAACATGGGTAACACTGATTTGTACCTTTAATCAGTCAGCAGAAGGCCCCTTGAGTAGCCACAAAAAACTATATTCTAGACAATAAAGATGACTAGGGGAATTGGATTATGAGGACATAGTTTCTGAGGTTAGTGAGGGACGTTTTAAAATCACAACAGTCTGATTGTTTTAAAATGTGGGATAAGTATTGATACCTACAGAGCAATCAAATTTGATTTATACACAGTAAGTTTCCACCAAATGCATACTCCAAGAAAAAACTCAAGCTATAATTTGGTACCATTTATATTCCGATTCACCAAAACCAGCTGCATCCACTTGTTTTTTTTCAAAAGCCTTCAGGTGCAAACAACCAACCTTTGTCAACAGTCGGTTCAATGGGGACATCATGGAGCCTCTGCGGTACCACAGCCGAGTTTGTTTTTCCCCATCTGTAATGCATGAGCCACCCTCCATCCTGCTAGGAAGGCAAGTGCTCATCCTGCCTCTCAGACCCTAGGGCAAACCCCTTGGTTCTCTTTTCTTGTTGCTGTTTCTGAGCCGAGGACACAGAAACCATGACTAGGCTGAGGGATACAAGGCGGAAACTCTACATGACCCTGGCATTATCTATTCTGAACCACGTTATCTGATGGTCAATATGAGGCCTCAATGGAGAAAATTGGGGTGATTTCACCCCAACCCCACATGCAGCCTCCTCTCTTCTCAGTTTTCCAGCAGAACTGGCTGTAGCACAAGGCTGCACCAGGCTGTAAATGCACAGGAAGGAGCCCCCGACTCTCCCTGCTCAAGATGGGTCGTGGAGGGTCACTTCTGAGGGCTTTGGTAGAAGAGGCTTGTAAAGCAGGGAAGGGGCTAGAGTGAGGTGTCATGACCTCTCCAAAGGCATGAGGAATAGAAAGGCCTGTGAAGAGGTGAGGTTTATTAGAAAATAAAGTATAGCAGGGAATTCTGAAGGAAAAAAATAAAATGAGCAGAGATCCTGACACAGTTCTGTTCTATTGGTGCCGAGTGAAAATTTCCTGGGTGTGGACAGGATTTCCTTTAGGTTAATTAAAGTATCCTGTGCATGAAATAAACTGCACACACTGGAAGCTTACAAGCTGATTTTTTCATGTGCCTGTAATAGGACCACAACGGTGACGGAAATCTCTGTTGAGAATGTGGACACTAGTAAATCTGGGGATATGTGGTATGGAAACCCAAACACACACACCCAGACACACTGACCGTAGCACCGCATGAATTCACAAATGACATGAGCCGGCCCCGTGCACAGGATCACACCCCACCTTCAGGGATCACAGTTGCTCCCAGGGGCTGCAGAATGTGGCCACTGTTTCTTATCTAGAAAAATCATTTCTCCCATCACAGCCTAGGTCCTCATTCATGAGAGGACGCTCAGCTCCGGCTGCCTGTCTACGGGAAAGCCAGCGAGGCAGTGGCACATTCCTCATCATCTGGGTGACTCATCAGCATGAGAGCGGCTCCGCAATACATACCCTCCGGTGGAACTCCCGACGATTTCTGTAATGACAGAAAGTAAATTGCTATGAGTATCAGACTATGCTGTGTCCTGTGAGCACAGGACTTTTCTTTGCTTAGTGACATTAGAAAACAAGATGGAAAACAGTGTTCAAAGGAACCCAAAGAAGAACAAAGCAAATTGAATCATACTAAAGACACAAATTTTTCTCAGAGCGTGTTTCCTCTCAAGCCTGTGTTGGTTGGCAAGTAAGTGATTTTGCTCCAAAGAGAGAACAAAATTGGTAAGGTAAAAGCTCACTGCCCCACAATGTGTGACTGATGCTGTCATTTTCTCCCAGTCTTAAATCAAGCCTCAGTGGGGACAGACTCTCATAATTCTCCCCAAGGGCATTCTGTCACTAATCTAAGATATACATGGTCAGATTCTCATATCTTAATTTAATCCAAATAAGATAAGCAACAGTTTTTCTCAGAGAAATCCAGGTGGCCTGACCTTCACATCCTCTGGGTCCTCCCCGTCTCGGTTGTCACTGGACGGCTCCTGATGTACATCTGTCGTCAGAACAAGGAGGATACAGAGTGACCGTCAGCACCGTGGTGGTGTTGCTCATGAACAATTCAGTAACATTGCTTAAGGTGGGTGTTGGGGGAGGGTAGCAGGCACAGGAGAGATGCAGGGAAGAAAGGGAATCAGGGCCTTTGGGTTTCTACCTACAGGCCACCTCGTAAACATGAAATAGCCAGTCTCAAACAGGACACACCATGCAGTGCAGGCTGTGTTTCCCTGGGAGCCTCTTAGGGCTCCTCCTTCCTAATTGGACCTGAGCTAACTTGTCTTCTTATTGATCCCTGCCAAAGTCATTTCCTCTTGAAATCCACATGTGCTGCTGCTCTGTATATCATCCTTCCTAGAAGATTTTGTACTGAACAAGAAGCAACCTTTCTTAAAAGCGGAGATTTATTTCTAGCCAAAAGATTTTATTACCAACTTTCTGTTACTAGGAAACAAACCAAGATTTGAAAATACTCAATCATCCTACCATTTAACGATGACCCCTACTTAGCATGTGATAGTTGTCCTTCCACTCTTCCTTTTCAACACGATGTGTGTGCACCATGGAGTGCACTGCTCCTCATGCTCACACTGACTCCAGCACGGGGACAGCCTGTCATGGGGAGCAGCGAGGGGAGCGGGGAGCGGGCAGTGACTCTCTCCAGCCCAGCTCTGCAGGAGATCAACCCAGGTTGATCCTTGAGATTTTATTGGATGCTATGTCTTGGGATTGGGTTCCACTGAATTTCTAAGACTTGCGGTGATTATCTCATTAAATACAATAGAATATCCCACTGATTATTGTCTGCATTTGAACAGGAGCTGAGGGATGATCTCACCGCTGTAGATCAAAAGCCTGTGGACTCTGTGTTTTACATTAATGATCACACTGAAGCCCACTGTACAATGTACCTGCTCAAACCAACCCTGGGTGAGCTGAGCACTGACACCATCCAGTCTTGATAGTGTTTGGGATCTGAATAGGTTTTCATTCTCCCATATGCACACACAAGTGCTGGAATAACTTGGCCTAGCAAGAAATTATACTAGGGCTTTGTGATAAATTCAGTGTAGTGGCTCATGGCATTAACCTTCTACTCATTCCCGACTGCACATGTGCCTCTTCCATTTAAAAGACCAAGAGCTTGGGAAATTCGTCTCTGCACCATGTCCATCTGAGGACTGGGGATAGTGAACTTATGTTCAGGTACAGCTGTGCTGGAGGATGAATGGGTTGATTTATGTAAACTGTGCAGTGGTGATGGAAATTTTCTTGAACATTGATCCTTGTGTTGTGCTTTGAACATGGGAGTATGTTTTCTGGGGAAATGCACACACACTCCCAAAGACATCCACAATCATTCCATACACACTCTCTCCCTGTCCCTCCCAACCCTGATGAACCACCCCACCTTACATGACACTGCTGCTTCCAGGGATGACAGTACCATGGTTACAGTTGTTTACTGGACTCTTAGTAGTTTTTTAAACCAAACTTTCCAAATCTAATTTCTGGCAGAAAGCTCAAACCAGACTGGCTCTTGAGCAAAAGCAGGTGAAACAGTGTCATCTTTGCAACACTAAGATTTTGAACGTAAACAAAGAGATGATCCCAGAATACGTACCGTTTGCCAGTGTGGCTGGGTCCCCCCGCATCTAGAGAAAAACAAAACACTATGAGGGTCAGACCAGGCTGTGTCCTGTGTGCACAGGTCTTTTTTTCACTTGTTGATGTTAAAAAAAACAGATGGCAAATAGTGGTTGAGACAATGGCCCTGATATCTAGAAGACATTCGTGGAAAGGCACAAAATTTTTGGGCAAGGTTTTCCATTGTTTTTATTTGACAATTCCAAATACTTCTCAAGAAGAAGGCATTTCTCTAGAGGAAAATGCCTGCTGACACACAGTGTGTAAATGTGGATGCCATCTGAAACCATTTTTTAGTAGATAATGAACTCTGACATTTGCCCACCAAGAAATTCTGTCAGTCACCTATAATGTACACGGTTAAGATTTAGACATGTTAATTCAGTTGAAACGGAGAGAAACCAAGAGAAATAAAATTTCCATTTCAGAGGGAAAAAAGACTTTACCATGTGAACTCCTGTGGCTTCCTCAGAGGATGTCTGCCCTGGCATATGCTGCTGTAGGTGTTTCAGGTCACCTAGGAAACAGAGTCACTATAAACACATGAGATCCACTGAGTGAATTCCTCAGGTGGTCTTGGAGCTGTGGACACGGGGCTGGCGTGTGTGGAAAGGTGTGTTCACAGCACAGACTCAGCTGTTGCCGGTCCATCCTCCATGATGGAGAGTGAAGGCAAATGGTGAAGGAAGGCATCAAGAAGGCCACGGAAGACAGAGCCTTGGTCCTGCAGCTATGGCAACCTCTTCGACATAAATAACCCATCTGAAACAGGGCCCACCACACAGTGTTTCCCTGCAGCATCCAGGGCTCCTCCTTCCTAACCTGACCTGAGCTAACTTGCCCTCCCTTCTTGATCCCCTTGAGGTCATTTCCTCCCCAGGACCAACATGTCCTGCTGCTGTGTTTTTCAATTCTTCTAGATCTTTTTTTTTTTTTCTTTTTTGAGATGGAGTTTTGCTCTTTTTGCTCAGGCTGCAGTGTAATTGTGTGATCTCCACTCACTGCAACCTCCACTTCCCAGGTTCAAGCAATTCTCCTGTCTCAGCCTCCTGAGTAGCTGGTATTACAGGCATGTGCTCCCATGCCCAGCTAATTTTGTATTTTTTAGTAGAGATGGGGTTTCTCCATGTTGGTCACGCTGGTCTTGAACTCCTGACCTCTGGTGATCCGCCCTCCTTGGTCTCCCAAAGCACTGGGATTACAGGCATGAGCCACCGTCTCCAGCTGGAACATTTTGTACTTTCTTCAAAGAGGAGATTTAATTCTAGCCAAAATATTCTATGTATTCACTAACCTTTTGTTTCAAAGAAGACTAAACCAAGAATTGAAACTACTCAATTATCCTACCATTTAAAGATGATCCCTACTTGGCATGTGATATTTGTCCTTCTGCTCTTCCTTTTAACACTGTGTGTGTGTGTCATGGGGCCCGCTGTTGGTCATACTCATACTGGCTCCAGGACTGTGACAGCCCTTCATGGGTGGCAGCAGGTGGGGACGCTGACCCTCTCTTACCCAGTTGTGCAGAAGATTCCAGCAGAGGAGATGGGCTCCAGGCTAACAGACAATTGGCTCCTTGAGATCTTGTTGGGTGCTGTGTCTTGGGTATATTTGCTACTGAAATGGAGCATTTCTAACGTTTGTGGTGACAATCTCATTAAATACAATAGAATATGTTCCTGAATGTTCTCTGAACTTGACCAGGAGCTGAAGAATACCCCATCACTTAAGACCAAAGGCCTGGCAGCTCCCTCTGTATGTTTCATATTAATGACTGCACCAAAGTCCACTATACAATGAACCTACTCAAACTCTGGACCAGCTGACCATTGAGACCATTCTATTGTGGTATACAGTGCTAGAGATCTTTATAGGCCAATATGCTTCCACATACACACATAGATGCTAAGGACTCTCTGATATGGTGACAAGTTACACCAGGGCCATGTGATAACTTCAGACTAGTAGCCCACAGCATCAACCTTCCACCCATTCCCGAGTTCATCTATGCCATTTCCATTTAGGAGACCAAAAGCCTGGAAAATTCATCTCTACATCATCTCCATGTGAGGACTGGGGATATCAAACTTCACCTTCGGCTACAGCTGTGGTGAGGAATGAATGGGTTGATTTTTGGAAAATGCAGTGGTGATGAAATTTCGTTTGCAGGATATTAATCTTTGTGTTGTGCTTTGCATATGGGAACACATTTTCTGGGGAAAAGCACAGAAACTTGCAAAGACATTCACAATCACTCCACATTGACTCATTCCTCCATACCTCCCGACCCTGATGCCCAACAACCTCTTCTATCCAAATGACACTGTGCCTTCCAGGCACTAGAGTCAATGGTCACATTTCTTGACTGGGTTATTCACTTTTTAAGACAAAAGTGCTTGAACCTCATTTCTGGCAGGAAGTTCAAACCAGAGTGGCTCTCCAGAAGAAATGAGGCAAGAAAGTGTTACCTTTGTCAACACCAGAATTTTTCCTCAGCATAGCAGTGATCCCAGAATGCATACTGTTTTTCTCTGTGTCTTTGTCCACCTGCATTTAGAGAAAAACAAAACACTGTAAGGGTCAGACCATGCTGTGTCCTGTGTGCACAGGTTTTTCTTTTTCTTTTCTTTTCTTCTTTCTTTTCTTTCTTTCTTTTTCTTTCTTTCTTTCTTTCTTTCTTTCTTTCTTTCTTTCTTTCTCTTTCTTTCTTTTCTTTCTCTCTCTTTTTTCTCTCTCTTTCCTTCCTTCCTTCTCTTCCCCCTTCCTTCCTTCCTTCCTTCCTTCTTTCTCTTCTTTCTTTCTCTCTCTCTCTTTCTCTCTCTCTCTCCCTTCCTTCTTCTCTCTCTCTCTCTCTCTCTCTCTCTCTCTCTCTCTCTTTCTCTCTCTCTCTCTCTGCTGGAATCTTGCTCTGTCACCCGGGTGGGAGTACAGTGTCATGATCTCGGCTCACTGCAATCATCCATCTCCTGGGCTCAAGCGATCCTGCTCCCTCAGCCTCCCCAGTAGCTGAGATCACAGTAGCTGGTCAGCACGCCTGGCTAATTTTTGTACTTTTAGTAGAGATGGGGTTTCACCATACAAGTCTTTACTTGATGACATTAGAAAAGCAGATGGGAGACACTGGTTGAGGCAATGGTCCCAAAATAAAGCCTAGAAGACACTTCTGGAAAGGCACAAGAATTTTTTTTTTTTTTTTTTTTTTTTTGAGACGGAGTCTCGCTCTCTGTCACCCAGGCTGGAGTGCAGTGACCGGATCTCAGCTCACTGCAAGCTCTGCCTCCCGGGTTTATGCCATTCTCCTGCCTCAGCCTCCCGAATAGCTGAGACTACAGGCGCCCATCACCTCACCCGGCTAGTTTTTTGTATTTTTTAGTAGAGATGGGCTTTCACTATGTTAGCCAGGATGGTCTCGATCTCCTGACCTCGTGATCCGCTCGTCTCGGCCTCCCAAAGTGCTGGGATTACAGGCTTGAGCCACTGCGCCAGGCCCAGGCACAAGATTTTTATGCAAGACTTTCAACATTGTTTTGGTTGTATAGTCACAATGTTGTAAGAAGAAAGCTTTTCCCCTAAAAAAATTCTTTCTGCCATATAGTTCATAACTGAAGGTGTCATCTAAGAATGCCATTTGAGATCATTTCTTACCGGTAATGAACCCTCACATTTTCCCACCAAAAAATTCTTTGAATCATCTATAATACACATGGTAAGATTTTCATATCTCAATTCAAATAAAATAAAAAAGAACCAAGAGCAACAGCATTTCCATCTCAGAAACATAAAGAAGAACTTACCACGTGAACACCTGGGACATCCTTAGATGAACGCTTCCGCGCCAGGTTCTCACTGTGATCTAGGAAACACAGAGTAACTGTCAGCATGTTGGTTCCACAGAAGGAATCCCTTAAGCAGCCTTGGGTGCTGGGGACAGGGGGATGGCGTGTGTAAAGGAGGTGGGTTAAGGGCAGAAACTTGGCTGCCACTGGGACACCCTCCTTGGTGATGAGGGAAGGCAAATGAGACCATCAGGAAAGCCACAGAAGTCAGGGCCTGGTTCTCTGGCTAAGCCACCTCACCACTGTGAAACAGGCAGTGTTCACACAGGGCAGCACACAGATGCACTGCTGATTCCATGACAGTGTCCTATCACCACCTTGTGCATTTTGAGGCCTGGTAAATTTTCTTTTTTTGTTGTTGAAATGTTATAATGTCATTTATCTTTCCTGGATCTACATATGCTCCTTCTGCACTTATCCATTTTATTGGCTTTAAAATCAAGATTGTGGCCAAAATACATCATATTTATTATTTGAATGATCAAGTGCGCACTTCAGAGGCATTAGAGACATTCACAGTTCTGTGAAATAAACTAAACATAATCCAAATCCAGATGTCTTACTTTCCACCTTAGGAAACGAGAGAAAAAAGTGTAGTGTAATGTAAACAAGGCAACCCCCATCCCCAAAAACATAGCAATATTTGCAGAAATCAATGTAATAGAAATAATAAACAAAGAAACTCAACAATACCAAAAGCTGCTTCTTAGAAAAGATCAATAGAATTGGTAAACCTCCAGCCAGGCTAATCACAAAGAAAAGATAGAAGACGTGATGTACAAATAACATGAATAGAAGAGGAATTATCCCTGCTTATCCCATGAACATTAAGAAAATAATAACAGAATACTTTCCTTTTTTTTTTTTTTTTTTTTTTTTGAGACAGAGTCTCACTCTGTCGCCTAGGCTGGAGTGCAGTGGTGTGATCTTGGCTCACTGTGAGCTCCGCCTCCTGGGTTCACACCATTCTCCTGCCTCAGCCTCCCAAGTAGCTGGGACTACAGGTGCCTGCCACCACGCCTGGCTAATTTTTTTGTATTTTTAGTAGAGATGGGGTTTCACCGTGTTAGCCAGGATGGTCTTGATCTCCTGACCTCATGATCCACCTGCCTCAGTCTCCCAAAGTGCTGGGATTACAGGCGTGAGCGACTGAGCCTGGCCAATAACAGAATACTTTCAACCAATCTATGCCTGCAATTTTTAAGTGCAGCAGTGAAAGTGTATTAAAAAGTTTTAGAGTAGGAATGACAGGAAGCACAGTACCCTTGGAAGAGAACCAAGTAGGCAACTGGTGAGATTCAAGTGTCTATGCCCACAAATTTCCTAGCTCAAATGAAATGGACAAATGCCTTCAAAAAGAGAAACTACCATAACCACCCAAAGAAGAGATAGACAATCTGAGTAGGCTTCTATCCATTATAGAATTTGATCAGTAAGTAATAACGTACAAAAAAAAAAAAAAAATGCCCATATAATTATACTGGTGAATTCTACCTAACAATTACAATGGAAAACATAGTCTTACCAGCAAGTGATCAAAATTCTACATATTTACCCAGCTAAATTTAAAAATTATGTTCGTCTTAAAATCTGCACAAGAATGTAGGCAGCTTTATTCATAATTGCCCACACTGGAAGCAGCTGAGATGGTCTTCAGGAGGTGACAGAACCAGCTAACACTGTTTGATGACACCAATGGGCTATTGTTCACTGCTAAGAATTACTAAGCTGTTAAATTTCAAAATGATACAAAAGATCTTACATGTATATTGCTAAGTAAAATAAGTTAGTCATAAGTAGCTACATAGCCTATGATTCCAACTCTATAAAATTCTGGAAAAGGAAACCTATAGAGGCAGTAAAATCATCTATGGTTGTCAGGAATCCTCAGAAAAGAAGAAAGGAAGTAGTATGTGCAGCTCAGGTCATGTTTAGGGTGTGAAATTATTCCATCAGGGTGACAAACGACAATGTGAGTTTGTCAAAATCCATAGACTGGACAACACAGAGTGAACCTTATGCTAACCCTGGACTTCTGTTCATAAGAATGTGTGTCAGTATTGGCTCAGTTATTGATGCTAACCCCGGACATCTGTTCATAAGAACATATCACTATTGGCTCAGTCATTGATGCCAACCCCAGACTTCTGATCATAAGAACATTATCACTATTGTATCAGTCACTGATGCTAACCCTGGACTTCTGTCCATAAGAATCTGTCACTATTGGCTCAGTCATTGATGCTAACCCTGGACTTCTCTTAACAAGAATGTATCACTATTGGCTCAGTCACTGATGCTAACCCTGGACTTCTGTTCATAAGAATCTATCACTATTGGCTCAGCCATTGATGCTAACCCTAGACTTCTGTTCATAAGAATCTATCACTATTGGCTCAGTCATTGATGCTAACCCCGGACTTCTGATCATAAGAACATATCACTATTGGCTCAGTCATTGATGCTAACCTTGGACTTCTGTTCATAAGAATGTGTCACTATTGGCTCAGCCATTGATGCTAACCCTAGACGTCTGTTCATAAGAATCTATCACTATTGGCTCAGTCATTGATGCTAACCCTGGACTTCTGTTCATAAGATTGTGTTACTATTGGCTCAGCCATTGATGCTAACCCTAGACTTCTGTTCATAAGAATTTATCACTATTGAATCAGTCATTGATGCTAACCCTAGACTTCTGTTAACAAGAATGTGTCACTATTGGCTCAATCACTGATGCTAACCCTTGACTTCTGTTCATAAGAATCTATCACTATTGGCTCAGTCACTGATGCTAACCCTGGGCTTCTGTTGATAAGAATCTATCACTATTGGCTCAGCCTTTGATGCTAACCCTAGACTTCTGTTCATAAGAATCTATCACTATTGGCTCAGCCATTGATGCTAACCCTGGACTTCTGTTCATAAGAATCTATCACTATTGGCTCAGCCATTGATGCTAACCCTGGACTTCTGTTCATAAGAATCTATCACTATTGGCTCAGTCATTGATGCTAACCCTGGACTTCTGTTCATAAGAATCTATCACTATTGGCTCAGCCATTGATGCTAACCCTGGACTTCTGTTCATAAGAATCTATCACTATTGGCTCAGTCATTGATGCTAACCCTAGACTTCTGCTCATAGAATGTGTTACTATTGGCTCAGTCATTGATGCTGACCCTAGACTTCTGTTCATAAGAATCTATCACTATTGGCTCAGTCATTGATGCTAACCCTGGACTTCTGTTAACAAGAATGTGTCACTATTGTATCAGTCACTGATGCTAACCCTGGACTTCTGTCCATAAGAATCTGTCACTATTGGCTCAGTCATTGATGCTAACCCTGGACTTCTCTTAACAAGAATGTATCACTATTGGCTCAGTCACTGATGCTAACCCTGGACTTCTGTTCATAAGAATCTATCACTATTGGCTTAGCCATTGATGCTCACCCTGGACTTCTGTTCATAAGAATGTGTCACTATTGGCTCAGTCATTGTTACAAGCGTTATCACACTCATGTAAGATGGGATCACAAAAACAAAACTGAGGAAGGTGGGTATATAGAAATTTTTGATACCACTTCCTCCATTTTTAGGTTACTTCCAAACAGTTTGAAGTGATGTCCATCACTTTACAAACCTGGCAATACTGTCTCAGAAAAAGATCCTTTTTAGTTAATATTTTAACAATCAGCAAAATGTCTACAATTTGCACTGAGATGTTATTTACTATTAAAAATAAACCCAAACCTGGAATGGAAATACACCTTTACTCCTGTAGTTGTAGCACTAATGATTGACTTAACACATTTAAATATGCACATGTGGAATAAAGAATATAGTATCACAATTTTACAATTGTCTGAAATATGAGACACTGAAGAATCTAGAAATCATATCATGAATGAACTGAACAACTGAATTTCCACGATACCTTCCATTGATGCAACTCTAGGGTGTACACGGTCGTGATGCCAGTGATGGAGAATTCGCTTCTTATGCCTGTGGTGGTGTCTGACGGGGGATTTCCTGGGCACCTCAGGATCCACTACTTCATCCTGGCTGGAACACACTGGAAAATGAATTAAAATAAAGACAGCTGTTGATATCTTGCTGCAGAAGATCAGAGAAATGAGTCATTATTTATTCATAGCTTACATGTTTGATCCCATTGTTCGTCATCCGCAGAGCAAAGCCCCCTGAATCTGAGTTTGGCTTCAGAAAGGACTTACACTGTGGGTTGCACTTACAACTGTGCAGGCAAATGCCTGTATTGAGATGAGACATTACAGAAAGGTAGTAGATTGGAGTGACCAAGAGCGTAGGGTCTGGTGCATAGGATCTGAGCTCAAGGACTTTTGAAAAGCTGCTAGAACCTGAGGAAGTTCTATAGACCCCTCTGGGCCTCCGATCCCTAGTCTGAATGTGGAAATGTTGATAATGGCCTACGTTATGTTAAAAGAGTAAAAATAGTTAAACAGACCACTTAAAGCCTTAAGACGGGTGCTTCCTAAGTGCCATAAAGTGTTCAATTGTTTCGTGTCTGGAAGAAGAACCCAGGCCCTTGGTAGTGGTTAATAGAGAAGGAATTGGGGACTCCAGGGCAGTGGAGGGTAAAATTCTCTTCATTCTTGACATGGGTCCCATGCTTTAGAACTCATGAAAATTTCTGTCCGAATTTCCCATGGTGCCCACATCAGTCCAGAGAGATGAGCAGAGCAGGGGCTGCCACTCAGAGTTGACGGTTCAGGGAAGTGAAATGAAGAGATTTGAGCGGCCTGCCCAGATTCACAGCACTGACCAATGATAGATCTGGGACAAGAATTTGGTTGATTTTCCGGGGACAGAGATCCCTGAACACCTGAGGCCTCTAAATCATGGCCTGGACCCTGAACCTGGAGCTCATTCCACTCCCTTTCTCTCTTTTTTTTTTTTTTTTTTTTTTTTGAGACGGAGTCTCACGCTGTCGCCCAGGCTGGAGTGCAGTGGCGCGATCTCGGCTCACTGCAAGCTCCGCCTCCCGGGTTCCCGCCATTCTCCTGCCTCAGCCTCCTGAGTAGCTGGGACTACAGGCGCCCGCCACCGCGCCCGGCTAATTTTTTGTATTTTTAGTAGAGACGGGGTTTCACTGTGGTCTCGATCTCCTGACCTTGTGATCCGCCCACCTCGGCCTCCCAAAGTGCTGGGATTACAGGCTTGAGCCACCGCGCCCGGCCACCACTCCCTTTCTCAATCCTCCTGTACCAAGGGCTCTTCAGGAAGGTCGAGGTATTGGAAGAGGTGCTGAGTCCAGAAAAAAGCTCAAATCATTAAACAAAACATAACTCCTGTCTCTAGGTTTTAACTCCTGGGCTAAAATATGGCACTTTCCTGCAAACGAAGCCTCTCTGAGGAACAAATGCAAATGTCTGGTCATCCTACCCAGCGCCCCTACTGTCAGCTCTCTGGCAGTGAGCAGCCCTCCATGACCAACTGACCACACCAAAGGACCACGTTCTGCTTGGCCCCCAGGGTAGTTCGGAACTTAGGACATTCCAGACTAACTACCACTCGATGGCTGTGCCAAGAATAAAATTCCCTTCAACTGAACCGTCCTGAACAAGCAATTAATGGGAATGAACTGAAAATGTGGCACTCCAGTTGGGTTTTCAGTGGTTTCTTCTGTATCTAGTCTATGAAATAGTGTTTAAAAAAAAAAAAAAAAAAAGGCCAGGCGCAGTGGCTCACACCTGTAATCCCAGCACTTTGGGAAGCCAAGGTGGGCAGATCACAAGGTCAGGAGTTCAAGACCAGCCTGGTCAACATGGCGAAACCCCGTCTCTACTAAAAATACAAAAATTAGCCAGGCATGGTGGCAGGCGCCCGTAGTCCCACCTACTTGGGAGGCTGAGGCAGGAGAATCGCTTGAACCTGGGATGCAGAGGTTGCAGAGAGCTGAGATCATGCTACTGCACTCCAGCCTGGGTGACAGAACAAGACTCTGCCGGGGGGGAAAAAGGGGGGGGGCAGGTGCTGTGGCTCATGCCTGTAATCTCATCACTTTGGAAGGCCAAGGCAGGTGGATCAGGAGGTCAGAAGTTCGAGACCTAACTTGCCAACATGGTGAAACTCTGTCTGTACTAAAAATACAAAAATTAGCCAGGCGTGGTGGCGGATGCCTGTAATCCCAGCTACTCTGGAGACTGAAGCAGGAGAATTGCTTAAACCCGGGAGGTGGAGGTTGCTGTGAGCTGAGATCATGCCACTGCACTCCAGCCTAGGCAACAGAGCAAGACTCTGTCAAAAAAAAAAAAAAAAAAAGATGGCATTGGAAACAGTGTATTTTTCTAGAGGAAAATATTTGAGGCAAAAATCTTGATAGAAGAATAAAAAATACAAATTGAGTAATAAAACTCTAAAACATATTTATAAATCTGTAGACAAATGGGAGTTGGGGAAATAAAAAAAAATCAGAATGACATTTAACATACAGGAAAACTGGCCCACCTGAAGAAACTGCAGTCAGAAGATAGAAATGAACATACATACCATTGAGGCAGCAACTACAAACGTTTCCCATCGTGAGTCCTCGGACACAACTAAGCTGCGTTTCCTGCCAACGCTTAGTTGCCAGAATGGCAGCTAAAATGAAAGGCAAGACCTATATCATCAGGTCACCTCAGCGACAGGTCACAGTAGAATTTTCGCAAGCGCACGTGTCACAATAGCTGTGATCTAGACCAGTCCATGGTCACATTGACAAGGGGTCACTTAGACTCCATGTTTCATTTCAAAAACTGAATCCCAGACACACAGTATTATTCTGTATTTATGAAACAAACATTAAAGGAGGAAAAAGATCTGCCTCTCCACTATATTTGATAGTGAAAATTTCAGAGTAAAGATAAGAAAAGCTAATACATTGAGAATAAAGGGAGATTCCAGGCTGGATGTAAAATGCCATCCCCACCCAATTCTACTATTCCCAAGTCACCAGAGAGTCCTAGCTTCAACAATTCTAAACTAGTTCCAAATTAAATTTAAAATGCATTAGTGTAAGTTCAATTTTAAAGCCAATCTCTAAGAATATAATTCATAGTAATAAAAAAGATATGAAATGATTCAGTACAAATTTCCATCACTGTTGATTCATCACACGTTTTAAGAACTATTACATCAAATGGGTCATTGATGAGGTATAAAAACTGCATTAATATAGATGTTGCAATTTTTTTTCAGGGATTATCTAATTGAAGGGGTGTTTGGGAAGGAATTGAAGGTATTCGGAAAGGAATACATATTACCTGTGTAAATGGAGAATTTTAATTCTCAACAACTGAATAGAAAATTGTGCAGGTGTGTACATATAAATATACACACATATGAGAGAGAGAGAGAGAGAAAACGTAATTTAAAAATACTAGACCACAGATTTATATCTCTGCCCAGGCTAGAGTGCATTGGCACGATCTTGGCTCACTGCAAGCTCTGCCTCTCGGGTTCACGCCATTCTCCTGCCTCAGCCTCCTGAGTAGCTGGGACTACAGGCGCCCGCCACCATGCCGGCTAATTTTTTGTATTTTTAGTAGAGACGGGGTTTCACCGTGTTAGCCAGGATGGTCTCGATCTCCCGACCTCATGATCCACCCACCTAGGCCTCCCAAAGTGTTGGAATTACAGGTGTGAGCCACTGCGCCCAGCCTCCGGAAAAGACATTTTAAAAAACATAATATGTTACGAAGAATAAAAAGGAATGAGCATAAGGCTTTCCTTCCTGGTGCCACCTAAGTGTTCACAGTAAATGAAAATAAATGAGTCTTTTACGCTGGCAGCCAAAGCCCTTTTACAAAGCTTTGTCATGGTGTCAGTGCTATATGATTGTTCAATTAATAAATCTGGAAAGATGTGCAGAAATTTAACAGTTGTTACTTCCAGAGGCAGAAGCTGGCAGGCCGCAGAAGAGGAAAAGACAAGTCCAGATGTCAGTGTGCAGTCTTCTGTGCCTTGTGAACGTCCTGCAAGTGTGCTATTCCTGATGTCTCTACTGTGATTTCTTTTTAATAAAAAGAACTAATTCCTCCTAATGCTGGTAGAAAGCAAACATTTCAATCTGCTAATGTTTCACAGGGACAAGAATTCAGGCAGGACACAGAACAGAGAGCTTACTGGTGCTTGTTGATGTCTGGGGACTGCAGAGAAGTCTTATGGAGTGGGATTAAATTCACAGCAGGGGGCTGGAATCATCTGGATGTGCCGTCATGCACAGGTCTGCAGAGGAACTTGGGCTTGGCTGGAGAACACACAGGACTTCCCTGGGCTTCCAAGCAGCAGGCAGTCTCAGGACACTCAGAGCTTTGAATTGGTGGCCACGGGCTTCACTGGTGAGTGTCCTGAGTGAAGCAGGCAGACACTCATGGCGTTTCTAACATAATTGTGGAAGTTACACAACATCACTTCCACGTCATCTGCCAGTGAAAAGCAAGCACTAGTGTCAAGTCTGATTAACCAGTGAGGGTGGGCAGAGACGCCACCTCTCAAAAGGAGAATAGCAAAGAAACTGCAAACATGTTTTAAAAGCCACGTGCATATTCCAGCTTAAAAATCTCCAGTACAGAGATACCTCTCAGATATGTGAGAAAGGGCCTGTCACTCTATGGCATCAGCCAAGAGTAAGTTAAGTGTGGGTTTCACTTATGCATCAGCCACTGTGAGTTGATTGACAAGTAAATACAAACACTCAGGGAAACTAACCAAAGCGCGTTACAGGGTAACAGGTAACAAAAGGTAATGTAGACCTGATATGCTGCTCTACGAAGAAACCATTTCATTCACTCTGTTCACAAGATTTATGCATTTGGAAATGGAGAGACTTTTTTTCTCCACTTTAGATTCAGGGGTACGTGTGCAGGCTTGTTACATGGGGAAACTGCGTATTGCTGAGGCTTGGTATTGGACCTAATTAAACTAAAGAGCGTCTGCTCAGCAAAGAGACTTTATTTCTTATAAAAGGTTGCACACAGCCCACAAAGTGGCCATCCCGCAGGCTGGGAAGTGTGCCTCCCACCGAGGTAAGAGCCTGGCACGTGGAAGGAGGAAGAGTTGGGGCAGGAGCTTTACTCTGGACAAGCTGGCTAAATAGAAACTTTCAACAGGTTACAGGAGGAGCCAGGAATATTCATGACAGTGGTCCTGATGCATGTGTACCGACCAAACATGCGTGTAACACACGACCCATGTTCACTTTGGGGTGAAGACAATATGTATTACAAAATGTAATTACAAAATGTGTTACAATTAGGCTCTTTACCTCAAAAGGTCTTTTCAGGACACAAAGGCACGCAAGTGCACAGCCTCTGTAAACCGGCCAGAATCAGTCCATGGTGGGTGGGCTCTTAATACAAGAAAGTTACTAAAAACAGTCTCTTGTCCCATCAGAGCTGTAGTTACGGCTGCTAGAACAGGGTTTGGGGGCCAGTCAGTCAGTGTCTGGTGCTGAGTTACCATGGTTTTAATAGTGCTTATTTAGCTGCTAGAGAAAAAGAAAGCCCTGTGGCAATCAGAACAGTTTATTCTTTAAGTCGAGGCGTGTGTGACTCAACCCTTGCCTGGCATGGCCTTAGGTGCTGTTTGTAATTTGGTACCTCGGTGTCACAAAGCTTCCATTCTGTCAGTCGTACGATCTCTACTGCAGCAGGCATGCTGGGCAGCTGCATCTAAACATAAAAGGAAGGCGTATAACAAGGCATCAGATCGCCCAGCCCGTCATGGCCCAATGCCCGGCACTGAGAGGGTGAGGAGGAAAGGCCTGGAGCAGGCTGGACTGAGTGGTCCACAGGAGCCTCATTTTGGGAGCCAACTGCCTCAGTTCATGGCCCCACAGCCCAGCTGCACTCACTTACAAGTCAGTCCCTCCATCTGGAAAATCCGACAGCCTGTCCCATTCCTAGTGCCCTTAGTTTAAACCTCTGTCAGACCATCAAGAAAACACTGGTCTCTGGAGATGCATGGACAGCCTAGTGCATACACTGGGCACTCAATAAATGCCAAGGGCTACCTCCCTGGTGTCCAATAAGGACAACTGTCACTATCATGGCAGTGCAGCCTGAGTCCCAGACTTCAATTCCTTCTTCCCGAAATGTAGAGCAGGGGACCCAGGGTGGGGTGCAGGGCCCCTGCAGACTCCTCTCCTCCTGGGCCCCCAGCTGGGAGAGGGGTGACCTGGAGGAGCAGCGGGAGGAGGAGCAGAGATGGGAGCTGGCCCTAGCCCTGAAGATGCCACCATCTCTGCATCGTCCTTTCTTCTGGAGGCTTCTTCCTTCAAGACTCTGCCTTAGCCACCCACTGCACAACACAGACATCCCTCTCCTCATTCCGTGCCAAGACATGGAGGCCCCGAATTTGCCTCTCACACTCATGGTGAAACCATGACCAGGACCTGAGCCTCCTGATACCCTTAGAAGACACACAGCCCTCTGCCACGGGTGGGAAGGGGTCAGGGCATGGCTGAGGTTTCATCAGCAACTGGGCACTAGGGGAGCCAGCACCCCAAGGCTGCCTTCTGCACACAGGCCCAGTCTTCTGCTCTGAGGGGCCTGGGCCCCAAACAGCACCACGACCACCACCCACACTTCCACACCCGCCAGCCCAGCTGTAGCAGCTTGGCCAAGATAATGGGCGCTCCTGCTCAAACCAGATTTCCCAGCTTTTGCAGAGTTCATCACCAGCCTCGCTAGCAGTGACTTCCCACTTCTATGCAAAGGAAACTGCCAACAAGGTTACAATCAATTTTTTTTTTCCCTAGAGTGAGGCCTGGCTAGAAAAGCGCAGGCCACCCTAGTGGCTGGTGAATAACCTTGAGAGGGTCACCAGGCCCCCTCGGCTGCAGGGCTCCAGAGCCCTCCCCTGGCTGACTACATCATGCACTGGCCCTAACCTAGGGTGACGAGGCCAAGGCATCACAGCTTTGACCCTGGTGCCTCTTGCCTGGACAACTGTCCCCTGTGCACTCAGCAAGGCACATGCTAATTTAACCCAATCTGTCAGCCCAGGTGCCTGGAGCTGAAATGGCCTGCCCACTTTTGCCCTGCCCCAGCCCCCTTTCAACATGAACCTTGAGAGTCTGTGGTGCGTTCTTCGAGAGTGGGCTGCTCCAGGTGCTTCACCCACATCGCGTACTTCATCAAAACCACTGTCAGAGGTAGGGCCTGTTAGGATCCCTGTCTCACAGAGGAAGAAACTGAGGCAGAGACAGGGTAGGTACCCCACCTGACGACACAGAGAATTATTCCCTGAGGATAGAGAATAAGCTAGGACGGAACCTGGTGGCAGGCCTGGGCTCCTCCACTCACTGACAGGCATGCAGAGAAGCCAGGGCACCTTGAGCTGCCATCCCTGTGCCACTTACCCACCTGCTTGCGGCCCAGGTCAAAAACATCCCCATAAATAACCGTCCACAGCTGTCCTCAGCCTCCTCTAGAAGGCAGGTGCTCCAGAAGCTTCCTCACAAGCTCTTTGACGTTTCAGTGGCATGCGGGTGGCTGAGGAGCCCTGAAACCAGGTGAAGGTCCGGGAAGGTGAGACAGGGATTTAGCTCAGGCAGTGCCCACCAGCAGGGGCAGGCACTGCAATGGGCACCTACTTGGGAGGAACACCTGACGAGGTTTCCCTGATGCTGGATGCACGAGGCCTCACACCTATCCTTGCTGGACACAGATAACTGAGTTTCAAAGGGTTCTTCCCTCAGACCTGCCAGGACCTGGTGCCACCAAACAAGAACGTGGATGTGACAAAGTCAAAGAGCTGAGTGCCTGTGCATACCAGTGACATGGGAGTTACAGCTGGGGATGGGTCAGGCAGCCCCGGCAGAGCAGCTGCCACATGGGGCACCCCCTGCAGTGACAGTATCAGATGTGTCTCCAGCTCCCCAGGGTAGACTATGGGGTACAGCTGGGCTCCTCTGAGACCCATTGCAGCTCTGGGGCAGAAAGGGGTCTGGACATATCTTCACCACAGGCTCAGAAGATCAATGGGGGTGAAGTGGCAGTCAAGGTCCCAGGTGGGGCTGACTTGTACTCTGGAGCAGAGTCCAAGGGGAGCTTGGGAAGTGAGCACAGAAAAGGCCTGAGGGTCTGGTGGGGTGGAGGGTGAAAAGAAGAGATCTGGAAACCTCTAGAGTAGGTTCCAACTCAGCACAGACTGAAGGTCAGACAAGCTCAGGGCACAGCCAGGCAGCCCAGTGCTAGGGCACAAGTCACCTGCATCTGCACACTGCTATCCAACCTCAGAGCCCCAACTTCAACACACCTCAACTTCAAGGCAAAAACTTTGCATAGCTGGTCTGGGCCCAGTGAGATCGAATGTGAACATCTGGCCTAGGGCCAACGAAGATAGCTGTGAACACCTGTGCTGGGACCAAGGAGGATGGCTGTGGACATGTGGGCTGGGCCCAAGAGGACAGCCTGGAATAACCGGGATGGGCCCAGAATGCATGGCTGTGAACACCTGGGCTGACCCCAATGTGGACAGCTACAAACACCTGGTGTGCGCTCAGGAGGACGGTTCTGTTCATTTTGGCTGAGTCAAATGAGGACGGCTGTGAACATCTGCACCGGGCCTAATGAAGACAACAGTGAACAGATGGGCTGTCCCCACTGAGGACATCTGTGAAGCCCTGGCCTGGGACCATGGAAACTGCTGGAAACAACTCAAAGAAGTCTTGTGAGGAAATCTATGAACAACAGGGCTAGGCACAATGGGGACAGGCGTGGACACCTGGGCTGGGCCCAGTGTGGATGGCTGCCAATACCTGAGATGGCCTCTAAGAGGGTGGTTGGCACCAATAAGCACATGTGTGAACAAACTGCCTGCCCTCAATGAGGACAGCTATGGACATCTGGGCTGGCTGTCATGTGGATGACAGAGAACTCCTTGGCAGGGTTACATGGGGACCACTGTGAACACTGGTGAGGCCTGGATGAAGACAGCTGGGAAGCCCTGGGCTGGACACAATGAAGAGAGCTATGAACAGGTGGCCTGGGGCCAATGAAAATGGCTCTTAACCCTGGGCTTGATGTCACTGAAGGGAACTGTGAACTCCTGGGCTTGCCTTGATATTGATGGCTATGAATAACTGTTGGTACAAAAAAAACTGAGCTCATACAAACGAGGAAGGCTGTGAACCCCTGGGCTGACCTTGACGGGGATGGCTGTGAACACCTGGCCTGGGCCCAGTGAGGACAGCTGTGAAGAGCTAGGCAGGGCCCAGTGAGGTCAGCATGGAGCTCCTGGGCTGGCCCAATGAGGGTGTCTGTGAACACTGGTCTGGGCCCACTGGCGACCAGGACTAACACCTGGGCTAGCTACCAATGAGGACAGCTGTGAACACCTTGGCTGGGCCCTCTAAGGACAGCTTGGAGTGTTTGGGCTCGGCCCAAAGTCAACAGCTGTGAACCCCTGAGCTGGGCCCAGTGAGGGTGGCAATGAAACCCTGGGCTGGGCCAGTGAGGACAGCTGTGAACACCTGGCCTGGGTCCCAAAAGAACAGGCTGAGAACACCTGGGCTAAGCCAAAATTACATATTTCTCAACTGTACTGAAAATCTGCTCTAAGATGCTTTGAACTTCAACATACAATATAGACAGGAAGTAAATGAAAAGCAGTTCCGTCCTTCTCACTCCTCTGTGCTTCCTCACACGCTACTCTTTGCCTTGCAAACAGCCCTCCTCTGCCTCCCCACATTAACTGTGGTCATCGCCAAAACTCACTTCAAACACTTACCAGTCCCAAGAATCCTTGCTTTTCACACAGCACTTAGCATAGTATATTGTAATCATTTTATTGCTTCCCTCTGAAACCAAGAGCTTCTTGAGGGCAAGGGCTGTATCTTTTGTCTCTATAGCCCCAAAGACCTAAGACACGGTAGCAAATACTTTAAGCTTTTTTACATAAATTAATCATCTAAATTATTATATCTAGAGCAGTGTTTCTTAAACTGTATTTTAAAGAATATTTGCTTTACCAGAAGTACCCCAAGACAAAGACTACATGACCGTCTGCATTTGAGAAGTTACAAAACTATTTCATGTCTAATAATCAAGAAATGTCTTGAACTTTACCTAATCCCCATTTGACAATAGTTTTGTGGCAAACATTAACAATTGAGGAATTAAGAGTTTCAGAGATACTGTTGCCAGAGCTTCCCAACAGAGGTGAAGGTTTCCTCTGTGTGGTACAAACTTGCTTGATTCACTTCTGTCAATGGTGTCGGGATCCCAGGTGCTAATGTCAGGCACTGCTGTTCCAAATGGGTCACTAAGGAAATAAGCTCTGAATTAGGAGAGATTGGCTTCAAACGCACTTATTCTCTTTATTATTAAATAGTCCATTGGTTTTTTTTTCCTAATACAAGAGAATAGATTTTTATCTTAACTGTTAGAAAGCTTAGTATGCTCTGCGTAAGAGAGGTTTAAAAAACTTAAGAATAAATCTTAAAAAAAACCCAAAGCTCAGTAAGAAATTCTATTGTCAATTCTAATGGTAATCTTGGGGCCCTAATGCAACTCTACTTTTTAAACCCATTTTTATTGGTTTCTATTTAAATCGTATTTAAAATTAGTTTTTATTTTAGGCAAAATATAAATCAGAAATAAAAACACAATGGCCTGTCAATAAAAGCTCTCATACGGATCCGTATGGATTATCTCTAGCATAACAAAAGCCAATAAGTCACTTGCGTTTTTAGGGAAGATTGCTGAGGAGAAAGATGTGATGTCTGCAACATTCATAAACTGTCCACCAATAACCAGGAACAACCTAAAAAGGCTTCTAGACATTCTTATCGGTAGATGATTATTTGTGGTATAGATAAAGAAGAAGTTTTAAAAACTTCTAAATTCTAAAATTCAACCCCATAACTGAGGAATTTGTATAATCTATAGACCATGTATTATAAACAAATACACGCTGACTTAAAAACCTTGAAGTCTTTATCAAAATATACTACAGCCTAGGAATTGTAAACCCAAATACTTACAAGGGCAAAGGAAGGTTCCCTGAGAAAGGGAAGCATTGATGTGGGCACAGTAGCAAGTTGGAGAATATATGCCTTCTGTAAAGGGGCAGCCTCTGCACAGCAGGCCAAACAGTGATAGAAACCCAGGGGACGCCAGATTTGATTTTTTAAGACGAGCCTGAAGTCCCGATTTCTGCACACGTCTTCTAAATTTTACATGTTGACTCAATTTATAGAGGAAAACAAACAAATCTGTGCACCACATTTAGAATACAGTCCTTATGTTTTTATATTCGCTACGAATGTGTTACTAAATGGTTGTGTATAATCCAATTATTTGCATGTAAAATATTTTCCTTCTCCAGTATCATATGTTTTCCAAAAATCAGGCCCTCATATATAATAGAAATTGCTAAAAAGACTCATAATACCCACTTCAAGAATTTTTCCAACATTTATGCACTTACAATCTATTTATACACAATTTTCCCAGATTGTTAACCAAATACATAGTTTGTACACAGGACCGCCAAAACTAAATTATTAAATAATTCCTATCTGTTTTCTTATTAACTTCGTGGATTTCATTGTTTAAAACTGACATCCTGGTTATGCTAAAGCTCTATAAACTTAACAGACATACTGAGATAGTTCATAATACACAGCTTCAACTAAAAAAGAAGTTTAGGATTTGCTTCTATTCTAATTGAGAAAACCCAACTTGTAATGAACATTTGTTGACATATAATCACCTATATGGTGACAAAGGGACATGAAATCATGAAAGGGTTAGCTTCTACTTATTGAAAGATTACCTGTAAGTAAATTTCTGAAGACTCTCTGAATGGCAGTGAATGATTAATGGTGGGAAGAAAAAGGTGTTACTCTGTTAGCCAAGATGGTCTTGATCTCCTGACCTTGTGATCCACCTGCCTTGGCCTCCCAAAGTGCTGGGATTACAGGCGTGAGTCACCATACCTGGCCAAGATGTCCATTTACTGTAAGTTGCTTTAGTTTTGTTTTTTAAGATAAAGCCTATTTCCAGGGCATATTTTCTTCCCTGTGTTGTTTTACATTAATTAGGAAATTAAAAACCCTGCATAAAAAAAAATTGAAAAGATTTTATCTTTAACAAATTCACAAATATTTTCCAAAGTGCATTTTAAAAAGCCGTGCCCTTTAATGCTCCTTTAAAAGTATCAATATTTAAAATAAAATCTTAAGACAATTAAGTTATTTCAAAATAACTTAATTTGCATTTGCATTCAGGGAATGCTTGAGCTTCCAAATACAAAAAATGGACCCTTACCTACGTCAAGGTTAAAACACATATTTTGAAAAGAAAGTTGTTAATCTATACCTTGTCCAGTGCTTCAATATTTGCATCATGGGGAAGCAGTTTTTCTGCCAGTGACGTACTCTCATTACACTCAGCATAATGGAGAGCAGTGTTGCCGTAGATATCCTTAAGATTTGGATTGGCGCCATGTTCCAGCAGAGTGTTGGCACAAGTCTCTTCCTGGCAATGTACAGCCTGCCCATATTAGATCAAGAAATAGATTGCAAATTCTAAGAATTCAAAATACAGATTCCACAGGTTATACCAACTGGTTACATGTAAATGAGATGTATTTGTTTTAATTCTATATGTGTAAATCAAACCCATGTCATGCTAAAGAGTTGGCTACTATATACCTGTATCAAAGGCGTACTGTTTTGATTGTCACAAATGTCAGTCTGGCATTTTCTGCTCAGCAGGAGAGTGACCACTTCCCCACAGGCATTAGCACAGGCCAAATGTAGAGCAGTTCTATGAGAGTAAGAGGACTTTTTAGGAAATTGGAGTGCAATATCTCAAAACACACAATAATTCACATAATTGTAAACACTGAAGAGCATGTTTTTCCTCTGCCTTGAAAACAAATACTTAATTTTTCTTGAGTAAAGTACAATACGTATTAGCTCTTATTGTTCACTGCCTTAATGAAAACAGCAGCCTATTTGAATAGAAAGAGCTCAGTCTTTGGATTCAGTTCAACTAGGGCTTGAGTCCTACGTTAAACTGTCATTTACCAGGTATTGCTTAGCCTTTCTGTGCCTCAACTTCCTCATTAACAAAGATGACAACAGTAGCCATCTCATAGGACGCCATCATGATGCTTAAATGAGAAACTGTGTAAAGTATTTAGAAAAGTCCCTACAGCAACAACTCAATAATTGTTAGATTTTTGGTTTTTTGAGACTAGGTCTCACTCTTCTGCCCCGGCTGGAGTGCAATGATGTAATCACACCTCACTGTAGCCTGAAACTCCTGGGCTCAAGTGATCCTCCATCCCTAGCCTCTTGAGTAGCTGGGACTACAGATGTACACCAGCATGCCCAGCTTCTAATTTAAAATGTTTTGTAGAGTAAGACTCTCACTTTGTTGCCTGGGCTGGTCTCAAACTCCTAGCATCAAGCGATCCTCCCACCTCAGCCTCCCAAAGTTCTGGGATTACAGGTGTGAGCCACTGCACCCAGCCAGATATTATAATTATTATGATTACTACTACTTAACAAAAGCAATTTAATTAAGTAAAATGATACAATTATACCTATTTTGTAGGATTACTTAAAGAGTAGGTCATATTCTAACACTTATGATATTGCAATGCCACTTATCATTCACGATTTGTTACAACTATAATTGGTAGCATTTTAAAAATGATCTTACTGATATATAAAATAATCGGGCATCTCACAATCCATGAGACCTTACGTTAAGTAGAATACGGTACACTCAGCAGGTCTAGGGCAGTTCTAGGCATGTAACTGGCCCTTAAATACATTTTAGTTCTTAAAGGGACTATGGGGAAAGAGCACTGAAATAACAATCATGCATTTTTTAATTCTTTGATTTTCAAACAACCTGAAGCCAAAGGAAACTCAAGATTCAAATGAATAGGTACGGCTCATTTTATTCACTACTTATATTTACAAAATATACACAAATCAGACTTTCCAATGATTAATATTAGTATTTAAGACTGATAAACTTCTTCTACTATTTTCTAACTTCACAAATGCTTTTGTTTGAAAGGCAGGAGATAAAGTGCCAGTGAGATGAAGTCCTAATATTCCCATTTGAAATTTCTCAGCTTGTGCAGGCAGGACAGGTAAATATGAAGTTTTTAAGGATGAGAGATAGCGGAATATGTCATATATATAATATATATATATATTATATATACATCTATTTCCTGAGAGATAGCAGAATATGTCTGCCACGTAACAGGCACTCAGGTTATGTTCGATGAATAAATGGAATGAAAGAATGGATAAATACAGTTGGGGGGTTCAATATTTTTAAATAAACTCGAATAAAGCAATATTTTCACAACAGTAACTATTTATATTTTGTTATGTTTATTTTTAAAGAATACAAGTAAAATGAAATGATTCATCTATCATTGTTTGTATATATGAAATGAATGTATATATAAGAAAAACATATGTACATAATAAAATACATACATAATAAAATCTGGAAACACAGATAAAAAATTCCCTTTTACTTCTGAAGAGGCTACAAGTTCAAAGATGACAACAACACACATAAATAATAATAATGATAAAAAATAGAAAGTGATATTTTTATCTGTGCAAAATTCATATTCCTCTCTTCCCAAGGATTATTCCATTAATAATCAACTTTTACTAGAAGCTTTGTATATGTTCACTGCAGCAATCAGAGTTAAGAAAAAGGAACAAAATCTTTACTTAAAACACAAATGCCCAGAAATTACACATTTTATCATACTTTGTACATATTTTCTGCTAACACAAGACCATAGTCTGTTTCTGTATATGTATAATCAAACGGATTCTTTTTTCCTCGCTGGCTATAACAAAATACATCTTCATACATCAACATACTTCTGTATCTATTGTCACCTTCAGTGGTCACATATTATTGCATCCTATGGATGCAACTGAAATTTCTTTATAGGATCCATTCTAGGGGTTCTTTTTAAAATAAGTGCTGTGAAAAACAAAGAGCATGTATCTCTATTTCCCAAGGGTATTCAGTAAAATGGAATTGAAGGGTAACGGGCATACACATTTTTTAAATATAGTACTCACCACCATGTTATGTATTTAAAGAGCAATCAGCAACTTAAACTTTAGGCAGCGTATAAAACATCCTCACACATATTGTGGATAGAGAACAGTTTCATTCCTCTTTTAAATTCTTACACCAGAAATGCAAAGGATTTTCTTCCTATGTACATAAGTAACTTATAGGTCTGCAAAGAAGTACTTTGCCCACTTTTAGAGTTTTTGATTATTTGATTTGTGAGAATTCCCTGTAAAATGAAGATGCACTTTTCAGGCCCAGTGTGGTGGCTCACACCTGTAATCCCAGCACTTTGGGAGGCCAAGGCAGGCAGATCACGAGGTCAGGAGTTCGAGACCATCCTGGCCAACATGGTGAAACCCCATCGCTACTAAAAATACAAAAATTAGCCGGGTGTGGTGGCGGCACACCTATAATCCCAGCTATTGGGGAGGCTGAGGCAGGAGAATCACTTGGACCCAGGAGATGGAGATTGCAGTGAGATGAGATGTTGCCACTGACTCCAGCCTGGTGCCAGAGCAAGACTCCATCTCAAAAAAAAAAAAAAAAAATGAAGATGCACTTTTCATCTAATGAGTATATACGTATGTGTATATATATAACTTTTTATCTGTGTATATGTAATTTACATATCTGTAATATATGTTATACATACCAGTACTATGTATATGATACATACGAATGTAATTTCTGTAAAATGAAAACATACTTTTCATCTGAATATATATAATACAGTAAATATTTTTCAAGTATGTTCTCTTTTGTTAATTTTTTTTCGGATACACAGGCAGTTTTAATTTTTACTTTGCTAAATCAACCTTCAGAATGCCCGCTTGCGAGGTCATTCTTAGGAAGGCCTTTGTCAACATAAAATTTACCTGTAAAATAAGCATGTGTGTTCTCTTCTGGTACTTTTCTCATTTGCATATGTAAAAATTTCAATCTGTACTCCATCAGGAACTCATGTTTGTGACATAAACTTTCACTAGTTTTCTTCAAACAGCAGGCATTTTTTCCATTAACAATTCATTCTTTCCTATTCATGACTGTTAACATTATCAATCCTTATGTATGTCTTACAGAATTTCATTGTTTCTGCATTTCCTATTCTGTTCCATGCATTTATCTGTCTTTTCAGCTGTTAGTAAACCATTAATTGTAGAAATTAATAGCAAATTTTGTTATCTAGAGGAGGAAGTGTATTTTTCACTCCATTATAAACTTGTTTTAAATGTTGTCACAATAGTAAAAGACAGCAGGTGTCATGCAAAAATGTTAAAACCTTGATATTTTCATTTGTCTTATGTAAAACTGATAAACAGAGAAAGAGTTCACATTTTTTTTAAAAAATGTGTCTTCCCATTCAACAACACAGAACCCACCTCCCACTTCTAAGTTTCCCTCTAAGAACCTTCAGTAAGGAACCGATCTACACAGGTGGATACGGATGTAAAACGAATAGTTCTACCTGAGAACTTTTCGCTACTGAAAATGACTCACGGTACTTTTTGACAGGGGAATGAGTTCTCTCCTTAGGCACCTCCTATAATGTATATAACATCATGATTTAAACGTGTAGGTTAAAAATAAAAACACTGTATGTGCTTCGCTTTGTGAGTTACATCACTCACATTCTCCACCAAGTGCTCCGGCCGGGGAATTATGAGGGATGCAGAGCAGCTGAGGCTCCGTTTGGCACCGCCGCTCCGAGGGCGTCCTGCGCCCTCCAAGGCCCGGTCCCAGGGGCTGCGGGGAAGCCGGGCCCGGGGACCCCCTCCCACCCTGGGCCGAGCCCCCGCTCCCTGTGCGGCCTGTCCCAGGCTTCCAGGTCTCTGCTCCCGCGCGCCAGGCGGCGCTCCACCTCCGCGGCATCGCCCGTGACGGCGCCCTGTGGATCCTCCGCAGTTCCGCGTCCCAGATTCGGTGCCCCGAACCCGTGCAGACGTGGTCTGTGGGGCCCAGGCCCGCTGGCCCCTGCGGCTCCCGAAGCCGAAGAACTTCTTCAAGGAGGTGAGTTCTTCTCAGACCCCCAACCACCGGCTCCTGAGCCGCGGCAGCTCCCTGTCCCCTTTTCATCACCCCCCGCCCCACACCCAGCCCCAAACCCCCAATCAACTCCCAATCCCCGACCCAACCTCTGCGATCTAGCCCAGAATCCGCGATCCAGCCCGGTCCACCCTTCAGCAGCGACACTCGCAGCCTCCGACCTCTCAGACCTACTGACCTCTCAGACCCAGTGAGCCCCGCAAAGCCGTTAGGCGCGCGCCTGCACCGCGGGGGCCACGCGGCTCCCGGAAGCCGCTCCCAGGCGGCGCCCGCCGACAGGTGGGGCTGCAGCCCGGGGCAGGCGCCGCTGGGCTCGCGGGTTCTCCCGGCTGGCCCGGGCTGCCCCAGGACCACAGTTGGAAAATCGCAGGCGCGCAGCCCGCCCTGCCCGAGGAGAGGGGCCAGTACACTCGCAGCCTCCGACCTCTCAGACCTACTGACCTCTCAGACCCAGTGAGCCTCGCAAAGCCGTTAGGCGCGCGCCTGCACCGCGGGGGCCTCCCGACTCCCGGAAGCCGCTCCCAGGCGGCGCCCGCAGACAGGTGGGGCTGCAGCCCGGGGCAGGCACCGCTGGGCTCGCCGATTCTCCTGGCGGGCCCGGGCAGCCCCGGGACCACAGGCGGAAAATCGCAGGCGCGCAGCCCGCCCTGCCTGAGGAGGGGGGCCAGTCTGGCCACGCACCTACCCTGCTCATCGTCCGCAGGGAGATCTGGGGCTGGCACGGGCACTCCGCGGCCACCGGGCTGGCTTCACGGATGGCCTGGCTTCAGCGCTGAGGCTCTGGCCCTGGGGGCTGCCTGGCTGGTGTCAGGCAGCGGGAGAGGCATGGACAGTCTGGGGTTGCCCCTTCCCCCACCCGTCCCACCGCTTCCCGTGCCAGGACGGGCAGTTTGCAGCTGCACCTCTGGCACTGGCGCGGGATGGCGGAGCTTCCCTTGAATGACGTCGGGGTCGCCGAGCGCACAGCCTACCCGGTCTGAAGGTCCTCTCCTCCCGGACACCTCTCCGGATCCTGGACCCTGGCGCTGGGCAATCCACACAGATTCGAGACTGAGCGGCTGCACATTCTGACTGGGTTTGCTGAGGTACTTCCCCTCATACATTTTTTGTCCTGGGACTGGGGGTTGTGGAAGGAAAGACTGCTTTGCGATGCTGCATAATAAATATGGTTCTAAAAGTGCAGGTGTTAGAAATATCTTCCCTAATTAACCACACTCCTATGTAAGTAAAAAGGAAATCTGCAAATTTTAGTGGAAAATTACTTCTTCTGAAACTAATCTTGATGTTGGACTTCTTTATTCATTAGTTTCTCTTTGATATTCATATCATCCCCTTAACTTACTCTTCTCTCACACCAACCTGCACCCCCCAAGGCTGTTGTAAAGAATTATCTTTAAAAAATCTTATAAGCAGCTGGAACATTTTCATTCCAGTTGATCAAAGAGATCGCTCATGGTTCTGTAACTAGAGCAGAAATATTAGAAAAAGGATAAAATCTATTGTAGTTGTACATAAAGAATATTACTTCCAATTTTATACAGAACTGTAAATTAAAAATAAATGAATGGAAAATAGTTATTTGTAAATACTTTGATCATCAACCTTTGATCTATATTCTCCTCCAAAGCATCCACACTTCAGGGTCTCACCATTTAGGTCCAAGTCTCCTCTGTGTCATTACATGTCTACCACTTTCCCTTTCCACACCCCATAGAGCCCAGACGTCAGACAAATATAAGGTTTAAAAAGAAACATCTTGGCCCGGTGCAGTGGCTCCTGGTTGTAATCCCAGCACTTTGGGAGGCCAAGGTGGGAGGAACACATTGAGCTCTGGAATTTGAGACCAGCTGGGGCAACATGGCAAGACCCCATGTCTCTATTAAAAATTAGCCAGCATGGTGGTGTGTGCCTGTAATCCCAGCTACCCAGGAGGCTGAGGCAGGAGAATTGCTTGAACCTGGGAGGTGGAGGTTGCAGTGAGCCGAGATCATGCCATTGCATTCTAGCCTGGGCGACCGAGCAAGACTGTCTCAAATAAATAAATAAAAAGAAAGTGAAGTTTACGAACTACTTGTTTTAAAAACAAAATCATTTCCAATTTATGTCCCCTTACATTTCTAAATTTTTGCAAGTGCTGTCTCTTCTATCTACGAAAAGTGTTTCCACTTCATTTCCTGCAAACGTTGATTTACATAACACTCAACTCTGACCTACAAAGAATAAGTCTGGCTTCCTATGACGTTCCAGGAGAAAGGGAAAGGCAGCTTGAAAAGCATCCTCCCATCCCGGGTCTGGTATTCCAGTGCACCCACAACTTCCCTCCCTCTTGCAGGTCCCAACACATACTGAGCTGCTCATGGCTCCATCGCTGGGCTCACATTCTTCTCATTGCTGGAATGGAATGACCTTTCTCTGCTTGCTTCACTTGGCTCGATAGCTTTTAAGGTTCTCTTTTAAATTTTACCACCAGGCCCTAAATTTCATCCACCATACATGAGGATGATCCTAGGTGGGCATGAGAACCCAACTGGACATCCTGTCTCCAGGTGGATAATAGGCCCCTGGTGGATGTCCAGCCCCAGGTTGACACCAAGGCTCCAGGCAAACACCAGGCCCAAGGTGAGTATTAGGCTTCCGGTAAACACCAGGCCCATGTGGATTACTAGGCCTCAGGCAGACGTCAGGCCCCAGGTGTACCCTCGGGCCCCAGGTGAGTATCTATGCCTCAGCTGAACATCAGTCAACAGGTGGATGCCCAAGCCCTTGGTAAACACCAGACAACAAATGAACATCAGGCCCCAGAGAGACATTTGGTCCAGGTGGATACCTAGGTGGCCTGGTGAACCTCAGCCTCCTGATAAACACCCAGGCCACAGAAAGATAACAGGCCACACCTAAACACCCAGGCCTCAGGTGGGTATCAGGCCCCAGCTAAACACCAGGCCCCAAGTGGACACTGAACTCAGGTGCCAGGCTGACACCCAGGCCCAGTTGTACACCAGGTCACAGGGGAATATCAGGTCCCAAGAGGATACCCAATCCCCAAGTAGATATCAGACTGCAGGTGAACACCCATCCCCAGAAGAACACCAGGCCCCAAGTGAACACCAAGCCCGATGTGGATATCAGAACCCAGGTAGGCACCCGGCCTAGGGAGTACTCCTAGGCCCCAGGTAGACAAGGTCCCAGGTGGGCATCAGGCCCAGGTAAACCCTCAGGCCCCACGTGCACACGTGGCACCGGGTGAATAATCAGTCCCAATGTGGACACAGGATCCCAGGTGAACATCAGGCTCAAGGCTGACAGCCAGGCAGCAGGTTTATATGAGGACTCAAGTGAAAACTTCACTCCAAATGGACATCAGACCCCAGGCAAAATTCAGACCTAGGTGGATATCTAGGACAGCTAGTCCCCAGGATTTCAGGCCCTAGGGTGACACCCAGGCTCCAGGTGGACACCAGGCTCATGGAAGAAATTAAGATACAAGTTGACACCTAGGAACTCGGTAAACACGAGGGCACATGTAAATTACTAGGCCTCAGGTGAACACCCACGCCCCAGGTTGACTCCAGGCCCCAGGTGAACATCAGGTTGGGTGACATTAGGCCTCACGCAGGTACCTAGATGCTTGGTGAACATTAGGTCAGATTGAAACCAAAGCCACAGAAGGGTATCAGACCCCATGTAAACACCCAGGCCCCAGGTGGGAATCAAGACCTCCCGGTAAACACCAGGCTCCTAGTAGACATTAAGGCCCAGCACAACGCCTGGCCCCAGGTGAACAACAGGCCTAAGGTAGCTACCAGGACCCAAGTGGACGCTGAACTCAAGGTGTACATCAGGTGTACCATAGTAATCCACATGGGGCCTGGTGTTTACTGGTGTCCAGCGTCCCAGTTGGACACCAAGTCACACCGGGACACACACTCCAGGTGGACACCCAGTCTCAGGATGGAAATCAGGCCCTAGGCAAACAGAAGGCCCGAGATGAACATCAGTCCCCAGGTGGGCATCAGGCCCCAGATGATACCAGGCCCCAAGTGGACATCAGACCCAAGGTAAATACCCATCCCTAGGTAGACACCAGACCCCAGGCAGGTTATTGGTCCCAGGAAAACACCGAAGCCCCGGGGAGAAATCAGATCCTAGGTGAACTCTGGTCTGCAGGTGCACATCATGCTGGGCATCCATCTTGGACCTTGTGTTCACCGGGGGCCTATGTCCACCCCTTGGACCTGCTGTTCGTTTGTGGCTTGGCGTTCACCTGGGCCCTGAGAGTCAACCTGATGCCTGATATCCACCTAGGACCTACACAGCCACCTGGGGCCTGATGTCAACCTGCAGTGTAGGCATCCACCAGGGGCCTGATGTCCACCTGAGGTCTGGGGTACACCTGGGGCTTGGTGTCCACCTGGAGCCTTGATGTCATCCTGGGGCCTAATGGCCACCTGGAGCCTGGTATCCATCTAAAGCCTGGGTTCTGCTTGGGGCATTATTATGTCCCCTTGAAGACTCGGTATCCAACTAGGGCCTGATTTTCACCTGAGACTTAATATCTACAAGAGGCCTGGGTGTCCCCCTGAAGCTTTGGTATCCTCCGTGGGCCTGAAGTCCATCTGTGACATTCTCTCCAACTGGGGCCTGGGTGTAAACCTAGTGCCTGATGTATACCTCAAGTCCAGTGTGCACCTGGAACCCGATGGCCACCTGAGGCCATATATCTACCTGGGGCCAGAGTGTCCACTTGGGGCCTAATGTTCACCAGGAACCTAACTATCCACCTGGGGCCTCATGTCTGCCTGGGGCTCAGGTGTCAATGTGTGGCCTGGGCATCACTTGGGGCCTGATGTTCAACTGGAGCCTGGTGTCCACCTGGAACCTATTTGTCAACTGGGAACCTGATGTCCGCCTGGTGCCTGATGTCCATTTGGAAACTGGAGTCCAACTGGGAACTACCAAACCCCTAAGACAGCGTCAATCTGGTGTTTGATGTCCAATGTTCACCTGGGACTGTCCACTTGAGGCTTGATGTCTGCCTGGAACCTAGGTCTCTACTTCGGTCCCGAATATTGACTGAGGCCTGGGTGTCCACTTGAGGCCTGATGTCTGCCTGGAACCTAGGTCTCCACTTCCGTCCCGGATATTGACTGAGGCCTGGATGTCCACTTGGGGCCTTATGTCTACCCAAAAAGGGCTGTGGCACCATGCACCCCTCCCTATTCCTGGGGAAAGTCTGTGGAGAGTTGCTGTACACCCAACCCTCACAGTTCAGGAACATGCCCTCCTGAAGACACGATCCAGGAAACTGACTTCTTGGCCCAGGTCACTGCTCAAGGCATGAAGCTCTGGAGGCAGCACTGGGAACAGATGCAGCTGCAATTGCCCAGGCTCCCCTCCACCAAGTTGTGCCGCAGGCCGCTGGGGGCTTCCAAATCAGGTGCTGGAATTGGGGCCCTGGAGCCTCGCCCCATCCTGCTGCCAGCGGAAAAAGGGCAGTGCCAGAGAATGTTGCCCTCACCACTGCCCCAGGCCTAGGTCAGCCTGCTGGGCTACTCCTCAAGGGCAAAGGCCACGTGGGTCATCAGCCACTGCCACCTGATATAAGAAAGGGGGCTGAAAGAAGGCTGCCTGCTGGCAAAGCAACCACAGAGCCAGCCAGCCAGTGGCACCTAGAACTGCAAGAACTTTCTCCAAGGTAAGCTCTCAGCCTTCTTTGGTTTTGCTGTACTTTCCAAGTTGTGATTTTCTGAAAAGTGAGTAGGACATTTTCAGGGCAGCGTTAGCAATTTCTAGGCCTAATAGCAATCTAGGAGGATCCCAGTCACTCCTATCCCCGCTGACACTCAGCGGCCCACAGGTGAAAATCCAGAGATGGCTTGATTCCGTCTGACATTTCATTTCACTGTGGTTTCCAATGTTTCTTAGGAAACTGGGCCTAGGTTTGTTTGTTTCTTCTTCATACCATCCTTCTCATACTTTCTTTGTGTTCTTTCCTGGTTGCTATTTTCACTTTTCTTATACTGCATACGTAGGTCCCACGTTTCCGTTCTTTCTTCCTTTCCAGCCTGTGTGTCTTCTGTGCAATGCCTATGGTAGGTAACATCAGGCCCCAGCTGAACACTTTGACCCCGAGTGGACATGAAGCTCCAGGTGAATACCCAGCACCTACCGTGGACATCAGGCCCCATGTGGACAGCAGTCCACAGGTAAATATAAGGCCCCAGTTTGAAACCCAGCACCCGCCTGAGCCAAGATGACGCCTTCCCACCATGTGGGCAAGAGGGGCAGTTCCCGGATGACAAGGGGCAGGGATAGAGCAACTCCCTACCCACTCTCCCCAGGACGAGGGCAGGTGCATGGGGACATATCCCCTCCAGGTGGACATAAGGCCCGAGCGGACACAAAGGCCCCAGGAAAACATCAGGCCCCAAGTGGACACTGGACTCATGGTGGACATTGGACGTAAGGCACCAGGTTAACACCAGGCCCCAGGTGGACACCAGGTCCCAGAGGGACTCCAGTTCCTGCACGGACATCAGGCTCCAGGAGGACATCAGGCTGCAGTTTGGCTGGGAGGCCCCAGGTGGACACCAGGCCCCAGCTAAACATCAGGCCCCAGGTGAACGCCCATGCCTCAGGTAAATACATCAGGCCCCACGTGGACACAAGGCCCCAGGTACATACCAGGGCCCAGGTGGAAACCTGGCCCCAGACGGACATCAGGCATGTTGGTGGAACACCAGGCGCCACTTGAACTCCAGGCTCCAAGTGGATGTCCAGGCCTCAGGTAAGTATCAGGGCCAAGGTGAATAGGAGGCCCCAGGTGGACAGCAGGCCCCAGGTGGATACCTAGGCCCCTGGTGAATACCAGGCCCCTGGTGAAAATTAGGCCCCAGATGGATATCGGACCCCAGATAAATACACAGTCCCTATGTAGACATCAGCTCCAAGTAGATACTAGTCCCCAGATAGACACAAGGTCCCAGTTGCACATGGACTCAAGGTGTCCATCAAGCACCAGGCTCACACCCAGGCCACAGCTGGACACAAAGTCACAGGTGGACAGCCATCCCACAGAGGATACCAAGGACTCAGGTGGACATCCAGGCTCGAGGGGAACAGGAGGCCCTATGTAGGCAGCAGGAACAGGGTGGGTATCAGACTCCAGGTAAACACTCAGGCTCCAGGAGTACAATAGGCCCGAAGTGGATACCAGGCCCCATGTGAGTATCAATCCTCATAGGATGGCACGCTCCACATGGACACCAGGCGTCAAGTAAATGCCTAGGCCCCTGATGTGTATCAGGCCCCATGGGGACACTCAGACCAGAGCTGGACATGTGGCCCTAAGTGGACACCCAGGACCCAGGTGGATACCTATACCCCAGGTTGACATGAAGACCCAGGACTCCAGGCTTCAAGGGGCCACCAGGCCCCAGGTGGCTGTGGAGGCCCCAGGTGGACATCAGGTACCAAGCTGACACCCAGGGCACAGGTGGACACAAGGCCCCAGAGGATCAACAAGTCCAAGGTGTACATAGGCCCCAGGGGGACACCAGGTCCCAGGTTAACAACAGTAACCAGGTGGATACTGTTGTTTCCACCCCAGGTAGAAACCAGGCAGAAATCAGGCCCCAGTAACACACCAGGCCTCAGGAGGATACCTCGGAACCTGGTGGACATCAGGCCCTAGCTGGACACCAAGATCCAAGTGGACATTAGGCCCCAAGTGTTCACTGAGGCCCCAGGTAAATGCCCGGGTCCCAGACCAAAACCAGGCCCCTGAAGGACACCCAGGCCCCAGGTGGACATAGAGTCTCAGGTGGACACTTGACTCTAAGTGGACATCAGGTCCTGGGTGGACACAGGCCCCAGGTGGATACCTTGGCTCCTGGTGAACATTCGACCCCAGGTGCACATCTAGGTCCCATGTGGACATCCGGGCCCAGGAAGTCCTCAGGCACCAAGAAACACTCAGGCCCCAGCTGGACATCTGGTCCCAGGTTGACACCCAGGCCTCAGGTGGACACCAGGTGCTAGGAGAACTTCAGGCCCCTGCTACAATCAAGCCCAGGGTGGACGCCCAGGCCTTATACCAGGTCCCAGGTTTTACATTTTATAAAAATAGAAAAGTTAGCCGGGCCTTGTGAGGCATGCCTGAATCCTAGCTACTCAGGAGGCTGAAGCAGTAGAATCGCTTGAACCCAGGAGGGGGAGGTTGCAGTGAGTCGAGATTGTGCCACTGCACTTCAGCCTGGGCGACAGAGGGAGAATCCATCTCAAAAAAGAAAATAATATTCTCTGCATAATTAATTTGTATTTTTGACTGATAAAGCACACCAGAGTTGAACATATTCTTCTTAATGAGAGTCATGTTTAAGAAAAACTAGATTCAAAATTTGAACCTCAGCAAATCAATACCAGTCATTACTTAGATAGCATAAAAATAAGAAAGAGTGGCCATAGGTTATGACAATATTTGTGTTTAACTTGTAGAGAATTTACACGTTTATTTAAATTCTAAGGTTAAAATATTTTGTGAATGATTAATTTTCTTCTTGTAAAATCAATTCAGAATATAGTAGTCCTCCTTATCCGTCGGGGATACATTTCAGCATCTTCAGTGGATGCCTCAAACCACAGACAGTACTAAATCCAATATAGATTATCTTTTTTTCTATACACACATGCCCTATAATTAACTTTTACCTTTTTACTTAAAAGGAACACTTCACAGCTTCTCTTTGGCATTTTTGAATTGCAGCATCTGTACTTTTGCACTTTGGGGCCATTCTTCAGTAAAACAAGAGTTCTTTGAACACAAACACTGCAATATCTCAATTGTGGATCTGATGACCCAGAGGGTTGCTAAGTGACTAACCAGTGGGTAAGGTAGGCAGGTAGATGTTGTGGGCAAAGAGATGATTCACGTCCTGGGTGGGCCTGAGTAGAGAGGGATGACAGGAGCTCCCATTACACTACTCGGAACAGCATGCAAGTTAAAACTTGTCAATTGTTTATCTGTGGATTTTTCATTTAATATTTTCAGACCAGAATTACCTGTAGGTAAGTGAAACCACAAAAGCCAAATGCAGCTTACATGGTACTACAGTGTTAGAAAGAGATGTTAACAAAACGATCATGCTGTCACAGCCCCTGGTGTGCTGTTACTCACATTTTAAAACAAAATCATCCATTATAAAAGATAGTCTGTTAAAGTGAGGAGTACAGTGCTACTATGTTAGATTGCACGTATGTTGGAAAATGTTCTCTGTTAAAATGCAGCCCTCAATTTCCAAGCTGTTTTTTCAGTTTTAAAACTGGCTTTTATTGGCTGGACATGGTGGCTCACACCTATAATCCCAGCACTTTGGGAGACCAAGGCGGATGGATCACGACGTCAGGAGTTCAAAACCAGCCTGCCCAACATGGTGAAACTCTGTCTCTACTAAAAATACAAAAAAATTAGCCAGACACTAGCCAGGCATGGTGGCTCATGCCTGTAATCCCAGTACTTTGGGAGGCTGAGGCGGGTGGATCACGAGGTCAGGAGTTCGAGACCAGCCTGGCCAATATGGTGAACCCCCGTCTCTACTGAAAATACAAAAATTAGCTGGGCGTAGTGGTGTGCGCCTGTAGTCCCAGCTGCTCAGGAGGCTGAGGCAGGAGAACTGCTTGAACCCAGGAGGCAGAGGTTGCAGTGAGCCAAGATCGCACCACTGCACTCCAGCCTGGGCGACAGAGCAAGACTCCGTATAAAAAAAAAAAATTAGCCAGACACCAAATGCCAGGGTGTCTGGGCAGAAGACAGTTGGACCAATGAGATCTTGTATAGCCCAGAAAGAGGAGGTGAAATGCCCAGGGACACACAGTAAAGCAGTGCTGGGGACCTGCAGCCCACTTTGACCCCACTGGCAGCCGTCTCTGATCCACCTCTGTTCCGTGGTTTCTCCCCACCCTAAAGGTTCTACTCTGCTCTTGTGCCTCAAACCTACTTCAACTGTGCAGACATCAAGGAAGCCTTCCCTGGCCTCAGCTTGAGGGAGAGCTTCCTCTGTCTGAGCCAGATCCTAAAACCAGTAAATGGACATTCTAAGGAGACAGGTTTTGGCTTAACCCAAGAAAGGACTTCCTGGGAACTGAAGCTCTCCAGATAGGCCATGAACTACCCGAGGATGTAGTGAGCGCACTATGACTAGAGGTATGCAAGCAGACGGGGAACCAATGTGGCATGGGCTGCTCTGAAATAACATATGATGCAGCACTTGGCATGAGCTCCAGCACCTGGTCAGCAAGCACCTCATCAATGTTTATCTTATCTTTGTCCCATCAGAGATGATGAATATCCCGTCCCTCAGGGAAATCAAGCAGAGGCTCCAGGATTACTGGACTCTTTGAGTGCCTGGCACAGGAGTCCGTCCAGAGCAGGTGGGTACTCGCAGTGTTTGATAGACTGAATGACCCCCGCCATCCGGTCACGTAGGCAAGTGAGGAGCCTGCTCACCTTGAGGTGCCCCAGGTGCATGTGAGTCCGCTCAAACATGTGCAGAAAGTACTTGACTTTACTCTTGTCTGCGATGATGTACACAACCGCTTTCCTCTTGAAGCCGGCGTCCAGCAGGTCCTTGAAGATGTCCACATTGGTGAACATGTCCATGACCACAGCTATCACCTGGGAGCAAGAAGAGAGACAGGGGCCTGTCAGACAGCACAGCAGTGGGGACAGGGTGCTTCAGCAGAATGCACAGCCCTCCCATGCCACCAGCCTCTCACAGGTGCCCACTCTGGCCCCACTCCTGGAAGCTCAGGACTGGGACCAGGAAGTGAGGGACATGGGGTCTCTCTTGCCCTGAAGTTCTAGCTGCAGCCCCAGCTCTGGACTCACCAGGGGCCCTGTGTTGGTGCATTCCCAGGCCAGGGCTGGCTACACGCTGTCCCCCTCGTAACACCTGGGGATGCTGAGATGAACGAGATGTGTCAATGGCCAGGGAGAAGGGCAGCAGCTAGTGTGGTCACTTGCTGGGGCCTCTCCTGCATCCCTGGACTGGAGTGGACAGAATGACAGAAAAACAAAAAACCTGAACAGACCAATAATGAGTAATGCAATTAAAGCAGTAAAAAAGTCTCCAGTCAAAGAAACACACAAGAATCATGGTTTTACTGCTGAATTCAACCAAATGTTTTTAAAACAGCTAATACCAATTTTACTCAAAATATTTCCCCAAAAAATGAAGAGGAAGGAATACTTCCAAACTTGTTCTATGAGGCCAGCATTACCTTGGTACAAAAAGCAGACCAAAACACAACACAGAAAGAAAACCACAGGGAAATATTCCTGATGAACATAGATGCAAAAAATCCTCAGCAAAATACTTGAAAAGTGCATTTGACAAGACAATAAAAAGATCATCTGCCATGATCAGGTGGGATTCATCCGAGGAATATGAGGATGATTCAATAAATACAAATAAATAAATGTGCTACATCACATTCAGTGAATCAAGAAAAAAAACCATAAAATCATTTCCGTGGATGCTGAAAAAAATTCAACACTCCTTCATAATAAGAATTCAAAAAATGAGTACAGAAAAAAACATATCTCAGCACAATAAAGGCCATATATGACAAAAACACAGCCAACATCATAAACAATGGGGAAAAGTTAAAAGCTCTTCCTCTAAGATTTGGAACAAGTGTAGCTACTTTTACTACTTTTATTCATCATAGTACTGGAAGTCTGAGCTAGAGCAATTAGATGGGAGAATGCTATAAAAGACATCCAAATGGGAAAAAAGGAATTCAAATTGTCTATGTTTGCAGGTGACATGATCATATATATAGAGAACCCTAGAGATTATACAAAAAAAAAAAACCCTACTAGAAACAATAAATAAATTTAGTAAAGTTACAAGACACAATGTCAACATACTAAAATGAGTAGCACACGCATGGGCCAATAGTGAAACACCCAACAAAGAAACCAAGAAAGCTATTTCATTACCTCTATGACCAAAAAAATACCTAGAGATAACCGAAATGGTTAAAGATCCCACAACAAAATTATAAAACATAGATGAAAAATATTAAAGCAGACACATGTAAATGGACAGATAGTCCATGTCCAAGCACTAGAAGAATATTGGTAAAATATCTGTATCACCCAATGTGATCTACAGAATCAATGCAATCCATGTTAAATTACAAAACACATTCTTCATAGAAATGGAAAAAAAATTCTAAAATTCACATGGAAATGCAAAATACCTCAGATAAAATAATCTTGAATAAAAAGAAAAAAGCTGGAAGCATTACAATACCTGGTTTCAAAATATACTACCCAAACAGCATGGTACTGGCAAAGAAAGGGGGCAAGGAGAGAGAGAGACAGACAGACATAGATGAATGAAAGAGTCATAGACAAATGAAACAGTGTAGAGAACTCAGAAATAAATTCACACGTTTACAGTCAACTCATTTTTAACAAAGGCACCAAGAACGCACCTTTGGGAAGGACAATCTCTTCAGTAAACTGCTAGGGAAACACAACACCCACATGGACGAGAACAAATTTAGAACTTTATCTTACCATATACAAAAATCTACTCAAAGACTGACATGTAGAACCTGAAACTATGAAACCACTAGAGAAGAAAACATAGGATAAATGCTTCATGAAATTGGTTAGGACAAGAGATTTTGAAACAGCCATCAAAAGCACAAGCAACCAAAGCAAAAATAGACAAATCCAATTACATTAAACTTAAAAGCTTCTGCAAAGCAGAGGAAGCAATCAACAGAATGAAGAAACAAACCAGACAATGGAAGTATTTGCAAACTATGCATCAGTCAAGGGGTTAATACACAAAACGTATAAAGAACTCAAAGTACTCAAAAGCAAAAATAGAAATAATCTGATTTAAAAATCAGAAAAAGATCTACCCAACACCTTTGTCCCCCACCATTATTTCCCCCATCTTTTTTTCCCGATCGCCTTTGGCCCCCTCTCTTTTGCCACCCTTTTTCTTCCTCCATCTACCCCAAAACATTTTTCCCCACCGGTTTTTCCCCACTGTCTTTTCGCAAAGCCTTCTCTACTCACCCGCTCACTACAGTTTTCCCCACCCATCTACCCAAAAACTTTTCCCCTCATCTTTTCTCCCTCTCCCTGGCCACCCTTTTTCACCCCTCCCGCTCCCATCACCCTCTTTTGTTCCTCCATCTCCCCAAATACATTTCCCCCCATCTCTTCCCAAAGCCTTCTCCCCACTCCTGCTGCTCGCCACCCTCTTTCCCCCTCCATCTACCCAAAAGCTGTTTCCCCATCGTCTTTTTCTCCCTTCCTCCTTGCCACCCTCTTTTCCCTTCTCCACCTACCCAAAAACATTTCCCTGCCGTCTTTTCGCAAAGCCTCCTCCCTACTCCTCCTCATTACCCTCTTTTACCATCTACCTCCCCAATTTTTCCCCACCATCTTTTCACAAAGCCTTCCCCGCTTCCCGCTCGCCCTCTTCTTTCCTCTATCCTGCTTGCCACCCTCGTTTTGCCCTCCATCTACCCTAAACTGTTTTCCCCATGGTCTTTTTCCCAACCCTCTTTCCCCACTCCCCCTGGCCACCCTATTCTCCCACTTGCCACCTTCTTTCCCCACTCCGTCTACCCACGTTTTACCCACCGTCTTTTCCTTCTTCACTTTCTTTTCTGCCCACCGCTTTTTCGCAAAACCTTTCCTCCTTCCTGCTCGCCACCCTCTTTATCCTTCTCCCGCTTGCCACCCTCTTTTCCCTGTCCATCTACCTAAAAGTTTCTCTCCTCACTGCCTTTTCGCAAAACCTTCTCTCCCTCCTGCTTGCCACTCTCTCTTCCCACTCCCTCTCTGCACCCTCTTTTCTCCTTCCACTTGCTACCCTTTACCCCCGCTCCATCTACTCAAAATCTTTTTACCTGCCGTCTTCTTTCCCTTTCTTTTTTTCCCAACCGTATTTTTGCAAACCTTCTCTCCCTCCTGCTCACCCCCATTCCCCCCTCACCACCCTCTCTTTCCCCCTTCCATCTGCCCAAAAACTTTTTCCCCACCATCTTTCCGCAAAACCTTCTCACCCTGTTGTTCACCACAGTTTTTCCTCTTCACCTACCCCCAACATTTTTTTCCCACCATCTTTTCCTCACCGTCTTTTTGCAACACCTCTGCTTGCCATCCTCTTTTCCCTGTGGCGCTAACCACCCTCTTTACCCGTCCATCTACCCCAAAACTATTTTCCCCTTCCTACCGCTCCAGCTACACTACATCCCAGGTTGGGGGTGCTCCCCTGGCTGTGGTTGGTGGTGGCGACCAAGACTGCAGACTCCGTCACCGCCACCAACCACAGCGAGGCGAGCAGTGGTGCCACAGCCATAGCCTCCAGCATGCGGCGGTGGCTAACCCTTGTCCTGGTCCTCTAAGCCGGGCATGGAGCAGCTCAGCACACAGACACAGAAGAGCCCAGAATGGCCTGACTTCCCTTCGGCACCTTTTATATACCGAGGTTATGCATATACGGTTCCTGGACTACATGTTCCAGGATTGGATAAGAGAAAACTCAGAGGCCTACTGTGATTGGACTTTATTATCATGTTCTGATTGGATGAGAGCAAGTCTTAGGACAATCAATCAGAGTATGAAAATAAAATCCAATCAGAGAAGGCCTAGAGGCTTTCTCTCATCCATTCAGAACAGGTAGTCCAGAAAGCTTATGCATACCCCCACGTGCATGCTGAGGAGGCAGCCTAGGCTTTCCTATAACGGCCTGCCAAGCTGCTGTGTTTCCAGCTTAGCAGACCAGGAGAAGGGGGAGCTGGAGGCTGGACCCTGCAACACTGCGGCTGGCCTCGCTCTGGCTGGCAGTGGTGACAGAGACGGCAGCACGGCCAGAGCAGTAGGAGGGCGGATGGCAGCGGGAGCTGCTCTTGACCTGCTAGAGGTCTAGAGGAAGTGGGGGCTCCCTGCCCCATGCTGGAGGCTGGAGACTCGGCCACCGAGGCTCCCCTGGCTGTGGTCAGTGGTGTCGACCAAGACTGCAGCTGTTACAGTGGTAGAAGGGTTGCAGGGTAGGTGCACTCACTGTGGCTGCACTGCCCTACTGCGAGGGATTGGGGGGTATATTTGATGTGCTCTTTAGGCTGCACTGCCTGCCGCAGAGGGCTGATGGGGGACGCTATCGGACACTGCATTGCTGTGGGATGGGGGGGCAGGTTGGCTGCTCTATCAGGGCCTACACTGCCCAAGGTTGAGGAGTTGGAGGCAGGTTGTGTGCGTTATCGTGCACTGCCAGCCGCTCGGGGGAGCGGGTTAGGGATGTTATTTGCTGCACTGCCCAAGGCAGGGGGCGGGGTGGGTGAGCTATCCTGGGCTACAATGCCAGGCAGCAGTCAAGAGCAGCTTAGGGGAGCTGTCAAATGCTGCACTGCTCGTGGGGGAAGGGGGAAATTGGGGTGGGGGGATTGGTTGGTGCACTATCCCCAGCATTCACTGCCTGTGACGGGAGCAGATTGGGGGCGCTATCCCAGGCTGTGCTGCTGCCTGCGGCCCTGGTGGGGGGCCAGTTTGGGGCGCTATCAAGTGCTGCAACACCCGTAACAGGGACGAGCTGTGGACACCATTGAGTGCTACGCTGCCCCAGGCTGAGTGGTGGTTTGGGGGCGCTATTGGGGGTTACACTGCCTGCGGTAGTCTCTGGGTGTGTTGTGGGTGCAATCTGGGGGCTACATTGCTGGCTGTGGGGGCCAGGTTAGGGTCGCTATCAGGGTCTGCACTGCTGCTGCCAGTGGCAGTTGCAGAAGTGCCTGGGACAGCAGTGGCCTCCGAGGAAGGGGCCTTTCTCCTCTTCCCAGACTCAGAGCTCTAGAGGGTGAACTCCTCCTGCTCCTGTTGGAGTGGGGCCAGCGCACAGAGTTTTCGAACCACTCCTCTGAGCATGGTAGGGCTCCCACACCCACCATGGTTCCCCAGCCCTCGCCCTCTCGCTGTGTGTTGTGGAGACCATCTGGGACTCCTGGGCATGGAGTAGTAGGCACCACAGGACTCAGGGCCCTGTGGGTGGAGGAGTCAGGAATGGGAACCAGTACTTGGGTGAGGAGGACTGGCTGAGTGTGAGTTTCTGCTCTTCCTGCTCCCCAGGGAGCACCAGGCACTGTGGTGTCTCCAGTCCTCACCCCAGGTCAGGAAGCCAGCTTGGGCCAGGAGGAGAGGCTTGACTTTGGCGGGTGGGTGTGAGTGCCTTCAGTGAAACTGGCGTCTGCCACCCGGTGGCCAGCATGGCAAGGTAAGGCTCTAACACTACCACTGTCTGCATCCTGATGTAGGTTTTTCTGGCTTTGCTTGTCCAGCTGCTCCAAGCCAGGCTGGTGAAGTAGGAGTCATCTGTGGTGAGCTGGAGGTTGGAGCCTGCAGATGGCATGGCTCTGTGGCTCATCTCCTGTGGTTGTGGCAGTGACAGTGATGAAGACCGCAGCGATGGAGACTACAGCTCGACAGGAGCAGTAGGAGGGCATCCATGGAGGCCAGGTGGTAGGAGCTCTGGAGGGTGGGCAGGTGCATGGAAGGTGACAGCAGCGCTGCTTGTATTGGCGTCGGCACTAATGGTGGTAGCAGCAGCAAGTCTGGTGGCCAGAAATGGGGAGTAGGAGCGCTTTGGGGCCTGGCCCTTCCTAGGGTAGATAGGAAGCTGCTGGTTCTGTTCGGTACCGCAGGCCTCAGTGACAATGGTGGAGGTGCAGCCAGGGCAAGGAGGAGTCCTCTCCATTCTTCTGCAGTCTCCGGAGGGTGTCCTGCTCTTGCTGGTGCCTGAGCCAGGAGTGAGTGGCAGCACTGTCTCATTCTTAACAGAATTTAGGGGGTGACTATTTGTGTATCTTTTTGCTTGTTTTTCGTTTTGATAACTTACTCCTTAAAGAACAAAAGGCTTCTTTGGCTGGGTTTTGGTGTGGGGGGATCCCCTTCCCATGCAAGGCAAAGGGTGCTTTCCTGGTAAGGTGTGTGTTGGAGGGAGTTCACCAAGGGGAATAAAGGGAACCTCCCAGGAAGATGGCTGCTGTGGCAGATCCCCACCTCTGGACAGCCTCTGGGCCACCTAGTTTCTCCTGTGGAAGAGAGGAGGCTTAGACCTGTATCACCTGTGTCATCAAAGAGGTATCCTGGCTGGGCCAGTTGATTTGACGTTCCCACTTCTTCAGCCCACCTGCCCATGGTGTCACCTGGGGGAAGCGGATCCTCATGCCACAGGGGCAGAGGCTTCTCTGGCAGGCTGATTGCTGAAGGGGGTTCTGTCCTGCCTGCTGCTGGGGAGGGCTTCTATGGCCAGGAACTGATGCTGGGTGCCTCTGAGTTGTCTCCGGGTTCTCAGGGACTCTCAGATCTGTGAAGACAAAAAGGTTTCCTGGCTAGTTTGCATGGTGTGGTTGGGGTCACTTTTGCTACATGTCCCTCAGGCACCCTAGTACCTCTGGGGGAAAAGGGAATTTTAGATTTACTAGAGAAAAAAATGTGTCTATGTTGGCTGCTTATTGTTAGCAGACTTCCGAACAGTTCCACCCTAAGGTCATGGCGGAATGGTCGCCTCTTGTTGGATAGACTCCCGCTCCATTGTGGAAGAAACAGCTTAACTGGGCTGTGCTTTCTTGCTAGCTTGAGGATAGAAAACGCTAGGTTTTTGTCTCCTTTTTCAGTTGAGTTATGGAAGAGCCATGCATAGCCACAAAACAATTCCTTCAGTTCTGGAGTTGTTAGACTGTCTTCTTTCTAGCAACATCCAGCATTCTCCTTTCAGTGGGATAATAAGGGAGGGTTCCTAATCTAACAGGAAAGGTGTTCTTATATTGTACAACAAGAAACATGAACTAATGCTGAAAAATTTAGTTGTTCTTTTAAATTTAGAAACCCCTTATTATATTTATAATATTTGAAACTAGTAAAATTAAGATATCATAATTAAGATAATCTTTTAAGATTTTACATTAATTAGCATTTAGCAGATGACCATAACAAATTACTTTTATGATGTTACATTAATTGCCAATACAGATTTCTTTCTGGTTATTACAAATCTGTTTGCAAAATTTTATTTTGTCATTTATTAAATTTTTGTATAATTAGTTGCTACATCACAGGTATACAAAGTTAGCAATGTTAAGCATGGTTACAAATACTTAAATTCAGTTTTAGTGTCTTATTTTTTATTAATAGTCTAAAACTTATAAAATGCTTTGTGCATTAGTATTGGTAACATTTTTTAGTATGAATTATCATTTCAAAAATGTTAAGAACATAGCTTTCCCATCTTTTTTTTTTTTTTTTTTTTTTTTTTGAGGTGGAGTCTTGCTCTGTCGGCCAGGCTGGAGTGCAGTGGCACGATCTCTGCTCACTGCAACCTCTCCCTCCTGGGTTCAAGTGATTCTCCTGCCTCAGTCTCCTGAGTAGCTGGGATTACAGGCACGCACCACCATGCCTGGCTACTTTTTGTGTTTTTAGTAGAGACGAAGTTTCACCATATTGGTCATGCTGATCTCAAACTCCTGAACTCAGGTGATCCACCTGGCTTGGCCTCCCAAAGTGTTGGGATTACAGGTGTGAGCCACCACACCCAGCCTATTTATTTATTTTAGAGACAGGGTCTTCCTCTGTTGCCCAGGTTGAGCTATGACTGTGGTGTAGTCATAGCTCACAGCAGGTTCAAACTCTGGGGCTCAAGAGATCCTCCTGCCATGGCCTCCCGAAGTGCTGGGATTACAGACATGGGCCCTGCGCCTGGCCTAAATTGTAATACTTTTGCAGTTTGCCTCAAACAAGGGCTGGCATCTGGGCAAGGTCTGCCGGGGGCCTCCCACATGCAGGCAGTCTCTGTGCTGTGCCCTCCACCAGCGCTGAGGGCCCAGTGCCCACAGGCACCCCTCTCCTTTCCCCTCCGGGAAAGGCCAGGACAAATGACTTTTGAGGTTACCTGAGGGACTTTGTCTGGAAAAGGGTGTGAAGCTGAAGCTAATGGCCTCAGTGCCCAAAGGGGAACGCTTCCCATTGGCCTATGGAAGCCACAGGCCTGACAGTGGGTCCTGGTCTTGGGGGTCTCAGTCACCTCCCCACCCATTCCCCCCTCACTTAGGCATCCACCTAGCAGGCTGCTCACACCCCCTTCCATCTGTCTGTGCTCAGCCAATCAGGCAAGCCAGGGTTACAGCCCTCCCTGCCCTGGGCCCTGGCTCCATGAAGCACCATGGGCCTTGGAAGACCGCCCCAAATCATCCCATGTCCCCAGTATCTTCTGCCAAGGCAGGAGTTTCCCTGGGACCCTGACTGGTCCACTTCCTTGGCACAGTTTGTAGCTGTGCCTGACACAGCCCACCTACCTGGCTTCTGTCCCAAACCCGCAGCCAGGCCATGTGACAGCCGCTGCCTGTGCCCAAACATTCATCCAGCCCCACCCAGGAGAGCCAGACACTCACACAATCTCACCCACACACCCTCACCTGCCTGGCCTTGCCGCGCCCCCACCCCACCCTCCCTCTAAACCTACTGGGGCAGCAGCTTCCCCTACCTTCCGCTTGCTCCACCTCCTCCTAGAGCTGGGTCACACAGTTTCCCTCACCTTTGGCAGGTTGGTCATGGCCCTGGCAGGTCTGAGGACAGGATGGGCACAGGACTGGGTGCAGCATAGAAAGGTCAGGGAGTGCAGCCTCCTACTCTGTGCCAGCTGCCAGGCCCTGGAGCTTACTAGGCTGATGGGGACAAAGAATGCACCAGAGGGGACAGTGACCATTGTCCCCGGGTTAGTCCACCACAGAACTGATGGGAGGTTCACAGATGTACTGAGTGCCCTGTTGCATTGGTCCTCAGGGGCAGGTGCTGAGATGGAGTTAGGAGAGCAAAGGGGAGGAAGGGAGCTGCGCATAGTGGCTCATGCCTGTAAATCCGAGCACTTGCGGAGGCCAAGGTGGGAGCATTTCTTGAGGCCAGGAGTTTGAGACCAGCCTGGGCAAAATAGTGAAACTCTGTCTCTACGAGAAAAAAAAAAAATAGCCAGGCGTGGTGGCTGTATTCCCTGCTACTCGGGAGACTAAGGTATGAGGATCAGTTGAGCCCAGGAGTTGGAGGCTGCAGTGAGGTATGATCATGCCACTGCACTCCAGCCTGGGCAACAGAGCAAGACCCTGTCTCAAGAAGAAAAAAAGTTGGGGAGGAAGGGGATTGGGCAGAGGGCACCAGCAGAGGAGCTCTGGATCTAAGTGCCTGACAGATGAGTCCCCCGTTAGATAGAAAAGGCCCTGATACCACTTGCTCAGTCACTGGCCAGCAGGGAAGAGGGTGACCTCGATTTGAGAGCTGAGAGGACCCTGAAGGTGCTGACAGCTGGGCAGTGATGAGTCCTTCTGAAGGGGCGTCGCGCCTTCCCCACTCGGTCATGCTGGACCAGGCTGGGTAGCGGGTGCTCTGGGCTGCAGACATTAAGCCTTTAGAATGGAAGCTGGATGATGGCAGGACTGCAGCCAGCTACTCTGGCCGTGGAATACTCTGGTATTCCAGGACTACGTCTCTACTCTTGCCTCCCCGGTCTGTCACAGGCCAGGACCCACAAGGCCCATGGCATGCTTCAGTGAATGTGTACAGGAATGAGGGAATGAACTTCTTCGAAAGAAGTTCCTGCGTGGTGAGATTCTGGAACTTGGACTCAGCGACCTGCATTCACATTCAGTCCTGGCCCTTCTTAGCTCTGTGACCTTTGACCTGCCCTAGGCCTTAATTTCCCTGTTGGTGAAATGAGAGTGATGATGCCTGTCATGATAGTGCATTTTCTCTTTCTCTGTTTCTTCTTTCTTGTCTCACTGTGTCACCCAGGCCGGAGTGTTGTGGCACAATCTCGGCTCACTGCAACCTCTGCCTCCCAGGTTGAAGCAATTCTTGTGCCTCAGCCTCCCAAGTAGTTGAGACTACAGGCATGTGCCACCACACCCGGCTAATTTTTTTGTATATCTAGTAGAGATAGGGTTTCACCATGATGGCCAGGCTGGTCTCGAACCCCCATATGAAGAGATCTACCACGTTGGCCTCCCAAAGTGCTGGGATTACAGGCATCAGCCACTGCGCCAGGCTGTCACGATATTTCAGTATAGTAATGTAGAATCATGTGTAGGCCATGACCTTCCTTAGGTGGAGCAGAAAATGTTACCTCCATGTAAAAAAAGGAACAGGGGGCCAGATGCGGTGGCTCATGCCTGTAATCCCAGCACTTTGGGAAGCCAAGGAGGGTGGATCTCCTGAGGTCGGGAATTCGAGACCAACCTGACCAACATGGAGAAACCCCGTCTCTACTAAAAATACAAAAAATTAGCCGGGTGTGGTGGCACATGCCTGTAATCCCAGCTACTGAGCAGGCTAAGGCAGGAGAATTGCTTGTACCTGGGAGGCAGAGGTTGCAGTGAGACCACACCATTGCACTCCAGCCTGTACAATAAGATTGAAACTCCATCTCAAAAAAAAAAACAAAAAACCTGAACTAAAAAATAAAATAAGAAAAGGAACAGAAACAGGAAGAAAATATGGCAGCCAGGAATGTTAACAGTCATTGTATCTGGGGGATTTTTTTGTTTTAAGTTTTTGTTTTTGTTTTTTTTGAGACAGAGTCTCACTCTGTCACTCAGGCTGAAGTGCAGTGCGGTGATCTTGGCTTTTTGCGGCCTCCACCTCCCAGGTTCAAGCAGTTCTCCTACCTTAGCCTCCTGAATAGTTGGGATTACAGGTGCCTGCCACCATGCCCAGCGATTTTTTTTTGCAATGGTTTGAGATTTTAAATCTGTTTCTGAGTATTCGCAGGGTTTTGAATGGGAATGTGAAAGAGTTGGGTCATGGAATATTAGCAGAGTGCATTTTAAACAGATCCCCAGGAATAATTACTTTTAAATTTTTATTTTTATTTCCATAGTTTTTGGGTACAGGTGGTTTTCAGTTTCACGGATGTGTTCTGAGATTCTAGTGGGTCCATCACCTGAGCAGTGTATACTGTACCTAATATGCAGTCTTTTATCCCTTATCCCCCTCCCATCCTTTCCTCTCCAAGTCCCCAACGTCAGTTATATCATTCTTAGGCCTTTTTATCCATGTAGCTTAGCTCTCACTTTTAAGTGAGAACATATGATTTTTGGTTTTTCATTCCCGAATTACTTCACTTAGAATAATGGCCTCCAGCTCCCTCCAAGTTGCTGCAAAAGGCATTATTTTGTTGCTTTTTATGGCTGAGTGGTATTCCATGGTGTATATGTACCACATTTTCTTTGTCTAGTCGTTGGTAATGGGCACTTAAGTTGGTTTCACATCTTTGCAATTGCGGATTGTGCAAACATGCATGTGCATGGGCCTTGTTCACATGATACTTCTGTTCCTTTGTGTAGATACCCAGTAATGGGGTTGCTGGATTGAATGGTAGTTCTACTTTTATTTCTTTAAGGAATCTCCACGCTGTTTTCCATAGTGGTTATACTCATTTACATTCCCCACTAGAAGAGTAAAAGTGTTCCCTTTTCACCACATTCTTGCTAACATCTACTGTGTTTTGACTTTTTAATTGTGGCCATTTTTGCAAGAATAAGGTGGTACCTCACTGTGGTTCTGATTTGTATTTGTCTGATGATTAGTGATGCTGAGCATTTTTTCATGTGTGTCTGCTTGTATATCTTCTTTTGAGAAGTGTCCATTTGTATCTTTTGCCCACTTTTTAATAGGGTTATTTATATTTTGCATATTGATTTAAGTTCCTTGTAGATGCCAGATATTAGACCTTTGTCAGATGCATAGTTTGATAATATTTTCTCTCATTTCATAGGTTGTATGTTTATTCTGTTAATAGTGTCTTTTGCTATGGAGAAGCTCTTTTGTTTAATTAAGTCCCACTTGCCAACTTTTGTTGGTGTTACAGTTGCTTTTGAGAACCTAGTCATAGATTCTTTCCTGAGGCTGATGTCCCGAATGGTATTTCCTAGGTTTTCTTCTAGAGTTCTTACGGTGTGAGGCCTGACACTGAAATCTCTGATCCAGTGGCGAGACCCATGATCTTCAAGAGACACATCTTACAGTAGCAGCGTCCACGGGGTCAAAGGAAAGGGATGGAGGAATACCTACCGTGCAAGAGACTCATCTCACAGCAACAACATCCATGGGCTCAAAAGAAAGGGAGATTCATCTCACAGCAGCAACATCCATGGGTCAAAGGAAAGGGATGGAGGAACATCTACCGTGAAAGAGTCACTGTTCTTTTTTGGGGGGCAGGGGGCGGGAGGGAGATGGGCTCTGTCACTGAGGCTGGAGTGCAGTGCTGTGATTATGGCTCGCTGCACTCACCCTCCCAAGTGATCCTCCCACCTCAGCCTCCTGAGTAGCTGGGGTGGTGCAGGCATGCACCACCACACCTGGCTAATTTCTGTATTTTGTGGTAGAGATGGGGTTTTGCCATGTTGCCCAGGCTGATCTCCAACTCCTGTGCTCAAACAATCCACTTGCTTCAGCCTTCCAAAGTGCTGGGATTACAAGCCTGAGCCACCACGTCCAGCCCAGGTATTGCTATTCTTAGATTAAAAAACTTTAAAGCAATAGAAATTAAGTAGGACAATAAAGGCCATTACATAATGATAAAGGGTACAATCCGACAAGACCTAACTATCTTAAATATATATTCACCCAATGTTGGAACAACTGATTCATAACACAAGTTCTTCTTGGCCTACAACATGTCTTAGACAACCACACAGTGATAGTAGGAGACCTCAACTCCCCACTGACAGCAGTAGACAGATCATTAACACAGAAAATGAACAAGGAAACTGGACTTAAACTCAACACTTGACCAGTTAAACCTAATAGTTTTCTACAGAGCACTCCACTCAACAACCACAGAATATACATTTTTCTCATCTGCACAGGTAAGACTCGCTAAGATCAATCACATGCTCAGTCATGAAGCAAGTCTTAATAAATTAAAAAAAACTGGATGGGCCCAGTGGCTCACACCTGTAATCCCGACACTTTGGGAGGCCGAAGTGGGAGGATCATGAGGTCAGGAGTTCGAGGCCAGCCTGGCCAACATGGTGAAACCCCAAATACCTGAGACTGGTTAATTTATAAAGAATGGAAATTTATTCTCTCATAGTTCTAGAGGCTGGAAAGTCCAAGATCAAGGTGCTGGCAGGTTAGGGCCTGGTTTCTCTGCTTCCAAGGTGGTACCTTGATCCCTGTGTCTTCCAGAGAGGAGAAACACCATGTTCTCACATGGCAGGAGGTGGGGGTGGAGAGAGAGAGAGAGAAACCACTTCCATGGGCCCTTTTTATAGTGGCATTTCCATTCATGAGGGCAAGGCCCTCTGACCTAAACACCTCCCATTGGTCCCCACCTCCCCATACTGTTCCATTGGGCATTAAGTTTTCAACATGAGTTTTGGGAGATACATTCAAACCATAGCATCCATTTGTTATTTAGGAGTTTGACATTTAGTTGTTCTATGTTTGTGAATTTCCCAAATGGTCTTCTGTTATTGAATTCTAATTTCTACTGTGGCCACAGAATGTACTTTATATGATTTCAGTCTTTCTAAATTTATTGAGGTTTGTTTTACGGCCTAGCACCTGGTATATTTTGGAGAATGTACTAGGCATGCTTGAGAAGAACATGTGTTCTGCTACTGTTGGTTGGAGTGTTCTGTAGATATCTATTAGTCTGGTTGCATTAACAGTGTTCACATCTTCTATATCCCTGTTGATCTTTCATCTAGCTGTTGTATCTGTTCTTGAAAGTTGGGTATGAAAGGCCGTGCATGGTGGCTTATGCCTGTAATCCCAGCACTTTGGGAGGCCGAGGCGGGCGGATCATGAGGTCAGCAGATCGAGATCATCCAGGTTAACACTGTGAAACCCCGTCTCTACTAAAAAAAAAAAAAAAAAAAAAAAAAAAAAAAAAATTAGCCGAGCGTGGTGGCAGGCACCTGTAGTCCCAGGTACTTGGGAGGCTGAGGCAGGAGAATGGCATGAACCCCAGAGGTGGAGCTTGCAGTGAGCCAAGATAGCGCACCACTGCACTCCAGCCTGGGCGACAGAGCGAGACTCCATCTCGAGAAAAAAAAGAAAGTTGGATATGGAAGTCTCCAACTATTACTGTTCAATTCTGTTCAATTGTCCATTTCTCCTTTCAATTCTGTGGTTCATTTTTGTATCATATTTTGGGTCTCTTTTGTTAGTTGCATATGTTTATAACCGTTATGTCTTCCTGATGAATTGACACTTTATTCATTATAAAATGTCTGTCTTTATCACTTGTAATATTTTAATTTATTTTCTATTTTGTTTCTTTTTTTTTTTTTCTTTTTTGAGATGGGGTCTCACTCTGTCACCCAGGCTGGAGTGCAGTGGTGCTATCTCTGCTCACTGCAAGCTCTGCCTCCCAGGCTCAAGTGATTCTCCTGCCTCAGTCTCCCAAGTAGCTGGGATTAGAGGCACCCACCACCACACCCAGCTAATTTTTGTATTTTTGGTAGAGATGGGGTTTCACCATGTTGGCCAGGCTGGTCTGGAACTCCTGACCTTAAGTGATCCACCCACCTCCGCCTCCCAAAGTGCTGGGATTACAGGCCCTAGTCTGGCCTCTTGTAACATTTTAAAAGTCTATTTTGTCTCATATCGATATAGCCATTCCAGCTTGCTATGGTTGCTGTTTACATGGTATGTCTTTTTCCCATCTTTTTACTTTCAGCCTGTTTGTATCTTTGAATCTAAAGTGTGTTTCCTGTAGACAGCATATAGTTTGTTTTTTAACCAAGCCTGACATCTCTGCCTTCTAATTGGATTGTTCAATCTGTTCTCATTCAAGGATTTTATTATATGGTCGGATCTGTGTCTGTCATTTTTGTTTTCTATGTCTCATGTCTTTCTTTGTTCTCTCCTCCCTTATTTACTACTTTCTTTTGCATTTAGTAAATATTTTCCAGTGTAACATTTTAGTTACGTTAATGATTCTTTAACTATATTTTTCAGTTCTTTTCTTTGTGGCTCCTGAGGGGAGGGGATGAGAAATGCTGGCAGTCCATGCCTCCCAGTGTGACATGGTTATCCTTGAGTGGCAGCTGAGCAAGGAGGGAACCACATACTCTTAACCCTACCTACCTGGAGCGGAGCCTCCATCACTCTGAGCTGGGGGAGAGAGGAGAAGGGAGTGGGTTGTAGCTCAATATCACAGATACTCATGGTTCTGTCTGAATTTTTGTAGATTTTCTTGAATAAATGTTTCTTCATTTGCTGTATGCCCTTAGGACAATTTCCAGACACTTTATTTATTTATTTAGAGACAAAGTCTCACTCTGTTACCCGGGCTGGAGTGCACTGGCATAGTCTCGGTTCACTGCAGCCTCGAACTTCTGGGCTCAAGGAATCCTCCCACCTCAGCCACCTGGGTAGCTAGGACTACAGGTGCATGCCACTATGCCTGGCTAATTTTTAAAACTTAGGTATCTGCCATCATGCCCAGCTAATTTTTATATTTTTAGTAGAGACAGGGTTTCACCATCTTGGCCAGGCTGGTCTCGAACTCCTGACCTCGTGATATGCCCACCTCGGCCTCCCAAAGTGCTGAGATTACAGGCGTGAGCCACCACATCCAGCCTGCACCCAGCCAATTTTAACCTTTTAAAGAGCTGCTGGGAGCTGTGGCTCTTGCCTTTTAATTTTAAGTTCTGCCGATACAGACAAGACTTGACTCTTTTTACAGGCAGGTCTTCAAAGGTTGTGTTGTCGCCCCCCAGCTCCTGGCTCCAGTACACTCTGCTTCGATTTTAAGTCAGGAAGGAGGAGGTTCACCTAGATTGGATCACAGCGTTAATTTGCATTGCTTACAAAATGGGTGTCCCCGCAAACTGACAGAAGCTGTTGTGTGTATGTGTGCACGTGTGTGTGTGAATGCGCACACACACAACAATTTAAACAGACAGTGGCAGGCTGTATTTAAAGCCTACAGACTGGCTATCCATTAAGGAGAAGATGGGAGCAGACACTCACTGAGTTCCCGGGGGAAGCTGACTTTGACATTGCCTGGGAGCTGGCTGAGTCTGTGAGGTATAACCAGAGACAGGATTTACCAGGAGAGGCAGTTTTCTGGAGAATGTTGAAATATGTGATACCATTGACTTTGAAACCCATAGATCATTCTGTCTTAAGAAAAGTTCTTTCAACATCTTGAAAACAATGTGTCCAGTGGCGGGGCCTGGGGAGAGTGCTCACGGCACGGTCACTGCGTGCATCCCTGGTGGAGCGATTCCCACTCGGGACCCCTGTTCCTCCTCTTCCTGGCCCCTGTCCACATCTGCTGTGTTGGTTCCTTTTCTATGGTGTCCACACATTTCCTTTGCATTCTGGTTCTGCGTGGGAAGAGCCCTGCAGTTTGGGAGCTTTCCATCCATCTCTCTCTCTTTTTTGCTTGGTGACTCTTGGCGGCTCTCCGTGGGGACATTGGTGCTCTCCAAGAAGGTACTTCTTGAATCAGTGACTGATTTCTTCCCCCATAGGTTAATGTCGCTAGTTCTAAAACTTCCTATGAATGGAATCATAGAGTCTGTGCTTTATTTGTGTCTGGCGTCTTTCATGAAATTATATCACTCATGAGATTCATGCGTGCTGCCCTGAGTAGCGGTAGTTTCATTCTCGTTGCTGTGGAGGATTGCACTGCACACACAGACAATTTGTTTCTCCAGTTACTTGCTGATAGATATTTGCATTGTTTTGAAGTTGCTGTGAGTAAGGCTGCTGTGAACACTAGTGTACAAGTTTTGTAGTGGACATGGATTTCATCTGTTTCGGACAAATACCGAAGACAGAATTGCTAGTTGTTGGTTAGGTATATTGGTCTGCTTGCATGGCCATAACAGAATGCCATAGACTGGGTAACTTAAACAACAGAAATTTCTCACGGTTCTGGTCTGGGCACTCCAAGGTCAAGGTGCTGGCAAGGTGGATTTCATTCTGAGGCCTCTTCTCTTGCTTTGTGCCTACAAGTTGTCTCCCTGTGTGTGTACACATGAGTTCTTTGTGTAGGGGCATGGTGTAGTGAATTCCTACAATTTTATGTTGCCATGGAATCCATTTTGTTGTTGTTGTTTGAGACAGAGTCTCATTCTGTCACCTACCCTGGAAGTCAGTGGTGCGATCTCGGCACACTACAACCTCTGCCTCCTGAGTTCAAGCGATTCTCCTGCCTCAGCGTCCCGAGTAGCTGGGATTACAAACGTGCACCACCATGCCTGGCTAAGTTTTACATTTTTAGGAGACAGCATTTCACCATGTTGGCCAGGCTGGTGTTGAACTCCTGACCTCAAGTGATCTATCCACCTCAGCCTCCCAAAGTGCTGGAATTACATTCATGAGCCACCACGCCCAGCCCCCATTTTGAATTTAAGTTGGGCTTCCTCATGCCAGAAGCATGGCATAATTACCCTTAACACAGTTTCCAGTTCTTTAACTCCTTCCAGTTCCTCAAAGTGGTCTCCTCAGGTATCTGCCATGTACAGCCGCCTCCCGGGGACCGCCTCCCTGGAGGGCAGCTGGATACAACGCACTTGACTCACCCTCTGACCCCTCACCCTGCGTGGTCTGCCCAGATATGCCACAGTGCCCGCTTTCCAGGCACAGCATGACCACATGGAGCTCGTGCCTGCTTGCTCTAAACACATCAGTTAGAGCTTCCTATGGGAAACTTGCTGGGGTCACACCCTGGACCCCAATAAAGGCTTTAGTCCCAGAGGTCCTCTCTCAGTCCCCACCTGCTGGCTAAACATGGGTATCCTGAATGACTCCCCAGTTCCTGCTGGCGCTGCAAGGCACGGTATCCTCCTGTCTCTGGGATCTGTGAGGAATCAACGACTCCTGCTATTTCATGTGTTTTATTGCACACACTCTGTGTCTCACCTGACTGACACACCCAAACCCAACCCCCCTCATCGGGGCTCCCCTAGACAGTGGCTGTCTCATTAGGAATAAATTGAACACAGGTCAGACACCAGCTACAAGGGCATCTTCCCCTTTATACAAGCTTCCTGTGAAAGGGGGGCATCTGTCACAGGTTGGGCACTTGGGCATGAGGCCATCTGCCAGGATCAAGAAGGATCCTACGAAGGGCAAACTGTAAACATTTATGAGCAACACCCTTGGTGCCCTGTGAGGGCAGCGTTATCGTTTATAGCCACTCTCCAAAGAGAGACGCCTCAAGACCACATTAGAAAGAAATTACAACACAGGAAGAGACAGGGCAAGTTCTCTGGAGTCTCCTTTTTATAAGGAGGCTAATCCCATTGCAAGGGCCCCATCTTCATGACCTCCTTTAACCCTAATTATCTCCCAAAAGCCCTGTCTCCAAAACCATCACAGTGGAAGTTGGGGCTTCAAGGTAAGAATTTAGGAGGGGACACAAACATTCTGTCCGTAGCATTAGGTGATGTTTAACTGTATTCCAGACTGCTATAGTTTTCCAAGGGTCTGTACAGACCCAAGAGCAGCGTATGAGAGTTCCGACTGCTCGTACACTCACCAGCACGTCCTAGTGTCATCGTTTTCATTTTAGCCTGACTATATAGTGGTATCTCTCTGTAGTTTTAATTTGCATTTCCCGGAAGACAGATGATGTTGAGCACCTTTTCCTGTGCTTACGGACCGTTTGTATACATTCCTTTGCAAAGTGTCTGCTCATCTCTTGCAAATTAGCAACTCAGTCTTAGAAGTCTCTGTGAAACATGGTTATCTGGTAGCAAAGGATACAAGCAGGTCTGAAGACAGTCGAGAACTGCAGTGATGCTGGATGTCCCAAGTAGACAGAGCAATTTCTTATTCTCCCAGCTATAATTAAATTTCCTCAAACCTCTAGATGCCATGTAAACTTAAACTGTCCCTTAGCCCCTTGTTCAAGTTAACTCAACTTAGCCTCTCTTAGCTTTCTGCTGGCAAAATAACTTTTCCCAAATGAGGGTTCTACTGGTGGGAAATGCCCCTGAAAGGCCCAGCTGAATTTTATCAAACTCAATTCAGTAATTTCATGTTGGTTAAGAACTTTCATCTCAAGTAATTTATGAGAGGAGAGGCTCTGCATTCTTCTGATATGTTTGTCGTTGTTTAGCTGTGAACCTGAGCTCGGGCACAGCCTTGTGCCTTCAGATGGTCCTAGTTAAGACCTCAGTGTGTCACGTTCCATATCATCCCACGGTCCCGATTCTGAAATTATCCTTTACATTTTTCTTATATGACATTTAGCAGGAATTGTCTAATAATATAACAAAAAACAACCTGAACCTGTAATCAGTACAGCACATCATTATACCTATGCCAGTTATTAACTAATTGAAATCCAAATCTAATCTTGTTCAGGAAGACTAAAGCTGTTAGGTTTGAGCAACACATTTATAATCGAGCCAATTCTAACGAGTGGTCCACACTTATTCTACTGTCGTTCACATTATCATTGACGTTATCTTAATAGTTTCCATTTCTTGGTTCGGCAATACATCAGTCTGAGAAATATGACTTAGTGGTACAAATAACCCGGACTCATGCTGGTCTTAGTCACCTCCAGTGAAGATTCCGATGGGTGGCAACATTTCAATCTTAGCTGCCAGTTTGATACAATATGACTTTTTTTCTTTTGAGATGGAGTCTCGGTCTGTCACCCAGGCTGGAGTGCAGTGGCACGATCTCGGCTCACTGCAACCTCCCCCTTCTGGGTTCAAGCAATTCTCCTGCCTCTGCCTCCCGAGTAGCTAGGACTACAGGTGCGTGCCACCACGCCCAGTTAATTTTTTGTATTTTTAGTAGAGATAGGGTTTCACTGTTTTAGCCAGGACGGTCTCCTGAGCCTGTGATCTGCCCACCTCAGCCTCCCAAAGTGCTGGGATTACAGGCATGAGCCACCATGCCCGGCCCAACATAATTATATTTAAAGCAGGACAAATTCACAAGAGTCTTAAGAGCTCCCTTCATTAACAAAGACCAAATAGCAATAGCTTGTTTAGCAAAGACCAAGTAGCAGCAAATTGTGTTATGTTAATGTCTTGCAACCACAGAATATCCTCTGCAAAGATTTCAAGATAACCTTTAAAGGTTTTCCCCTGCAGCTGAATGCCTAAAGCAGCACATTCACAAAGCGCTGGATTCTGTGTTAAAGGAACAGAGCCAGGATGTTCCCAAGGCTTCCAGACACCAGGCAGCTATGACCCCCAAATAAGGACAAATCTGAACAGCAGTCTTTAAGTTGAGGCAAGTGTTTTCTGTCCCAAGAGGGAGAGGTTAATAACTATGGTTAATAAATATACCCATGCCTCTTAACATGAAGAGCTTAGATGATGGATTAGACCTTCTAAGATTAGATAGGTATAACTTTTGGGTGATCATCCTCCTGACCGACTGTTCAGAAATATCTTCTGGCTCAGCAGCCACAATTTCACCTATTACTTTGCCTCACACTATTACATTGCTTCAATGATGTTTGGATTAAATGCAGGGAGCACAGCATGTGAGACTGTCTGTGTCAGGCATTGTCCATCAGTGAGAGTAGTCTTTTAAGAAGCACACACAGACTGGGCTTGTGGATCCCACCTGTAATCCCAGCACTTTGGGAGGCTGAGGAGGGAGGGTCACTTGGGCCTAGGAGCTCGGGACCAGCCTGGGCAACATAATGAGAACCTGTCTTTAAAACACACACACACACACACACACACACACACACACCCCTAAAAATTAGCTGGATGTGGGGTTGGCGTGTGTCTGTAGTCCCAGCTATGCAGGAGGCTGAGTGGAAGGATTGCTTGAGCCCAAGAGTTGGAGCCTGCAGTGAGCCATGATTGTGCCACTGTACTCCAGCCTGGGAGATGGAGACAGACCCTGATTCCAAAAAAAGAAAATCTAAGTTAAAAAAGAAAAAGCAGCTAAGCGCAGTGTCTTAAGCAGGTAATCCCAGCACTTTGGGAGGCCAAGGCGGGTGGATCACTTAGGTCAGAAGTTTCAAACCAGTCTGATCAACATGGTGAAACCCTGCCTACACTAAAAATACAAAAATTAGCCAGTTGTGGTGGTGCACACCTGTAATGTCAGCTACTCGGGAGGCTGAGGCAGGAGAATCGCTTGAACCTAGTAGGCGGAGGTTGCAGTGAGCCAAGATCACTCCACTGTGCTCCAGCCTGGGTGACAGAGTGAGACTCTGTCTGAAAAAAAAAAAAAGAAAAAAGAAAAGAAAAAAAAGCACATACAGGTATTCAGCAGCTCTTTCTTCTGATGTGTCAAGTGACAGCTCAGGTAAGAAGAACTCACACTGGCTTTGAAGCCCTAAGCCCTACCAGACCCACTATCTTATAATAACCTATGAATGTAGTGAGTGCGGTTTTCAGTGTTCCTGCAAGGAACTTGCCCAGTTCAGATACAGTTCGCCAGTCAGGAGTCAGGTTTGTCATAAGCAGTGTTGCCTGGTAGTGAAACTGATGAGTGTTTTTAGCGGGTTACCAAGGCAATCAGAGCTATAAATAAGTTGTTTAGGAACAAGTTGACATGCTTTCCTGGTAGGTAGGGGAACTGGGGTAGTAAGCTAACCCAAGGTCAAATTGTTTTACAGAGATGGATAGAGGATTTTGTTAACTCATTACCTGTCCCTATCATCTATCCCCTTGATCTTTGGTTAATTTTTTTTAAAATTAAACTTTGATGTTGAGATAATTGTTGGTTCACATGCTGGTATAATAAATAATCAAAGACATCCTATGTGTGCTTCACCCAGCTTCTGCAATGACAACATCTTGCAAAACTATAGTATAATAACACACTGCTTAGTTTTCTTTTTTTTTTTTAATATAGAAAGGAATGTAAGTTAATATACTCACGATCACCAGGATTTGAATTATAAAATGGCCCATTAACATCCCATTTATTCCTTAAATAATTAGGTCATTGTGGCCAGGTGCAGTGCCTCACGTCCGTAATCCCAGCACTTTGGGAGGCTGAGGTGGGAGGATTACTTGAGGCCAGGAGTTTGAGACCAGCCTGGCTAACATGGTAAAACCCCATCTCTACTAAAAATACAAAAATTAGCCAGGCATGGTGATGTGCGCCTGTAATCCCAGCTACTTGGGAGGCTGAGGCAGGAGAATCACTTGAACCTGGGAGGCAGAGGTTGCAGTGAGCTGAGATTGTGCCACTGTACTCTAGCCTGTCTGGGCAACAGAGCGAGAATCCACTTCAAAAATAAATAAATAAATAAAAATAAATAAAAAATTCAGCCGGGCATGGTGGCGCATGCCTGTAGTCCCAGCTACTTTCGAGGCTGAGGCAGGAGAATCACTTGAGCCCAGAGGCAGATGTTGCAGTGAGCTGAGATCACATCACTGCATTCCAGTCTGGGTGACAGACGGGGACTCCATTTCAAAAATAAATAAATAAATAAAATTAGGTCATTGTTTGGGTCAAAATAATTCCATAGTATCCATAATATTTTTGTAAGCAGCGTTATGTTATCTAACAGTATGACAGTGCTTAACATGCAAAATGTAGTATTAATTGACAGAAATAACATATCAAACCAGAGTACAGTATCACTTGTTTTCTAAAAATAATTGTTATTGTGTACATTTGAGGATTACAACATATTATGGTATACATATAGCTAGTACAGCAGTTACTGTAGTGAAGCTGATTAACATATCTGTCATCTCACATAGTTACTTTTTTGTGACAAAAGCAACTAGAATCTGTTGAACACAAATCCCTAGTACAGTACAATTGTATTAACCTTAGCTCTCATGTTGTACATTAGATGTCTAGACTCATTCATCCCACATATCTGCTATTTTGTGTCCTTTGACTCACATCTCCCCATTTCCTTTATCACTTTCATACTTTAACAAGTGTCTCTTTTAGGTATCTCAAAATTAACATGTTTTTAAAATAGGATATTTTGTCTTGTCTCCCAAATCAGTTTTACCCATATTTTAAAAAAAGATCTTATTTTTTAGAGCTGTTTTTAGGTTTACAGCAAAATGGAGCCAGAAGTACAGAGTTCTCATACTCCCCTGTCCCACACACTCACAGCCTACCCATTAACATCCTGCAAGATTGGTACATTTGAGTGGCCAGGCGTCGTGGCTCATGTCTGTAATCCCAGCACTTTGGGATGCCGAAGGCAGGAGACTCACTTGAGCCCAGGAGTTTGAGACCAGCTGGGCAAAATGGCGAGACCCCATGTGCTTGTCGTCCCAGGTATTCAGGAGGCTGACGCAGAAGGATTGCTTGAGCCTGGGAGATCAGCGCTGCGACAGCTGTGATCAAATCACTGCATTCCAGCCTGGGTGACAGAGCAAGACCCAGGAAAAATAGAGAGAGAGAGAAAAAAAAAATAAAGGGAAAGAAAGAAAGAGAAAGAGAAAGAAAGGTAAGGAAAAGAAAAAGAAAGAACAGAAAGAGAAAAAGAAAGAAACAGAAAGAAAAGAAAGAAAAGGAAAGAAAAGAAAGGAAAGGAGGAAAGGAGGAAAGGAAGAAAGAAAAGGAAAGGAAAGGAAGAAAGGAAGAAAGAAAAAGAAAGGAAAGGAAGAAAGGAAGAAAGAAAAGGAAAGGAGGGAGGGAAGGGAAGGGAAGGAAGGAAGGGAGGGAGGCAGGGAGGGAGGAAGAAAAAGAAAGAGATACATTTGTTACAACGGAATAACCGACATTGACATGTCAGTATCACCCGAAGTCCTGTTGACGTTAGGACAGGACTTGGTGTTGGCTTACTTTTTTTTGTTTTGTTTTTGTTTTTCTGAGACGGAGTCTCTGTGTCACCAGGCTGGAGTGCAGTGGCACAATCTCTGCTCACTGCAAGCACCGCCTCCTGGGTTCAAGTGATTCTCCTGCTTCAGCCTCCCTAGTAGCTGGGACTACAGGCGCGTGCCACCATACCCAGATATTTTTTGCATTTTTAAGTAGAGAGAGGGTTTCACCATGCTGGCCGGGATGGTCTCGATCTCCTGACCTCGTGATGTGTCCGCTTTGGCCTCCCAAAGTGCTAGAATTACAGGCATGAGCCACCGCGCCCGGTGTTGGCTTACTTTTAAAAAAAATCTCAGTTAATGACAACTCCATCCTTTCAGCTAGTCAGGTCAGAAATTTGAGATTCTCCCTGGTATCACTCTTTTTCGTACTGCATGTTGATCTAGTAATAAAGTAGGATGTTTCCAAATCTGGAAGCACAACTCTCCTCAGTCCGAAAAGAACAAAGTTATGTTCACATCTTTCTGGTTCATATTATTAAAATACACAGTCAATATTTTTACAGTCTCTCAAAAGCCTATTTTAATTACTACTTCAGGAAAACTTTTCTTAGTTTGCATCAGCAACATTTTTCCTTTCATGGCAGCACAGATCATTGGTTAGATTCCAGCCAACTTCACCAGACTTCTTGCTGGGCTGTTCAGGTTACCCCATCCACAGAAGCTCAGGCACCTTTGCCAGGTTCCCACCTGTGGCGCCAGGGCCACATCACACTGAGCAGCTGTTGGTCTTTGAGTCAGGCCATTCTGCAGTCCACCCAGCACTGTGTGCAGCCGGCAGACATCTGCTATTTCTCTCTTGTGTGCCCTGCATGGAGAGTTCTCGAGTTCTTGGGTGCTTCTAGTGGATTGCAGGTTAGAGAGGACCCGGCCATTTCATATATAGCACGTTACACGATGGTGTCCTAGGCCTTCTGCCCTCCTTCCTCTTTGTCCTCATGCCTGGCCCTTTGGGCTTGCACATTACAGGGTGGGAATGATGGGGGTAAGATGTAGTTGCCAGGTGCCACTCTCTGAGGCTTTCACGTAGGGATGAGCCCAAGTGTGACTGGAACCACCACCTTGTGGTTGCCATTCTCCTCCTTTTTTTTTTTTTTTTTTTTTTTTGAGGTGGAGTCTTGCTCTGTCACCCAAGCTGGAGTGCAGTGGTGTGATCTCGGCTCACTGCAACCTCCGCCTCCCAAGCTCAAGCAATTCTCCTGCCTCAGCCTCCTGGGTAACTGGGATTACAGGCGTCCACCACAACCCCTGGCTAATTTTTGTATTTTTAGTAGAGACAGGGTTTCACTGTCTGGTCAAGACCACCAGGCTGGTCTCAAACTCCTGACCTGGGTGATACACCCTCCTTGGCCTCCTAAAGTGCTGGGATTACAGGCGTGAGGCACCTTGCCTGGCCCATGATATAACCTTTACACTACTAATGAGGCAATAATTCTTTGTCCTCTGATCATCAAAGATTGCATGCTTTGCACCCCTGGCCACTATCTGATCTCACCCAGTAATCGGATGAACTGTGGGATCAGTGTGGAGCTAATTGGACGAACTGTGGTATCAGTGTGGAACTCACCTTGCTACTCTATAGCAAGGTGTTGAATATAATATCCAGGTCCAGATATTAGCAAGGTCCAGAATATAATATCAAAATAATATCAATTCCAGGCCAGGCATGGTGGCTCACACCTATAATCCCAGCACTTTGGGAGGCCAAGGTGGGCGGATCACCTGAGGTCAGGAGTTCGAGACCAGCCTGCCCAGCATGGTGAAACCCCGTCTCTACTAAAAAAAATACAAAAACTAGCTGGGCGTGGTGGTGCACGCCTGTAATCCCAGCTACTTGGGAGGCTGATGCAGAAGAATTGCTTGAACCCGGGAGGTGGAGGTTGCAGTGGGCTGAGATGGCACCGCTGTACTCCAGCCTGGGCGACAGAGTGAGACTCCTTATCCAAAAAAAAAAAAAATCAATTTCAAATATTTCTACAAATGTGGGTTAGTTGACAGCAAAGGGTACCAGCCTATCTAAAGAGAGTCAGGAGTTTGCCGATGCTGGAGGCCCCAATTAGTTAGAGTTGTGGCTTTCTATTTCCCCAGCCATCAGTTCAGCTTCACCAAACCTCATGACAGTCTATGAACTTAAACTACCTTTTGGGCAGATTTACTTATAGTTAAACTTCCCTTAACTTTTTCTTGACAAATAAATTTGTCTTTTCTGGGCATCACAGATAAGCACTACTCTGAAATGCCTGTTTGGATTGCATACATTAGCAGGTGTGTGTGCGCTGTTACTGAATATTTCATGTTGTTTATGAGCTTTTACTAGCAATTGTTCACTGTGAACAGGCGCTGTGTATATCCAGTGTTGGCATAGCTTCACATCCTTCAGGGACCCCAATCACAACTAGGCTGCCCTGACCCAAATCACAATGAGTCCTTTGCCCATTTTTATTACATTGTTTGTCTTAATTATTTATGTGAATTGTTTATATATTCTGGGTAAAAATCCTCCTAGAATACATTATATAAACAATTTTTATATTATATGTATTTTATATATATACTTGTATTCGTTCTACTGATCTGTGGCTTGCTTTTGCCTTTTCATTTTCTTAAGGATATCCTTTTTTTTTTTTTTTTTTTTTTTTTTTTTTTTATTTTTTATTGCCAGACGAAGTCTCACTCTTGTCCCCCAGGCTGGAGTGCAATGGTGCGATCTTGGCTCACTGCAACCCTGCAACCTCTGCCTCCTGGCTTCAAGCAATTCTCCTGCCTCAGCCTCCCAAGTAGCTGGGATTAGAGGCACCTGCCACTACGCCTGGCTAATTTTTGTATTTTAAGTAGAGACAGGGTTTCACCATGTTGGCCAGGCTGGTCTTTAACTCCTGACCTCAGGTGATCCGCCCACCTCGGCCTCCCAAAGTGCTGGGATTACAGGTGTGAGCCATCATGCCAGGCCAAGGATATCTTTTGGTGAAAAGAAATTTTTAATTTTGATAGAGTCCAATGTATCACTTTTTTGTTTGATAGAAGAAATTAGTTATGTGTCCTATTTAGGAAACCTTTACATCCACTAAGGTTGTAAAGATTTTCTCCTTTGTTTTCTTCTAGAACCTTTATAGTTTTGCCCCTTACATGTGATCCATTTCAAGGTAATGTTTGTGTATGACATGAGGTGGGGATTGAAGTTCACTTTTTTCCTATGTGAAATCCAGTTGTTCCAGCACCATTTGTTGCAATGACTGCTGTTTTCCTCAATTAATTGCATTGAGGTATTTGTCAAAAATAAATTATCTAGGCTGGGCATGGTGTATCATGCCTGTGATCCCAGCACTTTGGGAGGCCAAGTCCGGTGGATCACTTAAGGTCAGGAGTTTGAGATCAGCGTGGCCAACATGGTGAAACCCCATCTCCTCTTGAAAAAAAAAAAAAATACACACACACACACACACACACACACACACACATACACAAAAAGAAAAATTAGCTGGGCTTGGTGGCGCATGCCTGTAGTTCCAGCTACTTGGGAGGCCGAGGCAGGAGAATCACTTGAAGCCAGGAGGCAGAGGTTGCAATGAGCTGAGATCATGCTGTTGCACTCCAGCCTGGGCAACAAAGTGAGATTCTGTCTCAAAAAAACAGAAATTATTTGGATGTCCACTTCTGGCTAGAATGGAGTAACAGACAGTGAACTTATCTTCTGGCTGGAAATGGACAGAATATATGAGTTGACGGTTTCAGGACACTGGGCATCAAAAGGTAAAGGACGGTAATCCCTGAGAAAAAGGAAATAAACGAAGAGCCCTCCACCTGCATCAATTGATGAGAGTCCCTTAAATGCCTGGCTCCAAAAAGGGGACAAAAGTGGGCTTTATCTCTTTAAATCATCTGATAAATGCCACTGGGGTCTGGAGAAGCTATTGTAGCCAAGTGGGATTATAGCAGGACGAGCCGCAGACAAAACTCCTTAGACACCGGATTAAAGAAGGAAGAGGTTTTTATTTGGCCGGGAGCGTCCGCAGACTCGCTTCTTAAGAACCAAACTCCCTGAAGACAGAGTTCTTGGCCCTTTTAAGGGCTTACAACGCTAAGGGGTTCCACATGAAAGCGTCGTGATAGATTGAGAGCACATGCGGTTAGAGTGGGGGGGTTAATCTTTTAACCTCAGGCCTGGTCATCAGTGGCACCGGCTGGCCTTGCCACTGACTTCATTCCTGTTGTTTTTCAACTTTTACTTCCTCCTCCTCTTCAGAGACAGGAGACAGTAAGAGAAATGACGTCCCTCCTCATTCCTCCCCTTTGAGAACCTCACTCACTAGTGGGAGTTCTCACTCTCAGCTTCACTACCCAGGTCTTCCTACCAATCCAGTTCCATTGATTCCTAGAGTTACATACTCTGTTTTCCAACAAGGATCAAGTAGTTCTAATGGGTTATAGCACACATCAGGCTGGTCACTTCCTGAGCTGCATACTTTGTAGTGGGTGGCATTATACACACAAGTTTCTTTTAACGTTCCCATATATTCATAATAACTAGAGAACAGAAAGATTGTTTTAATTTGCTGTCCTACCTCAGTGACCTGATGAAAACACTGGGAACAGTCCCCAGTTTGAGTAAGGTCAGTGGAAGCCCTTACTGTATAAGTCCAAAATTTAAGAAAAATGAATCCTGTGATGAGCTTCCTCATGCTTCGGCCGTGCGTGGACCAGTCAGCTTCCGGGTGTGACTGGAGCAGGGGCTTGTCGTCGTCTTCAGGGTCACTCTGCAGGGGTTGTCCGGGCTTGGTCTTGCCTCCCAGGTTTCAGGCACTGCAGGTTGTACACAGCTGTGGTGGATCCAGGCTGGGATTCCCTCTACCTTCACAGTGCTGGGAGTGATCAGGACGACAGTCTGGGGTCCTTTCCACTATGGGCACAAAGAGGCTGTGTTCCAGTCCTTGATCCACACTCAATCACCTGGGGAGAAAGGGTGAACTGGGGAGAATAAGCTAACAGGGCATCTCTCATTTACCCAGGCTGAGATTGTTTGTGTAATTTTTCCTAAAGCCTATAGCTGTCGCTGTAACTCAACTTCACCTAACTCTCAGGGAGTGCCTGGAAGTCCCCGCAATATGGGAGGGGGCCTATGACATAATATTTCATAAGCGGAATATCCTGTTCTTTTAATTTTTTTTTTTTTTTTGAGATGGAGTCTCGTTCTGTTGCCCAGGCTGGAGTGCAGTGGCCGGATCTCAGCTCACTGCAAGCTCCGCCTCCCGGGTTTACGCCATTCTCCTGCCTCAGCCTCCTGAGTAGCTGGGACTACAGGCACCTGCCACCTCGCCCGGGTAGTTTTTTGTATTTTTTTTTAGTAGAGACGGGGTTTCACTGTGTTCACCAGGATGGTCTCGATCTCCTGACCTCGTGATCCGCCCATCTTGGCCTCCCAAAGTTCTGGGATTACAGGCTTGAGCCACCGCGCCCGGCCTCCTGTTCTTTTAGAAAGGGTACATCTAATTGTAAATACCATAGGGAGAGCCTATATCCATTTTAATCCTGTTTCTGACATACTTTCCCTAAACTATTTTTGATAGTCCGATTCATCTGCTCCACCTTTTCAGAACTCTGAGACCGGTAGGTGGCAAGCAGTTTCCATGTGATCCCCAATACCTTTGCCACAGGGTAAGGTATCCCCAATACCAAGTCAGTCACAAACGCTGGCCTGTTATCTGAGCCGATCTGTAAGGGCAGTCCAAATCTAGGAATAAGATCTCGAAGAAGCACACGGGTTACTTCATGAGCTTTCTTGGTTCGTGTTGGATAAGCCTCCACTCACCCAGAGTAGGTACACACGAGAACTAGTAAACACTTGTTACCTCCACATTTTGGCATCTCTGTGAAGTCCACCTGGAGATCTTCAAAGGGGGCTGCTCCATAAGCTTGTATGCTGGGCGGAATGGCTGGACCTTGCCTCGCGTTGTGCTGTCGGCAGGTAACACACTGCTGCGTCACCGTTTTGGCAAGGGCTGACAAATGCGAGATATAGAAATACCAACCTAACAACTTTTTAAGTGACTCCTGACCTAGATGGGTGGTTTCATGCACAGCCAGTACAACTGCGGCTCCTAGCAGCTGTGGCACAGCTACTCTCCCATCTGGTAACCGAATCCATCCTTCATCACTTGTCCTCCCTCTGCCTGGAGAAAGTCCTTTTCTTCTTTAGAATAAGTAGGTACAAGATCAGGTGCTTGAGGGAGCAGGGGGGCTGTGACTGATGCCTGGAAGGGGGCAGATGCTGCTTTTCAAGCCTCTGAGTCAGCTTAGGAATTCCCCAAACCCACCAAGGTGGAAGCTCGCTGGTGTCCTCTGCAATGCATAACTGCCACCTTGTGGGGTTTCCATACTGCTTCTAATAATTGCAAGATTTCTCGTTGATATTTTATGTCCTTTCCCCCAGAGTTCAGCAGGCCCTTTTTTTAATATGATGCTCCATGCACTTGAAGTGTTAAAAAGGCATACCGAGAATCAGTGTAAATGTTTACAGTCTTACCTTCACTGAGTTCTAAGTCCCGAATTAAAGCAATGAGTTCAGCTTTCTGGGCTGAAGTGCCCTGGGGCAACGATCTGTCTTCAACAGCAGTGTCCAGGGTTACCACTGCATACCCTGCACATCTCTCTCCTTGTGGGTTGATGAAGCTCCTCCCATCCACGTATAATTCCCAGTCTACTGATGCCCAAGGCTGGTCCTGGAGGTCAGGTCTGCTGGAGTAAACTGAGTCCAACACTTCTACACAGTCATGCTCGACAGGGCTCTCTGATACCGGGAGCAAGGTGGCAGGGTTCAGGGTGTTACAAACTTCAATGTTGGTTATATAGGGATTTTTACAGAGCAAATTTTGGTACTTGGTGAGTCTAGCATTCGTTAGCCAATGATGTTCTTTAGTATTCATTAAAGTCACCACAGCATGGGGGGCCTTTATGTTCAGGTTTTGCCCAAGAGTCAGCTTATCTGCTTCTTGTACTATCAGGGCAGTTGCTGCCAAGGCCCTCACACACGGGGGCCATCCTTTAGAAACCTCATCTAGTTGTTTAGAGGGGTAGGCCACCGACCTTGGCCAGGGCCCCACAGTTTGGGTTAAAACTCCAACTGCCATCTTTTCTCTCTCTGACACATACAGCGTAAAAGACTGTCAGATCGGGTAGCCCCAGGGCTGGGGCTGACATAAGCTTTTCCTTTAACTCGTGAAAGGCTTGCTGTTGTTGGGGTCCCCGTTCAAAAGGTTCCTGCCCCCACTCCCCCTTTGTGACCTCATACAAAGGCTTGGCTCATACTGCAAAGCTTGGGATCCACAGTCTGCAAAACCGCACAGCTCCTAAGAATTCTCTCACCTGCCTTCTGCTCTTAGGCTCCGGTAGATTGCAAATGACCTGCTTTCTTTCCAATCCCAGGCGGCGCTCCCCCTGTCAGATAGTAAATCCCAAGTGATGTACCTGCTGTCGGCAGATCTGAGCTTTTTTCTTGGACACCTTATACCCACAGTCCTCCAGATGCCAGAGTAGGGCATCCATTCCCTTGGTGCACCCGAGTGCTGTGGGGTGTCCCAGCAGAAGGTCATCAACGTACTGGAGCAACACATACCCTAGGACTCTGGTGGGAAACTTCTGGAGGTCTTGAGCCAACGCCTCCCCGAAGATGGTGGGGGAGTTCTTGAACCCTTGGGGAAGCCAGGCCCAAGTGTACTGAGTAGTGACACCTGACTCCAGATCTTCCCACTGAAAGGCAAACAGCTTCTGGCTCTCGGGCTAATCTGATGCTACAGAAAGCGTCTTTCAGGTCCAAGCAGGTGAACCAGCTGTCCTCAGCTGGCAGCAACCCCAACAATGTGTACGGGTTAGGTACTGTTGGATGTAAAGTCACTGTAGCTTGACTGACCAAGCACAAATCCTGTACCGGCCTGTAGTCCTTGGTCCCTGGCTTGGAAACAGGCAGGAGGGGAGTGTTCCGTGGAGACTGACAAGGAACTATAATGCCAAAGGTTCTCAGGTGCTTGAGATGGACCTGGATACCTTCAAGAGCTTCTCTGGGGACTGGAGACTGTTTCTGCCTGTGGGCCCCAGTCTTTAACTTCTAGAAGTACGGGGGCTTGGTTGACTGCCAACCCTGGAGGGTTGTTTTCCGCCCACACTCTTGGCCACCACTTAGGCCAGAGCTGGTCTTATCTCTTGGCCCAGCTCAGTTAAGAAAAGTCTCCATTCCTCCTCCCAGGGTACCGAAAGGGTCATAATGACTCCCGTTCCAGGTCAGTTTAACAGCAAAGAGCCGTGCTCTGTAAAAGAGATAGTGGCTCTCAGCTTGCTAAGCAAGTCCCTTCCGAGCAAGGGCAAGGGGCAGTCAGGCATGTACAAAAACTGATGAATCATTTTATGTCCTCCTACAGTACAAGTCTGGGGCAAGCAGGAAGCTTGCTTTGCTGAAGCCCCCGTGCCTCCGATTATGTCAATGGTCTTTTTGGATAAGGAGGCGACCAGGGCCATTACTACAGAATGTTCAGCACCTGTATCTACAACAAAATCGATGTCTTTACCCCCAACTGTGTTCCTGACCATAGGCTCTTTGGGGGCACTTGAGCCCGGTCCCCCTCAGTCTAATAATGCTTCTGCCAGGTTGAGCGGGGCCCCTTCCTCTTTGTCTGGGGCCTCCTGCTCTGAGTCATCTTGTTTTCCTTTTAGCTGAGGGCATTTGTTCTTCCAATGTCCTATTTCTTTACAATAAGCACACTGGTTACTCTGCAAACTCTGACAGCCAGGCTGAGTTTCTTCCTGTGGGGAAAAGAAAGATCAGACTGTTACTGTGTCTATGTAGAAAGAAGTAGACACAAGAGACTTCATTTTGTTCTGTACTAAGAAAAATTCTTCTGCCTTGAGATGCTGTTAATCTGTAATCCTACCCCCAACCCTGTCCTTGCAGAGACATGTGCTGTGGTGACTCAAGGTTTAATGGATTTTGGGCTGTGCAGGGTGTGCTTTGTTAAACAAGTGCCTGAAGGCAGTATGCTTGTGAAAAGTCATCACCATTCTCTTAATCTCAAGTACCCAGGGACACGTACACTGCCAAAGGTCACAGGGACCTCTGCCTAGAAAAGCTAGGTATTGTCCAAGGTTTCTCCCCATGTGATAGTCTGAAATATGGCCTCGTGGGAAGGGAAAGACCTGTTCATCCCCCAGCCCAACACCCCCATAAAGGGTCTGTGCTGAGGAGAATTAGTAAAAGAGGAAAGAAGGCCTCTTGGCAGTTGAGATAGAGAAAGGCATCTGTCTCCTGCCCATCCTGGGCAATGGAACGTCTTGGTGTAAAACCCGATTGTATGTTCTGTTTACTGAGACAGGAGAAACCTGCCTTAGGACTGGAGGTGGGACGTGCTAGCGGCAATGCTGCTCTTTATGCACTGAAAATGTTAATGAGGATGTTTGCATATGTGCACATCAAAGCACAGCACTTTTCCTTAAACTTATTCATGTCACAGAGATCTTTATTCATGTTTTTCTGCTGACCTTCTCCCTGCTATGACCCTATTGTCCTGCCACTTCCCCTTTTTCCAAGATGGTGAAGATAATGATCAATAAATAAATACTGAGGGAACTCGGGACCGGTGCTGGCATGGGTCCTCTGAATGCTAAGCGCCCGGTCCCCTGGGCCCACTTTTTCTTTCTCTATACTTTGTCTCTGTGTCTCATTTCTTTTCTCAAGTCTCTCGTTCTACCTGACAAGAAACACCCACAGGTGTGGAGGGGCAGGCCCCCCGCTTCCCTTGCCTCTTTGGGAGGACCCCTCTGATGGCTGCAGCTAACAGGTCGGTGTTTCGCCGGGCCTGGTGTTCATTCTCTTTGAGGTTTTCCTTATGGCTTACTGCGTCCCTGTTTACAAACACCTGGTGAGCTATTTCTAATAACTGATGTATTCATCCCTGCAGACCCAGCGTGTTTCTGCAGTTTTCTTCTAATGCCTTCTGCGCTTTGACTAACTAAATCATGCGCTGATTTTCAGGGCTGTTGGGATCGAAGGGAGTGTATACATACGATAGGCCTCACACAGTCTCTCGTAGAATTGTGCTGGACTTTCTTCTTTTCCCTGAATGACCTCAGAGACCTTGTTAACGTTTGGGGCCTTCTGGGCTCCCTCTTTAATCCTTCCAGGAGAGCTTCCCTGTAGCGGTTCAGCCTTTGCATAGCCTCTCTTTTATCTGGGTCCCACTGGGGGTCGGTTCCTGGGAACTGGGTCCCTACATACTCTCGGGGGTTTTGGTAATGATCTGGCGCATGTTCCTCCAGCCACTTAGTTGCTGCTTAGAGCATTCTGTCCCTTTCATCTGTGTTAGAGAGGAACATGAGCAACTGGTGGCAGTCAGCCCAAGTGGGGTTATGGGTCTGGATAATAGTTTGGAGCAAATCAATTCGAGCTTGTGGCTTTTCAGTATAGGACAGGTATTGTTGTTCCAGTTGAGAAGGTCGGCAGAGGTGAAAGGCTGGTACACAAAAACCCGCGTCTCCACCACGTGCCCATCCTCATCTATCCCAGGATACCGCTGCTGTTTCAGGGGCATTTGTATCCCCAGTTTTGGGTTGTAAACGAGCTGCCAAGGGAGGGGTTTCTCCGAGTCTTCACCTCCTCTCTTGTCTACTCTGGGTGGCCTAGGGGTATGTTTGTCTTGCAAAGGCTCAAGCACTGTGGGCTCAAGAGCCGGGAGCCTCTCTCCCTGGTAAGGGGAGGGCACCACTGGGATCACTGGTGCCGTCTCCTGCAGTGGATCTTCTGATGTTGGGTCGAACAGAACTTTGGGAGTTGATTTCCCTTGTCGGATGGAGCGGGATCCTTCCTTGGCTGTCTGTCCCTTTGCTACTAGCACTGCTGCTGCCTGCCCTCTTAGCCAGTGGGGGGAGTCTAGCACCAGCTGTAACTAAGTGTCTATGTATGGGAACTGGTCTGAGTATCCTGACTTACCAGTCCTTAGAAAGAAGGGACCCGTCCAGACTTCCTTCTGATGGCCAGGCCACTTCTAATGTTGGCCAATCTATTTCACACAAAGTTCTAAGTTTTCCTGGTGTCATAGTAACCCCATAGTCTCCACTAAATCCTTCCTTGAAATTTTTCAACATAGTTCCTAGTGGAGTGGGCTCACTTTGTGTCTGACCCATGTTTCCTCGAGACAGAACACCACGCTCACACCACACGCACGCCACAGAATAAAGAACGGGTGAAAAGGGCACACACACACTTTTTCAGTTTACAACAAACCAGTATCAAAACCAAAATCAGAGTATCCAGAAATTCAAGCCAGGTCAAAACCAAAACCAAAGTATCAAGCAATTCAAGTCAAGTCAAAAACCAAAGTGCCGGTACAGGCACGCCGTGGGTGATCGGGCCACACTTCCGCTCAAACGGAGTGGGCAAATTCCAAAGACCAGTCTAACCAAGTTTCAGATGCCCAGACTTAAAGTGCCGTTCCTTCCCGGTGTTCAGCCACTGCGTTAATCCTCTGCGGGGGTCTGCTGTGCGCTGCTCTGACGAGACGTTCCACTGGGGCAATTGCCTACCTGGGAGCGCGCTTAGGATCCATGTCGCTCAAGCTGGCCGGAGTCCCCCACAGGGATGTTTCATGGGACGGGCCTAAGCTGCCTAAGGGGCTGCCTCGACCACTGTCTGTTAACCACCTCGCTTCCCGGTCAGGGAACCAAGAAATGTAGCAGGACGAGCCGCAGACAAAACTCCTCTGACACCCGATTAAAGAAGGAAGAGGTTTTTATTCGGCCAGGAGCGTCAGCAGACTCACGTCTTAAGAGCCAAGCTCCCTGAAGACAGAGTTCCTGGCCCTTTTAGGGGCTTACAACTCTAAGGTGTTCCACGTGAAAGGGTCGTGATAGATTGAGAGCACATGTGGTTAGAGTGGGGGGGGGGTTAATCTTTTAGCCTCGGCCTGGTCATCAGTGGCACCAGCTGGTCTTGCCACTGACTTCATTCCTGTTGTTTTTCAACTTTTACTTCCTCCTCCTCTTCAGAGACAGGAGACAGTAAGAGAAATGGCTTCTCTCCTCAGGATGAAACCAAGGCTGATGTCTGCTCTGGTCCCTCAGAATACTATTCAGATCACCCAATACGTATTATACAACCCCCAGATTTGCAAGACAAGGTCCTGGCTTTCTGATCTGGCAGCAGCCTGACCCTCCAGTGGGGCTGAGAAATGGTGGGAGGAGGGGTGGGGTGGTAGCCGATTATACTTGCTGCTTTCATACCAAAGTGCAGTAGCCTCCCCCTTCGTGAAGCACTCCACTGGTTGTTCTAAGGGTCCAATCAGGTTCCAGGATTCCAAAATCGTTGATTCCTTTTGCTCTTTCAAGGTCAGGCATTGCCTTGGCGGGGTGCTGATCCTGGAGCTCCCTCCTCTGACCTTTTGCATGATATCCCTCTCTCCATTCTGGCTTTCTCAAGCCCACCACTAACGTGCTGCTCCATCACCTATCACCACTGGGCCTTCCTCCTGGGTCAGGCAAACTGGAGGGACCATGTAAGTGACAGGCTTCTCTGCACTACCCTCAATATTTTTGTATGTTTTTGAATAAATGAAACTGCTGTTTTTCTGATTATAAGAGAAAAAAACACTCCCTTAAAATATTTGGATGCAGAAACTCTGTATGAAAATTACCCTTTGCTAAGAGATACTCATCCTTAAGATGTTATATATGTATATCTATTAAGAACATTTTTCTATGCATGATTATGTGTACAAAGAGTGGTTTATTCTGTCCTTTTACTTGCTTTTTTAAAAAACTGAGCGTATCTTTGACATCTTTCCATGTTAGTAAGTATAGATTGTCATGATTTTTAAGAACAAAATAATAATTTGTTTAACATTTCTCAAACCAATGGACATCTAAATCTTTTCTTTTTATTATTATCTAAATAGTATAATGAGCATCATATCAACTTGTTATGTTTCTTTAATGGTAAATTCCTAAAATATGATTTGTTGAGCCAGGTTTTTATGGATTTGGTAAAAATTGCTACATTTTCTTGCAGAAAGTTTGCCCCAGTTTACTCTCCCATTGAAACCGGGGAGGTCCCTTATGCCCCTGGCAGGACATGCAACAGGGGTGTGGCTGCTGGAGCCCCAAGTGGGAGCATGCAGATGGGCAGGTGCAGAGGGTGTGGGGAGTGCTTTTGGGCTCCGGCCCCATGGTGGTGCCTAGGGTGGGGTGTCTACAACTCCCGAAGCCCATGTGGGCATATGTTACAGTGTGTTCTTTCAGCTTTGCCATCTGCAGACGGCTTGTGTTAATCAGCTCAGTAAACCCTCTGCCTTAATGCAAGGGCAGGGGACCAGTGTGACAGCCTGAGTTCTCGCCCGTGTACCAGAAAAATCAAGGATGAGTACAAGGTTTTATTGTCTGGCGGAGGTGGCTCTCAGTGAGATGGATGGGGAGCTGGAAGTGGGGATGGAGTGAGAAGTGGTCTTTCCCTGGAGTCAGCCCACCTATCCCCAGCTGAACTCCCCTTGGTGTCTAGACATCCTTCCTCTTCTCCCTTTCTCTGCTGTGTAATTCCACCATTGCTGGTCTGCTGGTGTCTGCTGGTCTGTTCCTCTGCTCCTCTTGACATTCGGCCGCTTGTGTCTGTGCCCGCTAAGGTCTTGGGTTTATACGGGCACAGGGTGGGGGGCATGGTGGACCCAAAGGCAACGTTTTGGGCAGGAAAACAGAAATGCCTGTCCTCACTTAGGGCTTCAGGTCTTCAGGCTTGAGGGTGGGGCCTCTTCCAGGGAACCACTCTCTTCTACCCAGTGTTTCCTTGTCTCCTGTTTGTATCACCATCAGTCACAGTTTGATTTATCTTTGATTCACACCTTAAGTGCCTGCTTCACCACTCCAAGCATATTGGATATTCTCAGTTTTAAAACTATCACATCGGGGCTGGGTGAGGTGGCTCACGCCTGTAATCCCAGCACTTTGGGAGGCCGAGGTGGGAAGATCAGTTGAGGTCAGGAGTTTGAGACCAGCCTGGCTAACATGGTGAAACTCTGTCTCTACTAAAAATACAAAAACAAACAAACAATCACACTGGGATAAAAATATTCCCAGGGTTTGTTTTAAATGGTAAGACACACAGACACAGAAATGACTGTCTTGAAGGAAGAAGTTTTTATGTCACAGATTCCTAGAAACAGGAGGCACAGCATGCCACGGTGGGCCACATGGGGAGTGCTAGCAGTGGTCAGGAGGTAGAGGAAGCAAGAAGAAAACATGGGGAAGAGCCTTTGTTATGGTTTCTGCAGTTAGGAATGGGAGAGGCAGGCTACACAGGTTTAGGATTGGCTGGTTTGAGTAATTTCAGTGAGCTCTGGGCATAGGATCTATACCTAGTGGCCTGATACCTGGACCTGGGATGATTGTGGAAGGGAAGTGTTGGCCCAGAGCGAGAAGCTGGGGGTGGTCTGGGTTCTGGAATGATGAGCTTGCGTGTCAAAGGCACCACCCTAGTTGAGTTGTGTGCTATCTCTATCTCTAGGAATTACCTAACTCTGGGAGAGGCAGTCCCTCTCCCATTATAGAGGCCCTCAATGTCAAAACATCAGAAAATACAAAAACTAAGAAGGCATAGCAATTACAAAGTCTCGTGCAGCTGATTTTGTACAAATTGTATTGATTTAGCCCTTGATATTGAACCTAGAAATATATGTCCCACAAAGCCTTGTGAAATACTTGATATTTGACTGTATGCTTCATTGTCTCCTTTATTACATTTGGAGTATTGTGGTGCTTTATTTTAAGAGCAGTTTATATCAATATTACAATGTGCAAAATTTGAACAGTATAAGTTCTTCCCCATATTAAGTTCCCACAGAGAGGCTGGGCATGGTGGCTTACGCCTGTAATCCCAGCACTTTGGGAGGCCAAGGCGGGTAGATCATCTGAGGTCAGGAGTTTGCGACCAGCCTGGCCAACATGATGAAACCTCATCTCTACTAAAAGCACAAAAATTAGTTGGGCATGGTGGCGTGCAACTGTAATCCCAGCTACTTGGGAGGCTGAGGCAGGAGAATCACTTGAACCCACGAGGCAGAGTGCAACATCACGCCACTGCACTCCAGCCTGGGCAACAGGAGTGAAACTCTGTCTCAAACAAACAAACAAACAAGCAAACAAACAGAAAACCCACAAAAGTTCCCACAGAGCAAAAACAAATCTCAAATAAAATCTACTCCTTCTTAAAAAACTTGTAGTCTCACAATAAGTTAATGCCACAAAATCTCCCCATCACTTTTCCTCACATTGCTTGTCTCCTCACTCTGATGTTTAGGAATTAGTCCAGAGGGAATCCATGTACAAAACTTCTATAATAACTATATGACCTCACATCTGTGAATGTGGCAAAATAAGTCAGGTATTGCAGCATGTCTTCCCTTTGTCCATCATCCACTTACTTCTCTTCCTTTCTAAGAGGATCTCTATTTTATTGGAAGTGGCGACGTGTCTAGCCCTAACAAACAAGTGAACAAACAACAGCAACATATGAAAACGACCTTCCCCAGCCTGCTTGGCAGGCGGGAGGTCATTGAGATGTGAAAAGAAGATGCTGAGTGGGGATTCTGGGAAACCTCTTGAAATTGATAAACTCCTTTTGCCCTTCCTCTCCTCATCCTGTCACTGGGACAGGACAAGATGGTGGGATCCCCAGCAGCCATTTTGGAAACACAGGGAGGAAAGCCTCACTCTGTGGCTGGTGGAGGAGGGATCTAGAAGGAGCCACATTTCTGGCCTTGGACTTCCCATTCTGGAATTGTCATTATGGAAGACAAAAATAAACCCCTGTCTCATTTAAATAGATGTAATTGGGATTTTCTGTTACCTGCAGCTGATTTAGATTCCCAGAGAAAGGCATAGCTCTTGTAATAATAGTAAAATTCTCTTCTAGTTCTTCTTCTACTTTCAGTTTTGTTTTTTCTTTCTCTAAAAATAGTCTAAATTGGTGTGTGGAAGGAAGTGGTGTTGAAGTGACATTCAGAGTCAGGTTCTGTTTCCTCCTATCTTGAACCTCCCCAGACATCGGCCCAGCACTCACCAGCACCGTGATGGGTGTGAGCCCCCACTAAAGAGGCTTCTCACGGCCTCCTGAACCTCCTTGTTCCTCAGGCTGTAGGTGAAGGGGTTTAGCATAGGGGTCACCACAGTGTACATGATGGTTGCTATGGTGTCCTGGGCTGAAAAGGAGTCTGGGGGTCATATGCAGATCCCCAGGACAGTTCCGTAGAACAGGGTGACCACAGACAGGTGAGAGCTACATGTGGAACATGCCTTGCGCCTTCCTGTGGAGATGGAATCTGGGGGATGGCTGCAGCAATGCAGATGTAGGAGACCAAGATGGGTACACAAGGAGCCAGGAACAGGACCACAGCCTCCAGGAATACACGCTGATTGACATGTGTGTGTGAGCAGGCAATCTTCATGAGCAGGTAGGCGTCGCAGTAGAAGTGTGAAATCTCCTGGGCAGAGGAGCAAAAGGCCAGTCTGCTCATGAAGACCGTGTTTTTGACCGTCTCAAAAAAAAAAAAAAAAAAAAAAAGAGATCGTCCGTGTTCCTGCCACGTGGTTGGCCAGGAGCTTGGGGATCAGGTTGGTGATGAAACAGATGTCAACAAAGGAGAGATGGGTGAAGAAGAAGTACGTGGGGGTGTGCAGGCGAGAGTTGGAGCCCAGGATGGTGAGGGTGTGACTAAGTACATACACAGGAAGAGCCAGAAGAGGGCCCCATGCTGCCCTGAGTCACTGGTGATGCCGAGCAAGAGGAACTCGCCGACTCTTGTCTCGTTTGCCTTACCCCGGACATCTCACTGCAGCTCAGGGAGGTAGCAGGCTGCACAGACCGCAGGGGAGAGGCACTCAGCAGAGCCCGGGCTTGCTTTATGTTCAGAATTAGATTGCAGTTCATTTGCAATTAGATAAATGAACAGAGCTTCAGTCTGTAACAACCGTCACTTTTTACTCAGTGCTTTTTTTTTTTTTTTTTTTTTTGAGATGGAATTTTGCTCTTATTGCCCAGGCTGGAGTGCAGCAACACGGTCTCGGCTCACTGCAACCTCTGCCTCGCAGGTTCAAGCGATTCTCCTGCCTCAGCCTTCCAAGCAGCTGGGATTAGAGGCACTTGTCACCAGGCCTGGCTAATTTTTGTATTTTTTTTTTTTTTTTTTTTTTTTTTTTTTTTTTTTTTTTTTTGAGACGGAGTCTCGCTCTGTCACCCAGGCTGGAGTGCAGTGGCCGGATCTCAGCTCACTGCAAGCTCCGCCTCCCGGGTTCACGCCATTCTCCGGCCTCAGCCTCCCGAGTAGCTGGGACTACAGGCGCCCGCCACCTCGCCCGGCTAGTTTTTTGTATTTCTTAATAGAGACGGGGTTTCACCATGTTGGCCAGGATGGTCTCGATCTCCTGACCTCGTGATCCGCCCGTCTCGGCCTCCCAAAGTGCTGGGATTACAGGCGTGAGCCACCATGGCCGGCCAACTCAGTGTTTTTTGAGTGCCATCATGTGAAGGACTTTACATACACTATTGCTTTTAATCCCTGCCTTATAAAATAGGTACTTTATCCCCATTTTTCAGAGGAAGTAACTGAGCAAATCAGAGTAAGTGATTTGTTCGGTTACTTCATCTGCTGAAGAGACTTACTCTGCTGAATCCTGAGCCCGGGCCTCAGTCATCATGCTGGAGAGGGCCAGCCTGCTTTGTTCTCAGACGCTGGGGCTGAAGGCAGCATCCCTGTCTTTGACCTTAATTCAGCCAGCATGTCCTCATCACATAACTGTGAGTGGAGGGGAGTCAATGGCAATTAGAGATGGGCCCTCGTCTAAAAGCGCTGACAGATAGGCAGAGCCTAGTGTGGAAAGATGTTGGTGAATGCTCCCAAAATGTTACAATGGAAGATGTGATGAGCATATGAAGGCCTGGAGTGAGCTTTGCTGACTGGAAGCCTGCAGACCGTGGTGTCCAGTTCTATATATGAGTCTCTTCTAGACTGTCTGGGTTTTGGCCACTAGAAAATGTATGTTCAGGGCTGGGTGCGGTGGCTCATGCCTGTAATCCCAGCACTTTGGGAGGCCGAGGCAGGCGGATCACAAGGTCAGGAGTTCAAGACCAGCATGACCAACATAGGGAAACCCCGTCTCTCCTAAAAATACAAAAATTAACCAGGCGTCGTGCCACATGCCTGTAATCCCAGCTATGCGGGAGTCTTAGGCAGGAGAATTGCTTGAATCTGGGAGGCGGAGATTGCACTGAGTCGAGATCACACCACTGCACTCCAGCCTGGATGACAGAGTGAGACTCTGTCTCAAAGAAAAAAAAAAAAGGGGGGGGGGGAAAGAAAGAAAATGTATGTTTTCACAGCCTGGAGATGCTGTTCCCAGCCTGGCCTTCCCCACTGACCAGCTGTGTGATCTTGCACTGCTCCTTCTCTGCTGTGGGCCTCACTGTGTTGTCTGCAAAGGCTTTGTATACAGTGACCCCAAAAGTCCCTAAAGGGCCAGGCCTTCACACTTTCAAGATTCCATCCTATGAAACCCAACAAACCAACCTTGCATGACCCTTGTCTTACATAGTAGAGTTTTGAGAAAGCCCAGAATTACATCCACCCATCCTGGTGCACGACACCAGCATCTCTCACCCGGGACACTACAGACATTGTTTCCACCCATGCCAGGATACTGGCTTTCCTCCCTTCAGCAGCGGGAATAAGCTGCTCAAAACACAAAGGTGGCCGGGCGTGGTGGCTCACGCCTGTAATCCCAGCACTTTGGGGGGCTGAAGCGGGTGGATCACTTGAGGTCAGGAGTTTGAGACCAGCCCGGCCAACATGGTGAAACCCCTTCTGTACTAAAAATACAAAAATTAGCCCGGTGTGGTGATGATGCAAGCCTGTAATCCCAGCTACTCAGGAGGCTGAGGCACGAGAATCTCTTGAACCCAGGAGGTGGAGGTTGCAGCGAGCTGAGATCATGCTACTGCACTCCAGCCTGGGCAACAGAGTGAGACTTGGTCTCAAAACAAAACAAAACAAAAGCTGCAAAGGGATCCTAACACTCTTCTGCTCAAAACTCCCCAATAGAAGCTCATCACACTCAGACCAAGGCCCAGCCTCCTGACCTCAGCCCATCTGTCCCTTCTTGGCTTGTTCCCATGTACTCCTTCTGACTGTATCTCCTGCCAGCCACTCAGGACTACCCTGCCCCTGGGCCTTTGCACTGGACGTTTTCCCAGCTGGCATTCTCTCTGCCTGGACCTTCATGGGGCTGGTGCCCTCTTGCCATCTCTGCTTTCACTCAAATAGCACCTCCTTGGAAGGTCCTCTCTGTGCAGTTTTGAGTAGCCCCTCCTCCCATAAGTCTCTCTGAATCCTGCTTTATTGTGTTTGCATCATGTATCTCTGTGCAAGGTGATCCTGTTCACTGACTCTTTTATGGCCTGTTTCCCCCATGAGGCTGTGCTCTCCTGAGAACAGGCTTGCATCTGTCTCACTCACTGTTGTGTCCTCAGTGACAGGAACAATACCTGGCACATGGTAGGTGCTCAATATATTCATCAAATAAAAGAATAAACTATTACAAAGGCATTGTACATCAAAATCTACTTGTGTAAAGTGCAGACATGGTGTTTGATGAGAAATATTTGGGGCCAGGTGCAGTGGCTCATGCCTATAATTCCAGCCCTTTGGGAGGCCGAGGCGGCCAGATTACCTGAGGTCAGGGGTTCAAGACCAGCCTGGCCAACGTGATGAAACCTGTCTCTACTAAAAATACAAAAATTAGCTGGAGGGCATGGTGGCGGGCACATGTAGTACCAGCTACTTGGAAGGCTGAGGCAGGAGAGTCACCAGGAGGTGGAGGTTGCAGTGAGCTGAGATTGTGCCATTGCACTCCAGCCTGGGCGACAGAGCGAGACTCTGTCTCAAAAAAAAAAAAAAAAGTTTGGAATGCATTTAAGAAATAAAATGATCACTTAAAGCATGAAGTGCAGGCCTTTCTAAGTGAGCGGAGGAGAGGGAGGCAGTGTCGAGTCAGTGTCAGTGTGGGAAGGTCCACAGTTGCATGTCAACAGGAGCTTCCTCGGCTACATCTATGGGAAGGATGGCTGTGTGGCCTGCGTATGATCCAGGACCTGTGACCCGTGTAGACCGGAGAGGCACACTAGCTCCTGTGAGCCAGACCTGGCCTGCAGGTGTATTTAGTTTGGACACTTCATGTTTTACAAAACATCTCACATGGCCTGACATTTTAAAAAACAAAGATTCCAGATAAAATCTGCATTTCTGGTTCTTGGTAAATAGGCAGACCTAGTAACACTGGACTCCTGTCCTTGCAGCGTTGCAAATCAGTTGGAAAATACTCACTGAGCACTCACTATGCAAAACACAAGCCCTGGGCTTAGCTCTGTATGGAGTCCTGGTGTATCCCTTAGAGCCGGCCTCTGTGGGAGGTTTGTGATGTCCTCATTTTGCTCGTGGCAGGGGAGGCACAGCAGAGTCCAGGGACTCCCCCGGGGTGGCAGCGCTGCGGACCTCCTCTCCAGGCTGCCCTGTGCTGGCAGATTTTTATCAACGTGGTTGCTGTCTGTTCTGGCCCCAGGAATCACCCGGGAAAAGTTGACTCGCATTCCATGTGGCTTCCTTTCCGGGGTCTACTGGAAACTATCACGATTTCTTGAAATTTCCTTATCCCCAGAAAGTCTAAATTCGGAAAGATGTTTCAAAGCTAGAATGAAGAATTTGTAGAATTCAGTAGGTTAGGGAAAGCTTACTTTGACTTTAGACACAGAGTTGATCATGTCTACCATTTTAAGCAAAACAAAACAAAACATCCACTTGGAACCTTAACCTACTGCTGTCAGCATTCTGTCCCATCCCCTCCCCCCTCCTGCCCTCCTGCCCCACAAGGCAGTTCTTCCTGTCACAGTAGTTTATTGACCTATTTTGCTTTGAATGATGTTTTCAACCAAAATCTTGTATTAGATATGATTTCTCAAGACTAGTTTTTGTCTTGTTATGATAAATGTTAAAGACATAGGCAGGGCGTGGTGGCTTATGCCTGTAATCCCAGCACTTTGGGAGGCTGAGGCGGGCTGATCACCTGAGCCTGGCCAACATGGTGAAACCCCATCTCTACTAAAAATACAAAATAAAAAAAATATTAGCCAGGTATGGTGGCAGTCACCTGTAATCCCAGCTACTTGGGAGACTGAGGCAGGAGGATCACTTGAACCCGGGAGATGGAGGTTACAATGAGCTGAGATCATGCCACATAGGTGAATTTTAAAGCAATAGAAATTACTTGAAACAACTGGATCACTAGGCAGTTTTTGGTATTATGTTCTATAGGGAACTTGTGTTGTAATTATGCTTTTTTAGTGTGGGATTTGACTGGCACCATAGAGTGTGAATCCTTTTCTTTTCTTTCTTTTTTTTTTTGAAACAGGGTCTTGCTCTGTAACTCACGCTGGAGTACAGTGGCACAATCATAGCTCACTGCAGCCTCCAACTCCTGGGCTCAAGCAATCCTCCTGCCTCAGCCTCCTGAGTATCTGGGACTGCAGGCATGCACCACTATGCCCCATTAATTTTTTATTTTTATTTTTCGTAGAGATTGGGTCTCACTGTTTTGCCCAGGCTGATATTGAGCTCTGGTCCCAAGCAGTCCTCCTGCCTCAGCCTCCCAAAGTGCTGGGATTACAGGTGTGAGCCACCATGACCTGAGTGTAAATTCTTAAGGGACATCTATAGCTACTTCCATGCAAATTCAAGTAGTAGAGAACAGGGACCAGACTCTGCCATCCAGGAAGCGCTAACTAGACTCACAGTTGATATGCTGTTTAAAGCCAAGGAGGTGTGGGGAGAATTGAGGCGGGTTGGAAATTCATGAGGAGTTGTCATGGGAAGTGGCACCTGGCTTGTGTGGACTGTGAGATCATAGAATGCGCTTACACATATTTTCTTTTAAAAATCCACATTGCTGGCTGGGTGCGGTGGCTCACACCTGTAATCCCAACACTTTGGGAGGCCGAGGCAGGCGGATCATGAGGTCAGAAGTTCGAGACCAGCCTGGCCAATATGGTGAAACCCCATCTCTACTAAAAACACGCACACACACATACAAATAGCTGGGCGTGGTGGTGGTGCTGTAATCCCAGCTACTCTGGAGGCTGAGGCAGAAGAATTGCCTGAACCTGGGAGGCGGAACTTGCAGTGAGCCAAGATGGTGCCACTGCACTCCAGCCTGGGCAACAGAGCGAGACTCCATCTCAAAAAAAAAAAAAAAGAAAGAAAAATCCATGTTGCTTACTGTGTTGTTTGGTAGTCTTACATGAAAATGTTAAATGGCCTGTCTGTCTGTGCAGGGCCCTCTCCATGGCTCCCATCCCGTCGCCAGCACCTCCATGCCGGGCAGGGGTGGAGGCAGAGGAAGGCAGGTGACTCTGCAACTCCTTACCTCACCCTGGCTCATGATTAGTTGAGAAACGGATTTGATTCCTGAGCGAATTGCTCTTCTCCGTTTCCTCGTCTACCCGGTGGGGGCGCTATGGTGAGGAGCAGGGAGAGGGCGTATATACTGCCTGCACAGTCCTGGTAGGGCAGATGGCAGGGAGCTATAGCTACAGCCGCGGCATACTTTTTTCGGCTCCCATAAGCGGTGGTGTGGGACACTGAGAGAAGCAATCTGGAGGCCTGCCCCTCGTGCTGAGAAGTCCTCGGGTGGAAGCTGATGTGACAGAAGGGCGTGAGTCCGCTAAACTCACATCCACATGGTGTCTTTGCCTGAGCCACTTTGCCATCCTGGTGTCCCCTGGTCTTACCCGGCTGCCTGTGCTGATCTTAATTCCTTTCCTGATTCCAGCACTCACACCTTCATTTCCCTCCGGGGCCTGACAGAGGTGGTTGCCCCACACGGAGCAGGGAAGGCGCAGCAGGGAATGTGGCAGGGTGGTGCGTGGTTCACCTCTCACCCTTGGGAAAACCCTTTTCTTTGGAACATCTCTGGAAGTGACAGTGCTCCCCTTGCATGGCCACAGCCATGGGCACCTGCTCCTTCCCACAGCAGGCTGCTCCTTCTTGAACTTCTTGGTTCAAAAGTGTCCATGAATCGGTGCCTCATGGTCATCCTGAGGTCTTATTTGTTGGCTTGTGGGGCTGTTGTTTGAAGCAAACTTGATCAAGTCATTGTGTGGAAGGCAAGGTCTTCCTTTGAGGATGTGGCATCTGCAGTTACCTGAGCGAGGTTGGACATATCGGGGCCACTGTACCCGTTACTGAATTTTGTACCTTGTGTTCCATATGGAGTTAATGAGGAAGCACAGCACTCACAGGCTATGATCGAATAACAGCTAAAAATGTCTAGCTGCCTCAAATGTGTGAAGATTTGTGCTTGCGTTACCTGACTTAGCTTTCCGCAGCCCTGTGAGGGAGGCGGGTAGGACAGCAGGTGCAATCACCCATAGGTCCAGAGCCAAAGCTCAGCAAGTTTGAGAGGAAGTCATCTGGTTATAGACTTGCAGGATCTATAACCCTGCAAGTTAGGGAGAGAAGGGTGGCAGCCTTCTCTCCCTCACTGCTCTGGGGCAGGGGAGCAATACTGGGGTCCTGGGCAGCTCAGTCTGTCTTCATATCCTCTGGGCTGGAGCACAATCCCTTTCCATCAGTGTGTAGGGGTTTTATGGCCCCCGCCATAGAGTGAACCCCCAGAGTTCCTATTACAGGCAACCCACAGGGGGATGTGTCTGGGTTCTGCAGATCACAGTAGAATCCACCTCCCCAGGGGCTGAAGAAGAAAGGAAGATTAGTGTTCATATTGCAGGTCGGGTTGTAGGATTTTTCTTGTTGAAACTTTCAAGGGTACTTCAATCCCTGGCTGGCATGTGAGCCTCCCTAAATCTCACACTGAAGAGGGCTGACCATGTCCTTTCCAAATATTCTTTGTTCCATTTTATGCTCATCAAAAGTTTGAGTAAAGAGGTGAAGTATCTACCTTATCCTCTGATTATTCAGAATATGTATTTTAGGGGATTGGTTAGAATGGCAAAAGATGTTAGGAACCAGCTATCACGTGATGGGGTGATTGTGCCAGGAAATAGGGTTTGGTCGGTGGCCTGTGTCAGGTTGGATGGATCTGAGTGTTGGGGATTAGCATTCCCAGTCCTCTTGTTGTTTACTGGGGTCACAGTCTACCTTACTGGCTTCCATGGGGTCGTTTGATGCTGTAAGCAATTTTGACAGTCATTGTGATTACTTCTGTGGCTACACTTAGGGGGTTATCAAAGTCTCTATTGACCAGAGCCTGGAACTCCTATGATAAAAATTTCTCATCATGTTCTGCTTGGAGAATTAGGAAGCCACATACTTGAGATTTGTTCTGGTTCTGATATTGGCTGAGATCAATGCATTTATGAAATAAACCATACCAAGGATGCCATGATGACCTTCTTGTTCATGTCACATGAAGCACATTCCTCAGAAGTTACTTGGCGATCTGTCCGGTCTTGGTTTCTGGATTAGATCTAGGCACACAATCCAGAAACATCCAGACTTCCCTTTTTTTGGTCTGCAGTCACTGGGGTCCCTGGCCACAGTGTGGGAGTCAACCCCCTCCCCCCAACTTAATGAGTGAGGAAGGAAGTGGGAAGAAATGAGCATAACTTCATTATTCCTCCATTTTTATCTCTTTTTAGCTCATAGGACTTAATGGTGAAGCCCAAGATCAATTAAGAGTAGCAGGTTATCAGGCCGGGCACGGTGGCTCATGCCTGTAATCCCAGCACTTTGGGAGGCTGAGGCAGGTGGATCACCTGAGGTCAGGAGTTCAAGACCAGCCTGGCCAACATGGTGAAATCCCATCTCTACAAAAATACGAAGAAACATTAGCCGGGCTTGAGGCAGATGCCTGTAATCCCAGCTACTCAGGAGGCTGAGGCAGGAGAATCACTTGAACCAAGGAGGTAGAGATAGCGGTGAGCCAGGATCGCACCATTGCATTCCAGCCTGCGTGACAGAGCAAGATTCCATCTCAAAAAAAAAAAGAAAAGAGTAGCCAGGTTATCAAAAGGGTCCCCCAGGAACATCTACCACATCCCCTTTATCTCCTGTGGACCCACCTGTTCAGTGGTTCAGATCTTGCTTCCAGAAATGAGTCAGAAGATGACTCTTCCAGTTAACTTAGTGGCCATGGTACATACTGGAAAGATTTTCTTCCATCCTGTTACTTCATGTCCTAGCTCATTGAAGGGCTGGCTGGCGAGCACTGCATGTCATATCATCTGGAATCATTACAGTGTCAGCAGCATTTAAATGGACAGCATCTGGGCTGGGTGTGGCGGGTCACACCTGTAATCTTAGCTCTTTGGGAGGCCGAAGCGGGCAGAACACTGGAGGTGAGGAGTTTGAGACCAGCTTGGTCAACATGGTGAAACCCCATCTCTACTAAAATTAGCCGGGCATGGTGGTGAGCACCTGTAATCCCAGCTACTCAGGAGGCTGAGGCAGGGGAATCGCTTGAACCTGGGAGGCAGAGGTTGCAGTGAGCTGAGGTCATGACATTGCACTCCAGTCTGGGTGACAGAAGGAGATTCTGTCTCAAAAAAATAAATAAATAAAATAAATGCACAGCATCTGAATCTTTCTCATTTCATTCCTAGAGATCATTAAAACCCACGTCTCCTGAGTTTATTTCTATCTGTGACAGTTTCTCAATTTTTCCTTGTTTTTTTGTGACCCTAACACTTCTGAAGAGTCCTGGTTAAGAATTTTGTACAATGTCTTTCTATTAGCTGTTCTCTAACTTTTCTCATGATTGGACTGTGCAGGGGAAGATCACCTCCAACTTCCCCTTACCTCTTATGTGGACTCTCAGACTGGATCTAGAAACCAAATGGACACCAAGCAGATTGACAAGAGAAAAGCATACAAAATCGATCAGTTTTACATGTCATGGTGCAAAAGTAATTGCAGTTTTGGCATTGTTGAAATTTGCCATTTGATATTGGAATACATTCTTAAATAAATGTGGTTATGTTATACATCATTTTAATGCACATTTCTTTTTTTGGCTAATGACATTACTTGCTGTTTATTTTATGTGTATTCTAGACTATGAAATGATGTTAGACAAAAAGTAGATTTGAGCAATTTTACTATTCGAGTTCAAAATGGGTCATAAAGCAGCGGAGATAACTCTCAACATCAACAACGCATGTGGCCCAGGAACTGCTAATGAACGTACAGTGCAGTGGTGGTTCAAGAAGTTTTGCAAAGAAGACAAGAGCCTTGAAGATGAGGAGCATAGTGGCCGGCCGTGGGAAGTTGACAATGACCAATTGAGAGCAATCATGGAAACTGATCCTCTTATAACCACACGAGAAGTTGCCGAAGAACTCAATGTCGACCGCTCTACAGTCGTTCAGCATTCGAAGCAAATTGGAAAGGTGAAAACACTCAAAAAGTGGGTACCTCATGAGCTGAGTGAAAATTTAACAAATCATCATTTTTAAGTGTTCTTTTATTCTACACAACAATAATGAACTCTTTCTCCATCGAATTGTAACATGCGACAAAAAGTGGATTTTATATGACAACCAGCCACCATCAGCTCAGTGGCTGGACCGAGAAGAAGCTTCAAAGCACTTTCTAAAGCCAAACTTGGACCAGAAAAAGGACATGGCCACTGTTCGGTGGAGTGTCACCGGTCTGATCCACTACAGCTTTCTGAATCCCAGCCTAACCATTACATCTGAGAAGCTTGCTCAGCAAATCGACAAGATGCACCAAAAACTGCAGCCAGCGTTGGTCAACAGAGAGGGCCCAAATCTTCTCCATGGCAATGTGTGTCTGCACGTCACACAACCAATGCCTCAAAAGTTGAGTGAATTGGACTATGAAGTTTTGCCGCATCCACCATATTCACCTGAACTCTTGCCAACTGACTACCACTTCTTCAAGCATCTGGGCAGCCTTTTGCAGAAAAATGCTTTCACAACTAGCAGAATGCAGAAAATGCTTTTCAAGAGTTTGTTGAATCCAGAAGCACAGATGTTTACGCTACAGAAATAAACTTATTGTTGACAAAAAAAACCTGTTGATTGTAATGGTTCCTATTTTGATTAATAGAGATGTGTTTGAGCCTAGTTATAATGATTTTTAAATTTATGGTCTGAAACCACAATTACTATTGTACCAACATGGGAATCTTCACAAGGGAGTGACGTCTGAAGAAGTGGCCAAAGCAAGATGCTTTCATACTTTTTAAGACAAATAATGATTAAATTATGAAGAAATGACAGGCCAAAGGGGACCTGCTGGGGCAGTTAATTCTAGTGAGTCACTAGGGGATATATGGGAGGTGTCAAGCCAGTGGAAAGTAAGGGTTGTGTCTGGGCACAGTGGCTCACACCGGTAATCCCAGCACTTTAGGAGGTTGAGACGGGTGGATCACAGTGAAGAGAGGTAAAGAGACTGAGACCATCCTAGCCAACATGGTGAAACCCCCTCTCTACAAAAGATACAAAAATTACCTGGGCGTAGTGGCATGTGCCTGTATTCTCAGCTACTCAGGAGGCTGAGGCGCAGGAGAATGGCTTGAACCCGGGAGGCGGAGGTTGCAGTGAACTGAGATCGCACCATTGCAGCCTGGTGACAGAGCGAGACTCCGTCTAAAATAAATAAATAAATAAATAAATAAATAAATAAATAAATAAAGGGTTGCTTAAGAAAATTTATTTTTCAGGTCCTTTGCAGCCCTAATTTTCAGTCTCTGGTGATAAGGGACTATTTTCTTGTCATATCACTCATATCACTGGGAGGAATCTTTATGGCTTGCTGCGTGCAGGAAGTGACAGGTCAGCTAGCCCTTTCTGAAGCTACAATTTCTCCATTGTTTTTCATTCAAAATAATCAATATGCCAATTCAGGATATTTTGGGTTAGCATGTCCTTGACTCCTTTAACTGCCACTAATGGTTTTGGGGGAAGAACCCCAGAGAGGTGAAATATTTTTATCATACCGGAGATATGTGGTATCAGCATGACTTATCCCTGATAATGTTAACCTTCCTCACTTGTTTAGGGTAATGTTTACCAGGCTTTTCCACTGTAAAGATTGTTTGTTTCCCATCCTATACTTTGTTCTTTGGAAGCAAGTCACTAAGTCCAGCCCACCATCAAGTGAGAGGAGAGGATTAAGCTTCATCTTCTGGTGGGCGGGTTTGGGGGTGGGAAAAGTGTTCACAGATATCACTTGGAATTCTTCTGTAAGGAAAATTTGTTTCTTCTCCCACACTGATTTATTTAATCACCTGTTTTCATCAGTATGGACTAGCTTATATTTATTTCATACTTTGGTTTATAATCTGATATGAAAGTCTTCAAAAAGTTCATGGAAAGTATATATTAATATTATGAAAAAACTATACATGGATTTCAAGCATTTTTTGCATCAAAATAAACTCATGCTAACATGTTATAACATGTCTGAACAGAATCTAGTTTGAGGCACTAGGAAGGATAAGACATCAGTTTGAAAAGAGCCCCTATCAGAAAAACATGAATTCTGCTAAATTTGAAACAGGGACAGACATTGAATTAGTGGAGGAGAAACAAACATCAAACTGAAGCCTGGGTGGAAGAATAGTGAAATCACTGATGCTTTGTGAAACGTTTATGAGGACAATGCCCCAAAGAAATGAGCAGTTTGCAAATGGATACATTGTTTTAAGAAGGGAGGAGATGAGATGATGTTTAAAATGAAGCTAGCAGGGGCGGAGTATCCTCATCAATTTGCAAGGAAAAAATTCATCTTGGTCTTGCCCTAATAGAAGAGGACTGGCAATTAAGAGCAAAAACAATAGCTAACACCATAGACATCTCAACTGGTTCAGCTTACACAATTCTGACTGAAAAAAATAAAACTTTCTGCTTGATGAGGGCCAAAACCATTGCACCCAGATCAGCTGCAAACAAGAGCAGAGATTTCCATGGAAATTTTAGACAAGTGGGATGAAGATCCTGAAGCATTTCTTCAAAGACATGTAACAGGAGATGGAACATGGCTTCACCAGTACAATCCTGAAGACAAAGCAGTGGCTACCAAGTGGCAGAAGGGGTCTAGTTACAGCAAAAGCAGACCAGTCAAGAGCAAAGATCATGGCAATTGTTTTTTGGAGATACTCAAGGCATTTTGCTTGTTGACTTTCTGGAGGGCCAATGAACAATAACGTGCTTATTATGAAAGTGTTTTCAGAAAGTTGGGGCCAAAGCTTTAGCAGAAAGCTTAAAAAAAAACCAAAAAGCTTTAGCCCAGGAAAGCATCACCAGAGAGTCCTTCTCCACCACGACAATGCTCCTGCTCATTCCTCTCATTAAACGAGGGCAATTTTGCAAGTTTTGCTCTTGTGCAATGGTGCAATCTCGGCTCACCACAACCTCCGACTCCTGAGTTCAAGTGATTCTTCTGCCTCGGCCTCCTGAGTGCTGGGATGACAGGCATGCGCCACCACGCTCTGCTAATTTTGTATTTTTAGTAATCAGGGTTTCTCCATGTCAGTCAGGCTGGTCTCGAACTCCCGACTTCAGGTCATCTGTCCGCCTCAGCCTCCTAGAGTGCTGGGATTACAGGCACGAGCCACTGCGCCTGGCCTTGCAAATGTTTCTATTGGAAATCATTAGGCTTCACCTTACAGTTCTGATTTGGCTCCTTCTGACTGTTGTTTGTTTGTTTGTTTTCTAATCTTAAAAACATCTTTAAAGGGCACCCATGTTTTTCTTCCATTAATAATGTAAAAAATGCTGTATTATCACAGTTGAATTCCCAAGACCCTCAGTTCTTTAGGGATGGACTAAATGGCTGGCATCATCACTTATACGTGTCTTGAACTTGATGGAGCTTCTGTTAAGAAATAAACTTTGTATTTTTAATTTTTACCTTTCTTACTTTTTTTTTTTTGAGACAGAGTTTTGCCCTTGTTGCCCAGGCTGGAGTGCAATGGTGCGATCTTGGCTCACTGCAACCTCCGCCTCCTGGGTTCAGGCGACTCTCTTGCCTCAGCCTCTCGAGTAGCTGGGATTACAGGCATGCGCCGCCCTGCCTGGCTAATTTTGTATTTTTAGTAGAGATGGGGTTTCTCCATGTTGATCAGGCTGGTCTCGAACTCCTGACCTCAGGTGATCTGCCCACCTCGGCCTCCCAAAGTGCTGGGAGCACAGGCGTGAGCCACTGTGCCCAGCCCTAATTTTTATCTTTAAGTTGCGTTTTCTTCCATGAACTTTTTAAAGTCCCCTCATACTACGCTGTTTATTGCTTGAATTATTCCAGTTTTGGCCATCGGTAGCTTTTTCACATTGGCTGCTGTGTCTCTTTGACGTACACCCATCTTCTGTTCTGGTTTCTGTTTCTTCGTTGTTGGTTTTTTTCTTTTTTTTCTTTGAGACAGTCTCCCTCTGTCTCTCAGGCTGGAGTGCAGTAGTGCAGTCTTGGCTCACTGAAACCTCCGCCTCCCAGGTTCAAGTGATTCTCCTGCCTCAGCCTCCCAAGTAACTGGGATTATAAGCACCCATCACCACGCCCAGCTAATTTTTGTATTTTTAGTAGAGACAGGGTTTTGCCACATTGGCCTGGCTGGTCTTGAACTCCTGACCTCAGGTGATCTGCCTGCCTCAGCCCCGCAGAGTGCTGGGATTACAGGCCTGAGCCACAGCACCCGGCCTGTTGGTTTTTTTAGTGTTTCCTTACTTTCTTACACTACAGGATGCCCCAGGCTCATCTATGCTTTCCCTACCTCAGGCCTAGAATCAGCCATTTATTCTAGAACTCAAATCAGTAATCTTTGACCAGCAGCACAATAAACATGAAGTTCAGAGCAGCTAAAAGATGACCTGTTTGAAAATAGGCTCAGCATACAAAAATTAGCTGGGCATGGTGGTGGGCACCTGTAACTCCAGCTACTTGGAAGGCTGAGGCACAAGAACCTCTGAAACCTGGGAGGTGGAGGTTGCAGTGAGCCGAGATTGTGCCACTGCACTCCAGCCTGGCTAATTAGAAAAAAAAAAAATTGTTTTTAAGATAGGGTCTCACTATGTTGCCCAGGCTGATCTCACACTCTTGGGCTCAAGCAATCCTTCAACCTGGGCCTCCCAAAGTGCTGGGATTACAGACATGAGATACTGTACCCAGCCTCATTTTTTTTTGCATTTGGATATCCAGTTGTTTTAGCACAATTTGTTGAAAAGATTGCTTTCTCCACTGAATTACCTTTGTACCTTTCTCAAAATTGATTGTTCACTTCCATAGCAGTGAGCACACCTAGTACCCAGATCTTGGTTTTTAAAACCATTCTTGAGTGAAACAATCTAGAACTCTTTGAAGTGGCTGATTTTAGGACTGAGGCAGGAAGTACACAAGATGAGCCTGGAACATCTTGTAGCACCAGAAAGTAAGGAAGTGCTGAAGAAAGAAAAACCCTATTTGGTGGGGTTATATGACAGGAGCTGACTGAAAGAGCTCCCAATGGTCAAAGCTGGAACAACTGGAGCAGCAGAATAAATAAAGTAGTGTTGAATTATAACCCAGAGTATACAGCAAATATCCATGAATTCATACTCATGGATATTTTCATAAAAGTTTCTTATGCAGTTGGAAAGAATGTGTATTCTGTTGTGTTGGGTGGAGTATTCCATAAATGTCAGGTTAAGCTGGTTGATAATGCTGTTCAAATATACAATATCCTGCTCATTATCTGGAAGACAATGAAATCTCTGGAAGATTGGGAGAGGGAGATTGAAATCTTGTTGTAATTATGAATGTGTTTATTCCTCTGTGCTGTTCTATTAGATTTTTCTTCCTACATTTTGAAACTCTGTTATTAGATATGTTGAAGTCAAATAAAATATAGAGATGAATCTCTAAATTTAAAATGTTTTATTTTGGAAGCAAGAATTGCAGTTTGGGACACACACACAGACCAGGTGATTTTTGGTATGTCTGAAGAACAAGGAGAAGGTTAGAGGTGTTATGAAAGAGAGAAGTGTTACATATTGTTTTGCAAGTACATTGTCACTGGTAAGGTTCGGGGGAGCTGGCAAGTTCTGATTGGTGAGCGATGGCGGTGGGTCAAACTAGTTTTAAGACTTGTACCAGGTTGTTTTAACAGCTAATTAGATAAACTGGTTTCAGTTTACAACAGCTAGGCCTGCAGAGAATTACATTCTTGGAGCAATGTTATGTGCCCTAAGTGCTTTTATTTCCCTGGCTTCTTGACTCTGTTTTAGTTGGGTATGACAAGAATAACCCAATTTGTGTGATCAGCTCTCACAGATGTGTAAATATTTGGGATTGTTACATTCTCTTGATTAATTGACCCCTTTGTCATCATCAGATGACCTTATTTATCCCTGGTAATATTTCTTGCTCTAAAATTTACATTGTTTGATATTAAAATAGCCACTCTTTTTGATGAGTTAACGTTAGCATGGTGTATCTTTTTCTGCCGTTTAATTTTGATAGGTATATTTGAAGTGCATTTATTGTAGGGAATATAAAATCGGGTCTTACTTTTTAAAATCGAATCTTACAACCCATCTCTGCTTTTATTTATTTATTTTTTTGAGATGGAGTCTTGCTCTGTTGTCCAGGCTGGAGTGCAGTGGTACAATCTTGACTCACTGCAACCTCTGCCTCCCCGGTTCAAGCAATTCTTCTGCCTCAGCCTCCCAAGTAGCTGGGATTATAGGCACTGGCCACCACACCTGGCTAACTTTTATATTTTTTTTTTAGTAGAGATGGGGTTTCACCATGTTGGCCAGGCTGGTCTCAAACTCCTGACCTCAGGTGATCTGCCCTCCTCTGCTGGGATTACAGGCGTGAGTCACTGCACCCAGCCCAATCTCTGTTTTTTAATTAGAATATTCAGACTATTTACATTTGATGTGATTATTCATATAGTTGGGATTGAGTCTGCAACCCTGCAACTTGTTTTCCATTTGCTCCATCTGTTACTTGTCCTGTTTTCTCTTGGTCTAACTTCCTTTGGATTAACTGACTATTTTTAATGTTTTCATTTGATCTCCTTTGTTTACTTACTAGCTATAACTATTTCTCTTGTTCTTTTAGTGGTTGCATTCGAGTTTATTATATACTTCTTTAATTTATCGGTCTATCTGCGATGTTACACTGCTTCCTGTATAATAACCTTACTGTGTTATATTTCTATTTTTTCCCTCTCAGACTTTAAGCTGTGTTGTCTTATATATTTTACTTATTCATGTTGTAAACACTATATGGCATTATTATTATTTTCTTTACATTTATCTGTCTTTTACAGATTTTTTGTTTTGTTTTGTTTTGTTTTTGAGATGGAGTTTCACTCTTGTCACCCAGGCTAGAGTGCAATGGTGTGATCTCGGCTCACTGCAACCTCTACCTCCCAGGTTCAAGTGACTCTCCTATCTCAGCCTCCTGAGTAGCTGGGATTACAGGCATGTGCCACCACTCCCGGTTAATTTTTGTTTTTTTTTTTTTCTTTTTTCGTAGAGACAAGTTTTCACTATGTTGGCCAGGCTGGTCTCGATCTCCTGACCTCAGGTGATCTGCCTGCCTTGGCCTCCCAAAGTGCTGGGATTACAGGCATGAGCCACCGCGCCCAGCCTCTTTTACATATTTTTAAATAAGAAAAAAGTCATATATTTACCTATGCAGTTACCACTTCTGGTGTTCTTCATTCCTTTGTATAGAGCTGCATTTTCATATAGGATCATTTTTCTTCTACCTGAAAGACTTCCTTTAACATTTCTTTTAGGGCAGGTCTGCTGGCAGTACATTCTTTCAGCATTTCTTTTTCTGACAGTCTGTTTCACTTTGGATTTGTTTTATATTGGATTTAGAATTCTGCACGGACAGTTCCTTTTTCTTTCAGTACTTTAAAGCTGCTGCCCTCCTGCATTATCACTGGCGTGATTTCTGGTGACCAGTCTATTGTCATCCGTTTCCTTGTTTCTCTATATGCAGTGCCTTTTTTCTCTCTGGTGACTTTTGTGTTTTTCTCTTTATCCCTGATTTTGCAGTCTTTTATTATTAGGTGGCTTCATTTAGTAAGGAAACTTCATTACTTGTGCTTGGGTTTGTTGATCTTCCTGTATCTGTGAATTTGTAAGTTTCTTTTTTTTCTTTTTTTTTTTTTTTTTTTTTGGAGGTGGAGTCTTGCTCTGGCCTAGGCTGGAGTGCAGTGGTGCGATCTCAGCTCACCACAGCCTCCACCTCCCAGATTCAAGTGATTCTCCTGCCTCAGCCTCCTGAGTAGCTGGGACTACAGGCACGCACCACCATGCCTGGCTAATTTTTGTATTTTTAGTAGAGATGGGGTTTCACTATGTTGGGCAGGCTGGTCTCAAACTCCTGACCTCATGATCCGCCCGCCTTGGCCTCCCAAAGTGCTGGGAATGCAGGCATGAGCCACTGCACCCAGCTGAATTTGTACGTTTCATAAAAATCTGAACAATTACTATTTTTCTGTACTCCTTGCTCCCTCTTTGCCTTTGTACATATTTTCGGCTGTCTGTTGCTGTCACACAGCTCACTGATAACTCTTTTTGAAAATTATTTTGTTCTCTCTTTTATTTTGGATAATATATATCGCTGTCTTCAAGTTCACTAATCTTTCCTTCTGCAATGTCTAATTTGCCATTAATCTCATCCACTTTTTTTAATCTTAGTCATTATATTTTTCATCTTTAGAAGCATGATTTGGGTCTTTAAAAAATATCATCCATTGGAGTTAGAGCTGAAAAAAAGAAAAATAAAAATATCATCTATGTCTCTTCTTAACTTTTTGAACATATGGACTACAGTTATAGTAACTGTTTTTGATGTTCTTGTCTGCTAATTCTAACATCTGTGCCATTTCTGGATCAGTTAAAGGTGACTGATTTCTCCCTCACTGTGGGTCTTTTCTTGCCATTTTGTGTGCTGTTAGTTCAACTGGATGCTAGACACTGTGGATTTTACCTTGTGTTGCTGGATGTTTTATTACTCCTATAAATATTCTTGAGCTTTGTTCTGGGATGTAGTTAAGCTGCTTAGAAGAAGCTTGATCCTTTCAGGTCTGGCTGTCAAGATTCGTTAGGTCAGATCAGAACAACATTTTTTTTCTAGGGCTAATTATTCCCTATCACTGTGGCAAGAGTTTTTTTGCTTCAACTACCAGTGTCTCTGAATTATTAGGTTTCTAGTCTGGCTGGTAGAAACAGGTGCCCTTCTCAGCCATCTGTGAACCCAGGTGCTGTTCTCACTAGTCTTTTCTGATCATTCTTTCTGTGATGTCTGGTAGTTTCCTGACACGCTTGCACTGATCAGTACTCAAACAGACCCTCCACAGAAGTCTGGAGTTTTCGCCTTTCCTGCTTTCTGTTGTCTGCTACTCTGTCTTGTGAACACCCGCTGTCTTGGCCTCCGCAGTTCAGGGAGCCTGCCCTCCTCCTTGTTTCCTCTCCGTGTGCCTAGGCACTTGCTTGAGGTGGCGTGCCGGGCAGTCATAGGGCTGCCACAGGGATCATTAGCTTTTATTGCCTCGTGTCCACTGGCCTGAGAACTGTTGTTTCCTATATTTTTTCTGGATTTTGGTTGTGTCAAGTGGGAGGGTAAATCCATTTCCTTTTACTCCATCTGCTAGAAGAAGTGTCCACTGACTTCTATTATTTTTCTTTCAAAACCCACATTAGAAGGAACCTTCCTCTGTAACAACAACCGGCAGCTTGACCAAGTGTGTTCCCATTGTCCTGCGACTCCTCCTTTTCAAAGCAAGCCTGCGAGGTGGGTACCATATCCCCATTTTACAGACAAGGGGACAGAGCCTCAGAGAGGTGAAGGGACTTGTCCAAGGTCACACAGACCCCCATTGTAGTGAGAGGAGGGCTTGATCCTGGCTCTGCCTGGACAGACTCTGTGACCTTGGTAGTTCCCAGCTGTATTCCCAGCTGTACGCATTGTACAGACTGTGTGACCTGCTGTAGTTCCCAGCTGTACGCATTGTACAGACTGTGTGACCTGCTGTAGTTCCCAGCAGGGAAAACAGAGCCATATGGTGTAAGGGTTGGTATGACTGTTTTTATTTTTAATTTTTATTTAAAATTTTTTTTGGTGGGAAGTAGACAGGTGGGCTTCGAGAGTGATATTTCTAGGGTCACAGCGTGACTGAGCTGGGGTGCCTGGAGAGAATCAGGGATCTCTGTGAGTGGTCTTCTGACTGCGCCCCCATTCAGAAGAGAAGGAAATATGTTTTTCTTTTTCTTTTCTTTTTTTTTTTTTTTTTTTGAGATGTGGGTCTCACTTTGTTGCCCACGCTGGAATGCAGTGGTGCGATCTCGGCTCACTGCCTCCTGGGTTCAAGTGATTCTCATGCCTCAGCCTCCTAAGTAGCTGGGATTACAGGCGCGCACCACCACGCCCAGCTAATTTTTTGTATATTTGGTAGAGATGGGGTTTTGCCATGTTGGCCAGGCTGGACTTGAACTCCTGACCTCAAGTGATCCACCCTCCTTGGCCTCCCAAAGTGCTGGGATTACAGGCATGAGCCCCGCGCCTGGTCAGAGAGTGTATCTTCTTATCTAATGCATCTGCCAGAGAATCAGGCTTCTTGCCAGAGCTGTGGAGTTGGGAGTGTGAAACCCCTGAAATCTCAGGGATAGTGGGGAGTTACGGGCACCCAGTGTCAGAGAGGGCGGGGTGAGAGGAGGGAGGAGCACCAGAAGGTTAGAGGGTAGCCTTGTGGAAGCTGTGGGCGGAGCACGCTGAGGTGGGGGCTACACCAGCGCCCCACCCCTCTCCACCCATCTCCTGGTTTGTGTGATTATCCCTGCTTCTCCCACTTCTGGGTGGAAAAGGTGGGGAAATAAATTCATGAAGCGTGAGTAGGTGAGGTGTGAGGGAGACAGCTTGCCCGGGTGGGCAGCACAGATGACTGGCGGGTGGGAAGGATGGTGGTGGGAGGTGAACGTGCAGATCCTCAGATCTCCGAGAAATAAGTTGGAGGGGGCTAGCCTGGTGTGCAGAGTTGCAGGTGGGGGCACTGGTGGGTGAAAGCCGAGGCACAGGTGTTTCCTGGGAAGAAGGGGATGTGGTCTTTTCCCGGCCATGGCGGAGGCTTTGAAATGTTCTTGGAGAATTTCTTTTATAGTGAGATTCTTTTGAGATTGAGTTTTTTAAAGTGTGGAATGGCACAGAATAGTGCTATTTATTAAGTGCCTGCTGTATGCTCAGAACCCATTTCACATGCATCAACCTGTTTCATTCTCACAATTCTCACATAACGTAGGTACTATTAATTCCATTTCATAGGTGCAGAATTTGAGGCTCAGGCCATGGGGATGGCTCACTCAAGCACCCTGTGCTTTGTGTTGTGTGTGTGGTGTTTTTTTTTCGTTGTTGTTTGTTTGTTTGTTTGAGACGGGCTCACTCTGTCACCCAGGCTGGAGTATAGCAGCACAGTCATAGCTCATAGCTCATTGCAGCCTCAACCTCCCCAGCTCAAGCAATCCTCCCGCCTCGGCCTCCCAAAGTGCTAGGATTACAGATGTGACCCACCAGCCTGCTTTGTTGTTATTGTGGTTTTGAGACAGGGTCTTGCTCTTTTGCCCATGCTGGAGTGCGGTGGTGCAATCTTGGCTCACTGCAGTCTCCTAGGCTGAAGCCATCCTCCCACCTCAGCCTCCTGTCTCAGCCTCCTGAGTAGCTGGGATTACAGGCGTGCACCAACCATGCCCAGCTAATTTTTTGTATTTTTTATAGAGATGGAGTTCCACCATGTTGCCCAGCTGGTCGGGTGATCTGCCCACTTCTGCCTCCAAGAGTGCTGGGATTACAGGCATGAGCTTACTTATTTTAACCCAAGATGTTCATAGGGGGCTGGAGCCTGTTTAGACAGAATTCATGGGAGGGGCTTGACCTCAGCTCAGCAGATTTGGAGAGGGATGAGAGAAGAGAATAGGATATTTAAGATTGTGCCAAACACAGTATTAGGTTCCTATATACATTCTGCATGGTAGATACTATTGAGTGAACTGGTATCGTTTTGACTACTCCAATAGTAACTCCCCTTCCTGTGGGAAGCTAGAGCTTCTGTTAGTATTTGTATGTTAACCGTCCCAATTTTTTTTTTTTTTTTTTTTTTTTTGCAGTGGGGTCTCACGTGTCACCCAGGCTGGGGTGGTGCAGTGTGTGATCTCAGCTCACTGCAGCCTCCGCCTCCCGGGTTCAAGCAATTCTCCTGTGTCAGGCTCCAGAGTAGTTGGAATCACAGGTGTGCACCACCACGCCTGGCTAATTTTTGTATTTTTAGTAGAGATGGGGTTTTGCCGTGTTGGCCAGGCTAGTCTTGAACTCCTGACCTCAGGTGATCCACCTGCCTTGGCCTCCCAAAGTGCTGGGATTACAGGTGTGAGCCACTGCGCCTGGCCCCACTGTCCCAATTTTTAAATGTTGGCATCTAATTGAAAACAAAAAAAATCATGTGGGCCAAGCAGTGCAGTTCTTGACAGCAGGTGGAAGGAGTTTCGGCAGCAGAGCTCCTGCAGTGCCAGGCTCTGTGCTAGCGTGGCTGGGGACAAAGGCACGTCGGCCAGGACTCCCTGGAGGCTTTGATCCAGGGATGAGAGCAGCCTTCTACACGGGAAAGGAGCACTATAATAGGATTTGCTGTAATGGGATTTGACCCACGTTATCCTTGAGCTCCTTAGGCGTGAAGCTGCAGAATGCGTTTTGTAGCTGAAATGGAAAAAGTAAAATAATTTGCAGCAGGCTTTTCTTCCCCCAAGGGCTTTTGAGTTTCCTGAGGGCTTTCCCTGTTTCATTTGAGTTATTCCATTAAATGAGTAATAATCCCATTTTCCTGGGGGTAGGGGTAGCCGGCGACTGAGGCTCAAGGGAAATAAGTGTCTGAGAGTCACACGGGCTGGGATGAGGGAGAGGCCAGCCTGGGACCTAGCCCTCCTGAGTTTCCCAGCTTGCTGCAGATAGGGAGGGGGAAATGGGGACAGCTCAGAGAGATGAGACGACTCATCCAAAGACACACATCCAGGAAGCTCAAGAAGGGTTCCCAGAGTGTCCACGCGCTCCTCGAGGTAATCTGAAAAATGTTTTATATTTTTCTTTTGTCTGTTTCTCAGAGTGAAAGTCCTAAAACTTTGACAGATTCTCAAAGGGGTCTGTGATTCTCAAAGAGTTAAGAGCCACTAATTTAAGCCAAGGCCTTTGTGACTCCAAAGTCTGTACTTGGGGGCACCCTTCACCAGATCCTGGTTAAGAGGCTGTTCTTTAAAATTAAACCCATATAAGATCTGGGTCTGCATCCTGAAGAAAGTGCACTCATGGTAAGTGGTCTGGCTATCTATTGCTATGCAGCAGATCATCCTAAAATTTAAGGGCTTATGACAACCACAATCAACGGATAGTCTTATGATTCCACTGTGAGGAATTCTGGAAGGGCTTGGCTGGGTGATTCTGGCTTGGGTTTCTCTTATGCTTTTATTTAGACAGTGGCTAGACCTGGAACAGTGGTGGAGCAGGCCAGCTGGGAGCTGGCTGAGCCTGTCTACCTCTTCATGTCAGCTCAGGGCCTCGCTGCATGGTTGTCTGCATGAGCAGTGAAGGCTTCTTAAGAGTGTGACTGCTCAAGGTCACTGGATCATCCACAAGCTGCTCTGGGCCACGGTGGGAGTGTCCAGGCAGCCAGGTGGAAGCTGCATCACCTTTTCCCATCACTGCCACTGTAGTCACAAGGTCTCTTAGGATTCATAGGGAGGGAACACAGACCCCCACTCCTCAATAGGAAACATGTCCAAGACACATTATAAGGAAGAACGTAAGAGCTGGGCATGGTAGTTCATATCTGTAATCCCAGAACTTTGGGAGGCTGAGGCGGGAGCATCACTTGGGTCCAGGAGTTTGAGACCAGCCTGGCCAACAGAGAGAGACCCCATCTCTACAAAAAATGAAAAAATTAGCCAGGCGTGGTGGTGCACACCTGTGGTCCCAGCTATGTGGGAGGTTGAGGTGGGAGGACTACTTGAGCCTGCGAGGGTGAGGCTACAGTGAGCCATGATTGTGCCACTGTACTCCAGCCTGGGCAACAGAGCGAGACTGTTAAGAAAAAATATATAAGAACTTAAGGGGGGCCGGGCGCGGTGGCTCAAGCCTGTAATCCCAGCACTTTGGGAGGCCGAGGTGGGTGGATCACGAGGTCAGGAGATCGAGACCATCCTGGCTAACACGGTGAAACCCCATCTCTACTAAAAAATACAAAACACAAGCTGGACATGGTGGCGGGCACCTGTAGTCCCAGCTACTCGGGAGGCTGAGGCAGGAGAATGGCATAAACCCGGGAGGCGGAGCTTGCAGTGAGCCGAGATTGCGCCATCGCACTCCAGCCTGGGCAACAGAGCCAGACTCCGTCTCAAAAAAAAAAAAAAAAAAAAGAACTTAAGGGATGGGAGGTGACAAGACTGTGTTTGGAAAGCACAGCATGCCACAGCGTGAGAGTGCAAGTGGCAGCCAGGAGTCCAGTGTGGCTGGAGTGGAGTGGGAGGAGTAGAAGTGGGTGACCTCAGAGAGGCCGTATGCAGCTCTGTCAAGTTTGGGCTAGTAAACCAAGGTGTGGGCTTTTCATTTCATTCTAAATGACATAGGAAGCTAATGATAGGCTTTAAGAAGGGGTGTGATGTGATCTTACATGTGTTTTAATAAACTTACTGGGGCTGCTGTCTCTGGAGAGAAGGATGGAAGGGGACAAAAACGGAAGCAGGGAGACCAGTAAGGAGGCCACTGCAGTCATGCTGGCCAGAGATGATGGTGACATGGACCAGGAAGGGGGCTGTGGGATGGAGAGGAGTGGATGATTGCTGATATATTTTAGAGGTAGAATTATCAGAGTTTGCTGTTGGAATTGGTGGAGGATGGGAAGGTCGAGGGAAAGTCAGCTGAAGAGTGACAGTTTGCAGGACTGTGGCTTGAGTACGTAGGTTGATGGTGGTGCCATCAACCTGATGGGGGAATAGATGTGTGTGTGGTGTGTGTGTGTGAATTAGGATTTCAGTTTGGAATGTTAGGAGACTGGATTGCTGATTAGGTCGTTGCACAGATGACAATGAGGGGAAGAGGTCTGACCTGAAGATGCCCAGTTTGGAATGTCTTCCCCTAGTTTTGCCTGAAGGCTTTAAGTTGGACATACGCCTCTGATTTTCCTACGGTAGCAGATCTCTGGACCGGTGGGAAACTGGCAGCAGATTGGATGGGGTGAGATCAAGGGCGACTCGTTTTTGGGAGCTCAGTGGCTCCATGGTGGGGTCTAAGTGGTATAAGTGAGATTCCCATCTCAATACATGGCACTGCTATTTCACATTCCCACCAGCAAGATATGAGGTTTCCATTTCTCCACGTATTCGCCAGTACTTGTTATTGTCTTTTTGATCATAGCCATACTTGTGGGTGTGAAGTGGTATCTCATTTTCTTTTTAAATTTGCATTTCCATAATAACTAATGATGTTGAGCATCTTTTCATGTACCTACTCATCATTTATATATCTTCTTTGGTAAAATGTCTATTCAAATATTGCACCCATTTTAAAATTATTGAGTTGTAAGAGTCCTTTATATATTTTGCATAAAAGTTCTTTGCCAGATACAAAATTTCCATATATCTTTCTCCTAGTCTGTATCTTGTCTTTTTACTCACTTAACAATGTCTTTTTAAATTTTTAATGAGGCTGGGTGCAGTGGGTGCTGCAAAGTAATCCCAGCACTTTGGGAGGCCTAGGTGGGTGGATAATTTGAGGACAGGAGTTCAAGACCAGCCTGGCCAACATGGTGAAATCCCTTCTCTACTAAAAATACAAAAATTAGCTGGGCATGTTAGTGCACACCTGTAATCCCAGCTACTCGCGAGGCTGAGGCAGGAGAATCACTTGAGCCCAGGAGGTGGAGGTTGCAGCGAGCTGGGATCGTGCCACTGCACTCCAGCCTGGGCGACAGAGTGAGACTTTCTCTAAGAAAATAAATAAATAAATAAATGCATTTATTTTTAATGAATCTCAGCTGTGTCAGGCTGAGAAAAAACTTTTAATGAAGCTCAGTTTCTTATGCATTGTTCTTTGGTGTCATGACTTAATTGTATGTCATAAAGATTTTCTCATTTTTTTCTGAAATTCTATAATTTTGTTTTATACTTAGATCTGTGATACATTTTGAGTTAAATTTTTTATAAGATGTGAAATTTACACTGAAGATCATTTTTGTTTGTTTCAATACCAGTTGTTAAGAGCAATGTGCTGAATTGCTTTTTTACTTTTTGTCAAAAAATAGCCACGTTTTTATGAACTTATATCTGAACTTCATGTTCTGTTCCATTAATCTATTTTTCTATCCCTTCACCAATACCACAGTATCTTGATTAGTGTAACTTTATAGTAAGCCTTAAAATCAGGTAGTGTAATTCGTACATGTTTGTTTCTCTCTTCAAAAATTCTTTTAGGTATTCTAGGTCCTTTGCCTTTCTATGTAAATCATTTTAGCTACCTAGTTTCTTTTCCTCTCTGTACAAATTTTAGAGTCAGTTGGTCTGTAGCTACAAAATACTTTGCCAGTATTTTGATTGGAATTTGTTCTATAGTAGAGGTGGGAGTAGATGTCTTTATCTTATTTCTGGTCTCAGGGGAAAAGCATTCATCTTTCACCATTTAAGAATGTTAATCTGGGCTTGGTGCAGTGTCTCACATCTGTAATCCCAGCACTTTGGCACTTTGGGAGGCCAAGGAAGGTGGATCACTTGAGGCCAGGAGTTTGAGACCAGCTTGGCCAACATGGTGAAACCTTGTTTCTACTATAAAAAAATACAAAAATTAGCTGGGCATGGTGGCACTCGCCTGTAACCCCAGCTACTTGGAAGGCTGAGCCACAAGAATCACTTGAACCCAGGAAGTGGAGGTTGCAGTATGCCGGGATCACACCACTGCACTCCAGCCTTTCAAAAGGATGAAAAAGAATGCTAGTCTGGGCAAAATGGCAAAACCCCATCTGTATCAAAAATGCAAAAATATTGGCCAGGCGTGGTGGTACATGTCTGTGGTCCCAGCTACTCAAGGGGGCTAAGGTGGGAGGATCCCTGGCACCCAGGAAGTCGAGGCTGCAGTGAGCCATGATCATGCCACTGCACTACAGCCTAGGTGATAGAGCAAGACACTGTCTCAAAAAAAAAAAAAAGTGTTAGCATACAGCTTTTTATTTTATTATTTTAATAGGTGCCCTTTATCAGTTGAGGATAAATTATTCATAGTTTGACAAAAGTTTGTACCATATGTGATGATGAATTTTGTCAAATGATTTTTCTATATCACTTGATATGATCATATTTTTTCTTTAGATTGTTATATGGTAGATTATACTGATTAATTTTGGAATATTGAACCAGTCTTATGTTATAGGGATAAACTACTTCATCTTGCATTTTTATACATTGCTGGGTTTAGTGTGCTAGTGTTTTCTTTTCTTTTCTTTTCTTTTCTTTTTTTTTTTTTTGAAACGGAGTCTTGCTGTCTCCAGGCTGGAGAGCAGTGGTGTGATCTCGGCTCACTGCAAGCTCCACCTCCTGGGTTCACGCCATTCTCCTGCCTCCGCCTCCTGAGTAGCTGGGACTACAGGTGCCCACCACCATGCCTGGCTAATTTTTTGTATTTTAAGTAAAGATGGGGTTTTGCTGTGTTAGCCAGGATGGTCTCGATCTCCTGACCTCGTGATCTGCCCACCTCGGCCTCCCAAAGTGCCGGGATTACAGGTGTGAGCCACCACTCCTGGCCGTCTGCTAGTCTGTCTTTTCTTTTCTTTTCTTTTCTTTTCTTTTCTTTTCTTTTTGAGATGGAGTTTTGCTCTTGTTGCCCAGGCCTAGGAGTACAATGGCACTATCTCCGTTCACTGCAATCTTCACCTTCTGGGTTCAAGTGATTCTCCTGCCTCAACCTCCTGAGTAGCTGGGATTACAGGCATGTGCCACCATGCCTGGCTAATTTTTGTGTGTGTGTGTGTTTTTAGTAGAGATGGAGTTTCACCACATTGACCAAACTGGTCTTGAACTCCTGACCTCAGGTGATCCACCCACCTCGGCCTCCAAAAGTGCTGGGATTACAAGAATGAGCCACAGTGTCTGGCCCTGCTAGTATTTTCTTAAGGATGTTTGCATCTTTGTTCATGATGATATTGATCTATGGTGGGTTTTTTAAACTCTTATTATTGAGTTTTGAGCGTTCTTCATATGTTCTGTATTGTAGCGAGAAGTCAGGGACCCCAAACGGAGGGACCAGCTAGAGCTGTGGCAGAGGAACACAGATTGTGAAGATTTCATCTTAATATGGACATTTATCAGTTCCCAAATAATACTTTTATAATTTCTTATACCTGTCTTTACTTTAATTTCTTAATCCTGTTATCTTCGTAAGTTGAGGATATACATCACCTCAGGACCACTGTGATAATTGTGTTAACTGTACAAATTGATTGTAAAACATGTGTGTTTGAACAATATGAAATCAGTGCACCTTGAAAAAGAACAGAATAACAGCAATTTTTGTGGAACAAGGGAAGACAACCATAAGATCTGACTGCCTGTGGGGTCGGGCAAAAAGAGCCATATTTTTGTTCTTGCAGAGAGCCTATAAACGGATGTGCAAGTAGGAAAGATATCGCTAAATCCTTTTCCTAGCAAGGAATGTTAATATTAATACTCTGGGAAAGGAATGCGTTCCTTGGGGGAGGTCTATAAACGGCCACTCTGGGAATGTCTTGTGCAGTTGAGATAAGGACTGAGATTCATCTTGGTCTCCTGGAGAACCCTCAGGCTTACTAGGATTGGGAAAACTCCACCCTGGTAAGTTTGTGGTCAGACCAGTTCTCTTCTCTGGAACCCTGTTTTCTGTTGTTTAAGATGTTTATCAAGACAATATGTGCACCGCTGAGCATAGACCCTTATCAGTGGTTCTGTTTTGTCCTTTGTCCTGTTCCCTCAGAAGCATGTGATCTTTGTTACACCCTTATTAGTGGTTCTGCTTTTTGCCCTTTGAAGCATGTGATCTTTGTACCTACTCCCTATTCTAACACCCCTACCCCTTTTGAAATCCTTAATAAAAACTTGCTGGTCTGAGACCCAGGCGGGCATCACAGTCCTACCGATATGTGATGTCACCCCTGGCGGCCCAGCTGTAAAATTCCTCTCTTTGTACTGTCTCTCTTTATTTCTCAGGGTGCTGACACTTATGGAAAATAGAAAGAGCCTATGTGGAAATATTGGGGGCGGGTTCCCCCAATACTGCATACATTTCCTCTGTTAAATATGTGGTTTTCAAATATTTTTTAATAGTCTGTGGATTATGTTTTTTATTCTCTTTTCTGTTATTTAAAAAGCTGGCAAATAATAATTGTATGTATTCATAGAGTACACAGTGATGCTTTGATACATATAATGTATAATGATGAGATCAGGGTAATTAGCATATCCATCATCTTAAACATTTATCATATCTTTGTGTTGGGAACATTCAGTATACTTCTAGCTATTCAAAGTTATGTATTATTAACTATAGTGATCCTACAGTGGTATAGAACACTGGAACTTAATCTACATATTCATTCTCTTAACAGTATGTTTTGATGACAGAAGTAATTAATTTTGATGAATTCCAGCTTGTTAAATTTTCATAGTTTTATGGATCATGCTTTTGGTATCATATCTGTAAAATCCTTGCCAAACTTAAGGTCACAAAGATTTTCTCCTATTTTTTTCCAAGAACTATTTTTTTTTAGGAGAATAGAAGTTCGCTTGTTTGTTTGCATATGAAGTAGCTCAATTTGTAAATGTTATAAAACAAAACATGTCTGTTTTGTTCCTCAACATGTCTAGGAAAGGGCTATGGGTTATCGGTTTTAATATATTAGCTTGTAGTATACTAAAAATCACAGATACGCAGCTATGTTTGACCTATAGAAACAGCAGGTTTTAAAATTGTAGACAATCAACATAGTCACATATGTCTTTGGCTCAGTACAGAATCTAACCATCTTTTTTTTTTTTTTTGGTCCAGTAAAGTCTTACCAATTAGATAAGCCATCTTTAACTCATGCCTAACTAGGGAAGCATCTTCCCCAGGGACATACAATAGACCTCCACTTAGGTGTATGGACTGTAAAGCTCAAAGTTCACGTACACTGATTTCCAAAGCAGAGGTCTCCATGGTCATTTTACTTGAATTTCGTATTTTAAATAACATTCAAGTAAGCATCATAATTAATGCAGTGTGAATCTTCAGATACATTGCATGCTAAATATTTACATTTTGGAGATGGCTAGCATAGTTTTTTTTATACCTCTAACTAGGCTGGGTAGATGCTTGACACTAAAGTTTTTCCTCCTATCTCTGTGTGATTAAAGAGGATCCTGAATACAAAATCAGTGTGCAAAAATCACAAGCATTCCGATACACCAATAACAGACAAACAGAGAGCCAAATCATGAGTGAACTCCCATTCACAATTGCTACAAAGAGAATAAAATACCTAAGAATACAACTTACAAGGGATGTGAAGGACCTCTTCAAGGAGAATTACAAACCACTGCTCAACGAAATAAAAGAGGACACAAACAAATGGAAGAACATTCTGTGCTCATGGATAGGAAGAATCAATATTGTGAAAATGGCCATACTGCCCATGGTAGTTTATAGATTCAATGCCATCCCCATCAAGCTACCAATGACTTTCTTCACAGAATTGGAAAAAACTACTTCAGAGTTCATATGGAACCAAAAAGGAGCCTGCATTGCCAAGGCAATCCTAAGCCAAAAGAACAAAGCTGGAGGCATCATGCTACCTGACTTCAAACTATAATACAAGGCCACATTAACCAAAACAGCATGGTACTGGTACCAAAACAGAGATACAGACCAATGGAACAGAATAGAGCCCCCAGAAATAATACCACACGTCTACAACCATCTGATCTTTGACAAACCTGACAAAAACCAGAAATGGGGAGAAGATTCCCTGTTTAATAAATGGTGCTGGGAAAACTGGCTAGCCATATGTAGAAAGCTGAAACTGGATCCCTTCCTTACACCTTATACAAAAATTAATTCAAGATGGATTAAAGACTTAAACGTTAGGCCTAAAACCATAAAAACCCTAGAAGAAAACCTAGGCAATACCATTCAGGCCATAGGCATGGGCAAGGACTTCATGACTAAAACACCAAAAGCAATGGCAACAAAAGCCAAAATTGACAAATGGGATCTAATTAAACTAAAGAGCTTCTGCACAGCAAAAGAAACTGTCATCAAAGTGAACAGGCAACCTGCAGAATGGGAGAAAATTTTTGCAATCTCCCCATCTGACAAAGAGCTAATATCCAGAATCTACAAAGAACTTAAACAAATTTACGAGAAAAAAATCAAACAACCCCATCAAAAAGTGGGCAAAGGATATGAACAGACACTTCTCAAAAGAAGGCATTTATGCAGCCAACAGACACATGAAAAAATGCTCATCATCACTGGCCATCAGAGAAATGCAAATCAAAACCACAATGAGATACCATCTCACACCAGTTAGAATGGCGATCATTAAAAAGTCAGGAAACAACAGGTGCTGGACAGGATGTGGAGAAATAGGAATGCTTTTACACTGTTGGTGGGACTGTAAACTAGTTCAGTCATTGTGGAAGACAGTGTGGCAATTCCTCAAGGATCTAGAACTAGAAATAACATTTGACCCAGCCATCCAATTACTAGGCATATACCCAAAGGATTATAAATCATGCTGCTATAAAGACACATGCATGTGTATGTTTATTGCGGCACTATTCACAACAGCAAAGACTTGGAACCAATCCAAATGTCCATCAATGATAGACTGAATTAAGAAAATGTGGCACATATACACCATGGAATACTATGCAGCCATAATAAAGGATGAGTTCATGTCCTTTGTAGGGACATGGATGAAGCTGGAAACCATCATTCTGAGCAAACTATCGCAAGGACAGAAAACCAAACACCAGCATGTTCTCACTCATATATGGGAATTGAACAATGAGAGCACTTGGACACAGGGTGGGGAACATCACACACTGGGGCCTGTCGTGGGGTGGGAGGAAGGAGGAGGGATAGCATTAGGAGATATACCTAGTGTAAATGACGAGTTAACGGGTGCAGCACACCAACATGGCACATGTATATGTATGTAACAAACCTGCACGTTGTGCATATGTACCCTAGAACTTAAAGTATACTACTACTAATAATAATAATAATAAAAGAGGATCCTGAAATTGCAAAGCAAGCTTTTAAGTACTGCTAGCCTTTTAAGTACTGCTATTCTTTGTGACCTGGGATTTTCATAATATTTGGAACAGCAACAAAGAAAGATTCAGTACTAAGTTCAGTACTGAAGTTTAGATGTGACTGCTTCTTTCATCCATCATATCTAGTTTCTTATTCTTTTTGATCTGTAAAACAACCTCATTATTCTCAATGAATGACCTGTTAAGTGTTGTAGAGTAAGTATACAGTACCATTTTCCTTTTCCAGCAGAGGAAGATTACATTTCCCACACTACCTTGCATTTGAATGGAAGCATGTGCCTGGATGCTGAGGGTGCCCGGGATGTGGATGGAAGTGGTGTATGTTCTTTTGGGGAAATTCCAGGGCTTTATTTTCCCTAAAGCCTGGCTCTACCCTGGGTTTCCTCCATCTCCCTAGATTCATAAGTTTGGGTAATGATTTTTGGTCATTTTTTTCTTCAAACCGTTGCTAGAAGCAATACTAGAAGATCAGGTCATTGGATATGTGAAATAACATTAACATTCATAGGAGAACTTTTTAGCCGTAGGCAAATCTCCAGCAGCCAGGAGAAAAAAAAACATTAGAAGGTCTAAAAACTCACAGTAGTGACAAAATCAGTATAGTGAAAAAAAAAAAACAGTAATAATACTGACAAAAAGAGTTGTCATTTGGAAACAGAATCCAGTTTCATCTTTGTTTTTGAGATGGAGTCTCTCTGTTGCCAAGGCTGGCAATCGTGCAGTGGTGAGATCTCGGCTCACTGAAACCTCTGCCTCCCCAGGTTCATGTGATTCTCCTGCTTCAGAAGTAACCAGGGCTACAGGAACAAATCACTATGCCTGGCTAATTTTTGTATTTTTAGTAGAGACGGAATTTCATTATATTGGCCAGGCTGCTCTCAAACTCTTGACCTCAGGTGATCCACCTGCCTTGGTCTCCCGAAGTGCTGGGATTACAGGTGTGAGCCACCATGCCCAGCCAGTAGAAGCAGAATTCAGGTTTTGAAAAGAAATTAGGACTGAGACAAGACAGATCCCAGTCCTGTAAGATTTGGATTATGAGATAGGGAACTGGGGCAAGGTCTCACACTCAGGAGAGAGAAGAATCTCAGTCACTTCCACCGGCTTGGAGACAAGAAATGTGCCAAAACCTCAGTTATTAGAACAAAATTTGCTTTAGTAGGCCCATTGATCTAGGTTAGTGGGCAATCTGAAGAGACTGGGGTGCAGCCAGGATGAGCCATAGTGCCCCTAAAGGATTATCGACTAAGGAAATTTCCAATTTCCAAAGTTTGGAAATCCACTCTCTTTATAACTGATATCTTCAGATGTACTTCGATGTAAAGGGTGAGGACAAAGATGCTGCTTGTTCCCACATGCCTGGTTACAGGGTCTCCCCAGAGGGGGTTGAAGTGAAAGGAGCTCTTGCTGGAAAACCTGGTGGAGGAGGTAGGAGATGCCAGCCCTCAGGGGAATGTGAAACGTGCAGGTGTGAGTGGTCCCTGCTCAGGAATGTTAGAACAGAGGAGGCCAACAGGGGTGCCAGCTAGAGATGAGCTCTCTGAAATGGTGTTCAGTCATGTAGAAATCACACCAGATTGGGACTTAAGATGGAGTCCGGCAATGGTAGGATAGAATACTTTAAAAGTGGAGGATGCCAGGTGAATGAATCAGGGATCCAAGGGGTGGGTCACATTTGGTAAGAGATTGATGTCATGAGACAGTGTGGGTTCAGGTGAGGCCATCCTTTTTCTTTACTCTGTTGACACTAAAAGACAAGAATGAAAGCCTGGGAATCAGTTCTCACCATCCTTTCTCTAGGCTAGAGCAGTCATTCATTATTCATGAATAATATGGTTTTTTTCATTGAATTCATGGATCTCTGTGTTCTTTTCTGTCATTCTTTTAAAGCAGATAAAAGTATTTTCTGTTGATTCTTTTTTGAAAATTCCAAATAAAGTGCCTTTGATATGTGATCCTCAGTTATCTTTCAGTCAGTTGCTCTCTGCTTAATAAGGGTGCTGATTCTCAAAACTCAAGATGCAATTTGCTCCAGCAGGTAGGATTCTGGTCTCCAAGTTCAGAGTGAGTTTTTGGCATCTGCTCAGAGAGTTTTGCAAGATCAGAATTGCTTTACAGATTAACCCTGACACAAAGGCTTGGCCTAAAGACCAAGACTCCATATGGGAAGGTAACTGAGAAAGAAGTATTGTGGGATTCTGTTCTGCTGCAAGTAGCCCGAACTTCCTTAATTATCCAATCCAGAATCTCAGAGACCAGAGATTTCCAGCCAGAGTCCTCTACACAGCCTGTAGATTTGACTGTAGGCTTTGAAACAAAGCTCTAGTTGCCATTCTAACTCCTTCCCACTCTATCCTGTTCCCCTAGAAGGGTGATGTTCTGCTGTACCTTGTGAGTTCCCCTTCAAGGCATCTCTGTAAATGATTTAGTAAAGTGGGAAGAGGAAAAGGCAACAAGAGGCAGTTCATTCTGGAGGCTACGTCTAGGGATCACTTACCCGATATCGATAGAAACAGATTCCTCTGGAGGGAGTGGAGAAATAAGAGTGTAGGAAATGAAATAAATAGCAGTTCCTCTTCAAAGAGCCTTTCTCCCAGTCTAATTAAGAATAGATAGTAACCTCTCTTAGAAGCAAAATTTACTCGAAGACCTGTGCTAATATTCTTACATTCTGCTAGCTGTAATAAAGAAATCAATATACTCTGTTCTTAGCTCTTACATTTTAGCCTAGATATTTGCCCTGGCATGCCTGAACCAGTCCAAGAAAGCATCAGGTCACAGTCTATTCCTCTTCCTCATTTGGAAGTGTTTTTGCCTCTCTCAGCATTCCACAAGTTACTTCCTGTCTTCCTTTGTTCTCCTCCGCCTTTGCCTCTTTTGGGAAGTTCTAAGTTGCTAGCCATTCGGGTTGAGTACAGAATGTGAGGTCCCGTTCCAGCCAGTGGAAACTGGACACAGCAGAAGGGTGGACGCGTCAGGTTATAAATGACCCTGTCTCCTTTGTTCGTGTATGCTCTCATGGCAAGACTGCTAGCAAGTGACATCGTTCTGCAGAAAGTAAACTAGTCTTGCTGAGAGATCCTGTGTCTCGGTGTTGATTTTTGTGACACCAAGCATTGGTTCCCAATACAGAGGATCCCCACATGACAGGTGATCTAGAAAGTAGAAAAATGTCCCATAAAGTCAAGCTTGAACTCACTCATGGGCTACTAGAGTTTCTCAAAAGAAAGAGAGAGTTCTCCATCATCTGAACCACACAGCTGCGTCAGTCACCTGGGCACTGAGAATGTTCATTAGCTGAGTTCCAGACTTGGATCACAGAGCTATTGAACAGTCACTATGGTCTCTTGAGGCTTGTGGAGGGGACACAAAGAAGAAAGAGGCTGCACCTAAAAGCACCTCTCTTACCCTCCAGCCTAGCAGATCTCACCACCCATCATGGACCATCTGCACCCCTCCACTCTTCTCTGAGCCTTGCTATTTTCTAACTCCAACCTTTCAGCACATAATACTTATTTTAGTGCAATTCTCTACTTATTCGTATAATCAGAGCTCGATTCGGCTTTAGCCCTTGAAAATTCTCAGCTTTGATCCTACTAATTCTATAGCTTTGAAAGTCTGGAGTTCTCCCAGGAATTTTTGTTAATTCCCCGGGATTTATACTCTCAGCCTGCTTTGTTTTCAACTCTGGCTTCTGTTTTTGCCTTGCATAAAGACAGACATAGAGTTCAGCCATGCCTTTCAGGTTCTCCCCAAAACAGCCACTTTTTTTTTTTTTTTTTTTTTTTTTTTTTTTTTTTTGAGACGGAGTCTCGCTTTGTCGCCCAGGCTGGAGTGCAGTGGCCGGATCTCAGCTCACTGCAAGCTCCGCCTCCCGGGTTTACGCCATTCTCCTGCCTCAGCCTCCGGAGTAGCTGGGACTACAGGCGCCCGCCACCTCGCCCGGCTAGTTTTTTGTATTTTTAGTAGAGACGGGGTTTCACCATATTAGCCAGGATGGTCTCGATCTCCTGACCTCGTGATCCACCCGTCTCGGCCTCCCAAAGTGCTGGGATTACAGGCTTGAGCCACCGCGCCCGGCCAAAACAGCCACTTTTACAAGAAAGCTTTAGTGACCAATGTGGCCTCTGTTAAAGATACTTTAAGATTGACAAAAAGGGAGAGAGGCGCCCATGGCAAATCCTTTTTTAAGAAAATTTGTTTAGATTTGTGGCAAAATATACTTAACAAAAATTTACCACCTGTGATACTGTGATTTCTAATAAAAAATACATATTTTAGTCTTTGTCCCCAGTTCCTGGCGCAGAGCTCCTAAAACCCTGGTAATTTCCTGAGCAATAGGGGTGCTAGGAGAATCTTTTGTTGCAATAGTTGGTCTTTGGCATCAGTCTCTGACAGAGCTCTTGGACATTCCTGGGTGATAGGTGTGTCTTTTGATCTAACGAGGTGACTCTTGGTGGGCTCCTATACAGAGGCTGGTCACCAGAAACATTAGGGGATGATTAGAAGCTTGGAATTTTCAGCCTCACCACCCATTCTCTGGGAAGCAGGGAGGGACTGGAGACTTAATAATGGATCATGCCTATGTGATGAAGTGAAATAGAGGGCTAGCCTGATTAAGCCCACCAAAACGTAACCTGCCTTGCTTGCTTTTCATCACTGACTTCTGGTTTACCTGAAAACCTGTACAGTTAAAAATCACATAGCCAAACAATATCTAAGTAAACTCCCACTAGCTCCTTGTGGATAACATTTCTGATGTACATGTCACTATGGTAATGGTTGCCTAAAGTTGTTTCTCAGGAACTAGGGGGAAGCTCTTGTCCAAATTGAACAAGTTGAGGCCAAAAATTCCTTCCTCGGATCATGCTAACACTGCCATTTTCTGAATATGTGTCTTCTAAACTGCCACGAACCCTGGCTATGCTTGTGCAGACCACCGATTTCCTCATTTTTCCCACCTCCAGTCACCTTTCCCCATGACTTAGACCACCCCACTTCTTTATCCCATAAATGTCCTCAAGCCCTGTATCCAGGGAGACAGATTCGAGAGCTGTTCTCCCATCCCCTCACTGGGCTGCCCTGCAAATAAATTATTTTCTCTGTGGCAAAACTTGTTGTCTCAGTGATTGGCTTACTGCACAAGGGGGAAGAGTGAGCCTGGTTCGATATCAGAAGCCTCTATAAAAATCCCTGAATTACAGAGTTCAGAGAGCTTCCAGGTTGGTGAATGTATCCACGTGCTGGGAGGGTGGTGCACCTCAGCTCCACGGGGACAGACGCTTTTGTTCTCGGGATCCTTCCAGACCTTGCCCTATGTCTCTCTTCATGTGGCTATTTATTCGTGTCCTTTATCGCATCCTTTATTATAAGATAAATGTGGGTAAATGTTTCTCTGAGTTCTGTGAGCTGTCTTAGCAAATTATTGAACCTGAGGATGGGATCGTGGAAACCCAGATTTTATAGCCAGCTGGTCAGAAGTACAGGTGACAGTGTGGGACTTGTGATTGGCATCTGAAGTGGAGCAGTCTTGTGGGACTGTGTCCTTAACCCATGGGGTTTGTGCTAACTCTGGTTAGTGTCAGAATGAAATTGAATGGTAGGTATCAGAGAATTGGTTGGTGTTAGAGAATTGATTGTTGGGGGGAACCCCCACCCCCACATATCTGCTGACAGAAATGAAGCATTGAGAGGAAAAACAGTTGATTTTTCCTTATTTACCTTTTTAGTTGTTTTATGATGCGTACAGTTTAGTGGCATTAAGTACATTCTCATTGTTGAGAAACCATGGCCACTATTCTCTCTAAAACTTTTCATTTTGCAAAAAATAAAACTTCGTACCCATTAAACAATAACTCATCTATTCCTCCTTCCCTGCAGGCCCTGGCAACTACCATTTTACTTTCTGTCTCTATGAATTTAAAGAATTATATAGTATTCATCCTTTTGGTACTGCCTTATTTCTCTTAACATAATGTCCTCAAGGTTCACTTAGCATGACAGCCTTGAGGTTGATGTTGTAGCATGTGTCAGAATTTTCTTAAGGCTGAGGAATATTCCATTGTAGGTCTATGCCACATTTGGTTTATCTGTTCATTTCTTGAACTCTTGGGTTGGTTCCACCTTTTGGCTATGGACTTGGGTGTACGAATATGTTTTTGAGACCCTGCTTTCAATTCTTTTGGGTATATCTCTTTAAGTGAAATTGCTAGATCAATGGCTGGGCATGGTGGCTCACGCCTGTAATCCCAGCACTTTGGGAGGCTGAGGCAGGTGGATTACTTGAGGTCAGAAGCTCGAGACCAGCCTGGTCAACATGGTGAAACCGTGTCCCTACTAAAAAAATAGAAAAATTAGCTAGGCGTGGTGGCAGGCGCCTATAATCCCAGTTACTCAGGAGGCTGAGGCAGGAGAATTGCTTGAGCCCGGGAGGCAGAGATTGCAATGAGTCAAAATCGCAACCCTGCACTCCAGCCTGGGCGACAGAGCAAGACTCTATCTTAAATAAATAAATAAATAAATAAATAAATAAATAAATGAAATTGGTAGATCATATGATAATTCTGTTTTGAATTTTTTGAGCGACTGCTATGCTGTTTGCCATAACAAATGCCTCATTTCACATTCCCACCAACAGGGCCCAAGGGCTCCAATTTCTCCACATCCTTGCCAACGTTTGCTTTTTTCTTTTGTTTTTCTTTTTTGATAATAGCTATCCTAATGGGTGTGAGGTAGAATCTCATTATGGTTTTGATTTGCTTTCTCATAATCATTAGTAATGTTGAACATCTTTTCATGTGTTTACTGGCCATTTGTATATCTTTTTTGGAGAAATGTCTGTTCAAGTTCTATTTTTTTATTTTTTATATTGAGATGGAGTTTCGCTTATTACCCAAGCTGGAGTGCAGTGGCACAGTCTCGGCTCACTGCAACCTCTACCTCCTGGGTTCAAGCAATTCTCCTGCCTCAGCCTCCCGAGTAGCTGGGATTACAGGCATCTGCCATCACGCCTGGCTATTTTTTTTTTTTTTTTTAATTTTTAGTAGAGATGGGATTTCACCATGTTGGCTAGGCTGGTCTTGAACTCCTGATCTCAGGTGATCCACCTGCCTCAGCCTCCCAAAGTGCTGGGATTACAGGCATGAGCCACCATGCCTGGCCTTTTTTTTTTTTGAGATGGGGTCTCGCTGTGTCGCCCAGGCTGGAGTGCAATGGTACCATCTTGGCTCACTGCATCTCTGCCTCCTGGGTTCAAGTGATTCTCCTGCCTCAGCCTCCTGAGTAGCTGGGACTACAGGTGCACACCACCACACCTGGCTTTTTTTTTTTTTTTTTTTTTGTAGTAGAGACATGTTTCACCATGTTGGCCGGGCTTGTCTTGAACTCCTGACCACAGGTGATCTACTCACCTCAGCCTCCCAAAGTGCTGGGGTTACAGGTGTGAGCCATCACTCCTGGTCTTGGTCTATTTTTTAATCAAATTTATTTTTTATTTTTTATTTTTGGTCCTTGGTGAGTTGTAGGAGTTCTACATATATTCTAGCTATTAACCCTTTATCAGATATATGATTTGCAAATATTTTCTTCTATTTTATGTGTTGCTATTTTACTCTGTTGATTTTGTTCTTGGATACCCAGAAGTTTTAAATTTTGATGTAGTCTAATCTATTTTTTTCTTTTGCTACCTGTGTTGTTGGTGTCATTCATAAGAAGTCATTGCCAAATCCAATGTCATGAAGTGTTCCTCCTATGTTTTCTTCTAAGAGTTTAAGTTTCTTCTAAGATTTACATTTAGGTCTTTGAGCTATTCTTAATTTTTGTTTATGGTATAAGGTAAGAGTCCAACTTCATTCTTTTTCATGTGGATATCCAGTTTTTCCAACACCATTGTTGAAAAGACTGCCCATTCCCCTTTGAATGGTCTTGACACTGTTGTCAAAAATCATTAGACTAAGCAATGGTTTATTTTTGGCTCCCTATTCTATTTCATTGTTCTACATGTCTGTCTTTACGCTTATACAACACTGTTTTGATTGCTGTACAATAAGTTTTGAAATCAGGAAATGTGGGATCTCCCACATTGTTATTTTTACAAGATCGTTTTGGCTATTTGGGGTCCCTTGGGATTTCCTATGAATTTTAGTATTTAAAAACAATTCTATAAAAATAGATATTGAGGTTGGGGCAGGGATTTCATTGAATTTGTGTATCACTTTGGGTGGTATTGACATCTTAACAATATTAAGTTATCCAATCCATGAACATAGGATGTCTTCCCGTTTATTGGTATCTTCTTTAACTTCTTTAAAATACATTTTGTAGTTTTCAGTGTGTCTTTTGCTTCCTTGGTTTACCTTATTCCTAAGTGTTTGAATCTTTTTGATGCTATGCAAATGGAATTGTTTTCTTAATTTCCTTTTCAAATTGTGTATTGTTGGTGGTTAGAAACCCAACTGATTTTTGTGTTTTGATTTTGTTATCCTGCAACTTTCCTCAATTTGTTTCTAACTTCTAACATTTTTAAAAATACAGTTAATAAAGTAATAGCTGTCTGTATTTTTTTAATTGGAAAATACAGAAAGGAAGAAGAAACTAATAAACATCCATTATCCAATCACAATTATGTTTTACATTTTGGTGTCTTTCCATTTAGTTGGTTTTCTATCCTTTTTAAAAACCAAGCTGCAAAGTAACATTTATATATCTGTCATATGAACCTCCCTTTACAGTTTTGAGGATCTTGATGGTTATATGATATTTAATTAAGTGGAAGTGCTATGGTTTACATAACCATTACTTTGCAATAGGACTTTTAGGTTGCTTCTAATTTATCACTGTTAACTAATACTGTAGGGAACAACTTTGTACATGAAATGTTTCTATGTTTAAAACTGTTTCCCTAATACAAGGTTTATTAATTGTAAAAACAGTTCCAGCAATTTAGAATTGTGAAAACTGAAAGTTTTCCTTTTCACTTTTTCTTTAGTGGTAACCACTGTTAACAATTTAGTATATATTTTTTTCTTAGTTTTAAAATTGTGATAAAATACAACATAAATTTTACCATCTTAACCATTTTTAAATGTATAGTTAAGTGATATTAAGTTGTGAACCCGAAGTATTTGAGACAGATCTCAATCAATGTGGAAAGTTAATTTTGCCAAGGTTAAGGATGCACCCGTGACACAGCCTCAGGAAGTCCTGACAATGATGCAGGATTTTTCTCCGCCTCCTTTGCTAGACTCACAGCAGGGGTGCCCCATCTACTTGGCCTGCCACACTAGGCTCCCTTGTGGGAGGGAGTATGTGAGTGAGTGAGTGAGTGAGTAAGTGTGGGATCCCACAGGCTGCTCTGGGTGCTGACACAGGAGCAAGCTCTATGCAGTGCCCATGCCCAGACCAGGCATGTTGCCTCGAGGGGAATGCGGTGACACCCAGACCAGGGTGCCTGTGACCCTGAAGCCCCAGAGGGGGTGTTAATGTGCTAATTAGCTCTTTTAGTTCTGCTGCCCACAGCCTGATGGACCACAGATTGTTAGCAGCTCATTCGACCCCTGGCCCTGTTGCATGGGGTGGCTGCACTCTGCCAGCGAGGGGAAAGGGCCAGTGTGACAACCTTTCTGGGTACCCACAATTGGTGGGTCCCGACCTCTTGTGCAGCGTCCAAGAAGAATGAGGTCGCACTTGCTGATTGAAGGATGGTGGGGGCGGAGAATTTTACTGAGCAATGAAAACAGCTCTCAGCAGAAAGGGGAGCTGGAGAGGGGACGGGAAGAGCAGGTCATTGTCTTCCCCTGAAGTCAGGAGGTCTTTGTCCTGAAGTCAGGCCATCTCCTCCCTGAAGTCAGGCTGTCTCCTCCCCAAAGTCAGGCCATCTCTATTCCACTGACTGAGTCTGGGGTCTTTAGAGACACAGGATGGGGGTGGCACAGGCCATAGGTAGTATAATAGTATAGGAAAAAGCAACATTTGTTTGGTTAAAAGGCATTTTTCAGAAAGATCCAATTGGGAGAGAGCAGGTAAACAGGAATAGAAGTTCTCACTCTGGTGCATGAGTTTCAGGCTGTTTTTGACTTGAAGGTGGGGTTTCACCAGGGACCCACCCTATCTGCCTATGATTTCTCTGCCTTCTGTCTCTGTTAATAATGATATGGGCCGGGCGCGGTGGCTCAAGCCTGTAATCCCAGCACTTTGGGAGGCCGAGACGGGCGGATCACAAGGTCAGGAGATCGAGACCATCCTGGCTAACATGGTGAAACCCCGTCTCTACTAAAAATACAAAAAACTAGCCGGGCGAGGTGGCGGGCGCCTGTAGTCCCAGCTACTCCGGAGGCTGAGGCAGGAGAATGGCGTGAACCCGGGAGGCGGAGCTTGCAGTGAGCTGAGACCCGGCCACTGCACTCCAGCCTGGGCGACAGAGCGAGACTCTGTCTCAAAAAAAAAAAAAAAAAAAAAAAATGATATGTGCCCAAGGTGGTTGGGACATGTGAAGGGGTGGCCTGCCCCTCCACACCTGTGGGATATCTCATCAGGTGCGATGAGAGACAGAAAAGAAGTAAGACATAGAGACAAAATATAGAGAAACAACAGTGGACCCAGGAGACTGGCACTCAGCATACCAAGGACCTGCACTGGCACTGGTCTCTGAGTTCCCTCAGTTTTTATTGATTATTATTTTCTTTATCCCAGCAGGAGGAATGTGGTAGGAGAGCAGGGTGATAATAGGGAGAAGGTCAGCAAGAAAACATGTGAGCAAAGGAATCTGTGTCACAGTTAAGTTCAAGGGGAGGTAGGTACTATGCCTGGATGTGCATGTAGGCCAGATTTATGTTTCTCTCCGCCCAAACATCTCAGTGGAGTAAAGAATAACAAAGCAGCATTGCTGCCAACATGTCTCGCCTCCTGCCATAGGGCAGTTTTTCTCCTATTTCAGAATTGAACAAATGTACAATCAGGTTTTATACCGAGACATTCAGTTCCCAGGGGCAGGCAGGAGACAGTGGCCTTCCTCTTTTACTAATCCACCTCAGCACAGACCCTTTATGGGTGCCGGTCTGGGGGACGGTCAGGTCTTTCTCATTCCACGAGGACATATTTCAGACTATCACATGGGGAGAAACCTTGGACAATACCTGGCTTTCCAAGGCAGAGGTCGCTGCAGATTTTCGCAGTGCATTGTGCCCCTGGTCTATTGAGACTAGAGAATGGCGATGACTTTTACCAAGCATACTGCCTGTAAACATTTTGTTAACAAGGCACGTCCTGCACAGCCCTAGATCTCTTAAACCTTGATGCCATACATCACATGTATTTGTGAGCTCAAGGTTGGGGCAGAGTGGCTGGGGCAAAGTCATAAATTAACAACAACATCTCAGCAAAGCAATTGTTTAAGGTACAGATCAAAATGGAATTTCTTATGTCTTCCCTTTCTACATAGACACAGTAACAGTCTGATCTCTCTTTCTTTTCCCTACATATCCCCCTTTTCTTTTTGACAAAACCTCCGTCATCATCATGGCCCGTTCTCGCTGGTCGCTGTCTCTCTGGAGCTGCTGGATATACCTGTAGACTAACAACAGAGAGAACAGACACACAAGGATTAATACAAAATTTGCAATAGTGGAATTTCCAGTGGTTTTAACCCAAGTGACGGGGTTAAGATTTGTGAGGCTATCAACAGCTTTTACCGTTGCCTCAGTTTCTGGCACCAGATTTAACTGGGCTTTTGATGCCTTAAAAATTTGTTTTTTTGATTTTGAAATACCTAAAGTAAGATTATTTTCTCTTCCTTGTAGATGGCATCTAACCATGTCCCAGTGATGTTCAGATTCATTATAGGCTCGAGGTGTAATACAAAAATCTAGCGTATTCCAGTCACACTGTAACTGAAAAAGATATTCCAAGCTCATGAGCCTATCTCCCATTGAAATGACAGTTTGTCTAAGATCATTAATTTGGTTTGCCAATTTTTGATCTATTTGGATCTGAGAATTCTACAATTTTGAGGAATTATTTTGCCAATTATTCACATATTTTGCAGTTTGAATAGAGGAGTGTAAAGCAATTCCAGCAGCCGCAGCAGTAGCTGTGACTGCAATAAGACCCATAATCACTGCAATCAAAGTAAAAATGAGTCTTTTGGATCTAGTTAGAACTCCTTTTAATACTTCTGTTAAAATATGGATGGATGGGGAAGCCTCCCACGGTTGGTTCATGGACACAGGGATCTACGCGCCCTCTCTTGCCCTCACTGGCAAAATATGGTGCTGCCAATCAAAAGTTGAATCAATGCAAGTAAACAATTTACAATTTTCACAAGTTATAGTTTGGGAATCTGGTTTAATAACTATGTTTCCTACAACTAGCATATAAGGGGGTTTTACACAACTTTGTAAAGGAATTGTCAGATTGGAATTTAGGTTAATAGTATAATATGGCTTACGATTTCTTGTTCCCATAACTTGATTTCCAGACCAAATTCTAATGTGGTGCGAGGCCACAGTAAGCTTCCATAATTCTGGATGATCAGGACCAGTAACAGGACTAACTAACTTTGGTCAAGGTGATGAAATTCCCTTTTCACCCCATTTCCATGGATAGGGTGATTCTAACCTTCTATAAACCTGGTCTAGCCTTTTAGTTAAATTACTATCATAGGCCGGATTAGAGGGCCAGACAGATGGGACCTGTGAACACGAGTAAGTCTGGCCTGTACAATCATAATATAATTGGCCTCGAGGGGCCCAGTCTATAATAATTCCAAATTTATTGTTTTGTAATACCACCGCAGTATCAGCCACACATTGTTCCCAAACTAACACTTCTGGGTCTTCTTCTGATTCTTTGGGACTTTTCTTTGGGGCAAGGTTTTCCCTTAGGCCTACATTTTAATGATCTTTGATAAGAAGAGTGCTGTAAATTATTTATTTGTGACCCGAGTGACATTCCACTTACCATGTGATAAGTAAATTTACTGGAGGCACTGACAGTAGGTACTTCAACCAACCAGTTTTGGGTTGTAGGCATTAAGCATCCTGGTGCTTTCCCCAGGCAAATAGGAGGATAATGATACCCAATGGAAATGTTTAACATCATTCCTTCTTCTTCAGGTTGGGCAGGGCTACAGTCATCTGTGGCCTGGTACCCATGCACTATTATTAACATATGCTTCAATAGGATTATCTATCCAAGTGACTGCCCGAATTAAGGGCGGGAAAGGCACACAGGCCCAGTAAGTATAATTAGCTGCAGCTGCTTCTGCAGACATAGGGAGACTTATCACTGATGATACAATCATTAAAGCTGCAAGTAGCATATTCTCTGGAGTTTGTGTTACCCTTGTGTTCTTCAGGCTTTTTTCAGCTAACCGTGTCAGGTTCTTCAGTTGGGCCCAGGTTGGCGGCTCCCGCTTCCTTGGTGGATAGCAACTTCTTCTGTAAGTCGTAGGTATCCAAACTGGAAGCTGCTTTTCTGCTGGTGAAATACAAGCCAAACCTCTCCCCCATATTATCACCTTACCTATTTCTTATGTCTTATTTTTGATGTCCTTTCACCAAATCAGTTTTCCCTCATGTGGGCTGTTCTTTTTACCTGTAAAAATGTTGTTCTGCAGAAGTAGTGGTCTGAGTTCTATAAATGTTTAAAAAATTTAAAGTATAGAGTGCTAGATTAAGTTGCATCTGGGGAGTGTTATACTCCTTACTCTCTTTTTCCCTTTTTTGTTTAACCAATTGAGCTTTGAGTGTTCTATTAGTTCTTTCAATTATGGCCTGTCCTTGGGAATTATAAGAGATTGCTGTTGTATGTGTAATTTTTCACTGATTTAAGAATTTTTGAAATGCTTTACTGCAGTATCCTGGCCCATTATCTGTTTTAATTTTTTCTGGAACTCTCATGACAGCAAAACAAGTTAATAAATGTCTTTTAACATGGGAAGTATCTTTTTCTGTCTGGCAGATTGTCCACATGAAATGTGAATAAGTATCAACCGTCACATGGACAAATGACAATTTTCCAAATGAAGGTACATGTGTGACATCCATTTGCCATAACGCATTAGGGCATAGACCTCTGGGATTAACTCCTGCCACCTGAGTGGGCAGGTGTAGGACTTCACACTGACTACAGTGTTGTACAATATTTTTTGCCTGTTTACATGTGATACCCAATTTATTTTTTAGGCCTGTTGCATTTACATGAGTCAGGGCATGAAGTTCTTGTGCTTCCATGAAGGCAGATGATACTAGCAAGTCAGCTTGTTCATTTGCCTTAGTTAAAGGCCCTGGTAAATTAGTATGTGCTCGAATATGAGTAATATAAAATGGGAAATTTCTTTTTCTTGGAGTTTGTTGTAACTAATTAAACAGCTGATTTAACTGATCATCCATACTATATTTGATTAGGGCTGTCTCAACATCCTTTGTAGCCTGTACTACATATGCAGAATCTGAAACAGTGTTAATAGGCTGATTAAAATCTTGTAACGCTGAAATGACAGCAACCAACTCTGCTCTTTGAGCTGAGTGATACTGAGTTTCAATGACTCGTTCTTTTGGCCCAGTGTCAGCTGCTTTTTCATTGCTGGAACCATCAGTAAACACCGTCAGAGCATTTTCTAAAGGTTTAAGTCTGGTAATTTTAGGTAAAATCCAAGTAGTTAATTTTAAAAACTGGATGATTTTTGTTTTTGGGTAATGATTATTAATAATTCCCACAAAATCAGCAAGACCAATCTGCCATGCAGCAGAATTGATAAAGGCTTGTCTAACCTGTTCTTTGTTTAAAGGAACAATGATTTTATTTGGGTCACTTCCACACAGTTTTACTGTTCGTAGTCTTGCCTGACCAATTAATGTAGCCATTTGATCTAAATACAATGTGAAAGTCTTAATTATACTGTGAGGAAGGAATGACCACTCCACAAGATCTATATTTTGAACAATAATGCTTGTTGGAGAATGTACAGTAGCAAAAATCAAAAGTTGGAGTGGGGCTAAATGATCTATTCTATTTACTTGTGCTGACCAAATTTTTTCTTCAGCTAATTCAATTTCTTTAGTTGCCTCTGGATTTAATGTTCTTTTACTGTTCAAGTCTGGATCCCCTCTCAAGACAGAGAACAAATTTGACATGGCATAAGTAGGGATGCCTAGAGTTGGCCAAATCCAATTAATATCTCCTAGCAATTTTTGAAAGTCATTTAATGTTCTTAATGTGTCTTGTCTTATTTCTATTTTTTTGTGGTTTAATTTTTCTTTCCTCTACCTGCATTCCCAAATACTGAAAAGGAGTGGATGTCTGAATCTTATCACATGCTATTGTCAGGCCTGCGTTTGCAACCTCTATCTGCAGAAATGTGTAACAGTCAATTAATTTGTCTCTTGTTTTTGCAGCACACAAAATATCATCAACACAATGAATGATATAACAGTCTGAAAACTTGTCTCTAACTGGTTGAAGAACCTGAGCTACAAAAGTCTGACAAATAGTTGGACTATTAAGCATTGCCTGAGACAACACTTTCCACTGAAACCTGGTGGCTCATTCTTTGTTATTTATGGCTGGTATAGTAAAAGCAAATTTTTCACAGTCCTGCTCCGCCAGAGGAATGGTAAAAAAACAATCCTTTAAATCAGTTATAATTAAAGGCCAATCTTTGGGGATTATGGCTGGAGAGAGCAGTCGGGGTTGGAGAGGCACCATAGGTTGAATTACCACATTAATGACTCCCAAGTCAGTTAGCATGCGCCATCTGCCTGATTTTTTCTGAATTACAAACACAGGAGAATTCTAAAGAGAGAAAGTGGATGAAACATGTCCTTTTTAAAATAGTTTTTTACTATTTTATGTAGCGCCCCCAACTTTTCTTAGGGAGCGGCCACTGTTTGACCCATACAGTACACTGCAGGGCGAGTCTGAATTGCTCCTTCACCATAGTGAACTGTAGGTTGGAAAATAATGAGTGCCACGAGCCAAGTTGCAGCAAGCCTAGTTTCAGGCTCCCTCCTCCAGCACTCACTCGGCTGAGGAGGAGGTGGCCATAATGGTTTTAGACCCAATGGCCCCGATGTTTCTGGACTTTTTTCCTTTTAATTTTAATGTTTCAGGATATATTACCTCCTGTAATTGATTGTAGTCAACATATTGCGTTGACCGAGCCATTACTAGCTGTGCTACATTTTTACAATGTGAATTTTCCATTCCTTTTTTGAACTCTGTCCCTGCCTCTTCTTCACAATCTATTACACAGCTTTCAGGGGCATCAGAAACTGAAACGCTATCTTCTATTTGAAATGGTTCTAAAGTTGCTTTAATAATGGCCCAATCATTTCATACTGTAAGTGGGATGATTTTACCTTCCCTACTTGCTTGTTTTAATTCCTTGCCAATTTTTTCTCAATCTTTTAAATCTAAAGTTCCCTGTTCTGGAAACCAAGGGCAGAATTGTTCTATTATTTGAAATAGCGTAATTAGATTTTCTGTAGAGGCTTTAACTCCCCTTCTTCTTAAAAGAATTTTAATGAAGCTGAGATAAGAAGAATATGTACTTTCAGTTTGCCCCACTGTTACCCTGGATTCCTCCGAGCACACAAGCTTACCGTAAGGCTGACTGTGGACATACTCGGGAATCTCTTGTCGGCTGTCCTCAGTGCTCACGTTCTTAGCGTACCTTCACCCTAGAGAAAGGCCCCACGTTGGGCGCCAGATGAAGGGGTGTCCTGCCCCTTGACACCTGTGGGATATCTTGTTAGGTGTGACGAGAGACTGAGAAAAGAAATAAGACACAGAGATGAAGTATAGAGAAACAACAGTGGGCCCAGGAGACCGGCACTCATCATACCAAGGACCTGCACTAGCACTGGTCTCTGAGTTCCCTCAGTTTTTATTGATTATTATTTTCATTATCTCAGCAAGAGGAATGTGGTAGGAGAGCAGGGTGATAATAGGGAGAAGGTCAACAAGAAAACATGTGAGCAAAGGAATCTGTGTCACAATTAAGTTCAAGGGGAGGTACTATGCCTGGATGTGCACATGGGCCAGATTTATGTTTCTCTCTGCCCAAACATCTCAGTGGAGTAAAGAATAACAAAGCAGCATTGCTGCCAACATGTCTCACCTCCCGCCATAGGGCAGTTTTTCTCCTACCTCAGAATTGAACAAATGTACAATTGGGTTTTATACCAAGACATTCAGTTCCCAGGGGCAGGCAGGAGACAGTGGCCTTCCTCCATCTCAACTGCAAGAGGCTTTCCTCTTTTACTAATCTACCTCAGCACACACCCTTTATGGGTGTCGGGCTGGAGGACGGTGAGATCTTTCTCATCCCATGAGACCATATTTCAGACTATCACATGGGGAGAAACTTTGGACAATACCCAGCTTTCCAAGGCAGAGGTCCCCGCGGCTTTTCGCAGTGCATTGTGCCCCTGGTTTATTGAGACTAGAGAATGGCAATGACTTTTACCAAGCATACTGCTTGTAAACATTTTGTTAACAAGGCACGTCCTGCACAGCCCTAGATCTCTTGAACCTTGATTCCATACAACACATGTTTTTGTGAGCTCAAGGTTGGGGCAGAGTGGCTGGGGCAAAGTCACAAATTAACAACATCTCAGCAAAGCACTTGTTTAAGGTACAGATCAAAATGGAATTTCTTATGTCTTCTCTTTCTACATAGACACAGTAACAGTCTGATCTCTTTTTCTTTTCCCCACAGGCATGGCCTAGTTTTATACATTTTAGGGAGACAGGAGATATCAATAAAGTACATGTAAGATGTACATTGGTTCAGTCTGGAAAGGCCAGACAACTTGAAGGAGGGGGTGCTTCCAGGTTATAGGTAGATTTAAACATTTTCTGATTGGCAGTTGTTTGAAAGAGTTATGTTATTATCTAAAGACCTGGAATCAGTAGAAAAGAATGTCTGGGTTGTGATGATTAGGAGTTGTGGAGACCAAAGTTTTATCATGCACATGAAGCTTCCAGGTACCAGGCTTCAGAGAGAACAGATTGTAAATGTTTTTCATCAGACTTCAAGAATCTGTTCTATCAGTAATTGTGAAAGGGAAGAGGGCATAATGAGACATGTCTGCTCCCTGCTCCCCATCATGGTCAGAACCAGTCCTCCCGGTTAGCCTTGGAATGCTCTTGCCAAGAGAAGTCCATTCCGATGGTGGGGCAGGGGGTGGTTAGAATTTTATTTTTGGTTTACAAAGTACGTTAACATTGTTGTGCAACCATCACCACCATCTGTCTCCAGAACACTTTTTATCTTGCTGAACTCGAACTCAATACCCATTAAACAGTAACTCCCTGGAATTCTCCCTTTCCCTCAGCCTCTGGCAACCACTAATCTACTTTCTGTTTCTATGACTGTTCTAGAAATCTCATATAAGTGGAATTATACAGCATTTCGGTTTTCATAACTGGCTTATTTCACTTTGCAAAATGTGTTCAAAGTTCAAACTCATGTTGTAGCATGCATCAGAATTTCCTTTCTTTTTAAAGCTGAATAATATTCTATTATATGTATTTATCACATCTTGCTTACCCATTCATCTGTCACTAAACACTTGGATTTCTTCCATCTTTTCGCCATTGTGAATAATGCTACTATGAACGTGCGTATATGCCAATCTCCTTGAGTCCCTGATTTTCAATTCTTTTTGGGTCTATACCCCAAAATAGAATTGTTTTATCATATGGTAATTCTATTTTTAACTTTTTGGGAAACAGCCATACTGTTTTCCAATGTGACTGCACCATTTTCCATTCCCACCAATAGGGCATAGTGGTTTCAATTTCTATACACCCTTGCCAACATTTTTTATTTTCTGTTTTTTTTTTTAATAGTAGCCATCATAATGGGTATGAAATAGTATCTCATTATCATTTCAATTTTAATTTTTGCTTTTTTTTTTCTTTTTTGAGACAGGGTCTCTCTCTCGTTGCCCAGGCTGGAGTGCAGTGGCGTGATCATAGTTCACTGCAGCCTTGACTTCCCAGGCTCAGGTTCTTTTCCTGCCTCAGCCTCCTGAGTAGCTAGACTTCAGACACACACCACCCCACCCAGCTACTTTTTGTACTTTTTGTACTTTTTGTGGATACCGGGTTTTACCCTGTTGCCCAGGCTGGTCTTGAACTCCTGGGCTCAAGCCAGTCTCTCACCTCGGCCTCCCGAAGTGCTGAGATTGTAGGTATGAGCCACTATGCCTGGCCTGATTTGCATTTTTGTAATGATTAGTGATTGTTCTAACATTTTTGTGTGTGTGTGTGTGGACTCTTCAGGGTTTCCTACATAAAATATGTCATCTGAGAAGAGAGATAATTTTATGTTTTTTTCCAATTTAGATGCTTTATATTTCTTTTTCTTCCCTGCTTGCTCCAGTTAGGACTTCCAGTACTATGTTGAATAGAAGTGGCAAAAGCAGGGATCTTTATTCTTGTTTGTGATCCTAGAGCTTTTAGTCTTTAACCATTTAACATGTTAGCTGTAGGATTTACATATATGGCCTTTATTATATTGAGGTAGTTCTCTTTTATTTCTAGTTTGCTGGGTACTTTTTATCATGAAAATATGTTGAATTTTGTCAAATGTTCTTTCTGAATCAATTGAGATGATCTTGTGGTTTTGTATTTAATTCTGTTTATGTGGAGAAATGCATTTTTTTTTTTTTTTTTTGATATGGCGTCTCACTCTGTCACGCAGGCTGGAGTGCATTGGCACGATCTCAGCTCACTGCAACCTCTGTCTCCTGGGTTCAGGTTGTCCTGCCTCAGCCTCCCGAGTAGCTGGGATTACAGGCACCTGCCACCACGCCCAGCTAATTTTTGTATTTTTAGTAGAGACGGGGTTTCAACATGTTGGCCAGGCTGGTCTCAAACTCCTGACCTCAGGTAATCTGCCTGCCTTGGCCTCCCAAAGTGTTGAGATTACAGGTATGAGCCACCGCACCTGGCCACATTGGTTGTTTTTTGTATGTTAAATCATCCTTGCATTACAGAAATAAATCCCACTTGGTTGTGGTATATAGTAATTTTAAAGCATTGTTGAATTCTGTTGGCTAGTATTTTGTTGAGGATTTTCACTTCAGTGTTTATCAGGGATACTGGTCTGTGGTGTTCTTTCCTTGTAGTGTATTTGTTTGACTTTGGTATTAGGGTAATGCTGGCCTTATAGAGTAAGTGGGAGGTGTCCTCTCTTCCGTCTTTTTAACAGTTTAGGAGGATTGCTGTTAATTTTTCTGTAAATGTTTGGTAGAATTTACTAATGAAACCATCTTGTTCTAGGGTTTTGTTTTATGTTTTTGTTGTTGTTGTTGTTGTTTCGGTTGTTGTTGAAAGCTTTTTGGTTATAGATTCAATCTCCTTATTAATTGTAGTCTATTCAAGTTTTTTGTTTGTCCAGATTCGCTCTTGGTAGATTGTATATTTCTAGGATTTTATTCACTTCATCTAGTTATCTAATTTTTCATCATGTAAGTATTCACATTACTATCTTATGATCCTTTTTATTTCTGTAAAAGCAGCAGCAATGTCTCCTTTCATTTCTGATTTTAGTTATTTGAGTCTTCTCTCTCATTTTCTTAGTCAGTTGGCAGTTTTGCTGATCTTATGGAAGAACCAACTCTTGTTTTATTAATTTTAAAAGTTGTTTTCTATTCTCTCTTTTGTTGATCTCTGCTCAAATCTTCATTATTTCTTTTCCTCTGCTAGGTTTCAGTTTCATTTGTTATTTTTCTGGTTCCTTAAGGTATAAAGTTACATTATTGATTTGGGTTCTTATTTTTTTATGCAAGCAATTACAGCTGTAAATTTCCTTTTTAGTACTATGTTTGCTGCAACCCACATATTTTGGTACATTTGTTTTTATTTTTATTTGTCTCCAGATATGTTATAATTTCCCTTGTGATTTTTTTCTTTTGAGCCATTGTTATTTGAGAGAGTATTGTTTTGTTCTGTCTTTTATTTTCTTTAGAGATGAGCTCTTGCTCCATCATCTAAGTTGGAGTGCAGTGGCATGATCAAAGCTCACTGCAGCCTCAAATGCCTGGGCTCAAGTGATCCTTCCACTTCAGCCTCCTGAGTATCTGGGATTAAGGAATGTGTTGTTTAATTTTTACGTATTTGTGGATTTTTCAGCACAACTTTTACTATTGGCTTCTTTCCATTGTGATTGGAAACAATATTTTGTATGATTTTAATCTTTTAAAATTCATTAAGACTGTTTTGTGGCCTAACACATCATCTATCTGGGAGAATGTTTCATGTGCACTTAAAAAAAAGTATATTCTGTTGTTGGGTGGATTGTGTTGTTTATGTCTGTTAGGGCCATTTGGTCTGTAGTGTTGTTCAAGTTCTTGTATTTCCTCATTGATCTTCTGTCTAGTTGTTCTATCTGTTATTGAAAGTGAAGTACTGAAGTCTCCTACTATTTTTTTTCAAGTTGTCTGTTTCTCTCTTCAATTCTGTCAATGTTTGCTATGTAAATTTAGGCTCTAATATTTATTGCATAAATGTTTTTAATTGTTATATCTTCTTGGTGAATTGACCCTTTCACCATTATATAATATTCTCCTCTGTTTCTTGTAACAGTTTTATTTTTACTTAAAGTCTATTTTTAGGCTATGAGTGGTGGCTCATGCCTGTAATCACACACTTTGGGAGCCCAAGGCAGGCGGATCACCTGAGGTCAGGAGTTCGAGACCAGCCTGGCCAACATGGTGAAACCCTGTCTCTACTAAAAATACAAAAAAAAAAAAAAAACCAAAAAACAAACGAAAAAAAACAACTTAGCACCTGTAGTCCCAGCTACTTCAGAAGCTGAGACACGAGAATTGCTTGAACCTGGGAGGCAGAAGCTGCAGTGAGCCAAGATTGTGCCACTGCACTGTAGTCTGGGTGACAGAGTGAAACTCCATCTTAATTAAAAAAGAAAAAAAAAGAGTCTATCTTTTTCCCTGTGTGTTTCTCTCTGTGCCTCTCTCTTCTCTTTCTGGAATTCCAAGAGCATATAATTTGGTCCACTTAATGTTGTTCCATATGCTCCGTAGGCTCTGTTCACTTTTCTTCATTGTTTTTTTCTTTTTGCTTCTCAGACTTCATAATTCCAAATGATGTTTCTTCAAATTCACTGATTCTTCTGCCCATTCAATTCTGACGTTGAACCCCTCTAGTTAATTTTCCAATTCAGTTAGCTTATTTTTCAACTCTAAGATGTCTGTTTGGTTCTTTTAAAAAATAATTTCTGTCTCTTTGCTGATATCCTATTTTGTTCATGTATTATTTTCCTGATTCCTTTAATTCAGGTAAGGTAAAGGGTAAGATGTACACAACTCACAATTTGATATGTCTTGGATTTGTGTCCCTGACAAAATCTCCAGTTGTAATCCCCAGTGTTGGAGGAGGGGCCTGGTGAGAGGTGATTGGATCATTGGAGCGAATTTCCCTCTTGCTGTTCTTGTTAGTGACTGAATTCTTATGACATCTGGTTGTTTAAAAGTGTGTAGTACCTCCCCGTCTCTCTGTTTCCTGGGGCCTGCCCAGTCATGCTTCCTTTACAGCCTATGGAACCACGAGCCAATTAAACCTCTTTTTTTGTTTTGTTTTTTTTTTGTTGTTTTTGAGACAGCGCCTGGCTCTGTAGCCCAGGCTGGAGTGCAGCAACCTCCGCCTCCCGGGTTCAAGCAATTCTCTGCCTCAGCCTTCTGAGTAGCTGGGATTATAGGCACCCACCACTACGCCTGGCTAATTTTATTGTATTTTTAGTAGAGACGAGGTTTCACCATCTTGGCCAGGCTGGCCTTGAACTCCTGACCTCATGATCCACCCGCCTTGGCCTCCCAAATTTCTGGGATTACAGGTGTGAGCCACCGCGCCTGGCCCAATTAAACCTCTTTTCTTTATAAATTACCCAGTCTCAGGTAGTTCCCTATAGCAATGTGAGAACGGACTAATGCACAATTGCCAAACATTTAGACAAAAGAGTAGTAATGTAGATGTATGTAGAGAAAGCAAATGGAGACCGGGTGCAGTGACTCATGCCTGTAATCTCAGCACTTTGGGAGGCCAGGGCAGGTGGATCACTTGAGGCCAGGAGTTTGAGACCAGCCTGGCCAACATGGAGAAACCCATCTCTACAAAACATACAAAAAATTAGTGGGTGTGGTGGTGCACACCTGTAATCCCAGCTACTCAGGTGGCTGAGACATGAGAATCACTTGAATCTGGGAAGCGGAGGTTGCAGTGAGCCAAGAGTGCGTCACTGCGTCCCAGCCTGGGCGACAGAGTAAGACTGTGTCTCAAAATAAAGAAATAAATAAAAATAAAAATAAAAAAAAGAAAAGAAATGGAACAAAATGCTAAAACTCAGTGAATCTGTGTCACAGGAATAGCAGTGCTTTTTAGTATTGTTGTAACTTTTCTGTAAGTTTGAATTTTTCCAAATAAAAAGTTTTTAAAAATGGCCCATGACTCTGTTCCCCTAAATTTTATCTCCCCTTTGAGAGAATCTGACTTCAGTCTCACCATTGCCCCAATATGTGTGGTAGTCCAACTTGAAATGTTATACCAGTTTGTCTCAGGCAAGAGCAGTGGGATATACTTCTCACAACTGATGTTCTAACATCCATGTTTACAGAATATAGAAAAGGAACACAAGGGGAAATTAAGTAAAAAATATACATTACAGGCTGGGCACGGTGGCTCACGCCTATAATCCCAGCACTTTGGGAGGCCGAGACGCATGGATCACCTGACATCAGGAGTTCGAGACCAGCCTGGCCAACATAGTGAAACCCTGTCTCAACTAAAAATACAAAAACTTAGCCGGGCATGGTGGTGGTGCGGGTAATCCCAGCTACTTGGGAGGCTGACGCGGAAGATTTGCTTGAACCTGGGAGGCAGAAGTTGCAGTGAGCCAAGATCGCACCACTGCACTCCAACCTAGGCAATAAGAGCAAAACTTCATCTCAAAATAAAATTAAAAATTAAAAATTATATATTACATACAAAACTACAAAATGAATGCAGAGATACAAAGAGTCACATTTACATGATTTCAGATACTGAAAATCAGAGTGTAGATTTTGGAGTCAGTAACATCTGAGTTCTAACCTTTCCTCTGTCACATATAGTCATGTGACCTGGAACAGGATATTTTACCTCTTTCTACTTCAGTTTTTGTATCTTGGACAGGGGCTTGTAAATCCTCAGTGTATGCAGCAAAAAAAAAAAAAAAAAAAAAAAAAGAAAAGAAAAAGAAATATAGGAAGAAGTAGAAAATGAAGGAAAAAATCTAAAAATATATATTATATATGAAGAAGATTCCTGAAAAATAGGGGTAAGGAAGAAAACTAGACACCAAATAGTTTCCTACTTCAAGATTTTAGAGACTTCACTGGTATCCTTGGAGTCTGAAAAGCTTTGTCGTTTCCAAGAATTTCTGGTTGCAATGGGGTAGGGAAAAGATTGGGGAAAGATAGGGATCTTATCTCCTACGGTCCTTCTGAGAGCCACATGCTTTATATGTGTACTTATTTAGTACCTAGGACCTTCTGACACTTCCTTATGTTGCTGGTGGAAGTATAGATTATTAAACCTCTTCATAGGTGTTTTGGCAATACATATCCAAATAAAAAAGTACAGATGTGCACAATGAAGGTTGTATAGGGATATTCACTGCAATATTGTTCTAAAAGCAAATTCATGAAAGGATCAGTTGAATAAACTATTATAGATTCATATAAAGACTGCAACCATTAAGAAGAATGAGACGTCTGCATATTCTGACAAATGATTTCCTATACATATTTACCATAGAAAGCAAGTTGTGTAAGGAATGCTACCTTTTTGGCAGTGGTTTGGGGGAAGTTATGCACACACCTATCTACCTCATCAGGGTGCTTACTTACACTGTCTCTGGAAGGCCACACAAGAAATTCAAGTTTTTCAGAAGAGAAGTTTGGGGACACAGGATGGAGGGAAACTTTTCAATCTATTCCCTTTTATACTTTTTACATTTGTTGCCAAGTGCACGTGTTGCCTTTTAAAAATTGGATTTTTAAACAAATTTACCACTACTACTTACCACCAAAACCTTCCCCCATTCCTCAGCTCTACTCCAGGGCCTTGACTGGCGCTGACAGCTCACCACCCCTTTTTTCTCCAGCAAGAAGCCACTGGTTTAAGGGAGATATGAAAGGTGGGCTGGATACACAGGTGGACATTTACTTTTCACTCTGTATCTTTTATTTTTATATTTACAATCATGTGCATGTACTACTGTTACAGGAAAAGGGTCCCAATCCAGACCCCAAGAGTAGGTTCTTGGATCTCACTCAAGAAAGAATTCAGGGCGAGTCTGTAGGGCAAAGTGAAAGCAAGTTTATTAAGAAAGTAAAGGGAATAAAAGAATGGCCACTCCATAGAGCAGCCCCCAGGGCTGCTGGTTGCGCATTTTTATGGTTTTTCCTGATGATCTGCTAAACAAGTGTGGTGGATTATTCACGCCTCCCTTTTTTAGACCATATAGGGTAACTTCCTGACATTGCCATGGCGTTTATAAACTATCCTGGCACTGGTGGGAGTGTAGCAGTGAGGATGACCAGAGGTCACTCTCGTCGCCATTTTGGTTTTGGTGGGTTTCAGCCGGCCCCGTTACTGCAACCTGTTTTATCGTCAAGGTCTTTATGACCTGTATTTTGTGCTGACCTCCTATTTCATCCTGTGATTAGAATGCCTTAACAGTCTGGGAATGCAACCCAGTAGGTTTCAGCCTCATTATACCCAGTTCCTATTTAAGATGGAGTTGCTGCGGTTCACACGCTTCCGCCATTACCTTTTAAAAACAAAAAATTCATTTTTATTAAAAAACAAACAAACAAAAAACCCTTCCAGACCCCTTCTTAACACCTCTTCCCTCACTCCACACCCGCTAGCCCTTTTCACGGGACAAGCTCACCAGCTAGTCCTTCTCCAGTAAAAAGCCCAGTAAAAAGTCTTTCTCTAGTAAAAAAGCTTTCTCTTAAGGGAGGAGACTAGGGGTTAGGGAACAACTCCAGAAGAAAGGTGATGGGTGAACTGTTTAGAAGGTTAGTGTTGGTTCTTTTATTTGATTAAACAGGGATACACATATATCTACCAAGTAATAGGTAAGGGAGAAATAAGAACACTAAAAAAACTCGGAATCGTTAAGTGTGAAGCATATTTGGAGTTAACTCCAAATATTACTAAGAAAGAGGCGGGGACGCGCTGCATACCGGGATTTGTAGTCCCTTCCGGGGCGGGGTACAGCGCGCCTGCGTAGAGAAGCCGTCGCTCTTCCGGGCGCATGCGTGCGGCAGCGGCGCCAGGACTGATTGCACCCTGGCGGCTGCTGGCGTGTTGTGAGCTGGGAGCTCGGCATGGCGGTGCCCACTGCAGCCATGGGGCCCTCGGCGTTGGGCCAGAGCGGCCCCGGCTCGATGGCCCCGTGGTGCTCAGTGAGCAGCGGCCCGTCGCGCTACGTGCTTGGGATGCAGGAGCTGTTCCGGGGCCACAGCAAGACGCGCGAGTTCCTGGCGCACAGCGCCAAGGTGCACTCGGTGGCCTGGAGTTGCGACGGGCGTCGCCTAGCCTCGGGGTCCTTCGACAAGACGGCCAGTGTCTTCTTGCTGGAGAAGGACCGGTTGGTGAGCTGCCGGGGCTCGGCCCAGGCTAGGGGGAGGGGTCGTGGTGAAGTGAGGTGTGGTAGAGGGAGAGCGAATGGGGGGCGAACGGGACCGTGGGGTTGAAAGGAGAGTGGACTTGAGGGAGGGGGAAAGGGGGAGTATGGAGATGAGGGGGGAGTGTGGAGATGAGGGGGGAGTGTGGAGATGAGGAGGGAGTGGGGAGAAGGTGGAGTGTGGGGGTGACGGGGTCGTGAGGGGTGAGGAGAGGAAGATTGGGGGCGTGTGGAGAGTGTGGAAGTAAGGAGGTTGGCGATGGCGGGTGAAGGTGAGGAGAGGGTGGATGGGACCGGGCTGCGGTGGGAGCCTTACTCGTTTGGAATCGATTCGTGTGCTGGTAAGGAGTGGCTAGGGGCTGTGGTGGTGGTGGTGAGGAGGGCCCCTTTGAAAGTGATAGGGCGTCCCGTGGGAATGAGCGGCTGGGTTAGGAACGTTGATGGTACAGTAAGGGTGCAAAATCAGGAAGGAGGAGGAGGCCAGGGAGGGCACAAAAATAAGGGCATAGATGTGGAAGCTGAGAACAACAGGTCAGAAGGACTGCGGAGAAGAGAAGGGAGAAAGGGCTTAGAAGAACTGGATTCTGAATTACCCAGATCTTTACTCGTACCAGCATACCTTGGTTTGAATAAGGTTAGAAAGTTACATGGGGAGGCAGCTACATCTATGTGAAGTGACATCTGGATTCTGTTCTTTCAGGTCAAGGAAAACAATTATCGGGGACATGGGGATAGTGTGGACCAGCTTTGTTGGCATCCAAGTAATCCTGACCTATTCGTTACCGCGTCCGGAGATAAAACCATTCGCATCTGGGATGTCAGGACTACAAAATGCATTGCCACTGTGAACACTAAAGGTGACTATTCAGAGAGAGAGGGTAATAGGAAGATAAGCTGTTTGAATTCATTCAACAACCATTTTCCGAGTATCTTTTCTGTGCCTGGCACTCAGCAGTGTATGAGACATCCTGAGCTGAATAAGAGTTTCCAGCTCCAAGGACCTCCCCAGCGGGGAGGGGACATGTATATACAAATAACATAGCAAGGTATGGTTCATTTAATAATGGAGAGGTCTGCAAGATGGATACCCAGAATAGAAGTGAAAACAAAAGTCTGCCTAGGGGAGCCAGGGAAGGCCTCACCAAATTTGAGCAAACTTTTAGGATAGCCATAGAAATTGAGTGTGATCAATGTGCAGTGGGTGGGGAATGGGGCATTTCCAGGAGGGAACAGCGTGTGCAAAGGCATGGAGAATGTGGAAAATTCTGATTAGTTAGAATGGTTGAAATTTGGATGGTCTTGGTGAACTGCGAGAAAGTGACCAGAAAGTTGTGCGGTACATTTATAGGCTCTGTTGTAAGTATTGAGGCCGGTACTGTACGGGAATCTTGAGTTTTCATTTATCATAAGATGTTCCATTAGGAAAGAAAGTTGGTAAATAACTGTGATACACCCAAAATTTTGAAATGCTTTCTGATACATTTTAAGATACAGTATAGATACTAAAATGTGAAAAAATTATACATTTTAGAATGGAAAAGGTTGATGAGATTTTTAATTGATGTGTTCAGTGTGGGCCACTAGACTTTGTTGACAAGACTTACCTCTGGAGGCAGAATGGTGTGGTTTTTCCCCAGGTATACAGCTGCTGATCCATGAGTGATTCAGGTGATGTGTGGGTGAACATTAAAAACCAGTTTTGCAGATATTTTAATGTCTACTAGAAGAACTAGCTCATAGAATTTATTACTCAATTAAGGCTAAATTTATTTTTATTTTTATTTTTGAGACAGAGTCTTGCCCTGTTACCCAGGATGGAGTACAGTGACACAGTATTGGCTGTCTGCAGCCTCCACCTCCTGGGCTCAAGCCATCCTCCTACCTCAACCTCCTGAGTAGCTGGGACTACAGGCACATGCCACCATGCCTGGCTAATTTTTTGTAGAGCCGATTTTTGCCATTTTGCCGAGGCTGATCTTGAACTCCTGGACTCAAGTGATTTGCACACCTTGGCTTCCCAAAGTGCTGGGATAACAGGCTGGAGCCACCGCGCCCGGCTGCTAAATTTATTTAAGTAAAATTTTTTGGATCAATTTTAAGAAAAATCATGAATAAAGAAAAATACAGTGTTTAATGGACAGGACAAAAATTGTGATGTTGGCATGCGAGTGACTAGAGTTGAGAAATGCTGGTGTAAGAGAAAAGGGGGCTTTGGGGTCAAATCTGGGTTTAAATTCTTGGCTCTGTGACTTCATAGTTTTGACACTTTGGCTCATCTTCTTATCTCCTATTTCCTTTGTCTATAAAATGGGGATAATAAATGTGTCTTAGAGGAGTATTGTGAAGACCAAATCAGGAAATGTGTAGATGAATGTTCTGGACTCATTGTTGAATTATAAATGGTAGCTCCCTCCCATTGTCTAGGACTTTAATGAGTAAGCCCTGAAGAAAGCTCTGGTCTTCTTTCTAGGATAGCACAATAAACTTGTGGCGGATTATGAGCAAACAGATTATCTTGCTGTTTATATCTGGGTTCCTAGGGGAGAACATTAATATCTGCTGGAGTCCTGATGGGCAGACCATTGCTGTAGGCAACAAAGATGATGTGGTGACCTTTATTGATGCCAAGACACACCGTTCCAAAGCAGAAGAGCAGTTCAAGTTCGAGGTCAACGAAATCTCCTGGAACAATGACAACAACATGTTCTTCCTGACAAATGGCAATGGTTGTATCAACATCCTCAGGTGAGGGGGTCTAGCTTAGGGGACTGTCATATCTTTGTGCTGGGTGCTGTGCCATATACGGAGATGAATTAGATGTGAGCCTATCCTGAAGGACCTTAAAACACAAATAGAATCCTAACCTGTTTTAAGTACATTTGAGCTGTATATTTTATATACTTTATATTTTACTGAGTCCTTACAGAAATTCTAGGAGTTGATGGTTTGCTTCTCATTTGACAGATGAGGATCTGAGGGTGAGAGGTTACATCAGTAGTCAGCTAGTGTTTGCTGGAACTGGATGCACCTTGAATTATGACTAATTCATACCCTCTTTTTTTTGAGGTGGAGTTTTGCTCTTGTTGCCCAGGCTGGAGTGCAATGGCGCGATCTCGGCTCACTGCAACTTTCGCCTCCTGGATTCAAGCTATTCTTCTGCCTTAGCCTCCCGAGTAGCTGGGATTAGAGGCGTGCCCCACCACACCCGTCTAATTTTGTATTTTTTGTAGTTTAGAGTTTCTCCATGTTGGTCAGGCTGGTCTCCAACTCCCAACCTCAGGTGATCCACCCACCTCGGCTCCCAAAGTGCTGGGATTACAGGCGTGAACCACCGCACCCAACTGGCTAATTCGTACTCTTAAAGTTTCAACTTAAATATCACTTTCCCTTCAGGGGAAGCTCTCCCGCTACCCCAAGGTTAGAGGTAGGTTAGAGGCTTACTTTATGTACTTTCTGTAGGAAGCACTTTCCTTCTGGTTGTAATTGCATGGTTATTTGCCCATGTCTCCTGTTAGACTGTGAATTCCATGATGGTGGGGATGGTGTTTGCCTTGTTTAGTGTTGAATCCCTAATGTCTAGTCCTGCACCTGCTCCACATAGAAGGATCTTAGTGAATGTTTGTTCTCTAAATGAATGAAATTGTGGAGCTGAAATTCAGATCTGTTTAATTCTAGCCTTCCACTATCCCAGGTGATCAATGTGAGGCCAAGTGAGATATGTTCCGTGGGGAGTTGAAGGAGGGAGCTTGTGAACTTTATCTTGAAAGATAAGCAGAATTTGAAGAATAAGCAAAAGGGAACCACATAAGTGAAAAAGCAGGCATGAGTGAGCATGACTTATTTGCAGAGTAGTTCGTTCAGGGTTGTTGGGGGCATGCTGGCAGATAAGGGAAATAAGAGAGGGCATGATAATGGGAAGATGAAGTCTGATTTGGGACCAGATTATAAAAGGCCTTTATTTTATGCCTAGTATCTTGGATTTTATTTTGTAGGCAATGGGGATTCTATAATTTTTTAAGAAAAACCTTTTTATTATAAAACACAGATATTGAAAACCACATAACACAAATGTGTAGCTTAACGAACTCTTATAGGCTTAACTCTTGTGCAGCCCTGCTCAAGTCGAGGAGTAGTTCTTTCCAGCCACCCTAGAAGTCCATCCAGGTGTTTTGTCCTAATTACAACTCCCTTCCACAAAAGCGAACACTATCCTGACTTTTATGGTGATTCTTCATAGTTTTTCTACCACATGTGCAGCCCCTAGATACCCTAGTTTTGCTCATTTAAAAAAAAAAATTGATACGTCTTTTGTGTCTCTTAAATTACTCAAAAGAAACTTGCTAAAACATAGCTGCTGAAAAACCAGACTGGTAACCTGTGGAGATTCTCCCAGTTTGGCTTTTGCTGATTCCATGTGCTGTGTATATGTTGGACTGTTGTATAAAGAGATGCTGCTTCTTGTCTGCAATTTGGTTACCCAGTAGTGCAGTTCATCTAGGGAAGGCAGGATAAAATTTTGATTCTGTTTGTCAGATGATGATTTCGTTTCCTGCTGCCTCCAAAGATGACCAGTTAGGTTTGTTTTTTGTTTTTTTTAAATCATTATGGGCTCGTGTTTTTAAACATAGTTGATGTGTTTCCATGTCTTGTAATTGTTACGCCTATTGAAGCTCAAATTATCCCATCTTTGGCCAATAAAAACGTCTTCAAGTTGGTTCTTAAGCCCTTTTTTGACATAATCCCAGTCGTCTTCTGTTTTTTGCTCTCTGGTTTGATAAGATGTTTCAAGTTCATCTTGTACAATCTTGCCCCAGACCTTTAATCAGAAAATTCTCCAAGAAGCCTTAACATTCTGGCTGGGTGTCGTGGCTCACACCTGTAATCCCAGCACTTTGGCACTTTGGGAGGCCGAGGTGAGTGGATCACTTGAGGCCTGGCAATCATGGAGAAACCCCGTCTCTACTCAAAATACAAAAATTAGCTGGGCGTGGTGATGCAGGTCTGTAATCCCAGCTACTTGGAAGGCTGAGGCAGGAGAATCGCTTGAACCTGGGAGGTGGAGGTTGTAGTAAGCTTAGATTGTGCCACTGCACTCCAGCATCCTGGGTGACTGAGTGAGATTCCACCTCAAAAAAAAAAAAAAAGGAGGCCTTACATTCTTTCACTGAGAAATCATACTGAAGTTAGGAATGTTCATTACCGTTGGGTTGGCCTAGGAATTACGTGTGTGTGTGTGTGTATGTATATAAAGATAAAATACCTTGTGAACTCACATTGATAACTTCCAATTAAAATTGAGGACTCCGGGGATTTTATTAAACCTCATCTATATTACAAATATATTTCTTCCCTTCCAAATTGAGTATTCTGGTTCTCAAGGGCACAAGGGATCATAGAATTAGAATATCCGATGGTTACTTATTACCTGTATCCCGTGGTAAACATACAGATGTCTCTGAATAACAATATTACTGCCACTACCACCAATGTGATGACTTGAAACAAAAAATGTTTTTGCTTTTTGCATACACTCTTTGCATTCTTCCCCCATTAAAAAAAATAGTACTATATGTTGTAGGAGTGTGCAGCTGTTACATATTATACCCTCCCTTTAAACCATGTATAGTTTTTGCAAGAAACTCTATATTCAGTGTTCAGCACCAGTCCTTATAAGTCTTGAGTCATTTTTTTTATTGAAGCTCATTCTCTAGTTAAGATTCCTCGGGAAGCGTTCATGGGAACATTATTCCTGGAGTTTTTATTACAACTTATTTATGTACTTATAAAGCTTATAGATTTAATAAAACATTATTGTGCTTATTGTTTGTATCGTTATATTTCAAATTCAGTTTTGCTGGATGTAAAAATCCTTGACTCATTTTCTTGCTTGTGTATCTTTCTTAAATATGGTACTCCATTTTCTTTTGGCAGTAAGTGTTGCTGTCAGAAAGCCTGATAATCTAATTTTCTTTTTCTTTAAAGTCCACTAATTTTACTAGTCTGTGTCTCGATGTTGGTTGCTTTGGTTCTGTAGTCTCATGTATGTGTTGTGCTTTTTAAATAATGTAGTTCAAAATCTTTTTTTATTTCAGGAATATTATCTTGAATGACAGTTCTTGGTGGTGGTGCATTATCTTTGCTTTTCTTCTTCATTGTCTCCTATTATTATTTTAGCACCACAGTCCTCTTCTGCAGTTTGATCACTGTCTGTCTTGTTTCTCAGCTACCCAGAACTGAAGCCTGTGCAGTCCATCAACGCCCATCCTTCCAACTGCATCTGTATCAAGTTTGACCCGATGGGGAAGTACTTTGCCACAGGAAGTGCAGATGCTTTGGTTAGCCTCTGGGATGTGGATGAGTTAGTGTGTGTTCGGTGCTTTTCCAGGTAAGTAACTCTATCAGCACTTTCCTTGTTGGGTACATGAATTTTATTTTATTGTGAGTGACATTGTTCCCTCCTCTTATTTGGTAATTCTCATGTCTCTTCTGTCCACTCTGTATCATAGGCTGGATTGGCCTGTAAGGACCCTCAGTTTCAGCCATGATGGGAAAATGCTGGCGTCAGCATCGGAAGACCATTTTATTGACATTGCTGAAGTGGAGACAGGTAACCTCATGAGAATCTACTGTCTTTCACCTTTGGCATTCAGGACTTCTCTTGTGATCTCATCTCTGCACGTGACTGCTTCATCAGCATTATCATGAATGAATTTGTCTCCTTTAGACAAGTGTGTTTATGTTTTGACTGTCACTGCTGGGTAGTGAGGAAGCAAAGAGTTAAGAAATAAACAGGCAGGTCTGAGGAAACTGATTTAGAAAAATATTTTGATTTATTTAAACTTTAAACTACAGAGTAAGAGGAAGAAAAAAGCATCACTTGTGGTCCCACTATCTGAATACCACCTTTTTAAAAATGCTGTGGTATATTTCTCTTTATCTGTTGCCTGTATATGAACTTGAAAAAATATTTTTTTAAATTTAAGGAATTATCAAGTTTTTGCTTTAAAAACAACAACAGAAGCTGGAAATAGAAAAATGGGAGGAGAGTATTCATTTTACAAAAGAATTTCCTCAGATTTGTTTTTTAATGTTGCTGTATTGTTTTCGGAAATCTGTGACACTCTTCGTAAAAAGGTTAAAACTACATAGAAAACTTTGAAGAGGAAAGTAAAGAACTTGAAATTCCAGTATGTAAAGAATGTCTGTGTTAGTCACGTTGTGGTGAACATTGTCCAGCATCCAGCCATGCAGATCCTTCATGTAATTGCGTGTCCCTGTGACTCGGTGACACTTTTCCTGCTCAGCGACCTGCTCTTGAGTTAACCCACCTGTGCTCAGAGCCTGCTCTGCCCCCTGCTGGCTTGTGGGCTCTCTGTGCCTGGGGGTTCTCTGTAAAATGAGGTAGTAGTTGTATCTATCTTATGGGATTAGTAGGTGAATTAAACGAGTTAATACAGGTAAGTACTTAATGAATGTGTCCTTCGTTATGAACGTATTGATTGGTTTCTCTCTATTGTTTTCTATAGGGGACAAACTATGGGAGGTACAGTGTGAGTCTCCGACCTTCACAGTGGCGTGGCACCCCAAAAGGCCTCTGCTGGCATTTGCCTGTGATGACAAAGACGGCAAATATGACAGCAGCCGGGAAGCCGGAACTGTGAAGCTGTTTGGGCTTCCTAATGATTCTTGAGAGGGGATTGTAGGTAGAGGAGGCCCTGGCAGAGGTCTTCCTTCATGTGGTTAGTTTGGTCTGTTCTCTTGGAGTTGGTGGGCACCCTAAATATTTGTAAATTGGTATAAATTGTAAATGTCTATGGTCAGGCTGCCCATTCCAGTTCTTTTGCTTTTTCTGTGTATTAGCTCTTTCCATTCTTTGCCCCCAGCGTGAGTTAACTCGTGTGGACTCTGCAGTGTAGGTAGTGACCCCAGCATACCTTGTCCTCTGGATCTCCTGTCTTCTCTGCTTTTGGGTACATGGTAGACTTTGTGGCGTTTGATACAACTTGGACAATACTTAGTTTGGAGGGAGGGGAATGGAAAGGTATGGAAAATTTTTTAAATAATTAAAAATATATATATATAATTTTGAGAATTGAGCATTTAATAAACTGACTTTTTTTATTATGGCACTTCTAAGACTTTAAAAATTATGTCCTTATGTTGCAGTTTTGTATTTTTTTTTTTAATTTGAGAAAGATAATTTAAATGTTATAATTCTGTCATTTAAATTCCCAACCAATAACCCTCTGAAATATAGGGACAAAGCTAATTGAATGACTGAACTAAAATTTTGGCTCTGAGCTTCCTGGTGGCAAAGTAAAGAGGGGAGTAAGTCAGTTAGCTTTCTTATTGAAAAGAAAAACACTTAGTGGTTCCTCATGGAGAGCAAAGCTTTATTAGTTCTTCCCTTTAAAAAAAAGGGCTTGTGTTGGGGAGGTTGTTACCTAAGAGCAGTAGTTTTTCATTATATTGTAATTTTTTTTGGTGTTAAAGCAAATACTGAGGCATACAGAAATACGTTGGTAGAATATTTTGGAAAAAGGTAAGCAAAAAGAAAAATTACATTCCTAGCACCAAGAGGTAACTACTATTAGAATTTTGATGTATATCCTTCCAGAAGTTTTCTTGTGTCCATGTTTATGTATAAAAACATGTTTATCTTCATACACGAAGGGTAGACAAACCAAGTATGGCAAGATAAGTTAGGCAAGGGGCACAGCACCGTGTTGGGGAGTATTATAAACACTCAACAAGTCTTGACAGATATTTGTAGTTACTGGGCATTCTCTACATGCCTGCTACCATAAAGAACACTTTTGTCAGCTGTTACTCAGTGTTTGCAGCAGCCTTCTGAGGTGGGTGTTATCACCATTTTACTACCTCAGGGAGTTTAAGTAACTCAGTGTTACTCATCAACTGACTGTATTCAGATCTGGGTTTGTTTAAAGGCCCACGTGCCTTTGTTTGCAATGGGCTACTCTGTTTCTGCAAGTGTTGCCATTCCCACTTCACAGATGAGTAAACCATGGCCATGAGAAGTCAGCTGTTGGGCCATCTCAGTGAGTGATGCGTTGAGCAGGTGCAGTAGTGTGCACAGTAGTGTTTGCAGTAGCGTGCTCACCTTCCCTGGTGAAGGGTCTTTTTAGTTGCAAACCAACTTGCCACCTCAGCGGCAGAAGTGGAATGTTGTTCATGTCACTGTGAGTAAATTTTGATGCATTATTTCTTGTTTTTGCAACCATCTGTCATTCCTGTGGTCTCTGCCATGTTTATATATTCCCTCTAGAACTGGAACCAGATGTTGAGGGTTTGGGTTACATCTTAATATTTGATTGATTCCCTCTTCCATCCTTGTGGATTTTTTTCTGCTCTGGGTTTATGTAAATTACTGATCCACACTGCCTGTCACTTAAACAAGATGAAACTTTGCATTTAACTAGTGGGACACTTACAGCAACAGGAAAACACATATCCATGAGCAAAGAGTCCCAGTGTATGTGAGTTTTTGCAGACTTTCAACGTCTTGACACCATCTCTGTGCCTTGACTTTGAAGTACTGGAGGAGTTCAAAGGTGGGTCCATCCTGGGGAAATGACATGCATCTCAGACCCGGGGCCCCTTTGGTTTGAGTGCATTTTCTAGTTCTGCAGAGCTGGAAGGATGCCGTTCAGAGTCACAGCTGGCCATTTATTATTTGGTCTGTCGAGGCATTTTCTGCAGTTTCTGCTATACACATCAGCAAGTCGGGTGAGTGGGGAGGTCAGCTGTGAGCTAGATTTTAGTTGGCAGGGCAAGTCTAGGATTCGCTCCACATGTTCACACACACACTTACTCATCACGTGCTCAAACAGACTGCAGTATCCACATACCAATGACCCACTGCTGTGTTGGCTGGAATGACAAGTCAGACTGATAGGTAGTTAAGTTTACAGTATCATCTCTTTTGCTGAGATCCAGATATTTGGATGGCATGAGATACAGAGTAGGATGAGCCACACCACATGGGAAGCTTGTGAAGTGTATGTGCCTTGTTGTTCCCCACACCTTAACCTGTGTGGGTGGGAGGCTAAGCAGCTGGAGTCCTGGGAGAGGGCCCTGTGTGGGGATGGGAGGCTGGTGCAGGGAGTCCTGGCCAGAGGCACGTGGATCCAAGGAACAGGTAAGCCCAGAGCAGGCTCCTAGGAGGTCTTGCAGGGGTTGGGGGGTAGGGGCTGGGAGAGGGAAGACAGAATCTGGTTGGGGTGTGATGTGATGTGTGGGTTGGCCCAGTTTAGAGTGGCCAGCAATGGGGTAGAAATGCCCTTGAGCGTTTTCCTGTTTCTACTCCCTAAGGGTTTTAGTTACACAAAGCACCATGAAATGCCTTCTGGCTTTGGAAGAAAAAGAGCCCATAGACAGAATTAAAAGGTAGGTCCTGTTTTAAGGAAGAGAGTAGAGGTTGAATAGAGTGTGTTGCAAACTCAGAGATACCTAGGTGTATTGTCTTCTTTTCTCTCTCTGACACTGGTGCAGTGGAAATAATGCTGGCTTCATACTTGGGCAGAATCAGATTTGAATCTGGCTCCAGCAGTGATTTATCTGAACCCACTTTGCTCATCCATTAACCCGGGATGATGAATCCCCTTCTCCTTGGGCCGTTAGGAAGATTAAACAAGATACAGTCTGTAAAGTGTCCAGCACAGCACCTGGCAGGAGGGAGGTGCTTAATAAGCCTTCCCCTTGCTTGAGGTGGAGCAGCTCCCAGGGAGAGCACAGGGACCTGTTACGGGTCCGTCAGCCTTCTCAGCTCCAATGCCGCCGCTGCCGAGTGAGCCACGTTCATCATTCCAGAGTAAGTGCTGTGAAGGGAGGTTATGGATCCATCACACCCCGGGTGCAGTGGGAGGTTCAGAGGAGAAATATGAGATCTGCTTTCCATTTGCAGTCTGTTTGGGCGCATGATGGATAAGTGTGTGTGAACAAGTGGAGCATAACTCAGACTGCACAGAACAGGTGGAGGAGGAGGAGGAGGGCGAAGCTCCTGCTAGCTGAGCCTGCTGGGAAAGGGTTGACTGGGGAGGGGGTGGCCTCAGTGCAGGCATTGGGTAGAGCAGAGGTGAGTGCAGGGCAGGGGACAGGTGAGGGGCGGTGCTGCAGCTTGGAGCCAAGCCAAGGAGGTGGCCGTCAGTGTCCTGGATGTGAAGATGGTCAAGGCCAGTAGGAGATGGCACTGGAGGGAAGAGGGAGGGAGGGGTGTCTGGTTCTGGGTGGTTTCAGTTTGGACTGGCTGGTAGCGTGGCTGGCTGAATAGGTAAGAGACGGATGTACCTGGGTTCAGATCCTTTCCTGCCATTGCTAACAGGGAGACTTTAGCCAAATTACTTCACCTCCATGATTTTGCTTGTCTTTAAGATGTGCCTGATGGTCGTGTGACTTAGGAGGGTTACATGAGTTGCTGCGTGTAAATGCCTGGCACACTGTGGGGGTGCAGGAAACAGCAGCTCTTGTTATAGAGGTGCTAATACCATATGTGTGTGCTGTATAACCTTCCTACCTTAGGAAGGGCCTTTCGCTGTCCCCTGGGCTCAACACATTGTGTCTAAAAGGGAGGGATATAGGGTTGTAAAGAAGATATTGTAGCCTTGAAGAGGGGATGGGATTTGGAGAAAATGAACATTTGACACTTATTTTTTATTATTTGTAGAGCTAAGGCCATTTAACTTTCAGGAACACTAAAATGGAAACTATTTAGCCAGTGTTTATATAGATTTACTAACAGTTTACATGTTTGGGATGGTTAGTGATGAAGAGCCATAAGTTGTTGAATTTTAAGACATCCGGCAAGAGGCATAAGTCATTGAATTTTAAGACATCTAGTATCTCACTCTTTTACCACTTACAAGAAGCAGACCTGCGTGTGAAAACATGCCCACCTGACCAGCAGTGTCAGTGGCAGAGTCACCGGGTACCACTTGCCCGCTGTCAGGGACCACTGGGGCACCATGGGTCTAGCAAGAACAAGTTGACAAATTCCCATTTCCTGTTACCTTCCTGATAAGGTTACTAGAATACAGGTCGGGGAGTGGGGCAGATGCAGCAAGGACTCTGTCCAGTCATCTCGGGATGTCCTTGAGGACCAAAGGAAATCTGGGCTGACACAGGTTGATCTGTAGCTAGTCATCAACTGTACCCTGAAGGGGGATTACAGTCAGATTCGAGAATAGCTTCTCTCCTGAAGTATCACGGTCGAGCTCAGGTTGAGGGTGATCAGGCCTGTGATTGTTTATTGAACGTTTATGATGGGCTGTGTCTCCTCCAAAATGGCGGCCAAAGTGCTTTGCTCAACACATGGGAGGCCCTCTCACGCTCTGTTGGGTTGACCACAAACTGAATTCGTCTGGATAGGACTGTACAAGGGAGAGGGATAAACCAGACCACTGTACCTCGGACCTACTCTTCAGGTAAAAACTCGTTCAACGAGGTTAGAGAACTTGTTCAGGGTCAAACGGTCTGTATATGAGTTTGAAGCCTGTGTTCCTTTCATCCCAGCTGTTTAAATTCAGCCTAGTCTAGACGTGGCTTCACAGTAACACAGATGTAAAGGCTTAGGGTCTTAGGAGTTTGACCATCAACATGGGATTCACCTGGTTCTTTGTGGGAAAGTTGTCACATTGCTGATGGGCAGAAACCAAGGGACAGAGAAGCTTTAGCTTGGAGACCTGGAGACAACGCATTAAGGGGAAGAGGGTTCATTTATTCAGCCAGTCACTCAGCCCCTCTCCTGTGCCAGGCCTGACTGGAGCACTGAGGGTACAGAGGTGAAGGTCCCACAGCCTGGTGTGCAGATGGTGACAATTCATGTGAGTGGTTTCATTAAAAAGCAAAACAGATCCCACCTCTCCCTTGCCTAGAACACTCCATTGGCTTCTCACGGCACCTTCCTCAGATCTGATCTTCCCAGGCTGCTTTCTCAGCATTTAGATCTTAATTTAGAATGCCTCTCTAAGCTTTCAAGTAGAGCAGTCCTCTCTAACCTGAATTTTAATGTAGCCTCCCTTTGCCCCATTGCTGGATCTCTTGCCACTGATTTTAATTTTATTCAGCATACTTATCATCGGAAGCTACTCCTGTTTGCTTCCTTTGTGACCGTCTCCCCTGCCAAATGTGCTGGCAATTTTGCCTGACATGTTCATAGGCGTACCCCACATCTCCAGCACCGTGCCCAGTAGTACGCAGCAGGTGTTCAATAAATAGCCATTAAATAAACGAATGCACAGGAAAGGAGTTACCAATCTGGGCACAATGACAAGCAGGCTGTTAGTCCTTGCTTGGTGGGGATTGGGAGGGGAGGAGGCAAGAGGGTGGGATCCCAGAGTGGTCGGTACTGTAATCCCCAGTTCACAGCGTGGGAAGCAGCTTGTGTTTCCTTGCTCCAGTGACACAGCTGTCCGGCAGAGAAGCAGGATCTGTACATTTGTGTGCAGCTTCAAAGCCCAGGTCTTCTCCAGGAAGTCAGTTTTGCTTGATCCTGGCTGTATACTGGAACCACCTGATGTTCAGTCTCTATGCCAAGCAAGCTCCCCAGGGGATTCTAACAGGATGGAGAACCACCACCCTAGGCCCTGGTGCTTCTCTGGTCTGTGGAAGGGTGAGTGTTGTCACAGAAATGGCACAACAGTGCCTGGGAGCAGAGGAAGAAGGCTTCCTGAAGAAGGCACTGGGGTTTGTCTTAGAAGGGCGGGTAGGAACCTGCCGGGCAGCTGTTGGAGAAGGTTTGAGGCCGAGGGGCTGGTCTCTGCAAAGGCGTGGAGACATGAACCATCCTGGTCTGGTGTGGACAAGGAGCAGGGCAGCGGGCAGGCAGGGTGAGGATGGACTCCTTGAATAGTGTTGCATTGAGGAGAGTGTTGACCAACGCATTTGGACTTCTCTGCCTTGTCTGTCATGGTCTAACCCATCTCTTTTCTGGATGTGGTTTCTTTTTTTTTTTTTTCCTTTTCTGTTTTTTTTTTTTTTTTGAGACTGAGTCTCGCCCTGTCACCCAGGCTGGAATGCAGTGGCGCAATCTTGGCTCACTGCAACCTCCACCTCCTGGGTTCAAGTGATTCTCCTGCCTCAGCCTCCCAAGTAGCTGGAACCACAGGTGCACCCCACCACTCCCAGCTGATTTGTGTATTTTTTTAGTAGAGACAAGGTTTCAGCATGTTGGCCAGGCTGGTCTCGAACTCCTGACCTCAGATGATCTGCCTGCCTTGGCCTCCCAAGTGCTGGGATTACAGGCGTGAGCCACTGCGACCAGCAGGATGTGGTTTCTTGAGGATCCTTTCAGGGCTTTGGCCTCTCCCAGCTCCTTTCCCACTATTATTAGGGTCACAGAGAAGGATGTCAAGACTGGGATTGACCCATGAAGGCTTTTTGGATGAAATCAGCTGGATATTGGCTGGGTCACTTTGTTAAAGACCGGAACCTGCTGCGGGAAGCCTGTGCCTGTTTGGATATCAGAGCCCACAGGCATGGGACCCGGGCCCACCAGTTGGGCCCTATTTGCCGTGGAAGCACTTGGGCTGTGGGGTCAAATGGTCCCATGCCCTGATCTTGGCCTTGCCACTTGCTGGCTGCATGAACATGAGCACGTCTTGTCACCTGTCCCAGTATCAGTTTCTCCATTCTGGGCGGAAGGATTTTCTCACAGACAAGGACTAAGTGTGCTCCTGTAGGCTCAGGACTGGGGGAGAGCCTGTACATGATACAGGAGATGCTCGATCAGGTTCTCTCCCCGTCCAAGTCCTGCTTCCCGTGGATTTAAGGGGCTGTGAAGGGCCTGACCGCTGTGCGGAGTTAGGCCCAAGGCCTGCCAGTGGAGCTGTAAGGCCTTTAAAGAGCTAAGAGTTGTGTTTTAGAAAGACTGCCTGGGGCAGTGTGGAAATGCCATGGTTGAGGGAGGGAGTTGATTGAAGCAGCTCCATCTAGTGCAGAGCTTCTCAAGCGAGGGTGCATCTGAGTATCTGGAGGAGCTGTGAAAGCACGTGTTGCTAGGCCCCACTCTGTGAGAGTTTAGTTTGTTTGTTGTGTTTTGAGATGGAGTCTTGCTCTTGTTGCCCAGGCAGGAGTGCAATGATGCCATCTTGGCTCACTGCAACCTCAGCCTTCCTGGGTTCAAGCAGTTCTCCTGCTTCAGCCTCCCCAGTAGCTGGGATTACAGGTGCCTGCCACCATGTCTGGCTAATTTTTTTTCTTTTTTTTTTTTTTCTTTTTTTTTTGTATTTTTAGTAGAGATGGGGTTTCACTATGTTGGCCAGGCTGGTCTCAAACTCCTGACCTCATGATCCGCCCACCTCGGCCTCCCAAAGTGCTGGGATTACAGGTGTGAGCCCAGCCGAGAGTCTGATTTTCTAACAGATTCTCAGGCGTCGCTGTTGCTGCTGCTGCTAATGTTTGTAAAGTGGTTAGTCAGATAGATACAGGGCCCTCGCCCGGGGTGCTGCTGGGTTTAAACTTTAAATCTTCTACTTGTAGCTAGCTATGTGGCCTTGGCGGGGTCCTCTACCCTGTGTGAACCTTAGTTTCCTTATCTGTAAATTGGAATGCTGGCTACTTCCTAGGATGTTGTAAGAATCCCATGATTTAACGTGTGTAATCCCTCAGCACAGTGCCTGCAGTCAGCATTTAATAGAGGATCGTTTTATTATTTTATTAATACCAGTGAGGAGGCTGTTGCAGAAGTCCAACGGAGAGATGAAAGAGAGGCTGAACTAGGCCTGTGGCTGAGGGATGGAGGGCATCTGTTTTCTCAGTGGTTCAAAGCCTGTGATCCTCCCTCATTGGAGAGAACACGTTGCTTCCTTCCACAGCGGGAACTTGCTGAAAACCTGCCTGCTGGGTGCCTGTGCAGCCTCTAGAGGGCAGTGGAGCCAAGGCTGCGGATGGAGCATTGTGTGCCCTCTGGGTTGGGGCTGGTCTGTGCTTTCAGCCTTTATTCCCTGTTCTGAAACCCAATTGTGTATTTGCATTGGACTGTCCCCTCCTCCTTGCTCTGTGTACTTGCTGATGCTCTTTGGAAAACACATCACAGGGCACCTCTGATTTCCTGCTCGTCTTGTAGCCTAGGATTAGCAGTAGCTGAAGCGTGCTGCTTTCTGGCAGTTGTGTTTATTTCTCAAGGGCACAGGCGGTACAGATCATGGGGGCCTGCTCCCTGCTCCCAGCAGCTCAGCTGAGCCTAGGAGGAACCACAGTTGCTCTTACGCCAGTTCAAAACTTGGGGCCTGTTCCATCTTGCATTCCTCCCCCACTTCCCAGTCCTCACCCATACCCTTTGATCCTGTGAGTGGAGAAATGAAGAGAACTCCAAATCCTTAATCCATTTTGAAGGCTGGCTGGAAGCAGGGCTTTCTATGGGCCTGGTAAGCAGCCCTGGTTGAATCATTTTAGAGAAGGGCAGGTGTTCTTTCAAGGTTATAGAAAGAAAGGAAAAAAAAAAAAAAAAACAGAAGCACATTTATAATATTGGACAGTGTACCTTGTCTCAAGCCCTGTACATTTACTTTATTCCATAATAACAATAAAAGGTACTAGTGACAGCAGTGTCCACTCACCGATTGTGCGGTATGAGCCAGGTACTATGCTAAGTGATTTTCATGTGTTAACTCTTCTAACCCCAGTAACTGCCCATGAGATTGTTAATCCTGCAGAAACTGAGGCTCAGGAAGGTCACAGTAACACACATAGGGCCAAAGAACGGTGCTATTAGAAATTCAAACCAGTGTGTCTGACTCCAACTTGCTAAAAACCTGCCTGCTGTCCAGACTCCTTCCTCCAGAATCACTGGGCATGGTTGACTCCATTTTTAGCCCAGCTCTTTCCAAAAGACATTAGACATTAGAAAGGAGAAGGCCATGGCTTCTACAAAACAGCATTCACGATCCTGTCGCGTAAGATTCAGCTCAGAGCAGGGATTCAGAGCCAGATTGCCTGGGTTCAAGTCCTGGCTCTGCGACTTACCATCTTTGCAACCTTGGGCAAATTCTTTGATGTCTGAGCCTTAGTTTTTTCATTTGTAAAATGGGGGATGATAGTAGCCACCTCATTGGTTTTCTCTGAGGGTTAAATGGGTTAATATAGGTAAAGTGCTTAGATTAGTGCGGGGCACTAAGGAATACCTCAGTAGATGGTAGCTATTGTCATCATCATCATTATTCTTAACCATTATGCTGTATGCACCCATATATTCTCAGTGCCTGACATATATTAGGCATTGGTGAATATTGAATAAAATGATCCTTTGGATTCAGAATTTTTTTTTTTTTTTTTGAGTTTTGGAGGGTACCAGGAGCTAGCTTGATGTAAAAATGAATCAATGTTAGACCCTGTCCTCAAGACTTGTCAGTCTGGTTGGAGAGGCCAGGCATGGGTGTGATTACGGTAAAGGGCAGAAACATACCATGGCGGTCCTGATGTGGGCAAAAGCACTTTTGGACTGGGGTGCAGGCCATGGGCCGGCTTCAGAGGAGGTGGCTTTGGAATTAGACCTTGTAAGGTGGGAGGAGGAGAAGGAGGGGAAGAGTGGGTTGGACCAGAGAATTCAGGCTTCTGTTGGGCCTCATATACCAACAAGTTCACAAACGAACGTTGAGTCAGATTGAGTTTTTATTCTTTCAGCAAATATTCATCCAGCATGGTTGGAATCAGGCACTGAGACATTGTGGTGGCTTTGAACTGGGCTCTGCCCTCAAGTGCCCTGGGTGTAATGGGACAACAGCCAAGGAGACAGGTGATGGTTATTCAGTGTGATGAGGGGCAGTATTGACTTGGAGCCTCTTAGATGTGGGTGAGAGACACCCGAGTCAGACTGGCTTAAGCAGAAAGGAAATTCACACTGGCTCATTTACCCGAAATATATTCAAGTGTGGCTGGATTCGGGGGTCTCAAAATATGTCTTAGGAAACTCCTTCCCTCTTTCCCCTGCTTTTCTCTGTGTTGGCTTCACTCTTTGGCAGATTGTCTCTTTGCAGTGTCACAGGTGGCACAGGTGGCGTCCAGCAGCTCCTGGCTTCCAAGTTACCAGCTTAGGGAACCCCAGCAGAAGGAGGATGCCTCTTGATCAGTAGTTTACTCTGGCGTTGTGGAATTGAGTATCATAGGACATTGTCAGTCATATGCATTCACCGTGGCTGCAGGGATTGCCTGCCCACCCCTGTGAGGAGCACAGAGATACAGGGCATATTAGTTTTGCCCAAATCACATGGGCTGAGGTGGGTGGTGGGGGGAGGAAACTGTTATTTCACAAAGAAAATTCAGATGCTGTCACCAGGCAAAACCCACAAATGTCCACTACAGCTACTGCCATGGAACAGAATAATTCACCATTAAGCACCTGGCTTAGGACCCCAGTTCCCAGGGATGGAATCTCAACTCCACCATTTGTAAGTTGTGTGACCGTGGCTGGGTCACTTCACCAGTCACCCTGAGTCTCAGTGTCCCATCTGCACAAAGGGAGTGATGGCCCACATCGCCAGCTTCAATCACCATGAAAGCACCTTGCAGAGTCCAAGCAGGCTCAGGCAGGTGGCGCTGCAGTTTGGTGTGGCATGAACTATGTCGTCTCTGGCCTGTTATCAGCCAGTTCCAGGGCAGCTGTCTGCAGAGAGCAGCCGGATGTAGCACAAAGAGCCAGGCTGTCCTGGGTTCAAAGCCTGAACCTCCCACTTAGGAGCTACACGTTCCTCCTCCATGATGATCACCTTTCCTGCCTCCCAGGGTAGTTGGAAGTGTCAAGGGGACATGTAGACAGCCCGGTACACTGTTCTGTGAGTGGTGATAGCTGTGTTCATAGTACAGTTACTCCACAGCACGCCAGGAGTCCAGATGTGAATCGAACAGGACAGACCCCATACTCTGAACAAAAGCCCATCTTTCCGGGTAAAGGGTGCATTTGGCCAGCAGCCAAGGGCCCCGGGAAGGCTTTGTGCAGCCCGGCCCTTCCCTGCTTCAGTTCAGCGTGGGGTGGGTACAGCCTCACGGAGGTTCATGTGTCACTATTAATTATCCCTCAGGCTCTTTTATCAGCCTGTCTCTCATTCCCACCACAAGGCTGTCAGCCAGACAGTTGGAACAGAATCTCATCTGGAGTGTGTTTGCTCTTCTCCCCCATCGCTGGCAGAGATCTGGGATCAGCTCTGCATTAGGACAAGTTGTAAGTAAACACACATTTGCTCAAATGTGGCCCTCCTCCCATTCTGTCGCCTTATCTTGGATTTGGGCAGCTTCAGATCAGGGAGCCAGAGTGTTTGGAAAAGACCTGAAAGTCATTTAATTCAGCCTACCCACTTTACAGAAGAGTAAATGGAAAATTGGAGGTTACATTGCTCATGTTTATATGAACTACTGAGGATACAGAAAGAGCTGGAAATCAGGTCTTCCGACTGTTAGTCCAAAACTTTTCCCACAAAAACCTGGCACTTCATTCCAGTAACACATATTGAACATCTGCTAGTATATTCCAGGCCCTATTCTAGGCACTATAAAAACAGAGTTGAATAAGAAACAGTCTCTGCCCTTGAAATGCCTAGTTTCCATTCATTCAGCCATCCATTTGTACATTCATGTTTCTGTCCATGCAATCACCAATGTGGTGTTTGTCTTATCTGTTCATCTCACTACCCATCCATCCCCCTATTCATCCTTTACTCATTTTTCCATCTGTCTCCTCTCTCCATCCATCCATGAATACATCTGTTTATCTCTGTATTCATCCAGCCATCAGTGTGTCTGTAAGGCCCTAAGTCCTAGGCTGTGCTGGGATGGAGATAAGTATGAAACAATCTTTGCTGTTTAGGCTTTTACATCTAGTGGGGACAGATGCAGAAATCTGCCTCAAAGGATGTATAAAAGGCTCTCGTACACAAAAAAGGACTTGCAATTCTGCCTCTTATTTCTGTGAAGGCTTCATTCTAAGGGTTAAACTAGTGCTGCATCTGGGTGGGAGTTTCCCAGTGGGGAAGATGGGGAAGAACCTTCTAGGCTGAGGTAACAACAGGAGCAAAGGCGTGAGGGTGTCCGGTGGGTGTAGGAGGAAGAGGAGTTTTGTGCCATTTCATGACTCCTTCAAGGAGCAAACTGGTCAGTTTTAGTCAAGAGGGGTTGTCAAAGCCTATTTGGAGAGGACCTTGAATCCCAGAGCCAGAATGCCACGCTGTGGGCGTTTGGGAGGCACTGTAGGGTTTTCAGCAGGAAGTGACATAGGTAGGTGAGCATTTCCCAGAGAGGCCACTCCAGGCAGTAGGATTAGAGACAGAGGAACTCAAGTGTGAGGAGTGTTTAGAGCCTGTCCTGACAGCCTTAGGACGGTTGACATCCTGCCTGAATCAAGGTGTCCATAGCAGAGATGGGGCCTGCAGGGTGGGGTTTGAGCGACATGTGGAGAAAGTTAGTAGAACTTGAATGGTGATGTCAGAGATGTCTGACTGGGGCTGGAGGGATGGAGGGAGGAAGTATAGATGACAATGCCATTTGCTTAGCTGAAGACCACAGGAGAAAGAGGGTTGTAGGGGATGCTGGAACAGTAATGCATTCAGTTTTAGACGAGCTGCATGTGAGGTGTCTGTGGGATCGCTGGGGAGACATTTAGGACACAGTTAATTATAGGATCTGGAGCTTGTGAGAGGTGGGGCTGGGGAGAGCCAGTAAGACATCTGGAGTGTAGAGAGTGCGGATTGCACGCAGAGCAGAGCAAGCAGAGGCAAAGCTGGAGTGGAGGCCCGGCATGGACCTTCTGGACTGCGGCAGGCTGTCCCAGGGAGGGAGGAGAGAGGAGTGTGTGAATTTTGATAATTGTACTGTGGTTATGTACACTGTTGACATTAGAGGGATCTGAGGGAAGGGCATTTGGAAATCATGTGTGTTGTCTTTGCAACACTTCTGTAAGTGTAAGATTATTTCAAAATAAAGGTAAAAAACAAAAACAAACAGAAGTGATTGTACTGGGTGCAGCAGTGCCTCCTTTACTCGTGTGTTATGTTTTCAAATGCCTTTTTGATGTACATATTGACATACAATAAACTACACATATTTAAAGTGTATGATAAGCATACGATAGTTTGATAAGTTTTTACATACGTATTTTCTTATGAAACCCATCACTGCAGTCAGGGTAGTGAATATACCTGTCATCCACAGACAATTCCTCATGTCCCCTTGTCATTTCTTTCTGTGCCTGCACCTCTCCCTGCAATAGACAACTGCTATCTGCTTTGCGTCACTGTAGGTTAGTTTGTCTAGAGTTTCGTATAAATGGAATCATATAGCATGTACTGTTTTTTAAATTATTACTTTAAAAATTGAGGTAAATATATATATTTAGTTTACCATCTTTACCATTTTAAAGTGTCTAGTTCAGTGGTAATAAATAGATTTATAAGGCCGGGCACAATGGCTCATGCCTGTAATCCCAGCACTTAGGGAGGCCAAGATGGGCAGGTCACCTGAGATCAGGAGTTTGAGACCAGCCTGGTCAACATGGTGAAACCCCGTCTCTACTAAAAATACAAAAATTAGCCAGGCGTGGTAGAGTGTGCCTGTAATCCCAGCTACTCAAGAGGCTGAGGCAGGAGAATCGCTTGAACCCGGGAGGCAGAGGTTGCAGTGAGCTGAGATCGCGCCACTGTACTCCAGCCTGGGTAACAGACCAAGGCTCCGTCTCAAAAAAATTTTTTTAAAAATTATAAACATAAGATAAAGACAGTTATAGGTATATTTTCTCCCATCATCACCTCTCTTCCTTCCCCTTCCCGGCCTCTGGTAACAACCAATCTACTCTCTCTCTTCATGAGATCCACTTTTTTTAGCTCCTGCGTGTGAGTGAGAACATGCAATATTTATCTGTCTGTGCTTGGCTTATTTCACTTACCATAATGACCTCTAATTTCATATATATATGTTGCTGCAAATGATAGGATTTCATTCTTTTTTATGGCTGAATATTACTCTGTAGTGTATTTTTGGTGGAATCTTTAAATTTTTTCTAGGTTTAAGATCATGTCCTTTGCAGACAAGGCTAATTTGATATCTTCCTTTCAGATTTGGATGCCTTTTACTTCTTCTTGCCTAATTGCTCTGACCCAGCATGTACTCTTTTGTCTTGCTTCATTCAGTCAGCATAATTATTTTGAGATTCATCCATGTTGTTTCTTGCAAAAGTAGTTCATTTTTATTTCTGCAAAGTATTCCATTGAATGGATATATCATAATTTGTTTATCCATTTAGCTGTTGGTGGCCATTTGTTTCCAATTTGGGGCTGTTACAAACAGCTTCTATGAACATTTGTGTATAAGTCTTGGTATGGATATATATTTCCTTTTCTCCTGGGCAAACACCTAAGAGTGTGATGGCTACAACATACGGTAAGTGTATGTTTATCTTTACCACCATGAGAGTGCCATTTCCCCCACACCTTCACCAACACTTGTTATAGCCAGTCTTTTTATTGAAGCCATCCTGATGGGCATGTAATGGTATCTCACTGTGGTTTTAATTTGCATTTTTCTAATGACTTACATTGTAGAGCATTTCTTCATGTGCTTATTTGCCATCTGTATGTCTTCTTTGGTGAAATGCCTATTAAAATATTTTGACTGTTTTTAAAAACTAGCTTGTTTGTTTTCTTATTGTTGAGTTTTGAGAGTTCTTTGTTTATTCTGAATATAAATGCTTAATCAGATATATTCTTCACGAATATTTTCTCCCTGTCTGTGGCTTGTCATTTTATTTTCTAAAAAGTGTCTTTCAAGGTGCAGAAGTATCTAATTTTGATGAAGTCCAATTTATTGAGATCCAGAATGCACAAGGAACTCATGTACAGGAACTTTGTTCTTTTATGGATCATGCTTTTGGTGTCAGATATAAAAAAATCTTTGGTATGATATTCAAGGCCAAATTTTTTTTCTATGTTTTCTTCCAGAAGTTTTATAGTTTTAGGCTTTACATTTAGGTCTATGATCCCCATTGTTTAGTTAATATATATATATATTTTTTTTTTTTTCTTTTTGAGACAGAGTCTTGGTCTGTCGCCCAGGCTGGAGTGCAGTGGCTCGATCTCAGCTCACTTCAAGCTCTGCCTCCTAGGTTCATGCCATTCTCCTGCCTCAGCCTCCCAAATAGCTGGGACTACAGGCACCCGCCACCACGCCTGGCTAATTTTTTATATTTTTTTTAGTAGAGACGGGATTTCACCATGTTAGCCAGGATGGTCTTGATCTCCTGACCTCGTGTTCCGCCCGCCTTGGCCTCCCAAAGTGCTGGAATTACAGGCATGAGCCACCGCGGCCGGCCTAGTTAATTTTTTATAGATGATTGCAAGTATGTATCCAAGTTTGTCTTTGTGCATATGGATATCCAGTTGTCCTAACACCATTTGTTGAGAAGGCTATCTTTTGTCTACTGCATTTCCTTTGCAATTTTGTCAAAAATTCAAGTATGTGTGGGTTTGTTTTTTGACCCTTTCTTCTGTTTCACTGATCTATGTGGCTATTTTGATGCTGATGCTATGCTGCCTTGATTAATGTAACTTTATGATTCTTGAAATCTGGAGTCCTAACCCTTCAACTTTGTTCTTCTTTTTCAGAGGGGTGTGTGTGTGTACGTGTGTGTGTGTGTGTGTGTGTGAATTCTAGCTTCTTTGCATCTCCCTATGACCTTTATAATTAGCTTGCCAGTTTGTACAGAAAAGCTTCCTGATACTTTAACTGGGGTTGTGTTGAATATATGCAACAATTTGGGGAGAATTGGTATGTTAATAATATTGACTCTTCTTTTAAAAGTTGATTTATAGTATTTGTACATATTTATGGGGTTCATGTGATATTTTTGATAGGTACAGGAGGCGGAGAAATTCCCGGCAGAAAAGGGCAGGCTCCCTGGCAAGGGCCCCACCCTCAAGCCTGGAATCGTGGCCCAAAGTGAGAACTTTACATCCCTGTTTTCCTGCTTGAATGTTGCCTTTTCCAAAACCACCCCTGGCCTACCCTGCACCCCCCGTCCCGTATCCATAAAAAACCCAGGCTTCACTGGCAGAGAGCAGAGAAAGGGAGAAGAGAAGAAGCAGCTGCACATCAGAGAGAAGCAGTTTGACTTCAGAAGGACAGCTTGATAGTGGGACTTTGGAGAAAAACGCCTTCCTGCTCCATCCCCTTTCCAGCTCCCCTTCCCACGGACAGCCACTTCCATTGGCAATAAAATCCTCCATATTCACCACCCTTCAATTTGTTTGTGCAACCTCATTTTTCCTGGATGCTGAATAAGAGCTCAGGTGCTGTGGGTGTGAACACTAAAGGCTGTCACACTGACCCTCTGCCCTCACTGGTGGAGAGCAACCACCTGATATGAAAAGGCAGAGGGCCCACTGAGCTGTTTAACACTTAAGCTGTCTGTGGATGGCAAAGCTAAAAGAGCACACTGTGACACACGCCCTCTGGGGCTTCAGGGACCACAAGTACTCCCCACTCGATGCTGCCTTGGGCCTGCACGGTGTTTTTCTCCTGCCGGCACCCAGAAGCACTCACCTTGGCTCCTGCACCTGATCACCTGCATGCTGCCCCTCCCATGAAGGGTGGAGAGCTGCAGGCTGAGTAAGTGAGGCACCCCGTCATGAGACCTGCAGAGGGGTCAGGGAAAATTTCCTGTTTCATTTTGTGATATGCATAGACTGTTTAATGATCAAATGAGGGTATTTGGGGTATCCATCCCCTCGAGTATTTATCATTTCTGTGGCTTGGGAACATTTCAAGTCCTCTCTTCAAGCTATTTTGAAATATAAAACACATTGGTAACTGTAGTCACCCTACTTTGCTATCAAACATTAGAACTTCTTCCTTCTATAAAACTATATGTTTGTACCCATTAACCAACCTCTCTTTATCTCCCCCTGCACTACACATACCCGTCCTAGTCTCTAGTATCTATCGTTCTATTCTCTACCTCCATGAGATTAACTATTTTAGCTCTTACATTTGAATGAGAATATGTGATATTTGTCTTTCTGTGCCTGGCTTATTTCACTTAACAAAATGACCTTCAGTTCTATCCATGTTGCTGCAAATGATATGATTTCATTTTTTATGACCAAATAGTATTCCATTGTGTATATATACCACATTTTCTTTATTCGTTTGTCTACTGATAGATACTTAGGTTAATTCTATATCTTTGCTATTGTAAATAATGCTTCACTAAGCATGGAGTGCAGGTATCCTTTTGATATACTGATTTCTTTTCTTTTCCTTTGGATAAATACCCAGTAGTGGGATTGCTAGACTGTATGGCATTTCTGTTTTTAGTTTTTTGAGAAATCCCCATACACTTTTCCATAGTGGCTGGTCTATTTTATGTTCCCACCAACAGTGTATAAAAAGTTCCCTTTTCTCTACATCCTCACCGTCATCTGTTACTTTTTGTCATTTAGTAATAGCCATTCTGACTGGGCTAGGAGAATATCTCATTGTGGTTTTGATTTGCATTTCCCTAATGATTAGTTATATTGGGTGTTTTTTAATATACCTGTTGACCATTTGTAAATGTCTATTTATGTCCTTTGTCCTCTTAATGTTAATGGAATTTTTTATTTTTTTACTGTTGAGTTGTTTGAGTTCCTTGTACATTCTGGATATTCGTTTCTTGTCAGATGGACAGTTTGCATATATTTTAATCCCATTCTGTGGGTTGTCTCTTCACTTTGTTGGTTGTTTTCTGTGCAGAAGCTTTTTAGTTTAATGTAGTCCCATTTGTCTATTTTTATTTTTGTTGCCTATGCTTTTGAGATCTTAGGCACAAAAATTTCTGTCTAGACCAATATCCTGAAGTGTTTCCCCTATATGTTTTCTTCTAGCAGTTTTATAGTTTTGGGTCTTATGTTTAAGTCTTTAATCCATCTCGAGTTGATTTTTGTGTATGGTGAGAGATGGGTCCAGTTTCATTCTTCTGCATATGTATATCCAGTTTTCCCAGCACCAGTTATTGAATAGGGTGTCCTTTCCCCAGTGTATGTTCTTGGCATCTTTGTCAAAAATCAGTTGGCTGTAAATACGTGGATTTATTTCTGGGTTCTGTATCCTGTGATAATTCTTAACCAATAACAAGGTCTATCTCCAGGTTTATGGTTGTCTTTTTTAATACTTTAAATATATTGCTCCATTGTTTGTCTTCTTTGCTTGCATTGCTTCTGATGCAAACGTTGTGTTATCTTCATCTTTATCCTACTCTATATGTGACATTTTCCCCTCTATTTTAAGATTTTCTTTATTACTGGTTTTGAGCAATTTTATTATGATGTGTCTTGGTGTAGTTTTTATTGATGTTTCTTGTTCTTAGAGTTTATTGAGCTTCTTGGATCTATGGGTTTATAATTTTCATCAAATCTAGAAAATTTAGGATGTTATTTCTTCAAATATTTTTCTGTGTATTCTTTTCTTCAGAAACTCAATTGCATGTATATTAGGTTGTTTGAAGTTGTTCCATGGTTTACTGGCATTCCTTACATTTTTAATACCATTTTTCCTTTCTGTGATTTATTTTGGATAGTTTCTATTGCTGTGTCTTTAAGTTCACCAATATTTTCTCCTGCAATGACTAATCTGCTGTTAATCCTATCTAGTATATTTTCCATTTCAAACATTGTAGTTTTCATCTCTAAAAATTCAATTTGGGTCTATAAAAATATATCTTCCGTGTGTCTGGTTACTATTATGTTAGTAACTATATCTAGTTACTATTCCGTGTGTCTGGTTATTATTATGTTATTATAATAACATAATACAATACGCTAAAATATAGTAACGTAATGTCCTTCTTTGCTCATTCTGATATTCATGTTAGTTCTAGATTGGTTATGATTGATTTTTGCCTTATTATGGGTTATGTTTTCCTGCTCTTTTTTATGTCTATTAGTCTCTTATTGGATGTCATGCATTGTGAATTTTTCCTTGTGTTGCTAGCTATTTTAGTATTCCTAAAAATGTTCCTGAACTTTGTTTTAAAAAGCAGTTAAATCATTTGAAAACAGTTTATTTTTCGTGTCTTGCTTTGAAGATGACTTGTACAAGACCATAGCTATATGTAGGCTAGTTATCCCTCACTATGAAGGCAAGCCTCTGAGTACTCTACTGAATGCCCTGTGGATCTTGAGGCTTTACAATCTGGCTGGTAGGAACAGGCACTATTCCTGGCCCTCAGAACCTGAAGCTGTTCCCTCAAATGCCCTTGAATGTTTTTTCCCCCTGGCCTTGGATAATGCATGTACTGCTCAGTGCTTTGCTGAATACTCTGGGGAACTCGTCAGAGAGCTCCAGAGTTCTCTGTGTAGCTGTATACTCTTTAGAATCTGCCCTGCACACTGCAGACACCTTAGTATCTACAAAGTTCTGTCCCCCAACTCAGATTTGGCAGACCTCTGCCTTGCTTTCCTCTCCCTCCCTGCCCTACCGCCTGGACACGCCAGGCAGCGAGGCAGGGCAGCTGTAGGCTCACTTTGTTTGTTTTCTGTCTCACAGGGATTATTATCATTTGTTGCCTGATGACCACTGGCCTGAAAACTGTTTTTTCACGTATTTTTTTTTTTCTGGCCTTTTGGTTATGTCAGGTAAGAGAGTAAATCCATGCCCTGTGAAACCATCTTGCTAGAAGTAGAAGTGTTGCCTTTTTAATATATTATTTTTCCTTAAAAATCCACATTAGAAGGAACCTTCCTCTGTAACAACAACCGACAACTTGACAAAGTGTGTTCCCATTGTCCTGTGATTGCTCTGCTTTTCAAAGTAAGCCTGCGGGGTGGGTGTCATGTCATCCCCATTTTACAGATGAGGGGACAGAACCTCAGAGAGGTGAAGAGACTTGTCCAAGGTCACACAGCCTATAAAGGCAGAGCCAGGATTGAACCCACGTCCCCATTATACTTGTAGTTCCCACAGGGGAGACAGAACCACATGAAGGGTTGGCATTACTATATATTTTTTGGGAGAGGCCAATACATGTGGGCTCAGAGAGTAATATTTCAAGGCCTACAGGGCTAATGAGCCCTAGGAGTTTGTGGAGAGTCAGAGATCTCCAGGAGTTGTTTTCCTAATGCGCTGCCCCCATACCCAACCCCTTCAGATAAAGGAGTGTGCCTTCTACCTCATGCATCCTTCTAGACAGGAGAGCTGGGCTTTTTGCCAGAGCTGTAGACCTGGGAGTCTGGAACTTGGTTTGGCTTTATGGGCATTCATGAAAAGTGGAGAAGAGGGATTAGCGAAGAGGTAATGGATAAGGAGTACTGGTTGCTCAAGTTGGGGAGGTCAGGGAGGTGAGGGGAGGGAGAAGGGAGTACCAGAAAGCCAGTGGGTAGGCTTGCAGGAGCTGTGGGTGGATGGCATGGCCCCGGGGGACAGGAGCTAGGTCCAGCCGGTTCCCACTATCTTCTGGCTTGTAGGATTATCTCTGCTCCTCCCCCTTTCTCTCAGTGAGAAAGGTGGGAAATAAAATAATGAAGCGTGAGTAGGTGAGGTGTGAGGGAGACAGCTTGCCAGGGTGGGCAGCACAGATGACTGGTGGGTGGGGAGGGAGGTGGTGGGAGGTTAATGTGCAGATCCTCAGATCTCCGAGAAACAGGGTGGAGGGGAGTCAGTCTGGTGTGCAGAGTTGCAGGTGGGGGCACTGGTGGGTGATACCCGAGGCACAGGTGTTTCCTGGGAAGAAGGGGATGTGGTCTTTTCTTGGCTATGGAGGAGATTTTGAAATGTGCTTGGGTAATTTATTTTTAGTGAAATTTCCTTCTGACTGGGTTATTTAAAGTGTAGAATAGAATGGAACATAATAGCTACCATTTATTAAGTATCTACTGTATGCTTGGAATGCATTTCACGTGCATCAACCCACTTCATATCACATTTACCCTGTGAGGTAGGTTCTGTTACTAATTCCATTTACAGGCGAGGAGTCTGTGTCTCAGGGATATGGTGGCTAGTTCAAGCCCCCGCTGCATTTTATTTTATTTTATTTATTTGAGATGAGAATGATGTTCAGGAGGGAGTCAGAGCCTGCTTCAGTGGAAATCATCCAGTAGTTTTTATGGTTTTGTTTCTTCCCAGGGCCTACTCTTCCACTTAGCAAATTTGGAACTGGAACGTGAGGTGGGATGGGGGCTTGGGAAAGAAAACAACGATTAAAGACACAATGGATGCCCAAGAGAAAAGGAAACTTAATTGTACATTTTCATAATAACCCTGTTTGATAACCATTGAGAGAACTCCAAATATTTTGTCCATCTAAGAGCAACCCTCTGTCTTCAGGGAAACAGGAGCTGCATCCCCAGCACTGCCTCCCTGCCTGGGGTTGGGCATTTGACCCTAGCTGTGCCAATCATAGCATTCCACCTCCACAGCAATAGTAATTGGTCCAGGCATGAGCACATGACTCAAACCAGGCCAATCACATCCTTTTCTGAGATTTTTTATTTAAAATTGGAGCTCATAACCCTATTTACCCCTTTAGTAAAGGGTAATGGTAGGTCTTCCCAGATCATCTGACAGATACATTCTTAACCTTGTGGAGACACTGACTTGAACAAATTAAACAGATATGCCAATAAAGTAAAGAAAAGATGGGCAGTTTCTCTTTCTCCCTTCCAAAAGCTCCGATTTCTGTTTAGAGAGCTATGTAGTTTTAGAAACATCGACTCTCCCTGTCCCCGTGACACCAGAGGGGACCACCTGGCCTGGGCTGGGCATTCAGCACATCCCATTTCCCCACTGCAGAAACTGCCCAAGATGGACAGTTACCCAGGCTAGTCCCATCAGAGTGAATTAAAGACTTGTACTGAACGCTGAAGTGCAGTGTCTATCCTGTTGGATGAGAACCAGGAAGCATGCAGCTACCCAGTGAGCTTCAGTTTTGGGACCAGCAGGCAAGCCAGTCTTGGAATAAGTTTGATTCTTTTTTTTTTTTTTTTTTAAATGAAGTGTATGTATGTATGTATGTATGTATGTATGTATGTATGTATGTATTGAGATGGAGTTTCACTTGGTCGCCCAGGCTGTAGGGCAATGGTGAGATCTTGGCTCACTGCAAACTCTGCCTCCTGGGTTCAAGCTATTCTCCTGCCTCAGCCTCCCAAGTAGCTGGGATTACAGGCTCCTGCCACCACTCCTAGCTAATTTTTGTATTTTTAGTAGAAACGGGGTTTTGCCATGTTGGGCAGGCTGGCCTCAAACTCCTGACCTCATGTGATCCACCTGCCTTGGCCTCCCAAAGTGATTATAGGCGTGAGCCACCTCGCCTGGCCTGAGATTGATTGATTTTTTTTTTTTTTTTTGAGATGGAGTCTTGCTCTGTTGCCCAGGCTGGAGTGCAGTGGCGTGATCTCTGCTCACTGCAACCTCCGCCTTCAGGGTTCAAGTGATTCTTCTGCCTCAGCCTCCCTAGTAGCTAGGACTACAGGCACGCACCACCACACCCAGCTAATTTTTGTATTTTTAGTAAAGATGGAGTTTCACCATATTGGCCAGGCTGGTCTCGAATTCCTGACCTCCAGTGATCTGCCCACCTTGGCCTCCCAAAGTGCTGGGATTATAGGTGTGAGCCACTGCACCCAGCAAGATTGATTCTTAAGAAAGAGAGACAAGCAGAGATTCTGGGTCTAGCTAGTTCTTTCCTGAAGCCCATCCTATCTCTAGCTCCTCCTGATACGGGAGTCATGAATACCCTCTGTGGTCTAAAATACGACCACAAGCCTCTCAACTGACCACTTAGTCTTGATGCTATTTGAATTCTGGTTCCAGTCAGCTCAAAAGCCAGGTCTATGGGATTTTCCCTCACCAGTTATTTGTTATATGAGTGATTACACTCTTGTTTTTTCTTAAGAAATATATTTTTTAAATTTTAATGAAAACTTAGAAACATATGCAAAAGTGGAATAGTATCAGGTTGGTGCAAAAGTAGTTGTGGTTTTTGCCATTACTTTCAATCTGTCAACTAATGGCAATGATCCTGATTTGAATCTAATTCAGACATCCAATTAGAAACTTGACGCCAGGCACAGTGGCTCATGCCTGTAATCCCTGCACTTTGGGAGGCCCAGGTGGGTGGATTGTTTGAGTCCAGAAGTTTGAGATTAGCATGGGCAACATGACAAAAACCCCATCTGTACTGCAAAAACTACAAATATTTAGCTGGGCATGGTGGCGTGCACCTGTAGTCTCAGCTACTGGAGAGGCTGAGGTGGGAGGATTGCCTGAGTCTAGGAAGTCAGAGCTGCAGTGAGCAGTGATCACACCGCTGTACTCCAGCCTGCTTGACAGAGTGAGACCCCCATCTCAAAAAAATTAATTAATTAATTAAAATAAAAAAATTGTAACCACAATATTATCACACCTAAAACATTAAAAATACCTTCTTAATATCATAAAATACCCAGTGTTCAAGGTTTTTGTTTGTTTGTTTGTTTTTGTTTTTGAGATAGAGTCTTGCTCCATTGCCCAGGCTGGCGTGCAGTTGCATGATCTTGGCTCACTGCAACCCCTGCCTCCTAGGTTCAAGCGATCCTCAGCCCCCTGAATATCTGGGACTACAGGCATGCACCACCAAGCCTGGCTTATTTTTTTGTATTTTTGGTAGTGAAGGGGTTTTGCCATGTTGGCCAGGCTGGTCTTGAATTCCTGGCCTCAAGTGGTCTGCCCGCCTCGGCCTCCCAAAGTGCAGGGATTACAGGCGTGAGCCACTGTGCCTGGCGTCAAGTTTCTAATTGGATGTCTGAATTAGATTCAAATCAGGATCATTGACATTAGTTGATAGATCTCTTAAGTCTATTTGACATAAAGTTCTCCATGGTTCTCTTTCTTTTTTCTTGCAATTTACTTGTTGAAGACACTGGGTCATTTGCCTGTAGAGTCTCTCACAGTGTGGATTTTGTAGATTGCATTCTTGTGGTATCATTTAACATGTTCCTCTGTGCTTTTATTTGTTGCTCGGCTTTATTTGGGTGTGGTTGATTGATAGTAAACTGCATCTATTGAAAGTATACAGTTTTATAAACTTTCACAGATGTATACATCCACGAAACCATTACCACAATTGAGATAGTGAACATAGCCATTGCCCCGACGGTGTATTCTTAACTGTCATCACTCCCCCATGGATGCCACCCTTCGATAAGAAAGCACGGTTCTGATTTGTGTTACTATAATTTAGTTTGCATTTCTTAGTGTTTTAGCTAGAATCATAGAATATGTACTTTTTTGTCTGGCTTCTTTCACTCAGCATAATTATTTTGAGATTAATCGATGTTATTGTTTGCATAAATATTTCATTCCTGTTTATTGCTAAATAATATTCAATTGAATGGCTACATCATGATTTGTTGATAGCCATTTGAATTTTTTCTAGTTTTTGGCTATAACAAACAAAGCTGCTCTGAACATTTGTGTACAAGTTTTTACATGGGTGTGTATTTCCTTTCCTCTTGGGAATTTCCTAAGAGTGGAATGGCTGGATCATATTGTAAGCATGTGTTTAACTGCACCACCATGAGAGTGCCGTTTCCTCTACATTCTCACCAATACTTGTTATGGTCAGTCTTTTTCACTGAAACCATTCTGTTAGGTTGCTACAAAAGTACTTGTGGTGTTTGCTCTCAAAAGCAATGGCAAAAACCGCAATTACTTTTGCACCAACCTAATATGTGAGTTGTGTGTGTGTGTGTGTGAATTCTAGCTCCTTTGGTAGAATTTTAAAATTAGCTTGCTAATTTGTACAGAAAAACTTCCTGATATTTTGATTAAGATTGTGTTGAATATAGGGATCAAAGCGGGAGAACTGACGTGTTAAATATTGACGGTTCTGGCCGAGCATGGTGGCTCACACCGGTAATCCCAGCATTTTGGGAGGCTGAGGCAGGTGGATCCCCTGAGGCCAGGAGTTCGAGACCAGCCTGCGAAACCCCATCTCTACTAAAAATACAAAAAATTAGCCAGGCATGGTGGCAGGCACCTGTAATTCCAGCCCTTTGGGAGGCTGCGGCAGGAGAATCGCTTGAGCCCAGGAGGCGGAGGTTGCAGTTAGCCAAGATTGTGCCACTGGGCGACAAGGGTGAAACTCCATCTCAGTAAAAAAAAGAAAAAAAAAAAAAAAAGGACTATTCTGACCCAATAACCAGGTATATCTTTCTACTTGCTTGTCTTTGAGAGCTTCTTTCAGCAAGGTTTCATAGTTTAGAGTGCACTAGTGTTCTGCATCTTTTATCAGATATCTCTGTTTCACATTTTTAATGTTTTATAAAATCATATTTTTAAAAGATGTAATTTCTGATTGTTTCTGGCATACAAAAATATAATTTTCCCTACTCTACACATCTTATATCCTGCAATCTTGCCCAAAGTCATTTATTAGTACTAGTAGCTTTTTTTTGCATTTCTTTGGATTTTCTACATAGACAAATACAGTTTTACCTCTTCCTTTCTAATCAGGCTGCCTTTTATGTATTTTTCTCCTTTTATTACTGGCTACGAACTCCAGAACAATGTTTAAAAGAAGTGGTGAGAGCTTGTCTTGTCTTGTTTCTGATCTCAGGAGGAAAGCATTCAGTCTTTCATCACTAAGTGTGATTTTTTGTTGTAGGTGGTTTGCAGATTTTTTTTTTTATTAGGTTCCTTTCTATTCCTAGTTTTCTAAGAGATTTTTTCTAAAAAATCAGGAACGGGCATTGAATTTTTTTGAATACTTTTTATGTCTCTGTAAGTGATCATATGGTTTCTGTTTTTTAGTTACTATTGTGAGTTACATTGATCGATTTTTCTAATAATGACCACCCTTTAATTTCTGACACATAGTCAGTCCAATTGGTTATTATCCTTTTAATACATTGTCAGATTCAAATTGCTAAAATTTGTTCAGACTTTTTTTCTCTATCTGTATTTATGAGCATTATTGGTCTGTAGTTTTCTTTTCTCACAATGTGTTTTTCTGGTTTTGGTATCTGGGTAATGCTTGCTTCATGGAACAAATTGGGGGAATATTTGCTCCTCTTCAATTTTTTGGAAGAGTTTGTGTGGAACTGGCATTTTTTCTTCCCCTAAATATTTGATAACATTCACGATGAAGTGATGTGGACTGAAAGTTTTCTTTGTGGGAAGGTTTCAACTACAGCTGCAACTTCTAAAATAGATAAGGGGCTATTCCCCTTAACCATTGCTTCTTAAGTGAGCTTTTGTAGTTTGTATCTTTCATGAATTTGTCTATTTAATCTAAGTTTTCAGATTTATTTGCATAAAGAGTTCACAATATTCTCTTATCCTTTTAATATCTATAGAATCTATAGTGATGGCAGCTCTCTTATTTTTGATCTTGATAATTTTTATTTTCTTTCCCTTTTTCCTGATCTATCTGGCTAGAAGTTTATCAGTTTTATTTGTCTTTTTAAACAACTAGCTTTTATTTTTATTGATTTTCTGTATTGTTTTTCTATTTTGTAGTTGATTGATTTTCATTCTCACTATTTTCTTTGATAATGATGATGATGATTATTATTATTGTTATTATTTGAGACAGGGTCTTGCTCTGTTGTCCAGGCTAGAGTGCAGTGGTGTGATCTTGGCTCACTGCAACCTCTGCCTTCTGGTTTCAACTGATTCTCATGCCTCAGCCTCCCGAGTAGCTGGGACTACAGGTGCACGCCACCACAACTGGCTAATTTTTGTATTTTTAGTAGAAATGGTGTTTCACCATGTTGGCCAGACTGGTCTAGAACTCCTGACTTCAAGTGATCTGCCCGCCTCAGCCTCCCAGTGTGCTGGGATTGCAGGCATGAGCTGCTGCACCCGGCCTCTTTGTTTATTTTAAATTTAATATCTCTTCTTATTCTAGTTTTGTAAAGGGAAAGTTGAACTCACTGATTTAATATCTGATTCTTTTCTTTTCTTCTTTTTTCTTTTGAGATAGGTTCTTGCTCTGTTACCCAAACTGGAGTACAGCTCACACTGTAGCCTCAACCTCTTGGGCAGAAGTAATCCTCCCATCTCAGCCTCCTGAGTAGCTGAGACTACAGGCACATGCCACCATGCCCAGCTAATTTTTAAAGCATTTTTTATAGAGACAAGGTCTCACTATGTTGGCCAGGCTGATTTCTAATTCCTGGGCTCGAGTGATCTGCCTCGGCCTCCCAAAGTGTTGGGATTACAGGCATGAGCCACTGCAACCAGCAGACCTTTATTATTTTCTAATATAGGCATTTAGTGCTATAAATTTCCCACTAAATGATATGTTAGCAGCCTCCCACAGATTTTGATATGTTGTATTTTCACTTTCATTCAGTTCAAAATATAAATGTCTTTTGACTTTTTTCTTTGATCCGTGGGTTATTTTGAAGTATGGTATTTAATTTCCCAACACTTGGGGGTTTTCCAGAGATCTTTTTGTTGCTGATTTTTAATTAACTCTATTTTGGTCAGATAACACACTTTTTATGACTTGAATCCTTCTGAATTTATTGAGATTTGTTTTATGACCCGGAATGTGGTCTATTTTGGTAAATGTTCTATGTACACTTGAGAAGAATGTGTATTCTGTGGTTGTTGGATGGAATATTCTGTAAATGTCAATCAGGTCAAGTTGATTGATAGTGTTATTCATCTTCTACATTCTTGTTGACTTTCTATATAGTTGTTCTATTCATTATTGATGATATTAAAATTTCTGACTATGATTGTGGATTTTTAAATTTCTCCCTGTAGTGCTATCATTTTTTACTTCATGTGTTTTGAAACTCTGTTATTAGGTACATAGGTGTTTAGAATTGTTATGTTCTTTTGATTAATTGTCCCCCTTTATTATAAAATGAACTTCTTTTTATCTTATAGTAGTTTTTGCTTTGAAGTATACCTTGTCTAATATTAATATAGCCACTCCAGCTATCTTTGAACTGCGTTAACATGCTATGTAATTTTCCATCTTTTTACTCTTAACCTATCGATGTCTTCATATTTAAAGTGTGTTTCTTGTAGACAGCATAAAGTCTGGTCCTGCCTTTTAAAAAAATGCAATCTGGTAATTCCTGTATTTTAATTGGGAGTATTTAGATCATTTACATTTAATGTGTTTATTAATGTAGTTACTTTTAAGTCTATCATCTTATTATTTGTGTTCTATTTCCCATCATTCTTTGTTTCCTTTTTCCTTTTGTTCTGACTTTTTTTGGATTTTCATTTTATTTTTTAAAATTGACAAATAATAATTGTATATATTCATGGAAAACATAGTGATGTTTCAGTACATATATATAGTGATCAGATCAGGGTAATTAGCATATTCATCATCTCAAACATTTTATTGTTTCTTTGTTTTGGGAACATTCAGTATCCTCCTGGATTAATTTTTTAATGATCCTATTTTATTTATTATTATTGTTTTTGAGACAGAGCCTTGCTCTGTTGCCCAGGCTGGCATGCAGTGGTGCAATCTCAGCTCACTACAACCTCCGGCTCCTGGGTTCAAGTGATTCTCATGCCTCAGCCTCCTGAGTAGCTGAGATTACAGGTATGCACCACCATGCCCAGCTAATTTTTTTGTATTTTTAGTAGAGATGGGATTTCACTATATTGGCCAGGCTGGTCTCCAACTCCTGGCCTCAAGTAATCTGCCTGCCTTCGCCTCCCAACGTGCTGGGATTACAGGTGTGAACCACCACGCCTGGCCTGTGATTCTATTTTATATGGTGCACTCTTAGTAAATTATTAGCTATAACTCTTTGTTTTGTTATTTTGATAGTTGTTTTAGGGTTTATAAGATACATGTTTATTTGTCGCAGTCTATCTTCAAGCAAGTACTATTATACCACTTCATGTACAGTATAAGCTTACAATAATGTACTTCTATTGACTCCTTCCTATTCTTTATACTTATTGTCATGTATCTTATTTTTGTTTATGTTTTAAAATCCAGAATATATTGTTAGTGTTTTTGTATGGTCAATTTTATATAAGGAGTTTCAACAATAAAAAAAAAAACTTAGGTATTTACTTACATAGTTACTATTTTTGGTATTCATCATTCCTTTATCTAGATCCAGATTTCCATCTGGTATTATTTTTTTCTGCCTGAAGGACTCACTTTAACATTTCTTATAGTGTGGATCTGCTGGTGATTAATTTCTTCAGCTTTTGTAAGTCTTTACTTCACTTTCATTTTTCAATATTTTAACTAAGTATAGTGAAAATATTTTATTGTCAATTACACTGAGAATGTTTTTCTTTCAGTAGTGTAATCATGTTTATCTGCTGTCTTCTTGATGGCCTTATTTCTGACAAGAAATCTGTGCCATCATTTTGATTTCTGTCTACATGACATGCCTTTTCTTTTTTCTTTGGCTGCCTCTAAGATGTTCTTTTACTAACTGGTCTTTACAAATTTGATTATAATATGTAATTTTCTTCAGTTTTTTTTTTTTTTTTTTTTTGGCATGGATGTGTGCTTGGATTCTTTGAGCTTCTTAGATCTATGGCAAGTTTAGAAAATTTTTAGTCATTGTTTCTTCAGATATTTTTTCTGTCCCCACCTCGTTCCTGTTATTTGGTGATTCAAATTGTATACGTAATAGGCTGTTTGCCTTGTCCCACAACTCACTGATGCTTTTTTAAAATTAATAGACTTTATTTTTTAGAGCAGTTTTAGATGTACAGAAAAATCATGCAAATAATTCCCATATGTCCATTCTCCCCTCTCCTTCCTATAGTTTTTTTAGTGTGATACATTAGTTACAATTGATGAACCAACACTGATGCATTATTGCTAACTCAAGTCCATAGTTTACATTAGGGTTCACTCTTTGTGTTGTGCATTCTAGGTGTTTTGACAAATGATGATATCATATATCCACCATTACAGTATCATACAGAACTACTTCTCTGCCTTGAAAAACATCCCCTATGCTCCACCTGAATGTACCTGCTTCCCCTTTCCCTGGAAACCACTATCTTTTATTGCCTTTTCCAGAATGTCATATAGTTGGAATCACACAGTATGTAGCCTTTTTCAAACTGATTTCTTTCATTTAGCAATACACATTTACACTTCCTTCAGGTCTTATTATGGCTTGATAGCTTATCTCTTTTTATCCATCAATAATATTCTATTGTATATATGTTTGTTTTTACCATTCACCTGTTGAAGGACATCCTGGTTGCTTCCAGTTTGGGACAATTATGAATAAAGCCATAATAAACATTCATATACAGGTTTTTATGTAGACATATGTTTTAAACCCAATTACTTAAATACCTAGGAACATGGTTGCTGGATTGTATGGTAAGAGTATGTTTAATTTTGTAAGAAACTACCAAATTGTCTTCTAGAATGGCTGCAACATTTTGTATTCCCACCGGCAGTAAATGAGAGTTCCTATTGCTTCGGATCCTTGTTAGCCTCTGGTATTGTCAGCAGATTTTTAGTCATTCTGCTAAATGGTATATAGTGCTATCCCATTGTTGGTTTGATTTGCAATTTCCTAAAGACATATGATGTTAAGCATATTTTCTATGTTTATTTCTAATTTATGTATCTTCTTTGATAAGGTGTCTGCTTAGATCTCTTGCCATTTTAAATTTGGCTTGTTTCTTACTATTGAGTTTTAAAAGATCTTCACATATTTTGGATACCAGTCTTTTAGGTGTTTGGCAAATATTTTCTCCTACTGTGCAACTTGTCTTTGTATTCTCTTATCGAGGACTTTCTCAGATCAGAAGTTTGTAATTTTTAATGAAGTCCAATTTTTCAGGTATTTCTTTCATGGGTCAGGGTTTTGGTGTTGTATAATAAAAGTCATTGCCAAGCCCGGGGTTATTTAGATTTTCTCCTATGTCATCTTCTAGTAGTTTACATTTAGGTCTATGATTCATTTTGAGCAAATTTTTATGAAAGGTGTAAGGTCTGTGTCTAGAACCTTCTCTCCCTCCCTCTCTTCTTCCCTCCCTCCCTCCCTATTGTTTCTGCATGTGATGTTGCATGTCCACTTGTTTCGGCCCCATTTGTTGAGAAGACTACCGCTTGCTCCATTGCCTTTGCTACCCTTGAATTGCCTTTGCTCCTTTGTCAAAGATCAGTTGCCTACTTGTATGGGTCTATTTCTGGTCTGTGTTCTGTTCCGCTGATCTGTTCCATCTATTCTTTTACTAATACTACACTGTCTTGATTACTGTACCTTTACAGTAAGTCTTTTAAGTCAGATATTATTGGTTCCCTGACTGTTTTTCTTTAATACTATGTTGGCTATTCTGGGTCGTTCATCTTTCCATATAAATTTTAGAACCAGTTTATCAATATCCACAAAATAACTTGCTGAAATTTTGACTGGGATGGCATTGAATCTATAGATCAACTGACATCTTGGTGATATTGAGTCTTCCTCTCCATAAACATGAAGTATCTATTCATTTAGATTTATTTTCATTTCTTTAATCAGTTTTGTAGTTTTCCTCATATAGATCTTATACATATTTTATTAGATTTGTAACCAAGTTTTTTTTAATGCTAATATAAATGGTATTGTGTCTGAAATTTCAAATTTCAGTGGTTTGTTGCTGGTATATATGAAAACAATTGACTTATGTTTAAATCTTTTGTCCTGGCAAGCTTGCTATAATTGATCATTGGTTCCAGTTTTCTTTTGTTAATTCTTTAGGATTTTTCCATATAAAAATCATGTCATCTGTGAACAAAGACAGTTTTCATTGATTTCTTTCTAATCTGTGTATATTTATCTCCTTTTCTTGTCTTAGGGCACCAGCTAGAACTTCCAGTACAATGTTGAATAGGAATGATGAGAGAGTACATCCTAATCTTAGGGGGAAGACATCCAGTTTCTCATAATGAGGTATGAGAGGAGCTGTAGGTTTTTTATAGATGTTCTGTATTAAATTGAGGAATTTCTCCTCTATTTCTAGTTTGCTGAATTTTTATCAAGATGGAGGTTGGATTTTGTCAAATGCTTTTTATCCATTTATTCATATGAGCATATGATTTTTTTCTTTAGCTTCTTGATGTGACAGATTATATTTATTGACTTTTGACCGTTTTTAAAAACTATTTGTACAGACACTGTGATGATTTTAATTGCATATGAAATTAACTTTGTTATCTTATCTTCAGGCTTCTTTATCACATCAAAGGTTTACTTGCAAAATTGAACCATTGTTCTTATTCAGTAAATCCATGTTACAAGATGAGCCAGGATTTAGATATGTAAATATATGTAACTTTTTAGCATCTTTCATTTCAAATTAGAACCACGTATTTAGAATTTACTGCTGTAGTCTCATGATAATGGCTGACATGAGAAGACATTAAAAAAATCCTGAAGTTATCCATACTTGCTGTTGATTTAGTTTTCTTATTTGGAACGAAAAGTAAATAATTCACAAATACTGCCACCTAAGCACCTGTTTCAAATGAAGCATCATTCAGCTTGCAAAATAATGTCTTATAATTAAAGAAATAGCAGAAAACCTATGCTAGTTGCTTTTTTCTTCCTGGAGAAGTTGACAGGATAACTGCAATCCTAGGGACGTCTCTGTGTTGAATCTGAGAGGTGGAACAAAAAGAAAAGTGGCCTTTTCCATTCCAAGCCATGGAGGTAATGTGTAGAGAAGAGACAACCACATTTAAAGAATACAGAAAGTAACTGGATGAAAGAAGCAGGACTGCCCACTTTAGGAGACAACATAGAGATACTTGCCAAGTCCCGAGTTCAGAATTTTTTTTTGAGATGCATATCAAAGCACCTAAAGTTTGAGAAAAAATGTTCTTCCTGTGATAAGGAACCTGCACTGGGGTTAATTTAAAAAGATGTCAGAAGTCGCAGAGAAGTGGTTCTCAAGCTTTTACGGAACACTGTCCTGTTTGAGAATCTGCTGATACTATGGACCTTCTTCTTTCTACAAAAATGTATAATTGTGCATAAAATTTCCAGTAGTTTGTAGTCCCCTACTTAAGACCTTTGCTTTAGTGTAGATTATTACTCCCCTCTGTAAGGTAGGGAGGAAAAATATTCCATTCCTTTCCTCTGGTCGATATCTTTTTTCTTCTCCTTGCACAGTCCAACAGACACACTCGGCCTCCCAGAGACCAGCTGCACCCGCCCCCACCAAGAGACCAGTTTGCAGCAGTGGGATCATTCCACCATCTTTGCTGCCATTTGAATGTTGAACCAGCGTTGCATACCTGGAATAAATTCTATTTATCCATGGCATGTAGTTTTTAAAAAATACATTGTTGAATTTGATTTGCTAATGTTTTGCTGAGGATTTTTGCATTTATGTTCATGAAAGATACTGATCTGAAGTCTTCCTTTCTGGTAATTTCTTTATCTGGTTTTGATATTAGGGTAATGCCAGACTCACAGAATAAGAAGTGTTCCCTCTGCTTCTATTTTCTGGAAGAGAATATAGAGAATTAATATCATTTCTTCCTTGAGTGGTACAGTTTTACCAGTGAAATCAACTGGACCGGGTGTTTTCTGTTTTGGAAGTTTATTAATTCCGGTTCAATTTTGTTAAAGATACAGGTCTATTCAGATTGTTTCTCTTTGTGTGAGTTTTGGTAGATTGTGTCCTTCAAGTAATTGGTCAATTTCGATTAAGTTATTAAATTTTGGACATAGAGTTGTTGCTCTTTTTATTTTTTTCTTTTTTCCTCCTGTGTAATTATGGGTAATTTCTATGTCTTCAAGTTCACTAATCTTTTCTTCTGCGATGTTTCATCTGCTCTTAATCTTAGACAATATATTTTTCCTCTTAAACATTATAGATTCTGTCTCTAGAAGTTTGATTTGGGTATTTTGTATATCTTCCATATCTCTACCTAATGTTGAATATTTGGAGTATAATTTTCATAACTATTTTAATGTCTGTCTTTGATGATTTTTTTTTTTTTTTTGAAATGGAGCCTTGTTCTATTGCCCAGGCTGGAGTGCAGTAGCACGATCTTGGCTCACTGCAACCTTTGCCTCACGGGTTCAAGCCATTCTCCTACCTCAGCCTCCTGAGTACCTGAGATTACAGGTGCCTGCCACGATGCCTAGCTTATATTTATATTTTTAGTAGAGATGGGGTTTCACCATGTTGACCAGGCTGGTCTCAAACTCTTGGCCTCATGTGATCCACCCGCCTTAGCCTCCCAAAGTGCTGGGATTATAGGTATAAGCCACTTTGCACCTAGCCTTTCTTTGCTAATTCTTACATCTATGTCAGTTCTTGGTCAGTTTGATTTATTAATTATTGTCCTCATTATAGTTTGTGTTTTTACCACCTCTATGCATGCTTGATAATCCCTGATGATTGAATGCCATATGTGAATTTTACTTTGTCAGGTGTTTAATATATTTGTATTTTTATAAATATTTGCTCTGGAATGCAATTTACTTGGAAATAGTTTGATCTTTCTGGGGTCTTGCTTTTATTATTTGTTTGGAATGTTTAGAGCAATGCTTAGTCTAGGACTAACGATTCCACATGACTAAAGAAAGACCCTTGGGAGTGCTCCATCCAGTGCTCCATGAATTGTTCGATTTTACTGTCTATCTGGTGTCAGTAAGCACTGTTCTTAGCCCTGTGTGAGTGCCAGATAATATTGCTTTGAATCCTTTCAGATGTTTTTTTTTTTCTTCTCCCCACAGCCTCAGGTTTCTTTTCTATTTTGTTTGTTTTAGAGATGGGTTCTCACTGTGTTGCCCAGGCTGTAGTGCAGTGGCTATTCACAGGCATGATCATTACACACTACAGTCTTGAACTCCTGGGCTCAAGCAATCCTCCCACCTCAGCCTCCCGAGTAGCTGGGACTGTAGGCATGTGCCCACCATGCCTGGCCTAGCCTCGGGTATTTTTATTGCATACATGAGTCGACCAGTACTCTGCCGTTTCCATGAGCGAGACCCACTGCAGATTTCTGGTGCTCTCTCTCTGGGCAGTTACCTTTTCTCTGCAATCTGCTCTAGAAACTCTGCTTTTGTCTCCCTTCCTGGAGTGGAAAATCTTAAGACAAAAAGGAGATTGTAGGTAGATATCAGGAAGAACCTAGTAGAAGAAATTTCTTACTCTCATAGGCATCTGTAGGCCAATGGAGATATTCAGCCCTGAAAAGTAAAAAGAAGCTTGCTTTCCAAATGATTCATCAGTTACTGTTTTCTTTCAGTGAATGGAAGATTTTAACACAAAGAAGAGTTTGTAGGCAGACATTGAGAAGAAGCTCTATCTCCTCAACTTAGGGAGTCTGCTGGGATCTGCCTCAGTTTGCCTGCCCTGGGTTATGGTTGTGAATCTCTGTTAATACAGTGATTGGTGAAAATTACAGGGTTCGTCTTATTTTGCATCTCTCAGAGATCACTGTCCTTTGTTGTTGTCTGATGTCCAGTGTCTTGAAAACTACTATTTCATTATTTTATATATATATAAAAATATGTGTATTTATATAAAAAATATTGTGTGTGTGTGTGTGTGTGTGTGTGTGTGTGTGTGTGTACTTGAGACAGGGTCTCGCTCCATTGCTAGGCTGGAGTGCAGTTGGCTCACTGCAACCTCTGCCTCTTGGGCTCAAGCAATTCTTCTGCCTCAGCTTCCCAAGTAGCTGGGATTACAGGCGCCTGCCACCATGCCGGGCTAATTTTTGTATTTTTAGTAAAGATGGGGTTTTGCCATGTTGGCCAGGCTGGTCTCCAACTCCTGGCCTCAAGTGATCCACCCGCCTTGGCCTCCCAAAGTGCTGGGATTACAAGTGTGAGCCACTGTTCCCTGGCCTATTTCATATATTTTTAATGGTTTCTTGGTTGTTTTCAATGGTAGGATAAATCAAGATTCTGTTACTTCATCTTGGCTAGAAGCAGATATTATTTAAGTTTTTATTGTGAGAATTGTCAGATACAGAGTCGTTAAAAGAATGGTGCAATGATTATTTGAATACTTAGCACCTGGATTCAGGAACCGTGTGCGTGTGTGTGTGTGCGCATGCGTGCACACAGGTGCACATGTGCATGCTCGTGCCATGTTTATATATTTGCTGGACCATTTGAAACTAAATTGTCGAGGTATCAGGACATTTCACCACTAAATCACTAAATACATTGGCATGAAACTCCTAAAAACGACAGTCTCCTGCATAATCACACCACCAGTATCACACCTAAGAAGATGAAATCATTGCCTTTATCATCTGTATTAGTTATCTGCTGCTGGGTAACAAAATACTCCAAAACATAGCATTTAACACCACAAATATTTTATCTCACAGTGCCCGAGTGTTAGAAATCTGAAAGCAGCTTAGCTGGATGGTTCTGGCTCAGAGTCTCTCATGAAGTTGCAATAAAGCTTCCAGTTGAAGCAGACATCTCCAGACTTGTTCGGTGACTGATGTCTGGAAGCCTGAGGTTTTTTCTCCATTGCTCGATCCAGTCTGCCTGAGCATTGTCGCAGCAGGGCAGATGCCTTCACCCAAAGCAAAGGATCTTTGTGTGTGTGTGTGTGTGTGTGTGTGTGTGTGTGTGTGCATGAGAGCGAGAGAAAGAGAGAGCAAGTACCCAAGACGGAAGCTGTAGTCTTTTATAACTGTTCACAGCAGTGACTTACCATCACTTCTGCAGTATAGTATTAGACACATAGACCAATCCTAGTATAATGCAGGAAGGACTTTGTATGGGTGTGGGGGTGGGGATCACCATGGCCCGTCTTGGAGGCTGGCTACCTCACCATCTAATATCTGGTTCATCTTCAAATTTCTCCAAATGGCAAAAACAAACAAACAAAAAAACAAAAACAAACAAACAAAAACAAACAGGATCCATTGCATTTGTCTGTTGTATCTCTTTGGTCTTTCTAATCTATGACATTAGCTTTTTGAAAAGGCCAGTCTTCTAGAGCATCCCACAGTCTAGGCTTGCTGATTATTTCCTTGCTTGACTTGTTCCTCTATTCCCTGTATTTCCTATGGATTGAAAGTTTAGTCTACAGGCCTTTCAAATTCAGGTTAAACATCCTGCCAGGAAGATATAGCCAAAGTTATGTACTTCACCCGGAGGCATATGTCAGGAGGGATTGCTATTGGTGATGCTGTTTGATCATTTGATTCCAACTGCTTCTTAAAGACTTTCAACCAGACTACCTGCTTTAAGCCCCATCTTCATGTCTCTTTCAGAGATACTTGGTGCCTTCAATTCCCGAGGGTTTCTGGAGACTTGCAGTGCTAATCGGCCAGCTTCTGAGCTTCTCCACCAGTAGCCTAGGTTTCTGCTTCCTTTGGTCTCTGCTAAAACAGTTATTATCCATCTAGTTTCATTAGTTTTGTTGCTCTCATCACCTCTTCTCACTGGGACACTCTGAATACCTCCTCTAGGCATCTGTTCAGCTATGACTACTGGTTCAAATATTTTAAAGAAAGCTGCCTTTGGTTATATATCTTTTCATAGTTCCTGTTTAGAGATCACTGTCCTTTGGTTTTGTCCCAAACCGAACAAAACCCACATGTTGACTCCCATTTGGATGAACTCCATGGGGTGGCCCTCATTCTTGGGTCAGGGTAGCATTTTCCAGATTCACTTACTAAGATCTACAAAGGATTAGTAAATAGGCCTGTGAAGAAGGAATTTTAGGCTCCATTTTAGAGATGCAGAAATGGATAAGGTGAAGTCTCAACGTCAGTACATGGCAGAATCCAGATTGGAAACAAGATCTGCTTGACTCAAAGTCTTTGCACCAGAGTGTAGTTGCAGTGAATATCACTTCAAATAAATGGAAGCCATTTATCAGAGGTGTTAATCTCTCTCCGGGTAACAGGCATTTACGATTGAGCCATGAGTTTGTGTCTTATTAACTTTGTGCTCTTGGATGAGTTTCTTTGCCTCTTGGAGCCTTCCTTTTTTCACCTATGATGTGGGTTGATAGCACGTAACTCACAGAGGTTTCTTATGGGCTACAGAAGATGCTGCTTGCAAACGGGTTTCATGTAGCATTCTAAGAATATCAAATACAGAACCTGACTCCCATGCCTATTGATTCCAGCCTGGAGATGGACATAAATACCACTGTGGGGACTGTGGGGGCTAGAGGCCACATGCTAGTTGCCGTTGAAAAGGATGGGGACAGCTGCAGTTCCAGCTCTTCCCACATATGAGAACTTGAGCTCGGGATATAGATCTAATTTTCCAAGAGGAGCCAAAAACCTCAATTTGTTTATGAACTCTCCTGATTTTTAAATGTTGGCGTCTGATTGAAACAGAAATCATGTGGACCAAAGTTCTTGACAGCAGGTGAAAGGAGTTTTGGCAGCAAAGCTCCCACAGTGCCGGGCTCTGTGCTAGGGTGGCTGGGGACAAAGGCAAGTCAGTCGGGTCTCCCTGGGAGGCTGCAATCCAGGGGTGAGAGCGGCCTTCCATGGAAAAGGGGCACTATAATAGGATTTAGTTAAATGGGATTTGACCCACATTATCCTCGAGCTCCTTAGGCGTGGACCTGCAGAACGCTTTTTGTAGCTGAAATTGAAAAAGTAAAACAATTTGCAGCAGGCAGAGGGAATGTCTTGGGAAACGTTTCTAGGGCTTTCATGTTTCCTGAGGGCTTCCCCTATCTCATTTGAGTTATTCCATTAAATGAGCAATAATCCTATTTTCCTGGGCGGGGGGCACTACGGCTCATAGAAAATAAAGGTCTGAGAATCATACAAGCTGGGACAAGGGAGAGGCCAGCCTGGGACCCAGGATCAGGTAGGGAAGGGAAATTGGGGCCTGACAATATTTGAACACCTAGTGTTCATACTGATCTCATTGGATCTTCCAGGCAACATGTAAGGTCAATCTCATTATCCTCACTTTATAGCATTAACTGAGGCTCAGGGGGATGAAATGACTATTCAAAGACACAAACCCAAGACACTCAGGAAGGTACAAAGTGTCCATGCGCTCCTGAAATCATCTGCGAAATGTTTTTTGTTTGTACTTCTGTCCATTTCCCAGGGTAAAGAGCCCAAAACTTTCAAAGGATTCTCAAAGGGGTCAATGATTCTCAAAGGTTAAAAGCCACTGATTTAAGCCAAGACTTTTCTGATTCCAAAGACTGTTCTCCGAGGCCCCGTCTGCCACACTCTGGTTAAGAGAATGTTCTTTAAAGTCAAACTCAAATAAGACCCAGATCTTACTAGCTGTGAGACCTTGTTTCCCCATCTATAAAATAGGGATTCAGCCGGGCAGGGTGGCACGCACTTTTAGTCCCAGCTACTTGGAAGGCTGAGGTGGGAGGATGGCTTGAGCCCAGGAGGTCAAGGCTGCAGTGAGCTGTGATTGTGCCACTGCATTCCAGCCTGGGTGACAGAACGAGACCCCGCCTCTTAAAAAATAAAAAAGGATTAATTTATTTCACAAATATTTTATTGAGCCCCTGGCTCTGATTCAGACACCATTCTAGGTGCTGAGGACACACCAATGAATTAAACAGTGTCTCTGCTGTCATTATTCTTTTTTTTTCTTCGAGATGGAATTTCACTCTTGTTGCCCAGGCTGGAGTGTAATGGTGCCATCTCGGCTCATCGAACCTCAGCCTCCTGGGTTCAAGCGATTCTCCTGCCTCAGCCTCCTGAGTAGCTGGGATTACAGGTATGTGCCACCATGCCCGGCTAAGTTTGTATTTTTAGTAGAGATGGGGTTTCTCCATGTTGGTCAGACAGGTCTCGAACTCCCAACCTCAGGTGATCCACCCACCTCAGCCTCCCAAAGTGTTGGGATTACAGGCGTGAGCCACCTCACCTGGGCCTGTCATTATTCTTATATTATGTGAGAGGTTAAAGACAACAAGCAAACAGATACTTGTGAGATGGTAATAAGTGGTATGGAGGAAAATGAAGCGGGTAAGTGGGATACGGCATGCTTCAGGGCTGGGGCTAAATATTTTAGTATATTCACAGAGTTGTACAGTCATCACCACCACCCATTTTAAAGCATATTCCTTACCTCAAAAAGAAACCCCATTCTTTTAGGCATCATCCAAGCCCCATTAATAACCCCTCCACTCCTGCCCTAAGCAACTGCTTATTTCTGGACACCTCATAAAATGCAATCATATAATCTGTAGTCTTTTGTGACTTGAAGCTTCTTCATACAGTCTGGATATAAGAGTTTTAAAAATCTGATATACAGTTTGCAAATATGTTCTCTCAAGTCTGTGGGTTTTGATTTCCTCCTCTTAGCAGCATCTCTTGAAGAGCAGAATTTTGGTGAAGAACAGAATTTTGATGAACTCCAATTGATCAGCTTTTTCCTTTATGGGTCCTTCTTCTAGTGTTATAGCTAAGAAATCTCTGCCTAATCTATGGTCAGAAGGATTTCCCCCTACGTTTTCTTTTAAAGGTATTTTTTTTTTTTTAAAGAGAGACGAGAAATCTGTATTCTATGTGCGACATCTCCATTGGTAAGATTAGAATGAAACACGTTAAAAACACGTGGGAAAAAAAAAAGACATGTATATGGGCTAGAAAAGGGCCATAGACTCTCAGTTCTCATATATTAGTTTATGCTGCATGCAAAATTGCTTATATTTGGCCATTTTTTGATCTATAAAAACAGCAGTTTCATGCTGATGGCCTTTGCAGGTTGTTAAGTTGTAGGTAATCAGGTGAGTCACAAGTGTGCATGGTATCACCACTACATCACTAAATACAATGGCATGAAACGCCTAAAAAGAAGGACAGTCCCCTGCATAATCACACCACCAGTATCACACCTAAGAAGATGAAATCATTGCCTTTATCATCTGTATTAGTTATCTGCTGCTGGGTAACAAAATACTCCAAAACATAGCATTTAACACCGCAAATATTTTTATCTCACAGTGCCCGAGTGTTAGAAATCTGAAAGCAGCTTAGCTGGATGGTTCTGGCTCAGAGTCTCTCACGAGGTTGCAATAAAGCTTCCAGTTGAAGCAGACATCTCCAGACTTGTTCAGTGACTGATGTCTGGAAGCCTGAGGTTTTTTCTCCATTGCTCGATGCAGTCTACCTGAGCATTGTCGCAGCAGGGCAGATGCCTTCACCCAGAGCAAAGGATCTTTGTGTGTGTGTGTGTGTGCGTGTGTGTGTGTGTGTGTGTGTGGTCTGTTTATTTGTTTTCTGGTCGAGGCCTTTGGGTTTGCTGAGCCTTCCCTATTATAGATGAGAAAACCAAGGCCTTATGAAGGGAAACATCTTGCCTGTGGATACCCAGCTGTTCTCCACTTACATGCAGGCATTGTGAAGCCCAAAGGTCCTCTGGCACTGTGCTTTCCAAAACAGAGCCCTCCACACTGTATTTGAGCTTCACATTTGAAATATGGATTAGAACATTGTAATAAACAGAACAAAAACCCTTGGATATATTGCATACTAAATGTTAGCATTTGGAGATGGCCAGCACAGTTTCTTATGCTGTTAACTCAGTTGTCAGCAAGTTTGACACTGAAGTTTGTCCCGCTATCTCTGTATAAGTAAAGAGGACCCTAAAATTGCAAGCGAAGCAAGGTTCTAAATACTGCTAGGATTTTCAACTGCTATTACTTGGCGACCTGGGATTTTCTTAATGTATTTGCAACTTTAAAAAGTTTAAAATTTTTGAAGCTTAAAGTCAGTGCTGAGGTTGAGACATGGCTGTATCTGTCATCCATAATATCTAATTTCTTGTTTTTTTTGTTTTGTTTTGTTTTGTTCTTGTTTTTGTTTTGAGCCAGAGTCTCACTCTGTCACCCAGGCTGGTGTGCAGCGGTTCAAGCAATTATCCTGCCTCTGCCTCCCAAGTAGCTGGGATTACAGGTGCCCACCACCACGCCCGGCTAACTTTTGTATATGTAGTAGAGACGGGGTTTCACCATGTTGACCAGGTTGGTCTTGAACTCCTAACCTCGAGCGACCCACCTACCTCGGCCTCCCAAAGTTTTGGGATTACAGGCATGAGCCACCGCACCCAGCAGAATTTCTTATTCTTTTTGATCTATCAAAACAACCTCATTGTTCTCAATGACTGACCTTATAATAAGTAAATGTGATAGAACATATAGTGTCGTTTTCCTTTTCCAGTAGAGGAAGATTACATTTCCCAGAGTTTCTTGCATTTGAATAGAGGCCTGTGACTCGATGCTGAGGGCCCCTGGGATGTGGGCAGATGTGGGCTTCTTCCCCTTACACAGAGGCCAGAGCTTTGTCATGGCAGAACCACAGATGGTGGGAGGGTGGATCTCTGGACCACTGGTTGAGATGGCAGAACCACAGATGGTGGGAGGGTGGATCTCTGGACCACTGGTTGAGATGGCAGAACCACAGATGGTGGGAGGGTGGATCTCTGGACCACTGGTTGAGATGGCAGAACCACAAGTGATGGGAGGGTGGATCTCTGGACCACTGGTTGAGATGGCAGAACCACAGATGGTGGGAGGGTGGATCTCTGGATCACTGGTTGAGATGGCAGAACCACAGGTGATGGGAGGGTGGATCTCTGGACCACTGGTTGAGATGGCAGAACCACAGATGGTGGGAGGGTGGATCTCTGGACCACTGGTTGAGATGGCAGAACCACAGATGGTGGGAGGGTGGATCTCTGGATCACTGGTTGAGATGGCAGAACCACAAGTGATGGGAGGGTGGATCTCTGGACCACTGGTTGAGATGGCAGAACCACAGATGGTGGGAGGGTGGATCTCTGGATCACTGGTTGAGATGGCAGAACCACAGGTGATGGGAGGGTGGATCTCTGGACCACTGGTTGAGATGGCAGAACCACAGATGGTGGGAGGGTGGATCTCTGGACCACTGGTTGAGATGGCAGAACCACAGATGGTGGGAGGGTGGATCTCTGGACCACTGGTTGAGGGGTAGAGAAAATCTGCTAAGAAGAGTTCCCTGACCTGCACTGAACAGTGACAGGAGCGAGAAGCAAACCTTCGTGTGTTAAGCCACTGAGATATTGGGGTTTATTACAGCAGATTCTGGTCTATCCTGACTAATACTGGATCAAACAAATACCGTTTCTTGCAAATCAAAACCACAATGAGATACCGTCTCACGCCAGTTAGAATGGTGATTATTAAAAGGTCAGGAAACAACAGATGCTGGAGAGGCTGTGGAGAAATAGGAATGCTTTTGCACTGTTGGTGGGAGTGTAAATTAGTTCAACCATTGTGGAAGACAGTGTGGAGATTCCTCAAGGATCTAGAACCAGAAATACCATTTGACCCAGTGATCCCATTACTGGGTATATACCCAAAGGATGATAAATCATTCTACTATAAAGACACATGCACACGTATGTTTGTTGCAGTGCTGTTCACAATAGCAGAGACTTGGAACCAACCCAAATACCCATCAGTGATAGATTGGATTAAGAAAATGTGGCACACACACACCATGGAATACTATGCAGCCATAAAAAAAAATGAGTTCATGTCCTTTGCAGGGACATGGATGAAGCTGGAAACCATTATCCTCAGCAAACTAACACAGGAACAGAAAACCAAACACCACATGTTCTCACTCATAAGTGAGGGTTGAACAATGAGAACACATGGACACAGGGAGGGGAACATCACACACCAGGGCCTGTCAGGGGGTGAGGGGCCAGGAGGGGACAGCATTAGGACAAATACCTGATGCATGTGGGGCTTAAAACCTAGATGACAGGTTGATGGGTGCAGCAAACCACCACGGCACGTGTATACCTATGTAACAAACCTGCACGTTCTGCACATGTATCCCAGAGCTTAAAGTAAAAATAAAAATTAAAAAAACCACAAATAACATTTCTAACAAAACACAGCTCTTATCTGTTCTATGTATTGGGTTCCATGTATTGTTTATTGAAAAGTAAAGTTTTCCGCTACTAAAGGTATCAAAATCTGCGATGGAGTTTGAAGTCAGAATCTTACAGGTGGAGAACTCAAGGGCTGGAGAGGAGAAATAACACCTCCAGGGTCACATAGCTGAGGCAGGGCTAAAATCCTCCGTAGTTTTATCCTGTCCTTTCTTTTGGTAACGGCAGCTGAATTTCCTCCTCTTCCTGCTCAGGCCACATGCTTCGTGTGGGACTCATTCTCAGCCCTCAGCTCCAGGCCTGGCGAATCTATGTCATCTATCACCCAAGCCTCAGTGATTAGCTTGAGGATAGAGGCACGACCCAGTCCAGACCAATCATAGCGAATCCCTGGGTTTTTGCTGGAGCTGCTCTCCATGGATGGTTGAATCAATAGGATATAAGTCTTGAGCTACTGGGGGCTGTCTCAGTGTCTCTAGGTTGAGAATGGAGCTAACACAGGGGAAAGCAGAGCTGAAATATGGAGAGAGCCAGACGATGCTTGATGATGTTTGAGCACCTGGATCCAGCCATGCCTGAAGTTGGATCTTTTAGTTACATGAACCAATAAGTTCCCTTTTTGTTTATGTCAGTTTTGACTGATTTTCTGACTTATACATACGATTTTGTGCTTTTTTTCACCAAGGGACAGGAATTACTGTATTTTTCTCTTTTACTGATAAGGAAATGGAGGCTCAGTCCATTTGTAATCAGATGCTTCAAGTCTCGCCAGATTCAAGATTTGATGACCTCCCTTTTGTGTTGGGAATGGCCCACACAGGAACTCTTCTTTGCTTCTGCCCCCTGCTTCAGTGCAGACACACTCTATCCTGTTTCACAAGGGGGTAGTAAACACAATATCCACTACAGAGTAGGTGCTAAAACATTGCTGAAATGAAATAAGGAAAGAATGCCCCTTTAAAAAAAAACTGTGTAAAGTGTATAATGAGGCAGTTCATCAAGAAATGCAAATGACTCAGCCCTAAAAGATACCCAGCTTCACTAATAATTAAGAAATACAAATAAAACAGCTATCATCTTTCACTCATGAGTTTGTCAAGGAGCTAAAGGTTTCCTAACAGCTGAGGGCAGGGAAATAGGCTGTTTCCTGGGCTGAGGCAGCAGGAGGGGAAGGGGCACAGTCTCTTTGGAGGGCTGTGTGGCAATGTCTGTGAAATGTAAACAGTGTACAAGCCATTTGCCCTCCAGTTTAGAATGTATTCTACAAAGAAACTCCAACAAATACGCAGAGATGCAAGTAGAAAGCTGTCCAGTAGAGAATTATTTTTAATAGCAAAAACCAAAACCGAGAGAAAACAGAACAAAACTGGAAACAAATGCCCACCAAAATGGATCTGCACGAATCCCAGTATCCAAGACATGGAAAACATTTTAGCTGCTAGAAAGAATGAGGCAGCCCCAGATGTGTGGGGGTGGAAAGGTGGCCAGGGTATACCATGTGGCTGGGGGAGAACAGGATGTGTGATATGATGCCATTTATGCTGAAAATGAAATCTAATCAAAGTTAAGATGAAGATAAGTTGGGAAGTAGAATTAGGGGGTCAGGGGACTTCTACTTCAATGAATTAATCTTCTTTACAATTTGATTTTTAAAAATTATGAACACTTTACAATTTGTTTACTCCTTTGGATACCCAATAATGCACAAAATTTCAAAAGGCACAAGGTGAAGATGTATAATTCTGCAGTTCTCTCAACTATCTGAGATAGAATTAATTTATTCCCAGTATGCATTTAGTGTATTTAGAAGGAGGAGGAGGAGAATGAGTGGGAAAGGGTGGGGGACACAGGCAGCTGCTGCTCTGCGATCGGCAGCTCTGGTCAGGTGTGGAGGTGGGCTGCCCTTTTTGGGGTCACTCTGTCCTTGGTTTCCTGGCGCCAGGCCTTCCTAACCCCACTGGAGCACTAGCAAAGGCCTTTGGTGATGCTCTGCCCGTGACTACTGGCTGTGATTCTGCTAGGTCCGGGTCCTACATCTCAGGGCTACAGGGAGTGAGGCGCTGGAATCCCCCAGGACTGCCCCCTTCTTGCCAGCTCCCCTCCAGCCAGGCCTGCCTGGCAGATGCCCAAACACTCATTAGGCAAGACAGGTCTGTAGGCAGATATTTATCCCTGTGCAGCTGTGGGCTGTGAGGAGGCAGCAGGTGCGGGGCAGAGTCCTGTTTACCTAGCGCTGAGCCTGGTAGGCGCTGCCTATTTGCTGAGCTCCCTTCCCGGCCTGGCTCAGGTTGGGCAAGCTCTGCCCTCTTCCTCCCTCCCTCCTCCCTGTGCTGTGCTGTTCAAGGGGGCTAGTCATTCTTCCCACCTCTTTCCTGAGCTGACTGCTGCTCATTCTTCTGTCTCAGCTTCAACACTCCCTCTTTAGGGCCTCCCTGACTACCCTCACTCCAGAGTGGCTGTTGCCACGGCCCACAGTTCCCCATCGCGGTCATTACTTATTTCCCACAGTTACCAGGTTAGTGTTGGTCTTCTCTGCTAGATGCCAGATGAGCAGAGACTGGGACAGTTGCACTCACCCCTATTTCCCCAGCCCCTCCCATAGGGCCTGGCACTCAGGTAGTGCTCCTGAGGCATTTGAGTGTCAGCCTGTATGAAGGCAGGCAGAGAGCCCTGCATGGGCAAAGGCACAGATGTGTGACGGAGGGTGGCGAGGAGAGGGGGGCGGTGACGATGTATGGTGGGGAGTGGCAGGACTGGAGGCTGGAGAGCGAGGTGGGGTATTGAGCACCTCCTCGTCCTCTCCTTACTCTGAAAGCCTTTGAATGCCACATCTGGGAGTTCAGGTTTTATCTAGTCAGAAATGGGAAACTGTTGGGTAAAGAAAATGCAAATAATACAACCAATGAGAGAATGACAAGCCAGATATTTCATGCTGAATGGTAAATTCTGAAGTTCCTACAGTGGCCTGTGAGGCCCTGCAGCATCTGCTGCCCACCACACCCCTTCCCCATCTCCTTCCCCTACTCGCTGCAGCCACACTGGCCTCCTTGCTGTTTCCTGAACATCGCAGGTATAATTCAGCCTCAGGGCCTGCTGTGGTCCAACTGTGTCCTTCTCAATCTGTAAGTTGAAACCTAATCCCCAGTGTGAGGGTATTAGGAAGGGGGGCGTTTGGGAGGTGAGTAGGTCATGAGGGTGGAGTCCTCACAAATGGAATTAGTGCCCTTATCAAAGAGGCCCGCCTTGTCCTTTCCACTATGTGGGGACATGGTGAGAAAGTGCCATCTGTGAACCAGAAAGCAGACTGTCTGTCATTAGACACTGAATCTGCTGGTGCCCTGATCATGGACTTCTCCGCCTCCGGAATGGTTAGAAGTAGTTACGTTGTTTATAAGCTTCCCATTTTAATGGTATTTTGTTATAGCAGCCCCGGCAGACTAAGGGCCTTTGCACTTGCCATTTCTGTGCTTTTCCCTTGGATATCATGGTTTATCTCCTTTGTTTAAACCTCAGCCTCCTATGGCATCTTACCAGAGAGGCCTTCCATGACACCATGAACAAAGGAGCCTCACCCCCCTCCCCAGTGCCCTGATCCTGCTTTATTTTCCTCTCTAGTATTTGTATCTGTTTACTTGTCTATTGTGTGTCTTCTCCCCACGGATGTCAGCTCTGAGAAGGCAGGAGTATATCATTTCTCTGATTCCCAGCTGTGTCCTCTGAGCCTGGAACATATACCTTTAGGCTTAATAAATGCTCGTAGAATAAATGAATGAATGAATGAATGAATGTGTAGTATTAAGCTAAGCCACCCCGGTCCTGGAATGATGTTAACTGTTGCTCACATGTTCTGTCCTATTCCAGAGCTCACACACAGCCTTGAGTTCCTTTGCTCTGCACATCAGCCAGGTGGGGAGTGCAGGTCAACATTATTATCTGCCTTAAATAATAATTATCAATGACACAAAAGCATCATGATCACCTGGACAGAAACCAAAATGAAATGCCTGCAGGCTCATGACGTCAGCAAATCAGTTTCTAAAATATGATGTGCAGGAATTGTGACAAAGAGGATGGAGTCTGCATTGTGAGGCAGATTTTCCCTGTGTTCAATTCCCAGCTCAGCTATTTACTTACTCTGTGACCTGGGACCATTCAAGCCCCTTCTGTGAGCCTCAGCTATCCCTTCTGTCAACGGAGATCATGATTCCCTTGAATAGATCTAGTGAAGAAGGCATTTGGACCTAGGCATTTCCTGGGCTGCACCATCCACTGTGTTTCCTTTTTGGTGCCAGCATAATATTCCACCAAGTAGAGTTACATGCTTTGTTTAATCAGGTGGCTATTTCCAGACATGGTAACAGTAGCCTCCATTTACTGATCTGCTAGGTGCAAGGCCAAGCACTGCACCTTCCTTATCCCTCCTTCAGTCCTCGCTGCAGCCCCGTCAGGTGGGTGCTGTTAATATTTCCATTTTGCATATGAGGTTAAGCAGCTTGTCCAAGGCCACACAGCCCCCCTAAATGGAAGATAATGGAGTTGAAAGCCAAGTTGTCAAATCCAAGAGCTTTCAACTCTGTGCTTTGGTGGGATTTTTGTCCCCCATTTTGCAGATGGAAAATGAGGCTTGGGGAGGCCAGCGACTTGCCCAGGGCAACAGTGAGCAGAGCTGGGATGAGTCAGAATCCAAGTCTACCAATTCTTTTTTATTTTATTTTATTTTTTATTGAGATGGAGTCTCACTCTGTCACCCAGGCTGGAGTGCAGTAGCGCAATCTCGGTTCACTGCAGCCTCCACCTCCCAGGTTCAAGCAATTCTCCGGCCTCAGCCTCCCAAGTAGCTGGGACTACAGGCATGCACTATGACACACGGCTAATTTTTGTGTTTTTAGTAGAGATGGTGTTTCACCGTGTTGGCCAGGCTGGTCTCAAACTCCTGACCTCAAGTGATCCACGTGCCTGGACCTCCCAAAATGCTAGGATTACACGCGTGAGCCACTGTGCTGGCCCAAGTCTACCAGTTCTTAACTTATGCTTTCCTCCAGACCTGCCTTCTCACCCTGGGACAGTATCCACGGGTCTTATTTTTCCTGAAGCGGGGACAGTTAAGTGGCTGGGGAGAGAGTGGCCCTCTGGTTTCTGCTCCATACCTAGCTGAAGGCTTCAGGATAAGGAGAAGAATCGCTGGTGAGCAGAGGAAACCTATTTCTGCTCTGGAAATGGCTCTTCTCTCCCTTTCTCTTCCCCCAGCTCTTTCTTCCCTCCCCTCCCCTTGCTACCCCCCAGAGCTCCGTACCAATTAATCAGCAGACAATGGAGGCTCCAGCTGGGACAAGTGGGCTCGACTCATTAGTACAGAATGACATTAATATCAGAGTCTTTTGAGACAAGTGCATGATTCAGGGCAGACGCCTATGGAGGGCTGGCTCTGAAGCTGGTGTGGGAAATGGAACCGCGGTCAAAGACAGAGAGAACCGTGTATACGTGGATGGACAACCAGGCCGGGTCCCCGGGATGCCTGAGGGGAAGAAGGGGCAAAGCAGCTCTGCTTTGGGCAGGGTCCCTGTCCTCTTGTGCAGCCTGACTTCTCCCTCCTCCCTGCTTGGGAGGCCTGCATGGGTCACTGGGTCACTGTAACCCTGGGCAAGCCGGAGAGGCAGCGGGGCATGGAGGCCTTCAGGGCTGGATGGGCTGGGGCCGGGTCCCAGCTGCATCTCCTCTCCCCTCTACCTGTGGCTCCAGCAACTCACTTCATTCATATCTTTGGGCCTGTGTCTCTTCATCTGAACTACAGGGTAGTGATAGCTGCCTCTCAGGCTGGTGAGAGGATCATGGAATGAGGTGGACACACGTTGTAGAATGTGGACTAGCGGGGAGTGAAGCGCATCTTCACCATCTCCTCCTTCATTGTTCTTTACACAGTGGGGATAAATGTCAAAAGTCTTCCTTTAGGGGCAACAGGAATCAAACCAGCTCCTGCAGGGAGCCTTAGAGATAGAGTTCTGCCTGGTTCCTATGCTCTTCATTTCTTCACTCACTCAGATATTCATTCATTGATTGATCCACTCACATGTGTACCGAGCACCTCTCACATTGGCATAATGTGGCACTGGGGATAAAAAGGTGGATGGGACACCATCGCTACCTCGGAGGGACTCTTCGTCTAGTGAGGAGGCTTTCCCTGCCTGGAGGACATGTGTGTGGTCGGAGAGAGCTTTGCAGAGGGGAGGCCATACAGCTGTCCTTGTGGTTTAAGGAGTTTGCCAAGTGGCCTGGGGTGGGGCAGTAGGGACATCATTTATTTGAAAAATATTTATTGACTGACTACTACATGCCAGGCACTGTCCTCAGTGTGGGGACACGGCTGTGGACAGCAGAGATGAAACTCTGCCTTCAAGGAGACGGCATTCTGGTGGAAGGTCGTAGAAGCCACCAAGCAGTGAGGGGGCGGTGACAGGGCTGCTGTTTCCTACCGGCTGGTGCAGCAGGCCTCGGCGAGAGGCGCCATCTGGGCAGAGATCTGCAGGGGCCGGGGGAGTGGCCCACAGGGATACGGGAGCGGAGGGACTCTCTCTGGGCTCTGGGAGAAACAGGACACCCAAGCTGCAGGGGAGGTGGGGGTGTGAGGTACAATGGGGTGTGGAGGTGTCCCCGGTCATCTCAGGCTTTGTAGGTCTGGCTGCTGGAAAATTATAGGATGCCCAGTTACACTGGAATTTTAGATAAACAGCAAATAATTTTTTAGTATAAGTGTGTCCCACATAAGTTTGCCTTTCTGTGAAATTCAAAAAAAGATTTTTAGTTCCTAATATCCCTTTCTTCTTTTTAAAACATTGTTTTAATTGACCAATAAAAATTGCATATACTTATGGCCTACAACATGATGTTTTGGAATATGTATACAATTATGGGATGACTAAATCGAGCTAATTAACATATGCATTACTTCCCACATCTTTTTTTCCCCTGTGGTGAGAACACTTAAAATCTACTCTTAGCAGTCTTAGCGATTTTCAAGAATGCAGTGTACTGTCGTTAGCTATACTGCCACGGCGTACCATGGAGCTCTTGCACTTACTCTCCCTAACTGGAACTTTGTGTCCTTTGACCCACAGCTCCCCAGTTCTCACCCCCTGCCCTCCCAGCCTCTGGTAGCCACCATTCTACTTTCTGCTTCAATGAATTTGGCTTTTTCAGAGTTTGCATGTCCGTGTGAGATCACATGGTATTTGTTTTTCTGTGTCTGGCTTATTTCACTTAACATGTCCTTGAAATTCAAACCTAACGGGCATCCTGCCGTTTTGTTTGTGAAATCTGTCCACCCTAGCTGTGGCCTCCCTAAGACTTTGACTTTACTCTGAGATGGAAGCCACGGGAAGCTTTGGGGTGCAGGAGAGATGAGGTGTGACCAGTTTTAAAGGGTCCTGGGTTGTGAGCAGACTGTGGCTGGCAAGGGCCGAAGCTGGGGGCCACTGGAGGTAGGAGGTGGAATGGAGGCACCAGGAGGGAGTGTGCAGGTGCTGAGGGGAGTCTGTATGTGTTTCGAAGACAGAGCTGACCCCATTTGCTAATGCATTTGTTGTGGGATGGGAGAGATGGGGACATGGAGGACTTCTGGGCTTTTGACCTGAGCAACCGGAAAGATTGCAAGAGGATCCCATGCTTATGTGTGTGTGTGTGTGTGTGTGTGTGTGTGTGTGTGTTCGCGTGTGCTTTTGGACACATGGTTCAGAGATGCCCACTGGACAACCAGGAGGAGACATGCAGTGGGCAGCTGGGCACATGAGCCTGGAGTTCAGAGAGAATCATTCATTCGTCATCAGCTCAGATGTCATTTAGAGCTGAGCACCTGCCCAAGGCGGAGGAGGTGTGTAGGTAGGGAAGCAGCCCTACTCCAACATCTGCAGAGGCCTGGAGGCTGGAAGGCCCTGGTGAACACTGATGGTCAGGCCCAGGTGGTGTGGGAAATGAGACTGGCATGGCCTGGAGGCAGAGAGCCATGAGGAGTGCTGAGAAGGGGAGTGACATAGTCAGATGTGTGTGTTTTAGAAGGGTGCCTCCGGGGCAGGGTGGAGGGGATGGAGCGAGGCCAGGAGGGCAGAAAGGGGACTGTGGCACCAGCCCTGCCCCAGGACAGCAACCGGGGACTTGGTGGGGACGGTGTGCAGGGAGACAGAAGGGAGGGTGGTTTGTGTGTGGCGCTGCGGACAGCACTGGGCAGCAGGATGGATGTGGGGTGCAGGAGGACGGCTGGGGGCAGAGAGAGAGGCTTTTGTATTTGCCTCAGAGGAGTGCAGAGTGTCCCCACCCCACCCCCAGCAGCCCACGGCCCGCTGTGCTTGTTAGCAAGGAACACTCCTCAGAGGGAACATATGTGCTGTTATTTTTAGGTGATTAGCCGCACGTCGTGGAGCGTTTGTTTGCCAGTCGTGGGTAAACAAAAGCCATTTGTCAAAATGAGATGTTCCAGCCTCGTCCTCCCTTCGGCAGGCCAGTCCCCGCGCTGTGAATTCCTGTTGCATCAGCAGCGAGGCTAATTAGCTCCTCGGCTCTTGAATAATAATGGCCACATTTACCAAGAGATTTCTGTGCACCAGGAGCCCTGCAAATGCCATCTATGCAAGAATCACAGGTGCATCTTATTGGCTGCAGTTTGGAGTGGAGGAAACTGAGGCTCAGGGAGGTGGAGCAGTTTGCTCAAGGCCCCACAGCTAGGAAGTTAAAGCTCTGACATTCTCAGGTCTGAATGACCCCAAAGCCTGAGATGGGTGAGGGGGCTGCTCTGTTCTTCTGGAATATCTCCCCTTCCCCATCCTGTGAGCAGAAACTGAGCAGCATCACCACCAGCAGCCTAAGGTAATTAGACTGTCACTCCTTGTGCGGAGTTCAAATCTCCGCTGCATCCAAGGTCTCTGCTCCGTTTCTCACTTCTGAGTCCTGCACGTGCTGACCTTTCCAGTCTCTGGGCTTTGGACAGCCTCAGAGAGTCAGGTTTGTTTCTGCCACTTCAGATCTGAGTATGAGCTTGGGCAGGTCTCTGAGATGAAGTGTGTGTGGGCTCATTGGCCAGTGCCCCTCAAGTCAATACCAGTGGAAGGGAGGCTTGGGCAAAGGGGGAGGCTGACCTATGATGCTATCTCAGCAGAAGCCTCAGATGGCCTGAGGATGGGATGACCCCTCAGGACTGTTCCGGGTCAAGGCAAAATGTTGGGTACTCGGCACCCCACACTGGTCGGTTCATTTGATGTAGGCCACCCTGGAATGGAGTGTGAGGGCTGTCAACTTTCTGCAGACGGTGCTCCCAGCAGCTGGGGTAATAAGTCCTTTATTCCTGCAGAGGGACCTGAGTGGCACCTTACAGAGTCCTTCACAGTCCACCTCTTGGATCCACTTCATGTAAGTTCTCCGAGAAGCTCTTCTAGGAGGCAACCTGAAGAGGAAAATTACTGGGATGAACTCCAGCCCCTGTCTCTGAAGTTTTAGGGTCTTAGGGCTGCAACTGACATCCTTAGCTGCCCACTCCACTACCCATTATAGACCACCTCACCCTCAGATGACATCTCTGTTGGTCTCCTGATTACCTGAGGGAACTGAGACCCTGGTCACCATGCTATTTTCAGGCCAGGGTTGCTATACCTGTCAACTTACCATCAAAATTGGGCAAGGGAGTACCAAGAAGCACCCAAGGGCATCACCTGGATGTCAAACATATTCCTTCCAGACCCCATGTGCAACCCCTTCTGGATGCCGGGATGCGACTCCTCTTCTTACCGCTGGCCCCTTGATGCAAGGACAAGAAACCCACAGTGCCAAGGAGGCGGCTGTGCTTAGACTTTGAGGGACTCTGGCTGTGCCACCTTGCAGAAGTATTCTCTCTTTAGGAACAAGGACCTCTAAACCTACAGAAGCCAGAGTTGAGGGACAGAAAGCACAAATTCTCCAAGTGGGCCACTGGGCCACTTAAGCTTCTACCCCTAAATTCCTAGACCCATGTATTCTGCCCAGTGGGGATGCAGTGCCATATATAGTATTTGATTTGAAGTGATTCTGCATCTTGGAGGATGGTCCTGAAACGTTGTGAAGGCTTGTTTCTGAACTGGCATTGCAGCTCTGTCTTCAGCGGGCCATCACAATGCACCATCGGCCCAGCAGCTTTGGGATCATGTGGTGTGCAGTATTACCAGTGGATCCCTGGTAATGGGCCAGCCCACTCCTGCCCCTCCAGGGTTATTGCTATAAGATGGGCTATTGAGTCAGAAGTGATGTTATGTGGCATCCTGTGCCAGTGAATCAAACACTTCATAGACCCTTGAGTAGAGAGCCCACGGGCAGGAAAGGCAAATCTCTATCTGGAACAGGTCTCTATTCCTGATCTTTCCAGGAGGGGGTCCAATGTAGTCATCTGCCACATGCCAGGCCAAACCAATCTCAGTTTTATCCTCTTCAGCTGGTGACATGGGAGTCCCCCATGTGGCCATTCAAATGAGCGGAGGCTGCTGGTGCCACAGCGGGGATGATGTGGGGTCTGGGCTACCTGCCGTGTAGCTTGCTGGTGTCCTCAAGGCCTGCTCATGTTTGACCTGGGATGTTCTCACCATGTTAGATTGACTGGGTCTGGCAGACCCAGCTCATGACAGGCAGTTCCGGCTGCCTGATCACTCGGTACCTCACGTCTGGGTGTTCTGTGTCACACAAGGTCTAGGAGTACTAGACCAGGACCTGTTTTCAAAAGGTGTATAATCCTTTGCTGCTAATTGTAAGGATTCACTCCCAAATTCTAGGGAGTCTCCAGATCCTAAGGGATTCTCCCACTGTAGCTTGCGTCCTTCTCTGGCATCTCTTCCTGTCACTCATGGCTGACACCATAGGGTCTGCTGAGTTGTATGGCTCAAGGGATGGGGCTGATGGCTCCAGCAGCCTGATACTTCTGCAGAGTCCTTTCTTGCTCTGGGAAGAAAGGACTCTTGGCAGCCTTTCATGGCACTGGCCTACAGGGTTGGAGCAGTATTCCCAGCTATGGAATATGTTGCCTCCAGACCTACCTGTCAGGTGTTAGGATTTCGTCTTCATGGTAGGAGGTAAAAGATTAAATAATTTGTCCTTACTTTGTAGGACTAATTTTGTAGGTATGTCCCAGTATTCACCAGACCATTGAATTCCTAGAAATTTTACTCATGCGGTGGCCTCTTCATCTTCAGTAGTTTTCTCTCTCACCCTTTGGCTTCCGGCATGCTAGGTACTGCTTGTCTGTCTGCCTGGTCAGCACGATGACATCCGTGTACTGGATCAGCGTGATGTTCTGCAGGGTGTCTGATGATCCAGATCTTTTTGGATGGTCATGACAGAGCCCTGATGAAAACTGTGAATGTATACTGTTGTCCCTTCCATGTGAATGTGAACTCTTTCTGATTCTCTTTCTTGATTGAGATGGAAATGAACATATTCACCAGATTAATGGCTTCATAACGTGTCTGAATTCAGTTTGTTTTTTTTTTTCTTTTTTTGAGACAGAATTTCACTCTGTCACGCAGGCTGCAGTGCAGTGGGGTGCGGTCTTGGTTCACACAACCTTCGCCTCCCAGGTTCAAGTGATTCTCCTGCCTCAGCCTCCTGAGTAGCTGGGATTACAGGCATGCGCCACCATGCTTGGCCAATTTTTGTATTTTTAGTAGAGATGGGGTTTATCATGTTGACCAAGCTGGTCTCGAACTCCTGACTTCAAATGATCCACCAACCTCAGCCTCCTACATGCTGGGACTGTAGGCATGAGCCACTTCGCCTGGCTCCCTGAATTCATATTAATCTTCTCTAGCAGCAATACCACACCTAGCAAGGAAGCTGCAATTGGGCTACTACTTGTTGCACTTCTGGTAGTTTCCATGGGGAACAGACTGGTGAATTAAGTGGGACTATAATAGGAATGACTATCCACACATCTTTTAGATCTTTAAGAACAGCACTCATCTTTGCCATTCCCTGGGATGTAATACTGCTTTTTATTTACCATCTTGGCCAGAAGGGGGAGTTTCAGAGGCTTCCACTTGGATTTCCCCACTATGATAGCTGTTACCTCACAGGATAAAGGGCTTGTATCAGTTACTAAGTAATTGGAGACCACTTTTACATTTATACATTTGGAGACCACTGAGGGTGGGACCGTGGACCCACTGTGAGCTGGACCTAGGCTAGAACTCCATTTATCACCGGGCTCCCTTAGGAGGGGCCATGCTAATGATCTGGGTTTCCCCTTCCCCAACACACAGTTACCTGAGTAGTGTTGGGAAGAAATGGGGGAATCCTTGCTGTGTGCAATTGTGGGGGTTCTTCCTCCTGGGGACATGGGCTTTCTGTCAGTCAAGTTTCCACATCCAAGAACTTGCTCAGGGATGGACACTGGGGAAGGGATTGTTCCTTTTTTTAAAATGAAGGTGACTGTCCTTAGCTCCCCAGCATCTTATGCATTTACAGTAGTGTCCTTGTTGCCTCCAAATGTATGTGGCCCCTAGGGGTGCCAAGTTCTATTCACTCCACAGGTCTCTGTAGGTCAGGCTCCCCTGGCCTCCTCTCTACCCTGCCACTCACCACAATGACATGTTCCTGCCTTCTGATGGTGCCATGGTCTGAATGTTGGTGTCTCCCCGAAATTCATAAGTTGAAACCTAATCACCAATGTGAGGGTATCAGGAGGTGAGGCCTTTGGGAGGCGATTGGGTCATGAAGGTGGAGCCTCTTGAATGGGACTAGTGCCCCTAATGAAAAGATGTCCCAGCATGCTGCCTTGCCTGTTTGACTCTCTGAGGACGCAGTGAGAAGGCACCGTCTGTGAGCCAGAAAGTGGGCCCTCAGCAGACACCAAATCTACTTTGATCTTGGACTTCCCAGCCTTCAGAACTGTTAGAAATAAATTTCTTTATAAGCCACCCAGCCTACGGCATTTTGTTACAGCAACACTAAGGCAGATGGCTTCTAGTTTTCCAAGGTCCTTGGGATCATTTCTGTGAGTAAGCCTGGTTCTACAATGGCAACTCCTCCTGCCAGCCCTGGTCCCCATCACTGAATTTCTAAGTAATCCATTTCTGACAGCCTTGGGAAGTGGGATATCATCTGGGTCCTGGGTCCTGCGTGCAGCATAGGCCTATGGGAGTTCCAGCCTTACGTGGTACACCTCCTCTGGTGGGCCCACCTCTCTGGGCCTCAGTGCCAAGGGCCTACCGTCTGCTCTGGCATTTCTCACTTCATGTTGGCCACTGCTTTTCCCATGTTTCTAGGAACCATCTGTAGTGAGTTTGTACCATCTCCTGGGACGCTGGTGAGAGTATTAAATCCTGTATTCTGGGAGGGTTCTCCCAAGTTGATAAATACTCCCTTATCCAACCTTACCTTCTGATCTTCTTGACCAGAGACCCTTGGATTCCGGTCCCATGTTCCTGCAGACCTGTGCTGGTTAGGTCCTACAGCTCCTTTGGGGTATAGCCCCATCTTTCCTCACCAGGCTCAACGTGCCCACAGCCGGTGCCGTTGTGACTTCATCCTAGTCGTTGGCCTAATGACCAGGAGGACAGACGAGGCAGAGCTTGAGCTGGGGACATGTTGTCTGGCTGAGGAGAGGCCTCTGCACAGTGTCCAGGCAAGGAGGGAGGGAGTTCCAGCCCTTAGCAGCAGGGTGACATTCCTGCCGGCTCAGAGGGCTCAGGGGGATATAGAGAGTCCATCGTTTGTAGAGACCTCAACCTAGATGTCCCCAGCCTGTGTGTCAGGGTTGTACTCTCTCTCTCTTTTTTTTTTTTCTTTTTGGCAGTGGGTAGGGGGACAGAATCTCGCTATGTCACCGATGCTGGAGTGCAGTGGTGAGATCTCAGCTCACTGCGACCTCCGCCTCCCGTATTCAAGCGATTCTCCTGCCTCAGCCTCCTGAGTAGCTGGGATTACAGGTGCCTGCCACCACACCCGCTAATTTTCATATTTTTAATAGAGACAGGGATTCACCATGTTGGCCAGGCTGGTTTTTCATATTTGTAGTAGAGACAGGGATTCACCATGTTGGCCAGGCTGGTTTCTAAATCCTGACCTCATGATCCACCCACCTCAGCCTCCCAAAGTGCTGGGATTACAAGCATGAGCCACTGTGTCAGGCCACAGGGTTGCGCTGTCTTCTAACCAAGGCCCTGGCCTTGGCACAGTAGACCTGCCTTGGTTGGAGTTGTATCTTTTGTGGATTCTGAGCCTGGTTTCTGCTTTCTCTGTCCTGGTGCAGAGGAGAGCCTCTTTAAACGCCAAACAGAAGGGCCTCTGGCTTTCACATTGGCCTTTAATTGCTGATTAATCACGCTTAGCTTTTTGTTATTGTTTTCCAGATCAAGTGGATTTAACAATAGCTACCTAGTTCAAGTGTTATATTACTTCCCCCACCCCCGACCCTCCACCCCCGTCTTTCTCAAATCTATCACACTGACACATCACACCAGTTAATGAATTTCTTTCACAAGTCCGGCATCCTTCATCACCTGGGCCAGGGGCGATCTGTGCCAGGCGTCTCATTGCCAGCTGAGCAGCAGGTGGTTCAGCTCCAAACTCTCCACCCGTGTCTGCTTTCCTGACTCATGTTCAGCACCAACTGTAACAGGTTGGGTTCCTGGAAAAAAGACTGTGGTGAAGTTCAGCATGCAGGATATTTATGGAAAGTTAATTTTGGGATCAACACCTGTGGAAGGAAAGGGAGAGAAGCAGGACTGGGCAAGGAGGGAAGTCAAGTTGCAACACAGGATGGCAACCTCTGCTGGCTCGCTGGGAGCTCTGAAGGTGGTAGGAGCCTTTGGAGCTGTCCTCATTGGAGCAAGAGGGCCTGGCCTTTGTAGCGCCATGTTGATCAGTCACTGGATGTGGGCAGTGCTGGGAACAGCGTGTGGCCCGGGTGAGGTGGCCCTCTCCTGTGGAGGCAACCCTTGAAGATGCGGATAGCTGAGTGTTGTCTGATGGTGGCACTTCCTACAGCTGGGGTAATAGGTCCTTTATTTCTGAAGGGGAACCTGGGTGGTGCATCTCAGTATCCACCCTAACACCTGAGTTCACTTCTCTATGAAATAGGGATAAATATCATTAGCTAACACTTGGTAACTGATAAGGACTCCACAAATGACAGCTATTACATACTTATGGTAGTTTTCTGAGGTTTTTTTTTTTTTGGTTTGTTTGCTTTTTTAAGACAGAGTCTCACTCTGTCACCCAGGCTAGAGTGCGGTGGCACGATCTCTGCTCACTGCAACCTCTGCCTCCCAGTTCAAGTGATTCTCATGCCTCAGATGGATTACAGGGGTGTGCCACCGTGCCTGGCTAATTTTTTGTATTTTTAGTAGAGACGGGGTTTCACCATATTGGCCAAACTGCTCTTGAACTCCTGACCTCAAGTGATCCACCTGCGTCCGCCTCCCAAAGTGCTGGGATTATAGGCATGAACCACCACGCCTGGCCTTTTGAGGATATTTATAAGTGATAAAACTTCAACTCAAAATAATGTAAGTAATGAAAGGAATGTACTTGTTCATGCAAAATTAGAGAGACAGTGTCAGGAATGGGTGGATTCAGCAGCTCAAAAGATGTCCTCAGAGTGGATTGCACCTCCCTCTCCACACAGGCACACCTGTCTCTCCATCTCTCATTTCTCTGCCTTGGCCTCACCCCCAGGCAATCTCCGTACTGAGGTTAAAGATTGCCCCCAGCAGCTCCAGGCCCACAGCCTGCCAGCTCAGCAACACTGGCAGAAAGATTGGGCCCCACACCCAGCAATTAATAGCTCTAGGATAAACCCCAAGGACAGACACCCGTGGGCCAGGCCTGGGATGTGGGCTCATCCCCAGACCTGGGGAGATGAGGGCAGCCCCTCTCCATAGGAACGTGGGGAAAGGAGGTTTTCTACAGGGAAACTGAGGTGCTGTGAGCACAATAAAGGAGAGCAGTCGCTGGCAAAAACCAGATACCCTCTTCCCCTGACTCTGGGAGCCCTTGCCATGCCATTGAGAGGGCGAAGGGGCATCGGACTGGTCGTCCTGTGTGGGGGCGTGTGCTAAATTCAGGAATGTGGCTCACATGACCGCATGTGACACGTTTCTGTGTGGCTGCCTGGAGACACACTGCATGGCCCACGGGCCGTGTTTCTGGGGTACATCAAAGTGGGTCCAGCATCAGAGGGGCCCCAGCTTCCCAGGGAAATGGCAAAAAATCAGGGGGTCAGACTTGGATGAAATTTTGTGTGACCTTGGGGTTAGGCTTCGATTGTTGCTGAGCCTGAGAACCCTGCGGGCATCAGATCTGAAGAGGGGGCCGGATTCTCCCTGTGAGAATTAAGTGAGAGCATGCTCACGAAGCCCCTGGCATGGGGCCTGGTGCACTGTTTGTTCTCAATATATTAAACATGAGAATATTTTAAGATGCATTCCTTGGCAGATGAGATCGCCTACTTAGAGGCGGTGGTTGCCCTGGAAACGTGGGTTTCTCTGCACAAAGGGTCTGGAACCCCTAAGGACTGGGTTTGCTCCTCTGACGTTCCCTGGAGCAAGACCCCCAGGATTTTTGGTCTGTGTCAAAACATCTTTCTCTTTTGGCTTAAGCTGCTGATCTCTCAAAGCCCCACCAGACAGTCACCATCTTTTGGCCCATGGGTTCTGGAAACCTGGTTTTCTTGAATGACTTCTTGGCTGCAGATCCCTTGCTCGGTCAGCCCTCGGCAGTGAACCCTTGCCCCTGGCCCCAAGACTGAGTCCAGGTGGACCGTGAGGCCACCTCTGACTCTAATTTGTCTCGAAATCATTCCTCCGTCTGGCTTCCTCCATTCGCTACACAGTAGTAGCATCTACTTTTGCTGGCCCCAGCGTGAGGCCCCGGTGGTGGTGTCGGAGCCTCTCCTCGGTGAAGGATGGATGACTGAGGACTGGGCCACAGAGTGCTCCATGGGATGAGGCAGCAGGGAGCTGAGGGGCTGAGGAGGAGCCAGCCCCAGCCCGAGCCGGCAGTCCCTGGGTCTGTCTGGCTATCAGGGGTGCTCTCTCTGGGCTGCAAACGTTTAAAAACATTTATCTACATTACCATTTCTGTACTATTTCATCAAATCTGCTATGACACCGATTGCAAGGTAAGCCTCTGTTTTACCTACCACCAAGAAAATAAAGCTCACAAACTCTGACATCCAGCAATTGTAAGATGGCCTCCAACTTCAGTGATTTTAATATGTGAAAGTATGTACTGCTTCGTATTGGTGAAATACAGTAATTATCAACATTTAAACATTGGGGAAACAGCATGTCAGTTTCTCAAAAAGTTAAAAATAGAAATACCATATGAGGCAGCATTCCACTTCTGGGGATATACCCAAAAGAGTTAAAAGCAGGGACTTGGCCAGGCACAGTGGCTCCTGCCTGTCATCCCAGCACTTTGGGAGGCCAAAGCGGGTGGATCACTTGAGGTCAGGAGTTTGAGACCAGCCTGGCCAACATGGTGAAACCCTGTCTCTACTAAAAACACAAAAATTAGCCGGGTGTGGTGGTGCGTGCCTGTAATCCCAGCGACTCAGGAGGTTGAGGCAGGAGAAATCACCTGAACCAGGAAGGCAGAGGTTGCAGTGAGCCGAGATTGTACCACTGCCCTCCAGCCTGGGAGACAGAGTGAGACTCTGTCTCACAAATAAATAAATAAATAATAAAATAAAAGCAGGGACTCGAAGAGACGTTTGTCCACCCAGGTTCGCAGCAGCACTGTTCGCAACAGTGAGAGCATAGAAGCAACCCAGGGGTCCAGACACCGAACGTGCACTTACACACGTGGAGTGTGACTCAGCCTTAGGGAGGAGGAAAATCCTAGCACGTGCTACAGCCTGGATGGAACTTGAGGACATGACGCTGTGTGAAACAAGCCACACAAAAGGATGAATACTGTGTGACTCCACTTGCATGAGGTAGTTGGAGTCAGAATCACAAAGACAGAAAGCAGGGCCAGGCGCGGTGGCTCACGCCTGTAATCCCAGCACTTTGGGAGGTGGAGGCGGGCAGATCACGAGGTAAGGAGTTCGAGATCAGCCTGACCAACATGGTGTGAAACCATGTCTCTACTAAAAATAAAAAAAATCAGTCGGATATGATGGTGCGTGCCTGTAATCCCAGCTACTCAGGCTGAGGCAGGAGAATTGCTTGAATCCAAGAGGGAGAGGGTGCAGTGAGCCAAGATCACAGCACTGCACCCCAGCCTGGGTGACAGAGCGAGACTATTTCAAAAAAAAAAAAAAAGAAGGCTGGGTGCGGTGGTTCATGCCTGTAATCCCAACACTTTGGGAGGCCGAGGTGGGCGGATCACGAGGTCAGGAGATCGAGACCATCCTGGCTAACACGGTGAAACCCCGTCTCTACTAAAAATACAAAAACAAAATTAGCTGGGCGTGGTGGCGGGCGCTTGTAGTCCCAGCTACTCGGGAGGCTGAGGCGGGAGAATGGTGTGAACCCGGGAGGCGGAGCTTGCAGTGAGCCAGGATCGTGCCACTGCACTCCAGCCTGGGCGGCAGAGGGAGACTCCATCTCAAAAAAAAAAAAGAAAAGAAAAAGAAAGCAGAAAGGTGAGTGCCAGGGGCTGGGGTGAATGGGGAGCTGGTGCTTAAGGGCACATGGTTTTGGCTTAACAAGATGAAAAGAGTTCTGGAGAGTGATAGCGGTGAGGGCTGCACAACAGTGTGAATGTACTTAATGCCCCTGAAGTGTACACTCAAGAATGGGTAAGATGGGAAATGTTATTGATATGGATTTTACCACAATAAAAAATAATGAGAAGACATGTTTTAAAAAATCCAGCTATTTCACATTAAGCTCCTGTATTCTGGTTTCTTCTGAGTAATTGTGAACTCCAGCCACATAGGGCCTGCATCTCCGCACAGCGTTAGTCAGCTGCAGGGGAGTGGGCCTTCCTCTTCTGTTATCTACAAATTTTAACGTTTATATCAAATAAATAATACATCTTAGGATTCAACAATCAAAACAATAGACAACAGTATAGAATGAAATCTCCAACTCCCACACCTGCCACCGTTCACTGGTCTCAACCCCCCCACCACAGAGAAACCCTTATTTGAGTTTCTTGTGCATCTTTTCAGGTTTTTTTTTATGCAGGTACAAATAAATATGAATAAATATTCCCTCAACTGTCTTTCATTTATAATAGGCTCTGTCTTTGCTTTGATAATTTATTGATGCGTTTGGAAGAGATTTCCAAATCCGTAGACAGAAGCTGGCCCTTCAGAAGGGCTGGGTTCTCCATTAAGGGGAGCCTCCCCACACCAGGTTTCTTTGAGTGCCTAGTAGGTTCTTGGGGGCATTCGAATTCAGCCTCCCTTATATGTCCTGGGGCATTCTTAAAGGGCGGGGATGCAGGCTGGGGCCGAAGGGCAGAATTAATGGAAGGAGGGACTTGAATTTCTCTTGGTGGTTGGCATGTGCGTACATGCTTCCATCTGGCGTAAAGGCTCTCAGGTAGGGGAAGGGCACACAGCCCAAGGAGCCTGCCTGAGAGGCAGGATGCAGAGGGTTTACGTAAACGAGATCCAGAGAGTTCACAGTTTTGTGGAGGAGAGAGCAAAATGAGGCAAAATGGACAATTATAAGACCAGAATGGAGGGTATGATCTTGGGTAAGTTAATTAAACTCTTTTTTTTTTCTTTTTGAGATGGATTCTCACTCTGTTGCCCAGGCTGGAGTGCAGTGGCATGATCTCGGCTCACTGCAACCTCCACCTCCTGGGTTCAGGTGATTCTCCTGCCTCAGCCTGCCGAGTAGCTGGGATTACAGGTGCACACCACCACGCTAATTTTTTCTATTTTTTGGTAGAGACGGGGTTTCACCATGTTGGTCAGGCTGGTCTCGAACTCCTGACCTCGTGATCCACCCACCTCGGCCTCCCAAAGTGCTGAGATTACAGGCATGAGCCACTGTCCCTGGCCAGTTAATTAAACTCTTTACGTTTCTGATGCCTGATTTGCAAAACTGTGATATTTTAGTCCCTACCTTTCAGGGTTATTGTGTTGATTAAATGCAACAACACAATGCCTGGCATATAGTAAGCATTCATTCTATGTGGGGGCGTGGCAGAGAGAATCTGACTGCTTGGAGGTGATACTGAGTGGGGTTTTGAAGGCCAAGTAGGAGTTTGCAAAGTGGAGAAGCTGGAGTAGTACATTCCCTCGAAGGAAATAATGTTGGACCTCCTGGCTTGCTTTCAGGTATTAGCCCTATATTATATTACTAGAGGATGTAACTGAATCTCACACAGGTCAGAACAAAATGAGTGCTCCTGTTCCCAAGACTCACTCCTGCTGCAACTCTGGCGTTCAAAGACCCAAACACGCAACTGCCACCAGCACTCAGCTCTGCTTTCCCCTGTGTGAATGTTCTTCCCAGGTGGGCCCTCCCTAGAAGGTGGCAGGAGGAACACTGGCAGCTCCAGGCCTGTATTTAGCCATTCAGCCAGAGGAGAGGGGAGGGGAGGACTGGGAAGGGGAGAGGGGGAGGGGCAGCCGCTTTCCCAGTGGTTCTCATGAGCACTTCAGATGCGGTTCTTACTGGTCATAGCTGCTTCATGGGATCATCCTTGAACCCATCCTGGTTCACCTTTGAAGTTGGCCAGGCGAGCCAGAACAGGGGTTGAGAGTAGAGAAGGGTGGTCCCTCAAAATAATATTGGGGTTCTGCTCTTAGAAGAAGGAGAGATGGCCAGCATGCTCAGCCGGTGTCCTTCACAGAACCCCAGAGGAGTTTGCAACCTGGTCTGCAGGAGACAGAGCTGCCCAGTGATCTCCTTTGAACCTGGGCTGAGAAAGGCACCAGGTTCCTGAGCTGGGGGAGGTGGGGAAGGGCGCACAACCCCGAGGAGCCCGCCTGAGGGGCCGAATGACCATCCTGACGGTGGAAACCGTGTCAGGGAACAGGCATGGTTGCGGCGAGCTGCTAGACAGGGCGAGAAGCATTCCTGTCTTGTCCCCACACTGTCCTGATTGATCTGGAGGAAGGATGTGTGAGGGAAGGATCTGAGCTTCCACAACTCACGGGCTTGCCGACTCTACCTGACAAAGCCTTCCAGGGATTAGCAGTGATTAAGTAAGAGGAAAAAAGGGGTTCTAGAAATTAGTACCAACCCCTGGAGGGACAAAACCAGCCTAGGGGAAGCCAGAGAGGTGAGCTTAGTCCCCATGGCATCTGCTGACCCTTTGTGTAGAGAAACCTGTGTTTCCAGGGCAACCACCACTTCCTGATTGGACACCTCACCTTGCCAAGAAGTGCAATTGGAAACATTCTGGCATATAATTTATTGCAAACATTCTGCGAACCAGGCCCTGTGTCAGTGCTGTGCATACATGGTCTCCTTCCAGCCCGTCTGCGTGAGCGGGTATTGCTCCCATTTTGCAGATGAGGAAACTGAGCTTCTAGGAAGCTAGGAGACTTCCACCACGGTCACACACTGGAAGGTAGAGAAGCCAGATTCCCCCCTGTCCATGTGACATACAAGCACCGTTTCTTCCACCCTGGGACCCCTTTTCTGCTGGAGGCCAGAGACCCAGTTGCAGCCTGCAGCACCCCAGAAACATAGCAGGTGGGTGGTGCACGTGTTTCCCACAGTTACTCAGCAAATATTCTGAGGACACTGGAACAGGAGGCACAGAGGGAGACTTCACTATCGGGCCTGAGTCTCCTGCCTCCCTTTCTCATCTAAAGCAATTTGGGTCCCCATTGCTTCAGAGGGGAGGAGGTGGGAGGTTTAGGAGAGAGCCGGGAGGGGTAGAATAGGCAGGGAGAGGTGGGCAGGGGCCAAGGCCCCCGATGAGGCAGGAGACAGGGAAGTAGCTTCATTAGCCTATCCCCAGGGGACTTGGCAGCCAGTTATTAAATACTCCCTACGTTGAAGAGCTTGGTGGGAAGGAAAAACCACCTGTGGGAGTTGTGTGTGGAGGGGGTGGGACCTGGCTCTGCCCAGCCTAGGAAACCCCTTGGTCTCATTTGACTGGGGGAGGGCTGATATTGGGGCTTCTCCAGGGCCTACACCTGTCACCATGGCTACCCCCTGGCAGCAGAGGTGTCTTGGGCATCCTTGGATGCAGGCAGGGAGTTGGATCAATGTCAGAGCTGGTCCCCAGGGCCCCTCTGAGGGGCACCCCCATCTTGAGGCCTCCTTGGCTTCCATGGTGGGGGCTGGGGGTTCCCTGGGACCCTCACGCTCCGCCTTGTCTGTCTCTGAGAATCCTGCCATTTCTATTTGCAGTTTTGGGTCCTCTTCCTGCTCCCATATTGCAGACCATAGCATTTTCCCTTGTTCCATGTGGAAAGACATCTGTTAGGTGGCTCAGTTCCCCTGGCCGCCTCTCTCCCCCTTACCATGTGCTCCCTGGCCATCAGTGGTGACTTGAATTCCTGTCTACAGCTCAGATCTCTCTGCTGAGCAGCTGCCTCCAGGATGTCTCCTGGGGTGCTTCCGGACTCCACAGACTCCTGCATTCTCATCCCCTCAAATCTGCTCTGCCTCTGTGGCACCTGTCTTGAGGAAGAGCACTAGTCCAGGCCAGAAAACTGGACTCATCTTCGACTCTGTTTCTTTCCTGACCCCCTGCAGAGAAGTCAGCTCTCCAGTGTCTCCCTCCGCTGCCTTCCCCACAGCCCTAGACCTCACACCTTCCCTTCCCTGATGGACCATTTCAGTCTTCACTTTGGTTCCGCTGCATCCCCCTGCAGCCCTTTGCACCCTCCGGTTCCCACAGTGGGGGGCGGCTCCCCCAATCTCGGAGCCTCTGCTCCTGTAGCTCTTTCTGCCTGGGATGCCTGCCCCGCACCCCCATCCCCTGGCTTTTGGTTTTTAATCTTAGCTAACTGGAGAGTCAGCTCAGCTTCTGCCTCCTCTAGGAAATGCCCCCAGCAGGTTTGGGTGTCTCTACCCTGGGCTCCGCCAGCGTCCTGCGCGGTCCTGTATTACAGCACTGAGCATGCTGTGTCACAGTCTACTGCGTATGTGTCCCCTGCCCCAGCTGACTGCCAGAGCCTAGAGGGTTAGCGTTGGGGGCCATGTTTATCTCACTGTTCCTGGCATCCAGCTCAGAGTCAGGCCTGTGCTTAGTGCTGATCCAGGGCCTCAGGGGGAGTGTTTGTTCACCATCCTGTTGAGTACCAATATCGTATCAGTTTCCTGTTGCTGCTGTAACAAACACAGTGCCTGAAACAACACAGTTATTCTCTTAGGGTTCTGGAAGTCAGAAATCTGACCAGACTCAAATCTCACTGGGCTAACATCAAGGTGTGGGCAGGGCTGTGTTCCGGGCGTCTGTTTCCTTGCCTTTTCCGGCTTCCAGAGGCCGCCCACATTCCTCGGCTTGTGGACCCTTTCTCTGTCTTTAAAGCTGGAAATACTGGGCTGTGTCCTTCTCACACTGCCACCACCCTGGCTGTCTCTTCTGCCTCCTTCTTCCACTTTTAAGGACATTGGTGTTTGCATTGCCCCCAATCAGATAATCCAGGATAATCTACTCTTTTAAGATCAGATGAATTAGAAACCTTAATTGCATCTGCAGCGTTAATTCCTCTTCGCTGCATAAGATAAGAACATGCTCACAGATTCCAGGCATTAGGATGGGGACATCGTTGTGGGGGTAGGGGGCATTGTTCTGCCTGCCACAATGTGGAGGACCCTGGAGAAGACAGAGCCCTGTTGGGGGAGGGACCATACCCCATTGAGCTCCAGGAGTGGGGAGAAACCTAGGGCAAAAGAATGATTGAGATCTGAGAGCGGGACGGTTTGACATAGGGAAGCTCCGTTCTGGGACAGCCAGAAAGAGTTTGCCTTCGGTATTGGTCAGGCCTGCACACGACAGAGACCCAACCCAGATGGCTTTAAGTACAAGGGGATTTTATTGACTCATGGAGCTAGAAAAGCCAGAAGGGAGGGAACTCTTCCAGGTATGGGTTGGTGGATGTTCAGATGATGCCCCCACAATTCCATTTCTCTTCATCGCACATGTTTTCTCCTCATCCGGGATTGGCTTCATCCCCAGCCCACGTGAGATGACAGCGAGGGAGGCGGCACTCGTCCGTTCCAGTGCCCAGCTTTGAGTGCACCGGGGAGGAGGAATTGTGGTCTCAGCACATTTCCTGGACCCATCTTGCCCAGTTGGGTGCTGAGTCTGGCTCCCAACCAATCACAGGACCAGGGGAACACTTGCCGAAGATTGGATTGGATTTCATGCAAATCATGGTGTAGAGAATAGAGGAGGAGTGGGTTCCCAGAGGAAATTCTGGGCGCTGTTTTACCAGATGGGTGATACCCCCTACTCTGTCCTAGGGAGGCAGGAGAGGGAACGCTGGGCTGAGAGGCGACCTGGGTTCCATTTCTGGTTTAGCTGCTGGTTTGCTGAGTGACCTTGAGCAAGTTACTTACGAACTTCTCTGGGCATCGCTATAAAGCAAGGGGGTGAGGTTGGATGCTCTCTAAGGGGCCTTCCAGCTTCAAAAACCTTACCACTCGGAGGCTTTTCCCATCTGTTTAGCCCATCTGTTTTCTTGTGCCTGTAGACACCAGTAGTAAAAATCCTTAGAAAACCCGGTGGGTTTTCTGTAGGGAAGGTTGTGGAGAGTAGAGCTAAGTTTGGGATTGGCAGCAGGGCTAGACAGGCAGTAGGGAGCTTTGTTCTCTGCATGCGGTGCTGCTGGGAGGCAAGACGTGGGTTCATGGGAGAATTTGGGGCCCAAGCAAATGGTCAGAGACTGTGACAACCTCAGGCTGGGTCTGCCACTAGGGTTAAGCCTCACTCTGTGCTTGGCGTCAAGACTGAGTGTGTGGCCAGGGTTGGGGGTACCGTGTGAGTTGGGGTCACCATATGGCTGAGGTGGAGACTCGGTCTAGGCCTGGGGTGAGGGATCAGAATCTGTTCAGCAGTAGGCAGGGCAGATGCCATAAGTTGGTATATGGGGGACTCAGGTGTCATTCAAAAGCCACTTTGGCCACACATGACTTCTTAAGTGCTTATTACTATTTTGAGACGGAGTCTTGCTCTGTCACCAAGGCTGGAGTGCAGTGGCTCAATCTCAGCTCACTTGAAGCAATTCTCCTGCCTCAGCCTCCCAAGTAGCTGGGATTACAGGTGTGCACCACCACGCCTGGCTAATTTTTTTTTTTAATTTATTATTATTATACTTTAAGTTGTAGGGTACATGTGCATAACGTGCAGGTTTGTTACATATGTATACTTGTGCCATGTTGGTGTGCTGCACCCATCAACTAGTCATTTACATCAGGTATAACTCCCAATGCAATCCCTCCCCCCTCCCCCCTCCCCATGATAGGCCCCGGTGTGTGATGTTCCCCTTCCTGAGTCCAAGTGATCTCGTTGTTCAGTTCCCACCTATGAGTGAGCACATGCGGTGTTTGGTTTTCTGTTCTTGTGATAGCTTGCTAAGAATGATGGTTTCCAGCTGCATCCATGTCCCTACAAAGGACACAAACTCATCCTTTTTTATGGCTGCATAGTATTCCATGGTGTATATGTGCCACATTTTCTTAATCCAATCTGTCACTGATGGACATTTGGGTTGATTCCAAGTCTTTGCTATTGTGAATAGTGCTGCAATAAACATACGTGTGCATGTGTCTTTATAGCAGCATAATTTATAATCCTTTGGGTATATACCCAGTAATGGGATGGCTAGGTCATATGGTACATCTAGTTCTAGATCCTTGAGGAATTGCCATACTGTTTTCCATAATGGTTGAACTAGTTTACAATCCCACGAACAGTGTAAAAGTGTTCCTATTTCTCCACATCCTCTCCAGCACCTGTTGTTTCCTGACTTTTTAATGATCGCCATTCTAACTGGTGTGAGATGGTATCTCATTGTGGTTTTGATTTGCATTTCTCTGATGGCCAGTGATGATGAGCATTTTTTCATGTGTCTGTTGGCTGTATGAATGTCTTCTTTTGAGAAATGTCTGTTCATATCCTTTGCCCACTTTTTGATGGGGTTGTTTGTTTTTTTCTTGTAAATTTGTTTGAGTTCTTTGTAGGTTCTGGATATTAGCCCTTTGTCAGATGAGTAGATTGCAAAAATTTTCTCCCATTCTGTATGTTGCCTGTTCACTCTGATGGTAGTTTCTTTTGCTGTGCAGAAGCTCTTTAGTTTAATTAGATCCCATTTGTCAATTTTGGCTTTTGCTGCTGTTGCTTTTGGTGTTTTAGACATGAAGTCTTTGCCCATGCCTATGTCCTGAATGGTACTACCTAGGTTTTCCTCTAGGATTTTTATGGTATTAGGTCTAACATTTAAGTCTCTAATCCATCTTGAATTAATTTTCGTATAAGGAGTAAGGAAAGGATCCAGTTTCAGCTTTCTACTTATGGCTAGCCAATTTTCCCAGCACCATTTATTAAATAGGGAATCTTTTCCCCATTTCTTGTTTTCCTGAGGTTTGTCAAAGATCAGATGGCTGTAGATGTGTGGTATTATTTCTGAGGACTCTGTTCTGTTCCATTGTTCTCTATCTCTGTTTTGGTACCAGTACCATGCTGTTTTGTTACTGTAGCCTTGTAGTATAGTTTGAAGTCAGGTAGCGTGATGCCTCCAGCTTTGTTCTTTTGACTTAGGATTGTCTTGGAGATGCGGGCTCTTTTTTGGTTCCATATGAACTTTAAAGCAGTTTTTTCCAATTCTGTGAAGAAACTCATTGGTAGCTTGATGGGGATGGCATTGAATCTATAAATTACCTTGGGCAGTATGGCCATTTTCACGATATTGATTCTTCCTATCCATGAGCATGGTATGTTCTTCCATTTGTTTGTGTCCTCTTTTATTTCACTGAGCAGTGGTTTGTAGTTCTCCTTGAAGAGGTCCTTTACATCCCTTGTAAGTTGGATTCCTAGGTATTTTATTCTCTTTGAAGCAATTGTGAATGGAAGTTCATTACTGATTTGGCTCTCTGTTTGTCTGTTACTGGTGTATAAGAATGCTTGTGATTTTTGCACATTAATTTTGTATCCTGAGACTTTGCTGAAGTTGCTTATCAGCTTAAGGAGATTTTGGGCTGAGACAATGGGGTTCTCTAAATATACAATCATATCATCTGCAAAGAGGGACAATTTGATTTCTTCTTTTCCTAACTGAATACCCTTGATTTCTTTCTCTTGCCTAATTGCCCTAGCCAGAACTTCCAACACTATGTTGAATAGGAGTGGTGAGAGAGGGCATCCCTGTCTTGTGCCAGTTTTCAAAGGGAATTTTTCCAGTTTTTGCCCATTCAGTATGATATTGGCTGTGGGTTTGTCATAAATAGCTCTTATTATTTTGAGGTACATTCCATCAATACCAAATTTATTGAGCGTTTTTAGCATGAAGGGCTGTTGAATTTTGTCAAAAGCCTTTTCTGCATCTATTGAGATAATCATGTGGTTCTTGTCTTTGGTTCTGTTTATATGCTGGATTATGTTTATTGATTTGCGAATGTTGAACCAGCCTTGCATCCCAGGGATGAAGCCTACTTGATCATGGTGGATAAGCTTTTTGATGTGTTGCTGAATCCGGTTTGCCAGTATTTTATTGAGGATTTTTGCATCGATGTTCATCAGGGATATTGGTCTAAAATTCTCTTTTTTTGTTGTGTCTCTGCCAGGCTTTGGTATCAGGATGATGTTGGCCTCATAAAATGAGTTAGGGAGGATTCCCTCTTTTTCTATTGATTGGAATAGTTTCAGAAGGAATGGTACCAGCTCCTCCTTGTACCTCTGGTAGAATTCAGCTGTGAATCCATCTGGTCCTGGACTTTTTTTGGTTGGTAGGCTATTAATTATTGCCTCAATTTCAGAGCCTGCTATTTGTCTATTCAGGGATTCAACTTCTTCCTGGTTTAGTCTTGGAAGAGTGTAAGCGTCCAGGAAATTATCCATTTCTTCTAGATTTTCCAGTTTATTTGCGTAGAGGTGTTTATAGTATTCTCTGATGGTAGTTTGTATTTCTGTGGGGTCGGTGGTGATATCCCCTGTATCATTTTTTATTGCGTCGATTTGATTCTTCTCTCTTTTCTTCTTTATTAGTCTTGCTAGTGGTCTGTCAATTTTGTTGATCTTTTCAAAAAACCAACTCCTGGATTCATTGATTTTTTGGAGGGTTTTTTGTGTCTCTATCTCCTTCAGTTCTTCTCTGATCTTAGTTATTTCTTGCCTTCTGCTAGCTTTCGAATGTGTTTGCTCTTGCTTCTCTAGTTCTTTTAATTGCGATGTTAGAGTGTCAATTTTAGATCTTTCCTGCTTTCTCTTGTGGGCATATAGTGCTATAAATTTCCCTCTACACACTGCTTTAAATGTGTCCCAGAGATTCTGGTATGTTGTATCTTTGTTCTCATTGGTTTCAAAGAACATCTTTATTTCTGCCTTCATTTCATTATGTACCCAGTAGTCATTCAGGAGCAGGTTGTTCAGTTTCCATGTAGTTGAGCGGTTTTGATTGAGTTTCTTAGTCCTGAGTTCTAGTTTGATTGCACTGTGGTCTGAGAGACAGTTTGTTATAATTTCTGTTCTTGTACATTTGCTGAGGAGTGCTTTACTTCCAATTACGTGGTCAATTTTGGAGTAAGTACGATGTGGTGCTGAGAAGAATGTATATTCTGTTGATTTGGGGTGGAGAGTTCTATAGATGTCTATTAGGTCTGCTTGCTGCAGAGATGAGTTCAATTCCTGGATATCCTTGTTAACTTTCTGTCTCGTTGATCTGTCTAATGTTGACAGTGGAGTGTTGAAGTCTCCCATTATTATTGTATGGGAGTCTAAGTCTCTTTGTAAGTCTCTAAGGACTTGCTTTATGAATCTGGGTGCTCCTGTATTGGGTGCATATATATTTAGGATAGTTAGCTCTTCCTGTTGAATTGATCCCTTTACCATTATGTAATGGCCTTCTTTGTCTCTTTTGATCTTTGATGGTTTAAAGTCTGTTTTATCAGAGACTAGTATTGCAACCCCCGCTTTTTTTTGTTCTCCATTTGCTTGGTAAATCTTCCTCCATCCCTTTATTTTGAGCCTATGTATGTCTCTGCGTGTGAGATGGGTCTCCTGAATACAGCAGACTGATGGGTCTTGACTCTTTATCCAGTTTGCCAGTCTATGTCTTTTAATTGGAGCATTTAGTCCATTTACATTTAAGGTTAAGATTGTTATGTGTGAACTTGATCCTGCCATTATGATATTAACTGGTTATTTTGCTCGTTAGTTGATGCAGTTTTTTCCTAGCCTCGATGGTCTTTACATTTTGGCATGTCTTTGCAATGGCTGGTACCGGTTGTTCCTTTCCATGTTTAGTGCTTCCTTCAGGGTCTCTTGTAAGGCAGGCCTAGTGGTGACAAAATCTCTAAGCATTTGCTTATCTGTAAAGGATTTTATTCCTCCTTCACTTATGAAACTTAGTTTGGCTGGATATGAAATTCTGGGTTTAAAATTCTTTTCTTTAAGAATGTTGAGGCCGGGCACAGTGGCTCAAGCCTGTAATCCCAGCACTTTGGGAGGCCGAGACGGGTGGATCACGAGGTCAGGAGATCGAGACCATCCTGGCTAACACAATGAAACCCCATCTCTACTAAAAATACAAAAAAATTAGCCGGGCGTGGTGGTGGCGCCTGTAGTCCCAGCTACTCGGGAGGCTGAGGCAGGAGAATGGTGGGAACCCGGGAGGCGGAGCTTGCAGTGAGCCGAGATCGCGCCACTGCACTCCAGCCTGGGCGACAGAGCGAGACTCCGCCTCAAAAAAAAAAAAAAAAGAATGTTGAATATTGGCCCCCACTCTCTTCTGGCTTGGAGAGTTTCTGCCGAGAGATCTGCTGTTAGTCTGATGGGCTTCCCTTTGTGGGTAACCCGACCTTTCTCTCTGGCTGCCCTTAAGATTTTTTCCTTCATTTCAACTTTGGTGAATCTGGCAATTATGTGTCTTGGAGTTGCTCTTCTCGAGGAGTATCTTTGTGGCGTTCTCTGTATTTCCTGGATTTGAATGTTGGCCTGCCCTACTAGGTTGGGGAAGTTCTCCTGGATGATATCCTGAAGAGTGTTTTCCAACTTGGTTCCATTTTCCCCCTCACTTTCAGGCACCCCAATCAGACGTAGATTTGGTCTTTTTACATAATCCCATACCTCTTGCAGGCTTTGTTCATTTCTTTTTCTTCTTTTTTCTTTTGGTTTCTCTTCTCGCTTCATTTCATTCATTTGATCCTCAATCGCTGATACTCTTTCTTCCAGTTGATCGAGTCGGTTACTGAAGCTTGTGCATTTGTCACGTATTTCTCGTGTCATGGTTTTCATCTCTTTCATTTCATTTATGACCTTCTCTGCATTAATTACTCTAGCCATCAATTCTTCCACTTTTTTTCCAAGATTTTTAGTTTCTTTGCGCTGGGTATGTAATTCCTCCTTTAGCTCTGAGAAATTTGATGGACTGAAGCCTTCTTCTCTCATCTCGTCAAAGTCATTCTCCGTCCAGCTTTGATCCGTTGCTGGCGATGAGCTGCGCTCCTTTGCCGGGGGAGATGCGCTCTTATTTTTTGAATTTCCAGCTTTTCTGCCCTGCTTTTTCCTCATCTTTGTGGTTTTATCTGCCTCTGGTCTTTGATGATGGTGATGTACTGATGGGGTTTTGGTGTAGGTGTCCTTCCTGTTTGATAGTTTTCCTTCTAACAGTCAGGACCCTCAGCTGTAGGTCTGTTGGATATTGCTTGAGGTCCACTCCAAACCCTGTTTGCCTGGGTATCAGCAGCAGAGGCTGCAGAAGATAGAATATTTCTGAACAGCGAGTGTACCTGTCTGATTCTTGCTTTGGAAGCTTCCTCTAGGGGTGTACTCCACCCTGTGAGGTGTGGGGTGTCAGACTGCCCCTTGTGGGGGATGTCTCCCAGTTAGGCTACTCAGGGGTCAGGGACCCACTTGAGCAGGGAGTCTGTCCCTTCTCAGATCTCAACCTCCGTGTTGGGAGATCCACTGCTCTCTTCAAAGCTGTCAGAGTCGTTTGCGTCTGCAGAGGATTCTGCTGCGTTTGTTATTGTTTACTGTGCCCTGTCCCTAGAGGTGGAGTCTACAGAGACAGGCAGGTTTCCTTGAGCTGCTGTGAGCTCCACCCAGTTCGAGCTTCCCAGCAGCTTTGTTTACCTACTTAAGCCTCAGCAATGGCGGGCGCCCCTCCCCCAGCCTCGCTGCTGCCTTGCCGGTAGATCACAGACTGCTGTGCTAGCAATGAGGGAGGCTCCGTGGGTGTGGGACCCTCCCAGCCAGGTGTGGGATATGATCTCCTGGTGTGCCTGTTTGCTTAAAGTGCAGTATTGGGGTGGGAGTTACCCGATTTTCCAGGTGTTGTGTGTCTCAGCTCCCCTGGCTAGGAAAAGGGATTCCCTTCCCCCTTGCGCTTCCCAGGTGAGGCAATGCCTCGCCCTGCTTCAGCTCTCGCTGGTGGGGCTGCAGCAGCTGACCAGCACCGATCGTCCGGCACTCCCCAGTGAGATGAACCCAGTACCTCAGTTGAAAATGCAGAAATCACCCATCTTCTGTGTCGCTCGCGCTGGGAGTTAGAGACTGGAGCTGTTCCTATTCGGCCATCTTGCTCCGCCCCTAATTTTTGTATTTTTAGTAGAGAGGGGGTTTCATCATGTTGGCCAGGCTGGTCTTGGACTCCTCAGGTGATCTACTGGCCTCAGCCTCCCAAAGTGCTGGGATTACAGGCGTGAGCCACTGTGCCTGGTCGGCATTTATTATTATTTAATAGCTTATAGATTTTACTTATTCTCTTGTTTCTTGGCCACTGCCTTTGACTAGAATGTTGAGTCTATGCAGGCAATGACTTTGTTTTTGGTGGCATTTCCAGCCTTTAGAACAGTGCTCAGCCATTGTAGGTACTCAATAAATAACTGTTGAGTGACTAAATGAGTCATGCTGAGTACAAGCATCCAGGGGTAGCAGTGCTATATGCCTTAGACTAGCAGTTCCCTGACTTTGCTGCCCATCAGAACCACCTAGAGAGCTCTTAATTAAAAACCCCAATGCCTGGGTGGCTGAGGCAGGAGGATCATTTGAGGCTAGGAGCTCAAGACCAGCCTGGGCAACACAACAAGGCCTCGTCTCTTAAAACAATAATTAGCTGGGTTTGATGGTGTATGCCTGGAGTCCCAGCTGCTAGGGAGACTGAGGCAAGAGGATTGCTTGAACCCAAGAGATCAAGGCTGCACTGAGCTATGATTGCACCATGGGGCATTCCAGCCTCGGTGACAGAGCGACACCCTGTCTCAAACAAACAAACAAACTAAAAAGCACCTCCATGCCCAGGATGCACCCCATACCGATTGAATCAGATTGTCAGGAGGCCAGGGCCAGGCTTCAGTATATTTTGGAGTTGCCCCAGGCTAGTCTGCTGTGCTGCAAAGTTTTAGAGCCACTGCATCAGACCACGTAAAGTGCAGGAGGGGACATGCTACTGCAGAGGACACACATGGCAGCCGCACAGGTGCAGGAGGGAGGAGGGAGACCAGAGCTGGGCTGCAGTGAGGCTAGGGTTCTGGGCATTAGGATGGAGACTTTGTGTCCTAGATCTCTATCACATTCTCCGGACACCCGCCACGGAGGCGATTACTCTGCTATCACAGAATGGATTTTGGCCACAAGTCAAGACGAGCTCTTGCTTCCCAGCTAAACGATGGCAAATCAATTTGAGGTCTTGGCTGGAGCGGCTGATTAGGGCTGGCAGCTGGGGAGGCTCTGGCAGGCAGAGCCAAGGCAAGGCTCAGCTAGGCCTTGGAGAAGGTGGCTGGCAGGAGCTGGGGGCCAGCGTTGGGGTCCAAGAGCCCAGCCTTCTCTTGAAGGGCGGGGGAAGCCTAGGTGGGTGACTGTCCGGGTTTGGGGTGCAAGTTCTGTTGATTTAGAATAGTAATATTAACAGTCTTAGTCATCATTTTTTGAGAACATGCCTTGTGCTGGGTACTTTCACACATTTTTGCCATGACTAGGCAGTGCAAGTCATATCTCTTTTTACGGAGGCCCTGAGAGGTGAGATAATGAGATCAAGGTCAAATGAAGCCTGGCTTGGAACCACGTTCCAAGTGTTTTTTCATGATCAGCTGCTTGCTGTGTGTTGGTTTGCATGTCCGGACTATAGGCTTTGGTGACCATGTCAGATTTGGGTCTGAAAGGCAGTACTTAGCCTGGGTTTGGCCATGAGGAGGCCCTCGGGAGGAAAGCACTTGCTGATGGCAGAAAGGAATGAGGAGATGTTTTCTCAATGGATGGATGAATGAAGGAGTCTTAACCAGGGGCTGAAGAAAGAGCTGCAGGTGTGCTGAGGTCTGCATTGTGAGGCAGACAACCTGCAAGGCGGGGGGCAGGTGGGGGCACTCCCCGGGGAGCTTCCCCACCAGTATTCGTGCCCTGTGTAGCATCCTCTCACATTGAATCACGGCTGGTTGGTGTGGCTAATAGAATACTACAGAAGGCTTGGTATGTATCTGAGGCTAGGTCATGAAAGACATTGCAGCTTCCACCTTGCTCTCTTGGATTACTCACTCTGGGGGAGGCTAGCTGCCATATTGTGAGGATGCTAAAGAAGTTCCTCTTTAAAGAAGCTCTGGAAAAGAGGCCTCCTGCCAATAGCCAGCACCAGCTGCCAGTCCTGTGACAGAGCCACCTTGGAGGTGGATCTTCCAGCCCAGTCAAGCCTTCAGATGAGACTGCAGCACTGGCTGACATCTTGATTGCAGCTTCATGACAGAACCCAATCCAGAACTACTTAGGCCACTCCAGAATTCCTGACCCACAGAAATGGACAGAGAATAAATTTTCATTGCTTGAAGCCACTAAGTTTTAGGGTGATTTATTTATTTGTTTGTTTGTTTGTTTATTTTTATGGAAATATGGTCTCACTCTGTTGCCCAGGTTGGAGTGCAGTGGCATGATCATAGCTCACTGCAGCTCAGCCTCCTGAAGCAATGCTCCCGCCTCAGCCTCCTTAGTAACTAGGACTGCAGGTGTGCACCACCACACTCAACTAATATTTTGGGGTAATTTATTATGCAGTAACAGGTAACTACTGCACATTGCTAAGTTTCTTTCGAGCTAAAAATTCAAGAGTGCTTCCTGAAGGAGTCAGTTCTTCCCTCTGTCCCCTAACTCACTTTAGCCCTTGCCTCTCACCTGTCTTGTGTTACATGAAAAGACAAAACAGATTTGTTTTTTAAATCAGGCTTCCCAGTTTACTATTTGGATGACTGGAGGATTTTTATCATAACAAATTATTCTCCTTATCATTTTCATTTATTCTCCCTCCTTTCCTTTCCTCCTCTAGTTACTTTTCTTCATCAGTCTTGCTATAGTAATAGTAGCATTTAGTAGCAATGGCTGTCTTTTTGTTTTGTTTTGTTTCGTTTTTGAGACGGAGTTTTACTCTTGTCACCCAGCCTGGAGTGCAGTAGTGTGATCTCAGCTCACTGCAACCTCCACCTTCTTGGTTCAAGCGATTCTCCTGCCTCAGCCTCCCAAGTAGCTGGGATTACAGGCATGTGCCACCACGCCCAGATAATTTTGTATTTTTAGTAGAGACAGGGTTTCGCCATGTTGTGCAGGCTGGTCTCGAACTCCTGACCTCAGGTGATCCACCTGCCTCGGCCTCCCAAAGTGCTAAGATTACGGGTGTGAGCCACCACGCCCAGTCACTGTCATTTTTTAGGTACCTGCTATGTGCCTGGCACTGTGCTAGGGCATCTGTGGGCATTATTTAATTCCCTCAATGACCCTGGTGGTCATGGTGGGCATTAGTATATATAGTAATTTTTATTATGTATTATTATAATAATACATAATATTTATAATAATAAATAATTTATAATAAATAATTATGTATTATGTATTATAATACATAATAATTTTTAAAAAATAGATAAAACCCAGGTTCAGGGCTGTTGAGGCACTTGCCCAGGGTCAGATGGAAGGAATCAGGATTGAAAGCCAGGTTTGTCTAAGTCCAAAGCCTGTGCCCATTCTCATTTCATGCTTTTACCTATGAGCCTCAGCTTTCTCGTATGTAAAGTGGGGAGAATACTGACTTCACAGATTCCTGTCGGGATGAGGAGAGCAGGAGGCTTTAAAGCAATCAGCCCCCGTGTTTGGCATACAGCAGATGGTTGGTAAGTAAGGGCTCCCTTGCCCTCCCTTTTTCTCCCCCGTCTTACGTAGTTTGACATGGGCTGTCTTGACCCTCATGCAGACAGGGCCATGCCAAGTGCCTCTCACAATGAGAGCAGCCTGGAGTTGATGTGGCCAAGAGCTGAAGACCCCTGGTCCTGCCCCAGGATAGAGTGGATGCCCTGGGTCTGGAGCCCACGGAGACGGTGACACCAGCTCTGACCCACCCACTGAGTCTGTGCAATGTGCTGGCTCTGTGCTCCCATGGGGAAGTGCCCTGCCTGAGCTCACCCAGAGGGGAAGGGCTGGAGCCTGCATTCATACCCAGGCCAGTGCCTGTGGAGAGGCTGGGTGTGTAGTGTCGTCTCCAGCTGGAGAATCCCAGCTGAGAAAACATTGTCCTCAGGGGGTATCGCATCATCTCTCAGATCAGGCAAGAAGCCCCAATTAATTACAAGTGCTAAGTGAGTGGTCTGGAAGCAGGATTTTGCAGTCAATTAAAGAGATGCTGGAGGAGGCTTCATTAACCCCCTGCTTCCTGGCAGCTTTTGGTTTAGGAGAAAGAGGGGAGCTGTCTGCCTAGAATGAGCTTCCCAACACTGTGGGGAATGTAAGCAGGAGTGTGCCCTCTACCTAAGATGGCACAGGAGGTTTTCCTGAATTGCATGGGAGGATGGATTTGACTTTAAATTCCCTTCCCACCCCAGGTTTCTTGATTTCCTATGCTTTGATCCTGTAGTGAAGTCAATAGTCAAGACATGGCTACATTTTGGGGTTCACCTTCCTCACAGCCCCAGCTGATCTTCCTCAATTTGCACATCTGATCATATCATACCTCTGCTCTGTACCCTTCAGTGACTTCCCATTGCCTGCAGGTAGAGTCCAAACTCCACCTCCTGGCACCCGAGTTGAAGTCCCTGGCCTCTCAGCCTTTCACAGAGACCTCAATGAATTCACACAGATACCCTCTGTTTCTCCCTCCCCCACTCCCACTGCTCAGGTTAAACTACTTTTGTCTGCTCCATGCCTTTGTTCATGCCAGTCCCTCTCCTGGATGTGCCCTCCTTCTCCACCAGGCTGATTCGTCCTCATTAAAGACTCATCTCAGATGTAAACCCCTCCAGGGAGCCTGCACCATGATCCCAGGTTCACCGGTGGCACTGCTCATGCTGTGGTGGGCAGCTGTTCTGTTTCTCCATTATCTCCTCCTTTAGCACGTGGGTTCCTGGAGGGAGGGCTGTGTGATTGGTATTCTTGGTGTCTAGCACATGGTAGAAGCCCAGTGAATACTCATTTTACCGGAGAGGATTAAGACTCTTAGGAGAAGACATTCAGGACTGAAAATGAGAGGATGCTGGCATTTACTGACCTTATGATCCACTGAGCAGAGAGGAGAGGGAAGCCAAGGGTAAGTATCCAAGTGTCCCAGGCTGGGTTGTTTCTGGAGGTGGGCCCTGGGTCTTAGGAGGACAGTGCCTGGGGTGCTGGGCAGAGCACACAGATAGACTCCCAGGGAAGCCACAAGCCCTTTTGTTCTCTTTCTCTCCAGTCTCCACCCTTGGAAGGCCCTCAGAGCCCAGCCTGGGAGCTCTGGGAATGACCTTAGTCTTGCAGAGGCTCCAGGAGAGTCTGCCACTGGCCGCTGCTCCAGCTCTGAGACATTTCCTCTGCTACCTGGGACACTGTGGCTGAAGAGTTTTGGAGCTCTGGCTCCTCCAAGGCCCTGCTCTACTCTAGTGCTTTGTAGGAAAGGGGAAGTTTGCCTCAGTCTCTACGGTGGGCAGCCTCTAAGATGCCCCCAATAATCCCCTGTCCTGGTATTCACACCCTGTGTAGTCCCGTGCCCGTGAGTGTGGGTGAGTCTTGTGACTTATCTCTAGTCAATAGCAGATGGCAAGGGTGACAGGGGGGTCACCTCCATAGTTAGCTTATATAACAACATGGCTTACATCTTGCTAGCAGACTCTCTCTGTTGCCTTTGTGGCTTGCACGCTTTGGTGAAGCAAGCTGCCCTGTTGTGAGCAGCCCCAGTGGAGAGGCCCACATGGCAAGGGCCAGGGGATGGCCTCCAGCCAACAGTCAGCCAAGAACTGAAGCCCCCAATCCAACAGGAACTGAAGCCTGCCAATAATCACGTGAGCTTGGAAGTCAGCTGTGACCAGCTGAGCCTTCTGATGAGACCCCAGCCCTGGCCTGCACCTTGACTGCAGCCCTGTGAGAGGTCCTGAAGCAGAGGACCCTGGTAAGCTGTGCCAGGACTCCTGACCCACAGAAATGGAGAAAATACACATGTGTTATTTTAAGCTGCTAAGTTTGTAATAATTTGTTATGTAGCCATCCATCACTAGCACAGCCTCCCATTGCACACTGAGCTCCCTCTGACTCAGAGAGTCCAGGGACCCTGCTACCCACAGTGCACTAAGCCAGGGGTATGGGCAGATCTGGGAGAACAGGCAGGAGGGTGATGTCAGGACATAGAAGGTGGGGGATCAGGGTCTGCACCCCTCCCCACATTGCCTAGTAAGTACAAAGAGCCAAAAGAAGAGTGACTGTGGCTATCATGTAGAAGGTGCAGAGATCGATATCTTGGGCCCTGAATCAGCACTGAGGTCCCTGGCAACACACTGTGGGCCAGACCCTATGCTGGGTGCTGGGGAGGGATCAGAGCACAGGCCAGCTATAAAGCTCCCAAGTTAGTGAGGGAGACAGGTGCAGCGACATCTCTTTCAACAGAATTTGCAAAGCTCCATTCACTGAATGCTTGCCATGTGGTGCTTGTAGCATGTGCAGGACCCCATTTACTCTTCACAACAAGTGTGGAGATTGGAGCAATGCTTATCATCCCATTTCACTTATAAGCAAACACTCAGAGGGGTTAAGTGGCTTGTTCAAGATCACTCTGCTGGGTGACAGAGCCGTAAACACATCCAGCGCTGTCTGAACACTCAGACATGATGCTCTGTGGCTGCGAGTGCAATGAGAGCCTCTGCTCTGGTCAGGGGGACGGGCTGGGTCAGGGTGGGCTTCAGAGAGGAAGTGATGTTTGAGTTGGAGCTTGAGGGAGCTCCAAGCTCCCTGGAGCACCAAGGAGGGTAAGGGCACCATTCATCTCAGGCACTGGGGGCAGAATATGCAGACGCCAGGAAGATGGTATGGATAGGGGACTGGGGCACTTGGAGCACAGAGGTGGGTGTGGGTTCTGATCAGCAGGTTGAGGCCACATCACACAGGGCCATTTGGACAATTTGGATGTTATCCTATAGGCAGATGCCTTCCTATTGGCCTTTGGAGGGCTCTGGGCAGGGAGTGACATAGTGAAGTCTGCGTTTTGGATGCACCTTGCAGGCAGGGGCAGGGTGGCAGGAGAGGTGCACGGAAGGAGAGGGGTGGGGGCTGGGAGACCATTCTGTGGCCATGGGAAGGGCCCAGCCAAGCTGAGAGGAGTGGGACCTAACTTAAGGCAGGGTATTAGGGTGAGGGTAAGGGCGGAGGGGGTTCCGGAATGGTCCTGACTCCTCACCAAGGCCTGGGAAGTGGCTGTGTCCGGGAGGAATGCTGAGTGGTGTCCTTTCTTTGGGACCCCAGCCTCCCGCACGTGGCCTGCGGGGAGCAGGTCTCCCTCAGTGTCTGGGGAATGAATGAGGGCAGGCCACTGCCCACTGTGTGACTCAGCAGCATTCTCAGGAAGCGGCACCCTGAGGGTCCTGGGGGAAAGGGTGGTCAGGGATGTCGTGCGTAGGGGGTCCACAGGGACCACGCAGCCCCTGGGGCTGAAGAATTGATTCTGGAAGGCAGGGAGGCAGAGTGATCCTGGAACCCTGAGCCCAGTCCCAACTCTGGCCGTGGTTGATTTCTGGAGTCATTTCCATGGGGTCCTGGCCAGAAGCCAGGGTAAAACTGAAGATTTTCTGGGGCCTCTTGAGCTTTGTGGGTTGCCTCCTCCCTGGTGAGTCGGTGCCTCTGTTTGTCCCTGGTGGTGCCGATGGACAGAAGAGGACAGAGAGACAGACAGCTGCTGTACAAGGTCTTTTTCTTTGTTGTCATGGTTGATTTTGTACATCTCAGCATTTGCATCATACAAAGGGGGGAGCAACAGCCATGGCTTTTGGTCAGGTTCAGGGGGGCTGAGGGGGTGCTCCTCCCCCCCCCCCAGGCACTGACACATTGAAAGGAAGCAGAGCAACAATGACACAGCACAAATGTGGGAAAGGGGTTCCCCCGCGCGAGCAGGATGGTCGATCTCACCTGGGTCTCACCAGGACTCCCCGCTCCCACCCAGGGCCAGCACGAGCACCTCCCATTCTCTCCCCAGTGAAGAGCGTGGGGTGACAGGAGTGGGACTGGAGCAGGGGACATTTGGTGGGAGGCATGTCCTCAGGCCTGGGAGCCCAGGCTGACCCCAGCCTCCCTGTGCAGTCAGGGGCCTGTGGAACCCTAAAGGATGGAGCAGGTGGCCAGCGGGCATGGGCAACCCTGCCAGCTGGGTGCCGGGCTCTTGGAGCTAGGGGCCCACCGCACTGCACTCTAGCCACAAGGCTGTGGGCTGGCTGCTTTGCCCACTGGCTGTCCCCTGACAGGGGCTCTGGGCTGCAACACTGCCGTCTCCTTTTCGTTCTCTCGCTCTCACACACCTGGGATGGCATCTCCACTTCCTGATTCCATCTGGAGGAGTACCCCGCACAGCCTTGCTGTTAAGGACACCTTTTGGGAGCTTCTGGATTTGGAGGGGAGGACGTCCATGTTTGGAGATCCTGACCCGCCCTGACCCGTCGCCAGTGCCCAGCCCAGGGCGACCCGTAGCTGCCTTTTTCCTTCTCTCTGGCAGCGCCTCCCAGGCACGGGAGCCCGGCCTTCCCCAAGAGCGCACACGCTCACCTCACCTGGTGCACGCTCCCTTGCGCCTCATTCTTTTCACCCATCTACAAATGATTGCTCCTTCCTATTTTCCTATCTGGGGGTCCTCTCCCTTGTGTGTGTGCTGAATTCTGGGGCCACTCCTCCCCTAAGTGTGTTGCATGCACACTGCCCCATTTATGTGTGCACACTCATTCCTCTCCCACCCAGTGGGTCACGCACACCTCACCTCCCAGGCGATCCTGTGAGGATCCCACCCCTGCTAGAGCAACTCTCACGTATTCTATGCACTACGTGTGCCACACAGACATGCTCTCTGGGCCACACATTAGCTGCTCTCCACAGCCAGGTCTGCATCAGTAATGACAGTCATTGTGTTCCCCTGGGCCTAAGAGTGATCACTTGGCAGTGGTTGGAGCCAGGTGTGTGCCAGGCAGAAATTTTCCCCCATACCCACCCCCAGGAAGACCTCAAGTCCTGCTGTCCCAGAGCAGAATAGAGGGGTCTGGGACGTGGACTCAGACTAAACCAGCCATCCTGGAGGGCAGGCATCAGGGTGGGGCTGAAAGCCCCGATCCCACTCTGGGAATACAGAGGGACTGCACTGTGGAGACCACCAGGGCAGCCCTCTGAGGGTCTGGGGTCCCTCCAGCCCACCTGGAATATCTGGTTTGACTGGGTTCTGTTGCTCATCTGAAGCGCCCTGCGCCTTGGTCTCTGCTACCTATCTGGTCCTCTCTGTGTCCTGGCATCACCATCGAGGTTTGAAGGTCCCTGTCAACTGGCGGAGGGGCACCTCCGAACACTTGTGTCCAAGCAGGGCTCACACACACGGGCTGGGGAGGCCTGGGGCCCCTGGACTGGGCCCTGCTTGTCTCTGGCCCAGGACTCCAGGGTTCTTGAGAATGACCATCCTGCCCAGGATAACAGACACAAAGAGACAAGCAGACAACAGGGGTGTGAGGTGGCTCCCCATCACAGACACTGGCACAGACACAGACACAGGCCCCCGGGGGGCTGGACACAGGGGCACGGGGAGGGGGCGGGGGTGCAGGGAGGAAGGTAGGTCCAGGGAGCTGGAGCTGCCGAGACCCTGCTCCCCAAGGAAGGGACAGACCAGGGGACTTTTCTGGTTCCCTAAACATATGGATTGTTTTGTCTCGTGTTTAAAGTATTGCAGTCTAACTGATATGGCTTTACCTATTGGAAACGGACAGAGAAGACACATGTCTGTCTCTGAAATAAAAGCAGAATCCACTAAAATGGAAAACCTGCAGAATGCAAACTGGGGCCAATGGGAACAGGGGCTTCAGGGGCAGGCAAGTCGCCCCTCCCTGGCCCTGCTTTTGGGATAGGCCCTGGCGGGGCCCAGCATGGCTTCCTGGGGCACTGCCTGGGTCTGTCGCAGTGGGATTCTGAGGACCTCAGGCAGGAACCCCCCAAGGGTGGGAGCACTCTAGGCCAAGGACAAGGTCTCCTATTGGAAGTGGCCAACTGTGACCAATGGTCTCAGGGCTGGGAGGGGACATCTTACCCACGTTCTTTCTCCCCAGGCTCACATCCATGCACGTAACTGTCTTTTCAGACCCCCAAACATGCACACACAAGCCTTCAAATATCTCCCAATTCTCTCAAACACACACTTCTACAACACCTAACACAAACCCATCACTCCCAATACACACGCTATTTTGAAAACACATTCTTACACAAGCTAACATATACAGCCTCTAAACACGAGATGGATAGCACAGACACATGACACAATTTCAACCCAAATACACCACCTCAATCAAGCACACATACACAAGGCTAACACACAATCTGTAACACATAGATATAACAACTACAACACACACAATCTCAAGACACACACGCGCTCTAGCCCTACACATATGCATATGATCTCTGAACACGCAATCTCTAATGCAGCCTCTGCCACACGCTATCATGCATGCATGGATACAGTTTCCTCCCTCATTTGACCCCTCTTCCCTCACCATCCCCACACAACTGACTGAGCAGAAAGCTGTGATAATTTGAGTGGGGGACAAATGCCAGTCCCAGACATCCCAGAGGAGAGTTTGTCCTTGGCCAGTGAGATGAATGGGTAGTGCCTTCTGTCAAGCGGGAATTGGCTTCTCACCAAAGGCTTGGGGCTTTGGCCAGGAAGGGTCCTCCTGAGGACCACGGGGCCCTGGAAGCGCATGGACAGGACAGGGTGGGGAGAGGGTTGGATAAGAATGGGGGCAGCTTGGCCACACCAATGGGGGTGCTCCCCACGGCACAGACCATCGCTGCCCGATGGCTCCAAGTGTTTTCTGGGGGCCTGGGCAGCCCCTTGGCTGAGCAAGCTGGGCCTAGCCTGGCAGTGGGGGCCCAGGACCTAAGTGGGGTGGGGGTGTGGAACAAGGGGCTTCCCTACCTGGGGCTCCTCCACAGATGAGCTAAAGTCCACAAAGGATCCATTTGGAGGGACCAGCTTGGCAGGGGCCATGTCTCTCCAGGTGGGGGCTGGGGAAGGGGGTGCTCCTGGGCTGGGTGTCACCAAGGAGATGGAAGAAGGAGAGCCCCAGCCTCCTGCCCAGATCCCAGCCTGGCCAGACCTGGGGTCTCTCAGCCTGGGCCTTCCTGGGACAGGCTTCCCCTGACTCCCTTCCTCAGAGCCAGGCCACTCAGTGCCCCTGCCCTGACCTGGGGGCCCACTGAGGGTTGGAGGCTAAAGGTCAGCATGCTGGGCAGGGCTGGAATGTGTCATTACTTTGGCTGACTGGGGACAGTGGTCCTCCTGGCAGTGGGGAGCATGAAGGAACGTATAGGGGTCACCACACTAGCATGACCTTAGGCTTCCTGAGGGGGCTCCCAGTACCTTTGGCTCTGGGTTCAGCGCCCCCCCACCCCCACTGGGGAAAGACTGTCTTCCCTTTTTCAAGCTACTTGGGAGTGGGGTGCAGGTGGATACCCTGGAATGAAGGGAGGTGTGAGGGAGAGCTGAGGGGGAGAAGCCCCTGGCCGGGGAAGGGGGGCAGAGGCCAACTGAGGTTTTCCCCTTCAGAATTGAGACTTAACCTAATAAAAAGAAAAGAAAGAACCAAAAAGAAGTAGTAACAGGTGGAGTGGGCTGGGGCAGGAGGCCTGGTTACTTCTTGAACATGTCCTGCAGCGGCCCGGGCAGGTATTTGAGCACCGTGTCCAGGATGCTCTCCTCTTCCTCCTCCTCCTCGTCCCCGCAGCCCGCAGGGATGGCCTTCTTGGGCCGGGTCAGGCTCCCCTCGCAGGGCTGTTCGAGGGCTGCTTTCTCCTCTGCTTCCTTCTCCTCCTTCTTCTTCAGCCCATACTGGGGAGGGGAAGGGCAGAGACACGCATGAAGCAGGGTGGGCAAGGAGAAGCAGGAGTCTCACGATCGTGCAGCACTGGCTGAGGTGGCCAGGAGTACCTCCCGAGCCTCAGTCCTCTCATCGGTAAAGTGGGGATAAGGGTGTCTTCCCTGTAGGATGGTGCCTGGTCCTCAGTGGGAGAGACTATGCGTGGGGTTTCCTTTAAAATTAACATCTGCCCATGAGAACTTCCTGCTGTGCTGAAATCCCCAAAGATCTGAACATGGGGCGTTTGCTCATATATTTTGAGCCAAATTTGGTGACGAATCTGACTTGAACCAATGGAAGACTACTTCTAGCCTTTATTTATTGCAGGGCACTGACAGACATGCACTGGACTGTCTGGAGTAGGGTGGCAGCCCCAGACCCGCTGGGAGTGACACCTAACAGCACAAGGTGCTTAGGACACTGTGGTATTTTTCGAACATTCCCCAGTTCGGAACTGCATTCATTTTTGGTCCCAAGAATCTGCAGTACTAAATGGTGGACCGTAGGGTCCACCCTCTTGGAGTACCTACTACGCGCATTCTCTTAATCCCCAAAAGGATCCCTTGAGGGAGGTGTCCTTGTGACACCCATTTTGCTGATGAGAAGAGTGAGGCTCAGAGAGAGCTAGGGCGAAGGTGAGAGCTGGGATCCAGGGGAGGCCGGGCAGGGGCTTTCGCTGAACCTGTTTTACCCGCTTGTGGCCCTCCCCAGGGCGGGCGGGCGGAGCTGACCTTATCTCGGATCTGCTGCCGGACCTTCTCCCGCTCCGCCTCCATGCGCGCGTGCTTGGCCTTGCGCTCCTCCTCCTGCTGCCGCAGGGCCTCCTGCCGCTCCTCCTCCTTCTTCTGCGCGTCCGGGTCCTTCTCCTCTTCTCCCCCCAGCATCTTCCCCATGTCCTTGGTGGCCCCTACGAGGAAGCGGTGGGAGGGAGAGGGCGGGGTCAGCCACGGATCAGGGCTGGGGAGAGAGGGGCTGGGCGGGCCGAGCCCCCTCCCACAAGGGTCGGACCCGCCGAGGACTCGCGGTGGGGCGCTGGACCTCACCTCCAAGGGCCTGCTTCATGACGAAGTCCATGCCGCCGGCTCTGGTTAGCGTGCCCTAGCCCACGGCAGAATTTGCATGCAGCGCTCCTGGCTGGCCTGGCTCAGGAAGACGTGACAACCTGCAAAAGAGAATTGGGAGTCAGATGGGAGAGGCCTCTGCGCAGGCAGGGCGGTGGAGCTAGACAGACAGCAGCCTCACCCTGGTTCAGACACCAGGCACCCATCACTCAGGTCAAGACCCAATGCCCTGCTAGAGGAAAAAGGAGAGGGAAGAGAGCGACTTACTGGGCAGACACGTAGGTGCTGCCAAATAGCTTTTTGAAAGCGGTTTGGTCCCTATTTTAAAGCCTTCATCTTGACGCTATTGTTCAGATTTGACTGAAGCCGGGAGCTTTGGAAAGAGCCGTGAACTTGGAGTCAGGCAGATCTGGGTTCCAATGCTACCGTCATTTCCTTATTTGCCATGGAACCTTCAGCAAGGCCCTAACCTGCTCAAGTCCCCAGTTTCCTCCTCTCTAAGAGAGAAATGGCAATGCCACCTTTCCCCGGGGTCCGGCGGGGATTGGAGGGGGCCCAGCCTGGGCCACTGGATCAGCCCATCAAAAGACCAGCCCGTGTTACTGCCCCAGCCAATCGGAGGCAGCTGAGCCAATGAGAACAGCCAGCTTGGATAAACAGATCCTGACTTTGGAAATTAGACAAATGGAAAATAAGTTATTTTTATTGCAGTGTACACGTAATTTTTATGTTTTATAGCTTAATACCGATTTTTATTTTGAATTTCACATGGGAGTGTTGGAGATATAACCTTCTGGGGGCTTAGGGCTTTTAAACGACCTACACGGGCCTTGCAGGCACTTGGCAGACATTAGTACCCTACCCTTCTTCCTAAATCACCGACTTTCGGTTTTTATTATATTTTTTATTGTTCTGTTTTTGCCTCAGAAGTGTTCTCCAAATACAATCTTAATGGGAATCTCAATATGCAAAATATGTAAAAGTGGAACTTTTCCAACGGTAGAGGTGGGGGAGGAAGAGCCTTCCCCCTTGGCCTCCTTACCATCTTCACCCCACATCCCTGAGAAGCTGAACCCTAGTGCTCTAACTTGAGAGTTTCTTTGTATTTTAACCATTCAGTTCCACTGGTTCTTTAACAGACACAGATCTGTTTTCAAGTGTAGAGGGGATATCCGTGAGCTATCCAAAGTGTGAAGTAGCTTCATGGTAAGCGGAGGCCAGGCCTGCTCCCCAAGGCCTTTTGTCCCACACTGCCTTGCAAGGAAGAAAAAAGGTTCTCGGGAAAGGGCGGCAGATATTGCAACCTTGTTGGATTCAAGGCTGGATATTGCAACCTGGCTGAGTTCTGGGTCACTGGTTGTTCTTTGATAGATTTTCTTCATTTCTCTCAAGATGAGAAGTCATATCGGTAGACTGAGATTATTTCATGATATGGGGCCCAAGAGCTTATCTATGTGATCAGACCATCTCATCTGATAGGTTGTTCTGGGAAGAGAAAGTCATTATGTAGCAGGAAAAAAAAAAAAAAAGCAAAACAAAAAACCCAGGGGCTTTGTCATCAGACACACCTGGTTCAAAATCCAGGCAGCTATACTTACTGGCTGTGGGTCCCTGGGCAAGCTTCAGTTTGCTCCCTGCAAAATGGGGGAGTATTAAGGCCGCCCTAGAATGGATGTTTGAAGGAGAATGAATGATACCGGTCAAGTGCCTGGGGTGTTGCAGGAACTCATAAAATGTCAGCCGTTGCCGACTACATATTTGTGGAACAAGCCAAAAAGGAACAGGCTTTCCGTGCTTTCTAAGAAATGCAAGAGAACCCACCTGCCTAACCCCAAATTCTGAGTTTGAAGGTTGCTCAGCTCAGTCAAGATGTTTTCGCTTGATTTAATACATTGTGAAAAAGCTTCATTTCTAAGAACAGGAAATGAACAATTTAATAATCAAGTGATTTCAGGAACTCTTGGGTTCCTACTCTGTGTTTACATAGAGCTCAAGGAATTACCAGGTGGCAGTGGGAGATGCAGGGCTCTAATTTGAGATGTTCCAAATTGGGCAGGGCACCCAGGCTTTAGTTGCACCCTCATCCCTAACTTGCTGGGTGATTCTGATGTGTCTCTCTCCTGGAGCAGATGATCTTCCAGACCCTTTCTCCCATGCCTCTGTTGAAGCAGTCTGCAGCATTTGAACTGCTGACAACCCCACTGTACCCCCAAACCTCCTTCTCTCCTGGTTCTGTGACTCAGTTCTTTCCTGTCCCTGCTTCCCCTGTTTCCTCTCCTCTCCTCTTTTCTTCTCTTCCTTTGCATTTTCTGACTCCTCTTCTTCCTCCTGTCTCTTACATAAGCTTTTTCCCCATAACTCTGACCTCAGCCCCTGCCTCTTTTTTCTTTCTAACCTTTCCCTAGGAGAACTCATCCATTCTAGGGGTTTTAATGACCACTGAAACTGATGACACCTAGACCTGTATATTGACTCATCCAGCAAGTATTAATTGAGCACCTACTTTATGCCAGTCAATGTGTTAGGCACTGGGGATTTACAGGAAACAGGACAGACAAAGCCTTGACCTCATGCAGATTACATTCTGAGGCATGTATGTGTGTATGTGAGTGTGGGTGTACATGCATACATATGTAGGGAAATAGGCAATACATAAGTAAAAAAACACATTTCCTTCTCCTGGATACCCTTTCCTGGATGTCTGTGGGCACCACTCAAACTCAACATGCCATTTCTGTATCACCCAACTATCACCTACTCCAGCCACCTCTGCTTGCAGGCATGCATTAATCAGACATTGTTTGCCACTGCCACCCCTCCCCCAGTTTGCAAAGTACCTCTGCTCACCACTGAGTCTTCTCAATGCTTACATTCCTGTGGCTCTAATAGCTCTTCTTCAGCCTGCTGGGATTCTTTATCTGAAATTCCCAACTCTGCCCAAAAATCCTGCTGCCCAATCCCAGTATGAACCTCTGAGCTGTTAAGCAGTCTCCCGTTCACTCTGTCTACACTTTCCTAACCAATTCTCCTTTTCTCAAGGCCTAAACTACTACTGCCTTCTCCCTCTCAGCAGGTGACTTTCCCCCACTTCAAGGGCCAAAGTATAAGGGGTTTGAGCTCTGAGGTTAGGCATGCCTGACTCACATCTTGAATCTGCCGCTTTTTAAGCTGTGCAATAGTAATTGACCTAGCTTCGTTGATACTTGATCTTCTCTATAAAATGAGAATTATAATGCCACTTTGAAATTTTAGAAATACTCTATGGGATGTGTTTGCACATGCTGGGTGCTCAGTAAATGGTGGTTGTAATAATCAAAACAATTAATGTCAGTGAGTGGGAGCTCCATTAACCTCCCTTCCTTCTAGCTCCTGAGGAAGAAGCCCTCTTCTGGCTGAAGCCAGTGCATCCACCTGTGCCCTGGATTCCCTCTCTTTATACCTCATCACTCCCTCTTCGTCACATCTTCCATCTCCTCTCCACAGGTTGCTTTTATCCCCTCCCTTCTTTAACTCCTTCCCTATATTCTGTGTTTCCCTTAATCCTACCCCTCTCACTTTGTGATGAAGTGATCTCAACGTGGTATCTCCACGTCTTCACCTCCCAGTCAAGCCCTACCTCTCTGTGAGACCAGAGCTCTGCTGCCTCTGCAGGAACCCTGAAACTGCCATAATCAGTCGCCACAGGTGATCCAAGAGGGTCTTCACAGCCGTCATCCTCCTCCTCCATCCCTCTGCTGAATCACATGCTGCTGCTGACTCCCTCCCCCCACCTTTTCCAGCTTTCTGGAATCTCCTCCTGAATTCCATGACACAGCACTCTTGTGGTGTTCATCCTACTTTTCAGATAGGTCTTCTCTCTCTTCTTTGCTGACTCCTTTCCTTTCCTTTAAAGTGAAGATGTTCTCCAAACGAACTCTCCCCTCCTGCCTCTCCTGCTCCTCTGTCTCCCTTGGGAATCTTATCTACCCCTATTGGTTTAGTGCACTTCTTTAGCCACAGATACCTCCCTCTCTCTGCCTTCCCTCCCCCAAACCTGCGCATTTAACTCTCTGTTGGATGTTGTCACATGGATAATCTCAAATTCTATCTGTCCAAAGATCAGTCTCATCCTGGCTTTCCCCACACACCTATCTTTTTCTCTAGCATGCCTTGTCCCAATCACCTCAACTGAAAACTCTAGAGACAGCAAATTCCTCATTCATTCATTCATTCACTCACTCACCTGCTCATACTACAAATATTCCTTGAGTATCTACTTTCTGCCAGACACTGTTCTGGGTGCTGGGGCTGTGGCAGGGAACAAGGGAGTCCCAGCAGTGGTCTCACAACATTCAGCTGGGCTGGGGAGGTAGAAGCTGAATAACAGATCACACAAGGAATTGGTGAGTAAGATTGGGATGGGGGTGCCAAGGGAGAATTCCAGGGAGAAGTCCAGATGCTGTGGCTTTGCAATGCTGCCTGCATCCCGACCCTCCATTCTCCGACTGCTGCTAATGCCTTGGTTCAGGACCTAGAGATTCTGGATTTATCCATAACCTCTAACTGTCTCTCCCCCAGCTCTCATCCAGCCTCCACATGGCCATCCAATTAATCTTCCTAAAGGGCAGATTTGCTCATTCACACACACCCTGCAATGGCTCCCCATGGCCTTGTTAAACTGATGCGAGTCCTTGTGCTGACCTTCAAGGCCTGCACAGTCTAGCACCCGTCTGTCTTCCTTGCTGCTGGTGTGCCACCTCTTGTACCGGGCTCTGCTTCTTGCACAGGGCTCCGCTTCAGCACGTAGTATTTCCCAACAGATCCTCTTTCTGAAAATGCCTGGGCATTTGTGCATGCTATTCCCACAGCCTTGGAACCTCTTACCCTCATCTCTGCCAGTTCACATCCTGGCTCCATCACTTACTAAGTAACCTTGAGCAAATGACTCAATGTTTTCTCATCTGTGAAATGGAGACAACAACACCTATTCCCAAGGCTTGTAGTGAGCATTGAATGAAGTGATGCAAATAAAGTGCTCAGCCCAGTGTTGGCACAGAGTAGGTACATATTATCTAACATCATTGCAGTCATCATTATCATAATCAGCAGCATTAATTTCTGAAGATCCCTCTCAAATAGCACTCCCTCCATGCAATTTCCCAGATCTCCTTGGCAAGATGTGAGGGCATCTTCCCCTTTGGAGACCTGTGGCACTTTCTGGGGCAGTATTGCCTGCCTCCAGTACATCCTCTCTTTGTCTGTTTTTCCCTTCCTGGTCACTCTGAGCTCCTCTCAGGACAGGACCAGTATCTTGTTTCATTTCTCCTGTCCCCAGAATCGGCTACATCTCCTGGTACATGGTAGATCCTGAGGACATGTGTGCTGGGTTGAATTTAACGTGTCAACGAGTGCATGAGGGTGTGTGCGTTGGAAGTATGACCCCGTGTGTGCAACTCTGGACTTAGACATCGTATGAGTGCGTGCGTGTGTGCAGGCGTGTGTGTGGATGTTTTGCCATATGCCTGCGGGAGCGCTGAGGTCCAGCAGGTTGCCAACAGTTGAGGATTTTGACCGGGCCGCCAGGAGGCGCTCCTTAGCGGTTCTGCGGGAGGTCTTGGTCTATCCCTGCGCGGGAAGGGGGGTGGGGGTGGAGGTGGGGGTGGGAGTGGGTGGGGGACGCTGCACTGGGGGAGGGGAGGCCGGGGGTGGGGAGGGATGCTGCTGTAGCACCAGGTTTCCCTGCCTTCAGTGCGCCGGGGACCCAGGGCGCGCCTTCAGCTTCCTTGCCCTCTCCGACTCCCTCCGAGCCCGTCCCAGCCCAAACACCGGCTCAGGCTCGACCATCTGAGCCCCTGGAGGTTTTCGGGACTGGGCCCCGCCATCTGACAAGCCGACTCGGGCACCTGCAGTGGTTGTCCTTATGGCTGTTTTTCTGTTTTTATGGCTCAAGTCTGGGCTATATTCACCGCAACTCAATTCAACACTCATTTGCTTCTGGCAGGGGACTGTACGCCAAAGGCAGTGGCAGAGACAGGGGACGTCATTCCACCCTCTCCCCCCGCCCCGTCCCCACCCCGTGGCCCGGGATGGGAGAAGCATGGGGGAGGGGAGGGGCAGCGGAGGATGGGAGGAGGAAGGGAACCGGCCCAGGCTGAAAAGCGGAAGTGGCCGGGGGTTCCCGTTTCCCCGCCAGAAGAGAGGACAGGAACCCCGGCGTCCCTCTCTCGGACCCCCGCGGAGACCCATCCCCCCCAGCAACTCTGCCTTGGAGCTCCCGGTGGGCCACAGAGAGCGCCCCTTCCCCCAACACACATAGCTCCAACCCCAAGACCCGGCCCGGTTTCAAACTTTGCTGGGGGAGGGGGCAGATTGAGGCGGACGAGAGCGGGAGCACAGAAGGGGTCGTTCTCGAAGACTCCAGGCGGCGGACGTACGCTGCCCAAGCCGCTTCTCCTCCCGGGAAGGGACAAATAGTCCCCTTGGTCCCCCATCCCCAGTCGACGTTTACGTTCTCCTCCCCTGCACCTGCGGTCTGTCCGCCCCCTTGCCGCCGCCCTCTGACTCACTCCGGGAGCACGAACTGTACCCCTCGGGGGCGACTCCCTCCTCCTGGGCGAAGCGTGCTCCGGCGGGCTTCGGGTTAAGCACAGCCAGAAGTAGCTTAGATCGACGTCCCCCACCCCCGCGAGCTCAAAGTTGTTCTCTGGGTTCAGACTTGAGTCTCCGCCGCAGCCGGGGCGGTCCTGGCTCCAGGACCCCGGCCCTTCGGGCTCTACCCGGAGTCTCCGGCTAGGGCCCACGCCTCCCCTTAGTTCGCAGCCAGCCGCCTGCTCAGCAGGGAGCTGTCCTTTCAGCACCATGGAGAGCGCGTCCGCGAGTGTCCCCTCTACCGCCTCTCAGTCCCCATCCGGCGCCCAGGCAGCCTTGGGGAGCTGTCCCCCCGAAAGCCGTGCTCCCCAGATTCCCGAGTTGCCCCAAGGCCTCGAGGCGAGAACCGGGACCCTGTTGCCCACAGCCCGGCTCCGCCCTCCCGGCCCTCGGCCAGCACCGACCTGGCGGTCCCTGCAACCGTCTGAGCCACTGCAGGGCTCCGGCCCGACTCCACGAGGTGGTTCCTTCTGCTATTCCAGCTCCCGCCGCCGCGTGCAACTCCGCCAGGCGAGCTGGGGCCGCGGCTCCTGCCGCGGGCGGCTGCCGAAGGCGCCCTCCAATCACGCCCCTCAGCCGGGCCCTGACGTTCTACCGCTCCCCTTCCAGATGGGAAATTCAAATCTCTCTCTCTCTCTCTCTCTCTCTCTCTCTCTCTCTCTCTCTCTCTCACCCCTCTGTCTCTCTCTCCTCTCTCTCTCTCCCCCCGTCTCTCTCTCCTCTCTCTCTCTCCCTCCCTCCCTCCCCCGTCGTTCCTTCCTTCTCTCCCTCTCTCCCTCCCTCCTCCCTCCCGTCTCTTTCTCCCTCCATTCCTCCCCCTCTTTTCTCGCTCCCCTCCCCTCTCTCCTCCACCTTACACTGTTCTCCTCCCCCTCGCAGACGCCCCTGCCGTCTCCCTGCAGCCAGACATCCTGGCCACAGCTCCAGGCCCACAAGCTTTCTGCTCCTGAGGAGTGGTGGGGGCAGGGGGTGGAGGAAGGGCTCTTTAAAGCAAAGCTCAAAGTTCGCCTCCTTGGGAAAGCCCTCCTTGGTTTCTCCAGGCAGAGTGGTCGCACCTCTTGGGGTTCCTGCGACTCCGAGACAAGCCCTTGCCTCAGCGACTCCTGTTCCACCTGTTAGTTTGCCTCTTGCCTGTGAGCAGCTCCAGGACTGGACCTTGGCCGGATCATCTTTACAGCCCCTCCCCCCAGCACAGTGCCCAGCCACAGGAGCACTCAGGAAACACTGATGGAGCGTGTGGGCAAGACCCTCGCAGTGGGTCAGCACCCAGTGAGAGAAGACTGATGCAAAACTGCAGTGGACCTTAGGCAAGCCACTCACCAATCCCTTTGAGATCTGATATCCTGTGAAGAATAAGGACTCCTCTGGCAAAATTTATTCGAGAAGGCCATTTCTTTTCCTCCTATGCCCAAGAAAGTAAAAGGACTTCCAAGAGGCAGGACAACATCTGCTACCATCCCCAGCCTTTTCTCTTCCCCTGGCACTCATTTTTTTTTGTTTTATTACTCTCTCTTAATGAGCCTCTTTATTCTGCCTGCCATCTTTCGGCTCCCAATTGCTCCCTTCAATCAGGCCCGATGTGTAGGAAAATGGTTTCAGAGAGGAGGGGCCTTGCACAAGGCCTTTGAAAGATCTGCAGGAGTTTCTACATCTGTCAGGGTATGTCAGAGTGGAGATGGCTTCTCCTTCTAAGGGGATGGCCTCCTTCCAAGGAAGGGGCAACAACAGTTGCAGAAATATGATTTCGTTCCAATAAGGGGGAGCTTATCCCTTCACACACGATCACAGCAAAGGCCTTATTCATTCCAATGAGGGGGAGCTTATCCCTTCACACACGATCACAGCCAAGGCCTTAAAGCAGGAGACCCCGCCCCCCACAAGTCAGAGGCCACTGGTGAACCTGGTGAACTGGTGAACCTGGCCACTGGTGAACAAGAGGCCTTGTCACCTGGAGAATCACCTTCTGAAGCCTATGTCTGTTCTCCCCTTACAGGCTTGGGTAAGGAAGGCCCCTCCTTTAGGGCTGAGTTCCATGTTTAGCACTGTGTTGGGCCGTCAGCATAGAATGCTTATTCTTTATTTTTCTTCCCTTTCCTAGGGCAGATACTAAGAGGGGGATGGCAGTGGCAGGGAGGCTCTTTGATTAGAGTGACTTAGACTTTCCACTAATGCCTGAGGGGAGTTCTGGGCAGGGAGATCTGACATCATGTCATTTCGAGTGCACAGTCCTCCTCATCCCCTCTTTCCTCATGTGCTTCAAGAACATGCTTAGTAAATGGGACCTGGCTGCCAGCACTCTGGTTACAACTGAGGTTTTTCCACAACTGGTATTGCTTTTGACATGGACACAACTGAACTGGGCTACAAATCCAGTTGAGGTTTAGGGAAAATACTGAGCTCAGTTCTGGACACCACACTTTAAGATGGACTTTGACAAACTTGAGTATGTCAAGCTCGAGAAGGGGCTAGTCGGGTGGTGGGCACCTGGAAAACAGGTCAAATGAGGGCAGGTTGAAGGATTTGAGGATCTTTCACCTGGAAGAAAGAACACTGAGGGGGCATTAACCCTTGAAGGGCTGGCAATTCCTGCTTAATTTATAATTCCCCCGCTTAGTAACGTGCCTGGCAAAGTAGGTGCTAAGGAAGTGCTTGAATGGATGAATAACTGTTGCAGGGGAAGAGTAGTACTATTGCTTTTTCTATTGCTGGCGATAGAATTAGGGCAATGGGGGAAAGGTAAAGGAAGCAGGCAGAAGCTCTGCGAGGAAGAACCTGCTCTCCAGAGGAGCTGTCCAGCCACAGCATGGACTGCCCCATGTGGGGTTATGGGTTCTCTACATCTGGAAGATGGCACGTGGGTGGGAGGCTGGTCCAGCTGATGGCTAAAGCCCCCTTTGAGCCCAGGCATCTCTGAGTCTATAAAAAACTGCCTAAGCTGACATGAACTGTGTCTCACTGCAGAAAATCTTACTGATGAATAGGAAGACAGCTCCGCCACATTTTGGTGACTTCATTTTATTGAGCAATAAGGGGTAAATCATGACACTTTAGCCATTAAAGAAAGGTGATGAAGAGATGAGTACCTGCTTCCTATTCAGTGTTACCAGCCTTGACATGCTTCCCAAATGACCTATTATTGAAAAAGTTGCTGAATATCACAAGCATTTCCTAATGATTAAAATACTACTACTAATAGTGAATATTTGAGCTTTCATTATGTCTCAGGTGTTAACTTTGGTGCTTTATAGGATTTACATGTTCTCATTTAATTTACACAAGCGCTTATGTTCAAGATGGGAAAGTTGAGGCCCAGGGAGATAAAATGAATCTTTGGCAGAGCCAGCATTCCAGACCAGGCTTGCCTGACACTGCGTTCTGTGGTCCTTCCAGCACGTGGGGCTGCCTCTCTCCTGACACATCCCACAGCCTATGGAAATGTAACTTTTGCTCTGCAGATATTTTTTTACATTGGCATTTATAGTCTTCCCTGTTCTCCAGTTTCTCACTGAAAGAAAAAAAAAACTGCCAGGAAGTCACACCCAGATCAGGGTCCTCATGTCATGTGGGTTGCCAGCATTTCCTTCATCTCCTGCATCTCTAATCCAGCAGGAGTGCAAACAGGCCCAGCCGCAGGTTCTTGCCGAGCCTGCTCTGTAGACAGCTTCTAAGAGTCACCTGGTAAAATATAGATGTGGCTCTGCTTTAGGTGACTTATCCTGGCTGGAGCTGAATTTCCACTTTTATTTATGAGCCCTGGGGGCAGGAGGAGGGGCTCAGATTTGAACAGATTTGTAAGATGTTATGTATATGCCTTGAATGTTCAGTAGGAAGCCAATCAAGGGAGCTAATGTTAGTACTTTGTGTGAGGATCGAGGAACAATGTGTGGGGAATGACAACTGTAACAGACCATAAATGTGGTGATCAGTGAGAGAGCTTGCATAAGGCTCCCGTCCAAAGGTCGGCCCATTTCTTCCCTGCAATTGCCTCAGCCCAGAGGGCATCCTGGATGCCATGTGGGAAGTGAGGGGGTGTCTAGAAAATGCCAGGCACCAGCTCTGATCTGGAGATCGCTGGCTGGTTCTGAGCTTGCTGGGAGTTACGTTGGTGGGTGCAGGGAGACATTCAAATGCTCCAGACACTGGCTTCACATCCTGTCATTCTAGCGTGAGCCTGGAGGGGCAGAGTTGGTCTTGGTTTGGGAGGTTGGCCATGTGCCCGAGGAAACAGAACTGCGGGGGTGGTACACAGAGAGGGGCTCTAGGCCACCTTGCTCATCTGATGAGTGCCTTCCCTTTTGTCACTGACAATGGCTGGGTGCCATCAGTGTGAGGGCCCCAGTGTACCTCCTTCAACATGGAATGGCATGGTGTGAAGGCAAACCCATAAGTGTGCAATGGTGTATTTGAGTGCCCAGCAGTGTGGGACTGTGCAGGTGGGAGAGTGGTAGCACTCATGTGCAGTGACACAGGCACTGTGTGTCATCATTAATGTGTGGCAGGGCAGGCGTGGGTCTGTGACTCTCAGTGTGTGGTGGTGTTTCCCTCCCGATGGGATGTGACTCCTGTGTCAGTGTGTTGTTGGTGTGTGATGGTATAGACCTACGTCGAGTGTTGTTAGAGTAGAATAAGTCAATGGCATTGTTTGGGCATTTGGCTGCAAGGCAAGAGTACTACCTAGAGCTGTGCAGGTTGTGTACTGCACAACCACAGAGGGCACCATTTACACAGACTGTGCCAGACACAAAGGCTCTGGGGATATGTCACCATTTCTGTATATTGGTGTATGTCTAAGTGTTGCTGTCAACCAGGAATGCTCCAGGTGATAGGATGTTACCATCAGTATGAAATGGTGTAGTCCTGTGTAACCATCAGTGGTAAGGTTGCAGATATGAGTATCCTACAGTGGGCTGGAACATGTATCACTGTGATTGTGCAGGGCAGTAAGGGTGTGTGTGTACAGCCAGGAGTGTGTCATTACCACTGGGCAGGTATGCAGGCAAAATGCGTCACAGATAGTGACTGACCCCTCCTTGTCTATTCTGCCCCCACCAGAGACACCCTCATTAATTCAACTTGCTGGCTCCTATCCCACCTGGGAAACTGCAGAAGCCCCAGCACCCTTCATTCTTATTTTATTTTTTTTAGATACAGAGTCTTGTTCTGTTGCCCAGGCTGGAGTGCAGTGGTACAATCATAGCTCACTGCAGCCCTGAAGTCCTGAGTTCAAGTGATCCATCTCAGCCTCTTGAGTAGCTGGGACTACATGGGTGCACTACCAAGCCTGCCGATTTTTATTTTTTATTTTCTATGGAGACAAGGTCTCACTATGTTGCCCAGGCTAGTCTTGAACTCCTGGCCTCAAGCAATCTTGTCTTAGCCTCCCAAAGCTCTGGGATTGCAGGCAGGAGCCATGGTACCTGGATTCATTCTTCACTTTTCTCAGAAAGAGGGTACCAGGCTCAACATATGAACTCTGACTCATTGGTGGTGCATGGAGTCCATGTGGAAATTCCCTGGGTGAGCCCCTCCCTATCCCAAAGCCTGGCCCCTAACTCAGAGCCTCTCTCCCAGCCCAGTATCTGCCCAGCAGCTCCTCAGAGGTCCTCTGCCAGCCTTCATCCCGTCCCACCCTCCCAGATTCAGGCACTCATTAGCATGTCAAAGCAGTTGACTCCCAGCCCACACTGTACCCCTGGATATGCGCACATGGTTAGCTCCCCTCATCCTGTGCTTTCCTGAAACCTTGCATTTTCATGTCTGCACACCAGTCTGCAGTCTTCTTGCCCCCATCCTATCAAAGGAAGAATATTTTGGTAATAAATCTTTCCTCTCTTGCCTCTGGTTCTTTTTCCAGCTCTCATTTATGACTTCTGTCTCCTCTCCTCTCACTCTTTGAGATGTGTTTGGACATCCCCGTGCATCAAGAACTCTTCTCTGATGGCCTGTCCCTAGAGCCAGCCAATGACCCCAGACAAGCATCCTCATTTCTGAGTCTCAGCTCTGGACTTGCCCAGGCACAATCAGTGGAGCATCAGAGTTTGCTTTCCCTGCTCTCGAGAGGGTCCCCTTCCTGAGTGTCTGTCCACCCTCAGGATGCTTGGTCCCTTTTCCTCTCCACCTGCAAAACCCATGCTCAGAAAGACAGTTTTTACACGTTAGAGTCTTCTCCTTAGCCACAGGGAAATAGAATAACAGAGTTGCAGGATACCAGAATCATGCAAAAGACCATTTTAGAATCACATTTAGAATCACAGAATTATAGGCTCCCTACAACACTATATGTCAAAGAGTAGCCCACTCCTACTCAGAACCACTGGAGTGGGGGACTTGTTAAAAAATTGCAGATTATTGTGCTTCATCCCACATGGCGCAAACCCAAATCTCTGACACAGAAGCCCAGGAATTTGCATCTTTTGCCCAGCTCCGCAAGTGTTTCTGACACATCGACTGGTTGAAAAACCCTTGCCCTGGGTCAATAGAGTCAGAGAATCATAAGATCCTGGACCCTCTTCTTACAGAAAAACTGGATCATGGAACCACAGAATATTTTAGGATTCATGGAAGCTTCAAATCAACCAATTATACACATTCACTCACAACTTTAGAATCTTAAATTCTAAGAATCTCAGTGTCAAGAATTGTGAAGTTGGAAGTGACCCTGGAGTGTGATTTTGTTCTCGTTCTAGGAGGAATTTTTAGTTTCCAGCCTTCCTGTTCCTTTTGGAATGGAAAGCTTTTTCCCTTGTCCCTTGAACGACTGCCTCTATGGTGTCGCCTACATTTGTGAAGATAGATGTTCTTTCCATCTTGGTACAGAGGCAGTCGGCAGAACCCCTGCATTATATGGAGTGAGTGAGCTTTCTGGAAATGACTTCTACTTTCCATTTAGAACCAGCACACTCTGGCCCACAAAACAGGTCTTGCTTGTTGATAAAAATGAATTCAAAAGGACATTATTCCTGTTTTGTTAAAGCAAGGATATTGGTGGAACATGGACAACAGAAGTTAATAAGCTTATGGGGCCTCTGGTTGAGGAAATGAAAGAGAGAGAGAGTGCCGAGGGGCAGTGGAATGCTACTGGAGATTAATAGACGAGTGTGTGTGTGTGTGTGTGTGTGTGCACGCGTGTGCGTATGTGGTTGGGGGAGGGTTGGATGAAGGGAGGCAATAAGACATACATTAAAAAAAATCAGTGATGAAAAGATAACTTTCTGGTCATCTAACCCAGTGTCCTCAATTTACAGATGGGGAGATAGAGGGTAAGAAAGGGGAAAGGACTTTCTCAAGGTCGCATAACAAGTTAATGAAACTTCTCACTCTAGGTAAGTACTCTTTTTTAGGTATAACTCAGCACCCAGCTCCACATGTCCTAAACACCTCCAGTGTGCCAAGCATTGCTTTAGGGACGTTACAGATGCCAACCCTTTAAGCCGTCTGACAACCCTATGTAGCAGGCATTTTTCACTCACTCATTCTCTTATCTAACATATACAGAGGTCCTGCAGCACCCCAGGAGTTCTCCCAGGCAAAGGTGTACCAGAAGTTTCAGCGTTTTTCTCCCCCATTTCGTTCCACAGTGAGAGATGCAAATGCTTCACTGAGAGCTAACACACGGACCAGTTCACACTCTCCAGATCCTTTCAGATCCGAGACTCTGTGATTCGAAGCACTCAGAAGCAAGCGGGAGACAGATGCCCGCAAACAGTCAATGACCATACAACATGTTAAGTGCTGTCTTAGTGAAGAGGGAACTCTGACGAGGAGAATCAAACACACACAGCTTGCAAGCCAGATGGAATTGGAGGCTTAAAGCAGGGAAGGGGCAGGGGTGGCTGGCACCCCCTGCTCCTGATGCATGAAAGCTCTGGGGCCATCCAAGTCATCTCAGAGGTTTCATGGTGGTGGAAGCCATGGGCACTGGCCACGTAAAGACAGGGAGTTAAATCTCACTAATCCTCTGCCCCTTCCCGTGTGACCCTAGTGTGTGGCTTTTCCCTGAGACTGTGTCCCCACTGATGAAATCGGGGAGTGATTTCTACCTGCCAGGGTGGTTGTGTGGCTCTAATCAAACAGTGCTTAGGAAACAGTAGCATAGCCTCAGCAAGTATTAATTCCCTCTTTCTCTCCAACACCCAGGCAAGGCATAGCATTCTCTTCTGGAGTTCAGGGCAGAGTGACCACTAGACAAAACCTCCTTTTATGGTCTGCTTGGTCAAAGAACTCCGCCTCATAATCTCCCTGCATGTATTTAAGTTGGAATGAGAAAGAAACGAATTTAAAGCTTAGAGGAAAATGGAGGAGATGGTTCTTCTTTTTACCCCTTTTCTTGGCTCCCTCCCTTCCTCTCCTGCATACGAGGGCCTAGGATATTTGGGTCCCCCAAAATGGGAACTGTGTGAAGAAAGTCCAGAAGGGACTTAGACTTCAGGCCCAAGAAGAGGAGGAATTTTCCACCCACAAATTTAAAAATGGCTGCTCTGGGCCACTCAACCTCCAGTTGTTTCTTCCTGATAGAAAAACAAAATAAAACAAAACCCCCTTTTATTTGGCAAACAAGCAAAGGATTGGGGAAGTCTTGGGAAGATGAAGCCAGGGAAAAGCTTAAAGGGCAGAAGAGGAAGGGATTTTCAACAACTGAGCCTCTCAGGGGGAAAGGTGATTCATAATCTTTATCTGATTTAATCCCCAGTCCCTCGCCTCCGTTACCTTAAATATCATTACCTCCGCTTTATATTCAGAGAGGGATATTCAGACTCAGAGAGGTTAAGCCCTTGTTCAGGGTAACACAGCCAAGAAGCAGGAGCAACAGCATCTGAACCTGGTGTGTCTCTCCAGGTGGCCACATTTCCTGAGGGAGATTGGGGGCTTTCTAGAAGCCGAGCCTGGGTCTGCAGCTTCGAGGCAACTAGTTCCAGAGTTTGGGTGATCCTGCTAGGGCACCCTATATGGAGACCTCGCCACGGGCTGGTCCTTGTTGGGGCTGGGTGTTCTAGGTCTCAAGGTGACCAAAAGTGATGGAGCTGTAGGTCAGGGCTCAGAGCTGTGCCCTAAGGGCTTACATAAGAAATTCTCTCTGGGGCAGGCCTTTGCTCACTTCCAATCAGCTTGGCTCAGCCCTGTTCTCACCAGCAGCCTTGGACCACGGCTCCTGCCTCTGCTCTTGTCGTCTTCTTTACTTTCTAACTGGCTTCCAGACCGGTAGGAGAATCAGAGCTTTCTAAAACACGGATCTGACTGCATCACTCCTCTCCTTAAAACACGCCATGGTCACAGTCTTTTGGCCAACTCCTCCCTTGTGTGGTGTCGGCTTCGGAGGAGCCCACCTGTGTATTTCATCTGGACCCATGCGTGGTGGATCACATGATCTGGGCTGGACTGATGAGCACATCTGGTCCCCCCGGCCCCAGAGACGAGCTGAGGGTACATGAGCACAGAGGGCCAGAGAGACTCCAATCTGGGTTTTCTACTTTTACCTCTTCCCTTTTTTTCTTGTTTAAAGCCACTTTAAGGATCCAAAAGGATCCTAACTAATACAAAATCCTTTAATGTCTTCCCATTGCCTTCAGGATAAAGTCCAAGCCCTTTAAACTGGCCTTGAAGGCCCTTGGTGATCAGACTCTGACTGCTTTCTGCAGTCTCATAGTAGCCACTTGTGCCCCATCAACACCAAATGATTTACAGTTCTTGGACACGCCACACCTCAACCATGTTTCTGAGCTTTTGCCCGTGCTGTTTGCTCTGGGTAGAATGCCTTTGTCTACTCTGTGTGCTTGACAAACCTTTGCTTTGACCATTACGGCACAGCTAGAGCATTAAAAAAAAAATCTAACTTGGGAAACAGGATGGAACCAGGGTTTCTTTCATGCACCCAGGTGGACCCCTTCATTGTGGCACTAAGCTTTATACTTAAGGTTGCTTTCTTGGCTGACTTCCCTACTGGATTGTGAGCCCTTGGAGGATGGGACTCACTGAAGAGGAGGGAGTCCTTTACTTAGCAAACACATACTGAGCATCTACTGTATACCAGAGGCTCTTCTTGTTGCTGGGGATACATGGTGAGAAAATACACAAATTTCTGTCTCTTCTAGTAGGAGAAGTGGGCACTGCTTGAGCAAACACACCCAGGGGCAGGGCGCTTTCAGCAGGTGCTGGGCTATGACAGAATAAGACAGGGGCATGCCGGCTACATGTCTCTGGGCTCAGAGCCCAGAGAAGGACCAGCCCCAAAACAGGCCCTCAGGAAGTGGCTGTTTAATGAATGATTAAGGAACATCCCCAGACACCCAGGTGGCCCTCTGCCTTCCTTTATGACTGTTACTCAGGACTCTACCAAAACCTCTTTGTTAGTGACTGACTTGGTCCCAGTTTCCAGCCTACACCCCCTCTTGAGGGGGTCACGGTTACATAAATGACATTGGGGTGCGTCTGTGCAACACTCACCTTTCCTGGTGGGAGCTGAACAGAGCAACATTCTCTGTGACTTCACAAGGTCACTCTGTCCCCACCTGGGTCCAGTGTCTGGAAGCCACCGTGCTCCCATGCCTGACTTTAATCAGTGCTCTCCCCGCCTCCAGCTTTCTAGCCTTCCCTCTGCCATCTCCCTTCTAGGCCTGTTGCCAGCCCTTTGATCCTCTCTGTGACTCTCCACTGGGCCTTTGTCTGGATCCATTAAGGCGGTGAAGTGTCACCCTGCTTGGGTCACTCCTGTGCTCAAAGGCCTTCGATGACTCACCATTACCTGCAGCATCAAGTCCAAACCCACTAGGGCCCCTCTTGAGCTGACTTCTGCTTCCTTTGTCAACCTGTTTACCTCAACTCTTCTCCCACACAGCGCTCCCTGCTGCAGAGCCCTCCACACCTCTGGGGTGCCCTTTTCCCCCTATCTTTGATTGTCTCCTGCTGCTGGATCCTAAGCTGCTTGAGGGCAAAGGCATGCCTTGCTCATCCCTGAATCCCCAACATCAAGCCCAAGGCTTTTTTGATTGTGGATGGTCAGTGGATATTTCCAGAGGTAGAACACATGCCTGGCATTGCCCCACCTGCTTGGGGTTGAAATAACTTGCCTTGGCCCACGGCCTTTGAGGTCCCATCTCAGGGGCAGGATTTGCAGACTGAGGCCACTTTCTGGACCACAGAGCATAATAATAGCTGTTTAAATCTTGCACTTGCCCCTTCTGAAGCTTTTTTTTTTTTTTTTGTATTTCTTACCCACACATATAACCCCATGATTTCCTTCCGTGCTCTCGCTCTATCACTATGGCATTTTGTCATTGGGATGTTTCTGGTGTAATTTGCTGTGGTGATAATACATTTTTTACCTGTCTGGTGTTGCCTGGAGTTCCTCTATTCTCCACCCTCAGTCTTTGTGGTTTGGGTGGGGCTGACTCTATGTCCTACTGCCATGGGTGGGCATTAGATCCATAGCCAGCTAATTAGAGTGCTGGGTAGCCACCTGGCCATGGTGATTGGCTCTAGGATGGCAAGTGACACAAGCTAAGCCAATGAGAGTCAGCCCTGGGACTTTAGCTGGAACCAATAGGAAAGCGACTCCCTCCCTCCCTCCCTCCCTTCCTTCCTTCCTTCCTTCCTTCCTTCCTTCCTTCCTTCCTTCCTTCCTCTCTCTTTCTTCTCCCCTTCTTTCTCTTTCTCTCTTTCTTTTCTCTTTCTCTCTCTCTTTCTTTCTTTCTCTTTCTTTCTTTCTCTCTCTCTCTTTCTCTCTCTTTCTTTCTTTCTTTCTCTCTCTTTCTTTCTTTCTCTTTCTTTCTTTCTTTCTTTCTTTCTTTCTTTCTTTCTTTCTTCTGTCTTTCTGTCTTTCTGTCTTTCTCTCTCGACAGAAGCTGGAGAGCAATTGCACAATCATGGCTCACTGCCACCTCAACCTCCTGGGCTCAAGAGATCCTCTGCTTCAGCATCCCCAGTAGCTGGGGCTACAGGCTGGTCTTGAACTCCTGGGCTCAAGTGATCCTCCTGCCTTGGCCTCCCAATGTGCTGCGATTACAGGCATGAGCCACAGTGCCTGACCAAAAGGAGCCTCCATGTATGGAATTAGCAGGGCTGGCAGAATGTGGGACTGAGCAACTGGTGACTGGTTTGCTACCACCTGGGGAGGGCCTGCCCGAGGGTGATGCCAATGCAGAGAAGCACACAGCTGAGAGAAGGGCAGGAGGCAAATTCCTGATGACAGTGTTTGACAGGTCCCCATGTGCCTTGAAGCTTCCTCTGCTCATGCACTTTTCAGTTATGTGAGCCAATACATGCTGCCTTTCTCCTTCAGTTGCTCTGAATTAGGTTTCTGTCTTGGCCACCCAGAAGGGACCTGCTGGAATCTGTAACTTTGGAGCTGTGTGTCCCCTCCTTAAGAAAAACTTCTTATCAGGCAGGTCCCAATCCCGGGAAGCCCTACCGTTTAATATTCTCACATTCCAAGAAGAAGCTGATCTTCCTTTGTCTCTAAGCTGCATCTTGACCTACTACAAGCTGGTCCCCATGGTCATGTTGACTGAAAGGGAGGGAACTCACAACGGTGGTGCTTGCTCAAAGATTTGCCAAAGTCCAAACATTCATATCCACAGATCCCAGTTCATATCTCCACACCTCCTCAAAGATGCACATATTTTAGGCCAACAAATCTGCAATTTCACCCTTGAGTGGCATCGGCATTCTTGGGTGGGTGCCATCTGTTCCTGGCAATTTGTCTGTATCTAGTTTGTCAACTGGAGTTGGAACATTTGCCTGCAGGAGCAGTGCCTTTGGTGCCCTCACTTCCAAGAGACCATTTTGGAGCAGGGATTTCCCTGAGGTCCTCCTCAGTTGGGACTGGGGCTGAGGCTTCCTCAGATCTTCTGGATATCTCTTTTTCATCTCAGAGCTGTGATCATCAAGCATCTTGACAGTTCTTTATCTGGCCTCTTTCCATCTGATGCATTTGAAAGTCCTCTGACTCTTGGTCCCACAGGCCTTCCCAAGGTGACTTTCAGGGTGTTTTCAGACTGCATAATTTCAATGCCTCTCTGCCCTAGCTACGCCTCCTGATTCCAAGTCATCAAGTTTTAAATGTTTTCCCAAAGATGCTTTTTTCTTTGCAATAGGCTCTCAGATGTGTCTCCTTAGCTTGTTGTTTTTGCTTTGTTTTGTTTTGGTTCCCACCGTGATGGTCAGACCATGCCAGGCTATAATTGGAGGAGGGACACTGTGTGCTCGGTTGGTGAGGCTCATGGAGCCTCCATCATCTTATGATGCCATCAGAACATGTGGCTTCTGTGGTAGCAAGAGGGAGCTATGTGTTATCAAGGTTTTCATGCTGGAAAGTGATCCTTCAGGCTATCTTGTTTCTTTCTCCAGTTCTGCCCTTTCCCTTCCCCTGCTGCCCTGTGCCCAGGAGGCTGCCCCACATAGACCAATCAATAAGCTCCCTTGGTCTTTCGGCTTTCTTGGGTTTTATCAAAGAGGTACTGGCAGGGATTTGAGGCAAGGAAAAGAGCACAATCAGAGTGTCTCTTGGCTGAAGGTGGAGGCTTTTGTGCATTTCGCAGCTGGTGCCTATAACTTCACAAGTTCCTTTCATGCTTTGGCCTCATCACTGTGTCATTTTGTCACTGGGATGTTTTTGGTGTAATTTATTGTGTACATTTCCTGCTTGTACCCTCTCTGAGCTTGACAACTGCTCCTTCCTTGCCCCTCAGGTTGGAGATGGTAATGGCTTCCCACTGACACTGGTCCCCGGGAGCTGTGCCATCCTTGTGGGACCTGTTCACCCTGCCCATGCCTTGAGGTAGCTCTCCTCAAATGGGCCTGATGCAGTGGTCCATGCTCCCTGCCAGGATCCTCGTGGATTCACCGATAGCCATTTTCTGCTCACCATTCGTTGGCCAGGCCTAGTGCCTTGGGCCTGCCAGCTGCAAGGGGCTGGGAAGGGTGGAGTCGCCTGTGTTCAGAAGAGGGGTAAGCAGGTATGGGGGTGCTCTGGTCATCTCCACCACAGGCACCAGCTCACGACTCCCAGTCCTCAGTATTGAGCACTTTGGGGCTCCAGGAGGGTCCCTCCAAAGGCGTTCTCTCACCTCCTATTATGTACTGTTCTTCAGAGCTCTTTTCCCCCAGAGAATGGCAGGAAGGGGCATTGGGGTTGTATCCAGACTTTGCTAGGCCCTCACTGTGTGACTTTGGGCAAGTCAGCTTTCCTCTCTGAGCCTAAGTTTCCCCATTTGCAACGTGGGATATTGACACTTTCCTTGCAGGCACATTGCTGGGCTGAGACAGTGTATGCACAGGCCCTGGCGCTGGGAGGCACACAGCTACCAGCAGCTGGAATCAACCATCATGCGTGTCTGGCAGAAACCAGCACCTTCGTGCTCACTTAACCCTGCTCCCTGAGCACTGCTCTGGGCCAGCCATGTCTCCGAGCTGGAATACAGGGGGAATAAGGCAGAGGAAGGCCCTGCCTAATGGGGTGTTTCTGGTGGGAGTGGGCAGGCAATTAACAGGTACAATGGCTCCCAACTTACAATGGCTCAACTTACGATTTTTTTTTGAGTTTATAGTGGTGTGACAGCAATACACATTCGGTAGAATCCATATCTCAGGTACCGTTACAACCACTCTGTTTTCCACTTTCAGTACAACATTCAACAAATTACATGATATATCCAACGCTTTATTATAAAGTAGCTTTGTGGTAGTTGACTTTGCACAACTAGGCTAATGTAAGTGTCTGAGCATGTTTAAGGTAGACTAGGTTCAGCTGTGATGCTCAGTAAGTTCAGCGTATTAAATGCATTTTCAACTTACAATATTTTCATCTTACGATGGGTTTATTGGGACATAAACCCACTGTAAGTCAAGGAGCATCTGTGAATGGAAAGATAATTCAGAGTGGTGAGTGCACTGCAGAAATAAAGCCAGTTGATATGAGAAAGAAAGACAGAGCAGTAAGGCTCCTAGAGGTGACATCTGAGCCTGACCTGAAAAATCGGATGAGGCCCATGCTGAAGATCTGGGGCAGAAAGTATGGCCTGAAGGATGCTCCCCTGAGCTGGGAGTGAGCTCAGCTTGTTCCCGGGACGGAACGGAGCCCAGGTGGCAGGGAATGTAATAGGAACTGAGTCCCAGGTTGTTTGGGACCTCATCAGCCTTGGTGAGAGGCCTGGATGCTCAGACTGAGATGGGGGCCATTTGGAGGTTTTAAGAAACAGGTAGAATCCACCGTGAGTCCCTAGTTCAGTTCTTCAGTCCCCAGTTCTAAATTCTCTGACTGCGTTTGTCAGCTCAGTTTCCTTAGTGAATTGCCAGTTTTGGAGAACCAAGGTCCACAGTGAAGGATCCAGGCAGGTTCCTTCCTCATTTCTGGGAAAGCCGAGGCCTACAGTCCCTGGGTCAGGCTCTGGTCCTACTGATGAAGACAACAGCCACCCAATCACACCCCAGCTGGTCCTCCCCACCCTCCACCTTCCTGAGAACCCGCTGTGCGCAGGCCGCGCACATTTGCCACGTCCTTTCATCGGCCCACTCTTGGTGAGAGGCTGCCATCGTCATCTCTGTCTGTAGATGAGGAAACTGAGGACCCAGTCTCTCCCGCTCCCTCCTCACCTCAGGACAGCTCCCTCTCGCATGCCGCAGCCCACACGGCATCCTGTAAATAACTGCATGTTCCCAACACCTCTCCTCCTTCTCCTTGGAAACCTGCTCTGGCTTTCCACTTGGACTGCTGGGTTGTCAGATTCCCCGGCTTGGCTCCGTGCGGAGCGTGGCGGGAGCTCAGATATTGCATTTGAAAGCCTGGGGCTGGGCTCCAGCTCAGCCATTCACTGGCTGGGTGACTGTAGGCAAGTCACTGCGCCTCTCTGAGCCTCAGTTTCCTCATCAGAAGTGCAGGGTGCAAAAACTCATGTCTGTGATGAAGATTGGATGCGGACTGTACGGAAGTCTCAGCTGAACCAGTGAGGCACACGGTTGGGTGCTTAACGAAAATGGGTTTACATGAGCTTTATTTATACGACCTCATTTCAGCCCCACAACCACCTCATGAGGTAAGTACTATTGTTATGCCCATTTTACAGAGAGAGGCAGAGAGCGGTCAGGAAACTTGCCAAGGTCACACAACTAGAAGGTGCTATACCGGGGTTGCATCTAGGCTGTCTGGTCCCAGAATTTGCTTTCTGAACCTCTCTGTCCTTCTGAAACCAAGATGTCTGAATGGGAGATGAGGCTCACTCCATGGCTGGATGCAGGATGAGGTGGCACTGAGGGATTATTCCTCACTGTCCATGGTCACCCTGTGTCTCTGTGGGGTTGCTATGGTAGACGCAGGTTGTCCTATTTTCTCTGGTAGCCTTTCTTCCATATAGAACCTTAATATTCCCTTGGGGAGCCACTCGTTCCCATTCTCTGGCCATGTGGTTTGGATGGAATTGAATCTTCTTTTCCTCAAGCTCTAGAGATTGGCATGGAACCCAGGCCTAGGATTTAGGGAGGAACATGTGATCCAAGATGGTGCAGTGAGACTCAGTCCTGGGGCTTGTCCTGGAAATATTAGAAAACCTCTCTTTCTGTTGGAATTGCTGAGGTGGGAAAGCCTGAGCCTGGAGCTGCAGGGTCACAGTGTGGAAAGAGCCTGCCCCAAAGGAAAGCCACGTCAGAAGAGGCGCTAATAGACAGAGAGAGACTGAACCTCAGTCACATTTTGCGAGCTCCTGGATCAAGCCCTTCCTGAAATCCACGGATCTACCCTTGAATTTTTCAGTTACATAAACAAATACAACTCCTTTGGCCTTAAACCATTTACATTTGTTTTTCTACCACTTGCATCTAAAATAGGATTGACTGGTAATGTGCTAAGTAGTTCACGTTTGTTATTTCACTTAATCCAGTGGGGTACTTACATTGTGATCATTATGCAGATGAAGGAACTAGGGCCAAGAGAGGTGTGTTACATTGGCCAAGAGATCACAGCTAGCGCGTGGTAGAGCTGGGATTAGACTCCACACATTTCGACTCTGGACTGAACTTCAACTGCTCTGCCTTATGGTAGAAGCCAGATGTCACCCTTAAATACCGTGTGTAACGTCTACTCTCCAGCTCTCATCCGGCTGCTCTCCCTGCCGACTGTCATGCCCTTTAATCCCCACTTCCTCAGGAAAGAAGCCTTGCTGGCTACACCCTCAGACTAAGCTCTGTTTTCTGGTAGACATTTTATGGCCTAATATAATTTTTCTTCTGAGCTCCACTGAACTTCAATAATTATTTGTTCCGGGCTTATCTCTTCTGCTGGGTGGGAGCCCCTAGGGGCAGAGATGACGTCTGTCTGGCCATAGTTGCAGCCCCGATGCCTTGGCACGGCGCCTGGCCCGTGGTGGGCACCTGGTAAATGTTTGTGGAATAAATGGATTGTGTAGTCTTTTCATTCCCACTGTGGCGCTGGATCACGGTACACCTGTTTGACTGCAGAGTTGTATCGCTCTGACACTGCACAATTCGCCCTGGCTCTGCTGTCTCGTAGGCTGCTGTGATCTTGGGATGTTTACTTATCTTTGTGTAATATTTATGCTTTTCCTTCTTAACAGTGAGTTCTTTGAAGATAGGGCAGTGTCTCTGCCCCGCATCCCTTGAGTAGTGGCAATAACAGTAGTAATAACAATACAAATGGTACGCTGATCATGAGTGCTTACCACCTGCCAGACACAGTTCTAAGGCTTTGACATGCGTTGCTTCCTTTCATCCTTACATCAAACTGTACTACATGTAGCATTATGACCCCATTACACTGAAGGGCAAACTGAGGCTCAGAGAGGTGATGTGGACTCTTTGTGCCTCCCCAGTTTGAGTTTGGATTCTGTGTCATGCAGTCAAGAGTCCTTGCTTTCCCAGTGACTTTATGGAGGAAACCTAGGCTGGGATGGAAGGCAGCAAGGGTGGCAGCAAGGCTGGGGTCAGCGGGGAGCTTTAAGATTGATCCAGCAAATGAAGGCCTGGCTGTCCCCGGTCAAAAGGAAAAGAGTTCTCACTGTGGAAGATAAAAGGAGAAAAGAGCTGGTCAAAGGAAGGAGGAGCTGTGAGAAGCGGGGGCCTCAGAACAAGGACACGTGGGTAGGGGCTCAGGGGTGCTGGGGACAGGGCACCAGGAATGCAGCTGGAGAGCCTGGGCTTCTACCTAGCCTCAGCACTCTTTGGCTCTGTGATCTGCAGCAAGGCACTGTGCCTTTCTGAGCCCACTTTGCCAGGCTGATGCCAGGCTTGAGATAACACCTGGGAATTGCTAGCCAGTGCCTGCCATGGAGGAACAGGTACCATGAATGGGGTGCCAAGGGCGAGGGGTGCTGCAAGCTCTTCATCTGCATGAACTCAGGGAGCCTCTCAACAGACCTAGGAAGCTGGCATCGCAACAATCGCGCTCCACAGAGGGGGAAGCTGGGGAGGGAAGCGCAGCCACTCGCTCGAGGCCATCAGTCGTCAGAGGCCGCTGAGCTCTGTGCTCTGGCTGTGTGGTTCCAGAACCGCCCTTTCCTACTGCGTCACAAGAAGGGCTTGAATTTGGATGTCCATGAGAGAAGGGGCTGGTGCAGACAGTTGCTGACTTTGTACCATCTCCCCTTATGGGTTCAAGTTGCTATTTTCATCATTTACCTGCAAGAGGCTCTGCCCCTTCTCCCCAGCGTATCTCAGGGCACAGTAGACAGACATTTGGCAGCAAGCCTGTGGGAGCCTGTGCTGGAACCGGGGCTCAGAGACAAATAAGACCTGGTGCCCAGCTTGTTCAGCAGGTGAGCGGGTGGGACTGAGGCCTGGAGCTCCAGACAGCCGCTGTACAACCCTGAAAGACGAGAGGTCAGGCAGCTCTCTGAGGAGGGGCGCTGGGGCCAGTTTCTCAGGGGTCTTGCCAGCTGTTTCCAGGGGCACCATGTGAGGCTGGTGCCAGGGCTGGCCCAGAACTGAGGAGCCAGCGTGTCCCCGGCTTGACTGGTGGAGTAGCACCTCTGTGGTATTTGCCACATCTCCAAACCACCTGTGCCATTTACTTAACATTTCTCTCATTTCATTCACTTGCAGAAATAAAACCCTTCATTGCATTTATTTAAAAAAGAAGCCTCACATGGGCACTTTAGACCAGAAAACTAGTATCACTTGCTATTAACAGAAGGTAACAATGCACATAAATGCAGTGAAAAGGAAACCTGGGTACTGTCTCACTCGGTGTGAGGCCCTCAGTCTAAGGCTAGCCCTCTGGTCATGGACAGGGAGGGGCTAACATTAGAGAGTGTTGAGGACGTACTGAGACTTCCTCACAGACACAACGGAAGTGTTGAAGGAGAACTGAAAAACCAGAATCAATTCCTCAGTATAGGACTTGCTATCGAGAGTGGTACCCACAGAACCACGTACAGTCACGGAGATGCTGATGCTTCCTTGGGTGTGGAAAACACCTGGAGACACCTTCACCTGCCCGCCCTGCTCTCTCTGGGGTCAGCCTCACTTCCTATCCCACTAGCTGGTTCTCGGCCTCAGCTCTTCCAGCACCAGGGAGGCGAAGGAGCTTTCTGCTCAGTTGCTGGATGCGGAAGACCCCAGGTTGAACCTGCGTTTCTTGTAGCCAAATGGGAGGAAGACGCTTTGTCTCTCTGATCCTCAGTTTCCCTATCCAGAAAAAGGCCACAGCAATCCCCTTTTCCAGGGCTGTTTGGAAGATTAACTGAGATGCAGTGTGTGCATGTATGTACCTTTGCATAGTGCCTGGCACAGAAAGCAAGAACTCCAGCCCTTGGGTGCTGATCATGTCAAACTGAGAGACTGTTCGAAGCCACCTCTGCCGCAATTCCATTTTCTCTTTTGCAGGCTCTTTCTTTCTCCCAAGACAGTTCAACGGCTATGGGCTCAAATCTTCTCTCCTCCATCCCTCCAGAGGCAGGTCAACTCTCGAAACCTCGGTTTGCTCATCGTTAAAATGAGAATAATAGAATCCCCTCAACAAGTTACTGTTTGGGCAAGAAACAATAACTTCACCAATGGCTGCCGTTGGTGAAGTTTCGTATTCCTGTAAGGACTTATTTTTATTATTCGTAACCACCTGGGGTTAGAAGGCTATCAGAGTGTTCCTGGGGTTGGACTGCCTACCCTCAGGGGAAATTATCTGAGTTTGAGCCCACGCGAAAGACTTCCTGAGTTCCTGACAGGCTGCGCGCTGAGGTTTCTGTCATTGAGGGGAATATTGTGGGCTCCAGCTGGGGCAGCTTCTGTTTTTAGCTGGAATCATTGCTGTTCAGCCCCCTGTGTAGAAAAAAGAAACACGGTGCAGAAATAGCCCGTCCCAGGGGCTGCCCAAGAGAAGGGCTTATTTTGACTCAGGATGCTGCAGAAGCTGTGGCAGGCTTGTCAAAATACATCTGCCTCTTCTCGAGGAGCCCACGGATCCCCACGCTCAAGCCAGGACCAAAGCGTGGCTGCCAGATGCACACATCTGGAACCTAGTCCCCGGGAGCTGAGGACAGCCCCGGCATGGATTCCAGCAATAATCGCCTCCTAAACCCTGGAGGGTCAAAAGCAGATATCCTGCACCAGTGGCACGAAGAAGCCCACCTTGGCCTTGAGACTTATTCGTCTTGGTGGCCCCCGTGGCTGGCATAAGGCCTAGTGGGGCCTGGTGTGTGGATGAGAGAGCTTCCACAGCCATTCCCTCTGTGGGCCTTGCAGAGGACCCCGCAGTGGAAGTTATTACACCCATTTCACAGGTGGGAAAACTGAGGTCTGGACCATGAAGTGATTTCTTGTGGGGCAAATCTCCCTCCAGTCACGTGTTTCTTCTCCACACCCTTTTCAGCACCTCAAGCTGCACGTACCTCTGCCTGGGATGCCCTTTCTCCTTGTGTGACTGTTTATGACCCAGAACACACGGTGTCTGCTCTGGGCAGTCAGCCCCAGCCTCGCTGGGCCTTTGTGCAATCTTCACCATGGCCCTCATTTCCACGTCAGTGTCCTGACACTTCAACCTGGCCCCGGCCGGACCTGACAGCTGTTTACTCCAGGAATGAATGAATGGTGCTGGTGTGTTTCATTAAGCGGCTCCCCAGCTCAAACCAAAGGGGGCCACCTTTCAACCTGAGGGTGCCTTTGAAGAGACAAGAAAGTGGGCTTTGTCTCTTGTATGGTATAGCCACCTGTCCACAGGCTCCTCACACGCAAGATGCCCCGAGCCACACTTGTTCATCTCCCACCAGAACTGTCTCAGGCAGCGGCTCTACCATCTCTCTGGTTCCTCAAGCTCAAATCCCTGGTCTGCTTGGATGCCAAGTCTGGACTACTTGTCCCTCTGCCCCTACCACCTCCCTCCTGCCTCTGGTTCCTTGGGCCTTCCCAGCCCCACTGTGCACCACATGCAGCCTCTTAGTTGTGTCTCTGCCTCAGCCTGGCTCCCTCAGCCCCGTCGTCACTCCCACCCTCACCTGGTTCTGACTCCCGCCTCCTCTGTGAGCTCAGCTCTGAACACATCGCTCTGCCCCTGCTCAGCAATTCCCCCTTTCTATGGTGGCATTTTTCAAAGTGGATCTTGCAGATATTAGTGAGGGTTCTGGGAATGAGGGTGCCCTTGGTCGAATGAGTGGGGATTGCTGGGCTAAATGGCGTCAGACAGACTTCCCGCTGCAGGACTTCTCAGGGCTTTTACTGTGCTCTTGTGGATGACGATTTTCCGAGAGGCGACGCAGCATGTGGCATTTCTAGGACTTATCTGGTCATGCACCTTTTGATGTGGAACATCGAGGGGGTGTTCCGAGGAAGGGCTGGTGTGTGGGTCAGAGTCTAGACTAGACCTTGACCTTAGTGGTCAAGATTCTTCCCAGTGCGGCTCTAGTCTGCTCTGGCCAGCCGAGAGGAACCTCTGGAGGCTCCCTGTGGCTGCTGCAGCTTTCCTGCCTCTGTCTCCCGCCCACTCATCCTCCTGCCAGACTTGCGTTTTCCATACATCCAGCCCTTCCTTTTCTTCAAGGCACAGCCCAAATACCACCCCCTTGCTGGGCCCCTGCATGGGAGACCTCTCACCCCAGGGCCCCATATTTGGCTGATGCTAGATCATCCTGAGTGTGACGTTGTTACAGGGAAATCTTTGAATCGACCCTAATCTGCAAAACAAAAACAAAAACAAAAAAACAAAAAAACGTCACTTGCAAACTCCAGTATTTTGATCAGCATCAACAGCAGGTTCCTCACTCAGGCTGCGCCATTGCACTCATGTGCCTTGATGCAGTGGCGTGGCCTGCTGCAGAGACCACACGTTCCCAAGAATGACATCTGTGTATGCTATGCGGCCCCTTTGGAGGACAGGGAGCCCGATTCAGCGGGAAACAGATGGTACGAAAACCACACTTCTCATGCTGAGAGTCACACTGTCGTTCCCCTAAAGGGACAGTTCCTTTAGTATTCGAGGAAGGGACTCATGTTTGCTGAGAGCCTACCTGGTGCTTTATACATGCCATGACCCCAGTGACTGGAGCAAGGCAAGGAAGGTGCTTCCAAGGGGAGATGGAGCCAGGGTCAGGGCCCTGCTGGAGCTCACGCAGCAGGGGAGCTACAACACCGAGAGGCTCAGGTGAGTCCGGCTCTAAAGCCCGGCTTCTCCCATGATGGCCCCAACCAGGCCCTGCGGCAGAGGGCTTCTCTCCAGGAGCCTGTCCTCTTCTCTCCCTGACAAGGCTTCCCACAGCCAGCGTAGTCCCCTCTCCAGCGTGGTAGCAGCCGGGTGCTCAGGGAGAGTCCCTGCTTGTGTGCCATCTCCCCAGCCATGCTGGGAACCCCTCAAGGTCAAGTCTTTGTGCCTCTAACATCCAGTGTGGGGCTTGGCTGCATATATGAGGTCCTGTGTATGAGATGAGGGGTCCATGTTTCTTGGCCTAAGGAAGATTCTGGGCCTTTGTTACATCAGTCCCAGGAAAGTGTACATGGAGGTCCAGTGTTGTGAAACTCACCATCAGGCGTCGCTGTGGAATCAGAGAGTGCACTACCCTGTCCTCACACAAGGGTAGCCGGACATCCCTTTGAGCTGCTGGCTGGTGACAATGGACAGGTCAGTGCTACCCAAGCAAGCAAATTGACTGTTTTGTGCTCTGTTTCCACCTGTGAAGTGTGGACATCGGTCCTGCACACACGGCAGCACTGGTTGGTGCTGAAAACACACACCAGCACGGCCTCCCGCGGCAGAGGAGGGATCCTGAGAAGTGTAAATTAGATCACGACACACCTCTGTTTGAAAGTCTCCATTGGCTTAGAAGAAACTAGCACAGGTAGAATGCAATCCAGTCACTGCGTGGGTCTCTGAGGCCCATGCAAACTGAACCATCCCCTCTCTGCCCTCCTTTCCTCCTGCTCTCCCCGGCTCACACTGCTCCAGTCGCACGGACTCCTGCCTTCCCTGGGTTGCCAAGCTTGTTCCTGCCCCAGGACCTTTGCACATACTCTCTGCTGCCTGGAACATGCTCATCTTGGCCTGGCAGGCTCCTTCCTGGTATTCACATTCTGGCTTGAATGTCCGTTCCCCAAAGCAGCCCCTCTGATTGCTATATTTAAAACAGGAACTCACTTCCTATTGCACTACTCTATTTAATGGTTTTTGTAGTACTTGCCACTGTCTGGAATTATTTTATCTTTATTCATTTAAATGTGTTTATTGCATCTCCTCAACTAGAATGAATTTTCTCTAGGGGTAGGACCCTCACCCACCCTTCCTGTGGCTTTGTCCCAGCACCTGAAATAGCCCCTGAGTCCTCTGAGTCTTACTCTGCCCATGCCTCCCTCGTGCCCTCTCCTTTAGTCACGCTGAACAACACCTTGCAATTGCCAGAAGACACCGTGTTCTCCCTTGCCAGTGTTGCATGTGCTTCTCCCTTTCCTGGAACGCCTTGGCCTCCTCCTGTCCCCTGGTTGACTTGTACTCCTGCACAGACTCAGCCCAGCATCGCCTGGTCCAGGGATGCTTCCTGACCCCCTTGGGTGATGGGCCCCTCTGCAGCAGTCTTTCCCCCCTTTTTGGGACCCTTCATCATGCCTCAGCCTTTGTACATGCTGGGGACACTCCGTCCTCTCCCCTGCCAGTTGCTGTGTCTGGCTTCCCTGCCCCCGGCCCCCGCTCCCCTCAGATCTCTTTATAGGTATGGTGGGCTCTGGGGAGATTTCTTGCGATTTCCTGGCTGGACAGACTGTCTCCCAGCTCCTGCAGCGTCTCTTTGCTGTCAGCTTGGGGCTGTTGAGGCAGGGCTGTGTCTAAACATCTCTTTGGCCTCAGGACCTGGCACAAAGCAAGAATCACAGATTGTTTGTCGAATGAATAGCAGTGACCATTAGCCCTGTGATGAAGCTGTCAGGTGAGGGACTTGGAACAGCACTGTCAGCATCAGAGGCCATAAAACTCCCTGGCAGCTGAGAAAGCTTGAACCTCAGGGGCCACTGCCAGACCCGGGGATTGGAGGAGAGGGGCTGGAGGTCCCAGGCAGTGTCTGTTGGTGCCTCTGCCATGGTGGCTGTCTGACTAGCAGAACTGGGAAAACGGGGGTTAACTCCGTTGTGACTGGCACCACGTAGTGGAGCCTGTGTGTAGTCTGGGCAGGTTCTGCAGCCGCTTTCTCATGCCCCCTGCAGGAGTTGTGAGTCTCCAGCTAAACAGGACCTCTTATTCTCTCTAATCCTGCGCTGGGCTGAGGCGAGGGCAGTAAGATGCCCATCTGAGGCTCAAGCAAGGTTCCTGGAGTTTCTGCAACTCTGATGGAAGAGCACTGGACTTGATGTCCTACAGACCTGGCTTCAAGTCCCAGCTTTAGCGGCGACTCTGAGTGGGCCAAGCATGCTGTGAGCGAAAGCACTGTGTGATGGACCAGGAGCCTGAGTTGCTCTGGGGATGCTGATGGCCCTGGGGTTGTAGATGCAACCTGTGTCGGGGTGAGACCTTGGACCCAGCTCCTGCTTCTCAGATTGCCTTGGATCCTGAAGGGCTCCAAGAGGGGGCCTCCTTTGCAAAGTTTTCCAGGCATGGGCGCCGCTCACACTCCCCCACGCGGCTCCTCCAACTCAACCTGGCCTGTGCTGCCAGAAGAATCTTCCTAAAATACTCCTCGCATCACAGCACTCCCCTGCTCAGAAACTTCCTGCAGTGGCCTCACGTCGCCTGGGACGAGGCCCCCAAAGCCCTTCTCGGCCCCACGCCGCTTTATTTACACACCCAGAGTCCAGGCTGGGGTCCCCCTTTTGCTTCCTTCGTGCCACCGCCTTGCTGATTCATCTCAACACCTCCTAAATAGGAGAAGTAGCCTCCCTGCACTACATATGAGGAGGCCGAGGCTCAAAGAGCTTGATCAACTTGCCTAAGGTTGCCCAGCTTGGTCTAACTGTCCCTGGAGACCTTCAGGGCCCCTGAGCTTGGCTAGGCCTGCAGGATGGGATTGGCCTTGCTGCTTTGACTTCCAGCTGTCAGGCAGCAAATCGCACTCCAACAACCCTGCAGGGATTCAGTGCAAAAGCAAACTTTTCAGACAGAGAAGACAGAGGGCCAGCTTACAGGCATGGGGGAGTGGCACTGAGTTGGGGGGCTGAGGCAGCAAAGGCTCCTAGAATAGTTGGGGAAGAGAAATCAGGCAGGCCTGGGTCAAGTCCCAGTTTTGCCACCTGCTAGCTGTGACAACTTGAGCAAGCCTCTTTGTCCCTCTGAGTCCGGGTGTAGTCATGGATTTGCTGTGGTATACAGTAGTGTTTCATAAATGCCCAGTATCTGGGGATGGTATGCAGTTGGTGTTCAATAAATGTCCAGCATCCCAAAAAATCTATCTTTCTCTTTCAACCTAGAAGATTCCTCAGAGATCATTAAATCCACCCTGTTTTCATTTTACAGATGAGGAAATTGAGCCTCAGGGGATGGAAGTGACCTGCCCAAGGTCACACAGGCAGAGGGAGGTGGAGAGAGCTAGAGTCTAGGTCCTCTGACTCTCCACCCAGCCCTCTTGACTTTTCATTCCACTGCAGGGCCAACCACAGGTTCCCTTGAGCCCTGGGAAACTACAGGGCAGGGAGAACTGATGTGCCATGCCTGTCCTGTGGACTCACAAACCAGGAATCTGGGGGTGTCGAATGGCTAGTGCCGGGCCCCACGCCCACCTTTGGGGAGGACTTGGCCAGGCACTGGGGTGAGGGTGCGTGTGCTTGTGTGTGTGCATGGCCAGAAGTGGAGACCTTCCAGCCAAGCCTCAAAATGAAGGAAGGAAAAGGCCACAGGTGCAGTGTGGGCAGGAGGGTCAGACCTTAGTGCCCTCATTAGGGTCTGGCCCTAATTGATTTCAGGAGGTGAGGGGACAGGCCATCTGCATCTTTCAGATTGCTGAGGATGAAGCCAGAGGGGTGGAAGCCAGGAGGAACACAAGTGACTCCCCTTTCCTGGGACCCGGGCCCACCCATCCTGGGTTTCCCTCAAAGTCCTGGAATTCTAGGAGAAAACTTTGCCCTTAGCAGCCCAAAGGCCTGGGTGTAAGTTCTGCCTCTGTTATCCGACAGCCATGTGACCTTGGGCACATCAGTCATCCATTTATCCCACAAATATTCCTCGAGCTCTTTCTCTGTGCCAGGCAGAGTGCCAGGCCTGTGGAACCAGCACCAATGAGTCCCCGCCCTTAAGAGACTCACAGTCCAGTAGGAGCAAAGATACTACATAAGCAAGCAAAGACCAGATCGTTTCAGGCAATGCTCCCAAGAAAAAACTACCTTGAGGTGATGGGGGCAATCACTCTAGGGGGAGTCCTTTGTCTGATGGGATAATCTGCTAAGGAGAGGCAAAAGCAGGTGCAAAAGGCCTGGGGCAGGAAACGGCCTGGTGGCATTTTGGAGCAATAGACCAAAGGCCGTGTGGCTGGAGTATGGGAGCAGGGGCAGAGTTGAGGAAATGAGGCCGGAGACGCCGCAGGAACCAGGTGATGTTGGGCCTTGAGGGTCCCAGAGTGGGCTGTGGGTTTTAGTCCAAGAATAGTGGATCCTTGTAGGGTTGTAAGTAGGGAGGGACACGTGTGATTCCCTTTTAAGGAGCTTTCTGGTTTGGAAAAGGTGTCTGCTGTTGACTCCCACACAGAGTGGTTGTGAAGATAAAATGAGAAAACATACAGGAGAGTGATCTGTTGGCCACAGAAGCTGCAGGCAAGTGCTTCCATGGGCATGGAAGACTCTCTTGGGTCACCATCTGGGCCTGCCTGGGGCTTCCTCTTCTAAGAACTGATCCTTGTTAGGGAATGTTCTGGGCAGAGGGGCAGCAGCCAAAAGCTCGCAGAACCTCAGTTCTGTAGCTATTCTGCTGTCTTCCATCCACCCTAGAGGCTCCTGCGTTGAAATCTGCTTTCCTGAAATACAATCCAGCCCTCAGCAAAGACTCATCTTCCCATCCCTTGCAGTTTACAAACGTGCTGTCTGGACGTCCTCACAATGTCCTACATCATCTGGTCCCTTCCTCCCCCTGCAAAGGCACTTTTTAAATCCACGCCCTGCTTTTTAAAATTCATTCACGTTATTTCCACTTCGCAGGATCCCTCTGTTCCTGGAGTTACAGCAAGCTCCACCAGCCTCCGGCCCTTTGCACTTGCTGCTCCCTCGGCCCCGTGGCTGTTCTCCCTGTTCTTCATATGGCTGGTGGTTTCTTTTTCAGGTGGCTGGACAAATTCAGGCTGCCTCCCAAGAGAGACCTTCTCTGACTTTGCTTATACAACAAGCCACCCTCCTAGTCACAGCCGATAATCTCTGTTTTATTTTTTCCATCTGTCCCCTTGTTGACTGTCTGTCTTCTCCTGCCAGACAGAAGCCTCAAGAGAGCTGGTTCTTGTCTGTCCCTATTGGCTCCTCTAACCCCAGTGCCTGGTACACAGTAGCAGCTCAGTAAAGGTTTGTTGAATGAATGCATGACCAATTCTGTGTGGTAGACACTCCTTTTCCTGACGAAGAAACAGAAGCTTCTTGCCTTTCTGGGGGCCTCCATTTCTGCGAATGATCCCCTGTCCCCACCCCGCTGCTCACATTCCAAACTGCCAGGCAGCCTCTGGCTGCTCCTCTTGGTGTGTTCCTTGGCCCCTGGCTGGACATTGGTGACTCCCATCTGGGCAGTGCCTTCCGTCTGCAAGACGGTTCCCAGATAGCATTGCACAGAAAGCCCTTCCCTTTAATGAAGATCATAAACCTTGCCCTACAGATGCGGTGATGCTGGGGTGGACGTGAGGGTCATTTCTGGGTAGGCACACAGGTCTTCTGCCCTCAAATCTACCCCACATTGGGCGAGGCCCCAAATGAGGAGGCAGGGAATCAGAGAACACTGTGTGGTGGGTGAAAGGAGATCTCAGAGGTGGGGCTGGGGCCTGCCTAGAGTTCTGTGCTCCTGGGAGCCCTCCCCACGGCTGGCTTGCCCAGTCACCTGGCCCGGGGCTATAGCAGGTAACAATGACCTTCTCTCCTGAGGCTTTCCCCTCCGTTGGAGGAACCCAGGTGAGAGGAGCCAGCGCCTAATTTTGAAGGGGCCCACTTGGCTCACAGCCTGGCTCACATGGAGAGAGACCCTGGGCCTGACCCCAGGCCTTGCCTGCTCCCTCACTCACCCTTTGCTGGTGAGGAGTGGCCTCCCCTGACCCAAGGCTTTCTCAGCCCTTTAGGTGATGGTGGGGATTGGAGTTCCCTTGTTCAGGGCCCCATCAGCAGGGGAGATCCTGCCTTCATTTACAAAGATGTGAGCAGGAGGAGGCCAAGAGTGTGCCTTGGTGAGTGTGTGTGTGCACACAAGCATGTGTGTGCGTGACTCTGTGAGCATGTGATTTGTGCAGCATGACATAGGAAGCATGCACATGTGTGTCTGGTGTGTGTGTGCTTAGACATGCACAGCACTGCATGTGTGTGTTTGGGGGGCATTTACACAGTAAGCACATGCAGGTGTGTGCATTCGTGAGACCACAGTGTGTGCTCCTTGGGGGCCAGTGTTTACAGCTCAGGGCTTTGTGGCTACCGCTTTGAGGCCCCATCAAAGGCTTGTGGGGAAGGCAGAGCTGGAGAGGGGCTGGAGGAGGTTGTGAGCCAGGCCAGCCTGTTGTCTGACTAGCTGACCCTGTCTGGCTGCCTTAGAGACTGGCTCTGGACCCTAGGTGGCTGCTGCTGTCTGCCTGACCGACTGGCCCTCCCCATACCCGCTGACCCTGACTGGCTGGCTGACTCATCTTGCTGGGCATCTCCTTCGCTGGAAAGTCTAATGTAATCCTAGCTCAGCCTGGGGGGATGAGCTGTTTAAAGCTACGGCTCCTGATTCCCAAGGATGAAGTAGAGAGAGGGGTCTCTAGACTCACAGTTGCCCCTGGGCCTAGAGGGGAAACTTGGTGGGATGTGCTCTTCAGAGCATGGGTGCCGGCCCTCACCTCTAGGGCCCCTGTTCTTTCCTTCCTCAGTTTCCCCCTCTGAGAAATGATTGTCATGAGTTGGGTGTTTAGCCAGAGAGTCTAAGAAGGGCAGGGTTGGCAGATGCCAGGGCTCAGGAGAGGCTGCCTGATACCCAGAGGCGCAGGCCTGCGCTGGGGCCACCGAGCAGCTGTCCTGCAAGTGCAGGTGGATGAGCAGAGCCTTGGAGGTAGAGGGCCTGGCTGGGGCCAGGGGAGGAGGATTAGGGGAGCCCTGGAGTGCAGGCCCCATGGCCATCCTCCCACAGGGCGTGGGCTCTGCAGAGGTGGTGATGAGGGTCACCACGGCACTGTGTGTCTTCCCAGTGGACTCGGGGAGGAAGGCACAATCAGGAAGCGGGGCCGTTTGCTACAGCAGCTGAGAGCTGGGAACATCAGGGAAGAATGTGGGGTTTGCAGTCACGCTTGGCCCTGATCTCTGTTACCTTGAGCAGGTCATGCCCACTCCCCTGGTCTCCTTTTCTTTAGGAAGAGATAATAATAGCATCTTTGCTGTATGATTAGAGCACTGGTTCACTAAACAGGGACATGTAAAATGTCTAGTACATAGTAGGTGCTCAGTAAGTGTCAATAGTGGGAGTCATTGAGGAAATGATTACCACTTGCTGTTTTTGATTGAAATGTGGACTTGTGGCCTTTTGGCCCCCATCCTGCCGGCACCCACAGCTCTGGGCAGACTGCTGTGCCATTGCTCTGCCATCTCCTCCTCTGGGCTCCCACCATGCCAGCGGTGTGTCCTCCTTCATGGCCCTCCATGCTGGACAGTCATTATCTGCTTAGATCTCTGTCTTTGCTGCAATTCTTAGCCCTTGGAGGGGAGGGCCTATGGGAGGAATGCTTGTGGCTGATCGAATGTCTATCTGTCTGCTGCATTGAGCAGCGAGTGCCAGAAGAGTGGGGTCAAAGAAAAGGTAATCAACATCTATTCAGTTCTTACTGGATGCTTACACTTTATCTCATTTCTTACTAAAACCTTACAAGGTGAGTATCATACCCTCATTTTGCTGAGAAATTTAGGCTTATAGAAAAAAAACTTGTCCAAGGTCACTCCCACCCGGGCAGGAGGAGAACTGGGATTCCCATTCAGTCTCTGCTTCTAACCACTGTGCCAATCTGGTCTGAGGCAAAGAAGGGAGACGTGGCCCTCCCACACATCTGAGAGCCACTTTAGAGGATGCCTCTCTGTGAGAGGCACTCATGTGTCCCTGCTGGTAAGGGACCTTGATCCTCTGAGCCTGCAGTGTGGAAGAGGCTTGGAGGGTCCCTGGAATCTAGGTCTCAGACATAGGGTTCTTGCTAGCAGCAGGAGGGCAGGTTGCAGGGCAGTTGAGGTGTGGGGCAGGTGTACCCCACGTCCCATGCTCTGGTTGCCTCTATTCTAGCTTCAGGCTGTGTGTTCTGATGTGCACTTCTCCTGTGTGTAATGCCCCCTTCACGAGTGCGACTCTCCTGGGTGCACCTTTGTGCTTTGCTGTGTGCTGGTGCCCATGTAAGCCAGTGTGTGCACCTGCTGGGAGCTTGCACAAACTGCCCTTCTGTGCAGGCATGAGTTCTGACTATGCATCTGAGTGTCTGTCTGAATGTTGAGTTTGCAGGTTTTGGGGGGATGCGTGTGGTTGTGTGAGGAACTGGGATGGGCTGAGATGTATGCTGAGAAGCTCACAAGAGAGAATGTATAGGAACTGGAGCCTCCAGCAGCCACTATCTTAGACTCACCTCAAGGTTTCAGCTTCTTGGATTGAAGCATGAAGGTCAATGCTTTCCTTCTTTCTACCTTAAAACATTCCTGGCACAGCCCTTCATGGTTAGAGAGTTCTTAGTTCAAATCTCGGTTTCTCCAACTGCTGTGCAGGAGGCTGGTGAGTTACCCACTTTCCTGGGTCCTGGTTTCCTCTGTGAGATGAGGATAGTCAGGCTGCTGTGTGGCTTTCAGAGGGCATCTGTGTGCCCAGCACAGAGGAAGCTCTTTGAGCTGAGTGTGCTATAAAAAAAGTCTTGTCACACCATGTGCTGGCCCACTCACTTTCCCACATGTGTGCAAACAGGGGATGTTTCCTTGACATTTTTGAGAGACAATCTCCTTGCTTTCTCTCCATGCCTGTGCTTTTCCCTGGCACTAGCTAATACGGAGGAGGTGAGACCCTCTTAATCCTGCTGGGTAACTCACAAGAACTTCATGCCTTTGCATTAGGAAAACAGTGCTTGAGTAGGCTTTCTCTATTTTGCCCTGAGATGGATGGTGTTGATTTTGTGTCCTCCATGAAAGGAAGACTTGACATTGAATTCTTAAATGAAAAAGGAGGCATCTACTCTTTTAAAATGAATGGGATACACCGACTTTTAGAAGCCATAGGCTTGAAAACCTAAATTGTGACTTTATTTTGCCTTCTTTTGGTCTCTCAGGCAGGGTCCACCTGGTGGTGAAGTTAAGATATTGCAACCCAGCTCTATTCTATCTTGTTAAATACCTGGAGAAAAGATGCAGATTAAAATTTCTCCAACTCCTGTTTTATCACATCTATTATCTGTAAAACACCTATAACTAGCTTTTTAAAGCTATTTTAATTTTATGATAGTGAATCACTAATTTTTAGTTGCTGAGGTTGGCATTTTAGTGATTAAGCACTTCTGTCAGTCTTTGAAAAAAGAACTTATGTTTTATGCTTTGAAGATCTCTGAAGACTTTCCCTTCTAAAGGAATGGGCATGTATTGTAATTGTTTTATGCCAAAGGGTGTGTGCTGTAGAAAAAAAAATCACCTTTGTTCAAAAAAGAAATGGATAAATTTGGCCTTTCTGAGTGGTAAGAACGACCTGTCACTATAATATACTGTATGTTTATATTTTATTTAAATTTAATCTCTTAGGTACAGGGTGATAACCTTCCCCCCAAACAACAGTGATTGCAATTGTTTTCTAGAAACTTCTTTAAAGTGTCACATTCGGCAGTACAAATGAGTTTGAATGTAATAGTCCAGAGATTTATATATAATTGAATATTCTAAAATGGAAAAATGTGTCAGTGTCAAGTTACAGTGGCTTATGTTTTTCAGAGTAATTCCAATGAACTTCCTATTTTTGACAGTAAATGTCATTTAATAGTGTACTTGCCATTTGCGCCTCACTGCAAAATTAGTGCAGAGGATAAAATAATGTTTAATGTAATCTTGATTTTACCTTGTATATTGTACATTCCCCAAACTCTAAACCTTGCTCGCTGTGTGGTAGAAAACCTTTTAAAGGTCACAGGTACATTACCAAACATATCGCCTTAAAATTTTTTAAGGTTGAGGCTGGACGTGATGGCTCACGCCTGTAATCCCAGCACTTTTGAGAGGCCAAGGTGGGAGGATCACCTGAGGTCAGGAGTTCGAGACCAGCCTGGCCAACATGGTGAAACCCCGTCTCTGTTAAAATACAAACATTAGCCAGGCGTGGTGGTGCATGCCTGTAGTCCCAGCTACTTGGGAGGCTGAGGCAGGAGAATTGCTTGAACCTGGGAGACGGAGGTTGCAGTGAGCCGAGATCGCGCCACAGCACTCCAGCCTGGGTAACAGAGCAAGACTCCATCTCAAAAAAATAAGAAAAAGAAAAAAGAAAAAAAAAGTGTTTAAGGTTGAACTTCACACAAATGAAAAAAACTCATACAAATACTTAAACTCTGTAGCAAAGTATCTTTAAAATTCATGAAAAATAAAAGTTGTATCATTCTTTTTTGAGGAAAAATAAAAAGAAAAACATGCTTAAAGCTGAGTGTGGTGGCTCCTGCCTATAATCCCAGCTACTCAGGCGCTAAGGTGGGAGGAATGCTTGAGTCCAGGAGTTCAAAGCCAGCCTGGGCAACATCGTGTGACTCTTGTTTCTAAAAACATTTTTAAAAAATGCTTATGGAGTGCCGCAACCTTTACGCTGGGTTTGTTGCCAGGATGACCTTCCTTGTATTCTCTGGTCAGACAGCAACCTCATTTCACAGTGCCGGCCTGCTCTGGGTTACCTGCTCTTAGGAGACAGAGCCAGGATTTAAATCTTGGTGTCCCAACTCCAAGTCATCTCCTTGAAGACAGCTATTTTTCAAGTGATTTTAAAGAAATGGGATTCTGCTTTCAGTTGCATTAGATTTGGAAGCCAAATGGGTAAGAAAGTTAGAGTGAAGATGCACTGGCTGCATGAGTGGTGGGGGGCCTGCAGACCCCTGCCTGGGTCTCCTCATTCCCTGAGGTGGCTTATGAGGCCTGACGTAGAATCTTAGGGCTTCACAGAAAAGCTGGAAAACCATGTGGTCACAGCCTCCAACTCCATAAGAAAGACCTGGCTCTGAGGCTCAGGTGAAGGGGCAGCCCAGAAATGCCCAGAGAAGTATAAAGATGACTGCCAAAAGACAGAAGGGGTGAGAAATGCTAGTTACAGCTGCCCTCCACGCAGGAATGGAAGGGTGGGCAGCTGACGACACCCTGTCTCCCCCAGGACCCATTAGAATGTTCCCTTACCCATGCTGACAAAATTCCCTAGTCTATGTTTCTGTCTATTGCAACCATTTCTCGGGGAACACATCTCTGATTTCTAGATAAATGTTGCAACAACAATAGGACTCTACCATCCAGAAGAATCTTTGAGGTATATCACAGTTTAAAAAATACATTTACAAAATTGTTTTCTAACTGCCTTACCATTACAAGCTGTAATTACCTTGCTTATTTGCTTATTTTCAACTATTATCTCTCTCTCTGACTAGACTGCAAGTTGCACGGAAGCTGGGACCTTGTCTGTTTTGTTCAATGTAGCATCCCAGTGTCTGGTCCCGTGGCTGGCCCGTGGAGGGTGCTTGGTAACACTGGGGAGGCTGACCCAGCCAACAGGGAGCATCATGTACATTTTACAGATAAGGAAACCAAGGCTCAGGGCGGGTGGGGGTTGCCCATGGCCAAGCAGCTGATAGACAGCCAAATCACCATTTGGACCCGGCTCCCGGTTTATTGTTAGCTGTGGAGCAACAATGAACTGAATGAATTTATTCACCCCACGCGCATCCAGCTGAGCAGAGATGGAAATTGCTCAGGCTCTGGCAAAGGTCTTGCACAGTACGCCCCGAATCTATCTTCCAGCTTTCTGGTCCAGCTCCCTTCTGTCTGAAAGCCACCAGTCTGTCTGCAGAATGGGGACACAAAGACAGGGAGATCTCTCTGGGGCCTGGGAGGATTAATCAGCAATTAGTGTGCAAAACACTTTCCAGACAAATGTTAAGTATTATTAGTATTTAAATTTAGTTTCATCTTCCCCTGCAGCCCGAAGACAAAAGGGAACAGATGGCCTTGGCTCCAGGTGGAGAGGGGAGGGCGGGAAGTTTTCAAGGCTCCGGTTTCCAATTAGCCCCTGCTGCCTGCTGTGGGAGCCGCGCAGCGACGCCCTGTGGGGTTGTCCCAAGGCCTTTCTTCAGAGCCAAGTGAAGGTCAGGGGGAAGCACAGCTTGGGGTCTGAATTTCCCTTCCTAACCCTGTGACCTTGACCAGGTCACGGCTCCTCTCAGAGCCCCAGGTCAGTGAGACCACCTTGCAGGCGTGGAGAAGGGAGTGAATGAGACCAGCGGTGACCCAGCCTTGCCGCCGCCGTGCTTCCTTTCCCCCTGACTCCTTCGGGACACCCAAGTTAGGGTCTAGTTTCTTCTAGAGAGGTTTTCTTGAGAATTGAAACTGCCCTGGGATGCGCCATCTTGCAGCTCTGACCTGAACACAGCTTTGGCTCCACCACTCGTGCCACTGCCTGCACTCTGGGCCTCATGTTCCTTCTCTGTAGAGTGGGTGTGACGTTGGCACCTGCTCTGCCGGCCTTGCAGGGCAAGGATCAGCTGGGACGATGGCTGCTGGAGCTTTATAGACTGGAAGGGGAGGCATGGATTGGGAGTGCTGACCACTGTTTTTATCTGTTTTCTGTGCCAGGACCTCTATCTTTTAGACTGAGGAGGGGGTAGTTGAAGATGGAATGCTTATGTACAACCCTTGTGTAACCCACCCTGGCTGAACCTCAATTCTGGGCTTCCCCAGAAAGAGGGCCCCTCTTTCCAGAGGACTTGCAGCTGGTTGGACAAACACCTGGTGAGAATAGCAACATCTCGCCACCCCACTGGAGAACCTGCCTGAGACAATGGGACAACCCGAAGAGAGCAGAGCTGAGGGGTGCAGGGAGCTGCTCCCTGTGGACTTGATTAAGAGCCTCTTTCCAGCTGCCTGAGTGCCCAGGAGCACGAACCAGTGCTTCACCTTATTCTTTTTACTTAAGTCAGTTGAGATTTTATTTTATTTTTTATTTATTTATTTTTTTTGAGACGGAGTCTCGCTCTGTCGCCCAGGCTGGAGTGAAGTCACCTCATCTCAGCTCACTGCAAGCTCCGCCTCCCGGGGTCATGCCATTCTCCTGCCTCAGCCTCCCGAGTAGCTGGGACTACAGGCGCCTGCCACAATGCCAGCTACTTTTTTGTATTTTTAGTAGAGACGGGGTTTCACCGTGTTAGCCAGGATGGTCTCGATCTCCTGACCTCGTGATCCACCCACCTCAGCCTCCCAAAGTGCTGGGATTACAGGTATAAGCCATCGCGCCGGGCCTAGTCAGTTGAGATTTTAAAAGCCACTTGCGGCGGGGCGCGGTGGCTCACACCTGTAATCCCCGCACATTGTGAGGCTGAGGCGGATGGATCACTTGAGGTCAGGAGTTTGAGACCAGCCTGGCCAACATGGTGAAACCCCGTTTCTACTAAAAATATGAAACAGCTGGATGTGATGATGCACGCCTGTAATCCCAGTTACTCAGGAGGCTGAGGCAGAAGAATCACTTGAACCCGGGATGCGGAGGCTGCAGTGAGCCAAGATCGCACCACTGCACTCCAGCCTGGGGGACAGAGTGAGACCCTGTCTCAAAAAAAATAAAATAAAATAAATAAATAAATAAATAAATAAATAAATAAATAAATACCACTTACAACCGAGACTTCCCTTCCTAACTCACTTAAATAAATAATTTGATTCTAACAGAAACTTTGATTTCAGCACTGGGAAGAGCTCAGCCGTCAGCATCTGGAAATCAGGTGCAGATGGTTGGATTTCATTTGCTAATATTTCGTGAGGATTTTTGCATCTGTGTTCATGAGGGATACTGGCTTGTGGTTTTCTTGTAATGCCTTTGTCTGGTTTCGGTATCAAGCTAATTTAGCTGACCTCTTAAAATGATTTGGGAAGGTTCCCTCCTATTTTCTAAAAATATTTTGTGTAGAATTGGTATTATTTCTTCCTTAAATGTTTGGTAGAATTTACCAGTGAAGCATGATTCAGATTTTTATGCTATAAATTACTTTTTTAAAAAGGGAGCTGTTTTGCTCAGTATTCCTGTCTTATGCATTGATCGAACTATTTCCCAACGTTGTGTTTTCCAACCTTTTTCTTGTTTTGGCTGCTCCAGGCTCCAGTAACTGTAATATGATCTAAACTTATGCGACGGTGTGGCAGTTTTTACTTTAAAAAAAAAATCAACACATTGTTTGCAATCTGTCTAAGAGAAATTAACAAAATACCATGAACTTCAAACCTATCTTAAAGTCGATGTGTCCTGCCTGCCATTGCAGCCTCAGCTCCTTCTCTTTTCCACGTCCCCATCAATCTTGTGGTCCTGCCCCCTGGCCTTTGCCCCTCTCTGGAGCACTCTTCCCCGACCCTGTCCTGGCTTGCTCCACTGGGATTTTGCTTCCACAAAACTTTTGTTTGTTTTTTGAGAGGGAGTCTCGCTCTGTCACCCAGGCTGGAGTGCAGTGGCATGATCTCAGCTCACTGCAACCTCCGTCTCCCAGGTTCAAGCGATTCTCCTGCCTCAGCCTCCTGAGTAGCTGGGACTACAGATGGCCACCACCATGCCCGGCTAATTTTTTGTATTTTTAGTAGAGATGGGGTTTCACCATGTTAGTCAGGATGGTCTCGATCTCCTGACTTCGTGATCTGCCCTCCTCAGCCTCCCAAAGTGCTGGGATTACAGGCGTGAGCCACCGCACCCAGCTCCACAAAACTTGTCTGCATTTCCCAGGCTGGCCTAGGTTTTGGGTGACTCCCCCTGCTACCCCACCCACTGTGCTTCCTCCCACCCAAGCATGAATTGCATTACGTTGAAGTTGTCCATGTCTGTCTCTTTCCCAGACTGTGAGGTCCTTGAGGGCAGACTCTGTGTCTACTTAGTCCATTGTTAGATTCCAGCTCTGAGTGCAGAGCCTGGCACCCAGGCCCTGGATAAACACTCGCTGAGTGAATGGACGTTTCTGGCTATGCACGACCAAGGTCACAGCCATAGTACCTGCCTGTGTCTACACATCTCTGGACCGTTTCTGAGCAGTTTTCACATGCAGGGTTTCATTTGAATCTTCACAGTCATTCTGTGCAGTTGGTGTCATTACCCCATTTTATATTTGTGGACACCAAGGCCCAGAGGGACGTAGGAACTTGCCAAGCTACGTGAATGGCAGAGCTGGCATCCAGAGGCAGGCGTTCCTGACTTCAAATCCAGGGATTCCCTGTGCACCTCATTACACGCCAAGATGCTGTTGGTTTGGGAAATGTTGTAGGATTTACCCTGAAGCAAAATCTTGCGCTAAAACAGCAGCCAGAGAGGATGTTTCAGGGAGGAATGCTGAGCCCGCGGAGGCTGGCTTCCATGCATGGAAGCTCAGTGCTCTGCGGGAACCTGAGCCTGCAGGTTAGATGGGTCCCCAGCTCACCAGGAAAGGGGATGTAAGGCAGGAAAACGAGAGACAGGCAACACAAGGCAGGTAGCAGCCGAGCCCACGGTCTGAGCAAAGTTTTCAAAGAAGGGGCCTGGCTATGGCAGGAAGGGGTGGAGAGAGCCCCTCAGTCTGGGGACTGACTGATTTTGGCTGTGGAATCAGTTATCCCCTCTCCAGCCTCCCATCCCCACCCCAGATCCCAACTGCTAAATTCTTCCAAACCATACCTGTCCAATGGACATGTCAAACGGTGTTTCTCAGAGTCCTGGAGTGAATCTGGGCTTTGGGCTGGAGCCTCTGACCTATGGCATACCAGGCCTCCCCATTTCCACTTGCCTGGCTAACTTTAATTCTTCCTTTGGTCTCAGCTTAGATGTCTGCTCCTTCAGGAAGCTTTTCTTGACTCTCCAACTTGGAAATGAGTCCCTTGTGTCCCTTGTATAGCCCCCCTTGCTTCTTTGTATTACAGACTTGAGCACCCTAGAGGCCTTCAGTGTGTTCGTGTTTCTTTACCATGAGTTCTCTGGGGCCAGGGACTGTGCTTTCTTCATCTCCATATCCCAAGCAGCCAGCCCTTCTCATCTGCAAAATCAGGGTGGCAATTCCTAATCACAAGGTAGATAATGAAGCCTCAGTAACAAAAGAGAGCTCAAAAAAACCCAAAGCTTTGTGGAGGCCATGCAATGCAGATTAATCCCTTTTTCTTTTTCTTTCTTTCACTTCTTTTTCTTTTTTTTTTTTTTTTTTTTTTTTTTTTTTGTCTTGAGACAGAGTTTCGCTCTTGTCACCCAGGCTGGAGTGCAGTGGCGCAATCTCAGCTCACTGCAACATCCGCCTCCTGGGTTCAAGTGATTCTCCTGCCTCAGCCTCCCGAGTAGCTGGGATTACAGGCGCCTGCCACTATGCCTAGCTAATTTTTGTAATTTTCGTAGAGACAGGGTTTCACCATGTTGGCCAGGCTGGTCTTGAACTCCTGACCTCAGGTAGATCTGCCCACCTCGGCCTCCCAAAGTGCTGGGATCACAGGCATGGGCCACTGCGCCCAGCCTAATCCTTTCTTCTTAGCTCACGTTAAAGAGGCAAGCAGAGTGCGAAGGGCTTTGTGTATGGGGACTGCCTGGGTCCTCTCCATGCATGTTCCCTTCTTTTGGTCTGAGCATCAGAGTTTCAGGAAGAGGTGCTTTCCTGGAAGGTACAGACAACTGACGGGCCCAGTCTTGTCCCCTGAGTTTCCTGCCCTCTCCAATTTTAACCTCAAACCTGCTGGGTTTGGAAGATTCCTTGGAAGGGGAGGTTTGATTCTACTTTCTTTGGCAGACAAGCTCCTTACTACCTTGGGTCCCCAAGCTTGTCTGGCATTTACAAAGGAACATAACTGAAAGCATCACAGGCCCACTAAGGAGACAATTATAGGCAAAAGAACAGCAGAAGCAGCAGTTTCCAACGCCCATGTTTCTGGTTGTGAAGGCAGGCAGCCCAGCCTGGCAGAAAGAACCCACACTCATCACACAGAGCTGGTTCAGCTCTCAGCACTGTGTGCAACCTCAGATAAGTCAGGTCATCTCTCTGAGCCTCAACTTCCTTTTCCAGAAATGGGGCCTTCAAGACTTAACTCTCTGTGTTGCAAGCATGGTGCTCAGTGAGCTTTCATGGTCTTCTCCATTCCTCACGGCACTGAGCACAGGGCCAGACACATAGGAAATGAGGAGCTGTCATTGATTGATGATTAATTACCCCCATCTCCTGCCTTCAGACATGGAGACTATGCTCAAAATTACAGCTTTATCTCCTGTATCACTTTCAGGGCCAGGAACCTTTTTGGTGGCTAGGACATATTTGCTAAAGGAATGAATAAATTCCAGATGGTGGAAATAATAGGAGCACAGATGAGAGACATGGAGGGCAGAGCCAGCAGAGGTCTAGGGTAGACCAGGGAGGAGCTGGACCTCTTTAGAACAAAGTGTCAGAAGTGGATAAGTTGCCTTTGCATAACTCGTGCCCCCAGCTTAGAAGGCTCTTTCTCTTTCCATGTCTGACATACCTATTTGTCTCTTAAATCCCAACTCAAATCTTGCCCACCTCCTCACTAGCTTTGTTTGACCTTCTCGGCAGAATCAGTTGCCTCCGCCTCTGTGCTGCTTTGGGATTCTGTCCATGCCTCCGTTAGGCATGTTTAATCCCATGTCATAGTTTTTGGTTGACCTTTCTGACCTCCTGCTGAGCTGTGGGTATCTGGAGGGCAGAGGCTATGCCTGGCCTCTCTTGGGATCTCTGCGGGACCAGGGCTGGGCAGCTGGTAGGCTTTGTTCATGCTTTGCCCCAACAGCAGACTATGGTTTGTTGAACCACAGTCAATGTTCTGCTCAGAGCCCGTAACGGAGACACTTGTGTTAGACACATCTCCCCAGTCAGCAACCAAGTCAAAGCGCAGGGAGAAGACAGGCCCTGTTGGTTCTTACCTGCATCAGGCAGGAGGGAGCAGCGTCTGGCCTTGGGAATGAAACCTGAATGGGGTGACTGAGTAGACGGGCTCTGGGAGCCAGGAAGCAAATCTGGGTTCCAGTTCTCTCTGCAGCTGACTGGCCTTGAGCAAGTCCCTTCCCCTCTCTGAGCTATGATTTCCCTTCTATGACTTGAGCAGTGGGGAGAGAAGGGAGGGAGCTGGAGAGAGCGAATGCTCTTCCTACTTCTAAAATTCTGCCCATTTATTTCCAGGGCTTCTGGGAGACTGACAGACACACGTAAACACTGATGCATACTCACACCCACACACATGCACACAGGAACAAATAGATTCAGATGTACCCAGACATACACACACACAGAGGCAAACTGACATCAGCACACCGGCTTTCACAGACAGAGACGCGCTTATGCCTAAATGTCACGCCTGCATAGGATATGGAGACACTCAGCTGCCATACGCACACACGCGCATCCCAGCCATGCTCACAATCGCACTGACACTCACAAGTGTGTGAGCACGAACACATGAACGTTTCCCTTGGGCTCTGAGGCCCCTTCCAGTTGGTAGAATCGAGGCTCATTTGGAGCAGACCCACCTGCTTCCCCTGGCAGGTGACATGTTCCCTGCTCTCCTTCCCAGACCTGGGCTTCCTGGCTGAGCTGTGAGCAGGGTGAACGCTGCCCCCAGCCCACAGGGGTGAGGCTCTGGAGGGAGACTCATCTCCCAGGTTACTGCCTGCGGATGCTGCTTTAAAAATAGCTTCCTGCTGTTTCCAGGAAAGCTCTGGGGAGTGAGGACTCCAGAGACTGGATTGTGCTCATCACTTGCCTGCCTGCAGATCTACATATGAGGGTCCCTTGAAGAGACCACCAGAGTCCTTGTTAGTGCCCCATGGCCTGTGGCAAAGAGGAAGAGGCTAAGGGTGGCTGGACAGCTGGGGGTGGGGTGCTTCACCCCTAAAACTCTCCCTCCTAGAGGAGAGCTGCCTTGCTTCACTCTCCTGCGAGGGGGCATCACGCACCTCCAGGGGCGGGGAAGGAGACAGGCATGATGGTTCATACCTGGGCTCTGCTGCTCCCTGGCTGTGTAACCCTGGGCAAGTTGCTTCATGTCTGAGCATCAGTGATTTCAACTGAAAAATGGGCTAATCATCTCTTCCTCTCTCATGAGTTGTGAAAATTCAGCCACAAAAGGTCCCATCATTTCCCTCCTGCTGGGCTGTACCCCCCGCCGGGCGCAGGGAACCAGGGCAGCTCTGCAGCAGCAGTGCCCTCCCTGCCTGTCCCTCTGCCCACACTGCCCTTCACGTGCCCTTCCAGCTCTCACTGCCTCTCTTCTGGATCACCTAGCACCACACAGTTCTGCTTTCAGAACCCCAGAGAGCACGGAGGGCCACAGCCACACTGGTGGATGAGAGAGACCGCTAGGCCGTGACCTGCGACCGGCTTCCACCAACAGCAGAAGGTTCAGGTGCAGAAATTGGCTTCAGTGAGGACCTGGGAGGGAGGGAGGATCTGGCGGCTGGTGGAGCCCAGTGACAAGTGTGTCATCAGCTTACGCCGTGTCCCTGTGAGTCCTGTGGCCCCGGCTAGGTCTGCATGAGAGTCCTGGGCAGGCACTGCCTGAGTAGTGAGGGTCAGGACCGTATCTCTGGCTTTGTGCCTTCCTAACCGTGTGATCTTGGGCACAAGTTAAAGCCTCGTTTCTTCATCTGTGCAGTGGGTCTTCTGCTCCCCACATGACAGGGTCATCTCCGGGCAGAAAAGGGGTAGAGGACGCTTTGTGACTCTGTTTAGCCAGAAGTTTTCTTAGATGGATGGAATCCTGAGATAGGAAATGGAGGCTCAGAGAGGGCAAGTGGGGCAAGTGGCTTCTCCAAAAGACCCAGCAGAGGTCCCGGGGAAGGTGGAGCTCGAGGCCCACCTAGGCCCCTCCATCCTTTGGCAAACAGTGACAGTGGGAACTGGGGTCAGGTGTGGCTCTGGCTGACTGTCCTGGCAAGGGGGCCCTTCCTGGGGGAGCGGGGCCTTCTTCCCGAGGTCAGCTTTTGCGCATCCCCCGGGAGGGAGCATGGCTGAGCAGGTGGGCCTGGTCCGGTGCTCTCTCTGCAGCTTATTTACCAGCCAGCTTCAGACAACTGCTGGCCTCGCTGAGCCACAGTTTCCTCCCCAGAAGTTGGGGATGGTGATGCCTGCCCTGCAGGGCTGTTGTAAAACTCAAACGCAAAAAGCCTTAAGGCCGCTTATGGAGGAATCTGTGGGAAAAACGCACTCCTCAGTTCCAAGATCTTGGGATCTGCATCTGCCTCTGTGGCTGCCCTTCACCTGATGTGGTGGGGAGAGGCCTATTCCCAGGGTCCTTTGTGGATTGAGGGCCAATAATGGGGACAGGGAGATGGTGGGGTGGGAGAGGCGCAGTCAGGTGTGTTTGGGGGAAGTGCGTCCAGCTCCAGTGGTTGGTTTCCTCCCCCAGACCTCACTTCTCCACCTGTCAGATGGGGGAGGCGTCCCATGGCATGAATCACAGCCTCTCTAGGAACAGAAGGCGCAGACAGAAGCTGCCTCACACCTGTGGGTTTGGTGGGCTGATTTGCTCAGGCTCTGGAGCCTCGAAATATGCACGGGGCAGAAATTGCCTGAGTGTGCAGAGGCAGGTGTGAATATCTGACAAGAGCAAGGCAAAGTATTTAGAAAAGGAAGAAGCTATGGGGGTTATCTAGGTCACTGAGGCTCAGAGAGGGACAGCGCCTCACCCAAGGCCACAGAGCAAAATAGTGTTTGAGCCAAAACTCAAACACCGTTCAGCCCATAGTTCAGGAATCTTCCAGTTGGAAGAGGCTGAGGTCATTTAGTCTAACTTCCCACCTCAGAGTCCCCGTTTATGCGCTTCCAGGAATGAGGAGCTCACTAGCTTATACCGCAGTCTATTTGTTTTGCAATAGCTCTGGTCTCTAGATATTTCTGTTTCATGTTGAGCTAAAAATCTATTCCCAATCACTTCTACTCTCTACCTTCTAACATGCATTGCTTCCACATACAGATGCTAGACAATAGAGATCACGTGCCCCTGAGTCGTCTTTTGTCCAGACCATCATTCTGCAGCTCGCTGTTCCAATACAACAGTTTCCAGACCCTCACCCTCTTAGTCCATGAAGGGACCACCACGCTTTCTCAGGACCCAGATGCGGATTTCCAGAGAATAAACCATGAAACTCCCAGAGGCTGCCTCAGTGAGGATGCGCAATAGATATTAGGTATTTTTTATCAGTGAAGACAAAATTGACTCAGAAGTAAATGGCGAATTTTTAAAGGTCTTTTCAATTCATGATTTTCATGTGAGGCAGTTAATCTAAAAGCAAATAAAATCATCCAAATACCAGAAAAAAATATGCAGTGAAGTGTATTTTTTGGAAAGTAAGTCTGACTCTACTAAATTATCCAGGAATTATACCTAAAACAGACTCCACTGACTGTAAACTCCTTGGGGGCAGAGTCTGGGTCTTTATATCACCCTTGACAGGCAGGGCTGGCCAGGGCACACAGGAGGCAGCTGTGTCCATGAACGCATAGTTGCAGTTGGTTTTTTTGTAAACGTGCACAAGGTCAAGTGCATCTCCCTGCTGGTTCATCTCTGGGACTTTATTTATTTATTTATTTGAGACCTGAGTCTCACTGTCACTCAGGCTGGAGTGCAATGGCGTGATCTCAGCTACTGCAACCTCTGCCTCCTGTGTTCAAGCAATTCTCCTGCCTCAGCCTCCCTAGTAGCTGGGATTACACGCACCCGGCGCCCACCACCACACCCAGTTAATTTTGTATTTTTAGTAGAGACAAGATTTCGCCATATTGGCTACGCTGGTCTCAAACTCCCGACCTCAGGTGATCCAACCACCCTGGCCTTCCAAAGTGCTGGGATTACAGGTGTAAGCGACTGCACCCGGCCATCATCTCTTGGACTTTAAAGGTGTGTTGAAGAGGCCTGGGTGTGAAACCATTATATGGGTGTCAGATGCTGGAAAGAATAGGGGCCACTCTGCATTGCCCTCCGCTGCTATAGAAAAGCAATCAAGCAACCATTTCCCTTTATTTTAGAAAGGGTATCCCCATTTCCTCTGGGGTAGCCGCTCCTCCCTGAGTGTCCTCCAGTGTGGTTTAGTTGAGGCTGAGGCCTCAGCCTGGTCTCCCATAGGGGGCACATGACCAGGGTTTGACCAATCAGTGTAGTCCACCCTCTGGCTACAGTGATTGGTGCAGGGAAGGGCATGTGACTCCAAAGGGGCCAATGAGACTCAGTTCTGGAACTTTTGATGAGGCTGTTGGAGCCTCCTGTTGCTGCGGCTGCTGAACTATAGGACTGTAAGTCTGGAGCAGCAGAGGCCACCCTCTGAAGACAGCCTGCCTGGACATGAGGCCAGCACAGAGGAAAGCTGAGCCAAGACAGGGCGAGAGAATGAGCTTTGCTCTCCTCATTCGAGCTGCCTGATCCAACTGTAGGGGAAAGCAGCATCCCCCGAGCTTCTTATTACACACACCAGCACATTCCCCCTTTCGCCGAAGTCACTTTTAGTTGGATTTCACTCACTTGCAACTGAGTGTGTTGACCAGCTCAAGAATACAAATAGTAAGTTCAGTTTTGAGGGAGTAGGTGATGGGAAGCCCTCCCTGACCAAGCTTCCCTGGAAGCCTGGGTTGGCCTGGGCATTGGTGGGTCCTCTCTCCCCATCCTGAGCAGGTAGAGGGGCCAGTAGGGGCCCCAAAGCAAGTGCCATCCCGGGAGATTCCTTTCTTTGTCTCATTCCCACATCCCATCAGCCACCAAATTCAACCCATTCACTCGCCACAAACATCTCTCCAGCCCAGTTCAGGGTCCGTCTGATTCCTGCTGGCCTATCGCTTTTGCCTGGGAACGTCTGCTTCCAGTTTGATTCTTATAGAGATCTTTCTTAAACACTAGTCTCACCCCAGGTATGCTCATGCTGTGGCCATGACCAAAGCCTGGAGTCCTTTTGCACTGGGAATGGAATTCAAGACCTTTGACCATCTGGCCCAGCCCCGTGCTCCTGCCCTACCTTTTGTCCATCCCCTTGTATTCAAACAACCTAGACTCCTCCTGAGAATGCTCTCATGTGGTCCCATCTTTGCATCTGTCTACACTATCTGAAATTCCCCATTTCTGTCCAGGCTCAGCTCAAAGGTCCCGTCTTCTGCGAAGCTCACCTCACCCATACTATCCTCCCCACTCGGTCAGCGGCGCCCACCCTGGGCTCTTGCAGTGTCCTGCACGCACCTTTACCACAGCCCTCTAACTGCGTGGTGCCCCTAGTCAGTGCTCCCATCCTGTCTCCACCAAGCCCTGTGCATCCCTGAGTCTCAGCCCAGCCCACGCCGCTGGCACAAGCTTCTGATCTGCTGAATTCCTGCCCAAGAAATTGCTCAGTGCCCCTCCCCAGTTACCAGGTTTCACAGGGTTTTTTTTTTCTTCTCTTTTCTTTTTTTTCACTTATTCATTTAAAACCACTTCCAGGGGAAACCAGAGAGTCAATTACTCCACCTCCACCTGGCCCAGGAGGAGCAACTGTGGCGAGTCCAGCAGGGTCACCCTCTCTAGCTGCTGGGAGCTGAGATTTCCACTCCAGCTTCATTAGGCTGCCTTGGGGAAATCAGTGGAGTTTCCAGGAGTGTGATGGGAATGGTCAAGCTGTCTCCCACCCAGCGATAAAACCAGATGTGGAAGCAGATGGTAGTGACCAGGAGAGCATTCAAGCTACAGGCAGAGACCCTCATCCCATTCTCAACCCTTGTCTTAGAATCAATGAACCAGAGGAAAACAGTCGCTTTAACTGAAAGCAGGGAAGAACAGGGTGAGTTTTTCCTGAACTACAGCCCAGGAGGTCCCCAGAGACAGGAGCAATCAGATCTCACACTCCGGCTTCTGCCAGCTTGGAAGTTTTTCACTAGAAAAGGAGGGAATGGAGCGAGAGGATGCCATTTCTAAGTATTGTAACCTATTTTCTTTTTCTTTTCTTTTCTTTTGTTTGTTTGTTTTTGAGACAGAGTCTTGCTCTGTCGCTAGGCTGGAGTGCAGTGGTGCGATCTCAGCTCACTGCACCTCTGCCTCCCAGGTTCAAGCAATTCTGTCTCAGCCTCCTGAGTAGCTGGGACTACAGGCTCATGCCACCATGCCCAGCTAAATTTTGTATTTTTAGTAGAGACGGGGTTTACCATGTTGGCCAGGATGGTCTCGATCTCCTGACCTCGTGATCCGCCTGGCTCGGCCTCCCAAAGTGCTGGGATTACAGGTGTGAGCCATCACACCTGATCCAGTTCACCAAGTTAAAGCTTCTCTGTCCCCTAGTTTCTGTGCCCCATTTTCTTTAACCCCGTTTTCTTATCCTCCACCATCACTCAAGGCATTAGATGCTATCCCAGTTCCTCAGAGGAGGGAATGGAGGCTCAGAGGGGTGAGATCATTAGCCAAATTCACACAGCTGGTGAGTGGCAAACAGAAATGCCAATCTGGTCTGAATGATCTCCTTGCCTCCGTCCCGGCCAGGCCAGTGAGGTGGAAAGAGTTTCACGGTCGGTTGGACAAACCTGCTGGAATCCTGATTCTTCACTTCCCAGCTGAGTGGATTATGTAAAACCATGGAGCCTCTTTGATGCTCAATTTCTTCCTCTGCGCAACGGGAATGTCAATCTCAGCCTTCCTGGTTGTTGTGTGAGAACAAGGTGGTAGACCCTTTCTAGTGGGTCTGGCACATAGTAGGGGCACAATGAAGGTGCTGGCTCTCATGACTTCTCTTCCTTCCTGCCCTGCTCTTGACCTTCAGGTCCCCTGCTTGGCCTATTTCACTGCCAAGTTCTAAGTCATTTGAAACTGCAGAGGCCAGGCCTCAGCCTTTAGGTTTCACTGATCCCGTGGCCTCAGGCAAGTCCATTTGCCTTTCTGGGCCTTGGTTTCCTCCTTTGGGAAATGAGAGAGACTTGGGCAGGATCCCTGGTCCCCAGCCTGGGGTTCTTCTATCTCTGGGGTTAGAAGAAGAGAGGGCATTTTCTGACAGCAAGGTCCGCCTGCCTAGCAATATTGCTTGCTATATTTCTTAGCTTTGGGTTGGAATGACATCACCTCACCTCGTGGCTTACCTCTTGCTGATCAAAGCTCTGACTGGCAGTTAAGTGTCTTTGATTAATAAAAAATGGGGAAAATGAATTAATCATGACTTAAATGCAGCATGTTTGGGAAACAGAATCTTTAAAAAGTCAAATCCACTGAAGCCAGGAGGGGGAAAAAAAGGTGTCCTTGAGGGTGAAAGGTTGGGGACCCCTGGGGTGGATGTCCATAGAACCCTCCAGTTGTGCACAGAGGACCTGTATGGCTGGCCGGGGGCCTGTGGGTGTTGGGGACAGGAAGATCGGTCCCTTTAAGGATCCTCTCCTCCCCACCGAGCCCCAGGCCTGTGCGGAGGAGGACATGCATTATTGAAAGCGCATTTCAATACCTATTCACTCTCCTCCTCCTCCTGTGGGTGGCAATCACAGTTTACATAATCTGTCTCTCTGTCCTCCCAGGCAGCTGCTCCCTTCTGGCTGAGTGGTTTGAGGAGGGGGAGGGAGGGGAGAGGGAGAGACATTAACTCTGTGCTGTCACCTCAAGTAGTGGCCAAGCTGCCATAAAATGAAAGAAAGAAAGCAAGCTCTGACATCACACAGCCCTGAGTTCAAGTGTCACTTAGGTACTGTCTGATTTTGGTTCCCCCACTTTGCCTCCTCCCCTGTAACCTTGATCCACTATATTATAGTCTCTGTATTAATAGCTCCTAAACCTCTGTTTCCAGCCCAGACCTCCCTCTTGAACTTGGAGTTCATCTATCAACAACTTGAGGGGTAGCTCTGTTTGTGTTCACAGGCAGTTCAGGCTAAGCCCATTCCGAACTGATCTCACCAGTTATCTCCGAATCATTCATCCATCCATCTACCTATTTATTCATTCCTTTATCCACTCATTATCCAACCAATCATCCATCATTCATATGCTCAACCACTTATTCATTCATTCACCTACCCTCATCTATCCTACCATCCATCCATTCACCCATGCAGCTGTCTGTTACCCATCCATCTTACCACTCATCCATCCATCCATCCATCCATCCATCCATCCATCCATCCGTCCCCCCATTCATCCATCATTTACTAAGGGTCTGGCATTTGTCAACCTTGGGTGTACAGCAATAGGCAAAACAGGCACTGATTTGTCCTGACAATACTTAAAGTCTTGTGAAGAAGACAGACAAGCAAATAGAATAGTATAATAAACGTGAAAAGTATGATAATATGGAAAGCAACAGGTGCTGCTAGAGCACAGGTGAAGCACCCAACACATCCTTAAAGGATTAGAGAAGACTTTCTTTTGAGGAGATGACACCTGAGAGCTAAGAAAGCGTGAGTCTGTTCCTTTCCCTGTGTTCCTTGTCTCCATTGCTCAAGGAGCTTGATTCGTAACAACCATTTCCCCTTCTTTTCGTAACTGTGAAAAGGCCCCTCTCTGGGAAGATGTTCCCTTTTTCCACTCATGGTCTTTATGGGTTGGGTGGCAGGATCCCATCAATACCAGCTCCGCGTGATAGCAAGGGACCCAGGTCTGGCTATGGGAATGGGTTAGGACTGAGTCCACTGACGTTCAATTACAGAGCTTTGCTGACACCACTGGGATGGGTGCCCGATTTTCACTGGAGTTGCTCAGCTGATAGGAAGGAGATGGCTGTGTTCCCACTCTGCAAAGGAAGGCCTGCCCAACATGGGGGATGGCAGTGGAGAGATGTAGAAAGATAGAGTGTTGCGGTCACCATCTGAAGCCCTGGGGCCAGGTGTGTCTGACCCAGCAACATGAGACTTTCCCTTTTCCCTTTAGGCTGTCTTCAGTTGGGTTTCTGTCACTTACAGTCTAAAGAGCTTAGAATGAAGGCTTAGAGAGTTGAGCCACGGAGCTGAGACCCTGGTCTGTCAGACATCAAAGTCTACATGGTCTGCCAGGGCACCTTGGAGGTTAGGAAGGAAGGATGCTGGAGAGTAGGACTTAGACTTGAGAGAAAAGGAAGGAAGGAAAAGGAAATTGAGGACAAAACTTGAAAGTACGTCTTGTGGTCTGTGAAGGGACAGGTGGGGAAGCAAAAAAGTACAGATAAAAGAGAGAATGAAGGAGAAGGTGGTGAGATTGGTAAGGAAGTGAGTCAGATAAGAGAACTGTACAGTGAAAGAAAGATGACATTCAGATTCCCTATGTTCCAGGCAAATGAGCTGGTCCTTGAGCAACTGTCCACAGGAGAGGCCCAGAGTCAGCCCACGTTTCATTGCATGATCGTGTTTCAAGGTGACTAAAAACGTCACCTCCTCGTTGAAGCCCTCAGGAACCCTCCTACTCTGCAGACCTCATCAGTGTCTCCTTTATCACTCTGGCCACTTTCAGCCTCCCCATTTCACCTATTTAGGTGCATGACTCATCTCTCTTGCAGGGAAGTCCATGTCTTACTCATCTTTGATTAGACCCAAGCTCCTCACCTCATGCCTGCACCCAGTAGGGGCTCGGTGCATTTAAAAATACATACATTTATTTGAAGGAAATGAGTGTCCAGACAAGAAGTAAATTTAGGGCCGGGTGCAGTGGCCCACGCCTGTAATCCCAGTACTTTGGAAGGCCAAGGCAGGCAGATCACTGGAGGTCAGGAATTCCTGACCAGCCTGGCCAACATGGTGAAACCCCGTGTCTACTAAAAATACAAAAATTAGCTGGGCATGATGGCAGGCACCTGTAATCCCAGCTACTTGGGAGGCTAAGGCAGGAGAATCACTTGAACCCGGGAGGCCGAGGTTGCAATGAGCCAAGATCGCGCCACCGCACTCCAGCCTGGGTGACAAGAGCGAGACTCCACCTCAAGAAAAAAAAAGAACAAAAGAAAGAAAGAAATTTAGGAGAAGGTGAGTAGCAGGAAGCTGGAGAGGGGAAAAGCGAGATGAGACGCAGAGACAGAGAGACTGAGTCAGGAAGCGGGTAAAGGAGAGACAGAAGGTGGAGGCCCGACAAGGGAGACAGAATGTCCTGATTGCGTAGAGCTGAGGATCTCTGCTGGCCCTGTCTGGGGTTCAGTTGCCCTTGCCCCTGGGGATGGGGAAACCATCAGGAACGGACTCAGTTTGCTCAGGATCCAGTAGGATTGGAAGGAAGAAATCCTATGGGGTGGGAGGGGAGAATTTGGTGGATGGAAGAAGTGCCAGGGGTCAGGAGCAGCCAGGATCTTTTGCCAAATCCTGAGTCCACCCCCAGGAGGTCTGCAGTGTCACTCTTCCCTCCAGGAACAGCCCAAACCAGAGAAGGACACACTGTCCCAGGGAGCGGACCTGGGAGTTCCTGACTCTGCTCTGGGACTGAGCGACCGACTGCCCGTCACTCTCTGTTATAGTTTTCTTCGTCATCTCCACAGCCCTGAGCATCATCCAAAGTCATCCTGTTTACCATGTCCTGCTACTTGTTTATTGTCTGTTTCTCTCAATGCAGAGGAAACTCCACGAAGGGAGGGAGCTGGTGGGCCTCTTGGTGCCTAGTACAGTGCCTGGAGATGCTCATGAAATGCAGCGCGGATGAAGGAGTGGAAGGACAGGGCGGGTAAGACGTTCACATGTGCTGTGTGTGATAGGGGGTGGGGGTGCTGCTTGGAGGTGGCGTTGATGAAGCACTTTACTAACCATAGCTCCTAAAATAAAGGCGTCTGGGCTCTGAGATGAGAGCCCTTGAGAGGAGAAAGGCCCTTCTGGGACTCATTGTGTGGCTGTCAGTCTGAGCGCGGGCAGCTGCGGGGAGACGAGGTCCTGCAGGGAGGGGATGCCATGCTGGGCCCGCCACACCTGCTCTCAGGCAGTGAGGAACCCGCCAGTGGCCTGTTGAGGCTGCATGAGACGTGAAGAGGCTGACCCTGCTACCCGGAGAGAGGGGGCCGGCACAGAACAGGGAGCCCCGCTAGTCATAGAAGTGTCGGGGGGAAGGAATGAGTGTGTGCCAAGTAAACTAAGGGCTGCATTATGCCAGGCACCCTGCTGGGCACAACATCAGCTTGCCTCAGTGACTTCTTCCCACAAGGCACAGAGGAAGGGATTATTGAAACAGGTAAAGAGCCTAAGGCTCAGAGAGGTGACGTGACCAGTCCAGGACCACATGGTGGGTGGTGGCAGAGACAAGAGCTAACCAGATTGGCTCCCTTCACATCTCTGGGCCTCCAACACAGTCTCAGGCTGGGGACACTCACCTCCAGATGGCTGCTCACCTCCGTAGGGACTTTTGGTGTGATGCAGAGAGAGGGGGAGGAGGAGGGAATTGGGGAGAGAGATGGATAATTTCCTTTTCTGCAAAATAAGGAGTGAGATAGATGTCCTTGTAGCTGCTTCTTCACCTTCCTTTTGTTCCCTTCTGTTCTATTCCTCCCTGGGCTGCCTGCTTCAGGCTGAGGACATCCCAGCTGTCCTCTCAGCACCCTCTGTGAGACCTTGGGCAGGTCCTTCACCTCTCTGAGCCTGGCCATCTCATCTGTGAAATACTCGTAACACTTTTTACCTGTGAGGTCAAAGGGTGGCTGTGAGGAGTGAAGAAGGCAGAGGAAGCCAATGAAGCCTGGTACCTAAGAGATGCCCCTGGTATCAGCCAGAGGTTCCAGGACACCCACGTCCCAGTCACTCCACTTGGCTGCTGGAGATAGCTTTCTAAAATGAAGGGCAGACCTTGACCCTCCCCGTCCAGGGCCTTGAATAGACACTTTGGGAAAGAGAATGTCCAAATGGCTAGGAAGCTTATGAAAAGGTGCTTAACCTACTCATCATTGGGGAAATAAAAATTCCAACGATAACCACTACACATCCACCAGAATGGCTGAAATGGAAAAGACGGAAAATGCCAAGTGTTGGTGAGGGCTTTGGAATTCCTGGAACTTCCACCAAGTAGCTACAGTAGGGAATGTAAATTGCTACTATCATTTTGGAAGAAACATTTGACAGTATCTGTTAGAGCTGAACCCACATCTCCTGTGATGCAGCGACTCCACTCCTTGGCATAAACCCCCTGGAAATGTGTACATGTGTTTTTCCAAAGACACGTACAAAAATCTTCATGGCAGCGCTTCTCCCAAGAGCCTAAAGCTGAAAACAACCCAAGTGGCTATCAACACTAGAACTGCATTTTGGTCTAGTCCCACGATGAGATTTACTGGAGCAATGAGAATGAATGACAACCACATGCAACAACTCAAGAGAATCTCCAATGTTGCTGAGTGGGGTCCAACACTGCGTGATTTTATTTATATGAAGTTCAAAAACAGCCAATGAATCTATGAAATTAGAAGTCAGGGCCAGGCGCTGTGGCTCACACCTGTAATCCCAGCACTTTGGGAGGCTGAGGTGGGCGGATCATGAGGTCAAGAGATCGAGACCATCCTGACCAACCAACACAGTGAAACCCCATCTCTACTAAAAATACAAAAATTAGCTGGGCGTGGTGGCACATGCCTGTAGTCCCAGCTACTCGGGAGGCTGAGGCAGGAGAATCGCTTAAACCAGGGAGACGGAGGTTGCAGTGAGCCAAGATCGCATCACTGCACTCCAGGCTGGGTGACACAGCGATACTCTGTCTCAAAAAAAAAAAAAAAAAAGAAAAAAGGAAAAAAAAAGTAGTTGGGACAGCAGCTCCTTTTTCAGGGAGATGGGGACTGGAAAGGAGAGCAAAGGGAGCTTCTGTGATGCTGGCAAGTTTCTGTGTCTTGAGCTGGGGAAGGTTACATGGGCGTGTTCACTTTGTGAAAACTCATTGAACTGTAAACATATGTTAGGAGCACTTTATGAACGTAGGTTATAGTTCAGTAATTTTTTTTTCCTGAAAAAACAAAAATGAAAAACAACTCACCCTTCCATGGCTTCCTGCTAGCCTGGGGCGGGGTTTCTGCTCTGTGGCTGTCTGCAAGGCCCTTTGCTGCGCATCAGCCCACCTGTCACCACCCCCTGCTCAAGCACGAGAGAAAGGGGTGAGTTTTCCACACAGCAGGCTGATTTTCACCTCTGTGCCTTTGCCCATGGTGCCCCTCTAGCTGGCATCCCTTTTCTCCCCACTTTCTGTTTGCCTCCTCATCCTTCCCCCTCCCTAGTGGGCCAACTACCTCCACTCTGAGCTCCCACAGCCCCCATCGAACTTTCCTTTATCTCAGCAATACTCAAATGGTTTCCATATTATCATCTACGTGCCTGCCCACTCTCCCAAGATCAAGGCCTGCCACGGATTCATTTCTTGCCTCTATGCTCAGCCTGGGGCCGGGCAGTGTGGAGAAACAGAATGCTTGCAGAATGAATGAAGGAAGCCTTCCTCTTATTTGAGGCTCCTGTTTTCCCCTCTGTGGCTCCCCACACTTAACCCGAGGTTGAACCTCCGTCATTGTCATGTGGCAGTCTTCTGGAGATTTCTCTTCTATGGGACAATGTCCCCAGTCCTGATCCTGTCTCCCATGTGTGATGGATTTCTCTGTTTCCTTTTGTGAACCAGAAATGGATACACATTCCTCTACACTGCTCCCCTCACCTCCTTCATCCTCACTGTACTCAGTTCCCCCGCACAACTCCTGAGGCCAAGGCTGTGATTAGTCAGCCAGGTGGGGAAGTGAGCCAGGCACCTTCCCCTCAAACCCAGTCCATGGGGACATCAGACCCTCTTCACAAACATCATGGGAGTAATTAAAAAATGGAGCAAGATGCTCGGGGCTTGCAGGAGGAGGGGAGCAGTAGGAAGAGCAGTGAGCTTCTTGTCATCAGAGGTATATAAATAGGAACTGGCTGGCTGCAGTCAGGGGAGGTTGGACTCAGTCCCTCTGACCCCAGTGGAGGAAAAGGAAAAACAATGACATCAATTGAGGTCCTACTGTGCATTAGGTCCATTAGACGCATGATGTCAGAGGCTATGCACAATTGTTCAGGGAGGTAGGTGTTATCCTTGTACCCATTTGACAGATGATAAAACTGAAACTCAGAGAGGTGAAGGGTCTTGCTAAGTAGGAATCTGACTTACTAGGAAAGAGCTGGAATTTGAATCCAGATCTTTCTGGCTTCTAAGCTTCTGCTCTTTCTAGAGCCATCTAAGATCCTGTGATTCCATCCCAGAGAACCATCTGCTGTTGTGACACAGCCTGGAGAAAGCATGGCAAGTGTGTTGGAGTCCCCTGGAGTGGGGCCCACTGACTTGCCATTGGCCATGGTCTGGCCAAGGCTGTCAGAGCAGTGAGGGTCCATATCCCCGACTGCACTGGTGTCTGAGCCCTCCAACAGCTGCAGTCGGTTTTGGGTCACCATGGACACCACGTGAGATGTTGAAGGGACCAGGTGGCGATTTCTTTCTGAACAGTTTGCCCATTGACATTTGACTTCTATTTTTCCAACAACTTGATTTTCATTTGCTAGTGTTTACTGATTGGAAAAATAAGGAAACGTGGAAAGCTCAGATTAATGAAATTTTCTCCCCACTCTTTTCCCACTTTTTAGGATGTGTTGAGTTAAACATGCAAATTAAGAGATGGTTTCATGCACCAGCCATGAGGCACCTCTGGTTCCCGGTTTGAATACTGGACCCTGGCTGCCTCTGCGCCACCCATAGCCCAAGTCCTCCTCTTGGACCCCTGGCTCCCCAGCACTGCCAGCGGCAGGTCAGGGCTTGTGTTGCAAGAACATGAACTCAGTGAATTCTTGTGCGCTCTTACCCATCTTTCCAGCCCCTGATGGTGAGATAGGTCATGTGACTAGTTCTGGCCAACGGCCTGTGTAAAGAAACAATCAGTGTCACTTCCGGGCTGAGGTATTAAGAGTGACTGTCGGCTGGCGTGGTGGTTCACACCTGTAATCCTAGCACTTTGGGAGGCTGAGGCGGGCAGATCACAAGGTCAGGAGATCAAGACCATCCTAGCCAACATGGTGAAATCCCTTCTCAACTAAAAATACAAAAATTTGGGCGTGATGGCATGGGCCTTTAATTCCAACTACTTGGGAAGCTGAGGCAGGAGAATCGCATGAACCCTGAAGGTGGAGGTTGCAGCGAGCCGAGATTGCACCACTGCACTCTAGCCTGGTGACAGAGTGGGACTCCATCTCAAAAAAAAAAAAAAAACAAAAAAGGAGGGACTGTGAATTCTCCACTCACTCTCTTCCCCTGCTGCATAATGGTGGAAGCAGCCTGGATCCCTGAGTCACCGATTGGAAGGAAACTGCCTGGAGAGCTGCTGGCTCCACAGAAGACATCATGCAAAGGAGAAACAAATCTTTGTTGTCTTAAGTCACAACAGGGCTTCAGGATTAACTTGTTGCCACAGTATAACCTTGACACCTGCAGTCCCCACAGCCCCCTTCCATCAATGCCACAGTCCTTCATGTGTGTCAGGCACGATGCTGGGCATAGATGTAACAAGAGACAGTGGGTCTCCTCAAGGAGCTTACAGTCAAAAAGCAGCAGACAAAAACAAACGAACTTTAGATGGACTCAAAGTAACAGAGGGTCAGTGCTGTGACAAAGGAAATACAGGGTCTGTGGGGAGTCCAAAGAATGGGTGGCAAGGCAGAGGGAGGGGCAAGTCACAGAAGGCTTCCTGGAGGAATTGATGTCTCATCTTAGTTGTGGTGGATGAATAGAAGTTAGTCCCCATGGTCACAAACTGGTGGTACATATTATTTGGTCAACACAATATTTAATTGTTTTCCTGTTAATTGATAAATTAAAAAATGAGGAGTTTCGCATAAAACTTTTGATTTGGGCCTTCTCTTAAACAAATCCGTACAGGTGTAACCATCAACCCTGGGACCACGTGCCTGTGTGGTAATGGTTCGAGTGGTAACTCCACTCCCTGGAGGGGACAGCAACTGTCCCCCAAGCTAAGCATGTCTGTTCCCTGTCACAGTTCCTTCATGCATGTGCTCCCCCCGAGCCTGCTGACGGGAGGTTTGCAGCCCCTGAGTGAGTCAGTTTTCATTAGACATCCTCAGCCTAGCAGATCCTTCTCAGCCCTGGGGCCGAGGATTGGGCTTGCCCAGCACCCTTCCCCTAGGGTCCCCAGCCCATCGGAAGACCCTCCCTGCAGCAGCTCACCACCGTACTCAGGCACAGTGGACCACTGGTCCCAGACTGGGATAGTGACGTTGGTCCATGCAGGGTGGGAGAAAGGAAGCCTCAGGGACAGTCCCAGAGAGTGAAGCCTAGGAGACCACAGTGGCTGGTACTCCCTGGGATCCTCCTGGTAGACATTTGCTGGTTTGAGTTGCCCAGAATCCACTCCTCCTCCCTTTGGTGACAGCCCTTTAATTTTCCTTTTGGGAACCACCCCTCCCTCACGTTCAGTCTTGGAAGCAGTCCCATCAAGGCTCCATGCTTTTGGCTGGCCAAGAGGAGGACACGGGCCCCACGCCAGGCCAGCTGTCTCCCTCCTGGGGCTGTGACTCATGAGCCGAGTGATACAAGGAGGTAAAAAAACGGCTGTGGCTGATGCATCCCAGAGGGGACCTGGACAAAACTGGCCTCAGGCCCTGCTTCCAGACCCCTTGTGCAGCTTTGGCTCTGGTCCTTTCCTGAGCCCTGTGGCCAGGTTTCCCTTTGGCTCTGGGTGCCATCTGATAACCTCAATAACCCCCTTTTCTGTCTGAGTATGACAGAGTTAGTCTCTGTTGCTTGCTATCAGTGTACCCTAACTTACACCCAGCCCCTCTCTAGGGCTGCTGTGAACTGTTTAGGTTCACATCCGATTCCCTGTACACCAGGCTGACACAGGCTGCCTCTTTCTGTCCCTCAGCTCCTTCCTGCCGCCATGGATAATCCAGGTTGTGATCAACCACTGGATCACAGCCTCTAAATGAAACTCATTGATTCTGGATGTAATCAACCTTGCCAGAAACCAGAGGCCTGGGGTCTGTCTCAGATCCACCCTCTGGTGGTAGCCCTGACCTCACTGACTGCTGGCCTGGCTGCTGTCCCGGCTCAGGCAGGAGGATCTGGGCCACTGCCCAGCAATCTCCCTCCTTCTTAAGATGGGGCCTCCTTTGCCCTCCCCAGGACAAGAACGGCCCCGGAGGTTGTGGTGGGGCCTGGAGACATCCCTGCCTCTGGGCCCAGCATGGGCTCTGGAGCCATGGAACCCCTTGCAACACCTTTGCCAGGTTACTCTTGCCTCAGTCATACACCCGTTCTCTCTATTTTCCTCATGTACATCTTGCATTTACTATTACTCACTCTATACTTAGCAAGAGTAACAGATTCATTTTTTGACCTTTAATACATATATTTGAAAAGAGAACATAAGATCCTTCTCATAAACAGGAATGCAGTATCCTGTTCTGTAAATAGAAGGCCATGGTAAAACACAAATACATGGCAAATAAAACATCGTTATCCACTTCCAGCTAGTTACTGTTGCCGGCTGAAGTCTGAGCCTCTTCTTTGGAAAGGAAATCAAGATGGTTAAGGAGAGGCTAACCTTCAGTTGAGACTCTCCCCTTGATATAATCAACCGAAAAGGCAGTCACTCTCTCCCAGTGCTATTTAATTTGTGCCTGAATAACTCTTCAAATTGTCTCATGGATCCCTGATGGTCTGTGCCCGCTTTGTGGGAAATGCTACCTCAGCAGCCTCGGACTGCACTGTGCATCTGTGGCCAGCTCCCTGGTCACACTTGACCACTTCTGCCCACCAGGGCTGGATCCATGGCTGCCTGTCTCATGCCCACCCCACACTGTTCCAGGCCGAGTGGGCCTGGGCACCTACTTTGCCCCAGGAAGCTCTGGTTTTGTTTTGTTTTGTTTTTGGAGCATGGTTCTAGGTTCAACCACCCCAGGGAGCTAAAATAAAGACAAGGATATAAGAACTAACTTTTTGAGCCCTTCTTAAGTGACAGACACTGTGATTGGTGTTTTACATAGATTCTCTCAATTTCCCCCAAATTTCAGTCATTTATGTGCCACCTTCATGATTTCTGCCTTATCACTTAGTATTTCTCTTTAAATTGATTTGCCTTTTTAAAAAGATCACGATTTTATTTTCAAAGGAAATGCTATATTATTTCCATAAATCACAGTTTAGTGTGCTGGTTATATTTTTCTAACACGCATCACTTGCGAGCTATTAAAATAATAAATGTTCATCTGGATACCACCTAAAGTCATCTTGTACAGCATCAATCGATCACGTGTGTGCCAGCCTCTGGGAGGTACCAGAGCATCTTAGCTGTGCTCACACAGCCCTGGGAGGGTGGCTCATGGCTGAGAATGTGGAGGCTCAAAGGGACACTTGCCCCAAGTTCCACTGGTGGAAAGGGATGGGGCTGAGATCTGGGCCCAGTCTACCTCCAAAGGCATAGGCTCTTTCAATGACAGTACTTTCCAAAATGCACTTTTTAAAATCAAAAGAATCCTTTAAAAGTAAAAGTATAGGAGGAAATCCAACATATAAAACAGATAAAAGTGAAGCTTTTGTGATTGAAATGGGTTTGGAGGATCCATGGCTGCTTCTTTGAGGCCTTCCGTTCCCTAAACCCATCCTGTAATGGGCCCTGAGAACCCTTCTTAGAAGCCCAGGATGCTGAGGAATATTATTTCAAGCCCACATTGCACAACCCTGTCCCTTGGCTCCATTTAGTGCATTTTTTTTTCCCATGAGCCAAACTCCTGAGGGGCAGCTTCTGGGTCTATGTTATTTTTTCTGGTTAGGCATCTGTACCTTGGACCTTGGCCACCTTGAAATCTTGAAATTTTCCATTTTGCCATCTTGAAATCTTCCACTGGCTTTCTAAACCTTACTCTGACCTGATTATTCACTCATCAAACACTGGTGTCTATAATGTGTACCCAGATTTTTAGGGGGTACAAAGGGGTATGATAGGAATGGAATGTATTTCCTTTGGTGGGTTTCCAGACCCGTGTGAGAGACAGACACTGGTCAAGTGCGGTAAGCATGTGAGCAGCCCCTGCTCACCTGAAGCTCACTGGTGTTCTCATTCCTATCTCCCTCAGGTGCTGGCTGCATTCTGTGGTGGGCAAGGCCTGGGATGGGGCTGGCCAAGGGGCCCGAGCTGTGCTGGCTGCCCTCTGCATGGTGAGGCTAGAGGTCTTGCCTGATTTCCCAATGTAATTTCTGGGTTATCTTCCCTTCAGCAAACACTGCCCGACATAAGTCTAGAGTTCGAATCACATCTCACTCAGATCCCCAAACCCTCGCTTCCGTGGGAGGACCCACTTACAATGCTCCCAGCATCTGTAGTATGAAACTCTGCCTGGCTCCCAGCCTCACCCTGTCTTCTCTCCTCATTGCTGAGCCTAATTGACCTTCCAACCTGGAAGCCATCCTCCCACTGAAGTGGGTACCCCAAAAAGATCCTTCTATGCCAGTAAGAAAGGTATCTATTGCCTTAAACATATGAAAAGGTCCTGGCAGAGTTCCAATAGATTTTAAAGATTCCTAAGGGACATTTAGCCTTGTGGTGCCCCCTGACCAAGCCAAGACTGCTATCCAGCCCCTCAGTGCTGACTATGGCCCTGGTCCTCTCTGAAAGGCCTCCATCTTTGGAACACTCTATAATGTCCCCAGAACATCACCTGTGAAGTCTCCTCTGTGCTATGAGACCAGCCAGGTCTTAGCTAAGTCCAAGTTCCGGGAAGCTTCTCTCTTGGTGGGCCCAAGAGTTGAGTCCGCCAGTAAACTCAGAATAACTCAAGTCAATTCAAGCCAAGTCTACTCAGGTCAACTCACGTCAATGCACCTCATCTTCACTATATGAATATGTGCTGTGGACCTCTCTGCCTATTCCACACCACCCTGAGCCAGGCTCTAGTTGAGAGAAAGGCAGAATCCAGCAATAAAATGACACAATCTTGATTCTCAAAGAGCTTTCTGTTTTAAACCCAGATTCCAGACTCAAACTTTTTCTTGAGCTGAGGGAACCCTTTGCACAAGGGGCTGGATAAAGATCCTCCTTTCTGGCCTGGAGACAGGCCAACCAACATCCTAATCCTGAAGTTTGCTTCTCAAGACTTTTCAAACCACCCTTCCTGGGTAGTATGACTTTGTTAACTCAGATTGCAGAGTCAGCTGGCTCCTCCACCTTTAAGATCTGGTTTATATGGGTCCTGAGTCAATCATTCATAATCATTCATTCATTTATTCACAAACCTGCATCGAACACTTACTATGTGCCATCCACCTTACATATATTATCTCATTTAATCCTCAGCGTAATCAATGTGAATGAAAAACCAGTAAGGGGCCAGCTAGACTTCAACTTGGCCCTCATTCCAAAGCCTGTGCTCTTTCCATCTCATCCCACTGCCTCTTAGAACAATTGAATAGAATCTATAACACAGAAAGAGATCACTGAATGCTTAAACCAACACATTCTATATGGAGGGAAAGAGTGGATTAATGAATATTTTATGTAAGACCAAATCCCACCTGACCAGTTTATTAGAATTCTTTCAGAAGAGAACTATATAGGGAGATAAAGCGAGACTTTCACAAAAAGCCTTTGTCAAGTTTCCATCCCAAAGCCTATTAATAAAATTGATTCATTATAGAATTGGGCAGAGGTGGGTGGTGAGTGGGAGGGAGTCTATTTTTGCATGGATAAGGAACTGGCTTAGAGACAAGAAAGAGAGGGTGGAGATAGATGGGTGCTTTTCCAAATGGGTTTCCCAGGAATTGGTACTGAGTTTGGTCTTACATAACACTCAGTACACACGCATTGAGCACCCAGTGTGTGCAGGTCTTGCACTAAGCATGGGGCTGGAGTACCCAAACAAGCCGGAGTCAGCTCTTGTCCTGGAAGAGCCCAAAGGTGCAAGTGCTCAATGACATCTCCAGATTTTGGAAGATGAGAAGCTCCTCAGCAAGAGGAAATGCCAAGACATTGGAGACAAAACTTGAAGAAGGTTGCTGGGAGTGTGGAAACCCCAGACAGCAGTCAGAAGGTCTGGGCTTTAGCACCAGCTCTGTCCCCGACTCTCTGTGTGACACTGGGCCAGTCCCTCCTCGCTCTGGGTCTCAGTTTTCTTTCCTATACAATGAAGAAATTGGACAAGATGATCCCTAAGGCTGCAGTGCTCTGGATGGAGGAGAATAACTTACACTAGGAACTGGTTATGAGGAAGTCTTCATTTCCTGTGGCCAAAATGTCCCCTTCTGTCCCTGCCCTGTGAGGGGAGGCCCCCCTCCCACCTCTCATTTGTGAACAGTAAAGACGAGGCAGAGAGCCATGAGGTCTGTGATGCTGCGGCTCAGAGCCCAGCCTGGAATTCCTCAGTGGCATTCTCTGCGAATGACTCAGCATCATAAATAGCTCCCATCTGGATGAGCAACGATATCTATAGCGATCGAGATCTCTATATCCACATACACTCTCTCTGTGCAAATATGTGGCTCACTGTATGCTAAATACGAGGTGGCCTGGAGACGTTCCTCCTCTTAAGAGACTATTTGGTATGAAACTCAAGACTGTTTATTTAAAGAAACAAGTTTACAACTATGCACACTGGATTACTGGTTGTGGGTGGTGGGGAAGAGGCGATGTGGATGAGGGACGCCGGGTGTGATCCGAGCTTGGCCAGCCACCTGGAAGAGGAGCTGAGGTTGACTCCTCCACCCATAAGATGGTTGGGATCCTGGGCTGGGGAGGGGGTGGCAGGGGGGATGTTGAGCTCATCAGTGCAGGAAGCCACGGCTCAGCAGAAAGAGCACAGGATCTGACAGCGACAACAGAGCCAAATACCAGCCCAGCTGCCTTTCCATTCATCTTGGGCAGTTCATCAGTTCATTCATTCATTCATCAAACATGTACCAAGAACCTACAATGTGCACAGGCCATTGGGATACAGACATGAAAAAACTGGGAATTCAGCCTTAGCTACCTACCAGCTGTGTGTCTTTGGGCAAGTCCTTTCCCTCTCTGAGCTTCAGTTTTCTCTTCTGTAACTGGGGATAATAATATCCACCTCAGATTTTTTGGGGAGCACTGAATAAGGCAATGCACAAGAAAGTGCTTCTCTGTTGTAAATGTCTCTGCAAATGCAAGATAAACACCATTCCATCACAGTGCCCAATTGATCCATCTCATTCCATCTTAGGACTGTTCTTGGCAATCGCAGAGGGAAGACATGCCCCCTTCATCAGGGCTCCAAGGGTGAGGGGATGCCCTGAACACACTATCCAGGGCTTTGGTGCTGAGCAGTGCCCTTACCTTTGCTTCCTGGCAGAGCTGGGATGCAGGCGCCTTCAGTCACTGAGCAGAGCAGATAGCATGGCAGGGACCACACCTTCCTGGAGGAGGAGAGAGGAGGTTGAGGGCTGAGGAGAGAGCTTCTGGAGGAATTGGCTTGCTGAATGGGCATGGAGCCCCAGACCCCAGTGAAGGCATGCCCTCACCTCTCTGGAGGCCACCACTGTTGCTCTTGATTCCAGCAAAGGGCTGGGTGGGATGGGGCCCTCATGGCATCAGATCCAACTCCTGGCCCATCTCACCCAATCTGACAGTAGTTACCCATCTTGTTCACTGGTGCAGGTAGCACTTGGATCGTACCATCGACTGTATTTTCTTACTTAAATGTGATTTCTGATTGGTATAAAGGGACAGGATTTATCATCAATCATATCTGGTTTTGAATTCCAGCTTTGGGGATGTCCTTCTGAGCCTCAATGTCCTTATCTGTAAAATGGGATGCCTAATAGTACTGGCCTCATATACTCAGTGCTATATAAGTGCTTGTTATTATTACTGTTGTTAAATAAGATCATGTCTGTGAAGATGTTTTTTTTTACACTATAGCTCCTCAAATTTTAATTACCTTCCTCTGCTTGATTCTAGGGGGCATCATGCATTCCGTAAAAGGCAAAGATTAGCTGTTACATGACTTTGTTTCCAGAGCTCTGCATGGGGTCAGGCAGATTGTAGGTGCCAGTCAATAATTGTTGACTGAGCATCGTGACAAGCTTGCTAGATTTGGTATCACATATTTAGGATGAGTGAGGTCGATGTTCCATCCTCATTTGATAGATGAGAATACTGATGTGGAGAGGGGGAGATGGTCTGCTTAAGATCACATGGGGGTAGGCCTGGAGCTGGGACTCTTCTCTCTCCAGCTCTTGCTCTCTGCTGCAGCCTGGGCCCCCCTTGGAGGGGAACCAAGGCCCCAGTAACTGAAGTGGCTGCAACGTCCTCCACCCAGGACAACCTGTCGCCTCCTCCCCCAACTCTCCATTTCCTCTTCTTTTAGTAACCATAGCACTGCTCTCAGTGGCTCCGAAGCAGATACTATTGTCTCATTTGCAGAGGTGAGGACTAAGGTTGAGAGGCATGAAGGGTTGGCCCAGATCACGGAGACAGTATAGAGTGAATCAGGGCTTTCCACAGGAATCAGCCAACTCCAGGCACGGTTACCTCCTAACACAACCCTCAGACCCCCACTTCCCTCCCCTCCTCCATTGCTAGAATAGGAGCTCCTTGGGGCCGAGTCCGGCTGTCTCCCCAGAGCCTGGCATTTAGCAGAACTTGATAAGTATCTGTTGAGTGAATGAATGAAAGAGTGAGTAACTAAGTGGGTGAATGACTCTGCCAGGCCGTGTTCTAAATGCTGGTGACAACAGCAGTGAAAAGGGCAGGCATGATCCCTGCTCTCAGGGAGCTGACAATATTTGAGTTTAAAACTAGCAACTGGATTAAAAACAGGGCAGATGTTCCTGTTTCCAGCTTGCTGGAGAGGGAGAAGGGGTGGGCGCCTGTGGGCTGCAGCCTGCTGCCTGCCCAGGGAATGAGCACCTGGGTGCAAATGGCATCTTCCCCGTCCTTAGGTGGGGCCACCTGTGTGCAGGGACAGGAGGCTGGCCTTTAAGAAGGGAAGGAAGGAAGGAGAGGTGATACAATTCTGTGTTTAACGTCTACCTACTGCTCAGTCCCAAACAGCTAGCGTGTCATCTGGCACATAGCACGTGCTTAGTAAACTTTTGTTCCATGAATGAAGAGTGGGCAGAGCACATTTTGGGATGACTTGGGTCTAGGAGGCAGGGAGAATCAAGAGTGTTAACTACTAGAATTATTACGACTTAGAATGGAGCGTCACTCCTTACAGAGCCTTTTCACACACTGGTCATTCTCCTGGGCAGGAGAGGGGCCCGCTGAGCACACACTTGCTGGTGAGTGCTCTGTACCTCTGTGCGGGGCACCGGTGGTGTTGGTGTAAACAAAACAGCAATGCCACCACCTTCAGTGTATTTATGTGTGCCAAGCCCTCACAGCCACAATCCTTAACGCTCCCATTAGCCTGGCAATGCCAGTGTCATAACTCCTACCAACACAGAGGATGGCACGGAGGCCCAGAGAGGCCTTGATCTTGCACGGTGGAAACCCGTGAGTAACTGAGTGGGTGAATGACTCTGCCAAGGTCTCCTGTCTTACTCTAGGAGTGAGACATAAAAACTTCATAGCTGAGGCTGGTCGCAGTGGCTCATGCCTGTAATCCCAGCATTTTGGGAGGCCAAGGTGATGGATCGCCTGAGGTGGGGAGTTCGAGACCAACCTGACCAACATGGAGAAACCCCATCGCTACTAAAAAAAAATTAGCCAGGCATGGTGACACATGCCTGTAATCCCAGCTACTCGGGAGGCTGAGATAGGAGAATCACTTGAACCTGGGAGGCAGAGGTTGTGGTGAGCCAAGATGGCACCATTGCACTCCAGCCTGGGCAACAAAAGCAAAACTCCGTCTCAAAAACAAAAACAAACAAAAGACAAAAAACACAAAAAAGTTCACAGCCGAATGGAGACACGAGCAGGAAAGCAGACAGTTAAGCTACAATGTGCCACCCCCTCTAACACAGTTTTCCCTGAGGTTCCTCTCTCTTCAGCACTTTAGAGAAGCTGGGAGGGCTTCTCTGAAAAGGTGAGTCTGGAGCTAAGGATTTGCAGAGGCCAGTGGACAGTGGGGCAGGAAGGGCTTTCCAGGCAGAAGGAACAGCATCTGCAAAGACACGGAGGATGCATGGTCTACTCAGGGAACTGGGAGGAAGGTGGCTTGGCTGGAGCCTCACGGCCAAAAAAGAGACTGGCAGGTTGTCAGAGCCAGTTTAGAAGGGGCCTTAGAGGAGCTTAGGCTTCACCTTGAGGGTGATGAGGAGCCATTGCAGGGCTCAGCTCTGCGCTCTCGATCCGTCCGGGCACCTCAGGGGCTCAAGGATGAGAATGGGAGCATGAAGGTGGGGAATCTGGGGTGCTCTTAACAGGTTGTGGACAGGGAGCTGTGCTAAGGCAGTGGCTTGGGGTGGAAAAGATAAGAGGAGTAGGTAGCAGGACTGAGGGCTTGATGAGGTGTGGAGCTGAGGGAGAATGGGACTCAGCCTGCTGGCTTGGGTGTGTGTGTAGTAGTGACATGGGCGTCTGTGGCAGTCAACCCTCTCGTCAGCTGACCCACCCTGTGGAGTTGGAGGTCCTCTCCCAGCCACGAGAAAATCGCTGTGGCAGCTCCTAGTGCCAGTTCCAGCAAAGGCTACCCCTACCACCTGACTGCTTGCAGACCGTGTCCTAGCAACCTTGCAGCCCTCCCCTTGGCAACATGAGCTCCTCCTCTGACTGCGCTGGAAGGAAAGGTGGGGCTGGGATGCCCCCTGACCACTAGACCTGCCCAGGGGACTTGCCACTTGCAGCCTGCCGGGCTCATCAGGTGGAGGCTGGCCAACCAGGTGAGGGAGGTGGTCTGGACACGGAAAGCCTTGGGAGCTGGGTTCTGACCCCAGAGCTGATGCTCTGTGTGAAAGATCTTGGACATGTTTCTTCCCCTCCACAGGTGTCAGTTTTCCCTTCTGTAAAATAAAAAGGGATCGCTGCAGTCTAATGCTGTCTCATCCCATTTTTGATATTTTCCATGCTTATTGCTTGGATTCTCTGTTGCTGACACAGATTTTAGTGTCAGACTCCAGGGATTTAAATCCTAGTGGACAAGTCATCTCATCCCTGAGTCTAGATATTTTTTTTCTCTGAAAAATGGATATATCTCATGTTTACTCAAAAGGGTTATTAGAGTTGGCTGAAATGGTGTCAATCGAAGTGCTTTACAAATGGCGAAGAATAATTAAGATGAATGTTATTGATTTCATTTCATCACATGGTCCGTGCTCTATTGAAATTCATTGGCCCACAACCAGCAGCGGCCACAGCAGCAAGAGTTTACTGAACACTTACTATGTGCCAAGCATTGTGCTGAGTGTTTTCCTAATATTACAACAACCATGGGAGCTACCTATAATTATTATCCCCATTTTACATATGAACAAAATGGAGGGCTCATACGGTTAAGTATAGGAAGAGCTTGGCCTGGCTCCCTGGCTTCAAAACGTGCTGGTTTGAAATGCATGAGGTGTCCACCTCAGGATCTCTTCTTACATCTTAGGTTTTTCCTCTTGTCTGAAGTCAGAATCTAACAGGGTTGGCTAGTCAGGGGAGTAGCACTAACATTTAATGAGCATCTTTTATGTGCCAAGAATCGACCAGGCTTTCAGATTTAAACGTGTGTGTCAATCACCGGGAGAGCTTGTTAAAATGCAGGTTCTGATTCAGTGCCTCTGAGATGCAGCTGAGATCGTGCATTTCTAATAAACTCCCAGCTGATGTTGATGCTGCCGGTCTGTGGACCACACATTGAGTAGCCAGGCACTAGAGGACTTTAACCAGTATCCTACTGAATCCTGGTGACTAAGTTTTATTAGTTCTGGGTTCAAAGACGGGGAAATCGAGGCTTGAGAGGCAATGCACCTTACTAGGCTCCCAAAGCATACAAGGGCTGGGTCTGATCCTACACAGCACCTTAGGGTACAGGCCCAGTATCACCTCCTTGATGTGTGATCCTTTCTCCGGGCTTCTGTCTCCACAGCCAAGGCAGGCAGTGTTCTCTGGGGCCCCTACCGGGAACAGTTTCTTATTTTCAGTTCTCCATGAGCAGACTGGCTCCTGATACTGGCTCCTAGTGGGAACAGGGCTTGGCCCAGGCAGTGTCCCTGCCGTTGAGCAAATGTCTTAGGGCCAAGATTAGAACCTACTTATGTACAACTCATTTCACCTTCCTCACCCTAATCCCTCCTCTTTTGTATCCTGTCTTTATTTAAAATTTTGATATTTTATTTATCATGGTTTTTTTGCACTAATTTTTTTAAAATATTGCATACAAAGTTATTTATCTTAATCAAGTTTTCAGCATCCCCTTAAATTGTGCACCAGAGGCAGGTGCCTTACTGGCCTCACCCCAGTCCTGGTGGCCTTATGTTGTCTCCCTCCCCCTGCATCCAACCGGCATTAGGATGCTGCCCGCAAGGCACTGCAGTGCCCACACGGCCGCCCGCGCCAATGGATTTATTTCCCAGCAGGTGAGTCCTGCAGATGCATCACTTGCGCTGCCCCTTGGCTGACCTGCTCTAGAGATGGCAGCAGGGACTGTGGCCTGAAGGAGGGCCCAGGGAATCACTCTGACATGGGCTTCACCCCATCCACCCCTTACTGGCTGAGTGACTGAAGGAAGTGACTTCACCACACTTTAGATCACGCTACCCCTCTGTCTCACAAGGAGACTCCCCCAGCCTTCAAGGCCCTGCCTAACCCCAGCCTCACAGCCTTTCTGCTCTCACCATCTGTGACCTCCTCCTTGCTCACTTGGTTCCTGCCCTGCAATCTTGTCAGGGTTGTTTTTGTCCTAGGACCTCTGCATGTTCTGTTCCTTCTGCCTCTACGCTTGTCCCATAGGCAGGTTCTTCTCATTCAGATGCCAGCCCCAATGCCTCTTCCTTGAAGCCTTCCCTAATTTAAACAGCCTCATCCTCCTTGGCACACTGTCTTTTACTTTCTTTCTAGTATTTATATGACTTGGTGAAATGATTTTGTTTACTTGCCTGGTTTTTTTCTCCCCACTAGAAAGTGAGCTCCACAGAGGCATGGCCCTTGTCTTCCTCTTCACTGTCTCTCCAGCTTCTAAAACAGTTATTGGCTCATACAACTGCCCAGTGGGTATTGACGAATCAATGAGCTATTCCTTGGGCTTCAGTTTTCACATTTGGGAAGTGGGATGATAACCTTAACCCACAGTGTTATTTTCATAATTGAAAGCACATTTGGGCCGGGCACAGTGGGTGGCTCATGCCTGTAATTCCAGCACTTTGGGTCCCAGCAAACAGATCACCCGAGGTCAGGAGTTCAAGACCAACCTGGCCAACATGGTGAAACCCTGTCTCTACTAAAAATACAAAAATTAGTCTGGTGTGATGTCAGGTGCTTGTAATCCCAGCTACTTGGGAAACTGAGGAAGGAGAATTGCTTGAACCTGGGAGGTGGACATTGCAGTGAGCCAAGATCATGACACTGCATTCCAGCCTGGGTGACAGAGCGAGACTCTGTCTCAAAAAAAAAAGAAAGAAAGAAAGAAAGAAAGAAAGAAAGAAAGAAAGAAAGAAAGAAAGAAAGAAAGAGAAAAAGAAAGCAAGCACATTTGTTGAGCATCTGCTATGTGCCTGTCATTGTGCAAAACGACCCAGCGAGCCCTGGTGGTATTATCCCCATTTTACAGATGATGAACTTGAAGCTCAGAGACGTGGTGGGATTTGCTTAAGATCTTCCAGCTAGAACAGTCAGGGCTGAGGCTCTCTCCTGTTGGAGAAACACCTGGCCCCATGCCCTGCTCTGCAGAGGTGTTCCTGATGTGAGAGCCAGGGCTGAGTTCCTCGGAGCCTTTTGCCATTTGCTGCTTGAACTGCAAGACCCTACTTGCCCGCCTGGCTGTCGCAGCTTCCAACGAGTCAGAGACAGGAATTCTAATGGCTGGTTTTTGTGGAACACAAGGGCCTGCCTCTGCAAATGTGGAGATACATTTTCTCCGCATTGGCACTTACCACGCTGAATGTCTGGGGAACAGTTTTCATCTGCCAGGCACTTTACCAAGATTAACTTTTGAACCCTATGCAGCAATGCTTGTTGCAGATTGAGGGGGTGGCAGGGAAAGTGTGGGCAGTGGTGTCTTTGATCACAGGAGAACCTAGGATTTGGAAGGGCTTGAGACCCCACGTCAACACCTCTGGAAGGTTGGTTTATTTTCTTGAGAAGTGGTTTCTCCATTGTCCTGAAAGCACTGAGCTCCTAGACGATTCAAGGTTTCTGATGTTTGCTGGCCCACTTGGCTACCAATTCAGCAATGTAGTCCCCAAATATTTTCTGAGAATACCCTAGGCATTATTCTAGACTCTGAGGATGCAATGATGGGACAAAATATATGCTGCCTTTGTCCTCCTACAGATATTAACTCAGTGGAGGAGCTGGAGGACAGAGACTGCTGCCGGTAACTGGCTGTGTGACTGTGGGTTAGTTCCCTTCCCTCTCTGGGCCTTTGAATTTTATCTTCCTCTCTATTCTGAACCCCCATGCTTAAAAGTCTTCAATAGCTCCCCATTGCTTACAGAACAAGGTGGGCATCTGTGGCCTGGGATTCAAGGCCCCAAGCCGGGCTCTAGTGGACACTTCTTGGCATGTGCTCCTGGCTCGCCCATCTCCATTTTGCTCCGTTTTTATTTAGAATACTCGTACTCATACGGCACTTTCTGAGTGCCAGGAATGTCTGAGTGCTGCACATATTTTAACTTGTTTAACTCTCACAGAAATCCCTTGAAATAAGTCTTTGGACTCTCATCATCTCCATTTTAAGAATGAGGACATCGAGTCACACAGGGGTAAACAACTTGCCTAAGCCCATGCAGCTTCTCAATGGCAGGGCTGGGGTTTGAAAGCAGGCAGCCTGGCTCCTGGGCCATGCCCTCCACGGCCACCACACACTGCCGCTTGGTGCACCTGTGCAGCAGCCTTACCACTCTCCTTTCCCAGATACAATCCCACATCCATTGTGCACCTCCGTGAAGCCTTCCCTGATGCTTCCCAGGCTGACTTAAATCTTCTTGTCTCTGTTCCCACAATGGCAGCCTTTAGCATGGGATACTGTTGTTCTTGCTTGCCTATTGTCTCCTCAGTTGAATGTTGACCACCTCCGGGTGGGAGAGGCTGTGTCTCACCCTTCCTGCCTCAGTGCTCAGCCCAGCACCCCCGTATCATCCACTCTTCACACAGCAACAGAGGCATTTTTTTTAAAACATCCAGTTTTTTTTTTTTTTTTAACACTCCTCTGCTTAAAGCCATCTGGCTACTATCTATTACATTTAGAATAACAGCTTCAATCCTGACCATGGCCTAGAAGGGCCTGCACGATCTCCTTTCTGTCCTATCCCTGCCCCTGGCGGCTGCTGCTCTCCCCTCACTCACTCCACCTCCCATCTGTCCCCACACAGTCCAGGCTCACATTAGGGCCTCTGCCAGAGCGATTTCCTTTGCCTGGAGTGTGCTGCCCCACGTCGTCACATGACTGACTCTTGTTATTCAGGCCTCAATTCCATGTCACTGGTTCACACAGGCCTTCTCTATCTGTCTGTCTGTCTATTTTCACATTTGCTTTTCAATTGTTATCAATGACTGTGCCTACTGTGAATCTGTGAGCCCCATGAGAACAGAGATTAGCAGTGCCTTGTTCTGCTGTATCACCATCACTTGGAATAGTGCCTGACACAGAATAGCCATTCAATGAGTAAGCGTCTTGAAGGAAGAGGAGATGCTCACCAAGTCCCTTTGGGATCTTACATATTGCAGTTCAACTAGGCCCAGGTAATATAATGCATCGAAGTCAGTCTCATCCCAAGCTGATAGCTGGGATAATTTCACAAGCTGGGATGCCCTATGTTGATCGCTTTTCTATGTCTGGACTGCAATCACACTCCCAGAGCAAGGCACTTTTTTTTTTTTTTTCTGGAGATGGAGTCTCACTCTGTTGCCCAGGCTGGAGTGTAGTGGCACGATCTCAGCTCACTGCACCCTCCACCTGCTGGGTTCAAGGGGACTTTTATTGGCTTTTAATGGCTGTTCTCTGCTGACTTCCCTTCACCAAGGATGCTAAGAGCTCCTTGCATGTGCTCTCAATTGTCTACCTAAGACTTGGGGAAACTTGTGAGACACTGCCCTCCCCATCTGGTAGCAGGGGCTTCCCTGCAAAGTGAAATATCTGACTTGCAGAGTAAAAGCCCCAGAGCCCAGTCAGAACACACATACCCATTATGGCCATCACATTTCATCAGTAATATCAGTAATGGGGAGACTTTATGTTCCCAAAAGGCACAAGAGCTCTGAGTCCTACCAGGGCCTGAGCCAAACACTACTCATTTAGCACCTCCAAGGAGCTGAGGTCTGTAACTGAGCAGGGTGTGCAGCCAAATTCAGGGCAAATGGGAAAAGGAAGGCCTCATATGCATCTGGTTAAGGCAAGCAGGGCAGGCAAAAATCCACAGAAATGAGATCTGGGCTTCTGACTGTTCAGCCTTTTGCTAATGAGAACCTAGGGACCAGCTGAGAGGTTAGCACAGCAGCCAGAAAGAAGGTGCCACCAAGATCAAGTTACTTAGAAAATATATGGAAGGGGCTGGGTGGAGTGGTTCATGCCTTCAATCCCAGCAGCATTTGGGGAGGTGAGGCAAGAGGATCACTTGAGCCCAGGAGTTTGAGACCAGCGTGGGCAACATAGTGAGATTCAATTTCTACAAAAAGAAAGAAAGAAAGAAAGAAAGAAAGAAAGAAAGAAAGAAAGAAAGAAAGAAAGAAAGAAAGAAACTTTAAAAAAATAGCTGGGCATGGTGGTGCACGCCTGTAGTCCAAGCTACTTGGGAGGCTGAGGAGGGAGGACCCCTTAAGCCCAGGAGTTTGAGGATGCAGTAAGCTGTGATTACACTATATATATATATATGTATATACACACACACACACACACACACACACACACACACATATATATATATAGAGAGAGAGAGAGAGAGAAGGGAAACTTGCAAAGGGATCTCAAAGATCAAGACCAACTGTCATACATAGCCATCTTCTTGAGAACCAAGAAGGCTATTTTTTGCCCCCCTTCCTTTTTCCTCTTCCAGCCTCTTTGAGCTAGAGAAGAAAATGGCATCCTAAATTTATGAGTTCATAGATCTGGGTTCTGGTCTCTGCACTATGGAACTTTGGGCCAGTTTCTCCCCATTTTTTACCCCTCTTTTCCTCATTTGTAAAATGTGGCTGTTGAGCCGGATGATTTCCAAATCAATGATTTCCATAATGTTACGCTTTCTAGCCTTAGGAGCTCATGATTCAAATTACTTTGAAAAGGAAGCTCTTGCTTTTTCTCTATGGGGTTTGATTTGTCTTTACTTATTGGTCTAATGCCCAGTGTAGGTAGTGGACATGAACAATTCTGGCATGGTCAAACCTGTTGAGGGTTGATGTATCCCTTGTTTATTTCTGAAACAGTTTCTTTTAATGCATGTGGCTCATCACTATAGTGTGGCTTCTCAAGACATCCTGCAAAGAACAGAAATGTTCAGAATGGATTGAGGAGGGAAGGTCACCATTTGAGTTAGTGACTTCCAGGGTGGTCCAGTATCTGAATGGCAGAAGTTGTACGGATGTTAAAATCTCTCTGCATGAAATGATGTGATGTCTTGGGTTTGCTTCCAAATAAGTCAGTGTGAGTGTGTGCGCATGTGATGAGAGTGGATGTGGGTGTGTGTGATGAGAGTGGGTGTGGGTATAAATGAAACAAAATTGGCCAACTGTTGAAGCTGAATGATGGGTATGTGGGGGTTTATTATACTATTCTTTCTATTTTTCTAAATATGTTTGAAGTATTCCATCATAAAAGGCTCTTTGGAGACTGGCTCCAGCCCTTCTCTCCACTCTCATCTTTCAGTCCATATCCCGAGGACCCTCTGGCACAGTGACATTTCCTTGGTGGCTGGGACTTCACATCTCTTGGCCTTGACACACAGCTCTCTCTGCCTGGGGTCCTTCTCCTCGTCTTTCCTTACAGTTCCTGACTCCTGCTTCTGAGATCCCACCAGCCCAGTTGCCTTGATACTTATCATAACATATTGCAACTGTTTGTTTTCTTTTCTGGCCTGTGACCTCCTCAAGCTACTTCTCTACCTCCCCAGTGCACAGCCAGTGCCTGGTATATAATAAGTCCCCAGTACAAGTTTACAGAAAGGATAATAGCAGTCATAGGATCTACCGTTTTTTGAGCATTTACTATGTGCCACTAAGCTCATTACATGGCTCGCTCATTAAATTATCATCCAAGTGGGTACTATTAATCTTCTCATTCCTCTTTAATAGCTGAAGATAGTCTCAGAAGGTCACTTGCCCAAGGTCACATGCTAGTAAGTAAACCACTCTGCTATTCTTGCATCTGGGATTTTAAGACTTCTCCGTGAATGTTATGCAACAGGACCAGGAGTTAGAGAGCCCGGGTTTTAGGCCCGGCTTTGCTACTAAATTGCTGAGTGACCTTGGGCGAAGCACCCCTGCCCCCTAGGCCTTGTCTTCCGCGGAGACAATGAGTGATCTAGAGTGTCACGTGATCCGAGGGCCCTCCCAGCCTCAGCTCTCAGAGAAAAGGTTTCTCTTCCTCGTATGCTTTCCTGCCGCGGAACTGGCTTCCCTGTTTGGGAACCTCCCGGCTTCACAGACGCCCTCAACCTTTTTTTCTTGCTAATTGCAACCTCCCAGGCCTAAGCCGAGTTCTCGACCTGCGATCTGGGTCGCCCCCTCCCCACTGCCTTGTCTGCGGTCTGGGATTTCTCTGGAGGTGGGGGCGAACCCCGGGGCGTGAGGGAGAGAGGGAGCCTGGAGCTGTCCCGTTCGTGAGGCTTCCCCGCGGCTTCTCAGCCCCCCTCCCCCTACGGAAACTCAGCCTCACACTTTCTAGGGATGTTCCGGGGACAGCCGGAGTCAGTGATTGCAGCTGCCAGCCGCGGGCTTCTGTGCTGGGCTCTTGGAAGTCCGCGGTTCTGAGCTGGGATGGGGGTGGGGGTCTGGAGGGAAGAAGGGGCGGCGCACTTCTTCCTCCCCGCCGAGACCTCAGCCTAGGCCCAGCCCGCCCAGCGGAGCCGGGACCCTTCTGTGCCTGTGTCCCCTCCACCCTTTTGCCCACTCTTAGCTGGGCCCCGCCATTGCACGGCCAGGCCTCGGCGGACGGCAGACCCAAGCCGGAGACGCGCGGCTGTGCTAGGCCCCCGCCCAGCTCGCCGGTGACACCGCTCTGGGAGAAGCTGAAATCCCCCGATCGATGCAGCCTCACGCCACCCCTAGGCGCGCAGGGGGCCCCAGACCCGCGGCTTTGTTCGCGGTTCGCTGTGCAGCAGGAGAGAGCTGTCCGCCGCCGCGGTGCTGGCGCGGGGAGCGGCGCGCGGGGGCGAAGGACTGTCCTTAGCAGCCGCGCGGAACCCGGGCGGAGGGTGCAGAGGAGCCTGCCCGGCCGCCGCTGTCCTCCGCTGCAGTGCTGACCCGGGAGGGACCCCGCGCGGCGCGGGAGCTGTCCCCGAGGTAGTGCTGGAGCGAGAAGCCCGAGGCGCCCTCTGCCTCGCCCCGGAAGAGCCGCCGGCGGCTGAGAGCTCTAGGGAGGGGGAGAGGCCGGAGGAAGCCGCCTTCAGGAAGCTCTCGAGCGCGGGGCCTGTGGCCGGGGTCTCTCCGCCAACCGCTCCCGCGGAGGAGGGCGGCTCAGCCACAGGGAGCGAGCGCGCGTTCTACAAACCTGTTGGAGGTTGCAGCTCCTCCGCGGCCGACCAGGGCGCCCGGGACCGAGGTTCTGGCGCGTTTCTCCCTCCCCCTCTTCCTTGACTCCTCCGCCGAGGCGCTCCCTCCTGCCTGGGCTAGCACACGTGCACGCGGGGGGCGCCAAGCCCCGTTTCTGTCCGCCCCGAATGTCTGCCGAGCTGCAGGGCACAGAGCCCAGAGGCCTCCCCCCAAGGGCAGACCCGCTCCCAGGGAGACCCAAGCTTCCCGAGAAAGGAGGCGGGGGCTGGCGGCGGAGACGAGAGAGGGCGCCAGCAGAGGTGGCCGTGAAATCAAGGAGACAAGGGAGAGTTCCCACACAGGCAGTGCTGCCCTGAAGTTCGAGGACTTAGGGGTCTGCCACTAGGGCATCCTGACTTTGAAATATGTCTTTCTCCATTTCTGTGACCAATAACCAAATGCAGGTCTACCTACCTGTTCTGCTGCAAACTGCACTCACTGGCCTGACAGCCGCTAGTACCTCATTCCAGGCTGTCTTTTACCATGTCCCAGAGAAAGCTCTCTAAACTAACTTTTTGACGGGATCCTTCACTAGCAAGACAAGCTATGTGCCCATCATGACAGAGGACCACTTATTCTGAACAGGCTTACCCCAGTGCCTTAGCACCTGCCCTTCCCTTTGGCTGAGACTTTCTCCCTTCCTTACTACTTATGCTTTATCTGCAGGTGAAAGCATCCTCATTTTACATGCAAATTTTCCTGGCCCCTAAGGCACAGTCAGTCACTGCCTCCTCTAGAATCCCTCAGCCTTTACATCCCTCCACTACACTTCTCATCACATTGTGTTACTCATGCACCTCTATCCTCAGTTGCCAGGCTAATAAAAACTGGTTCCATATTTTATGTTTCTCTGTATCTTCATCTCCTAGCCTGGTGACTGGCACACAATAGAGGTTGGGTTATATCTGCTGAATGAATGTACACATGAGAAGCAGAGGTCAAAATAACTTCCTTTTCTTCATGTGATTGCTCATTCGATTTCTTTCTTTCTTTCTTTTCTTTTCTTTCTTTCTTTCTTTTTTTTTTTTTTTTTTTTTTTTGAGACAGAGTCTCGCTCTGTCGCCCAGGCTGGAGTGCAGTGGCGCGATCTCGGCTCACTGCAAGCTCTGCCTCTGGGGTTCATGCCATTCTCCTGCCTCAGCCTCCCAAGTAGCTGGGGCTGCAGGCGCCTGCCACCACACTGGCTAATTTTTTGTATTTTTAGTAGGGATAAGGTTTCACCGTGTTAGCCAGGATGGTCTCTATCTCCTGACCTCGTGATCCGCCCGCCTTGGCCTCCCAAAGTGCTGGGATTACAGGATGAGCCACCATGCCCGGCCTGATTTCTATTTTGTAAATCACATCCTTCGAAGCTCCATATACAGCATCCATGTCCAACCCTCCTGCCTCCTCATGACCCACTCTCCCTTGTCTCAGTAATTCCTCCTACAATGGCCTCCATTTTGTATCAAGGTGTTTTTAAAGGTTTTTTTTTGTTTGTTTGTTTAATTTTATTTGCTGTTTTCTTTGCTTGGGATCCTCATCATCTTGATCTTTATATGGCTGTATACTTGTTTAAATTTCAGTTCAAATGTCACCTAGTCAAAGAGGACTTCCCTGGCCACCTACCTAATGCTTCCTCCCCCAATCACTCTATAACATTACCTGTTGCATTTCTTTTGTTGTTGTTGTTAATACTTATTACTCTCTGAAATTATTTTATTTATATGCTTACCTGTGTATCATTCACTTTCCCTCAACTAGAATTCAAACTCAACCAGAGCAAGGATCCTGTCTGTCAAGCTTACTGCAGTGTTTTCAGTGGTTAGCATTCTGAGAAGAACTGAACTTACACCAATGTATCAATAGTCCCTTTCTCCTTGGAAAGGCTTGAGCTACTTTGCAGGTCATTGTAAAGTCTTCTATTAGGCACAAATCATCTACGAATGTTTAAGGAAAGAGGATCACACTGATACTCCATGAGATAGGGAAGGAGAGAGCCCCTTTACATAGGTATGTGGCTATAAAGTGACAGACCTGGACCATAGCCCCTTTTCACTACAGATGGCAGAAGAATAGCAATTCACTCCTACTCACCGTTTAAAGTAATTTCAAATTCAAGATCTCACTTGATATTTCTGACAATCTTATCTGGTAAGCATTATTCTTCCCATTTTATGCCAAATCAACTGAGGCCAAAAGAGGCAGACAGACTTGTACAAGGTCACGCAGCTTCTAAATACTGACACTGATCTAGAACTGTGACATAGCTTCTGAATTTCCTGGTAGTAGGAGACCCAAGCACATACACATTGGATTATAATACAATTTGATAATTGCTCAGCAGTGATTCTCAACCTGGAGAGGCGTGGGGTACTGTGGGGAAGAACTGGATAGGCTGTCAAAATCAGAATAAAACGGAACTCTTTTCAGTAATGATAATTTGTTGAGTGCTTTCCAGGTGTCAGGTACTCTACTGTTTTATGTACTTTGTCTCAACTTGTCATTTTTTTCTTATTCCTATCCCCTTTTCACAGAGGAAACTGTCTTAGGGAAGTTAAGTAACATGGCCAAGGTCATGGAGCTGGTAAACAACTGAGCTGGGGCTTAACCTGAGTTTTTTTGACTCGAAGCCTGAACTCTTAATCATTATGCACCCCAGAACTATTGAATCTGAACTTCTGGTGAGCAGTATGGGCCTGGGATTTGAAGATGATTTTAGGTCATTCTGATATATTTTTGCCTTTACTGAGAAATGCTCATGGAAGGGATGAACACTGCCTGTTAGGAGGAGTTACGGAAGGGTGAAATTGGACCTTAAAGGATTAAGTGGGGATTTTACAGGCAGACAAAAGGAGGAGAATATGTCAGATAGAGGAAATAGTATATTTAAGAGCCTTGGGGTGTGAAAATGAAGGGACTGCTATAGGTTCGGTATGGATGGCTATAAAGCTGATGTAGGGAATAGGGGATGAGAAATTAGGCAGGAATTGGTTTGGACTTGGCTGCAATGCCTCTATTCCATAGACAGCCTCTATTCCATAGACTGTTGAACAACTGCTTTAACAACTGCCATCACCATCTGACCATCCCCACAGCAACAGCATTGAATCAATACTTTACAATTTGTAAAGTGCTTTAATAGTGCACCATCCCTGTGAGCTTGTTCTTATTGTCCGTAGAACCTAGTAGAGAACCTGAGACAGTGTAGGTGCTCAGTATTTGTACAGGAACAGTTGGACACAGGTGGGAATCTAGCTTAAAGGCTGCTGCAATAATTCAAAGGGATGAGAAGTATCACTTAATCTAGGAGTGCACAACTCTGGACTATGGACTCTGGAAAGTTGAAGTGTATTGCCCCTTATCTCCAAGCACTTTGGGGAGGCTGGAATTTAGCTCTCCAAAATGGTTGCTGAATAATTATAACAATTTTCCTTTCCCATATACAGAAAAGCATATTAGCACCTAGACAGCCAATGCCCAGCTAAGCCAGGATTTCCTCTGTTGTATATATGCACTTTATGTCTTTTGGCTCCTGGATTTTGGCCCTGATGGACTTTATTATGTGGCAATAACATTATATGCCATCATTTGTTTTCTTGATTTAAAGGGCAATCACCATGCTAATGAAACAGTCTTGGCACAAGAACTAAAATCTACCTTCTGTCTCTTCATCTCTCAGGGAAGTCCACACAGACCCTGATAATGGCTAACTTACAGAGGGCTGAATTGTATCAGGGATCGTTAAAGCCTTTGAAACATATTAACCCAATGAGGTAGGTATGACTGTCATCCCCACTTCACAGACAAGTAAGAAAGAAGTCAAGATATTTGTACTCTGAAGAGGTCAAGATTGTACTCTGATGGAGGCAACCTTCAATACCCAGCTGCTTAATTTGAAAGGCTGGGCTGGGCGCAGTGGCTCATCACTTGTAATCCCAGCACTTTGGGAGGCCAAGGCAGGTGGACTGCCTGAGGTCAGGAGTTCAAGACAAGCCTAGCTAACATGGTGAAACCCCGTCTCTACTAAAAATACAAAAATTAGCCGGATGTGGTGGTGCACGCCTGTAGTCCTAGCTACTGGGAAGGTTGAGGCAGGATAATAGCTTGAACCCTGGAGATGGAAGTTGCAGTGAGCCGAGAACATGCCACTGTATTCTAGCCTGTGTGACAGAGTAAGACTCTGTCCAAAAAAAAAAAAAAAAAAAAAAAAAATCTCCAGGCTCCAACACTACAGCTAAATGCCTCTAAGGTAAAACATTTTCATTCTGTTTCCTGCCAGACCTGTTCAACCCTGGACAAAATAATTTCATTTCTGCAAGCCTCAGTTTCCTCTTCTGTACAGTGGGGATAAAAATACCTATCAAGGAATGTTGCTAGAGGAAATAAATAAAGGAATGTATGAACACTTCCAAATGATGCTACTTCCTCTCCTGATCTTCCTCGTTTGGAACAGTCGCTCCACTGTATGCCCAACTGCTGGAGTCATAAACCCAGAGTCCACTGTTGAGTTATTCCTTCTCCTTCACATCCAATCCATCAACAAGTCATTTAGGTTCTTTTACCAAAGCATATCCTAAATTAGTCCACTTCTATCCTTCCCCACCACATCCCCTGTAGTTCTCTTCACCGTCATTTCCTGCCTGGACCACTACAACATCCTCTTACCTGGTCTCGTTCCTTTCTTGCTCCCCCAAATAATTTGTAAAATATATATCCCATACAGAAAAGAACACAAATTGTGTGAACATCTTGATTATCACAAAGTGAACACAACTGTGTAACCAACACCCAGATAATGAAACAGAACATGATAGACCCCAATTTGATATCCCTGTTATCCCCTCTCAAAGGAAAGCAAAGCACAATTCTGACTTCTGACCCTATAATTTCACCAATTTTTAAACTTCATAAAATGGAACTCTACAGGTAGGGCATGGTGGCTCACGCCTGTAATCCCAGCATTTTGGGAGGCCGAGGCAGGCGGATTGCCTGAGGTCAGGAGTTTGAGACCAGCCTGGCTAACATGGTGAAACCCCGTCTCTACTAAAAACACACAAAAAATTAGCCAGGCGTGGTGGCGCACACCTGTAGTCCCAGCTACTCAGGAGGCTGAGGCAGGAGAATCACTTCAACCCCAGAGGCGGAGGTTGCAGTGAGCCGAGATCGTGCCATTGCACTCCAGCCTACATGACAGAATGAAACTTCGTTTCAAAAAACAAACAAACAAGCAACAACAACAACAACAAAAAACCAACTAGACAATCGCTTTTGAATTTTGATTTTTTTCTTTTGCTCAATATTAGGTTTTTGAGATTCATCCATATTGTTGTCTGTGTCAGCAATGTTATTTTTCATGCTGTGTAGTATTTCACTATATGAATACACCTCAGTTTGTTGATGGAGTGTTTCATTGTTTCCAAGCTTTGTGTAAATCTTTTGATACATACATGCAGGTGTTTTGGTCAGTTATTTTCCCAGAAGTGGAGTTTCTGGGTGAGGTATGCAAATACTTAGCTTTAGCAGATACTCCCAAACAGTTTCCGAAAGTGGGGATACCAATTTTTGTTTTGTTTTGTTTTTCTTTTTTTGAGATAGAGTCTTGCCCTGTCACCCAGGCTGCAGTGCAGTGGCATGATCTTGGCTCACTCCAACCTCCACCTCCCAGGTTCAAGTGATTCTTGTGCTTCAGCCTCCTGAATAGCTGGGATTACAGGCATGCACTACCATTCCTGGCTAATTTTTTTGTATTTTTAGTAGAGATGGGATTTCACCATGTTGCCCAGGCTGGTCTTGAACTCCTGAGCTCAGGCAATCTGCCTGTCTTGGCCTCCCAAACTGCTAGGATTACAGGTGTGAGCCACCACACTCAGCCAAGGGATACCAGTTTTAATCCTGTATGTTGTGTATGAGAATTCTAGTTGCTCCATCTCCTCACCAACACTTGGTATTGTCAGGCTGTTTTTAATTTTAGACAATGACTAATAAAGTAATTTTCCACTTTTAATGATTATTTGAAAACTTTCTTTTGTAAAGTACCTGTTAATGACTTTTGTCAACTTTTCTATTGTGATTTTTTTTTCTTGATTAATATGACTTTTATATCTATTCTGGAGAGGGATCCTTTGAGATTATATATATTGTAAATATCTTCTCCCATCAGGTGGTTTGCTACTTTCCCTCTGCTGGTGGTGTCTTTTGATAACCAAAATTTGCTAATTTATTAAAGTTCAATTTATCTACTTGTAAAGCAGTTTTCGTGTTCTGTTTAATTTTTGCCTACCCGAGATTATGAAAATATTCTCTTTGTTATCTTATAGAATCTTTATTGTTTTATTTTTTATATTTATATTTGTAGTCCACATCAAATTTATTTTAGTATATGGTGTAAAGTATTGGTTATGATTTTTTTTTTTACCCATGTCATTATCCTATTGATACAGCACCATTTATTGAAAGAAAGACTATTTCCCTTTTCTGCTCTGGGTACTATCTTTGTTATAAATCAAGTACCCACATGTTTTAGTCCATTTTGTGTTGCTGTAACAGAATATCTGAGGCTGGGTAATTTATAGAGAAAAGTGACTTACTTGGCCCACAGTTCTGGTGGATGAAAAGTCCAGGCTTGGGCAGCTGCCTCTGGTGAGGACCTCATGCTGCTTCAATTCATGGCATAAAGTGGAAGGAGAGCGGGCACTGCAAAGAGGTCATATGGTAAGAGAGGAGACGAGAGAGTGAAACCAAGGAAGCCAGACTCTTTAACAACCCACCTTCTGGGGGAACTAATCCATTCCTGTGAGAGCAGGAACCCACTCGCCCCTGTGGGAGGACATTAATCTATTCTTGAGGGATCCTCCCCCATGACCCAAACACTTCCCACTAGGCCCCACCTCCCAACACTACCACATTGGGGATCAAATTTTATCCTGAGTTTTGGCAGGGACGAAGCACATCCAAACAATTAGCACCACATTTGTGTGGGTCCAATGTGGCTTGTATGAACCAGATCAAATTACCAGCCTCTTGCTAAAAATTTCTTTTCTTTTTTTTTTTTTGAAACAGAGCCTCGCTCTTTCGCCCAGGCTGGAGTGCAGTGGCAATCTTGGCTCACTGCAAGCTCCACCTCCCGGGTTCATGCCATTCTCCTGCCTCAGCCTCCCCAGCAGCTAGGACTACAGGCGCACGCCACCATGCCTGCCTAATTTTTGTATTTTTAGTAGAGACAGGGTTTCACCGTGTTAGCCAGGATGGTCTCGATCTCCTGACCTTGTGATCCACCCGCCTAGGCCTCCCAAAGTCCTGGGAATACAGTCGTGAGCCACCGCACTCGGCCACTAAAAATTTCTAATGGTATTTTTCCTGCTGAACTTAGAATGAAATCCAAACTTTATACAATGGCCTTCAAGGTTTTTGCATAATTTGGTGCCACCTGGGTTTTTTATTTTATTATTCCATCAGTAACCCTGATGCTCACTCCACACTAGCTGCAGTTGCTTTGTGTACCTTGAACACATACCTCTCATTCTCGGCTTTGGGCCTTAGCTCCTTCCAGGAGTGCCCATTCTTCAATATTCAGGCCTTTGTGTCAATGTTTATTTCTCAGAGAAAGTTGAACTCCTTGCATTCTCTAAAATAGCCTCTTCTTGCCCCAAGTTGCACTATATGATTACCTTGTTTTATTTTTGATAACACACGCTACTCCTTGAAACATCTTATTTATGGTTATTTTCTGTTTCTTTCACTAGAATGTAATGTCCATGAGAACAAGGACCATATCTGTTTTGTTTATCTCTGAACCCATAGCTAAAATGCTATGATAAGGACATTGGGTCTTAGTCATTTTGTGTTGCTACAACAAAATACCTGAGACTGAGTAACTTATAAAGAACAGAAGTTTATTTTCTCATCGTTTTGGAGGCTGGGAAGTACAAGATCAAGGCACCAGCATCTGGTGAGGGCCTCCTTGCTGTGCCCTCACATGGCAGAAGGTGGAAAGACAAAAGGGATGAATTCTGGTCTCACATGGCAGAAGAGCAGAAGAGAGAGCGCTCACTCCCACAAGCCCTTTTTGTAGTGGCTTTAATCTGTTCATAAGGCAAGGCCTCTTGACCTAAAAGCCCTCCCCGAAGACCCTACCTCCCGGTGCTATTGCACTGGGGATTACATTTCCAGCACGTGTATTTTGAGGACACATACAGACCACAGCACCCACAGTGCTGGCAAAAGTAGTCAATGCATGTTTGTTGAATCAGTGAGAATGACACTTTTTCCACTCTAATTTCCATGTCATCTAGCTCTAGAGTCAATGCAATAAACAGCACCTCAAAAATTCTAGCATTGTATGACACACAACTGGGTAGGTAGACAATTTCCAACATCATCAATTTTGCACCTGACTTATTTTCCTATTATTATTGATATTCATAAATCCCAGTTGTTATAATTTTAGCAAATCAATTTATATTAATTTTTTGAGGTGAAAAGAAGGAAAACTGATACTTCTTAAATGTTTATTATATATCATCCAATCCTCAAAACAGCCATATGAAAGAAGGCGTTATCACCCCCAGTTAGCAGATGAAGAAATGACGACTCAGAGAGACAAGTATAGCTAGTGCTCACAGAAGCAGCTGGATTACATAAAATTACTCTAATAAAGCTGGTTCAAACCCATTTCAGATTATGCTATTGAAATCATGGCACATGCAATGGAGGCATTTAGCAGGTGATTCAAATATTGGCTTTGAGGACCTAAACCTGAGTTCTAGGCGTGGTCTTACCCCTCATCAACTTTGTGACATTGGGCAAGCCAGATGGAACTCAGTTTCCTCTCTGTAAAATGGGAATAAAATAAAACTACTTCTTAGCATTATTGACAGGATTAAATGGTAATATGACTATAAAGTGCTTGCATTTAAGAAGAGCTCAGTATATGTAGGTTGCTATTCTTATTGTTCGTGTCATATAGAGTAATTTCACTTTGCTCTTTCAAGATGTTGCTGAGGAGTTGCAATAGGAGATAAGATGCCCAGAGGTAATTAATGCAGTTTTACAGTTGTATGTAAACTCCTTCAAGCCAGTACTTCAGTGAGTGAGTGATCCTCTTCTGATGGGAAAGAAGAACATTCTTAGCATGTCTCCACTCCTTGTGGAGAGGAAGGTAACAGGTTCAGAGAGGTGAAGTGACGTACCCAAGGTCACAGAGCTTGAATTCATGCCAAAATTCATCTGACTCTCAAGCTTTGGTACAAATTCAAGTCACGAAGGTGCTTGGTCCCCTCCCCTGGGTTCTGAAACCACAGCCCCTCCCTTCTCCACTGTGTCTGCCACAAGGATAAAGAAAATCCACAGATAATCCCTAAACCTCATTTGAAGCCAATAATCACATCCATTTATCTCCTCTCCAAGCTACTTATTGCAGCGGTGGATAAGAGGTCTGCTGATCAGGGTCCACAGCCTCTCTGGGCTCTGCCTGGCTGCGAGTAGGGAATGTTCTGGGACTGGGTGGGAGGCAGAGCCCTATGGTAAAAACAGTAGACAATCAGACCCTGACTCACGGTCTAGGGGTGGCATTGAGGGTCCGGAGGACCATAATATCCATAGCTCTCTCAACTGAGAGACAAGTACTTTGTGGTCATTTATCCAGTGAGACAGTAATAGCTCTCTGAGCCTCAGTTTCCCTATCTGCAAAACAGAGACAAGGAGATTTGTGTTGCATGGTCCTTGTGAACATTCAGTGACATGATGTATGTGTAACAAGGTGTTAGTGAACTGTTTATATTTCAATGTCAGCTGAAGTCACAGAGACCAGAAATAAAATGTATATGCCAAGCAGCCTCAGGCAAAGTGAGGTGCCTGTCTACCAATGGAGGATATACTAATTGATTTTGAAACAATTTTGACCAGGCTTGAGGGCATACAAAGTTGAAGTTAAGGAGAGCAGGAAAGGGGAATTCTTTGGAATTAGTGGAGTGCTGAGTATCACGCCACCCCATTACTGTCATGGGGAGGGACAGGAGAACCTCAAGAGTGAGAGGGAGGATGGGAGTGGTAGCTTACACCTACAATCCCAGTGCTTTGGGTGGCCAAGGTGGGAGAATCACTTTACGTCAGGAGTTTAAGATCAGCCTGGACAACATAGCGAGACCTCACCTCTACAAAATATACATATATATATTTGGTGAATACCTGTAGTACTAGCTACTTGGAAGGCTGAGTTTGGAGAATTGCTTGAGCCCAGGAGTTCAAAGTTGCAGTAAGCTGTGATTGTGCCACTGCATCCAGCCTGGGCAGCAGAGCAAGACCCTGTCTCTTAAAACAAAAGGTAAAAGGAAAAGGGGCTTCAAGGTTAGCTCTTGGAGGGTCTCATCTGGGTCTCCTGACATTGGAGAATCCTTGGGCTAGTGTCACCCCTATCTGGAAGAGTCATTACAGACCGTCTTGATAGGATTCATTATTTCAACAAATATTTGCTGAGTACCCTAGGGGGCCAAGAATAGTTCTAGATGCTTAGAATTCATCAATGGATAAAACTGAAAATCTCTGTCTTTGAAAATTTCATCTTCTCGTGGAACAGGGAGACATATAATAAATCCATAAATATTTAAGACATTTGTCGTGATAATTGTTATGGAAAAAGTTAAAACAGAGATGGTGCTAGAAGTACTGGAGATATTGATTTTTTTCCTGGGGGGTCAGAGAAGACCTTGCCTATAAGGTGATATTCAAGTACAACCTTGAAAGAAATGAGAGAATAAGCCCTGTGGGTAAGAAGCAGGGACCAGGTGGAGTGTGCCCCACACATCTGTGGAACTGTGAAGACTGTAGGTGGCTGGAGTGGAGTGAATGAGGGGAAAGTGGTTGGAGGGAGAGGTCAGAGGAATGGAAGTGAGGGAGCTAAAATGCTATGATAAGGACATTGGGTCTTAGGTGGTATTCAATAAACCCTGGATAATGAAAGGCAAGAACAGAGGGAAGGAGGGAGGCAAGGGACTTGGAGTCTGTTTGGAGTTGGTTTGGATACAGCCAGGGAATCTGCCTAGTGGAAAATAATAGTACTATCAGGGGGCCTAAGGGTGGGTCATGCCATCAGCCAGACTCACCAATGATGGAATTCAGGGTGCCCAGAACCAAGGGCAGCATGAAACAGGCTGTCCTGGTGGGCCTATGTGTGTACTGAGTAGGGGATGAAGAACTTGGGCTCGGTCTGTGTTTTGCCATTTGGGAGCAGCTTTGAGTTGGTTTTCTAGAAACTCATCTCCCAGGAAGTCAATGACAATGCCAGGAAAAAAATATAGACCTTAGGAGTTCAAGTCTCATCTTTATCACTAATCAGTTATGTGTTCTTGGCCAGAACCTCGGTTCGGTAATCTAGACATTGGAGTTACTTGTATCTACCTTTCAGAGAAAATGTGGGGCTCCAAAAATTAATGGATGAAAAGGAACTGTTCAAAAGTGTGCATGAAAACTTATGTTCATACAAAAAGCTGAACACAGATGTTTATAGCAGCTTTATTCATGATTTTGCAAAAACTTGGAAGCAGCCAAGATGTCCTTGAGTAGGTGAATGGATAAATAAACTGGGGAACATCCATACAATGAACATTATTCAGTCCTAAAAGGAAATGAGCTGTCAAGCCATAAATAGACATGAAGGAAACTTAACTGCATGTTAAGTGAAAGAAACCTGTCTGAAAAGGCTACATATTGTATAATTCCAACTATATGACATTCTGGAAAGGGCAAAAGTATGGAGACAGTTAAAAGACCAGTGGCTGCCAGGGGTTGGGGGAGGGAGAACACAGTGGTCAGTGGAACACAGAGAACTTTTAGAGCAGTGAAACTACTCCGTATGATACTACAGTGGTGGATACTTGTCATCATACATTTGTATAAACCCACAGAATGTGCGACACTGAGTGAACCCAAATGTAAACTATGGGCTTTGGGTGATAATAATGTGTCAATGTAAGCTCATCAAATGCAACAAATGTACCCTCTGGTGGGAAATACTGATAAGTTGGTAGGCAATGCATGTGTGAGTGCAGAGGGTATGTGGATATCTCTGTATCTCCATTCAATTTTGCTGTGAACCTAAAACTGCTCTAAAAATTAAAGTATATATATGTATATTTTAAAGAGTTGTGCAAACATGCATTATTATGACCATTTTGAGGTCAGTTAAATATTTTAATGTGTTCTTCATTCAGGAAACATGTGGAGCTTGCAGTTTGGGGTCAATTTCTAGCGTTCTAACATTCATTTCCCCCTTCCTAAGAGTATCTTGCATTTCTCATCCATGTAGGTTGATTATTATTGACTCCATTCCCAGAGGGTACACCCAATTAGCTTAAACCAACGAGTATCTCTCATCCTCCTGACCACACAGATTACATATGGATTAACCAATGACATGTCGTCCAAATCAGCCAACCAAGACAATAAGACTCAACTTGGACACTTTTATTGAGTCATTGGGGAGTGGACTTGTGTAACTCTTGAAGATATTGACAGATGATCCTGTGATCAGGAGGGGAGCCAGCTTTAGGATGAGACCTTTAGGATGAGGGTACTGAATTCTTGGTGGCATCACTGAGTGTCTGGATCAAGCCTTACCTGAAGCTATGTCTACCTCTATCTTTTGCAATTCTACCAGTTGCCTAATTTCATTTATTTTTTAACCAGTTTAAGTTGGGTTTTCTGATACTTTCAGTATAATGAGTTCTAACTGCTATATAGTGGGTTCTGAGGCCCCAAAGTTCGGTTTAAAAAAGTTTGGATTTAGAATTTCCTAATGTGAAGTTGTATCCATAAACTTCCTGCACCAAGACCCATCCCCAAGGCAGTGTGAAATTTTTCAATACAGATTGAGCATTCTAAATCTGAAAACTTAAAATAAAAAATGCTTCAAAATCTGAAACTTCTTGAGTAAACTAAAAGCTCATTGAAGCATTTCAGACTTTAGATTTTCAAATTAGGAATGCTCAACTGGTAAGTAGAAAGTAAACATCCCAAAGTCCAAGAAAAGCCTGAAACACTTCTGGTCCCAAGATTTTCAGATAAGGGATGTTCAACTTGTATCAGGTTCCCCTGACTATGGAGTTGTTAATTGCTGCTTGCTTCTCTTCGTGATAATTGGGACCCATCTGGCAGAAATTTCAGCATTGTACTGTGGCATCGGGGACGGGATAGAATTGGTCTGGGTTATTTCCTGGATGAGGCTGATATAATCCAAGTATACATATAGAATGGAGAGGAGAGCCAAAGATAGCACAAGGGAAGAGGATGAAGGAAGATGAACTAAGGAGGTGGAGACAAGTGGGAGGCAGAGTGGGAGGGAGGACGGGGGAGTAGAGTGCACCTGGAGCTTTGGAGTGAGGCAGCCATCTTCGATGCTCTTCCTCAGTGAGTGCAAGCAGGGGCTGGGCATTTGCTGCAGGGGCTGGGCATTTGCTGAAGGATGGGCAAGCTGGGGCTGAAAGAGGATCCTGAGAGACTGGCGAACATCCTCCTCCTCTGGTACTAGGAAAAAGCAAGTTTGGCCAGCAAAACACCACAGCCAAAGACACAACAATAACAGGTTGTGTTCCAGGCATATAGAAGAGGTTATTGGTTTCTGTTACGGCTAATTTTGTGCATCAGCTTGACTGGGCCTTAGGATGCCCAGACAAATGGTTAAACATTATTTCTGGGTGTGTCTGTGAAGACGTTTCTGGAAGTGATTAGCATTTGAATCGGTTGACCAAGGAAAGCAGATGGCCTCCCCATTATGTGTGGGCATCACCCATCCATTGAAGACCTGAATAGAATGAGAAAGGGGAGGAGGAGCAAATTAACTCTGCCTGACTGCTTGAGTTCAGGCATCAATCTTCTCCTGCCTTCTGCACTCTAGTTCTCAGGCCTTCAGACCTGACTCAAATCTATGCCATCAGCTTTCTGGTTCTCAGGCATTCAAACCACACCACCAGCTTTCCTGGGTCTCTAGCTTGCAGATGGCAGATAGTGGGACTTCTCAGCCTTCATAATTGTGTGAGCCAAAACCTTATAATAAATCTCTTCATATATATGAATATATATGTGTGTGTGGTTTCCAGAGAAACAGAACCTATATATATATGTATATATATACATACACACATTTATACACACACTTATATATAAATATGTTCTGTCTCTCTGGAGAACCCTGACTAATAAAGTTTCCTAAGAATAACTGGGAACCAGAAAAAAGTTCCCACTCAATACAAACCACTTTGAGTAGGGATTAAAATTTTGGCATAAAGGCAGGTTCATAGATTTGACTTGGGCTTTGTCAACAGTTAAAAATATGAAATAAAGTAATGATATCCTATATTTAACAAATCATAGGTCATAATTGAAACTATGAGCTGAGTTTAAGGACAAACAAGAATTGAATCAAATGTTGATGTTCTTGAGAATGTATATTTTTTCCAGTGAAGTTGTTGGATAGCTCATTACTACTGCCTATATGTTTCATTCGGTTTTTGCTGTATAGTTATCAAGAGAATCATTTCTTGAACAAATATTCATGAACTTTAAAATTTTTCACAAGGGTATCTCTTAATACTTTGAGATCACAAGTATTCTCTCTGAAGTGCTTTTGCATTCATTTGCATGGTGTTCCAGTTACTTTGGCTACAAAATAAATCATCCCAAAACTTAGTGGCTTGAAAAAACAACAATCATCTTTTTAGCTCACAAATCTGCCATTGAGGCATGGGCTGGCAGGGAAGTGTAGTCTCTGCTCCACATGCGGATGCTGGACAGGACTAGAGGGTCCACTTGCAGAACTGCTCACTTGCATGGTGGGCAAGTGGTGTTGACTCTCAGTGGGGAGCCCAGTAGGAGCTGAGAAGGGAGAGTGCCCTTGTTTCTTTCTAGCTTGAGCCTCTCCCTGTAAACCTCTCCACAGGTTGGCCATCCTTCCCCTTGTCTGGATTCCAAGAATGAGCATCTCAAGGAAACCAGGCTGAGTCACATGACTTTTTCTCATCTAGTCGCAAAGGTCTAATAATGAACAAAAGGGTGAACTCAAGAGATCTACTGTGCAACATAGTGACTATAGTTAGTAATGATTAATTACATACTGGAAAATTGCTAAGAAAGTAGATTTTAAGTGTTCTTGTCATGAATGAATAAGTACATGAAGTAATGCAAAAAAAAGTCAAATAGTGTCTTTTGCCCTACTCTATTTGTCAACCAATCACTGATTCAAGGGAAATGGATTCTACTTCTCTTTGAGAAGGATGTAAAAAAATTGGGGGGCCATGTTTTAAAATAACTACCGTTCACCCTCTGGCCATAAATTGTTTATGTTCTTCCCATGCGCAAAATATACTCCTACTAATGCTTCCCCCAAGTCCCATCTATTATGTCATTAGGAGCAGGCTAAAGATCTAGAATCTTGTCATTGAAATCAAGCTTAGCTGTGGATGAGGCTCCTTGGGTGCAGTGCACTGGGTACAGTTCTTTGAGTACTATTCCTCTTAATCTAAAGCCCAGTTACCTAAACAGATATGTTATGTCCCCTCCTGACATAATGAGGCAAACACAGGAAAATTGCTAAAAGAACTCCACCCTGACAACCCACATCCCATGTTGAGCAATGAGGTAAGTGGGACAGGAGATGTGATCCTGACACTGTAATATTTGGTCCCAATTTGGAGGAGTTTATTTGAGAGGTCCTATCCCTTAATCTTTGTTTGGAATACTTTGGTATGTGTGTTACTTTATGCACACTCAGCCACCTAAAGCTCAAAAGTTCCTTTCCAGATTAGTGCTCCCAGTATCCCAGTCAAGTTGGGTGAATTCTCCCCTGAAATTCTTCCATTATTCCTGAAGCAAAGGTGAGGCAAATATCAATATTACATGTATCTTACCTATGGTTAAGGGGAGAAAATGGTGATGATGCACTACCATATTACTTTAACAAGTTATTTTATTTGGAAATAGTTCAGGCTCACAGAAAATTTGCAAGAATAGTACAAAGAACTCCAATATACTCCTTCCCCAGACTCAAGATGAATAATTTCAACGAATCACTGCCCAATTCCAAAAGAGAGGTTAGGTGAAAAAAGAGAGCTGAATGTCTCTGAGAATCCAGACAAATTTTGGGCTCACCTCCAGCTACAATTTGAGCATAACTCCTTCAAAATCCTGATAATGAACATCATTTGACTGTTGGCCAGGAATCTTCCCCCTTGCTTTATGGTAAGAGGATCCACATTTCCTTGGAACTATCTCTTCCCCATTTGACAACATGTGGTTTATTTGGAATTAACCCCACCATGGCTCTCTTGAACCAACCAAAGATGGGACCTAAGCTGGTCTAGTAGGAGTGAATCTGTTCAAATTATGCTGGGAATTCTAGTATAAAGAGCTATTCTTTCCCCTAGGATAGAAAATTGGAAACATATAGCCTTAGAATGCACTTGAAACTATCTTGGGAATACTAAGGAAATAGCCTTAAGATGAGTGCCACACTGAAGAAGACAGAGCTAACAGAGAAAGAAATCAGATCCTCGGTGATGTCATTGAGCTGCTGCTGGATCTAGCTTTACCTGAACTGAACTACTTCTGAGGTTTTATGCCCATCAGCCAATGAATTCCTTTTACTTTTGAGTCAGTTTAAATTAGGTTCTCTGTTATTTTCAACAAAAGTTTGTTAATATATACTCAATATGGGTACCCATATAGGACAAAGGATAAATTCTAGTGATGAGAAACGGTCCCAATTTCAGGACCAGAAGTGTGGTACAGTGTGTGATTAGAGCATGGGGCTAGTGTTCTTTCAACCCTCCTGCTTTTGTCCATGATTGGAGCAGTACTGGGTCTGCAAAGAGTGGTGGTCAGGAGGCCACAGCTATGAGGAGAAGAGGAGAGTAAAGGTTGAAGCCTGATGCTGGGGAGAGCAGAGACCATGCCTGGAGTAGATCCATCTCAGAATACAGAGAAAGGATGGATGCAGGGCTGGACAGTTTTAGGGGGAAGGCAAGAAGGGGAGCCTCAGGCTCTTAGAAACCCTGCTTGAGTGCCAACAGACTACTCTTCTAGGTACAGAATGGATGTAGAAGAGGCTGCATGGGAAGCAGTAGATCACAGGAACATACAGTTACAATGTATTATTCACCTGTGATGATGATGGTGACAATGATGTTGTTAATTATAATAACAATGATAATAATGATGATGATATTGATGAAGATAATAGCATTGGTTGAAAATTAATCCCTATACATGTTTATTGATGTCTGCTATCTTGAAATGATGTCTGCTGTCTTGCCACGCTCAGTATCCATTCCCCCTTTACTCTATAAGAGCATCTTGATTTTCTTTGAATACTCCTTTCTCTGCTTTCAGTCCATTATCTGGGTAGAGTAGAGCCAATGTGGAACTCTGTATTCTAGACATGGACACATGACCCAATGTTGGCCAAGGGTAACATGATATCTCCCTGGGCACAGTGATAAGTGGAGGAGTAAACACATAACCAAAAGTGGTCCAATCAGAGCCAATGAGGGCCAGTCTTAAGACTACTGGGAATGAAGCATTCTTTCTCTATTAGAGAAAGCTTAGTGCTGCTGGAGGCCAGTTTGTCACCCTGAGGGAAGGTGCTTTAGTCCATTTTGTGTTGCTATGAAGGAATATCTGAGGCTGAGTAATTTATAAAGAAAGAGGTTTATTTGGCTCACAGTTCTTCAGGCCATACAAGAAGCATGGCACCAGCATCTGCCTCTGATGAGAGCCTCAGAAAACTTCTAATCATGGTGGAAGATGAAGGGGGAGCAGGCACGTCACATGTTGAGAAAGGAGGAAGCAAGAGAGACAGGGGAAAGGTGCCAGACTCTTTTAAGCACCAAGCTCTGAATGTGAACTAATAGAGCAAGAACTCACTCATCATGGGGATGACGCTGAGCCATTCATGGGGGATCTACCCTAACGACCTAACACCTGCCACGAGGCCCCACCCCCAACTTTAGGAATCAAATTTCAACATGAGATTGGGCGGTGGGGGCAAATATGCAAACAATATTAGAAGGCTTGTAGGAAAATAGAGCCAACTGAGACAGAGAGAGAGAGGGAGATTTCTGATGATGTTTGAGCATGTAGTTTCAGGTGTGTCTGAAATTATATCTGCTCTTAAACTTTTCAGTAACACTTTGGACAAAAAAATACCCACCTCATTGATTTTTTGCATAGTTTAGGTTTTGCTTAACATGCCATTAGATGGGTATCTGTCATTTACAATCCTTACAATAATCCCATGAGGTAGACATTTATTATCCCTCTTTTACAGATAAGAAAACTGAGGCTGAGTGAAAAGTGACTGCTTCAACCCACACAGCTGGTAAAAGGCCAAGCTCAATAAAAATCAAACCCTTTTCTGGCTCTGGGCCCAGTGAGTTGCACATTCCATGCCCTGGATGAGTTCCATGTTCCTTTCCAGCTCTCAGATTCTATCTCTCTGTGCTCACTGTCTCCGAACTGGATAGGTGCCAGGTCGGGGGCAGCAGGTAGTGGACCAGCTGCTGCCTGGGTCAGGGGCCCAGCATGTTCTCAAGGACACAGATGGGCTGGCAGCCTTGTGCTCTGGGCAGGGAGCCTAAGGCGGGGGTGGACACTGGTTCCCGGAGAAAAAGCTCATTCAAGACTCACTGATGCCCAGCACTGGGCTCCAAGCCTCCAGAACCAAGGTTTGGCACAACTTCTCTTTATGTGCCCAGTGCCCAGCGTGGAATGTCTGTTTAACTCAGCTCTTGAGAGCGCCTACACAATTGGAGGGAACCCCCTTTGGTGATGGTGACTGTTTGCTTAAATGTGTGTGTGTGTTTGCAGGGGGAAGCATGGAAAAACCTGGAGGCTTCTTCTACATTCCAAGGGCCTGTCACTCCCAGAGGAGCCCGGAAAAGTCTTGTTGAATTGAGATAATCAAATATCTGTTTTTCAAATCCCTTTGAGTTACCAGACTCTCCACTGCAGAATTACAATTATTTGATTTTTGTATAATGAATAAATTAGTAGATGGCGTTCTATAGAATACAAATAAAACACCACTACTAATTACTAGTTAGCACCTTTTGCAGAACACCTATTATGTGTCAGACACTAGCTGGACGCTTTATATTTATGACTGCATTTGATTCTCGTTATAGCCTATGAAGAATGTGTCATTATTTGTTTTATATATAGATGAAGAAACAGAGGCACAGGGACATTAAATCACATATCCAAAGCCACAAATAATGCATGTCTGAGAACTAGGAATTTCCACCCAGAATTGGATGACGTCAAAGCCACGGTTTTTTCCACTCTACCTGTTCTGCCGCCAAGTATTGAGTGGAACAAGAGCAATCAGAAGTCCTCAAGGCAGGCTGGGCATGGTAGCTCACACCTCTAATCCCACCGCTTTGAAAGGCCAAGGAGGGAGGATCCCTTAAGCTCAGGAGTTCAAGATTAGCCTAGGCACTAAAGTGGGACCTCATCTGTATAAAAGGATTAAAAAATCAGCCAGGCATGGTGGCGCATGCCTGTAGTACCAGTTGTTTGGGAGGCTGAGGTGGGAAAATTACTTGAGCCCAGGTTGCAGCAAGCCATGATTATACAACTGCACTCCAGCCTGGGAGACAGAGACCCTGTCTTTAAAAAAAAGAAATCCTCAAGGCAGATGGTAGTTTTCACTTGATTCAAGCAGCTGGAAGAGCTGTTTCTTCCAGTCCGGGTTTGAATGTATTTTAGCTCCTGGCTTTCTCCTTCTGCATGGCTCACAGGAAACACAGACTCAAATGGCCAATGCAGAAGGCTTCATCTTTCTGATTCCAACCCCACTCTCATTCCTGTCTTCCTGATTTTACTGACCGAAGCCAGTTAGCCAAGACAGACGCCTGGGCATTCTCGGAGACTTTTTCCTTTTTATTCCTCACGTCTAACTCATTGTTAGGTCTGGTACTATGTGGACCCCCATCCCCACCTCAGCTTCCCATATCAGTTTAGGCAGCATCATCTCTTTCCCTGGTGAATGCAGCAGGCTCCTCACTGGCCTTCCTGCCTTCATTCTCCTCCAATTTATTGTCCACATCAATTGCACGAGTGACCTTTCTTTCACACAGATGTGATCTCAGTCACTGCTCATTGCCTGTAGGGTAAAGTTTGAATGCCTTAGTCCAACGTCCATAGATTGACAGCTGTCCCTTTCCCTAGCCTCATCTACCACACCCTCTTGTCTTGCCACTCCCTCAAAGCCCATGCCCTTATAACTTTTTGTCACCAGTATGAGGCAGAAGACAAGAGGTGAGTACTGTGAAGAGTGAGATGAAGAAGAGAGGGTTGACCCTTTCCACTAGAAAAAACAATGTGTTCAGTGTCGTGGGATCTCACTCATTAGAACTGCATTCCTCCTTTTGGGGGAACAAGAAGTGGGATGAGGAGTGGGCCAGAGTGTGGACAGAGTTCCACTCTACCTGGACGTTGTTGGGATCAGAAATATAAAGTAGGTACAGTGGAAATTGTCCAGTTGGCCTCCACTTAACTGTCTCACTGGATCAATGACTTCACCTGCAATCCTATTGCCAGATGTTGGTGGCAGGTGGAGCCCCAAGACCATTAGATTGCTCTCCCGTTGAGATGACCCAGGTTTTCCTGCTTTTGTCAGTCAACTTGCTGCTTAGCAGGAATCAGTTGTATTTGCTACCCTGCAACAATTCATCTCTGTGGAGGGCTTCTAAAGCATTCAGTTTAGCTTTCATAGGAGCAACCATTCTTTTTTGTGCCCATATTTTGTCAGTGTACATCATGTTTAACTAAACAACGTAATTACAATAGCGAGTTCAATATCTGTAATATATCAGAAAAAAGTTCTGTTTTCTATGAGCACTGACTTGAATGATTTGAAAAGACCCCATAAATGTCAGTTGCTAAAAAAAATTCTGTACAAATGCGTGTGGGTTAGAGACCTGTAAAGTGTTAGGGGGTAAAACAAAACAAAACAAAACAGAAAAACAAAAAACACTGTCCATGATTCTGCACTCAAATTACATTTTCTTGTTCTACTTTAACAATGCCTGAAGTATGAGTGTCAATTGTATTATGGCTATGGCTTATAGAAAAAGGAGAATGCGGAATCCGATCAACAGAGCTATTCTGAGAGGCCTCAGAGGCCTTCATCTAAAATTATTTGGATACATGCACATTTATATACTTTAAGTTGAAGTAAGATGTTTAGCAGTATGTTGTTCATTAATTAAATTATTTCCTACTATAATGGACTTTTTTGATTACCAGTCAAATCTGGACCCCAACTGTGTAAACTTATATATATACACACACACACACACACACACACGTATGTATATATGTATATATACACACACACGTATGTATATATGTATATATACACATACATATATGTATATATGTGTATATATACACATACATATATGTATATATATGTGTATATATACATATATATATATATGGGTGGGTAGAGGGTCTCTGTCACTCATGCTGAGTGCAGTGGTATGATTATGGTTCACTGCAGCCTCAAACTCCCAAGCTTGAGGATCCTCCCACGTGATCCTCCCACCTCAGCCTCTTGTGTTGCTAGAACTACAGGCTTGTGCTACCATGCCCCGATAATTTTTCATTTTTTGTAGAGACAGGATCTCACTATGCTGCCGAGGCTGGTCTTGACCTCCTGGATACAAACAATTCTCCCTCCTTGACCTGAGATTACTGGTGTGAGCCCTTGTGCCTGGCCAACTGAATTATATTACCACTGGGAGGGGAGAGTGGAGTGACAGCTTTGTTCAGGGATCCTGGGAGATGGGAGATCAGGTTATAGATAGCTGTAGAGGTAGATATAGACAGACATGTAGGCATAAATACATAGACGTAGAAATATAGGCATAGACATAGACTTGGATATATACATATATGATCACCATCTTTTAATATCCAGCTCATGAGACTCCTTCCCCAGATCATTCACTCTGTAGTTTGTACTTTCATGTTGGGTTTCACATGGCATGGTAATTATTTTTCTCTATGTTTGGACATTCCCGAAAGAGTCAAGCCTTGATGAAATGAAAGGAGCCCAAGTTTTGAGATCAGACAGACTTGGGTTTGAATCTCAACATTATCCCTTCCTGGCTGTGTGAATTTGGATAAGACCCATGACCTCCCTGAACTGAGCTGCAACCGTAAGCCAGAACACATGTAAAGTACTGAATAAATGGCAGCTGTCAGAATTCTTATTGAATATGTGCACCCCATTGGGTTGTACATTTCTGCTGATGTATCATTTTTTTCTGAGATCCCCAAGGCTGGACTGTGTCTTGTTCAACTTTGTCTTCACAATGCCCCTTGATAAGTATAAGAATGTGCTAAGAGTTTGAAGCATGAATAAATCATCTTGTACTTTTTTAACGTTGATCATAATTTTTGGATCATTGTCAGAGGCCATGGGCTGCTTCCTTGAAAGTTTCAGGGAGGCTGAGAGGAAGGAGACTGAAGGAGGCAGAGTTTGGAAAAGGATGGGGGACAGAGAAGGACAAGGGGGAAGAGAGAAAGGCAAGATCTGGAGCATCTGGATGGCCTGTCCTTACCCCCCTGGTGGCCTCATTAGCTCTCAGAGCCCAGGTGATAGGATGCTGCTATGGCAGATACATAGGAGGCTGAGGCAGGCTGGTGGAGATGCAGCTGCTCTGTCAGCTGGAATGTCAGGGCCTGTCAGTTCACTCAGGTCCCTCTGGCTGGGAATGAAGCTGGAGCTGGAAGCCCCAAGAGAGATGACAGCAGATGCACTGATGGGGGCCGCGGAGGGACATAATCTTTCCCGAGTACCTGCTGGGTTTTTGGCACAATGCTGGGCACGTCTACACCCATCCTCATTTCCTGTTCACATTGACCCCGAGGAGTAGGACTAACTCCCACTGAGCTAAAGATAAGAGACTGAAGCCCAGAGAGGCTGAGTGTTCTGGCCAAGATCACACAGCTAGGAAGAGGATTTGAAACCAGATCAGTCTGAAGCTGTGGGCTGGACCTTTTTCTCAAGGGGTCTTTCAGTCCATTCTGTTGGGCAGAGCTGACAAGGCTGCCAGGCCATTTTGAATGCACAACCTTGGGACCCCTGCAATGGAAGGGGCGCTGACTTAGAACCGGGAGCCCAGTGCAGAAGTTCCTGTTCTGCCCTTTCCTGGTAGTGTGACCTTAGTCAAGCCACTTCGCCTCCCAGAGCCTTACTTCCACCATGTATAACATGGGGGCAATGACACTTACCTGGACCATAAAATAGGCAAATTGGGAACGATACTGGTGGGCTGGCCCAGGTCCCCAATGCTGGTGGGTCCTCAACCCTGGCTAGTGTCCAGGCTTTTGACACCATGGGGAGAAGGAATTCAAGGATGAGTCAGGAAATAGTGAGAGTAGGGAGATTTACTGCAAAGCAAAAAGTACATGCTCAAGGAAGGGGAGCGCAGGGGTATTCAAAGAAAGACCCGCAAGGGGGTTTGGGGCTGCTACTTTTATGGATATCTTCACCCAAGGGATGGAATATTCATGAAGATTCCTGGAAAAAGGTGGAGATTTCTCAGAACTGTGGTGCCACCCATTTTTACACTAAATATGTCAAGATGCTGGTGAATGTGTGCCTGAAATTTTCTATTCTCCTGCGACCACCCCATATTAGTCCTGTCTCAGGAGGGTGAAAATTACTCATAACGGTTGCAGGGTGCTTGCTCTGTGACAGGGACTATGATAAACCCCTTATGTGTAACCTCCTAATAAAACCTCACACAACCGAAGGAGGTAGGGGTTGTTATCTTCATCTATTACAGAAGATGTGGAAATCCAGGCTTTAAAGGGTTATATGACTTTCTCTCCAGTAACACAGAGTGGGAGCTGGGCTGCATTGCCGGCCGCCAGCTCCAGAGCCTGCCTGCTTGCTCTGCTCTAAAATGTATATAAAATGACTTTTTAGAACGTAAAAGAACAGACATCTATTGTTTATTGCAGTTGCAATGCGCCAGACCTTTAGCCTGTAGCTTCCCATGCGTCATTCCACATATTCCCCAGCGACCCTGGGAAGCAGGGCCCAGTACGCTGCAGCTCAGAGAGGTTAATTTACCTGTCCAAGGTCACACAGCCCAACTGGCAGACCTGGGGTGTAAGCCAGGTGTGCCTGACTCCCAAATGGCAAGGGATGACGCTGCTGCTGTTAATAATGATGATGATTGGCTTAGTCCCGGGGTGTCTGGAATCCAGGAGGGGGTCAGGCCCAAGGTGAAGCAGCCACCTCCAAGCCTAGGGACCAGGTGCTGTCCTTAGAGGCACTCCTGCGCTTCCGCCTGGAGAGGTCCCTGCTGATGCCTTTGTTTTGTTTTCCTTTTTGCATTTTCACGAATGTTTCAGCTCGGCTTTTCTGTCCCGAGGCGTTTTAATCACCAAGGGCCCTGTTCCAGACGTGCCGCGCATAAACAACGCCGGAAATAAATCCTGCCTGCTGCTGCCCCAACAAAGCCGCCCCGCGGAGCCCCAGGCACGGGGGAAGCGGGGCCGGGAGCGGCGGAGACTGCCCGGGTTTGGACCCAGCTCTGCCTCTGCCCTGCCGCGCGTGACCTCGACAAGGCTCTGAAGGGCTTCGATTTCCTAATTTGCCAAATGGGAAGAAAGACTGGCAATCCCCACAGAGATGGGCAAATCACATGGATCTGCAGGAGTGTTTGGGAAAGTGTAAGAAGGTGAACCAGGTCTGACGAGGGAGCCATGGTGCGGGCTGCGGGCAGCTTGTGCTATTCCATTCGCTCCTCGCGTGCAGCAAGGACGCACGAGGAGTCTCGGTTCACCTGCCCTCCGCAGGACGCGTCCCGCGCCACACCCAGAGCTGGGAATGCGGGAGCGCCTAGGGTTCTGACGCCCGCGGTCTTCACCCTTTCCAAGCAGAGCAAGTGCCCGAGACTGTTCCTCACGAGCCCAGCAATTTTCCTATGAGAAAGAAACCCACCGACCTACAAGGCTTCTGCCTGCTCGAGGAATAAAACAGGGCGCGTCGGCTTGGAGCGGGAGGGGCTTGGCACCTGCCTGGGCCTCCCACTTGCAACCCCAGCGTCCTCCGATTCTGGGGTGGAGGGGCGGGGTGGGGTGTGGCCTCGGAGGGTAGTGGGCCGAAGCTGTGTCCACTGTGACCAGGACTAAGTCCACCCAGGGCCTGGAGGGTGGGGACAGGCTGTGGGAGAGGAGAGGTCCGGGAGGGAACCCCTGCTGGCGGAACTGGACCATGGGGTCCTGGAGTCATTTAGCCGCATCTTTGTGTTATCAGGACGGCAAGCTCTGGAGGCCACTGGCACTGGGATGAGTCCTGGCCTTGTCACTTCCTAACTGTGACCTAGATGGAGCAAGTGACCTAACCTTTACGAGTGTCTCTTTTTTCATGATAATACTCCTGCCTCAGATTGGTTACGAAGATTGGGAGAAAGTGATATTGTGATATATTAAGAAATACACAAATTGATCTCTGTCCCTCTATTCCTGACATAGAGCTCCTGAAATCCTCACAGACAGGGGTGATAGGAGGATCTTTGGTTCTGATATTTGGTCTTTGATCCCAGTTTCTGACGCAGAGCTCCTAATCCCTTGGAATTTTCTGGGTAATAGGAGTATCTTTTGTTCTATTGAGGCAACTCTTGGTGGGCTCCTGGACAGCCTCAGTATAAGGGCTGGTTGCCAGGGAACCAATCCTGTCAGTAGAGGGTGGGAACTTTTAGCCTCACCTTTGACCTCCAAGGAAGGGAGGGGAACTGAAAGCTGAACCGATCACCAGTGGCCAATGATTTAATCAGTCATGCATCTGTCGAGAAGCTTCCATAAAAACTTCAAAGGACAAGGCTTTAGAGAGCCTCTGGATTGCTGCATGTACAATGCAGAGGTGCCAGGAGGGTGGCATGGTGGAGAGGGCATGGAAGCCTCGCACCCCTTCCCATACCTTGCCCCATGCATCTCTTGCATCTGGCTGTTCAGCTGTAACCTTTCTAATATCCTTTATAATAAAGGGGCCAATGTATATCAAGTGTTTCCTTGAGTTCTGCAAGCTGCCCTAGCAAATTAATTGAACCCAAGGAGGTGGTTGAGGGAACCTTGATTTATTAATTGAACCCAGAGAGGGAGTTGTGGGAACTTTGATTTAGAGACGGTTGGTCAGAAGTATAGATGACAAGTTACTACTTTTGATTGATGTCTGAAGGTAGGGGGCAGTCTCGTGGGACTGAGCCCTCATACTGCAGAATCTGACACTAATTCCAGGCAGTTAGTGTTAGAAATGAGTTAAATTGTTGGATACCCAGTCAGCATCTGCTGGAGAATTACATGTTAGTGGGGAGAAAACTCACACACCTTTTGGTGACTAGAGGCGAAGTGTTTCTGTGCTGAGTGTTGTATTGAGTGTGAGAAGAAGGAGAAAACCAGTTTGTATTTTACCTTTACTGTGAACTGTGAATATTTATAAAGGACTTGGCATTGTGCCTAATAAGCAGTGAGCACTCAAGGGATTTCAGCTGTTATTCATGTTTGCAAAAGCAGGGTCTGTGCATCCATCCACCAATCCATTCACCCATTCGTCTGCCCGTCTGTCCACATCTGTCCATCCATCTATTCTTTATTCATTCATCCACTTATTTACTGAGCTCCGCCCATGTTCTACGTCCCATCGGTGTTGGCCCCTGGGGTTGCTGAGATTCAAAACAGAACAAAACAGCAACATGTAGCTCTCGTATGCACGTTTGCTCGAGTTGCTTGCGTTTGAGTTGGGACATGTGGATTAGATCAGGACCCTGTTGGGAACTCTTCAAGAAGGGTACCAGGATTAAGTGAAGGAAGCGTTTATAAAATGTAGACCAGGTTAAGGAACTAAGGAGATGTATGTGCACAGAGGAAGCTCTTACTACCCTAGGTCTCAAGGGACCAGAAGAAGGAGCAGCTACTGAAACCCTGCAAGAGCTGTGGCCAGAGGAAGAGGGACCCAGGCACTACCCGACGGGGGCCCGGAAGAGGGGAAGCAGGAGACCAGATGTCTGCCTCCTTGTCCTCCCTGCTCCCTGATCCTTTGCTGGGGCCTAACATTTATTTAGCCAACCAGAGGTCAGAGGGCGAAGGAGTCTGGCTGAGAGCCAGGTGGAGAGGAGTGGATGAGGAAGATGATAAACGGCAAATATTCACCAAGGTCTGTAGACACCTGTAGGCAGGGTGCACGTTTGTGTGCAGAGATACCCGAGAGCTCTTGGGGTCACAGCCAGGGCTGCTTGCATGCTGGTGGGAGATAGTGAGGACTTCCTGAAGGGTAGGACATTAGAGTCCAGGCATGAGCCAGAGTTTTCCAGACCCTGGAGAGGCGGAGAGACAGACAGTGTTCCTGATAGCTGCCTGAGCATGGAGATGTGGGAGAGAAGCACGGACTGTGGAGGGGTAGTGGAAAGTGTCAGTGTGGACTCTGTGTGCAAGAGGGGAAACAGAGACCCATGGGAGGCTGACTGGCGGTCCTACAGCAAGCAGGGGCAGGGCTGGGATTAAAGTTTGGAGCTCCAGGGCCTGGCTGGACCTCTTCCCTGCTCCAGGACTGCATTTCCCAGTGAGAGTCATTTTTGAAAAATTAATTTTTAATGACACAAGTAAGCCCTGAATATATTCTCCCTGTCAAAAATGAAAGCGCAATGGATCCATCACTCCTGATACCCTGTGGCTGGGGTTTGTTGAATGATTTCCAGTCATCTGTCTAGTAGTTCTCAACTGGGGACCACCGTGCCCTCCAGGGACATTTGGCAAGTGCCTTGGAGACATATTTGATCATCACAGCTGAGGGTTAGTGCCACTGGCATCTCGCAGTAGAGGGTGGGGATGCTGCTAAACATCCTACAATGCACTGGGCGGCCCCTGCAGTGAATAATCATCTAGCCCAAAATATCCACAATGCTGAAGTTGAGGAATTCTGGGATAGGCCACGGGTTCTTAACCTTTCTGGTTTTTTCCCCCACTATCCCTCTCCTAAGGAGCTTTTAAAGACATTTTCCCCCAATCCTCCCCCAGCATAAGTGTAGAAATACTACAGATAAATCACATATCTGCTGGTGTACTCTATGTATGTCTGTGCTTTAGACACAAGAGAGGTAAGATTATTTAGCCCCTCAAGAATTGATTTTTGACCTCTTGGAAGCAGTCTCCCCATCACTGGGAACACATGGTGTAGGCATTTACACAAGAGCCACACTGTGTGTGTGTGCATTTTAGTAGAAATGATATCACGCTGCATAAAGAGTTCTGCAACACAGATTTTCAAATCAAAGATGCTGTTTTTCTTTGGCTCTGAACAACGTTCCATTTTATGAAACTAACATTATAGTCAACTATTCCTGTGCTGATGGACTTTTAGGCTGTTTCCAGGTCCCCCCACCACCTCGAATACAAGCAATGCTGCCAACAATTCGATTATTATTTTTAGTCAAACTTTCTATTCTGAGATAATTGTAGATTCATATTCACTTGTAAGAAACAATACAGAGAGATCCCACATACCCTTTAACTAGTTTCTCAAATGGTAACATCTTGCAAAGTTATAGCACCATATCAGAATTAGGATGTGGAAATGCACAGTCAAGTTACAAATATTCCATCACTAGGTGGTCCCTGCTGTCACTCTTTCATAGCCATGCCCACTCTCTTCCTACCCTCACTATCTCTTAACCCGTGGCAATCACTAAACTGTTCTCCATTTAGAAATTTTGTTATACCAAAGATGTCAAATCAATTGAATCATACACTATGAAATCTTCTAGGATTGACTCTTTTCACTCAGCAACATTATCTTGAGATTCATCCAGGTTGTTGTGTGTATCATAGTTGGTTCCTTTTGATTGCTGAGCAGCTTTCTATGGCATGGATCTGCCACAGTGTGTTCAACCATTCACCCACTGAAGAATGTCTCGGTTGGTTCCAGTTTTTGACTGTTATAAACAAAGCATCTATAAATAACCATTTACAGATTTTTGTGTAAACAAAAGTTTTAATTTCTCTGGGGTAAATGCCCAGGAGTGTGATTCCTGGATCATATAGCAGTTGTATGTTTAGTTTTAGAAATTGCCAAACTGATTTCCAGAGTGGTAGTATCATTTTACAGCTCTGCCAGCAATATAAGATTTATCCAGTTTCTCTGCACCCTCACCAGCATTTCATATTGTTAGCATTTTTAATTTTAGCCATTCAGATAGGTATATAGTAATATCTCATTATGCTTTTAATTTGCATTTCTTAGATGGCTAATGATGCTGAACATTGTTTCATGTGTTTATTTGTCATCTGTATACCCTCTTTGGTGAAATGTCTCTTCATGCCTGATATGGTTTGGATATATGGCCCTACCCAAATTTCATGTTGAATTACAGTCCCCAATGTTAAAGGTGGGGACTGGAAGGAGGTGATTAGGTCATGGGGGCTGTTTCTAATGCTTTAGCATCATCTCTCTAGTGCTGTCTCGTGATGGAGTTCTCATGAGATCCAGTTGTTTAAAAGTGTGCAGCACCTCTCCCCTCTCTCTCTTCCTCCTGCTCCAGCCATGTAAGATGTGCCTGCTTCCCCTTCATCTCCCTCCATGGTTGAAAGTTTCCTGAGGCCTCCCCAGAAGTTGTCATGCTTCCTGTACAGCCTGCAGAATCATGACCCAATCAAGTCTCTTTTCTTTATAAATTACCCAGTCTCAGGTATTTCTTTAGAGCAGCATGAGAATAGACTAATACAGAAAATTGGTAGCAGGAGTAGGGTACTGGTGCAAATATACCTGAAAATGTGGAAGCACCTTTGGAATTGGGTACCAGGCAGAGGTTGGAAGAGTGTGAAAGACTCAGAAGACAGGAAGATGAGGGAAAGTTTGGAACTTCCTAGAGACTTGTTAAATTGTTGTGACCAAAGTGTTGATAGCAATATGGACAGTGAAGGCTAGGCTGAGGAGATATCAGATGTAAATGAGGAGCTTATTGGGAACTAGAGTAAAGGTCACTTTTGTTAGGTGTTAGCAAATAATCAGGTGGCATTATGTCCCTGTTCTAGGAAGCTGTGGAAGTTTGAACTTGAGAGTGATGATTTAGGGTATCTGGTGGAAGAAATTTCTAAGCAGCCTGGCCACTTCTAACAGCATATGATCACATGTGTGAGCAAAGAAACGACCTGAAACTGGAATTTATATTTCAAAGAGAAGCAGAGCATAAAAGTTTAGAAAATTTGCAGCCTGGCCATATGATATAAAAGAAAAAGCCAACCTGGCACAGTGGCTCATACCTGCAATCCCAGCACTTTGGGAGGCTGAGAAGGGCAGATCACCCGAGGTCAGGAGTTTGAGACCAGCCTGGCCAATGTGGTGAAACCCTGTCTCTACTAAAAATACAAAAACTAGCCAGACATGATGATGTGTGCCTGTCATCCCAGCTATTCGGGAGGCTGAGGCAGGAGAATCACTTGAACCAGGGAGGTGGAAGTTGCAGTGAGCTGAAATAGCACCATTGCACTACAGCCTGGTCATTGCAGTGAGACTCTGTCTCAAAAAAGTTAAAAAGAAAAGAAAAGGCCATTTTCAGGGGAAGAATTTAAGCAGGCTGCAGAAATTTGCATAAGTAAAGAAGAGCCAGATGCTTATAGCTAAGACAATGGGAAAAGGCCTTCAACGCATTTCAGAGACCTTTGAGGCAGTCCCTCCCATCACAGGCCCAGAGGCCTAGGAGGAAAGAATGGTTTTGTGGGCCCGGACCAGGGCCTGTGCAGCCACAGGACACTGCTCCCTACATCTCAGCCATTCCAGCTCCAGCTGTGGCTAAAAAAGACCCAGGTACAGCTTGGGCTGCTGCTTCATAGGGTGCAAGCTATAAGCCTTGGTGGCTTCCATGTGGTGTTAAGCCTCCAGTGCACAGAGTGCAAGAGTTGAGGCTTGGGAGCCTCCTCCTAGATTTCAGAGGATGTATGGAAAAGCCTAGATGTCCAGGAAGAAGGCTGCTGCAGGGGCAGAGCCCTCATGGAGAACCTCTATAAGGGCAGTACGGAGGGAAAATGTGGGGTTGGAACCCCCACAGAGTACCCACTGAGGCACTATCTAGTGGAGCTGTGAGAAGAGGGTCATTGTTCTCAAGAGCCCAGAATGGTACATCTACTGACAGCTTGTACTGTGTACCTGGAAAAGCCACAGGCACTCAACACCAGCCCTTGAGAGCAGCCATGGGGGCTGAGCTCTGTAGAGCCATGGGGGCAGAGATGCCTAAGGTCTTGGGAGCCCACCTTCACACCAGTGTGCCCTACATGTGAGACACGGATTCAAAGGAGGTTATTTTAGAGCTTTAAGATTTAATGACTGCCCTGCTGGGTTTCAGACTTGCATGGGGCCTGTATCCTCTTTCTTTTGGCTGCTTTCTCCTTTTTGGAGTGGGAGTATTTACCCAATGCCCGTAACCTCATTGTATCTTGGGAGTAACTAACTTGTTTTTGATTTTACAGACTGATAGGTGGAAGGGATTAGACTTGTCTCAGGTGAGGCTTTGGACTTTGGAATTTTTAGTTAACTCTGGAATGAATTAAGACTTTGAGGGACTGTTAGAAAGGCATAATTGTATTTTGGAATGTGAGAAAGACTTGAGATTTGGGAGGGGCCAGGGGCAAAATGATATGGTTTGGATCTATGTCCCCACCCAAATCTCATGTTGAATTGTAACCCCCAATGCTAAAGGTGGGGTCTGGTGGGAGGTGATTGGATCATGGGGGCAGTTTCTAATAGTTTAGCACCATCCTGCTAGTGACAGTGTTCTCACGAGATCTGGTTGCTTAAGTGTGCAGCATCTCTCCCCTCTCTCTCTTCTTCCTGTTCCAGTCATGTAAGATGTGCCTGCTTTGCCTCACTTTTGCCATGATTGAAAGTTTCCTGAAGACTCCCCAGAAGCTGTCATGCTTCCTGTGCAGTCTGCAGAACTGTGACCCAATTAAACCTCTTTTCTTTATAAATTACCCAGTCTCAGGTATTTCATGATAGCAGTGTGAGAATGGGCTACAGTGTCTTTTGACTATTTTCTAATTGAATTGTTCATTATCTTACTGTTAAGCTCCAAGAGGTTTTGCTTAGGTTAGGTTTATTGATACAAAATTTATGTAGAATAAAATGTACTCTTTTAAGGTATACGGTTCTATGAGTTTTGACAAATGCATACAGTCAGGTAACCATTACCACTACATCGATATAGAAAACAATTCCAACACCTCCTCCTCATACACAAACATTGACTTATGCCTCTGAGTTAACCCCACTCCCAGCAATGCTGATCTGTTTTCTAACCTTACATAGAGTTTTCTTTTTCCAGAAAATTATATACATGGAATCATGTAGTATGAAACCTTTCTGACTCTGGCTTCTCTTACTTAGTATTGTGAATTTGAGAAGTTCTGATATATACATATACAAATAGTAAATATTTAATTAATTTTAAACAAAATTATTTTTTCTAGATACTAGTCCTTTGTTGGGTACATGGTTTGCAATATTTTCTCTTAGTCTGTAGCTTGTCCTTTCATTCTATTAACAGGGTCTTTCACAGAGAAAAACTTTTAAAGTTTTAATGAGGTCCAATTTAGCATTTTTTTCTTTTAAGAATTTTGGAATTTTGATGTCAAGAAGCCTGAGAACCCTTTGCCTAGCTCCAGACCCTAACGGTTTTCTCCTATTTTCTTTCCAAAGGGATTTATAGGTTTGTGGGGGTTTTTTTGTGCATTTATGTCTGTGTCCATTTTGAATTATGTTTTGATAAGATGTGAGGTTTAGGTCAAGGTTCTCTTTTTGGGTATATGGATGTCTAATTGCTTCAGCACTATTTGTTGAAATGTATTGAATTGCTCTTGCACCTTTGTAAAAAATCAGTTGGATGTATTTATGTGAGTCTATTTCTGGGTTCTCTACTCTGCTCCATTGTCCTATTGTCTGGCCCTCCACCAATATCACAAGGTCTTGATTCATGCAGCTATATAATAAGTTTCTAATTCAGGTAGACTAATTCCTCTTACTTTACTCTTATTTTTAAAAAATGCATTAGCTATTCTAGTTCCTTTACCCTTCCATATAAATTTTGGAATAATCTTGCCTATATTTACAAAAATCATTGCTTGGATTTTGATAGTGATTTTGTTAAACCTGAGTACCAGTTTGGGGAATAATTGACTATAATTATATGTCAAGTCTTCAAATGAACACAGTATGTCTTTCCATTTACTTAGATCTTCTTTAATTTCTTTCATCAGCATTTTATGGTTTTCAGCATGCAAGTCCTGTACTTGTGTTTTTTTGATTTATATTTAAAAATTTCTCTCTTTTCGAGTGATATTAAATGGTAATATATTTTAAATTTCAGCATCAAGGTGTGCATTACTAGTATATAGAAATACAATTGATTTTTATATGCTTATCTTGTCTTGTAATCTTGCTAAACTAACTTATTAAAACTCTCAGAAAAATAGGAATGGAGAACTTCTTCAACTTGATCAAAACATTGACACAAAATCTATAACTAATATTAAATCTAACAGTAAAAAACCATTGTGTGTTTTCCCCCAAAGATCAGGAAAAAAACCTTGTTTTTTGTTTTTGTTTTTGTTTTTACATTCCTTGGAAATTTCTACATATACAGTCATATCATCTATAAATACTGATAGTTTTATTTATTCCTTTCTGGTCTGTAGGCTTTTTATTTTCTTTTCCTTCTTTATTGCACTGAAACTAGAATTTCCAACACTATGTTGAATAAGAGTGATGAGATCAGACATCCTTGCCTTGTTCCTGATCTTAGGAGGAAAACATACAATAGGTTTTTTTTTTTTAAAGACAGAGTCTTACTCTATCATCAAGGCTGGAGTGCAGTGGTGCAATCTTGGCTCACTGCAACCTCCGCCTCCCGGGCTCAAGTGATTCTCCTACCTCAGCCTCCCAAGTAGCTGGGATCACTGGTGCTTGCTACCGTGCCTGGCTAATTTTTGTATTTTTAGTAGAAAGGAGGTTTCACCATGTTGGCCAGGCTGGTCTTGAACTCCTGACCTCAAGTGATCCTCCTGCCTCAGCCTCTCAAAGTGCTGAGAATATAGGAGTGAGCCAGTGCACCCATCTCAATAGCTGTTCACTATTAGATTTAATGTTAATTATAGATTTTTGTGTAGATGTTTTGATCAAATTGAAGAAGTTCTTCTCCATTCCTATTTTTCTGAGAGTTTTGATCATATGTGGATGTTAAATTTTGTCAAATGCTTTTTTTACATCAATTGATATACCAAGTAATTTATCTTCTGTAGTTTGTTCATACAGCAGGTTGCATTTATTGATTTCCAAATGTTGAAACAGTATTTGATCATGGTGTATAATATTTTTATGTATTTCAAATTCTATTTGGTTAATATTCTGTTAAGAATTTTTGTGTCTATATTCATAAGGGATATTAGTCTGTAGTTCTAGAACTTTTCTTTTTTTGATACTATATTTATCTTTGATTTCTCTTTCAGGGTAATACTAGCTTCATAAAATAAATTGAGAAGCATTTCCTCCTTTTCTATTTTCTGGAAGAGATTGTGCAGAATTGGTGTTACTTCTTTTAATGTTTGGTAGAACTCCATTGAGGTCATCTGGGTGTGAAGATTTCTTTTTTGGAAGGTTTAAAATTATGAATTCAATGTTTTTAATAGGGCTATCCAAATAATGGATTTCTTATTTGGTGATATGAGAGTAGTTTGTGCTTTTCAGAAAATCGATCCATTTTACTAAGTTGTCAAATTTATGTGTGTGAAGTTGTTGTAGTAGTCCCTTATTATCTTTTTGATGTCTACAGGGTCTGTAGAGATCTCCCTGGTTTCATTCTTGATATTAGTAATTTGTGTCCTCTCTTTTTTTTCCGCTTTGTTAGCCTTGCCTGAGATTTGTCAGTTTTATCGATCTTTTCTTTTCTTTTTTTTTTTTTTTTTTTTGAGACGGAGTCTCGCTCTGTCACCCAGGCTGGAGTGCAGTGGCCGGATCTCAGCTCACTGCAAGCTCCACCTCCCGGGTTCACGCCATTCTCCTGCCTCAGCCTCCCGAGTAGCTGGGACTACAGGCGCCTGCCACCTCGCCCGGCTAAGTTTTTGTATTTTTAGTAGAGACGGGGTTTCACTGTGTTACCCAGGATGGTCTCGATCTCCTGACCTCGTGATCCGCCCGTCTCGGCCTCCCAAAGTGCTGGGATTACAGGCTTGAGCCACCGCGCCCAGCCGATCTTTTCAAGAATAAGTTCTTTGATTTTTCTTTATTATTTCATTGTTTTCAACTTTGTTGATTTCTGTTATTTTTATTATTTACTTTTCTCTGCTTGTTTTGGGTTTATTTTGCTACCATTTTTCTGTCCTTGAGGTGGAACCTTCAATAACTCCTTTGATACTCTCCTTTCTTTCTAACGGATGCATTTTGTGCTGCAAATTTCTCTCTTAGCACTGTGTATTAGTCTGTTCTCATGCTGCTAAAAAAGACATACCTGAGATTGGGTAATTTATAAAGGAAAGAAGTTTAATTGATTCACAGTTCAGTATGGTTGGGGAGGCCTTAGGATACTTACAATTATGGCAGAAGGGGAAGCCAACACCTCCTTTTTCATGGCAGCAGGAAGGAGAAGTGCAAGCAAAGGGGGGAAGGCCCCTTACAGAACCATCAGATCTCATGAGAACTCACTCACTATCATGAGAACAGCATGAGGGTAAACACCTCCTGATTGAATTACCTCCTGATGGGTCCCTTCCATGATATGTAGGGATTATGGGAACTACAATTCAAGATGAGATTTGGGTGGGGACACAGCCAAACCGTATTATTCCATCCCTGGCCCCTCCAAAATCTCATGCCTTCACATTTCAAAACACAATCATGCCCTTCCAACAGTCCCCCAAAGTGTTAACTCATTCCAGCATTAACTCAAAAGTTTAAGTCCAGGCTGGGCGCAGTGGCTCATGCCTGTAATCCCAGCACTTTGGGAGGCCAAGGCAGGTGGGTCATGAGGTCAAGAGATCAAGAACATCCTGGCCAACATGTCAAACCTCATCTCTACTAAAAATACAAAAATTAGCTGGGCGTGGTGGCATAAGCCTGCAGTCCCAGCTAATTGGGAGGCTGAGGCAGGAGAATTGCTTGAACCCAGGAGGTGGAGGTCATAGTGAGCCGAGATTGCACCACTGTACTCCAGTCTGGTGAAACAGCAAGACTCCTTCTCAAAAAAAAAAGGTCCCAGTCCAAAGTCTCATCTAAGATAAGGCAAGTCTCTTCCACCTACGAGCCTGTAAAAATGAAAGCAAGTAAGCAAGTTAGTTACTTCCTACATACAATGGGGGTACAGGCATTGGGCAAAAACATGTGCTCCAAATGGGAGAAATTGGCCAAAACAAAGGGGTTACAGGGCCCATGCAAGTACAAAATCCAATAGGGCAGTCATTAAACCTTAAAGCTCCAAAATAATCTCCTTTGACTCCATGTCTCTCACATCCAGGTCACGCCGATGCAAGAGGTGGGCTCCCATGGCCTTGGGCAGCTCAGCTCTGTGGCTTTGCAGGATACAGCCCCCCTTCCAGCTGCTTTCATGGTCTGGCATTCAGTGTCTGTGGCTTTTCCAGGTGCATGATGCAAGCTGTTGGTGGATCTACCATTCTGGGTTCTGGAGGATGGTGGCCCTCTTCTCACAGACCCAGTAGGCAGTGTCCCAGTGGGGACTCTGGGGGGAGCTTGCACCCCACATTTCACTACTGCACTGCCCTAACAGAGGTTCTCCATGAGGGCTCCACCCCTGCAGCAAACTTCTGCCTGGACATCCAGCAATTTCCATACATCCTCTGAAATCTAAGTGGAGGTTCCCAAACCTCAGTTCTTGACTGCTATGCCCTCGCAGGCTCAACACCATGTGGAAGCTGCCAAGACTTGGGGCTTGCACTCTCTGAAGTCATGGCCTGAGCTGTACCTTGGCCCCTTTTAGCCACAGCTGGAGCAGCTGGGATGCAGGGTACCATGTTCTGAGGCTGCATACAGTAGTGGGGGGCCTGGCCCCTGGCCCATGAGACAATTTTTTCCTCCTATGCCTCCAAGCCTGTGATGAGAGGGGCTGCTGCAAAGGTCTCTGACATGCCCTGGAGACATTTTCCCCATTGTCTTAGTGATTAACACTGGGCTCCTCATTATTTATGCAAATTTCTGCAGCCAGCTTAAATTTCTCCCATCAGGGTGCAAAGCTTCCAAATCTTTAAGCTCTGCTTCCTCTTGAATGCTTTGCTGCTTAGAAATTTCTTTCACCAGATACCCTAAATCATCGCTCTCAAGTTCAAAGTTCCATAGATATCTAGGGCAGGGGCAAAATTTCACCAGCCTGTTTGCTAAAGCATAACAAGTCACCTTTGCTTTAGTTCCCAACAAGTTTCTCATCTCCATCTGAGATCGCCTCAGCCTGGATTTCATTGTCCATATCACCATCACCATTTTGGTCAAAGCCATTCAACAAGTTCCTAGGAAGTTCCAAACTTTCCCACATCTTCCTGTCTTCTGAGCACTCCAAGTGTCTAGGAAGTTCAAAACTTTCCCAGATTTTCTTTTTTTCTTCTGAGTTCTCCAAAGTGTTCAACCTCTGCATGTTACCCAGTTCCAAAGTTGCTTCCACATTTTCAGGCATCCTTACAGCAGCACCTGACTCTCTGCAGTACCAATTTACTGTATTAGTCTGTTCTCATGATGCTAATAAAGACATACCTGAGATGGGGTGATTTTGAAGGGAAGCAAAGTTGTCCTTCTTTTTTTTTTTTTTTTTTTTTGAGACGAAGTCTCGCTCTGTCGCCCAGGCTGGAGTGCAGTGGCCGGATCTCAGCTCACTGCAAGCTCCGCCTCCCGGGTTCACGCCATTCTTCTGCCTCAGCCTCCCGAGTAGCTGGGACCACAGGCGCCCGCCACCTCGCCCGGCTAGTTTTTTTTTGTATTTTTTTAGTAGAGACGGGGTTTCACTGTATTAGCCAGGATGGTCTCGATCTCCTGACCTCGTGATCCGCCCGTCTCGGCCTCCCAAAGTGCTGGGATTACAGGCTTGAGCCACCGTGCCCAGCCAAGTTGTCCTTCTTCACAGCATCAGGAAAGAGAAGTGTGAGCAAAGTCAGGGGAAATCCCCTTACAAAACCATCAGATCTCATGAGAACTCACTCAGTAGCACAAGAACAGCATGAGGGTAACTACCCCCATAATTCAATTACCTCCCAACAGGTCTCTCCCATGACCCCCTTTTAGCTGTGCCCCAAATCTTGATATGCTGTGCTTCCATTTTTATTCAGCTCGATGTATTTTAAAAAATATCTCTTATATCCTTTTATGACAAAGGTTACCTCTTTGATCCAGCAATAGAAATGTGTCATTTAATTTTTAAGTGTTTGAAGATTTTCCTATTATCTTTGTGTTATTGATGTTTGGTTTTATTCCACTGTGTTTGAAAAACATACTCTGTGGGATTTTAACTATTTTAAATCTGTTAAGGTTTTTTTTTTATGTTGTTTGTTTTGTTTTGTTTTAAATGGCCCAGGATGTGGTCTACCTTACTATATGTTCTGTGGGCAACTGAAAAGAATGTGTATTCTGCTGTTGTTGGGTAGAGTGTTCTATAAATGTCAACTGGATCCTGTTTGTTTGTGGTGTTAAGTTCTTCAGTATCCATGCTGGTTTTCTGTCTAGTTTTTCTGTCTATTTTTCAGAGGGTGTGTTAAAATCTCCAAATATAATTGTGGATTTTTTTCTTTTCAATTCTATTAGCTTTTGCCTTATGTATTTTGCAGTTGTATTATGTTTTAGCACATACACATTTAAAATTGCTGTGTTTTCTTGGGAGATTGAACCTGTTATCACTATATGATGTGCTTCTCTGTCTCTGGTAATTTCCTTTGTTCTAAAGTCACCTTATCTGATATCAATATCACCACTTCTACTTTTTATTGTTTGTGTTGGCATGATATATTTCTTCTACACTTTTTCTTTCAACCTGCCTATGTCATTATATTTGAAGTGAGTTTCTTGTAGACAGAATATAGTTGGGTCATGTTTTGTAGTTCACTCTCCCACTTTTTTTTTTTTTTTTTTTTTTTTTTTTTTTTTTTGACACGGAGTCTTGCTCTGTGCCCCAGGCTGGAGTGCAGTGGCGTGATCTCGGCTCACTGCAAGCTCCGCTCCCCCGGGTTCACTCTCCCACTTTAACCATTATCTTTTAATTGGTGTAGGCAATTTAATGTAATTATTAATATAATATGGCTTAAATCTGACTTTTTAGTTTTGTTTACTAGATTTTTTTGGTGTACCTGTTTTCTTTTTCCTTCCTTCTTGGGGGTTACTTGAATATTCCTTAAAATTCCATTTTGATTTGATTCTGTCTGTTTTCTCTCTATTGTTCAGATTGGGTAATTACTATTGTTCTATTTTCAAGTTCTCAGATTCTTTCCTCTGTCTTCTCCATTCTACTGCTGAAGCCCATTCATTGGGTTTTAATTTCAGTTATTATTTATTTATTTATTTATTTATTTTTAGAGATGGAGTCTCACTCTGTCACCCCAGCTGGAGTGCAGTGGTGCAATCTTGGCTCACTGCAAGCTCTGCCTCCTGGGTTCACATCATTCTCCTGCCTCAGCCTCCCGAGTAGCTGAGACTACAGGTGCCCACCACCACACCCGACTAATTTTTGTATTTTTAGTAGAGACGTGGTTTCACCATGTTAGCCAGAATAGTCTCGATCTCCTCACCTCGTGATCCACCCACCTCAGCCTCCTAAAGTGCTGGGATTATAGGCATGAGCCACCGTGCCTGGCCCAGTTATTGTATTTTTTAATTCTAAAACTTCCATCAGATTCTCCTTTATATTTTTCTATCTCTTTGCCGAGGCTTTCTATTTCTTTGCTCAACTTTCTGTTTTTCCATTTGCTTCAAGCATGATTATGATTGCTTGTTGAAGCATTTTTATGACAGTTGCTTTAAAATTCTTTCAGATAATTCTAACAACTGTATGGTATTAGTGTTGACAACTATTGACTCTCTTTTCTCATCCAGTTTCAGATCTTCCTGGTTCATGGTATAACAAGCGATTTGATTGAAAGTGGACATTTGGGGTATTATGTTGTAAGACTTCGCAACTTATTTACTTTATTTATTTATTTATTTATAAGACAGAGTCTCGATCTGTTGCCCATTCTAGAGTGCAGTAGCACAATCTCGGCTCACTGCAACCTCCACCTCCTGGGTTCAAGTGATTCTCCTGCCTCAGCCTCCAATGCCCAGCTAATTTTGGTATTTTTAGTAGAGACGGAGTTTCACCACGTTGACCAAGCTGGTCTCAAATACCTGACCTCAAGTGATCTGCACACCTTGGCCTCCAAAGTGCCAGGATTACAGGCTTAAGCCACCACACCCAGCCTCTGCTTCTTATTTAAATCTTCTATTTTAGTTGGCTTCTTCTTGAAACTGCTCTGGTAAAGGAAGAATGGTGTTGTCATGTTAGTGCTAGATGGGGTGAAAGTCATAGGTTCCTCACCTGGTCTCCTTGACATCCAAAGTGGGGGATACTCTTCATTGACTGCTGGGTGGGTATGGGAGTTTCAGCTCCTCACTAGGTCCCCATTTATGCCTCCCTGGTTGGGAGGGGTAGGAGTTCCTCATTAGTGCTTCCCCATGTGGTCTCCACTGACACCATAGGTGGGACACTTATTACCTGCCTGGCCTCCTTTGCTCCACCTGGAGGGTGTGGGCACCTTGTTATAGACCTGTGAGAATGGAGATTTAGGCTACTCACTTGGCCTTTGCTGGTGTGGGTGAGAGTAGAACTGGAGATTTTCTGGAGTGGAGCAGTTATTGTCTAATAGTGTTCTGTCTTTCCAGGTTGCACATTTCCTAGTCCTTTGGCCAGAGAGAGCAGTCTTTTGTTGGACCTTTCTTTTTTCTTTTTTTTTTTTTAACTTCACAGTGGAATCTTTATTTTATATACATACATGCTAGAATTGTTTTCTGTAGAGAGGGAGGAAAACAAGTCTTTTTTTCTGACTTTTTCTTGTACTTTGTATCTTTAAAGGAGTTATTCTTCTTAATGATTATGGGTACATAACAGTTGTATGTATTTATGGGATGCACGTGATACTTTGATACAGGCATACAATGTATAATGATTGGGGTAATTGGGGTATCCATCACCTCAAGCAGTTATCATTTCTTTGTATTTGTTGGACCTTTTGTTGTTTGTACCCATTGGCTTTTCTTGATTGCTGGTTTATTCAGCTCCAAGTCTGAAAGAAAACCCAGGGAACTCAAAGCTGTGTTGTTCCTTGGGTCCTGAGATCCCTACCCAGTCTGCCTTCTCCTCTCTATTTTTCAGAGTCTTTTCATGTTTGTTTTGTGTGTAATGCCCGGGGTTTTTTGTTGTTCTTACAGGAAGAGTAGGGGAAAGTACAACTATGCTACCTTCCTGGTGAAGCAAGTCATCTTTCATTTACTTGTTTTTTGTTGTTGTTTTGTTTTTGAGATGGAGTTTCACTCTGTTACCCAGGCTGGAGTGCAGTGGTGCGATCTTGGCTCCCGCTCCCTGCAGCCTCTGCTTCCCAGGTTCAAGCAATTCTTGTGCCTCGGCCTCCCAAGTAGCTGGGGTTGTAGGCATGCACCACCACAAATGGCTAATTTTGGTAGTTTTAGTAGAAACAGGATTTTACCATGTTGACCAGGCTGGTCTTGAACTCCTGACCTCAGATGATTTGCCCACCTTGGCCTCACAAATTGCTGGGATTACAGGCGTGAGCCACTGCACCCCATCAATTTACTTCTTTTTACACATCCCTCCTTGTGCAAATGTGGGGATGCTACTCTGGGGTAGATATCAAGGAGTAGCGTGGCTTGGCCATAGGCTATGTGTATTTGAAGCTTTGAATTAAACTCCAAGTTGTGTCAGTTTACTTCTCCACTAGCAGGGTACGAGTGTACTCCTTTTCTTCCCATACTCTTGTAATATGTGTTATTGTCACACTTTTAGAAGTTTACCACCTTGGATGGAAAATGACATCTCATTTTACTTTGAGATTTCTTGGATTGCTAGTGTGGACAAATATCTTTTTCGTAGGTGTACTGACTGATAAGATGGACGTTATATTCTAGTGAGGGAGAGAAAAGAAAAGCAAGTGAAAAAAAATTAAATAGATAATTTCAGAGAGTGATAAGTGTATGAAGAAAATAAAACAGGGTAATGGATAGAGTATAGGGGGCTCAAAGGCTCTGGGGACTGATCAAGGACAAAGACATGATCGCAAGAGGCAGTAACATGCAGCAGTCTTTATTGGGCAGTGTTCTGACAGGGGTGCAGGAGAAGGCAAATCCTTGGTAGCATGAGTCTGCCTGGAGACGTGCACTGGGCGGGGAGCGGGGGTGGGGGGCTGCCATTTAGAAGGGGTAGAAGGCAAGGGAGCTCCTGGCGGGTGCTGGAGATGGAGCTTATATGTCTTGGCCATGGCGCTCCACATCATGGTGAGGTCTCTCTGGGTTAGATTGTTCTGATGGGCAGAAATAGTCTGGGGTCTTATAACCACAAGGCTCCACTTTCCCAGTGGTCAGCAGACGTCGGGTGTCGTTCTGTGGAGTGTGCAAAGCTGGCACGTCCTAAGCTACTAAAAAATCTGCGGGTTTGGACTATTTTTAAAACAAGAGGATATGTGAAAATTTGAGTTTGGTGCTTAGTGAGCTTTAGAGCTTACTGGTCTCAGCCTCCCGGGAAGAAATAGCCTAGGGACCAATGTACGGGGCATATTTGGCTCATTTATGTAACAGAGAGTAATGGAGAGAGGAAACTGCTTTAGTTGGGGAGGTCAGGGAGAGCCTCTCTGAAGAGGTGACACCCAAGGAATGAGAAGGAAGCAGCTGTGAGAAGATAGAGGCCTTGAAAGTAGGAAAAGGCGTGGTGTGTGTGTTCGAGAGACAGAAACGTGACCAGAAGGCTGGAGTGGCCTGCGCAAAGACGGGACAATGATGGATGAGATAAGATTGGAGGACAAGCAGGGAATAGATGGTGCTGCTATGAGGGATAAGGAGTGACTTTCTATTCTGAGACCAATGCAACGCTATTGGAGGGGCTCAATTAATATTTTAACCATCCACTTTATATTTGGAAAAACTCAGCCTGTCAAGTGGAGGGAGGAGGAGGGAGAGAGGCGAAGCGAGCAGCCCAGTGAGAAGCTCCAGGCAAGAGGAGACGGCAGCTTGAATTGGGAGGGGGCGAGGAAAGGAGAGAAGCAGGCAGATGGTGGGGGTGGGATGGAGCCAGCAGCCTTGGTGAGGGATGGGATGGGGAGATGCGGCAAACGCAGATAATGAGGGAGGATTCCAGGGGGATCGCGTTCCATTTCCTGACTTGGAGTAGCCCAGGGAGAAGTAAGTTTGGAGGAAGTCTAGTTTCCTGTGCGAGTTTCATCCTCTCTGCAGGGTGATGAGCAAGAGGATACTGAGTTGGGCATGTGGCGCTGGAGATGACTTATTTCTGTTTGTAGATTTAACTGGGGCCTCCTGACCGTATGCAGGAGACTCCAGGGGACTCTGTGTATCCAACCAAGAAAATGAGAAACCAGATTTTAAACTGTCATTTAATCAAGAAGCAAAAATAAATTCTTAATTAGCCTCCACCAACTGCATATTAATTACAGTTGCATTTAAATGGCTTCTTCCTAAATGCAGGGGGTGAGGTGGTTGGGACTGCGGAGAGAGGAGGAAGTAAAAGTAAGCGCTGTTAGGCACCATGTGCCGTCGTGGCGTGTGGGATGGACCCTCATTTTCATCCTCCCAACCACCCCCTCAGGCAGGGCCAGTTGTCCTTGTTTCACAGATGAAGAAACAGAGTGTCAGGGAGGTGAAGGGACTCGTCCAGGTTTTCACAGCTCACAAGGGGCATAACCAGGATTAGAACCCTGCTCTCTGGACCCTAGAGCCTCCTGCTTTGTTTTGCCTCCCCTCTCATGTGCCTGCCATTATCTATTTCTTTATTTTCTTTAAATCAGTTTAAAATCCAAACTCCCATCCCGCCTGACAGACCCGAAAGTCAGTGTGAGTCATCATGGGAACAGCCCTCCCCTTGGCTTAGGGTAAAGGTTATGCATTCTTAGATCTTGCCGAAGCCCCTGAGAGGCCCCCTCTGGCACTAGGCATGGGTGCCCATTGGCCACCATAGAGACATTCCCAGTCCCAGCTCCCACAACCTTCTTACACAGTGGAAATGGTGGTTCTATGGCTTTTCTGCTGCTCTCGGGACTTAAGGAGCTTTGCCAAAGAGGGACGCTTCCAAAATTGGGGAAACCTCTTCCACTCTTCTTTTCAACCTCAGTAATATTCTCCCTTCTTTTCAATGAAGACTCAAGCAGCTGTTACTTTTGGCCCTGCCTCCTCTTCCTCCCTGGAAGTCAGGGAGCAAAAATCAGCCAACCTGTTTGAGGTGGAGGAAGAGAAAAAACACAGGAAGCACAAACTCAAATTATCATCTCCATCCATTATTCTGGTACACTTGTTTCATCTCCCTCTGGCTGAGCCTGTCTCGGGCTCTGGATGTAGTGTGTTGAAACATGTCAGAGCAGTTTACACTGATAGTAGGCCAGATTTTTCATTTTTCTTTTTTAACATTTTCTTGTGGAAATTTTAAACTTTTACGGAAGTAGAGAAATAGGATAATAAATCCTCATATGTCCATCACCCAAGTTTCAAAGCTCCTGGCCAATTTTGTTAATTTATACCCCCACCTCCTCTCCCCCTTCCATTTATTTTGAAGCAAATCCCAGACATCATACTGTTTCATCCATAAGTATTTCAGTCTGTATCTATAAGAAGTGGGGAAAGATATATTTTTAAAGGAAGAAGATTTTCTCACCTGAAATCCTGGCTTATTGGAAAATGAAAGACAGCAATTCCATGCAATGAGGGATGAGAGATTCTAAGCTCTCCCTGGTCCTACCGCAGTGCACATCAATCAAATCCTACCCAGTCACTGCTTCCCTTTCCTCACCAGTAAAATACAAATAAGAGTCCCTGCTTCGCAGATGAGGAAACTGAGGTCCAGAGAGGGAACAGGGTTTGCTCAAGGTCACAAGATGTTATAGTACTTGAGATAGCTGGAAACCAGTGGGTTACTTAAGCAGTCTAATACTTTGGATCTCCTCCAATCAATACTTTCTAAGTACTTGTTCAGCGTTTCTCTAGAGGTCAGGTCAGGTGCTGCACCGGGAAGGGTGGAGAATGGGTGCGCGAATGGCGGACTCAGTCTGCCCTCTACTGTAGCAATTCCTTTCTGGTCTCAACTTGTATAGCCCACCCAGCAAAACTAAAACCCTACAGTTAACCTTCCCACTCTCCTTTGAAGGCAGTTTAGCAATCATCTGTTGTTATTCAGTTTGCTCTGGGAGTCCAGTCCTCACCTCCAGCAGTCTCTTCAGTGATTCCTTCCAAACTCACAGGGTTTCCTCCTTGAAGTGAGTTGGGATGAACCCACCAGGACTATTTCAAGTGCAAATGGCAGAAAACCCAGCTCAATTATCTCAGCAAAAAGGGAAATATATTGGTTGATATAAGTTCAGTGGCCTCTGCTTCAAGATTAGTTGAACCTAGAGGGAAAAATCTGTTGTACTCTCCTTCCTGGCCTTGCTTTTCCCCATGGTCGCTCCCATCTCAGGCCGGCTGTACCTCATGATGACAAGGGGGCAGCCTAACTCTGGCCTGTGTTCTCTCCTGTTGGCAACCCAGCAGAAGGGAGAGATCCTCTTTCCTGACTCCCATTGGTTTGTTTGGGGTCATGTGCCTATGCCTGAGCCAATCACCATGGCCAGGGGTCAAGATATACTAGTTGGATTATATCTGGGTCATCTGGGAATTGGATTAGGTCTGGGTCATCCCTGGATGGGCCAGTCTTGTGCAAACCCCAATGGAGAGAGACAAGAGACGTTTGGTTGTCCGGAGGAGAATCAGGAGGCTGGCACCGTTGAAGAGGGGACAGATGCTGAACAGGCAGGTGACAGATTTCCACTCTCCCCCTGGTTACATTCCCAGGGATATTTAGGTGTCTTTAAAGATGTGTGCCCTGGGCACTGGTCAGCTGCTCTGTCCCTTACGGCAGCCTTGGTAGTGTCAGATCTGTAATGAGAACCTGGAACTCCCTGCGCTCAGTCCTTTCTGCAGGTGTGGGCAACGGAAAACTGTCCTGCGCTTACCCGAGCACATTCACTTTGGGGTAGGCCTGCCTCTGATCTTGGCCAACAGTGAACCCCGCCCGCCCCACCAGCCTCTTAGCCAGAAGATCAGGGAGCTTCTCCTCCTGGAGTTGCCCTCTGGCTTTCCTGTGACCTTGAGCAGGCTCTCCATGTCTCTGAGCATCAGTTTTATATTTCGGAGCATCTGTACAATGGAGCGAATGGCAATATTCACCTCGGAAGAAGCAGCCATGAGCTTGTGAATTGTAAATGATGGTAAAAACGGAAAGAGTAACACTGTTACTATTGCTACCTGCTTCTTCCTCTCAGGAAATGCTCTTTCTCGGCTCTCCCCTTTTTTTCTCTCATCCCCCCAGGGGAGCATAGACTCACTCAGGGCTTTGATGGAAATGAGTTTTGATGGCTTGGATGCTTTCAGAGCCGCCCACTCTTCCTCCTCCCACCCCGCTGAGCCGACAATTTCACATGACATCAATTCCTCTGACAGCCGTGTAAACAGATGGTGGTCCCTGCTGCCCGGGGTGCTGGGGAGCGATACCATGGTAACCTGTTAAACTGTGACAGGTGCCAGGACGGTGGGAAATCCGGGACCTTCAGACACACATGCACATGGCTCAAGCAGCAGGCCGTGGGTTGTGGGTTCTTCCCAGAAACAGTGGGCCAGGGCTGGTGGCATCACAGCAAGGGCGCGGGCTTGCATGCAGATCCTGCCCCTTCCTAGCCAAGCGACTGTGGCTGAACCCCTTCCTCTCTCTGGGCTCAGGAAGGTAATCAGCCCCATACCAGAGAAGCAAGGATTTTGGACTTGAAAGTACCTGCTTAAGGTTGGGTACATTGCTGGTGTCCAATAAATGTTTGTTGAATAAATAAACAAACCTATGAAGGAAACTGAGGACCTACTCCCCGGAATCTGGTTGGCAACTGGGCCCCATTGCAGGCCCTGGCTGGAAGAACGCAGAGTGTGCAAGTGGGATCTGAGAGTACAGGAGTCGGAGGTGACCACACAGCTACCTTTTGGAATAATGGGAGCCTAAGGCTTTTCAAGTGGCAGGAATCTCCATCCCCACGTTCCTCTGGACAGGGAGGGTGAATTAATGAACACTCACAGGAAACTGATGAGTGGGCTTCAGGGCCTCTGCGCTTATGGAATCTCAGTTCTTTTCTAACTACTTGCCTCAGTTTGCCAAATTCTTATCTTATCCTTGCTGGGCTTAGAGCTCTGTTTTAAACCATGACCTACCCTAAACTCAGAGAGGGCAGTGCCTTGACCAAGACCACCCACCTGGCCATACACACCACCTGAGCATGGGCAGCCTCCCCATTCTGCAGCCAGGCCCTGTGGCTCAAAAGGCCTTCCTTTCAGTCCTGTGACCTCTGCTCTTTCACGGGCTGCCCAGTCCACCCCTGCACCCCCCTTCGTCTCACAGTCCTCCACCTGCTGACCCACATGCCTTGCAGCTGGGCTTGCCCCTGCCTGAATAGGGAATATGGCAAAGATATGGAGCACAGCCAGGCTGGCTCTGCCACTGACCTGCAGTGGCCTCAGGCACGCTTTGGAGGCCATTTCCTTCCCAGGTCAAATGGGAAAGAGGTTGTGGATGCATTAAATAGATGACATCTGTAAAGTGCACAGAAGAGTGCCTGGCATGCAGCATATTTTTAATAAATAGTAGTGATTTTTGTTATTATGCATGAGACCCCTATGCCCTCACCCCCGCCCCAATGTTGCTTTTTATAATAGGATTAATTTCAAGTAGTATAGAGAGGTAAATCACAGGTGTGGGGGACAGCTGGATATAGGTCTGGCTGTGTGACCTTGGACAAGCTACTTACCTTCTCTGAGCATCTGTAAAATGGGGCCAGTGCTCCCCGCCTTGCTGTGGTGAGGATTGAATGGGCCTCTGGAGCAGGTCCTGGCTGAACAGATGCTCAGTACATGACTTGATGTTGATTGCAAGAAGTTCTCCAGGAACATGGGTGATTTTGATGCTATTGAGTGCCAGAAGTCACCTAAGGCCGGGATTTCTCATATTGCATTCCTAGGAGGTGGCAGTTTGCCCTCTGCCTGCAAACCTCTGGTGACAAGAAACTCACTCCCGCCTAGTTGAGTGGCTCTGTTGGTAGCTGATCTATGGAGTTATAACTTACCTCCATGCTGCTTCTTCTCCGGGGTCTCTAGTTCTGTCTTCAAGGCCACCAGGACCAGATTCCTTCTGCTTTTTAGGGGTATGGTGGCTTGCTCGAGCCAATGGGAACCAGAGTGGAATAGGTGATAGTCACATCTGCCCCGCGACACCCTTTCCTTGCTCCTGGAGGGCTCTTGACCTTGTTGGCCAGGCTGGAAGATTTGAGAGCTGGCAGTCAATCACAAGAGATTGTCCTTGGGCAGGCTAAGTGGGCCATCTGTCCTGGCTGAGTCCCAGGGCTGGGCCCATGGTGGAGGACCAGGACATGGCTGGGCCCAGCATGGAGACCAGAGTGTGAGCTGCACAGTCTCACAGGCCCAGGATTGAGTCCAGCTCCCCATTATGACTGAAGGTGAGGGCAGGGGCGAGTGTGGAGGACATGACAACAATTCATAGCTGAAAGAGTTCTTCTAAGAATTAGATGGTCAGAGATGCTTTAATGTCTAATAGGGTTCTTGGAATCTGCTAATAATGTTTTTTTCCAAATCCATAATCAGTAAATGGGTTAATCTGCTGGCAGAGAGAAGCTTCAAACAAGCCAAGCTTTTAAACATTTATTACTCTTTCAGCTTCAAGGTTTTTCAAAAATTATTGTATGCTTCTTTTAAAATTCATCAGCTTGGGGCAAGCTGGCTGCCTTAATAACAGCACTAAGGAAGTGTTGATAAGGTTCTGTCAATAACAGGTACTTCTCCAGCAGGGGAGCAGCATCAGAATAGTTTCTGGAGACTCCCAGTCGGTCTCCTCTTTGGTCTTCGAGCAAGAGCAGACACCTCTAGACCCTCTTCCGTGGTTGTGTCAGCAACCTTGATGCCACATGGACCCCACCTTCCCTACAGGAGACAGGGGAGTTGAATGAAGGTAAGCAAGGACCCTGAAGGTGAAGGAATAGGCCGGAAACCCACCCTGCTTGTGTTCTGGATTTTGAGTATGGTTTGTGGGCTTAGATGATGAACTTCTCTCACTTTTCCCTCACGTTTGTCATGAGTTATTCTAGTCTCAGGCATCACAGAGACAGAGCCAGGAGAATGCAGAGAGGGGAGGGAGAAGGCAGGACTCCCTAGCCCTTCCCTTTCATTCTGGTCTTGAACAGGTCATGGAATCCTGAACTTGGAAGAGAACTGAGAGGTTGTTCAACTGAGCTTGCTGCACAGGAAGGAGATACTTGCCTGAGGGGTCTCCTGGAGGAAGTGTGGTCATCCAGGACCCCCGAACACTTCCTTGGTGGTGGAGATCATTGCCTTGTAAAAGGACTCAAGATAGGGGAAAAACCAGTAAGTGAGCAAAGGGGAGAAGTGTGAGCTCCCATTTTGCCTTTGTGGCAAAGTGGCTACGTGGCTTTGGACAAGGTGTTTCCCCTCTGGGCTTCCATTTCCTCATGTGTCAAAGCAGAGGGCTGGACTAGGTGATAGTGATAATCTAGAAGTCATCATTACTAGGGTGCTTTTTATGCACTAGATTCTGAGTTAAGTGCATCACATAAATCATCTGTTTAACTCTCCTAACAACTCTAAGTTTCTCTGGAGAACCTGAGTGTCAATAAAGGTCATATTAAATCTTAGATATTTTGTGCATCTGAAAGTTATCCTAGCCACACTTTCACGTATTTGCAGACATCACACTCTTGATAAAGAACAAGGAATTTCCAATTAGATAAAGTATCAGTTAGGATTAGGTTTTGCTGTGACAGAAATCGCAAAGTAGCAGTGGTTTAAACATGCAAGGTTCACTTTATTGCATAAAAGTAGTCAAGAAGCTGGCAGGCAGCCCTAGGCATTCATCAAGGACCCAAGCTCCTTCCCACTTTATGCTCTGCTATAGGACTCACAGTCACCACATGGTCCAACAAGACTCCTGGGACTTCAACTGTCACAGCTCCACTCCAGGCAGAAGGAAGAGAAAGAGAGGAAGGACAGAAAGCAGTGTACGTCTGGCTGAGTCCAGCCCCTTTAAATTATCTTCTTGGAATTTCCACAATTGACTTCCATTTGTGCATCATTGGCCAGAACACAGTCATGTGGGCACTCCTTGCTGCTAGGGGAGGATGGGAAATGTAGTCTTTTAACTGGACACACTTCTACCCTCAATAAAATCTGGGCTTTGTTCCTAGGGAACAAGAGGGGAAGGAATACTGGCTAGCAAATGGGAATCCTCCCTGCTATAGATGTCTACATACAAAGGACTGTCTGCATAACAATAGCCTGACTACTTTAAGTAGACAGTTTTGTAGTAGGCTTATGTAGCTGTTTGAACCTAGAACATAAGGGACCAATATCTGTACCAGTTAGACTTCTTTCCATTTCAAGTAACAGAAGCTCATCTCCAACCAGTTTAAACAGGGACATTTATCAGTCCACACACTTCATTCCCAGAGGTAGAGTTGGCTCCAGGGTTGCTTTATTTGGCAGCCTAGCAACATCATCCAGCTTGGACTCTGTTTATCTACCTGTTCTCTTGTGCTTGGTGTTGGCTTCTTCCTCAGGCTGGAGGCAAACGGCAACCTTGTTTCTAGGAATGATATCCAAACCAAATCATATCCAGGCAAAGAAAAGAGAATATTATTGCCAGTGGCTCTTAGGAGCTAGACATGTTCTCAAGAGTTTCTTGTGCCTCAGTGGCACTGGATCATACATCTACTCTCAGACAAAGTACTAGCAAGGGCAAAGGCAAGTAGACCACTTCCTGGGCTGGGATCAGCTTTCCTGAAGTTCATGGCTATGTCAGGGAGTAGTGGATACCTGAACAAAATTGGGATTGTGTGCATATGGGACAGAAGAGCAAACATGGCGGCAGGCAGCCAGCAGTGTGCACTCCAGCCTGGGAGGTGGAGTTAGCATTTCCATTTTGCAGCAAAGGGATTGAGGTTCAGAGAGGTAAAGTAATTTGTTCAGGGTTACACAGCCAGGAAGTGGCAGAGATGGTGCCATAATCAGGGAATGTCATTCCAGATCTGAGAAGCTTAGCATTGTACTCTGCAGCCATAGAAGGGAGAGGGTCTCAGCTGTCATCTCTATCCATGTTTCCCAGACTTCAGCCATTTGTTCACTACCTTTGTGACTTTCTTCTACATTTGCTTTCATCTGCACAATGACTTACTCAATATTTTATTGAAATAATAAAACCATTTTATTGTTGCTAAAAAAAATTCACATTTTTTTATGTAAAGAATTGCATTTGTAAAGGAAACTAAAGTACTGTCATAGACAGAAAACCAGTGATGCTTGCCAGAAATAGAAGGTACATTATAAAAATAAATACAATAAAAACAAGCACTCATTCTGTTCTACAGGGATACCATTACCCGATGAGCTCAAGATCTGCTCTGTTTGTTCTTAAGAAGTGAGGAGAGCATTAAAGACTTGCCAGGACCAAGCCGAGGCTTCCCCTTTGATAAAATGAGAAGGAACTAATGAGAGTGGGAAAGAGCCCTGCTTTCTATGCCTTTCAATGTCATTTAGGGCTCCTCATCTGAAATCATTCCATGTACCATTCTTTGAGAAACGTTAACTGCACCCTGAACAGTTAGCTACTGCGGCATTACAAACCACGCCACTGACTCAGGAGCATACAACAAAAACCCCTCATTCCCAGAAAGCTGCAGGTCAGCTAATGCTCTGCTGATCCAGGCTGGAATTCATTGGGTGACTCTTCTGTCTAGGGTAGAACAGGGTTGGCAAACTTTTTCTGTAAAAGGTCAGAAAGTAAACACTTTAGGCGTTGTAGACCACACAGTCTCTGTCACAATGACTCAACCCTGCTGTTGTAGTGTGAAAGCTGACACAGACAGACCAGACATAAATGAATAATCATGGCTGAATTTTGATAAAACTTTATTTATGAACCCTTAAATTTGAATAAAACATAATTTTTGCATGTCATGAAATAGTATTCTTCCTTAGATTTTCTTCCCATTTAAAAATGTAAAAACCATTCTTTGCTTTAGGGCCACAAAAAAGCAGGCAGTAGACGAAACTGGACTTGAAGACCATAGTTTGCTGACCCCTGGTCTAAAACAAAAGCTGTCATTGCCTCTTCCAGGGCTGGCTTTATGGATGTGGGCCTTGCACAAAGGAGGACCCACACTTGATTGAATGCTGTGCAATAGCTGTCTTGAAATTTTTTATAATTTTTGAACAAGGGACCCTGTACTTTCACTTTGCAGTGGGACTTGCAAATTATATAGCCATTCCTGGCCTCTGCTCAAAAGATGTCTAGAGATAGGAAGAATGATCTCCCAACAGCTGTCTCACTGGTGCACGCTTTCCTCATGGAGAGGGCAGAGGTGCAAAGAGGCCAGTGGAAACACCTCTGCCTCTTAAGGTCTAAGCCTGGAATGGACCCCACTGTGTCTTCTGACCACATTCTCTTGGCCAAGGCAAGTCGTATGGTCGTGGCTAAGGTCAAGGAAAGGGGAAATATACTCTGTTCCTTCAATGGGAGGACTCCAAAGTCACATAACAAAGGGCTTGGATACAGGGAGAGGTGAAGAACCGGGGCTGATAACGCAACCTACCACCAACTGTATAAGAGTGTGTTGATCCAGTGTGGTGTTTCATGTCTGTAATTCCAACACTTTGGGAAGCAGAGGTAGGACGATTTTATGAGGCCATGAGTTCGAGACCAGCCTGGGCAATATAGTGAGATCACATCTTTACAAAAAAGTTTTTTTAAAATAACTTGGTGTACTGGCACATGCCTGTAGTCCCAGCTACTTTAAAGGCTGAGGTGGGAAGATTGCTTGAGTCCAGGAATTTGAGGTTGCAGTAGGTTAGAATTGTCCGGCTGTACTCCAGCCTGTGTGACAGAGTGGGACCTTGCTTCTAAAAATAAAAAAGTGTGTTAATCATTCTGGCTATTTGGACGAGGGAAAATGTCAAAGAACTAATTTCCTGGTGCTCTTATCCATGAGTTTTATCAGTCCCTTATTCATCAGCCCAGGCAGAGTCAAGACAAAAAACACTGTGTGTGCCCTGAGGTTGGTTTCAGGTGGTACCAGTACATGCATTATCTTTCTTTCCCTTCTATGGGAGCAGGGAGACCGCACAGGACTGATTCCACTTGTGCAGATGCAAGGGAAGGGAACTAGGTGGCATTGCAAATAGAGGAGCCAGCACGCCAGTCTCCTCCCACAGTACTCAGCCTGCTCCCTTTCCTGGAAGAGCCCTCTGGGGGATCTCAGTACCTTGGATAGCACCTTCAGGCTGCAAAACTGGAAAAGAAAAATGTCTGGCTCACACTCTGCTTGGGAATTCTTTCTAGGTTTTAAACACATTTGAATAAACAGAGTGAGTCCATACACATATATCTGAGTATGCCACTGCCCTGCTTAGGATCCTTTCCTGGCTCCCGAGGCCCACGTTTGGCTTCACGTTGTGGCCCTGTATGACCCAACCACAGTCCGTTCAGAGTGAGCACCTCACCGTTCTTGGACACACCAGCCATCTTCCCCGTAGGGGTCTTTGCAGCCACCATCATAGCTTTGGAGGCCACACGTGTGATAAGCCAGCTCAAATCCTTTTAAATAAAAATGGAAACTTACTGACTTACGTAACTTATATACATTGGATATTTTCCCCACCCAAATCTCATGTTGAAATGTAATCCCCAGTGTTGGAGGTGAGGCCTGGTGGGAGGTGACTGGATCATGAGGGTGGAAGTTCCATGAATGGTTTAGCACTGCCCCCTTGATGCCGTCCTTGTGACACTGAGTTCTCTCAAGGTTTCACTGTTTAAAAGTGTGTGGCACCCGTGTCTCTTTTTCTCCTGCTTTCCCCAGATCATCCCTGCTTACCCTTTGCCTTCCACCATGATTAGAAGCTTACTGAGGCCTCCCCAGAAACAGATGGCAGCACTATGCTTCCTGTACAGCCTGCAGAACTGTGAGCCAATTAAACATCTTTTCTTTATAAGTTACCGAGCCTCAGATATTTCTTTATAGCAATTTGAGGACGGACTAATATAGTAACTGAATATCTAGTGGAGGGAGCTTCAGACATGCAAAGTGCTTACAGATTGCTCTAAGAATATGCTTTCTTCTGTGTTGGCTCCATTCTCAGGCAGGCACACCCTTATGGTGGCCACTAGCCTCTTCTGGGGAAAGAGAAAGCCTCTTTCCTAAGCATTCCGACAAAGGTCCCAAGGCAGACTCTCACTGGCTGATTTGGGTCATGTGTCCATCAGTAAACCAATGGCTGTGGGGCATGGAGTGTACTGATTGGCCAAGCCTGGATTATAAACCCACTCCTGCAGCTTGGAGGGTGGGATAAGCACCACAAAATCCACAGGGACCAAGAGTTGGGGGTCCCAGAGGAAAATCAAGGTGTGGTTACCAAATACAGCAAGGAACAGGGGCTGAGAAGCCACAACAATAAACATCCCCCACCCTTAGGGCTCTTTGTCTGCAACACTTCCCTTTCTCCTCCTCCTAGCTCGGTCTCCAGTGTCACCCCCCTCTTTAAGACCCCTCACCCCACCCCAGAGCAAGTCACTTGTTTCTCTCTGTGTTCACACCATGCTCCACTGCCAGGTGTCTCTTGGGGCCACCTGTCTCTGGAAGATGCTGGTGAACGTGGCCAAATGCCTCGGTGTCAAAGCCTGTGCTTCCCTGGGGGCTGCATGCTCCTGGCCTGCCTCCCCTGCGGTCCTCAGCTCCCACACCTGTGGGTGTCAGCTCAGGTAAGCCTCTTGACTACTGGTGCGCACACCTTGCTATCCTTCCATTGCCACTGGAAAACATAATCATGCTTGGGATTTTGTGAGTTTAATAGCTTTACTGAAGACCTGAGGGAACAGAGGGAACACACGGCTCACAACAGCTTTCTGCCACGAAGCTGCCTCCCCACTTGTCCCCCACCCCCCCCTTTTTTTTTTTTTTCTGAGACAGAGTCTTGCTCTGTCATCCAGGCAGTGGTGTGATCTCAGCTCACTGCAACTTCTGCCTCCTGGGTTCAAACAATTCTCCTGCTTCTGCCTCCTGAGTAGCTGGAATTATAGGTTCATGCCACCACGCCCGGCTAATTTTTGTATTTTTAGTAGAGACGGGGTTTCACCATGTTGGTCAGGCTAGTCTCAAACTCCTGACTTCGTGATCTGCCCTCCTCAGCCTCTCAAAGTGCTGGGATTACAGGCGTGAGCCACCACGCCTGGCCTCTCCCACCTCCTTCTAAGACCACCTTCTCTTCAGTGCAGACTCCCGCTGGGCCCAGCCTTGGGGAAGTGGAGTTCTGCTCTCTCCTCCCTTGTCTCCTCCTGCTCCCCTTGCAAGGCACAGACCCGCCAGGCCAGTCTGCACTTCCGTATCACCCTTCCCACCTTGCCTGCTTCCTTAACTCTGGTGACTCATTTACTTGTGGCAGGCTAAGGGTCTGTTGAGTCTCTCTTCCATAAGTAGGGTCTGAGCTCCTTGAGGGCAGAGCTTCATCCAGGTCATCTCTGTGTCTCCATTGCCTTAGACTGGGAACCAAGCACCTACTCAGTGGATGCTGAATTTCAAAACCAGTTTCAATAAAAGGCTGTATTTTTAAAAATCAGCAAGAATTTCTTTGGCTCTGCAGAAAGCACAAAGAGAGTGGGTGAGTGATGATTTCAGCAGAAATGCCATAGGACACACGGGTTCTCAATTATTTATGGGTCTGAGGAGACTGTTCCTAGAGCATTGCAATACATTCTGAGGATGTCAGGGGAGAATGTGAGTGACTTTGTTCCTTGGAGTCCCCGCACCCCTACTCTGCAGACACCAGGGAGGGGGGCTTTCAGCTTCTTTCTGCAGCAGTGAAGAACTGAAGAGCTCAGTTCTGCTCCTTCCTGGTTACCGTTTCTCAGTGTGCTGGCAAGGGTGACAAGAGGAGGTAGGACGGCCTCTGGAGACAGAGGGGTCTGGGTTAAATCCTCCTCTGCCCTGGGTCACTCTGTGCTGGCCATTTTCTGGCCTGCCATTTTATCATCTGTTTGATGGAGATGAGCATCCCCCTGTGACGGGGTCCCCGGGGCATTCAGGGAGGCAGAAACCTATGTGGGCTCACAGCTCCCCACTGGGTGCACACAGTAGGTGCTCGCATGGGTGCACACAGTAGGTGCTCACACGGTGGCAGGAGCAGTCCCACTCTCGGGTCTGGCTAAGCTGGGTCCAGCTTGACTCTGTGTGGTTCTGAGTTCTTCGAGTCTCTCAAGTGCAGGGTTTCTGAATGGAATTTTCAAGATTCACAAAGGATTTGCTTTTCATTTGAACCAGAGGATAGAGGTTTTATAATTATCTGCAAGGGATTTCTTCCTGTTTATGTAAGGAAGAGTTGAAAGGTTTTCAGGCACAACTGTTAATGCTTTTCTCAAGAGCAGAGGCTGCATCAGTGCCAAGGACAGGGGTTGTGCTGGTGGTCAGAGACAATGGATGTGCTTTTTTCCAGGGCCGGAGGTTGTGCTGGTCCTGGGAGGCAGAGAGCGTGCTGGTCCTGGGATAGAGGGTGTGCTGGTTTGGGGCAAGAGGATGTGCTGGTCTTAGGGAGAGAGAAGGTATGCTGGTCCAGGGCCAGAGGGTGTATTGATCTTAGGGCCAGAGGGTGTGCTGGTCTGGGGCCAGAGGGTGTGCTGGTTCAGTAAGACATACACAGCTTCCATAGTCAGAGGTCTTGAGCTTTCACCTTGTGCTTGGAGACCCCAGAAGTAGTTGGGGATGGAGGCAGCCTCTGGAGCCTGGTGTCCCAGGTTGCTGGCCTTGATTTTCACCACTGATTTCCTCTTTTGGATTCCTTCAAGGATGTTCACATGGTAACTACAGAGCCATCCCAGCATCTGGTACTACATAAGTCCTTAATAAATGATTGTTGAATGAATTATGTGATGAGGAAATAGTCTTGGACTTGGGGCGAGACAAAGCTTGATGCAGATTTTATGTGTGCATGGCTGAGTATCTATTCCTTCTGAACATCAACTTCCTCACTGGTGACAGTGAATGTAACACCACTGGCAGTGCTGGGTGTTTGAGGCATAAACAATCACAGTTGAGCAAGCACCTAGCACACGCTGGCACTCGATCCATGGTGGCATCTTCTCTGAGTGCCCAGCTGCCTTCTTCAGATTTCTGAAAATGAAGAAAGTCTTATTTCTTTCTTATTTTGATTTCCCCTAGTTCAGTAGGCTTTTTTCAGGTTTAAAAAAAATCATGGCAGGAACACTTAGCATGAGATCCACCCTCTTAACAGATTTTTACATGTACAATACAGTATTATTGTCTGCAGGCACAGTGTTGCACGGTAGGTCTCTAGAACCTCTTCATCCCGCACAAGTGAACCTTTCTGCCCATTGAATGGCCCCCTCTTCCCCCACTCAGCTCCTAGCAACCACTATCTACTCTGCTTCTATGCATCTGACTATTCTTCCTTATTCTTCCCTAAATAAATAATGTTCCCCTTAAGTACTGCCTTCTAGATAAATAAAATGCTTTTATTTAATTTGATTGTTTTCCTGTTTGTTTAATTACTACCATTAAAATGTTAATGCTTTTTTGTATTTTCTCACGGCAAATGTGATATTTTAGTTCCATTTTGGGTTACTGTATTTGTCAAGTCTCTGACGTTTTGATTCAAATTGGCTTAAGTAAAAGGGGAAATTTATTGGTTTCTGTAACTAAACATTCCAGGGGGATTGCTTCAGCCAAAGCGGAGGCTGTGTTCAGACAATCCAAGGATGGTGTCAGGACCCCCGTCTACCTCCTGGCTTGCTCTCCACCATGTGGCTCTCGCTCGTGGCACAGGTCTTTCACCCCATCCTCTCCTCTCTACAGCCCCACTGAAAGAGCTCTTCCCTCCATCGCAGACCCTCAGAGTCCCAGAACTCAGATCCAAGCACAGCTGAGGGATGGTAACACGCTGGCCAGCCCTGCTGGGTCCATGCCTGGAGCTGGGGAGGGGCTCATCCCCTTCCAGACCTCATGGGCTTGGAGAGGCAAGTGATGGATCGCTGAGTGAAATCAGTGCTGGGTTCATGGACGCGGAAGGGAGGGTTGTTATTCCTTCTGTTTTACTGGTGAAGGAAACACCTGTGTTCACTACTGTCCTATTGGCAGCTAACTTGGTCCCCTGCGATAAGCTCATTTCCTCTGAAAAATGGGACCTGGGCATTAAACTGTCAACTCCTAAAGCCCTTATGGAACTGGGGTGCTCGTGTTGACTTCTGGGCCTGTCCAGGGGCCTGTGTGGGGCCATCAGCGCAGGTGCTTGGGTGGGAGTGTGTGGGGAGCGTCAGGGAAGGCTGAAGCCCGCTCGGTCCTGGCCGTGCCCCGGGCACCCTGGAGGATCTAGTGCTGGTCAGGACCTGCCCTGGATCTTCACTCCCTCATTTGTGAAATGGAAGCAAACAACTCCGCCCTCCCAGAGACGTGGGGAGGACCAAACGAGGGATGAGCACTTAGTAAGTGCCCAGTGAATGCAGAGTTGGCTCAGAACTCATGTAAACTCGGGGCAGGTCACGTCAGCTCTCTGAGCCCAAGCAGCTTCGGCTGTAAAATGAGATAATGATGATCCTGCATCCCAGGTGGGTCGGGTATGAGGTGCTCACTGCTCACTATGCCTTTGGAGACTGAAGGAAGAGGAGACTTCGAGAGCCATGAATCCCCCCAGTGCCGGGCATCCCCCCTCCCGCCGGTGTGCACTTGCTGAGACCCTCACTATTGAAGTGAGGAAATGGATGCCCAGAGAGGCAAACTTACTCCCTCAAGATCATGTAATCACACAGCAAAGGGGCAGAGCCAGGCTCGGTTCCAACTGCTTCCCCAGGAACTAGGACAGTGCTCCTTATATAGTCCTAGTTACTCAAGACCTGGCTAAGAGCTGGCCATTCACGAGGTCTCCCCAGGGCCCGAGGCTGAGTGAGGGGCTCTCCTGTGTTTCCCCAGCTCCCTGGGCTCTCCAACCAGTTCTCGCTACCTGGAATTGCAATTGTCTATCTACGTGTTTGTCTCCCCCACTGGACGGAGGATCAGGTCTGATGTACCCCAGAGGCCCTGGCCCTTGATGTGCTGCTGGGGGTGAAAATGATGCTGGGTGAACATAGAAACAATGACATGGTAAAGAGAGCTTCTGGTATCGCCGCGAGCTCTCTCCATTGGACCTTGAGCAGGGTCTGCCCTGCTTTTGCCTCAGTCTTCTCATCTGTGAAATGGGAATAACAGCACCTCCCTAGCTGTGTTGTCGTCAGGATTAGAAACAGTGTAATAGTAATATAGTCATAATAGCAGCTGGCATTAGGTGAAGGCTTACTCATTTATTTCTTCCAACAAATTTTTAAGGCAAACACCAGAGACTCTCATATTTTACAGATAAGAAACTGAGGCTGAGACAGAACTGCTTTGCCCAGAGTTGCACAGCTGGAACCTACCGCATGCACAGTGGGAAGCTGATAAGTAGTGTCTAGAATAATAAAGAATGTTCCTGGTGTAACTGAGTGAATGTGCCCCTGACTGCATGGCCTCCCCTCCTCTGACATCACAGGCCCCTGAGCCCTCGTTAAGCAGCAGGCTTGGCCAGGCAGTGCCCTGGTGAGTTACTGAGCTGGGAAGGCCAGCGTGCATGGGGGTGCATGTGTGTGCAGGTCTGAGGTGGCCTCTGGAAGGAGGGGGATTTGGAGTGGAGCAGAGGCCTTGCCAGGCAGTCCTGAGAAGCAACCAGGCTCGTAAAGTCTGGCGTTTTCATCTGAAGAAATTGCTGCATCCCCTCCTGGAGCCTGGCTTTTTGTTGCATCCCTCTCTCAGCAGCAACCCCTTCCTCTTGTGGGAAAAAGCTGCACAGCCGCCGGGCCTGTGCCCCTCAGCAGCAGCCTCTCGCCGCAATGGAGCATTCCCAGTGCGCTCCAGTGCAGGAAGGGAGGGTGGAGACAGGCATAGCGTGGGGTGGCTTAGCATCAAATAGGCTGGACTCACGCCCCTGCTCTGACATTCACTGGCTGGCAGACCCTGTCCAAGCTGGGGTCCCTCTCTGAAAATGGGGACGTGTCCCTGGGGGCTGCAAGCAACCAGAGAAGACCAGCAGCCCATTACCCAAGAGGTGAAAGGCAAGGGGGCTGTGAGCGGCACCCTGGGCAAGGCAGCCACCCTGAGAGGCTGGGACCCTAAGGTAGGGCCAGGCCAACCTGGGAACGGGAGAATCCGAGCCAGTGATGGCTTCCTTAGGAAGGTGGTGTTGAGCACAGCCTTGAAGGATGGGGAAGAAACTGGGTGGGGGGCAGGGGCGGTGGGGAGAGAAGAGACACAGCAGGCAGCCTCAAAACCTTAGACCAGTGCTGGGGCTGGATTCGTCAATACTTATGCAGTTGCAACAGCTAGAAATGGGATTAAGCTGATTTCTTCTTTTTTTGGTTCACATAATTGAGAAATCTAGAGTTGGCTTTCTGCATAGCTAGATGCAGTTTTCCAAACGCTGTCATCATCTCTTTTCATCACTCAAGTCTGCTTTCCCCCTGTAGAATCTCAGAGGGGCTCTCTCTCAAAGCAGCCCCCAGCACCAACGTCTTCCCCAATAGCTCCAGAGTAAGTTCCAAGAAAGGTCTCTGTCCTGACTTGGGCCACGCCCACCCCTGAGGGATGGGGATGAAAGGCTCTGGTTAGTTTTGACTGGATCATGGGCTGATCCTTGGGTTAAGAATGTACAAAAGTATTTCCATTAGGAAACCTGGGGTGCAGTTACTGGAAGAGAGATAGTGGATTTAGGGCAGGCAAAAGCTATGTCCATGGCAGGGCCTGGTCCTGCTGTAATGCTTCCTGCTGCCAGCTGCCTCTATCATTCCTTCTTTTTTTTTTTTTTTTTGAGACAGGGTTTCACTCTGTCTTCCAGGCTGCAGTGCAGTGGCATGGCTATAGATCACTGCAACCTCAACCTTCTGGGCACAAGCAATCCTTCTATCTCTACCTCCTCAGTAGCTGGATCTGCAGGTACATGCCACCATGTCCAGCTAATTTTGTATTTTTTTTATAGAGATGGGGGTCTCACTATGTTGCCCAGGCTAGTCTTGAACTCCTGAGCTCAAGCGATCCTTCTACCTCAGTTTCTCAAAGTGGTGGTGAAACAGGAAAGGTTCCCTTGCCCCCCTCGCAGGGCGTACGATGTGGGTGTGGCTCGCTTCTTCAGTACCCCGCTGCTTAAACCTCTAGGGGAGCAAACAGATGGGCGGGCTGTGAGGCTCCGACCCCAGGGCAGTGTCTAGGCTCCGACCCCAGGGCAGTGTCTAGGGGTGAATGTTGGCAGCTCCTGAAGCCTGGGTGTGTGTTACAGGGTGCTGTCTTAGTTCTGCCATCTATAGGAGGCTTGTATTAACCAGCTCAATTAGACCCTCTACGTGTCACAAGGACGGAGAGCATTCTGTATCCCGGGTTCTTCCTTGGTATAGCGGAAGAATGGGGCCACATGTGGGCTTGGAGAATGAGTGCGAGGTTTTATTGAGTGGAAGCAGCTCTCAACAGATGGGGGAGCCAGAAGGGAGACGGTTTTCCCTGAAGTCTGGCCGCTGTGCAGCCTGACTCTTCTCCGACCGCTCTTTCCTAACTCCGCGTCGTTCCCCCGGTCGCTGGCCTGCCAGCCTGCCGGTGCCTGGCAACGTGTGCTCCCACCCGCATGCTCTCGAGGACCAGTCGCTTGCATCTTCTTCCACCGATGTGTTCCTCACTACGTCTAGCCGCTCGTGTCTCTGCCTTGCTAGGGTCTCAGGTTTTCATAGGCCCAGAATGGGGGCGTGGCGGGCGAGGGTGGTCTGGAGAAATGCAACATTTGTGTGCGAAGGCAGAAGTGCCTGTCCTCATCTAGCTCTGTGCGGGTGGAGCCCTAGCCAGGGACCACCCCCTCCTTTCCCAGCACTCCCGGATCACTGGCGTTACACTCCAGAGCCAGCACGCCCAGCCCACCTTTCCTTCAGACATGAGAGCTCCGGGCTTTCCTGTCACTGTCCTCTGGCCCTTTGCACAGATGCTCCTCATCTTGTCTGAACTTTCTCTTGGTGACTGCCAGCATGAATGACCAGGTGTGGCAGGCTGAAGAATGGCCCCCAAAGATGTTCGTGTCCTAGTCCTTGGAACCTGTGAATGCGTTTCCTTACGTGACAAAAGTGGCTTTGCAGATGTGATTAAGAATCATGAGCTGGGAAGGTGACCCTGACTTATCTGGCGCCCCGATGTAATCACAAGGGTCTGTCCTTATAAGTAGAGTCAGAAAAGGGGAAGGGATGATGAGCAGAGGTGGGAGGGATGCAGCTGCTGGCTGGGGCCACCAGCCAAGGAATGCAAGTGGCCTCCAGACGCTGGGAAAGGAAGGGCAATGGATTTTCCCCTGGAGCCTGCAGAAGGAATACAGACCAATTGCACCTTGATTTTAGCCCTGTGAGACCAATTTTGCACTTCTGGTCTCCAGCACTTTCTGGTCCTACCTCTGTGTTGTTTGCAGCAATTAAGTTTGTGATCTGTTATGGCCACATCAGATCAAAAACTTAATGGCTTCATACCTGACGTCTTACTTTCGGGAGATCATGCTCCACACTGGCCCCCACTTTGTCACCCACAGATGGAGCCACCTCTCCCGGCTCATAGCTGTCAGCTGGATTCAGGTCTCCCCTCCAGTGACCCCACTCCACCTGCTGGCTGGCCTGCCACTGTCTGGGACCTACCCTCCACCTTTCTCCTCCACGGGGACAGCTCCCATACCTCTCAGCTCCAGTGTCACCTCCTCTGAGAAGTTGGGCATGTGCCCGTTCAACACCCTCTCAGCACCCTTCTCGGCCCAATCCAGCTGGGGGGAATCACGTGTTTCTCTGGTCTCTCCATTAGGTGGTGAACTCAGTGTATACAGATGACGTCTGATTCATCACTATTGCTGGTTCCCAGCCTGAGGCCTGCACACATCAGAGGCTAAGTCAACAATTGCTCACTTGGATGGGCCACTAGCCGTGTGGTGTGGGCCAGCAAGAAACCCCCAAAGGAAAGCGTGGGGCCTCCCTCTTGATGGCTGGCTGCTCACCCTGAATCTGTTTTCTTTTATTCCTGGTTCGTGCCTCCCTTGGAGTGTGTTGGGCGGTGGGCTGAGTTCTGTGTTCTGGCCCATAAACTGGGCAGAAGTAAGGGGTTCCTTTTTGGAGCTGAAGCTTTTAAGGAGCAAATGTGTCCCTCATTTTCTTCCCTTCCTGAATCTGGAGGAGATGAAAACAAGGCCCCTGTGCTCAAGGGGAGGTGGCTGCCAGGGGTGGAAGCCTGGTGTCTGGCTTACTGTGAAGAGAACCCTCCCACCACCCACGGCTGCAACCGTAGGCTCAGGACCATCAAGTAAAGAAGAAACCAAATTCTGATGGGCTGAGTCCTTATTCATTTTTGATCTACTTGCTTCAGCAGCTTATATTACTCTAATCAATACAGGAATCGGCACCTTGAAGCAAGGGTGTTGCCATAACAACCTTAAATACATGGCATGGCCCCAGGGGGTGGACAGTGAGTAGCGAAGACTGGAGATCCCAGGTGGAAAGTGGGGGACTTGTGTGATGCAGCCACAGCGCATCTGATGAGACATTCATTGCCTAAAATAATCTGGAAGGAAGACAAAGGCCAGAGAACTGGCAGCTCTAGGGGAAGAGGCAAAAATCCTGAAAGCTAGTGTGTGTTTCTGCTCATAGGAGCACACACTAGCTTTTGCTGCGTTTTGCTGCTTGTAGCAAGGTCTTACAAGAAAGACAAGAGCTCAGGTAAGATTTATGTAGTCTGCAAGCAAAAATGAAAGAAAATAGAAAGGTGGGGCCTCTCTGGGTGGGTTGGATTTTCCAGATTTGGACACTGCATGAGCAAGTAATAGACTTCCATTGAGTTTGAGTGTGCATACGCCTCTGGGTCTATTTTTCCAGCAGCTAGCATTGCCCTAACATAGGCAGCTTTGATAAATGCCACTTTTGGGTACAGCTAGTACTCTTCACATCCACTTTGGCTCAGTCTCCTATGGCAGGGAGGGGCCACACTGAGCCGCCATTCCCTGGATGGACTGCCCTAGAATCTATGGCATCAACTACAATCAGAAGGCTGGGGTCAGAGGGCTGCAAGGTTCCGAATAAGCCCAGGGTCACATAGCTGATGAACTATGAACTGGGGGAGCCAACTCAAGGCAAGCTTCCCTGGCTCTAGAAACATGCTATTGAGTCACCTGAGATGTTTACGGGCCTCTTTTTCACTGGGGCCTGGTGAGTGAGTGTGAGTGTGCATGCCTGTGTGTGTGTGTATGGTGATGGGTGGCAGTTGAGTCCTCAGTGACCCCAGTGTTGAGATTCTTTGTAAGTAAAGCACTGCTGGACAGAGGGACTGCAGAAGACAGGTATGCTTGCCCAGAAACGTCTTTACTGATGGTAAAACCGGGGCTCAGAGAAACCAAGGACCTGCTGGAGGTTGCACAGCAAGTGGCTGCCAAGCTGTGATGAACAGCCAGGACTTTGCCTGTCTGCGAGGAGGGCCTCCCTCCTTTACTTTTGCTCATTCTGCTCTGTCCTCCCTGAGCCTTGCCTCCCCCAGTGGCTTTCACACACTCTGACAGCAGAATCTTTCCTGCTCCTTCTCATGCCTCTACCTTTCTGAGCTCCACGCGGCAGGGCTGGGACCAGGACCAGAACAGGAACCAATGTCAGGGGGACTGGAGTCCCAGACTGGACTTGGTGTATTGAACTGTCATGAACTTGGCTGATCTTTGACCATCTGGCCTCTCTGCCCACTTCACTGGGGGGACTTGCCCTTCTGCGTTGCATGTGACATTATCCTGGGGCATCCATCAAGCTGTCCTGTGCTCTCCAGGCCAGGCGCGGGGGTGGCCTGATTGCAGGGGCTCTGCATCATAGAGAGGCCACCAGAAGTCATTCATCACAGTGGTGGCAACTTGGCAGAGAGGAAAAGCGCTCCCTGTCCTCGCCCCCAGAGTTGCTTTGGTGTTCGGTAAGCTCAGACCTCCAGTTTTCCTTCATTTTTTCTGAGCTACCTGACATCTTTCCAATAAAGTTCACCCAAGTCAGTGTTCAGGGCTTGCAACCAAAGATGCAGATGATGCATCAACTCCAGATGATGCAGACAGAAACCCAAATGAATAGTGGGAAAGAATTTCCCAAAGCCATCCTCAAAGCAACGCAGTGTGTGATTTTTGGTCATCTACTGTGAGCTAGCCCCTGGGATTGCAAAGAGGCAGCAGTCCCCTTTACAGCCTGGAAAAGCTCACAGATTGAAGGCAGGGAAAAGAGACAGTGGACGGACGGGGGCCAGTGCCCAGTGGCCAGGAGTCAAGGCTTGGGGCTCTCCTGTGCCCACTGTCTCCCATATTATAAACGTTTAACTATGAATTTGATTGGTACCCAGAAAGGTTTGGTCCTATTTCCTCTCACTCCCCTTAAAAAATAAAATCAACAAACCATTCAGGATGTCTTTAATAGAGACTAAATCAGAGTTTTTCATAACCTTGCTATGGAGTTGGCATTTACAACATTTTCCCCCTAAAGCTAAAGTTGGGTTAATATGGCATCATTTGGAAATCAGACAGTGGACTAAATTAACCAATAACCAACCTATGTTTGGCAGTTTGTCATTTTCAGGGAACCCTCGCAGGCATCATAGAAGCCTGCAGGTTAGAGAGTTATGGCTCAAAGAGGGGAAGGAACATGCTTACATTCACACAGCCAGGGTGGAAATGGTAGAGCTGGGGTTGATCCTGGATCTGCCTGACTCCTCAGCTCCACTTTTCTTGGGTTTAATTGAAAGGGGTAGTTGGAACTCTGAAAGCCTAGGAATGCTGGCGCTAGGGGGAGACGATTTCTGAAGGGTTTAGGGAGGGCAGTTTACTCGCAGGTGCTGGCTGGATAGGCATTCGTGGTCCTGCACTGCCCCCTGGTGGATTCCCCGTGCCTGGGCTCCCCCTGGTTTGGAGACTGGGAGTTGAAGGCTGCTGGCTATGGGCGGGTTGGAGACCTTCCTGGCTATGGGCGGGTTGGAGACCTTCCTGGTGCAAGCAGCCCCTGCTTTGGGACAGCTGAATGTTTAAGCCTACGAGATCAGATGTTCATGTGTTTGCTTATTTGTGGGAAAAGTGTTCTTTAATTAATCCACTTCCCTGCATTCTACAGGCCGAAATGCTGATGACTCCGCACTGCCCTGGCCCCCAGCCTCATGGGAGGATCAGATCCACAGAGAGACGCCCACTATGCAGGGAGATTGGACCACCCTAAGCTAAGCGCAGGGGGTCCTGGGGAAGGACCCAACTCGGGCAGGAGTGGGGAGCGGTGGGCGGGGCCCGGGAAAGGCTGCCCCGGGAGAGTAAGGGAGGGGAGATAGGACCAGATGGGGGAGGGGAGGCAAATCTGCTTTAAGGCCAATGGCCCGAAGCTTTAGGGGACCCTCGTTTTCTAGGACTCTGGACTTCGTTGTCCCATTTATCCTTTTGTACTATTTTTCTTCAGGAGATATACCCCAACTCATGTAAGCTTCAGGGCTCCACCAAGCCTGGCTCTGCCGCTGGACAGATGGGGATGCATGCGGAGGATGTGGAGCAGGCAGAGCCGCCAGGAGGACGGTGTGGCCGGAGCCCTGGGCTTGTGCCCCACGGAACCTGCAGGGAGCGGCAGAGGATCAAACGACAGAGGCAGAGGGGCGGGCTGGCGCGGAGGAGACCGGTGAGGGCAGTGGGTCCCACTGGAAGGTTTTGAGCAGGGGAGTGGCCAGGCCCTGTGAGTGAGATAGGTCTCTATAGAACAGGAGCTCGCCTACAGGGGCCCCGGCCTTCCTCCGCCAAACAGTCGTCAGGTCTGATTCCAGGGTCTGCAGGGACCTTGCCTGGCTTCAGTCTGTAGAGTAGGGACCATGTTGGCGGTGTAGTGCCCGAGGATGGCTGATTTTGGGGGCTGTGCGAAAGGAGTGGAGGGGCCTAATGGAGGGCATAGGCAGTGCTGTCAGCTGGGGGCCTCCCCTTGTCCACCCTCGTCTTTTCCACCATTACTTAGGAGAACCTGAGCTGTGCACCCGTGCAGCTCACCCAGGTCCAGGCCAGGCTGGGCCTCCTGGGCCAGATGTGCTGGGGAGGCCCGGGAGCTGGGAGTGGGTGGGTCCTGTGGGCAGGTGGTGGGATCTAGAGGCTGGAAGTGAACATAGGAATGTAGGGGTGCTCTGAGAGAAGGACTGGCCAGTGAGGGGGACCCAGCCCCAGGGTGACAGTGCCTGGTGCAGAGGCAGTGCCTGGGGCAGGAGAGGGCAAGGAGAGGGCCAGGACCCAGATGCCAGGGCCTAGGAGCCCACGGCTCATACTGTCATAATTGTTGGCCCTTGGTAGCCCTGGAGTGAGCCAGGTGGCTTATGAGTCTAGGGCGGGGGCAGAAATCCAATGGGAGGGGCAGTTAGAGCTTTATGGTCGGGTGGAGGACTGGTCTATCTCTGACAGTCTGGTCTCTGGGACACAGGCCAGACCTCTTGTTCTCTCAAGAATAGGATTCCCGCCCTGTCTGCAGCCCCCAGGAGGCAGCAGGAGGCCCCCAAAAGGCGGAGAGGAAGCGCTTCTCTGGCCCAGCCTGGTAATTAGGTCCCTCAATTGCAATTACTTTTGCAATTAGCTCAGCTGGTAATTGGAGCTGGAGGTGGTAATTTCTGTCCTTCATGGAAGCTTCCTCTGAATTGGGCTCTGCTCATCTGTCCAGGATGCAGAGTTGTGATCCTGGAGCACTGTCTCTCAGTGGGAGCTCTGAGTGCACGGCCCTGGGCTTGGCAGGTGATGCATTTGGATTCTGCTACAGCCCCTGAGGTGGCACATTTTATGTATGGCAAGGAGGTGCTTTGTGGGCTTCACAGTGAAGAGCAGGGTTGCTCTTAAGATTTTTGGAGCTTGGGAGGACTGTATCTCACATATCTAAATACTTACAAGTCAAAAATCAAGCAAGCTGTGGCAGGCAGCCCCTAAGATGGTCCTAGTGATTTCCGCCTCCTGATGTTCCTGCCCTTGTATGACCACCTCCCCTTGAGGGTGGGCTGGCTGGAGACTTGCTTCTAACCAGTAGAATATGACAAAAGTGATGAGGTGTCACTTCCATGAGTAGGTTATATAAAATGGTAACTTCTGTTACAATCTTATGATGCCTCTTGGCATACATGCCTTGATGAAGCAAGATTCTTTCTGGCAAGGAGCTGAGGCCAGCCTGGCTGACAGGCAGCCACTGACTGAGCTCAGCCGCCAACCCTGCCCTAGTTGGGCCTTCAGATGAGACTGTAGACCCTGGGCTGAGAATTGATTGCAGCCTCCCAAGACACTGTGAAGCAGAAAACCCAGCTAAGAAGTTTCCGGATTCCTGATCATGCAAATTGTGAGGTAATGCACGTGTGTCATTTTAAGCTACTAAGTTTTAGGGTCATTTGTTACACAGCAATAGGTAACTGGTACATAGACGCATTATTAAATTAAATAGCTTCTATTTTTTTATCTTGAGAAAGTATACTTTTCAAACTACCTAGAAGGTCAGGTTCAAATCTGGAATCTTCAGACTCCTTGGAGTTCCACACCAGAACGTGGTATGGGGAGGAGAGCTGGACCTTGGCAGAAGGCCACCCTGCTCTGTCTCTTCACACCTGGGTTCCATCCCATACACCCCACATCTTACACACGCCCAAGGGTCAAAACTCCATTCATATCCCCCCATAAGTAGCCGCCCTTGGGCCTAGTCATGTTCATGGTCCACTCCTGAGAGGTTGGACATGGGGACAGGCCTGCACAGGCCCAAGAATTGGGTTTTAGCACCATTTGGCCAAGAAAATCTAGGGCCCCAATTCCTGCAAGTGTGATGTAGAAGGGGGCTGGGGTGCGCTCCAGGTGGCCACATCCTTTCCGCCCCATAGACCCTTGACCCTGTGGGGGCCACTGGAGGGACAGGGCCAGGTCTTCCAAAGCAGGGTCCCTCTTGCCTGAGTCTGAGGGTGGTCCTGGGAGGGCCCCCTGTTCTAATCTTCTCAGGCAGGGATGAGGTGTCTCCAGGGATATACCAGAAAAGAGGGGGATCCAATCATACTCAGCCCAGGGGCAGGGCTGGGGCCCACATCTGCTCCCTCTTCCCTGTCTTCCACCTTCACTGGGGCCTGACCTGTGCTCAGCACTTGCTGGCAAAGCGTCTGATGGACAGAGCCTCCAGCTTCCCAGTTAGTAAGGAAGACATACCTTAGAGCAGAGCCAGTCCTTCTCCCCAAGCAGATTCATTTAATTAGAATTCATTGAACATATATTACAGGCCAGGAACTGGGTATTAAGCAGGGAGAAATTTATTAGTATAGAGGTTATTAGAAAGCTCATGGATTGACAGCAGAGCTGGCCTGGCGGGGAGCTGGGGCTGCCCTTGGAAGCCTGTGCACCAGGGCGAGCCAGTTACAGCCAGAGCCCACCACATTCTGTCCTGCATAGAGGAGCTTCTTCCTCCCTCCCTTTTTAAAATTGATTTATAATAGTTGTACACATTTTTGGGGTACATGTGATATTTTGATACATGTGTACAATGTGTGATGATCAAATCAGGGTAACTGAGATATCTACCACCTCAAATATTTATCTTTTTTTATGTTGGGAATATTCAAATTCTTCTCTTTTAGCTATTTTGAAATATGCAATACATTATTGTTAACTCTAGCCACCTTACTAAGTTATCAGACACTAGATCTTCTTCCTCCTATCAGACTGTATTTTTGTACCCATTAATCAACTTATCTTCATCCTCTCTTCTCCTCCCCTTCCCAGCCTCCAGTAACCATCGTTCTACTCTCTGTCTCCATGAGATCCACTTTTTAAGCTCCCATGTATGAGTGAGAACATGTGATTTTTTGTCTTTCTGTGCCTGACTTGTTTCACTTGACATGATGACCTCTAGTTCCATTCATATTACAGCAATTTCACTCTTTTTTGTGGCTGAATAATATTCCATCATGTATTGATATGATTTGGCTCTGTCCCCACCCAAATCTCATGTTGAACTGTAGCTCCCATAATCCCCACGTGTCACGGGAGGGATCTGGTGGGAGGTGATTGAACCATGGGGGCAGGTTTTTCCCATGCTGTTCTCGTTATAGTGAATAAGTCTAATGAGATCTGATGGTTTTACAAAGGGCAGTTCCCCCGCACATGCTCTCTTGCCTGTGACTGTGTAAGACATGACTTCACTCCTCCTTTGCCTTCTGCCATGATTGTGAGGCCTCCCCAGCCATGTGGAACTGTGAGTCCACTAAACCTCTTTTTCTTTATAAATTACCCAGTCTTCTGTATGTCTTCATAGCAGTATGAAAATTGACTGATATATATATATATAAAATATATATAATGTGTGTATATATATATAACATTTTGTTTATCTATTATCTGTTGGTAGACTCAAACAAAAACTCAATAGCAAAAAGCCCAAATTATTTGTCTAAAATTGGGCAAAATATTTCTCAAAAGAATACATACAAATAACCAGGAGGTATATGAAAAAATGCTCAATGTCTATCATGAGGGAAATCCACGTCGGAACTGAGGAAAGTGGAAATCACCTGGTGAGCATTGGACAGTCCCAGAGGCAAAAACTCCTTATCTGAGGAGTTCAGAAAGAGCGAAGACCACCTGGTGACCATTAGACAGGCCCTCCGGAGGCAAAGCTCCCTAGATCTGGAGAAAATCAGAAGTAATTAGACTTCCCTAGTATCTAAAGTCGGCATCTGGTTCCAGGCATCTTTCAGTGTTTATAAGTAACTAAAATTTCTATACATCTCTGGAAGGCCATGCCAAAACTCATTTTACAACCCTCAGCTCCTGCCTTGAAGTCCATAGATACCCCTAAGGGAAAATTCACTGCAGCGAGCTGTCTTCTTGCTGAGGTGTCCCATTGCAGGCTTTTGCAGCATTCTTCCTTTCTAATAAACTTTTCCTTTTTCAAACGTATACTATTGTTGGTACTTTTTTTTTTTTTTTTTTTTTTTTAAATGAACCCACGAGTCGACCACTTCCCAGTGCTGGGACTCTGACCTTGCCTGGCAGAAACCACAATGAGATATCGTCTCATCCCAGTCTCAACAAAAAGACAAAAAATAACGGGTGCTGGCGAGGATGCAGAGAAAAGGGAATGCTTGCACGTTGTTGGTGAGACTGTAGATTAGTACAGCCACGGTGGAAAACAGTATGGAGGTTCCTCAAAGAACTAAAAATAGGACTATCATATGATCCTGCAATTCTACTGCTTGGAGGAGCTTATTTCTAAATCAGAGTTGCTCGAGCCTTTGATTGGGATATTCTGTCAGATGTCTGCACCCTAGGGGTAAAGAAGGCTGAGCAATGCAGAGGTTTGCAGTCTACACTGGGCAGGAGGGCTTTTCAGGATAGAGGAAAGGATTTAAATGTGAGAGGGTGCTTCCCTATTGGGGCAGCCCTGATTGACAGCTGCTTGCCATGGCAATAAATACAGGGAATAACAAAGTAGCAGGAATCACCCAGCAGCAATGTACAAAAATGAAACATTTCCGTTTTCTTCTAATAACATGTCACTTTCGTTTCCTGAGACCACTGGTTTGGAAGAATAATGATGGATCTGATCTTGCCAAATAAAGGATTTTTAATCCCTTCCATTTTTAAAAGTCACTTTCTATTTCAATTTGAGGTAAATATTTAAACAATCCCCAGAGAGACCTCCACAGCCCTTGCTGCTGTTTATAATCTCCAGCCCAGGACTTCCTCCCCCTTCTCACTGGTTTGTCACCTTCCAGTCCTCTAGCTTGCTTTTTACAAAAAAAAAAAAAAAAAAAAAAAGCTGATTCCAGAATATGAAAAGAGGACTGCAGGATCAAAGCCAATCAGTGTTTCTATGTAACCATATTCTGCACCATATTCTGCAGGCAGTAATGTTATGTCAGCTTGTGAATTGCAATTGAATTTAACACTTGGGAGAGTCATTTCAGGTGGTGTCTGGAAACATTTTAGTGTGTTGCTAAGACGAGGAATAACCCCCCCAGATTAGGGTGTCTGTATAAAAAGGACCTTCATCAAACATTAAACCACAGGAATTTTTTTTTTTTTTTTGACCTGGAAACCTTTACCATTTTGGTAACACGTAGGATAAATTAATTTTTATTTACTTCAAAATTATGGGACCTTGAAAACATATTTTACTAAATACTAAATAGGTGCTAGATGAGTTATATGCAATCCTGACTTGATCCTTGATCCCTTTTTACAGATGGGTAAACCAAGGTACAGATAAAGAAGTAACAGACCCCCTAAGGTTCCCTTAGAACTTGAACTGGAGCCAGAGCTCATATCTCAGGGTTTCGAGGCCCAGTGAGGAGTGCAGTTTCCCCTCAGCAAAGGGCCTGAGGCCTGCAGTTTGCATATCTGTGTTCTCCTCTTACCTGGGGTCAAAATAAAATTTGGTTTTGTAAACACAAATATGCTGGACCTGATGATGGTTTCAGACCTGGGAGGACAGGGGTCTTAATCCCCACCCCACGGCTCTAAGAGCAATTTTGGCGTGGTTGAGAGTTTCTTGTGCTCGAGATGTTCTCCATGGCTGGCCAAAATTGATACTTCTACATTATCAAAATCAGTATTAGGATCTTTCAAGAAATAGTTTGTGACCTGTGGATGTGGAGATATGAAAGCCTCAGAGAAACCTCTTCCTGGCCCCTTGGAGTGACCCATGATACCAGCTGGTCAAGGAACTGCTCGAGAGGCAGCTCAAAACCAGAACACAGGAGAGCAATTCTTTAAACCTAGAGTATTTTTTGTGTGTGTGTGTGTGTGTGCTCTAGGTTCTTACAACCTGCAGCAAGGATTCAACAAAGCCAAGCTGATTGGCTGGCCGTTGTCTCCAGGATAGCAGAAGGGGATGTCTATGAGCACACATCCTTGTGAAGATTGGTGGGTTGTGTAGAGAGGAGGCAGGTCTCTTGCTCTAGGTCTAATTGAGGCAAGGTGGTCTTGGCAGGTGGAGTGGGGTGTCTATAGTCCTAGATCAATCTCATCTTGGAAATAGGGCAGATGGAGCTGGTTTTACATTAAGTAAAAATGATGCACAGAACATGCCTTCTGCCTTTGTCCTGAAGAACTCCCATCAGACATTGTAACCACTCAGAATATCCCATATTAAAGATAATTTTTATGTAATTATGAATTGAACTGAGCTATGGCTGACAAGCTATACTTTGTAGACATCTAAAATATTGCAGTTTAGGCCCGGAGTGGTGGCTCAAGCCTGTAATCCTAGCACTCTGGGAGGCTGAGGCGGGCGGATCACTTGAGGTCAGGAGTTCGAGACCAGCCTGGCCAACATGGTGAAAGCCCATCTCTACTAAAAACACAAAAAAATTAGCCAGGCATGGTGGTGGGTACCTGTAATCCCAGCTACTCAGGAGACTGAGGCAGGAGAATTGCTTGAGCCAGGGAGGCGGAGGTTGCGGTGAGCCGAGATTGTGCCACTGCACTCCAGCCTGGGCTACAAAGCAAGACTCCGTCTCAAAATAAATAAATAAATAAATAAATAAAAATAAAATATTGCATTTTGTAGATTTTAATCAAACGTAGACTCATTTTAAATTTGCATTTTTCTTTTCATACTTTAAAGGCTGTTTTCTTTTCTTTCTTTTTTTCCTTTTTTTTTTTTTCTAAGTCCCAAGTATCTTTGGAAGCTTCTGAAAATCTTGTGCTTATAACGTGTAATGAATAAAATGGCCCTGCCAGCAGGGGGCGTCCCTGCCCACTGGCTGTGGTTAGAACCCAAGATTTCATCAGTGTAATGTTGAAAAGGTTAAACACACGACTCGTGCAAATAGATAGTCAACAGAAAACACAGAATAATTTAACTCATTAATGAGAGAACAAGGAGGATGGTAGGTGGAGCTAGTTCAAATAAGAATCTGAGAAACAGCCATAGACCATCACTGAAAGAATGTCTTGGGATAGGATTGCTGAATTAGACACAAACAGGGTAATGTCCTACAGGACAATAAACTATAACCTTTGGTGTAATCTCTGCCACTGTACAGAAATCATTTGCATTTCTAATGGGCCAAAAGGAAGCTATTTACAACTTAATCTTCTACAAGTTAACATGTAACTTTGCAGAGTCTGGGCCCTAATCAATAGTAAACAGTAAGTCAAACACAGGGACATTCCCCTGGAGAATCAGATAGTCCTGGGCGGGCCTGCTAGATAGGTCCCCCCGTGTGACACTCAAAGGACATGCTGTCACCTTTTAGCTTTATTCCTAAGTTTTGGGTAAAAGTTCTTAACAATGGAAAGGGGGAGAAAAGGGTTTTTCTAGGGCAAGCCTTTGCTAGGGTCAAGGTTCCCAAGGAAGTAAATGGTTTGGCATTTCTTCAGAGCTATGTCTTTCAATCTTTGTTCAATATTAAACTAGCTGGGTCAGGGAAAAACTGATTTTTCTGTTAACAAAAACTATATACAGAAACAAAGTCACTTACCTGTTTATTTCCATGGTCACAATGGAGTCAGTACTCAGAAAATACTCAGCAAAACATTTCCCAATTTTGTTTCGGTTTTTGTTCCTTCCTTAGTTTCGTTTGGGGAGTATCCAGAAATAAGTTACTGGAAGCACAGGAAAGAGTTTTAACTCTAGACAAGGCATTATTTTTTACTGGTAAGCAGCTCGAAGGCATGAACTACTGGGTTCCTGCATTTCAGCAGAGGACACTGTGAACCCCAAACTCGCTCTGATAGCCCGTGTGTGGCACAATGTCCAGAGTGGGCAAATTCACAGAGACAGAAAGTAGATTCTTGGTTGTTGGGGGCTGGAGAGTCATTGCTAATGGGTGTGGGGTTTCTTTTAGGGAAAAGAAAAAATTTTGCAAAGTTGCAAAATTTAGCAGTGATGGTTGCACAATTTTGTGAATATACTAAATACATTAAGTTGTACATTTTTAAAGGCAAATTTTATGGTATGTGAATTATATCTCAATCAAAAAACACTCCAGAAAAGGGTCAACACAACAAGGGATTTTGGAAAATTCCCTAAAGGGCCAAGTGTAGGGATCAATGCACATTTCTCCAGCTATGAGAGAAGAATGATCCTGGAAACTGGAGTTCGCATGTTTGTGGTTTATTTCCATGATGTTTCAGGGCTCCCTGCCATCTGGCTGGCTCACACTCTAACTCAGCTTGGGCCCGTCCCGTCTTTAGTGACATGTTTCAAAGGAGACAGTTTCCAAGAACTAAGAGGGTCCTCTCCCCTCTACCTCTCGTACACAATACAAGTCTAAAAGATTTAAAATCATTTGAACACCTGCTTAGATCCACCCAGTGCTTTAGCATTTTATGCTGCCTGGGACCTAAATCTTCAAACTGGACATTTCTATAGTATTGTTTCTGGCATTGGAAGGAGTCACAACCACAAGGAAAATCCACCTTAAATAATGTTGTCATTATGTATCAAATGCTTTTATTCATCATCTCTTAATCCTCACCACAACCTGTAAGGTAGATTTTATTAAACTTGTGTAAACAAAATGGTATCTGTGTCCTCCTGATGCCTTGAGATCTGGACAAGGCTGGTTTGATCTCACTCATTCACTACCCTCTAGGAAGACCACAGCCTTCCCGAGATTCCAGTGACTTCCCAAAGGATCCAGAGTCTCCTGTTTTTTTCTGGCTCTGGAAACCTGCCTCCTCCAGGGTCCCTTCTGTTGTGGTCTGTGTGGGCCCAGATGCCAAACTCCACTCCCTCCCCAGATTCCACACCCACTACCAAAGCCAAAATACTCATGAGTGCAATGGTCTCTCCTGGAGATCTTTGTGCAGGAGGAGAGGTGGAGAAGGATTTACAGCATATCAGTGTGTACAACTATAAAACGAACATGAGGCATTCACTTTTCTTCCAAGTGTCATTTTGGGAATGTACATGGTTAACTTCATTCTGTCCCCATCTTAACGACTTTTATCTCTTTTCTCTTTTCTCATCCCTCCTCCTCACCACCTGCCACCCCAGACTGTACCTCACGAACTCCAAATTATTCTCCCACTATTATGCAGATAAATGAATTTTCAGATTCATCCAGGTGCTCAGCAGAACAAAGGGGACCTAGTTAACATTAAGGGGTCTTCTTTGGAAAAGGCAGTTTGGGTTATAAATAGCATAAAGAAAATGTCCCCAGTACCACCATGTCATGGATGAGAGAATGAGACTCAGGGGCCTGTGTCAGTCACTTAGATTTCCCTCTCTGGCTCAGACTGTAGATCAGATGAATGCTGGGTCCCTGGGAGAAGATCCTGGAGTCAACTCAGAATGAGCTCTGTCCCTAATTCTCTAAGAGAGGTTCAATTTCAATGCCCAGAGCAGCCCTGCCTTGGCACTCAAATCCTGGACTAAGCTCCCAGGTTGGTGGAGGACCTCCATTGCTTTTGGAAGGGGGCAGCCTGCAAGGTCTTGACATTTGGAAGGCTCAGAATTGACAAGTCAAGAATGTACCATTTAGAGTCGGGTGTGTACATCTCATGGCTGGCGACTGCATCCATGTGGGAGCAGGGAAGGCTACATGGGCTAGATCAGGCAGGGCTGTGAATGTCAAGCCCAGGAGCCAGCTCTGCATTCAAAGGTAATGAAAGCTACAAAGATGTTTAAGCAGAAGAGCACTCAATGACTTGCGCTTTGGCAGTAGCAGTAGCTGATGCTTATTGAGCACATGACATTGTCTAAGCTCTTTGGCTGCATTGTGCCAAGCACTTTGCAGGCATGACATCCTTTGAAACCTTCCAACAACTCTGTAAGATACCACCAATTTTCCCCATTGGTGGATGAGGGAACTGGAGTGTGACTTGTTCCCTCAGCTGGAATTCAAAGCCAGTCAGATACCATGACCTGCTGGCTCTGAGATGCCCTTGGGGACACAGGGCGGTGTCCATAGACATTGGACGAGGAGGGAATGAGGACTGGAAGCTAGTGGGGAGTCCAAGAAAGGTAAAGCGAGGCCTGACGTAGGGCAATGGTGATGAAGATGGGAGGAGCGGGCTCACTAAAGACCCTTTCTGAGGTCAGGAGGCTCTTGGGACCTCTCTTGAGCACTGTAGAGAAACCCTGGTCAAGACAGAGGCAATTCCCAATCTCTCTGTATTTCTTTTCCTCTGAGGTCTGCCTGCTCTCTCCAGTTCCCCTGGAGGGGCTGAGGGAAGTGTGTGTGCGGTGTTGTCAGGGCAGAGGGAAATGGAGGAGGCATCCTCAGTGGTGTCTGCTCTGGGCAGGGGCCACACCCCACCCCTACTTTCTCCTCTAGGGGCTCCCCCAGAGTAACAGGGAAGTTCTGTTCCTGAGTCCACAAACTGGCAGCCTTCTGATCAAATGTGGCCTATAAAAAGGCTTGGTTGTTTCAGTATAGCATTTTTTTAAATTACCAACTTTTCAAAGAGAGATTTATCTAATTTATCCTCCTCCTCTCCCTTCTTTCCTCTCTCCCTCCCTTCCTTCCATCTATCCACTTACTTTAACAAGTATACAGCATTTGGCCGGGCGCGGTGGCTCAAGCCTGTTATCCCAGCACTTTGGGAGGCCGAGACAGGCGGATCACAAGGTCAGGAGATCGAGACCATCCTGGCTAACACAGTGAAACCCCGTCTCTACTAAAAAATACCAAAAAACTAGCTGGGCGAGGTGGCGGGCGCCTGTAGTCCCAGCTACTCGGGAGGCTGAGGCAGGAGAATAGTGTGAACCCGGGAGGCGGAGCTTGCAGTGAGCCGAGATCGTGCCACTGCACTCCAGCCTGGGCGACGGCAGGAGACTCCGTCTCAAAAAAACAAAAACAAAAACAAAACAAGTATACAGCATTTACGATGCCCCCAGCATCCTTCTTAAGAGCTTTACAAATATTAACCCATCTAATACTCCTAATAAATATCCAAATTTATGTCTTCTCCTGAAAAATAGACTCAGCCCACAGTCCTGGGTGGCAGCATCATCGTCCAGCAGAGTTGCTCTGGTCCATTTTGGCCAAGGTCATACAAACATGTGTGCAATTAGCATGGCTGGGGTGGAGATCAACAGCAGGGACATTGGTTGTAAATTGCTAGGCACCCTCTTCTGTTTGTCTTAAGCCAGTGAGCTTTAGTGGCCCCTGAAGGCATCTGAGTTAGACCCTCTGGGATGTCTGTGATGTGTCTCTTGGACAGAGGGATGTGCCAAGGGAAGAAGTAAAATGAATTAGTCTGGGAACAGAGACAGGGATCACTTTGAAATGGAGGTGAGGCCCAAGCTGGGACTTGAATGATGCCTGGGAAGGGCATCTGCAGCAGACGAGACCATGGAGTGAGAACATGCATGAGAGGTTGGGTCCTTGAGCAAGAGAGGAGAGTGCGGCAAAGGGGGAGGGCTGTGAGTGAGCCTGGACCGTTAGGCAGAGCCAGACCACGGGGGGTGGGTCAGTGGTGATGGAGGTAGAACACTGAGGGGCCCATAGCCAGGCAGTGCCAAGGCCCAGATTTGAGTCTTAGAGATCTCACTGTGGGGCAGGGTAGAAAATCACTGTGGTGTGTGTAGGAGATTGAAGACAACTTCAATAATGGGGAGTTGAGGATCTTTAAAGAACTCATTTCCAGACAGTTGGGGGACCCTGTCTCCATCCTGAGACCCTTGCTCTGCAGGGCTCTGGCGTCAGGCAGATTTCAGGTCATATCTGGCCTGGCTTCTGTGGTGGATTAGATGGTCATTCACCCCTCAACTCAGTTCCGCTGGAGAGTGAAGGGGTGGGTTTACTTGCTTCATCCACGGCTTGGCCATGGGACTTGCTCTGGCTCATGGTGTGTTTGCAGATGAGATGCCCGGAAACTTGAAATGCACATGTGTTGCTGGGCTTGCTCTCTTATGTCCCTGCCATTTCCCGGAGAAGAACATGCCTGGGTGGCCCTGATGGTCCCAGGAGAGCCTGGGAGACACCGGAAGCAATGCTGAACCATCCCAGCAGAGCCAATCCTAGATTAGCTGCCTACAGATGAATGAGCTAAATAAATGTTTACTCTCACATGCCGAGAGATATTGTGGATGTTTGTTACGCAGCACTCCTGCAGCCATTCTTAGCTGATACAGCCTCTAATAGCTGGGTGACTCGGGCAGGACTGGCTTCCTCCACAGAGGTCCAAGGAGGAAGGCAGGACTTGGTAGAGCTCAGGGAGAGCCTGGGGTGAGCCTCAGGAGAAGTCTGAGTATTTCTTCTACCTACCTTTTCTGTCCTGCCCTGGAAGTAGGGCATCTCTAGGAGGACTAGAAGGACTAGAAGGCACAGGTGGGATGTTGAGGCTGTGAAGAGACAATTTCTTCCCAGTGTTGCTGGTGGGAGTGTGAACATGCTTTGCTTCTCTGGAGGGCTGTTCGGCAGCATGTATACTCCACATCCAGAAAGACATTTGCAGGTACACTTATGCTAAACACACACACACATACACAACCAAAAAACCTGCACTTACACATGCGCATGAGATGATCAGCATATCACTGTTTAAACAGCCAAAAAAATAGAAATAACTCAAATGTCTGTGGCTAGGAAGACAGCTAAACTGTGGGGTACCTACCAATACCAATACCATAGAACACCTTCCCACGGCTAAAAATAATGAGGAAGATCTTTATGTGCTAGCATGGTTGAAACTTGAAGACATATTGTTGCATTTGGTTCCTTAGGAGCAGTAGAACTTTCCTGTTAAAAAAAACAAAATAAATAAGCTGAACCAAATACCATACAGCAAACTAGGATAACAGTGGTTGCATGGAAAGAAATTGCTAGGGAAAAAAGATGGTTGGCGGGGGTGTCAAATAAACTCTACTTTTCTTTGTAATGTTTCCATTTTAAAAAGAGATTGTATGTCTATTATCAGTTATGTCCTTCACAATTAATTTCGCGATAAAGGTATAAAGAAAAGACCTGGACTTTGGAGACAAGCGAATCTGGCTGGAGCCCCAGCTATGCTGCTTGTTCGGGTTGTTAATTTTGGAGTTGTTAACAGCTCGTGGAGATGCTAATCTCTACCTGGGATGGCTGGTCACAGAAGAGACGAGCTGGTGCCTGCAGAAGGGCTGACATCATGTCTGGGTACAGGAAGGGGCTCGTAAAAGTCAGTGGAAAGTGATGGATGGGTTATCTGGGAACCACGTGGTCCACACTGTGTGTCCCTTTGGGGCCCTATTTCCCTGGGAGTCCTGCCAGGCCCACCAGGTGCATGAGAACTCTGGTAATGCCCCAAATGGCCCAGGCAGTGAGGGCTAAGTTCAGGCCAGGTCAGTGCAGTGGCTCACCCGGTGGCATCTCAGGACCTGAGAAGCACTTTGTGCTCTGTGACCTTGAATGAGGAGGTCAGGGATATGGCACTGACTTCCGCAAAGACCTCCAAAACATTGAGTTATGAGCCTAGGTCTGTTGACAGTTGGGGCAGTGGCAGGGTGGGGGTGGGGGGCTCCTTCCATTCACCCTGCAGGCTCGGGGCTCCTGAATTCTCACTGGATGCTTGGAATTCCGGTGGGAAATGTATGTTCCCAGCAATGTTTTCCTGCTTGTGTGACATGGGGAGAGCCACCTGAACTCCCCGAGCTCGGTTGCCTCATCTGGACAATGAGGATGATGACCTCACCCTCGACAGTAGTCTTGAGGGCCACACCAAGCATGGTGAACTTCCGGGTGCTTTGCTGGGGCTCAGTCACTGTGAGTAGAATGGGATTCTCCATCCCACCCAGCTCAGTTGGGATTAGATTCCAAACCACCCCTCAATCCGGCTACCAGGCAACTCCCCGCCACCCACCTTGCATCTAAACCGGGTTTAAACACCCCCTGAACCAGGGTACTCAGGAGCCTTTTCCTCTAGAACCTCACAGCTGCTGGGTCCACTTCTTCCCACACTCGAGCACCGCGCCTCCCTCCCAGCCGCAGCCACCCCGCTCTCCACACAGCTGGTTTCTTCCCTCATTCCCTTGTATCGTTCAGGTGCATGCCCATCTTTCAGGCGGGCATGAGCTTTGATTCCCTTGGGTTCCCAGATGTAGCTTGAGTGAGCAGATGCTCATAGAATGTTCCTGTCCACCCCCACCTGCTGCAGGGGCCTCACGATCTGCCCCCGATCCTCCCCCTGATCTATTTTCTCCACCGGAGCCTGAATGCTCTTTTCATAACACACACTGCATCATTTTAGCCCCCTCTGCTGAAAACCTTTCAAAGGCTTCCCGTGACTCATGGGAGGAGACACAATTCCTGATGTGGCCGCCAAGCCTCCCGTCTGCCCGTGGGGCCTGTTTGGGCCTCACACGCCCTAGTCTTGGTAGTTTCCCAAAGACTCTCTGGTCTCCTTCCCCCTCTGCAACCCCATTCCCCTTTGCCTAGTTAGCGATCACGATTTTTGCTTCTCCGATTCCCACTGGTGGAATCTGAGCCTGCTGGCACAGGATTCCGGACCTTGTAGTTCCCAGGCCCCAGCCCTGGCTGCTTGCCTATAAAGAGCCCGGATATTCATCACACCCGTGGCTGTCGCTCAGGGGTTAACACTTCAGTTCAGGACTGCTTAGCAACATCTGCCAACCCAATTAACTACCTTCACCTGTCCCAAGTCTTCCAGCTTTGTCTTTTCTCCCCTGAAATATATATTAAAACTCATTTTCAGCAGAGTGGTTCCTGTACATTTTGATTAACACACAATCTCTTCTCTGCTTCTTGTGAAAATTTGTCAGGGTCTGTCTTAGCGGGCTCTTCCGGAGGGCTGGAAGCTCAGAATTCCACAACCTCTGGCCTCCTCCCTCCCATGCCGGGGAGCACGGCTCACGGCTGACATTGCGGTGATCAAACATCATCCTCAACTCCGGCCTGCCCCCTTCCTTCCTCCTCACAACCCTTTTGTTGGTAGCTCTAGGATTCATTCTTTGCACGAAATCCATGCATTTTCCCTTGACCTGGTTTTTGCTTGTGCCTCATCCATCCACCCACTCTCTATTGTGGGCTTGTTTGATTGGCAAGTTTTCCATTTTAAAGACGCCTCGTTCTCCCACGTGAAAAAAAGGTGTCTCCACATCTGACAACTCCAGGAAGACTTACCAAGCTCCTCCCAACTACCTGGCTCTCCGGGTCCGTCTGATCAGCCCTTCCCTCCCTGCTGGTGTGGCCCTTTCCGATAAAACTCGCTTCTGGGAAATGTCTTTACTTTTTGAGGCAATTTTTAATTTGGCCTTTACCCCAGCATTTTATCATGACTCTTTTTCTAAATCAAGACACCGTATGATGAAGTTTGGGAAGCATTTCCTCACCAGGAAGTTAAAAAATAAAACCGCGAGGCAGCATCTGCTTCGATAGTTTTATTGGAACACGACGGTAACACAAACATGGATTTGGGGTCCCACCGCAGATGTTCCTCCTCCGGGCAGCATGCACCCCACTTCTGCAGCCAGCAGAGGCTCCAGGAGGCCTGCAGAAGGCGGAGGCAGCCCAGAGACAGACGTGGAGGGGCGGGTGGTGCGTCGGCCCCTCGGGCCAGAGCTCTGACCAGCTGAGTCTGTGAACAGCCAGACTGGTTTGTTTTCACTCGAGGTCACGTGGCCACGACTGGGAGACCTGCCTGCCTCAGACTCCTGGGAAAACTTCCAAGGAGGGGGTTCTGGGGATTCCAGAAGGAATTCAGCCAAGAGACTAAGCACCTCTGGGGGTCACCAGGGCAACTCATGCCTTTAGGTTTATTGGCAGATACACGGCTGAAAGCATCTGTTTTATCCACTCTGCACTCTCTGTTCTCTGCTCATTCATCCAACACACATTTATTAGGCGCCTACCATGAGACAAACTCTCCTGCCAGGGTTAGACAGACAACGGGCACCAGAAACAGACAGGACCCACAGCCTCGTGAGGAGGACAGACAGACAGTGTTCAAGGAATCACACAAACAGGGTCTCAAGCTCCAAGGAGAGCTCTGAGGGGTGTGGCAGGGGCCTGGCCTGGTGCGAAGGGCCAAGGAAGACTTCCTCAAGGAAATGACATCTCGGGGCACTAAAATGGGCAGGAGGAGCCTTTTGTCGTGGAAACAGCTTTGAGCGTGGAATGGGCAAAGCGAGTTAATCAAACTAAAAGGAAAAGAACAGCAGGGCCAGAGTGAAGTTGTAGAGGAGGCCTGGTGCAGGGGGAGGCTGGAGAGGGCCCAGCAGGGTCCAAGCACGCAGGGCCTGAGGGCCGGGCTGAAGATGATTTTATCCAGCTGTGTGGCATGACCTGGATTGTATCTGGCATGGCTCACTCTGGCTGTCGGGTGGAGGGTGGACTGGGTGGGGGCGAGAGTGCTAAGAGGTGTTCCAACTGGCCTGATGGAGACGGTGGTGGTCAGATGGAGTGACACAGAGTAGATGGGGAGAAGCCAGCAGATGGTGGAGCCAGGGCTCCATGAGGACCGAGGCAAAGGGAGGTGGCAAGGTGGACCCTCAGCCTGTGAAGCCCGGGCAGGCTTAGGTCTGAGAAAGGGACCTGGGGAGCAGGGCAGGTGCAGGGGGAAGGCAGGCACGCAGCTGCAGACACGCTGAGGGAGAGCGCCTCTGAAACTCCCAGGTGGAGGTGTTGCGGAGGCGGCAGTGGGTCTCAAGCTCCCGGAAGGAGCCAAGCCTGCAGTTATAAATCTGTGAGGGATTTCGTAACCGAACCTCGTGCCTTGTAACTGGAGCTGTGGGTGCAGACAAGGTCACAGGGGGACAGATGCTGAGTGAGAAGAGAGGACTCCGGACTGAGCCTGAGGAACAGCCACATCTGATGGCAGGTAGAGGACAATGAGTTGCCAAGGGGACAGAAAAGGGAGGTCAGGGATGTTAGGGAGGGGGAAGACCATGAGGCATCTTGGAAACCAAGGAAGATTGAGTGTCAGGGGCCAGCCAGGAGATGCCACTGAGAAGCCCTGGGGGCAGATGTCCCTCCACAGCCCCCTCTCTCTGGGGCTGGCACTATCCTGTCTCTTTGAGACACTTTATGGATCCTGTGAATAGGAACAGGGGGCCTACCCTCTTGGACGGGAGAATCAAAAGCTGCTTAGAGTGGTCAGGAGACGTGCCCAAGGTCATACGGCCACCAGAGAGTGCTGGGGACCAACTCCATTCACAACCATTACAGTCCCTCAAGCTCCATTCCTCCCTCCATGAAGCCTGGCTGCAGACACTCTCCCCAGCAAGTCCACCACACACCACTTGTGGATGACAAGCACCAGAGAGGGTCATACTCTAGCAGGAAGGGACCCCCACGGCCTGGGGGTCTAAGCCTTGCTAGAAGGAAGGTGGCTGAGTCAAGGAAATATTTGCCCTCTCTCCTGAGAGGCGGTGTAGTGCAGTGTCAGTGGTGTGGGTTTGAGGCCTGGCTTTTCACCCGTCCTCTCATTCATTCACCCATCCAACAAATATTTTTGCATGCCTCCTATGTGCTAGGCACACTTTCTAGGTGCTGAGTGGCCTTGAGTAGGTCCCTTACTTCTCTGAGCCTCAGTTTCCATCTCTGTAAAGCTGGGGTGGTGGTTCTTGCTGTAAACTCATGTTGCTGTAAGGGTTACAAGAGTTCATGCCAGGGAAGCACCTGGTACACAGTAGGCGCTCATGAAAAGCTATTTCCTTCCTGTCTCTATCTTTACCCTTCCTTTCCTTCATCCTGCAGAACCCAAGAGGGAGTGAGAGACCAAAGCTTTCTTGCAATACCCTCTGCCTTGCTCAGAGGACATGCACGTTCCTACACATACGCACCCATGCACATACAGGTGCATGCATCCCCGTCTGTCCAACCGTCTCTGCTCGTGACTCCCAGGGCCAGCACCAACATGGGCTTTGAACCCATGGGATTCAGCCCACTCGGGCCCAGAGGAGTCTTGTGTGCCTGTCTGGGAATGCTGAGCACAGAATAGGCTGTTCCGCCCTAGGCCTGAGGACCCCACCCCCAACTGTGTGTTCCGGGAGCCCCCAGACTCAGTCCAGGGTGAGTCCTTGGTGGCTTTGGAGACTGGGTCCTTAGGAGCTCCAGGAGTCACATCTTGGGGACCAGGAGCAGTATCTTCAGTGTCCTGGGGCTAGGTCTAGACAGCCTCAGAGGGCAGCGTCCTCACCGCTTTCTGGGGAGGTCTCTTCTGTGGCTCCTCAGACAGTGGCTCCCCCGATGGCTCCTCCGAGGGGCCTCCCATGTGTCTCTGAAGGAACCTGAGCCCCCACAGGCTCTTGGAGCAGCTCAGGAGGTTGCTGGAGCACGTAGTGCAGGACAGTGCTGGCTTCCTGAGGAGACACAAGCACATGCCAGGCTGAGGTGGCCGCAGAGCAAGGCAGGGCAGCCCAGGTTTAGCCTCTTGATTTTGCTTCTACTAAGTCAGGGCCTGGGAAGGGTGGGATGGGGTGGGGGGAGGGGAACCGCCCTTTGCCACCCCGAGCAGCCTATAGGCAACAAGGACTTCTTCCCTCAACCCACAAGAAGGAGTATTCAGGAGACTTGCTTTCAAATCCCAGCTCTGCTTCTAACATGTTGTATGCCTGTGGTCAATTTACTTAGTGTCTCTGGACTTCAGATGAAGATAAAAATATCCAATTCAGGATTTTTGTTTTGTTTTTGTTTTTGTGTTTCTTGAGACAGGGTCTTGTTCTGTTGCCCAGGCTGGAGTGCAGTGGCGTGATCATAGCTCACTGCAACATCAAACTCCTGGGCTCAAGGGATCCTCCCGCCTCAGCCTCCCGAGTAGCAGACATTATAGGTGAGTGCCACTGTGCCTGGCTAGTTTTTATAAATTGCCTTTTTGGCCGGGCGCGGTGGCTCATGCCTGTAATCCCAGCACTTTGGGAGGCCGAGATGGGCGGATCACGAGGTCAGGAGATCGAGACCATCCGGGCTAACACGGTGAAACCTCGTCTCTACTAAAAATACTAAAAATTAGCCAGGCGCAGTGGTGGGCACCTATAGTCCCAGCTACTCGGGAGGCTGAGGCAGTAGAATGGCGTGAACCTGAGAGGCAGAGCTTGCAGTGAGCCCAGATCGTGCCACCGCACTCTAGCCTGGGTGACAGAGTAAAACTCTGTCTCAAAAAAAAAAAAAAAAAGCCTTTTTTATAGAGGTGGGTTGTCACTCTGTTTCCTGGGCTGGTCTTGAACTCCTGGGTTCAAGTGATCCTCCTGCCTTGGCCTCCCAAAGTGCTGGGATGACAGGCGTGAGCCACTGCACCCAGCCCTCACTTTTCCTACTCCTGAAAGAATTCAGTGTTACAGAATACACATAAAAGTAAGCACACATAGGCTGCCTGGCAGTAGGAGCCCCGTCAAAGTGTGCCAGTTCCGAATCTTAGTGAGATGATTCCTGAGCATCTGCAGCATGCCCCGAGTTGGGGAAGAAGTTTGGGAGAAGTCTGAGTTGCTCCATCTGGCATTCAGATCAGCTGTGAACACCTCGGCCACCAAGGGAATCAAACGTACTCCTCCTTCTCCCTTCCACATAGAGGGAAAGGAACACTCGTGCCTTTAGTGTCCATCTGATGATAGCTGTGGGTTTGGAGGCCTGACTTTGTAAGGCTTTGTGAACAAAGACATAGCTGACATCTGCGCTTCCTTCCATGTGAGGGCATGTGCCGGCCAGGCCATTGCAGAAGGTCTGGGTGTGGCCCTTTCTCCCTGAACACCCCACCTGCACCTGGGCCTCAAGGTCATCCCTCTGGCATTTCAGAGCCCGCGGGCGTCCTTTACCGTGTTAGCAGTGTACATATTTGACCAAGCAGGCAGGTATTTGCCCTTGCATTAACATTCCAGATGCAGCCTGTGGCTCTGAGAAGGCAACTCTCATTGCACTCAGTGAAATTATCAAAGAACAGCTAGCTCTAGGCTAGGAAATAACCACCTCCCTTCTTCTAAAGGGCCTAAAAATCACTTAAAATAATGCTATTTTGGAAATACCACATGTTCATAGTAACAAATTCAGACCATAAAGATGAACTAAAATGAAAATAAACATCTCAAGTCTTCCTCTATTCAGTCATATCTCTTTGTTACATGTCAATTCACTCATTAAATATTTTTAAATGAAATGCATTAAGCATCCAAAGAGACGCTATATAAAACACATATACATGGCTTAAGGAATATTGAAAAGATTACCAGTGGAACCACCTGTCAGATTAGGAACTGAACTTTACCAGCCCCTGATTTGTTTCAGCAAATATTTCTGTATCCCTAAACAATCTATTGTGTTGTTCTGCCTGTATTTCACTTGTATATACATAAAATCGTGTTTTATGATCTTTTCTCTGTAGCTAACCTTTTGTTATCGTTTGACATTATATTTTTGATAGGTATAGCTGTAGCTCATTTTCACCGTTGTAAAGTATTTCAGGGCCAGGCACAGTGGTTCATGCCTGTAATCCTAGCACTTTGGGAGGCCAAGGCAGGTAGATCGCTTGAGCTCAGGAGTTCGAGACCAGACTGGGCAACATGACAAAACCTGGGAAACATGGTGAAACCCTGTCTCTAAAAAAACATACAAAAATTAGCTGGGCCTGGTGGCATGCACCTGTAGTCCCAGCTACCTGGGAGGCTGAAGCAGGAGGATTGCTTGAACCTGGGAGGCTGAGGCTCCAGTGAGCTGAGATTGTGCCACTGCACTTCAGCCTGGGGGACAAAGTGAGACCCCGTCTTAAAAAAAAAAAGTCTACTCTGGGGGGTAGGTGGTCCTGTGTGTGTGGGGGTAGGTGGTCCTGTGTGGGGGGGGGATAGGTGGTCCTGTGTGTGGGGGGGTAGGTAGTCCTGCTCCATAAGGAGCAATTAAAAACCAACAAACAAAACAAAAGATTGGGCATAAGTTGGTAACTGTTTACATCTGTGTGATGGGTTCAGGGAGCCTTACTATGTATATGTTTGAAATGTGCTGTAATTTTTTAAAAATGGTATTTCATCGTATGAATAGACTTCAATTTATTTATGCATTTATCTGTTAAAGGACATCTGGATTGTTTCCAGTTTTTTACCATTACAAGAAATGCTGCTCGGGACTTCACTGAACCTGTCCCTGGTGCATAGGTATTTGAGTGCTAGCTGAATTCTCTATCCTTTTCCACTAGTCTATTTGTCTATTCTTGCAGCATTACCACCAAGGACTTAATTGCTATATCTTATTTTTTTCCTCTTTAGAAAAGACTTGGCTATTCCTGACCCTATTCTCAACCGTACAGATTTTAGAATCGGCTTGTCCATTTCTATGAGAACACTGTTTGGATTAATGGGAATTGTTCTGAACATACAGATTAATTTGGCAAGGAGAAACATCTTTGTAAAATTGAGTCTTTTCCTGCAGAATCTATGAGTCATTTGAATTAATGTTAGGGTATAACAAGGGTATTGCACATAAGATCAGTATACAAAATTCAGTTGCATATATGCAGTCCAATTCTCTATGTATCAGAAATAGGTAGCAAGACCACTTATAACAACCACCAAAATCACAAGGCACCCAGGTACTCATCTAACAAAAGACATACCAGGTTTTTATGAAGAAAAGTATGTAGTCATTGAAAGATTTATTTAGCTCTTCTTCAATGTCTAATTTTCTGATTGTTCTTATAAGTGGTAGTTTTCAAAAGTTGACAATGTACGTTGATTTTGTGCCTGGCAATGCTGCTTAGCTTTCTTATTCATGACAACAATTTGTAGATACTTTCTGGTTTTTGTATAGAGGATGGTTATTAGCTGTGAATAATAATAGTTTTGTTTTTTCCCCCTTCTTATTTTTTAAATTTATTTTTCTTGTCTTACTGGACTGATCTCTGGTAATATGTTGAATAGAAGTGTGATGGCCATCTCTGCTCCCTATTTTAGAAGTAGTTTATTAGTATTTCCTCAGGTTAAGGAAGTTTCCTTCTGTTCAGAATGTGCTCAGATATTTTGTTTTGTGTTTCAAATCGTGAATAAATGCTTAAACTTACCCAGTGTTTTTTTTTTCTGCTTCTATTGATATAATATTCACAAAGACTTTTTTTCTTCTTTAATTTGTTGATGAGCGGAATTACATTAGTAACATTTCTAATATTAAAGCAACCTCTGTTTCTGTATAAATCTAACTTGGTCGTGAGGAATTATATTTTTCTTTAAAAATATTGCACTATTATGTTTTCTAATGCTCTGAAATTTTTGTTAACTATGTTCATGTTTCTGATTAGCTTGTAATTTCCTTTTTCATACTTATTTTTTAATCTGTTCTCATAAAATAAATAGGAGAGTTTCTCTTTTTTTCTCTCCTCCGAGAGAGTTTGTACAGGACTGCACAGTGATCTCTTTTCTTTGAGTGTCTGGTAGAACTCATTTGCAAAACCAAATACTATTGGTGTTTTATTCATATCATGTATTTATTTTTAAAATATGGAATTCTCATGAATTTGCATGTCATACTTGCACAGGAACCATGCTAATCTTTTCTGTATGGCCCCAATTTTAGTATATGAGCTGCCAAAATGAGCCTGTCATTTTATTTATTTTTAATGGTTATAGGGCCATTCAGGTTTTCTATTTCTTCCCAAGTCAGTTTTGGCAAGTTCTGTTTACTTATTCACTTCGCCTTAGTTTTTTCTTGTTTTGGGCATAAAATTGATCATAATGTTCTTATTATCTTTTTTGATCTCTGCAACATCTATATTAATATCTCCCCGTTATTATTCATAGTCTTTACTTATGTTGTTTATTCTGTTATCTTAACAAATTTTGCCAGAACTTTTCAAAGTACTAAAGTTTGGTTTTGCTGCTCTTCTCCTTATTAAATCTTTGTCTTCTGTTTCATTAATTTCTTCCTTTGTCTCTACTGTTTCCTTTCTTTAATTATCTTTGAGTTTATTTTGTTTTCTTTTTAACTTCCTAAATTGGCTGTTTAAATCATTACATTTCAAATTTGCTTTTAAAAATATGAGCCATTAAGGCCATATATTTCCTTTTGAGTGGCGTTTTAGTGGCATCCTATAAGCTTTGATGTACAGTATTTTCATTGTCGTTTACTTTAAAATGTTTTCTAATATCCATAATTATTTTTTCTTCATCCCATGATCTATTAAAAACGTTTACAACTATGTAAGAGTTTTGTTATTATTTAATTTTGTTGTAGTCAGATAATTATTCTGTATGAAGCATATTCAAGGCCTTGAAACATGCTGATACATACTTCTTAGCCTAATACATGGTCAGCTTTTTAAATGTTCCATATGTGCTTGAGAGGAGTATGTACTCTCTAGTTGTTAGACACAGTGTTCTAAGCGTTTTGTGTTTCCCAAATATTAATTACTATTTTATCATAGCTTAATCTGTAAATTTTGATAGAGGTATATTATACATTTTCTGCTCTAACGATTATTTATCAATTTTTCTTTGTAGTTCTGTCAACTTTACATATTTTTAAAGCAGGGTTATTTGGTACATACAAATGTAAAATGTATCTTTCTGGTGAACTGAACTGTTTATCAAAATATGGTGACCATATTTATCTTTAAAGATGGTATACTTCGGCTGGGCGTGGTGGCTCATGGCTGTAATCCCAGCACTTTGGGAGGCTGAGACGGGCGGATCTGAGGTCAGGAGATAGAGACAATCTTGGCTAACAAGGTAAAACCCTGTCTCTACTAAAAAAAAAAAAAAAAAAAAAAAAAAAAAAAAAAAAAATTAGCCAGTTGTGGTGGCAGGTGCCATCTACTCAGGAAGCTGAGGCAGGAGAATAACATGAACTCAGGAGGCGGAGCTTACAGTGAGCCGAGATCCCACCACTGCACTCCAGGCTGGGCAACAGAGTGAGACTCCATCTCAAAAAAAAAAAAAAAAAGTTGGTATACTTTTGCTTATAGCTACTCAGATTTCTTTCAGTTAGTATTTGCTGGGTACATCTTTTTTTCCTTCCTATGCTTTCAAAAATTATGTTCTTAACATTTTAAGTCTCTTGTAAAAACATTTGTTTGGATTTAAAAAACCAAGCCTGACAATCTTTGTATTTTTTTAATTGGCCAATTTATTCCATTTATATTCACTGTAATTACTGATTTATTTTCATTCATTTCTTCCATCTGTTTTTCTGCTTTACATTTGTCCCATTTTTTTTCTAAATTTTCCCCCCTCTCTTTTCTTGTTTTAAGTTGATTTCTTTTTCTCATTCTCTTTCCTCCATACCATATGGAATCTCTACCTTCTGTTTTTTAAGTGATTATCCGAGGCATTTTGACATGCATATTTAGCTTTAAAAAGCCCAGTGGCAGGAGTCTCTCTCTCTCTTACTTGACTTGCCCCCCATGCTGTGCATAAGCTGGGATGAAACACCAAACTGGGATTCCCATGCTGTGTAGACTCTAGTATAGATTACTTTTAATGGTAAAATCTGCAATTACTTTTGCACCAACCTACCACTTGCAAAGATTCTAGTAGGTTTAATCTTCTTCAACCCCCTTCACGGTCCCATGGCCCCTCCTTGCCCTGAGCCAGAACACTGGAAGCTAGTGGATGCTAATGGGGTTATAGGTGTGTATAACACGGCGTCTGCTGAACAGTAAGTGTTTGTGATAAACACCTCGTTTTCACATTTCCATCCTCCATTCCCCTTCTCATGCTAACAGCACCTTGATTCTTCTTTGGAATTCGACCTTCCCCACTTTTTGTCCTTGTAGATTAGGTGGAGTTGACCTATTTCCCTTTGCCCTGGCTTCAGGGTTGGGTACGTGACAGTTGGTTTCGGGGATAGACATATGACCCAATCCAGCTGATGAAACTGAAGCCTGGAGCTTTTTGTTGGAATAGTAGGAAAGGGATATACTTTTCCACTGGGTCTGCAAAGATGTTAAGATAGAAGCTTGCACCCACTGGTGGCTCTATGGGAAGACTCCACCTGAGGAGGAAGTCAACACAGTGGAAAGCCGAGTTGAAAGTTGGAGAAAGACAAATTCCTGAGGACATTTGAGCCCTTGGGTCCAGCCACGCTTGAAGCTACTCTTAGTCTCTTCAGTTCTGTGAGTCAGTTACCTATCTCCCAAACTCCATCCTCTTGTAACTGGGTTTCTGCTACTTGCAGTTAAGAGGGTTCAGACTAATCACATTCCTAAATAAATGTCATTTGAATCTGAATCTCGTGTTTTTACATGGACAGTGTTATAATATGTTCAGCCACCAGGGGACAGGACCCGGTTTCAGAGCTACTGGGCGTGGGTAGCTTTGCTCAGCCCCGCTCTGAGCCTCGATTTTCTCATCTGTGAAATGAGTTAATAATAGCAGCCTCACAAGGCTAATGTGAGGACAATGGATGATGAATGCCAGTGCCCCTTCCCATTTCCCTCCACTGCTTATCATACAAATGATCAGACAGAACCACCATCTGTATGTGTTACCCTGCTATTTCTTGCATCTGTGCCTTTGCACAGATTTTGTTATTCACACTGCTTTAAATTCCTGCATTTTCTTCTTTGCTGGTCAATTTATCCTGTGTCTTTACTTTTTTTTTTTTTTTTTTTTTTTTTTTTTTTTTTTTTGAGACAGAGTCTTGCTTTGTCGCCCAGGCTGGAGTGCAGTGGCACGACCTCAGGTCACTGCAACCTTCACCTCCTGGGTTCAAGCAATTGTCCTCCCTCAGCCTCCTGAGTTTACAGCCTCCTGAGTTTACAGGTTTAATCCCCTCCTGGGATTACAGGTGCATGCCACCATGTCCAGCTAATTTTTTTTTGTTATTTTTAGTAGAGACAGGGTTTCACCATGTTGGTCAGGCTGGTCTCAAACTGACCTCGTGATCTGTCTGCCTCTGCCTCCCAAAGTGCTGGGATTACAGGTGTGAGCCACCATGCCTGGCCAATTTCTCCTGTTTCAATACTCTGTTCAGTATCATCTCCTCTAGGCAGTTGTCTCTGAGGTCTCCCAGAATTACTGGTTCCCTCCTGGCTCCTGCAGCCCCTTTGCCGAGGCACTTATGTCCCTGGGTTAGGTGTCAGCTTACTTGTCTGTCTCCTGGACTAAACAGGAGTGTCATAAAGGCAGGCATTGGATCTTTCATCATCTACCTTGTCCAAGTTTATAGTAGGTGTTCATGTGTGTTAACGAATGAATGAGAACCCCAATAAATCTCAGTTTGGATAGTGATTCTCCTGTCTTCTGACTTCCCAATTTCACAGATGGTCAGAAGCAGTTGAGCTTCTCCCCGGCTGTTTCCAGTAGCCGGTACCCACTTTCTGGCTTCATTTCACCATCTACCTTCTCACCACCAGCCTGTAAGAGTCTTGTGGGCAGGAGCACCGGAGGGAGATAGTGAAGGAGGTTTACCACTTCAACAAACATCTGAGCAGCAACTGCGTGCTAGGAGTGAATGGGAGGAGGTGTGAGATTCGGAACCAGGAGTCCTGCATTCTGTCTGAGCCTTCCTCATCCACCGCTGCTGGGTCTCAGACAACTCCATCCCTCTCGGTTCCTCAGTCCCTCTCCACATCTGTACAACAGGAGCAGTCCTGAAGAAGAGGCTGTGAAAGCCATGAGATGAGATGGGAGAAGTGGAATGTTTTGAAATTTCAGGGAATCCTTCTCTTTCTCCGCCTTTGTAAATGTTTTGTCCCTGAGGGTCCCTAAAAACTGACAGTAGCTCACGCCTGGAATCCCAGCACTTTGGGAGGCTGAGGTGGGTGGATCACGAGGCCAGGAGATCAGATCGAGACCATCCTGGCTAACACAGTGAAACTCCGTCTCTACTAAAAATACAAAAAATTAGCCGGGCGTGGTGGTGGGCGCCTGCGGTCCCAGCTACTCGGGAGGCTGAGGCAGGAGAATGGCGTGAACCCGGGAGGCAGAGCTTGCAGTGAGCCGAGATCGCGCCACTGCACTCCAGCCTGGGAGACAGAGAGAGACTCTGTCTCAAATAAAAAAAACAAAGCACAAACAAACAAACAAACAAAAACCTGACAGTAGAGGGACTGTGTGCTGAGGCTGTGGGCTGATCCTGTACTGAACAACACACGGAAACCCCAGACTGAGAGGGTCAGTTTCATCCTGGGAACTGGGTCACCAGGACGTCACTCCTTTAAGAGGAAATGGAAGTGCAGGAGGTTGGGGAGAAGAGGGGTTGGCTCCTATCCTTGGGGCCAGCCACAACCCACCTCCCGAGAGATCTTTCTTACTGCCTTAGGCTTTTGCAAAAATTGGGGGGGACCCTTTTCTCTAGACCATACCTATTTTTTGGTTGTTTTAAAATATGCCGTGGTGGAAATTTCAGGACACAAAGTCACCTGGAGACCAATCATGGTGTTCTTTTCATTCCCCCTTGTTTTCTGCCACAAATCAACATTACCCAATATGCCCAAATGCCCCAACTGCAGCCCTCTGCTCATGAAAGGAATTCTTTTCTCAAGGCCTTCTCCTGGTTTTCTGGAAGTAAGCACAGAGGGTTTGCCCGCCCTCAGGGTCTGCTTTGAAGAAGTGGAGACTGAGGGGCGGTGGGAACGGCAGGGATCCCCCTTTAAGGCAGGGCTCACTTCTTCCTGCGTTAACAGGCAGCATGAGCAGGCCGCTGAGCAGGCCGGGGAGACTCCCAGCAAGAGCTTTGCAAACATCCTGGGTTTGCTTTTGCACCCAGTGAGGTGAAATGAACCCCGTGGGACTTACTTGAGATCAACAGTTGTCAGTCACAGGCCTTAACCCCTTTTTAATATCTTCCATGATAAAGGGAAAGTGAAGGTCTTTAGGCCCACAAAGGGAATTGTGATGAGGGAGCTCCTGGGACCCCTATCCCTGAACGCTCCTGAGCTACAGCCTCGGACCTGACCTGGAGGCTGCCAGAGGGAGGGGTTGGCTGTGACTCTAGCAGGATCCCTGAATTTGCTGGTGAATGAATAAATGCCTGGCAAGAAGTAGCATTTACTGAGTGTTCCCGTTCTGAGGCCTGAGCTAGGTGTTTTGCATCTTTTTTCTGTTTAACTTTCTCAATGGTACGATAAAGCGAGAACAGGTGTGTGCATTTAACAGACCATGAACGTGAGGCTCCACATAAGTAAGAGCTGCCCCAGGTCACGCAGTAGCAACGCTCAAATCTGAACCCAGGGCTAGCTGACTTCAAAGCACGCTTCCCTCCCACGATGACATGCTGCTTCCTGTGGGGCGGGCTAAATGGATCAGGCAGAATGGTACAGAGGGATAATACGAGGGACACGGAGATGATCTAGGCAGGGCTGCTGGTCTCCAGCAACTCAAGGGTGAGAAAACGTTTGGGTTAATTGCTGCAGTGTAAAAACAGAACTGCCTGTGTGATAACAGGAGCCTGTAAGCGAGCGTCTGCAGGTAGGTGTGCCAGTGTACGCACAGGTGTAAACTACACACAAGGGCAGGTCTGCTTGCACACAAGAGCGTGTGTGTGCTCCAGTGCCTGAGTGTGCATGGGTGTGTTGCCCGTGAGTGTGAGTGGGCGTGCACCAGCAAGACTGTGTGGCACAAAAGCCATTTCTGGCTCTGGAGTTCACGGGAGGCTACATGGAGCAGGTGGCGTTTGAGTTGGGCCTGTTGCCATGAGGGGTGTTTGGGAAGGTGGGTAAGGCTCTTCAGGCAGACAGCAGCCTGAGCTCTGGGGTATTCTCTGAGAACAGGGAATGGCCTATCTCAGCCGAAGAGGAAGAAGCATGGGGCGGAAGAAGATGAGAAGGGCAGAAGGGATTCTGTAGTCGGAGCATGAAGGTCTTGATTGAGGAATTTGTGTGTGATCTGGCAGGCACTGGGGAGCCACTGAAGGCTGTAGAGCAGGGAGAGTGTTGTGAATTGAACAATGACTGGACTCAGTCTGTGACCGGGATGGCCCTTCTTCAAATTCTATGACTGCATGGGGCGGTGAATACTCCAGTGGGGGAATGGGGAAGGGAGCTTGCCTCTCTGGCAAAGCATATTCACTCACTGCTGGGAGAGATGAGGCTGCAGGGGAGTGGGTCTGGGCAATTTTCATGGGCATCCTCTTTAAAGGTAAAACTTTAGGCAAAATGTGTGACTCAGCACGGTCTTTGAGCATGCACTGGGTGCTCAGCCTGGGATCCCCCACGCCACCAGCAGTCATGCTAGCGGGGACTTTACAGAAGAGAGGACTGACCTTCCCTGGGGTTGAACGCCCTGACCAAAGTCACATAGCTGGTGAGCAGAGGAACCGGACTCCTGCCACCTCCACTAGGCGCAAAGTCTGGGCTGAGCCCTAAGAACTACCACTCAAGGCCACCGTCCGCTGAGCTCCTGCTGCACTGTGGCCCGTCTCTAGCATTTTCTATGTCTTAACTCAGTTCCTTCTCACTCCAACCCCATGGGGCAGGTGCTGAGATTCTCCCCGTCTTATAGAAGAGGAAGTTAAGGCACAGAGAGGTTAGAAGACCTGGCAAGGAGGTCACACAGCCAGTAGGCGGCGCTGAGTGTGTTGCAGACCCTCCGGTGGAAGAAGTGAAGGCGTGGGAGCCCTACTTCCTGCGAAGTCCCTCCCCCACCTCCCTGCCATCCACTTCCTGCTACTGACCTAGGATTGCTGGTAATAAAACCACAAGAGTATGCATGGAGGAGGCCCTTAACATCCACACTGTCGCTTAACTTTTACAACATCCACGTGATTGATATGATAGATATTTATCCTGTTCTTATCTCTAACAGATGAGGGCGTCTTGGCCCAAAGAACTTCAGTCGCTTGCCCAGGACTCACAGTGAGTGGTGGAGTCTTGCGAAGTCCAGGTCGGCCCCATGGCAAAGTGGGGAGCTCCCCGCCTTATAATGCACAAGGCCGAACTCAGAGGGGGCCCAGAGTTGGCCCACGCTGCTCCAGAATCGGGGTCACACTCAGGTCTCCCAAGTCCTGGACTGTGTTTGCCCTGCCCAGCTGCTCGAACTTTTCAATAACTGCCACTTTCAGATGGGCTGACTTCACGCGCCCTCTCCTCAAAACCGTGAAATGTTTTTTTTCAAACTGAGGGAAACCCCCAGGCTCCTGCCCACTCATGCCAACGGCGGCTCACACACAGGCAGTTCTCAGTATCAGTCACGATCCCTCATTACATCCCAGCTCTGAGACGCAGGCGAAGTGTCACGCCCATTTTGTAGATGGGGAAACTGAGGTTCAGAGAGGCCTACTGTTTGCCCCTGGGCCTTGAGCAGTGCCTGGCAGAGCTGGGAATTGCCTGGGCCTGTTGAGTGCTGTGTCCTGCATGTAGGCCCTGAATCGCCGTGCCAGTTTCTTTGGTTTGAGACCTTTACTGGCTCTGTAGCCTCTGAATGGCTCAGGCCTTGGACCTGGGGACCTCTCAGACGGTTCCTTCTCAGCCCCTTCGAGGATTCCTCTCCCCTCTTCCCTGTCCCCTCGCCCATCCTTAAATGCTGGTGACCCCTTCTCCGTGCGGTCTATGCCCTCTGCCTCAGTCTGCCGCCCCCACAGCACTTCTAGGGCCCTCTTGCTGATGTGGCTTCGAGGAAGTAATAACCTGATGGGGCTGGCAGCAGGGAGGCCCCCACAGCCTGTCTAGAAAACAGCGAGGCGAAGTGTGGCAAAAGGCTTCAAATACCCTCCCCTTTAGCCAGTAATTGTTTCCAGAAATTCCGTTTCTAGGGAAATAATCTGAAAGAAACAAAGTGTTCCCTGCATGAAGATGTTTATCATAGAGTGAAGAAGAGACAACAGCCAGATGCAACAATAGGGAAGGGTTTTCTCGCACCTACTCCCGCGCGAGCTGGTGTACCCCTGGGGCTCACTGTGTGCTGGACACTGTTCTCCAGCCTCTATATTATTCTTTCTTTTAATCCTTGTAACAACTTTTTGAAACAGGTACTAGTAACATCCCCTTTGACAAGTGAAGAAACCGAGGCTTGGAAAGGTTAATCAGCATGCCCAAGGTCAGCCAGCTCCCTAAAGTCTGACTCCACCAGCCTCAACTGTTACCAGGGTAGCGATGGTTAGTAGTCACCATTACCAGGTAATTGTTGGGAGAGGGTCAACGTGCTGGGCAGCGTGAGATGCTTGTCAGGTGGGGCAGGCTGGGCTGGACTTTGCAATGCAGGGAGACGGCACGGCTCCTGGCCCTGGCTTGTCTGTGTCATCGGCACTGGCCCTGCCACTCAGGCAGCAATGGCAGGTGAAGGCAGACACAATTTCTTAAGTCCCAAACAGAAACGGTGGAGAGAGAGTCAATGTGCTTTAGGTTTGCAAGAGCCCCTGTGAGCCGTTCCCCACCACCCAGGGTGAAGGGGGCACCACCTGGGGAGTGGGGTGGTGGGCTGAGTTCAGTGCTAGGCTGGGCCCTGCTTCCTACTCCCAACACTCTCCTGTTGGGTCAAAACCTGGATGGCAGGGGAGCGGGAGTCACTAGAAGGCGAGTTTGGGGGAGTCTGAAAGCACAGAGGCTGTGCTTCATTTCCCATCTAGAAGCTCAGAACAAGGCTGTCTCAGAGGAAGGGGCCCCTGCAGGGGAACAGAAATAGCAGCTAGGAGGCCTCAAGCTGTACCCCAGTTCCTCCTTCCTCTCCTCCACAGGGGCTGCAGATCGTTAAAATCTCCCAGAGCCCACAGTGAGCCTCAGCACATGGCTGAGACTTGGGGACTGCCTGCTAGGGTGTCCTGGGGTGGGGACCCATAGCAGAGACAAAGGCCTGCAGGGGGATGTAGCTGGCTTTGGACAGTGCCAGGGAGAGCCCAGGAGCCGGCCAACTATGTCCACGTGGCTGCCATGGATAGAGAAGCTGACAAGACAGGTCTGGAGTGGCCCAGAGAATGCCACTGGGGCCAGACAGCCTCTGGGGACTTACACTGGGGGGATGCAGGTGGGGAGGGGAGAGAAGCCTGCAGGGACTGCGTGCCATTTCCAAAGCCACCATGTTTACTACTGGAAGTGGCTGAGCTCCCTGACCCGGAAAATTTAAGTTTTTCCATCATCTGTGAAGTGGTGGCCTAGAAGGTCCCAGAGCAGAATAAAACAAAGTATCTTACACCTGGGCACGTCCAGGTGTGCGTGCCAAGCTCCACTACTGGGGCAAGGGCGCTCACTCAACTGTTCCTTCCCCAGCCCTGGGAGGGAGGCGCTGGAATGATCAGCTCCATTTTTCAGATGAAGAAGACACAGAGTTTGAGAGAGAGGAAGTCACTTGCCCCATGTCAGCCAGCCAGCCAACTGGGGAGGTCGGCCTTCAGAGCTCTGGCAACAGACCGCCGCCATGTCATAGATGGCTTCCCAGTTTGTGAGAGTGTCTCGTAAGGGACGAGTGAATGGGGGAGACAGCAGGAAACTCAGCAGCCACAAAAGGGAGAGACTTGCTGCCTGCTCGGGAACGAAGACCAGGTGGAACGAAAGCAGGGCAGAACGCGAGCGTGTGCATCCTCTTACCACCGTGATACCAAGGCCATGTCTGCACCCACACCAAGATGGGAAGGGAGCGTCGAGCTGGGACTTCAGGGACTAGGAAGGATGGCAACAGACATGGGGTTCTCTATGACTTTCCATTTTATCTTCCATTTTCACAGTAAGCTTTAAAACTCTGTGTCTCCAGATTCAGCATGAGAAGGAGAAGTTCCCTGAATCCTCTGGGCACTGGGGACAGCCCTGCCACCCACCCTGACAGTGTCCCTGGGTGACAAAGGGGTGTGGTCAGTCCTCACATGAGGAGGGACTGAGTGTCCTCCATGGACCTGCGACCTCCCGTCTGTGAGGCCCTCGCTACCTTCTGCAGCTTTCTGCATGGATCAGAGAGAGGAGAAGCAGGCACACGGATGGCTGTGTAGCACCACCTGCCAGTTTGGGGCAGTCGGGACCACCTCGACTTCCTATCTCCAGGCAGGGCGGGGAGGGAACGGTCCTCCTACCCCAGGAGAGCCTCAAGGGCTGTGTACGCCCTGCAATGCAGGCACACCCCCTTCCACTCTCTGAATGCTCTGCCACAAACAGCCACTGCGAGTGTAATGAACACCCCAAAACAGGGAGCCCTGTGACTCACCACTGCTGCTTCAGGGACAGGGACAGCTGCCAGAATTCTTAGCTCTCTTTTACAGATGGGGAAATTGGGACTCAAGAGGGGGATGCGATCTCTCCAAGCTCACACAGCCAATCTGTGGCAGGGAATGAGGAAGTCTGGTCTGGTCTCCTGTCCCCATGGCTGGGGCTCTCTCAGCAGTCCCGCCCTGGGCCCAGCCTGCACCCTCACCTGCCCCTGACTCCCGGACCGGCAACTCAAGTCGTGACAAGGACACGCTTTACTGAATTTGAGAGACTCATTAGTATGAAAAACACGTTCCTCACCACCCTTGCCAGAAGATTCTTGACACAACACAGTTGGGGGGTTGGCATGCGCTCTCCGTTGTTAAGTATTTATATATAGTTAGTGTTGGAATGGTCCCCAGACACCGATCCAAGTCTCCCGTTTTCAGATGGGGGGCACCAGGCTTAGGGTCAGGACCCCCCTGGAACAATTCAGTAGCACAGCTGAGACATGCATCCACAGAGCCTGCCCTGAACTTTCCAGCTGCTCCTTGGCAAATGGGCCATGGGGAAAATAAATAAATAAATAAAGGCTGCCACTTACTAAGCATTTGCTGTGTGCCAGGCGCTTTGCATAAATCGGTGCTAAATCTTATCCTAGTTCTCTCAGGGAGGCATTTTTATCCCCATTTTGCAGATGAGCATGCTGAGGCTCAGAGAGGGCAAGCCACCTGCCCAAGGTCACACAGCCAGGGGCTGGAAATGGCACACATTTCTTCCCCCACGCCAGGGTTGGCAAACCATAGCCCACAGGCAAATTGAGCCACCACCTGTTTTTGTCAAAATGGTTGAAAAATAATAGAATAACATTTTGTGACCCTGTGAAAATGATATGCAGCTCAAATTTTTGTGTTCATAAATACAGTTTTATGAGAACACAGCCATCTCCATCCATTTATGTACGGTCTGTGGCTGCTTTCACCCTACAAGGGCAGAGCTGCGGCACTGCAACAGGGATCAAATGGGCTGCACAGCCTAAAATATTTGCTATCTGGCCCTTTGCAGGAAAAGCTTTCTGACCCCTGCCTTTTGCTGGGCTGTCTCCTGAAGGGTCTGGAAAGTACGCAGCCCCCATACGGCTGTGCAGGCCGTTCTCTGCACAAAGGCATCAGGTGAAGGGGGCAAGGGCCTGCCATGAGCCCTTCCTCTGCTTGCCAGGCTGTGCACCCCAGGCCGGGTCCCCTGGAGGAAGGGCCTTTTCCTCATTTGTTCACCTTTCTGTGCTTTTTTTTTTTTTTTGGAGATGGAGTCTGGCTCTGTCACCCAGGCTGGAGTGCACTGCAACCTCTGCCTCCCAGGTTCAAGCGATTCTCCTGCTTCAGCCTCCCGAGCAGCTGGGATTACAGGCATGCACCACCACTCCCAGCTAATTTTTGTATTTTTAGTAGAGATGGGGTTTCACCATGTTGGCCAGGCTGGTCTCAAACTCCTGACCTTAGGTGGTCCACCGCTTCAGCCTCCCAAAGCGCCAGTATTACAGGCGTGAGCCACCACGCCCAGCCGCCATGCTCCTTCTTAAGGGTACAAATGTACTAGCAGTGGCCCCGAAGGCATGGTGCCCCTTCCCGCCCCATCTCGGTCCCTGGGAAGGTAGCACCTTCAGACCCGCTCAGAGGGAGCCAGGAGGTGTAGATCAGGGCAAAGGCAGGGCAGGGGAGGGGAAGGAGGGGTTCACAGGTAGAAGCCAGAGTCTCCAGATGGCTTCCAGTCACCATCCCCAGACCCATGTAGGAAGGTTCTCTACCTTTCAGTGACTCCTGGGGGGCCACGATTTATTCTCCTTGACTTTTGAGGCTGTAAAGGGCTTCCCACCTCCTCTCTGCTCTCCTTCCCCTGACTTCCTCTCCAGGAGTGGGAGGGGCTCTCACTCCCCAAACTCTCTGAAGAGACAGAAGAGGAAGAGGATTAACCGTGTGCTGGCGCCGTTGCTCCGCGTGGCTGCTGTGCAGAAGTGCAGGCCCTGAGAAGCTGGGCGGGCAGGGATTGGGGCCCCGGTGGCCCAGGGTGCAGCCTCGAGCTCTCCACCCAGGGCCTGCAGAGGCCACAAGCCGCCCTAAAGCCCAAACACTTGGGGAAGGAAAAATGGGCCCTTGGAGGGAAGAAAGGGAAGGACAGAAGAAACAGGGGAAGGAAAAATCACAGCAAAAAGGATGGAAGAAAGAGGCAAAGGAAAAAAAGGCAGAAAATAAAGATAGCACCGTGGCAATGTTACGCTACGTGAGGGAGCCAGGCACAGAAGAGCACCCGTTCCATGAAATGTCACACAGGCAGGTCCAGAGAGGCCGAAAGCAGACGCGTGGCCACCTCGGTGTGAAGGTGCAGGGAGCGGAGCGCAGGGAGCGTGGGGGTCAGCTCACAGGTGCAGGGCTTCTTTTGGGGGTGGTGAAATGTTCTAAAATGGATTGTGATTGTAGATGCACAACTCCATGCACATACTAGAAACCACTGAACTGTCCACTTCAAACAGGTGACTTCTATAATATGTCAAATGTAGCTTGAAAAAAACTTACAATAAAATGGAAAGAAAGAAAAAGGCAGGCAGGCAGGCAGACAGACAGGAACAAGAAAACGAAATGGATGGTGAAGAATGAAAATTCTCATTTGCTGAAATACCTGTCACATGCCAGGAATTATGCTAAATGTCTGTGCCCTTTACGCCTTTTCTGACTTTTCCAAGTAAGTCTGATGGTTATCAGCATTTTACAGTAAAGAAGCTGCAGCTCAGACTGGAGAGCGACTTGCCCGAGGTCGTCAAACCAGTAAGTGGTGGGGCCATGACTCATGCCAGGCAGGCCCACCCTCCAGCAGCCCAGGAGAGCACCCCCAGCAGCTGTGAGACAGGGCTCCAGCTTCACAAGGCAGCCAGAAGGTTCCTGAGTGGCGGGGCCAGCCCGGGGCCCCTGACTGTGGGGTGAGCTGCCCTGGGCGTAATGCAAAGGGCACTCATAGAGGCCGGGCAGGAACACTGAAACCATGTGCTAAAGGGAGCATTTCAGTAAAGCTGAATGTATAAGTGAACAAGCTGGGGCTCTTGAAGGGGGTGAACACATTCAGGCCCTTAAGGAAACTTATCTTCTGGGCAACAGCTCTTCTTGAGAAGTGTGTGTATCAGACACGTGGCTGCAGCCTCATCTTCTGAGATTGGATTTGGAGCAAAAGATAAAGTCAGTCTTGCTCCTCAAGCTGTGCCCCTGACTTCTGGCCAAACCAGGACATGCCGTGGCGATGCTGTGGACGCAGCCCAGGTTGTTGGGAACTCCGGATTCCAATCCTGACTCAGAAGCTTGCTGTCTATGCTATTGGCCAGAAGTCGCACCACCTTCCCGGGTTCATCTGTGCTGGAGCTGGAGAGGGGTTAGGCTGTTCCCACCCCACGGTTCTGTGATTCAGAGCTGGTGCTGGGTTCTGCCAGGAAACCTGCCCCGATGCCAGTATTTGCAGGGAGGCTTATCGTGCCATCCAAGCTAAAAACGGGAACCAGGAATCTCTGAGTTCTTATGAGGTTTCTGGAACTTCTCTCTTAGAGACGTGGTTTCCTGATCTCTACAGTGGGGGTGGGTTCACTTCTCAGGGTTCTTGGGGGCCTAGAACAAGACATTCACTCATTCATTTATTCAACCAGCAATATTCCTGGGCCTGTTCTGTGCCAGGCACAGTGCCACGTGTTAGGGTCTAGTAGTGAACAACACAGACAGGGGCCTGTCCTATGGAGCTTACGGTCTAGGGGGAGCAGACGTTAAACCAATAGGGTAAGTCAAGAGGGGGAAGAAGAGGGCCTGGGCTGAGGGGAGCCTGCGTGGGGTTAGACACCATGTGGGCTGAGGGGAGCCAGAGGGGCAGGAGAGGAGGTCGTGGCAGGGCAGGGCCTTGGAGATGGGAATAAGAATTTGCTGTTTTACTCTAAGCAATAGGAGAAGTGGAGTATAATCCAACTTATGCCTGAAAACCTCACAGAGGGAAGGAAAGCAAATTCAGGGAGCCAGTCAGGGGCCAGTTGGGATGCTGAGCTGATGGGGGGACAGAAGAAAAGCTGGAAGGAGTGGGGAGGCACCAGCTGTGACTCCAGCCCTCCAGACATCAGGAGTAGTGAAGCCACAGGCACAGGCCCAGGGAGTGTATAGGCATGAGGAAGGGCCACGCCCGGAGACCGTGATAGCCCAGGTGCTAATGAATATTATCTCCCGCCTTGGGAGATTACCATGAACAAGTGAATGGGTGGGGAAAGGGCTCAAAGAGACCTAGGCAGGGGTCCAGAAACACAGGGTTCTCCTCCCAGCCTTTCCTGAGTTTGCTTCACACCTCAGACAGGTCACTTGCCTCCCTGGTCCTCATTTTCCCCATCTGGTATGTGTAGGGCTAGCACTGAGGTGACAGTCAAAAACAGGGCCAAGTTCAAATCCAGAGAGCATTTCACCCTAGAGTCTAGGCTTTGGGATCAGAGAGACTCAGGCTCAAATTCTAGCTCTGCCACTCATTAAGGCTGGCGGCCCAGGCCAGCTCCTCTGTTTCTGGGAGTCCCCTGCGGGTGGGGGCCACACTGTGAGAATGCCTGCTGCAGAGTCACATTCCTATGAGAAGAGGGCCTCAGACTTGCGCACTGCTCTACCGCAAACAGTGCTGGCAGATGGCAAGTCCTTGGTAAATGCTTCTCACTGGGCTCTGGGTGGTTTATTCTGGCTGGGGCAGAGGGTGGTGGATGGGGCTGGGGAGGTGGCAGGAAAGGCAGCAAGACGGTGGGCAGGGACCAAATCAGGGTGGGCCAGAGGGTTGGGACTTGTGGGAGGCTGAATAATGGCCCCCAAATGTGTCCACATCCTAATCCCTTGAGAATGTTACCTTACGCGGCAAAATGGACTTTGCAGATTCGATGACGTTACGAAATTTAAGCTGGGGCTCTAGAGTAGCATGGGTTACCCAGGCGGGCCTCAGTGCAATTGCAAGTGTCTTTCTAACAAGGAGGTAGACGGAGAGAGCTGGCTACAGCAGAGCAGAAGGTGACGTGACCTTGGAAGCAAAAGGCTGGAGTGATATGAGAGGGGCCCTAAGCCAAGGCATGCAGGCTAACTACAAGTGGGGCAAGGTAAGGAAAGGGAGGCTCTCTGGAAGCCTTCAGAAGGAACCAGCCCTGCTAACACCTTGATCTCAGACATCTGGCCTTCTGAATTGCAACAGAATAACGTGTGTTATGTTTGGCCACTAGGCTGGTAGGGATTTGTTATGGCAGCCACAGGAAATGGACACACGGCTACCTATGTGTAGGCGGCCGTGGGAGGCAGAGGAGAGTCCTGAGCAGGGCACTACACTGAGATTCATGATTTAGGGAGCTCACTGTGAGTGACGGAGCAGACAGGGAGAGGCTGGGAGCAGGGGTATCTGAGAGCAGACAGGGGAGAGGTGATGAGGGGTGATGAGGGGCAGATGGTGTCTGCCCACAAGGCAGACAGCAGGTTCTCGAATGGTGGGACCAGCCGGGGCCCCTGACTGTGGGGTGAGCTGCCCTGGGTGTGCTGCAAAGAGCACTCATAGAGGCCGGGCAGGAACGTTGTGGGGGGGCTGCTAGTTGGCCACAGGGAAGGGAGGACCAACCAGCTTGGCCACTCTATCTTCTGGAGTCACCCCTTGGCCGATGGTGCCCCCACCCCACCCAGGGCAGGCTGGCTCAGTTCCCTTTGGAATTCTTGGCTCAGGCAGACAGCCCAATCTTGGCAGTGATAAGGGCTCTGGGTCAGTGCGGGTTTGACCCCAGACGGAGAGCTGGAAGGACATGCTATCAGCCAGCAGGGAAACTGGGAGCCGAACTTATCGAGGGACACATGAGGCCCTGATCGCCCTGGCAGTCTTGGTGGGAATATCAACCTCTGGCTGTTCTTGGCTACCTCCGCCCTCCATGCCCTCAACCACGGTGTGGGGCCCTCTGACTGGCTCCCCAACCCTTCTCTGCCAAAGCCCTCTGCCCCTGCACCACTGGAGGACAGACCACAGCTGTGCTCTCCAGGAGCATGGGCCCTGGACTCGGCTCTGGCCCTGCCTCCATGGCTGCATGCATGACCCTGGCAGGCACTGCCTCTCTGCTGGCCTTTGTTTCTTCACAGCCCCTCACCCAGGGTGCCCGCAAGGATCAGAACAGGAGATGGACACTCATACCCTGCAGCATGCCGGGCACCCAGAGGACAGTCTATGGCAGGCGCTGCTATTTCTGTTGTTGCTCAGATCGCAATTTTGGGTTGTGTCCCTTGGGGCAGTTTACTTGACTTCTGTGAGCCTCAGTTTTCCCATCTGTAAAGTGGAGATTAAGCAAGTCCCTGCTTCACGGGGTTGTGTGGAGGATGAAGTGAGGCCCTGAGTCTCAAGGGTCCAGTCCTGCCTTGGATGAAAGGGTCTTCTCATTTGCATTTAAAAGCTCAGAGGTCTACTCTCCGGGGTGGGCTCCTGGGCCCACGTGCCAGCCCCATCCGGGCTTCAATCCTTGGCATGTGTGGCTCTGAATCTGACCAGTCAGCTTCTTAACTAGACCATGAGCAATTGCAGGTGGCCGAGGGTGGCAGGGGGTGGGAGATGCTCTATCTCACTTCATGCCCTTAGCACTGGGTGCAGGGGTGGGAGTAGGATGCTCCCGAGGAACAATTAATGCCTAGAAACAATGTCAGGCATGAAAACAGGCCAGTAGTGGGTGCTCAATGAATGTCAGCTATTGTTAAGTGCTTATTGAATGAAGAAGTTCCCTTAAGGACCCAGCTGAAAAGGCGGCTTATTAACCCAGGGCTCAAACAGGTAACGGCAAATACAAAGGGATATACAAGACTAAACCCAGGAGTGGCAACCACCTTCTAGCTGAACCACATCCCTGTATTTTTTTCTTTTTTAAGCTTTGTAAACTGAGTAGGCTTTGCACTCCAGCTGCCTCCTGAATAAGAGATTGCGCAAGGATATGGTAGGTGGGCGTTTTGCCCATCAGGACTGGAAGCGGAAGTTTCCAGGTGTGCACTTGGAGGGTGGATTTGAGGGACCGGGTCCAGGGCCTGAGGCCACAGTTCAATGCAGGAGCAACAGGCTTGCTTCAGATGGACAGTGGTGAGGGAGCAGAGGGCCCCAGATCCAAGTCTATGGAGGGACACTCCACCCCTGGGAATGGGGGTAGTAGCTACAAGGACCAGAGGGAATATGCAGGGGTCTCACTAGGCAGTTTTGCCCCCACAACTCCAGAACCTGGAAACCTTGTTGGTGGGTCTGCAGCATCCACACAAGCTTTTCTTGAGTCTGACTTATGTCCTGTTGGGAGACGGCAGAGCATGTTTGTGTCCTTTCGCTCATGTGAGCTTCAGGCAACTCTGGACGGCAAGTAGGAAGCCCGGTGAGGGTAGATCAACTCTCTATGAGATGAGCAAACCGAGGCCTGAGATGGGGAGGAACTTGCTCAGGATACAAGGTGAGTGCCGGCAGAGCTGAGACCAGGGCTGTGCCACTGATTTTCCATAACGTCATCACCATAAACCCCAAAAAATCTCATTTCTACACCCCCAGTATTCATCATGATTCCTGGCATGTGGTGGGAATTGGATGAATGTTTGCAAATGAATGAATGAACAAATGAACAAACAGATGAATGAAAGGGTCAGTTCCACAGACCAGCATCCTGGAAGGCAAAGCCATGGTCTGTGGGAAGAGAAAGGAAAGCAACATTTATTGAGCAACTTCTATGTGCCAGGTATCCTCTGAGCATTCTTTCATTTGCTCCTCTCAGCAGTGAAAGCCCAGACCAGTAAGCTGCTTCTCCCTACAGGGAGCTTCCTCGGTGCCACTCAGGTCTTTGGTGTGGTTTCCCTTAAGATCCTGCATTGGCTTTGTCACCAGCGAATTTATCCAAATCTCATTCTGATTCTGCGCCTCTTTTCTGCCTGGTGCCCTCAGGAGGGGAATCCTGTTGTCCTCACTTGCATCTCCCGCACTCTGAACATCCGAGAGTCTGCAAGCTTTTAAGATCTATGGCCTCCTTGATTTTGCTTTCTTCTCTTTCCTCTCTTATGAGTCAGTGCCACAAGCCCCTCGTCTACAGTCTCATCCTCTGGTCCACATCTTAGGGGTACCCAGAGCCCTCTTTCCAAGGCATAGATCTGCTGAAGGTACCCTTACCCTTGCTTCTAACTCTTTCACCTTTCCTAAAATCTACAGTATCATGCCCAAACTCAGCCACCTTCAAGGCCCCACCTTTCTGACTCCACTGGCCTCTTTCCCCACCGACTTACACACCCCCACGGTAAAGCTGATGCATAGTAGGTGCTCAATAAATGCTGAACTGAGCTGAGTTTCTCATTTAACCCCACAACAGCCCCATCAAGTGGCAGCATTGGTGACATGGTTATTTGAGTGCTATCCTGGAGGGGTTCGTTGAACACTTACGACTCCTTAGTGGCAGTCAGGCTTCAAACATAAGACTCCTAATTGTAAGGACAATGTAGCTAGGAAAAAGGGCTCGCGAGTTCCAAAGTCAGGTGGCCACTCTTCAGGCCCCAGCTGTGCGGTCCTTGCCAAGTCCTCTGAGAATTTTAATATGCTCCTTTTAAAATGGAGCTAATAAGTTCTCCCTTTGGGGGCCGTTGGGAGGATTAAGCAAGAGGGTGTTTACAAAGTGCTCGTGAAGAGTGCCTAGAACAGAAACCAGCACCATCTAAACAGCAGTTCCTTAAATCATTCCCATCAGTAGCCTCCCCTCCCGGTGCCCCCATCCTGTGCACCAACGGCTAGGGCTATTACCTGTCTGTGGCTCCCTGGGGGGCTGTGACTTCTGTCCCACTCCACACCTGGAGCTTCAGGGGTTTGTCTTCCTGTTGCCTGGGTTCTCGGCTTTGGGTCCTGGACAGCTGAGAGGCGTTGGACCTCACAGAAGTTTTGTGGGAGTTGCGGTTGGCAAGCCTGCAGCAGAAGAGCTGTTGGTACCCGGTACGGAAGTCTCTGTTGAGCGCAGCATACAGGATGGGGTTCAGGGCTGAGTTGGCATAGCCCAGCCACAGAACGATGGCTTCTAACACCTCATTGATGGCATCATCCCCTCTCAGCCCACGGTACACAAACGCAGTGAAGTAGGGAAACCAGCAGATGATGAAGGCCCCCATGACGGCGGCCAGTGTCACTGTGGCTTTGTGCTCCCTGATGGTGGCTGCCTTCCAGGAGCTAATGTGATTGATCCTCTTGGCCTGGTCCCGGGCGACCTTGAAGATGCGGTAGTAGGTGATGCACATGATCAGTAGTGGTAGGTAGAAGGTGACCAGCCCATCCACCAGCCCGTACACTTCATTGACCTGGACTTTGCACTTAGAGGTGGTATGATTGCCCTTGCTGGTCTCGTTCCTGCTGTTCCACCCCAGGTGGATAGACAGGAAGGACAGGGTAATGGAGATGACCCAAATTAAGACCAGAGAGATGGCGACCCGAACTGGGGTGACCAGCACAGGGTACCGCAGTGGGTCCATGACAGCGCAGTACCGGTCGAGGCTGATCATGAAGAGGTTGAGAATGGAGGCTGTGCAAAGCATCACATCCAGGCTGGTGTAGATGTTGCAGAAGACCTTGCCAAAGCTCCACTTGCAGGACAGCTGGTAGATGGCAGAGAAGGGCAGCACCAGGAGGCCGAGGAGCAGGTCAGTGACAGCCAAGGACACGATGAAGCAATTGGTCAGGTTGCGGAGCCGGCGGTTCAAGCCCACGGCCAGACAGACGACCACATTGCCAGCAATGGTGATGAGGATGAGGACCGCAAGGACCACGGTGATGGTGATCTTGCAGGCGGTAGAGTCCAGGCAAAAGGAAGAGGCTGTGCCATTGGGTGCCATGCTGGGACCCTATGGCTCGGTCCCCTGACCAGGGCCCCTGGCTGCTGCTTCTCCGCTCCCAATGTGACAATTATGCCAACCACTGAATTCCAGGCTCCCAACAGAGCCAAAATGTGTCCAATTTTTTTTTTTTTTTTTTTGGCCAGGGGGTGGGGAAGGCTTCAATGACTGACTCTGGGCTGCTTTTCTAGAAATAAATTAAGCAACACCTTCTAAGGTGTTGAGAATGAATATGAATGAAGAATAGAGAAAAGCAAAGCCTTGAAGCCAGGTTCATGTATCAAACTCCAGTCCTCAGATGATCCCCTGAAGAGCTAGCTTCCTCCCGGGACTGGGGTAGGTCTCCACTCCCCGGGTTTTGCATAGAATCCGAGGCACTGTCTGGCGGTGGCTTTGGTGTCATACAGGATGGGTCATGTGGAGACACAGCTGTATCCCTCTCCATAGCTGGTGCCTGCTCCCATCTGCGTGATGGAGTCAAGTATTGAGGATCTCCCTCTCTGCAGTCAGTGGAGGGCAGGAGCTAAAAAGGCAAAGGTTGGATGTTAAGCACCTTGAAACCAGATAGAAAGCATGACCCGATTCAAGATGTATCCTTCTACTAGATCTCAACCTCTTGGCAAGACCCCAGGAAGTATGGGGCCAGTCTGGATACCTCTCTTTGGGAGGGACTCGGGCAATCAGGATACATAATGGGGAGGCAGAAGGGAGGCAGGATGCAAGGGGTTAGATACTGAGACTTGTGAGAAGAGTTGGAAAAGCTGGAAGTGCTTGCACTGAGAAAAGAAGGATCTAGACACAGACTTTCAGCTCCACTAGAAGAGGGCCTGCATCTGTTTGCTCCTGGTGCCTGGCCCCACAGACAGACATTAAGCGTCTGATGAATAAAGGATAAAATGAATGAATGAATAAACAAATGTAACGAATCTACTCCTCTGAAGTGCTGAGAACAGTATCTGGTGCTGCTGTTGGGCAAAATGTCTTCATACTCTAAGGTGGTGGCCGGCAAACTTTTTCAGAAAAGGGTCAGGTAATAAACACGTTCTGCCTAGCAGCCTGTGACGGCTCGGCTCTGCCTTTGCAGTGAGAATGCAGCTATGCAGATGACGTGCAGACAGAAGAGCGTGGCTGCACTCCAACAAAACTTCAGTAATGAACACTGAAATTTAAATTTCATATCATTTTCACGTGTCACAAAAATCTCTTTTTGATCTTTTTCCAAAATTTAAAAATGTAAAAACCATTCTTAGCCACGGGCTGTACAAAGCCAGGCAGAGGGCCAGATTTAGTCTGCAGTTCGTCACCTGTCATCCACGCCACCCCTGCTCTGAACACATCTCTAAATCTTACTGGTCTTACTTGGCAGAACACGTGATCCCACATCCAGGTCAGCAGGGACAGAACTCACTCAATCCTTCTAATGGTTGCATAAGAGTCTGTGGGGAGGCTCACCATGAATAGGTTTATCCTATCTTCCCCATATCACCCTCTCACGGGCATTTGGGTGGTTTCTCCTTCCTCCCTTCCTCCCTTTGCACTATTGAAGTAGTGCAAACACTACTTCAATAAAGTAACTGCATGTGCAATGCCTCTTGGTTAAATAAGAGCCCCTGGTCACCAGATAATCTCCAAGGCGCCCTCCCAGTGGTGGCTGTATATGATTCCAGCTGGCCAGAAACAAGCGGAGGCCCTGCTCCACGCCCCGGTCCTTCCCTACCAGCTTCTCCTGGTTTTTCAGAGAGCAGGCAATCTCCTGAGCTCTGAGAGTGTGCAGAAATCGAGTTGACGGTGGAACCTCCTCTCAGAAGCAAGCTAATCTCCATAAAACATAAATTAAGCCTCTCCCAGGCTCTTGCCTGGAGCGGTTTGCAACCTGAATACGAGAAGCATCATTTAATCATAACGATTGTGTTCGTGCAGGGATCAGGGTTCCCGATCACCTTCTGCCACCCTCCCTGGCTCAGCCACCAGTCCTGGCAGCTGAACCTCCGGGTATTATTTTTAGCAGATCTTTTCATTATATAAATAGCCCAAACAGCATGGGTCTCACCGCCACACTTAATTAACTTTGGAGGGGGTAGCAATCAGGGTATTTTTTTTGAGAATCCCTATTTCTCATCAAAATTTTTTCTGACTTACCCCAACAGCCGGGTATAGGTATTTTGGCATCAGGCTGACATTTGAGTTATGTTTGGATGAGAGGTCTTCAAATCTGAGTGAACCAGCCTCTCCTATAATTAGAAAATTCTTTCCTTCTCTCCCCTCCCACCCCTCCTTCTCTTCCTCAGTCCTTTTCAACACACATTTCTCTGAAAACCCAGAATGTGTCAGATGCTTCTCCAGGTGCTGGGAGGACAATGATGACCAAAACAGCTGTGAGTCCTTTCTTCATGGAGTTTTCAAAGAAGAACCACTTCTGCTGTATTCCTATTTAAAGCCCAGCTCCCGTAAATTCTGGTCACCTTTTTCGAGGGCAGGTGATTTTGTACGGCGCTCTGTCTCCCTCCCATCCTCTCCTGTCCCATGTGGGCAGAAGGATTGCCTTAGAGGGCCACGTCATCCCCTTATGGAGCAACCTTCAATGGCTTCTCTTTGCCTGTGAGGAAGAATCATGTCATCCTTGTCACCATCGTTGTCACCATCATAGCTAACAAAAAATAGTCTCTCAAACTGTCCTTTCAAACTTCTCAAGTGATGACAGGCTTATTCCAGTAAGCCAAGTACCCCTGAGGTGTACAGAAAGGGCCAAAAATCAGGGCCACCACACACCTGCGCCCCTGCACCAGGAAGTGACTGCTGCTGACCATTTGGTATGTGGGGGCCTCCTGCATTTCTCATGCCTCTGCATGCACATGGACACACCCCGGGCACTGTCCATACACAGCATACACGCTACTGAGCAACTGCTTCTCCTTCACTTCTTTTAAAATTTCCAATATATAATGGATGGCCCTCTAGGTTGCTTAGATCTAAGCCATCCTTCAGGGAGCCCAGCCCACGGCAGTGCAACTGCTGTCATGAGGATATGTGCACAAGGATGTCCACTGGCAGATGTGCAATGGCAAGAATGGAAAACAATCTGAGCTGCCATCTGCAGGGGGAAGAAGTTTCAACGAATCACGGCACAACTGTCCTGCAGGATCGTCCTGGGCAAAGCGACACCACACATAGTAAATAAAATATTACTGAATCCTCACAACCCCACGAGTGAGGAAAATCATTGCCTCTGTTTAACGGTTGAGGAGACTGAGGCTCAAAGAGGCCAGGTGATGTCATGCCCCTAGAGAGTGGCAGAGCCTGGATTCGAATTCAGCTCAAACTCCTTTGGCCTGTATTTAATGCCCATTCTTCAATCAGACTTCAACCTGTCTTTCCAACAGGGTCTCACCCAGCACTCCAGCATCTGCCTGTTAATTTCACAGACTCTCGGGCAACCGAGAATGTCCCCAGATGCAGCATGCCTTCTCCCTCCTGTCTCTGCGTTTGCGTCCCCTATGTCTGGTGCTTCACTCTTCCTTGTATTTACTTTAACCACTCTCCTTTCAAGGCCCAGCTCAGGTACCTGTCTCCTTGAGTCCTCCTAGATGCCTAAAAGCAGGAGTAACCTCTCTGCACTTTGTACCGAGTTAGATTGTACAGCACCTGCTGCCTTGTAGCGTTGATCTGGCTCTGCGGTATTTAATTCTGAAAAGTGCCAGGCCCATTCTGATTCTGTGCCTTTGCACATGCTGTTTTCACTGCCTGGAAGGCCTTTCCTTACCTAGAGAGCTCTTACCCTTTTGTCAAGCCCTGGCCTCCTCTGTCACCTCCTCCATGAAGTCTTCCAGAGGTAACTTCTCCATCCTCTCTCACTTCTACCTCCCTTGTACTCACCTCAGGCAGAGGCTTGTGCTTTCTGAGGTGGACAGAAAGGGGGTGTTTTTTTAATCCCATTGGGCAGAGTGTTGAGTTTTCAAGGCCCTGGGAGCACTCTCTTCTTAGTGGAGTCCTTGGTGATTCACCATGAGAATGTGTCTTCCCAGGAATTGAGTTGTGGTGAGACACAAAATACCACTCTTCTCTTCTATCCTTCCACCTGGTGGTGAAGAGGACCAGGGCTTGGAGGGTGAAGCTCTCCACAGAAAGAGGTAGAACTTGGCAGACTGCCCCAGGTCTGCCTGATGCCACAGCCTCCCTCTCACTACCCACAACCCATGAAACCCCAGAAGAAATGCCGCTGGTGTGCACTCAGTTTGAAAACCAGAGGGGCGAGGCCATCTAGAAAAGCAACCAAGCTGGAGACTGGGATGTGCTCCCCCTCCAAATTTACCAAATCAAGTCCAATACTTTCTTTTCCCTTTTCAGTGGGAAGTGAAACCCCTTTTGTGGTTTAAGTACTTAAACCCCAGACACAGCCCTGGCAATTGCACCCAAGCGGCAATTGCACCCAAGCGGCCAGCAATTTGGGGGAATCAGTTAAGGCCTGATTGGCCTTCTCACTCAGCCTGAAAGATAAATCTGATTTTCCAGGCAATAATGTACAACGGGAAAAGAAAATGGCATCCACGCAGCGACCACTGTGCCTGATGCCCCTGCTGGGCGAGCATCACGGCAACCCTGTGAAACAGGTGGTTTGATCCTTACTCTACAGAACGGACACCATGAGGAGTGAAGGGGAGCCCCTGCGCTGAAAGCAAGGACTTGGACATTGGACAGATCTGGGTTCCAATTCCAGCGCTGTTGCTGAAATAGCTTTGTGACCTTGGGCACGTGACTTCCAACTCTCTGAGCCTCAGTTTTCTCATTTGTAAAATGGTGATGCTACTACCTTCTCCTTCACTTGATGGCTGTGAAATGAAGACAGTAAAGGGATGGAAAACCCTTAGTGCCCGGTACGTGGTAGGTTCTTCCCAATAACATTTTTGTCATTGGCTGAAGCTGCATGGCCAGCAAACAGCATTCATGAGCATGACACATACCAAGTGGCTTCCAGGTGAACACGCTGTGCTGAGGACTGGGCTACAGCAGTGAGCACAGCAGACACATCTGGAGCGCCCAGCACAGGGGTGGGAGGAGACACAATCCGGGACCTACGGTGGAGCTGCTTATTGATGGCAGCTGTGCTAAGGGTTATCTAAAGGGAAATAGCACCGCCAGAATGTATCACGGTGTCGGTATGGAAGGCTTCCCCAGGGAAGCGATATTCGAGTTGAGATCGGTACAGATGGGAACGAGGTAACTGAGTGAACATGGGATAAGCAGATTCCAGAGAGAACAGCCACTGTGAACGTTTGGAGGAGAAAGATGGTGGGTTGTATCCCAAGAGCCCTGAGACGCCTCCGGCAGGTGGAGGGGAAGTTCGAGCAGAGGGTGATGTGATTGGAAGGTGGGAAAAGGGGCACACGGTCCCTGACCTCCTGCTGTGTATCAGGATTCGGCGGTGTGGCAGCTGGGGGTGGGCCGGAGCAGGTGGCTGCCCGGCACCGCCCAGTTCCTCATTCTCATGAGCTATTCATTCTCAGAACTTTTCCCCTGTAATCGACCACTTCAAATGTTCCAGGTGCCTGTTGAGGGTATTGGAAAGTGGCTCCAGCATCAGTCCCCAAGGAGCCGCCCAAAACGGGCTGGGAGGGGTTATTTTGGGGTTGCAAGGAAGTAGAGAGTTATTTTAGTGTTGCAAGGAAGACAAGCCTCTCCAAGCCTAGAGTGGCTGCCCCCATATGAGCTGCTGACCAACCTGGCTTCGGTCCAGACGGTCAGAGCTGAAATGATCCCTGGCCTTCCCAGCGAGCCCTTTCTTTCCACTTAACATGGCAGGACAGCTTCATTTAAGAAATGCTGGTCAATATACCAAAAAGATATCTGAGCTCATGTTTTTCGAGCACTATCCACAGTAGCTAAGATATGGAATCAACCTACATGTCCATCAGTGAATGACTGCATAAAGAAAAGGCAACAGGGCGTAGTGATTCACACCTGTAGTTCCAGCATTTTAGGAGGCTGAGGTGGGGAGGTGGGAGGATTGGCCAGGAATTTGAGACCAGCCTGGGTAACGTAGGGAGACCCTGTATCTACAAAAAGTTTAAAAATTAGCTGGGCATGGTGGTGCACGCCTGTAGTGCAGGCTACTCGGGAGGCCCAGGCGGGAAGATGACTTGAGCCCAGGAGTTCAAGGCTGCAGTGAGCCGAGATCATGCCACTGCACTCCAGCCTGGGCAACTGAGTGAGAACCGAAAACAAAACAAAACAAAACAAAAAACAAAGAAAGAAAAAAAGAAAAGAAAAGACGGAAAAAAGAAACAGAAGCAGTGGTATACAGACACGCACACACACAAAATGGAATGCCATTCAGCTATAAAAAAGAATGAAATCCTGTCTTTTGCAATATTTGACTTTCTGTGTCTGCCTTGTTTTAGTTAAAATAATATCCTCCAGTGCAACTGCAGTCAAATATTGCATGTTCTCACTCAGAAGATGGTAAAAAATGTGTACACGTGGACTTAGCACATAGAATGCTACACAATGGAGCCTCTGAATGGTGAGGAGGTGGGTGATAAGAAATTACTTAATAAGTACAATATACATTACTTGGGTGATGGAGATGATAAGTTTTGACTTGACCAGTATGCAATCTACGTATGTTACGTAATTGCACTTGTACTCCATAAATTTATATGAATTAAAAAAAAAAAACCTGGAAAAAAAGTGTTGATGACCCATTATGTGCTAGGAGTTCGGGCTCCTTCTTGCCTTTGCCCAGGAACCCAAGGCCAGCTCTGGGGCAGGGGCTGGGGATACATGTGAACAGGTGTGGTGGTCCCAATCCTCTAGAAGTTCAGATACAGCAAGAAATGGCTAATAAGAGCGGTGGGTGGAAGCCACACAGGCATGGGAACTGGGACACTGGAGCTTTGGCTCTGAGGGCAGTAGCAGGCAACAGCTCCGTGTGTGCGCAAGTGCGGGCGCGGATGTGTGTGGGCCAGAGTGTGTACTCCAGCACACACACATGCATTTGTGGAAGGAAGCATTTTCTTGGGTCTGGAAACCCCATTAATGTTAAAATCAGTCAGACTACTGACCTGGCAGTTGCACTTCTAGGAATCTGTCCTGTGATTCCCAAAGCACTGCTTGTGTTGGCAAAGTCTGGAAAGTGTAAGCGTACACATGACAGAACGCGGTGAAGCTGTACAAAAGACTTAGCTGGGCTGATGGGAGGGCCTCCAAAAGTGTGCCGATGCTGAGTGTGATATGCACAAGGGGAACACATGTGTGCATACCCACGCATCTACACGTTAATGTCGGTCAAGGACTGGCTCAGGCGGGCAGCAGTGAAAGGGTAGGGATGGCAGGGATGGCTGCCTCCAGGGAGGAAATGGGAGCTGCGAACAAATGGGAGAAAGGCTTCTTTTCCACCATGTATCTCTTGGGACCTTTTCAATCTTTTCACCTTGTATATGTATCACCTACTCAAAACCTAATAGACATATAGTTTGACTGGTGGAGAATGGAAGGAGAAGGGTATGCTGAGCAGAGGGAACAACATGCAAAGGAATGGAAGCTGGAGGACTAGCTCATGCTTAGGAGTGGGACAGGGCCATACAGTTGAGATGGGCTCCAGGCTAGGATTGGGCGAGGGTTGATGCTTGGTCCACTCAGTCCAGACGCCCCTTTATAAAAAGTCCTCTACTTCCAAGCTCATAGCCCTCAGGGCTCATCCTCTCCTCTCAATCATTGCACAGGTTTTGCAGTCCAACTGTCCTGGTCTTTGAGCATGCCGCAGCTTTCTAATTCCCCTCTTGTTGTTAGGGTAAAAATAGCAACGCCTGTTATGCCCTGTGTGATTGGCCCCCACCAACCTCTCCAGCTAGTTCTCAAGAGGAAAGTGTAGCTGGGGATGGAGTGCTTGGGAGTTTGGACTTAGTTCTGAAGGTAATAAGGAGTCACTGAAGGTTCAATCCTCAGCCCTAAGATCTCCCAGGGAACTGGCAGCAGATATGGGACCCCATATCTCTAGATCTCAGCCAGTTAACAACCTATGAAAATACTACTACAAATTGGCATATAAGGAATGCTTACTTCATGACAGGGCTGGCTTTATCTCATTTAATCTTCACCACAACAATGTGAGGAAAGAGATTTTTCTTTTTCCCATTTACAAACACAGACACTGAGGCTCAGCAAAATTAAGGAAATTGTCCAAAGTTTCAAAAACAGTAAGTGGCAAAATCAGGACTTGAACCCAGGTCTGTCAGCCTCCAGAGTCCCTGTTCTCGGCCTCCACATATCTGGCTTTGTCGGTAGAGAAAGGGCTTGGGCTTTTAAAAGAGATGGTGTGATTGCAGTTGTATCAACAGCACAAGACACTTCCTCCCTTGTGGTAACATCCACACGTCTTTCATCTTTGTGGTTGCAGGTGTCTAACTCCTTCCTGGCAGGACATTTGGTCAGAGTCTACAGGCAGGAAAAGACTCCTGGTTGAGGCTGTTCGTTGGAAAGAAAGTCTGGAGCCTCCCAGGAGCTCTGGTCCTGCCCCTTTATTTCTTCTGAGTCAGGAGGGGTGCAAAGGCAGAGCTTGTTCTCGCTTCTGTCCTCAAGCACGTCTTGTCCCAAGCTCTGCAGCCCGCAGCGGGGCTCCTCTGCACAGGCTGAAAAGTGAATGGATCTGAATGTTGTCTGGAATTGGGAATTGGGGGCGGGTTCTGTAACTGGTGGTGTTGGCACAGACGGGGAAGAGTCTCACTACCCCCGAGACGTGTGTCCTCCAGCTCAGCGCTAGATGGCAGGGTCAGAGCAGACACTTGATGATGATGAGTGTCATCCCCTAGGCATCATAGTGAGGGAGAGGGGGACCTGGACTTGACGCAAAGACCCTGGCCACTTCCATTTCCCGAGCACCTACCACGTGCCGGGCACCTGACAGATGATAATAATAGTATCTGGATAGCAGAGGTTTTCATGTTCCCATCTGATAGATGGTAAAACTGAGGTTTGGAAAGCTCACTTGTCTGGGCCCACATAGCCACAGTAAAGACGCAGGCAGGGCTTTGAACATCCATATCCCCCGGCCCACCCTCCCGCAGAAGGCATGAAACCAGCCTGGCCACTGATTTGTGTGACCAGTTCTTGTGTGATGTTTCCTTATCAGTGACAGACTCACACCATTTGCTCGGCCTCTGCCAACAGCAGATATGGGAACCTGAAGCTGCATCCAATGACAAAATTCCTTAGTTTTTGTTTGGGAAAGTCTTTATTTCTCTTTCACATTAAAAAAAGAAAACTGAGGTGGCCGGGGGTGGTGGCTCACGTCTGTAATCCTAGCACTTTAGGAGGCTGAGGCAGGTGGATCACCTGAGGTCAGGAGTTCGAGACCAGCCTGGCCAACATGGCAAAACTCTGTCTCTACTAAATACAAAAATTAGCCAGGCATGGTGGCGGGCATCTGTAATCCGAGCTACTCGGGAGGCGGAGGCAAGAGAATGGCTTAAACCCAAGAGGGCAGAGGTTGCAGTGAGCAGAGATCACGGGCCACTGCACTCCAGCCTGGGCGACACAGTGAGACTCCATCAAACAAATAAACAAAAAAACAAACAAAAAACAACCGAGGTGAAATGCAGATAACATACAATGTACCATGTTAAATTGTGCAGTGTTGGGGAGCATTCAGTACCTTCACCATGTTGTGCAACCACCACCTCTCTCTGATTCCAAAACATTTTCATCACCCCAGAAGCAGGCCTTGCTCCCGTTATCAGTTGCTCCCGCTTCCTCCCTTTCCCTAGCCCGTGGCAGCCGCCGACCTGCTTTCTGTCTCTGTAGACTTGTCTATTCTGCATATTGTGGGCACAAAGTGCATATAAATCATGAGGTGAGGGGCTGGAAAAGGACCCCTGATTCTTCTTTCTAACCTGCGTCTCCCCAGCCTCCAAACACCTGGTTGCTCAGGTTATACACTTAGGCATTCTTCTTTTTTTTTTTTTTTTTTTTTTGAGGCGGAGTCTCGCTCTGTCGCCCAGGCTGGAGTGCAGTGGCGCGATCTCGGCTCACTGCAAGCTCCGTCTCCCGGGCTCACGCCATTCTCCTACCTCAGCCTCCCAAGTAGCTGGGACTACAAGCGCCCGCCACCACGCCCGGCTAATTTTTTGTATTTTTAGTAGAGACGGGGTTTCACCATGTTAGCCAGGATGGTCTCCATCTCCTGACCTCATGATCCACCCGCCTCGGCCTCCCAAAGTGCTGGGATTACAGGCGTGAGCCACCGTGCCTGGCTGGCATTCTTCTTGATTCCCATCTCTCCTTCACCTCTGACTTCCAACCCATCAGCAAACCCTGTGGTTTCTGCCTGTGAAATGCGCTCATGCACAGACACACACACACACACACCCCTACTCTCCTTTGCAGCTGGCCCCGTCCTAGTCCTAGTTCGAGCCATCGCCCTCTCTTGCCTGAAGTTTTGAGACAGGTCCTCACCAGCCTCCCTGCTGCTGGCGCTTGAATCACGAGCACCTGCCTGCTTCTGCCTCGCCAGTTCTGTCCTGTTCCGCACTCTTACCGCCGGCTCAGAAGGCCCCTTGTGATCGGCATCCCCGGCAACCTGCTCCATCTCCTCTTTTACCACCTGAGGCCTCAGTGGGTGCACACTGGCTCCCCTAACCTTGCTCTTATTCCTCAGATACTACACACCTGCTCCTCCCCAGAGCTTGGTCTGTGACCTGCTGATGACCTGGACATTCCTGTCTTGGTACACACATCAGCTCTGCAGAGGGGCCTCCTGGACCCCTCCAAGGCAGCTCAATTCACCCTCTTCAACATCCCCCCCATGTGGCCCTCCTAGCATTTCGTGTGTTTCTCTATTGGTTCACTATTTGTCTCTCCCTACCGGAATGAGAGCTTGGCGAGGGTCAGGATCCAGGATCCAGGATCCACTCCGCCTTGCTCCCTAACAGGCACTTAATGGGGAATCCACTAATACTCAATTGGCTAAATGCATTTGAAAATAACCATCATAACAATGCAATATCCCATTTATTGGGCACTTTGAAAGTATCAAGTAATGTTTGAAATATTTTAAATACATTATCCCATTTAAGCTCTTCAACAACCCTATTATGTGGGTACCACTATCCATCTCTATTTTATAGATAAGAAAATTAAGGTTTATGATGTTTTGTGACTTGGCCAAAGTCCTCCATCCGCAGGGGGCTGGCGAGTGTGGCAAAGGCCTGGGGAGGGAGTTCTCAGGGCAGGGGTGAGATGGGATAGCTGAATAGTCTGCCTTGGTTCTTGGGGAGGTAAGATGTGGATCGCCAATGTTTTCAGGGAAGCCCACATCCCTGCCACCCAGGGGCAAAACTGCTCAGGGGCAGCAGCTAGGGTGGGAAGAATGTTGGGCTGGGAATACGGATCCTGAGTTTGTGTCTCTGGTGTGACTCTGACTTGCTATGTTACCTCAAACAAGTTTCATATCCTCAGTTTCCTCAGCAGAAAAATGTGGAGATGGGCTTAGAATATTTCAAAGGTCTCTTCCAGCAACTGTATGTGTGTATGTGGAGGGGAGAAGACAAGGAATCATGAACCCTCCATAGTGAAATAGAGCTCTGGGTGGAAATAAAACACAGGGCTCCTCGTGTTCAGGAACCTCTTGTGTAGCACCCAAGAGAGGCAGTCATCCTGGCTGTCCTTGCACACCTCCATCGATGGGGGGCTTCCTATCTTACAAAGTGTTTGCCAATGAGCCACAGCCATTTAAGGACATTTACAGAGCTCTACACCCTCTTTCTTTGGGAGGTCATACCTCACTGCATAACAAATACATTGCAATGTATGCACTTTGCAAAGAAAATATAATTTGTATATGGCTATTTGACTTAGGCAGCTGACTTTGACCAGCTGGCATAGTGTTACATTTGCAGATGTTCAACTGGACATTTAATACTGGCAATTTTATCGTTTTCTTTTTGTATTTTATACCTGGCACTTTGGGTGTATGTGTGTGTGTTTGCAAACTTTTTTGTGCGTCTCTGAAAAGCTTTGAGGTTCAGAGAAGAAGTCCACGTTCCTTTTTCCAGGCTTGCTGTCACCACCATCATCACCATCACCTCCACCATCGGTAGCAGCTGTGGCCACATGAGCTGGATACCAGCGCTGCCGCTGACGAAACGTCTCTCCCTCCCTCTCTATTCTCTCCCCCAACCCCCCTCCTTGCAGGTTTTGCCCTTCTGCCAAGGTACAGCTTTGTCTTACAGGCAGAAGTCCTGCAACCAGCTGGGTCACCTTAAAGATAGCAGCAGCACACAGATAACCCTTGCCAGGAACATTTATACCCGTTGATTATCTTACGCAACCTCCGCTCTGCTGAGGAACACCAAGCCCATGCAGTGCCCCACAAAGCCTTGGGCAATCCATCTGGCTCCTGGGAACTTTCTAATATGGATCCCCAACTTCTCTTTTCCTCACTCAGAGGCTTCTGTGCACAGAACTGTCCTCCAGTTCCCCAAAGCACGGCCCCATCCCCACGCAGCACTCTCAGCGGACATTAGACATCTGGTTATACAGTCTTGGCATCATTGTATACACTTAGCATACCTTGTCCTTAACCCCATGTGTGCCATTCTTCCTTTCTCTGCTGGCCCCTACCAGGTGAGTGTAAGTGCCACAGGGCAGGCCCCATGTCTGTTTGCCCACCACTGCATTCAGATGAGGCTTGGTAAGCATTGCTACAGGCCCAAATCTGGACATGGCCTGGCAAAGCAAATCAAGAACCAGCCCAGGCAGCTGTCTGCCTGGAAGAGATTGTTGTCATCCTCCTGTGGCCAGTCTTTGGACAAGAGTGAGGGTGGGGATTAGGCTTAATCATGTAGACTCTCCACGGGTCTCTGGTGGGCTCAAGGGCCTTGAGGGTTCTGCCCCAGGCAGGTGGTTGCATTTGCAGCCTGGCTGTGGCAGTGCTCTCAGGCACACTGCTGGTCCAAGGGGAAGTTGTGGGATTTCTGAATGATCTATTAGTAGGACCGAGGACAGGAAATAGCCTAGTGGTCACTGTGAGTGGAAGAGTCCCTGTCCAGCATTTCTGATGGATGGCCAGGTTGCCTCTCCTTGATTACCTCCAAAGATGGGGAGGTCATTTCCTTCAAACAACATGTGTCTCCCCTCGTTTTCAAATTTTTGGACAGCAAAGATGGAATCAATGGCCACAGGCTGAATTCAGTCTACTGAGGAGTGCTGTGGGGTTCAAACAATGTTTATCAATTTTTTTTGAGAGGCAACCTTTAACAATCAGGAGATTTCATGTAAGAAGTCTAGGTTTCCAGTTACTTTTAAAAAAAATAATAATTTTGTTTGAGGCAGGGTCTCACTATGTTGCCCAGGCTGGTCTTGGACCGCTGGGCTCAAGAGATCCTTTTGCTTTGGCCTCCCGAGTAGCTGGGACTACAGGCCTGGCTCCAATTACTCTTGAAACAGCCCTGGCCCTCATTCCCACCTGTCCCCTTTGGATTGGAGCCTGGTGCTAGGAGCCTGTTTGGTCAGACACAAGCCCACAGGGAGTGACGTGGAGCAGAGCAGTGACACCACCTGCCTGGCCTTGGAAGCATCAGAGTTTGTCACCCCGAGGGAGCTGCTCCTGTGGTTAGTGAATCTGGGCTCCTTGGAAAAGCGGCATCAAGTTACAGAAGTATCAGGTCTCCCTGGTTCTGCTCAGTCCATGAACGGTAAGCGCAGGATTCCTCTAGTGGAGCTCTAGTGCTTTTTGAAAGCATTAAAAGGGACATTGCTTGGATCCTGATGTGAACAGAATCATGGTACAAAGGCATCTTGAGGCAATCAGGGAAACTTGAACGCGAATCAGGCATTGGGTTATGTTAAGGAATTGTGTTCGTTCTGTCGTTCTGCTAGCTGCAGCAATGGGGAGGTGCCGTGCGCTCGCCAGTTAGAAATAAACCCAAACACTGAAGCTGGGCACGGTGGCCCACGCCTATAATCCCAGCACTCTGGGAGGCCAAGGTGTGTGGATCACTTGAGGTCAGGAGTTTGAGACCAGCCTGGCCAACACAGTGAAACCCCATCTCTACTAAAACTACAAGAATTAGCCGGGCGTGGTGGTGGGTGCCTGTAATCCCAGCTACTCAGGAGGCTGAGGCAAGAGAATCACCTGAACCCGGCAGGCAGACTGTGCAGTGAGCTGAGATGATTGCACCACTGCACTCCAGCCTGGGCGACAGAGCGAGACTCTGTCTGAAAAAAAAAAAAAAAAAGAAAGAAATTCTCACAAGCACAGTGCCATGATGCCTTGGATTTTCTTTAAAATATTCACATGAACATTATGTGGTGGCAGGGATGAAAGACAACTGGCAAAATGCTGAAAATAGTGAGACTGGGAAAGGGGGATGCAGGGTTCATAATTCTCTCCTCTCTACTGCTGTGTCTCTTTGGAATCTCAAAAACAAATGCATTCAACAAAGCACGGGCCAGGCGCTGTGGCTCATGCCTGTAATCCAGCACTTTGGAAGGCCGAGGCGGGAGGATGGCCTGAGCCCGCGAGGTGGAGGCTGCATCGAGTTTTGATTGTGCCACTGCACTCCAGCCTGAGCTGGAGGAGACCCTACCTTACAAAACGAAACAAAAACCAAAGCAGGGACCTCCTGGGGAACTGTGCGATCGGCTCTTTGTGGACATTGTTGCACTTTGCTTCCTGATTCTGCACTGAGTGAGTCCTGCCCTCAACATTCCTTCCATGCTGGGGAGCTCCCCTCTCCCCTGCTTCTCCCACCCTCTTTCTGGATTTGGACAACTCTGCCCTGACCTTGCTGCCCTTCCCTAGGAGTCTTTGAGTGCCCCTCACCCTCGCTCTGCTTCTGGGAGCACGCGGTTCTTCCTGGACAGCCGGCAGAATGGCTGGCGTCCTCCTCACTGACCACCCCGGGCCCTTCCTCCTAGCCGGCCCCTCACCGCGACTCCCATCTCAGTCTCCAGCACCTCATGAAAAAAGGCATCGTTCACAGCAGCTGCAGTGAGTTCTAGTCCAGCTCTGCTGCTACCAGTTAGTCAATTTTGGCCAGATGACTTTGCTTTGAGCCCCAATTTCCCTTCTTGTAAAATGGGGCTAATAACCCAGCCTCACAAGGGAGTTAACAGGTGTATGGGGTCAAGATCAAGACCCTTCTGGAGCCAACTTCCTGAGTGACATTCCCCTGTGCCCCCACCCTGCGAGCAATGGCTGGCAGCGGGGGTCTCTGCCTCAGACTTCTCAACTGGAGGAAGGAAATCCCTGCAGTTCGCCACTGTCTGACTGCTGTGCAGTCAGTGGGCAAATGTGTGCCAAGCCCCAGCACTCAATTCTTTGTTCACACACCGTGAGTGTGAATACTGCACATGCGTGATGCACAAGCCCACAGCACAGTGCTTGGCCCACACTGGCACCTACCTTCCTCCAGCTTCCCAGGTGCCTGTGTCCCAGCCATCCTTCCCCTTCCAGAACCTCATTCCCACACAGTCCCAGCCCTGGGGCACCAAACCATGGCTTTTCAGCTCCTGGCCTAGGTGGCCCACTTTCTAGGGATGCTCACTCTGCCCAATTACAAATATTTGAAACAACTGTAGATATGACCATATTCTCGACAATGGGCAATATTGGGAATGACCTATATGTTCAAAACTAGAATAATGGTTAAATTATGTCATAACGAAATTACTATAGCTATTACTATCATTTCTTAGAAACTATGAAATAATGAGGGAAAATGCTTATATTTAAGTCAAAAAAATAGCAGGATTCAAATTGTAAGGAGACAATGATTATAACTATGAACTCCTAATCTGTCAACTTCCAGGAGATGTGGGGGGACAGCAAAAAAAAATTTATGTCTAGTAGGACAGACTGGATGGTATTAGTGGTTTTATTTTGGATGGTCATACTGGTTATTCTGTCTTCTTTGCGCGTTTCTTTTTCTTTTCTTTTTTTCTTTCTTTCTTTTTTTTTTTTTTTTTTTTTTTTTTTTTGAGATGGAGTTTTGCTCTTATCACCCAGGCTGGAGTGCAGTGGTGCAGTCTCGGCTCACTGCAACCTCTGCCTCCAAGGTTCAAGCGATTCTCCTGCCTCAGCCTCCCGAGTAGCTGGGACTACAGGCACCTGCCACCACACCTGGCTAATTTTTGTATTTTTAGTACAGATGAGGTTTCACCACATTGGCCAGGCTGGTCTTGAACTCCTGATCTCAGGTGATCTGCCTACCTCAGCCTCCCAAAGTGCTGGAATTACAGACATGAACCACCTCGCTCGGCCCGCACATTTCTTTATTCAAAGTTTTCTACGTTGAGAGTGAAGTCTACAGTGACTAAAAAACAACATGTAAGGTGCAAAATAGTATGTATAATATATTCCCCTTTGGGCCAAAAATAAGACTATACATTACATATATATATGCCTTTACTTGCAAAAAGAAAATCTGGGAGAATAAACCACAACAAATTAACAAAAGAGACCTCTTGTTTTTTTGAGCAGGGACTGGGCAGATGGCGGCCAGGGTGCAATGAGGCCTTTCGTTGTGCACCTTGTATATTGTACTTTTGAACCACATGAAGGTCTTATCTACTCAAAAAGTGAAAAGAAGAAACACAACTATCTAATCAGTCTTTAGAAGAGGCAGCAGGGTCCCAAATGAGCTCTGTGGATATTTGTTAAAGGTGCTACTTCAAAAAAAGGGATCTGGAGCCTGGGTGCAGTGGCTCATGTCTGTAATCCTAGCGCTCTGGGAGGCAAGGCGGGTGGATTGCTTGAGCCCAGGAGTTCAAGACCAGCCTGAGCAATATGGTGAAACCTCGTCTCTACAAAAAAAATAATAATAATAATACAAAAAATTAGCAGGGTGAGGTGGTGCATGTCTGTAGTCCCAGCAACTTGGGAGGCTGAGGTGAGGAGGATCCCCTGAGCTGGAGAGGTCGAGGCTGCCGTGAGCTGAGATTGCACCACTGCACCCCAGCCTCGGTGACAGAGTGAGACTCTATCTCAAAAAACAAAAAAAGGAATCTCTGCCTTAGTGCAAGGGTCATGTCAACTGGGGTCTCTGTTGAGCACTTGACTGAACTCGCCAACCTGTACTGTGACTGAGAGGGGCTGGGGGTAGCAGGGCTTCCAGACAGCCAAATGAGGCCCCAGATCCCACCTGCACAAAGCCTTCTCTGAGACTGATGCTTCGAGGAACACAGTTTGGGGGCTGCAGGGCAAGGAACTCCTACTGGCCCAGCCTCTAGGTAGCAGGGCAGAGACAAGGATGAGGCTGGTCCTGGGGTCCCAGATCCCAGGGCCTCAGGGCTCAGGCAGGCAGGTGAAACATGGCAGGCTGCACCCACAGTGGGGGTGTAGCGCCCAGCTGGAGGGGCAGCCACTACGCAGCTGTGGCCACTATGGGCTCAGTGCCATCAGAGCTGCACATTCTCCAGAAGCTGGAAATCTGGATGTTAAGTAAAATCTTCTGGGTTTGAAATAAAATGTCCTAACTATTCAATGAAATCTCATTTAAAACTGTTGGCTCATTTTTTTTTTTTCCTAAACAAAAATATCTTGTGGTCTCTGCAAAAGTCCTCTGCCAGCTGCCATCTATGATCTTGGCGTGTTCCTGGTGTTCTTGGAGAGCTAGGTCAGTTTCCAGGATTTCCTTCTTCCTTTTCTAACCAATCTTCCCTATTTTATAATTGCTTTGAGAGCTTGGCCTCCGTTGACATCACATTCACTGGTCAATAGTTTGGGGGAATCTGCCTTCCGCCTGTTTGACAGTCAGACTGACAGGCACCCAGATCTGACCCTGGGAGTGCGGTAAGGTGTTCAGAACTTTCTAGCTCTAGCAACGGGCTTTCTTAGGGCAGCGAGTGTTCTGTGCCTGGAAGCAACAGTCAGTGTTCCTGTAGCCAGGACCTCTGCTCTGGGTTCTAACAGTCCTCTGATGCCAAGCAGGGATGCCCCTCCTGCCCACTCCAGCCTCAGTTTCCCCTCCCATCTTGCCATCACACCCTCTGTGCTTGAGGCATCCATGGCCTCTCACTGTTTAACTCTCTTTAATTCTCACCCTTCTGCGCTTGTGCATATCCAGATCCCTGGGTCTGGACCTCCCTCTCCCGCTGCCTCTACTCCCCCTCTCCAGCCACCTGGAAAATGCCATGCTCAAATGCCAGCTCCCGCAGCTCCTGTGCCTCCTCGGTCGTAGCAGGAACCCCAGGAGGCTGGCATCAGCTGTTCCCATGTCATTCATTACTTAGATTCCTTCCTTTCCTTCAACCCATAGCCCCTTCAGATGATTTCACCTCTCAGCTTTGAAGCTGTCCCTTCCTCTCCAGCTGCAGAATACTGGCCTTCATCCCCGCACAAGATGAAGAGAAAGAGCCGGGGCATCCTGATTAGGTTCCTGGCCTCCTGCTCTCTCCTCAGCCCCACCCTCCTCCGCACTGTCTGGAGAAAAGGCATTTTAGAAAATGCAAACTGGATCGCCTCTATCCTCAGCTGCAAATCCTTTTGTGCAGGCTGTGTGCGGTGGCTCATGCCTGTAATCCCAGCACGTTAAGAGGCCATGGCAAGAGGATCTCTTGAGCCCAGGAGTTTGAGACCAGCCTGGGCAACACAGCGAGCCCCTGCCTCTATGAAGAAAAAAATAAAGCAGCCATGCATGGTGGGGCTCTCCTGTAGCCTCAGCTACTTGGGAGGCTGAGGTGGGAGGATGGCTTGAGCCCAGGAGGTCAAGGCTGCAGTGAGCCGTGATTTCACCACTGCACTCCAGTTTGGGTGACAGGAAAAAAAAAAAAAAATTCTTCTGTGGCTCCCACTGCCTACAGGACAAAATCCAAACACCTCAGCTTGACACTGAGGACTTTTCAAGGTCTGCGCCCTTGATTCCTCTATGACCTGCCCCCACTGCCCGGGGGTCTCAGGTCAAGCCTAATCATTCTGAATGCTCTGAACACCCCTGGACGTTTTACAGCTCTGTTTCCTTGTGCACGCCCTTTCTACACCTGGAATACCCAGACGCTCTGTGTCTCCCTGCTGCATTCCCATGCACCTGTCTGTCTTCCCCACTATGCTGGAATCTTTTCTCAGGTGTCAGACGTATCCATTGCTGAATCTTCAGTGCACTGCCCAGGACTGACTGAGCACAAGCAGGGCCCCAGGAAGCATTTGGTGAGTGACCGAATGAGTGAATGAGTGGCCCTCATGTTCACAGAGGCTTTGGCTGTTAGATCATTCTCCCAGGAAAAACGGGCAATTCTAGAGCCCAAAGTGGCCAAAGTGTCCAGTCCTTGCTGGAGTTGGAGGTGTTTGCAATCCTTCCTCCTGTTATTGGAGGTTGGGTGCCAGGTCAAAGCTGCCACAAGCTCTTGCAGACTGTCCCCAAGGGGCTGGCAATAACCAGCCGAGCTGCCTGCCCCAGTCCGTGACCAACTTGGCTCCAGCCACGCTTCTCTCACAGCAATAGCGCCAGGCCCGCACCCTCCTGGCAGTGCCGTCACACAGCATCAGATAAGGGCAGAGCTGGAAAGGCCCTTTGCAATCAGCCAGTCTCACTTCCTCTGGTTTTCAAATGGGGCAGCTGAGGCTCAGAGTGGGGAGGTGGTTTGCCCAGGGTCACACAGTGAGTCAAAGGTGTAGTCACACCTGGAGTTCTTCAAGATCTTATCAACCAGGAAAATACGATCAAAGGAAACTTGAAGTGTGCTAGAGGGGGGCTGAAGAAGTGTCCTTGAGACTGGGAGGACAAGGAGGGCCTCTCTGAGGCTGATCCTTGAGCTGCTGTGCAAAGGGCAAGCTGGGCAGAGGAACTGGCGAGTACAAAGGGCCGGTGGGGAATGAGCTGGCCCTTTTGAGGCTTTGGCCAGAGCTGAGTGAGGAGAAAGGCAGACAGGGCACGGGCAGGGCCTGATGGAGGGCACCTGATAGACTTCTATGGAGATTGCCTTTCAGTCCAAGTAAGGAATGACTCAATGAAGTTTAAAAGGTGACTCTGATCTGAATAGACAGTTTTTCAAAGAAGATACACAAATGGCCAACAAGCACACCGAAGGATGCTCAAATTCATTGGCCCTCAGGGAAATGTAAACCAAAACCAGAATGATACCACTTCGCACCCACAAGGATGGCTAGAATCCAAAAGACCTGAGAAGCTTTGGAAAGGACTGGGACCTCCACGCACTGCTGGTGGGAATGTAAGAGGGTGCAACCTCTTTGGAAACAGTTTGGCAATTCCTCAAACACGCGCCAAGTCAAAGCTTTATCACCGTGTGACCTAGCCATTGTACTCTTAGGCATATATTCCAGAAAAATGAAAATATATGTCTCCCCAAAAGCCTCTATGCAAATGTTCACAGCAACGTTATTCATTATAGCCCAAAAGCAGAAACAATCCAAATGCCCATCAACTGGTGAATGAGGAAAATGTGGTCTATCCATACCGTGGAACATTATTTAGCCATAACAAGGCATGAAGTGCCGATACATGCAACAACATGGATGAACCGTAACAACATGCGTAAGGTGTAAGAAATCGGTCACAAAACCTATTGTGTGATTCAATTTTTGTGAAATGTCCAGAATCTGGAATAGGCGAATCTACAGAGAGGGAAAGTAGACCTGTGGCTGCTGAGCCTTGAGTGGGAGTGGGGAGTGGATAGAGGGTGACTGCTAATGAGGACAGGTTTCTTTTGGAGATAGCGAAAGTGGTCTGAAATCAGGTAGTGGTGACGGCTGCACAACTCTGTGTGAATATCCTAAAAATTATGGACTTGTCACTTGAATTGGTGACTTTTATAGTATATGAATTATATCTCTATAACGCTCTTATGTTAAAAAAGACCACCCTTGTTGCTTGAGGTCAGTGGGGGCAGAAGGGAAGCAGGGAGGCCAGGTGACCAATAGAGCAACCTCAGGCTCAAAGGACCAGTGCTTTGAAGGCACTTGGTAAACACCTGTGGGTACCTGAACCAGCTGATCTCTGGTCAGGAATGCTCTTCTCTTCCAACCCAGGGTTTCTTAACCTCCGCACTATTGACATTTGGGACAGGATAATTTTTGGTGATGAGGGCTGTCCCGTGTATTGTGGGAAGTTTAGTAGCATCTCTGGCATCTACCCACTAGACACCAGCACTCCCCCTCCCCAAGTTGTGACAATCAAAAATAGCTCCAGACGTTGACGAATGTCTTCCAAGGGGCAAAAACGTCCCCACTTGAGAACCATCGTTCCAACCTCCCTGGCTCACCTGGTGAATTCCTACTTATTCTTCCTGATCTATTTCAAATATCATCCCCTCTGGGCAGCCTTCACCTGCATCCCCTGAGGCCTCACAGTTTCCTCAACACCCCTGTCAAAGCCCTGAGGACCTGCTTACACACCACTCTCCCCACACCCCACTGTCTGTAAGCTCCGTGTAGCAATGGCTTTTTTTTTTTTTTTTTTTTTTTGAGACAGAGTCTCACTCTGTCTCCCAGACTGGAGTACAGTGGCACAATCTTGGCTCACTGCAACCTCTGCCTCCCGAGTTCAAGCGATTATCCTGCCTCAGCCACCCAAGTAGCTGGGACTGCAAGCACCTGCCACCACGCCCGGCTAATTTTTGTGTATTTTTATTACAGACGGGGTTTCACCATGTTAGCCAGGCTGGTCTTGAACTCCCGAACTTGTGATCCTCCTGCCTTGACCTCCCAAAGTGCTGGGATTACAGGTGTGAGCCACTGTGTCCAGCCTGCAATGACATCTTATATATGCCTGGGTTCCCAGTATTTGGCACAAACCCTTACACTTTGGAGGTCATTGTTGTGCCATTTTTTCACCTCTACAGTGCAGGGATGCATTGCTTTTTACAGCATCTCTGTGATCCCTGCTTAAATGTTGGTTGATTGAATCTGTCAACCCTTCCTGACCCTGATTAGGAGTGTAGGCTGTGGATTTAGATGGCCAGTGTTCGAATTCTGTTAGACATTGGGCAGTGGCTGAACGCATGTTACTCTTACTTTCCAGTCTGAAAGTGAGACCCATAGGGTTGTCATGAGAACATAGTAAGAATACAACAAATAACAGATATTGATATCAATAATTTTGTATTTCTTCTAAGGGGTCTGCCAGGCCTTGATATAATTGCCCCTATTACTGACAAGCCTTCATGTGCCAGCTGCATCCTGGGTGCTGGCAAGGAGAAGACAGGTTACATCGTCCCCATCTTTAAGGAGTCCTGGGGGAGGAGCATACCTGTAAACTGTGGGGTCCTAAAAGATCTGGTTTGAATGGAATCTTGCAGGAAGAGTAGGATGGGGTTGCTAAGCAAAGGAGGGCATTGCAGGCAAGAGAAATTCCAACTGGGAAGTTTGGAGGTGGGCAAGAACACAGTTCATTCTGCCAGCTGGATGTGGATTGTTGTAGGTGGACCAGCAGAGGGTGGGTGGGTGGGGTAGCTGGAGGCGAGAAGGCTGGCCAGAGACTAGACCATCATGAGCCATGTATGCCAGTCTGAGGACTTTGGTCTTGATCCATTTGGTAATGAGGAGTCTTGGAATATTTCTGAGCAGGGGAGCAGTAGCCTCAGCTCTGTATTACCAAATTGACAATAGGATAAAGGATGTATCAGAATTGGAGGGGACAAGATAGGAGACAAGAAGATGGTGAAAATTTCAACCTGGAAAACACTACTTGAACCCTTTTAGAGACAATTCAGTCTTTATTGTAGGCCTGAGACAGGGCACCCTCAGATACAGTGCACCCTTACTGAACTTACTTTTTTTCAATCAGGCACCCTCCTCCCTGCTCTCAGAACTCGAAGCCAGGTAGTCCACTAATTATTAAAGAACATGCTCATTGCATAAAATCTGGAAAGTCAAGAAAAAGTAGTCAGGGAACACATCTCCCACAACCCCACCATCCATGGGCAAACACTGTTAACACTCTTTAGCCTATTTCCTTCCAGTCTTTTTTCTAAGCTCTTGCCACATTTTTGGGACCCTGCCATTTGCATGCCGATGCAAAACATGTTTCCATTCACTAAAAACTCTTAACTTTTGGTGGTCACATGTGCGTCCCATAATTTTATTGATTCCCTACTGTTGGACATTTAGGCACTTTCTGATTGTTGATGAATATCTCTGCACATGAAAGAGGCTTTGTGCATATCTCCATCCTTTCATTTGGATGTACTCCTCTTCTTTAAAACATTTTTTGGCAAAGGAACCTCTCTAGCCTGCTGGGACACCCTTTTCCCCATCATCAGGGATTTCTTCCTCAAGTCTGAATTAAATCTTTGGGATTGGAACTTAATCCTGTTTCCCTTACTATGGGGTGTTGGCGGAGATGGACCACAGCTGGTCTTGTTTTTCCCATGGAATGTCGCCTGGGAGGGTCAGTAGTTAATCATCAGCCTAGAATGGAGAGTGGGATGTGCCTGTGAGCTCAGGAGAATTAGCCTAGACTGAGATAAATAAAGACAAGGTTAACCCGGACAAGGTGATGGAGGAAGCAAAGAAATTGGTGGACTGGGGTGAGTCAGTCTGATATCAGCATCCTATGTAGTACTGAGTAGTGACCTTCCTTCCTTCCAGACCCTGAGAGAAATCTCTTGGAAAGAGTACCCCAACCCTGCTGCCAGCCTTCAGGCTCACGTTCTCCAGTGCTTTGTAGCAGCCCTTCCTATGACACATGGAACAAGAAGCCAGTGCTGATTGCGCACGTGCCATGTGCCAGGCCCTGTGCTATGCCGCAACTTATACAGTCATATTTTGGGGCCAGCACGATACAACCAGAAGCACCCTGGAGGCGGGCAGACCTGGTTCCAGTCTCTGCACAGGCATTTCCTACCGGTGTGACCACATGGCAATCATTTACCTCTGAGAACCTCAGTTTCCTCATCTGTAAATTGGGATTTGATGGCACCAGTTTCCCAGGATTGCTGTGGTGACTCTAACCAATGCCATACTTGTAATGCACCAAGTACCCGGCCTGCAAGGAGCAGGTTCTCGAGATAAGTTATTTTCTCATGATATTGAATTCTCCTTATATCCCAGCTCAGATATAAGGAGAAAATGCCACCATCCAGACCCAGAGATGTCAAAAAATGTAATCTATCCAATTGCCTTGGATAACCTCCAGGGACAGGAAACTCATTAGTAGGGAGGAATTTATAACTTCCTTTTATAAATAAGGAAACTGAGGTGCTGAGAGATTATGCCAGGAGTCTTCACAAGACAAAAACTGCCATCTGAGAGACGTCATGTCTAGAGGAGCATCAGCCTCAGGATAGGTCTGGAGTGGAGGCTGAAGCTTCTGGGCCCCCCACATTCCCTAGGCCCTGCCCTGCTTCAAGTCCAGCCTGGTCACCACCCAGCTTCACCGACTTACCCTCTCTGGCAAAGGACACAAAGGGGACCTAGAACGTAGAAATGACTTCTCAAGAGGCAACCACCTCCAGGACTGGGCCCACCTGAGCTAGGGCATGACAGCTGCCACTGGGGGCCACCACAGCACACAGGCACTTTCCTGCCCCACCTCGTTCACCTCACAACACCTCATGGACGGGGTGGGGGGATTAGCATGGCCCTCAGGAGGAAACTGAGGCTGTCAAGCTCAAGGTCAATGCGCAAACTGGGATTCCTATCAAAAGAGGCCGCTTGCTCCGCTCATCCCACAGGCGAATCCACGTCCAGATGTCCCCAGCAAGGACTCCCACCCGCTGAGCGCTGCCTGTCGTGGCTCCAGTCAACGGGCGTCGGGCAGCAAGCCGCAGCCCAGCGGGATGAAGGCAGGTCGTTCTCGTTCCCTGAGACATAGAAGCCCCCTCCCCACCAGCCCTCGCCCTCCGCTGGCTTCCCTTTAGCAGAAAGTTGCTCCATGCTCCGACAGACACATCGCCGCGAGAAAATGCCACCACCCAGACCCAGGGACAAAACGGGGACTGTTTCGGCGCAAGTGGACTTTCCAAATCCACCCCTCGCGGGCAAAGAGGACATAAAGCCGAACCGCGTCCCGAGCACCGCCGCGGACTGGGACTGCATCCCGAGCTCTCAACGCCCCCTTGGGGAAGGCACAACCCCGGCGGTCACAGAGAAGGAAACTGAGGCTCACAGGCCAAGCGGAGGCACCTGCCCAAGGTCAGGCACAGCCAGGGAGCGGTGGGGCCGGGTCTCGAACCCAGGTTCGGGGCCACGACCGCCGCCGGGGATCCCGGAGCAGCCCCTCAGGCGGCTCCGCCAGCCCACGACGGGTCCCCAAGCCCGCCCGGGACCCCACCCCGCGCCGAGGCCCCGCGGGGAGGCGGCGGCCGCGTTACCTGGTGCTGCTGCCGCGGGCGTTGGCTCCGCACCCGGTTCGCCTCGGTCCCGCGCCCGCGCCGGCTGCGCTCCGGGCAGGGATGGAGCGGGCGGCGCGCGCACGGCCTGCGCCCCGCGCCTCGCACCCACTTCCTCGTCTCCGCCCCCAACTCGCTCCTCCTTGCTCTCAACGCTCCTTCCCTTCCTTCCCTCTCTAAGTCTCTCTCTCTCTCTCTCTCTCTCTCTCTCTCTCTCTCTCTCTCTCAGCGCGCACACACCCACATTTTCTCCCCCAGTCTCCCTCTCCCACGGTCTCACCCACTTTCTATTTTCCGTTCTCCTTCACCCTCCCTCCTCATCTCGCCAACTCTGACACTTGCCCCTTCCTCTTCCTTTCTGACACACTGCCCCCTCTTTCTCTCCCTTTTCTCCCTGGCTCTTTCCCTCTCCCCGCCCCGCTGATTGCGAGCCCGCCCTTGACCGGACAACCGCCTATTCCTGAGCCCCATGGTTCACCTGCGCAGATACTGGCTGAGTGGCCACAGCTGGAGACCTGCCCCGGGTGGGCGCTGGACCCAGGGGGTCAGGTGGCAGCCCTCACGTTGGGCGCCCAGGGCCCAGCTAGAGTCAGGCTAGAAGGGGGAAATAACTAGTTTTGAGGAAAAACTTGAATAATTCTGGAATCTGAAATCTAGAAACACAAATGCAGAAATTAATTAGTTCAAGGGTTATTAATTACCAAAAAAAAAAAAAAAAATCAGGAAACTTCAAAAACCCTAGAGTGGCTTTGTTTTGGTTGAAGGAAGGGATGAAGAGAGAGAGAAGTAAGGAAGTGGACTTTGGGAAAAGGGGTTTTGGGATAAGGAGAATAATGCCCGCCTTCCAGATGAGAAAACGAAGGCTCAGATGGGAAAACCCGTCCCCTGAATATCAAGATATCAAGGCCACTGTGCTAACCACACAGATCTCCGTGGAGGGAGCCTGGGTGGGCAGGATGGTGAGAGATTTTCGCCAGGCCTGGACAGCAGCCCAGTGCCGGGGAGGCAGGCGGTCAGCTGGGCTGACCGGGTTTGCTTGGGGAGCCTGGTGTGTGGAGGGGGATTTCCGTGGAAGCTTGGCAAAGGATGGTGAAAGCGAGGAGGGTTCAGCTAGCATGCATTTCAGACACATGCCACTGCTGATTGATGCACCACCTCAAGCCATTCTGTCACCACGGACCAGCCCTGTGCCAGGGGCTGTGAGGCAGAGGACGAGGGGCCATGGTCCCCTAGGTCTCAGTTCACAGCTTCTGGGGAGGCTATTGCTGCACTATGCATCCAAGTCATTGTCATCTTGGAATGACAAGAGCCTCCAAACTGGTCTTCTGGACGCCTCTCTTGCTCACCTGCCATTCACAAAGCAGCTCAGATAATCTCTGAAAAGTGTAAATCAGATCGTGCCTGTCTACTTCCCTGCTTCCAGACCTCCCGTGACTTCTTGCTATAGTTCAAGTAAAATCCAAGTTTCTTGTCACTGCTAAGAAGCCTCACCCTATGTGGTTTGCTAGAGCCGCCTCTCAGATCTCATCTCTCACCACTCTCTACCTCTCTCTCTGCACCTCAACCACAGTGGCTTCTTCCCCCTTCCTGGACTAGGCCAAGCAGACCATACCACAGGCCATTTGCACAGGTTGTTTTTTCTGCCGGGAAAGCTCCCCTCTGTTCCTGTAGCTGCTCGAGCATCCCCTCCTCAGTGAGCCCACCCCTAACCACTTATCTAAAGGAGTCACCTTCTTGCCTATAGTGTTTTTCACAGCAGACCCTTTTATTGTAATTAACATATTTATCACTGCCTAAAATTAATTTGTTTTTCTTTTTTCCTTTTTTTTTTTTTTTTTTTTTTTTTTTGAGATGGAGTCTTGCTCTGTTGCCAGGCTGGTGTACAGTGCTGTGATCTCAGTTCACTGCAACCTCTGCTTCCCAGGTTCAAGCGATTCTCCTGCCTCAGCTTCCTGAGTAGCTGGGACTACAGGCGCTCACCACCACGCCCAGCTAATTTTTGTATTTTTAGTAGATATGGGGTTTCACCATATTGACCAGGTTGGTCTAGAATTCCTAACCTTGTGATCCACCTGCCTCAGCCTCCCAAAGTGCTGGGATTACAGGCGTGAGCCACCATGCCTGGCCTATTTTGTTTTTCATTTGCTTATATGCGTATTGCCTGCTTTATCTCACCGGCATACAACAGGGGAAGGATTGCAACCTTATCTGTGTTGTTCCCTGTGTCTCTGCAGAGCCTAGAACAGTACCTGGTACACAGTAGATACTCAATAAACATTCACTGAATGAGTGAATGAAAAAAAATGCTATAACAAAGAGGTTTAGAAAATGAAAAAGTTGATTGACCCTGACAAAGGAAAAAGAGGATTATCTTCAAAAAGATTACTTTACAGGCCAATCCTAAAAGAAAAGCAACATTTCACAAACTGGAGAAGAGGGGAAGGGCTGTGCGGGTTGAGGTGACGGCACAGAGAAAGGTACTGAGGCGTGACGTTCAGCACAGCTGCAAGCCAAGGTGTGGGGAGCACAGACAGAACCAGGAGACAAGGCTGGAGAGGCCAGTGGGAACCTGAGCGAGGGAGGCCTGGAGGACTCGGATGGCAGTTTGGACTTGATCCAGTTATCAATAAGGGGGTTATGGCAGGTCTTTAAGCAGGGGAGAGCTGAAAAGGCTGGGATGTGCATCCTGGAGTAGAGAAGGCTCCAGTGACCTTCGTCTCTATGAAGGACCTCTGTGCAGAGGGAACAGATGAGACAGCAGCACTGAGGCTAATGGTAGAAATAGAATGAGATGCATTTCCACTCAGCAAAGAATGTGTTTTTAAAGGAGCTGAAGAGGAAAACGGGCTCCAGGGTGGTGGGGAATCACCATCCATGCATCTTCAGTGCTGCTCCCGGAAAGAGGTTGATGTGCCTGGGACTTGTGTAGCTACTCATGTGCTGGTAGAAATGATGTGTATTTCTTCTGAGCAGAGGCTTTAGGGCCGAGAGTGCCTGCCATGTTCCTTTCCCGTCTGCCACAGGACTGGCACCATTCAGGTGTTGTGCCAGGGAGAGGCTGCTCCATCACCTGGGTCCCAGAGTGAACCCGCAGAGGCCCAGCTGGCCCCCAGTGGACAGGTGGTGTCAGTGAGAGATGCTTACATTACATGTTGTAGGCCACTGCAGTTTCTAGAGTCATCTGATATTGCTGGATAGTCACGGTCCCTTGGTCTGCCTTAGTGAGTCACAGGCTTACCCAGGCTGGTTCCAGCACTCACTAGCTGTGATGGATTTTCAAAAACGAACCTGGCAATTCAGCCCAGGCTTCTTTGCAATGGAACAGCACCTCCTATGGAGAGGTGGAGTGTATTTCATTGCTCCTTGAACTTCGGACTGACCTTGAGACTTGCTCCAACCCATAGAACCCAGTAGAAGTGATGCAGTGTGGCTTCTGAGGTTAGACCTTAAGAGACGTGGCAGCCTGGCCTTTCTCCTTCTCAGAACAATACCCAAGACCACCACGCTGTGAAGCTATCTAGGATGAAAGACCGTATGGAGAGAAGTGCCCAGCAGTCACAGCCCTCGCAGCAGACCCACTAGCTGAATGCAGCCACATGAATAAGCTCGGGGGGGCCAGCACAAGAACCACTGTTTAAAGCTGCTGGAGTGGTTTAAAGTGGTGTAAAGCTAGCTTGAGTGGTTTGTTATGCTGCAGTAAATGACTAGGTAAGTGGCGCTGGGAGAATCAGCACCCATCTTGAAGTCCATTTCCTTGGCTACAAAATAAGCATAACAGTAACGTTATCCTTGTAAAGAGACTGTTTTAAAGAGACTGTCTCTTGTAAAGAGACAATGTCTGTTGTAAAGTGTGTGGATAAGGCTCAGATTTTTTTAAAGAAAGGATATAAAATTCATTTATTCATTCAACAAACGTGTATTGAGTACCTACTGTGTATGTGTCAGGCACTGGGTCTACTCTGGGATGCAGCAACGAGCAAGATAGGCAAGGACCTGCTGTACTAGAGGTAGATGAAATGAGCCTGATAATTCCAGCTACAGATAATTGCTTTGGGGAAAGCCAACAGGGTAAAGTCCTTGAGAGTGACTGGGCTAGCACTTTGTTTAAGATACTTAGGGAAGGATTTTCTGAGCCTGTGACATTTGCACTGAGCTAGGCATTTGTAGAGAAGCGGGAGCAGCCTCCCTGTGAAGGACCAAGAAGTGCAAATGCTCCAGGGTAGGGCAAGTTTGGCCTTGACAAGGAACAGGGACAAAGTCAGTGTGGCTGGGTGTATGAAGAAGAGGGACAATGGCCAGAGACGGGTTGATGCAGGGCCTTGTAGGCCATGGTAAGGTGGTGGATTTCATCTTAAATGCAATGGAGCTGTAGAGGTTCTAATAGGGTAGTGATATCCTTCACACACTGTCAAGTGATTTCCTGCTGGAAGCAGTTCATGGTTGGCCACCCATCTGATCAGGACAGCACTGTTGACCCTGTCCAGCTCTCAAAGTTTCCAATTCTGTACTAGATCTGAAAACCTTTGGAAGCTCCTAAGCATCTTCATCATAAAAGGAGTCCTTGTTGTTACGAATAACCAGAATTGAGGCTCCCTGCCTTGCTGGAGGGCTTTGGGATCTGATGGCCCGAAATCCCTTCTGGCTCTCTGTATGTAACAAGAACCATCTTTCAAAGGAAGCCGGAAGAGGCCTCTCATTCTGAGGAAATCCAAACCACTATTGGACCAAAATAGAAAAACGTACTTTCTTTGGAATGAGTAATCCCTGCTGAGTCTGACTGCTTGAAATCGGAAAACAAAACAAAATAATAACAACCAAAAACCCCCATAAACCCAACAATTAAGATACTGAATGACATGGTATGGTAATAACTTTTACCCAAGTGGTCTGTGGACAATTCTGATAAAAACCTACTGGTTTTTGTCATTGGCTATTTCTTGTCTGCATCCTGTGCTGTGTGGTAGCTCTGGGTTTGTGGTAGGGCACCTGAACTGTGGTTGGGCTGTGTGGGTGCGGATTTCCTGGCTGTTGTGTGCTGAGAACCTTGAGAGAGGTATTGGAAAGGTCTGGGGGCTGGGAGTCCCCAGATGGATACAGCTAATTCCTGCCCCATCCGTGCTATTCTGGAGACCCCAGACTTAGCTGCTTCCCCCAGCATCTCTGAAATTACACAATGACCCAGTTTTGGCTTGCAAGGGGAGGAGGGAACATTGTTTGTTGACTATCTACTGTTTTCTGTATACTGTGCTAAGTTCTTTGGGTACATCATCTCTAGTAATTCTCATCACAGCTCTGTGAGGCAGATACTCTTATTTCCTCTAAGTTACAGATAAGGAAACTGAGGCTCAGAAAGTCAGATATGTCTCCCAGGTCCCACAGCTAGCTGGGGGATTCACTTCACCAGGTTTCTGCTCTTAACCACTCTGCTCTCCTGGTCCACTCAAACAACAAAACAGACTGTTCTATGGGGACCTAGAGTAGAGAATGATTCAGCCGGGGGTGGAGAGGGATCCAGGAGGCAACTTTTATAGCGGATCTGGAAGCATAAATAGGACTTTGTTCATGGGAAGGGTGGGGAGGGATGTTTCAAGAAGAGACAAAGCATAGAAGGACATTAAGTATGAGGTGTTAATAGGGAAAAAGGGACAGTGGTATTGTTGAGTGATGGGACAGACAGGTGGGTTGGGGTAGAGCATAGAAGCCCTTGAACATTCTGCTAAGAAGCCTGGGCTGCATCCTGGTGGCAATAGAGGGTGGTCAGTGCAAAATAGAATGTTCATCTGAGAGATGGTGAGCGGGAGAACATTCTCCCTGGTGACTGATAGAAGAAGGAACAAACTCAGGCATCTTCTGATTTCAAGGAACAGAGATGCCTGGAACTGGCTCAAGCATGCAGGAATTTATGGAACTGAAATTCAGGAGGTCATGAAAAATGGCTAGGACACACAGCTTGGTCTCATGGAACCTGGACAATCTTCAGGCAACATCTATTCCTTTTTTCTGCCTCTCCTGGAAAATCATCTTCTTTGTCTCCTTGAGCAGACTCTTGTCCCCAATTCCGAATCCCCTATAATTTTCACTTCCATGGTATTGCTACTGGGGCTCTGCTTGGGCCTCAAAGCTACGTGACTCAAAGATCCATGGCCCAGCACAAGTTGACTACAGCTTTGAGTCTCTTAATTCCGATCATAAGAAAGATAAGATCCGAGGGAAGTGACTTGTAAAGTACCTAAGAGAAAGGGAAGGGAAGTAACATTTTCTTGAATGCTTACTGTGTGCCAAGTGGGCACATGGAATATCTCAGTTAACCTCACAATAGCCTCACTGAGCAAAGGGTACAATCTCCATTTTTACAGGAAGGAGAGTGATGTGGTTTAGATAGCTTCCCCTCCAAGTCTCAGGTTGAAATATAATCCCCAATGTTAGAGGCCTGGTGGGAGGTGTTTGGTTCATGCAGGCAGACCTCTCATGAATGGTTTAGCGCTCTCCTCTTGGTGATGAGTGAGTTCACATGAGATCTGGTTGTTTAAAAGTCTGCGGACCTCCCCCCACTTGCTCTCTCGTTCCTGCTTTTGCCATGTGATGTGCCTGCTCCTGCTTTGCATTTCACCATGATTGTAAGCTTCCTGAGACCCTTACCAGAAGCTGAGTAGATGTTGGTGTCATGACTATATACAGCCTGTAGAAGCACGAGCCAATTAAACTTCTTTTCTTTGTCAATTACCCAGCCTCAGAAATTTCTTTACATCAATGCAAGAATGACCTAATACAAAAAATTGGAACTAAAGAGTAGAGGTTTGCTGTAAAGATAGCTGATGATGTGGAAGTAACTTTGGAACTGGGTAATGGGCAGAGGTTGGAAGAGTTTGGAGGGCACGGAAGAAGACAGGTTGATAAGGGAATGTTTGGAACTTCAACTGGCTAAATAGTTGTGACTAAAATGCTGATAGTGATGTGGATGGTGAAATCCAGGCTGATGAAGCCTCAGTTAGAAATGAGGAACCTGGCCAGGCGCGGTGGCTCACACCTGTAATCCCAGCACTTTGCGAGGCTGAGGTGGGTAGATCACTTGAGGTCAGGAGTTTGAGACCAGCCTGGCCAACATGTTGAAACCCTGTCTCTACTAAAAATTAAAAAAAAAAAATAGCTGAGCGTGGTGGCATGTGTCTGCGGTCCCAGCTACTCAGGAGGCTGAGGCAGGAGAATCTCTTGAAACCAGGAGGAGGAGGTTGCAGTGAGCTGAGATCATGCCACTGCAGTCTGGCCTGGGCAACAGAGCAAGACTCTGTTGAAAGAGAAAGGAAAGAAAGAAAAGAAAGAAAAGGAAGGAAGGAAGGAAGGAAAGAAAGGAAAGAAAAGAAAGACAAGAAAGAAGGAAGAAGGAGAGGAGAGGAGAGAAGAGGAGAGGAGAGAGAAAAGGAAAGGAAAGGAAAGGAGAGAAGAAAGAAATGAGGAAACTATTGGCAACCAGAACAAAGGTCACCCTTTATATGCCTTAGCAAATAGCTTGGCTATATTGTGTTAATGCCCTAGGGAACTGTGAAAGTTTGAACTTAAGAGTGATTACCTAGAGTATCTAATAGAAGAAATTTCTGACCAGCAAACCCTTCAAGATGTGGCCTGACTGCTTCTAACAGCCTATGCTCATCTGTGGAAGCAAATAAATGAGTTAAGTTGGAACTTATATATAAAGGTAGGGTAAAAGTTTGGAAAATTTGTAGCCTAGTCATGTGGTAGAAAAGAAAAGCCCATTGTCAGGAGCGGAATCCAAGCAGGCTGTGGAGCAACCACTTACTAGAGAGACTTGCATGATTAAAGGGAGTCAGGTGCTGATATCCAGAACAATGGGAAAAGTCCCTGAAGTCATTTCAGAGCTCTTCTAGGAAGCCCCTCCCATCACAGACCCAGAGGTCTAGGAGGAAAGAATGGTTTCACAGGCCAGGCCTGGAACTTCCATGCACAGCTGCAGGACACTGCTCTCTACATCCTGGTAGCTCTAGCTCCAGCCTCAGCTCAAAGGGGTCCAGGTATAACTTGGGCAGCAGCACCACAGGGTGCAAGCCATAAGCCTGGGCAGTTTCCATATAGTGTTAAGCCTACAAATACTCAGAATGGAGGCATGAAGGAGGCTTGGTGGCTTCCATCTACGTTTCAAAGGATGTATGGAAAAGCCTGGATGCCCCACAGAGAGACACTATTAGGGCAATTCTAAGGGGGAAATGTGGGGTTGGAGCCCCCACACGGAATTCCCACCATGACACTGCCTAGTGTAGCTGTGGGAAGGGGATCACTGGCCTCCACCCCCCAGAGTGGTAGATCTATTGGCAGCTTGCACGCCGACCCTGGTAAAGCTTCAAGCATCAACTCCAATCTTTGAGAGCAGCCATGTAGGTTACACACAACAAAGCCAGAGGGGCAGAGCTACCCAAGGCCTTGGGAGCCCACCCCTTCACCAGTTTGCTCCAGCTGTGGGACATGGAGTCAAAGGAGATTATTTTGGAGCATTAACAGTTAACAAATGCACTGCTGGATTTCAGATTTGTGTGGGACCTGTTGCCTCTTTCTTTTGACCAATTTTTCCCTTTGTGAGTGTTTATCCAATGCCTGCACCACCATTGTATCTTGGAAGTAAATAACTTGTTTTGACCTTACAGTCTCATAGGTGGGAGGAGATGAGTCTCAGATGAGACTTAGGACTTTGGACTTGATGTTGGAATGAGTTACAATTTTAGGGGACTGTTGGGAAGAGATTATTGTATTTTGCAGTGTGAGAAGGACATAGGAATTGGGGGTCTGGGGTGGATAAGATAGTTTGGATATTTATCCCCTCCAAGCCTCATGTTGAAATGTAATCTCCAGTACTGGAGGTAGGGCCTAGTGGGAGGTGTTTGGATCATGGAGGCAGATCCCTCATGAATGGCTTAACACCATCCTTTTGGGGATGAGTGAGTTCACACAAGATCTGTTTTTTTAAAAAGTCTGGGACCTTCTCCTCTTGCTTTCTTGCTCCTGCTCTCACCGAGTGATGCACCTGCTCCCCTTCATCTTCTGCCATGATTGTAGGCTCCTGAGGCCCTCACCAGAAGCCAAGCAGATGCTGGTGCCAGGCCTGTACAGTCAGCAGAACTGTGAGCCAATTAAATCTCTTTTCTTTATCAATGACACTGTCTCATTTTTTTTTACAGCAACACAAGAACAGCCTAATATAAGAAATGACTTGTCTAGGGCCTAACAGCAAGGAATTAACAGAACATGAGAGTTAATTTTATTTGTCACCTTGGATGGAGCCATGATGCCCAGATATTTGGTCAAACATTATTCTGGATGTTTCTGTGAGGATGCTTCTGGGCAAGATTTCCATTTATGTTGGTGGATTTTGAGTAAAGCAGATTGCCCTCCACATTGTGGGTAGACTATTCAATCAGTGGAAGAGCTAAACAGACCAAAAAGACTGATCTCCTTCAAGCAAGAGGGATTTCTTCTTACAGAATCTGGACTTAAACTGCAGCATTAGTTCTCTCCTGGGTCCAATATATATCCTGTTTATTTTAATTCTCTGGAACACCCAGACAAATAACCAGAGTAGGAACTCTTAGTCACCTACTAGAGCAAGAATGGGAGAGAACATTTTGGGCAGCTGGGGGGACATGTTGACTGACACGGGCATCCCAGGACTGGGGACTTTAGTAAGAAACTAATAGCCCAGAATACAGGGAAAGCCAGGTCCGGGAATCAGCCCAGGCTGAGCCCCTGGGAGCCTGGCTGGATCATTAATTAGAGGCCTATGAGATAAGGGACTCAGAGGTGAGGCTAAGGAGGTAAACCTAAGGCCCAGCCAAAGAAGTCTTTGGCAGTTTGTTCCTGGTCTAGGCAGAGGCAGAGAGCACTGATATTCACTACCATGATTCCCAACTCCCTTCACCCCTGCTCTGTACCCACTTCAACCGCTGGAAATTTAGAGAACAGCTTTCCTAGCCTCTGTTGCCGCTAGGGGTTGTCATGTGACCCAGTTTGACCAATGTGATGAAGGGACCAGGAAATTTCCTCTTATAATAAGAAAGGCAGACACCAGGCACACCTTCTCCTGTTGCCCCGATGGCTTATCCCATGATCTCCTTCCTCTGATCCTGCAGGTGAGGCAGCCGTATTGTGACCATGAGAACTGAAGAGAAATGGACTCAGAACCCAGATATTGTAAGGCTCCTAGAGAAACCCTGGAAACATCTACTTATCAACGTTTTTGCTGGTGAGCTAATGAAACACCCTATGGTTAAGCTACTGTGAGTCAGAGTGTTTGTTATTTACTGCTGAACACATCCTGATTCAAGGAGGAAATATGTAAATGTGCAGCAGATATGACTTCATCTCCAATGTGCTGCCCCTCGAGAGTGTGGTGCCCAAATTTTCCTCTGTTTTTAGGATATTCTTTCTCTGCATCCTCTACCTGCTTCCCTCTCAAGCTTAGATATTGTCTTCTCTGGATAGCCAACTTCCAAGTTCTAGGCTGGATCACACACCCCTCCACTGAACTGTCTCTGTTCTGCGTACACTTGCTTTCATAGCATATGTCACATGGCAACTTTTCCATAAGACATGTGCTCTGTGAGGGCAGGAAAGAAGAAGAGAAAAGGGAGTCAGTGATATCGACCTCTTCAGCAGACTTTCACTTTTATCTCATCACCCAGACCTACCACACGGTAGGCACCCTAGCTGCAAGGAAGGCTTGCAAAGTGACGATTTCACCCTTCCAACTTCTATAGTGGAAGACAAGCAAAGGAGAAGAGTACTGGGAATGGAAGCATGGGTTGGCCACCAAGCAGCATCTGCCACAAATGACAAAATATTTTAAGTTCTTTGATGTTTTAGCCATAACATTATTTTTATTTTTTTCTAAATGGAAATATTTTATTATTTTTTCCTAATTCTAAAAGCAACAAAGCTTGTTTTAAAAATGGAAACCGTATGGGTTATGGAGTGAGGTTCCTAAAATCTTTTTCCTTTAGATACAATCTTATGAACAATTTAATCTATGTATTATTTTGGCATAAAATATTTTTTGTCTAAGCAGAAAAATATTTTAGACACTTGTTTGTAAAAGTGGGTTATATAACATATACTGTTTTGTTATCTACTTGTTTTTTTAAACTTAGGACTAGCATGGCCATTGTACATAGTCATACAAATAGATATGACTTAACCCTTTTTACCAGTGGGATAATTTCAGTATTAGTTATCTATCGCTATCTCACAAATTACCACAAACTTAGTGGCTTAAAGCGACACATATTTATTATCTCCCAATTGCTGTGGATCAGGAATCTAGGCTTTGCTTAGCTGCATTCTCTGTTTTAGGGTCTCTCATTAGGCTGAAAATTGTCTTCCAGGATTGAGTTATCTTCTGAAGGCTTGACTGGGGAAGAAAGAATCTTGCTATGGTTTGAATGTCTCCTCCAAAACCCATGTTGACATTTAATTGCCATTTTGGTGGTATTAAGAGGTGAGACCACTAAGAGATAATTAGACCATGAGGACTCTGCCCTCATAAATGAATTAATGTTATCATGAGAGTGGCTTTGTTATTGTGAAAGTAGGTTATTGTAAAAGCAAGTTTGGTTGTCTCTTCCTTGCTTGCTCTCCCTCATGTGTGCCCGTTCACCCTTCTACCTTTTGCCATGGGGTGATGTGAGAAGAAGGCCCTTGCAAGTTGCTGGAAATTTGATGCTGGATTTCTCAGCCCCCAGAACTGTGAGAAACAAATTTCTTTTATTTGTAAAATATGCAATCTGTGGTATTTTGTTATAGCAACACAAAACAGACTAAGACATATCTGCTTCCAAGCTCACTTACATAGTCAACAGAATTAGTTCCTTCTGTGTTGTTGGACAGAGAGCCTGAATTCCTTCACGGCTGTTGGTCAGAGGCTGTCCTCAGCTCCTTTCCATGTGGTCCTTCCCTACTTCCTCAGATCAGCAAGGCAGAGAATCTGCCAGAAGGGTGGAAGTCCCAACCTTTTGTAATCGAATCACAGAAGTGATGCCCACTCAATGCTGCAGTATTCTACTGGCTGGAAGCAAGTACTAGGTCGTACCCACAGTTTAAGGGGACGGCATTACACAAAGGCCTGGACACCAGGAGCCAGGGTCATGGGCGCTGCCGTCTGCTGTGGTGTCCTACTTGTTCAACTATTTTGCTGAGGCACACTAAGGTTGTTTCCAGTTTTTTCACCAATATAAACAATGTCATCATCCTTGCACTTGTATCTTCACAAACTGGTTCAAGATTTTCTTTTTACTTTTCTTACTTTTTTTTTTTTTTTTTTGAGATGGAGTTTCGCTCTTGTTGCCCAAGCTGGAGTGCAATGGCGCGATCTAGGCTCACTACAACCTCCACCTCCTGAGTTCAAGGATTCTCTTGCCTCAGCCTCCTGAGTAGTTGGGATTACAGGCGCGTGCCAACACGCTCGGGTAATTTTCTGTATTTTTAGTAGAAACAGGGTTTCACCATGTTAACCAGGCTGGCCTCAAACCCCTGACCTCAGGTGATCTGCCCACCTCAGCATCCCAAGTGCTGGGATTAGAGGCATGACACACTGCACCCGGCCTGGTTCAAGATTTTCTTTGGAAAATTCTTCATGGTGGAATTTCTTGTTCTAAAGACAAATAGATTAATGGGTAAGTGGCCTCCCAAAGGCTGACCAAATGTGTATGCCCAGTATCTGGGTGTGAAAGTGGACTATTTCTTGTCACACTCACTAATACAGCATTTAACAATTTGTTAAACTGGCTGGGTGCAGTGGCTCAAGCCTGTAATCCCAGCACTTTGGGAAGCCAAGGTGGGCAGATCACAAGGTCAGGAGTTCAAGACCAGCCTGGTCAATATGGTGAAACCACGTCTCTCCTAAAAATACAAAAATTAACCAGGCATGATGGCGGGTGCCTGTAGTCCCAGCTACTCAGGAGGCTGAGGCAGGAGAATCACTTGAACCTGGGAGGTGACGGTTGCAGTGAGATGAGATCAAGCCACTGTACTCCAGCCTGGGTGACAGAATGAGACTCCATCTCAAAAAAACAAAAACAAACAAACAAACAAACAAAAAATCTTAAATATTCTTCAATATGATAGATGGAAACTGGAATATTTGTATTTTAGTTTGCAATTCTTTGTTTCTCAGTAAGGTTGAAAATATTCTCTAATGTTACCAGCTACTTGTTTCGGTCAGGATTTTTTGGTTATCAAGTACAAAAATAGCCTCTTTTTTTTTTTTTTTTTTTTTTTTGAGGCAGGTTCTTGCTCTGTCACCGAGGCTGAAACGCAGTGCTCGACCTCGCAGGCACAAGCAATCCTCCTGCCTCAGCCTCCTGAGTAGCTGTAACTACAGGCAGACAGCACCATGCCTGGCTAATTTTTAAATTTTTCTTTTGTACAGATGTGGTCTAACTATGTTGATCAGGCTGGGTTCAAACTCCTGGCCTCAAGTGATCTTTCTACCTTGGCCTCTGAAAGCCCTGGGATTATAGGCATGAGCCACTTCACTGTGCCAAAAAAGCCATTTGAACTAGCTTATGTGTGAGCCATCGCGCCCAGCCTGCAATTTTTCTATTAGGACATTGCTCTTTTTCCTACTGACCTCTCACATATTTTGCATATTATATCTTTCCTTTGTCTTTATGCCTTTTACAATACAAAAGTTTTAAATTTCAACGTGGTGAGACCTATTGGCCTTATTTCTCACTTCTGACCCTCATGGCATTCTGAGACAGGCCTTTCTCAACTCAGGGTCATAAAACCTTTCTTTCTTTTATTTTCCCTATGACTTTAACAATATCTGTCTTACGTTATTTGAATATCAAATCCATTTCAAATTGGTTTTTACAATTGAATTAATCATCTCTCGAATAATCATCTCAACATCATTACTTGGCTAGGCCCTTCTTTCCCCACTGACCTGCCTTGATGTCCCACCTCCCACTGTCTGTAGTGGTTACTGGCAGGGACATTTGAGTTTGACACACTTGGGTACTGGGTCCCGCTCTGCCACTCACTGGTTGTGTGACTCTGAGTAGGTTACTTAAGGTCTCTGGGCTTGTGCCTCCTCCTTGCAAGGTGGGGATCATCAGGGTTCCAAACTCAGGTGATTGCTGTGGAATGAATTGATCCAGTCCCTCCCAATCACACAGTAACCATCCTCAAGATTACTGTTTCCTAATTCCCCCCAACCCCACTTGAAGAACCTATGTCTGGGCTGTCACTGGTTCCCTCTGTCTGCTCCGCCCCAGAACCTCACCATTTACAACCTCTGGTTCCATAGCCCGTGTTAGTATCCTCCAGTCTGGAAGCTTCTAGAGGACAAGGATGGTGCCTCAGAACCTGGTGTATAGTAGGTGCTCAACAAACATCCACAGAAAGAATGACTGAGTAATGTGAGTTCCCCTCCTTGTTATATTTCTTAGACATTTTCTTGGCTATTCTTGAGCATTTTTTCTCCCAAATTAATTTTAATTAATTTGTCAAGATCTTCTCTTGGGTACTAATGGGATGTTTTATTGGCATTACAGCAAATTAATGAGGTGATTTGAGGCGAATTGGCCTTACAGCCCCAGGAACGTGAGCTGCAGTGCATTTACCCAGCCCTTCTTTCATGAGCTTTGCTAAGCTGCATCGTTTCCTTGTTATTGGCCTGGCCTGTTTGCCTGCACGTTTATTCCTAGATGTTTTGCTGTTTCTCTTGCTTTTATGAAAGGCGTCTCTTCTCCATTGTAGTGGCTGAGCAGTTAGCATCTTGGGTGGAATCAAGATCCTACCGCTTTCTGGCATCAGTGGTTATGAGCACACAGCTTCAGAGTCCAGCAGATCTGGGTGTGAATCCACTTAATGAGTGTATAACCATGAGAAATGACCCTCCACCTCGAGTCTCAGTTTCCTGGCCTGTGACAGAGAAGAACTAACATATGTGCTGCAGTCGTGCCGTAAATATTAAATTAGATATTTTGAGTAAAGCTTTTAGGCTGGCACCTGTACAAATATGCAAGAAATGTCTTCTATTACGGTTATTTAGTAATATTACTGGCATAAATATTTTATAACTCTAAACAATGTACTATCATGCTGGGCGTTTTGTCGTTACTATACACAAAAAATATTTCTGATGCCACACCCCCCACCCCATCTCTTTGGTAACTAGAGGACTGCACTATTTTTTTAGCGCTCCGCCTAATGATCTTTCAGATTCTTGAAAGCAATGTGGATGTTGAGTGTGGAGATGCAGAGAGAGAAAGAGAAATTGCTCCAAGACCAGGTGGAGACTGAGGATGGGGACAGGAAACATTGAAAGGCATGAGTGAACGTAACAGGAAAGGGTTCTTGGGGGGAAGGAATGAGAGAGAGAGCGAGAGAGCAGGATGGGAGGAGACAGTAGAGAAGTGTCAAATGTGATGTGGACTTTGGAGGGAAATCCTCAGCTCTCCCCATTGTCTCTGCTCCTCTGACTTTCTGGCCAAGCAAGGAAGTTATGAGCACTGCCCTTCCAACCCAAGACCTCTGCCTGGGTCTCTCCAGGAGGTCCTTGATCCTCAAGACAGAACAGCTGGACCAACAATCTCAGCGCTGCAGCTGCCCGCAATGCATCTATGGAGGCTGCAGGTCCCCTGCAGGGCCCCAGATTCCCAGGCCCCACAGAGGCCTGAGCCCATCAGAAAGTGAAGTGCCTCCCTGTTGCTCCGGGAGGAGGCTGGCAGAAGGATTGGGAAACCAGCCGTGGGGACCTGCATCTGCTGCAGGGCGTGGGCATGGAGAGAAAGGCCAGCAGGCTGCCTGCCCCCCAGCCCTCCCCAGCTGAGGCTTCTCTAGCAGTCTCAGCATGTTTCCCTACCTCTGGGTGGGATTCTGCAGGGCTGGAAGGGTTCAAGCATCCTTCTTTGAAATTCAACGCTAAGTTCTTATGACACTGTTTATTACCTATGAACCCTGTGCATGAATGAGTGTATTCTCTCATTCTGGGCCACCAAGTAAATTTCCTGACACAGCCCCTGCAGGGCACGCATGTTAGAAACTGTCAAGGCAGGAAACAGTGCACTGCAAGTGGGTAATTTGAGCAGTACGTGAGAGGGACTTTTTACAAAGGTGCAGGCAGGCTGAAAAGGAGCCACAAGAGACAGTGCCGCACCCTTGGTGGTCACAGCCAGTCACCTTCGCCCTTAGGGCTGGAGCAGACTAGCCCCCAACCTCACTCCCTGCTTCCCTCCTGGCAACGCTGCCTGTTGGCTGAACACAACAGGAAGCCAGGGGACGAGGGAGCTCTTTGACGTAGCAGGCTTTTGGGGTGGAGAGAGGGTCTAGCAGGACAGATGGACGTTATCCATCATGGCAGGGAAGCCCTACATCAGTCTCCAGAAGAGTGATGGCAGACACTTGTGGCAGGTGCCTGGCTCTTTAGCAGGCCGTTTATCTGTATGAATTTATTTAATCCCCATCACAACCCTTTGAGATAGGTGTGATTAACAGCAACATCTTTACTTTGCTCACAGGGAAACTGAGGCCTAGACAGGTTAGCAACTTGCCCAAGTTGCCCTGCTACCGAGAGGCAGAGCTGGGACCTGGATCCAGGTCTCGTAGCCTGGGGTCTGAGGTCTGAGGTCTGAGGCCCTCCCCTGCACTGCTCCCTACCCCTTGTCGCGGACCCCTAGAGGAAATCCTCCTGCACATCAGGTGTTGACTACCTTCCCATGAGGCTCTGCCCTGTAGAATGTGCTAGGCTGGCATGCATCCAATGTTAAGGCAGAACCTCAACTAGGACAGAAGCCTACTCAAGCACCTTACTCAGGGGGATCCACTGGAGATGCATTGAGCTGGCAGCAAGTGACAAGAACAATCAGGTTGCCTGTGACAACTGATGGCTGGAGGTCCTGCGTGTATTTAAACCAGCATTTCTGCTCTCAGTCCTAGTGAAAGCCTTGGGTCCCAGCCTCGTACTGTGTCCCAGAATGAGACAGGTAGCCAGGCCGCTGGCTATACATCCCAGCTCCATCACTTTCCAGCCATGTGGCCTTGAACTCACCTCACTCTTCTCACCTGCCAATTGGGGAGACAACAGTTCTATGTTATGGGATTGTCGTGAGGCTGAAAAGAGTCAATGTGAGTAATGATAGCAGTTCGTGGCACATTGTGTACACTGTGTGTTAGCTGTTTCTGCTGGTGTTCATCATCATTATGATTAGACAGAGATCAGCCCTCTCATCATAGGCTTCCAGGGCAGGGCTTCTCAACCCCGGCTGTGCATTAGGAGCTGCTGGGATCTTTCGAGGATGTGTGTGCCTGGGCCGCCCAGCAGACAACTCAATCAGAATATCTGCTAGCGGCCGGGCACTGTGGCTCACGCCTGTAATCCCAGCACTTTGGGAGGCCAAGGTGGGCGGATCTCGAGGTCAAGAGATCGAGACCATCCTGGCAGACATGGTAAAACCCTGTCTCTATAAAAATACAAAAATTAGCTGGGCGTGGTGGCGTGTGCCTGTAGTCCCAGCTACTTGGGAGCCTGAGGCAGGGGAATTGCTTGAACCCAGGAGGTGGAGGTTGCAGTGAGCCGAGATTGTGCCACTGCACTCTAGCCCAGGCAACAGAGCAAGACTCCCTCTAAAAAAATAAAAAATATCTGTTAGCAGGTAAGGGGGAACCCAGGCAAGGGTAAGAGATGGTCCCAACTTCCAGGAGCTTAAATCTAGCAGGGAGCACCAGAGGAACTACAGGGCTGGGTTGGTTTCTTCATTTGAATGTGAACGGTAAGGAATGTTGAAATCAAGGGCATATTTCACAAGAGAAAGGGAGTGAATTTGAACAGGTCTGAGGACACATTTTGCAGGATAGAAAGGAGGTGGGCAAACAGTTGACAGGACAACAGCAAGAAAGTGGAAGGTGCATGCCAGGGGCCATGACCACTGCCTTGGCCCTCTGCTAGGGTTGGGCGTAGGGATGGCACATGGTAAGCATTTATTTAATGAAGGAATGAAAGAAGGAGCCCACAAGTCCTTTAAAACATAGCATTCACAACCCTAGATTTCTGTGTATTCTGTTTCCTAGGGCTGCGTAACAAAATGCCACAGGCCGGGTGGCTTAAACAATAGAAGTGTATTGTCTCACAGTTCTGGAAGCTGGAAGTCCAAGATCGAGATGACAGCAGGGTTGGTTTCTTCTCAGGGTCATGAGGGAGAATCTGTTCTGTGCCATTCCTCTAGCTGCTGGTGGCCCCCTTGGCTTGTAGATGACGTTCCCTCTGTGTCTTCACATCTCTTCCCTCTATACATGTGTCTCTGTGTCCAAATATCCCCTTTTTATAAGGACACAGTCATACTGGATTAGGGCTCTTCCTAATGACCTCATCTTGATCATCTTCAAAGACCCTATTTCCAAATAAGGTCACATTCACAAGTATTGCGGGTAAGGACTTCAACATCTTTTGAGGGGTACACAGTTCAACCCAGATCATTGCTATCTCAGCCACCCTAAGAGCTTAGACATTTATTCATTCCCTTCATACCTCTATTGAGCATTTAAATGTGTACCGTGCCCTGGATGTTGGAAAAGAAAAGGCTGGGAGGACTGGTTCCCTGGCATCAAGCAGCTCACAGCCTAGAGGGGCAAACCCAAAATAGGTAGAAAGGAAAGGATCCAAGAGGGGGAGGACAGGGGAGAGAGTGGGGCAGGGTGCAGGGGGTAGGGGTTGCTGAGAATAGTCAGGCTGTTCTCAGGGCTCGGTTCTAAATCCTGTATAAACAAGCCCTCAATGAATGTATTTGCATTTATTATCCAAGTTCACTGGCCTCAAGTTCCCCAGGCATTTGAGGAGGTTCTTCCTTTTTCCTTAGTGAACAGGAGGCTTTTAAAAAATAACAGACTTCTGGCTGGGTGCAGTGGCTCACGCCTGTAATCTCAGCACTTTGAGAGGCTGAGGTGGGTGGATCACCTGAGGTCGGGAGTTCGAGACTAGCCTGACCAAAATGGTGAAACCCCGTCTCTACTCAAAATACAAAAAATTAGCCGGGCATGGTGGTGGGTGCCTGTAATCCCAGCTACTCAGGAGGCTGAGGCAGGAGAATCCCTTGAGCTAGGAGGCGGACGTTGCAGTGAGCCGAGGTCATGCCATTGCACTACAGCCTGGGCAACAAGAGCGAAACTCTGTCTCAAAACAAAACAAAACAAACAAACAAACAAAAAAACAGACTTCCAAACACTTTCCAAACAAATTCTCATAATAAATTCTTTTAAAACTGTCAGAATCTGAGCCTTGCATCGAGGTATCACAAAAATCTCTTTTCCCACATTCTAACTCTGGCTCATCTCTTGCCCTAGGAAAAGCATGAACATCCCTATCTGGTTCTACCCCATCCCACCGTTCAAAGAGTGGGATCTTTCCTTCCAACCCTCAGCCAAAATTCTCCCAGTATAAGAAACAGTTCTGCCCAGAATCAATGCCGCATGGGAGGCAGTGCCGGCTAAGGTGTTGGTAGCATTCTTCTTGCGTTCTATTTCCTAGCAGGGCCAGGGAGTTTCCCCAGCTTCCCAGAATGTCTAATGACACAAGTAGATTGGAAGCATGTTAAGTGGGGACCCCTGGGCATTTCTCAGTTCTCTTCCCTCCCTGAGCTGACAGATGGAATGCCAACTCAATCCATGTTAGAGTTGCTGATCGGAGTATGGAAGAAATGGTCAGTCCCGGGGTTGAGTGTTGCTTCCGGCCCAACCACATTGCTGTCTTTATTAGCGTAAGGCTCTGGTCCCAGGACATCCCACACTACGGGGCTCCCCTCTGTGACAGCTATTCATAGACTCTGAGAGGTCCTGGCTTGCAGGCAGCCAGCCAAGGCCTGCATTGCACAGGTGGCACCTTCCTTCCCAAGCCCTTGACTTTTCCGGGGTTCTAGATTGTGACTTTGCTCTTCTTGTTTTCTTTCTTTTGGTGATAAACAGTTTTGGTTCACCATTCACTGAGCTCTGATCCTGCCACAGCCTTGGGGTAGAGGGAATGGGGGCTCCTACCCTCACAGAGCTTATGGTCCAGTGGGGAAGACAGAAAACAAGCCAACAGTTATAATGAGGCAAATACGGAATACAAATAAATACAACAATGCAATAAAAGTTACAGAGTGTGACGAGGTACTATGATAAGGGGTCATACTGTTGAGCAGGAAAAGGGTCCCGATCCACACCCTGGGAGAGGGTTCTTGGATCTTGGGCAAGAAAGAATTTGAGGTGAATCCATAAAGTGAAAGGAAGTTTATTAAGAAAGTGAAGGGTAAAGAATGGTTACTCCACAGGCAGAGCAGTGGCTTGGGCCGCTGGACTAAGGATACATAGAGCTATTTCTTGATTATATGCTAAACGGGGTGGATTATTCATGGATTTTGCAGAAAAGGGGTGGGCAATTCCTGGAACTGAGAGTTCCTCCCCTTTTTTGACCATATAGGGTAACTTCCTGAGGTTGTCATGGCATTTGTAAACTGTCAGGGCACTGGTGGGAGAGTCTTTTAGTATGCTAATGCGTTATAATTAACATATAATGAGCAGTGAGGACAACCAGAGGTCACTTATGTAACCATCTTGGTTTTGGTAGGTTTTGGCTGGCTTCTTTTTTTTTTTTGAGACGGAGTTTCGCTCTCATTGCCCAGAATGGAGTGCAATGGCGTGATCTCGGCTCACTGCAACCTCCGCCTCCTAGGTTCAAGTGATTCTCCTGCCTCAGCCTCCAGAGTAGCTGGGATTACAGGCAAGTGCTGCCACGCCTGGCTAATTTTGTGTTTTTAGTTAAGACAGGGTTTCTCCATGTTGGTCCGTCTAGTCTCAAACTCCCGACCTTAGTTGATCTGCCTGCCTTGACCTCCCAAAGTGTTGGGATTACAGGCGTGAGCCACCTCACCTGGCCTTGGCTGGCTTCTTTACCTTATCCTTTTATCAGCAAGGTTTTTGTGACCCTTACCTTGTGCCGACCTCCTATCTCATCCTGTGTCTTAGAATGCATAACCTCCTGAGGATGCAGCCCAGTAGGTCTCAGCCTTATTTTACCCAGCCCCTACTCAAGATGCAGTTGCTCTGGTTCAAACACCTCTGACAATACCACTGCAAATATTGAAAAAATGGAAGTAACATAGATGTTGCCGTTCAAACAATGCCCTGCTATGCAGCCATTAAAGAGGGTGCTGATTAGCTCTAGGGACTGGTGTGGAAAGGTGCCTGAGATACGCTGCTGTCAAAGGCCACCAACTGAAGACCACCAGGAGCACAACTGTAGTTGAAAGGTAAGTTTATCTGGTTTGCTGCAGCAAGGGAGAATGATTTCTGAGGAACCACAGGAGTGTGTTAGTAATTGGAGGGGGTATCGGAGGTGAGGTGGTTGGGAGAGTTTCGTAGAGAATTCGTTTGACTTGGATGGTTCTAGGTGAGAATAAGGAAGCAGGTTCCAAATTGGGTATTGTCAAGGAGCAACAGCAGTTCAGTGATTGGGCGTCTTAATGCATTTTATCTTGGAGGCAGGAAAAAAGCAGCAATCATTCATATGAGTCAAATGAGGGAGTGTTTGGTCATTTATGTGGCCACAGATTGGTTTTGTCTCCATCTTCCTTGGTGCAGCATGGCCTAGTCTGAGCTCCAGACCATCGGGGCTCAGTTTATATTCTGTGAGCACTGAGCATTGAGCATTGTTTATGTTCAGATGGGAACATCACGGTCTGGCTGCCAGTAGAACCATCTTTTACTTTCTCATTGTTAATAGAAAAAAAAAGGTGTCAAATTTTGGAGGAAGTATTCACATACACAAATATGAGGATCTATGTAGAAATATGTGCATATGACAGAAATTAAATCATGATTTATTAATAGTGATTTTTTTGTAGTTGACAGGATTTGTGGGTTTTTTTTAAGGTCTGGAAATTTTACATACAAAAAAGTGTTTCTGGCTTACACTGGAAAAAGTGGGAATATTTAGCAACATTGAGCTTAAATCATTTTTTCTCTGTAACGAAATATACCAGGGTTTTGTGGAAAGAACAGTATTGGAATCTCCCACTTCATGTTCTCTGCTATTTAAAATTGGGAAATCTCATTGGGATGTCTCTGGCCTGGATCTGCTAGTAACACCCGAAGAATAATGTTTCAGTAAAAAAGAGAGTCTGAGTTCATGTGGCTAAAAGCCCCTGTAGATCCAGCCACCCTGACTTGGAGTCAGGGTGCTTGAGGAAAGAGCTGATTGTAGGAATACAGGAATGTACCCCAACAGAGCTGAACTTTGGGGCAGCATCAACAGGAAGGGTCTGACCAGCCCGGTGCTTTGCTGCACTAGACGAGTGTCCACAGGACTGTGTAAGACCAGTGTTCAACAGCAACACCTTCTGCAATGATAGCAGCAGCAGCCTACGGGCACAGTAGCTCACACCTGTAATTCCAGCACTTTGGGAGGCAGGGGCGGGTGGATCACCTGAGGTCGGGAGTTCGAGACTAGCTTGACCAGCATGGAGAAACCCCGTCTCTACTAAAAATACAAAATTAGCCGAGTATAGTGGCGCATGCCTGTAATCCCAGCTACTCGGGAGGCTGAGGCAGGAGAATCACTTGAACCCGGGAGGTGGAGGTTGCGGTGAGCCGAGATTGTGCCATTGCACTCCAGCCCGGGCAATGAGAGCGAAACTCCATCTCAAAAAAACAACAACAAAAAAAGCAGCAGCAGCAGCAGCAGCAGCTCTGGTGGATGGTGGATGATGAAATCCTCCCATTTCTTTCTCCCCGTGGTATTTTTCAAAATTATAAAATCTTTTTATAGATTTAGGGGGTACAAAGGCAGTTTTGTTACATGGATATATTGCATAGTGGTGAAATTGGGGATTTTAGTGTAGGTATCACTTGAAAAGTGTACATCATACCCACTAAGTAATCTCTCATCTCTCACCACCCTCCCACTTTCCACCCTTCCAAGTCTCCAATGTCTGTTATTCCACATTCTGTGTCCTTGTGGACACATTATTTAGCTCCCACTTATAAGTGGGAAACTGTGGTGTTTGACTTTCTCTTTCAGAGCTATTTCACTTAAGATAATGGCCTCCAGTTCCATCCATGTTGCTGCAAAATACATGATTTCATTCTTTTTAATGACTGAGTAGTACTATGTTGTGTATACATACCACATTTTCCTTATCCAATCTTCCATTGACAGACACTTAGATTGAGTCCACATCTTTGCTATTGTGAACAGTGCTGCAGTAAACATATGAGCACAGATATCTTTTTTATGTAATGATTTCTTTTTCTTTGGGTAGATTCCCAGTGGGATTGTTGAATCAAATGGTAGTTCTATTTTTAGTTCTTTGAGAAATCTTCATACTGTTTCCCGTAGAGGTTGTACTAATTTATATTCCCACCAACAGTGTATAAGCATTCCATTTTCTCCATATCCTTACTAATATCTGTTATTTTTTTGACATTTTAATAGTAGTGATTCTGACAGGTATAAGTTGGTATCCCTTTGTGGTTTTAATTTGCATTTCTCTAATGATTAATGATATTGAGCATTTTTTTCAAATGCTTCTTGGCCACTTGTATGTCTTCTTTTGAAAAAACATCTGTTCATGTCATCTGCCCACTTTTTAGTGGGGTTATTTGTGGGATTTTTTGTTGTGTTGTTTAAGTTTCTTGTTTATTCTGTTTATTTGTTAGATGCATAGTTTGCATATATTTTCTCCCATTCCGCAGGTTGCCTGTTCACTCTGTTGATTATTTCTTTTTGCTGTGCAAGAGCTTTTTAGTTTAATTAAGTTTTATTCATCTATTTTTTCTTTTTTTTTCTGCGATGGAGTTTTGCTCTTGTTGCCCAGGCTGGAGTGCAGTGGTGAGATCTGGGCTCACTGCAACCTCTGCCTCCTGGGTTCAAGCAATTCTCCTGCTTCCCCATCTTGAGTAGCTGGGATTACAGGCACCCATCACCATGCCCAGCTAATTTTTGTATTTTTAGTAGAGACAGGGTTTTGCCATGTTGGTCTTGAACTCCTGACCTCAGGCGATCCACCCACTTCGGCCTCCCCAAGTGCTGGGATTATAGGCGTGAGCCACCACCCCTGGCCTCCATTCCTCTATTTTTGTTTCTGTTGCATTTGCTTTTGAGGTCTTAGTAATGAATTCTTTGCCTATGCCAATGTCCAGAAGAGTTTTTTTCTGGGGTTTTCTTTTCCTTTTTTTTTTTTTTTTTGAGACGGAGTCTCGCTCTGTCGCCCAGGCTGGAGTGCAGCGGCGCGATCTCAGCTCACTGCAAGCTCTACCTCCCGGGTTCATGCTATTCTCCTGCCTCAGCCTCCCGAGTAACTGGGACTACAGGCACCCACCACCACGCCCGGCTAATTTTTTTGTATTTTTTTAGCAGAGACGGGGTTTCACCGTGTTTGCCAGGATGGTCTCGATCTCCTGACCTCCTGATCCGCCCGCCTCAGCCTCCCAAAGTGCTGGGATTACAGGCATGAGCCACCGCGCCCGGCCTCTTCTAGTATTTTTATAGTTACAGGTCTTATATCCAAGTCTTTAATCCATCTTCAGTTAATTTCTGGATATGATGAGAAATAGGGGTCCAGTTTCATTCTTCTGTATACGGAAATCCAATTTCCCCAGCACTATTTATTAAGTAGGGGGTACTTTTCCAGTGTGTGTTTTGGTCGCGACTTTGTCAAAGATCAGTTGCTTGTAGGTATGTGACTTTATTTCCGGGTTTGCTATTCTGTTCCATTGATCTGTGTGTCTATTTTCTATGTGTACCAAGTTGTTTTGGTTGCTAAACCCCTGTAGTGTAATTTAAAGTCAGATAAAATGCTTCCAGTTTTGTTCTTTTTGCCTAGGATTGCTTTGGTTATTACAATCTGTTTTTTGGTTCCATATGAATTTTAGGATTGTTTTTTCTAATTCCACAAAAAATGACATCGGTAATATGATAGGAATTGCGTTGAATCTGTAAGCTATCTGGGGCAGGATAGTCATTTTACTGATATTGATTCTTCCAATCCGTGTGCATAGCATTTTTAAAATTTGTATCATCTATAGTTTATTTCACCAGTGCTTTGTAGTTTTACTTATAGAGATTTTTCACCTCCTTGGGTAAATATATTCCTAGGTAATTTTTTGTAGCTGTTATAAATGGGATTGACTTCTTGATTTGGTTCTCAGAAGACTGATTGTTATAGGTGTATAGAAATGCTACTGATTTTGTACATTGATTTTGTATCTTGAAAATTTACTGAATTCGTTGATCAAATCCTGGCGTCTCTTGGTGGAGTCTTTAGGGTTTTCTAGGTATAGGATCATCAAATAGAGATAATTTGACTCCTCTTTTCAAATTTGGATGCCATTTACTTCTTTCTTTTGCCTGATTACTCTGGCTAGGACTTCCAGTACCATGCTGAATGGGAGTTGTGGGCATCCTTTCCTTGTTCCAGTTCATAGAGGAAATGATTTCAACTTTTCTCCATTCCATATACTGTTGGCTGTGGGTTTGTCATATACGGCTTTTATTATTTTGAGGTATGTTCCTTCTATACTTAGTTTGTTGAGAGCTAAGAAAGCTTTGGGGTGCTTGGGCAACTCATGGAATGTGGAAAAACTTCTATGGGCAAGTTGGTGTTCATGTGCCTAGAAAAATAAAAGAGAGATGTTTTAAGCTGGTGAGATACGTAGTACCAGGCTTAGTAGTCGAAATGAATGGATCCACCAGGCGTGGTGGCTCACGCCTGTAACCCCAGCACTTTAGGAGGCTGAGGCAGGCAGATTACTTGAGGTTGGGAGTTTGAGACCAGCCTGACCAACATGGTGAAATTCCGTCTCTACTAAAAATACAAAAATTAGCCAGGTGTGGTGGTGGGCACCTGTAATCCCAGGTACTCGGGTGGCTGAGGCACAAGAATCAGTTGAACCCGGGAGGCAGAGGTTGCAGTGATCCAAGATTGTGCCACTGCACTCCAGCCTGGGGAACAGAGTGAGACTCCATCAAAAAAAAAAGAAAAGAAAAAAGAAAAGAAAGAAAAGAAAAGAAAAAAAAAAAGAAAAGAACAGAAAAAAGAAAAAATGAATCAGAAGGCCAGATAGCCTCCAGCCAGCAGACTCCATGGAATCACTAAGCAGATAACCAAGGCCTCAGGCCTTGTACCCTTCTCTCCCGACCCCGTAAGTGCGTGACCATCTAGGTCCTGTGAGAAGTACCCAGCCAATTTTTCTCTAGTGTGGTCAGCCCTGACCTCTTTCCCAAATGAACAAGACCCCCACAGGAGCTGGCTCCCCCACCTCTCCGACCTCATGTCATAATGCTCGCTTCTTCCTTACTCTGCTGCAGTCACACGGGCCTTCTTGCGGCTTCATGAACATGCAAAGTTCATTCCCACCTTGGAGCCCTTGCCTTTGCTGCTCTCTGGGCCTGAAACACTTCCCAGAGCTTTTTACGTGGCGGGATCCTTGCTTCCCTGACCACCCTGTCTAAGTGGGCGGCCCCTCTCACCTCTAGTTGCCCTCCATCCCGTTTCACTGTTTGTCTTCCTTGCATATATCACTCTTGGAAATGTCCTTGTTTGTTCTTTTATGTGCCCATTTATTGTGCATCTCTTTTCACTAGAATCCAAGCTCCATGTTTGTCTGTCTTGTTGTTTGTCAAATCTCTAGCATATAGAACAGTGCCAGCCGCAGGGCAGGAGCTCAGCAATTCTTTGTTAAAATGAATGTTGATTCCTTTAACCCTTTCAGCAAAGGCCAGTTCACAGTGGCCCATGATCTCGATTGGCCTAGAGGACCCATAGGTCACCTGTGTTGTGTCTGGTGGAGACCTGAACTTGGAGCTGACACCATCACTGCCTTTTTTACTTTCCTGACAGTTTTGAGCCTGTTTCCTCTTCTCTGAAAATGAGCTAACCGTACGGGATGTTGACCCACTCTAAGCAGACAGGAGGTCAATGTTTTTGTGTTTGTGAAATCTGAAGGGAGTGGGATGCACAAGTTAGCAGAGTCCAAGAAGCAAAGGGAGGGAAGCCAAAAAAAGCACATTTCCTGGTCTCATCTTCTGGGAAGACTTGGGTGGGCTTAGTGCCAGTACGACACCTCAGGGGACAGTGGGGTCCCAGCATGGGAGGTCCCCAAGGAGCAGAGTCGGGAAGGCTCTGGTGCTGAGTAGGATGAGCTGGTGTGTGGGCATGGGGCCAGGAAGGCGGGAGCCTGGCAGCAGGAACAGCTTGGGCTGGGGGCCTGTGTCGGGAACCGCAAGGGCAGGAGGGAGGCAATGGACATTCATTGTCCCTGATGGTCTTCCAGATTTCAGGTCCTCTTCTTTTGTTCTGGGACACCTGGCTTAACTCCCCTGGGCAGAACTTACTGCTCCCTCTTCAGTGCTCCTATTGAATGTTGCTCATACGTCTTTGACCAGTATCTGGTTGTGCAGTTGACCCTCAAACAACCTGGGTTCGAACTGCGCAGGCCCACTTCTACATGGATTTTCTTTTTTTTTTTTCTTTTTTTTTTTTTTGAGGTGGAGTCTCACTCTGTCGCCCAGGCTGGAGTGCAGTGGCGTGATCTCTGCTCACTGCAAGCTCCGTCTCCTGGGTTCATGCCATTCTCCTGCCTCAGCCTCCCAAGTAACTGGGACTACAGGCGCCTGCCATCACGCCCGGCTCATTTTTTGTGTATTTAATAGAGATGGGGTTTCACCATGTTAGCCAGGATGGTCTCGATCTCCTGACCTCATGATCCACCCGTCTCAGCCTCCCAGAGTGCTGGGATTACAGGGGTGAGCCACCGCACCCGGCGTCTACATGGATTTTCTTCTTCCTCTGCCACCTGTGAGACAAGGCAAACTCGTCCTCTTCCTCCTTCTCCTCAATGTGAAGATAACAAGATAAAGACCTTTATGACAATCCACTTCCACTTAACAAAGAGAAAATATATTTTCTTTTCCTAATGATTTTCTTAATAACATTTTATTTTCTCTAGCTTACTTCATTGTAAAAATACAGTATATAACACACATGACTTACAAAATGTGTTCATGGACTGTTTTTGTTATTGGTAAGGCTTCTAGTCAACAGTAGGTTATTAGCAGTTAAGTCTTGGAGGAGACAAAAGTTATAGGCAGATTTTTTTACTATGTAGGGTCTTGACGCCCTTAGCCTTCACATTGTTCAAGGGTCAATTGTATTTTCACATGTTTTCACATGTTTTTCCTTCCTTCTAGACTCTGGACTCTTGGAGCATAGCATTGATGGCTTTTTTATTTATGTTCCCAGGCAGAATTAGGCAGTACTCCTTCTCCAGTGCTCCCACTGAACATAGGCTGCAGGTTCATGACAACAACTATCTGGTCAATTGGAATTGTTTATTCACACAGGTGGCTCTTTGTTGACCCATAGGGCAGGGGTCAGATATTTTCATCTTTATGTCCCTAGCTCTTAGCACATCGAATAAACACTCAATAATAGCTTATTGAATGATAAAAGAAGAGTAAATATTGCCTGGAGGAATTCTCATTCTCACATGCACCCTACAGATGTTCTCCATAGAGTTTATTATCGCTCAGCCCATGAACTTCCCCTCTGTAACATTAGATTAAAAAGACTTGCCGCTGGCATTTCAAAGAACTTCTCTCCTTTCCTATAGGCAGTAGGAGTCATCCTCTATTGGGCTCCTGTATTGATATATAGTAGCTCATTTAATCTGCACAACACTTCCTCTGATGGCTAGAGAGTGCAAATGAAGCACAAAGAGGTGGGAAGCCAAGATTTGAACCCACATCCAGGAGAGGCCAGAGCCAGGCACGTTTGCCTGTGTGAGGACACCCAGAGGCAATAATAAACCTTTACCCAGGGCTGTAGCAGGATCAAATTTAGTGACAGCTGCTCGAATGATCTTCTGCCCTGTCCCAAGGTGGGTGGGAGAAAGCCGTTCCAAACCCTCAGCTGGGAGCCTGAGCAGATCCAAGATTCCCGAGGACGAGGTGGGGTGGCGTTTGGGCAGACTTGTGCGATGACAGCCAGTATGGGAAACCACTGGACACAGGTTCCAGAGGCCCCTCATTGCCAGCTAATGGTTGGCGTAGCTGCTAGGGTCCCAGGCTGGCAGGCAGCAGGCCCCCCCGTGACCTTGTCTGCCAGAAGGAGACATCAGCTACACAGGTGTACTGCCTTTGGGGTACATGCAAGATGCAGTCTTAGGGGTCCCAGAACAGCCAGAAGAAAACCCCATAATCTAGTTCCTGTCTGCCTTGACCTTGAGCAAGCCCCCCATCACCTCCAGCAGTGGGTGTCCCACACCCAAGAGTCTGTGGTCCTCCAGCTCCCCGACTGCAGCGTCTCCTCTTGTCCTGGGGATTTTCCTACAGTCCAGATTGTGTCTGGTCTGCCCCTGTTAGAGCTTCCCTAAAGTCTTTCTAGGTTTTGCTAGAACCTTTTTCCCAAGACTAGCCTCCTTCTTCTCTTCCCTAAACCTGCCAGGTGGAAACTTTTGGCAATGGCATGGGCTGAGCACCTCGCCACTGTGAATATTCAAGCAGAGGCTAGTGAGGGCCTCCCTTTGTGACTCCAGGTCCTGCAGTTCTAGGGTTTTCCTGATGGCTGGTATCAGTAAGCCCTGCAAAGGGAACTGTGTGAGCTCCAGAGCTGGCCCATCTTTCCTTGGAAGCTGTCCATTGCTCTCCCTGGCCTCCATCTCATCATCTGTCCATGGGGATGTTGACATCACCTCATAGGATTATTGTAAGGATAAATAGGAGGAGGTTTGTAAAACTCCTAGTGCAGTGCAGGGCACATACACAGCACATGTTCCTCTGCCATTTGGGCCACCACAGCAGCTGGTCTGCTGCCTTGTGCCGGAGCCCTGGCCATGGCCTGAGCTGAATTGCGTGAGGATGGACTGGAGGCTGGTGCCCACTGGGAAGGCAACTCCTTACTTTCCACATTGCTTCAGTTTGCATTTGTTCTCTAACACTCCCTCCCTCTAGCCTTTGCTTCTGTGGTTCCTCCTCTCCATATTTACTCACATGCCCATTCAACAATCATATACTGAATTTCTGCCCCTGGTTTTGTGTTAGGCACTGTTCAAGGTGCTGGGAACAATACAACTGTGAATAAGACAGCTCTCACGCAGCTCGTATTCAAATCAGGAGAGAAATAAAGACAATAACAGAAGGTATCTGCAACGGTGTGAAGTGCCCTGAAGAGTGTGAGGCGTGGTGACTGGACAGTGTGACAGGGTGAAGATGCAGACAGTGAGGAATGGCAGGCCACAGAAAGCAGCCCTGGCCAATGGACGCTGAACAGGAACTGAACAGGAACAGGCTGGTGGGATCCCCAGGAATGAGGAGTGAAACTCGGAAAGGAGGCAGGTCCCAGGGAGACCTCAACCAGACCAGCCATAGGACAGGCTGTCGCCCTTCCTCTCTGCATGGGCTAGTTGGGCCTCCTTAAAACATGGCTACAAAAGGCTCTAGCGTATGTGTTCTGGTGAACCAGATGGGAGCTCCATCTCCTTTTATGACTGAGCCTTGAAAGTCAAAGGGTGTCACTTCTGACACATTCTGTTGGTCAAGTTCCTAAGGTTGGCCCAAATTCAAGGGCACCCTACCTGTTGTTAATGAGTGACAAGAATATGTAGATTTGTTTCAAAACATATCTACCCAAGTCCTGACAGACCGTGGACTTGAGTGCTGTCACCACGGGGAATAAGTTCTGACTGTCCTTTTGGAGTAGCTGAGGCTGTGTCACATGCCACCCCAAAATTCCCAGGAGGCAAGGGGGAAAGGATTTCCACCCTTCTTTGGCCTCCTTGATGTAAAGGCTGGTTTGATGCTGACTAGCCAAGAAATAACAAGTGTCTGAAGAGATAACATCTGATTTGAGATCTAAATCATAATGAGGCAGTCATGGAAAAGTTGGGAGGAAGGGAAGCATTGTAGACAAAAGGAACAGCAAGTGCAAAGGCCCTGGGGCAGGGATGAGCTTGAGGAGTTCTGGGCACAGAAGGAAGGCCAAGTGGTGGAAGTGCAGTGAGTGAGGGAGAGGCCAGGAAGAAAGGTGGGTGGGAAGCTGCCTTGCTTTTCAGTGCTGCTGCTGCGGCTGTGGCCCCAGAGCTGCCCCCGTCCTGTCTCCTTCCCCAGATTCAGACAAGATTGCCAGGCTCTCAATTCTCTCTGCATCTGAGTTGCACTTTCTCATGAATACCACATACTTTCCACTTGATCTGGAAATGATTTATGGGCACACTTGACTCAGAGCCCTGGAGGGAAAGGACGGGACTATATTTTCATCCCTGTGTCTCCAGGGCCAGAGGCAGCTTGGCACAGGAAAGGTCTCAGGTTGCCTGAATGATTTAATCAGCTGCCCACGACAAGGGACAGCAGACGTTAGTAACGTAGGAACCTGTGTCAAAAAGTGTTAATGTTTCCAGCTTTTACGTAAATATTGTACCAACTAAACAATCAGAGCAACAGGCCATGTGCAGCTTGTGAGAAAGCGCCTGGTATTCTCTGTTTGCTCAGTTTCGTGGTCAACTAGCCCATGCAGAGAGGAAGGGCGACAGCCTGTCCTGTGGCTGGTCTGGTTGAGGTCTCCCTGGGACCTGCCTCCTTTCCGAGTTTCACTCTTCATTCCTGGGGATCCCACCAGCCTATTCCTGTTCAGTTCCTGTTCAGCGTCCATTGGCCAGGGCTGGTTTCTGTGGCCTGCTATTCCTCACTGTCTGCATCTTCACCCTGTCACACTGTCCAGTCACCACGCCTGACACTCTTCAGGGCATGTGTTCTAGTGAACCAGATGGGAGCTCCATCTGCTTTATGACCGAGCCTTGGAAGTCACAGGGTGTCAGTTCTGACGTATTCTGTTGGTCACGTTTCTAAGGTTGGCCCAAATTCAAGGGCACGCTACCTGTTAATGTGTGACAAGAATATGTAGATATGTTTGAAAACTACCACATCATGTCAGTCTTACTCTTTTGCCACTGATTGGTCAAGAGTTGGTGTGTGCAACCTATTTCTGGCCAATGATACATAAAGGCAAGTCTCTTGCAGTTTTTCAAGCATGATTTTTCCTGTATAATAAGAGAGGATACTCCTTTTATGCCACCTTCTTTCCTTCTCTCTTGGGATACATTCATGATGTTTGGAGCTGTGGCAGCCAAATTGCAAGCTGATAGAATAAGAGGGACAGAGCGGGAAACTGGGAAGAGCGTGAGTCCTTGATGACATGGTTGAGCTATTGCCTCTAACCTGGAATCATTTAAGACCAGACATCCTGATATGTGAGAATAATAAACCCCTGCTGTATAAACGCCTTTGCCTGCTGTTCCTTGCAGCTGACCATATGCTAATGCTGACTGGTGTGGGAATTCAAAGCACAGGCTTTGGAACAAGACCTTTCTTCTTCTTCTTCTTTTTTTTTTGTTTTTGTTTTTGTTGTTGTTGTTGAGACGGAGTCTCGCTCTGTCGCCCAGGCTGGAGTGCAGTGGCGTGATCTCGGCTCACTGCAAGCTCCGCCTCCCGGGCTCACGCCATTCTCCTGCCTCAGCCTCCTGAGTAGCTGGGACTACAGGCGCCCGCCACCACGCCCGGCTAATTTTTTTTGTATTTTTAGTAGAGACGGGGTTTCACCGTGTTAGCCAGGATGGTCTCGATCTCCTGACCGTGTGATCCGCCCACCTTGGCCTCCCAATGTGCTGGGATTACAGGCGTGAGCCACCGCGCCCAGCCGGAACAAGTCCTTTCTGTGTTTAAATTCTAGTCCTACATTTAGTCACTGTGTGATCTTGGGCAAACCACTTCACCTGTCTGAGCCTCACTGAATAATGAAGGGAATAACTCTGCCCTACCTCACTGGGATGTTGGGAGGATTGATGAGATCTTGTACAGAACACATGGCACAGCATCTGGCATGTATTACATGCTCAGTAAATTCCAGCTAATGATATGCAGTGATTTAAACCCACATGGCAGGAGCTATCGCTTTCATGATCTCAACAACTTCATGAGATGTGGGTGTTTATATCCTTGTTTTGGAGACAGGGAAAAGAAGTGAGGGTTAGGAAGGTGGAGTGACTTGCTGGAAGTCACATGGCTGGTGGGGGTGGAGTCAGAGTTTCCAGGTCTGGCTGGGTCCATCTGTTCCTTCTCCACTTTGGTTTTGTTCTGACTCTTACTTTGTTTCCTGCAAAGCTGTCTCTGAGATCCATGGTTTATACCATGTACCAAGCTTCCCACAGTCAGCCTCCTTTCCCATGCACTGCTGTCAACTCTATTCCGCTGTGTCCTGCCCAAAGCTGCCTTCTTCTCCCCCGCCCTGTGGGCACCACCCTGTCTCTCTCACTGGGCTCACCGCAGCGCCTCTGGAGAGCTGGTTTGGAGGTTCCAGCAGGGGAGCACACTACTCTCACATGCTTAACGGAAGAATGGTCCTCCTCTCTCAGGGACGGTCGCCCCCTTTGACTGAGCGCACAGCTTTGGGAGGGACACACATGGAGGGGTGAGGGAGGAAGCGGACACCCGCCTAGCCAGCCAGATCAACTGAATCAACTCTGGCAATCCAGTGGGGTGATAGATATCACCACCAGATCGCCCTCCGTCCTGCAGTGTCTCTTGAATGGTCTCCTTGTGCCCAACTGTGGTCCTCTGAGTCCAGAGGATTCTTCCCAGAACATAAATCAGCTTGCATCTCTCCAATGGCTTCTCAATACTCTTGGAGTAAAGAGCAAACTTCCTGCGGAGCCCTCCCAGGCCTGCAGCCCCTGAGCCCTGCTGTGCTGTGACCCTCCCACCGCAGCCTACCGCGCCCGCCCCACACGCTGGGCGTCTCCCTCTTCCCTCTGCCGGCTGCCGCTCCCTCTTCTGGGCTCCCTCTTCTGGGCCGGCTCCCCTCTTCTGGGCTCCCTCTTCTGGGCCGGCTCCCTCTTCTGGCCCTCTTCTGGGCTCCCTAGAGGACCACTTCTGCCAGCTCCGCCCTTCTCTGATCTCGTGTAACTTTATGCCGCACAACTTTTCAGTCTCACCCTTCACTAGTTTCTTGAGTTTTTTTAAAATCACATCCCCCCTCACCTGGGCTGTGAGCTCTGTGTGGACAGGGAAGCAGTGTAGCTTAGTGGATAGAAGGACGGGCTCTGGACTCATACCAAATTCACGTCCCTTTTTACTACTCATGTGGGCCCTCCCTACAGGCAAGGGATATACCTGTTTTCTGCCTTAGTTTCTTTGTACATGAAAAGAGGGTGATGAGAGAACCCATCTCATTGGGTTGCCGTGGAAATTAAATGAAGCAAATCCACATGATATTATTAGAGAGGAACCTGGGTCATAGGCAGCGCTTAACAAGTATGAGTGACTTCTTATTCTGCTGGCTGCACTGCCCCTCCCACCTGGCAGAGTGCCCCCACCCACGCGGTATGTGCTTAATTAGAACTTGCTGGTTGAGGAATGAGTGGATGATCTGCCTTGCTCCTTCCAATAGCCCTGTGCAGTGGGAAGTTGGGATTATTTCCCTCATTTTGCTGAGAAGGAAAGAGCCCAGCGTGGGCTAGCAGCCTGCCTGTGGGCCCAGAGCAAGTCGGGGGTGGAAGCAGCAGTTGAGCTCAAGGCTCTTGACTCCAGGGTTCTGTCCATCGTTCGGGGGTGGATGGGGTCCTAGAGAAACCCTGCCGAGGCCTCAGCCATCCTCAGCCAGTCAGCAGCAGACCACCAGGACTTGGCTGTCTCCTTCTTCAGGGTCAATGCCAGAGGTCTTTGGCTTATCGAGATGTCCCTTTTGCCCCTTTCTCCCTGGCTCGGGGTCAGCTGTGATTAGGAGGCGTCTAGCCCTGTGTGCAGATGTCCTTGGGGACCCAGCAGCCAGAAGCAGGTGGGTGCAGGCCCTAATCAGGAGGAACCCCATACCGAGACCCAGATTCCTTAGCATTCCCTCATCGGCTGCAATGTGCCTGGCCCCATGCTAAGAGTGCCTGGAACTGTGTGGCTCCTGCTCCCCCAGGTCCCTTCCCTGCTGCATAGGGCAAGCCTCTGAAACACAGATCCAACCTCATCCCTCCTCTTCCCATACCTCCTCTGAGGTGGTGGACTCTCCACCACCTCAGCTCCCTGGGCCTGGCATTCAAGGCACTTCTCCTTATTCACAGCCCTGTCATTCTGAAACTCTTATGTACTTGAACACTTGTCTGTGCTCTTACTGCCCATCTTCCTCCTCCACACCTTAAACTCTGTGCCTTGTTCACTGCTATATCCACAGTGGCCCATTTAGTGTCAGGATCTTTTGGTGCTGTATGGATACTCAATAAATGAATAAATGAATGAACAAACCTTCTGTCCCCTGTCTACTGTCCAGTAACATCCCCTAAAGTGTCCCTGATGACATGGTTTGGCTGTGTCCCCACACAAATCTCATCTTGAGTTTTAGTTCCCATAATTGCCATGTGTCGTGGGAGGGACCTGGTGGGAGGTAATTGAATCATGGAGGCAGTTACCTCCAGGCTGTTCTCATGTGACTGATGGTTTTATAAGGGGCTTTTCTCCCTTTTGTTCAGGACTTCTCCTTACCGAGGCCATGTGAAGAAGGACGTGTTTGCTTCCTTTTCTGCTGTGATTGTAAGTTTCCTGAGGCCTCCTCAGTCCTGCTGAACTGAGTCAATTAAACTTCTTTCCTTTATAAATTACCCAGTCTTGGCTGAGCACAGTGGCTCACGCCTGTAATCCTAGCACTTTGGGAGGCCAAGGCAGGTGATCATGAGGTCAAGAGATCAAGATCATCCTGGCCAACATGGTGAAACCCTGTCTCTACTAAAAATACGAAAAAAAAAATTAGCTGGGCGTGGTGGCGCACACCTGTAGTCCCAGCTATTCCGGAGGCTGAGGCAAGAGAATCGTTTGAACCTGGGAGGTCGAGGTTGCAGTGAGCTGAGATTACACCATTGCACTCCAGCATGGACAATAAGAGTGAAACTCCATCTCAACAAAATAATGATAAAATAAGTAAATAAGTAAATAAATAAATAAATTACCCAGTCTCGGGTATGTCTTTATTAGCAGCATGAGAACAGACTAATACACCTGCCATGCCCCATCCTGGGTCTTACACTTCAGCAGTACCAATCCACACCTTGGCCAAGGCTGGTCTCTGCCTGGCATGACCTCCCTTTTTTGACCTGTTCCTTGGTGAAGTCTCAGCTCTTTCTTGACCTTCCCTCATGCTGCCTGCCCCACTGGTCCATCTTCCTGGTTCCTCCCTGCATTCTCCATGGCCTCCATCCCATGGATGACCTCTATCACAGGGCTGTGGGAACCATTAACTAACCTGGATTATGAGCTCCTGAAAAACCCATGTCTGATTCATCTCCTGAACCCCAGAACTGAGCCAGGTCCTTGGACAGTGTAGACACTTGGTAAACACTTGCAGACTTAGTCTTTCAGGTGAACTAGTTTAATCCTCACACACCCTGGGTGACAGGGGTTCTTTGTGTTGGGAAGCGTGCCTGCCACTGGTGAGTAGCAAGGGCGCTGTTGGGCTCCAGATGTAGAGTCCAGTGGTCCAGGACTGAGGCCATGGAGTTGGGCAGACCTGGGTTTGAATCTTGGCCCTGCCATGTGCCACCTGTGACCTCAGGACAGTTTTCCTACTGTTATGTGCCTCAGTTTGCCCACTTGTCAAATGAGGACACTAATAGGGTCTTTCTCATAGGGTTGTTAAGAGAGTTAAATGGGACAATCCTTGTAAAACACTTGGCAAAAAGTCTGGACATAGTAAGTGCTCAATAAATGTCTGCTGCTATTATTGTTGCCTTTTTTTTTTTTTTTTTTTTTTGAGACAGGGTCTTTCTTTGTCACCCAGGCTGGAGTGCAGTAGTGTGAACACAGCTCACTGTAGTCTCAACCTCCTGAGTCAGCTTCCCAAGCAGTTGGGACTATAGGCGCACACCACCACACCCAGCTAGTTTTTATTTTTATTTTTTATTTTTCTGTAGAGAGAGGGTCTCCCTATGTTGCCCAGGCTGGCCTTGAACTCCTGGGCTCAAGCAATCTTCCTGCGTCAGCCTCCCAAAGTGCTGGAGTTACAGACAGAAGCCACTGTGTTTAATCTGTTGTTTTTATCTTGACCGCATGTCTTGTGCTGTCTTCCACTAACCAGTACTCAGTTACAGCTACACAGAGTAAACTTTGCCAGAAAATAGAAAACAACAGTCCTAAGTCAGATTGTTTTTGACCTTTGGCTGCTAAGGCAAAGGACAGTGATATTCGAGATAAGCTCTGCCTATGGCTCTGATTGGAAGGCTGGGCAACTGGGTCTCTAATGATGATAATGATCTCTGACTCTGGGGAGGAGTTGGGAAGAATAACATGGTTTCCTCTGCAGAGTTTTCCCCAGCCCGGCCCAAACTGTCCCAGCAGCCACATCCCTAGGACCTGCCCCATCTGGGCAGCCAGGAGGTAAGGACCCCCCACTGTGAAAACAGCACAAATGGAAACGACCTCTCTCATCAATACCAAAGCCTTACCAGGCAAAACAGAGGCTTTTTGTGGAAACAGAAAACTGCATTTAGCGATCGCCTGCTCTGTGGCTGGAGTTTTGATGTCCGTGAGCTCTCCGGATTTTCCCAACCACGGAGCCAAAGGACCTGTGGGAAAGACTGTTGGTGCTTGCCACACAGCACACAGCTCCAGAAATTCGTGTAAGTATTTGGGAGCCATGTGACTCGTTCTGGCCAGTAGCTTGTGTGTGGAAGTAACATCGGTCACTTTTTGGCCAAGGCAACTGAAAACCAGTGTACCCCCTCCATTGCTTTCCTTCTCCCTGCCCTGGTGACCTTGGACAACACGTACCCCAGATGACAGAGTTGCAAGACAGAGCAGCAATGTGAGTGGGGATGTGAGGGGCAAGTCACCTACTTTATGTTAGGATGTAATTTGTTACCCCAGCAAAGCCTAGAGTAGTCCTGATTCATGTAGCATTATTTTTCTTGTTTCCAGATAAGGAAATAGAATCTTCTGAATTTGAAGCTGTTACCCACCCCCAAAAAAACAGGGTTGGTTTTTTCACCTGGTGAGTAACAACCAACCCTCCACGAGAATACAGGTTTTGATCAATAGGAGTTTTATTACTTATCGCAAGTCAAAAAAAGTACTGGGAGTATTCTCCAAAGCAGTGTCTCCCCGAGGGAAAATGAGAAGAGGGTTTTATGGGGTGATGGAGAGGGGAGAGGGGGCATCATCGCAGGTAGAGGAGGGGTCCCAGTGGCACAGATGCAGTGAGTCCTCAGGCCAGCACATAGGTCCCGTGTTACAACAGTGACGCTATAGCTCCTCCATGGGTAGAGACTTCAGTGTGATGGTGAGGAATGTTCACTTGGGTTTACCTCTAAGTTGCCGGGGTCTGTCAGACGTTGCTTCCAACTGACTAGGTGACAGCATTCCACATGGAGTTTGGGGAAAAGCAGGCTGCAAGGCAGAAGGCTGTAAAACAGGCTGATTGCTCGAGTTGATGAGTTGATTAAATTCCTATAGTCCCTGGAGACCCTCCCTGTCTGCTTACAAAGTGATTTGCTCTAGATCATCCAACTAGCAAATGGCAGAGCTGGGAATGTGTTATTGGCAGTTGGACTTACATCTTTTCAAGACTCATTCCAAATCAGAATTCTACGTTTCTCTAGCTCAGGATCTGAAGTTGGGGTGAGTCAAGAAAGCACAGCCAGAGGTCTTGGGCAGTGGCCAGGTGAGACAGGGGAATCTGGGCAGATCCATCAGAGGACATAGATGGGTGAGGGTCCCAGCCTTAGCCCAGGAAGTGGGGTTCAGGCCTTGTACAGGAGACACACCTGACAGCAATAACTCAAGCATACCCTGAGAATGACCCTATGTTCTAAGAAGAATGTTGGTTCAGAGTTTTTAGCTGGGGAATCGGGGAGTAGCCAACCCAGAGATTCACTCCTTATCCACAAAGAACATCTGAACCCCTGGCCCATTCCTTGGAATGAAGGCCATACAGGAGATGGAGGCCTTTTGTTTTGAGTTAAATAGAGGTTGCTAGGTAGAGTGTGCTGAGTGAAGATTGCTATATAAACTACATGTTTTTTACAAATGGCAGTGGTTCTCCTGTCCAGTCCACTGCCCTTAGACTATCCCATATGTAAGCCCTCAAAAAACCCTATGTGTTATTCACTGGCTTCGGGTCTCTTCTTTGGCCTCTTGGACATGGTGGCATGCCTATTGGAGTCAACAGGGGTCCAGCACAACTGATCTGAAGCTCCGGCTCCGGATCAGAAGGAAGTTAAGGGAGGGTTCGTGGTTATCTAAACATAAGCAGAATAAGCCCCCATATGGCTAAGGGATAAGACTGGCTCTTGCCAAGGTCATTTCCAGGGACCAGATGTCTCCCAAGTTCAAAGGAAAAAGTTCAGAGCTTAGAAATTCAATTAAGACTTTGAGGAAGGAGAAGAGGGGGCTGCCTAAGGAAAATGTGCTATAATAAAAATGTATTTTTATTCCCATTTCTGGCACTGAGCTCCAAAAATCTTCGGAATTTTCTGAGTTCTAAAAGTGTCTTTGTTATGCTAATGAGGTGACCTATGGTGGGCCCCTAGATAGTTTTAGGATGAAGATTGGTTTCCAGAAAGATTAGAGGGTTGGCATTTTGGGCCAGCCCAAGCTCTGGGAAAGGAAGGGGGTTGGAGGTCGAGTTCAATCATACAGCCAGTGACTTAACCGGTCGTGCCCACAAAATCAAACTGCAGTAAAAACCCTGGACACCAAGGCTTGGTGGAGCTTCCTAATTGGTGAACACACCAATGTGGCAGGAAAGCGATGTGTCTGTATTTCACAAGGAGAGGTCACAGAAGCTCCGCACCCCTCTCTCCAAACCTTGCCTTGTGCCTCTTCACTCCGTTAGTCCTTCTCTGTTTGTAATAAAACTGTACTTGTAATCTAGTATTTTCAATGAGTTCTATGAGAACTACAAAACCCAAGGGAGTCTGGGACCCGTGAATTTATAGCTGACTTTTTAGAAGTGTGAGTGGTACCTGAAATGTGTGGCGGCATCTGCAGTGGAGGCAGTCATGTGATGTTCTGAACTCTTAAACCTGTGAGTCTGATGCTAACTTCAAGACATTTAGTAGGTGTCAAAGTATTGGAGATAAGTAAAGGGACAATTATTTGTCCATCTGGAAGAAGAGTTTGAACAGATAGTTTGTTTGCAAGGAGCCCAGAGAAAGAGATTAAGTGTCAGTGTTCTCACCCAGAGATGCCAGCATCTACTGCTTTTAGTGGGTCTTCTTTGCATTGGTAATGGGAAGGCTTAGGTTCAGCTAAAAGACCCTAGCCACTGGGGACATCCAACCACTGTCCGTGCATTTCTTATAAGATCATCCTTATCATCACCATTATATTATCAACGCTATCACCCATCACCACCATCATCCCATCATCCTTGCTATTAACATCACCATCACCATTACCATTATCAACATCACCATCATCATCACTCTCTTAGTCCATTTGTGCTGCTACAAGAAAATGCCACAGCCTGGGAAATTTATAAACAATAGAAATGTATTTCTCACAGTACCAAAGGTTGGGAAATCCAAGATCAAAGCACCAGCAGATTTGGTGTCTGGTGAGAGCCCAGTCTCCACTTCTAAGATGGCACCTTGTTGCTCTATCCTCCAGAGCGAAGGAATGCTATGTCCTCACATGGCAGAAGGGATGGAAAGGGCAAAAAGAGGTGAACTCCCCCCATCAAGCCCTTTTACAAGGGCACCTAACTGCCAATCATGAGAGCAGAGCCCTCATGACTCAATCACCTCCCAAAGGCTATACCTCCCAATTCTGTTGCATTAGAGATTAAGTTTCAACATGAGTTTTGGCAAGGACAAAAACATTTAAAACATAGCAATCACTGTCACCATCACCATCCTCATCCCCAGCATCATCATCCTCACCATCATCACCACCATAATCAGTATCACCATCATTATCCTTATCATCACCATCACCATCATCTCCATTACCAACATTATCACCATCACCATCATCATCCTTACCATCATCATCCTCGCCATCATCAGTATCACCATCATCACCATAATAATAATCACCACAGTAATAATTATCATCATTCACCATTGCTATCATCATCATCACCATCACCATTATTATCCTCACTGTCACCACCATCACCATCACCGTCATCATCATTTTCACTATCACCATCACCATCATCACCATCACCATCACCATGATCATCATCCTCACCATCACCATCACTAACATTGATCTAGTGCTTACCATGTGCCAGATCCTCTCTTGAATTTCTGCCACACATTCCATAGCAGTCCAGTGAGGTGGAAACCATAGCTATCCCCATTTTACCTGAGGAACTTGAGAGCAGGAAAAGTGAAATGATTTCTCTGGTAAATGCCAGTGAGGGTCCACCAGGATCTAAAGCCCAGGCTACCTCATCGCAGATCCTGCGCTCACAGGTACTTTCTTGTAAGCTGCTCTGCAGAAGTCTTCCTGCTTCCTCCCCTTACCTTATTCCAGGCTGCTATAGATGGGCTGTGTCTCACCCAGAATTCATATGTCGAAGCCTTAACTCTCAGTGTGGCTGTATTTGGAGATAATAAGGAAGTAACAAAGGCGAAATGAGGTGGTCATAAGAATGGGTTTCTGATCCTGCAGCATTAGTTTCCTTATAAGAAGCAATGTCAGAGCGCTGTTTCTCTGCACCTGCTCAAAGAGGTCGGATGTGCACACAGTGAGATGGCGGCCACCTATAAGCCAGGAAGAGAGGTCTTACCAGAAAGTGACCATGTGGACACCTTGATCTCAGACTTCCAGCCTCCAGAACGGTGAGAAAACACATTTCTGTTGTTTAAGCCACTGGTCTGTTGTATTTTGTTACGGCAGCCTGAGCAGACAAATACACAGGTAGACTCAGTAAAGTGAAGGAGATGGGACAGGAAGTGTCATTTCCCTGAGCACCTGCTTGTGGCTTGCCAAGTGCTGACCGATCCATCAGGCACATAGGCACAGATCTAAGGCCCACGATACTTTTAGGGACCCTCAAAATATTTTAATTTCTTCTAAAAAATCATAAGATAATTTTTTCATGTTAAAAAAAAATTTCTAGGGTCCACAAACTTCTGCTATGGAAACAAGGACGCATGAAGGCACAAGTACCTAGAGCTCATGAAAGTCATGATGAAGTCCTATGTATCCCTGGCTTTGATCAGGCATCAGCACACATGGCCGGGGGGCCAAATCCAGCCTACTGCCTGTTTTTGTAAATACATATTGCCTGTGGTTGCTTTTGTGCAACAAAGATAGAGTTGAGAAGTTGTGGCAGAGATTGTATGGCTTACAAAGCCGAAAGGACCTACTCTCTGCTCCTTGGGAGAAAAAATATTGTCAACCCCTGCTTTGCATTCATTCATTGAGTTGATCCATGCCCCGTGAGGCTAGACATTTTATCCTTATTTTTCTAGATAAGAAAACTGAGGCTGAGCAAGGTGAAATGGCTTGTCGCAGATCGCATAGATTTGCAGCAAGGAAATGTTGACTTAACAGAAAGCTCTTGTTCTTTCTGTCGCAACCAGGCCCAGTCCGGGTGTTTGTTTGGTCCCCTTCCTTCCTGAAATTGCCCTCTTTTCTTGCTAACTACACAGAATGAAACTGCAACAATTAAGCAAAACTTGTTACCACAATTAATTTCAGTTCAAGCAATATTTTCTGTGCCAAGCCTGTTCCTATACTCGGTGCCATCAATATAAAGACAAAGGGCCGAGTGTGGTGGCTCACGCCTATAATCTCAGCACTTTGGGAGGCCAGGGTGGGTGAATCGCTTGAGGCCAGGAGTTCAAGATCAGCCTGGGTAACGTAGAGAGACCCCATCTCTACAAAAAATAAAAATAAAAATTAGCTGGGCATGGCGGCGTGTGCCTATATTCCCAGTTCCTCAAAAGGCTGAACCAGAAGTATCACTTGAGCCTAGGAGTTGAAGGCTGCAGTGAGCTATGGTGGTGCCACTGCACTCCAGCTCAGGTAACAGAGATCCTGTCTCTAAAATAATAATAGTAATAATAATAATATAATGGTAAAGACAAAGAAGACACACCCTCTGGGAAATTGTATAGGACAGTGACTATTACTTGAGTGTTCCTGCTGGCCGGAGTGGCCGTGATAAGCCATTCTCCCTCTCTGAGCCTTGTGGCTTGCTTTTCTAATCATGCAGCCAGCGTGGTTGTTAAGAGTGGGGCTCTGGAGGCAATAGACTAAAGCTTGAATCCTGTTGTGTAACCTCACCTGTTGTCTCCTCTATGAAACTGAGATGTGAATAGCTTCTCTCTCATAGAGTTGTTGTGAAAAGCAAAGGAACTCAACATGAAAATGCCTTCGAATGCCGCCACAGAAGGGGAGCTTAATGATGATTAACCACTGTTATTATTATTATCATTATTACGCACCAGGACCACTTAGATTTATTTTTTATTGTTTATTCTTAATTTTTAAAAATTTATTATTTATTTATTTTTGAGATGCAGTCTCACTCTGTCGCCCAGGCTGGAGTGCAGTGGCATTATCTCAGCTCACTGCAACCTCTGCCTCCCGGGCTCAAGTGATTCTCATGCCTCAGCCTCCTGCCCAGCTGGGACTGCAAGAACCTGCCACCATGTCTGGCCAATTTTTTGTATTTTGGTAGAGATGGGGTTTCACCATGTTGCCCAGGCTGGTCTCGAACTCCTGAGTTCAGGTGATCCACCTGCCTCACCCTCTCAAAGTGCTGGGATTATACAGGGGTGAACCACCATGCCCAGCCAGACCACTTAGATTTCTGGGCTTGGTGAGAAGGCCTCACATTGGGGTCTGCTAGAGACTTGGAATCTAGTCCAAAGTGTTTCTGACTAGCCACGTGGCTCTAGATAAGTCCCTTCCTCTCTCCAGGCCTCAGTTTCTCCACACAATCACCAGTTAATCTCCACCCAGCATTAATTTTCCCTTTTCTTCTAGACTGTCCTCGCTGCTCTCTCCCTCCTAGGCCTTGTTTCCCTCAAGGATTGCCTGGCGCGGGGCCTGCCCTGTGGCCCCATTGCCCACTTGGTGACTGCCACTGTGGCCTGCCCTCCAGTGACTCAGATGGGTACATCCTAGGTAAGGTCAGAATCCAGGTGCAGAGCCCACCAGAGCCCAGAAAGGCAAACAGGGAAGGAAATGAGAAGAACAGGTTGTAGCTGACTTAGCACCAAGGTATACCTGTTTGCCCAGAGGATGAAACAGAACCCTCCAGAATTTGGAGATTACCCCTCCACAACGGGGGCCCTAGAAGATCAAGCACGTCAGAGCTCGTGGGTGTGCAGTCGTGTGTACAGTTCACGTAGCTCATTCAGAGCCAGGTCTCTTCCCTGTTCATGCCACTTGCTTCCTCAAACCCTCCTTCTCAGCAGGAATCCTCATTCAGGGCCTCCAAGGAGGTCTCCGAGGACCCTCCTCAGTGGGAACCACATCTGAACCTGCTTCTGGCTTCCAGCTGCAGGGGCTGCCTCCTGCCCACCCACCTTCCTAGCTCTGTGCACCCAGCCACACGGGCCTCTTCTCTGTTTTTCTGTAAAGCCAAGTTTGCTCGCACCACTTTGGCTGATAATTTCTCTTTTTAAAGGCTGGCCCCTTTGATTCTACTTCTCCGGGAGGTCACCCCAGCGAAAGCAGCACTCCCCAAACACTCTTAACCTTGTTCTGTATTCTGCAGGGCACCTTGACTCTGGGAGGCTCCTATCTGTGTATTTATTGTCTGTCCCTCTGCCCCAGTGTAAGCTCCATGAGACCACAGCCCTTGTTCCTCCATCCTGACTGCCTTTGCAGGATCAGGGCAGCGCCTGGAGCATAGGAGGTACCAGTCATAGCTGCTGAGGGACTGAATGAGTGCATTCACTCACATCTTAAAACTGCATCTTTCCATCTTTTTTTTTTTTTTTTTTTTTTTTTTTGGCAGAGTCTTGCTCTGTCACCCAGGCTGCAGTGCAGTGGCACCATCTCGACCCACTGCAACCTCTGTCTCCCAGGTTCTAAGCGATTCTGCTGCCTCAGCCTCTCGAGTAGCTGGGATTACAGGCGCCTGACACCACGCCCATCTAATTTTGTATTTTTAGTAGAGATGGGGTTTCACCACGTTGGCCAGACTGGTCTCAAACTCCTGACCTCAGGTGATCCACCCGCCTCGGCCTCCCAAAGTGCTGGGATTACAGGCGTGAGCCACCACACCTGGCCCCATCTTTCCTTTTTTATGAGAGGAGGCTGAGGCCTAGGAGGAGCCATAAGGTGGAGAGATTTTCTGAGGGATCTAGCAGTGTGACTTGGACCCCAGGCCACGTGGCAGAGAAGTTGAGGGAGGAGCGCAAGCTTTGGAAACAGGCACCTGGGTGTGGGGCCTTCCTCCGCTTTACTAGCTGTGTGACCCTGGGCAAGTGACTCACCCTCTCTGAGCTTCTTCTTTATCTGTGAAATCATCACTCGGGTGGGTGGTGTTCTGGGAAGATAGAATCTGATGAGTGAGTGTGAGTGCGCTGTGTGCTGATGAGGGTGCGGGGATGGTGGTGGTGGTGTTTGTCTCAGACTCTGTGCTGCTTTGCCAGAGGTGGCTGAACCAAAAGGCTCTCAGGGGCTGCAGACCCCGCACCTGCCTAAAAAGCAACTCACAACTCCACCTGGGGTCTTCCGGGAGTTTGCAACCATGACCTCTAAGAAAACATAAACGACTCTGGGCTGTATATATTTTTTTAATTGTATAATAGTGAAATACATAAAGCATTTATAATCTTAGCTATTTTCAAGTGTACAGCTCAGTGGCATTAAGTACATTCACATTGTGTGCCGCCATCACCACCATCTATTGCCAGAGCTCTTTTCACCTTCCCCTGCTGAAACTCTGCACCCATGAAACACTAACTCCCCATTCTCCTCCCCTCACAGCCCCTGGCAGCCGCCATTCTACTTCCTGTCTCTATGAGTTTGACTATTCCAGGTAGGTCGCATAGGTGGAATTAGAGTATTTGTTCTTTTGTGATAGGCTTATTTCAATCAGCATAATGTCCTCAAGGTCCACCCATGTAGCATACATCAGAATTTCCTTCCTTTTTAAGACTGAGTACTATTCCATTGTGTATAGGCCCCATATTGTTTATCCACTCATCTGTCGTTGGACACGCAGGTTGCTTCCACCTGTTGGCTATTGTGAGTAATGCTGCTATAAACGTGGCTGTAGCTGGGCGCGGTAGCTCACACCTGTAATCCCAGTTCTTTGGGAGGCTGAGGCGGGCGGATCACCTGAGGTCAGGAGTTCAATACCAGCCTGGCTAACACGGCGAAACCCCGTCTCTACTAAAAATACAAAAATTAGCCAGGCGTAGTGGCGGGCGCCTGTAATGCCAGCTACTCGGGAGGCTGAGGCAGGAGAATCGCTTGAACCCGAGAGGCAGAGGTTGCAGTGAGCTGAGATCACGCCGTTGCACTCCAATCTTGGTGACAGGAGTGAAACTCCACCTCAAAAATGTATAAATAAGTAAATAAACATGGCTGTACAAATAGCCCTTTGAGGCCCTCCTTTCTTTTGAATAAATACCCAGAAATGAAATTGCTGGATCATATGGTAATTCTATTTTTAATTTGTTGAGGAACAGCCATACTGTTTTACACAGAGGCTGCACAATTTTACATTCCCACCGATGGTACACAAGGGTTCCAATTTCTCCATATCCATGCCAACACTTCTTATTTTCTATTTTTTTGATAGTAATCATCTTAATGGGTGTGAGGTGATATCTCATTGTGGTTCTGATTTGCGTTTCCTTAGTGATTAGTGATGTTGAGTTTCTTTGCATGTGCTTGTTGGACATATGAATATCTTCTTTGGAGAAATATGTATTCAAGTCCTTTGCCCATTTTTTAATTGGGTTGTTTTGCTGTCGTTGAATCATAGTTGTTTATATATTTTGGTTATTAACTCCTCATCAGATACGTGATAGGCAAATACTCTAATTCCATAGTTGCCTTTTCACTCTGTTGCTTCTGTCCTTAGATGCATAGAACTTTTATATTTTCATGTAGTCCAAGTTATCTATTTTTACTTTTGTTGCTTGTGCTTTTGATGTCATAGCCAAGAAAATATTGCCAAATCCAATGTCATAAAGCTTTTCTCCTGTGTGTTCTTCTGAGAGTTTTATAGTTCTAGACTATTTTAAAAGCCAAAAAAAAACATGGTAAAATGTAAAACGATCTCAGTGCAGCCTGGGGCCCTCTGACTCAGATGCCCCAAGCCAACAGTCTTGTGACTGGAGATCATTTGTGTCCAGTTTGTGGGCAGAGCAATGCAAGGCAAGCAGTGGACAAGCTGTCTGAGAGCTCCTTGCATCCCCACATGAGGGGCCTTGGTTTTCCCATCAGTAAAATGTACCCGCTTCATGGATTTGTGAGGATTAAATGAGAAGGAATGTAAAGCAACTGACCCTTCCTGGGTGTCTGAGGCCCTGATCGCTCTGAGCTGTGCAGGGCCTTAGCTGGGTCACCAAGAGAACTCTTGAAGATTTCAGACCAGCCCAATCTCTGCAACAATTCTTCCACAGAAGTGCAGCCCAATAATAAAATCAGGAATTCTCAACTTTACAAATAGCACTAGAAAAGATTAAAGAGGATCCGATTCCTAACCCACTGGACACTTGTTCATGCCCATTTTCCCTCCATCCTCAGCCAACCCCCAGGGCTCCAGCCCCTTCCTCGCCCAGCCTCACCCAATGCCCTCCACCCAGCAAGTACACACGCTCCTCCCTCCTCCACTCTCTGAACACAGATGAACTCCTTTCTGATGTGCTCTTTTCTTTGCCCTTTTTGCTAGGCCTGGATCATATAAAGCTCTTGTGAGACCTGGAGAAGCAGCAATGGCAAAACCAGCATTGTCTGTGGGAGGAGCCAGGACGTAAAAACAATCCAGGTTAATAAGTTTAAAAACATCCAATCAGTCAACATGGGTGAACTTTGAAAACACTGTGCTGAGAAAAGGAGCCAGTCACAAAAGCCCACATACGAGATGAACGTCCACAACAGGCAAATCTAGAGAGACAAAGTAGATTGTTGGCTACCTGGGTCAGGGGTGACAGCTAACGGGTACAGCAGTTCTTTTTGGGTGATGAAAATATTCTAAAACGGATTGTGATCATGGATACACAGCTCTGTGAATGCACTGAAAAAGATTAAACTGTACACTTTAAAAGGGCGAATTGGATGGTGATGTGGTTTGGCTGTGTCCCTGCCCAAATCTCTTCTTGAATTGTAGCTCCCATAATTTCCATGTGTTGTGGGAGGGACCTGGTGGGAGATAATTGAATCATGGTGGGGGATTCCCCCATACTGTTATCATGGTAGTGAATAAGTCTCATGAGATCTCATGATTTTATAAGGGGAAACCCTTTCCACTTGACTCATTCTCTCTTGTCTGCCGCCATGTAAGACCTGCCTTTCACCTTCCACCATGATTGTGAGGTCTCCCCAGCTACGAGAAACTGTGAGTCCACTAAACCTCTTTTTCTTTATACGTTACCCTGTCTCAGGTATGTCTTTATCAGCAGCGTGAACGTGGACTAATGCAGACGGTATTTGAATTATATCTCAATAAATCTGTTAAGAAAAATCTCTTCATCTACCAAAGATACATCAGTGCTCCTAGAGGCGAAGTTGCTGATCCAGGGTCACAACCAGCAAGTGACAAAGCTGGGAACCAAGACTAGTCTGCGTGGCCTCAAGGGCTGCTTTATTCCTCTCCCCTGGGCTGCCTCCCTCAAGGATAAGTGAGGAGGCAGAAGTTTGGCATTGTCCTTCTAAAATCAAAGGGGTATTAGCAAATATTTTAACAGTATTCTCCATGAGCGATCGGATGTGCTTTCTTCTTTGTTCTTTCTGTATTGTTTGAGTATTTTAATATCTTTTTTTATTATAAAATGTTTTAAAAAGAATACATTATTCAAGAACTATAGGTGACAGTAAGTTTCATGGGGGTCAGTAGTAAACAATTACTCTTGTCATTGCTCTGCTGAGGTGGCAGGTGCTTTTTAATGTGGCAGGCACGAAACCACTTTTGCAAAATGACATCAATGAGAAAATTGTGGCAGTGGGGGAGAGCTGATTTAGCCAGCCTGCCTTGTGCCTTTAGGCTTCGAGCTGCCTTTGATTATTCCTGGGCTAGCTTTGGAAGACATTTAGTTTACAGTTTAAATGATAACAGCCAGGCCGGGTACGGTGACTCATGCCTATAATCCCAACACTTTGAGAGGCCGAGGCAGGTGGATCACTTGAGGTCAGGAGTTTGAGACCAGCCTGACCAACATAGGGAAACCCTGTCTTTACTAAAAATTCAAAACTTAGCCAGGCGTGGCAGTGCACACCTATAATCCAAGTTACTTGGGAGGCAGAGGTAGGAGAATCACTTGAACCCGGGAGACGGAGGTTGCAGTGAGCCGAGATCGTGCCATTGTACTCCAGCCTGGGCAACAAGAGCGAAACTCCGTCTCAAAAAAAGAAAAAAAACATTGATGACAGCCCTTCCCCAAAACTCAACCACCTTCCTAAAGCTAACGAGAGGCTGCCAGACTACAGAACAGGAGCCTGAATTCTGCTAAGGTATAGACATAAACAACCACCAGCCATTATTCCACAGGTCATAAGATACGCAACTCCCCAGTCACACCTGCAAATAGCATCACTATGGTAGAACCTAAGTTTGGCCTTTTGGAAATATCTTTTCAGATTTTTTGCATGTCTGACACCTAGGGTTCCACCAGGATCCACCCTCCGATGGTGGCTCCATCTGGACCCACCCACTCTCCTGTGGCCCCTCCCGGAAGCGATTCAGGGCAGGAGGATCATTTCCTACACCGTTTGGATTATACCCCCCAACCAGTCAACAGCCACCCCATCCCTTTCCCCAGACTACCTGTGAAAAACCCTAGCCCGTGAATTCCAGGGAGACCGATTTGAGTAATAAGAAAACTCTGGTCTCCCGTTCAGCCCGCTCTGTGTGAATTAAACTCTCTCCATTGCAATTCCCCTGCCTTGATAAATCAGCTCTGTCTGGGGTGTGGGAAAGAGAACCCACTGGGCGGTTACAGGCACTGGACTTAGTGTATGATGCACGATGTGGAGGCAACGGTTGTTCTCATTTTACAGATGAGATCAGTTAGGTTTCAAGAAATGAAGTTGCCTGTTCAAGGGGCACAGCAGGAGATGGCAGGGCCAGGATCCACCCCCAAGTCTGTGGGTTCCAGAGTCTGTTTCTGGAATTTAGGTATTTCCCATGGAGGCATATTGTCTAGATCAGTAGACACAAGGGTCTGGCCACTGGCCACACTCATTGGCCATGATGGTTAGTTCCAGACTCTGCCCTTGTGGAGGAGATGAAGTAGAGAGGAGACGGCACAGGGAGCCATGCTGTATAGGAGCAGTTGGGGGTCTGAGGAGGAGGGACTGGGGGCATAACACTGTCACTGCTTGGTCTTGGCCAGTTGGTGCTGGGGAGTGGGGGACTTTGTGAGGCCAAGGAGGAGCGACAGAGGGAGCTGTGACCAATGGTCAAACTTGGATGGGAGATAGGTTAGGATCTAACTGTCCAGAGATGAGATTGGTCAGCCGTGTGAAGTAGTGAGCTCCCCATCACTGGAGGTGTGCAAGCTGAGGTTTGATTTCAGCTTGTCAGAGATGATGAGGGGTGGCTTTATGCATTGCGTGGGAGTTGGATTCGATGATTGTATTAGTCAGCTTGTGCTGAGTAAAATCCCACCCTACCCCTGCTCCACCAAATCTCAGTGGCTTACCACAAGCAGTTATTTCTCATACATTGGTCTTCAGGTCAGCTGTGGTTCAGCTGGGCTTGAGTTCTTTTCAGAAAGAAATAGGGGATATGGCAACAAGCTAGCACCGAAGCACGAATGTAGCCAGATTCCCCATGGTGGGCAAGTGGCAGATAGATCTTAGGATAATAATTTTGGAATAATATTCAGGTTGAAGCTGTTGCCTCTGCTGTGTGATGTGCAATCACTACTCTCCACAGTCCTAAAACTTGAGTAAAAATCTTTTATGTACAGAAGCTTGTGTTCCTGGCAATGGGGGAGTGAGATGATCAGTCCAGCGTTCAGCATGGGAGAGAGTGGGAAGCAAAGGTAGCATGGAGAGTGAGAACTCAGAAAAGGAGATGAGCGCCAAGGCTGACTGAGGGAGAGGGAGATGTCTAGAATGGGGGTGTGAGTTAGTTTCAAGGAATACGCTTAGCCCAATAGGCTGGAGGGGACTCAGGGCCTCCAGGTGGCTGCCATCTGACTTACCTTTGGGGTAGTTTTGTGCTCTATGGAGAATCCTTTGCAGCTTGGGTTAGCCATCAACCTAGCGCTGAGACAGAACAGTGTCCTCACAGCGTTGGGGAGTACAACCTGGGGTTGGGTGGACCCTCAGAATAGACCCCAAAGCCAGAATGGAGTCATTGCAGTCTGAAATCAGCCCTGGAGTCTTGTGGAGTCCCTCCACTCTGGGCTGGCTGTTCCAGGCAGAGTGTCAAGGCAACTGCAGTGTTGAGAGAACTTTCTAGAACCTTTCAGCCAAGCGAGTCTCCTGAGGCAAATGTACAAGAGGCAGGACAACCCCAGGCAGCTCTCTATCGGGGTAAGTCAGAATACAGTGTGACTGAGTCTGGAAGAGGGATGCACACGGTCCAGGGAGGCTGGAAGGGAGAAGCCGGTGAGTGCCCCAGGAGCCTCCACACAGGCTACCTGTGAGCAGGGCCTGGGAGGATGGAGCGGGGTTTATCTGATGGCAGCAGGGAGGAAGGGCTTTTTAGGTGGAAGGAGGAACGTGAGGCAGAATCTAAAGGAGCATGACACACAGCCTCACTAGTTAACAGGAGCTTTTTATCTCTTTTCCCATGTATTTCTCTTTCCTGTTAAAAATGGAAAATGTATTCAGATGTATGCTAATTACGCACCCCACACCCGGAATAGAAAAAGTCGTAGGCAGAGGCTGCAGAATCGTCACTCCTGCGGTAGCTTCTCGCGGTGAGAGATCACAGAGGCTGTGGCTTCCGAGGAAGGTCCGCAGACCCCGGTGCTCTAAGCCACCCTTGGGGCAGCTACGCTCAGCAGAAAAGTCGCAGACTGTGCAGCCTCACGGAGCAGGGTTCAAGGCCCAATGCGGGCACTTTTAGGCTGCGTGACCTTGGACAAGTCATTTTGCCTCTCTTAATTTTCATTTCCAAAATCTAAAATAAGGATGCAGGATAAGGATACAGGCCCATCCTCCTGTCACTGTGTCTCCTCCAGGGCCAAGTGCTTGCACTGTCTCCCTGAGCGTTTGCCAACTGGAGGCCCAAGGCCACCTCTTCCTTGATCTAGAAGCTGCCCGGCTGCTTGACCCAAAGCACAAGAGCACCTTGATCCGTCTTTCACTCTGTTGTTAAGGAGACCTTTAAGAAGGTGAGAGCAGCCAAGCAGGAAGCACACCCATCTTCCCTGCTAGAACTCAGGCCAGCTTCCTGGTGACCTCTTACCAGGGTCAGCAGCACTAGCTCCATCAACAGGACCTGGATTCCTGTGCCCCTGGCTTCAGGGGGATGCCCAGAATGGAACTGTCTCCCTTTGACCCCACACAGAGCAGGTAAAGCAGTCTCCTCTTTGGATCTGGAGGGCTCTGGAATGTGTAGAGCCTGGGCTAGAATTCTGGTTCAGCTGTGACACCTTGGGCAGATCCACTCACCTCTCTGAGCCTCAGTTTCCTCACAGTTAAAATGGGGATGACAGCATTCACCTCACAGAATTACGATGAGGGTGACATTAAATGAGATAATATAGGCAAAGTGGCAGATGTATAGTGAGTGCTCATAAACGGCAGCTATTTTTACCTCCATGAATGCACCTTCAGACTGTGCTAGGTTTTTCGGAAGCTCTCATTCCCTGAGAACCCTGTCCATGCTCTGAACCCCAGCTCAGAGTTTGTGATCTTGCTTGCCTCTCCCTGCACCCCTGTTTTTCTTGCTTAACCTCTTTTTGCTAAAAGGAAACTGAGGCTTAAAGAGGTGAAGTGAAGTGTCAGAGCTAGGATTCCAGCCCACCGTTCTGATGACAGATTTCGGGCTCTCTCCCCACTCTGTCACTCTAGTGGGCAGCTCACATTTGGGGCCAGGGTCCCGGAGGCCCTTCTGGACTCAAGGAAGGATGTCAGCTCCAGGAGAGGGAGCCTGGGGTCCAGCAGTGCCCAGCTTCCAGAGCACTTGGCACAGTGGTGCCAAGATTGTGGGAGTGCTCACCCAGGGAGGCAACGAGGGGTACATGGTCTGAGAATTTAACGGCAATAATAAAATCAACTGAAAGTTAGCTTGCTTTTAAAATTATAACCATGTGCCTGCAATTCTAAACAATGTTCATGATATAATACCCCTCCTTGAAGAGAAATTGTTGGTCTATGTCTAAACAACTGCTGTGGCTGTTATCGAGAATTCGTGCATGTGAGTAAGGCATGAGATCTAATGTATTATGAGAGTAATGTACATCAGCTTCTGATTAGCACGTTTTTATCACTTACTCTTTAAAAATATTATTCTTCATGGAAATTAATTCTTCTTCTTCTTTTTTTTTTTTTTTTTTTTTGAGACAGAGTCTCACTCTGTTTCCCAGGCTGGAGTGCAGTGGCATGATCTCGGCTCACTGCAACCTCCACCTCCCAGATTCAAGCAATTCTCCCGCCTCAGCCTCCTAAGTGGCTGGGATTACAGGTGCACACCACCACACATGGCTAGTTTTTGTGTTTTTAGTAGAGGTGGGTTTTCACTATGTTGTCCAGGGTGGTCTAGAACTCCTGGCCTCAAGTGATCCACCCACCTTGGCCTCCCAAAATGCTGAGATTACAGATGTGAGCCACCATGCCCAGCCTCTACATGGAAATTAATTCTGAGCGTTCCTTGTCACACAGTCAGCCTTGACAAACTCAAATTCAGCTGTACATTCTTCTTTTGGGTATAAATTTGTAAAGATGCAGAGTTGTTCGAGTTCACTTTGGATGAAGTTTGTCTCTACCCCTGTGATACTGTATATTCCTGTGTTTGAACAATAGATTTGAAATAAATAGCACAGTAATTGTAAAGATGAAGAAACTGACCTTGAGTTTCTTTAACTCTGTCATTCTGCATAATCACTTAAAGCTCTTATTTGTGTTTAAAATTTAAAACAGCAAAGTACACATTTTTAGATGTCATATTTTTGTTTGATAGTGTAACTTCCATTTACACATGAAAAATATGTTTCATGATTTCATTATTATTTTATTTCAGAGTATTATAATTTAATATTCCCCTTGTATAGAGAAGAGGATCTAAAAAATTGTCTTATCTGGATCAGATATGGTAGATATTCCCTGTCAAGGAACAACCAGACTGAAGCCAGTTCCCTGGGGAGCTGGAGCAACCTCTGCCTCCCTGCTCAGATCAGGACTGACTGTCCAGCGGTCTAGGGGACTGAGGCCATGTGCTGTGGTCTCATGAAGGAGGCAGTGGCCAATATGACATGGAAACACAGACTTTGGAATCAGAAAGACCAGGTCTGAATTCCAAATGGCTGTGTGGCTTTGAGTAAGTTACTTCACTTCTCTGAGCCTCAGTGTCATCATCTGTAAAATGGGAGATGCCAACAGTAACTATCTCCTGGTTTGATGAGAGGGTTCAATGAGATAATGTTGCCAAATTCTGCCCAGCCCACAGTTGGTGTGCAAGGACTGGTGGCCACTGGCTTTTTTGTTGGTTTGTTTTGGTTTTTGTTTTTTTGAGATGGAGTTCTGCTCTTGTTGCTCAGGCTGGAGTGCAATGGCAGGATCTCAGCTCACTGCAACCTCCGCCTCCTGGGTTCAAGCGATTCTCCTGCCTCAGCCTCCTGAGTAGCTGAAATTACAGGCGCCCGCCACCGTGACCGGCTAATTTTTTGTATTTTTAGTAGAGACAAGGTTTCACCATGTTGGCCAGGTTGATCTCAAGCCCCTGACCTCAGGTGATCCACCTACCTCGGCCTCCCAAAGTGCTGGGATGACAGGTGTGAGCCCCCATACCCGGCCCAGTCATTGTTAATGATGTAATTTCCATTCATCAAGGGCTAGCAAGGAAGGAAAAGATTGGAAGTGAAAGTGCCTTTGCAACAATTATGACAGGGGCAGACATTTGACCTGACTGTATCTTGCTTCTAACCCCCACGCTGTCCTTGCTCATTCCTAGATGTATACTGAGCTGATTATGGGAGGAATTTAGTTTATAGTTTAACTTTGAAAAAAAGATGATAACAGCCCCTTCCCAAAACTAACCAATCCTTCCTTGGGGATTGGACTTACTTTGTAAGACTAACATTAGCCAGAAGATCGGAAGTTACAGCTCGAGAGTCACGCAGCCAGAGGCCACAAGATTCCGAACCTCCTAACTGCTTCTGTAGATGGCATCACTATTATAAGACCTGAGATTGGTGTTCAAAGTATTGTTAAGGCCCTGAATTCTGATGGACCAGCTGGCACCACCTAGACTGGTAAACTGGCTCATCTGGTCTTGGATCCCCACCAAGGAACTGACTCAGCACAAGAAGACAAGCTCCAGCTCCCTATAATTTCATCCCCGACCCAACCAATCAGTGACCCCATTCCCTAGTCCCCTGCCCACCAAACTACCCTTAAAAAATCCTGGCCTTTGCAATTTCAGGGAGGCAGATTTGAGTAATAATAAAACTGTCCTTCCACTTAGCTGACTCTGCATTTATTAAACTCTTTTTTGTTGCAAAAACCTTCTTTTCTCCAGTGCACTGCCTTTTCTGGGCAGCAGGTGAAATGAACATATCAGGCTGCTGGCCCATTTCAGAGGCAGAACAGGGTGTGAGTGTGGGCATTTCCAGTGTGATCCCTGGCAGCTGGGATGAGCAGAAGAACAGAGGTTCTGTTATGGGCTCAGGTACAAGATCTGGAGGGTATGATTTCTCAAGTGAAACTAGAGATGGAGAGTTTTCAGTGAAATCTTTCATTTTAAAATGTTGGTTCAAATACTTCTAAAACACTGTGAGGGTCAAACAAAACAAATGTGTGGGCTGAATGTGATCCATGGGCCACTGGTTAGCAACCACAGTCTAAGAAAAGATGGGTCCTGAAATACAATGAGAAGAAAGTCTGTTGCTCTGAGAAACATCAATTAATCTTTCTTTTCTTTCATCTTTGGCTCTCTAGCTCTGCTTTTCCTCTTCCCCTGTTTTGACTCTCCTCTACTCTCTATTTCATCTGTAAATGTCTCAGTAGTTATCTTTGAAATATTAGCACTCTTTATAATGTAACCATAATACCATTATCATACCTAAAATAATAGCAGTATTTCATCAAATATCCAGTAAGTATTTGATACTTTCCCTGTCTTATATATATATGATATATATCTTATATATCAACTCATATGTTCTAATTCAGTGTTTTCAAACCCTTTTTCATCATGGTCCCCCTAAGGAGCTTTCATAGACATATTTTCCCAGTCATCATAGCCTTCCCTCTCCTAATGAAATTTTAATAGCACAGATATACTCTATATTTCTTTGGATTCTGCAGCCCTTTGGAGAGCCACAAACCATTATAATAGCTAAGATTTTTCCATCATCCAAGAAGCAGTTTTTGCTCCACCGGTGACAATGGTCCACCACCACCTTGAAAAATGTATGCTCTAGTGAGATCCATATGATATCCACACATAACAATTGGTTGATGTGTTCTCTTAGACCTCTTTTAAGGTTTCCTCTCTATCTCTCTCTCTCTCTCAAGTTTTAAAAGCAATTAAGAAAATAATAATGTGTACATCTGTCTTTTAGAATTTCCCCTGAATTTTAGCTGAATTTTGCTGTCTGCATCTCCCTGGTGTTGGTTACCATGTTCCTCTGTCCCATGCATTTTCTGTGTATTGCTAGCTGGATCCAGTTGCGTTAATCAGGATGGGGATTGATTTTTTTCTTCCTCTTTCTTTTGCAAGACTATATCTTTTACTGATGGGAACAGACATTGATGATCTGGTCTAGATTCATTAATTTATTAGGGTTTCTCTCCCTTTAAGTAAATTGCTTCTAAGAGTTAATTCCTCAAAAGGCTGAAAAAATTTGCATTTCTTAAGGGTTGATTCATTGCACTCCCTGCAAAGAATGTTTTAAAGCTCCTTAATCTAAAACACAATGGCTATAATTAAAAGTTTAGCTCTGGTGGCTCTTGGAGGGCAGCAAAGTCATACATGTGAAATTCGTGTATTTCACAGCTCACTACAAACATAAGGAGAAAGGATGACCCAATCAGAAAAGTTCTTTCTGCCTTCTTTCCCTCCTTTGTTCCAATCATGAGTATTTACTAAGATCCTATCGTGAGTGCTGGATTCTCTCTTAGTACATAGGACCCCGTATTGAGCCAGCCAGAGTGGGGAGCTGGTGTTCCCAGAATAAACCTGTTCCTGACATGCAAGACATATCTCCAAGGTATTTTTAGGTGTTGGTGAGGGTGCGGGGAGATAGCTCCTTTAAAAGCCAAATCCTCACTTGGAAGAGAAAGAGGTTCACCAGAGGCTGCAGATCTGGTTAGAGTGTAATCTTTAACACAAAGCCAGATTGTACAGGGCAGGGTTTAGCCAAAGACTTGCTTCCAATGCTAATGAAGCAGAATTCCATCTTGAAGGGTGGAAGGAGGAAGCGTGGGGATCCAAGAGGGGCTAAGAACAAGATCTGTCTTTCTCCCCGGCTGGTGTCTCTGGTGCCTAGTGGATGCTTGGAACCAACTCTTTGAATAAATGAAGACCAAGTGAGATAATATAGAGAAAAATGCTTTTGCAATCTGTAAAATGCTGTTATAGAATACTGGTTTGTTGTTTATTAAGGTGAATATTGACCTTGACCTTGGAGAGTGAGGGTGGGGTAAAGAATGTAGGGAGGAAAAGGAGTTATTACGTACCAGGTACTTTAAAAACATGGGTCTTGTTTAATTCCTGTAGCCCTTGTGGGAAGTAGGAATTCTTTTTTTTTTTTTTTTTTTTTTTTTTCTTGAGACAGAGTCTTACTCTGTCACCCAGACTGGAGTGCAGTGGCATGATCTCAGCTCATTACAACCTCCACCTCCCGGGTTCAAGTGATTCTTCTGCCTCAGCCTCCTGAGTAGCTGGGATTACAGATGTGCACCACCATGCCTGGTTAATTTCTTTATTTTTAGTAGAGATGGGGTTTCACCATGTTGACCAGGCTGGTCTCGAACTCTCAACCTCAAGTAATCCACCTGTCCTGGCCTCCCAAAGTGCTGGGATTACAGGCATGAGCCCTTGAGCCCCTGTGCCCTGCCAGGAATTCTTATTCTATGATTTGTCGGATTCTACACATTTATTTTGTCAACCTAAAAAAAAAAATCAAAAAGCTCAAGATCTAGTTGAAAGAGTTTATTCAAGAGCAGTGCGGGGGGGCGGGGGTGGGTGGGGTGGAAGGTGAGAATGGTCTATATTATGTAGGCGAAAATGGAGGTGCTAAACAGTATTGTAAGGTTTTCCATACAAAAGCTAACATACAGATACAAGATTGTTTGGACGATTGATTACACTCTAAGGGGGTTGCTTAACATTCACTTGTGAAAAAGTAACAATCACCAGGGTCTCTGTCTCCAAAGTCATTTAGTCTGTTTGAATAAAGAATAGGGGATCTGGTTAATACATAACATTTCAACACAAAGGTCAGGAAGCAAAAAACATCCAAAAACAGCCGGGGTTATGTGACTCAGTTTACAAGGCTTAACTTTTCCCCTGGCCACAATACATTTGGAAGTCCTGAAATTTTATTTTCTTTTTACAGTTTTGATTTTGCACATTCCAGAAACACACTAGACTGGGTGCTAGACAATTCTGACAATCCCTCCGTTTCTTTATTAATTCATTCAATAAATATGTATTGCGTGCTTGCTCCAAGCCACTTTGCAAATGAAGACACTGGAGTCAGTGCCTTGGCATGTCACTTCATCCCTCTGGAGTTCGGCTTCTTTAAGTGTGAAATGAGAACAATACAACTGGCTTTACTGGTCTCCTGGGAGGCTTCCCTGAGAACCTGGTGCATGGTAGGGACTGGCCAAAACAGCAGGGCAGGGTAGCCCAGCCTGAGTTTTCCTTTGCTGTGTAGACCTGGGGTTCTTATTTGGATGATATTCTAATTGGGGACCTCTGTCCACTTTGTTTTTCTTCCTTCCCTCCCCTCTTACCCTCCATTTCTTCCCTGTCTAGGCAATGCATGCTTATGTAATTATGCCCTTACTTAAGAAATCCCACAGGCTGATCTTGAAACAAACCAGGCTTGGAGACCCCATCGGAGACCCCACATAGACTCTCCTGCTTGGAGGGAGTCGCAAACAATTACTTCACTATCATCTGACTGAAGTCAAGATAGCTCCAACCCTGACAGGCGAGCCAACGAGACTCACCACAGACCCCGCACCCTGCACCACTCCCACGTGTCTCCTATACCAAGTTTCCCTTTAAAACCCTATGGTAAATTTTAAAATTTAAAATAGTACTTCAGACTGGGCGCGGTGGCTCATGCCTGTCATTCCAGCACTTAGGGAGGCTGAAGCCGGCGGGTCACCTGAGGTCAGGAGTTCGAGACCAGCCTGGCCAACATGGTGAAACCCTGTCTCCACTAAAAATACAAAAATTAGCCGGGCGTGGTGGCGGGTGCCTGTAATCCCAGCTACTCAGGAGGGTGAGGCAGGAGAATTGCTTGAACCCAGGAGGCGGAGGTTGCAGTGAACCGAGATAATGCCACTGCACTCTAGCCTGGGCGACACAGCGAGACCCCATCTCAAATATAAATAAAATAAAATAAAGTACCTAAGAATGCTAGTTCACCATCTTCTTGATTTGGTGGGTCTCTGATTAAAACTGCTTTCCCCACAACTGATCCTCGCTCCTCCTGTTCTGGTCCCATTATAATACCATTTCCTTGGGGGAATTTTGGAAATGAGGGACAGTATTTTTTTTGTTTGCTTTTTGTTTTTTGGTTTTTGTTTTGAGATGGAGTCTTGCTCTGTCGCCGGGCTGGAGTGCAGTGGCCCAATCTTGGCTCACTGCAACCTCTGCCTCCTTAGTTTAAGCGATTCTCCTGCCTCAGCCTCCTGAGTAGCTGGGATTACAGGCACCTGCCACCACGCCTGTCTAATTGGGGCAGCTTTTTTGTTGCCATGAGGATTGTGAATGCTTTCAGCATTTAGGGGAAAGGCACAAGGATGCTTGGGTCCTGCTGTGGGCACAACAGTACTGCACAGTGAGGCATGAGGAAGAATTGTCCAAATCTCCCCAGATATTATAATGTCCCACCAGGCTAAACAGTACAACTGCAGATCAATAATACTCCAATATTTAATAGGGAAAAGCTTTCACAAAATGATATGTAAAATCTCAGTAACTCAGGAGAAGTTTCTTACAGAAGGAGAGGCTTGAATGGAAGAAAAACACTGTCTTGTGATGATTGACCAATTTCTCTTTTATGTGCATGTAATTCATCGTAGACCATATATTTCCAATCTCATGTTTAGTTGAAAAGAGTTTCCAGCCAACAGTATAGTTACTACAAAAAGAGTCATTGAATACTGGTAGCAAAAGAGATTTGATATCTCTTTTTGAGATGGAGTTTCGTTCTTGTTGCCCAGGCTGGAATGCAATGGCACAGTCTCGGCTCACTGCAACCTCTGCCTCCCGGGTTCAAGTGATTCTCCTGCCTCAGTCTCCTGAGTAGCTGGAATTACAGGTATACACCACCATCCCCATCTAATTTTTGTATTTGTAGTAGAGACGGGTTTTGCCATGTTGGTCAAGCAAGTCTCGAACTCCCGACCTCAGGAGATCCACCCACCTTGGCATCCCAAAGTGCTGGGATTACAGGCATGAGCCACCACGTCCGGCCTGATACTTCTTACAACAGACTTAGATCTGAATTGTACTAAATAAGTGGAAATATATGAAATGCAGAAATCTCACTAAGTTTCATGGAATAAAGGTTTCGAAAATATTTAAAATGATTGCTGTTCAATATAATTTTATTTTTCTTATAGCATAGTGATAAGAAATCTATGTTCTAGAAATTGCACATTAAAATCATTTATTTTGGGATTGCCTGATATTTTTCCTTTTCCTTTTTATTTTTATTTATTTATTTTTTAGACAGAGTTTCACTCTTGTAGTACGGGCTGGAGTGCAATGGCACAATCTCAGCTCACTGCAACCTCTGCCTCCTGGGTTCAAGTGATTCTCCTGCCTCAGCCTCCCAAGTAGCTGGGATTACAGGCTCCTGCTACCACGCCTGGCTAATTTTTGTATTTTTAGTAGAGACGGGGGTTTCACCATGTTGGCCAGGCCTCAAGTGATCTGCCCACCTCAGCCTCCCAAAGTGCTGGGGTTACAGGCATGAGCCACCGCAGCCGGCTTATCTTTTTAATCTAATAAGGTTTTCAGTTGACCACAAAGATTTTCTTAAGTCTTTAGTGTTATTATTTTTCCTTTTCCAGACCATACCTTACGTGTTGTCTCCTGTTAGAAGAAAAACTTTAGACAAATTAAATGTAACAGCGTTTAATTGAGCAAAGAACAAGTGGTGAATCGGGCAGCCCCCTAGCCAGAATAGTTCAGAGGTACTCCAGCACTGCTGCGTGGTAGGAAAAAATTTATAGATAGAAAAAGGAAAATGACATACGGAAAACAGAAGTGAGGTACAGAAACAGCCGGATTGATGAGAGCTGGGCGTTTGCCTTATTTGAACACGGTTTGAACAGTTGGCTGCCTATGAGTGGTAAAGTCTGGCTTCTGGGATTGGCTGAGACTTGGCTACTTGTTACAAGAGTAGGTTATGTCTGTTCACACATCCAGTTAGGCTACAGTTCACTACTTATAGAGAAACCTTTAGGCAGAGCTTAAAATATGTAAGGAAGCAGCTTCAGGCTAAACTTAAAATTTAACACTCCTCTCTAAGGATACAGAGTCCCAGGTCTTGAGACTGAGTGAATGCCTCAGCGTATACTAAAATTTCAAGACAGAAGTTATGTTTGCTGGGATACTTCGTCACTACCCTGTCCTTTGTCACAACACGGAGAATTATTTTGACACTACGCTTATAAATAAGGCCCACCTACTTTGCGAGAATATCACGCATCCTGATTTTCTCCATTAGTCTTGGCATGTTAACCAAACTCCAATGAAGGTTATCTCCCTTTCCTTATCACACGTCAGTCAGCCTAGTCTATTTATACCGACCCTAACACTGGCTTTTAATCTGAGGTCTACCCTGCCTCTGCTCCTTCACGTCTCTGTACTTCTTACACCTTCTATAAGGCATCTCAGCACCTTGTCCTCTTTAATCCAAATTTATACACTATAAATAGGAACCGGCATCTGACTACTTCACTGTGTCTTCTATATAGTCATGTCTGAGCACTTACTCATTGAAATATGCATTATTGCATTATGGATTTTTAAATATTTTCTTTTATATGTGTATGTATATTTTTGGGTGTGTTATATATATATTCACATCTTGGGTGTAGGTAGGTTATGTTATCTAAAATTTCAGGATAGTAAAGGGAACGCTTTTTTTTTGTGTGTGATGGAGTTTTGCTCTGTCACCCAGGTGGAGCGCAGTGGCGTGATCTCAGCTTACTGCAACCTCTGCCTCCTGGGTTCAAGAGATTCTCCTGCCTCAGCCTCCCGAGTAGCTGGAATTACAGGCGCCTGCCACCACGACCAGCTATGTTTTGTATTTTTAATAGAGACATGGTTTCACCATGTTGGCCAGGCTGGTCTTGAACTCTTGACCTCAGGTGATCTGCCTGCCTCGGCCTCCCAAAGTGCTGAGATTACAGGTGCCCAGCCAAAGGGAATACTTTTTAAAAACTGAAACAAATCAAACTTCCCCCTCAGAAATATATATATTTTTTAACAGCAAGGATTGGATACACTAGAAATGCATTTTTTTCTGATTTGCTTTCAAATATTACTACAAAACTATTAATTACAAAAAATGATTACAAAAAATTGATTACATATATTGATTGCATTGCGTGTAAGGGGCTGAGTGCCTTGTCTCCAGAAGCTCCCGATGACACTGGGGCTCTGTGACTGAAGCCTTGTCCTGCAGCCACAGCGTCCATCCTAAAGGGTTGTCTCTTCACTGCCCCCTCTGCCTCGGTCCCTCCTGTTCCCCTGCAGCACTCCAGGGTGACAGGCTCACCGCGTTCCTCCCCGCTTACCAGCAGTCTTTCAGGGCTTTCAGTGTACACAGCATGAGCACTTCACGTTTGCACAAGGCAGGCCCAGCCACTGCTTCCGCCTCTGAACTCTGGGGAGGCTCCATGGTTGGAGGGATCCAGACAGCCCTTATGTCGTGCCCCTGCCTCATCACTCTGGTGCATTTTGGGGTCTTGTAATGGCTAAGGCAGGCAGGATGCCCTGCTCAGTGCTTCCCAAATGTCAGTGTGTGGAGTCCCATCATGTAGTATCTGCCATGTTCTGCCGATGTCATGAGAAGGCTGTTCAGAGCACAGATTCTAGATGGAAGGTGCCTGGGTTCAAATCCTCCCTCAGCTGCCTCCTGTGTGGCCATAGAAAATGACTCAACCATGCTGTACCTCTGCTTCTCCATCTGGGAAATGGGTATAATAATGGCACCTGCCTTACTGGGTTGCTCTCTGGCTTTAATGAATTAATCTGTGAAGAATGCCCAGCCCGTGGTAAGCATTACACAATTGCTGGATACACATTGTTTAATATTTTCTTGAGATCAGCTCACTTTTTAAAAATTTAAGTTTAGCTTTGCTCTAAGAAATAATTCTCCTTAACAGCACAGATTGTAGCTGCTGTTTGTATGTTTTTCCCATTTACTTTCAAATAAGCACCTGACTATTAAAATGAAGACTGGCGGTCTGCATATCACATGTCGACAGGGTGGATATGTCCCGTCCCTTCCATCCCAGAAAGAAAGGCTCACGTGGGGATCCCCAGTGTCCCAGGCCCAGGGAGGTGGAGGCACTGCTGAGTACTTCACCGATTTGACAGTTGAGGAAACTGAGTCCCAGGTCTTGTCCAAGACACTGAGAAGGCGATTCCCCTCCACCGCCCGCAGGGCAGGGGTGAGGGATCACCTCCATATTCATCACCGTGCTCCCAGGCACTGCTGGAGCCTCTGAGAGGAGACTGTTATTCCGTTTTTGCTGAAGTCATGCATTTTGGAGCTATTTGGCTTCTTTCACACCCACCCCTAGTGGGGGTGGCTGTGGGAATCGTGCTCTGGCAGATAATTAAAATTTCAAATGAGTGAGGAGCCAGGAGGCCTGTATCTTCTGGAGGAGATGTGCTAATGGGCTTGAAGTGAGGGCCGCAGCTGTGGGGCCAGGGAGAGGGCCTGAGAGGACATGGCTGGGCCGCCCCGGAGCTGCTCTTCCCCCCACCAACCCCTCCACCCTCTACTCCCCTCCCTCGGCTGCAGAGGCCTCGCCCCTGCTGGAGTCCCCTCCCTCTCTCCCAGCCTGCACATGGCCTTCTGCAGGGGAAATGGGACTCTGGCTCTCCTGGTCACAGCCCTTTGGTGGCTTTGCACGGCCTACAGCAGGGAAATCTCAAAATAAGACCCCCAGACAAACTGCAGCAGCAGCACCTAAGAACCTGTTAGAAAAGCAAATTCTTGGCCCCACCCTAGACCTGCTGACCCAGAACCTCAGAGATGGTGCCCAGAAATCTGCATTTCACAAGCCCCCAGGTGGTCCTGATGCTGGCTCCACACAGGATTGTTGATGTAAGTGAGCTTACTGTTCAGGGTGGCCGGCCCAGTGCCTGATGCTGAGTAATTCAACAATGATGACTATTTATTGATCAACTACTATGTGCTAAAGACTGTTGTTGGTGTTTGGGATAAATCTATGAACAAAATGAATCAAGATCCCTGCCTCGTGGAGCTTTATAGTCTAGCTGGGAAATACAGAGCACACGTAAAAATAAACCCCAAAATACAGTACCTCAGTACATGACACAGGCTGTTAGGAGATGATAAGACTATGGGGAAAAGAACAGGAAAGGGCCATGTGGGAGGATCAGGAGTGGCAAGTGGGCAGGTGTGGCTGCGTGGTTTTGCCATTAAATAGAATGAGTGGGGACAGAGACATGTGAGTGAAGACTTGCAGGAGGGGATGCATCAGCCAGCAGACATCTGGGGAAAGGCATCCCCAGCAGGAGCAGACATAGGACCAGAGCAAAGGCCTCTGACAGCACCCGCCTCGCTTGCTGGCGTAGCAGCCGGGCGGCTGGCAGACCAGGCATAGTGAGAGAGGGGAGTCTGACCTGAAGGGGAGGCCAGGATGAGAACAGGGCTGGACCTTGCGGGCCTGGCAGACCTCTACTTAGAACTGAGACTTTCCTCTGAGTGGAATGAGAGTTACTGGGAGTTTTTTGAGCAGAAAACTGACATTGATGGGACTGATATTTGAAAAGGCTTGCAGTGGGTGCAGGGTTGAGAAAAGGCTTAGGTGAGGGTGGTGGTAGGTGGGGGCCTCTCAGGAGGCTGCCTTAGAGTCCAAGCCAGGGAAGACGGCAACGTGAACCAAGGTGAAGAGTCGCAGGTTACAAGATACGGTTGAGCAGAGGCAATGAGGTTTCCTGGCAGAGTGGATGTAGAGTGGGAGAGGAAGCGGGGAAATGACCAAAGATTTGGTCAGACAGGACAAATAAGTTCTGGAGCTATAGTGTACAATATTGCAACTAAAGTTAATAATATAAAGTCTTGTGTAGTTGAAAATTGCTAGGAGAGTAGCTCTTAAATACTCTCACAACAAAAAAATAATAAGTAGGTGAGGTGATGGAAATGTTAATTAGCTTGATTTAACCATTTTATGATGATACAGATATCAAAACATTTTAGTGTACACCATAAATATATACATTTTTTATTTGTCAACTCCACCTTAATTTTAAACAAGAAAAAAAAAAAGGAAAAGAAAAAGAAGGAAAATATGGCCAGGCATGGTGGCTCACACCTGTAATCCCAGCACTTTGGGAGGCTGAGGCTGGAGGATCACAAGGTCAGGAGTTTAAGACCAGCCTGGCCAACATGGTGAAACCCCATGTCTACTAAAAATACAAAAATTAGCCGAGCATGGTGGCTCACACCTGTAGTCCCAGGTACTCAGGAGACTGAGGCAGGAGAATCGCTTGAACCTGGGAGGTGGAGGTTGCAGTGAGCCGAGATCGCACCACTGCACTCCAGCCTGGACAAGAGAGTGAGACTCCATCTTGAAAAAAAAAAAAAAAAAAGAAAGAAGAAGAAGAAGGAAAATGTAAGAAAGGAAATGTGAAGTCAGAGATGATATACCAAGGTCTCGTCTGAGTTGGTGGAAGAAGGGGGTCGCTGCAAACGGAGACAGGGAAGGTTGTGGGTAGAACAGTGTTTCAAGGGAAGATCTGAGTTAGGTTTAGACATCTTAAGTTTGTCTATCAGATGACCGAGGAGAGATGGTAAGTAGGAAGTTAGACTCAAAGCGGGAGTTCAAGAAAGTGCTCTGAAGACGTCAACTCGAGACTTGTCAGACAGATGACATTTAAAGCCTCAAATCTGGCTGGGAGCTCTAGGGAAGAGAGTGTTGGCAGAGAAGAAGTCACCAAGGACTGAGCCCTGAGGCACAAGAACATTTAGAGAGAAGGAAAGAAAATCCTTAGAGCAAAGGAGGCTGAGAGGGAGATCAGAGGACTAGGAGGGATCAGGAGGATGGGGTATGGAGCCAGGAAGGGCGGTGTTTTTCGGAGGTGGGAGAGATGCTCAACACAGCGGAGGGCCCTGCAAGAGGAGAACCAGGCCCCCACCTGGGATCTGTTGATGTGGAGTCACTGGTGACTTGGGCAAGAACAGCTTTGGTGTAGAGTTGGGGGAAAAGCCTGACTGAAGTGGGTTTAAGGTGAAGGGGAGAATTGGAAGCCACAAGCATGGTCAGCAGGAACTTGCCTACAAAGGGAAACAGAGAAATGGAGAGGTATCTGGAGGTGGGGTGGGGTGGCGTAGGTGGGATCCAAATAGCAGCATCACCAGGGGTGTTTTTGCAAACTAAGTGTATGGGGCTATGAACCAGCAGTGATGGTGCCAAGGGGTGGCTGGAAGAGGGTAGAGGGGAGTGGGTGGAGGGCGTCTTAAGTATCTGCTCCCACATCTCTATCAGCCACCCACAGTCTTGTCATACCACATACAATCTCAATAAAAACACTGTGTCTGTGCTGCAAATGCAGCATATTCAGTCAATTTGGGGCGAGGCTGGGCCTGCATATTTTTAGCAGATCCTCAGGTGATTCCAGTAAGTGCTGCCACTAGTCTAGAAAATTCTCTGCCTGGATAGCTCCTAATCCTTCTTCAAACTCCAGATCAGTTGGAAAAACTTCTCTGGGTACTTTTTTTTTTTTTTTTGAGACGGGGTTTCCCCATGTTGGCCAGGCTGCTCTCAAACTCCTGACCTCAGGTAATCCGCCCCCCTCAGCCTCCCAAAGTGCTGGCATTACAGACATGAGCCATCGCACCGGCTCTGGGTACTTTTTGAGACAGGAAAGTCAGGGGCAATTGTGTGGGGGTCGTGGGTGAATGTGCCCTGGGAACATGAGGCATGAGACACTCTTTATCCTTCAGTAGCCAGGGATGTTCACAGAATGGTGAAGAATTGTTGAGTTTAGAAATAATGTTGTCAGGCCAAGCGCAGTGGCTCACACCTGTAATCCCAGCACTTTGGGAGGCCGAGGCAGATGAATCACAAGGTCAGGAGATCGAGACCATCCTGGCTAACACAGTGAAACCCCGTCTCTACTAAAAATATAAAAATTAGCTGGGCGTGGTGGCATGTGCCTGTAGTCCTAGCTGCTTGGGAGGCTGAGGCAGGAGACTCACTTGAACCCGGGAGGCGGAGGTTGCAGTGCACCGAGATCACGCCACTGCACTCTAGTCTGGGCAACAGAGCAAGATTCTACCTCAAATAAATAAATAAATAAATAAATAAAAGATGGGAAAGCTATGTTCTTAACATTTTTGAAATGATAATTGATCCTAAAAATTGTTACCAATACTAATGCACAAAGCATTTTATAAGTTTTAGACTAGTAATAAAAAATAAGATACTAAAACTGAATTTAAGACTGTCTCAAAAAAACAAAAATAATGATAATGTTGTCTTGTAGACTCTTCAGGATTATTTGATTCTATAGGAGTCTGTGCTTTTCATGGTCTTTGAGTTAGTTACAACTCTGCAAGTTGTAGAAAACTGACATTGAAGCAAATGACTCTTGTCCATAGTGACACAAATGAACTTTGCTGTGGAGACTCAGTTGATTTCTGCCCTGTGGAAGGTCAGATCTGCAAATGCTAACAACTTCATTTCAACATTCCCGATTGCTTACTCAAGGGTCTGTTCCTCAGACTCTCCTTTGAACCTGTTGTACGAGCTTGTTGGTTCTCTCATTATTAATGAGCTCAATATGATTTTGGACACGTATTCGTTTTATATTTGTGTCACAGTCATGAGCTTCCCTTTTAAAAATGATTCTCTAACTGTTTTTAATTTGAAAATGGTGGCTAGTGTGCTCTGTGATGAGTGGAGAAAGAAAAATCTTAGAGAATGCTTGATTTGTGAGCATTGTCCAATTCCGGCCAAAGGGAGTTTTGCTAAAAAGATCAAGGGTCTTCTTGTGGAACTCAAGGGTAGGCAGAAGGGCCAGGCTCCATTTAAACTGGGAATGGGGCATGCAATTCTGTCCCCAGGCTGCTGCCCAGGCTGGAGGACAGTGATGTGATCACGGCTCACAGCAGCCTGAAACTCCCGGGCTCGGTGATCCTCCTGACACGGCCCCAGGAGTAGCTGGGATTATAGGCATGCATAACCATGCCTGGCTCAGCCTTTTTAAGGAAGTCTCTGATGTGCTCAGAGATCACCTGCTTTCAGAAGAGCTGACCTCAGGATGCTATCCCCTCCTGGCCCCATCAGTGCTGGCCACTGGTGAGGGGGTGGGGGTCACAGAGCAGCTCTCCATATTGGGCTGTCTATTACAGGTTATCATTCATCTGCATTGGCACCTTCAGGACTCTAGGAAGACAGAGTCAGCCACCAGAAGCCTTGGGCTGTCCCTTCCTGAGCACCTACTGAATGCTGCATCCACTGGACCCCAAACCCCATTTTACCAGAGTTTCTCAAAGTGTGCTCTGGAGGCCACCTGCATCCACATTGCCCAGGGAGCCTGTTTAAACAGTCAACTCTTAGGGCCCATTCCAAAGCTATAGAACCAAACTTTAAGCAGGCGCCCAGGGACTCTGCATCTCAGCAGACTCCCTGGGTGATCCTGCTGTATACCATGGCTTGGGAGTGGCTGTGTCATGTCAGCCCTGCAGTTAGGAGCACAGGCCAGGGACCTGCTCCTCTCGGCTCTCTGAAGAAGGTGGGGAAGCAGTAGAAGACCTTCTGTGCCGAGGCTGTGGGGCCCTGCAGGGTTCCGGTCCCACAGGCAGTTTGGAGAAAACTACTGCCAGGGTGTCCTCTGCACAGAAGGCTAACCCTGGGCTGCAGGGAGGGCCCTTCTCTTCACTCTCTTTCACTTAGGTGGGGGTGGGGGAACAGCAAGCAGAGAGAAGAGAATGAGTCACACCAGGCTCCATTCCTCACTCCACCACCCTGGTCAAGCTGCTTCACTCTTTCATCCCGGTTTCCTTACACTATATAGTGGGCCGTCATTGGCGAAATGGATGTTAGCTGTTTGATGTCATCAAAACACTATTGGTGTCTACGCTATTTCCTCTCCTCCGGTATTATCGCTTCCCCTTTCCTGGGAGGAGCCCTTTTCCCACACGAAGTGCCTATGGCTTGGGTCCCTCCATGAGTCACATGAGGACAATGAGACCCAGGACCAGGCCTTCGGTTGAAACCACCGGGAAGAAAGGCATTCTCCCCATTGGCTGGGAGCCGTGGGACTGTAGGCTGGGGGCCAGCTTCTCTCCACGAAGGGGAATTTTGCCTGGGAAGGAAGCCAGTGTAGGGGACAGCAGGCTTGAGAGGAAGGAGACCAAGGAAAAGTCGAGATGACACCCAGTGAGTCCCTGGATGCAGTCAGACCCCAAAGCCAGGTCTACCCCAGGCGTAACGTGCCAGCAGATTCTTTTTCTGTTAAAGTTAATTAGAGTTGATTTTCTGTTGCTGAAGGAGTGATAGAAGGCCGAATGCAAGCAGCAACTACCAAATCAGAAGCTTGTGTCTGATGCTAAATGGTGCATCACTGCTGTCTGTTTAGCACTTGGCGACTGGGATCCTCTTTAGCTTCTTATAATTTGAGCTGGATACTTGCTCTTTTTCCTTTATTTCACAGCTTGACCCACAGTAACAGCCTGCAGAGTTGAATGCTCCTGTGGAGAAGGCATGTGGCTTTTGGCTAAGTGACTGTCTTTTTTAATTGGCTGCCTGGAGGGTGTTAAGAAATCAGTGCAGAAGAATGCTGGGCTTGATTAGTGATGTCTGCCACGAGAGCAGAAACTGAGTGCAGGTGTGCAGGCTACATCCTTGCCAGCGTGAATTAGTCTTTGATGTTGTTTATTCCAAGTCAACAAAATTTGACTTCCCCAAATTGGTTTCCCAAAGTGGTGCCACTTGCCAACCCAATTCAGGAATTGGAGCATAGGAAGATTTATGGCCAGAGGTGACTGTGGCCCCTGTGGTGGAGGGGAATTCATGAAGGACTAGGGCTGATGGCCAGAGGTCACATTCAGCCTCTTTCAGGTTCTGGGTGCCAGTGGGCAAATCACTTTTCCGGGGCCCCATTGACTGAGTCTGTAATAAAAGGGAGTTAAACTTGAGGCCCCCCCACCCCCGCCCACGAACTTGTCTGCCAGAAACACTGCCCTGTGCAGTCCTCCCACTGGACTTAACACCCCGATGACATCAATTTACTTGTCATTCCCCAAACACACTTTGTCTCTGTGTCTTTGAGGATGTTTGTCTCCCTGTGAGATGTCATCTTTAGCAACCCCTCATCAGTCCTCAGGGCCCTCCTCAAATGTCCCTTCTTCTACCTCAAGCAGGGGCTGTCAGAGCCTTCACTTGGGTTGAGGCTATTCCGTGGCTGAATCTGTCACCCCCCACCAGGCTGTGAGCTACTTGAAGGCAGGTCCAGGTCTGATTCGGCTCATGCCCCAGAACTTGGCAAGTGACCTGGCACAGACAGAACAAGAGCTCAGTCAATGTCTGCCGAATGAATTGGTAAATGACCACTTTACAGAGACAGGAGGCGGCTTAGAAATGGAGGGAAAGGAAAGATCCTGAGGAGTTATTCCTCCCTCCCTCCCACCCTTCCTTCCTCCTGCTCTCCCTTCCTCCCTCCCTCCTTTCCTTCCTCTTTCCTTTCTTTCTCCTTCCTTCCCTCCTTCCTTGCTGCCTCCCACCCTCCCTGCCTGCCTTCCTCCTTTCCTTCTTCCTTTTCATTCCTTCTTCCCTCCCTCGTTCCCTCCCGCCTTTCTTCTTTCTTCCTTTCTCCTTCCCTTCTTCCCTCCCTCCTACATTCCTCCCTCCCTTCCTCCCTACTTTCCTTCCCCCTTCCTCCCTCTCTTTCTTTTCCCCCCTCCCTTTCTTTCTTCCTCCTTCCCTTCCTATTTCCCTCTCTCCTCTCTCCCTCCCTTCTTCCTTCCTTCTTCCCTCCTCCCCTCCCACTTCCTTCCCTATCTGTCCCTTCCTTCTTCCCTCCCTCTCTCCTTCCTTCCTCCCTTCCTTTCTTCCTCCCTTCCTCCCTTCCTTTTTCTCTTCTTCCCTATTCTCCTTCCTTCTCCCTCCCTCCCTTCCTTCCTCCCCTACTTCCTCCTTCCTTCTTCCCTCCCTCTCCTCCCATCTATCTTCTCCTGTAGAATTTCCAAGCAGAAAGAGCCTTTGAGATTGCTGTCATTGCCTTTGGAGATGAAACCCCTGCCTTATGGAATTGGCCTGGGCTGTCTGGGCTAGAGGGGTGGGAGGTGGCCTGTTCTCCTGATCTGCCTTCACCTCAGAAGGCTGTGCCACCGCTGCTGCTTCTCCAAAGAGTCAATCAGAAAGCACTGTTTACATGCTAAAGCCTGTTTTTCTCTGAACTTCCTGCAAATTGGACGGAATGTGCTAAATACATAATGAATCTGCTAAACTCTTTAATGCACTTGCAGCTCTTATTGATTTCCTCGTTGATTACATATAATTTGCTGAACTGATTTGGCTGTGTGACTTGAAAGGCATTTGGGAAAAATCTCTGTAATTTGTCACTCAGCTCACCCTGGACTTTAAAATGAATACAGAATGATACATTAGAAAAAGTTTCAGGGTTGTGATCCAGATTATCTTCAACGGATGACACCACATTCAAAGGAACAATACTGAGTTCCAATTATATGCCATGCTGTGTGGGAGCTGCTGGGGTTTCGCTGATGCCCAGGAGGACATTTCTGACCTTGGCATGTTCACAGTCCAGTGGGGTGGAGGGTGGTGGATAGACAAGCCTGCCACTGCTTGCAAGTCAGAGATTGGGAACACGGAAGAGGAGCCATTAAGTTCATTTGTGAAGGTCACAGAAGTCTTCAGAGGGAATTTGAACTTTGAGCTGGCAGGCCAGATGTGGTAGATATCTGTTGATCTTGCCTGACCAGCTTCCTTTCTCCCTTCTTTGATAATAGCACCCAGGTTGGCTGGGCGAGGTGGCTCATGCCTGTAAACCCAGCACTTTGGGAGCCCGAGGCAGTTGGATCGCCCGAACTCAGGAGTTTGAGACAATCCAGGGCAACATGATGAAACCCCTTTGCTACTAAAAATACAAAATAGGCCAGGTGTGGTGGTGGGTGCCTGTAATCCCAGCTGCTCGGGAGGCTGAGGCAGGAGAATGGTGTGAACCCGGGAGGCGGAGCTTACAGTGAGCTGAGATTGCGACACTGTACTCCAGCCTGAGAGACAGAGTGAGACGCTGTCTCAAATAATAATAATAATAATTAACCGGGTGTGGTGTCATACACCTCTAGTCCCAGCTACTTGGGAGGCTGAAGCAGGAAAATCGCTTGAGCCCCAGAGGCGAAGGTTGCAGTGAGCCGAGATCGCGCCACTCCACTCCAGCTTGGGCTAGAGTGAGGCTCCATCTCAAGAAAAAAAAAAAGTAGCACCCAGGTTTTCATTGACAAGTCCCATCCCATCCTCCATCCCACGAGGTCGTGATGGAACAGCTGTTCCCCCCCACCTCCACATCACAGGCAAGATTTGGGTCCTTCAGACCTTACACTTGAAAATCTCAATTTGTCACAGCATCTTATAAGGACAGAAGGTAGTTGCAGCCTTGACATCCCCAAACTGCCCTGGAATTTCTACTGCTGAGACTCAGGCCCTACCTGGGTTCTTTCCTTCTGGAATCTCAGCCAAGAATCCTTTTTAGGGTCTAGGAGCAGCTCAGTACCAGAGTGGGTTTCTCTTGCTCACAGTCCTAAGTGGTACAGTGGGGGGAAGCACCTTTCTCTCCATCCCGCTGAGGAAGAATCCATCTTTCCTCCCTGTCAAGACCACGACCCATGGCCATCCCTCTGTCAGAGCCAAATGCCATGACTTCCATATTACATTTTCCTCCCTGAGCTCTCCACTGACCTCCAAACTTGTACATTGATATAGTTTGGGTGTTTGTCCCCTAAAAGTCTCACATTGAAATTTGATCCCCAGTGTTGGAGATGGGGCCTAGTGGGAGGTGTTTGGGTCACAGGAGTGGATCCTTCATGAGCATCATGGTGCCATCCTCATCCTTAAGGTAATGAGTGACCTCTTGCCTCTATTAGTGCCTGAAAGACCTGATTGTTAAAAAGAGCCTAGCATCTCCTCTCTCTCTTTTTTTCCTTCCTCCCTTGCCATGTGATGCCTCTTCCCCTTCCCCTTTTGCCATGATTGGAAGTTTCCTGAAGCCCTTACCAGAAGCAGATTCAAGCACCATGCTTCTTGTATAGTCTGCAGAACTGTGAGCCAAATAAACCTCTTTTCTTTATAAATTATCCAGTCTCAGGTGTTCCTTTGCAGCAACACAAGACAGACTAAGACAACATCAAACTGCCTCACTAACAGGGCCCCTCAAGTGTCTACTACACATCCAAACCACGTATCTTCATTCCCACTCTCCTGTCCCCACAACCAGCCAGTTCTACTCCATCTTGGTAATGATATATATTACTATCCAGCCTTTAGCTCAAGTGAGTTGTCATCTCTCTGCTTGGTCCTCTCTCTACCAGACTAACCCCTATCCATTCACCAGTCCTGTTGGTTCCACCCCCAGTTCCATTTGGAACACATCCTTGACCCCACATTGACTCCATCAATCTAGACTGAGGCATCGTCTCTCACCTGGGATCTGCAGTAGCTTCTTAAACCCAACCTTAAACTCTACACCCCTATATACTCCTCTGCTTAAAACCCTTCTAAGGCACCCATTGCAAGTGAGATAACTATTCAGATTTCCCACTGCAACCTGAACATGTAGCTTCATTTAGCCCCTTCCCACTTCTCTGTCTTCACCTCCTACCTCTCTTCTCTGTGTCTAACCCTCAGCTGACTGTGCTTTCTGTGCCTGGAAACCACAGAGTTCCTCAGGATCTTTGCACTGGCATGTCCATCTGCCTGGATTGTTCTTCTTATAAAGGTTCTTAGGTCTGGCAGGGCTTGGAGTAGACCCACCTGCTGCAGCAGTCCTAACACTGTGGAGACCATTGTGAGGGACAAAGGAACCCCAGGATCTCTGCCATTTGCATGAGACCAGTGAGACAGAACACTTGCATAAATTAGGCAAAGGAGAGTTATTACTCAGAAACAGGCAGCAAGGACAGACAGAAGCCTAATATTCATGGTGAGCCAGTCTCCTAAGGCTCAGGAAAGTGTGAGCCCACGGGAGACTCAGAGAAGGTGGAGTGGCATCTGTGCATGCCCCACTTTGCTTTGTAGTTGAGAAACCCCAAAGCACTCCACCCTGGGTTTATATACCCTGGGTGTCACTGGGATCTCTGAGCTCAAGCATTGCAGGACATCCTGTTCTAGGATGAATGCAGACCCAGGCCAGGTTGTTCTGGACTTTTCCTCCTTATATCAGGATGTTATATTGTCAGTACATTCTGCTCAAGAATTGCAAGCAAGAAGGGAAAGAGCTGAGTTGGTCAAGGTCATCTTAGGACCTGTCCTGCACTTCTGCCCCATGTTTTCTTGGTGACTCCTTTTGATCATTCTGGATCGGGGGCTCAATTCAAAGGTCATCTCCTTAGTGAAGACCACCTTGGTCACACCATGTACCCTTTCCTCCACTTCAAGCAACTCTCTCACATTGTCCAGTCTTATTTTCTTCATTGCAGATCCTGCTGCCAGTTGTCATTGCATTCATCTGTTCAATTGATGGGTGTCTGTCTTCTATGATGATGAGGGCTCCAGCAGAGGAAGGTCTTGTCTGTTTGTCCATCACTGTATCACCACCACCCTGCACATAGTGTGTGCTCAAATATTTCTTTTTTACAAAAAAATAAGTGAATGAATGAACAATGAATGAATAGCACATATCTCAGTTTTTGCATTTGCTGGATTATTCATGTAACCATTTCTCCTGGTAGACTGAGCTCCTTGAGGACAGAGATTGACTGTTTTTAAAATATCAGTATTCCTAGCACCCAGTTGATGGCCAACACATAGCAGGTGTTTGATGAATGTGTGTTAAAGGAATGCAGAAATCAATGGCATCTGTGGCAGAAGGAGTAGTATAGGGGAAAGTGTGGAGACTTGATTTGCATTAAACAAATTTACACACTCCATTCTGGGAGAAGCACTGGGCACAACTCTTTTTATGGTACTAAGAGTGCATGTGACATGCACACAAAGTATTGCAGGGAATTGGTGAGGCAACAGAGTTCCACTAATTAAGTTCTTACAACAAACACCCCTCCTACCTGAAGCAGCACAATAGAAATAATTTTCAAGGATTAGACTCCATAGGGAAAAGAGAGAGAAGTCAAAAATTTCCAAGATAAGGCAAGTGGCAGGAAGGGAAGTTGAGAACTTTGATAAAAACACAGACTTTGTAAGATTGCAGGGCTAAAGGGACTGAACTTTCTTCTAGGCTAGGGTTCTCATGTGTTCATAAACATTAGAATCATCTGAAGATCTTGATAAAGGGGTAGATTCCCTGGGCCTATCCCCAGAGATTCTGATTCTGTAAGTCTAGGGTGAAATTTAGATGTTTGAATCTGCATTTTAACCATCACCCCCTGGTGATTCTGACATAGGTGGTCATTGACTCCAGACCACAGAAACCATAAGCTGAACCAAACTCTATTTGATACTTTGAATTCTCTCTGTAACATCCCTTCTGAAGGCTTTTCATTCCCCTGTGATACCCCTAGTGATGGGAACTCACTTTTTTTGGACATCTAAGACTGTTAGAAAGTCTTATTCCAATGTGGTGGTGATGGGGTTGGGAGGTGGGCAGGGAATGTCATTTGAGACAGAAAGCACAGCATATACAAAAGCTTCTAAGAAGGAAAATGACAGGTCTGTTGCTGAAGGGCAAGGGATATAAAACAACTTAAGCACCGGATTACAGGAAGATTTGAGGAGCCTAGAAACTGAAATTGCAGGTTGAAACTATGTCAGGGAGACCTTGGATGCCAAATGGTGGAATTTGGATGTCATTGCTAGACACTGAGGACTTGTTGAAGAGTTTTCAGCACAGAAGATCTTACCTAAACCAACAGAGCTGGGGTAAGATTACTGTTTGGCATGGCTTAGTCCAGGACCCAGTTCCTTCCTTCCTTCCTTCCTTCCTTCCTTCCTTCCTTCCTTCCTTCCTTCCTTCCTTCCTCCTTTCTTTCTTTCTTTCTTTTTTTTGGATGAAGTCTTTCTCTGTCACCCAGGCTAGAGTGCAGTGATGCAATCTTGTCTCACCACAACCTCCGCCTCCCAGATTCAAATGATTCTCCTGCCTCAGCCTCCCGAGTAGCTGGGACTATAGGCACACACCACGACTGGCTAATTTTTGTGTTTTTAGTAGAGATGGGGGTTTCACCATGTTGGCCAAGCTGGTCTCAAACTCCTGACCTCACCATCTGCCCACCTTAGCCTCCCAAAGGGCTGGGATTACAGGCATGAGCCACCACACCCGGCCAACCCAGTTTCTTTCTCTTCCCTTCTCAGCTTCCTCGGTGTTGACTTTATGACCAGGCCTCATGTCACAAGATGGCTGCAGCAGCTCCAGCTCTTCCACTTTCTCTCTTATTCTTCTCTAGGTGGGAAGAGCCTTAGTAGATTTCTTAAATTCTCAGGAAGGGTCAAAGCATATCTCATTTTCTTTACTTGAGTCTGTTGCCCATCTCTGACCCAATCACCATGCCTAAGGCAATATGATAATGGGTTGGCCAGGCTTGAGGCACTTGTCTATGAAAGCAGGAATGGAGTCAACTCCACAGGAAACAAAGGACCTGACGGTGAAGGATAGGTAGTCACATAGAAGAAGATTAGATGACTCAGTTTAGAAGTACTGATTTAATATCTGCAGAGAACTGCTCTGCTCTTAGATGTGCGTGTTGGGTGAGGGAGAGGTGGGAACTGCCTCTGTGGCAGGAGAATTAGGTGCTAGGAAGGTGAAGGTGCAGATGAAAGCAGTGGAGTCGCAGAAGAGGAATGCTTTGGAGACATACCAGAGTGCGTGATGCATAGAGGATCAAGTCCAGACTTAGGCATTTACCTCCTGGGTGGCCTTGGGGCATGTACTCATTTCTCAGGGTGATGATTTTCATATGTAAAGCAGTACATAAAATGTTTCCTTCTGAGAGTTGCTGTAGGGATTGGGGGAACTTATGTGAAGTCCCTGGCACTTAAGTACTCAATAAAATGTAGCAATCATAATATTTCCTTGATTCTATGATAGCATTGATTGTAATTGAACATTGGTTTAATGAGATTTGGGAAAGAAAAAAATAAAGCTGCCATATCAATTGTGGGAAGTATCCTGATTGCAGAAATGTTAAAATGTTGGGAAGAAAGTATCTTGGAATTGAGGAAATGAATGATGATGATAATGATGATGATGATAATCTGGAGGCAGGTGGTTGGTGAATTATGTTAATGAGTCAAACTGGGGTCCCCTCACCCAGTGCAGCAAAATCAAACACTGACATTGGGATTTGCAACCAGAGAAAGCAAGGCATCTACCGCATGGCACCAAGCAAGGAGAATCAGGCAGCTCGTGCCTAAGACTGGAACTCTCAGATGGCTTACAGGTAAAGGTTTCAAAGGCAGAAAGTCAGGGGTTACAGGCAAAGTCATAAATCTATACACGGAGACTATATATCGGTTTGGCCTAAAAAAGTGGAGCATCTTGAAGTGGGGGCCCACAGGTCATGAGCAGACTCAAAGATTTTCTGATTTGTGATTGGTTAAGGAGGCGAAGCTTTGTCTAAAAATTTGGGATCAGCAGAAAAGAGTATTAGCTCTGGCTTGTGGGTGTGACCTCCTCCAAGCCCGTCAGGAAGAAATTTAGAACACAGAACGGTGGTTCGAGTTCAGTCCCCAGCTCCCCCATCTCTGAGGCCTCCATGCCCATGGATCTGTTTGGTGGGGGTCCAGGTTTCTGAAAAACAACTCAGGGACATATGTTAAGATGTTATCTTTAGTTTCTACAGCGAACGAAGCGTCTCCTGACTAACTTCCTTGGCTACTGTTTTAAGCTACTATTACCTTCTTGCTTATCAAGTTGCTCATTTACTTCTCACAGCTAGCTAGGTGCCTGAAATTTCCCTTGAAGGAACTCAAGATTTTCCTTTATTTGCACGCTTGGCGGTGGGTGGGCTGCAGGCCCTTGAAATGGGGTCACTGCTCCATCTCAGGGAGAGCACTGATATGGCTAGGCTTTGTGTCCCCACCCAAATCTCGTCTTGAATTGTAATCCCCATAATCCCCACAAGCCAAGGGAGAGACCAGGTGGAGGTACTTGAATCATGGGGGTAGTTCCCCTATGCTGTTCTCGTGATAGGAAGTTCTCACGAGATCTGTTGGTTTTATAAGGGGCTCTTCCCCCTTCACTTAGCATTTCTCCTTCCTGCTGCCGTGTGAAGAAGGTTCCTTGCTTCTCCATTGCCTTCCACCATGATTGTAAATATCCCGAAGCCTCCCTAGCCATGCTGAACAATGAGTCAATTCAACCTCCTTCCTTTATAAATTACCCAGTCTCATCAGCCTGACCAATATGGAGAAACCCCATATCTACCAAAAACACAAAATTAGCTGTAATCCCAGCTACAGGCATGTGCCATCCCAGTGAGGCAGGAGAATCACTTGAACCCAGGAAGCAGAGGTTGTGGTGAGCCGAGATTGCACCATTGCACACCAGCTTGGGCAACAAGAGTAAAACTCCTTCTCAAAAAATAAAAAATAAAAATGAATCACCCAGTCTCAGGTAGTTCTTTATAGCAGCATGAAAATGAACTAATACAAGCACAGACTTAAAATAGACAGAACTGCACATAACCTCTGGCTTGGAACCCGCTAGCTACCCAGTGTTGAGATATGTAAACCATAAAAGGACTCAACAAGTGGTACCCTGTTCTGTGCCTCAGTTTCCCTCCCGACTCTCCTGTCCCATGACACTAAACATTGCAGTTTTTGCTTTCGTTATGCATATTTGTATTCACCTACTTTTCTACAATTTTTAAAAATACATCATTTTTGATAGTTTGGGAAAATTCCTTCCAGAAAAGTAGAAAGAAAAAATATTCATATTTCATTTCTGTCCCCTGAAGATAACTGCTTACCATTGTTTTGGATTTCCTTCCACCATATTTTTCTGTGTATAAGGTTTTGTTGTTGCCACTGTTGTAATCATCCTGTAATTTCAATTTTGTATCTGGTTACCCTCTTGGTGATTACCAGCTCTCCCTAAATAGAATTTTAATAACCGTAAGATATTTCATCATGTGTCTGGAATCAATTAACTTAATCGTTTTCTATATTTGGACTTTAGGTAATTTCCAAATGCTCACTGCGGGTTGATCACGTAGTGATGAAAAATTTTCTGTAAAAACTTATTTCACATTTCTGATAGCAACATGTGGAAACAATCTTGGATGTGGCGATATTGAGAAAAGGGTTGGGACATGTTTTAGGTTATTGGTTGCCAATGAGCTTTCCAAAATAATTTTAACACTCTGTGATCTTGTAGATATCTGTAAGGCTTGTTTCAAATGCTTAGCATGTGCACAAATGCGCTTGCACAAACACACACGTGCAGAGACATTTAGCATTTGCCGTGAGTCACTCCTGGGACTAGGAAGAGTGGGTCTTTGTAACTAGGGAAACTACCCTTCAAAAACTCACCACCCCCAGCTCCCTGTTAGAAAAATCTAAGGAGGAGGCTTAAACAGGAACATACTGGCAGTGAAGGTGGCTTTTATCTTTCAAATCCTAGCTTGGACACTAGATTTTAGCTTTAACCCCCTCTTCTTACATAAGGTACTTGCCTTTTAAATAAGGTATGGCTCCTGAGTCTAAAGCCATCTCTCTTCTCTCTCTGCACAGTGCAATTATCCTGGGCAATTTCCTTGGGGGTTAATTGCCCATTTCCCTCCTAAGGCTTTTTGCCTAACCAAGCTCTCCACTGAGCCTTGCGTGAGCACCCCCCCCCAGGGCAATTAGCTCCTAAAACACCTTTCACCATGTATGAAAATGCACTGGGGGCCGGGCGCGGTGGCTCAAGCCTGTAATCCCAGCACTTTGGGAGACCGAGACGGGCGGATCACAAGGTCAGGAGATCGAGACCAGCCTGGCTAACACGGTGAAACCCCGTCTCTACTAAAAAATACAAAAAACTAGCTGGGTGAGGTGGCGGGCGCCTGTAGTCCCAGCTACTCGGGAGGCTGAGGCAGGAGAATGGCGTAGACCCGGGAGGCGGAGCTTGCAGTGAGCTGAGATGCGGCCACTGCACTCCAGCCTGGGTGACAGAGCGAGACTCCGTCTCAAAAAAAAAAAAAAAAAGAAAAGAAAATGCACTGGGATGTGAGAATAAACATTAAAAGCTCTCCGAGTGGGCACAGTGGCTCATGCCTATAATCTCAGCACTTTGGGAGGCCAAGGTGGGCAGATTACTTGAGCTCAGGAGTTCCAGACCAGCCTGGGCAACATAGTGAAACCCCATATCTACCCAAAATACAAAAAATCAGCCGGGCATGGTGGTGTGTGACTGTGGTCTCAGCTACTCAGGAGGCTGAGGTAGGAGAATCACCTGAGCCCAGGAGGTCGAGGTTGCAGTGAGCTGTGATCACTCCACTGCACTCCAGCCTGGGCTACAGAGTGAGACCCTGCCTCAAGAAAGAAAAAAAAGCTCTCATGTTTAAAAAAATTGTGAAAAATAATACACAACCAGAAAAGTACGTATAATATAAAAGAACAGCTTAATGAATGATTCTAAAATGGGTTGGGTGCAGTGGCTCAAGCCTGTCATCCTAGCACTTTCGGAAGCTGAGCATGCAGATAGCGTGAGCTCAGGAGTTCGAGACTGACCTAGGCAACATGGCGAAACCCTGTCTCTACCAAAAATATAAAAATTCGCCAGGTGTGGTGGCAAGCACCTCTGGTCCCCGCTATTCGGGAGGCTGAGGTGGGAGCCTGGGAATTCGGGGGTGCAGTGAACTATGATTGCACCATTCAGTCTGGGTGACAGAGCAAGGTCCTGTCTCAAAAAAAAAAAAAAAAAAAGTGAAAGAAAAAAGAAAATGAACATCCATGTAACCACCACCAAAGTCAAGAAACAAAAAGTGGTCTGTGCTCCAGAAGCCTATGTTCTCCTTATAATTACAACCCTCTGCATCCTGCTAAAGATAACAATGGTCCTGGCTTTCACGGTCATCACTTCATTAATTTTGTTTATATTTCTGTTATCTAGGTGTGTATCCCTAAAAACTAGTTTTATCTGGCTTTGAGTTTTCTGTAAGTTGAATTAAAGGTATATATCCTCTTGTATCTGACTTCTTTAGCTTAAAATGCATTTTTAAAATTCTTTCATTTTGTTGTAGAACATTTTCATTGCTGAGTATTATTCCACTGTGTGAATATGTTACAATGTACATAATCATTCTACCAGCGGTCTGCACGCTATGGCCCACGGGCCAAATCCAACCCAGTGTCTACGTGGGCTTTTCTTGTGAACAAAGTTTTATTAGAACACAAATGTACCCATTCTTTCATACGTCCTCTAGGGCTGCTTTCACTCTACAATGGCAGAATTGAATCATTGTGGCAGCGACTGTAGGACCCGCAGAGCCAAAATCGTTACCGTTTGGCCTCTGGCAGAAAAAGCTCGCTCACCACTGCATGCTACAGTTGATGGACAGTTGAGCTGTTGTTTTCTGGTTTGGAGTTATAACAGACAATTCTTTGCACCTATTGATATCTTTCTCTTGTGTCATTGCTCAAGATTTCCTAGGATGTGTACCTAAGAATAGTTTGTAGGCCCACAGTGGCTGGATGAATTTATACTCCCCAGCTGTGTATGCCAGCTCCTGACATGCTACATCTTCCCAACACCCTGTGAAAAGAAAAGAAAACTTCAGGACCTTCCAAATTTATTATACCCAGGGGAAAAGTTAAGCCCTGGAAACGGGTCACATAACACAGCTGTTCTTCCTCTTTGGTACATGACTGCTACTTCCTGACCTTTGGGTTGAGATGTTACACCTTAACCAGGCTCACTATGCTTTACTCAAACCTAGACTAAATGACATCAGAGACAGAGACGTTGGTGATTGTTATCTCTTTACAAGTGAATGTTACTCAACTCCCTTAGAGTGTCATCAGTAGGTGGCCAACCAACTCTCGTATCAATATGTCAGCCTTTGTATGGAAAATGTTGTAATGCTAGTCAGTACCTCTGTTTTTGCCTATATAAGCCATCCTCACCTTTACCCATGCCAGGGAGCTCTGATCCCTATTCTTTGGGGTCTGTGTTTCCTGGCACCACCACTCTCACACTTCGTGCCTGAATAGACTCTTAACCGGATCCTAAGCCTTTTGATTATTTTAGGTTGACAACCTGTGTGGTCTGACTTTTAAATTTTTGTCAACTCGATGGTCTTGAAATAGTATCTTGCTTTAATTTGCACCTCCCTGATAACTAATGAAGTCAAGTGCTTCTTTCTTTCCTCTCTCTCTCTCTCTCTCTTTCTTTTTTGAGACAGGATCTCGCTCTGTCGCCCAGGCTGGAGTGCAGTGCTGCGATCTCAGCTCACTGCAACCTCTGCCTCCCAGGCCAAGTGATCCTCTCGCTTCAGCCTCCTGAGTAGCTGGAACTACAATCACACACCACCACGCCCGGCTAATTTTGTGTGTTTTGGGTAGAGACAGGGTTTCTCCATGTTGCCCAGGCTGGTCTTGAGTTCCTGGGTTCAAGTGATCTGCCCACCTCAGCCTCCCAAGGGGTTGGGATTACAGGCATGAACCATTGCGCCCGGCCGTCAAGTGCTTTTTCATTTGTGTTTTTGACTCTTGATGTTTCCTCTTCTGTGAGTTTCTTGTTTATTTTGCCCATTTTTCACTTGGCTATTTGTCTATCCTTGATTTATGGGAATTCTTTCTAACACTCTGTTTATCAATCTGTGGTCTGTTACATGTGTTGCAAATATCCCTGCCTTTGACTGATGATTTCCCTTGGTGGTTGGTCATTTTTACTCACAGGTTTAATATTTTCAATTTTAATCAAATAATCTCCTTCCCCTTGTGGTTTGTGCTGCTTTTTATAACTTTCCCAAAAATATATTCCTATCCTAACCTTATAATTATTTTTTTCTATAATTTCTTCTAAATCTTTTCCCGCTGGATGCACTGTGTATAGCACCTTAGTCCTTTGGATAGTTCTGTGAACCTTAGGTTCCCAGTTTAGATGACGAAAGAAGTCCTGAGAGGTCAGGGGCTTGTCCGAGGCGGCATAGCTGCTAAATGCCAAAACGGAGTCAGATCAAGGGCTGCCTGCCACACTCCAGAGCACTGGCTCTGGAATCCTCCTCCGGCTACGAGTTTACTTCCTTCTCAGCAGACCACAGACAGATGCACTTGGTTCAACTCCATTTTCCGGCAGACCAAAGCTGAAGCTCCGAGAGGGGAAGTGAGCTCCTGTGGCCTGCCTAGGATCACCTGACTGGTGATGAAAAGCACTCACGTCCCCCCCCTACCTGTACCTTCATGGGGCAGGCAGTAGCCAAGCAGGAAATCACTGGTGCCCCAGTGACCCAACTTCCTCTGGGTTCTCAGAACATCATGCTTGCATATTGGTCAGGTCAACTGCCTATCCTGCGGGGCTGTTTCTTAGGTCCTGGCCGGATGCAGCCTGGCCTCCAGGCTCCCCGGACTCAACTGCAGACAAGGTGCTCACTGTTGGGTGGAAGTCTGTGTAAAGGTCCTCCACCCCTGCACCCCTGAAATTCCAGCCCTGCCTCCCAGTCTGCCTGTTCCAGGCAGAAAAGCTCACAGCAACTTGTTTGACATGCTTCCAGAAAGCACATCACTGGTCTTCACCACTTCTCTGGCAGAATCCACTTTTGGGTGGCCATCATGCACTCGAACCCTGAAGACTGTGGACTCTAGACCTGGCTCTCAGTAGCTCTGCTGGGACCCAGAAATGAATCAGATGTGTCTCTTGCCATGGACACCTCTCTTCTGGGGTTGTGATTTGCTATGCAACACCAAGTCCACAAGCAGCGGGGTCCCCTTAAGGGGTTGCCTTTGAGAGTGGGACATAAATCCAGAATCTCCTATGGGGGGCCAGTAGTCAAATATTCTCCTCAAACCACAAAAACTTCCCTCCTACTTGGATATTTCACCCCATACGGAAAGGAGCTACCATTTGGCCTTTACATGCATCATCTCATCAGATTCCCACCAACGGTCCCATGACGTCCTACTCTACAGATTGGGAGAGAGGCCCTGGCGGTCTGGGAGGCAACTTGACAACGAGGACACATCTCTGCTAAGCAGCAGCTACACAGTGATTTTTTTATTCATTTGACACATGTTTATTGAGATTGTGATCTGAGACACCCCCTTATCAACTAAGATGGATCCTGAGGCTAAGAAAACAAGTTACATGAAGGTTGGGTTGAGGGTTTGGAGCAACTGGCATGGCAACTCCCTGAATTCCAACAGCTACAAGAAAACCACACTCTTGCAAACTCCCTAACAATAGGCGCTACCAGGAATATGATCCAACCCCTCTCAACTCTGACTTACACCCAGACCACTATAACTGATGGGACAGTGGACCTGCCTCACAAACATTCTTCCCTGAAAAGCAACTGCAGACCTTAAGCCAGTTTCAGCAGCTTACAGAGACTGCACACAGATTATCTTTGTGGCCTATAGTTCACTTTTTATTGTAAAGAGCCAAATTCCACCTCTTTTTTTTTTTTTTCCCAAGATGGAGTTTCGCTTTTTTTGCCCAGGCTGAGTAAAATGGTGTGATCTCGGCTCATTGCAACCTCTGCCTCCTGGGTTCAAGCGATTCTCCTGCCTCAGCCTCCGAAGTAGCTGGGATTACAGGCATACGCCACCATGCCCGGTTAATTTTGTGTTTTTAGTAAAGACTGGGTTTCCCCATGTTGGTCAGGCTGGTCTTGAATTCCTGACCTCTGGAGATCTGCCTGCCTCGGCCTCCCAAAGTGGTGGGATTACAGGCATGAGCCACCACGCCCAGCCTAATTCCACCTCATTTTAATGCTAAAACCCACTCCAAAGTGAACATGGGATGCATGTCACATATATTTTTACCCATTGTACGTGCACTTGGCTTTCCTCATAAATATGTATAGCTTTCCCCCAAACCTGATGAATATGTATGACTTTATTGTGTAATATGGACCCTGTGAGGCATAAAACCAACCCGCCCTTTCCCTCTTCAAAGAGAGAGCCCCTTCAGTCCACTCTGGAGACTTTATCTTCCTGGTTTGCAAACTGATATTACCAATAAAGCTCCTGGTGTTCTTTTGGACAAAACCCTAGTACGTGCCAAGCACTATGCTAGATCCTTGTTCTCAGGAGCTTACATTCTAGAAGTGGAGAGAGACGAGTAATAGCGAAACATACAAGTGAACAAGGTGAGCGCACGCTGTGAAAGTGAAGAAGTCAGGGCGAAGCGCTGGGGGAAGCAAAGAGGCTGCTTCAGAGCCGGGATGGGGGTGGTCTCAGAGGAGGTGACATTGCTGCTGACATCTGAACAAGACGGGGCCACCCATGCAAGACCAGGGATAAGCCCTGGGTGTCTGTGGGACAACAAGTAGGGGGATGTGGGATGAAGGTGTTGGGGGAGGTCAAGGCAGGCAGGGGCCACATTGCGCAGGCTCTCTATGCCACAGAAGATTGAATTTGAATCCAAGCGCTGGAGTGCTTTACCTAAGGGAGGGACGTGATGTGATTTACATTTCAAAAGGAGCACTGTGGATGCAGTGGGGGCCAGGAGAGGGAGCAGCAGGCCCAGCTGATGGCTGTGGCTTCAATTCAAGGCGGGTGGCTTGGACTACAGTGGGGAGTGAAGTACTGGCAGGGAGGAAGGGAGGGGGCCTCTGCAGCTCCCAGGATTCTTTCTTTTAAAATAGATACACAAATTACATCCCATAAAATTCACCCTTTCTATGTGTACAGTTCAATTACATCCCAATTTATGGGATGTAATTCAATTACAGCCCATAAAATTCACCCTTCCTAAGTTTACAATTGAGTACAATTCTGTGTGCAATTACATCCTATAAAATTCACCCTTTCTAAAAGGACAATTAGTGGTGCAACCATCACTAATTCCAGAAACTTTTCATCATCCCCATACCAATTAGCAGTCCCTCCCCATTCTCTCCTTTCCCTATGCCCTACTAACCACTAATCTCTATGGATTGTTCTTTTATGGAAGTTTCATTATATGAAATCATACAATCGACGGCCTTTTGTGTCTGGCTTCTTTCACTTAGCACAGTGTTTTCAACTCGTGCATGTCGTAGCATAAATCAAAACTTTATCTATTTTTATTGCCAAATAATATCCCATTGTATGGATGTGACATGTCGTTGATCCATTCACCAGTTGATGGGCATTTGAGCTGTTTCCACTTCTTGGCTATTATGAATAATGCTGCTCTGAACCTTTGGGCTCAAGTTTCCATGTGGACATGTGCTTTCAATCCTTCTGGGCATAGTCCGAGAAGTGAATTGCTGGGGCATGTGATAACTCTATAATTAACTTTGTGAGGAACTGCCAGACTGGTTCCCAAATCAGCTGCACCATTTTACATTCCCACCAGCAGTGCATGAGGGTTCCAAGTTTCCACATCCTTGCCAACATTCGTCATTGTTCCTCTTTTTTGTTCTAACCATCCTAGTGGGTGTGAAGTGGTACCTCATTGTGATTTCGGTTTTGATTTCTCTGATGACTAAAGACGCTGAGCATCGTCTCATGTATTTAATGGCCATTTGCATATCATCTTTGGAGAAATGTCTACTTAGTTCTTTGCCCAGTTTTAAATTAGGTTATTTGTCCTTTTATTATTGAGTTGTAAGAGTTCTTTCTTTCTTTCTTTCTTTCTTTTTTTTTTTTTGAGACGGAGTTTTGCTCTGTCGCCCAGGCTGGAGTGCAGTGGCGCGATCTGGGCTCACTGCAAGCTCTGCCTCCCGGGTTCACGCCATTCTCCTGCCTCAGCCTCCCGAGTAGCTGGGACTACAGGCGCCCGTCACCACGCCCGGCCAATTTTTTTTGTATTTTTATAGAGACGGGGTTTCACCGTGTTAGCCAGGATAGTCTCGATCTCTTCTCTCCTGACCTTGTGATCCACCCACTTTGGCCTCCCAAAGTGCTGGGATTACAGGTGTGAGCCACCGCGCCCAGCACGAGTTCTTTCTATATTCTAGATTCAACTCCCTTATCAGATATTTGATTGGCAAACGTTTTCTCCCATTCTGTGGGTTGGTTTTTCTTTTTTTTTTTTTTCCCCACATTCTTGATAGTGCTCTTTGAAGCACAATGTTTATAATGTTGGTGAAGTCCAACTTAACTTTTTTTGATCATTGCTGCTTGTGCCTTTGGTGTAATATGTAAGGAATCATTGCCTTGTCCAAGATCACAAAGATTTACCCTGATGTTTTCTTCTAAGGGTTTCATGGTTTTAACAGTTACATTTAGGTCTTTGATCAATTTTCAGCTAATTTTTGTATATGGTATGCCCAACTTCATGCTTTTCCAATGGGAATATCTAGTTATCCCAGCACAATTTGTGAAAAAGACTGTTCCTTCTTCATCTCCCAGGGTTTTTTTTTTTTTTTTTTTTTTTTTGAGACGGAGTCTCGCTCTGTCGCCCAGGCTGGAGTGCAGTGGCGGGATCTCAGCTCACTGCAAGCTCCGCCTCCCGGGTTTACACCATTCTCCTGCCTCAGCCTCCCGAGTAGCTGGGACTACAGGCGCCCGCCACCTCGCCCGGCTAATTTTTTGTATTTTTTAGTAGAGACGGGGTTTCACCATGTTAGCCAGGATGGTCTCGATCTCCTGACCTCGTGATCCGCCCGTCTCGGCCTCCCAAAGTGCTGGGATTACAGGCGTGAGCCACCGCGCCCGGCCATCTCCCAGGGTTCCTGAGAGGACCTGATGAGAAACAAGAGGGAAAGTAATGCCCAGAGGAAGGATTCCCCATGACGGCCCGTCTCACGAAGCTCCACCCAGGCCTGGGCCTCCGTGTCTTCCTCAATTCCCGGTGAGAACACTGCTGACCAGAGAAATGGGCTCAGAATGCAATAGGAAGTTCCTTGCTGCCTCAAGGACCCTAGAATGGTGTCCCCAGAGACTGGGACAGGGCGATCTGCTGCATCCAACCGCCTCACTTCACTGTGGAAGCATCCGCAGCTTGGAGAGAGGTGACGCCCGGAGCGATCTCAGCGCCCCTCTGGCTGTGATCTCTAAGCAAGCACAGAAACAGCCCTGGGTGCTGTGCAGACCAGAGAATCTCCAGGGCCCGGCGCTACCTCTGGGGACTTGGGGGAGTGGGAAATGAGCTGCTGTTTTGGCAAAGACTCAGCAGGAAATAGAATAATTAACACGTTTCTTTTTAAACCAAGTCTAATTGCAACATGAAAAATAATTACAGCTTTTTAAAAGGCAAATGTTTAAGTCTTCTCTCTCTAGGAGGTGTTGGGAGCAGCTCTTCCCTCCCAGGATCCCTGCCTGCATCCCCCTCACCCCACCCAGCATCCTCTGCAATGCAGAGGGAGGGGAGAGATCCCTATGGTTGGTGGGATCAAAGATTTCCTAGAAGAGGGGGCTTGAAGTGGACCTTAAATAGGACAAGGCTGTCCTTGCCAGGAGGATGCAGGAGCAGGGCGAGGAAGGCATGTTGGTGGAGAATATCAAGGGAGAAGGCAGAGATACCTCTCCCAGTGACTTGGCTAGTCTGAGATTCCGTTTCCTCTTTGGTAAAACAGAGTGTGTCCGCTGAAATGCTTCTGGCTGCAAGCAGCAGAATATTCAACAGCAGCAGCCTAACCGTCAGGGTTTATTACCTCGTCACTCGACAAGAAGTCTGGTTCCAGGCTCTGCTTTGTTGATGGTTCCAGGCTGTGCTTTGTCAGGACTCCCAGGTGGCCTCTCTGAGGACCTCTTTCTTTCTGCTTATGGCTGCAAGGTCACAGTCACAGTTCTGCCGTCTAGGAGGAAGAAGATGGGCCATCAACTAGAAAACAAGCACATGCATGAATGTGATGTCTGATACATCCTACAGAAATGGGCAGAGACAAGTGATGGAGAATAACAAGGGGATGCCACCTACGTAGAGTATCAGAAGAGACATCTCTGAGGCATTATATTTAGGGTAAGTTTTGAAGAGAAGGACCCAGATGTGAGAAGAGCTGGGGACAGAGAGATCCAGGCACCCAAGACAGCACATGCAAGGACCCTGGTCCGGGGAGCACTCAGCTTCTTACCTCCTGAGCTTGTGACAATTAAAGTGGTGTGCTAGGGGCCATCGTGGACAAAGCACGCATAGGAGCATGGAGGTCTTGGGCAGGTACCCACTTCTGAACTGGTCATCCAGAGGGTTCAGGATGCACCGGCCTTAACTTCCAAATAACAACAACAGACATTCATATCACGCAAGAAACACACCAGGCTGAGAATAGGGTCTCATGGACACAAACGTTCATGAGTCTCCTTGCTTCTGTGTTCTACAGGATATTCTCCAACCAGAAACCAGAGTGATACGATAAAAGCATCAATGAAATAATATCATTCCTTTGCTCAAGACCCTCTGACGGATTCCCATTGTGCCAGGCCTAAACTCAGAGCCCTTCCTGGGACCAACAAACCCCTGCACCAGCAAGCTCCTTGCTGTTCCTCTGATTCCATCTCTTACCACCTCCCACTTCGTCACTCAAATCCAGCCTTACTGCCTTACGTGCCGCTCTTAGGATCTGCCGAGATGCTCCTGCCTCAGGGCCTTTGCACATGCGGTTCCCTCTGCCTTGAATCCTGCTCTCCAGGTGTCCACATGGCTCACCTTCTCCCTTCACTCAGGTCTCTGCTCCAATGTCACGTCCTCAGAGCGGCCTCCGCTGTGTTGACCCTACGCTCTCTATTGCCTTGCCTTGATGGATTACATATTTACCTGCCTGTTTATTGCCAGTGTTGTAAGAGCAGAGATTTTGTCTTTTTCACTGCTGTGTCCCCAATGCCTACTGTGTCCAGACAGTGCCTGACAACATAGGAGGCACACCATAAATATTTGTTAAGTGAATAAGTAAAAGAACACAGACCCAAGTTTGATACCACGTAGCTGTTTTACATCCCAACTTCTAATTTCTGAGTAGAGGGGCCCTGTTTATAGGTAGTGACTTCAGGGGAAGGGAGTAGCATGGAAAGAAAGATGATACCCCAGGTTGGAACACGGTGATGCTGGGATGTCACTGAGGCACCTAGCAGGCTATAGACATCTTGGAGAATCAGCAGGAGAGCAGGCTGGGCTGGAGATGGGGACTTGGGAGTCAACAGCAGAGCAATGGTAACACAAGTCACAGGACTCTGTCCCTGGATGAGAAGAAACGGGGGCCAATCCCAGAACAGTGGTGACCCTGTCTATCGTGTGTGGACTAGGGGGAAGAAGAGGAGTGAGGAATGAAGACCGAGACAGAGCATTGGGAGGAGGAGGAGGAGGAGGAGGAGGAGCGCCAAGGAGGCCTAGTGGTCAGTGGCAGGGGACATGGAAACATTGAGGAAGAGGAGGCCTGAGCAACGGCTCTGCTTTGAGGCACAACTAGAAAATGTGCCCTGGAGGATGGGCGCGGTGGCTCACATCTGTAATCCCAGCATATTGGGAGGCCAAGGCAGGTGGATCACCTGAGGTTGGGAGTTCGAGACCAGCCTGACAAACATGGAGAAACCCCCATCTCTACTAAAAATACAAAATTAGCTAGGCGTAGTGGCACATGCCTGCAATCCCAGCTACTCGGGAGGCTGAGGCAGAAGAATCGCTTGAACCCAGGAGGCGGAGGTTGTGGTGAGCCGAGATTGCACCACTGCACTCTAGCCTGGGCAACAAGAGTGAAACTACGTCTCCAAACAAACAAACAAACAAACAAAAACAATGGACTGGATATAACTTTCTAAAATCAATCATTGTTTCAGGAATCCTTGCGAAAATAAACTACCATTTAAAAAATAACCACAGGGTTTAAAGTAAACGCAGACAAGTTATTTCCAGTGGAGGAAAGAGTGTTTTGGCTGGAGGAATGGTGTTTGGCATTTTTCCAAGGTCCTAGACTGAGGACCTCTGATTCCCACAAGGCGTTTACTAACCGCCCTCTTTATTTTATGTCCATCTTAGAATGTTTTGGTTGAGTAAATAATAAAAAACTTTTTATTGTGAAAAATATTAGACATAAAGATGTAGAGATGAGAATACCCTCATCCAGCCGTACCACCATCCAGCTTGCCTTGACAGTTATTCCACTTCTACCTTTCTTGCTTCCTCAATCCCCATCCCAAGCATTTTTGGAAGATATTAAAATATTTTAAGTCAAATTCAAGACATTATATGATTCCACCCATAAATACAACAGAATGAATTTCTGAGAGAAAAAGACTTTTAAAAATCAAAACCTTAATGCCATCATCACACTCAACAAAATTGTTATTGTGTTCAGCAATTCCTTGATATAACATTTAAACCACATTCAATACAACCCACACATTCGTTTGGTTGATGTGTCTTCTAAATTTCTTCTAATCTATTACAGTTTCTTCTCCTTTTCCTCCTACTTCTTCTTCTTCTTTTCTTTTTTTTTTTTTTTTTTTTTTTAATGCTTTTTATTTGTTGAGTAAACTGGGTCATTTATCCTGTAGAACTTTGTGTATTCTGGGTTTAACTGATTGTTTTCTTTTGCTGTTTTTAACATGCTAGCTTATTCTTGCATTTCTTCTAAATTGATTAGAGCTGTGAACTTGATTAGATTCAAGTTCATTGTTTTTTGTTTTGCAAATCTGCCTACTAGGTGGTGCTGTTTACTTCCTATTGCCTTTTATCAAGAAGGTCATAGGCTCTGTTCTACAATTTTAAGAAGGATGGGTGAGTTCAGATGGTGTCAGTAGATCTCAACTTGCCGGTGTTCACCATCAAATCACTGACGAGTGTTGTCTGGATTTTGGATTCTCAGCTGGGGCAATAATGCCTCTCAGGAGCAGAAGTCGGTTCTTGGAGGGGAGTAAAAAAGAATCATTTTCGTCTAATTGAGACACATAGTTACACATAGAATGCATAAATAAATACACAGTACATCTGCGGTGTTAAAAATTCATGAGGGAGGGTGATTAGGGTGGAAAAGTTTCCCCTCCTTAGAGGGAAAACAATGAGAAGAAGGTTGAGAAACACTGGCATGTTTTGGGATCTATCCTCATTGTTAAAGCTTCAGTTTTACCATTTCCCTGCTTTCTCTCTCTCTCTCTTTTTTTTTTTTTTTTTTTGAGACAGTCTCGCTCTGTCGCCCAGGCTGGAGTGCAGTGGCGCGATCTCGGCTCACTGCAAGCTCTGCCTCCTGGGTTTATGCCATTCTCCTGCCTCAGCCTCCCGAGTAGCTGGGACTACAGGCACCGGTCACCATGCCCGGCTAATTTTTTTTGTATTTTTAATAGAGACGGGATTTCACTGTGTTAGCCAGGATGGTCTCGATCTCCTGACCTCGTGATCCACCCGCCTTGGCCTCCCTAAGTGCTTGGATTTCAGGTTTGAGCCACAGCGCCCGGCCTCCCACTTGTTCTTACTCCACGTCCCAGTCATGGGACACTAGACAATAGCATAGCTACCTACTAGCTGAACAGGGAGGAGTCTGTGAAGTTTCTGACACTTCTTGTTGACATGGATAAATACATCAGGTATTGTAGAGACTCCATTGCAAAAATTAACCCACAGGTTACTTGGTTAAAATGTAACTCCGTCTTGGGGGAAAAAAAAAAAAAAAGAACAGGTGGGTCTGGAAATCTAACCCTATAAAAGGTACCACTAGTTTAATTTGAACCAACGGGTTCATTGGGAATGTTACTAACGTTAGCCAGTGGGTGAACTAAAGGATTTCTTAGGTCAACTAAAGATTTAGGTTTGATGTGACAGGTCCAATACTCTGCCAAGTTACCCTCAGAGGCTACTTATTATGAAACTCTAATTATATCATTATCCTTCCAAGTGAAAGAGGTATGTACAAGCAAGGAAAAAATAAGAGTCTCATTATAATGGGGAGTCTAGTTCCAACATCTTGGGAAAAGCTGTCCACAGCAAGAAGTCATCAACTTTTTATCCTGGTTTGTAGTTGAAATGTTTCTGCTTATGGCACTGGGCATTTTGGTGAATGAACTTTCTGTGCAGCCCACATATCAGGCACAGGGCTGCCCTCTAATTTTACGTTGAATTGTCCCGCTTCAGCTTCGAGGGCTTCAAGAACAGAGCAGTTCTTGCTGTTAGTGATTTCATGAGATTGGACTGAAGGAACTTCAAGGAAGGAAAATTGGATTGTAGGAACTTAGAAGAATTCAGGATCCAGTCCAGTTCTCCACCTGGAGAACTGGAGAATTAAATACTTGAAAACAATGTGTAGGGCTATAATCTAATGATAAGTATACTGTAGTTTTTCTTCTGAAACATAATTTTTCTCTCCACAGTCATCTCCATTTCCAAAGATAACCAAAGTATGATCAATGTATTTGCAAAATAGGTTTAGCCTCATCAAACTTGGCCTAATTATCTACATAGGGGCAACAAAAATATTTACTGGCCACGTAGGCTGTTTTTAAGTTTTCTTTGCAGAGATTTTTGATAAAGAATCTCAGATTGGACTTTCTAAAACTTCTTAAAGCTAGGAAGCCAAACTAAGGCAGACTTCAGACTTTGCCTATAGAAACTGTAGATTCATCCTATGTACACTCTCAAATATGACATCCTAGTCAAAACCTTGCTAATATAACCAATATTTCCAATTGTGTCATGCTCTAAAGGGAGCAGATTCTTATGGAACTTATCCAGATAACTACATTGACATTAAAATAAGAATACTCATAATTAGCTTCCAAATTCTGGAAGAATCAGGTAGGGAGAAAAAGTCAATATTTCAATTCCATTCACAAAGGTATACTTTACCAGTGTGGTATAACTTATAGGTAGCTTCAGAAAAAGTATCCTTAAATCTGCAAAACAAAATATCAAAAGAACCAGTAATGTCTCAAATAAAACAAACAAGCAAAAAACCCCCATAATTCCTCTTTATCAGTTTATTCAGTCTCACGTAATTAATTTGAGATCTAAAAAGACTTCTTAGAGGGGCAACAATGAAATGAAGGTTGAGAAACACCGGCATGTTTTGGGATCTATCTGCATGTTTAAAGTTTGGGTTTGATTGTGTGGTATTTAGCATATGACTCCATTTTTGTTTGGTCTGGTCTATTTGATCTTGGTTAGCACTTCCATAAACCCACCAGTTTCTTCATTAGATTTCTGGAAATTCTTACTCAGTTTAACGATATGATCTAAAAGTTATCAGAAACTTGTACTTATCAGAACTGAAGTCACACGCTTCAGGATTATAGTTGCTCGCAAAAAGCTTTCAAAAAAGAATTAGAATAAAGAAATTAACTGTGAACAACAAGACTTAAAATGACCTTTGTTAAAGATTTGATGAGCATTCATTATAATAATGACACAACTTACAAGAAAATGTTATTTCTGTGGCATGTATTTTAACATAGTAACTAAAATTATGACATAGCAAATTGCTAGGAATTTTGTACCGTTCGGGGAACATATACTAATAACATAGCCATGCAAATATAACTTATTATTTGACAATATTTTCCATATAATTAACATATTAAATAAGCCTATTAGTTTAATATACATCTTAGAAGATGTAATTTAGAATTTGATTTTGGGAAGTTTGTCAAAAATATCAAGGATTTAAAGCACTTGAAGCTGGGCACGGTGGCTCACACCTGTAATCCCAGCACGTGGGAGACTGAGGCGGGCAGATCACCTGAGGTCGGGAGTTTGAGACCAGCCTGACAAACATGGAGAAACCCTGTCCCTACTAAAATATGAAATTAGCTGGGTGTGGTGGTGCGTGCCTGTAATCCCAGCTACTTGGGAGGCTGAGGCAGGAGAATCGCTTGAACCTGGGAGGTGGAGGTTGCAGTGAGCTGAGATTGTGCCATTGCACTCCAGCCTGGGCAACAAGAGCGAAACTCCATCTCAAATAAATAAATAAATAAATAAATAAATAACAAAAATAAAAAAGGGCTGGGGACGGTGGCTCACGCCTGTAATCCCAGCACTGTGGGAGGCCACAAGGTCAGGAGATAGGGACCAGCCTGGCTAATATGGTGAAACCCTGTCTCCACTAAGAATACAAAAATTAGCTGGGCATAGTGGTGGGCACCTGTAGTCCCAGCTGCTCTGGAGGCTGAGGCAGGAGAATCGTTTGAACCCGGAAGGCAGAGGATGCAGTGAGCCGAGATTGCGCCACTGCACTCCAGCCTGGATGACAGAGCGAGACTCCATCTCAAAAAAAAAAAAAAAAAAAAAAACACTTGCTCAAAATAGGATCACAGGTAGCTATGAAATATTAGTTATTTACTTACCCAGGGTGATAATTAAAAGACTCAAAGGCAAATACAGAAAGTTACATAGTTGTAGATAAAACCTTACCTCTTTAATAGAGAGATATGAGGATGTCTAGTGAACACATTCTTCTTCTTCTTCTTCTTTTTTTTTTTTTGAGAGGGAGTCTTGCTGTGTTGCCCAGGCTGGAGTACAATGGCACACGATCTCGGCTCACTGCAACCTCCGCCTCCTGGGTCCAAGCAATTCTCCTGCCTCAGCCTCCCTAGTAGCTGGGATTAATGGCATCCACCAGCACACCTGGCCACATTATTCTTTATGTAGGAACACCTGTTCCATGTAAATTTCCTTGAAAACCACCCTTGTTGTGGCAGAAATCATAGGCTGTGACATCTGTAGCCACCTACGCATTCCTTCTGGAGCACGCATGCTTTTTCTCCAAGATACCCGAGTCTGGGGGATTGTGGTATGGAGATCTACTTGTCTCACAGCTGCCCAAAACCACACTTCTGTCTGTAAGTTCCCCTCATAAATCACCCCAAACTGACAAACTGGATTTGTCTGTCTCTTTTGGTTTATTGGTTCTTTTGGCATATGCAAAGCATTTGGCTTTGCATATATGACTCTTTCATGGAATTAGATAACTCAGTTTTCTTAAGTGACCAAGATGTAATAAAGGCAACATGAAGCACGGGGAATTCTGATAAAACACAAAATCTTTGTCTCCTAGAATAATTACTTAAAAATACAAAGAAAAACTTCTATCTCCTATTAAGAGCAGAAAAAACTCCAGGAAAATTTTGTTGTTATAACAGAGAGACCCAAATTGTAGTTTTGCATCAGTGTACTTTTGATACTAATGCTCAGTTTTTAGAAAAACTTATAACTAATTCACTTCTAATTTTACCCAATTTGATCACACATAAGATTCTTTTCCCAAGATTCATCTTCCATAAACCTTCTACAATCTTCTTATATCTCTTCAGTTATTTGCCCTATACTTTTATTCTTTCTTATGTTGGGACAACTAGTCATTCTACTTTAGGACAAAACTTACTCCTTTTCCCTTAATATAAACACATCTTTCATGTAAGTTTCACTTATTACTTTCTTTGCATAAGGAATTGTTTTCCTTACTATTTTTAGTTATAATTACAATATATTAATTAGAATTTTTCACTTGTAGTGATCTTAATTTCTAGTAAAAATCTAGAAAGTAAGCAATTTTGAACAATTTATGTCAGCATTTTGTAGATGAGCATCATCTCATAGTTTTTAAAAACATATGTTTCATCAACTTCTATGTTTATTAATAGCTCCAAATATATTTAGCTTCTCTATACCATAAAAAAACAAGATACCAAAGTATGTATACTTTAAACTGATGTTCAGCAATTAACGTTTCAACATTTTAACTTCTATAGAAATGACTCAGACATTTCATAAATATCTATCACTTAATATAACTTTAAGATTTCAAGTTTCTGAAAAAAATGTGAAACCATAAAAAGTTTATTTATAAACATTTATCCGTTATCCAATTTACTTGTTCTTAACATTTCTGTTTGAATTGCTCATGGAAAACAAGGCTAGCCATCATCTTATTTCTTGACATAGTATCAAAAATATCACAGAAGCAACGAAACTAAAAAGTTAAATATAGTTTTTCTCTCATTTTTACTTCCATGACTGACATGCATCAAGCAATTAATTTTCTTTCTTCCTTTTTTTTTTTTTTTTGAGACAGAGTCTCACTCCGTCGCTTAGGATAGAGTGCAGTGGCGTGATCATGGCCCACTGCAGCCTTGACCTCCTGGGCCTCAAGGGATCCTCCCACCTCAGCTTCCTGAGTAGCTGGGACCTTATGTGTGCACCACCATGCCTGGCTAATTTATTTTTTAACATTTTGTAGAGATGGGGTTGTTACTGGTGGAAGGCGTCCGAGTTACCATAGGGATCTGCAGCAACCTCAATCCTTGCCTTCTCAGAAGAAAGACTTTGACTGAGGGGCACAAGGCAGAAAAAAAGACCAACGCAAGTTTTGGAGCAGGAGTGGAAGTTTATTTTAAAAGGCTTTAGAACAGGGAAGAAAGGAAAGTATGCTTCGAAGAGTCCCAGGTGGGCATCGAGGTCAACTGTGATGTTGAACCTTGATCCTAGGACTTTACAGGCTGGTCCCTTTCCCGTGATCATTCCCTTAGGGTGGCCTGCCGCGTGCACAGCGCCCTCCTTACTCTTGGGATGTGAGCAAGCGCAGTGTGTTTAGGAGGTTGTATGCATGCCCATCTGAGGCTTTCTTCCCTTTTCTGGCGGAGGGTCCCCAGAAGGTCATACTCTGCCATTTTGTCTCTTAATAGGCATACCCCGTCAGTTGCTTCTTCCTAGCATCTGCATTCAATTAACAGTTTAGTGCCACAGGTATGGACCAACAGGAAACAGTCTCTCCCTGCATCAGCTTTCAATTGGCCACTTTTAGAAAGGCAATGTGATGACTGCTGAACCATCACCTGACATTCCTAGTGGGTGGGGGGAGAGCCCTCTCCCGTCCTGCTCATGCCTGTCTAACTACCTGTAACAGGGTCTCCCTATGGTGCCCAGGCTGGTCTTCAACTCCTGGACTCAAGTGATCCTCCCACCTTGACCTCCCCAAGTATTTGGATTATAGGCATGAGCCACTGAGTTCAGCCAAGCAATTTATTTTTATTGTGCATTCTGCTCTTGGGTTGAAACTTTCAACATAACAACGTTAGTGTTAGAGCCTTAAACACCCAGGAGATAACATGCTTGTTTGAGAAGTAAATCTAGGTTTTAAAAAGTATGTTTGCATTATTACTAATGCTGACTAGTTTTTTTCTTTCTTTTTTTTTTTGCGAAGGAGTTTCGCCCTTCTTGCCCAGACTGGAGTTCAATGGCCCGATCTCAGCTCGCTGCAACCTCCGCCTCTGGGTTCAAGCGATTCTCCCGTCTCAACCTCTTGAGTAGCTGGGATTACAGGCGCCCGCCACTATGCCTAATTTTTGGTATTTTCAGTAGAGATGCGGTTTCACCATGTTGGCCAGGCTTGTCTCGAACTCCTGACCTCAGGTGATCCGCCTGCCTCGGCCTCCCAAAGTGCTGGGATTACAGGCGTGAGCCACCGTGCCCGGCCTTACTAATGCTGACAATTTTAAAGGTATTCCTATTTTTATTTTACCAACAATTTTAAAACTCGATTTGTTTACCAAAGATTATCTCAGATTACATGAACTAAAACTGAATTGAGTTAGTTTCTATTTTTCTGAGAGAATACTTACCTAAGTGTTTATTTTTTTCTTTATGTCAATTAGATAGAGCTCTTTATAAATTTTGGCAAGATTGAAACCGCCATTGCAAAATTGTAACAGAGAAAATGCTTATGGTGAAAGGGATGTGACCTAACCAACTCCATCTTGCTTCTAACCTTTAAGCTGCCCTTGTTCATTCCTGGGTGCAGGCCAAAGTAACTTTGGGAGGAACTTTTAGTTTAACTTTGAAACAAAGACGGTAACAGCCCTTTCTCAGAACAAACTCCCTTCCTGCGCCCGAAACTAGACTGCTTTATAGGACTAACAAATTAGCCACAAGATTAGAAATTGTGGTTTAGAAGTCATGCCCCTGGAGGCTGTAAGATTCTGAGCCTCCCACATTGCTCTTGGGGATAACATTACTGTTGTAAAACCTAAGACCGGTACTTGAGACATTTTGCAGTCCCTGCACTTGATGGATCAGCTGGCACCATCATGATTGATAAATTGGCTCATCTGGTCTTGTGAATCCCACCCAAACTGGCTTAGCACAAGAGGACAACTCAACTCCCTATGATTTCACCTCTGACCCAGTCAGTGAGCACTCGCGACTCACTGGCCCCTACCCACCAAATTATCCTTAAAAACCCCAGTCCCCAGATTCTCAGAGAGACTGATTTGAGTAATAATAAAATGCCAGTTTTCCATACAGCAGGCTCTGCCTAAATTAAACTCTTTCTCTATTGCAATTCCGTCTTGACAAATTGGCTCTGTCTAGGCAGCAGGCAAGGATAATCTGCTGGGTGGTTACAATGTCATTCAAGGTAAAAAATATTACATATACAGGCCGGGGGGGGGTGGCTCGCGCCTATAATCCCAGCACTTTGGGAGGCCAAGGCGGGCAGATCACGAGGTCAAGAGATGGAGACCATCCTGGACAACATGGTGAAACTCCATCTCTACTAAAAATACAAAAATTAGCCAGTTGTGGTGGCGGGTGCCTGTAGTCCCAGCTACTCGGGAGGCTGAGGCAGGGGAATCGCTGGAACCCGGGAGGTGGAGGTTGCTGTGAGCTGAGAATTGCACCACTGCACTCCAGCCTGGTGACAGAGTGAGACTCCATCTCAAAAAACAAAATAGAAAGGAAAAATTAAAAAAAATTGCATATACATAACACACATACATATATAGACATACATAAACATGCAGATAGAAGCAGATCTTAGAGCGTTCATTAAGAATGTTTCATTTGCCAGTTTCCAAATTGTTTCTCTCCCCCTTTAAGACTTTTAATTAATTAATTTTTTGAGACAAGGTCTCACTATGTTGCCCAGACTGGAGTACAGTGGCACCATCTCAGCTCACTGCAACCTCCTCCTCCTGGGCTCAAGCCATCCTCCTACCTTAGCCTCCCAAGTAGCTGGAACTACAGGTGCATACCACCACACGCCAGGCTAATTTCTTGTAGAGACAGGGTCTTGCTATGTTGCCCAGCCTGGCCTCTCCTGTTCCTGGTGGTAACCTGGGATTCAGTTGGTGAGGTGGAGAGCCTGTTAGCAGGACCTCATCTCACTTTGCTGTCTTGTTTTTTCCTTTTCACCCAATAAATTCCATTCCCCCTCACCCTTCAAAGTGTCTGTCATGTGACAAGAACCTATTTTTTTGCTGAACTAAGGAAAAAGTCCTGCAACAGATGCACAGAGAAACAATTCAAGTGTTTTGTTTTCTTTCTCTTTCTCTTTCTTTCTTTCTTTCTTTCTTTCTTTCTTTCTTTCTTTCTTTCTTTCTTTCTTTCTTTCTTTCTTTCTTTTTTTCTTCTTTCTTCTCTCTTTCTCTCTTTCTCTCTTTCTTTCTTTTCTTTCTTTCTTGACAGAGTCTTGCTCTGTCCCCCAGGCTGGAGTGTAGTGGCGCAAATCTCGGCCCACTGCAACCTCTGCCTCCCAGGTTCAAGCGATTCTCCTGCCTAGCCTCCCGAGTAGCTGGGACTACACGCGTGTGCCACCATGCCTGGCTAATTTTTTGTATCTTTAGTAGAGACCAGGTTTCACCCTGTTAGCCAGGATGGTCTGTATCTCCTGACCTCGTGATCCACCCACCTGGCCCTCCCAAAGTGCTGGGATTGCAGGCGTGAGCCACTGCACCCTGCCTCAAGTTTTTTTCTTTTTTTTTCCCCCAAGAAAGAACTTAGGGCATACTGCCTATTATTAGAGGTCAGTTTGATAGAGACAGTGGACTACATTTTAGATCTGAATGACTCCAAAGCTCATCTGGGTGGGCAAAACATCCATTTCTGCTAAAACTGAATTTGATGTATTTTTCCTTTAATGTGGTCTTGAGGCTCTCTCTGGAGAGTGGCTTTGATTTCTAGCCCTGCTGTGATCAGATCCAGGGAAACTGATTGTGGATGCTTCTGCTGTGCCTCTTACAGGATACTTCTGTGTCCTGGTGGGCAGCTTAATGCAAAAATGCCTGACCTCTGGCCAGTGTCCCTCCCACAGGAAACTTGTTTGTATTGGCCGATGCCCTTGTGGCTCTGTCTGACCTGTGTCCAGTTTATTCCTATCCAATTAGTCACTCTCTAGGGGAGCCCTGACTGGGAGGAGCTTTAGATTTCAGTGTGCCAGTCAGGCAGGAAACAAGAAGATTCAAAACGGATGCAGAAGCAATAAAAAAATCACAGAAAGTCACTACAGCCTTTTACAAGGATGTACACAGAGGAGCCTAGGAGAAAATTCAGAAGCCCGTTCAAAGTAACCAACAGAATTCCAGAAAGGCATATATTGGAGATGAGTTTAGTTAGATAGGTGGCTTTTCAATTTAGCTTTGTTTCTTAACTGGATAACTGATTCAGGGTGGGGCCCATTAATGAATTGGGCAGATAAAGCATTTTCTATGTCTGGATTCAGCATGGATGACTGCTTGACCAGAGGACCTAGCTTTTATAGACATTTTATCCAGCTTTCTTTTTTTTTTTTTTGAGGCAGAGTCTCGTTCTGTCACCAGGCTGAAATGCGGTGGTGTAATCTCGGCTCACTGCAACCTCTGCCTCCTGGGTTCAAGAGATTCTCCTGCCTAAGCCTCCCGAGTAGCTGGGATGACAGGCGCCTGCCACCACGCCGAGCTAATTGTTTTGTATTTTTAGTAGAGATGGGGTTTCACCATGTTGGCCAGGATGGTCTTGATCTCTTGACCTCATGATCCACCCACCTTGGCCTCCCAAAGTGGGAGGATTACAGGTGTGAGCCACCATGCCTGGCCTATCTAGCTTTCTTTTCACCTTCAGAGCAGGACAGTAACAAAGCAAAAAGAAAAATATCGAAAAGGTTAGTAGATTTAATTTTCTTATCAGTCCCTTAAGCTTTTCCTTTGTCTTTTGTAAACAGTCTCTTAAAAGAGGCAAAAATATTTTCTTTGAAATTTTTTAGAAGCTTCTGTAGGCGTCCCTGGGTGAGACTAATTTTGGGAGCCCTCATTTTAAAATGCGCGGATTAAAGTGCTGTGTTGTTCATCTGGAATGTCCCGTGTAATGGCCATTGTAATTCTGAAATATCTCTAGTAAGATTTTGGCCACTTGTCAATATTTGCGGCTTTGGGGCCTAATACTTATACATGTAAAGGCAAGTGTAGCCGAAAAGTGGATTACTCAGTTATTTAGAAATTAAGGATCCCATTTTTATGTTGAATCATGGGCCTCTCAGGGCCAAGAAAAAAGCTTAACAGGGAAACGCCACAGGGTTGGGTCGTGTGATGCTTTAGCTGTGTTCCTTCATTGCATGAAAATTTTCTTGAGGCTGGTGGGTGACCTTGTGTCAACTGCCCCGTCCCAAGACCATTACCTCTGACGGAAGCCTTATATTTTGGCAGTGAGTGCTCTGATAACTCTTAAGTGCCTAATCCATGCCCACCAGTCGAGTTGAGTTGCAGCTTTGGGGCTGAGATCCCCCTGGCCAATTTAGCCAATGATTTCCCACTATGCAGGTGTGCAAGAAAAAGAAAGGAAGAGGATAGAACTCCAATTCCTGTGAATTCCTAAAGCTGAAGTTCATGGCCCTGCAGTAATGACCGTGTACTGCCACTGGTGTCAGTGACATTTAAAACTGCAGCTCTGCCAAGTGACTTTCAGCCACTGTAAACCCCGAGAGATTTTACACGGGTTCACAGCATAAGCTAAATCCTGGATTTGAAAGCCAAAAAGATCAGGTGGTCCAGTGCAAAAAGAGTAGTGTCTGACCCGAAAGGCACTGACTTACAATGCTCAGGGCTCTGTGAGGAGCAGAGAGAACCTCGAGAGGGTCAGCAGGACCTCACCTGAACTCCTCAAGGAGTCCTGGGAGCCATCAGCTGGGTCCTTTGGGTCCCTTTGTGGTTGCCAGTGATAGAGCCAAGTAAAAAGGGCTCCCTTAGAGCCTCTGGCCGGCCATGCACTGGGAGGAGTGCGGTTTGGTGTGGATCTTCAGAAAATTCGTGACGTTTGCAGGGGACGGGAGCTTAGCTGCTTCTGTTCCGGGGGGCAAACTGGGATTCAATCTGTTAACAGGAACCTCTCTGGCTTTGCTGAGTTTTTTTCCTTTTCACCCAATACATTCCACTTTTCTCACTCTTCTGTGTGTTCATGAGCCTAATCTTTCCTGGTCGTGTGACAAGGAAACCGTTTTTAGCTGAACTAAGGAAAAAGTCCTACAATGCCAGAATCATCAAAAGACAAAATTACAACAAATTTAGTTATAGATCTGATTGGCTTTTATTTGCAATTCATGAATCAGGGTAGCCTCCACTCAGTAAACTAGACTGAGAGCGCTCACTGGGTAGTAACAGAATAGTGGGTTTTATGAGGTGGGAACGAGGAACAGAACAATAGGAAAACAAAAAGGTTGGTCAACATCGGGTAACTTCAGTTTACTTTTTTTTAAGGGTTAAAGCAGAAGGGACTTCTGATGATGATGACTCAGACTGGAATCTTCTGATTTCAGGAAGAACTGATCTCTTGAGATCTGTTGCCTTAACGTTTTGCTTTAACTCTGTGGCACTTAGCACGAGTGTCTCTGTTTTGATCTGGTCTGTTGGAGCCTAGTCTATTGAAGCTCAATCCAAAATAGTGGCCTCTGGTAATTTCTGTATAATACTATTTATTCTCTTGTGTTGCATTCCACCCCCCATCTTTGGGAACTATTATACACATGTTGGGTATTCTAATCTACTAAGAATATGTTCTATATCTAGCGTTTCTCTCAAATCTTTTCTTTTTACTTCTTCATTTGTATTCTATTTCATTGTTTTCTTCTTCCACTCTGTGTTTCTCTAACAGTAATTTTGTATGGCATCTATTCACTTTTGTGTTTATTTTCAGTTAGTCTTCATTTCTTTTTATCTCTTTTTTTGTTTCTGTTTTGTGTTTTGTGTTTTTTGAGACAGGTCTTGCTCCGTCTGGAGTACAATGACACAAACACATCTCACTGCAGCCTTGACCTCCAGAGCTCAATAGATCCTCCCAAAGTGCTGAGATTGGGATCATAGGCGTGAGCCACTGCACCTGGCCAGTCTTCATTTCTTTTTTTTTTTTTTTTTGGAGACGGAATCTCGCTCTGTTGCCCACGGTGAAGTGCAATGGCGGGATCTTGGTTCACTGCAACCTCTGCCTCCCAGGTTCAAGCAATTCTCCTGCCCCAGCCTCCTGAGTAGCTGGGGTTTCAGGCATGTGCCACCATGCCTGGCTAATTTTTTGTTTTGTATTTTTAGTAGAGACGGGGTTTCAACATATTGGCCGGGCTTGTCTCGAACTCCTGACCTTGTGATCCACCCGCCTTTGCCTCCCAAAGTGCTGGGATTACAGGCATGAGCCACCGTGCCCAGCCTCAGTCTCCATTTCTAAATTTAAAAATGTTATTTGTCATTTGTTCCTGAGCACTTTCAGTGCTT